>NC_087345.1:5380938-8071407 GCF_030014295.1 Loxodonta africana | reverse complement strand
CATAGAGAGATAGTATTCTCCCCGGCCTCACCACACCCAGGACTATACCTGTCTTCCCTGCCAACAGTCCAGGAGGCTGGGCCAGAATCGGCTTTTCATCAAGGACCCCGGTGCCAGAACAAGGCCCAGAAAAAGAACAGTCGCTAAGTAAAGAGTTTTTGAATGAGTGAATGAATGAACTAAAGAAATGGCTGAGGTGAAGAAATGAGTGAGGGAGTGAAATGAATGCACTATGGAATGGGGAGCAGCTCCCCCAAGGCCACCAGGAGGCCATACGTGTTAATGGTCTGCACCACCATCTGTCTGTCCATCTACTGTGATAGCCTACACATCACTGTGTTGCTGGAAGCTTTGCCACCGGTATTTCAAATACCAACAGGGTTACCCATGGTGCACTGGTTTCAGCTGAGCTTCCAGACTAGGAAGAAAGGCCTGACAATCTACTTCCAAAAATAAGCCAATAAAAACCCATGGAGTACAACAGAACCTTGTCTGACTCACTTTCTTTGGACACATCATCAGGAGGGATCAGTGGCTGGAAAAGGACATCATGTTTGGTGAAGTAGAGGACCAGCAGGTCTGAGGGAGACCCTTGCTGAGATTGGCACAATGGCTAGAAGAATGAACTTGTGAGGACAATGCAGGACCAGGGAACATCTCACTGTTGTAAGTAGGAGCTGACTCGATGGCAACACAACAATGATATCTGAGATTCGTAACAAATGACCCTAAAACTCAGCAACTTAAAACCACACACATGTGTTACATCACACAGTTTCTGGGGTCAGGAATGGGGAGCAGCTGAGCTGGTTGGCTCTGGCTCAGGGTCACTCACAAGGCTGTGGTCAAGTTGTTGGCCGGAACTGTGTCATAGGAAGGCCCGGCTGGTGCAAGGTCTGCCTCCAAGCTAAGCTCACTCACGTGGCTGTTGGCAGGGGTCTCAGTTCCTCAACAATGGAAACAGGGGGCTCAGCCCAGTACTGCTCACATGAGGGCAGCTGGCTTCCCCAGGGCAAGTGACCTGAGCATGAACAATCTGACAGGAGCGACAGGGTCTTCCTAACCTAACCCTGGAGTCACGTGCCATCACCTCTACTCTGTCCTGTAGGTCACACTGGCCAACCCAGGTGTGGAGGGGACTGAGCAGGGTGTGAACACCAGTCCCCAGGGATCAGCAGGGCCAGCTCAAGGCTGCCTTTGTCACCACGTAATCCAGCAACTCCCCACACCTCTCTGAGCCTGAGCTCCTGGTCTGTAAATAGGGTGCTATTATGTATTGAACAGTGTCCCCCAAAAAGGTGTGTCAACTTGGCTAGGCCGCGATTCCCAGTATTGTGTGGTTGTCCACCATTTTGGCATCTGATGTGATTTTCCTGTGTGTTGTAAATCCTACCTCTGTAATGTCAGTGAGGCAGGATTAGAGGCTGTTATGTTAATGAGGCAGGACTCAATTTACAGGATCAGGTTGTATCTTGAGTCAATCCCTTTTCAGATATAAAAGAGAGAAGTGAGCAGAGAGGAGAGGAGCACCATACCACCAAGAAAGCAGAACTGGGAGCAGAGTACATCCTTTGGACCTGGGATTCCTGAGCTGAGAAGCTCCCAGGCCAGGGAAGATGATGACAAGAACCTTCCCCCAGAACCAGCAGAGACAGAAAGCCTTCCCCTGGAGCTGGCACCCTGAATTCGGGGGTCCTGGACTATGAGAGAATAAAATTCTGTTTGTTAAAGCCACCCCCACTTGTGGTATTTCTGTCACAGCAGCACTAGAGGACTGAGATAGGTACGACTACCCGACTTCCGGGGTACACAGACTACTCAGCCCCTTTCCATGTAGACTGGGAGCTCCCCGAGGGCAGGGCTGGGTCTTTCTCAACTCTGAAGCCCACTCTCACGCCTGCTGAACCATTTGTTTGTAAGCTGCAGATCTGTGTCATTCCCCCACTACCCCGTCCGTGGCTCCCAGTGACTCCAGGGCTGAATCCAAACTCACTGGCCTGACATTCAAAGCTCTCCGAGATCTCATGTCTTATCCCCCTACACCCATACCAAGGGCTGCTGCCATCCTCCAGAATGTGTACAGTTTCACTATGTTTCACTGGAACAACTTAATGCAGGAGACTGGGAAACATAGTCCTTCCGGGAGCCCAGAAGGGTGAAATGATGCTTTCCAATGAGCAAACTCCTTTCAACCACAGGGATGTCTTCCATCCACCTTGTACATTCGGTGAACTCCTATTCATCCTTCAAAACCCAGCTTTCCTATGTCACTGCAAGCTGTTATTCCCCATCTGAGCTCCCACCATCCCCTCGTTTCTTTCTATCCCTGGACTAAGAATCACCCCACCTTGTAACTGTCCAGGTTCCATCTTCCCATCATGCTGGAACAGCCCAAGGTCGTGTCTGACTCACCATCCTGTCTGACTCACCTCCGTGTTCCCAGCAGCCAACACAGGGCTTGGGCCACTGTCAGCATTCATGAAGGTCCATGGGCATGAAGGAGGTGGTTTGGTTTGGGAGGTGGCCTTGCTTGAAAACTTGGTTGAGATGCTAAGAAGATTCCAAGGCTGCCCATCTCTGCTAAATTAAACCCCAACCTCCCTATCCACGGCCCTCCCCACCCATCTCGGGGCCCTCTGCCCCACCCATCCTCAGGGTCCTCTGCCCATGAAAGGGTGCCTGTTAGAAACAGCCAGAGCCCCCTCTGCTGAGACAGCTGTGAGGCTGAATATTTTATAAGCCTTTTACATGGAGCCTTTGCACTCCAAAGCCTTTTACATGGTAAAATATTGCGATGAGTCAAGATTGTTCATTAAAGCTGGCATCACGCAGGGCTGCCCCTTCCTTACGGGCACCACCAAGGGAGCTGGCCTTTCTTAAAAATAGAAGTATCATTAGTGGCTCTCCATCGAGTGGCATTAAAGAGGTCTTTTTCAAATGCAAATCCCATCCTCTCAACACTGAGCTGAAAATGCTTCAGTCCCTTTGCACCGGTCATGCGATAAGGCCTGAGGTCCTCCTCGGGGACAGGCACACCTGCAGACTCCAGCCCTCCTGGCTCTCCTGCCTGTGCCCCGGAGCTCTGTCCTAGTCCCCACTGCACCAGCTTCTGACTGTCCTCCCTGAGGAAGTGACGTTTGAAGTGAGAGTAATAGAATGCAATAGAAGAAAAAGAAGGTAAAGAGCAATTCAAGCACAGGGCACAGAAGGGCAAAGGCCCTGGGGTAGGAAGGAGCCTGCCACTGGGAAACGTCCCTTCCTCCTCCTAGGCTTCCTGCATTAAACCGAGGCCATGTTCCTGAGTTTTGCCAATGGAACATGGCAGAACCACACAGCCAGGGCAATGCTCCAGCTCCGTTTCCTCTTCCACAGTGGAGGAAGCCCTGAGTCACTACATGGAGGGGACCACCCAGGAGATTTAGCTATAACCTACAGTTAACATCATCCGTTCTGGGGCAGGCTGAATGCCTTCCTTCCAAAGGTCAGAAACACAGCAAGGATGTTAGCCTTCACCACTGTGGTTCAACATTATAGTGGACGCCTTGGCTGATGAAAGTAAGCAAGAAAAAATAAATAAAATGCATACAGCATGGGGGAAAAGCATACAACTGTCTTTATTCACAGATGATGTAACGATATACATAGGAAATGCTAAGGAATTTTTTTTAACTGCTTTAGATAGATAATCCGTTTCAGTCGAGTCAATTCCGACTCACAGCAACCCTACAGGACAGAGTAGAATTGCCCCACAGAGTTTCCAAGGAGCGGCTGGTATATCTGAACTGCTGAGCTTTTAGTCAGCAGGCAAATGCTTAACCGCTGCACCACCGGGGCCCCTTTAGTTAGATAGACGGGCTCGAACATAGCAATGATTGTGAGGATAGTGCAGGACCGGGTAGTGTTTTGTTCTGTTGTACGTGGGGTCACTTTGAGTCAGAACCAACTCAGTGGCACCTAACAACAACAGATGGATAGATAGCTGCTGTTAACTTGCCTCTGAGTCATGACAACCTCACATACAAGAGAACAAAATATTGTCCAGACCTGGATCATTCTTGCGAGGGCCAGCATGTTTGAGTCCATTGTTGCCGCTACTGTGCCAGCCCATCTCACTGGGGGTCTCCCTCACCTTCCCTGGCCCTTCACTTCACCAAACAACTTGTTCCTCCAGCCATTGATCCTTCCTGATGACACATCCAAAGCAAGCAAGCCAGACAATGCTCTGTTGTCATCCATTAGGTTTTTATTGGCTAATTTTTGGAAGTAGGTCGGTAGGCTTTCCTCCTAGTCTGTCTTAGTCCGGAAGCTCCAGTGAAACCTGTCCACCAGGGGCTACCCTGCTGGTCTTTGAAATACCAGTGGCATAGCTTCCAGCAACACACAAGCCACCACAGTATGACAAGATGACAGAGGGTGGAGGGAAAACTGCTTTAGTAATAAGTAAATTTAGCAAGGTCACAGGATACAAAGGGAACAAACAAAGTCAATTAAATTTCTATTCACCATAACGAACAATTGTAAAATGACATTAAAAATAATACCTTGAGGGTGGGAGGACAGGGAGGGTCAGAAGAAAACTTTCAAGGATGGACGGTGATGTTCGTTACCTTGATTGTAACGATGACTTCACGCAGGTATACGAATTTCCCAGCTTATCAAATTGTACCTTTTGGGTGTGTGTCATTCATTATGTATCAATTATACCTCAACAAAGCTGTACTGTAAAAAAAAAATCATTAATCCAGCAGGAATTTTTTTTTAATTAGCTAGGTGATTCTAAAATTTATATAGAAATGTGGAAAACCTCGAATAGCCAAAAAAAAAATCTTGAATACGAAGTATAAAGTTGGACTTTACAATATGAAGGCTTACTATAAAACTGAGGTAATGAACACAGAATGATAACGGCGTAAAGATACACGAATAAAACAATGAAACAGAATTAAAAAACAAAGCAAAACACAGCGCCACCGAGTTGATTCTGAGTCCTAGCAACCCCATAGGGCACAGCAGAACTGCCCCCTAGAGTTCCCAAGGCTGTAATCTTTATGGGAGCAGACCGCCACACCTTTCTCCCCAAGAGCTGCTGGCGGGTTTGAACCACTGACCTTCCTGTTAACAGCTGAGCACTTAATCACTGTGCCATCAGGGCTCCTTAACAGAAACAGAATAGAGTCCAGAAATAAACCCACGGTTATACAGCAGAGCGATTTTTTTACTAAAGTACTAAAGCAAGTCAATGGGGAAAGGAAAATCTTTTCAAGAAATGCTGCCCAAACACGGTCTATCTCTATTTAAAAAGAAAAAAGACCCCCGATCCATGCACTACACCACACACAAAAGTTAATTCAAGATGTATGATTGACCTAAATGTAAAAGCTAAAAATTGGAAGCATCTAGAGAAAGGCAGAGAATACGTTCATGACCTTGGCGTAGGCAGACTCAGCAAGCACTGAACATAAAAGAAATAACCAATGAAATGGATTTCATAAGCACAAAGGACTTCTGTTCATCAAAAGATACCATTAAATCCACTCTCAGACATGATGGAGTACCCCTAAAATAAAAAAAACATGGTCTGACTCATAGCCACCCTATAGGATGGAGCAGAACCGCCCCACAGGGTTTCCAGGGAGCAGCTGGTAGATTCAAACTGCTGACCTTTTGGTTCGCAGCCGTAACGCCTAACCACTGTGCCACCAGAGTTCCAATGGAGAATTAGCACTGCCTTAAACAGCTAAAAAACTGGGTACTCTACATGAAGCAATGATTTTCAGACATTCGACAACAGGCAGCGCAGGACAGTGATCCCCAAGAGAAAGGAAACCAATGAGGTGAGGCCTACATCTTAGTTTGTTAGCGCCACTGTAGCAGAATATCAAAGGGGGTGGCTTTAATGAACAGAAATTTATTTTCCCACAGTTAGGAGTCTAGAAGTCTGAATTCGGGGTGCTGGTTTGAGGGGAAGGTTCTCTCTGTCCACTCTGGGGAAAACCCTTGTCTCAGCTTATCTAGCATTCTTCTCAGTTTGCTTGGTGACCTCCACGTGGCATCTACCTTCCCCCGTTTGTGCTTGCTTGTGCCTAATCTGCTCTTTTATATGTCAAAGTGATTGTCTTAAGACACACCCTACACTGATATGGCCTCATTTGTACAACAAAGACCAAAAAAGAGGAGCCTGGGTGGCACAGTAGTTAAGAAATTGCCTACTAACCAAAAGGTTGGCAGTTCAAATCCACCAGCAGCTCCTTGGAAATACTAGGGGGCAGTTCTACTCTGCCCTATAGGGTCGCTATGAGTTGGAATCGACTTGATAGCAACGGGTTTTAGTTTTATGTAACAAAAAAAGCCTTATTGCCAAGTGGGATTACAACCACAGGTATAGGGGTGTAGGATTTACAACATATATTTCTGGTGGTCACGATTCAATTCACATGAATCCTACAAATGCCCCAGCTCAGTTCCTGGAAAATTCTCAGGTCGCGGTATAGGGAGGTCAAGGGCGGTCTTGTTGCATTGAGGAGACAGAGGTCCAGAGTACAGAGAAGCCAAGGCAGCTAGAATTTGGGGACAGAGTGCTGGGAAGGAGACAGCTGCTGAGAGAGTGGGTCTGGAGAGCTCTTCTTGAACTAAGCAGCTCACTCGTGTGAGGAAATCACCAAGGCCAAAGACCACATTCGTGAAGGAGCAACCAGAATAACCTGCAGAGCTCACCTGGGGGCAGGAATAATTTATTTCCCATGAGTCACAAAAGACAGACTTTGTCATGTATTATGGCCACCCAAAAAAATGTGTGTATCACCTTGGCTAGGCCATGATTCCCATATTGTGTGGTCGTCTTCCATTTTGTGATTGTAATTTTATGTTAAGAGGATTAGAGTGGGATTGTAACGCCACCCTTACTCAGGTCAGGGAGTTTCCCTGGGGTGAGGTCTGCACCACCTTTTATCTCTTAAGAGATAAAAGGAAAGGGAAGCAAGCAGAGAGTTGGGGGCCTCATACCATCAAGAAAGCAGCTCTGGCAGCAGAGCATGGCCGTTGGACCTGGGGTCCCTGCGTCTGATATGCTCCTAGGCCAAGGAAATACTGATGCATCACAAGGACCTTCCTCAAAGCCGAAAGAAAGAGAAAGGCTTCCCCTGGAGCTGGCGCCCTGAATTCGGACTTCTAGCCTGCTGGACTGTGAGAGAATAAACTTCGCTTTGTTAAAGCCATCCACGTGAGATATTTCTGTTACAGCAGCCCTAGATGACTAAGACAGACCTCCAAACACATGGGTCATCTGGTAGATGCTTCCGAAGGGTATTGCTTCAATAACTGAAAGAAACAAACCCACTGCCATCAAGTCGATTCCAAGTCACAGTGATCCTACAGGACAGAATAGAACTGCCCCATAGGGTTTCCAAGGAGCTGTTGGTGGGTTCAGATTGCTGACCTTTTGGTTAGCAGCCAAGCTCTTAACCAGTGCATCACCAGGCCTCCATTTTACTGCCTCAATAGTGGGGACTAATTAAAAAAAACAAACCAGTTGCCATCAACTCAATTCCAACTCATGGCAACTCTGTGTTCGTCAGAGAAGAACTATGCTCCATAGGGTTTTCAGTGGCTATAATCATTCTTCCAAGGTACCTCGGGGTGGATTTGAACTGCCAACCTTTGTGTTAGTAGACAAGTGCTTCACTGTTTGAGCCACCCAGAGCAACAGGGGACAAACTAGCTCTACATATTAAAAAAAATAAAAGGAGTCCTGGTGGGGCAGCAGTTAAAGTGCAAACCAAAAGGTCAGCGGTTCGACCCACCGGCCACTCTGTGGGAGAGAGATGTGGCAGTCTGCTTCCGTAAAGATTGATAGCCTTGGCGATCCCACGGGGCAGTTCTACTCTGTCTTAATGGGTCACTAAGAGTTGGAATCAGCTTGATGGCAATGGGTTTGGTTTTCATTTTATTTTAAAAAATACAAAAAATCCAAGAACCCAATAGCATAAACATCACATCTGGCATGCTAACACCCAATCACAGATTACCAGGCATGCAAAGAACCAGGAAAATATGACCCATACCAGGAGAAAACAAGATGTTAAAAATACACACACAAATGACAGGTGATAGAATTACTAGACAGGGTTTTAAAATCATTACTATAAATATTCTCCACGTGTTTAAAAACGTCAAGGAAAGTATGATCACGATGGGAAGAGAAATGAAAGAGATAAAAAGAACCCCCGAACAATCCCTGAGATGGAAAAAATGAACTCTGTGGGTCCACAGAAGAATGGACAATACAGACAAAAGTATTAGTGAACATGAACTTAGCAATAGAAACCACCCAAAATGAAAGAAGAGAACAGAATAAAGTAAAACACACGTAGCATCAGTGAGCCTGTGGGCAATTTCAAGCAGCCCGCCATGTGTATAGCTTGAGTCCCAGAAGCAAAGATACAAGTGGGGCGGTGGGTGGGGCATCATTGAAAACCCGTTGCTGTCGAGTCGACTCTGACTCATAGCGACCCTATAGGATGGAGAACTGCCCCATATGGTTTCCAAGAAGCAAATGGTGGATTCGAACTGCCGACCTTTTGGTTAGCAGCAGAGCTCTTAACCACTGTGCCACCAGGGTTTCCAGTGGTGAGGCATGGGGGGCATAAAAAATATTTGAAGAAATAATGGCCAAAAATTTCCCAAATTTGATGAAAACTATATTAGTGATGCAAAAACTTAACAAATTCCAAGAAAAATAAAGAAAACCCCGCTAAATTGCATCACAATTAAATTGCTTAAAAAGATGATAAAGAGAAAAATCTTAAAAATAGCCAGGGGAGAAAAAGACATGCCACATAGCAAAACCCATTGCCGCCAAGTCATTTACAACTCCTGGTGACCCCATGTGTGACAGAGAATTGTGCTCCATGGGGTTTTCAATGGCTGTCATCTTACAGAGAAGGAGCCCTGGTAGCACAGTGGTTAAAACACTCAGCTGTTAACCCAAAGGTCAGCAGTTTGAACCCACCAGCCTCTCTGTGGGAGAAAGATGTGACAGTGAGTCTGCTTCCATAAAGATTACAGCCTTGGAAACCCTATGGGCCAGTTCTACTCTGTCCTATAGGTTTGCTATGAGTTGAAATCAACTCAATGGCAACAGGTTTGGGTTTTTTGGTTTTAATCTTACAGAAATAGATTGCCAGGCCTTTCTTCCACAGTGCCACCGGGTAAATTCAAACACCAACTTTTTGGTTAGTAGTCCAGCACTAGCAGTTTGGCCCACCCAGGGAGCCCAGTGTTACAGTTAGAAGAACAAATGTAAGAATGACAGCTGACTTCTTGTTAGAAACAATCCAAGCCAGAAGATAGTGAAGCAGCATCTTTAAAGTAATGAAGAGAAAAAACAGTCAACTGGGAATTCCACACCCAGTGGAAAAAAATCTTTCAAAAATAAAGATTTTGTCAGGCACACAAAAGCTGAGATAATTCATCGCCAACATACCAGCACTACAAGAAATGTTAAGTAACGTCTTTCAGGAAGAAAGAAAAGAATACCAGAAAAAACTCTGGATTTATACCAAGGAATGAAAAGCACAGGAAATGAAGGTGCCCTGGCGGTGCAGTGGTTAAAGCAATTGACTGCTAACCAAAAGGTTGGCCGTTCAAAACTACTATCAGCTCCACACAGAAAGGCGTTGCAGTGTGCTTCTGTAGAGATTTACAGCCTTGGAAACCCTATGGGGATGCTAGGAGTGGGAATCAACTCAACAGCTGTGGATTTTCATAGGTAAATTAATTTTTATATTTGTTTAATGTCTTTAAAAGATAATTTGACATCTGGTTAGGATTTACTCTTGCCTTAAACAACTGAAAAACTGGACAAAATATATGAACCAATGGTTTTCTGACATTGGACCACAGGCAGTATGAGACAGTGACCCCCAACAAGGTGAGCTATATGGTTTCCCCCGCTTGAAGAGAATTTCCAGGCTGCCGTGCAGCCAGGGGAGCCCAGACAGAGTCTGGCAGTCTTCCTAAGTTGAGGGGGTATAGTTGAGAATCCAGGGAAGCCAAAGAAGCTGAAATTTGCATGGAAGAGTACCAAGGAAGACAGGTTTGCACAGAGGAATAGCTCTGGAAATCTTCAGGGGAGTTGCCTTCAATTCTTCAACTGAGTACTGATTAGCATATCTCTATGAGGAAACTGCCTTAGACTGGGAAGAGAAATGCTGGAACGAAGCTTAAAACCAAGGCTCACAAGCATTAAACTGCTTCCAAGTCATCTCGACCCTTACCTCACACCATGTACAAAAAGTAACCCGAAAGGATCCTAGAACTAAATGTAAGAGCTAAAGCTATAACACGTCTTGAAGAAAAAATTGGAGAAAATGGGGAGAGAGCTGCCGGGCGGGCAAATAAATCCCTGTCTCGAGCACAGTCACCATGTGTCTGTCAGCTTGTCACACTGTGGTGGCTTCTGTGTTGCTGTGATGCTGGAAACTTTGCCACCAGGATTTCAAATACCAGCAGAATTACCCATGGTGGGCAGGTTTCAACGGAGCTTCCAGACTAAGACAGACTAGGAAAAAGGCCCTTGAAAACCCTATGGCTCACAACAAAATATTGCCCCATATGGTGCTGGAAGATGAGCCCGCAGGTTGGAAGGCACTCAAAACACACAGGGGCCACAAAGGTGGACTCAAGCATAGCAATGATCATGAAGACGGCGCAGGACCGAGCGACGTTTTGTTCTGTTGCACATGGGGTGGCCATGAGTCGGAGAGACTTGATAGCAACTAGCAACCACAGCAGCACGTAGGAGGTGCTCATTAGTTTTCATTTCCCTTCCCACCCTCGGGTCTGTCTCTGACTCATCCCCGAGTGGTCTGTGCCCAGGGCCAGGGCAGGAGGAGGGTGGGAGACCCCACCCTCGGTGAGCATTGTGCAAAGGTGACCGTGACCTCTGGGATGGTAATCTCAACCCTTTCTGAAAAAAAAAAAAAATTTTTTTTTTTTTTCCTGAAGAACCCATCATTTCCTGAGTGTTGATAGAGATGCTAACAATAGCCAGGCACAAGGCGGGCCTGATTGGAGATGCTAAAAATAGCAGCCTCCTTCCCAAGACTCAGCCGGAGAGAAAAGGTCAATGAATGCAGGTTCTGCAGGGGGCTTGGGAGGGATGGAGGATAGTGACGTGACAGGGGCTTGGACAGAGAGGCCCTGAGCCTCAGGGCGGCTGTGGCCAGGGGCTGCCTCGGTTTCCCAGAAGAGCAGGTGTGCCGTGGGGCCATCACCCATGCTTCTAGCATCAGAGCAACATGTAAGCCACCCCAGTATGACAAACTGACAGACGTTAGGAACAGGATTTACACAGCGGACACGGCTGTGTCTGACTGAGAAGTTTCCTCCCGTTGCTCACTGGATCCTCACAACGACCCCAAGCTATGATCATCCCCCTCATTTCAGGGACACTTTGCACACAGCTGAGGAGGGGCAGAGCAGGGCTTGAACCCTGGCAGTCAGGGCCCAAGCCTGGGTCCCAGTGTCCCACTGTTCGGCCCCCCAGGGCAGGGAGATAGGCGGGCTGTCCTTGGGGAGCAGGGTCTGGAGCAGGAGACAGGAGTGGGAAGGATGAACACATGGGGAGCCATTCTGCAAGGTGGTGAAGAGGGGCGAGGGCGTGGCAGGTATGGGAGAGCCCACACTAATGCCCTGGGTGCAAAGAGCTCAGGGCCCCGCTATGCACAGGGGGCCCACGTGGGACAGTGGGCACCAGTGACGAGACGGCTGCCCCCCAGCACCACCCTGGCTCGTTCAAGCACACTAGCATGCTTAATTCCTATCCCTTAGGAGGCACCTGGAGCCCTGGTGGTGCAGTGGTTAAGTGCTCAGCTGCTAACCGACAGGCCAGCGGTTCAAACCCACCCAGCAGCTCCAGAGAAAGACCTGAAGATATGCACCTATAAAGATTACAGCCAAGAAAACCCAGTGGGGCAGTTCTACCCTGTCACATGGGGTTGCTATGAGTCGGAATCAATTCAAAGGCACCCACTCCTTTGCTTGGCTATTGCTTCCTCCGGGAAGTCCTCCCTGCTGACCCCTGCCCAGATGGAGTAACTCCTCCACCTCTGCCTGTGTTTGCGTCCGTTCCCTCCATCAGCCTGTGATGTCCTTGCAGCCAGGTCTGAGTCCAGGTACCTAGTGTCCAGCTCAGGGTCCACTTTCCTGGACTCCCAGTCTCAGATACCACCAAAGCCAAGCCCCTCAGATGGCAAATCACAAAGCCAAGGCCACAGAAAGGAAGCAAGTTGCCCATGGTTACATAGCAAGTAAAAGGCAGAACCGGAGCTCAAGCCACATGGCTTACTTCTGGCTCTTTGCTTGCAGCGCTGAGTTCCCGGAGATGACGAGGGAAGGGAGGCTGTACAGGCCAGCGAGCAGGCACTCAGACGAGCCCCGCAGGCCACCAGGGCCACCCCGGCTGTCTGCATACCTGCTGCCAGCCTGAACAGAAATAACAAGGCCCAAGTGGATCTGCTCTGAACAGGTGAAGTTACAAATACAAAACTGCACGGTGCCTGATTATTGGAACATTAGTGCCATCGCCGTTGGTCACAAATGCCACCATGTCCTCGTAAACCCCAGGACTATTTTCCTTGAACGTGCCAGCTTTGCAAGACAATTCTAATGCAACCCACCTCCCAAGTATGAGCTAGTTATGCTCTGAGACAGGGTCCAGAATCAAATTAAGACCTAACTGCTGTGACTTTAAGATAATGATACTCCTCATGGCTCAGGGGGAACCCCAGGGCAGGAGCGGGGTGGGGAGGGGCTGGTGCAGGAGTGGGGTGGTGGGGGTTGGAGGGCAGACAGGCCAAAGGGCAGCCACTCGGAACCCTTCTGTGCCATTGCAGCCTGGAAGTTGGGCAGCACCCCCTCCTCATTGCCCATGAGCCAAGGCCACCAAGACCAGTGCTGGGAAGACACACAGGGCAGGGTGAAGCACCCGGGTCTTAGAGTCAGGGTCCCTGGGCCCGAAGCCTGGCTCACCCACAGTCTGGCCATGAGAGCTTGGAAGCCCCTACCCTCTACTTTAAAATGGAGATATAGTGTTAATGCCACAATGATGCTGCACAACAAACCACCCCAAAACCCAGGGGATTACAGGTCAGCAATTCTGGCTGGGCTGTGTCGTACAGTTCTTCTGGTCTGGCTGGGCTCCCCATGCTTGTGGAGGTTGGCTGGCTGTCAGCAATGGGGTCATGTGTCGCTCACCCTCTGGCAGGCTTAGCTGAGGGGTGTTCTCATGGCACCGATAAAGGGCAAGAGGGTAAGCAGAAGGTAAAACCTCTTGAAACCTAACCTCAAAACAGACACAGGATCGCTTTTGCTTGCTTCTATTGGCCAAAGCACCTCACAAGGCCAAGTCCAGGGTAAGAAGTAGGGCAGGCCACCCCAGCACAGTGAGAAAGCACTGCAAAGTACACAGCAAAAAGTGTGGCTACAGAGAGGATGAAGAAGTGGGGCCCTGACTGCAGTCTAACATAGATACTTGCCTCCCAGGCTACCTGGCTGGAGGATGAGTGAGGTAAGGAGCTTAGAAACATTTTGAAAACAAGCCATGAAGGCCCTTCCACCTGCATCTGGTTCCCAAGTGCTGCGGAAGCTGCCTCGGTGGGGACTTTCAAAACCTCACAGCCCTGGGTCAAGCCTGGCATAGTGTCCCAGCCTCAGCCTGTGGTCCTCCAGGCCGGCCTTCACAGCAAAGTCAGCTTGCTCCTTATAAATACAATTCTGAGAATAACACTCCCCTGCTTTAAACCTGCCCATGGCTCCCTGCTGCCTGAGGGCCCTCAGTTCCCCCTCAGGTCTCAACCTCACTCCTCTGCCCTCCACTCAGGGCAACACCAGCAGAATATGTCCTATGCTCTCTCCTGTCCTAGGACCTTTGACAGGCAGTTCCCATGGCCTGGAAAGTTCTCTCTTTGGTGTTTCCCTGCCATCACTCAAGTCCCTGGGCGGCCTTCCTTGACCCTCCATCAGGCCAGGTGCCTCCTCTGGGCTCCCACAGGCCGAGCTTCCCTGTGTCCAGAGCTGGCGGCATTGTGCTTACCTGCTTCATGAAGGCCAGGTCATTGTCAGATTCATCTCCAAGATCCTGTTGCCCTGCACAAGGACTGGCACACAGTTGGTGCCTAATAATTTTTCATTCCCTCTTCCTCTCCCTTGTTTGATCTTCAGAGCAGCTCTCAGAAAAGGGAAGACCAAGAGGCCAGAAGCAGGAGGAGGCTTAGAGATGACCTGATCCTATCCTATCAAGCTACAGATGGGGAAATTGAGGCCCAGAGAAGGAAAGGAGGCTGCCTAGGGACACACAGCAAGGTGGTTGGTTCATTCATTCAACAAATCTTTATTATGTGTATACTGTTTACTGGGGGGTATAGAAGACACAATAAAACCCTGCTTCACAAAGCGTACAGTTTTGCGGGGGGGGGGGGGGGACGGGGAATGGTCATTAAAAAAAAATCAACGCACAAATAAATATAAAATTACAATTTTATATCCGCAAGAGAGAATTACTTATTCAAGACTATGAGAGCCTATGTGATAGAGAATGCTAGGGGCCTGCTCAATATCTCTTCTCCCCTCAGCCTCCGTAAGTCACTTCGTCTTCATTGGAGCCATAATGAGCCCAACTAAAAGATCATATGTCCCAGCCTCCCTTGCAACCAGGGTGGCCAATGGAAGTCATTGGGTGTGACTTCCAGGACATGTTGTTCAAGGGGACTGGCTCACCTAAGAAAGGTACGGCCTTTGTCCTTTTCCCCTCTCTTTCTTCCTGCCTGGCACACAGACAAGATGACTGGAGCTCCAGCAGCCACCTTGTAGCCATGAGGCAATATTAAGGCTAGAAGCCACACATTAAGGATACACAGAAGAAAGACAGAAGGATTCTGGACCCCTGATGATTTTGTGGGCCCACCATCCCAGCCCTAGGCTGCTGACCCCAAGATTTCTTTTATGGAAGAGAATAAACCCCTAATTTGCTTGAGCCCCTGTGCCTGGGCCTCTTTTCCCAGCAGCTCAACTCAGTTCCTACCAGTGAGCCTACAGGAGGGTTGACCTGGCCAGGAGATCAAGGAAGGCCTCCCTGAGGAAGTGAGTTTGGACTGGAGATATAAATAATTACAAGTTAGTAGGCATGAGAAGGAGAGAAGGGCAACTCAGACAAAGGGAACAGCATCTGCAAAGTCCGTGAGAACAGCAAGAGCCCCACCCAGATGTGGGAGCAAAGGGCAGTGTGGCTGAAGCATGTAAACGAAGTGGAGAGATAAGAGAAATGACTAGAGAGTGGGGCAGAGGGGGTATGGAGGTCGGGACCTAAAGGTGGGTGGGGGAGCACCAGACCCCCAGCTGACCCAGTCTCCTTGCACCATGAGGTCTCTTCATCTCTCTGGAGACTTGGCTGTGACCACAGCAACCTGGCCCACTGGGGCTGGCGGCTTCTTCCAAAAGCAAAGGGCCACTTTGTTTCCGGAACCATCCGCCGTGTTTGTGTAAACTGAGCAGGCTGGGGGTGGTGTGGCTGCAGCAACAGTCTCCTGGCCGAGATCATCTCCTCCTTCGTGCACTGGGCCGGGCTGGGTCCACCTCTCCTGAGCAGCCCTGCCAGGGCCACAGCATGCCACTATGCTGGGCAGAGACACCGGAATATTCCACTGGTTCTTTGATTCCTGAGGGAGGCAGGGCCAGGTGAGAAACCCAAGCTCGGGAGGGAAGAGGTTTACCCCCACCCCTCGACACATCTCGTAAAGGAGGCAGGACTCGAACCCCAGTCCATCTGCCTCACCTGGGTTGGGGGAGCAGCTCTAGGACGGGGGGCCAAAGCCACAGATGCCCTATTGGGGCAGCTAAAAAGAGGCTGCTCCGAAGGAGCTGGGCGAAGACAAAGGTCTTAGTGACCGCAAACCCACCCACTTCCTTCCCCTTTTGTTGCTCCCATCAGAGCCCTCAGTCTCCCTCTGGGGGTCTCTGTAGCTAGTTGCCATCAAGTTGGCTCCGACTCATGGTGACCCTATGCATAACAGAAGGAAATGTTGCCTGGTCCTGCACCGTCTTCACAATCGTTGGTACATTCAAGTCCATTGTTTTAGCCAGTGCCTTCCAGCCGGGGGGCTCATCTTCCAGCACTATACGGGACAACGTCCTATTGTGAGCCACACGGTTTCCATCTCCGGTATTTGGAAGCAGATCACCAGGTCTGTCTTCCTAGCCTGTCTTAGTCTGGAAGCTCTCCCAAAAGCTGTCCGCCATGGGTGCCCCAGCATCACAGCAACACGCAGCCCACCACAGTACAGCAAGCTGACAGATGGGTAGCTGGGTGTCCCCGGTGACCCTCGTACTTGGCAGTCTCGGATGGTCCCTGGGGTACAGTTAGACAGGTCAGCATGCTACAGAGATGTGACCTCAGGTGTTCCTGATGCCGGGACGGGGAAGGCCAGGTTCCCGTTGCTGAGATCCTGGCAGCAGCTTCTTCCACTGCAGGCTTTCTCAGGCTGGGGGCAGGGAGGGGGCAGGAGCTGAAGATAACACCACAGGACGCCCCCACTGACAACTCCAAGGGAGCAAAAGTTCTCTTTGTAGCTTTCCTATCTCTCCTGATGGTGTTCCTCCTGCTCATTATGGGATGTAGGTTGTTATGGTGACGGTCTAGGGTGCTGAGCTTAAAAGCTTTTGTGAAAAAGCGTACCTAGGTCTATGAGCTAGTCAGGGTTCCTCCCTGGAGCGGGGTCGGGACATCTGTCCTCCTCTCCTCCCCAGCAAGAAACTCGGGGGCAGGAGTGGGTGCACCCACAGCAGTGTCACGTCCATCTCTGTGAGCTGGTACCGCAGAGTGAGCAGCTTTCCCGGGCACCAGGCCTGCCAGCCCCCCTCAGAGTCCCAGCCACAAGCCCCAGGGAGCTCCAATGCTTCTGGCAATTTACCAAGCATGTCTCCAACTAATAAGGGGGCAACTGGGATCCATTGTTCAAAAGTTATCTTTAGACAAGAGCATTTATCAAGTTTAATTAACGTGTCAGGGACTGCGGTGCCAAGAGATTGTTCCGAACACAGCCCTAATGGTCCTAATTTTTCTACATTAATGCCAGCCAGCGCAGAGCACTAAGCAGGAAATAGACCGTCAGTGCTAACACCACCAAGAAAGTCGAGAAGATGTCCCCTACATCAAATTAAACGTGCTGACACCCAAGCCGTGACAGGAGGCCGAACCCCTGCCAGAAGGGGCTCCGCTTGTCGGCTCAGGCAGGGGTGGGGATGCTGGCCACCGGTGCCTGCTCTGGGCAGACAGGACCCATCCTTGCCGTGGCCGAATCCTTGCTGTAGGGATGGTATTGGTAGCCGTGGACGTTCAGGGAGGCGCTGTGGCCTGCCAGGTTCACTCACTGCAGTGGAGCTTGATGCCAGCATGTCCCCACATCATGTGACCTCCAGCTGTATGTGTCCCACCCGTCAGCAAACATGGGCTCAGCACTTGCTATGCACAGGCTTGATTCCAGGCACCAAGGACCTGGTGTGAACAGGACCACCTTCTCGTGGAGTGGACACTCTGCCGGGGAAGGCGGAGAGGAAGGAGGAGGAGGAGGGAGAGGAGGAAGCCGAGGAGGAAGAGTTAGAGGAGAAGGAAGAGGGACAGGAGAGAAGGAATGGGGGGAGGAGGAGGAGGGGGAGGAGAGGGAGGAGGAAGAAGACGAAGAAGGGGGGGAAGAGGGAGATGAGGAGAGGACAGTAACATTGATGACTAAGATCGCATCTATTGATAGGTGCAAGAAGAGAATGAAAAAAAAAAAAAACCCATTTCCTGCAAGTCGATTCCGACTCTTAGCAACACTTCAGGACAGATTAGAAAAGCCCCATACGGTTTCCAAGGAGCATCTGGTGGATTCAAACTATCAACCTTTTGGTAGCAGCCAAATGCTTAACCAGTGCACCACCAGAGCTCCAAGAAAATAATAGAACTGAGTAATAGGTGAGAGAGACAGGAGGGGTGAGGGCTGCTTGGTGAGGCGACCAGGAAAGACCTTTCAAGAGGTGACATTTGGGAGGAGCCTGAAAGAGGAGGAACCAGCACGAGACCTGGTCAGGGGCATCCCAGACAGAGGGAACAGCAAGTGCAAAGGCCCTGAGGCAGGCGAGCTTGGTGTGTGGGAGGACCCAGGGGAGCCAGGGCAGCTGAAGCAGAGTGGGGTGAGGTGTGCAGCCCCCAGCCCTGGGACGAGGAAGCTGGGGTGGAGCTAGCCTGTCTGGGGAGGGTCTGTGTGGCCAGGTCTGCTGGAGGAAAGAGCTTCTTGCTGACTCTACGAGCATCCAAAGCCTTGGTGGCCTGCCCATCCAGGATGGGGCAGGGCTGTTGGCAGGCCCTGAGCAGAAGTGTGCTGGGTAAATCAGCTGGGATGGGGCCCAGGGTACCTGTGAGGTCACTTATGCCTGTGTGGCCCAGCTGAGGTCTGTCAGAAAGGAGTGCAAAGTTTGGGGGATCCCGTCTCGCCCCCCACTAGATGGACCACCCTCCTGGGGAAATGGGAGCTCCCCCAAGGCCCCAGGGCATCATCACAGAGAGCTAACAGCACAGGTGGTGGGGTCGTCCCACCTGGGCTGAAATCCCAGCTGTGTGACCTCAGGAAAGTCATCCACCTCTCTGAGCCTCTGTCTTTCATCTGTGAAATGCAGACCAAAACCCCTGCTTCTTGGGTGTGTTGTGACGGGAGGTACCTGGCCCTGTGCCTGACCCAGAGCCCTCAGTAAATGGCGGCCACTGTAATTGTTACACAGAGCCCTTAGCGAGCCAGCAAACAATAGTGGGTGCCTGTAGGCGTCAGCTTTTCCCCTCGCCGAGGCTGTGACTGTCAGGCAGGCCTGAGATAAGACCCCAGAGGGATGCTACAGAGACAGAGGAGATGCTGGGGAGCCTCCAAGACTGAGTTCCCACCATGCAGATTGAGAAACTGAAGCCCAGAAGGATGGGACCTGCCCAGAGTCATGGTGGGGTGGGAAGTTGCAACAAGAAAATCAGGATCCTATTAAAAAGGGTCCTTAGAGAAGATGAGGTCCCCTTGGACCCCATGCCAGGAGACATTCAGCCAGGAGAGCCTTGCCCTGAGCAGGAGCTGGGCTTGAAGACAATGACAAGCATCAGCCATCTCTAAGGGTTCTGCAGCCAAGAGTGTGCCCTCGAGGGCAGGAGCCAGCCTGGTTGCCAGCTGGGGCAATGAGTGAGTCCCCTGTTCTCAGAGTGGCGGGCTCTGGGCAGGCTTGGAAGAGGGTCATGACTCTAGTGTGTTTGGCCACTCTGAGCAGGAAAAGGGGAAGCCAACACACAACAAGTGGTTCCCAAACATGAGCAGGCATTGGAACCCCTGGAGGGCTTGGTTCAACACAGACTGCCAGCCCCACCCCTGGGGCTCCTGATTCAGTAGGTCTGGGGTGGGGCCCTAGAATGTGCATTGCTACCAAGTTCCCAGCTCATACCCACCAGCCCAGGGGCCCCACTTTGAGAACCACTGGGGTAATACGACAAGGCAGAGCTGGCCTGGCAAGCAGGGTGTAGTGATTAGGGTGTTGGTTTATTATTATTTGAAAAACACAGGCGGACAGCACTTTACAGATTGCCAGATACTTTCACGTGTCATCTCACCTCTGAACCGCCCTGCTCTTACTACCCTGTTCCACGTTTTCCCAGGGATGTTAAATGGCTTGTCCGAGGCCCCGTGGTTGGCTGGGAAAGTGGCTAGAATGGAAGTGCAGACCTTGCCTTGTCCCCATGCGTCTTAACTCCTTTCTCCACCCAACCACAGTTCCGCTTTCCCAGGAACAGCAGCGCCTATGGGCCAGGCTCTACATCACATGCACAGTCCCATGTGACCTTTGTCCCTGACACCTTGTGGTAGGACACTCTCCCTGTTGTACACCAGACAGCTCAGAGGTTGCATTGGACACGTCCCTTGCCCTGTGGATGCCGTGTCAGGATTCAAATCCACATTCTCTGGCCCCACGCCCCAGGCTCTCTCTGCTCCCTGAGCGAGCGCCCACCGCAGGAGCGCATTTGGGGAGCAGAGCCATTAGCGGAAGCTGTGGCGCAACAGAGGGCGGGCAGCGGGAGGGACAGGGAGGGTGGGGGGCTCCGTCTGGCCTCCCTACTTGCTCACTGTCCACTTGGCTTTGTTAATGGTCCTTTTCAAACAGACTCTTCAACCACCTTTCCCATTTTCAGATTGCTTTTTCCAGGTCCTTGAGTTAATTATTCCCAGAATGAAAATTACTTCCAACCCCGGAAACAAATCATTTCGGGCGGCAGAGCCCATTATTGGCGCGGTTTGTACATCTCAGGGGAGCCGACGGTGTTCTGCGCTTACAGGGTAATTACGAGATTCTACATGGAAGATCCATGTCTGTGTAGACATCAGCGGATCTCCCGGTCTCCTGGTGTGGGCTGGGCCCCAGTGACTCTGGGTCCACTTACACTGGCCTTCCTAGGGGCGGGAGGGGCAGTGGGGGCAACAGCACCCCCCAGGTCCCACACTGTGAAGGTCCTCTTGGTCCCCTCTCAGCCCCTCCCCTGGCCACCACCTCAGCCGTACACAGGGGCTGCCCTCGGCAGGCCTCTTCTCCCTCCATCTCCGGTCGCCCTCTCTCTGCTCCCGAATCCCAATGTCCAGCCCAGATGCCGGTGTCCTACCCCTTGGTCAGCAGGCTGCAACGTCTTCCTGCTGGTCCAGCACAGGCTTCCCCAGGCCACACTCCCAAGCTCTTTATCCTGCCTTTGCCCCCACCAATCTTCCCTCAAGCAGCAGAAATGAATCCAGAGTCTTCCTCTGGCCAGACAGTGAGGATGCCCCAGCGAGCAGACCCAGGGCTGGAGAAGGAGATGGTAGCGACTGGGGGAGGCTTAGAGCCTGGCTGAGCCCTAAACAGCCTTCGGTACCACTGCTCCCAAAACCCTTCCTCCCTCCCCCCGCCCCACAGGATGGATCAGGGCTTCTCTGCACCCCAGCAGCCCCTGTGCATACTTCATCCCCCAGCACCGATGCTCAGGGGTGGACAGTTCAGGGTAGGTGAGGTACTTGTGAAGGTCATCAAGGCCATGTGCCTTCTGGCTTCCTGCACTGCCATTCTCAGTGTGTGTGAGTGTGCACGCGCACGCACGCGCATGGGCGAGCACGAGCAAACATGCGCATGCACTACTCTTCTCTGTGGTCACAAAATGGCTGCTGTGCATCCAGACATCACATCCACGTTCCACAAAGAAGAGAAGGGGCAAAAGCTGAAAGTGACAAGTTATCTCCTCAGAACAATTTACCTTTTTACGAGAAGAAGGAAGTTCTCCCAAGGGAGTTCTGCCTACCTCTCATTGATTGGGCCTAGGTGCAAGGGAGGCTGGAAACGTGAGAGTATCGATTTCCAGTGTCTACAATAAAGGAAAGTGAGGGAGAAGGGGCTTAGACTGGGTCATTAAATACCAGAATCTTTGGGTCAAACTTCCCATGGCAACCCTAGGTGTGGCCCACCTTCCTGGTCTTGGACACCTGCAGGCTTCGGCTCCAGCAGCTCCCTCTGCCTGGACTTCCTCCCCTGCCATTCCTGACTATGCAAATCTAAAGCATCATTCAAGACCCCTCTAAAAGGCCGCCTCCTCCCTGACACCCGCCACAATGGTGGAGTTGCCTCTGCCCACTTCCCTCGAGGACAGGCCTGGGTGAACATTCACAGAACTGAGTCAGAACCAGAACCAGCAGTTTCATTTCCTCCTCCTCCTCCCCCTCCTCCCCCAAAGAGCAAGAGGGAGAGGATGCCTCAGGGGGCGGTTGGCTTGTTATGGCCTTGGAACGTGAACAAGGACGGAGCTCTTATTTATCAGCTGAGACGGAGGGACACCATGGGTTTTATCCAGCAATAACAGACACCCAGTAATAACAAGAAATTTGTACTGACAACTTTTCTGTTCTCTTCATAAGTAACCAAACGAGCTGGAAGAACCCCAAACCCCAAAACCAAACCCACTGCCATCAAGTTGATTCTGACTCATAGCAACCCTAACCCAAGTCGTCGTCTAAATGAGCCACCTCACAAGCAAGTGGGGAAGTCGAGGCACCGAGAAGGCAAGACAGCCACCAAAAGTCACATGGCAGATCGGTGCACAGCCCAGGGCCCAGGACCAGGGCCCTTTGCTCACTTGTAGACAGGAGGGGCAGTGGGGTGAGCACCTTCCAGAACCTTATGTCTCCAGGAGAGATGTGAAACATCAAAATCACGAGTGACTGTGGGGTCCTGCTCTAAGTGGGCTCCCCATAAAGGAGGCAAAGCAAGGATGTGGGCAATTTCAAAGGCTCCAAATGTCACAAATCTTGCCTCTTCATTCAGAAAATCTAGAACAAAGCAAATCTTGGAAACACCAACTGGGCACTCTCTGACCTTCCTCCTGTTCTGTCTGAAGAGGCGTGGATGTGCCTGTGGTAGGGGGCCTAGGAAGAGAGAAGTGGACAGCAGGGCTGAGTCTCTTTAAATTAGTCAAGGTTCTAGAGCTGCAAATCATACTATGAACCCCCTGCCACCACTGACACAGGAGGGTCCTATGTAGGTGGGGAATCCCAGTGTAGACATTAAACTCCATTTCAGGAGAGAAAACAAGGCCAGCTTTTCCAGTCCAGATAGCATCACCTCTGCTGTGCTTCGGGGCAGGGGCTACAGCCAAAAACATGTACAAAAGCTAAAGAGAAATATATGAGCTTCGAAAAACCCAGGAGACAGTCACAGAGACACCCCCAACGTCTCTCCTGGGAAGTATATGTCTTTTTGTAAACAGTGTGATGCAATTTTCAAAGCAAAGCAAAAGAGAAAGAGAGAAACTGGAAGCAAAGATGCCAATATCCCAGAACAAATAGACAATCCAACCAAGCTGCTCAAGCAAGAGCAAGATGAAAAGGTGCCATGGCAACACTGCAAACAGACGGCATCCAGAAAGGAAGCAGCGCTGTGTGCGAGAGAGACAGACCGCCCAACCCAAACAAGAGTCAGTGAAGAGACAGACAGAGAGTCATCCTGGCTGCTTCACGATGTAGAACAACTGACTAAGAATGTGAATTCTACCAAACAAGACCTCACACGTGAGAAAATAAGACAACAGAAGGAGATGAAAAGGGAAATCTCAAACCTAAGGAAACGGACCTAATAAATTAGAAACCACAAAGAACCTCACCCTCACCTCTTTCATGGTTTTGCTCAAATGTCACCTCCTCAGTGAGGTCCTCCTGGCCACCCCTCCCCCTTCCCTGCTTTATTTTCCTCATATCCCTTATCAACTTTTCACCTACTCTATGACGTATTTCTTTTACTAATTACCTATCCCCCCTACAATTTACAAGAGTGAGATTTTATCTGTCTTATTCACTGCTATTTCCCCATACTAAGGAAGGTGCTTGGCAAATAGTAGACACTCAATAAATGTGTGGTGAATGAATAAGTGAACAGAATAGACGCTGATAAAAATCAAAGTACTCATGCAGGAAAAAAACTTAATCACAGTGGTTGCATATGACAAAGCTAAAGGGATCAAGCAGACAGTACAACATAAGGACAATTGGTGTCCCTGATTCAGCGTACAAATGAATGCTATGGATGATGCAGTAACATAGAACGTAAGAGAAATTCCTCGAAATGAAGAAAGAACTGAATCCAAAATTCAAAACAGCACTCCGTGTTCCAGGAAAATCTGAAGCAGAATGCTCCACACATATTTCTTAGCAAAGCAGGGATTCCAAGGATAGAGACTCCTCCAAGCATTTGGGATGAAAAAGATAAGTGTTTACAAGAGGAAAAGAATTGCCTGTCTACGGCTTCTCCACAGCCACAGACCAGTGGATAAGATCATGAAGCACCGGGTTTTGGGGAAAAAAAGTGTGACTTGAGGAGATTATTCACATCTGGGGTGCTTTGTAAATACAGGCAACTGGCAGAAAGAACTGAGTGGACATGCATATATGAGCCTTTCGTGGGAAAAAAATATTTAAAATTACAATAAATCCACCCAGTTAAAGGGCTGGTGAACATCTAATTGATTTAAATATACAGTAAAACCTGCAAAAGCTGTAATCTGTGTGTGGTACAATTAGTTACTTTTGTGTGTGGCTTTTCTAGCCATGGTCTTGTAATTCCCACCCAGGTGATTGTGTGATAGGGTAACTGTGGCCTACCAAGGGGATTGGTCAGTTTTGCCTTAAAAGAGAGCCAACTCCAGAGCAGAAGGAGGAAGGGCCCACCGTCAACAAGGAAGGAGAGACCAGCAGCAGGGGACGGCGTGGTGGGCTTCCTGGCCCACAGAGAGAGAAAGCTGAGTGCCTTTGGCTAGAGACTGAGGGCCAGGGAGAGGCGTGCCTGTGAGCACAGCTGGGAAGAGGCTGTCCTGATGGAAGAACTGTGTCCTGAGAGTTTCTGAGCCTGAACCCTGTTACTTCCCTAATAAAGCCCATAATAGTGAGTGTGATCTGTGAGTTCTATGTGGCCACTGCAATGAATTATCGAACCCAGCAGAGGAGTAGAGAGTGCCATGGGGGGGGATGGTTGCTGTCAGAACTGTTGAAGATGGCGGAGAGAGGAGGTATGTCTGACCTCCGCTTCATAGGAGTCAGTCTTGTGCTGTTGATCTTGGCTCTCCTTCCTCCTTGTGTGGTTGAAGGAGGTCAGATACCACCCTCAAGCCATTATTACACTGTGTAAGGCAGAAACTTGTCAGAAGAAAAACTCAAATATTTTCCACTAAAATTAGTGTTAGAAAATTGGTAAGACCATATTCTGTCAAAGGCAGAAAGCTTGCGAGACCCGGAAAAACAAGGCAGTCCCATTGACCCAGCTCTCATGGGTTTTACTGTGCAACTAACACTAACAATTACAGGAACTGTGATTACAGAGAAGAATGTGAATGTCATAAACTGAAACAATGTCAAAATAATAATAAATCTTTATGGAAGCCTTGGAAACCCTATGGGACAGTTCCACTCTGCCCTATAGGGTCTCTATGAGTCGAGATCAACTCGATGGCAGTGGGTTTACAGAAGCAGACTGACACATCTTTCTCCCGAGGAGTGGCCGGTGGGTTTGAACTGCTGACCTTTTCAATAGCAGCAGAGTGCTTTAACCACTGTGTCACGAAGGCTCTTTGGCGAGTAGATAAGTCTATATAGGAGCCCTGGTGGCACAGTGGTTCAGCATTCGGCTTTTTAACCAAAAGTTTGGCAGTATGAATACACCAGCCACTCACTCCACGAGAGAGAGAGGTGGCAGTCTGCTTCCGTAAAGATTACAGCCTTGGAAACCCTATGAGGTTGTTCTGCTCTACAGGGTCGCTATGAGTCAGAATCAACTCAACGGCAATGGGTTTTTTGGTTTTGGCAAGGCAATATCTATAATCATTCCAATCCCTTAATGTTTTCTAGAAGCTCTTTTTTCAATCACAAAGAGACCTTTTAAGAAAGAATTTATTTGAAGTTTAACAACTCCTTCAGTTTCGCTTCAGGGTCTTAATTTTGCTTAAATATAAAAATTAAACATAATGCTTCATTAAAACTCTTCTGTAGTGAGATACTATTTTCATAAAAGTCAATCTGTTTCTTCATTTGTCCAGAAATTAAGGGTGATCATAATTAAGGGTGTACATAGATCAAGAAATGGCCATTGGAACAGAACAAGGGAACACTGCATCGTTTAAATCAGAAAAGTTGTGTGTGTTGGGGTTGTATTCTTTCACCATACCTATTCAATCTGTACGCTGAGCAAATAATCCAAGAATCTGTACTATATGAAGAAGAACAGGGCATCAGGATTGGAGGAAGACTCATTAACAACCTGCATTATGCAGATGACACAACCTTGATTGCTGAAAGTGAAGAGGACTTGAAGCAGTTACTGATGAAGATCAGAGACCACAGCCTTCAGTATGGATTACACCTCAGCATAAAGAAAACAAAAATCCTCATAACTGGACCAATGAGCAACATCATGATAAACGGAGAAAGATTGAAGTTGTCAAGGATTTCATCTTACTTGGATCCACAATCAACACCCATGGAAACAGCAGTCAAGAAATCAAAAGACACATTGCAATGGGCAAATCAGCTGCAAAAGGACCTCTTTAAAGTGTTGAAAAGCAAAGATATCATCTTGGCAACTAAGGTGCGCCTGACCCAAGCCATGGTGTTTTCCATCACATCGTGTGCACGTGAAAGCTGGACAATGAATAAGGAAGATCGAAGAAGAACTGACGCCTTTGAATTGTGGTGTTGGTGAAGAACATTGAATATACCATGGACTGCCAGAAGAAAGACCGAGTCTGTCTTGGAAGAAGTGCAGCCAGAATGCTCCTTAGAAGCAAGGATGGCGAGACGTCATCCCACATACTTTGGACATGTTATCAGGAGGGACCAGTCCCTGGAGAAGAACATCAAGGTTGGTAAAGTGGAGGGTCAGTAAAAAAGAGGGAGACCCTCGATGAGATGGATTGACAGTGGCTGCAACAATGGGCTCAAACATAACAACGATTGTAAGGATGGTGCAGAGCCAGGCAGTGTTTCGTTCTGTTGTACTTAAGGTCACTACGAGTTGCAACCAACTAACAACAACGTATTAAGGATGATTACTTCTGGATGGTGTGATGTGGCTGCTTTTTATACCTTCAGTTTTGTTTTGTTTTATTTCCGCTCTGTTTGTATCTTCTTTGATGAGTGTGGCCATGTGGGCTGCTCACTGTATTCCAGATTTTTCCTTCAGCACATGGCAGAATTGTACTCCCGTCCCCCTTCATGTTAGGGGTAGTCATGGCCTGCTTCAGCTAATGAAGTGTGAGAAATGAAGCTCTCGCTTCAGAGAAGAGGACTTGAAAGTCACCGACACTTGGGGCTTGTTTGTTACAGCTGTGCAACCTAGGTTATCCTGAGTGATACGAGCATGAATAGTTTTATAAGGGGTCCCTGTGTGGTGCAAACAGTTAACACACTCGGCTGCTAACTGAAACGTTGAAGATTCTAGTCCACCCGGAGGCACCTCTGAAGAAAGGCCTTGTGATCTACTTCTGAAAGATTAGCCATGAAAATCCTATGGACCACAGTTCTACTCTGACGTACACGGGGTCACCATGAGTTAAAATCGATGGCAACTGTTTTCTAGCTTTATAAAAACGATAGTGAAAGAAAGAAGAAAAGAAGGAGGGAGGGTGGAAGGGTAAGAGGGAGAAAGAGGTTGCTCAGGTCTGTGTGGTTCCTGGTTCTTCCACCACACCAGCTGCAAGGGGCAGCCTCCCAGGAAAGTGGATCAAAAAGGCTGTGGCTCTGGACCTCAGGGGGCTTCACGGAGCAGGGCCTTGGCTCCACCAGAAGCTGGAGTGCAGTCTAGGTGGTAAGGATCCCGGGGCTTGGCTGCCATGGCCTCCTGCTGATCTGTGCAGGGGCAGGGCCAGACCAGGAATGAGGTGCTGCCAGGTGAGGCTGGCGGTCACTCCAGGAGGAGAAAGCACCACGCAGATCTTGACACCAAGAGAGGGCATCATCGGGACCACAGGAAGGGAGGAAAAGGGAGGTTATGCCGAAAGCCAGCCATGCAGCTCCTCCAGGAAGGGACAGCTCGGGATTTGCAAAGCCCACCCCTCAAGGCCACTGACGGTAGGATGGTGGGTCTCCTCATGGCCTTGCCTGGGGGCTCCGACAGAACCAAAGAGGAAGAATAGCTCAGCTCCGTCCAGTGATAGATTTGGGGATTTGAGGGGAGGGAGATGAAAATCCCACAGGGCCCAGGACTAAGACCCTTGGAGGTGAAAAACCCCAAGGTGGGAATCCCCAGACCTTTGCAAGATCAGGGGCCTCTAACGCACAGCTCTGAGCTCCTCACTCCTGGGCTGGTGGAGCAATTGCACACTCCTTGCCACCCTCCTGTTACCTGGCACCTTCCTCAGTGCCTGAAGCACACAGACACCAATCAGGGACTGGGAGCATCTGTGAACCAGACTTGGGTCCATGCTAGCCGAAGGGCAGGAGGAAATCTCCAGCGTAGTCTGAGGACCTGGGGAGCTGCCATGGACACCGAGCTCTGAGGGAGGGGAGACCAGGTAAAAGGAGGATCCCAAAAACCACCAGGAAGGGAAGGCACCCAATGCTACCAAATGGCCTGACCCCATGGGCTCTCATCTCATTCCAACACAGGGAGGAAAAGAACATTGTGTCTCCATAGTACAGCAAGGAAACTGAGGCTGAGAGAGCAGCAGTGAGGGGCAGATGCGGGACCCAAGCCCAGGCAGTAGGCTTTTGTCCCCGTGGTAGGTGGGAGGGTCCCATTATGTGAGTGAAGAGTTTCCTCATTGCTCAGCATTCTGTTACACCACCTGGCCTTGAAACATCATACTTGGGTCACACACCAGCTGACCAGCTGACCAGTTGCTGGGCCCCCAGCAGCCCATCTCACCCTCTGAGTTGCCACGTCCAGCTTCAGAATGAGTAGGACAATCACAACCCCCCAACCCCCATCGGCCTGCTGTGAAAACCAAATGGCCTGGCCCCACCGGGTGTTGGAGGGCTTTATCCCCAAAGCTGGGGACAGTACCCTTATCTGCCTACCAGCAAACCCCCTGCCTCGGTGAACTGAGAGATAAAAATTGTCCATTTGCATCCTGCCTGGTGCCAGCAGGTGACCTGAACAAGCCCAGCCCCCACCCTCGCTTCCTGGAGGCACCAAGACCCGGGGATGTCCCTCGCAGCCCCTCAGACAACTCGTCTCCCCAGGCAACTACACCTCCATACTGTTACTACAACTCTCAGAAGCCACATTTGCAACAACTCAGCTGAAAATACTGGCCTCCAGGTACGAGAGCCAGGTGTGGGAGCCAGCGCGCTCCCTTCCTGTTACACCTTTACAAGTTCCACCTGGCAGCAGGCATCCCACTTGGCCACTGGGTGTGCAGATGGGACGGAAAGGCTGAAAGGGAAGAAGCAGAGCAGCAGGCAGCCCTGCCGTGGCTCGGTGGGGGCAGGATGGGATGGCCGGTGACGATGGTGCTTCCCACCTGGCCCCTCTCAGGCAGGGGGCTACAGAGAACCCACCTGCTGTGGGGAAGCTAATCTAGCCCGTAAGAGTCCCCCAGGTGGGGCAAACGGTTAAGGGCAGGGCTACTGCTAGCTGAAAGGTTTAACCCACCCAGAGACGCCTCAGAAGACAGGCCTAGCAAAATGCTTCCAGAAGATCACAGCCTGGAAAACCCTACAGAGCCACACATGGGGTGGCTGCGAGTCAGAATCAACTCCATGGAAACTCACAACAACATTTCAACCCCTGGTTTCTCAACTGGGTTGTAGGGGAGGCTGATGTCTATGGGGGGCACCACACCTCAGGAAAATGGAGAAAAGACTGAAGCTGTCAAGGATTTCATTTTACCTGGATCCACAATCAACACCCATGGAAGCAGCAGTCGGGAACTCAAAAGACGCATTGCACTGGGCAAATCTTTAAAGTGTTGAAGAGCAAAGATGTCACCTTGAAGACTAGGGCGCACCTGACCCAAGCCGTGGTGTTTTCAGCCATCTCCTATGCATGTGAAAGCTGGACAATGAATAAAGGAGACTGAGGAAGAATTGACACCTCTGAATTGGGGTGTTGGCGGAGAATATTGAATATAGCATGGACTGCCAAAAGAAGGAACAAATCTGTCTTGGAAGAAGTGCAACCAGAATGCTCCTTAGAAGCAAGGTCGGCAAGACTACATCCCACATACTCTGGACATGTTGTCAGGAAGAATCAGTCCTGGAGAAGGACATCATGCTTGGTAAAGTAGAGGGTCAGAGAAAAAGAGAAAGACCCCCCAATGAGGAGGGTTGACACAGTGGCTGCAACAATGGACTCAAGCATAACAATGACTGTGAGGATGGCACAGGACTGGGCCAGTGCTTCATTCTACTATACATGGGGTCGCTATGCGTCAGAACTGACTCACTGGCACCTAACAACAACAACGACACACCTCAGAAGCTTGGTACTCCGCTTCAGCCACCTTGCCATTGGAAGGTCATTCCTGTGTCTCCTTTGTTCAAAGGAAAACTGAAACTCAGAGAAAGCAGTGGCTGGCCCATAACACACAGCTACTAAGTGACAAGCCAGGATTCGAGGCGGGTTGGGTCTGGGCTTGGGGAGAAAATCTTCTGGTGTTCCCGTCCCCTGTAGTGTTGCCTGCTATCTGCATTTCCTATGGCTACTGTGACTAATGACCACAAAGATAGTGACTTCCCTCACTCAAAATCCACTGCCATAGAGTAGGTTCCGACTCATAGCAACTCTACAGGACAAGGTAGAACTAACTACCTCATAGGATTTCCAAGGCTATAATCTTTCCAGAGCAGGCTGCCACATCTTTCAGAGTGGCTGTTGAGTTTGAACTGCCAACCTTTCAGTTAGCAGCTGAGTGCTTAACTGCTGCACCACCAGGGCTCCTTTAGTGACTTAAAACAGCCCATTTTGTTCTCTTATAGTTCCGGAGACTAGAAGTATGAAATCAGTGTCACTGGATTAAAGCCAAGGAGTTGGTGGGGCTGGTTTGCTCCGGAGGCTTGAGGGGAGAATCCATTTCCTTGCATTTTTTCAGCTTCTATAGGCCACAAGAGGTCGTTAAAAAGACAAGAGAGAAAGAAAAGACCTAAATGGATGTAAGAAGAGACTCCAAAACTTGTTCTTGAACTTCAAGTATCTAAAGCAAAAGGAAAAAATGATGAAGTAAAAGAGCTGAACAGAAGATTTCAAAAGGCGGCTCGAGAAGACAAAGTAAAGGATTATGACGACAAGTGCAAAGACCTGGAGATAGAAAACCAAGAGGAAAGAACACGCTCAGCATTTCTCAAACTGAAAAAATTGGAGAAAAAACTCAAGCCTCGAGTTGCAACATTGAAGGATTCTATGGGGAAAATATTAAGCAATGCAGTAAGCATCAAAAGAAGGTGGAAAGAATACACAGTCACTATACCAAAAAGAACTCATCGATGTTCAGTCATTTCAGGAGGTAACATATGATCGGGAACCTTCAGGTACTGAAGGAAGAAGTCCAAGCTGCACTGAAGGCGCTGATGAACCACAAGGCTCCAGGAATTGACTGAATACCAATTGAGATGTTTCCACAAACGAGTGCAGTGCTGGAAGTGCTCACTCATCTATGCCAAGAAATTGGGAAGACAGCTTCCTGGCCAACCAACTGGAAGAGATCCATATTTATGCCTATTCCCAAGAAAGGTGATCCAACCAAATGCAGAAATTATCAAGCAATACCATTAATATCACACACAAGCAAAACTTTGCTGAAGATCATTCAAAAGTGGCTGTAGCTGTACATTAACAGGGAAGTGCCAGAAATTCAAGCTGGATTCAGAAGAGGATGTGGAACCAGGGATATCATTGCTGCTGTCAGATGGATCCTGGCTGAAAGCAGAGAATACCAGAAGGATGTTTTCCTGTGTTTCATTGACTATGCAAAGGCATTCGACTGTGTGGATCATAACAAATTATGGATAACACTGTGGAGAATGTGAATTTCAGAATACTTAATTGTGCTCGGAAGGAATCTGTTCATGGATGAAGAGGCAGTCATTTGAACAGAACAAAAGGATACAGCATGGTTTAAAGTTAGGAAAGGTGTGTGTCAGAGTTGTATCCTTTCACCGTACCTGTTCTACATGTATGCTGAACAAATAATCCGAGAAGCTGGACTGTGTGAAGAAGAACAGGCATCAGGATTGGAGGAGGGCTCATTAACAACCTGCATTATGCAGATGACACAACCTTGCTTGCTGAAAGTGAAGAGGACTTGAAGCAGTTACTGATGAAGATCAAAGACCACAGCCTTCAGTATGGATTACACCTCAACATAAAGAAAACAAAAATCCTCACAACTGGACCAATGAGCCACATCATGATAAACGGAGAAAAGAGTGAAGTTGTCAAGGATTTCATTTCACTTGGATCCACAATCAACAGCCATGGAAGCAGCAGTCAAGAAATCAAAAGATGCATTGCATTGGGCAAATCTGCTGCAAAAGACATTTTTAAAGTGTTGAAAAGCAAAGATGCCACGCCATGGTGTTTTCAATTGCCTCATATGCATTCGAATGCTGGACAATGAATAAGCAAGACCGAAGAAGAATTGATGCCTTTGAAATGGAGAAGAATACCGAATACACCATGGACTGCCAAAAGAGTGAACAAATCTGTCCTGGAAGAAGCACAACCAGAATGCCCCTTAGAAGCTAGGATGGCGGGATTGCGTCTCACATCCTTTGAACATGTCATCAGGAGGGATCAGTCCCTGGAGAAGGACATCATGCTTGGTAAAGTACAGGGTCAGTGGAAAAGAGGAAGACCCTCAGAGAGATGGATTGACACAGCGCCTACAACAATGGGCTCGAGCATAGCAACAATTGGGAGGGTGGCACGGGACTGGGAAGTGTTTCTTTCTGTTGGGCATGGGGTCGCTATGAGTCAGAACCAACTGGACCACACCTAAGACAGCAATAGAGGCTGCTCAAGGAGCCCAAGTGATGCAGAGGTTAAAGTCCTCAGCTGCTAACTGAAACATTGGCAGTTCAAGTCCACCCAGAGGTGTCTTGGAAGAAAGTCCTGGTGATCTACACCAACCAAGGGTGCACCATACCACACACCGCCCGGGGGTGCACCATACCGCATACCACCCAGTTGTACACTATAGCACACACCACCCGGGGGTACACTATACCGCATACCACCCAGTCGTACACTATACCACACACCACCCGGGAGTACACTATACCACACACCACACAGGGGTACACTATACCGCACACCACACAGGGGTACACTATACCGCACACCACCCAGGGGTACACTATACCGCATACCACCCAGTCGTACACTATACCACACACCACCCAGGGGTACACTATACCGCATACCACCCAGGGGTACACTATACCGCAAACCACCCAGTTGTACACTATACCACACACCACCCAACGGTACACTATACCACACACCACCCAGTCATACACTATACCACACACCACCCAGGGGTACACTATACCACACACCACCCAGGAGTACACTATACCACACACCACCCAGGGGTACACTATACCACACACCACCCAGGGGTACACTATACCACACACCACCCAGTTGTACACTATACCACAAGCCACCCAGGGGTACACTATACCAGGCACCACCCAGTGGTACAGTGTACCAGGTACCACCCAGTGGTGTACTATATCATGCACCACCCGGTGGTACACTATACCATGCAACGCCCAGTGGTGTACTGTACCATGCACCACCCAGGGGTACACTATACCATGCACCACCCAGGGGTACACTATACCATGCAATGCCCAGTGGTATACTGTACCACGCACCACCCAGGGGTACACTATACCATGCACCACCCAGTGGCCAGCTGGGCAAGCCCACTGCTGCTGGGAGCCACAGCAGAGTCCCCTCCTCCTTCTAGAGCCAGATGGCTGGGGGCTGAGCAGAGCAGCCTGATGTGCCTCCAGTCTCGAGAGACATTCCGGAATAGACACAGCCGGAGCCATCCTGGCAGGAGACATGCCTGCCTGAGAGCTAACGCTGCCCTCTGACCCTGGGGTGGACTGGGTTCTCTGGGATGCTGGCCTCAAGGCACAGGGACCCTGCTGGCTGCAGCCCAGGGCAGGTGTTCAGGCTGCTAAAGTGGGGTCAAACCAGTCCTGCCTCCCAGGCGGCGCGAGAAGAAACAAACCACGAGCCCTGAAGGCCAACTCAGGCTGGCTGAGGGGCTGTCAGTGCCCCTCTGACGTTGGGGCTGTGCCAGGGGAGTCGCGTGCAGAGAACTACCGAAGAATCGATTCCTGTCTTCCACTGACATGGAAATACTGACATCCGGGAGATTCTGAGGTGGATATAAGCTGATGTCTAACTCAGCGCTTTCTTCTAGAAGGACTTGTTTATGCAGAAGGCATTTGTGAGCATATCTTTTACAATGCAGGTCTGCTGGTCATAAAGGTACATTTAGGAATCACCTGGAAGGAATCATGATGGCCACTTGGCTTCCGCTGCCCTGACGCCTGGCGCACCCACCCCTGGCCATGACCCCCTCCACCCTGAGCCCTGCCCCTCCCACCCCTGCCCATGACACCCTGCACCCTGAGGTCTGACCCCCCCCACCCCTGCCCATGACCCCTTCCACCCTGGTTCTGACCCCTCCACCCCTGCCCATGACCCCCTCCACCCTGAGGTCTGGCCACCCCATCCCTGCCTATGACCCCCTCTACCCTGAGCTTGCCCCCCGCCTCCACCGCCCTACCTGTACTCCCAGGAGCCAGCCTATGCCACTCTCAGCCTACTGGGAAGGGCTCCCCCCTCATGCTGGCTGGACTCTGTCCCCGTGGCCCCCCAGAATCAGCTCACCTGAGGACTGAACCCCTCCCAGCTCTTCTCCAGGCTGGAGAGCCCCCTCCATGGCTGCCCAGGGGATGCCTGACTCCCAGCCCCCTGCCTGAGCAAGGCTTTCAACCTCCAGCGTCTAATGGAGAAAAATGATTTCCTGATCAAATATTCATGGCAGATCAAGCCTAAAATAGGCCGAAAGGAAGGAGAGGTTTTTGTCCAGCACCAAAGCTTGATGATGTGATGTGGAGCCACAAGGTCGGCTTCTCTGATTCTCTGAGCCACCTCTCTGCTCCCGTTTCCCCTGCTCCCACCGAAAGCCCTGATCCCCCCAGCCCGGCCGCTTCACTGTGTGTGACCCCACAGTCACCCAGGGCCAGGCTCAAAAGGGCCCCACTTGGCTCAATGCTCTGCCATTGCCATCTTGAAGTTCTTATAATTTAATTTCTGAACGAGGGCCCCACATTTTCATTTCGCATGCAGCCCAGCACATTACGTAGCAGTCCTGGTTACCCAGAAGATGCTAGCAGTCCAGCCTCACCGCCAGCTTCCTGGGACACAAACACTGTCCTTCAGACCAGACTGAGGGGCGGCGACACCACAGCCACCAAGTTACCATCCTACACCTCACCTCCTTCATCCTTAGACACCCATGAAGTCAAAACAGTAACAATCCCAGAACGAAAAATCTCACAGGTGCTGGGCTGACTCCCAGCCCAACAGGTGCAGGTCACCTGGTGTGGGCCCCCGTGTGCCTTCACAATGAGGCATGGCACCCAGAGACCCAGCCTCTCACCCCATGCTTCGGAGACCCTGAGTGGTGGGCATGAAAAGGTCCAGAACCGACAGAGGGCCAGGGTGGAAGGGACAGGGAGGGGAGGGGAGGGGAGGGGAGGGGAGGGGAGGGGAGGGGAGGGGAGGGGAGGGGAGGGGAGGGGAGGGGAGGTGGGCACAGAAGCTGGACAGGTCAGATGGCAGCCAAGAAGGACTTGGAGGCCAGTTTAAGGCCTCGGTCTTAAACCAAAGGAGACCTGGTGGTGCAGTGGTAAAGTGCTCTGCTGCTAACCCAAAGGTTGGCGGTTCAAACCCCCCAGCAGCCCCAGGGGAGAAAGACCTGGCGATCTGCTTCCGTAAAGATCACAGCCTAGAAAACCCTATGGGGCAGGTGTAATCTGTCACGTGGGGTCGCCGTGAGTCAGAATCAACTCAACGGTACCTAACAACAACAACAACAACAACAGCCACTTGAACCGAGGACACTGGGAAACGGCCACGGTGTGCTTCCCTCACGCAGAGGATGGACATGGCCAATTTGGGATGGACGGCCTGGCTCTGGCCCTGTAGCGGGTGGGGGAGTGAATGTGGGGCCAAGTTCACAGCCCGGCCCCCTGTTTGCACAGAAACCTGGGCCACCCCCGCCCCGCCCCACCCAGCTGACCGGCAGTCCCCTCCGGCCTTCTCAGATCCTCAGAAACGCCCCGTTCTCTCTCCTCATCCCCACCTTGTGGCCTTGGCAACAGCCGTCTCCTCCTCACCCTTCCTCTCTGTGCTCCCAGCCACCAGGCCACCATTCATTCAGCTTAAACCCTCAGGCTCCTCACGGGGCCAGAGTGGACGAGCAGCCCAGGCCTCCTGTCACCTCAATAACAGCAGCGACAACACTAATGATAACAACTGCTGGGCCCCTACGTGCCAGGCCCTTGTGGTGGTGGGGGTGCGCCATGAAAATGGCATCTTGGCAGCTCACCCGGGGTGGGCTCATACCCAGTAGGTGAGTGGAGGGGCTTCAGCACCCCCCGCCCGCAGTATATCTGTACTTGCATCCAGGAATTTTCACAGTGAAGACCCCCACAGAGGTCCTGTCTGGTGACCAGGCTACCAGGGAGGCCAACAGAGCCCCCAGGCTGAGGAGAGGCCAGCTGGTACCTCCTGTCCTTACCAGGGGCTGCAGGTCAGAGAGGACCCTCTTTCCTCCCCAGCCCCCCGCCCCGAGGTTCAGGCTGCACCAATGCTGGGGCCACCACAGAGAGGGGCTGCTGGGGGACACAGTGAACCAGAAGGAACCCAACCCCTGGACATGGGCTGTTGCGCTGGTGGACACCCCTACCAAGTGGGGGCCATCCCACAACTGTCAGCCATACCAGCCACGCCCTGGCAAAGGCGGACACACCCTCCAGACGCTGGGGGCAAGTGCAAGAAAGGGACCCTCTCTGCCCACCTGCGTTTTCCAGAGTTCACGTGAAGGTGACCACCTGGGACAGGCAAGAAGAACGTGGGGGTGTCGCGATCCCACTGCTTCTTCAGAAGCTGCAGGTACGGGAATCGGAGTTACGCTCTTCTTAGCTTTCATTTCACCTTAACCCGCTGTCGTGGGTTGCATTGTTCCTCTCAGAAATGCATGTCCAATTCATAACCCCATTCCTGTTGCAGTCAAGTCGATTCCGACACCGTGACACCATGTGATAAAGGAGAACTGGCCCATAGCGTTTCCAAGGCTGTAATCTTTACAGAAACAGACTGCCACATCTTTCTCCCTCGGAGCAGCTGGTGGGTTTGAACCACTGATCTTCTGGTTAGCAGCTGAACTAACCACTGAGCCACCAGGGCTCCTTTCCTAACCTCTGGGCCCTCTGAATGTGACTTTGTTTGGAAAGAGGATCTTTGCAGATGTGACCAAGTTAAAGGCACGTGGGATTAAAAAAAAAAAAAAAACAGTTGCCATTGAGTTGATTGCAACCCTACAGGACAGAGTAGAACTTTGTTTCTACATAGGGTTTTCAAGGAGTGGCTGGTGGATTTGAACCGCCGACCTTTTGGTTAGCAGCCGAGCTCTTAAGCACTGCACCACCAGGGCTCCCATACTGGATTAGGGTCTACCTAATCCAATGACTGGTGTCCTTGTAGGAGACAGACACACAGACAGGGAGACACCATGTGACGATGGAGGCAGAGAGAGTGACCCAACTACAAACCAAGGAACGCCGAGGGTGGCCAGGAACCACCAGAAGCTGGAAGAGGCGAGGAAGGACCCTCCCCTGGAGTCTTCGGAAAGAGCCCAGCCCTGCACTCACCCTGGCTTCGGACTTCCGGCCTCCAGAGCTGTGCAAGAATGCCTGTTGCTGTAAGTGGTACTTTGTTGCAGCAGCTCAAGGAGATACAGTATGGCTGAACAAGTCAGGCGACAGGTGAGCCGGAGCCTGCATGGTGAGCTTCCCACCCCGCCCAGCCCCTGGCCACCTCTCCTGCTCAGGGATAAAGACTCCAGCAGTGGTGCCTCTGGAGGCCCCACCGAATGTCCAGAAGGAGCTCCCATCATCCCCCTAAACCCGCTCCCTCCGCGTCTTCCCCATCTCACAAAGTGGAGCTCCGCCCTTCCTGTTGGTCAGCTTGGAAACCTGGGATCATTCTCCACTCCTCCGTTTACTCACCCCACTTCCAATCTCTTGGAAAATTCTCTTGGCTCTACTTCAGAATGTATCTAGACTCCAGCCATTTCCAGCCAGTCCACACCCCCGGCCTGGACGGAGCCCCCATCATTGGTCCCCGACTGTCCCCGTCCCCGTGGCCGCCTCTCTCCAACAGCTGCAGCCCGTGTTGCTGTCACAGCACAGCTGCAAGTCACAGCCCCCTGATTATCCTCACCTGGCTCAGAGTAAAGGCCAGAGTCCTCACAGGGCCCCCAGACAGAGCACAGCTCACTGCTCCTCTCTCCAGCCTCTTGGCTCAAATGTCACCTTACAGGCAGGCTACTCCTTATTACGGAACACAAATTGAACTGGGCAGATGACGAGTCCAGGTCATGGAGAACCTGGTGGAAGCTGAACAATATGGAGATATACCAGATCTGACGCAGGTACAAAGGGTGTCGATGGCTGCCTTGGCGCAGAGCACCACAGGGGACAAGGGAGGGGCAGGAAGTCCCATCTGGGGCTGTGGCAACAATCCAAGAAGGAGATGAGGATGACTTGGACCAGAACGGTAACAGTGGAGGCAGGGAGAAGGGTCCAATTCCAGCTGTATTTGGAAGAGGGGGCCGACAGGATTTGCCGATGACCTGGCTGTGGATGCTGGAGAAAGAGGGGAGTCAAGGATGACCCCCAAATTTTTGGCCTGAGTCATTGGAAGGATGGAGCAGGTTTAGGGGCACAGTGGGGCTGGAGGGGTGACTGGGAGTTCATTTCTGGACTTCGGAGTGGGGACACTGATTTGGCAGTTGGGTGGCTGTGCTTAGAATTCAAAAGAGAGGTCAGTGCTGGAGAGAGGGATTCAGGATGCCCTAGGGAGGTGTTAAGCCAGGAGGCTGAATGAGGCTTCCCAGGAGTGAGGAGAGAAGAGGCCCAAGGCTGGGCATGGGGGAGCAACACCAGAGGTCACAGAGATGAGGGAAAAACCCTTGGCAGAGGCCAGGCAGGGAGTGACAACCAGGGGACGGTGAGTTGTACCCTCTAGTGTTTTGACATTCAAAGCCAGGGATTTAGGAAGGAGGGAAGGACAGCGATCTGCAAGCACCAGCATGAAGCAAGGAGGATGCCTGCTGTAGCTCCTGTCCTATTTCCAGGCCCAGGGGGTGAGGGATAGAATAAAGCCCCATTTAGAGGGCCATAGCAGAAACAGAGTCTTCTGGACGTCAGTGCCAGCAGGGTGAAGAGAATAGGGTGAGGACAGAGGGCTTGCTGATGAGAGGTTGGCTGAATTAGCAAAGGATTAAATGATGAATGAATTAGTGAATAGACGAATGAATTCACAGATGGAGGGATGGATAAAAGAATTAGTAAATGGCTGAATGAATGAATTAATGTGTGGATAGATTACTGACTGACTGAATTAACGAATGGGTGGATGGATGGGTTGATTAGTGGATGGATGCGTGAATGGATGGATGTATGGGTGGGTGAAAAATGAACGAGTGGATGAATAAGTGGGTGGGTGAGCAGATGGATGGATGACAAAGAAGCTACAAAGTTTGAAGAACGACCATAAGGTCCCCCCAGCCCTGTTACCTGTCCCCAGAGTCCCCCCAGGTCCCTGTTACCTGTCCTCAGAGGCCCCCTTCGATGGGCCAAGCTGCGTGGACCACCTGTGCTGCTCTTCAGATTTTTGTTTTTTCCTGATTGCTACCCACGCTCCTGCTCATGGCTTCTCCTAGGAGACCACCAAATTATGACGCAAATGTCACCCTGCTCCGTGGGCGGAAGCAATCAGCAGGCCTGTTTGTGTTTATCCACCGAGCCATGCTCTGCCCTTCTGCCTAATGGAGCAGCCCTTTCATCAGGGTCGTTTAATCGACGGTCTGACATTTATAGGGCAGGCAGTTAGTGTCAGGAAACCAGGTCTGTGACAGCGCTGGGCCTGCGCCCTGGCTGACTTTACTTCACGCTTGAGCACACTGTAGTCTCCCACTGCTGGAGCTGGGGAAGTGGGGGGTGCTTACAGGGATGGGGGACCCCGGAGAGCACCAGAAGCTTCTAGCTAGTGGCTGCAATCCCCCAGCACCATCCAGGCGTTATCCTGGTTGCTGTTTCTCCCCTGGTTTAAAATACACTTCTACATTTATTCCCTAATCACAGCAAGGACAGCCGTGGTGGGACCCAGTGTGCCTGGGCCCAGGGGAGGGCTGACAGATGACCTGCCAGTGCCTGGTTTGTATGATGGACCCCCGCCCAGGAGCCCCCGGGATAGAATTTACCCCAGGGATCCAGGGAGAAGGCAGTGCTGATCTGGTTTGACTCCTCAGGTCTCAGTTAGCCAGGGGGCGGGGTTGTTGTGTGGTTGTTAGGTGCCAGCCATTGAGTCAATTTCTACTCATAGTGACCCCATGTGACAGAGGAGAGTGTCCCGTGGGCTTTCAGACTGTAATCTTTATGAAAGCAGGTCACCAATTCTTTCTTCTAAGAAGCCTCTGTGTGAGTTCAAACCACCAACATTTCAGTTAACAGCTGAGAACTTAAATGTTGCACTGCTAGACCTCTTTGGGGCAGGTCTACTTGCCCCTAAAGTGGGAACCAGGATACCACTACCAAGTGTTCCTCTGCATCCTGCCCACTGGGGCAGGTCCAGGGCTGGCCTTCCAGCGCATGGGTCAGTTGAGACACTGAGGCTGAGAACGGTGTGAGGCTTCTCATGGACTCTTTTACTGCCCATGTCATGACCCCCATTTAACAGGTGAGCAAACTGAGCCCAAAGCCAGCCAGGTAACCTGCTCAGAGAAGCCCAGGTGACCCGCTCAGAATTGCTTCACTGTTAGCAAGGGGCAGAGCCAAGACTTGCCCCGGGGAGGGTGGTGTCCCCCCCACCACCATCACCACTTTGCTAGGCAACTTTGAGAGCTGTACAGATTCCTAAGCAGATTCGTTGGCCCCTTTGGCTTGTGACTTTGTGTGCCGCCTGCACTGTCAGACCTCAAGGGGAGGGGACACAGACCCCACCCCCACACCCCAGAGGAAGGCGTGTTCACATTCAGCCTGGTTCAGAGGGCCCAGCCCCCAACAGTGACCTCGAACCTCTTTGGCTCAGCAGGACTCTGGCCAGCAAGTATGTGCGTTAGACAGCACCAGGGACAGGTCCTGCCTCGGCCCCACCCGGAGGAGCTGGGGGCTCAGCAATGGCTGCTCCCTCCCCCCACACTCCTCCTCCACCCTGGGCTGCCCCTGGCTTGGAAGGAGGTCATAGATGGGACAGTCCAGTGCACTGGCCAACCCTCCCCTGGCGGTTCTACTGGTGAGTGTAGGTCTGGGTGAACAGAGACCACCAGGGCATTCCTGAGCCAGGAGGGGCCAGGCCCAGCTGCTGGGGCCGCTCTGTCCCTCTGCGGAGACCCAGGAACAGCCCAGCCGAGGGAGGGAGAGGGCCCGCTGGGGGCACACAGCCAGCCGAGCAGAGCCCCCCAGGCTGCTGCAGAGCAGGACCAGCTCAGAGGAGAGGCTGGGGAATGTTGGGGGGTGGGAGAGAGGGAGGAACAAGGACATGAAGCCAGGAGGCTGAAACAATCAGGTGAGGGAAGCATTTAGTTTTTCACTTAGTCCTTAAATCAGCCCTAAAAAGGCCGCTGTCGGTATTAATATACCCTTTTTACAGATGAGGAAGCTGAGGCTCAGGAAGTTAGGTGACTGCACAAGGTCACCCAGCCAGGGTCCTGGTTAGAGTGAGGCCACTGTACCTCCTGCCCCGCCTGCCCCAGGCCCAGGTGTGGCTGGACCTCGTTTTCGCTGCACCTGCAGGGACCGCCAATCTTGTGTGACTTCCTGTCTCCTCGGGGACACGGCCCTGGCCCAGGAAGCCGTCTGTGCACCCCAGCAGGTCCCACACCGGCCTCTATGGGACATCAGGGCAGCAAGCTGAGGCCTCTCCCCAAATGACATGTGGGCTTCCAGGACACGCCAAGTCCAAGGGGCCGATGTGGGGTCGGGGGGCCACCGTCAGGAAGGCCCTCTGTGCTGACCGGCTGCCTATACTGGAAGCCAGGAGGCCACTGCCTCACCCTGAGGCCTTGGGCTGATCCCCTCACCTCCTCCAGCCTCAGTTTCCCCACACGTGGGTTGGAATCTTGGAGAACCAGCTCAAAGGCACATTGTGGGCCAGGATGAGCCCAGGCATGAGAGGCACCAGGTGCCAGCAGATGTGGGGCCTGCTGGGAGACGGCAGGTTGCCATGGCGACCGGTGCTTGGTTTAGCGGGTAAACACTCACAGCCCACTGGAGCAGCTGTTCCTGCCTCCCCCAACATAGGGAAGACAGGCCCGGCCCTGCCATGCCACCTTGGGAGATGGGAATAGGGACACTGGCAATGCAGCACACAGGAGCTCAGACCCTGCCCAGGGCCGGGGGGCAGCTCCGTACATCCTGCGTTGGGGATCTCCTGTCACTTAGATCCCACCCAGCCCTGCCTTGGGGACTGGAGCAGCTTCCTGAGTACAGTCTGGACTCAAACACAGCCCACCCCCACCCTCTGTCTCCTCAGCAAAGGCTTCCGGAAAGTCTCCTGGGCCCTCAAGATCACCCAGGCCCAGTACCTCAGCCATGAGGGATAAAAGCCTGTGAGAGCCAGACCTCACCAGGACTGCTGTGTTATTCCAGGTCTCATAAGTGTTCCGCCTTTCACAGGGTGCAGTTAACCACTTTTCTATTGCTCTCTATTAGTGGGAAATATTTTAGTTTTCCTTCTCTGACAGGTTTCCACCTTACACAGGTTCTGCCTTTTGCAGGTTTTACTACAGCAGAATGGGGCCAGGCTGGGGTGATGGGTGCAGGGGGCAGGCACCTGGCTCTGGGGCCCTTCCAGCACAACTACCCAGGTTCGCAGTCTACAGGTAATAATCCCTGTTATGGATTGAGTTATGGATTGAGTCGAAGCCCTAATCGTGGTACCGATGACCGTGATCTTGTTTGGAAATAGGGTCTTTGAAGATGCTTTCGGTTAGGTTAACAGGAGGGCATACTGGAGCAGGGTGGGTCCTAATCCTTTACAAGAAGGAGCCCTGGTGGCACAGTGGTTAAGTGCTTGGTTGCTAATCTAAAGGTTGGCGGTTCTAACCCACTCAGCAGCTCCGCAGGAGATAAGACCTGGCCATCTGCTCCCGTAAAGATTACAGTGTAGGAAACCCTATAGGGCAGTTCCACTCTGTCACGTGGGGTTGCTATGAGTCTCGACAGCAATTTTTTTTTTTTGTGAGTCAGAATCAACTCAACGGCACACAACAATAACAATCCTTTATAAAAGGGAGACGAGACAAAGGAAGGCCACCATATGACAATACAGCTGCAGAACAAGGATTGCTGGGAGCTAACAGAGGCTAGGAGAGACGCATGGGGTAGGTTCTCCCTCAGAGCCTCAGAAGGAACCAACATGGCCGACACCTTGATCTTGGATACCCAGCCTCCAGGATAGTGAGAAAACAAATTTCTGTTCTTGTGAGCGACCCACTCTGTAGTATTTTGTTACAGCAGCCCTCCGACACTCATACAGCCCCCAAGAGTGAGAAATGTCTATCCTCCATGCTTGGTAGACCTCTTTAAAGTGTTCAAAAGCAAAGATATCACTTTAAGGACTAAGGTGTGGCTGACCCAAGCCATGGTATTTTCAATTGCATCATATGCATGTGAAAGCTGGACAGTGCATAAGGAAGCCCAAAGAAGAATTGATGCCTTTAAATTATGGTGTTGGTGAAGAATATTGAATCCACCATGGACTGCCAGAAGAACGAACAAATCTGTCTTGGAGGAAGTACAACCAGAACGCTCCTTAGAAGCAAGGATGAGGAGACTGAGTCTTACACACTTTGGACATGTTGTCAGGAGGGATCAGTCCCTGGAGAAGGACATCATGGAGAAGGTAAAGTACAGGGTCAGCGGAAAAGAGGAAGACCCTCAGCGAGATGGATTGACACAGTGGCTGCAACAATGGGCTCAAGCATAACAATGATTGTAAGGATGGCTCAGGACCGGGCAATGTTTTGTTCTGATGTACATAGGGTCGCTGTGAGTTGGAATGGACTCAACAGCACCTAAAAACAACTAACACCAACAAAGCAAGCACACTCACCCATACTTCCACTGGCTCCTCTCCCACCCTCCTTTCCTGTAAACCCATTGCCAGCAAGTAGATTCCGATCCATAGTGACAGAGTACAACTGCTCCATAGGGTTTCCAAGGCGGTAAATCTTTACAGAAGCAGACAGTCACATTTTTCTCACGAGGAGCAGCTGGTGGATTTTAACCACCAACCTTTCAGTTAACAGCCAAGCGCTTAACCACTATGCCACCAGGGCTCCTCCTCAACTGTAAACTGGATGGTAATTCACACCCCACAGGTTGTGGTGAGGATGAGCCAGAGGCCACAGGCACAAAGAGCTGCCCCTGCCAGCCCTCAGTTCACACTCAACGAATGGTAGCCAAGCCAACGAGGTTTTTAGATTCTGTGACGTTGATGATGGAGATGGAGGCGTCAAGGAGCCTGCTTTGTGGGTTCCATCACCCATTTACTCAAGAGACAAGACTGGGCCCTTCAAGGTGCCAGGCCTGTTCCAGAACAGGGGACTCAGCAGTGGTCAACCAGCCAGTCCCTGCCCCGGACACTTTGATCCAGGGTGCTTAGCAAGCGGAACTCCAGGGGACAGTGATGTCACATGGTGTATATTGCTGTATGGATAAGGATAGCACTGTAGAGTTGTCTGCCTCTGATCAGCAGAATTCCCAAAGATCTAGTTTAAAAATAAACAACCCATAGCTTCCAGGTACCCTCCAAATTCCAAAGGAAGTCTGTTTTTGAACTTTCAACCCCAAGCATCTCTCCTGGAGGTGAAGTGGTTGGTGGAAATGAGAAGCCGAGCAGGGAATTTCTCTGAGCATGTTGTTGGGGTACTCAGGGGTACCCCACCCTGGCCATGAAGGAGGCAAGGGCTCCTTCCCCTTGACCTCAGCCTGGTGAGAGGGCTTGACATCCCCCTGGCAGTTCACAGGGCACAGCCAGTGCAAAGCTCCTGGGGTGGCTCTGTGCCTGGCCTGCCTGGGGAATAGCCAGGGCTGAATGGGAGGCAGCAGAGGCAGGGGGAGAGAAAAGAGGCCAGCATCCAGGGGTCAGACCATGATGAAGGCTCCTGCTGACCAAGGTGAGACCTTTGGCATTGGCTCTGTGCTGGGAGCACTCAGAGGCTGTTCCGGTTGATGGGACAGGACGTGTCTTATGTTCCAACAGGCTTGCTCTGACCAGTGTGTGGAGGGAAGTCTGAGGGGTGAAGGGTGGAGGGAGTAAGGAGACCACTGCAATAACCCAGGTGTGGCTAAACCAGGGGGCGGCCACGGAGAAGCTGAGCAGGGGGGTGTATTTAGAAGGCAGAGCTGACGGTATTTGGAGGAGGTCACTGAAGCCCAGGGAGGGGCTGTGGGCTCTAGAGCAGCCAGCCAGCAGCCCCTGCCCTGGCCTCGTTGTTCTGGGTGAGCAGGGCCCATGCTGTCAGTCCCAGCAGAGACAGGGATGCAAATTGTGGTTTAATTACTTGGGAATAATAAGCTCTGTGCCTTCAAAAGCCCCCAAGACTTGATTCCTGCCGTTGGTGGGAAAACATCAGGTGGCTGGGATACAGACAGCAGAAACGGAAGGGGATCCCAGTTCTAGCCAGCTCCAAGGGCTGGGGTCCTCATCCAGGGCCCCACCTCCCCGTGGCTGGAAGGTCTCCACAACCCCTGGCTCTCAGCTGATGGGAACCTGGGAGCCCTTCTAAATGCAATGCAAGCTGAAATAGGTGGGATCTTACCAACCCAGCTGGTACATTTGTTTCCACAGGTGTCCAAGCACTGTCCAAGTCATGATGGGAAGTCAAGCCAAGTGGCCCTGGCCTTGTGGAACGTGCAAGCAGGGGAGACAGACAGTGAAACATACTTGATATGTCATTCAAATGACGGGTGTGCTGCTGAGAGCTGAGGGGTGGGAGGAGCCAGCCCTGCGTGAGGGAGACAGCCAGAGGCCGCAGGAGCAGTTATGGAAAGGAAAGGGCCACGGACTGGGGTGCTGAGGCCCAGGGCCAGCAGGGGGAGGGGAGGCCAGAGCAGCCACAGAACCAGGTGGTGCAGGGTCTCCACTTTACAGTTTGCAAAGCACTTTCCCACCCATCTTCTCACAGTGAATGAGGAGTGGGTTTTATCCCCATTTTACAGATAAGGAAAGCTGAGGCTCTGGGAGGTGAAGTGACCGCTCACAAATCTCAGAGCTGAGGCCCACCCCCAGGATGGTCACTCTATATCCAAGCAGCCAGGGCCCACCCAGAGAGTTTCTCTTCCTTCCCCTGGGCCCCCCAGGAGATGCTGTGAAGGGTTGAGCCAGGGCCAGGGGAGGGTAGAGTGGCCCGGCAACCATTTTTTCTCTCCTGGACCATTGCAGCTCCCTCCTCACTGGTCTCCCCACCTCTGTGAGCCTTACCTGTTGGTCTATTCTTGGATTATCACCCTCACGGCCAACACAGGAGCCACTCTCCTGCATAAACCTGGCCTTCTCTATGCCTTCCATGGCTCCCCATTGCACCAGGAGGGCCTGGTGCCTTAGTGTCTTAGCTCCCTAGTACCTAACTGTCTTAGTTACTTAGTACCTAACTGTCTTAGTACCCTAGTACCTGTCTTAGTTACTTAGTACCTGTCTTAGTTATCTGGTGCTTAACTATCTTAGTTACCTATTACCTAGCTCTCTTAGTTACCTAGTACCTAACCACCTCAGTTCCCTAGTATCTGTCTTAGTTACCTCGTACCTAACTGTCTTAGTTCCCTAGTACTTAACAGTCTTAGTTACCTAGTACTTAACAGTCTTAGTTACCTAATACCTGTCTCAGTTACCTAATACCTAACTGTCTCAGTTACCTAATACCTGTCTTAGTTACCTAATACCTGTCTTAGTTACCTAATACCTAACTGTTTTAGTTACCTAATACCTAACTGTCTCAGTTACCTAATACCTAACTGTCTCAGTTACCTAATACCTAACTGTCTCAGTTACCTAATACCTAACTGTCTCAGTTACCTAATACCTAACTGTCTCAGTTACCTAATACCTAACTGTCTCAGTTACCTAATACCTAACTGTCTCAGTTACCTAATACCTAACTGTCTCAGTTACCTAATACCTAACTGTCTCAGTTACCTAATACCTAACTGTCTCAGTTACCTAATACCTAACTGTCTCAGTTACCTAATACCTGTCTCAGTTACCTAACACCTGTCTTAGTTACCTAGTACCTGTCTTAGTTACCTAGTACCTGTCTTAGTTACCTAGTACCTAACTGTCTTAGTTACCTAATATTTAACTGTCTTAGTTACCTAATACCTAATAGTCTTAGTTACCTAGTACCTAACTGTCTAAGTTACCTAGTACCTAATAGTCTTAGTTACCTAATACTTAACTGTCTTAGTTACCTAATACCTAACTGTCTTAGTTACCTAGTGCTGCTGTAACAGGAATACCACAAGAGGTTGGTTTTAAAAGCAGAAATTTATTTTCTCACAGTTTAGGAGGCTAAAAGTCCAAATTCAGGGTGCTGGCTCTAGGGGAAGGCTCTTTCTCTATCGGCTCTGAGGGGAAATCCTTGTCTCAGCTTCCGTAGCCCCGGCGTTCCTTGGGTCCTTGGGGCACTTCACCTGATGTCTATCTTTCCACCACTTGAGTGTGCTTGTCTCTGTGCCTGATCTGTTTATATCTGAAAAGTGAGTGGGTATGCGGCCTCATTAGCATAACAAAGAAGACCCAATTCCCAAATGGGGTTATATCCACAGGTATAGGGGTTTGGATTCCAACACATATTTTGGGGTGTGGGAGACACATTCAATCCGTAACACCTGGCTAAGAGCCCTCGAGCCCTGACCTCTGCTGACCTCTCCCACCATGTCTCCCTAACCAACTCCCTAGGTCTTATCTGAACCTAAACTCTCACCATTTCCAGCCGTTCTCACCCCTCCAGTGCACGCTTGTGCCCTTCTCCCTGTAACGCCCCACACAATATCCACACCTAACAAACCCCTGTGGGCTCCGAGACTCAGCCAGCTTCCCCACCTTTATAATCTGTGATACTTAGATGCCATGACCCATGATGTCCAGTCTCTGAGTGACCCTGTGCCTACAGAGCTCAGGCCAGCAACAAAAAAAATGTCAAAACAACCCAGTTCCTGGCTTCCATTTCTCAAATACGTTAGACCTCAGCAAGACTTCTTCTGCCATCCTCCTTTCCCTCCTACCCCTCCCTCACCCATCACGGCTGCTCCTGTGCCTCCTCCATCCCAGACTTCCCTGGGAAATCCTGATGTACACTTTGTCCTCCCCACCCCTTCCCTCCAGACCTGACATCACAACACCCCAAAGACACCTGGGCATCCCACCTTCTCACTGCGCCTACACGGGGAGGAGGTCCTTGTCCGCCTCTGTGTCCATTTTCCACATGAAACAGAACCTAACTTGGCAAGGCTGGCCACAGGGGAATCAGATCCTGCAGCCTGGTCTTACAGAGGCCAAGCCTTGAATCTCCATTGTATCTGAGGAGTCTCTGCTGACCATGGGTGCCACTTTCGATGATGGGGAGGAGGGTGCTGTCCAAAACTGATCTCAGCTGAGCAGAAAGAGCTATGGCCTGGGAGGGTGATGGGAACAGGGTTTTGTGACCTTAGCCAAGTCACTGCTCCTTTATCAGTTTCTTAGGCTGTGTAACAAATGACCACAGATTTGGCAGTTTTAAATAACAGCCATCTATTAGCTCACGGTTATGCAGATCAGAAGTCCAGGTATGGCGTGGAAAAAATAATGTGTTGGTCAGCTACATTCTCACTGGAACTTGGGAGCCTCTTCAGAGCTCACTTGGTTGTGGTCGAATTCAATTCCACGATTATAGAGCTGTGGTCCCAGTTTCCCTGCTGGTGGCCTCTGTTCCTAAAGACCGCCTACATTCCCCGCCACATGGCTGCATCGTCTTCAAAGCCAGCAAAGAGATTTTTCCTCACATCAAGTCACTCACACCTTGAGGGAGCCCAGCCCTTTGAAGGGCTCACCTGATTATATCAGGCCCACCAAGGATAGCTTTCTTAACGCCAACTAATATGAAGCCTTAACTACACCTGCAAACTCTGTTTACAGCAGCATTTAGATTGGTGTTTAACTGAGTAACTGTGACAAGGGGTGCTACACACCAGCGGTGAGAATGTTGGAGACCCTCTCAGAGTTCTGCCTACTCAGCCCCCCTCAGAGGGGACGCTAACCTTAACTTCTCCCTTTCTTCCTAACCAGGGTTGTGAAGATATGAAGGGAGAAGCAGATACGAACACCTTGTAGTCGGCACATGAAGCTTCCCTCACATCGTTTGTTTACCTCTAGGGAATGTCCCTATCTCGAGAGGGGAGAGAGGGAACATCACAACACTCAGAACCTGAGGTTTCTTACAAGGCCACTAAGCTCCAGACCAGCCAATAGTGTTCTTTCCCACCCAACACACATTTGGCCCCATTCAAACAGTTGTTACGCAAACCAAGCAAACCTCCTCCAAGGTATGAAGAAACAGTTCTAACATTTTAAAAAATATTAGAACATCTCATTTTAATAGAAATCTGCGTTAGAAATCCCTAAAGTGCATTAAAAAAAAGCCAATTTTTTTATTACCAATTGATCGCCAATAGTTGTGATACAAGGAGTTAGCAAGCAGCCCGCAGCTAAGAAAAGGATTGTCATTACCAAGGTTATCAGAGAAGGGTAAGAACTTGCTTTTAGCAAGGAGGAAAAAAATGCTTGTTTCCTTTACACACAAAGAGAACTCATACCTTCAGTTTTACGACTTTAACCGGGAGTCAGAAGTAAGCACACAACACAAATCTCACTGGTCGGCTGCTGCAGCTACAGAAATAGGAAGCTCAACAAGACCCAAAGGGCCTCAAAGGGCTCCTCTCTGTCCCAGTGGACAAGAATACTTACTTCTGGAGTGACTTTAACTCATAGGAACATGTAAACGCGATAGACAACACGGAGGAGTCTTTGCATGATTAAAAAGGTAAGACAATATATTAATATGTGCTGTGGAATGAGACACAATGGCCTCCCAAGCCCACGGTCAAGACTGGCCATCAACCCAACCAAACCAGTGTCTTGGGACCTCACCACAAAGTGACAGGTGTCACTAATGCCAGGAAATAGCAGGATTCTCAAGACAAGCAAAAAAAATAAAATAAAATAACAAACATAGTATGTAACTGTCTTGGTCATCTAGTGCTGCTGTAACAGAAATACCACAAGTGGATGGTTTTAACAAACAAATTTATTTTCTCACAGCTTAGGAGGCTAGAAGTCCACATTCAGGGCGCCAGCTCTCAGGGAGGGTTTTTCTCTGTAGGCTCTGGGGGAAGGTCCTTGTCACTTGTTTCCTGGTTCCACGGAGATCTTGGCACCAGCCTTCCCCCATCTCTGCTTTTGTATCTCAAAAGAGATTGACTCAAAAACACACCCTACACTAATCCTGCCTCATTAGTATAACAAAGACAGCCCATTCCCAAATGGGATTAAAACCACAGGCATAGAGGTTAAAATTTACAATACATATTTTGGGGGGACACAATTCAGTCCATAACGGTAACCAACTCCCTCCCCTCTGCTCCCCAGCAGAGAACAAGGCAGCCCATTAAAATCAGTTTCCCAATATGGGAATACACCAGCCTTGTTCTTCAGAACAAGAAACTGTTGGATGCACAAACACACAGAGAATTGCCGCCCTGCTCTGCTGTGTGAGGTCCACCCAGGACGGTATGTCAGACACAAAGAGCCCTTCCAGGCCAGGCACTTGCCAGCTCTGGCAGAACCAACCTAGCATCCCAGTGGAACCTCAGCTATGAAAGGAAGACATTTAGAGGAGTTGTTTACTTCCAAAGATTTTCAAGGGAGTGCAAATTTAGGAAGGATGGCTCACCAAATAAAAAAGACAACAGGATTTAAAGGAAAAAGCAAGACATCAGATCATAAGCTTACTGAGTTCACTGCTGATGGAAAAATCATGATTTTCTTACATGATCATCATATTGTCAAAGGTTGCCACGTATCTTCAGACACTCAGCTTTGCAAAAGCCAGGGAGAACGTTAGGAGAAAAAGCAACTTATGGTACAGGTTCAAGGTCTCATTTCTTTGATGGATTAGAACCAGACAGAGTGAGCCTTTCATTTTTTGCAGTTGTTTGGGTATGTTTTACCTCAGTGCCTTTTTGCTTTTTCCTGACAGTGGGTTATGATGACCACACTTGCTCTCACTGGAGGCAGACGAGTTGTCAGTTTTGCTTTCATGAGGATGAAATAAGAAACGCAGCTCTTGAAGCTGTTTTTCTGCTGTGCACAGGCCGAGGAGTATCATGATTTATTCAACAGTCATTGTCTCCTGAATGACAGGCACTGTCCTTGGTGCTGAAGGTTCTGCGGTGAACAACATGATCTTGCCCTCGGAAGGTTCCGGATCCAGTGTGTGGGAAGCCACAGTAAGCAAAGCTGTAGCATACGGGATCAGACAGTGGCAAGGGCCAGGAAGAAAGACAAGGCAGCGTAGGGAGAAAGCAAGCTGGGAGTGGATGATGTAGACGGGGCAGTTGTGTGGGAATGGATTTCTCAGGGATTGTTGCTGAGAGTTGGGGGTTCCAGACATGGAGTTGGACCTGATTACAACAAACTGGGGAAAACTACAGGTGTAGGCAAAGGTGTGGAGAAATTTGAACCCTCATCCATTGCTTTGGATTGGTGCAGTCACTGTGGAAAAGAGTTTGGTGGTTCTTCAAAAAGTTAGAGTTAATATAAAAAAAAAAAACCAAACCCATTGCCATCGAGTCAATTCCGACTTATAGCGAAGCTATAGGCAGAGTAGAACTGCCCATAGAGTTTCCAAGGAGAGCCTGGCGGATTCAAACTGCTGACCTCTTGGTTAGCAGCCATAGCACTTAACCACTACGCCACCAGGGTTTCCAGAGTTAATATCTGACTCAGCAGTTCCACTCCTAGGTGTATAGACAGGAGACCTGTAAGCAGCAGCAGTGCTCATTGCTGAACTTTTCCCAACAGCCAAAAGGTAGAAACAACCTAAATGTCCATCGGCAGATGAATGGATAAACAAAATGGGGTGCGTACACACGATGGAATATTAAAACAAAAAACCCATCGCTATTAGTCACTTCCAACTCATAGCAAACCTACAGGACAGAGTAGAACTGCCCATAGGGTTTCCAAGGCTGTAAATCTTTATGGAAGCCGACTGCCACATCTTTCTCCCGAGGAATGGGTGGTGGGTTCAAACCACCGAGCTTTTGGTTAGGCAGCTGAGTGCTCCAACCATTGTGAATATCACTTAGCCATGAAGAGAAATGAAGTCCTGACATGTGCTACAACATGGGTGATGCTGAGTGAAATTTCAGTCATAAAAGGACAAATATGGTATGATCCCACTTATCCGAAAGAGGCCAATGTACAGAGACCAAAGTTTATTACTGGTTACCAGGGGTGGAAGGCAGGGGGAAAGGGGGGATCTTACCCTGGAGGACACTGAACTTCTATTAATGGTGGTGGAATAGTTTGGGAAAGGCTGGTGGTAATGGTTGCATTACATGATGAACATAAGCAATGTCACTGAACCATGCATGTGAAAATCGTTGAATTGGCAATGTTTTGATATATATATATATATTTTTTTTTCTTTTTTTCACTACAACAACAACAACAAAGCAATCTTAAAAACTCGGAAACTTCTGGTCACCTCCTAGACTGGCTGTGATCATCCGTTCCAACTTTGTCATTGTTCACTTGGGGAAAATGAGGCCCAGAGAAGGGAAGTAGCGTGCCGTTTGTCATAGGGTGAGACAGCTGCCGAAGCAGGGTGGACTTCAGGCCCCTGGCTACCCACCCAGCTTGCTGACCACCACAGCACTGGGCCTCTGGGAGCCCTATGGGCTGTGGAAGTCCCCCCCAACCCCCACCCCAGGAGTGGAAAGAGCTAAATTCTCACTTAACAGCAGGGTGCTTCTGGGCCTCATGATGATGATGGAAATTAATATTTATTATGCAATTATTCATCTTTATAATTGCCAGTATTTCAAAAGGAGCACAAAGGCTTTAATTAACACTTGGAATATTATTAAAATGGAAGGTGAGAAAAAGACGAACCTCTCTCTCCATCAGCAGCCCCTGTGCCTTTGGAAGGTTCTCAGAGCCTGGGTTCGCACACCTCGGTTTCCCCACCCAGGTCCTTGCTTGGTGTTTTGGACCTTCTTTTAAAACAAACAAAAAAACCTCTGGAAACCTTCTTGGGGGAACCTAAGCTGCAAACACAAGATTCAAAGGGATTGTGGTTGGTGCAGGATGCCTTTGAGACAGGCAGCAGAGTGTCCTCATGACCCAGCCACCCACCCCCATGCTGCCCACTGCACCCACCCGGCTTGGCCTCCCTGCCAACTCTCCTGCGGCACCAGCCAACAGCCCTCCAGCACCCCCGCTATCACCCATGTTCTTCCTTCCTCCCTGCCTTTCTTCTTTCTTCTTTCCTTCCTCCCTCCTTCCTTCTCTCCCTCCCACTTTTCTTTCCTTCCTTCCTCTTTCCCTTCTTACTTCTTTCCTTCCATCCTTCTTTCCTTTCCTTTCATCCTTCCTTCTTTCCTCCCTTCCTCCTTACTTCCCTCCCTTCCATCTTTCCTCCCTCCCTTCTTTGTTCTTTCCTTCCATCCATCCCTCCTTCCTTCTTTTCCATCCTTCCTTCCTTCCCTTCCATCTATCCTTCCATTCTTTCTCCTTTCTTCCTTTCACCTATCCTTCCTTCCTTCTTCCTTCCTTCCATCTATTCTTCCTTCCTTCCTCCTTCTCTTCCTTTCTTTCTTCCTCCCTTCCCCTTCCCTACCTTCTTTCTTCTCACCCTCCCTCTTTCCTTTCCTCCTTTCCTTCCACCCTTCTATCCTCCCTTCCTCCCATCCATTCTTCTTTCCTTCCCTCCTCCTTTCTCCCATCCATTCTTCCTTCTCTTCTTCCTTCCTTCCATCTATTCTCCCATTTTTCCTTCCTTCCTCCTTCCTTTCTTTCTCACATCCTTCTATCCTTCCTTCTTTCCTTCCTCCCTTCCTTCTTTCCTCCTTCCGTCCTTCCTCCTTTCCTCCTTCCAGTCAACAAACATTTATTATTGCGTCCCTTCTAAAATGTCTCTTGCCCTTTTAGGTTCACAGAACAGTTTCAAATATCAGATTTTTTGGTGGTGACCTGAGAAAATCAGAGAGTAAGCATCTGTTTTTAAGAAGCAAGATTTGGGAAACTGAGGCCACCTGCCCAAGGGCAGTAGTCTTCCCCGGCTGTCCTTGCCCCCGTCACGGTCTGAGCAGACCATCCACAGGCAACTGTGCTTGTATGTGGAGAGAATGGAGGCTGCTGAGCAGCTAGGAAGCAGAGGAGGGCAGGGGAGCACGGCGAGGCCTGAGCTGAGGGATGGAGCTGGGAAGAGGGCTGATGGATGCAGGGAGGAGGTCAAACATGATGCCCGGTGTCCAGCGTTGGGGGCTGAGATGGCGACACCAGAGGAGGACAGGAGAGCAGTCAGGACGATGGCAGGTTCAGTTAGGAATGAGCTGAGGGCCTCTGGACCTCCACATGGAGATACAAGTGTTGCATAATGCATGTGTGTTGTGGGTTGAACTGTGTCCCCAAAAACCCTGTACTGAAGTCCTAACCCCTGGAAACTCAGAACGTGGCCATATTTGGAAATAGGGTCTTTGCAGATGCAATTAGTTCACAGGAGTTTGCACTGGACTAGGGTGGGCCCTGATCCCATCTGAGTGGAGTCCTTATAAGGGGGGAAGAGACAGACAGAGATGCAATGGGGAGATGCCACGTGAAGATGGAGGTAGACACTGGAGCGAGGCAGCCACAAGCCAGGGACACCTGGGCTACCAGGAGCCGGAAGAGGCACAGAAGGCTCTTCCTGTAGAGCCTTCAGGGAGAACACAGCTCTGCTCACACCCCGAATTCAGATTCTGGCCTCCAGAGCCATGAGAAAATACATTTCTGTTGTTTTAAGCCACTCAGTTTGTGGTACTCTGTAGCCCCAGGACACTATTACAATGTGGCTCGGTGTGGGGGGGGGGGGCGTCCAGGTAAGGTCCAGGTTAGAGAGATGGCTGGAGAGCCCCCTGGAGAATCCGAGAGGGTACAGGGAGAGGAGAAGCCACCAGGAAGATCCCTGAGACACAGCACACAGGCGACCTCGGGGGAGCAGGCAGAGGGGTCAAAATGCCTGGCAAGGGGCCTGGCATAGACTGGCAGGAGCTTCAAACAGCAGAAGGGCGGGGTCAGAGGCAGCAAGAGGTCAAGGCAGAGGGGACGGAGCTGGTCCCATGGAGAGTCTCCAGTTGGAGGAGTGACTCATTACCTACATGTGTTGGGCATTACCAAGCCAACCCTTTGCTGTCCACCCCGACTCATGGCGATCCCATGTGTGTGAGAGCAAAATCGTCCTCTACAGGCTTTTCAGCGGCTGGTGTTTTGGAAGTAGATCAGCAGGACTTTCTTCCAAAACATCTCTGGGTAGATTTGAACCACCAGCCGTTCAGTTAGCAGCCGAGCGCGTCAACCGTTTACACCACCCAGGGACCTCATTTTGGGTATTACACAGCCCAAAGTCAGCTCCCGCCACCACCCAGGGGCTGCCACCCCCCAACACTTCACATCTGCCCCTCTCCTGCAGGTAAGGGCAGCAGCTTGGGGCGGGGGGGGGAGAGATAACAGGAATTAAGTCAGCAGGCAGAGGTGGCAGTCTCCCCCAAAAAGCCTCCCCAGTGAGAAGCTGGGGGTCAGGAAACCCCTGAAAGAAAAGAAAGATGCTGGGGTAGCAGCAGCCACCACGGGCCCTGGGCAACCCTGGCCTTTGCTTCCAGGGAGCCTCCCCGGGTTCCACCTGGGGCCAGATGCCACCCCTCTCCCTGGCCTCAGGTGCTCCCTCTGCAAAACTGGCATTAAAGCCTTCACCTGTCTGCATCCAGGAGACCAGCTGATGCAGCCTCTTGGGGTCCTTCAAGGTCTGAAACCTGGACCCCAGCAGGCAGTGGCTCTCCCCAATCCCTAAGGCACCCAGCACGGCCCTCCAACTAAGCCTCAGGTTCCCTCACTGTCGGCCCTGGCTCACCTGAGCAGGTGAGTTTCCATCGCTGTCATGATCCTGATCAGCCCATTTCACACAGGAGGAGCAGCTTGGTGGAGGCGTGCACAGTCCACTTTCCCGTTTAGGGGGGCAGAACTGCACCCCAAAGCCCCCGCTCTCACCGCTGCCCTGGGGCCCAGCCAGCCTCTCCCCTCCAGCACAGAGCCTGAGGCGAGGGGCAGCCCTCTCCTCTTCTCCCCTTTAAGCCTCAGTATCCTTACCTTTAAAGGGGGAGCTGGCCACCTTCCCCATGGGGCCAATAGCAACGGGTAGCTCCTGGAGCTGGAACTTGAAAAGCAGCCTAGTGACAGGCCCCTCGAGCCCGCCCCTCTGCCCCAGGCTCTCCCACCTGCTCAGGACCCCTCGAGGCCCCTCAGCCCCCCACCACCACACTGTGAGCTCTGTCGGGGCATATCCCTACCATCTATACCTTTGTGCCCACCTGGGCCCTCTCCTGCCTAGGGCTCTCACAGACAACTGGCACCTCAAACCAGCATGGTGGTGCAAAGAGAAAATCCTTCTTCTGCCATCGCTCCAGCAGAGCCGGACACAGAGGTGGTAGGAAGCCGGCTCCTGTTTGGCAGGGGGAGGGCTTCAGTCCTGGACACCTGCCCCTTCCAGCAGGACCCCAGCAGGATCCATGTGCGCGTGTGGTAATCACCAATACCCAGCAATCTGCATGACGGTCAGAAGGGATGAATTCTCCTTTCCTGGGTGAGAGGATTCAAGGAAGGTGGCTCCAGTCTCCCGCCCTCTTAGAGGTTTCCTGCCCCCCACCCAGTGGCCAGTGTGCAGTATGGGGGTGCGGGTACTCTCTGGACCCCTAGGTGCCAGACAGATGGTCTCACCCTCACCCTTGCAGCTTCCCCTTGGACAGGGCGTTCCGGTGGCCTTGGTGGGGGATGCCTATGGGAGACCCTCCCCCACCAGGAGCCACCCTCACTGGGAATGTTAGAGATGGAGGGAGGGTCCCACCATATAGGGAGAGGTGGACTGGGACACAAGCAGGAGGGACTCTGCTTCCACTCACTGAGCCTCAGTTCCCCCACCAAACGCCGACGAGGGTGTCGAGAAGCTGGAATCATTCTCGTATTACTGGGGGGAAAGTAAAATGGTGCAGCCACTCTGGAAATCAGTTTGGCAGTTTCTTAAAAATCTTAGCATGCAACTACCAGGTGACCCAGTAATTGCAGTCCTGGGCATTCACTTCAGAGAAATGAAAATTTATGCTCACACAAAAACCTGTACATGAAGGTTCGTAGCGGCTTTATTTCTAATAGCCAAAAGCTGGAACCAACCCAGACGTCCACCAACAGGTGAACAGTTAGCACGCTGGCCCACCCATGCCATGGAACACTGCTCAACGACCACAGAGAATGAGCAGAGTAACTCAGATGAATCTCCAGGGAATTACGACGAGTGAAAAGAAGCAATTGGAGAAGGGTGCAGACCGCATGAGTGCATTTATGTAACATATTTGAAATGACACAGCTTTGGGAATAGAGGAAAGATCAGTGGTTGCCAAGGGGTTGGGAGGTAGGCAGAAGGGAGGCAGATGTGGTTATAAAAGGTAAAGCAAGGGATCCCTGTGGTGTGGGAAGTATTCAGCATCTTCACCATGATGGTGCAGACACCAAACTACACAGGTGGTAAAGTGTACAGAACTTCACACACACACACACACACACACACGGAGGTAAAACTGGAGAATTCCGAATAAGATTGGTGAATCGTATAAATGTAAATATTCTTGTTATGATGCTATACTATAATCCAAAGAAAAAAAAACCCAGCCCATTGCCACCAAGTCAGTTCCAACTCAGAGCAACCCCACAAGTTACAGAGTACAACTGCTCCAGAGGGTTTTCTTGGCTGTAATCTTAACGGAAGCAGGTCGCCAGGCCTTTCTTCCACAGTGCCGCTTGGTGAGTTCAAACTGTCAAACTTTAGGTTAGTAGTCAAGCACAAACTGCACCCCCCAGGGACCTTGTTACCACTGGGGGAAAATGGGCAAAGCAGACAAAAGATTTCTCTGTTATGTCTTTTTTTTTAATAATACCGTAATGTGTTTTCAGTGAAAGTTTACACAACAGGTTAGCTTCCCATCTAGTCAGTACATATATGGTTCAGAGACATTGGCTACACTTTTCACAATGTGTTAACGTTCTCATTCATTCCCTTCTGGATGTTTTGCTTCCCTTAATCTGGTTTCCCTGTCCTCTTATCCTTTATTTTGGCTTTAGAGTAATTGTTGACTATTTAGTCCAATGGGAAACCCTGGTGGCACAGTGGTTAAGAGCTACGGCTGCTAACCAAAAGGTCAGCAGTTCAAATCCACCAGGTGCTCCTTGGAAACTCTATGGGGCAGTTCTACTGTCCTATAGGGTCCCTACAAGTCGGAATCGACTCGACGGGTCTGGGTTTGGTTTTTGGTTTGGTATTTAGTCCAATATAGATGATTTTTTAAAGGCGTGCAGTACTCGTGGGTGATATTCTTTATTTTATGAGCCAATCTGTTATTTAGCTAAAAAGGTGACCTCAGAGAAGAGTTTTGGTTTAAGGCTTAAAAGAGTATCTCAGGCCAATAGTCTCAGGGAGTCCTCCAGTCTCTACCAGTTCAGTAAGTCTGACTTTTTAAGAATTTGAGTTCTGTTCCACATTTTTCTCTCATTCTATCAGGGCTCATCTATTGTGGCCCTGATCAGAATGGTAGTGGTAGCCAGGCACCATCTAGCTCTTCCGGTCTCAGGGTAGATGAGGCCATGGTTTGTGCAGGCTATTAATCCTGTACACTAGCTTATTCTCTGAGTCTTTGGTTTCCTTCTCTCTCTTTTCCTCCAGAGTAGTGGAGACTGATAGCTGTATCTTAGATAGCTGCTTGCAAGCTTTTAAGACCCCAGACACTACTCCCCACACTAAGACCTAGAACGTACGCTTTGTGAACTATGTTATGCCGATTGACCAAGATGTCCCACAAGGCCATAGTCCTAATCCTTCAAATTTAGAAAACCCTATGTTTAAGAGGTATCCATAACTTTGTCCCATGAGGTTTATTATATATATATGAATACACACATGGACACGTACATTCATTTATACATATGTATATAACCAACAAATCTGTCTTGGAAGAAGTACAGCCAGAATGCTGTGAAGCTTAATAATTTCATTTTACTTGGATCCACAATCAATGCCCATGGAAACAGCAGTCAGGAAATCAAATGATGCATTGCATTGGGCAAATCTGCTGCAAAAGATCCCTTTAAAGTTTTAAAAAGCAAAGATGTCCCTTTGAGAACTAAGGTGGGCCTAACCCAAGCCATGGTGTTTTCAATCGCCTCATGTGTGTATGAAAGCTGGACAATGAACAAGGAAGACCAAAGAATTGAAGCATTTGAATTATGGGCTTGGTGTAGAATGTTGTATATACCACGGACTGCCAGAAGGATGAACAAATCTGTCTTGGAAGAAGTACAGCCAGAATGCTCCTTAATAGCAAGATGGTAATTAGCTTTGTCTCACGTATTTTGAGCTTGTCATCAGGAGGGACCAGTCCGTGGAGAAGGATATCATGTTTGGTAGAGGGTCATCGAAAAAGAGGAAGACCCTCAACAAGTTGAATTGACATGGTGACTGCAACAATGGGCTCAAGCACAGCAACAATTGTGAGGATGGCACAGGACTGGGCTGTGTTTCGTTCTGTTGTACGTGGGGGTTGCTGTGAGTCGGAACCAACTCAATGGCACCTGACAACAACCTCCATTGCTGCCGAGTAGATGCTGACTCAAACGTATAGGCACATCTTTACGTGCACACACGTGTACACACACATACATACCCATACTCATACACGCAGGTATTCATACACACATGGCCACGCACACATATTTTTTGGTTGTTGGTGGTATTGCAAAATATATATGTCATATCCTTTGTCACAAACTCTCAATTCTATTCTTGGTCGAGCTGTGTGCTCTCCACCCCCATTTGGTGCTATCTTTCCCATCATCAAAAAAAAAGACAAGTGTCTACTATCTAGAGAGTGATTTCGCCTCCCCCGTCTATATGACTTCTCACAGCTGCATGTGAATCTACAATTATCCCAAGTTTTTAAAATGCAACATTAAAAAAAAAACAAGATCTCAAATAATTAGAGAAAGGTTTGGCTGTGTCTACCAAAGCAAGAGAGTCAGCAAAAAAGAGGAAAACCCTCAATGAGATGGATTGGCACAGTGGCTGCAAGAATGGGCCCAAACATAGCAACGGTTGTGAGGATGGCACAGGACCAGGCAATGTTTTGCTCTGCTGTACGTAGGGTCACTATGAGTCAGAATTACTCGATGGCACTTGACAACAACGCTACGGCAAAAAACGCAACTACGCTAAAAAAAAAAAAAATTTTTTTTTTTTTTTTTTTAGCTAGGGCCCAGCAATTCCACTCCTTACTCTATACCCAAAAGTAATGATGAGATCATATGTCTTCCAAAAGACATATGAGAATATTTGTACAGCATTTTTCAAAAATAGCCAGAAACGGGAGAGCAAAGCAAACCATAAACCCAGAACCAAACCAAACCTTTTGTTTTCAAGTCGATTCCAAATCACAGTGACCCTATAGGACAGAGTAGAGCTGCCCCGACAGGATTTCCAAGGAGCGGCTGGTGGATTCTAATTGCCAACGTTTTGGTTAGCAGCCAAACACTTAACCGCTGCACCACCAGGGCTCCAAGTAAACCATAGTATATTCATATAATGGAAAAATACAAAGAAAAAGGGAACGAAAACACTGCTACATACAAGAAAATGGGTGGCTCTTGCAAATACCATAATGAGCAAAAGAAGTCAGCTGCAGATGACTCTGGACTGTGAGATCCAGTTATCCCAAGTTCAAGAGCAGGCGACGTGATCCACGGTGATGAAGGCCAGAGCGATGGTTACCTTTGTGGGACAGTTACTGAGAGGAAGGGCAGGAGGACACTTTGTGCAGCGTGGGATATCCTGACCTGGGTGACAGCTACACAGGTGTGTGTATATGTATAACAATGAATGGGCCAGTACCCTGTATGTCATCATAAAACTTTAAATTAATTAAATGAATAAATAAATTTTTTACCAGATCACACAGATGGCTGGCTTGCAGAGCCACAGCTTGAAGCATGACCAGCCCATGATCACTTCCCACAAATACGATCCCTGGGGGGCACCAACAGTTTGCACTTGACTACTAACGGAAAGGTTGGCAGATCAGACCCACCTAACAGCACCACGGAAGAAAGGCCTGGCAATCTGCTTCCATAAAGATTACAGCCACGAAAACCCTATGGGACAGTTCTATTCTATAACACACCAGGTTGCCATGAGTCAGAATCAACGAGATGGCAATGGGTTTTTTATTTGTTTTTTAAGGTGGGGGGGGGACGCCCACCCTCCCAGCAGGCTCCAAGCTGACCCTAGGACTGCGCTGTAAGGCAGAGCACTACTGACATCACACACTGGGTCATTCTTTGATGTGAGGGGTGTGCCTTGCACCAGAGGATGTTGAGTAGCATCCCTGGCCTCTACCCACCAGACGACAGTAGCACCCCTTGTTGCCACAACCAAACGTGTCTCCAGGCATCACCAAGTGCCCCCTGGGGGAAGATCACCCCCACTGGGGACCGCTGCGGTAAGGGAAGTTGGACCCCAGCTGGGAAGCCAAGGCTGAAAAGGGATAATAATTAAGACAACAATAATCAATTCAACAGTAGCAGGGACTGCAGAAACGACAACAACGGGGTCATCAGAAGCAGGACAAAAGTAGTATCAGCAGCAAAAAGAACAGCACACCCAATTGTACCATGCAGCAGTGCTGATAATAAACCGTATCTACGTGGGTCATCGTCATTGAACAACGTAACCATAGTGCAGAGAATTTGCTGAGAGGGCAGGTGCTGGCAGCCCTGCGCTGCTCGGCTCCTGCTGTCTTCCCAGCCCCCTAGCCCTGGGAAAGCCACTTCCCCTCTGTCAGAACAGGACCCTCAGCTGAGGTCACGCACATAGAGCACTTGGCTGGCCTAGGGCCCACCACCCAGGGGAGCTCAACAGATGGTTCCTGGGACCTGCTGCTGGCCTCCCCTTACCTGCCCAGGTGGGCCCTGTGCAGATGGGAGCTAGGGGACTTGGGCCCTAAGCTTCAAGACAGGATTTGGGAACTCTCCCCAGAGTCCTCATCTATCTCCAGGATGAGCCCTGGCTCAGGACCAAGAGAACGCAGTTCTGGCCTCAGCTCTACACCAGCCTGTCTGTGGGGCTCAGCCCCTAAGATGCCCTCCAACTCTCTGACCTTGGCGCCCCGTCCCTTCTCTCTGGCTCCTAATCCTACATGACTGGTGTCCTTATACAAGAGAAGAAGAGTCACAGACAGGCAGACAGAGAAAGGACACTAGGTGACCTTGCAGCTGCAAGGCCAAAGATGCCTGGGGCCACTAGAAGCTGAGAGAGAGGCATGGAAGAGACTGGTCTCCCTCAGAGCCATGGAAGGAATGAACACAGCTAATGCCCAGATGTGGACTCCCAGTCAGATGATACATGTCTGTTCTTACAAGCACCCAGCCTGTGGTACTTTGCAAACCAGCACTCCTGGGCTCCAGGCCATGGCTGGTGGCTGGGTGGCCTGTGCCGTACCTGTCCCACCCTGACGCTCAGGCTTTCCTGCATCTGCACAGTGGGGGCTGGGAGTGTGCACCAGGCACTGAGAGGTCCTTCCTTACACTTGAAGCTCCCCCCCACTCCAGCCCCCTGGGCTGCTGCCATGTCCCTTCTGAGTCACTGTGAGCCCTCCAGCAGCTTTCAGCTCTCTCTCAGCCCAACAGGCTGAGGCTCAGGGGCCACCCCCAGGCCGCACCACCTGGCAGGGTGGGGCCTAGAAGGCTGTCGCTGGAAAAGGTGACCCAGGTGGAGAGAACCACACCGTCAAAGGCTCAAAGAGGGAAACGCGTGGAGGAAGGATAAGCAGCATCTTCACCCCAGAGTAATAGAGCGAGGTGGCCCGCCATGGCCGCCAACTGCCACCGAAGGCATCTGATTAACCCCTGCATGCAGAAGCAGATGTGTACAGAGGCCCAGGGCATGTGGAGCCCCTACTTTCCAGCCCCAGGGGCCACGAGGACACATCAGGGCTGTCCTCGAAATCTTTGCTGCACCCACCCTTCCACCTGGACAAAGGAAATCGGGGGAAGAGGGAACAGGGAGTGAAGGCCAGGAAGGACTTCTGAGCTCCGCTGCTGGTACCTGCCACCCGACACGTGCACATGCTCAGGCCACGACCTAGGAACTAAAACAGGGCAGGAACCACGAAAGGCTTGGGGTGGGAGGGCTGTAGCCAGGCCTCAAATCCTCATTTCATATCCTTCTGGTAGGCCCCTGTTCACACAGTCACTTCCTGTTCCACTCAACCCTCCACCTCCCACCCGCTTCCTCTCTCACTGGACCCTCCACCTCCCACCCGCTTCCTCTCTCACTGGACCCTCCACCTCCTACCCGCTTCCTTTCCCACAGGGCCCTCTACCTACCTGCATCTCCCCGCCCACTTTGACCCAGCTTCTCTGCACCACACACATACTCACACACACACTTGATCACACTCACATACTCACACATTTCCAAGTTCACAATCACACACTCACATTTACATGCTCACACACTCACATGCTTTCAGACTTTTACACACATTTTCATACTTGCTCACATTGTCACATATTCTCAGTCATTGATGCACTCATGCTTGCTCTCAAACTCACACTTGTTCACACACACAAACTCTCACACACTCATAGTCACACACTCTCACACTTACACACTTATTCACACACACTAATACTCTCATACTTTCATGCACACACACTCGCACTCTCACACACTCATGCTCTCACTCTCACACACTTGTTCACACACTCATACTCTCACACGCTCACGCTGTCACTCTCTCACACGCTTGTTCACACACCCACACTCTCACACTCATGCTCTCACACACTCCCTCACCCCCGAATTGGGTGCCCAGTGAGGTGACAGCACAGCTCTGCACAGCAGACAGCTGAGAATTAAGAGGACAGGACCCTGCTCCTTTGGAAAGGAAGAAGGAGCCCCCTGTCCTTGGTCAGCCACACTCCAGCCGCCCCAAGGTTGCTGGGCTGCCCCTCCTCCTCCTGGCCCCCGTGTGAGCTCAGGACGTGTCTCTGCTTGTCAGGTGACCCGGCCACATTCCCTGGCCCGTCCTCAGCCCTGGTCCATCCAGGCCTCGATGACACCCTGGGCTACACTCACCTGGTGGTCCAGCACCCGCAGCCTGGGTCCTCCTCCTCCCACTTCCTTGGGCTCCGCTGGGAGAAGGGCCTGAACAGATGGTGTCCCTGTTGCTGGCTTATGTTCCCACCCGACTGGGCCGGGGCAGTGAGAGCCGGCTGGGTTTCCTTCACCTGTGTGTTTATGTGTGTGTCTGTGAAGGTGTCTGTGGTGTGTGTGGTAGATGTCTGTGCGTGGTAGGTGTGCGTCTTTGTGTCTCTGTGTGGGGGTGTGTGTCTCTGTGTGTCTGTGATATGTGTGTGGGGTATGTGTGTTTCTGTGATGTGTGTCTGTGGTGTGTGGGTGTGTCTGTGTGGGGGGTGCAGGGGGTGCCATCCGCTGTCATTTCGCGGGATGGAAGAACGTCCAGCGAGATGAAGTAGGGTGTGGGTGTGAGAAGGGGGGTGCCATGAGGGGTCTGCTCTCACAGCCCAGTGATGTTCAGTAGGCACCACGCAGCAGGAAGCAGGCTTGGCCTCACTCGGCAGAGGTCAGCAAAGCCATCACAGCTCCAGACACCCCTCATGCTGCCAAGGGGTCCCACAAAGCAGGTGCTCCTGAGCCGGGTCACAACTGCTGTGTGAATGCTGTTGTCATTAAAAAGGAAACGGGGGTGGGTAAGGGCCCCCCAGTCCTGTTCCTCATCCCGCAGCGACCCCAACGGCCCCTGTGGTCGTGACTTCTGACAGGCACTGGGCTGGCTGAGCTGTACCCCCACGTCTGTTTGTGTGGTTGCTAGGAGGTCTCCATAGAGACCACTAAGGGATGAGGGGAACCTGGCAGCTTAACACGTCCCCTCTGCCTGGCCGAAGTTGGGCACCCCCCACAGCACCTGAGAACCAGCCGCCCGCACAGAGGCTGTGGGGCTGGGGATGGAGAGCAAGCGGAAATGAGACTGGTGGCTGTGCAGGGGCCTGGGGTGCAGGGGGGCCTGGGGTGCAGGGACCCCCAGGGTGACACCCACTCCCACTGCAGAGGGGTTGGGGGTTCCTGGCCCTGGGCGGGCCCTTTAGGAATATGGGCTCATCCAGCCATCCTGTAACCTTGTGTCAGGGGTGGCTGCCATGGGCGAGGACGCTGAGGGGTAAAGGGACGGGACCCCAACCACAGCTCCGTTTTTTCTTGGTTTGGGCCTCCTCTGTGCCAGGGCCTGGGCCAGGCAGGTGCCTCTTATCCTGATAGCACCTGCACCGGGTGTGTGTGCTGACGTCTCCACATGGGAGGGGAGATCGAGGCACAGAGAGGGGGCGGGCCTGGGCCCAGGGCACACAGTACAGTTGGGATGGCTGGGTGTGTGGGAGAGGCTGGCACAGGGTCCTGAGACTGGGGGAGAACACGTGAGGTTGATGGGGTGGGGAATTCTGTCATTGAACACGTAGGAAACCACCGGGGGAGGAGATGCCATGCAGGGGAGGAGGGGGCAGGTGGGAGATAGTGGGGAGAGCTGAGCCCACCCCACACCCCAGCCTCTGGGGGCAAAAGCAGTGCCTCCGCTGCCCCCTCCCCAGTGCCCGACAAGGACAGCCCCAGCCTCTTCTCTTTGCTTTCTTACAGCAGCCCTTGAGGGGCAGGCCCAGGAGACTTGCACCCTGTCACAGACAGGGAAACTGAGGCCCAGGTAAGCTAAAGGATTTTCTAAGGTCAGCCAACTCCCAAGTGACAGAACTGACCCCAGACCCGGGTCCCCTGGCCCCGAGCGTTTCCACTCCTGCCCTTGTGGTGCCTCGCCTACCCACCTACCCGGGGCTCTCTCTGTGCCGAGCTCTGTACCAAGCAACCAGGGGGACACCTGCCCAGGTGTGGGGCCCAGCAGAGGGAGAGCAGGGGAGGAGGACCAGAGATCACCATCACACTGTGCAGATGGGGAAACCGAGGCCAAGCAAGAGCAGGGGCACAAGGAGCCCGTGGAGCCTGGAGCAGATCCCAGGCCCAGGCCACAACGGCCTCCTCACCCTGCGGCCCTGTGCCTCTATCCCACAGCCCACCCCCAAGTCACAGGCAAGCAGGAGAGAGGAAGAGAATGAGGGAGCAAGAACAGAAGCCCCGGAGATGAATGGCCAAGCAGTCAGGTGGAACCCTATGCCATCAGCTCCCCCTCACCACTGTCTGTAGGGTGGGGGGCTTCAGCTTCTGCTTCTTCCAAAGAGGCAGCGTTGCTATGGTGACCACGTTACCTGGCAACCGAGCTGCATCTGTCCTGGGCACCTGCTGTCTCTCCTCTGGTGCCGATGGCTGGCTCTGGGGACAGCGTGTGTCCAGGGGCCCCTTGTCTTAGGAAGCCCTGTTGCAGAGACAGGCCAGCAAGCCTGACAGGAGGGGACGTGCAGAGACCACCCCCACCCAGGTCTGAGAGTCAGGAAGCGGAACCGTCTCACTGGACACTCATTTTTTTCAAAACTGGGAATCCTTGTTTCGATTTCTAGGATAAAAATAACATTTAAAAAATGTAAAATATATATATATTTCAAACAACACAGGAAAGTACACACACAAAAGCGTAATCCAGCATGTTGGTAATAGCCTCACCTCCGTGTGGGGGACACGGCTATAACATAGCTGTGATGGTCACAATGGATCGCCCCCACACACTCGTCCTGTTTTTCCCACTTAGCCCTGCTTGTCTACCCGTCACTGGGCCAACGACTTCGACTTCTGCAATGTGGCCGGGCTGCTTTGCGAGTGCGCCCAAACTTCTGCTCAGAGCCGGGCTGGGCGGTGCAGCCCCAGACCTGAGACTTGAGGTGGTAGGGCTCCAAGGCTGCTGGGAGGGGCCTGTGACCTGCACCATCCGTAACACCAGTGTGAAGAAGGGGTGCTCCATGCCGTGGGAAAGGGGCAGGTTCAAGGGTGCAGGTTGAAAGGGGAGACAGAGCCCTCTTGGCCCAGAAATCCAGGCAGGCTGCATGGAGGAGGTCCTTTTTGGCTGAGATTAGAAAGACAAAGGGGATTTGTAAACCAAACCCATTGCCACTGTGTCAGTTCCGACTTGCAGTGACCCCACGTGTCAGACTAGAACTGCCCCATAGGGTTTTCTTGGCTGTAATCTTTATAGAAGCAGGTCACTGGGCCTTTCTTTCAGCGCCACTGAGTTCAAACTGCCTACTTTCAGGTTAGTAGTTGAGCACAAACCATTGCTACCACCCAGGGACCTTGAAAGGGATTGGAAAATGCAAAAAAATAAAAAGAAGAAAAGCAAAAGAAAGAGGGTCGGGGGAGAAGGAGGGAATGCAAAGAAGAAAACACCACAGAGGCAAAGAAATGCAGGTGGGACAGTGCAGGGGGAACTGTAGGGGTCAGGGACGCCGTGGGGTGGGCGCCCTGACCTTCCAGGCTCTGCGAGGCTGCAGGAGGGGACCGTGGGGGAGGTGGGAGGCAGGGAGGGAGAAGAGAAGAAGGATGAGAGGGAGAAGTGGGAACAGAAAAAGAAAAAAAAAAAGGAAGAGGAAGCAGGAAGGAGAGAGAAGAGGAAAAGGAAGCGGAGCAGCAGGAAGGAGGAGAAGGGAGAGGGAGGGAAGGGGAGCGGCCCACACCATCTGCACTGGCCCTGCCCCCACTCAGCCCTGCACACACCTGCCTGGGCCAGCAACCTCCCATACTTACCACCACCCTCCAACGGGCTCCGTTACTATTCCCATTTTACAGTGGGGCAAACTGAGGTTCCAGACGTTACTGCAGGAGTGGGGGCACCGGGGAGCCCACTGACCCCAGGCTTCACAGCCCGTTCCCGGCAGCCCTGCTCAGCTGCTGTACCCCACCGGTGTACCATGGAAATAGAAGCACGTCCAGTGGCCAGGGAGGGCCTGGCTGAGTGTCCTGGGCATTTCCAGCCGTGGGCATACGGCTCTCTCCGAGCCAGTGTGCCCTGCAGCCTGCTGCTCGCCCCTAGAACCAGCCTTCCTCCTTTCTTGTTCATGTCTGGTCACCTGAGGCCAGGACGCACAAGGGGTGGGCTTGCCCCAAGGAGGCAAAGGCTGAGGGAATCCCAGACAGGAGGCGGCCAGATGGCCCAGGAGACGGTTGAACACACAGCTAGCCAGGCACATGGGCAGGGAGGCCCTTGAGTGTGAATGGAGGTGTGAGCCTTCCCACAGCCTGGAATACTGACCCTACACAGGTGTGGAAGCCGGCCGAGAGGAAAGAGACAGCGTCCAGGCACCCCATTTAGCTGCACAGGTACCATGTCCACTCTGGTTCCTGGGACCCTCCGCTTCTGCCCCCACAACTCTTTCCTGCAGCTTTTGTTCCCCTGGTAACCCACACTGGGCTGTGAGCTCCCCAAGGGCAAGACCCCAGAGTGGCATCAGGTACAGGCTGGGACAGAGTAGGGAGAGTAGGGAGGCCGTCCCCCGGTCCCACCGACCTGGCCTCCTGACTTCTCAGGTTTGAATTCCCCCCAGGCCCCATCTCAGAAATGGGAGCTGAGGGGTCAACAGAGAGGCACCTGGGGGCCCACCCAGTGCACCCCAGGGCCACCTGCACAGAGGATCTGGCCAGGAGCTCCCAGGTCATGTGAACTCCCTCCAGGGACTCAGAGGTCCACCTCAAGATGGGTCTTCATACCCTGTGGGAGCCCATGAAAAATCCCACAGCGCCCCCTTGCGTCCCCTGTCCCCCCACATATACACACACAAAGGGACATGTGTGAAAGCCCACCGTCAGGCTCCCAGGTCACCCCTGGCTGTCTCCCTGCTTCCAGCCCTTGCGCACAGACCCCTATTTGAGCCACCTGAGCACTCAATCGAGAACATTGCTATTGAAGCAAGGAGAGGCCCGGCCTTCCCCTCCAGGCAGCTGCCGGCCCCTCAGAAACAGGATCAGTGGGCAGGAAGCCCCACAGTTCTGCCCTCAGGAAAAAAGCTTCCACCTGGGGGGCTCAGGCCGCCAGGAAGGGGAGGGGCTGCCGGTCCAGCTCCTCCAGCACTGTTCACCCTGCACTCCTGCAGGCCCCGCGCCTGGCACCCAGACTCTGAGGCACATGCTCAGAGTGAGCCACGATGGAGACAGGGAGCCCCCTGGGCACCAACCCTACCTGGTAGTCTGCGAGGACTTCCCAGAGGAGGCAGGGCTTGAGCCCAGCCATGGAGGGGAGAGACAGGACCTGGGTCCATTTGGGGTTGCCTGGACAGAACCACTGCTGCCAGCTGGTACTGGGCTCCAGGCTTGGGGAGCGGGCACCAGAGACCACAGCACAACCCCTCCGGAGTGAGAAGGGGGCTTGGAAGGGGGGCACTGCTGATGATGCGGAGACAAACACAGATGGAGAAATAAGCGATCACAGACAAGACCATGCAGAGGGAGGGAGGGGCAGGGGAGCCTTCACTGCCCCCACCTGGCACCCCCAGTCTCGAGGTACCCATGGGACCAAGAGGACACCAGGCAGCACCACGGGCCTGGGCCTCCCCCCAGGCTTCCTTTCCTCACCTGTGGGACCAACGCCCAGGCAGCCCCCAGGTCCTTCCAGCTTGCGTTTCTGAGGCTGTCGGGGTCTCCACAGGTGACCAAACAGATCCACCCTCACTGAGTCCCCTCTCCCGGCTTGGCCTCTAGCACCCTCATTCAACCAACGCCTCTGACACCTGTTCCACACCGGCCTGGGCTGGGGGCTGCGCGGGACACAACCCTAACCAGGGCAGCCAGGTCTGGGGGCGGGAAGCACAGGAATACCCTAAATGGTTCAAGGCCGTGTGACAAGGGCTTCCACAGAAGGACTGAGAACCCTGAGCAGAGAGCTTCAGCTTCACCAAGGCAGGGGTGAGGGACTTGGGTCATGAAGGATGTCTAGGCACTCACCAAGTCAACAAGTATAGGGAAGGGCATTCTGGACAGAGGGAACAGCACAGGGAGCTCAGAGTGTCTGGGCAGTGGGCTGGGCCCTGAGGATGGGCAACTCCTCACGCCAGTGGAGGAGCTGGGACTTGATCCCCAAGTTGGGAGGGCTGAGGCAGAGGCTCCAGGCCCCACCCTTCCTGCCCCAACTCTCCAGGCCCCCATCCCAGATTACCACATGCAAGGGGAATACCAGTCCCCCCACATGGCTCCAGGCTGTCTGGGCCAAGGAGGAAGTGTAAGGGGCCCTGGGTGGAAGGGAGGTCTGAGATCTGGCCAGCTCCGCCCCTCACCGACTGGGGAACTGTAAACCCACTGCCGATTCTGACTCAGAAGTACCCTCTAGGACAGAGTAGAACTGCCCCATAGGGTTTCCAAGGCTGTACTCTTTATGGAAGCAGGCTGCCACATCTTGCCCCCAGGATCAGCTGGTGGGTTCGAACCACCAACATTTCAGTTAGCAGCCAAGTGCTTTAATCACTGCATCACCAGGGCTCTTTTCAGGAACTGTGGTGGCCCCCAGAAGATATGTCCACATCCTAACCCCCAGAACCTGTGAACGTAACCTTATTTGGAAATAGGATACAGATGTGATGAAGACAAGATCCTCTTGGGGTAATGGGTTGGCCCTAAATCCAATGACAAGTGATCTCAGAAGAGACAGAGGGAGATCTGAGAGTCACAAAGAGAAGCGCTGTGGGGAGGGCCTGAGGCACTCACACAGGGGCAGGCAGAGCCCAACGGCCACCAAGGGCCACTCCAGACCCAGCCCCACTAGGGGCAATTGTGGGGAAGGCAGAGGCCGTTACAGTAGGGGACCCTGGTGGGATGTGGAGGCTCTGGGAACACCTCTGTCTCCAGGATCAGAACACCCACTGTCGGGCACAGAGCCCTGGGCAGGGCTGCGCACCTGGAGCGGTTCCTGAGGCTTCCAGCACCGGGATGGAGTGATGGCGCCCCCTGGTGGCCACAGCGTCCACCGCAGGCGCCACCTCAGGTGGGAATAGAGGGCCCCCAGGTGAAGACAGCCCTGATAACGCTTAAACAGAAAACTCCGTGAGCCAGAATTGTAGGTGGTCTAGGTTCTTGGTGTAAATCCAAACCCACCAGCAGCTCCTTGGAAATCCTGCGGGGCAGTTCTACTCTGTCCTCTGGAGTCGCTATGGGTCAGAATCGGCTCGACCGGCAACAAATTTTGGTTTTGGTCACCATCTCAAAATTCTTAATAATTTCTGAGCAAGGACCCAGCCTTTTCACTTTGCACTGGTCCCCAAAAATTATGCGGTGGGCCCTGGGGTGGAGTGGGAGGGCCACCATTTGGAGTCCCTGAGCTGGTGCACGCTGCCCTCCACCCAGGCTGCCAGGCCCAGGATCGGGGGTGGGGCTGGCCCGGTGCTTCTCCGTGATCCCCTGCAGGGGCAACTGGTGCCCATGGCCTCCCCTCCACGGGCCTGTCCTCTGAGACCAGCTCACAACACCTGGGAGCCCTCCTTGGCCGCTGAGGCTCCCCTAGGCCCCCTCACCCCGGGCCTCCCTGCTCCAGTCGGACCCTCAAGGACTCCTCGGCGCCAGGGTCCACCTGGTCAAGTCCGGCCCCAGCACAGAGCCAGGCACTACAAGAGCAGCTGGAGGGTTTGCTCCTGAGGGCACCGTGTGAGTGGATGCAGGTGTGGGTGGGGCCGGGGCCCAGACTCTAACTCGACCAGCAGAGGCCACACCTGGGCTTTCTTCCCTGGACCACGTCCTAGGAGCCCCCGGGATGGGCGGTAGATCTCCAGCCTCAGGCCCGGGCCGCCGAGGTGGGATCTGCGGGGCCCTGCTGCCACCTAGTGGCCAGTGAAGAGAAGGCAGTACACCCCTACGGGAAGGAGGGATTGGGGCTCAGCGAGGGAGATGGAGACAGCGAAACGCGAGTGGGATGAGGACAGGGACAATGCGGGGAACGCGAGTTCCTGGGAACACTAGGACTCCAAACGTTCTTCCCTCCCCCACAGCCTCCACGGACCTACTCTCCCTGGTCACCCTTGTTGTCAAGGAAACCGAAGGGAAAAGAAGACAGTGAGGTCGCTGGTGAGTTCAGGGGTTGCTGGGACCCCTGGTGGCGGTCTGAAAGCCAAAGGTCTTCCCAGGGCCCCTCAAGCCAAGTCCAGACCAGACTTGACTCAGGCGAAACCCGTGGGGAAGGAAGGGCCCGCAGGGCTGCAGGGGGGTAGGAGGTGGCCTCCACAATTTCCTTCCTCTCATTCCTTCCAAGTGGATTGTGGTGCTCTTCTGTCCCAGGTCTGTAAACGCAGTGTCAGACCCCCTTTCCCGCCAGGATTCCCTCCACGGGAGCCACCACAGGGCAGGGACCCCAACTCTGCCGTCAGGGACACCCCGCTCCCCCGTGTCTGGGGTGGGAGGCCGTCGCAGGAAGTGAAAATGGACACCCAGCCCCATCTTTATCTGTGCAGAAGGTGAAGGAGCTGAAGAGACAGGCGACGAGGGGAGGCAGAGGGAAAGAGGGCAGGGAACGAGGCCTCAGATTCCAGCTGGATTCAAACCCCAGCTTCCCCCACCTGCCCCAAGTTTGACCTTGGGCAACCGAGGTCACCCCCCCCCGCACCTCCCTGACCTCACCTGGGACAGCTGTGAGGAGTAAACGTGGTAATATTTACAGGGCACTTGGCTGAAGCTATGTTAAAGCCGAGCCCCAGACCCCTGAGCACCTGCTGTGCCCAGGGCTCCCCAGGGCCTCACCGACTCCCCTGCCATGGTGGACATTAACTTGGGGGACCTCTTCGGGCGCTGTGGTCATCTTCCTGCTCCTCCCCCAGCTCAGGCCACGGCACTGGAGTCAGGAAGGGAGGCCAAGCCTGGACTTTCCTCCCACCTTTCAGCTCGGAGATTCTGCAAACCCAGGGGCCTCCACTTGACTCTTCCTCCCCCCAGGTGCCACCCCGGGTCAGGCCTTCTCGGTCTCTGGACTGAATTTCAAACCATAAATCAGAGCCTGCTGCCCACTGCCTGAAACCCTCTGGTCACCTTCCCCAGCTCCTCCCAAGGTCCCCAGGGCCCTGCGAGGTCCCACCCACCTCCTCTGGCTTCTGCCAAGGCCCCCAGGGCCCTACGAGGTCCCACCCACCTCCCCAGCCTCCTCTCCCCCTTGCCCCTCCCCATCCTATGCTCCTAGCACCCAGAGCGCCCTGTGTCCCTTAACTCAGTCACTGTCACTGCCAGCCTTTACACAGGCTCTTCCTTCTACCTGGACCCGCTTCCCACCATGACACCTGCCCACCACCTCTGCCTGCATCTGGCCACGCTGAACCCCCGGCCCTGCCTCACCCCAACAGCGCTCCCAGGGCAGGGCAGACCCACCGGCTTCCTGGGAGAGGGGGTTGGCTGGTGTTTGCCAAATGGTGCTGCCCTGGCAATGTGCCCTAACCACAGGACAGCTGGGAGGAGGGAGGCCTGGGGCCCACGTTCCCTCCTGACCACTTTCTCTCGACTGCAGCCCCCACCCCACCCCGTGGCCCCTGCTCTAGACTCCCAACTCTGCTGGGGGCTTTAGGATCCACACGGGAAGCCTAACTCCAGGTTCACCACCCCCCGCCGCCCCCGTCCTCCACCACATCTGCTGAATGACCGAGGGCCAGAGCCACAGAGACTAAGCCATCCCATTCCCAGGCTCCTGAGCTTGGTGAGGGAGCAAAGACTCTTGTTGTTATTGTTAGGTGTCATTGAGTAAGTTCTGACTCATAGCGACCCTGTGTGTAATAGGACGGAACGTTGTCCAGTCCTGTGCCATCCTCAGAATCCTTGTTACGCTTGACCCATTGTTATACAGCCACTGTGTCAATCCATCTCATCAAGGGTCTTCCTCTTTTTGCTGACCCTCTACCAAGCATGATGTCCTTCTCCAGGGACTGGTCCCTCCTGATAGCATGTCGCTATGAGTCAGAATCAATCAACTCGAAGGCAATGGGTTTGGTTTTTGAAAGACTTACATGATTGAGAAAACCAAACCAAGGAGCCTGGGGGCGCAAGCAGTGTGCAGCCAGCTGCTAACCTAAAGGTCGGTGGGTATAAACCCACTCAACGGCCCTGCAGAAGAAAGACCTGAGAAACTGCTTCCGTGAAGATTAGGGCCCGAGAAAGCCCTACGGAGCACGGTTCTGCTCTGTCACAGGTGGGCTGCCGTGAGTCAGGGGGAGACTCGATGCCATCAAGCCAACGCGCATCGACGTGACCCCACGTGTGCCAGCCTAGAGCTGCTCCGTGGGGTTTCAGGAGTAAATGGCCAGGCCTTTCCCCCGAGGCTCCAGCAGTGGTGATGGTTGCACAGCATTGTGAATCTTGCATACTTTATCTAAAAGGCTGAATTTTATGGTATGTGAACTGATCTCAAAAAGAAAAAAGAGGCCCCCAACTACTTAGCCAGTGTTTGGGACCCTACACAGCAGGTCCTGCCATCCTGTCCTATCTCATCTCCCACTTGAAGTCCCCATCACATCTTCTGCCACCCTGAAAAAGTTCCAGACATCAGGCCCCAGTGCTCACCACCTGGGCATCCCTCATCACAGCAATCATCGCCTGACATTGGAGTGGCCCCTGTCTGCCTCTGTTTCCCCACCTGACCATGAGCTCCTCGAGGTCAGGGACTGGACTGGCTACCCATATCCACAGTCCCCAGCCGGGGCCTGCACAGAGTGGGCATCAGACAAGGAATAGGGAGTGACAGACGGATGGATGGATGGGTGGGTGGGTGGATGGGTGGGTGGCTGGGTGGGTGGCTGGATGAGTGGGTGGCTGGACGGGTATGTAGGAGGATGCGTGGGCGGATGGGTAAGGCAGATGGATGAATAGGGGGATGAGTGGATGGATGGGTGGGTGGATGGGTGCGTGGATGGATGGATGGGTAGATGAATTGACGCATGATGGATTAGCACATGGGTGGATGGATGGATGGATGATGAATGGACAGATGGATGGACAGATGGGTGAATGGGTGAATAGGTGGATGGATTTTCAGGAACCTAGAAAGTCTATCCAGTGACCCTGTTTCAGGATGAGGGAATGGCCACTATTGCCTTCCACGTTCTTTCTCCCTTCTGGCTCCAATGACTCCACGATAGCCAAGGGTGTTGGGAGCGATGATCCAGCCAAATGATGAGTTAAGGAGGCTAAGAGTCAGCACACTCTGCCCTGGATTTCACAGCCCAGCCAAGCGGCCTCCACTGGGGTACAGGCAGTGAGGCAGGGCCCATGGGGAGAACCCTAGGAGCAGACAGGCCACCCTGCCCTCAGCCAAGTGGTGCCAGGGGCCCTGATCTGGGAGGAGGACCAGGGAGGCCGGAGCTGAGCCAGGGGAAGGCGAGGACTCAGAAAGGCACAGGCAGGAGAGCAGACAGATGTACCCTACACTGGGCTGAGCTAGCTGGGCCTCACAAATACACAGCACCCCCCCACACAATAGCACACACACACACACCATGGAACCAACGGGCACACTGGCTGCCCCAGCCCCTAGTCTCAGAGTGGACCCCACCACCATCTTCTGAGGTAGACAAGGCAGGGTCCATTGTACCCATTTCACAGAAAAGCAAACTGAGGTCCCACAAACTGAATGACTGGGCTGGGTCTGGACCTTGTTTTCCTTGCCACCCTAACCAGGACTCCCACTCATTCATCTGCAGATACCAAGGGCCCCTCCCAAAGGAAGCCCCCAGATGTCCTTATGAATCACATTAGGGTGGCAAATCGCCCTTCGGTTGGCTCCAGTTCTGGGCCTGTGGGGGATCCTGAGCACCTCCGCGTGTCCAGCCCTGCACCCCGAGCTCCAAGCCGAGGTATCCCAGGAAGCAAAGCCAGCCCTGTTAGCGTGCAGCCATGGCTGTCACTGAACAGCTTGATTACAGGGAGGTCTGCCCCTTCCCCAGCATAAGGCCAGGAGGGAGACACAGCCAGTGGCAAAACAGGGCAGGGCCTGAATCAGGTGTGGAGGGCTTCCTGGGGGAGGTGATAAAATCCACTGCTATTGATTCCAACTCACAGCAACCCTACAGGACACAGTAGAACTGCCCCATAGCATTTCCAAGGAGTGGCTGGTGGATTCGAACTGCTGACCTTTTGGTTAGCAGCTGAGCTCTTAACCACTGAGCCACCAGGGCTTGGGGGGAGGTGATACTGCACTTGACAATTGGAAGGTAAAAGGAAGCAGCCAGGTAAAGGGAGAGCGGAGGGTGTGGCGGGAGAACTGGGAGAAAGCTCCCCACTCAGAAGGAACAGCATGTGGACAGGCTTGGAGAAGGTGAGAACAGCAAGGCTCCTGACGAATTCAGGCTGGTGGAGCTGGGGTAGGTTTTAGCATCTAACGGAATGAGGCCCCCAGAAGGCTGTGGGCATGACTTTGAAGGGATTAAAACCAGTTGTGTCCAGTTGACTGGGCTCACAGTGACCCCGTGTGTGTCTGAGTAAAGCTATGCTCTGTAGGGTTTTCAATGGCTGGTTTTTCAGTAGATCATCAGGCCCTTCTTCCCAGGCACCTCTGGGTGGACTGGAGCCTCCAGCATTTCAGTTCGCAGCCGAGCACGTTAATGGTTTACAGCACCCGGGAACTCCCTGAAGGGATTGTTCTTCTTGTTAGTTTCCCTCAAGTCGATTCCAGCTCATGAGGACCCCATGTGACAGAGTAGAACTGCCCCATACGGTTTCCTAGGCTGTAGTCTTTCGGGGAACAGATGGCCGGCTCTTCTCCCCGAGGAGGGGGGCAGCTGCTGCGTTTGAATTGATGACCTACCGTTTAGCAGCTGAAAGCTTAACTACGGAGCCACCAGGGCTCCTGTTCGAAGGGATTATGGTGCCTTTTTTTTTTTTTTTTTTAAGATTCTGTATGACCAGGGGTTTAAATGAAAGGAAAAAAAAACCTATTACGATATGATTATTTACCATCTGCTCACCTTCCCCCACTCACCTCTAAGGCAGCTTCTTGGTGGGGAGGGAACAAAATCTTTGCCCTGGGATAACAAAAACAGAAAGAAACCAGGGAGGCTGGTGTGATCTGCATGATAGAATTGAGGGGGTGTGGGAAGGAGCAGAGCTTGGCTGCTAACCAAAAGGTCAGCAGTTCAAATCCACCAGCCGTTCCTTGGGAACCCTATGGGGCAATTCTACTCTGTCCTATTGGGTCACTATGAGTCAGAATCAACTGGACGGCAACGGGTCTGGTTTTTGGTTTTATGCATTTCATATCATTTTGATGATATCCCATATAATATTTTGAATCTTAGTGTTTTGTAATTTCATCTGATTGCATAAGAATTTCCCCATGTCTTTCAAACCTCTTTGTAAGCCTAATTCTAACAGATGCGTCACCGTCCAGAGAGGGTGGATGGCAACTTCACAGCACATACTTGCTGGACATTCACAAGGGGCTGTTTTCTTTTACTATAAAGTTCTGATCAACCATATGAAGTTTTTCCTAAATTTCAGAATACATCCTTAGTATGGTTTTCCAGAAGTGGAATTTTTGAGTCAGCTCAGGAGAATTGGCCTCCAGGAAGCTTCTAGAAATGTGCACTCCCATAAGAGGTAGCTAATCAGCTGTATCCCTATTGGTATCCAGTATTATATTTATTATTAAAGTATTATACACACACACACACACACATATATGGTTTGCTGCTGTTGTTTAGGGGGATTTTTTGCTGACTGGAACATGAGGGGATCTCAGTTTCCTTTGTTGTCATTGTTAGTTGCTATTGAACGGGCTCTGATTAATGGCGGCCTCGTGTGTAACAGAATGAAAAACGTTGCCCAGTCCTGCACCATCTTCACGAACATTGGTGTGTTTGAGCCCATGGTTGAGGCTATTGTGTCAATCCATCTCATGGAGGGTGTCATGGAATGAATTGTGTCCCCCAAAAATGTGTCAACTAGGATAGGCCATGATTCCCAGTATTGTGTTTGTCCACCATTTTGTCATCGGATGTGATTTTCCTATGTGCTGTAAATCCTACCTCTACGATGTTAATAAAGCAAGGTCAGAGGCAGTTATGTTAATGAGGTAGGACTCAATCTACAAGACTGGGTTTTGTCTTAAATCAGTCTCTTCTGAGATATAAAAGAGAGAAACCAGCAGAGAGACAGAGGGACCTCATACCGCCAAGAAAGATGCAGCAGACGTACAGCTCATCCTTTGGACCCTGAGCTAAGAAGTTCCTCGACCAGGGGAAGATTGATGACAAGGACCTTCCCCCAAAGCAGACTTCCCCTGGAGCTGGTGCCCTGAATTCAGACTTCAAACCTCCTAGGCTGTGAGAGAATAAATTTCTCTTCGTTAAAACCATCCATTTGTGGTATTTCTCTTATAGCAACACTAGTTAACTAAGATAGGGTGTGTTTTACATGTGGCAAGGACATGAATTTTGGGGGGCCAAAGGGGGGTGTGTCACGGATTGAATTGTGTCCTCCAAAAATATGTGTCAACTTGGTTAGGCCATGATTCCCAGTATTGTGTAGTTGTCCTCCATTTTGTGATTGTAATTTTATATTAAAGAGGATTAGGGTGGGATTATAACACCCTTACTGAGATCACATCCATGATCCAATGTAAAGAGAGTTTTCCTGAGTGTGGCCTGCACCACGTTTTATCTTACAAGGGATGAAAGGAAAGGGAAGCAAGCAGAGAGTGGGGACCTCATACCATCAAGAAAGCAGTGCCAAGAACAGAGCACGTCCTTTGGACCCAGGGTTCCTGTGCAGAGAAGCCCCTCGTCTGGGGGAAGATTGATGAGAAGGACCTTCCAGAGCCAGTGAAGAAAGCCTTCCCCTGGAGATGACACCCTGAATTTGGACTTCTAGCCTACTAGACTACGAGAGAATAAATTTCTCTTTGGTAAAGCCATCCACTTATGGTATTTCTGTTATAGCAGCACTAGATAACCAAGATACAAGGTATCCTCATTTTTGCTGACCCTCTACTTTACCAAACATGACGTCCTTTTCTAGCAACTGGTCTTTCCTGATGATGTTTCCGATGTAAACAAGACGAAGTCTCACCATCCTTGCTTCCAATGAGCATTCTAGTGTATTTCTTCTAAGACTGGTTTGTTCGTCCTTCTGACAATCCACAGTGTATTCAATATTCTTTGCCAGCAGCATAATTGCGGATGCATCAATTCTTCTTCCGTCTTCCTTTTTCATCGTTCAGCTTTCGCGTGCACATGAGGCAATTGGAAACTCCAAGGCTTGGGTCAGGCGCAGCTTAGTCATGGTTTCCTAGGGCTGCCATAACAAAATCCCACAAGGTAGGTTATTTTAAAGAACAGAAATGTATTGTCTCACAGTTCTGGAGGCTGGGAATCTGAATTCAGGCGTTGTTAAGGCTGAACTCCCTCAGTCTGTTCTATGGGAGGATCCTTCCTGGTCGCCCCTGGCGTTTCTTAATGTTTGTTTGCTCGTCGACAGATCTGCACATTCCATCTTCCCGTGTGATTGCAATGGTTAAGGTTGTGTGTCAGCTTGGCTGGGCCATGATTCTCAGTGGGTTGGCAGTTATGATGTAGTTTGGAAGTCGCATGATGATGTGATCACCTCTATGAGCTCTGACGTAACGTGCTCACCTCCATGACGGATTCTGCTGTGAGTAGCCAATTAGTTCAAAGGGAGTTTCCTTGGGGTTGTGGCCTGCGTTGAATGTAAGTGGACTTTCTGGCAAGGTTTGTGAGCTTTTACTCACTCTGGATCACGCAGCTGGCTCCTGTTCATCTGACCTCTGGTTCTCGGGCCTTGAGCTAACAGCTTACCTGCCGATCTTAGGATTTGTCAATCTTCATAGCCCGTGAGCAAGAGCCCTGCTCTCCGACCTGCCGATCTTGGGTTCGCCAGCCCCTGCAGCTACGTGAATCAGAAGAAGCCTCCAACCTGACCAACAGACTTGGGATGTTCCAGCCTCTACAACCACGTGAGCCGTTTCCTTGATATAAATCTCTCTATATAAATATATTTCTATGCTTTACTGGTTTTGCTTCTCTAGAGAATGAAGCCTAAAACAGTGACTCTTTGTCTGTCCTGCTCTTTTTTATAAGACACTACTCAAAAGGGATTAGGACCCACTCTATTCTGACGTGATCTCATTAACACAACAAGAGAAAACCCTATTGCCCAACAGGGTCCCATTCACAGGTGCAGAGGTTAGGACTTCAACCTACCTTTTGGGGAACACACTCAGTTCATAACAGAATTCGCACCCCCTGCTCTAGAGGCATCCCCTGGTCACCATAAGGATGAGAGATTGTCCGTGTGCTTCTAGGCCAATGTTACGCATTGAATTATGTCCCCGCAAAATATGTGTTATAAATCCTAACCTCTATGCCTGTGCTTAGAATCCCACTTGTGGGGGGGTTGACTTTGCTAGGTTAATTAAGAGGATTAGTGTAGGGTGTATCTTGAGTCAATCTCTTTTGAGATAGAAAAGAGATTAAACAAGCAAGCAGAGCAGAAATGGGTTAAGATAGATGCTAAGCCACGTGGAGATCTACAACGAACCAGGAAGCAAAAGAGACAAGGACCTTCTTCCAGGGCCGACAGAGAGGGAAAGACTTCCCCTCGATCCAGTGCTCTGAATTCGAACTTCTAGCCTCCTAACCTGTGAGAAAATAAATTTCTGTTTGTTAAAGTCCTCCACTTGTGGTACTTCTGTTATAGCAGCACTAGGTAACTAAGACAGCCAATGTTCCTGCTCCACTGGGAACTGTCTCCCAGGGCTTGCTGGGGCTGGCTGGCATGTGGTGTGGACGCTGCTTGGTCTGAGCTGTGCACAGACCAGCTCTGAACCAGCCCCATCCCCTGTGGCCTTGGCCAGCAGCTTCCTCACCTGTAAATGATGACACTCAGAGAGTCATGAGAGACAATGCATGGACAGTGGGCACAGCCAGGGACCGGTTACTGGGCTGTCATCACTCAAAGCCCGTCCCTTCCTGCTTGGCCAGCCAGGCAGGCCAGAGGGAGGCCACGCTGTTCTCTGATCCCAAGCCACTCCTGCCACTTCCCAGAACAGAAGCAGATCAAAGGCACTGGGGTCCTGGACCTCATTAGCTACATATTTATTTCTCTTTGCCTGGCAAAAGTTCCCATTTAACAAGGGGAATGTTTTTTAAATTAAATGTTTCCTCCAACAGCCATGCAGTTTAGAGCTAAGGAGAGAAGGGGTCTGGGGTTTGTCAGGGTCCACATGGCTCAGAATCTCTTCTGATTCTGGAAGGCTGGTTGGGGGAGGCCCAGCTCAGCTTCCAGAGAGGCGAGATGCCCCTGGGAAGGAGGGCAAGGGCCAGAGTGAGTGGCCAGTGAGAACTTGGCCAATTCCAGAAGGCCAAAAGCACACTGGCGCTGGCTGGAGCTCCAAGGCCCCAGGTCGAGAAGGCTCCAGTCACTCAGCCATTCACTCACACGCTCACTTATTCACTCACCCAGTCACTCATTCACACACCCACTCATCCATTCACTCACCACTCACTCATTCATGTACCCATTCATCCACTCACCCACTCGTTCATTCCCTCACCCCCTTATTCATTTACTCACTCAGTCATTCATTCACTTATCCCCTCATTCATTCCCTCACCTCCTCATTCATTCACTTACCCAGTCATTCATCCACTCACCCACTCATTCATTCATCTGCTCATTCATTCATTCACCCCTCATTCATTCACTCACCCACTCGTTCATTCATTCAACTATTCATTCACACTTTCATTCATTCACTCATCTAGTTATTCATCACTCAACCAACACTTGCCATGTCCTCCATGCTGGGGCCTGGACAGAGCACAGGGAAAGAAAGATAAATCAGACACAGCCCTCTTCCAAGGAGCTGTCAGCCTCTGCAAGGGAGATGGGCACACAAAATGTGTAATTACATTCACGCAATTGTTGAAAAACACTTGCCAAGTGAGAACTGTGGGCTCGAAACTGCACTGGGAGACTCACACGGCAAGAATTCTGCAAGCAGGCACTGACTTTGTCCCAGGCCAGGAGGGAGCCAGAAGCCTGAGGCTGCAGCACCAGGTGGGGAGTGGGGCATCCGGAGACACAGCACGGCCCGGAATTCCTGCCCCTCAGGCCCTGCCCAGAGTCACAGCCCAGCCCCTGGCTGGGACGGAGCCAGGACCAGGTGTCCAGATTTTCAGCCCTATCTTGTCCCACCCAGGACCTCTGGCTCAGCCAGTGCTCCAGTGAGGGCAAGTGGGGGGCCAGGAAGCTCCCACTTCCTGACTTCCTTAAGGGTCAGAGACAATGGCCCCCAGTCCCTGCAGCTGGGGGGGGGAGGGGTGGTCAGCACCTGTCCCAGGGAAGTGGGGGAGGGGGTCCCTGCAGGCAGCCTGTGCAGGAAGCAGCTGTGGGTCTGGGAGGAAGTGGAGGGCAGGGTAATCTCAGTGGCCATCCCTCCCTTGGAAGTGGGGGCTGGCGGGGAGTTGGCTGTGCTACAACTTGGAACCACAGCCACTAAAGCCAGAGCCTGACAGACGCTGCTGGTCGGCACTGTCCCTGCTGAGGCCCAGGGTCCTCTCCTGGAAATTGCAGATTCCTGTCCCCAAGTGTTGTGGGAGTTAGTGCTCACGGTGGGCAAAATGAGGTGCCAGGAAATGTCGTTCTCCCCTAGACCGTGGGCAACTGGAGGGCAGGGCCTGGGCGCCTCTTCTCCCTCCTTCCTCCAGGCTTGCTGACTATTCTATTTCTTCCTTGATATTCGCCCCCACAATTCTCACTCCCTCCTCAAATCCTGTGGAGCCATTCATTCAGCCATAGGATCTACGTAGTCAAGAGCGGTTGCGTGGCAATGGATCACTTTTATATGGCCCTTCTAGCCATATTCTTATAACTCCCACCGAAAGATTGGGTGGGACTATGCAAATAAGGTGCTTGTGGCCCACCGAGGGGATTGGACAGCTTGCTTATAACACGAATAAGTTACACAGCACCCTTCTGGGAGTGAGACCATGCAAATAAGGAGTATGAAACCCAAACGAGGGAACTGGTTAGTTTTACCATCCTGCTGGACTTAAAATGAGCCACCCCACAGGTGGAAAGGGAGAATCTCACTACCACCAAGGAAGAAGAGCTGGGAGCACAGAGCACATCCTTTGGACCTGGGATCCCTGGGTTTATGAACCTCCTAGACCCAGGGGACAGAGAGAGGGAACTGTAACCCTGGAGATGGCACAAGATGGCCAGGGGCAGCAGCAAGCAAAGCAGAGAACAGGCAGCAGCAGAACCAGGAGACCAGCAGGAGATGGTACGGTGGGCTTCCCAGCCTAGCGGAGCAAGAAAGCTGAGCTCCTTCAGGCTGAGGCTTACTGGCAGAGTGGGGTGCCTCTGGGCAATTATTGGTGGAACTAAAGAGCTTTGTAACACTTGCCCAAGCAGGGCAGAGGCCAGGCCAAGGGTCTGAGGTCCAGAGAGAGGCCTGCCTGCGGGTACAGCTGAGAAAAGGCTGTCCTGATGAAAGAGCTGTATCCTGAGTCCTTCCTGATCCTTAATTGTAACTCGTTACTTCCCCAATAAACCCATGTCATTGTGAGTGTGGTCTGTGAGTTCTAGCGCGGCCACTGCAAAGAGTTACTGAACCCAGCAGAGAAGTAGAGAATGCCGTGGGAGGGACAGCTGGGGTCAGAATTGGTAAAAACGTTGGAGAGTGGAGGTATGTCTGACCTTCACCTCATAGGAATCAGCTTTGGGCTAATGATCTTGATTCTCCTCCTTCCCCCTTGTGAAGTTACAGGACATCAGATGCCCCCACCGTGCCATTTTTTAAACTGTAAATGTTCTGAGATTTTATCCTACTTGCAAGTGAACAAGTTTCATGGATGCTGTCAGAAGACATGAGTCTCCTGGGTCAGAGAGAAAAGACTTCATTACTCCCACCAATAGCAGTAGCCAGAGAATCAGCATTTTTATGCTGGTTCCCCGAGTCTGATTCCCAGGACACCACAAAGGGGCCCAGATTATGCCTGCACAAACAGTAGGTTGAGTTATAGGAGAAGAACCTTGAGCTCAGGGAACCTAAATCTAGACAGCAAGCATGCCTGTCCTTTTCTCTGGATAGAAAGTAGTTCTATCTTCCGGGCTGTTTGTTGCACAAAATCCTTGAAAAGGTGGTGTTCTGGATAGAATTGTGTCTCCCCAAGATATATATTCAATTCCTGTCCTTCATACCTGTGGATGTGATCCTCTTTGGAAATAGGATTTTTCTTTTGTTATGTTAATGAGGTCAGTGAAGGGTGGATCCTAAACCTAATCACTTCTGAGTTATAAAAAGACCGAACACAGGGACACACACAGTGGGAAGACACTATATGAAGACAGACACACACGGCAGATGTATCTACAAGTCCAGGAATGCCAAGGATTGCCGGCTACTAGAAGTTAAAATAGACAAGGCAGGACATCCCCCTAGAGCCACACACTGGATTCGAACTTCTAGCCTCCTGAACTGTGAGAAAATAAATTTTTGTTCTTTAAAGCCACCTATTTGTGGTATGTTTTGTTACAGCAGCACCAGGCAGAAGAATGAACAAATCAGTCTTAGAAGAAATGCAACCAGAATGCTCTTTAGAAGAGAGGATGGTGAGTCTCTGGCTCCCTTACTTTGCACACGTTATCAGGAAAGGCCAAGCACTAGAAAAGGACGTGATGGTTGGTAAAGTGAAGTCCGAAAATGAAGGAAACCCTCAATGAGATGAATTGACAAGGTAGCTGTAACAATGGACTCAAACATACCGATGATCATGAAGGTGGCTTAGGACCAAGCAACATTTTGTTCAAGGTCACCATGAGTTGGAGCCGACCTGACAGCACCAAACAACAAGAAGTAACTGAGACAGGTGGATTGGAACAAGGGGCCACCACTGTCCTGCTCACAACTTAGGCAGAAACATGAGAAACGGTGGAGACTGGTCTCCACCAGCCTTCCCCATAATGCTTTTGCTCATTGGTATGGAAGACCTACAGGTATGGAAGACCTAGCAGGTACGGGAGACCTATAGGTATGGGAGACCTATAGGTATGGGAGACCTAGCAGGTATGGAAGACCTACAGGTAAGGAAGACCTAGCAGGTATGGAAGACCTACAGGTATGGGAGACCTACAGGTATGGAAGACCTACATGTATGGGGGACCTAGCAGTATGGGAGACCTACAGGTATGGGAGACCTAGCAGGTATGTAAGACCTACAGGTATGGAAGACCTAGCAGGTATGGAAGACCTAGCAGGTATGGAAGACCTACAGGTAGACCAGGACACACCCATCTTTGGTGCTTTTATCTTGCCGTTTGGGGGTCTCACCCACCCCATTGGCTCATTGTGGCATCCCCATCCTCGCAAAGACCGTGTTTACACCAGCAAATAAGAAAATTGGAAGATGTTTCCAGATCATTGCTACATATTGGATTTCCATCCAAGAGGGTTTGAAGAAAAGTTTCCATGGATTCCAAAGTTAAAAGGCTGGAAAATCCAGGCCCCACCCTCTCCATTTACAGCTCAGAGAAGGACAGGGCTTTGCCCAAGGCCAAGAGTGGTCAGACACACTGTCGCGCCTCTCGAGTTAGTCACCAGTTTCTACCAATGGAAGTGAGGTCAGATCAGAAAACAGGGAGGGCCTGGATGGCCTGGCTCAGCACCCGGCCGAGCAGGGGCCACGGGGCAGGCAGTGCTGTGGGGGCCAAGGCCTACTTGTAAAAAGCAGCACCCTTCAACCGTCTCCTCCCCGTCTCCTGTCTGACCACAGAAAACCACGTTTCTAGCAGCCCAGCCCAGCATCCAGCTCACTTCCTCCAACACGGCTTCATCGTTGCCTCAGTTGCCATCGGTGCTGTCAGGCCAACGTGTTGCCTAAAGAAAAAACTTGTTTCACAGGGGCCCCCCTGCCAGGGCAGGGATTTCCGTCTTAGTCCCCAGACTGGCTGAGGCGATTCAGTACTGCTGCGGATGGCTGTGCTGGGGGCTGGGGCTGCCCCCCCTGCTCTGCAGAAGCGTCCCGCATTCCACATCTGAGCAGGGAGCACCCACCAGGTCCCGGGCAATGCATTCAGAGACCCTGAGTGGGTGACATTTAGCTATTTTACACGTCATCAGCCCCATGCGCAGAGGTGAAGTGGCTTGCCTAGGGTCTGTGGAAAGAAAATGGGCAAGCAGGCAGAGTGGGGCGGGGGGCGGGGGGGAGGAAGAAATGAAGAGAAGGAGGAAGGGAGAAAGAGAAAAAGAGAGAGGGAGGGTGTGAGAAAGAGGAAGTAAGGGAGGGAGGGGAGGAAAGACAGAGAATAGAAAGGAAGGAAGGAAGAAAACCTACAGCAATACACAGATCCTTATCCACGGAGAAACAAATGAATTTTGTCCAGTGGAGATGCCATTAATGCCCCACCCCAAGGAAGAGGCCAGCTTTACACCTACCAGCAATTCCTTTTCCACATTCCTGAGCGCCTCTTAGGAAAATGCCTGATTGTTGCTCTTTGGATTTCCCTTTGAATAGGTTTTAACATCCTACTGTCTCCCTCATTAACCAATGAGTTCAATAAAATCTTTGACACTTGTTCATTTTATCTTTGTATGAGAGTCATGGTTTTATCCTTAAAAAAAAATGTATCCTTTAAGACAGGGACTCCTATCTCGAGCTGGTTGGCTTCAGAGGCCAAGCACTTTCCTCAAATCCAAGCACACATCAGAATCAGACGGGTCGCTACTGACTTTGACTCGTGGCCACCCCACGTGCATCAAAGGGTTTTCCACAGGGTTTTCCATAGGGTTTTCGAGAGCTGGTTTGTCTAAGGTGGATCACCATACCTTTCCTGCGAGGAGCCTCTGGGTGGCCTAGAACCTCTAACCTACTCCAACAACGTGGGGTCACCGTGAATCTTAGTCACGAGTCATAACCAACTTGACTGATGAGCCACCTGGTTGTTGTTGTTAGGTGTCGACAAGTTGGTTCTGACTTACAACCACCCTATGTACAACACAGATGGCTTGTCAAAGCACAGATTGGGGCAGGGGGCACCACCCACTTCCACTTTCTGTTGGGGAAAACTGAGGAGAAGCCCAGGAATCTGTGTTTCTAACAAGCCTGGTGGTGCAGTGGTTAAGAGCTCAGCTGCTAACCAAAAGGTCAGCAGTTCAATCCACCAGCCACTCCTTGGAAACATTTGGGGGCAGTTCTCTGTCCTATAGGGTCACTGTGAGTTGGAATCAACAGCAGTGGGTTTTTTGGTCTAAACAAGGTCCCAGATGATGCTGAAGCCGCAGGTGGGGACTGTACCAACCCACCCGCCATCCAGACAGGTACAAATGGAAAATTAAGGGGCAAATTCCCCCGGTGAAAATAGGGGAGGGGCCCACCTCCTCCACTGCTTCCTTCAGAATTTCCTGTAGGTAACTTGTCATCGTAAATTCTTAGTCTTTCTAAAACATATGTAAATATCACTTCAGGTAATTCTCCTTTACTTCCTCTTCTTCCTGGAAGGAGATTAGCATAAACTCAAGGGACCCTCCCTATCTCCAGAAGGATTAGAAAATTAGCAATTATCTTTGAAATATGAATTACTGGCTGTATCCCCTGACCTGCAGAACGGTTATTGGGCTTTCTTGCTGTCTTTGCCATCTCTTCAGGGGACTGTCTGGTAATGTTTATTCAATAATAAAACTTCTCTTTCTTTTCTATTTTTGTGGAGAGGTTTTCTGGGTTGGGATTAGATTTTGTTTTTAGTAACTTTTCACCAGAGCCCTGGTGGCGTAGTGGTTAAGAGTTTGGCTGCTAACCAGAGGGTCAGCAGTTTGAATCCACCACCTGCTCCTATACAGTTCTGCTCTGTCCTGTAGGGTCGCTGTAAGGCAGAATCAACTCGACAGCGATGGATTTGGTTTTCTTGGAACTTTTCCTGGACAGGACAATTGCCTCCATACTAAACAAACCTCCAATAATGCCTTCCCCAGGAGCTGACCCTCCTTCCCCCATTTTGCCCTGCCCTGCCCTGCTCTGCTCTGGACTAACCCCCTTGAACCATGGCAGGTCTTCAAAGGAGAGGATCCCAAGGCCTCTCCTTGTCCCACCTCCCCCTTTCCTGAGGGTGCTCTGAAGTGGGTCCCCCAGAGCTAGACAGAGCCCCAGGCCACTGTCCGTACCCAGTGCCCGGCCTCCAGTCAGGGTTCACTCAATCATGGTTGGTGGGTAGTAAGAGGCAGGCAGGGCTCTGGTCCCAAGGGGAGGAGACCAAGGCAGGATCCCCCCCAGGCCCATTCCTGCTGAGGGAGCCCTGAGGGGTGAGGGGGGCCTGGAGGGCAGGGCTGTGTCAGGGTTCAGGGGCCTGCGTCCTTGGAACACAGCTGCAGGCCTGGACCTCTCCATCTGTTCCCGCAAATGCCCGGCGTTGACTCTCCTGAGCGTCCTGAGCCCCCAGCCCTGACTCCTTTTCCCACCTGTGGACTGGAGGGCCCAACTTCCGTCCCCAACCTTTGCCCACACAGGTGGTGTCTGGGGCCCCAGAGTGTGTGCCGCATTAAAACCAAACCAAACCCATTGCCTTCGAGTGCATTCCAGCTCATGGCTGCTCTACAGGATTTCCAGTAGAACTGCCCCATAGGATTTCCAAGGCTGTAAATCTTTACAGAAGCAGACTGCTACACCTTTCTCCCGAGGAGCAGCTGGTGATTAAAGCAATCGGCTGCTAACCGAAAGGTCAGTGGTTGGAACCCACCAGCTGCTCCACAGGAGAAAGACGCGGCAGCCTGCTTCCATAAAGATTGCAGCCTTGGAAACCCTATGGGAGCAGTTCCACTCTGTCCTGTCAGGTAACTGTGAGTTGGAACCGACCCAGTGGGGAATCGACTCAACGGCAGGGGTTATGTGTTGTATAATCTTTACCCCCAACGAGATGGATTTGACACAATGGCTGCAACAATGGGCTCGAGCATAACAATTGTGAGGATGATGCAGGACAGGGCAGTGTTTCTGTTGTACACGGGGTCACTGGGAGTTGGAATAAACTCAGCAGCACCTAGCAACAATCTTTACAAGTGCAGGTTGCCAGGCCTTTCTTACATGGTGCTGCCGGCTGGGTTTGAGCTGCCAAACTTTCGGTTAGTAGCCAAGTAAAACCATTTGCACCACCCAGGGACCCATGTAAACTCTGCTCAGGTATAAAACATAAAATAAAAGCAGTGGATGAATCGTGTTGCTGGCTGCACATAGTGTCCATATTGAGAAACCACAAGCCTCTCTCCATCCGTGGTCAGGGCATCGGAGACAAGCGGAGTGCTCACAGGGTGGTCTGTGGCATTCCAGAAAATCCCCTGCTCACCAGCCTGACGTGGGCAACTGGGCCGGCAGCTGGTGTCTCCTCGAGTTTCTCCACAGGGGGTACCCTGCCCTGACTTCACACCCTGGGGCTTGTTTCCACTGTTGTGGATTGAATAACAACAAAGACAAAAAAAAAACAACCTGCAGCTATCCAGTGGTTTCTGACACATAGTGACCCTATAGGACAGAGTAGAACCACCCCATAGGGTTTCTATGAATTGCGGACTTTTTGGTTAGCAGCCGAGCTCTTAACCACTGCGCCACGGTGTCCACCAAAAAGCCATGTTGAATTCTTAACCCTTGCGCCTGTGAAGTGAACTTGTTTGGAAACAGAGTCTTTGCAGATATTATCTGTTAAATTAACATGAGGTCATACTGGGATTAAAAAAATAAAAGCCCAAATCCGTTGCCATCTGTCAGCGGAGGCTTGTATGTTCTGTGATGCTGAACGGGTTTCAGCAGAACTTCCAGACTAAGACAGACTAGGAAGAAAGGTTTGGTGATCTACTTCCAAAAATCAGTGAAAACCCTGTGGAGCACAACCGTCTAATCCATGGCTGACCATGGGGATGGCGCAGAACCTGGCAGCGTTTCATTCTGTTGTGCTTGGGGTCGCCACGGGTTCAGGGCTCACTTAACAGCAGCTAAAAACAATGGGATGACTACAGGAATGGATTGAATTGTGTCCCCCTAAAATATGTGTCAATTTCATTAGGCCCTGTGTGGTTGTCCTCCATTCTGTGATTTTCCTATGTGCTATAAATCATAAACTCTGCCTGTGGTTAAAGAGGATTAGGGTGGGATGTAACACCCTTGCTCAGGTCACATCCCTGATGCAATGTAAAGGGAGTTTCCCTGGGGTGTAGCCTGCACCACCTTTTATCTCAAGAGATAAAAGGAACGGGAAGCAAGCAGAGAGTTGGGGAGACCTCATGCCACCAAGAAAGCAGCACCAGGAGCAGAGCGCGTCCTTTGAACCCAGGGTCCCTGTGCCTGAGAATACCCTCGACCAGGGGAAGACTGAGGACGAGGACCTTCCTCCAGAGCCGACAGAGACAGAAAGCCTTCCCCTGGAGCTGATGTCCTGAAATTGGACTTGTAACCTACTAGGCTGTGAGAGAATAAATTTCTCTTTGTGAGAGCCATCCACTTGTGGTATTTCTGTTATGGGAGCACTAGATGAGTGAGACAACTACGATCAGAAAAGCAGAAAATAATAAGTGTTGACGAAGATGTGGAGAAATTGGAGCCCGCATCCACTATGGTTGCGATTGTAAAATGGTGCAGCCCCTGCGGAAAATGGTTTGGTAGTACCTCAAAAAGTTCAATGTAGGATTACCTTATAGGCCAGCAGTTCCACTCCTAGGCTGATACACAAAAGAACTGAAAGCAAGGACGCAAACAGATAACTGCACGCTAACGTCCATTGGGAGCCCTGGTGGCGCAGTGGTTAAGAGCTCAGCTGCTAACCAAAAGGTCAGCAGTTCAAATCCCCCAGTTGCTCCTGAAGCCCTGTGGCGCATTTCTACTCTGTCTTATAGGATCACTGAGTCAGAATCAACTTGACGACAACGGGTTTTGTTTTTCAATGTTCATTGCACAATAACCAACTGATGGAAACAAACCAGCGTTCTCAATAGATGAACGGATACACAAAATGTAATACATCCATACAACGGCATGTTATTCAGCCAGAAAGGGAATAAAGTCCTGACACCTGCTATGACAGGAATGAACCTTGAGAACAAGTCGCTGAGTGAAATAAAAACCCGTTGCCATCGAGTCGATCTCGACTCATGGCAACCCTATAGGACAGGACAGAACTCCCCCACAGGGTTTCCAAATCGCTGCCAACCTTTTGTTAGCAGGCAAGCTCTTAACCACTACACCACAAGGGCTCCTGAGTGAAGTAAGTCAGCCATGAAAGGACAAATATCATGTGATCGCATTTAATGAAGCATCCAATAGAGACCGAAGTCCGTTAGTGGTTACCTGGGATAGGTGGGAAGAGAAAATGGGGGCTGGGGGGCATCGCTCAGCAGAACAGAGTTTGTGTAAAGGATGATGACGAAATCTGGAAAGGGATAGTGGAAACAGATGAACAACACGATGCATGTAGGTAACGTCACTGACTTGTCCACGTGAACATGAAGCACAATCAAAAAAATTTTTTAATTTAAAGAAAAAAGATAAAAAGCAATGTGATTTATTTCATTAATAGAAAAAAGATAAAAAAGTATATGATTTTGATAGATGCAGAAAAAGCATTTGACAAAATTCATTTACAATAATTTTTTTTTTTTAAGTTTCAGCAGGTTAGGAACAGAAGGGAAGTTTACTTACCTGATGAGGATAAGCCAAGAGAAGCTACAGCAGACAGCATAGTGTCGGAGAAAGACTGAGAGCTTCCTAGTAAGTTCGTTCACTCTCCCACGTCTCTTTGACCTCGTCCCAGGGTCCTGGCCAGTCTCTACGTGCAGACAACAGGATCATCTGTGCAGAAGACCCCAAGGGGTCTACAAGAACCACTCAGGGCTGGCTTCCCTGAGGGAGAATTGTGGATTGAATTGGGTCCCCCAAAACCATGAGTTGTAAATCTTAACCTGTAGAGCGGGACCCCTGATGGCAAAATGGTTAAGAACTTGGCTGCTAACCAAAAGGGTAGTGGTTCAAATTCACCAGCGACTCCATGGAAATCTTATGGGGTCTAGAACCAAAAAAAACGATTCATAGCAACCCTATAGAACAGAGTTGAACTGCCCCATAGAGTTTCCAAGAGGCACCTGGTGGATTTGAACTGCCGACGTTTTGGTTAGCAGCCAAGCCCTTAACCATTACATCTATCTGGGTTTCCACTCTGTCCTATAGGGTCACTATAAGTCGGAATCAACTCGAAGGCAACAGGTTTTATACGTGTAGATGTAATCCCATTTGGGAATAGGGTTTCTTTATTAGGCTAATGAGACCATATCAGTGTAGGGTGGGCCCTAAACCTAACCACATTTGAGATATAAAAAGAGCAGATTAGGTACAGAAGCAAACAACCGTAAATGGGGGAAAGACAGGTGCCACGTAAGACGGCCAAGGATCCGAGGAACTGAAGTGGAAAGAAACAAAGACTTCCCCCCAGAGCTGACAGAGAGAGAAAGCCTTCCCCTGGAGCTGGTGCCCTGATCTGGGATCTCTAGCCTCCCGAATTGTGACAGAATAGATTCCTGTTCTTTAAAGCCACTCCCTTGTGGTATTTCTATTATAGCTGCACGAGGAGACGAAGATGGAGAGGGAGGGTCCTTGCATGGAATGGGAAGATGGGGGCGCCAGGAAGGCTAAAAGTGGAGAGGGCTGCCGGGCCTCTTCTGCCCAGAAGGCCACCAAGGATGCCCAGTTATTTTAAGGCAAATTGGGCCAATTTCCTGCCGAAGCCAGGTTTGTTCTGCCTGGGAAATCTGAAAGTCATTTTAGACAGATTCTTGGCAGGACCTTGGGCTGCCAGCCTCCTCTCTAATCCGCTTCCAGGCCAGGCTGCGTGGGCCGCGTGCAGGGGGCATTGCCAGGTTCTCAGTGCATGGTGGCTGCATGTGAAAGGCCTCAGCTTGCACCCCTTTGATCTCCAAGTTTCACCTCTGAGGCAGGGGAGGGGCAGTGTGCAGCCAGAGGAATTCCCATGGGGAGGGGGCAGGATGAGCCATTAGCCACAAGATGAGGGTCTCAGGGAGTGGCAAGTCCTGCCCAACTCACCCTTTCAGCCCCCTGCTCTAGCTCTGGGCCTGGACTGTGAGCTGAGACCCCCCTGGCAGGCAGCGGGCCTGGAGCACTGGACCAAGGAGGACCAGCAGCTCTGGGTTTGAGGCTGCAGGCTGTGGGCAGAGCACAAGGAGACCCCAAGCCTGGGGTCTGCCCTTTGAGTGAATCGTCTCTTGCACACATGGGACTTCCAGCGGGACAGCCCTCGTCCCACTCTGTGGCCGAATCAGTTCCCGGGTCTGTGTCCCCTACCTCTGCCCCCAGCCTGGGGGTTCCGGGGAGCAGGTCTGACTCCCATCTGCAACCCAGCACCAAACTCCGAACTGGCATAGGCAACGGCCATGAGAAACACCAGGGGATGGAACAATTCAGCCCCTGTGGCAGGGGCCCCACAGCCAGGCTAGCAGCGGCAAAGACAGAAGGACATTTGGTGTCAGCTGGGACCAGGGCCAGGAGCAGCAGGCGGTGAGGCCAGCTCTCAGCCCGAGTCCCAGCCCCTCCAGCCCAGCCTGACAAGGCTGCCTGCCGCCCAAGGCTGAGTCGCCTCCCCCAGCCTGTTGGCGGCCCTGTCCCCACTGGTATACCAGCAGCAGATGGTCAACAGGTCTACAGGCACCACACCAGCCTCCGGCTCCCACATCTCACTTCCTCTCCCTCATTGTCTCCTTCCCTCTGAGAGTCAGAAGGAGGAGGCCTCTCTTGGTGCCCCTGGGAGAGGCTCCCATTGCTACAGCCTCCAGGAGCACACTTGGGATTAGACAGGTAATGCTCCTTGCAATAAGGGAGGGCAGAGACCAGGGGAACTGAGTCAATAATTAAATTTATCTATTAAAAAAAAAAGAAAAAAAAATTTTTTTTTAGATGAGGTTTATTCTACAGAAGATTCACAGATCAGGTAACACCACACCAAACGTGGAAAGGCGCTCCACCAAGTATTAAAAGTGAGTGGCTTTTTGTTGAAAAACATGCAGAAGCAAAGACACGTATTCCTAGTTGGTTTATATAATTTACTATTGAAACGCTGTCAAGATCTTATTGGTCAATGAGGGTGGCCTGATTTACAGGCAAAAAATCTGTTGCCGTCCAGTGGATTCTGACGCATACCACCCTATAGGACAGAGTAGGAACACCCCATAGGGTTTCCAAGGCTGTAATCTTTACGGAAGCAGATCGCCACCTGTTTCTCCTGTGGAGTTAAGACAGGACTGGAGCCAGAGAGCCATTTTTCTTAGCCTGAAGACAGCCCCCACCCAGCCCACTTCCTAGAGTTCTTTCTTTCCCTCCTCAGAACCTCCTTAAAGAGAAACAGCCACCCGCTAACCAGAATCTGCTGAAATAGGCCCTGCCCTTCGCCCTGGCTTTCCAGATGACCTTTAGCTCATTAACTTCTTCATGCATGGTAAATCCTCTGCCCGTGGGTGGAGAGCTGACATGCTAATTAACAAAAACTAGGTGCCTCCTGCGCAGGGAATGGAACCCAGGCCTCAGATAATGCTTACTCATTCTAAAAACTTTCAGCGCCTGCCCTTGCGCCATTTTGTATTCCGAAACTGATCCTGCCTATATAACCAGCCTCAACAAGCTGCCTGCAAGGCAGTCTTGGATGGCACGCAGCCCCATCTGTCTCTTTGCTCGGCCAGTCCATAAAATTGCCTTTCGTTCTCCCCAGCTGGGTCTCTGTCTTTTTGGCCAGGATGGAGTCGCACCGAGCAGAACCCGGAGTTCCCAGCAACGGAGTGGCTGGTGGATTTGAACTACCGACCTTTTGGTTAGCAGCCAAGCACTTAACCACTACACCACCAGGGCTCCATTTACAGGAAAGCCAGGCTTCAACCTCGGTAGACAAGTCCATTTGACCGGTGACGCCATTTTGTCAACCACTCAACTCCATTTTGATTCCACTTTGTGGTAGGAGGATGTTGGAAACGGCTCACAAGACTCGGGCTGTGTTGGGTGATTTGGGGGCTTTAAGGAAGTAGGCTTGGCTCTGGACTGGGTGCTGTCAAGAAGCGGGGTTATTGGGTATATTGATTAATCTCTGGAAGGTGGGAAGCGTAGAGCGAGGCCGAGGCCGTACTGGGTAAGGCAGGGCTGTCAGTCCTGTTAGCCAGGTGAAGGATGTCTGGTCATTTTTGTGGCTTGGAGGACATTTATGTTTTATCTGTGTTCAGACATGATTACTAAGTGGTCTCATTTTTGTCTTGACCATCACGGGCACAGAGCTGCCTTGTCTGATGTTAGTGTTCTGTGAAGCCGTTGATGTCCCCCAGGGGGACCCTAAGGCCAGGATGCCAGGGCCCAGATACTCCAACTGTCAGGGCCTCCTTCTCTGTCCCACCATTCTGCTGGTTAGAGTGCTGACCCTTCTCTCTCAGTAATTTGAGCCGACCTGGCCCAGTCTGACCCAACCTCTAATGAACAGTGTAATCTTGGCAGATCCTCTTCCTCTCTGAGCTCCCGTTTCCTTATCTGTAAATGGGAAGACTGAACAAGAGCAATGGACCCTACACTTTGAACTTTTTTTGAGCCTCAACAAAGCTGTGGTTTCATTCTGCCATGTGAGGATAGAGGAGATTTGAACACCAAACAACATCACTAGGGCCGGCACCCTTGTTGGATGTCTGTCCTGTACCACGGGCTTCACGTGGACCCATGATCCAGGCATCACACAATCCTCACAATAGGGACTACGTCGCCCATTGTCCAGATGAGAAAATCGCAAAGGAAGTAGGCAACCTGCTCAAGGACACCCAGCAGGTAAAAGGTGTGTGGGTGCTGGGGGAGACAAGAGCCCAAGCATTCTGATGCTAAGACCCTCTCAAGCAAGACCCTCTCAAGCTCTTGGTGGTGGTTGTTGTTAGGTCCCAAGGAGTCGGCTCCAGCTCATAGCGACCTTACATATCACAGAACAAACCAGTACCCGGTCCTGTACTGTCCTCATAATCTTTGGTATGTTTGAACCCGTTGTGCGGCTATTGTGTCAATCCATCTCATTGAAGGTGGCCCTCCTTTTTGGTGGCCCTCCACTTTACCAACCATGAAGTCCGTTTCTGGCGATTGGTGGTTCCTGATCAATGACATGTCCAAAGTAAGCGAGCTGAAGCCTTGCTATCCTTGCTTCTGAGGAGCATTCTGGTTGTATTTCTTCTAAAACTAGTTGGTTCATTCTTCTGGCAGTCCATGGAATGTTCACTATTCTTCTCCGGCACCACAGCTTGAATGCATCAATTCTTCGGTCTTCTTTTTTCATTTTCCAGTTTTTGCATGCATATGAGGAAATTGAAAAGACCATGGCTTGGGCCAGGCACGCTTTAAGCTCGTTGTTGTCAAGTTGATTCCAACTCATAGCGACCCTATAGGTCAGAGTAGAACTGCCCCATGGGGTTTTCTAGGCTCTAATCTTTACAGAAGCCAACGCTCCCATCTTTCTCCTGGGAATAGGCTGGTGGGTTTGAACTTCCAACCTTTCAGTTAGCAGCGAGACACTTTAACCACTGCACCACTCGGGCTCCTTAGCTGCACCTTAGTCATCATCAGAGTGACATCTTTGCTTTTTAAAACTGTAAAGAGGTTTTTTGCAGCAGATTTGCCCAATGCAATAGCATCCAAGCCACCACAGTACAAAAGACTGATAGACGGGTGGTGCCAAGTACTTGGAGTCTCAAAAAAAAAGACAGTCCTTCTGGTGATGGGAACTATTGCACACCAACAAATCGAAGAGAAGATGCTATCATTAAAAAAAGAATGCAGAAGATTTTAAACATAAAAAATATATAAAAAACATTTTTCTGCACAATTAACAAAATGAAGAAAATGCAGTGTTCTTAGCTGCTGCAAGGAGACCCTCTTCCAGGGAGATCTCCCCCTGTGGGCAGAGTCCTGGCTGAGCCCTTCAGGGTGGCAGCTGAGAGCCTAGGGTAGAGAAGGGCAGAGGCACCCTGGGTTGGGCAGGCTAGGAAAGGGCTCAGTCTGAAGAGGGAGGGGTCCCAGAAGAGGGGAGGGCTGTGTGAGACTCAACAGGGGCCCTCTCCAGATCCCCTCAAATGCTCAGGAAAGTGACGAACACACAGCATCATGGTACGGTGGAAGAACTCAGGTGTGGGACCAGTGGAGGTACCATCTTTGTACTGAGCTTTCCTGGAGGGCCCTGGATCTCGTGTAAGGCTCAGGCCCAAGGCAAAGGGGCTTCCCAGCAGTGCAGGGCCACCAGGAAGTCCCAGAAATCCTGGGGGGATGCGGCAGGGTGCAGGATTGGGCTTCCTCAAGATGAGTGATTTGGGACTGGGCCACATGGAAATGGCCTTGAAACGATCTTGTCAGGGTGGGCTTCATTTGGGCTGTGCCGCGAGGCAGCATTGGCACTTGTAGCTCAGCCCAAAGTTCCTCTTTTGTCTAAAAGTTACCTTCATCTAATGTAATTTTCACCTCTCTTGGAAGAGACACTGCAGCCCCAGGGGCTTGGAGTGGGCCTCCATCTTCCTTACGAGCTCTGGGCTCAAACACATGTGTAAAACCATGAAGCACACGCTTTAGGCTAGTGGACACATCTGCAGGAGGCAAATAAGGTTTGCTGGGAGCGAGGGTAGCCCACAGGACTTCAAAACTGCAGGCCAAGGTCTAGGTCTTCTGCTGAGTGGTAGAGGGTGTGGGGGGCGGTCATTATTTAAACTGGTTTATGTGTGTAATGGAGTCCCTCAGTAGAGCAATGGTTAATGCACTCAGCTGCTAAAGGAAAGTTTGGAGGCTGAAGTCCACCCAGAGGTGGAAAGAAAGGAAGAAAATGCTGGTGACCTGTTTCCAAAAAATCAGCCCCTGGAAACCCTGTGGAGCACACTTCTATTCTGACACACGTGGGGTCACCAAGGGTCAGAATTGACTCGACGGCAGCTGGTTTGGGGATCTACCCTGTGTGGGGTTTGATGAGCTTCTTGGATAGGTATCTCCTCATCTTTCATGATAGCAGGGAAGTTTTCTGCCAACAAATCTTCCACAACTCTCTCTGTATTTTCTGTTATCGCCCCCATTCTGGTACTCCTATCACTGGTAGGTTATTCCTCTTGATACAGCCCCACATAATTCTTTTGGTTTCTTCATTTTTTTTTAATTCTTTTATCTGATTTTTCCTCAAATAAATTGGTGTCAAGTACTTTATCTTTGGTCTCGCTAATTCTGACTTCCATCGCCTCAATTCTGCTCCTACGACTTTCTATTGAGTTGTCTAATGCTGAAATTTTACTGTTAATCTTTTGGATTTCTATGGGCTATCTCTCTATGGATTCTTGCAACCTGTTAAATTTGTCATTTTGCACTTGTTTGACCTGCCTAAATTCCTCTGTTGGTTTGTCTGGGTGTTCCTTGGCTTGATCTGCATTTTGCCTGACCTCTTTCTTCATCTCTTGAAGGGCTCTGTATATTAATCTTTTGAATTCTACCTCCAGCAATTCCAAGAAATTATCTTCCTCCAGAAGATTTCTTGATTCTTTATTTTGGGCACTTGCTGAAGCCATTGTGATTTGCCTCTTTATGTGATTTGATATTGACTGTTGTCTCTGAGCCATTAGTAAGTTATAATATTTATTTATTGTATGTTTGCTTGCTTGTCCTAGCTTCTTGTTTTGTTTTGATATACCCAAATAGGCTGGTCGTGTGAGCTACTTTGATTATTGGTGTGTTTGAAGCTCTCACGTCCTATCACTGGGAGGTTAGAGCTGTTACTAGGTATGTGAGCCCAGGAGTCCATTTTCTTTTCTTGTGTGGATTCAGCTCAGGTGTCCAGGTCATTGGTCACCAAGTGTGTGGTGCAAGCCCCTATAGTCCTAGATGAGAAGGAGTGATCAGAGCAGGCACAGGTATCTGGCAACTGGTTTTTACGTGTGTAATATTTTCCACATTTTGAGTACCACACAGAAGAAAAATTAGGCCTGAAACACCTGGTCCATCTCACAGCTCCAGGAGCCTCTGATGCAAAGTAGCACAGGCACAGGGCACAGTGCTAACCAAAAGGTCAGCTGCTAACCATAAGGCCGGCAGTTCAAATCCACCAGCCACTCCTTGGAAACCCTATGGGGAAGTTCTGCTCTGTTCCTATAGGGTCACTATGACTCAACAGTAATGGGTTTAGTTTTTGTTCCTTTGGTCCAGCCTCGCAAACCACGTGGCCCTAGGCAGTTACTACTTATCGCTGGACGTCTGTCTCCCTGTCTGCAGTGGCAGGTGGGTATCACCAAGGCTCAGAGAACCCTCGGACCATCTGAGAGCATCACCCAAGGGCACTAAAGACCCTCTGGCCAAGTGGAGGGGTTAGAGGTCCCCTGGAGGGGCCCAGGCTCCATAGGAGCAGATGGTAGGACTCACCATCGGAGAGGTACATTTTGTACAGGGCTTTAGATTTGCAAAGCATTACGTGCTAGGCAATGCACAGAGAGCAGCGGTGGTCCAGTGGTAGAATTCTCGCCTTCCATTTTTTTATGCAGGAGACCCGGGTTCGATTCCCAGCCAATGCACTTCATGTGCGGCCAGCACCTGTCTGTCAGTGGAGGCTTGTGTGATGCTGAACAGCTTTCAGAGGAGCTTCCGGGCTAAGGAGGACTAGGGAGAAAGTCCTGTTGATCTGCTTCTGAAAATAGCCAGTGAAAACCCCGTGGACCACGACCATCTGACCCCATTGTGCATGGGGTCTCCAAGAGTCACAGCAGCTAACAACAAGAACCAGGCAGTGAGCAAAGGCCCTGTAAATAGTTTTTCATGACTCCGTCGAACAGCGAATAAACAGACAAATCAAAGAGCTGCAATTGTGGGCTGGGCAGATATGACGGCCCTGCTTTAGGGACGAAGAACCAGAGGTGCACAGGGAAAGGGGAACTTGACGAGGGGCGCAGACTCGGCCTCCTGGCCCCAGGCCTGTGCCCTCTGCTCCCACTCTGCCCCTTCATGCCCCTGGGGACCAGCAGGGTCCTGGCAGACATGGGGGCTCCATGCTGATCGCTCATTTGAAAAGCAAGACAAGGAAATGGAAGGTCAGGTGGCCATGGGGCGGAGCAGGGCTTCACCCGAGCCTCCCTGGACCTAGAAGGAGCTAGGGGGTGATAATTCACACTCACTCTCAGTGTGACTAGGTGGCTGAAGGAAGCGGTAGACAGGCTTATGGGAGCACACAGAGCTGTGACAGCCCCCTGGGTGTTCCCAGGCGCCCCAGGGCCCAGCTGCCTTCCGATCACCTGGTCACCTCCATGTTTCCCCAGTCCCAAGCCCTCAGAGGAGAGGAACTTAATCTCCCCCTACCATCCACAACAGCAAAAAAAGCCAGACACACAGGCTTTAAGCCAGGGTGTCCCGGGTTCAAATCCTAACTCTGTCATTACTTACTGCCTCACCCTGGGCATGTTTCATAACTCCTCTAAGCCTCAGTTTCCAATTTTGTAAAGTGGCAAAATGATATCTACCTGTTCCAGCCGGGGTCCCAGCAGGACAGAATTTACCCCCAGGCAGTTTAAATAAGGGGCTTCAGTAGAAGGACCTGCTTCCAGAGGCATGGACGGGGTTCCGGAGAACCCTAGGGACTAGCAGTAAGGGAAGCTGCTACCACCCCTGGGCTGAAGGAAGAGGGGAGGAAACGGTGTTTCCCCCGGAAGCCAGTGGGAGCTGAAGCGGTGGAGGGGCCGCCCGCTGGGGCTGTGGTAACGGGGTGCACAGTCAGTGCGGTTCTGGAGCAGGGTGAGGGGGCCCAAACACCATCTGCTTCTCCTTCCGCCCTCGGGCCTCCAGCCCCTGCCTTCCATGGGCCAACCCAATGACACCCAGAGAGGGGTGCAACTCTCCAGGTCAGCCTCAGGGAATATGCACCTGAGCGCTGAATGGATGGCGGCTCAGGGCAGCGACAAGCAACCAGCATCACTCATTATGGGGGCATTCGTTCCATAAATATCTATTGGTTGTTGTTAGCTGCTGTCGAGTGAATCCCCGACTCATGGCGACCCCAAGCACAACAGAACAAAAGGCTGGCCAGTCCTGTGCCATCTTCACAATTGCACTGTGATCCGCAGGGTTTTCAATGGTTGGGTTTTTGTTTTTGTTTTCAGGAGTAGATGCCAGGCCTTTCTTCCTAGTCCATCTTAGTCTGGAAGCTTCACTGTTTAGCATCATAGCACCACGGGGTACATTGGTGGGGAATTGAACCTGGGTCTCCCGCAGGGAAGGTGAGAACTCTACCACTGAACCACCATTGCCCTCGAACATCTAATGGGCCAAGTGCCAAAAGAAATGTTCTAAATGCTGGGGAAGAAAAGAGATGGTCCCCTCTCCCAGAGAGCTTACGTGCCTGCAGAGGAATTCAACACGAAAGAAATCACCAACTGTAGAATGCCATGCCAGGCCCAAGTACCGGGAAGAAAAACAGAGCAGGACACGGGAAGAGCGGATGAAAAGGGAGGCTGTCTTAGACAATGTGTAGAAAGCGCCTGAAGTACCCAGACACACTCAGGACACGTGCTCCCTCTTCAAACATTCCTATCTGCTGAGCCTGGCATCTTAGCAACTGCCAAAGCCTTCAGAGAGCTACAAAAACAAAACATGGCTTCATCCCCAGGTTAGAGCGAGGTAAAGAGATGGCACAAAACAAACAGAAACCCGTTGACATTGGGTCGATTCCAATTCATTGCGACCCTATAGGACAGAGTAGAACAGCTCCGTAGGGTTCCCAAGGGTGTAGTCTTTATAGAAGCAGACGGCCACATCCTTCTCCCACAGAGCGGCTGGTGGGTTCAAAGCATCAACCTTTCCGTTAGCAGCTGAGCGCTTAACCACTGTACCACTGAGATATGCAAATTTTAAACTATGACAAGAGATCACTGAACACGTCCCTGTTGTTAACGTTAGCTGCCATTGAATGGGTCCCTGATTCACGGTGGCCCCATGTGCAATGGGATAAAATGCTTCTCAGTCCTGTGCCATCTCCACAATTGGTTGCGGATCAGGCCCACAGAGTTTTCAGCGGCAGATTTTTGGAGGTGGATTGCCAGGCCTTTCTTCCTAGTCCATCTTAGTCTGGAAGCTCTGCTGAAACCCGTTCAGCATCACGGCAACACAGAAGCCTCCGCAGACAGACGGGTGGTGGGGCACATGAGGTGCGCTGGCCAGGAATCAATCCCAGGTCTCCCCCGTGGAAGGTGAGAATTCTACCACTGAACCTCCAACTACTCCTAGCACAGCAGCTAAATAAAATAAACAATGGTGGCAGCACCCGGTTCTGGAGAGGGAGTGGAGAGACTGAATCATTCACACATTGCTGGCGGGAATGTAAAATGATAGAGTCACTCACGAAAACAGCGTGGCAGTTTCTTTTCTTCCTTTTTTTAATTGTGATTTAGGTGAAAGTTTACAGAGCAAATTAGTTCCTCTTTGAACAGTTAATACATAAATTGTTTTGTGACACTGGTGGCCAACCTCGGATGTGCGAGCACTCTCCCCTTCTCCACCCTGGGTTCCCTGTTTCCGTTCGTCCAGTTTTCCTGTCCCTTCCCGCCTTCTCGTCTTTGTTTTTGGACGCGTGTGCCCATTTAGCCTCATATACGTGATGGAACTACGAAGCACGTTCCCCAGGTGTGTCATTGTTTGCCCTATAGACCTGTCGAACCTTTGGCTGAAGGGTGAGCCTTGGGAGTGACTTCAGTAGTGAGTTAAAAGGGTGTCAGGGTGTCTCTTAAATATCTAAAAATTCATGTACCGTACAACCCAGCCATTGTGCTCCTGGGCATTTTTCCCAGACAAATGAAAACTTACATCCACACAAAAGTCTGTGCAGGAATGTTTTCCCCAGTTTTATTCATAATGGCCCCCAAACTGGAGACAGCCCAGATGTCCTTCAACAGGTGAATGGCCAAACAAACTCTGATACATCCTTACCCTGGAATACTACTCAGCAATAAAAAGGAATAAATTATTGAAACACAGGACAACCGGAAAGAGTCTCCAGAGAGCTGCTGAGTGAAAAAAAAGCTAATCCCCAAAGAGAACAATACCGTATGAGCCCATTTCTATACCCACTGCTGTCGAGTCGATTCCCACTCATGGTGGCCCCGTGTGTTACAGAGTAAAACTGAGCTCCCTGGGCTTTCTTGGCTGTGATCTTTATGGAGTCAGTTTGCCAGGCCTTTCTTCTGTGGTGCCACTGGGTGGGTTTGAACCGCCAACTTTCAGGTTAACAGTCAATCCCAAACTGCTTGCACCACCCAGGCTCCCTTCTATTTATAGAACATTTTCAAAATCACAAAATTATAGGAACAGAGGGCAGATGAGTTGGGCCTTGGTGGGGGGAGGTGGTATGGCTATAAAAGGGTAACTTGAGGACCCTTGTCCCATATCTTGGCCAGGACAATGTCAACATCCTGGTTGTGACATTGCACCATATTTTTGCAAGTTGTTACCTTGGGGGATGAAGTGGTGATTGTTCAGTGGAGCCCTGGGGGCGCAGTGGTTAAGAACTTGGCTGCTAACCAAAAGGTCAGCAATTTGAACCAACCAGCCAGTCCTTGGAAACCCTATGGGGCAGTTCTACTCTGACCTACAGGGTCGCTCTGAGTCGGAATCGACTTGTGTTGCGATGGAGCACTTTTGTGTGGCCTGGCCTTTAGAGCCATGGTCTTGTAAGTCCCACCCAAGTGGTTGGGCAGGACCGTGTGACAGCGTAATTGTGGCCCACGGAGGGATGGGTCAGTTTTGTCATCCCGCTGGGCTTGAAATGAGCTAGCCCAGAGGTGGGAAAGAGAAGATCCCACCACCACCAAGGAAGAACAGCCAGAAGCCAACACATCCTTTGGACCCAGGATCTCTGCCCTGAAAAGCTCCTGAAACCAGGAGATAGACAGAGAGACCTGGCAGCAGAGACCTGGCAGCTGGAAACAGCATGGTCAGCTCCCAGTCCACGGAGAGAGAAAGCTGGGGGCCTTTTGGCCGAGGCTGAGCGCCAGGGAGAGGCGTGCCTTCTAGCACAGCTGGGAAGAGGCTGTCCCGATGAAAGAACTGTATCCTGAGTGTTCCTGAGCCTGAATGTAACCATTACTTCCCTGTTGTCTATGAGTTCTGTGTGGCCATCGCAATGAATTATCAAACCCATCGGAGAAGCAGAGAGTGCCCTAGGAGGGATGGCTGGTGTCAGAATTAGTAAAGATGGTGGAAAAAGGAGGCATAGGAATCAGCCTCGGGCTGTTGATCTAGATTGTCCATCCCTCTTGTGACGTTAGAGGAGGTTAGACGCTGCCCTCGTGCTGTTCTTACATGACTTGAGGGTAATGGGATGTGGAAGACCCAGGTTCGATTCCCGTATGGGTGGCTGCTCATATGCAGCCACCACCCGACTGTCAGTGGAGGCTCACATGTTGGGAAGCTGAACAGATCCCAGTGGAGCTTCCAGTCTAAGACAGGCTAGGAGGAAACAGCGGCACTAGGGTCGGTGTCACCCCTCCCATGGACCGCCTCCTATACCAGGCCATACAGAATCCTTAACAAAACTGTAATTACCGTGTATCACCTCCTTCCTTTCCTTTAATTACTGCTTCTTTCTCAAAAAAGTTCACAAATACTAATTACCAGAATACTGTAACTAAAAGACCAGAAATTTTGCAAAATCAGCAACTATAAAAATACCACAAGCAGACAAAACCATGTGATTTGAAGTGTCACCTTAACTGGGTAATAATGACAGATCTGACTGGAGGGTATTAGAAGTTTCAAAAAGTAAATTAGCATCGAGGTATATTCCCAGAAGAATGAACAAATCTGTCTTGGAAGAAGTACAACCAGAATGCTCCTTAGAAGCAAAGATGGTGAGACTAGTCTCACGTACTTTGAACATGTTATCAGGAGGGACCAGTCCCCGGAGAAGGACATCATGCTTGGTAAAGTACAGGGTCAGGGAAAAAGGGGAAGACCCTGAACGAGGTGGATTGACACAGTGGCCGCAACAATGGGCTCAAACATGACGACGATTGTGAGGATGGCGCAGGACCGGGCAGTGCTTCGTTCTGTTATACACGGGGTCCCTGTGAGTCGGAACTGACTCCACAGCACCCAACAACAAGTTGGGCTTACAAAAAATGTTTTTGTTGTTTAACTACAGGGACATTTTATAAAAAATAATAAATTGCTGCTGGAAGACTGCACAAAAATTTTATAGACGGTCATTGTGGTGTCACCCCCTCTGAGAGTGTCACCCCCCACACCCCTACAGTGACGCCACTGGGAAGAAAGGCCTGGTTATCTACTTCCGTGAATCAGTCAATGAAAACCCTGTGGGTCACAACGGGACATTGTCCAATCCTCAGACGATCATGGGGATGGCGCAGGACCAGGCAGCACTTCGTTCCGCCGTGCACAGGGCGGCGGCCGACAGCAACAACCACCACCACTGGGAGAAACTGGGTAAAGGGGACAAGGGATCTCTTCGCATTATTTCTTACAACTGCATATGAATCTACGATTATCTCAAAATTAAAAAGTTGAATTAAAAAAAGCAATGGGGTGGGCCCCAGCAGTCACAACAAGAAGCGGGATTTGATGATCCCAAAGTCCCTCCAAGGCCAGGATATTGCGTTCTCAGCATAGGGCTGAGAAGGGCTCCCCCTCCTTCCAGGCACTGCTGCCGCGTCGCCAGCCCCACCCTGGCACCCCCTCCAGGCACCATGTGACCAGTGTAGACGCCTTCCCACCACCATGGCCCTCGGTGTTTGCTCCAGCTGTCTCCTGTCCACACACATTGTCTTCGCCCATTCTGGGAAGAGCTGGACAGCTGCCCAGGCCGAACTGCTCACTTGCAGAGCTCGGGGGACGTCCATGGTGCACTCCAGGCCTGGCAGGCCTTACCCTCTCCTGGAGACAGCACCAGGAAAGTCTGCCGTCAACCTGCCTGTTGGAACACTGTTTCTGGGGGTTGAGGGGCTGAAGTGCAGACATGCACGACGACTGGAGGGGAAAATATGCTGTAGTACAAGGTATGGGCACACATATTTGCACAATTGTATTTCAAAACTTTAAAACAATTGTTAAATACCAAAACACGTAATAACCAGTGACCATCACCACTGGAATGCCCGCCCGCCAGGCAGCCTCCTGGCTTCCACCAGCTGCAATTCCCACAGGGCCTATCTGGTCCAGGAGCCATTGGCCCAAACACCACCACATACAACATTAGCAAGGCCAGGTGTTTAAATGAGGTGAGCTTGGAAAGAAACCCTTTAGACACAGAGGACATGGGTGCTGGATGTGGGGTGCTGGATGTGGGTGCCCCATCTCAGTGCTGGATGTGGGTGTTGGATGTAGGGATTGGGTGGGGGTGCTGGGTGTTGATGTAGGTGTTGGACATGGGGTGTTGGATGTTGGTGTTTGACCTGGGGCACTGGCTGGGGGTGCTGGGTGTGAGTGTTGGATGTGGGTGTAGGATGTATGGATTGGGTGGGTGCTGAGTGTGGGGTGCTAGAACCAGGTGTTGATGTGGGTGTTGGATATGGGGTGTTGGATGGGGATGCTGGGCTTGGGTGCTGGACATGAAGTGTTGGATGTAGGGTGCCAGACTTGGGTTCCAGATGTTTCCACCAAGGCAGTAATTTTCAAGCTTTGCATAGTGTCAGAACCACCCAGAGGGCTGGCTAAAACCCAAATACCTAGGCCCCAGCCTCTTTTCCATTAGGTCTAGGGTGGGACCCAAGAATTTGCATTTCTCACAAGTTCCCTGGTGAGACTGATGGAGCGGGAGGTAGACACCTGGAGAACCACAGCCCTGGCCACGTACCCCATCCCTCCGCCTCCCCACCCCCACCCTACTCCGCCCTGTGCCACCCACCCCACCCCGCCCCACCCGCAGACTCTACGCCCCAGGGCAGGGACTGAGTGGGGCCCGTCAGATCTCTCCTCCCGGATCCTGGCGCCCCGCACAGGCCCGGCCCCCGGGAGGGGGCGCCCAAAGAGGCCTTGGAAGCCGGCCGAGGGGGGACGGCCTCGTCGCTGGCCCGCGCGGTGGCCGGCACCGCCCACAGCTGCGCAGCGTCCTGGCCCGGGAGACGGGACCGTAGGGTCTCCGCTCTGCACCCCGTGCCGCCCGGCTCCGAGGTGACGGCGGGGTCCTTGCCCGGCGCCGCGCCGCGGGAGCGCAGGGTGCGGCCGGGCCGGTGGGCGTGCCGGCCGAGGTCACCGCACCGCGCCTGTCCCCGCGGGCCGGGCGGGCCGGGGCGGGGCCAGGGGCGGGGTCTGCTCGGGCCCTCCCCCTCCCGGCCCCGGGCTCGGGCTCCGGCTCTGCGCGGTGGCAGCGGTGGCGGCGCGGGGACCAAGGTGAGCGGCGGCGACGGGGTCCGGAGACCCTGGGGAGAGGGGGGCCACACGCGCGCTCCTGCGGAAGGCGGTGGCCCGGGGCGGCGGCGGCGTGGCGCGCGTGTGTGTGCGCGTGTGCGTGTGTGTGTGCGCGCGTGTGTGTGTGCGCGTGTGTGTGTGTGTCGCGCCGAGTGCGGGGACATGGGGTGATGGGGTGGGGCGCCGCCTGGGCGCGATCGCCCGGGCAGACGGTGGGGTCCCGCTCCTCCCACCCGGCCTCCCGGGCCCCGAGCTCATCCTCTCCCGGTCTCCCCTCGTCCCCCGCCCCGCCCCCTTTCCTGCGTCTCTGAGTTTCTCTCCATGTCTGTGGGTGGGTCTCTCTTGTCCAGTCCCCTGTCCGGCCGCCTGATCTCCCGATCTCCTCCCCAGGCGCCGCCCCCTCCTTGTCCTCCCTCTCCCTGGCCCCCCTTTTAATAGGCCGGCAAAGATGGTCTAGGGAGGGGGCGCCCCCCCTTTTGGAGTCCAGTCCTGGCTCAGGGCCCCCCTCTGGCCTCTGGCCTGGGCCTCCAGCCACCTTCCTGCAGGCAGAGGGAAGGCAGAGGCCCCTGGACCAGAGCACTTTGGGGGCCCCGCTATCAAAGCCCGGGGACCCCCACGTCCCTTGGCAGGTGGGGGCACTGAGCAGATCTGCCTGATCAGGGTCTGAGGCTCTGGCAAGATCAGCTCCTTCTTTAGGACACGTCCCGAGCCACGGTGAGCAGGCAAGGTGCAGACACTTTCTAAGATTCTGCCCCAGCAGAGCCTAGGTGGGGAGGGGCCCTGGCTGGGGTCACGGGTGTGGCCTCAACCCTGCTCACCAGACCACTTCCTCGGCGGCCTCCATTTCCTCTGCTGTGTCAGGGGCAACAGTGACATCTGTATGGTTCTGCGTGGGGCTTTTGGTTGAGAGGGTGGCTGTGCGGTGCTGGGCCAGGCCCAGTTCCCAGGGATCCCGCAGGAAGGCCTGTGATTATTCCAGGCTCTGGAGGACGGGGGTGTGTCTCAGACTCCTGCTTGGGCCCAGCCTGGGAATCCTGTGCTGGAAGGGTCCACTAGGGACTCCCGGAGTGGGGTTCCGGACTACCTGCATCTGCCTGTAATAGGGTGCTTGACAAAATGCTGAATACTGGGCCCCAGTCCCAGTCGCTGGTGTGGAGCACCAGGAATCTGCATTTTAGCAGGCCCTGCCACGGTGGCTCACACTGGGTGTGAGCCCCCCAGGGTGATGGCACTGGATGGCTGGGACAAGGTTGAATAGCTCCTATTGGCCATCAGGTAGTGGGTGGACAGAAGAGGGGCCCATCCTAGGGGCCACAGCAAGTGGCCACGGTGTCCTTGGGCAAGCCACCGGTCATCTCAGTGTGAGTTTCCCACCTGTTGAGGAGGGTAGGCCCTCCCAAAGGGCCTTCCTGCCGAGGAGCCTCAGATTCTGAGCCCTTTGTTTAAATTATGAGTCTCAGGGGGTAGGAGGTGCTTGGAGTCAGGCAGACCTGGAGCAGCACCCCAGGTCTACCGCTGCCTGGCTGTGTGACCCTGAGCAGTTACTTCACCTCTCTGGGCCTCTTTCTGGTCATCTGGAGACCGGAATCCGGGAGGACCCAGTGAGTGCAGTACCTGACCACGCAGCTGCCCGAGCATGAGAACGGCCAATGCTTTTGTTGTGTCTCGGCTGACTTAATGCCTCATCTGGAGACCGGAAGCCGGGAGGACCCAGCCAGTGGCGAGTGCAGTACCTGACCACGCAGTCGCCCGACCCTGAGAATGGCCAGTGCTTTTATTGTGCCTCGGCTGAGTTAACACCTCATCTGCAGGGAACACAGTCTATGCAGCTTGGCTGATGGATTTTTCGTTTCTGATGGCTTCAAAGGGCTGGGATGTACCTGAGCCCTCCTGACAGAGCACAATTGTCTGGGGAGCGTCAGCGCATCTCATGGGCTCAGAGACGTTAGACAGCTTTCCTAGCTAAAAAAAAAGAAAACCAGTTGCTGTCAAGGCAAGTCTGACTCATAGTGACCCTAGAGAACAGAGTAGAACTGCCCCGTGGGGTGTCCAAGGAGCGGCTGGTGGATTCAAACTGCCAGCCTTTTGGTTAACAGCTGAGCTCTTAACCACAGCACCACCAGGGCTCCTTCCTAGTTTAGGGGCTAAGTTTTCTTGGTCAAAGCAGGCCCTGGGGATGACACCCTGTGTCTCCCATGAGGGTTGGGAGCAGGAACCCGGGAGGGGTGAGCAGGGAGAAGAACGAAGAAGTCTTGGGACATACTCTGGGTGCCCGAGTTGTGGGGGCTCGTGGACGTGAGTGAATAGTCTTCTGAGGCCTCTGAGGTGTTCTGAGACTCCCATAGACGGAGTGAGAAAGTCATTCGCTCCCTCACTCATTCACACAGGCCTTCTCAGGGCTGTAGTCCAGCAAGACAGAGACCCACACAGGAAGGGGGCGGTGCTGTAGGCAGTGAAGCTGTCAGAGATCCCTGGGTCAGATCAGATATCCCTGGGTCAGATAGCAGGGTGAGGGTGTCACCTTCAGGCCCAAGGTGGCCACCGAACCCGCCCCGACAGGATCCAGCCTCCTTCTAGGTTAGCACCAGGAACTGTGAATCAGAACCTTGGGCTGTTACAAAGATACTGTTAAGTGGAACAAGGAAGTGACTTCCTGGTGACAATACGGCCCTCTTTCTATCTTTTAACCACATCCCACTTTCATGTCTCGGAATCTTATCGAGGCGGGGGAGCACCTGCTCTGGCGGGGTCTTTGAAGTCTGCATGAGCACACTTCTTGGTGACTTAGGAAACCCTAGGTCTCCGAGGAGCTGCTGGCTGCTGGGGCTGCCTGTGGGACTTGGCCTCCGCCCTCAGACCCTCAGCTCTTGGTGACCGCGGAGGCGGACCTAGTGAGAGCCGGGGAGGGGATGCAAAGATCAAGACTGAGAGTCAGGCCTGCCTGGCTTTAAATCCCAGCAGCACCAATTCGTTGCTGTGTGACGGGAAAGCTGCCTAACCTCTGTGAGTTTCAGCTCTCTCATTGTCACAGTGTCAGTTGGAATACACAGTTTAGGTGATTAAAAGCATGGGTGCTGGGGCCAGGCTGCCTGGGTTCGAGTCCTGGCCCCACCACTCATCATCTCTGTGACCTTGGGCAAGTTACATAACTTCTTTCTGCCTCAGTTTCTTCATATAAAAACCAAAAACTGGTTGCCGTGGAGTCAATTCCAACTGATAGCAACCCTACAGAACAGTAGAACTGCCCCATAGGGATTGCAAGGCTATAATCTTTCCAGGAGCAAAATGTTGGCGGTTCAAATCCACCAGCTGCTCATTGTAAACCCTGTGGGGCAGTTCCACCCTGTCCTATAGGGTCACTATGAGTCAGAATCGACTCCATGGCAACAGGTTTGCTTCTTTTTTTGGTTTTAGTCTTTACAGAAGCAGGCTGCCACATCTTTCTCCCACAGAACAACTTTCGGGTTTGAACTGCCGACCTCTCAGTTAGCAGCCAAACGCTTAACCACTGTGCCACCAGGGCTCCTTCATCTATGACGCGGTAATAATTGCAACACCTGCCTCGTAGGGCTGTCGTGAGGATAAGGGACTTCATGTAAGGTCCTCAGCACAGTGCTGGCCGAGTGTTGGCTGTAGCTCTTGCAGTGGCGTGCTATTGTAGAGACGCAGTCTTGTAGTGACGCAGTGCTGTAGCTATCCGATCAGCCATGTAGTGACACGGTCTTGCAGTAACCTGGTGATATACTGACGGGGTCTTGTGGCGGCTTGGTCTTCTCATCTTGTAGTGAGGTGGCCGAGCAGTGACGTGGTCTTATACTCTCGGGGTAATGTGGTCTTACAGTGAAACGGTCTGCTAAAGACATGGTCTTTTGGTGACCTAGCCTTCTGGCAACATGGTCCTGTAGTCCTGAGGCCATATAATGATGTGGTCATGTAATGCTGTGGCCACATAGTGCTGTGGTCGCCTAGTGCCGTGGTCGCCTAGTGCCATGGTCGCATAGTGCCGTGGTCACCTAGTGCCGTGGTCGCCCAGTGCCGTGGTCACCCTGGGCCGTGGTCACGTAGTGCTGTGGTCGCGTAGTGCTGTGGTTGCCTAGTGCTGTGGTCACCTAGTGCGGTGGTCGCATAGTGCCATGGTTGCATAGTGCCGTGGTCCCCTAGTGCCATGGTCACCGAGTGCCATGGTCGCAGAGTGCCGTAGTCGCCTAGTGCCGTGGTCGCCTAGTGCCGTGGTCGCCTAGTGCAGTGGTCACCTAGTGCCATGGTCACGTAGTGCCGTGGTCACCTAGTGCCGTGGTCGCTGAGTGCCGTGGTCGCCGAGTGCCGTGGTTGCATAGTACTGTGCTCGCATAGTAATGTGGTCGCCTAGTGCTGTGGTCGCCTAGTGCTGTGGTCGCCTAGTGCAGTGGTCGCCTAGTGCTGTGCCTGCGTAGTGCTGTGATCATGTAGTGCTGTGGTCACCTAGTGCCATGGTCACCTAGTGCCATGGTCGCAGAGTGCCACGGTCGCCTAGTGCCATGGTCACATAGTGCCGTGGTCGCAGAGTGCCGTGGTCGCCGAGTGCCGTGGTTGCATAGTGCCATGGTTGCGTAGTGCTGTGCTCGCATAGTAATATGATCGCCTAGTGCTGTGGTCGCCTAGTGCTGTGGTCGCCTAGTGCAGTGGTCGCCTAGTGCTGTGGTCGCCTAGTGCTGTGCCTGCGTAGTGCTGTGATCATGTAGTGCTGTGATCATGTAGTGCTGTGGTCACCTAGTGCCATGGTCACCTAGTGCCATGGTCGCAGAGTGCCACGGTCACCTAGTGCAATGGTCACATAGTGCCGTGGTCGCCTAGTGCCGTGGTCGCATAGTGCCGTGGTCGCCTAGTGCCGTGGTTGCCTAGTGCTGTGGTCACCTAATGCTGTGGTCATGTAGTGCTGTGGTCGCGTACTGCTGTGGTCACGTAGTAATGTGGTTGCCTAGTGCGGTGGTCGCCTAGTGCTGTGGCTGTGTAGTGCTGTGGTCGCCTAGTGCCGTGGTCACCTAGTGCCGCGGTCACGTAGTGCTGCGGTTGCATAGTGCTGTAGTCACGTATGGCTGTGGTCGCCTGGTGCTGTGGTCACCTAGTGCTGTCATCGCATAGTGCTGTGGTCACATAGTATTGTGGTCACAGAGTGCTGTGGTCACACAGTGCTGTCGTCGCATAGTGCTGTGGTAACATAGTGGTGTGGTCACAGAGTGCTGTGGTCACATAGTAGTGTGATCATACAGTGGTGTGGTGTTGCAATGACATGTTCTTGTGGTAAGGCGGTCTTGGCATTAGCACTCGTTTTACTATTGGTGTTGTTATAATGCTGGTGTTTGTACCCACCTCCTGGGATGGCCGAGATGACCACAGGACATGAGAGTGTCCATTGCCCACTCAGTGTCTGGTGTTTGTACCCACTTCCTGGGATGGCCGAGATGACCACAGGACATGAGAGTGTCCGTTGCCCACTCAGTGTCTGGTGTTTGTACCCACTTCCTGGGATGGCCGAGATGACCACAGGACATGAGAGTGTCCGTTGCCCACTCAGTGTCTGGTGTTTGTACCCACTTCCTGGGATGGCCGAGATGACCACAGGACATGAGAGTGTCCATTGCCCACTCAGTGTCTGGTGTTTGTACCCACTTCCTGGGATGGCCGAGATGGCCACAGGACATGAGAGTGTCCATTGCCCACTCAGTGTCTGGTGTTTGTACCCACCTCCTGGAATGGCCGAGATGACCACAGGACATGAGATGTGTCCAGTGCCCGCTGAGTGTCTGGTGTTTGTACCCACCTCCTGGGATGGCCGAGATGACCACAGGACATGAGAGTGTCCATTGCCCACTCAGCGTCTGGTGTTTGTATCCACCTCCTGGGATGGCCGAGATGGCCACAGGACATGAGACGTGCCCAGTGCCCGCTCAGTGTCTGGCACGGGGAAGCCCTCCCCTGTACCCATGCATATCCCGCCCCAGAGGAGTGGGACAGAGCTGGAGTTCATTATTACTGACTACATGCTGGGGCCAGTGGGGAGGGGGCGGGGCCAGGCCAACTTTAAAAAATTACAGAGAAAAGGTCGTAGTTCTCTTCAGTGCAAGGAATGTTGCTCTCCTTGGTTCTTACTCCAAGGCTCGGGCTTACCTCTGGAAGGGTGGGGACTGCTACGTTGTGAGCACGCGTTGTGTGCCAGGGCCTGTAGAAGGACCTCGCTAGGGACTGTCTTGGGCTGTCCATGAATGGTACGAATAGGTGCTAAAGATGTCACTGTGAGGGCTAAGCGTGGGTCTGACTCAAGCCATGGTCTTTTCAGTCCCTTCATATGCATGTGAAAGCTGGACGATGAATAAGGAAGACCAAAGAATTGACGCTTTTCAATTATAGTGTTGGCAAAGAATATCGAATATACCATGGACTGCCAGAAGAACGAACAAATCTATCTTGGAAGAAGTACAGCGAAAATGCTCCTTAGAAGCAAGGGTGGCGAGACTTCATCACACATACTTTGGACATGTTATCAGGAGGGATCAGTCCCTGGAGGAGGACTTCATGCTTGGTAAAGTAGGGGGTCAGCAAAGAAAGGAAGACCCTCAATGAGATGCACTGACGTAGTAGCTGCAACAGGAGGCCCGAACATTACAATTGTGAAGATGTCGCTAATCCAGGCAGTGTTTCATTCTGCTGTACGTGGGGTCGCTGTGAGTCGGAAGCAACGTGATGGCACCTAACAACAACATACTAACTAAAAGGTTGATGGTTCAAACCCAGCCAGAGGGGCCTCAGATGAAACGTCAGGTGATCTGCTTCCGAAAGGTCACCTCCTGGAAAGCCCTGTGGGGCAGTCCTACTCTGCACACACGGGGTCGCCATGAGTCACAATCAATTTGCCAACAACTGGTTTATTTTGTTTTTAGTCGCCTTCTTACTTCATCCCCCGAGCCAGCCTAGGAGGTGGTCATGGCCACCCGCACATTACAGATGGGCAGACTGAGGCTCAGAGAGAATCAGCGGCTGCCCAGAGACACAAGCAGCCAGGGGCAGGGCTGAGAGTTGAACCCAGGACTCCCTGACACGAGCTCTGCACACTTCAGCCCTCACACACATCCCCAAGGAGGCGCTCCACCGAGCATCATTACCATGGGCTCTTCTGACCCCCAGGATGCGAGCTCCTGGGACCCCATCCCCTGGGGAAGCCCTGCTTGTTTTCTAGAAGATTCTAGAAATTTAACCGCCCACTGGACCGGTTAAAAGCCTTCTTTGTGTTCAAAAGCAGCTTTTCCAGCAGAACGAACCTGCGTGACACCCCAAGGAGCAGCCCCCATCCGACACCAGAAAACTCTCCTTCAGGTCCTCATTCTGATTTCACCACTTACACCAACCCCTTTGCGTGTGGAGAGTTTCCCTCTGGGCCTCAGTTTTCTCACCTATAAAATGGGAATTTTTATCTCGGCCCTGCTTAGCTTCCAGGCCAGGGAGTAAGGTAAAGATGTGAAGTAATAATCGTTATTGTCGTTGTGTGCTGTTGAGTCGATTCTGACTCATAGGGACCCTACAGGACGGAGTGGAGCTGCCCCATAGGGTTTCCTGATACATAAAACGTTTTCCATGTAACCAAGTCGATCCTTGTGTTGGCACACGTCAGGCCCTTCCCCGCGCCCTCTCTGCAGTCATTGCCGAGGGCCCATTCTGCTGTCCCTGCACCAGCACTGGGTATCAGCCCTCCCAGCCCCAGGTGTGAGGTTTAAGAATTCATTTTCAGGGTTCTGTGGTAGAGGAGTGCAACTGACGGCTGTTTTGAAGTTGGGTGCAGCGAGTAACCACTTTAGCTCTTCTGGAGATCGGGGTGTATGTGTAAGATGTTGCCCCTTCTGTGGGTCTGGGAGAGTCCCTGGGAGAATGCCGGCGGCTGCTAACCGGAAGGCTGGAGGTTCGAGTCCATCCAGAGGTGCCTTGGAAGAAAAGCCTGGCAATCTACTTCCCAAAAAATCAGCCATTGCAAACCCTATGGAGCACAGTTCTCCTACTCTGACATGTATGGGGCCATTATGAGTTGGAGTCGACTCCACAGCCACTGGGTTTTTATGAGGGTGGAGCGCATGGGAGAGAAGGGTTGTCAAAGTGGAGGGAAGATTCTGTTGAGACTGTCAGGAGCATCCGGCGTGTGCAGCAGTGCTGACACCTCGGGGAGCAGGGCCTGGCCACCCACAAGGGCCCAGCTGAAAAGCTACACTGTGGAACCATCCTGGGGGTGGCCGCTGTGGCCGCGGAAACGGCTGCTTTTTAGATTCTTCAGTGAGGCTTACCATGGTGCCTGTGAGGACAGGAAGATCCCAGATGGTGGTGTCTGGCCTGGTATGTGGTGGGGGGTGGGGGGGGTGCTGATACAGCTCCAGATCTCCTGAGCCACGGGGAACAGCCGCATCCTGGGCCCCAGGAGGCAAAACCAGACCCTGGAAGGGGGGTGCTAGGGACCAGTGTCAGGAAGACCTTTCTAACCAACAGAGCAGAGCAGACTGGGGGAGTGGACGGCCCACCCTCAGGGGCATTTGGGGCAGCAGAGGGCACTAGCGACCCTGGTGACAGGCGCGGCTCTAGATAGCATCGTCCCATAGGCCCAGGCAGCATACTGAAAACCCTGGGTCTGACCCTCACAGCCAGGTTAGGAGGAGGGAGGGGTCCTCAGCCTTGAGGGACAGATGCAACTAGAAGGGGTGCAGTGCTTATCCCTCAAGCCCTGCGTATCGGGCCCAGGTAGGGTTTGAACTCAGATCTGTATGACTCAGAGTCCAGTGCTCCCTCCTGCCACCCCAGGCTGCCTCCCAGGACATCTGGCCAATCTGGGGTCACACTGACCACAGTGGGTGGGTGGCCGAGGCCCTCTTTTCCCAGCTGCAAGGAGGGTGGGTGGGAGACAGCTCTTGGCTGAGTCTCTCACGGGACTTGCCCTCAGCTGAAGCCACCTTGTTCATGTCTCACCCCTTCCCAGGGACAGCCAGAGCTGGATCTGCATGGGGGCATGAAGGCCCAACTCCAGACAAGCTGGCAGGGCCGTCCCCTGATCTGGAGCACCCCTTGGGGGTCTGCTGAAGCCTCTGTTGCAGCTACATTGCAGCTCGACCTCTCCTCTGGCCTTCTTGCGTCCCTCACTGCCCCCTGGGACTGTTCCCGAGGGCGGGTGTGCCCCAAAGATTCAACAGGACAGCCGGTCAGCTCTGGGCAAGCTGTGTGTCCTCGGGCAGGGCCCTGCTCCTGCACTGCTGTAAGACAGGGGGCTCACCCCCATGTCACAGGGTGCTGGGAGCAGTAATCAAGGTATGAGGCAGGGAGGGGCTTGAAACGTGACAGTCATTATGGTCGCCGGTGCTGCGATAGTAATTACTGGTGGTATTATTTAGGTCCTATCTTCCCAGCTAGGAGCCTGGGTGGTGCAAACAGTTAGGCAGGCACTCAGCTGCTAACCGAAAGGTTGGTGATTCGAACCCACCCAGAGGTGCCTCAGGAGAAATGCCTGGCAATCTGCTTCCAAAAGCTCACAGCCTTCAAAACCCTATGAGCCAGTCCTACTCTACACACATGGGGCTGCCATGAGCTGGAACCAACCCGACAGCAACTGGTCTCTCTTCTTTCTTCCTCTCAGCTAAACTGTGGGTCCCTGCAAGGAGGAACCAGGCCGTATGTGCCCCTTTATCTATGACAGTATTTTTATTGATCTGGCTTCTGATGTCCGGTTCCCCCAGATAGAACGAGCCTCCGGGGGGTGAGGTGTGGGAGACCCTCCCTTACGCCCACGCCCCCTGAGTGGGAATTATTGGCCCTATTTTAGAGCTAGGCTTGGAGAGTGCTGGGCCTGCCCAAGATCACACAGAGGGAAGAGGCAGAGCCAGGAAGCCTTCCTGCAGGAGGAGGCACAGGGCCAGCAGGGACTTGAGTAGGCAAAGGGCGGGGGGTGGGGCTGGTGCTCCAGGCAGGGTAGAGAGGAGATGGAACCAGCTGAGTGCGGTGTGGACAGGCTCAGGCAGCCTTGGCTCAGCTGAGCGGAGACCACAGGATGGACCTGAGCTGGCTCCCGTCCACCCGCCCTGCCACTGGACCCCCTCCTCCAGTCCGGGCAGGAAGGGGTGCTCTGATGGTTCGCAGGCTGCAGGCACCTTCCTGGGGCTGCTCCCTGAGCAGGGATAAAGTATTTACCAGAAATGCCAGCAGCTGGGCTTCCCCACACAGGGCGCAATCGGGGGGCAGGCCACTGGGGCCTGCAGCCCTGCTGAGCTCTGCTGAGTCATGGGAGCCCGGGCCTCCTGGCCCCTCTGCCCTTTGACCACGTGGAGGTCTCAGAATAGGTAAACCATCCACCGAATAGGTAAACCATCCAGCTGCCCACAGACCAGGGTGTCCAGGCAGCTCCAGCTGGGCAGGTTCAGAGCTCACAGCAGGTCTCTCGAGGAGGGAGGCCCAGGAGAGCGCAGGCCTTGCCCTTGGCCAAAGCCACAAGGCAGAGCATGGGCGGTAGGCTGGGACCCCACCCTGCAGGGCCTGCCTCCAACTAGGTAGATTCTGCGAGCCTCTGTGTAGCAATGAGGCCAGAGGGGCAGCACCACGGGTGGGTTTCACAGCTCTGCAGTGCTGAGCAGAGACTGGGCCTGGTCTGTCTGGCCCAGACCCCACGCCCCTGCCCCACTGAGCCGACTCGGTCCTGGCCCTGATGAGGCCAGGATGCCCACACTGAGGTGACACAGTGCTCTGACTCTGGGTTTGTGATTTTGGTCTTCAGAGTAACAGCAACAACAAAAAACAGTAGCAGATGGCTTCTTCCGACTGCTGCGTGGATCGCAGACTCTTTGTTCATTCTTTTGTTCATTCATTCATAACACACGTTCCGGGCATTCTCTCCAAGGGCCAGGCGCCTTCCGGGCCCCACTGGCTGACCCTGCTCTGGGGAGCTTCCCTGTGGTAGGGGAGTGAGTGCAGATCATTGAGGACATGCTGGGGGCCTACATCCACTTACCTGCTGTGTGACCTTGGGTGGGTGGTGCTGCCTCTCTGAGCCTCGGTCGTGATTCTGAGTTGGGGTAACTGCATTCCCGTGGAGCGTGAGCAAGGGTCTCATCTGTGTCCTTGGTCTCTAGCACACGCTCACACCCGGGAGGCCTTTGGGACGTGCTCGGATTTCCAGACAGTCCTGCAGGCCTTGAGGCTGGCTCTTCCAGGGAACAAGCAGAGCCAGGGGCACGCAGTTCAAGTGGGAGTTTTTTCTAAGGTGCTTGGATTTCCTGATGGGACGCTCTGGTCCCTGGAACTGCTCAAGCTGCCTGCAGCCGTGAGAGGGAGCCAGGCCCCCCTGGGTCACTAGGGTCATCTCTGACCCCCAGGTCTGGACCAGGGGCCCTGTTACTGCCCCTTGTTGCCTGCCCACACACCTGGAATACCTTTCCTCCCCTTCTTCACCTGGTGGGCTTCTTCTGGTTCTTCAAGCCCCTGCTGGAAGGCACCCTCCTCCAGGAAGCCCTCCTGGCTGCCCATCTCTATCCCAGGCAGGGCAGCCGGCCCCTCTCAACATGCCCTCTCACCCCAGAAATGCTGCATTCCAGGGGCTGCTTCCTGCAGCCTGGGGACCCCCAAGGGCGGGCTCGGTTTGATGTCTCTGGGTCCCTGGGCCCAGCTGGGGGCTGGCAGAGTGAGTGAGTGGCAGACGGCCAGGAGCACGTGTTAAAGGGACAAAGTCCCTGGATGGTACAAACAGTTAACACATGAACTGCTAACTGAAAGGCTGGAGGTTGGAGTCCACCCAAGAGGTGCCTCAGAAGACAGGCCTGGTGGTCCACTTCTGAAAAATCAGCCGCTGAAAACCCCATGGAGCACAGTTCTACTCCAGCACTCAGGGGGTCACCAGGAGTTGGAGTCGACCGCTGGTGAAATGGACAGGAGTCTGCTGTTTCCTGTGGTCTGAGTGGTACACCCGCTGTGCTTCTGTGAAATGACTCTGCAGGTGGCCTCTGTCTTCCTGGCCTTCAAAGGCCACACACACTCAGCTGGATAAGGGAGAAGAGGATTCTGGGGCCCGGAGAGACTGCTGGGGGGCAGAACCTGGGGTGGAGGGCTGGGCTCCCGCTCTAAGCCCTGCCCCTGCAGCTGTGTGACCCTTTCCATTCTGCGACCTGTCCACGGCCCAGCATTCACCTGCGAGGGAAGCGGGCAGGCGGCAGGCTGTGCCGCTGGGATGCCCATAGCAGCGCCCAACTCGCCTCCCAGCCAGGCAGAGACGAACCCTGGAAGGACATGCACTGAGATGGGGAAAGGGACATCCTCTGCGTGGCTGGTTTCTGCTTCTAGCACTTTTGTGTTTTCCAAATTTTCTAGAGTTCATTCAGTGACTTGAATGTGTATTGATAGCGCTATGCTAAGCCTCTGGAGATAATTGTCATCAAGACACAGCCCCTGTCCTCTGGGATGCTCAGTCTGATGGGGGAGGCAGACCCAGACGCAGATGGTGACCCACAGTGTCATCAAGGCTCAGTCTGATGGGAGAGGCAGACTGGACACATACAGTGACCCATGGTGTGATCAGGGCTCAGTCTGGTGGGGGAGGCAGACTGGACACACACAGTGACCCACAGTGTGATCGGGGCCCAGTCTGATGGGGGAGGCTGACCAGACACAGTGACTCATGGTGTGATCAGGGCTCAGTCTGACAGGGGAGGCTAACTGGACACAGTGACCCGTGCTGTGACCAGAGCTGTCACAGAGGGAAGCCAGGCTGAGGAAGCCCAGAGGAGGTCTGAGGGCTTGTGAAGGTGGCATGTGCTGAAGGATGGCTTTACTAGGATGGGAGGTGCTGGGGCTGGTGCCTCCAATCTGGCTGGAGACCTCAGGGCGGCTTTGCTTGGAGGGACTGGGCCCGATCCCTGCAATCAGAGGTGGGCTGTGATCCAGCCCCTTCCTGGCCTGTCTGGAGATAAACAGCTGCTGAGCTCCAGGGCTCTCATGCTGTGTGGGTCTCACAGGGGGCTCTGAGGAGCCCCTGCAGGCCTTACCCTAGCCCTCTGAGGCAGGCTCTGCAGTGTCCCAATTCTACAGAACGGGCAACTGAGACCAGGCCGGGGTGAGCAACGGAGCTGCGCTTCAAGTCCAGTCTGTCTATCCTCAGGGCCCAACTTTGAATGGCTAAACTGCAGCCCTTGCTAGTTGCCGACCCCCCCAGGGTGCCCATTTTGTCACTTGTAAAGTAGGGGTTTGAATATGACGTCACAGACCAAACGAGACCAAGTTCACAGCTGTCACGCCATCGACTGGAGTCCCAATTATAAGGATCTGTTTTTCCTGCTGTCTGTGGGTGGAGTGTTGCTGAGGACAGTGGGGGTGGAGATAGGACAGGAGCCATCTTGGGGCAGGTTTCCAAGGAAGAGAACCCACAGAAATAGGAAGTGAGCTTGATTGCACAAGAGCAGCCCGACAGACCGCCCAGCATCAGCCAAAGGGGATCATCGCAGACATAGCCCCGGAGTGTGGCTCAGACCTGAAGGCGTGTAGCAGTGGCTCTCTGGGATGGCGCATCAGGTCCACAGATGGTTAAGACAAATGAGAGGAACCCGTCTCAGCTCACGCCCCAGCAGCTGGAGCAAGAGTGTCCCTGCAGATAGGAAGGCGCCAGGGGCCTGGCCAAGGTCTGAGCGGTGGAGGTGGGCAGGGGAACTTGTCTGTCCACTGAGTCACAGAGCGGGTGTGGACAGTGGTGGTGAGGTGTCCTCTGCTTTTTCTAGAGATGAAAAGAATCAACCCAAGAAAGGGAAAAGGACTCCGTGCTGACGGCCTTCACCGTGGTCTGTCAGCCCCGAAGGCCAGAGGGCCTGTCCGGGCTGTAGGCCGTGGCCCAGGCAGGGTGTGTGGGGGTGGGGAAGGTGTTCCTGTCACCCAGCTCAGAGGACTGCCCTCCTCCTGCATGTGACAATACAGGGGCCACTACAGGGCCTTCTAGGCAGTGGGTGCCCAGGAGGGCAGGAGGGAGAAGAGGGGACCCTCCAAGACCCCAGCCAGGGCCCCCATCCTCCTTCCAGGAGAGGGGAAGGAAGGCTCCGTGCCCCCCATGGGTTTTCAGCTGGACAAGCAAGGCTGGCAGCTTGTGCCCTAGGGCCAGAGAAGGTGGGCAGGGCCCTGGGCAGAGGAGGGCTGTGCCCAGTCTGGGGGTTTGTCTGTCCATGGGTAAAATGGAGACTCCCCCATTCCACCTTCCTCACTGAGCGGCTATGAAGGCCGGACAACGATGCAGAGGCCGCGCAGAGTAACAGAGTTGGCCAAGGTCTGATCAGGCTCCAATCCAGCACTTAGCTCAGGGCCTGGCTCTACTAGGTTCTCAAGTGGTATCTGTTGAATGAAAAGGAAGGAAAGTGCCCATGGCCTTGGGCGGGTTGCAGTATCCCCCACAGCCCTGGTTTCCTTGGTGAGGGGACTTCGGAAGCCCACCCCAGTCAGGAATGCTATGCAGATGGTCACAGCGCCCACTGTGGGGTGTGTGCCGAGTGCTGGCGAGATTCTGACTACCTGAGCCAGTAAGGAAAGAGACGGCTCTCACTCTGCAGAACTTTCTGGAGCCCCCTAGGCCTCCTGTGGAGTATGCCCACTGTAGTGGGTGGCCTGGGCAGTTGAGTCCTATCCTTCAACTGTAGCACTGACAATGGCTTAAAGGGGCTGGAAGCCAGAACTTGATGACCTTGCCAACCATCCCAGTTCCTGTCCACATGCTTGCCCTTCCCTCTGCCTGGGATGACCTTCCCCTAATCCTGATCTGGTTGGCCAACCCTTATTTATCCTGCAAAACCCTATTCCTGGTGACCTCACCCACCAGTCTTTTCCATGAGCCCTGCCCCCACCACATGCATGTCTAGCCTTCCCCTTTTCCAACCCATGTTTGAGTTACGCTTTCTAAGTTCCAGGCAGCGCACAAGGCTGGAGCTAGGAGAGAGTTTGAGAAAGGCAAGAGGGCTAGAGAAACCCAGTGCTCGTTCCTGTCTCTTAACAGGAGTATTTCTGATTGAGATGCTATGAGATGTAGCATCTACCCATTCCTCTCTTCCCCTCCTTCCTTTGCATTTGGGCAGACTGGGGCTCACACTGACTGTGGGGACAGGGGCCCTCAGGGATGAGCATGAGAACTAGCGTTGCTCCGTGTCCCGCGGCTACCCCAGGGAGGACTCTCTCCTTCACCTCCCAACAGCCTGGCTCCTGTGTGCAGGGGGCCTTGACTGCAGAGTGGGGACAGTCCTGTGTGACAGGAGAAGGCCGGGTGTGAGTCTTCATTCTAGCTCAGGCCACACTGCCCCGAGGGCTGCAGTCTCCTGGGGAGACCACAATAGCGGGTGGCTTCTATGTCGTCTCACCATTCTGGAGTCCAAATCAGGGCCCTGTTGACTCCTGAGGCTCTGCTTCTCTCCCGGCTCCAGGCGTTACTCGGCTTGTGGCTGTAGCATCACATGGCGTCCGTCCTCTGTCTCCCTGCCTGAGTCTCTTCTCTTCTTTTATAAGGACGTTAGTTATATAGGATCAGAACCCACCCTCCCCCAGCATGACCTTGTGTTAACCAATAGCATCTGCAAAGACCCTATTCCCAAACAAGGTCATGTTCACATGTACAAGGGTTATGACTTCACCATAGGTTTTTGAAGGAGAACACCATCCAATCTGCAACTGAGGCCTTAGCTTCCCCATCTGAAAAATGGGCACAGCAAGCCTCTGCTTCAGGCTGCTGGCCACAGACTTCAGCTCAGCTGGGGGGTTGGTGGAGACACAGAGGCAAGGCAGACATGCCCCCGAACTTGAGGGTTCAGATTGGGTTGGAGGGCAGAGACCTGAGCAGACCTTGATGACATAGAGTGGTCACTGCTGAAGGGTACCTTCGGGCTGAGGAAGCCCCCGGAGTCACCTGACAGTGGCCTTGAGGGGGAGGGTCAGGAAGGCTTCCTGGAGGAGGCTGGGCTGGACCCTGAAGGAGCAGAAAATTTGATGGAAGCACGGGAGCAAGGGCCTCCAGGAGGGGCGTTCCAGCAGGACAAAGGCCAGCAGGTGTGACCAGGCCAGCTGGGTTTGGGGACAGCCACTTGGTCCTTTGTGGCTGGGACTCAGCCACCTGGGGGAGGGTCTGGGCCAAGTGAAGGCTGCAGAGGAAGCTGGGCAGACCTCCAAGGACAGCGCCTCCTCCAGGGAAGTTGGCTTCTGCCTTCATTTGCTCCTGAGGACTCAGGGAGGCTGCTTCCCCGTTCCCCGCGAGGGGCTGGGAGCTTCCAGCCACATGCTGCCCTCTTGTCCCATACCTTTGGCAGAGCCCCAGAGAACCCCTTCCTGTCACCTGCCCCTCGAGTCTGGGGAAATCCCTGAGGGCTGCGCCGGTGCCAGGGGAGCCGCACAGATTGTCATCAAGACAGCCGCCACCACCGCCGGCACCTGGCAGAGACTTCTCCCCTCGGCCCCACCCCAAGCTGCCCACACTCCAGTAACCACGAGAGAAAGAGCCCAGGCCTGGGTTAGACAGAAACAGAACTACTGAGAAGGTCTAAATGAGGGGATTCAAGCAGGACCCACACCCAGAAGAGCCACCTGGAAGTGGGCTTGAGGGTGATCAGGGGCTGGGGACCCCTGTCTGCACCCTGGGCTCTGGGACACAGAGCCATAGACTCAGTGTTCCTCTGGTCTGGCTTGATACAAGGAGCAGAGTCCTCAGGCTCTCTTCGCTGTCGTGGCGGGGGACATCTCCAGGGACTTGCAAAGGGGTTGGCCAATTAAGGCTCCATGACCTTTAGACGACTTTGAGGTGTCATGTGGTACCCTGAAAGTTCCGGACGATTTTACTTCCATCTCTAGTAGAGCGTGTGTACCTAACTACAAAAATAATATCTCCCTCCCCCATGCTAAATCTTTGGGTACCAATTAGAAATGGAAAGAGCGTGGCTTTTTGAGGCAGGGCCCCAGTCCTCAGAGAAGCTGTCAGGCCACATCCTCTCTCCCAGCAAAAAGCACCCTCGCATTCAGGAATCAAGCAGACAATTTTAAGGGTCCCTAGATCCCAAACAACTCCCCCAGGGGACTCGGGGACCCCAGCTTGAAGACTCTGGTCTAGGGTGATGGGGGCCTGCATTTCATTCGCACAATGCTCTGTGAGTATTATTTCTCCCCGCTGGGCTGTTGTCAGATGGGAAGCAGCAGAAGGCTCAAATTTCTCCTCCCTTTCTGGGCTGAAAGTGGATCTATTCTGTGCAGAGCCGGATGTTTTCACAGTCGCCAAGCCAGGAATGGGCTTGGGACTCTGACACTCTCCTGAGCAGGACACCCCGGCACACACCTCAGTTGGTAGAGACTTTCACACAGACTCTGCTGAGCACTAGTGGAGAACAGCAGGAAGATAAGCACTGAGAACTCATGAGTCTCCAATGGCCCTTTTGCCATGAGATGAGAAGAACTGGTGCCCAGCTACCATTACTGAACATTCTGACCAAAGATTGTGTAGAAGAATTCTGATCAAAAGGGGGGAAATACAGAACAGAATTTCAAATGCTCATGGAATGCAGACTTTATGGAGTCATGGAGGCTGGATGAACCCCCAAGACTATTGCCCTGAGACAACCTCTAAACCTTAAACCAAAAATATCCCCTGAAGTCTTCTTTAAACCCAACAATAGTTTAGCTTAACTAGTAAAGAATGTCTGCCTTATACATTATGTTCTTTAGAGATCTATCTGTATGGGATCAAATCGACAAAAGCAACTTAAAAGGTTAGACAGGAAGCTTAGGGGGGCAGTGAATTTAGGTTAATGGGGGAGGAACAATTCAGAAAAGGAGGGTGAGAATGGTTGCACAACTTGAAGACTGTACTCAGAGTCACTGAATTGTACATGTAGAAACTTGAATTGATGTGTGTTTCTGGTGTTTATATTCTAAACAACAAGAAAAACAAAACAAATTTTTTAAAAAAGAATGAATGATTGTCTTTTTCTCCCAGGTTCAGTCCCCTTTCATACCTAGATAGGTACCTAGACTGGCTTCTCAATTACTGGCTCCCCTGTAAGCACTTATTCCGCTGATGTTCATAAGGTTTTCACTGGCTAATGCTTTTCAGTGAAAGATGAAGGAATAGAAGATTTTTTTCAGCTGCTACAGTCTGAAATTGATCGAACATGCAATCAAGATGCATTGATAATTACTGGCTATTGGAATGTGAAGTTGGAAACGAAGAAGGATCAGTAAGTTGGAAAATATGGCCTTGGGGATAGAAACAATGCCAGAGATCGAATGATAGAATTTTGTAATTCCAACAACTTCTTCATTGCAAATACCTTCTTTCACCAACATAAACAGCGACTGTACACGTGGACCTCTCCAGACGGAACACACAGAAATCAAATTGACTACATCTGTGGAAACAGATGATGGAAAAGCTCAATATCATCAGTCAGAGCAAGGCCAGGGGCCAACTGTGGAACAGACCATCAATTGCTCATATGCCAGTGCAAGCTGAAACTGAAGAAAATCAGAGCAAGTCCACGAGAGCCAAAATATGACCTTGAGTACATCCCACCTGAATTTAGAGACCATCTGAAGAATAGATTTGACGCATTGAACACTAGTGACTGAAGACCAGACGACTTGTGGAATGACATCAAGGACATCATCCATGAAGAAAGCAAGAGGTCATTGAAAAGACAGGAAAGAAAGAAAAGACCAAGATGGATGTCAGAGGAGACTCTGAAACTTGCTCTTGAGCGTCGAGCAACTAAAGCAAAAGGAAGAATTAATGAAGTAAAAGAACTGAACAGAAGATTTCAAAGGGCGGCTCAAGAAGAAAAAGTAAAGTATTATAATGACATGTGCAAAGAGCTGGAGATGGAAAACCAAAAGGGAAGGACACACTCGGCATTTCTCAAGCTGAAAAAACTGAAGCAAAAATTCAAGCCTCGAGTTGCAACTGTGAAGGATTCTATGGGGAAAATATTAGATGCAGGAAGCATCAAAAGACAATGGAAGGAATATACAGAGTCGTTATACCAAAAAGAATTAGTCGATGTTCAACCATTTCAAGAGGTGGCATGTGATCAGTAACCGATGGTACCGAAGGAAGAAGTCCAAGCTGCTCTGAAGGCATTGGCAAAAAACAAGGCTCCAGAAAATGATGGAATATCAATTGAGATGTTTCAACAAACAAATGCAGCGCTGGAGGTGCTCACTCGTCTATGCCAAGAAATATGGAAGACAGCTTCCTGGCCAACTGACTGGAAGAGATCCATATTTATGCCTATTCCCAAGAAAGGTGATCCAACCGAATGTGGAAATTACAGAACAAAATCATTAATATCACACGCAAGCAAAATTTTGCTGAAGATCATTCAAAAACGGCTGCAGCAGTGTATAGACAGGGAACTGCCAGAAATTCAGGCCAGTTTCGAAAGAGAACATGGAACCAGGGATATCATTGCTGATGTCAGATGGATCCTGGCTGAAAGCAGAGAATACCAGAAGGATGTTTACCTGTGTTTTTTTGATTATGCAAAGGCATTCGACTGTGTGGATCATGGCAAATTATGGATAACATTGCGAAGAATGGGAATTCCAGAACACTTAATTGTGCTCATGAGGAGCCTTTACATAGATCAAGAGGCAGTTGTTTGGACAGAACAAGGGGATACTGATTGGTTTAAAGTCAGGAAAGGTGTGCATCAGGGTTGTATTCTTTCACCATACCTATTTAACCTGTATGCTGAGCAAATAATCCGAGAAGCTGGACTACATGAAGAAGAACGTGGCATCAAGACTGGAGGAAGATTAATTAACAACCTGCGTTATGCAGATGACACAACCTTGCTTGCTGAAAATGAAGAGGACTTGAAGCACTTACTAATGAAGATCAAAGACCACAGCCTTCAGTATGGATTGCACCTCAACATAAAGAAAACAAAAATCCTCACAACTGGCCCAATGAGCAACATCATAATAAATGGAGAAAAGATTGAAGTTGTCAAGGATTTCATTTTACTTGGATCCACAATCAACAGCCATGGAAGCAGCAGTCAAGAAATCAAAAGACACATTGCATTGGGTAAATTTGCTGCAAAGGACCTCTTTAAAGTGTTGAAGAGCAAAGATGTCACCTTGAGGACTAAGGTGAGCCTGACCCAAGCCATGGTATTTTGAATCACCTCATATGCATGTGAAAGCTGGACAATGAATAAGGAAGACCGAAAAAGAATTGACGCCTTTGAATTGTGGTGTTGGCGAAGAATATTGAATATACCATGGACTGCCAAAAGAACGAACGAATCTGTCTCAGAAGAAGTGCGGCTAGAATGCTCCCTAGTGGCAAGGATGGCGAGACTGCATCTTACATACTTTGGACATGTCATCAGGAGGGATCAGTCCCTGGAGAAGGACATCATCCTTGGCAGAGTACAGGGTCAGCGGAAAAGAGGAAGACCCTCAATGAGGTGGATGGACACAGTGGCTGCAACAATGAGCTCAAGCATAGCAACGATTGTAAGGATGGCGCAGGACCGGGCAGTGTTTCATTCTATTGTGCATAGGGTCGCTAGGAGTCGGAACCGACTCAAAGGCACCAAACAGCAACAACAACCTGTAAACAACTTATTTTTCTAGTATCTTGTTATATTGTTTTTTGATTCCTTCTTTTATATCTTTAATTACATGAGGCAAATTAATGTTACAGTTTCTTTCCATTTGTTCTTGGCTAAAGTTCTTGGGAATCTCATCCAGATATTTGTAGAGTTTGCCCTCTCTTTCTCTCATGGTAGTCTGTTTCATTGTGTGTTTTTTAATTTGAGATCATGAGTTTATCTGCAGCAAGGCTTCATCTGTGAGAATCCGGGGAGTCCTGGTACGTGGGCATGGAAGCTCCTGGGAGTTTCAGCCAAATATTTGTAGTGTTGGCTCTCCCTTCCCCTTGGTGGCCTGTTTCCTTGTGTGTTTTGTAATTTGAGATCATGGGTTTTATCTGCAGCAGGACTTCATCTGTGGGAATCTAGGGAGGGTTGGCTTGTGGGCATGGTCCTCGAGAGCATCTTAGGATTACTGTGCCTGGCAGCCTCGGGCTCTCACCAGCCTGATGTGTTTTTGGGATTCTGAATTGGATTTTGGATTCCCTGTGTGGTGCAAATGATTAACACGCTGGGCTGCTAACTGAAAGGTTGGAGCTTTGAGTCCACCCAGAGGCACCTCAGAAGAAAAGCCTGGTGATCTCTTTCCAAAAACTCAGCCATGGAAGACCTTACAGAGCCACGTTCTGCCCTAACACACATGGAGTCGCCGTGAGTTGGAATCGACCCGGCGGCAACTGGTTTGATTTTGGTTTTGGTTTGTGTTGGATGTTAGAATGATAACATGGGGTCTGTTACAATGACACACACTGCCCCCCGCGGGGTCAGGATGGCACCCGCATAGCCACAGGCAATGAAACCAGAAGATTTACACCAAGTGGGAAAAACAAAGGCTATAAATAGTCTTTCTTCAGCTCAGGTCATTTTTTGCGGCAGACAAGCCCCGGAAAAACCGTTTAGATTTCAGAATTGCCAAGTAGGACGGTGACCTCTCCCGACTTTGAAGGAGGTCGTGCAGCCGTACCTACAACCCCAGCAGAGCCGGGCTTGAGCGCTGCTGGGAGGCTGGAGCAGCTGTTGTAGATACAAGGGGACCCAGGCCTCAGGCTTTGTTGGGCCCACACCGTGACACGGTGATGAAGGCAGAATTCTAAACAGCTCTTCCCGACACCAAAGCCCAGACCTTTTCCAATGTCCCACACTTGTTCCCAGGACCCAGAATGAGACAAGTGAGGCACCCCAAGAGCAGGTGCCCCTCAATTTACATCCTTGATGCATCACTTGCCACACCCTGGTCCCATCCCTGTTGCTCCCCCAAAAGTGTGCTCCCACTCCTGACTCCTGAGGGCCCGTCTTTGCAGCTCTGGTTTTGGCAGACAGACAAAGACACCCCAGGGACATGGATGGCCCCCAGCCTGGCCTGGTCGGTCAATAAGGCCACAGAAAACTGAAGATGGGGCCCTGGGACCCCTTAACAGGCAGAGATCTGGGACAGGGTGTAAGAGCCAGCAAGGCGTCTGGCAAGGGTCGGCAGGAGGTGGGAAGGAAGCCCAGAACAGTGGGGTCCCGGAGGCTGAGGGAGCCAGGCTTCAGGGAGCAGGACTGGCAGCATCAGAGGCTGCCACAGCCTGGGCACAGTGCCGGCTGGGACTTCACCCTGGGTGTGGCACAGTAGGTGGTGCTGTGGCTGGGCAGAGCCGTCACATGGCCTCAGGAGACAAGAGCTTTTTGCAGAAGTTCTGTTCTCAGGGGGAGCAGGGCGGGGGCGCTGGCTGAAGGTAGTGGTGTGGTCCAGCGGACAGAGCAGAGCGGATATGTGGGGATGGTGTGATGAGGAGGCCAGGACGGAGAAGCGCACTTAGGAAAGGAGCTGAGATGTGAGCCCTGGGGCCGGAGGAGGAGGAGGAGGGGGCCAGGGCAGCTGCAGGTGTCAAGAAGAAGGAAGAGGTGACCAGCTGACCAGGAGGACATAGGAGAGGCTCACTGAGTGGACAGAGCCCCAATGAGAGGGGAGGCCTGGCCTTGGAGAGCAGGGCACAGACATCCAGAAAGGCCAACCTTGCATCGAGTGGACGATGGATCTCCTGGGCACTCACCATGAACCTCTGCATGCAGGGGCCAGCTTTGGACAAGGAGGCACCGTCCCAAGACCTGTTAACATAAGGAGGTTGGGGAGGTGGGCTGGGGGAGGTGGGCTGCTGGAGACCCATGGAATCCTGATGCCCGGGGAGGATTGCCCCCTCAGCTGTGAATACGGTCCACGTGGAGCTGGAGGGGCCTCGGGGAGTAGCTGGCTAGCTTGTGATCAGAGCCGATGCTGACTGAGTGCCTTCCATGTGCCAGATAGCTCGGTGACCCCACACTTACTAACACATTTAAAGCCTGAGATCACCCCTGGAAGGAAGGTGTTATCATGGTTATCCTCATCTCACAGGTGAGGAAACTGAGGCACAGTTAAACCGATGTAACAGCTTAAACCAAAAAAAAAAAAAAAAAATTGCCATCAAGTCTGTTCCAACTCACGGTGACCCCACGTGTTCAGAGTAGAACTGCCTCACAGGGTTTTCAACGCTGTGACCTTTCAGAAGCAGATTGCCAGGCCTTTCTTCTGCAGCACCACTGGGTGGGTTCTAAGAGCCAACCTTTAGGTTAGCAGTTGAGTGCAAATCGTCTGTGTCACCAGCAACCTTCGATCAGCCCAAGGTCAGCAGCTACTAAGCGATGGAGCCACAATTCCAACCCAGGCGGTCTAGGGGCACAGCCCATTCTCTGAATCAGGACACTCTACTGCCTTTTATCATCATCATCATCATCATTACTGGAAGAAAAACAAACAGTTGGAGGAAAGCGAAGAGCATCCTAGGATGAAGGCCTGGACGTGGGAAGGAGGCAGGATGTCTGGGGAGCAGACATTTTCCTTGTGGTGGGCTGGGTGGGGTCGTGGAGGAGGGTCTCAGATGCCAGGCTTGACTTTTGAGTTGCTCCACAGCCAGAGGGCCTCTGAGCAGGGAGCCCCAGGGTCACACTGGGGGTCCGAGTGGATGTCCTGGCGGCCAGGAGGTGGGGGGAGGCGGAGGAGTCCTGAGTCCGAAGAGGCTGCTGGCCGAGACGGCTGGGCAGGCCTGAGGCCAGGCTACGACCTGTGTACCACCATGGCAGGGACTGGGGTGGGGAGCAGGTCCCGGCTGCCTCCAAAAGGACATGTATACTCCATCTACAGGGAGCCCAGGACTGGAGTGGGGACACCAGTGACACCCCCTAGCCCTGCCTCCCACCGGCCATGACCCTGAAGATGACTAGGGAATGTGGGACCTCAGCTTCCGTGTTGGTGGCATGGGGGTGAAGCCACCCACTGGCAGGCTCATGGTGGAGGGGCCATGCCGGGCAGGCACAGAGCGGGCCCTCGGTACTGCCTTGGCCCTGGCCTTTGGACCCAGGCTCACTTGGAGCTGGCTGTTCCTGGCCCCGTGGGGAGACACCCGTCCAGCCTCTCCTGTGAACCTCAGCAGCTGCCCCCTCCTCCCTCAACAGCTTCGGAAGAGATAGAGCATGCCCAGCTGTTTATTGGCAGGACTGCCCCAGCCCCACCTCTCCCCACGTGGCGCACCCCCCGCCCCAGGGACTTTGAACCCTGTTCTTGGGACCGTGAGATCAGTTCCTTCGAAGATACCGATTTCCTGGTTGCAGAAGTGGGCGGAAGATCCGTGGAATTCCATCCTGGTGAACGTGCCTCCACCACGAGCTAAGCCTTGGACTTGGCAGAGTCCAAACAACCGGAGATCACCCCCACGCTGGGCTCTTTGGGTTTTATTTATGGAGTCAAGAACACAGGCCAAGTTTCGATACCACTGTTTCCCATCTACTGTATTGGATCTGAATTCCTGACTGGATACAGCAATTCCTAACTCTTCACAGGCCTTTTGGAAAAGGCGTGAAGTGATGCGTAAAAAAGTGCTTCCTCGGCTCTGCACAGAACAGACCCACTTTCAGCCCAGAAGGGGAGGAGAAATTTGAGCCTTCTGCTGCTCCCCGTCTGACAACAGCCCAGCGAGGAGAAATAATACAGAGTACTGTGCGAATGAAACGCAGGCCCCCATCACCGCAGACCAGAGCCTCTAAGCTGGGGTCCCCGAGTCCCTGGAGCAGTTGCTCAGGATCTGGGAGCCCCCAAAATTGTCTGCACGATTCCTGGATGTGAGGATGCATTTGTCGGGAGAGGGAAATGGCTTCCATCAACTTCTCTGAGAGAGCTGAGGCCCTACGTCAAGAAGCAGCCGCGCTCTGTGTGTGTGTGTGTGCGCGCGCGCGCGCGCGCACTTTAGGTGAAAGTTTTCAGAGCAAATTAGTTTCTCATTAAACAATTGATACACGTATTGTTTTGTGACATTTGTTGCCAACCCCGTGACGTGTCAGCATTCTCCCCTTCTTGACCTTGGGTTGCCCGTTCCCATTTGTCCGGCTTTCCTGTCCCCTCCTGCCTTCTCATCTTTCCTTTTGGGCTGGTGCTCATTTAGCCTTGTATACATGATTGGAGGAAACCCTGGTGGTGTAGAGGTTAAGTGCTACGGCTGCTAACCAAAGGGTCAGCAGTTCAAATCCACCAGGCTCTCCTCGGAAGCTCTATGGGGCAGTTCTACTCTGTCTTCTAGGGTCACTACGAGTCGGAATCGACTCGATGGCACTGGGTTTGGTTTGGTTTTTGACATGATTGGACTACGTGTGTTACTGTTTTAAAGGCCTGCCCAATCTTTGGTTGAAGGGTGAACTTCAGGAGTGACTTCACTAACAAGTTAAAGGGGTGTCCGGGGGCCATATTCTCGGGGTTTCTCTAGTCTCTGTTAGACCAGTAAGTCTGGTCTTTTTTTGTGAGCTTGAATTTTGTTCTACATTTTTTTCCAGCTCTGTCCAGGACCCTCTATTGTGATCCCTGTCAGAGCCTGGTGGTGGTGGTAGCCAGGCACCATCTAGTTGTGCTGGACTCAGTCTGGTGGAGGCTATGGCTGTTGTGGTCCCATAGTCCTTTGGACTAATCTTTCCCTTGTGTCTTTGGTTTTCTTTGTTCTCCCTTGCTCTAGTCAGGATGGAACCAGTGGAGTATCTTATAAACTATGTTATACCAGTTGAGCTAGATGTTCCCCGAAACCACGGTCCCCAGCCCTCAGCCCAGTAACTCGGGCCCTCAGGGAGTTTGGATGTGTCTGTGAAGCTGCCATGACCTTGCCTTGGTCAAGGTTGTGCTGGCTTTCCCAGTATTGTGTACTGTCTTACCCTTCACCAATGTTACCACTTATCTATTGTCTATTTAGTGTTTTTCCCTCCCACCCCTCTCCTCCCTCGTAACCATCAAAGATTATTTCTTTCTGTATGTAAACCTTTTCATGAGTTTTTATAATAGCGGTCTCATACAGTATTTGTTTTTCTGTAATTGACTTATTTCACTCAGGATAATGCCCTCCAGATTCATCCATATCGTGAGACATTTCTCAGATTCATCGTTGTTCTTGTTGCGTAGTACTCCGTTGTGTGTATGTACCATAGTTTACCCATTCATCCATTGATGGGCATCTAGGTTGTTTCCATCTTTTGCTATTGTGAACAGTGCTGCAATGAACATGGGTGTGCATATGTCTATTTGTGTGGTGGCTCTTATCTCTCTAGGATGTATTCCTAGGAGTGGGACTCCTCCCATTTCTAACTGGTAAAGATTTGGCCTGAGGGAGGGAAATATTTTTGTAGTTAGGTACACATGACTCAGGGAATTGGTAATCTCTACATTGCACGTGGGGGTGTGAATAGGTTTACCTGGCAGTATCAAAGCAGTAAACGCACATACTCTTTGAGTGAGAAAATTCACTGGTTAGAGTCCATTATGTACTGGGTTGCATGTGTAAGGAGGCCTAGCGACACAAAGGTTAAGTGCTCAGCTGCTAGCCAAGAGGTGGTGGTTCCAACCTACCGGGCGGCTCCCCAGGAGAAAGACCTGGCAACCTGCTCCCATAAAGATTCCAGCCTAGAAAACCCTATGGGGCAGCTCTCCCCTGTCACACGGTGTGGATGGGAGGCAGAATCGGCTCTACAGCAAACAACAACGACAAGTAGTTGGCATTCGTTCCTTCCAACGATTCTTCTAAGGAGAGGCTGCTGGCAGAGAGCGCAATGGGAGACCGTGGAGCTGAAAGTTGGGCCCGCAGTCCCGCCCCGCTCTGCCACCTGCCAGCTGGGTGAGCCTCAGTCTACGTGTCTGTACAATGGGGATAACAGTCGATCCAGCATCACAGGCTTATTGCAAATAGTAGGGCCAGGAAATGCTATCAAGTGCCCAGCACCGGGTCAGGCGTGGCGAGCTGTTTAAAAAGCCAGTTACTGTCGAGTGGGCTGTGACTCCAGGTGTCCCCAGGTGTGTCAGAGTAGACCTGTGCTCCAGAGGGTTTCAGTGGGTGATATTTCAGAAGTAGACCATCAGGCCTTTCTTCTGAGTCTCTCTGGCTGGGCTCGAACCTCCAGCCTTTCGGTTAGCAGTCGAAAGCATTAACCGTTTGCACCAGCCAGGGACTCCAGCGTGCTGTGAAACAGACAAAATCATGCTGCTTTTGGCAGGGGTTCCTGCCCACTTCCCGGTCTTCTGAAGTCTGCCCTGTCTCGCTGGAGAAAGCAGGGGTGTCAGCTGAGTGTCAGGGCAGATGTCCCCCATCTGGACAAGTGGTTCCTAGGGTTGAAGCCAGAGCCAGGGGAGGCGGCCCCATCTGGACACCCAGGGCTCAGCTGACAGGAGCTGATCTTCTTGAATCTAAGTCTGTGTGACGCGTCCCATCCCGGGTGGACAGGAGGCTGCAGGGACAGGCACCTGCCTGATGGTGGCAGGACAGCCACAGAGCTAAGCTCCCCCCAACTCGCTGCCCACGCTGCCTCTATCCATGATGTTGTCTGCTGCTTATTCGAGGCTTGCTCTGTGCCATGCCCCTAGAGGACCCCGGTTGTGTGGGATGGGTGTTGTTGAGCACCCCCACACTGAAGCCAGACGGCCTGGGTTTAAATCCTCACCTTGATATGAGACCTTGGGCAAGTCACTTAGCCTCTCTGGGCCCCAGCTGGGCAGTCTGTACAGTAGAATGGCGAGTAGCTGCCTACCTTGTAGGATTGCTATAGAAATTAAAGGAGGGACACGGCGGCTACCCCAGCCCACAGTGCTCGGCCAGCACTGACTGTGAGCACTCTTCTGATGCTGGCAGGGGCTGGTTTTATCCCATTCTGCAGATGAGGAGCCCGAGGCTTAGAGGGGCTAGAGGGCATGGCTGGGAGGCATGACAAGGGCAGTGGCAGAGCAGGGAGCTGCTGATTTGGGTATTCCAAAGGAGCCATGCTCCCCTTCTCGCCATAACCTCACCAGACAGATGTTTGTAGACTAGACTCAGAGTTATAAGATACCCACCCCAAAGGGCCTTTGAAAACTGAGTGTTCAAGACCTCATTTACAGATGGGGAAACTGAGGGCTGGAAGGGAATCCCATGTGTCTTAGTTCCCTAGTGCTGCTATAATAGGAATACCACGGGGGGCTTTAATGGACAGAAATTTATCTTCTCACAGCTTAGGAGGCTAGAAGCCTGAATTCAGGACACCAGCTGTAGGGGAAGGCTCTCTACCTGCCCTGGGGGAGAATCTTTGTCTCAGTTTCTCTAGGGTCCTTCTCAGCGTTCCTTGGTAATCTCCATGTGGCACCCTTCTTTCCTTGATTTATTCTTGCTTTCTCATGTGCCTGATCTGCTTATTTATATCTCAAACGGGATTGGTTTAAGACATGCCTACACCAATATGGCCTCCTGAACATAACAGAGAAAACCCTATTCTCAAATGGGATTACATCCACAGGTGTGTTGCCGTTGGGTGCCATCAAACTGATCCCAACTCATAGCGACCCCACGTGACAGAGTAGAAGTGCCCCATGGGTTTTTCTGGGCTATAATCTTTATGGGAGCAGATCTCCAGGTCTTTCTCTGAAGAGCCACTTAGTAGGTTCAAACTGCCAACCTTTTTGTTAACAGCCAAGCATTTAACCATTGTGCCACGAGGGCTCCTTATCCACAGGTATGTTGTTGTTACTGGGTGCCGTCCAGTCGGTTCCGACTCACGGTGACTCTGTGTACAACAGAACAAAACCTTGCTCGGTCCTGCGCCATCCTCACAGTCCTCGCTCTGTTTGAGCCCATTGTTGCAGCCACCGCGTCAATCTATCTCATCAGAGTCATCCTCTTTTTTGCTGACCCCTCTACTTTCCCTAGCATGATGTCCTTCTCTAGAGACTGGTCCCTCCTGATGCCATGTCCAAAGCATGTGAAACGAAGAAGCACTCTGGCTATATTTCTTCCAAGTCAGATTTGCCCTTTTGGCAGTCCATGGATGTTCAATATTCTTCGCCAACACCGCAACTCAAAGGCATCAATTCTTAGGTCTTCCTTACTCATTGTCCAGCTTTCACACGCATATGAAGAGATTGAAAACACCATGGCTTGGGTCAGGCTCACCTTAGTCCTCAAAGTGACATCTTTGCTCTTCAACACTTTGAAGAGGTCCTTTGCAGCAGATTGGCCCAGTGCAATGCGTCTTTTGATTCCTTGACTGCTGCTTCCATGGCCATTGATTGTGGATCCAAGTAAAATGAAACCCTTGAAGTCAATCATTTCTCCATTTATCACAATGTTGTTTATTGGGCCAGTTGTGAGGAGTTTTGTTTTCTTTATGTTGAGGTGTAATCCATACGGAAGGCTTTGGTCTTTGATCTTCATCAGTAAGTGCTTCAAGTCCTCTTCACTTTCAGCAAGCAAGGTTGTGTCATCTGCATAAGGCAAGATGTTAATGAGTCTTCCTCCAATTCTGATGCCCTATTCTTCTTCCTATAGTCCAGCTTCTCAGATTATTTGCTCAACCTACAGACTGAGTAAGTATAGTGAAAGGGTCCAACCCTGACATGCACCTTTCTAGATTTAAACCATGCAGTCCCCTTGCTCTGTTTGAATGACTGCCTCGTGGTCTATCTACACGTTCTGCATGACTTCCCATTCTTCGCAATGTTATCCATAATTCGTTCCACAGGTATACAGTTTAGGATTTACAACACCTGCTTTGGGGGGACACAATTCAATCTGTAACACCATGTGGTGCATTTATGGGGTGATCATGTCTAAGATAAGGGACCTCTGCTGGTCAGACCCCCCTTACCTGCCCCAAGAATGGGCCTCCAAGGGATGCTAGTGAGGAGTGAGCTTCTTGGATCAGGTGGACACTTGAGACTAGGTTGACATCTCCTGCCTGGAGGGGAGAGGAGAGGGTGGAGGGGGTTAGAAGCTGGCAAAAAGGACACGAAAAGAGAGAGTGGAGGGAGAGAGCAGGCTGTCTCTTTAAAAAAAAAATTTTTTTTTCTTTTTTTTTTGTCTCATTGGGGGAGAGTAATTGGGAGTGTGTAGCAAGGTGTATATGGGTTTTTGTGTGAGAGACTGACTTGATTTGTAAACTTTCACTTAATGCACAATGAAAAGTATTTTTTAAAAAAGAATGGGGCTCCAGTGGGAGAATGTGCTGAACGCAGAGGATGGAGACCACCAGGGTGGGGACAGGCCACAGATGAGGACCTGGTGGCAGTGGGGTGGGGTGGAGGACTCCTTTGGTAAAGAGAAGACACGGGGGGAAGGCGGTCTATCTTTGAAGTGCTAGGCTGTCACAGGGCTGAGGAGGACATGGATGAGACCATGAACTCACCCTGTGATGGCAGAGACCCTGTCTTTATTGTCCCCCACTAGATCCCCAACGCCTACAACAGTGTCTGCATATAGTAGGTGCTCAATAAATGTATGTGTGGTGTTGATGAAAGTGCCAGGGAGGTGGGTTTTGTCTCACCAGAAGTACAGTACCCCCGCTTCATCATTTTCTAGCTGACAGCCCTTGAACAAGCACCTTAACCCTGCTCAGCCTCAGTTTCCCACCTGTCAAAGGGGGTAATAATAGTTGAAACTGGCTCTGAGGCCAGGATGTTGCGGCTAGAGGAGGACATTTCTTTTGGAGCAGCCTGGAGTGGGAAGACCCCACCACCCCAGACCCTCCATGTTGTGGGGGGTCTCCGTGAGGTCTCCCCTTTCATGAGGTACAACACGAGTCACTTCTGATGTGCCCAGCATCCATCCTGCCCAGGAGGCTGTTGAGCCTGGGCATGGTCACTTAGGATTGGGGCATTGCAAAGGACCCTCGGAGTTGACCAGCCTCATCCCAGGTGATGCTGGAGTCACCGCAGGTGACATGGCCCAGCGCCGACAGCCCTGACCCTGACCTTTGGAGATGTCTTTCTGCGGGCGAACATAACAACCAGCAGCTCCCAGGTGCTCCCCCTCCGTTCAGGGATTTCCAATGACTTGCCCTCTCCCCCCATGGAGGAGGCGTTTCCACCCCGTTTGCTCCAGAGAACCACGGCACATGGGCATGGCTGCCCATGCTGGCATATGGAGGTGCCCCTCCTGGGTGTCCGGGACCCCAGGGTGCAGAGCGGACTGTGCAGAGGTCCCACAGTGCAGGGGGTACTTTTCTGAGTCCACTTTGGGGAGTGTCAGGCTCTGCCACCAGGGGTCAGAGTGCAGCTCCGGAGCGGGCAGCACCTGGGAAACCAGGCGGGGCGGGCTGAGGCGGTGGAGGGTGAAGTCCTGCCCTGCCCAGGCTGCCTGACTTAGAAGCTGGGTGCGCTCTCTCTTACGGTCGGCTGGCCTGGGCTCCAGCTTCTGTGCTGCCACCTGCTGGCTTTTGTGGCATTGGCCACATGCGACTTCCCTGAGTCTCGGCTTCTCTGGCTGTGAAATGGGGCTCCTGACTCCACTAGGAGGAGCCCTGGTGGCGCAGTGGTTAAATAGTTCAAACCTACCAGCCCCCCCGCAGGAGAAAGATATGGCAGTCTGTTTCCATAAGGATTAAAGCCTCGGAAACCCTACGGGGCAGTTCTACTCTGTCCTACAGGGTCGCTGTGAGTCAGAACCAACTCAACCGCAGTGGGTTCACCCCACTTGGCAGCCTATCGAGGACTAGATCAAGCAGTGTGACTAAAGTGGCCACGCTCTGACTTTTCTCTTGTGCCCTCCTTAGGCCCCCTCCCGACCTGGCCCCTTTGAGGGTGGGCTCTCTCCCTGCTTTAGCTGGCATCTGAGGATGGCTGGTGTCTCAGGAATCTTGTACTCCTTCAAGTAGACATGAAGTCAGGAGTCCTGGGTTCAAGTCCTGTCACCTACCTGCTTCGTGACCCTGGACAGTCCCTTCCCGTCTCTGGGTATCAAGCTTCCCGTCTGTAAAGTGAGGGGCTAAGCCCGGCTCAGGGGCTTGCAGACTCTAGTACCACAAAGCCCCCTGAGATGCTTCTCAGCAATCCCCAGGCTCTGCCCACAAAGGTCCTGACTCCCAGGGTCCCAGCAGGGCTGGAAAGGGGCGATTTGAACCAGCTGCCCCCCTCCAGGGGGATTCTGAGGTAAGGTCCCAGGGCTGTGAGCTTCTCTAAAGGTGCCAGGCCTCCTCCTGAAGGACGATATCAGCCCCAGCGCTGAGCTGTGGGCCAGCACCTCTTTGTAGTCATCCTCAGGGACTCAGAGACGCTGGGTTACTGTCCCCTGCTACATCCACGTGCAGCGTTTGACCCCTGGAGAGCTTTTGCTGTTGTTGGGTGCTGCCGAGTAGATTCCTACTCCTAGCCACCCCATGTGACAGAGTAAAATTCCCCATAGGGCTCTCTAGGCTGCAGTCTTTACCAAAAAGAGCCCTGGTGGTTCACTGGTTAAAGCACTCCCTGGAACCCACCAGCCGTTCCTCAGGAGAAAACGTGGCAGTCTGCTTCTGTAAGGATTACAGCCTTGGGGCAGTTCTACTCTGTCACACAGAGTTGCTCTGAGTCGGAATCGGCTCAACAGCAATGGGTTTTAGTTTGGTTTAATCTTTATGGAAGCAGATCGCCAGGTCTTTCTCCTCCCTCAGAACTGCTGAGTGGGAGCAAATTGCCAACGTTTCAGTGAGCAGCTGAGCACTTAACCATTGGGCTACCAGGGCTCCTTCTAAAGGGCTTTAGAGTTCCTCATTTCTCTGCCCTCTGGCCCTAACACTTGCCCATGGCAGCTTGGGGTGGGGGGTAGAGCCGGGACCCAACCCTTGACTCACCCATCTTACAATGGGCAAACTGAGGGCCTCGAGGCCACCTGACTTAGCAACAGGCCTGGGTGGACCCCAGTTCTGGTGACCTGGCTCAGGGCTCACTCTCCCATCAGCAGGACAAACCCTGGGGTTAGCGGGGTCCCTCTTGGCGGGGAGTAGAATCAGGGTCCTGTGTGCTTCTGATACCCCTGGCCAGGGGTCTGGGATGACATTTGGATCCTGAGTGAGGTGAGGGTGAGGTTGATGCTGAGTCCTGGCTGTGCTTTGGCTGCGCTGAGCGTGGTTCTCGGTGGGTGGGGGTCGCTCTGGCTACCTCAGAGATGCAGCCCCCCCGCCCCGTGTCCTGTCATTGAGGGGTATTTCCCACCCACTCCCAAGCCCCAGATGCAGATGGGCCCTGTCCAGAACCACCCCCCACCCACTACAATTGCTGGAACCCCGACCCCCTTGTAGGGCTGGAGGCCTCATGGTGAGTGGAGGGGCAGCAGCTCAGCTGCGAGCTGTCACGTGGGCCTCAGGCCCAGGAGGCCGGTCATCTGATGCAGCCGGGGCAGCCAGAAATCAGGGTTTCTGTGTCAGTCTCTCCGTTGTGAAACAAGCCCTGGCTGCGCACAGGATTTTTCCAGCTCTGCAGGCCGCATGCAGCACATGGGGCTGGACTTGGTCCTCAGCCACCCCGTTGCCTCCTGCTGCGGGGGGTGGTCAGCAATGGCTCATGTCTCCTCCAAGCCTGGGGGCTCGCTGCTTCCCTGGCCGTTGAGCCCCTTCCACCAACCCCCCCCCCCCCGTCACCAGCCCAAACGCGGGTCAGTGGCGCCTTCTCTCTGAGTCTGCGCAGCACCCCTGGACTGGGCTGTCAGACATGCTGCAACGTGGAGCCTTGAAAACAGAAGTCACTCGTAAGACGACAAATACTGCATGACCCCAGTTACATGAAATATCTCAAATAGACACCAAAGTAGATGAGTGGTTACCAGGAGCAGGCAGGAAGGAGGGGAAAGAGGGCTGGGGTCTTAGGGGACACTCAGCTCCTGCTAAGGGTAATGGGAAGTTTCAAAAATGGACAGCGCTGACGCTTGAACAACACGATGAACGTAATTGATGTCAGTGAATCGCCCTTGTAAAAAAAGGTTAAAAAGGCAACTGTTTTGTTACATGCGTATTTACCAAAATTTAAAAGAAAAAGAAAAAAAAAAGGGTTGCACTGGGGGAAGGAGGGAGTTATAGCTAATTACTTGACACTGACTTTCAAAACCAGTGACCAGCTGCTGTGGCGTAGACTCTGGCTCCTGGTGACCCCAGGTGCGTCAGGGTAGATCTGTGCTCCACAGGGTTTTCTTTTATTTATTTATTTTTATTTATTGTGCTTTAAGTGAAAGTTTACAAATCAGATCAGTCTCTCATACAAAAATTTATACACACCTTGCTATGTACTCCTAGTTGCTCTCCCCCTAATGAGACAGCACACTCCTCTCCACCCTGTGTTCCCTGTGTCCTTTCAGCCAGCTCCTGTCCCCCTCTGCCCTCTCATCTCCCCTCCAGACAGGAGCTGCCCACATAGTCTCATGTGTCCACTTGAGCCAAGAAGCTCACTCCTCGCCAGTATCATTTTCTGTCTTAGAGTCCAGTCCAATCCCTGTCTGAAGAGTTGGCTTCGGGAATGGCTCCAGTCTTGGACTAACAGAAGGTCTGGGAACCATGACCTCCGGGGTCCTTCTAGTCTCAGTCAGACCATTGAGTCTGGTCTTTTTACAAGAATTTGAGGTCTGCATACCACTATTCTCCTGCTCCATCAGGGATTCTCTTCCATAGGGTTTTCAGAGGCTGATTTTTCAGAATTAGATTGCCAGGTCTTTCTTCCAAGGTGCCTGTGGGTGGACTCAAACCTAGAACCTTTCAGTTATTAGCCAAGCGTTCACTATAGATGTCTTCTAAATCCCTGCACCATTTCCACCCCAGAGTTTCTTGTGGCCACTTCTCCTCCCAGACTCTCGCTACACCTCCAGCCCCCTCCCCCTGAGACCCTCCCTGGCCCTAACCTTAGGCTGTCCTGACCCTCGAATCTGGCATTTTCCCTCTAATTTCCTTCTCCAGAGCAGCCCTGCCCTCCCTTCCCTGAACTGGCCATCCTGCCAACCTTGCCCTGCCTACAGCCAAGTTTTTCCCCCCAAATCTGCTGAACAGACACAGCCAGCCCTCTCCTCGGGGAGCCACCACCTCCGGCATATGAAGTCACTCTTCATTCCAGCCCCACAGAATCAGTGCCGCCCCCTCGGCTCAGGTCGGCAGCGTTTTCGCCAGCGACAGTGAGGGTGACTTGAGCCTGCCCAGTGTGGGACCTTTTATAAAGTGTTTTCATAGATGTGATCTGTTTAATCCGTTGTCCTGGGAGATCGATACCCATCAATCCATTCGACCAAGTATTTATGATTATCAGTCTGTCAGTCTGTCATACTGTGGTAACTTGCATGTTGTGGGAAACTGTGCCACCGGTATTTTCAATACCAGCAGTGTCACCCATAGTGGGCAGGTTTCAGTGGAGCTTCCAGACTAAGAAAGACTAGGAAGAAGGACCTGGTGATCAGCTTCTGAAAATCAGCCAATGAAAACCCAGCGGGTCACTACAGGGAAGATGAGCCCCCTAGGTTGGAAGGCACTCAGAATACACAGTGGTCATGAAGATGGCGCAGGACCAGGCAAATGTTTCGTTCCGTTGTACGTGGGGTCGCCAGGAGTCAGAGCGTACTCAAAGGCAGCCAGCAACAACGCCTACCTACGTGCTAGGTGAGGGGATGTCGCGGTAACAAGTTCTCAGAGCCCCCGCCCTCCTGACTTAGAGTGTCCCATGGAAGAAAGCCCTCAGACAAACGACCAAGAGGAAGACCCCAGCCTAACTGAGGCTCAGAGCAGCCTGGGAAGTGGAGAGATGGGCTTCCATGAAAGATGCTCCAGGGGGCTGGACGGTGAGGGGTGAGGGTGTTACCTGATGCAGCTGTAACAGAAATACCACAGTGGGTGGCTTCAGCCAACAGAAATTTCGCTTCTCACAGTTTAGGAGGCTACGTGTCCAAATCCAGGGTGCCAACTCTAGGCTCTGGGGGAAGGTCCTTGTCTTTTCAGCCTGTTTCTCGATTCCTTGGTGATCTATGTGTGCACCTCTCTTCCCCCATCTCTGCTTGCTTCTTTGTGCCAAATCCGCTCTTTTATATCTCAAAAGTGATTGCTTTAAAACACACCCTACACTGACATGGCCTCTTTAACATTACAAAGACAACCCTATTCCTAAATGGGATCACACCCACAGGTATCAGGGTTAGGATTTACAACGCATGTTTTTGGAGACACAATTCAGTCCATAACAGGGGGCGTGGCTGGAGAGGAGAGCGAGGCGGGAACAGAGTCCTGAAGGATGTCGTCCCCAATGGGGTGCTCTAAGGGGCGGGCACCATGGGCAGCTCTTCCTTTAGAAAGATCTTGTGGGGGAGGGATTTGTTATAAGACCTGTGTAGCCCCTCCACCTCTGGTCATCCAGCATCTTGGTCTGAGGAGACAGGGCGAGCAGACAGGCTCAGAGATGTAAACGGTTGAAGTTCCCAGGCTTGGGGCTTGACTGGGTGCCAACCGACCCAGGCCCCTCACTCTCCACACGAGGAAACTGAGGCTTAAGGCCATACAGTAGGTCAAGGGCAGACGGAGGACAAGCCCAGGTCTCCCAAGCCCACTGCTGTGGGACACGTCCCTGTCTGGAGGCACCAGGGGAAGAGGCCACGCTCGTGAGGCCCTCCCAGCCAAGTGACCGTCGCCCCGCACCCGCGTGGGCAGCTGGTGTCCCAGGCAACTCAAGTCTTCTCTGTCATATTCTTTTCAAAGACAATTCCATCATTGCCTAAAAGATTTTTTTAAAACAACAGTAAGGACAGGAAAAACGTCCTGTCTGACCCTGAAATCTGGTTTGGGGTCTAAAAATTTTGCCCTCTGTGTGTGGGCGTGATTGGGAGCTGTCTAAGACAGTGCTCTCTTACCCCCGAGCAGGGAGGGGCCCATAACAGATGGTACACAGCACTTGACAGTTTATAAAGCACTTTTCATACCAGTTTCTGCCCTGAGCCTCACAAGCCCGCTGGGGGTTGGGGGTGCTGAGTGTTTTCACCCCCACCTTACCGGTAAGGAAACAGAAAAAACCTGTTGCCGTGGAATCGATCCTGACTCATGGTGACTCCATGTGTGTCACAGTAGAACTTGGCTCCAACATGTTTTGTTTTGTTTTTTAGGGTGAAAATATATATACATCAAGACATACAGCACCAAAGATTAGACAGGCCCATGAAACAAAATGAGACTAAATGGGCGCACCAGCCAGAGGCAAGGACGAGAAGGCAAGAGGGGACAGGAAAGTTGGTAATAGGGAACCCAAGGTCGAGAAGGGAGAGTGCTGACGTGTGGGGCTGGCAACCAATGTCGCAAAACAATATGTGTATTAATTATTTAATCGGAAACTAATTTGCTCTGTAAACCTTCATCTACAGCATACACACACACAAAAAAGCCATAAGATCCAGGGCTTGCGAAGATGTGTTGAAAAAAGCAATACACCAATTCAGCAATTTCTACATGTCTCACTCAGTGACATTGTTTACTTTCTTCAAGCTGTGCCACCATTCTCCCTATTCTTTTCCAAATTATTCCACCACCATTAGCATAAACTCATGCCCCCTAAGCAAAAACGCCCCCTTTCCGCCTACCTTCCACCCCTGGTAACCACTTGCTTCTGGCGTGTAAGATTACACAGTACTTGTCCCTTTGCGACTGACTTATTTTGCTCACCACGACGTCAAGCTTCATCCACGTGGTGGCACGCGTTAGGACTTCATTTCTCTTTATGTCTGGGTAGCATTTCATTGTATGTCTATACCACATTTTGTTTATCCATTCATCTGTAGGAGTCCTGGTGGTGCAGTGGTTAAAGAGCTCAGCTGCCAACCGAAAGGTAGGCGGTTTGAACCCACTAACTGCTCCATAGGAGAAAGATGCAGCAGTCTGCTTTCGTAAAGATTACAGCCTTGGAAACCCTGTGGGGTGGGTGGTTCTACTCTGTCCAATGGGGTCACTGTGAGTCGGAATTGAACTGACAATAGTAGGTTTGGTTTATTATTTATTTTTGGATGAAGCCTGTGTGCCGGCTCTCCTGACCCATCCCAGCTCCCCTCTGTTCTCTCTGCGCTCTGGGCCTCCAGACTTTGCTGGGCAACCTCCTAGAGCCTTGACTGCCTCAGGGAGAGGGGAACAGGTGACCCTTCCCCACCTGCCAGCTCCCACTGGTGGCGTGGGTCTTAACCTTGGTGATAGCCAGCTCTGGAAAAGTCGAAGGGCTCTGTACCTTCAATGTTGAGCTTCTCAAAGGCGGGAAGTGTGCCTGTTTATGGCTTGGCCTCCCAAGAACCATGGCCATGTCTGGCACAAACCATAGTTGTTGTTAGGTGCCATCGAGTCCGTTCCAACTCATAGTGACCCTATGTACCACAGAGCGAAACACTGCCTGGTCCTGTGCCGTCCTCACAATTGTGGTTATGCCTGAGCCCATTGTTACAGCCACGTTGTCAATTCATATCGTTAAGGGTCTTCCTCTTCTTCACTGACCCTCTACCTCATCAAGCATGATGTCCTTCTTCCAGGGACTGATCCCTCTTGACAACATGTCCAAACTATGTAAGATGAAGTCTTGGCCATCTTTGCCTCTGAGTGAGCTTTCTAGCTATACTTCTTCCAAGACAGATTTGTTCTTTCTTCTGGCAGTCCATGGTATATTCAATATTCTTTGCCAACGCCATAATTCAAAGGTATCAATTCTTCTGCCTTCCTTATTCATTGTCCAGCTTTCACGTGCATATGAGGCAATTGAAAATACCATGGCTTGGGTCAGGGGCACCTTAGTCTTCAAAGTGACATCTTTGCTCTTCAACACTTTAAAGAGGTCCTTTACAGCAGATTTGCCCAGTGCAATGCGTCTTTTGATTTCTGACTGCTGCTTCCGTGGCTGTTGTTTGTGGATCCAAGTAAAATGAAATCCTTGACAACTTCAATCTTTTCTCCGTTTATCATGATGTTGCTCATCGGTCCAGTTGTGAGGATTTTTGTTTTCTTTATGTTGAGGTGTAATCTGTATTAAAGGCTGTGGTTTGTTTTTTTTTATTTATTTATTTTAAATTGTGCTTTAAGTGAAAGTTTACAAATCAAATCAGTCTCTCATACAAAAACTTATGTACACTTTGCTATGTACTCCTAGCGCCCCTCCCCCGATGAGACAGCACACTCCTTCCTCTCCATCCTGTATTCCCCGTGTCCACTCAACCAGCTCCTGTCCCCTCTGCTTTCTCATCTCGCCTCCTGACAGGAGCTGCCCACATAGTCTCATGTGTCTACTTGAGCCAAGAAGCTCACTCCTCACCAGTATCATTTTCTGTCTTAGAGTCCAGTCCAATCCCAGTCTGAAGAGTTGGCTTCAGGAATGGTTCCAGCCTTGGGCTAACAAAGGGTCCAGGGACCATGACCTCCAGGGTCCCTCTAGTCTCATTCAGACCATTGAGTCTGATCTTTTTAAGAGTATTTGAGATCTGCATCCCACTGTTCTCCTGCTCCATGAGGGATTCTCTGTTGTGTTCCCTGTCAGGGCAGTGATCAGTGGTAGCCGGGCACCATCTAGTTCTTCTGGTCTCAGGCTCATGTAGTCTCTGGTTTATGTGGCCCTTTCTGTCTCTTGGGCTCATGTTTACCTTATGTCTTTGGTGTTCTCTATTTTCCTTTGCTCCAGGTGGGTTGAGACCAATTGATGCATCTCGGATGGCCGCCTGCTAGGGTTTAAGACCCCAGACAAGGCTGTGGTCTTTGATCTTCATAAGTGCTTCAAGTCCTCTTTGCTTTCAGCAGGCAAGGTTGTGTTATCTGCGTAACCCTGGTTGTTAATGAGTCTTCCTCCAATCCTGATGCTTCCTTCTTGTTCATATAATCCAGCTTCTCGCATTGTTTGCTCAACATACAGATTGAAGAAGAATGGTGAAAGGATACAACCCTGACGCACGCCTTTCCTGACTTTAAACCACACAGTATCCCCTTGTTCTGTTCAAACGACTGCCTCTCGGTCTATGCACAGGTTCCCCATGAACACAAATAAGTGTTCTGGAATTCCCATTCTTTTCAATGTTATCCATAGTTTGTTATGATCCAAATAGTTGAATGTCTTTGCATACCCAATAAAATACAGGTAAACATCTTTCTGGTATTCTTTGCTTTCAGCCAAGATCCATCTGACATCAGCAATGATATCCCTGGCTCCATGTCCTCTTCTGAATCCAGCTTGAATTTCTGGCAGTTCACTGTCAATATATTTCTGCAACTGCTTTTGAATGATCTTCAGCAAAATTTTATTTGCATGTGATATTAATGATATTGTTCTATAATTTCTGCATTCTGTTGGATTACCTTTCTTTAGAATAGGTACAAATATAGATCTCTTCCAGTAGATTTCCCAAGTAGCCGTCTTCCGATTCCTTGGCATAGGCGAGTGAGCACCTTCAGCACACACGCATTTATGGAAACATCTCATTGGTATTCCATCAATTCCTGGAGCCTTGTTTTTCACCAATGCCTTCAGTGCAGCTTAGACTTCTTCCTTCAGTACCATCGGTTCTTGATCATATGTTACTGCTTCAAATGGTTGAACATCAACTAATTCTTTTTGGTGCAGTGACTCTGTGTATTCCTTCTACCTTCATTTGATGCTTGGAAGAAGTACAACCAGAATGTCCTTAGAAGCAAGGTTGATGAAACTATGTCTTACAGACTTTGGACATGTTGTCAGGAGGGATCAGCCCCTGGAGAAGGACATCATGCTTGGTAAAGTACAGGGTCAGCGGAAAAGAGGAAGACCCTCAACGAGATGGATGGACACAGTGGCTGCAACAATGGGCTCAAGCATAATGGCAATTGTGAGGACGGCACAGGACTGGGGAGTGTTTTGTTCTGTGGTACATAGGGTCACTACGAGTCAGAACTGACTTGATGGCACCTAACAACAACAACTACTTTGGCAGCTCTTCCCCAGTCATCTTTTGAGTGCCTTCCAGCCTGAGAGCTCACTTTCCAGCACTATATCAGACTATTCATAAGGTTTTCACTGCCTAATTTTTTTTTCAGAAATGGACTGCCTACCCCTTCTTCCTATTCTCTCTTAGTCTGTAAGCTCAGCTTTAACCTGTCCACCAGTGGTGACCCTGCTGATATTTGAAAACTTTCAGTATACCATAGTTGGTGCATAGGAAATGCTAGTTGATTTGAATTGAAATATTATTCCTTGCTAAGCTGTTACACTTTACTGGTGCTCTCCTAGCTGAAAAACAGAAAACAGTTGCCATGGAGTCAGTTCTGACTCTTGGTGACCCCATGTGTGTCAGAGTAGAACTGCAATCCATAGAAATAGATTGCCAGGCCTTTCTTCCTAGGTGCCTCTGGTGGACTCAAACATGCAACCTGTCAGTCAGCAGCCAAGATTGTTAATTGTTTGCACAATCCAGGGTAGTGGGAACCCACAAGAGAGTGGGCTCTGTCTGCTGGCTCACAGAAGCAGATCCTCACAGTTGCCTGGGTAAACCATCCCAATGGGTCATTCAGCAGAAAGAGCCCCGGAGAGGGATTAAGCCTGGCGGTCAACACCTCCTTCACCCAGACGTGCAGACATGTCTGTCTGAGAGGGGATGGTAGTGCCAGCATGATGCTTCCATGCGGAGCCCCTCTCCCAGGGCAGATCTTTGGGTTCCTCCTTTGGGGGTGTAGCATAAGATGCACACACCTCTGCAAGACGGGACCCACCGACCCTGTGACCCCTGAACTTCAGTTTCCTCATCTGTACAACGCAGGAGAGCTGCTTTTGCAGTCCCTCCCATGGAGGGCTTCTAAGATGTGCCCCCATCCACCCGCTGGGACCCCTGATGGGGAGACGTGGGGTGGGTGCTATGGAGACCCCAGAGCTTGCCCAGCACAGGCCTTGCTGTGGGAAAGGCCCAGAGACAGACAGGGCAGCAACACTGTGGCACACCGTCTGATGGAGAGGCCGATGAGCCTGGGGGCCTAGAGGCTTGGGGGGAGGCTGCGCCAGGGTGGGTGGGCACTTGGTGGGCTCAGGAGGCCTGGGTTTAGGCCCAGCGCTGCGCTTTGTTGACTGCACGGCGTTGGGCAAGTTATTCCACCCTTCTGAGATTGTTTCCTTAACCAGGAAATGGGGAGAATAATAATTTGTACTTCAAAGAGGGAGACTCTCATAAGAGCAAGCTTTTTAAAGTGCTTTGTAAAGTGAGACTTTACAAGGCCATGCCCACCCTTCACTGGGCACTCCATTCCAGCCAGGGGGTCTTAGGAAACCCCACTTTCCATCACCCAAGAGATCTGAGGGGACAGCCGGGTGGCTGGTCTCTGTCCTGGGGGGACCGCTCTTGATGCCCCCCAAGCCCCATCAAGCTGGCAGCTTCTCCAGGCAGCCAGTCACCTCGAGGTCCCTGCCTGAGCAGCGTGTACAGGGAGGCCAGGCCCAAGCTGCACCGGGATCGGTGAGGTCCTGGCCAGAGACTGCCACGCGAAGGGCGAAGGACTGAAGGCCTGGACTACAAGGGGTGGGGGCAGGAAGGTGGCGACGGACCCTGGGGGAGCCTGTGCCTCCTGTGTCTGCGGGAAGGAGCCTCAAGGGATAAGTGTGGGCAAAGCCTTTGGGGAGGGATGCCAGGAGGCAGTGGCTTTACCAGAGCTCTGAGGACCTGGGAGAGGGGTCCTGAGGTTAAGGAGGTCGTTGGACAACACCTGGGTGTGACGCAGTGCATGAAACCTGGCAGTCCCTTGGAGGTGGGGTGTGCGTCGCGTGCGTGTTGGTTTCCTGTGGGAGGGGGCCAGACACTACTCCCTGAATGAGGGGTGGGCGGAGGGGTGTTGAGGCTGCTGCCCAGTTGAGGCTCCCGGCCCCGCCCCCAGCGCGTGGCCCCTCCCAGCTAGTGGCCCCGCCCACCAGAGACCCGCCCCTGCCTCAGGTCCCGCCCCTCCGCCCACCCCGGCCCGCCCCCTTGTCCGAGGCCCCGCCCCTCCGCCCCGCCCCGCCCCCGCCCGCCTTTGCGCGGGTCCGCGCTGCCCGCCGCGTTCCCGGCCCAGCTCCTGGCGCTCCACGGTGCAGCCGCTCGGAGCGATGATCGGCCCCGCGTGGCGGCCGGCGCGGGGCCCGGGGCGGCGGCGCGGGCCGGGGGCGGGACCCCGGAGGGCCCCTCGGCTTCCCGCTGTGGCCGCAGCTTCCTGGTAGAGGGCGCGGCGCCGCAGGGCCCGCAGAGCGGCGTGGCGCAGGGCGGGCGCGGGCGCGGGGTCACCATGAGGACTCTCCGCAGGTTGAAGTTCATGAGTTCGCCCAGCCTCAGTGACCTGGGCAAGAGAGAGCCGGCCGCCGCGGACGAGCGGGGCACGCAGCAGCGCCGGGCCTGCGCCAACGCCACCTGGAACAGGTAAGGCCGCGCCCTCCCGGCCCGCCGCCTGGCACCCCGGAGCCCCCGAGCCGGTCCGCGGGCGAGCGTGCGCCCCGAGCGAGGGGCGGCGGCGGCAGCGGGGCACTTTGCAGTTGGCAGAGAACTTACTCCACCCGTGACCGAGTTGTGCCGGCCGGGAGGGAAGTTTAGTGCAACGTGTTTCTAGAACAGGGACGAGACCGAACCGTGCCAGGGCCGGGCCGGGCCAAAGCGCCCCGCGGGTGGGGGTGGAGAGAGCCTCGGCCGACCCCACCCAGGGCACTCCCACACCTCCGCCTGAGTGCTGCTGACAACCTGGCAGGTAAATCCAGCAGGAAGTGTTTTTACCATTTTGCGGTTGAGCTGTAAGCCGCTCGGGCTCGGTCGGTGAGTGGCCGCGGCGCTTCCTGTCTCTAGGTTTTAGTCCCTTTGGTCGAGGGTGGGCGGGCTGCTTTCCCTTGAGCGGCCCCCTGTCCTGCGCAGCTGTCAGAGGCCGCCCCAGCTGCCCGCATTCCTTAGGGGACCCTCCCCCAGGCCCGAGGCCGGGTTCCCAGAGCTCAGGAGCAGGGGCATGGGAAGACCACCCCCCCCCATCCAGAGCAAGGGCGGGATCCGGAAAAGAGTGGGATTCTCCCGGGGTTCGGCTCCTGAGCCCTTTTCAAAACTAGACATTTCCATCAGCAGGAAAAAAGGGTGGGAAGGGGCGAGTGAGGCAGGCTGTTGGGTAGGGAGGCTGGACTCCGCCTGCTCCCGGCATCTCTCCAGATACCCGGCTAGCTGTGGTCTTGGCCACCCAGAACTGGGCTGTCACGTGGATACACAGCCACTCGTTCATCTACCGCTTCCTGAGCACCATGATGGGTAGGGGCGGCCACCCTGAGACCCTCCTCTGCAGACTAGTCAGAAACGTGTCTGACTCGGTTTCCTTATCTGTCAGTGGACAGGGGCATTCTTCCCCACAGAGCTGGTGTGGTGAGCCTGAAGGAAGGAGGAGGGCTGGGTATCTCATCCAACCACTAACACACATTTTCAGCATAAAAGGCCTTTTCAGCCCTGTAAGGGCCCTGCGAGGTGGGCGCCATTATTAGCCCATTTTAGGATGAGGAAGGAGTCCCTGGGTGGTGTGGACGGTTAAGTGCTTGGCTACTGACCGGAAGGTTGGTGGATGAATATTTCTTGCAGTATCAAGGTGAGAGAAGCAGTCTCCCTCCTCCGTTCCTTGCCGCAGCGTAGTGGAAAGAGCCAGCAAACTTAATTCAAATCCCAGCTCTACCTCTTTCCTGCTGTGTGACCTTGAGCAAGTCACCTAACTTCTCTGGTCGTGAATTCCAACTCATGGCGCCCTCATGTGTGCCAGAGTAGAACTGCGCTCCGTAGGGTTTTCAATGGCGGTGATCTTTCAGCAGATTGCCAGGCCTTCTGAGGTGGCTCTGTGCAGACTTGCTCTGCCAATGTTTGAGTTAGTAGCTGAGCACTTGACTGTTTGCACCACCCAGGACCTCCCCCTTCCTTACCCATAAAACAGGCCAATAATGGTGGCATCTCACTGGGTTGTCACAGGGATTAATGCAAGGGAGCATCCTAACGCCCTCTGCACAACACCCATGGGACAGTGGGTGCTTCTTGATTGTTGACTTGCATCAGGTGGGACTGTGGGTTTGGTGAGCTGTCTCCCACTCCCAGCTGAGGTCTCCTGCAGTGATGGGGGCTCTAGCTGGACACTGGCTCAGAAAGCCCCCCCCATGACCTTGGGACCTGCTCTGGTCTGTGTCTTTCCAGGGCTCAGGGAGGCACCCTGCAGGGAGAAAGTCACTGAGTCCCTCCACTGTTTTCCCTGAGAAGGAACTTAGGCACTCCGGCGGCGTTGCCAGCCTGCAGGGGAGGCCGCCTCCCCCACAGTGCCCACAAGGCTCGGGTCTCCTTGTTCCCACATCAGCCTGGCCCCCTCAGATGGCGGGGCACTGCCATGTCCTGTGCTCCTACTGTGTGCTAGGCCCCGGGCCAGGCCCTTCCTATCCTTTGGCTCACTTAGCCCCATCATAGCTCAGGCAGGAGGTATTACTGCCGCCCCTCATTGTGCCACGGGGGCGCACAGAGAGCTCCTGGGAGGCCTGCCTGGCAGCCCCCCGGCGTAGATGAGGCAGAGCCAGACCCCCGCTCTGTCCTCCACGGGCAGCTGTGGGGATGGAACCAAGGGGAAATGAAGTGCCTTCCCCTGCCAAGTCCCTGGGCAGAAACAGTGGGGATCAGGGTCCCCCTCTGCTCCCTGCCAGGGCCCCCCAGGACAACAGCTTGGTGCAGCAGGTGTTATCACCCTGCAGGTTGAGGTCCAGGCCTGCTGAGCTGTGGGTGCCTCATTTTGAGCCCAAGATGCACCCCCTTTTTTCTGTATGACCCTGGGCACGCCCCTGAAATCCCCTGGGCTTCTGTTTCCTTATCTGGACGTGAGACAAAATTACATACCTGACTGTGTCGTGAGGGTTGAACGCATGCATTCACATGGCCAGTCACTCACTCACTCATGACATGTGTGAACAGCATGCCCCTTGTGCTGGGCGCCATGCTGGACCCAGGGCACAGATACACCCAGAAGAGCCTCCTGGAGCTTAGAGTTTGTGGAGGGAACCAGGAGGCAGACACGGACACCAGCGCACCAACAAGGTAACTGCAGATGGAGGGGGCAGGTGGCTACAGTGCTGGCCACACGCTGCCGGCCTGCCATCCAGCCATGGTCATGTCCATGGGTGTAGGAAGTGCGTTACATGACGGTGGGTGCGAGCCATCTGGCCGCTGGGCCTGTTTGCAACCAGAGGCTGGAGATGCTAGGAGTTGTTTCCTGACTGCATGCTGCTTGTTTATTGAGCAAGTTCCCTCCCTGGACTTGTGCCAGGCCTTGCTGAGGGCTGGAGCTGCAGAGAGGCAAGCAGTAGGGCACTCCTGGCTCCGGGCGACAGAGGACGACGCCCATGTGGGCCCTGAGAAGGCTCACTGCCCCTCCCACCCAAGCCCTTTAGCCGCACCCAGTGCCTGGCTGCACCCGCGTTCTGCAGCCAGGAACCGGCATTCTGGGTCCGTGTCTGTTCTCGCCTTCCCTTTGGGCAGCTCCACTTTATCCCCCACTGGGCCAGGACCTGGTTCCCTGCCTGCGGTTCTGTGAAGGTTGTCTTCTTGAGTTGAGGTGCCAGGTTGTGGCCTCAGACCCTTCCAGGCTGTGGTGTGCTCTGCAGGCTGAGCCAAAGCATCCATGGAGAAGTGGGGGGCATGAGGCCCACGTAGCTGGAGCTGGAGGCCAGGGCTGCTGCTGTGGGGCGTGGGGAGGAACAGAGCATCCTGAGCTGCAGGGAGGCCTGGGTAGGGCAGGAGGCCAGGCCACCCTCCCACTGGGGCCCAGCCTGCAGGCCTTGCTCTCTCCGCCCAACCCAGGACACACCCTTTGGCCCTTGCCCCAGAGGCCTCCCCCTCCTGTCAAGGGAGCTCTTTCCCGCCCCCTCTGGTCACTCACCCCCACCTGGGCCCCAGATCTCTGGGAAAACCCAAGACCCAGAGTGGTCCCAGGGTGACTCAGGGAAGTAGGGGGGATGGCCGACCCTGAGCCAGGGCCCCACCTCTGTCTGGAGAACCCCAGCTGGGCTAACCACTGCAGAGACCCCAGCTGGGGGATGAGAGGGAACTCACCAAACCCCACCCCTACAGACCCACCCGACACAAGGCCCCATTCTTGAGTTGGGCTGATGTGTGTTAACAATCACAGTGCCCACTCCTTGCTGCGCTGGGGTCTGCCCGAATGCTGGAGGCCGTAGTGCACCCTGCACCCAGCCATCCATGGAGTGGAGGCCCCAGCAGGGGAAGGAGCAGGGAGGGGACTCGTGGTACAAGCACACCTTACTCCTCACTCACTCCACATGCGCATCCACCTCCAAGGCCGGAACGATTGGCTTTTAGTTGGGGAAACTGAGGCCAGAGGGGGAAAGGGACTTGACCAAGACCCCATGGCTAATGTAGGGGGGTGGGATCGGATCCCAGGTCTGACTGGAGGCCACTAATGAGGGACACGTTCATGTCCCTGCTTGGGCCCAGGGTGAGGTGGGTGTTCGTGGTAGGAGGAAATTCTATAGCTGTGGTCACCCCAGCATGGCGGCACACAGAGCAGGGACTAAAGCCAGAAGGGTGCAGCCGGCCCACCTTGTCTGCATCGGCTGGTTCTGGACAGGAGCTGGCTGGGGCCATGACAGATGCAGCCGTGGCCCCCAGCCCTCTCTTCGTGTGCTCTACGCTTGTGGTCCCCTCAACAATGTTGTGAGGGGCCTGGGAGCACCCCATGTCACAGATGGCGGTGCAGCCTCACACCCTGACCTACACCAGGCCCTGTCCAAGCCCAGAGCATGGGTTAGCTCCTTTAATCCAGAAAGAACCCTTGAGGTGGTGTCTTAGTCATCTAGTGCTGCTATAACAGAAATACCACAAGTAGATGGCTTTAAGAAAGCTAAATTTATTTTCTCACAGTAAAGCAGGCTGAAAGTCCAAATTCAGGGTGTCACCTCCAGGGGAAAGCTTTCTCTTTCTGTCAGCCTTCTCATCAATCTTCCCCCAGACTAGGAGCTTCTTTGCTCAGGAACCCCAGGTCCAAAGGACAAGCTCTGCTCCTGGTGCTGCTTTCTTGGTGGTATGAGGTCCCCAACCATCTGCTTGCTTCCCTTTCCTTTTATCTCTTGGGAGATAAAAGGTGGTGCAGGCCACACCCCAGGGAAACTCCCTTTACACTGGATCAGGGAGGTGACCTGAGTAAGGGTGGTGTTACAATCCCACCCTAATCCTGTTAACATAAAATTGCAATCACAAAATGGAGGACGGCCACACAATACTGAGAATCATGGCCTAACCAAGTTGACACATGTTTTGGGGGGACTCTTCAATCTATGACAGGTGGGGAACAATACCCCAGTTTTGCAGATGAGGAGACTGAGGCTCAGAGAGGGGCAGATTTGGATCGGAACCCGGGTGTAACTCTGGAGCCTCCCCTTTCAATACTGCCTCATGGGGTTTCTAACGGGCCCCAAAGGAGCCCTGGTGGTGCAGTGGTTAAGAGCTTGGCTGCGAACCGAAAGGTTGGCAGCTCGAACCCACCCAGTGACCCAGGAGAAAGACCTGGCGATCTGCTTCCGTAAAGATTACAGCCTAGGAAACCCTATGGGGCAGTTCTACCCTGTCTCGTGGAGTTGCTATGAGTCGATATCAACTCGGCGGCACCTGACAACAACGAAGGGCTGCCCTGGGTCTGGCACTGGGTCCCACACCACCTCTCGCTCTAAGGCAGTCTAGGTATGGTAAACAGAATCACGGCCCCCAAAGATGTCCACGTGCTAATCCCTGGGACCTGTAAATATGTGACACGCACAGCTAAAGGGACCTTTTAAATGTGACTAAAGTTAAAGACCTTGAGAGGGGAGATGGTCCTGGATAATCTTGTAGGCCCAGTGGAATGACAGGGTTAGGGTTTAGGGGCCTTACAAAGGAAAAGGGGGAGGCAGGAGAGTCAGAAGGAGCTTGAAGAAGGAAGCAGAGAGGTTGGGAGATGCTATGCTTACGGCTTTGAAGATGGAGAGGGGCCACAAGCCAAGGACTACAGGTGGCATTTCTGAGGCTGAAAGAACTGCATAAAAAATTCAATCCTCGAGTTGTAATATTGAAGGATTCTATGGGTGGTATCCTTTTACCATTATTAGTTCAAACTGTATGCTGAGCAAATAATCCAGGAAGCTGGACTATATAAAGAAGAACGGTATGTGAGGATTGGAGGAAGACTCATTAAGAACTTGAGTTATGCAGATGACACAACCTTGCTTACTGAAAGTGAAGAGGACTTGAAGCACTTACTAATGAGGATCAGAGACCACAGCCTTCAGTATGGATTCTAGCTCAACATAAAGAAAACAAAAATCTTCACAAAAAGACCAGTAATCAACATTATGATCATCAAAATACTGAAGTTGTCAAGGATTTCGTTTTACTTGGCACGGAAGCAGCAGTCAGGAGATCAAACAATGCAGTGCATCGGTCAAACCTGCTGCAAAAGACCTCTATAAAGTGTTGAAAAGCAAAGATGTCACTTTGAGGGCTAAGGTGCACCTGACTCAAGGCATGGTATTTTCATTCGCCTCCTATGCATGGGAAAGCTGGACAGTGAATAAGGAAGACAGAAGAAGAATTCGTGCCTTTGAATTATGGTGTTGGTGAAAAATATTGAGTGGACTGCCAGAAGTACAACCAAGTCTGTCTTGGAAGAAGGACAGCCAGAATGCTCCTTGGAAGTGAGGATGGCGAGACTTTGTCTCACATACTTTGGACATGTTATCAGGAGGGATCAGTCCCTGGAGAAGGACATCATCTTTGGTAAGGTAGGGGATCAGCGAAAAAGAGGAAGACCCTTAACAACATGGATTGACACAGTGGCTGCAACAATGGGCTCAAATGTAATGACAATTATGAGGATGGTGCAGGATCAGGCAGTGTTTTGTTCTGTTGTACATGGGACTGATACGAGTCGGAACGGATTCGACAGTACCTAACAACATCAACAACCTGGGGAAACACTGAATGATGCAGGAAGCATCAAAATAACATAGAAGGAATACACAGAGTCAGTGTACCAAAAAGAATTGGCCAATGTTCAGCCATTTCAGGAGGTGGCATATGATCGAGAACCGATGGTACTGAAGGAAAAAGTCCAAGCTGCACTGAAGGCACTGGCGAAAAACAAGGCTCCAGGAATTGATGGAATACCAGTTGAGATGTTTCCACAAATGGATGCAGCGCTGGAAGCACTCACTTGTCTATGCCAAGAAATATGGAAGACAGCTACCTGGCCAACCGGCTGGATCCATATACGTTTCCAAAGAAAGGTGATCCAATGGGATGCTGAAATTATCTAACGGTATCATTAATTTCACAAGCAGGTAAAATTTTACTGAAGATAATTCAAAACTGTTTGTGGCAGCGTATCGACAGGGGATAGCTGGATTCAGAAAAGGAAGTGGAAGGAGGAAAATCATTGCTGATGTCAGCTGGGTCCTGGCTGAGAGCAGAGAATACTAGAAAGATGTTGTGTTAGTCATCTACTGCTGCTGTAACAGAAATACCACAAGTGGGTGGCTTTAACCAAGAGAAATTTATTCTCTCACAGTCTAGGCGGCTAGAAGTCCAAATTCAGGGTGTCAGCTCCAGGGGAAGGCTTTCTCTGTCGGCTCTGGAGGAAGGTCTTTGTCATCAACCTTCCCTTGGTCTAGGAGCTCCTCAGCACAGGGACCCCGGGTCCAAAGGACACAATATTCTCCTAGCTCTTGTTTCTTGGTGGTATGAGGTCCCCACGTCTCTCTGCTAGTTTCTTTCTTCTATATCTCAGAAGAGATTGGCTTGAGACACAGTCTAATCTTGTAGATAGAATCCTGCCTTGTTGACACAACTGCCACTAATCCCATGTCATTAACGTCATACAGGATTTGCAACACAGGAAAGTCACATCATATGACAAGATGGTGACAATTTCGTAATACTGGGAACTATGACCTAGCCAAGTTCATACACCTATTTGGGGGGCCACAATGCAATCCATGACAGCTGTTTACCTGTGTTTTATTGACTAGGCGAAGACATTCGACTGCGTGGATCATAACAAATTATAGATAACATTGTGAAGAAGAGGAATTCCAGGACACTTAACTGTGCTCATGAGGAACCTGGACATAGGCCAAGAGGCAGTTGTTCGGACAGAACAAGGGGATACTTTGTGGTTTAAAGTCAGGAAAGGTGTGCGTCAGGGTTGTATCCTTTCACCATACCTATTCAATCTGTACACTGAGCAAATAATCCGAGAAGCTGGACTATATGAAGAACGGGGCATCAGAACTGAGGAAGACTCATTAACAACCTGCGTTCTGCAGATGACACAACCTTGCTTGCTGAAAGTGAAGAGGACTTGAAGCACTTACCGATGAAGATCAAAGACCACAGCCTTCAGTATGGATTGCACCTCAACATAAAGAAAACAAAACTCCTCACAACTGGACCAATAAGCAACATCATGATAAATGGAGAAAAAATTGAAGTTGTCAAAGATTTCGTTTTACTTGGATCCATAATCAACACCCATGGAAGCCACAATCAAGAAATGAAATGACATATTGCATTGGGAAAATCTGCAAAAGACCTCTTTAAAATATTATAAAAGGGAAAGATGTCACTTTGAAGACTAAGGTGTGTCTGACCGAAGCCATGGTATTTTTCATTCACCTCATGAGCAAGGGAAAGCTGGACAGTGAATACGGGAGACTGAAGAAGAGCTGGTGCCTTTGAATTACGTTTCGAAGCGTACTGAATGGACTACCAGAAGAACAAACAAGTCTGTCTTGGACGAAGCACAGCCAGAGGGCTCCTTAGAAGCGAGGCTGACGAGAAGGACATGCTTGGTAAAGCAGGTGGTCAGCAAAAAAGAGCAAGATCCTCGAGGAGGCGGATTGACACAGTGGCTGCGACAATGGGCCCAAACATACCAACGGTTGTGCGGACGGCGCAGGACTGGACAGTGTTTCTTTCTATTGTTCATAGAGTGGCTATCAGTCCTAACTGACTCACCTGCACCTAACAATGACAAGAGCCATTTTGGACTTCTGACCTCCAGGCTGTAAGAGAGTAAGTGTGTGCTGTTTTCAGCCACTAAGTGTGAGGTGATCTGTTACCGTGGCCACAGGAAACTGAAACTCCGGCTTCTCTCCCTCCCCTCAAGTGCCTTGTCTCCCACCCACCAGCCTGGGCTCAGGGACTCTGCAGCCCCCCTACCCCCAGCCTTCCAGAAGGGAAGGGCGGGGCGGGTCGGGGAGGGAGAGTGAGGCTGAGCAGCCTGGGGGTGGCAGGTTAGAGCCCAAGTTTCCTGAGCGGACTCAGGTGCCTGCCCACCTGGGAAGGTGAGCCTCAGGAGCAATGCTCCAAGCCCTTGCCAGGCTCCCAGGGGAGTGAGGGTTCGTATAGGCCCCCTCCTGCTCAGCCCAGAGCCCCACTGGGGGGCTGTGGCATTTTCCACCAGGTGGACTGAAACCAGGGTGTGATGCCTGTTTGCTGAGGGTCAGGCGAACCTGCCTGCGGGCCTGGTGATGTTGTTATCATGCCCACTATGCAGAAGGTCAAACTGAGGCCCAGCCTTTGGGTGGGATTTGGTTGAGTCACCTACTTGCCTGTGCTTTTCACCTTGACATGACAAGGAGGCTGGGGACACCATCTGTTTGTGGGATGGCTGGCCCAGAGCCAGCTGGACCCCCACTTCATCAGGAGTGGGCCTGGTACCCTAAATACAGGGTGCTCTGGCTGCACGGGGTGGACAGGACAGGCGGACTGGCGCTGGGTCTGTGGCCCTGGCTCCTCCCTGGGCAGCCTATGGGTTCCCAGGGATCCTTAGCACATGCCCCCCCGGGCCAGCCCACTGGGCTCTGGGAGGCCACAGCCAGGACAGCTGGGTTTCACTTCCATTTTGGGGAGATGGGAAGTGACATGAGGCGCTCCTCAGCCTTCCTCACACCCGATCAGCTCGCAGCAAGGTGGTTTGGGTTCCCCAGCTTGGACTTTGGAAAGAACTGGGAGCCGCAGCCTTTGGGGAGAAGCAGGCCCTCCTGGTGCCTTCCCCTTCCCCTCAATGTGGCAGAGAGTGGAGGGGGGACTGTGGGCCAGGGCTCCAAGCCTAAACCCTGCCTCTGCCAGGCATTGAGTTGTGTGACTTTGGGGAAGTCCCTTGGCCCCACTGGGCCCCAGCGTTCTCATTTGTGACCTGGGGTATAACAGAAACTTGACAGCACCTAATAACAACACCTGATGCAGTGGTTACAAGGAGGAGGATGAGAGGCCACCCAGCAGGTGGGCCATGCGGGCTGGGTGTGGTGGCAGGTGGACCGGGGTGGGCTGGGCGTGCTGAATGCGTGGTGTGGGTGGCCCCTTGCCGCAGTCACTGCTAACCATCGAAGCACTCTGCCTAGCTTAAGGGTTAAGGAACCTACCCCCCCTCTGCTTCCTCCTGCCCCTGAGGCCTCCATCCAGGCTGCCTGTTTGGGGCGTGGGGATGGGACAACCACCAGCCCTGAGGGAGGTCTGGGCCCCCAGGGAGAACTTGGCAGGGCCCCTCTGGCCCTCTCTGAGCCTCAGGGTGTGGCTGGGCCCTGGGGCTGTGTCCAGAATGTCCCCCCACAGCCCTTCCCTAGAAGCTCTGCAGCCCACTTGGGCCAGCAGACTGGGGCTGAGTTAACACAGCTGAGGGCCCAGCAGGGGCTGGCGCAGCCGGGGTGGGTTGCCAGCTGTTGGAATTCCTGGTTGGGGCCACTTTCGGAAAGCGGCTTCCTGGTGCTGTCAGACTCCCCGGGATTTTTATTCTTTTCATCTGTAGGTGGAAAGCAGTTTGTGGGGCTGGTCCACCCGGGATTTCTGGTGGAGGTGAACAGCACCCAGCCCTGAACACGTGCAGGCCTCTCCCCAGCCAGGCAAGGGCTTCACGTGCGTGATGTCATGTCACCCTCACAGCTACCTACCTGGGTGGGGGGCGTGCTCACGATCCCCGTCTTAGAGACAGGGAGCGGGAGTTTAGAGACGTGGTGTTGTTGAACACATGAATAAGGGCGCTCTAGTGCCAGGGCCTGGCCCCGGGTCGTGTGACGTGTCCAGCGTGTTCTTGGCCGTTCCTGCTGAGAAGCCGATGGCGGCCGCTGGACGAAGCTGGTCCTCAGCCTCTGGCCTGGCCGGGGCAGGAACCAGCAGTGGGAGCTCAGGCCGTCCCCTCACCAGATCCTCCTTTACCCATCTGGGCTGTGAGGCCATAAAGGTTAAAACCCAAAAACCGAATCCTTTGCCGTAGAGTAGATTCCGATTCATAGTGACCCTATAGTACAGAATAGAAATGCCCCAGAGAGTTTCCTCTTTATGGAGCCCTGGTGGTGCAGTGGTTAAGAGCTTGGCTGCTAACCAAAAGATCAGCAGTTCGAATCCACCAGCCGCTTGCTCCTTGGAAATCTTATGGGACAGTTCTGCGCTGTCCTATAGGGTTGCTATGTGTCGGAATCCACTGGACGGCAATGGGTTTGGTTTTTGGGGAATCTTTACAGAAGCGGATTTGGAGCCTCTGGTGGGTTTGAGCTGCCAACCTTTCTGTTAGCGGCCAAGCATTTAACCACTGTGCCACCAGGGCTCCTTTCTGTACAGATTCTTGTTGTTAGGTGCCATGGTCTAAGATTACTATCTGTGGGTATAATCTCTTTTGGGAATAGGGTTTTCTTTGTTATGTTGATGAGGCCACGTCAGCATAGGGTGTGTCTTAGACCCTATAACTTTTGAGACATAAAAAGAGCTGATGAGGCACCAGAGCAGGGACAAAGCAGGGCAGGGCTGCCAAGTTCTCCCTGGGGGCGCAGGCCTCCAACAGGGTGGCAGTGGTCCCATCCCCACACCCAAACGGGGCCAGCCCAGATGGAGCCTGGGGCAGGAGGAAGCAGGGAGGAGCTTCCTTAATCCTTAACTTAGACTGTTTAGAAGGTTAGCAGTGATGCAGCAAGGGGCCCGCCCACACCAAGCTAGGGGAAGACAGATGCCCTTTGACGATCCCTAAGGAACTCCTAGAAGCTGAGACAAGGATCTTCCCCCAAAGCTAACAGAGAACCTTATCCTAGAGCCGGAGCCGGAGCCCCGTATTCAGACTTCTAACCTCTTCAACTGTGAGAAGATAAATTTCTGTTCGTTAAGCCACTCCCGTGTGGTATTTCTGTTTGAGCCAAAACCCACTGCCGTTGAGTCAATTCCAACTCACAGTGTCCCTATAGGACAAAGTAGAACTGCCCCCATAGAGTTTGCAAGGAGAGCCTGATTCAAACCGCCAGCCTTTTTGTTAGCAGCCGTAGCTGTTAACCACTGAGCCACCAGGGTTTCCTCTGTTACAGCAGCGTTAGGGAACCGAGACATCCAGCTCCCTGTGAGGAGAGGGAGCTGCTGCTGGGCCAGCACCTGGGACCACACTGCAGGCTCTGTGCTCTTGGCAGGGGGTATGGCCTCTCTGACCCTCAGTTTTCTCATCTGTGAAATGGCCGCCAGTCCAACTCATGGGGACCAAACCCATTGCCAATCAAGTCATTTCCAACTCATAGCGATCCTATAGAATAGAGTGAAACTACCCCATAGGGTTTCCAAGAAACAGCTGGTGGGTTCGAACTGCCGACCTGTTGGTTAGCAGACAAGCTGTTAACCACTGCGCCACCAGGGCACCCCTTGTGGGGAAGAGTTAATGAGGCAGACAAGGGCACCAGCACGTGGCCAGCTGTCCCCTCTGCACCAAGATTCAGGGCAGCTGCCAGGCCCTGGGTGGAGGGCAAGCAGCCCTGGGACTCACCCCCTGGGAGATCAAGGCTGGTGGGGAAATGAACAGGAGAATGAATCTGAAAAGTGCAGGGAAATCAGACTGCCCAGGCAAGAGAGGAGTTCACGGAGGGGCAGAGGCCCCAAAGACAAATAGCTGCTTGCCCTGTCCCCTTAGACGAGAAGGTCCTTCCAGTCAGGAGGGGCAGTGGGTCCAAGGACTCTAGGATTCAGGTGGAGAGTGCCCAGGAGCCTTGAGTGCTTCATCCAGGATGGGTGGCTATATCTGGAGGGTCCCGAGCAGAGAAGTGGCTCTGCCACAGTGGAGGGTGGGCTGCAGGGGGAGGCAGGAGGCAGGCTGATGTCCTTCAAGGGCCAGCGAGTCAGCCTGGACAGAGAGAAGAAGGGGTGGTTGGAGACATCCAGGCAGTAGAAATGGGAAAGACTTCAGGACTGATTGGATTGGAGGTGAGGGAGCATCGAGGATTTATTTATTCCCCGAACCCTTACCAACTTCTTTGCTCCAGGTGCTGGCACACAGCACTGAGCTGAAAGCACAGGGCCCTGCACTCTTCCGGTTTATACTTTATGGCGGAGACAGACGGTAATCAAATAATCGCACACCCCCTCTGCCATGAGACAGAGCTGCATGGTGCCCGGCTACCATTACTAAACATTTTGATCAAAGACTCCACAGAAGAATCCTGATCAAAAGGGGAAAATACAAAACAGAATTTCAAATTTTTGTGGACTGTAGACTTTCTGGAGCCATGGAGGGTGGATGAACACCCCCCCACCACCGAAACTATTGCCCTGAGATAATCTTTAAACCTGAAACCAAAAATATCCCCTGAAGTCTTTTTAAAACCCAACAATAGTTTAGCTTAACTAGTAAAGAATGTAGGTCTTAAGCATTATGCTCTTTTAAGAACTGTCTATATGGGATGAAACTGACAACAGCAACTTGAAAGACTTGATAGGAACCTTAGGGGGCAGTGAGTTGATGTTACTGGGGGAGGAGCAACTCAGAAAAGGAGGGTGAGGGTGGTGGCATGACTGAAAGACGGCGATCAGTATCACTGAATTGTACCTGGAGAAACCGTTGGTTTGGTGTATGTTCTGCTGTGTATATTCTCCACAACAAAAAATACAATTTTTTAAAAAAAATTTTAAGAAAAAGGAAAAAAATGATCACATAAATGAGTTTACACACTGACTAGTGAGAAAGCCAATAACCAACCACGTGTGATCTGAAGAAAAGAACGGATAGATCGAAGGAAGGGAGGGGCCAGGGGAGAATGGAACAGCAGGAAGGCATGTGCAAAGGCCCTGGGGCTGGCGGCAGCTTCCACTGTGGGGCTGGGTGCAGATGACAAGGGGGCAGCTTGCTCAGGGAGGCTGGGGGTCCCAGGGGCGGCTCAGAGGCACCCTGAAGTGCATGGTGAGGAAGTCTTTAGAGCAGATTACAGCCCACAGGTCAAATCTGACCCACATCTGGCTGGCTGTGTCTTTTTGTAAATAAAGTTTTATTGGAACACAGCCATGCCTGTTAATTTACCTGTTATCTATGGCTGCTACAAAGGCAGAATTGAGTAGTTGTGACAAGGACCAGATGGGCTGCAAAGCTTAAAATAGTTACTCTCTGGCTTTTGACAGTGCGAGTTTGCAGACCCCAGCTTTAGAGGGTTTCAGCAGGGGCCGGCAATGCCATCAGAATGGCACTTTTGAACTCAGTGGAACCTGAAAGGGGGCAGTGGCTCCAGGGGAAGCCTGGAAGCGGAGGGTGGATTGGAGCCCACCGCTGTGGTGTGGAGGCCTGAATGGGGGGGGGGGGAGGCGGGGCAGGTAGAGGGTAGAAGTCGGGTGGCCAGAGTCCAGAGATGCTGAGAAGCCGTAAGTCACCAGACCTGACTGTGTTGGGGGAAGGCCAAGGGAGGGTGCTCCCCTAGTTTCTGGCCTGAGGGGAGGGTGGCCCCTAGTTTCTGGCCTAGGGGGAGGGTGGCCCCCTCATTTCTGGCCTGGGGGGCGGGTTTTAAGCACACGGGGATGAGGCAAGTTTGCGGGGAAAGTGACGGGTCCAGGTTTGGCTGCAAGCAGGTGTGGGGTGAACAGGACATCTGAGAGGGGGATTCAGAGGTGACACAGGCCTGGGGCTGGGGGAGACCGGGGCTGGGGCACAAGATCTCAGGGTGCTGATGGGTGTGGATGGAGTCACTCAGGGTGGCTGACCCTGCTGTCCGGGGCTTCCTGGTAAAAGGAGGGCAGACCCACCCTACTCCTGCTGGCTGGGCCCATTTCTGTTCCTCCAGCAGGGCGTGGTGTCTGGGGGTGGTGGGGGCCTGTGGACGGCAGCTCCCCTCTGCCCACAGCATCTACCGTGGGGTGATTGCTGTCCTCCAGGATGTAGGGGGCTGGGGGCAAGGAGGAAGGTCTGGGGTGGCAGCTCCCCACTGCCCACAGCATCTACCATGGGGTGATTGCCATCCTCCAGGGCATGGGGGGCTAGGGGCAGGGAGGGAGGCCTGGGACAGCAGCTCCCCTTCTCTGCCTGCAGCATCCACAACGGGGTGATCGCCGTCTTCCAGCGCAAAGGGCTGCCCGACCAGGAGCTCTTCAGCCTCAACGAGGGTGTCCGGTGAGTACCCCACCCACCCCTCCCCAGCCTGGGTCCCAGAGTTAAGGAGGGCAATGCCCAGGGTGGAGGCCACAGCCAGGCCCCCAGTTTGCCAGCGGGCACACCCAAGCTTCCCGCATTGGTCACTGGAGAGCTAGGTCTGATGGGGCAGTGACCGCCAGGCCTTGGTTTCCTGCACTGCCCTGGGACCTCGGCCAGCAGCTGCACTGCTCCCTGGTTACACGGCTTCAGGCCGGGCAGGCCTGCCACCCACACCCCGTTTTTCAGGGGAAGCAGGGCCAGACTGTGACAGTGGCTGGAGATAACACCCACATCCCCTGCTGCCCTGAGCATCGCCAAGGACATTTATCCTGCTAAAGAGGAAGGGCCCACCTGCCTAATGACGGAAAAAGCAATCACAGCCGTGCCGGAGGCCCCTCATTTCCTGTGGATGGCAGAGAAATGAGCATGTGGAGGGGGAGCCGGGGACAGCCACCAGCCCCACGGAGCTGCCGCTGGGAGCCAGGCACTGGTGGCAGCTCCACGAGAACCAGAGAGACTAGCTGCTTGTTAATGCTGGTTTGTGGTCCAGGAGGCTGGCACTCAGAGAGGTCAAGAGACTTACTCAGGGTCACACAGCTGCACAGGACCAAGAGGCGCTCCCCAGCTCTGCTTCCCAGCCCTGACCTGCAGCACACTGGGAAAAGGGGTCAGCAAACCTCCCCCTTTTCCCATCAGGTCGGGAATAAAAGTGTGTTTGGGACCACCAATTAGTGGCTGTCGAATAGATTCTGACTCACGGCAACACACGTGTGTCAGAGGAGAACTGTGCTCCATAGGGTTTTCAGTGGCTGATTTTTTGGATGTAGATTGCCAGGCCTTTCTTCTGAGCTGCCTCTGGGTGGACTTGCACCATTTGCACCCCTGGGGACTCCTAGTGTTATTTAAACCGTGGTAACTGAAGTCCATCCATCTCAGAACCGCAGAGTGAGGGCTGCCAGTGGTTCCGAATCGCCTAAAGCGGTCCCTCTGCTCAGAGTGTCGTTAGCTGCCTTGGAGGTGAGGCCGACGCGTGGCAGCCCCGTGTGTGCCGAGCAGAACTGTGCTCCACAGGGTTTTCAAGGCTGGGAACTTTCATAAGCAGATCACCAGGCCTCTCTTCCGAGGCACTTCTGAGTGGGTTTGAACCTCCAACCTTTAGGCTAGTAGTCGAGCAGTTAACCTAGGGACTCGTGGTGGGAATTGCTGTTGTCATAGCAACCCTGTATGACAGAGTAGAACTGCCCCACGGGGTTTCCTAGGCTGAAATCTTTACGGAAGCAGGTCGTCTGGTCTTTTCTCCTGAGGAGCCACTGGCGGGTTAGAACCACTGAACTTTTGATTAGCAGCTGAGCGCTTTAAGAATTGAGCCGCCAGGACTCCTTTTGATGGGATTACCCATTGCCATCGAGTTGATTTCCAGCTCATGGTGACCCTGTAGGACAGGGAACTGCCCCACAGCGTTTCCAAGGCTGTAATCTTTACAAAAGCAGACTGCCACATCTTTCTCCCGAGGAGCAGCTGGTGGGCTCGAACAGCCGACCTTTCAGTTAGCAGTCGAGCGCTTAACCACTGCATTTGGTCTAGAACGTAAGGGCCCTGGGCCTCGACGTTGGCAGTGGCCGATGTCTTCAGTCTGTGGTTGACATGGAATAGATGCTCACTGTCCTCTCCACCCCTGGAGGTGGCATGCAAAAGATAAGGTTCAGGTCCTAACTCGGATGTGTCCTGTGTGGCCTCGGACAAGTTGCTTGACCTCTCTGAGCCTCTTCTGCCTTGCCTGCCACTGGCTCGATGAAGATTGAATGAGATCTCAAGAATAGAGCAAGGCTTCCTAGTGCTACTGTAACAGATAGCCCAGATGGGTGGCTTTAAAGGATAGAAATTTATTGTGTCTCAGTTCTGGGGGCTAAAGTCCACATCAGGGTCTCAGCTGGGTAGACTCCTTTCTTGTAGGTAGCTCAGGCGTTCTTTGGCTCCTTGGCTTGTACGTGACCCTCAGTTGGCTTCTGACTTGCCAGCGTGTGCGTGTACGTGTGTGTCTGCTCACATGCCTCCATGTCTAATCTGCTTTTGGTTTAGGGCCCACACCACGCTGACCTGGCCTTATTAATATAACAAAGAAAACCCAGTTTCCAAACGGGATATCACAGGTTGGGGATTCCAGCACACCTTCTGGGGAACACAGTTCAATCCCAAGCAGAGGACACACATGCAAACCCAGCAGGGAGAGTGAGCGTGGAGTCCTGCCTGGCTCTGGGGTTTGGGCAGGTAGAAGCAGGGAGCCAACGTGTGTGCTGAAGGCCCGCCCCTCAGGTGTCTCCCTGAGAGAGCATGAGACGCAGTGGCCCCGGCTTTGCCTCTGGGGACCCACGTGTCCTCCTCTGAAGTGGATAGAGGGTGTACTTGATGAGCCAAGACTGTGGACAGTGCTGTTGGCCCAGCCCCCCATGACACATGCCCTGCCCCCTCATGTTGTAGGCTGAAGGGGGAGAGCGCCCAACTGCTCTGTGCCCCCAGCCCCCAGGGTCCCACCCCGCCGACACCTGTGGTCTCTGACTCCTGCCCTCTCATCCCCTCCTCCCACAGGCAGCTGCTGAAGACGGAGCTGGGGTCCTTCTTCACCGAGTACCTGCAGGTGGGTGGTCCTGCTGTCCAGCTGGGCTGGGCTTGCTTCCTGAGTGGGTCAGGTGGGACAGGGTGACCAACCCCAGTGGCAGCTCCACTGTGTCTGACTCAGTTTCCCCACCTGGCCAGTGTGGCTCGTTGTGAAGGTGAAATCATAAGGTGCAGGGGAAGTCGTAGTGCCGTGCCTGGCCCGTGGTGGGTACTCGGTGTCCATTTTGTTACTATTTGTCCACTCCTTCCTGGAATACCATGACCCAGGTGTCCATGTCTGAACCCTCCTGACCCTCGTGGTATCAGCAGCGGCCAAGGTGCCCTGTGCTGACACTGCCCCCATTGGGCCGACCAGCCTGCAGAGCCGATTGACCCACAGGGAACAGGGCAGAGAGGGGCCACGACCTGCCCAAGGTCACATGACCCGAGGGGCAGTGAGCAGTTCCTCGCTCAGTGCTCACTCGGCTCCACAGGGCAGTGTGGACACCCAGGACTCTGTCCACACAGGGGTGTCTGTGTGCAGGTGCAGACCGAGGGCTTGCCCGGCCCAGGGCTGAATGAGGACGCCACATGGTTCCTCACAGCGTGGGGTTTGTGTGTTGTTTTAATATAACAGCTTTCGTGAGATATTGATTCACGTGACATACAATCCATCCATCTAAAGTCTGCCATTCAGTGCTTTTTAGTATATTCACAAGGTTGTGCCATCCTCGTCATTGTCTAATTCCAGGACTTCCAGAATATTTCCATCACCCCAGAAGAAACCCTGTACCTGTTAGCAGTTACTGGCCAGCCCCCCAGCCCCTGGAAACCACTGGCCTCCTTTCTGTCTCTGGCTTTGCCTGTTCTGGGCACTTCATAGAGGTGGGATCATAGAGGAGCCCTGGTGACATGGTGGTTAAGAGCTACAGCTGCTGACCAAAAGGCCGGCAGTTCAAATCCACCAGCTGATCCTTGGAAACCTTATGGGACAGTTCTACTCTGTCCAATAGGGTCACTGTGAGTTGGAATCGACTTGACGGCAATGAATTTGATTTGGTTTTTTGGAATCATAGAACCCATGAATGAGCTTTTGTATCTGGCTTCTTTCACTTGATGTAATGTTTTCAGGGTTCATCCATGTTGTCCCATGTATCAGGGTTTCATTCCTTTTTATGACTGAGTACTAACCCATTATATGCAAATACAAGGAGCCCTGGTGGTGCAATGGTTAAGTGCTCAACTGCTAACCAGAAGGTTGGCTGTTCGAACCCACCCAGTGGCTCTGTTGGAGAAAGACCTGGCAATCTCCCCATGTAAAGATTACCACCTAAAAAGCCTACGGGGCAGCTCTACCCTGTCACATGGGGAATCGCTGTGAGCGGGAATCGACTCCACCGCACACAGCAACAACGTACGCACACACAACATGTTGTTTATCCTCTCATCATTGAGGGCCACCTGGGTTGTTTCCACCTGGTGGCCGTCGTGACCAGTGCTGAGACCACGTGGTATATTCTCAGCCGAGATGCCAAGGGCAGCCGTGGGCGCGTCTGTGCTGTGAGCCTACTGTTCATGGTGGTAATTCACCAGCTGGGCCTGCAGTAAGTGGACCACCCCCAACTTCTTAAATCCTCTGTCACTGGGTCACACGACGTGAAGAACCTCAGCCTCGGCCTGTCTCTCAGGGGACGTCCCTGCAGCTGCCTCCTGTCCCTGGACAGCACAGGTGGGGTCAGTTGTTAGTGTGGTCCAGGCTGAGGGTGTTCAGTGAGTCCCTTCCCCGCCTGGTGGAGCCCTGGGGCCCTGTTGGCTGGCAGGCTGAGGGTCTTCCATAAGTCCCTTCCCTGCCTGGTGGGCCCCGGGCCCTGCTGGCTGGCAGTGACAGCACGCACGCTCATCTTGTCCCTGCCTGGTAGGTCCCGGGCCCTGCTGGCCAGCAGTGACAGCGCCTATGCTCATCTTGTCCCTGCCTGGTGGGCTCCGGGCCCTACTGGCCGGCAGTGACAGCACGCATGCTCATCTTGTCCCTGCCTGGGGGGCCCCAGGCCTGCTGGCTGACAATGACAGCACCCACGCTCATCTTGTCCCTGCCTGGGGGGCCCCAGGCCTGCTGGCCGGAAGCGACAGCACCCATGCTCATCTTGTCCCTGCCTGGAGGGCCCGGGGCCCGCTAGCCAGCAGTGACAGCACCCATGCTCATCTTGTCCCTGCCTGGAGGGCCCGGGACCTGCTGGCCAGCAGTGACAGCACCCATGCTCATCTTGTCCCTGCCTGGAGGGCCCGGGGCCTGCTGGCCAGCAGTGACAGCACCCATGCTCATCTTGTCCCCGCCTGGGGGGCCCCAGGCCTGCTGGCCGGCAGTGACAGCACGCACGCTCATCTTGTCCCCGCCTGGTGGCCCCGGGGCCTGCTGGCCGGAAGTGGCAGCACCCATGCTCATCTTGTCCCCGCCTGGGGGGCCCGGGGCCTGCTGGCCAGCAGTGACAGCACCCACGTTCATCTTGTCCCCGCCTGGTGGCCCCGGGGCCTGCTGGCCGGCAGTGACAGCACCCACGCTCATCTTGTCCCCGCCTGGTGGCCCCGGGGCCTGCTGGCCGGAAGTGGCAGCACCCATGCTCATCTTGTCCCCGCCTGGGGGGCCCGGGGCCTGCTGGCCAGCAGTGGGAGCACCCACGCTCATCTTGTCCCCGCCTGGTGGCCCCGGAGTCTGCTGGCCGAAAGTGGCAGCACCCATGCTCATCTTGTCCCCGCCTGGGGGGCCCGGGGCCTGCTGGCCAGCAGTGACAGCACCCACGCTCATCTTGTCCCCGCCTGGGGGGCCCGGGGCCTGCTGGCCAGCAGTGACAGCACCCACGCTCATCTTGTCCCCGCCTGGGGGGCCCGGGGCCCGCTGGCCGGCAGTGACAGCACCCACGCTCATCTTGCAGAACCAGCTGCTGACGAAAGGCATGGTGATCCTTCGTGACAAGATCCGCTTCTACGAGGGTGAGTCTGGCGGGGGCCCAGGACCTCGTGCTGGGCCCCTGCGCTGGAGGGGTGTCGGGTGGGTGCCAGGGGGCCGTGCACCGCAGGTGTGCCTGGAGGGTGTCACAGTGACTGCTGGGCCGTGTCAGGGAGTGCATCTGCCCACCAATTTGTAGGGCCCAGCAGGACCGCAGCACTGGCAAGGGGGCCCTGATTCTCCTCACTGCCTGGTAGGGTGATTCGCATCCTGGCTGCCTGGGGGAAGCCCTGAAAGGGTCTATGAGGGCCTGCCAAGAACTGGCTTAGGGCGTAGTTTGCCCTAAACTCCACAAGGGAGAAGGAAGAGTCCATGAGGCACAGGGTGGTGGCTGGAAGTAGTTTCCAGGCTGAGTTCTAGAAGGGTTGGCTGGTGAACGGCGCCTCTGCCCTCAGAGGAGGAAGCAGCAGGGGCCAGGAGACAGCTGGTCCACCAGGGTACGTCCACCAGGAAGCCTCGTTCCCTGGTTTAGGGTTCTTTGGTGGCAAGCAACAGAAACAGTGTCTGGCAAACTCGGCAGGAAGCACATGTGTTGGGAGAGCCTTGACGAGCTTACAGACCCACTGGGATGCTGGAGAGCCAGGCGTGACAGGGGCCGAAGCCAGGCCAGCCCCTGGGGCCCACACAAAGAGAGGCTTCTGACAGGATTGTAGAGAAAGTGTGGAGACCTGGTCTGAGAGACAGCCCCGATGTGTATCTGCGGCTGCTTGGAGGACCATCCGCCAACGCTGCTAATGCCTTAAAGTGGCGGTTCTGAGATGCCTGGGTCTCAAGGTCCCTTTACACCCTTAAAAAGTATGACTACTACCAAGAGCTTGCCATGGAAAATTCTAGAAAATGCAAGATCACATGAGCATACACATTCTATTACCTGTCAGAGCAATGACACACATCATCACGTACCGTGTATTTTCCGGAAATCTCCACCCTGCCCTCATGAGACATTAAGAAAGGCAATTGGAAAGTTTTGATCTCGTGGACCCCTGAAAGGCTCTCAGGGGCCCCCAGACCACCCTGTGAGCACCTCTGGGTTAAAGCCTCCAGAGGAGGTTTTCACAGACACCTGAGTGGTGACCTGAAGCTGGATGCCGTGGCTGGCCTGTTGAACCTTAAAACCAAGATCCAAAAAGCCCTCAAGTGTGCCCAGAGGGGACTTTGTCAGGACGGTCAATAAGTCCATGTGGCGGAGGAGAAGGTGGGGGGCGGGTACCACAGGGGAGCAGCTGACCAGGTCTGGTGCCCAAGGGCTCGGCGCTGGGCACTGTAGGCCAGTTTTCTCTTCATTCTCTCACCCACCCCATGACATCTTGGTGTCCCCGTTTCACAGTTGAGGACAGACACAGTGATACAGGTGATCTGCCTGTGGTCACGCTGCAAAGCAGGGAGGCAGGATTCCAACCTGGGTCTGCCTGACTCCTGAGTCCATGTCCTTTGCCCTTTTAAAGGCCCAGGGGTCCCAGTGGCTTCCCTGCCCGGCTTGGGCCTAACAGGTCCCAGCAGTCTGGGGCCCCCAGTGTCTGAAGGGCTTGTGTGTGCTTCATTGTGGATGGATCAGCATCGGGAGAGAGCAGGTTATGGGGAGAACTCAGTTCAAACCCACTCTTTGCTGAGGGCCTACTATGGGCTAGGCCCTGGGAGTGTGCCTACTACGTACCAAACTCAGTGCTTCACACTTGTTAACTTACTTGTCCCCCAACAACCCTGTGAAGGAGGCCCCCATTATCGTCAGTGGACATATATATGGGGAAACCGAGGCACAGTGAGGCTAAGTGTCTTGCCCAGGACACACAGTGCCGGCTGCAAATGAGGGCAACCGGCTCCGAGCTGCCCTCTGTGCCTCCCTGCTCTGCTACTTTTTCCTCCCGAGGGCTCACTCTGGCCTGTGGGGAAGGGCTGTTAGCCCATTTCACAGAGGAATAGACTGAGGCCTGAGAAGATCCCAACGTGCTCCCAATGAACTAGGGACTGCTGGTCTTGCACAGTGCACATCGGGTGGGACCCACGAGGCAGGAGCCTGAATACCAACCAGATGGGGTGCGGGAGTTCTTCTTGGAGGGGGCAGCGCTCAGGCTGGCGGGACGGGGTGGTGAGGATTTGGCTCCCGGCAAAGGCGCCCTCCTACGGCCCACTTCTGACTCGGCACATTCTGATAGTGTCCACACTTCCACCCTCCCACCCAGGGGTGCTGGGCACCGTCAGAGAAGGGCAGCTTTGTGTGGCTGTGGAGCCCTGCCCACAGCATCCATGCCTGCCGGGCCACCCAGGGACCAACAGTGCCCTCCGTCTTGCCAGCCCATAAACCTGCAGGGATGGAGCCCAGGCCAGGGTCAGTGGCCCTGCCTGGGGTCCTTTCCCCTGTCCAGTTCAGCATCCTCATCTTAACACCATAGGGCTGGCCAGCTCCACCCACGTGCTCAGCATGGGTTTTCTGGGTGTTCACTATTTGTCAGGCTCCGGGTGGCCCCAGGGGACCTAGAGACAGAAGATACCCAGGTACTACCCTGCAGGGCCACACAGGCAAGCTGGGGACACAGACGGTAACAGTAAAACCAAAAACCAAACCCAGTGCCGTTGAATCGATTCCGACTCATAGCGACCCTATAGGACTGAGTAGAACTGCGCCATAGAGTTGGCAGTGACAGTACAGTGTGATAATGTCATGGTGGAGGGAAGCCCTGGGGAAGGAAGGGTTTATTCCAGCCTGGTAGTCAGGGAGGGCTGCCTAGAGGAGGTGTGTTCAGATGGGTCTGTTCAGATAAACATCTGGCCTTTTCAGGCTCTTTGCAGTGGGGACAGTAGCCACCCTCGCACCCCGAAGGGTGGGTGGCCTCAGAGACCCCCTTCCTCCTCCCTCTCTAGTTTGGGTCCCAGTGGAAGCTCCAGGCTCTCTCAGCTTGTCTTCAGTCCCGTGGCTCGGCTAGAGGGGTTGGGCAGTGGCTCCAGCGCAGAGTAGGTGGGCCCGCCCCTTCTCCCACCCACTACGAGGCCTTGGACTCAGACCCAAGCAGCGCAAACCCTGCAAATTGGAGACAGAGGCAGCCTTATGGTGGACGGGTGTCTTGCCAGGAAGGTGAACTGCAACCAAGAATGTGGCCTGGGGACCTCAGAGGGTGATGGCTTCCAGGGACCAGCCCACTGCAGCCAGGGTCCCTTCTCAGCAGCCAGACTCTCCAGAGCTGTGAAGGAGGGGACAGGGTGGTTTCTGCTGGCCCTGGGCCCTGCCTGCTTTCCCAGCTGGGAACTGAGCCAGGCTTAGGTCAGGGGGCCTAAGTCCGTGCAACAGCACCTCCGCGCACACGCCCTGTGCTTCACCTCAGCTGCCCCTACCCTGGGCTGTGTCCCCTAGAAGGCCCCCTGGGGCATCTGGCACCATCATGGGCCCTGTCTTCAGTCTGCCTGCCATGGGCTGTAAGGCTAGAGCCTGGGATCAGGCTGGCTCCCTCTGCACCCAGGGTGTCACATCAGCCCCCAACACGCACGGACTGAGTACAAGGAAGAGAGACAGACTGACAGACCCGCTCCTGGATGAGACCCAATAGCACGGTTGGCCCACCCGGACTGGTGCCTGCCAGGCGTTGCCATCTGCAGCAACCTGGATGTGAGCCAGGAAGGGGCACACACGTGTCCACCCAGTAGCACCGTGTGGACTTACTGAGCACTCCCTGTACGTCAGTGCACCCCTACCCAGGTGGGAACTTTCTCATGTGGCCCATTTCACAGAGGTCAACACTGAGGCTTAGGTCGGCGAGCCCACCTGAGGTCCTGCAGTGTAGGGCAGAGCTGAGCTTCCACCCCGAGCTCTCCAGCTCCATAACCACTGACGACCCACCACCCTCCAGGTACCTCTGCAGCACAGTCCCCAGCAGAGTGGCCAGCCCGGGTCCGAGGCCATCCTCCTGGCCTGGCCAGTGCGTGGCTCCGGCTGGGCCCAAGGTGGGGTTTTATGGCATCCGCCCTCCACCCTGTGTTTCCACCCCGGGGGCTGGAGAACCGCCCGCTTAGGAGCCGCAGCCTGGCCGGCACCCAGAGCCACCCCATGGCCACCCAGGGACTGAGGCGCCTTTCTTCCTGCCCGGCGACAGCAGGGACTGAAGGGGCCTTTGTGTGCACAGAGCTGTGCAGGGCAGTGAGCATCTGCCCGCGGGGCATTCCTGCGGCCAGTCCCTGCAGAGCCAGGTACGGGCCACCTGGGAAGCTGGGCTGAGGGTGGGACTCAGGCTGGATGGGCCTCAGTGCTGCTGGTGGCCAGCCCCACTCGAGGGCCCCAGCACAGGACCCAAGGAGCGTGAAGAGAGGAGGCAAAGGCCTTGTCTGGCCTCCATCCCCATGGAAACCTTGAGGTGGACCCCGGCCTCAGCAGCGTGGTCTGGACGCCAGCCAGTGTTCGGTTTCCACCCAGCCCGTTTTCCCCTCTTCACTCGTCAGCTCCATCAGCATCTGGGTTTTCTCCAGCTGATTGCACACAGGGCCTCCGGATAGGGGTCTGCCCAGCAGCAGAGACTTTGGGGGCTTGTGGGGACACAGGCCTGCTCAACCCAGACCCAGCAGCCCTGCATCCCAGCTCCCTGCTCAGTCCGGGCAGAAAGGCCAGGGGTCAGGAGCCTCGTGGTGGAGCCTAGAGCCGGCTTAAGGGCCGCTCAGCTTTCCCCATTCCCCAAGGGCCTCCACCCTGAGGACAGCACCCCTCCCTCCCCCAGCAGCAGAGATGTGTGCAGAGCTTGTCCCATGCCTGCATAGTCAACAGTACAAACTCCTCCTAAATCTGGCTTGGACTGACACCTTCTCCAGGAAGCCTTCCTTGCTTGACTCCCTCCACCTTTCTTACTCTGGATACCTTGTTGCTGTTATAAGAGGTCTCTCTGGCTCCCCAGCCCTCTGGGATGGAGCAGAACTTGCTCTTTGAGGCAGATGACCTCGAACTGTACCTCGGCTGCCCCAGGTGGTAGATGCATAACCATGGGCATTCCCCTCCTCTCCGTTCCTTCATCTGCTCCATGGGGCATTGTCATTGTATTTTCACTCAGTCTCCTGCTTCCCTGTCACATGGTGGGACTGGGGCTGTTTGAAGCTCCACTGGGTTTCCAGGTCCCAGTATCAGGCCCAGCATAGAGCAGGTGCTCTGTCAGTGTTTGTTGGATGGGACGACAGATGGCTGGACGGGTGGATGGAAGGAGGGGGGTAGAGAAGGTAGATGGATTGGTAGATGGGTGGGTGGGTACTTGGGTGGGTGGATAGGCAGGTAGATGATGGATGGATAAATGATGGGTAAATGGGTGGATGAATGGGCACATGGGTGGATAAATGGATGGATGAACGGGTACAGGGGTGGATGGATGGATACATGGGTAGATGGGTGGATGATGGACAAATAAATGGTGGATGGGCGGGTGGGTGGATGGATGGATGAATCCTGAGTGGTTGGAGGGATGAGTGCGTGCCTAGGTGGATGGGTAGATTTGCCGACTGCTTGGCAGGGTCATCAGGAGGATTGAGTGAGATCGAATGTAAGCTGAGGCTTTTGTTAAGGACGTACCTGATGAGGGAACAGGAACTCGCACCTGGCATTTACCAGTCCTTACACTGCACCAGAAATGCTGGTGGCATAGTGGTTAAGTGCTACGGGTGCTAACCAAAGGGTCGGCAGTTTGAATCCACTAGGCGCTCCTTGGAAACTACGGGGCAGTTCTACTCTGTCCTATAGGGTCGCTATGAGTCGGAATCGACGGCGCTGGGTTTGGTTTTTTTTTTTTTTTTTTTTTTTGGTCACACTGCACCAGGTCCTGGGCCCTGGTTTAATCACATGTCATCCCATCAGCTCTGGGAGTTTGATCCTGTTACTGTCCCATTTCACAAATGGGAAGACTGAGGCACAGGGAGATTAAGTAGCTGGCCCAGGGTGACGGAGCCAGGAGTCAAGCTCAGGCAAGTGCCTCTGGGCTCAGAACCCAGGCCCTCAGCTCTAGGGCCCTCCTCTTGGTGACCGAGATAATTCTGGGTTCTCAGTGAGCTGACAGCGCCTGCTGGAGCCGTTTGGTGACGACTTTCTGTGCCTACAGGACAGAAGCTGCTGGACTCGCTGGCGGAGACGTGGGACTTCTTTTTCAGTGACGTGTTGCCTACGCTGCAGGCCATCTTCTACCCCGTGCAGGTGAGAGGCCCCGCAGCGAGGGGAGCACATCTGCCCACACCATGTGGGACCCCAGGGTGGCGGCGGGAAGGAGGCAGGCCTGCTGTCCCGTTTGGCCATTCCTGGGTGTCTCAGCCTTGCACGTCACCAGCCATCTCTGAACCTGTTCCCATACCTACAAAACAGAAACAAGGACAGCTCCCTCTTACAGGCCCTGTAAAACCCAAGCAATAAGGCCCGGGCCTGGCACAGTAGGCGCTGTGTGTGGCAGTAACCCAGGAAGCCATAGTGCCCTCTCTCCTTAGGACAGGGGTCACCTGGGGGTGAGGATGCTCATGGGCAGGGGAGGAGGAAAGAGGTGGACGGAGCCTGAGGGTCAGCGAGTCCACCACCCCCGCCCCCGTGACCCGCCCAGAGCTAAGGACATGGGGGAGGAGGAGTGAAGCAGCTGTTAAGATGAACAGCACACACCCTCACACGCAGCACTTCCTCCCCTGCCCCGACCTCCCAGAGCAATGTCAGCTCTGATAAGCTGAAGGACCCAGTCCTCTCGACTGCCAAGTCGGCCCAAGACCTCAGACACCAGCCTCAAGCTTGGTGGTCTCCACGACACTCTCACTTCTGAACTGCTGGCTGCAAGTTCAGGGGTCTCACACTACCCTTCAGGATGCCAGCTGCAAGCTCGGGGGCTCCTCTGGGCTCCCTCACTCCTGACCTGCTGGCTCCCACCACTCCCTCGGGTTTGATAATTCGCTAGAATGACTCACAGAAACCATGGAAAGTGTTGTGGGTACAATTACAGTTTTACTGTAGGAAAAACGGCACAAATGAAGAGATACATAGGGTGAGGTCTAGGAGGGTTTCATGTGCCGAGCCTCCAGGTCCCAAAAAGGGACATGCTGCCCTCTGCATCAATGTCTGTCACCAACCGGGAAGCCCAGGGAGCTTCCATGTCCAGCGCTATAGCTGGAGGTCTCTCAGCTCCCAGCACCTTCTTCCTGAGGTCAGTCCATACCATGAGGTGGCCTTTCTGGTCTGGCCAGCCCTCACCCCCAGCCTGCCTCATCGCCTCGCCCAACCTGTCACCTAGATGTGGTCTAGCGTCCTCACCAAAGACACTTAAATTCCAAGGCTTTCTAAGATATTATGTCCCAGGAACCAAAGGCAAAGACCAAATACTTGGGGTGAAGTTAATGTAAACCCCTCACCCACTGATGACAGCACTGGGGTGGGGTGGCACATCCTGGGTCCACAGGGCAAGGAGCCGTCGGTGCGCCAGCTGGCCCTGCTACACTTCCGGAACACCATCACGCTCAGTGTGAAGCTGGAAGACGCGCTGGCGCGCACCCATGCCCGTGTGCCGCCAGCCATCGTACAAATGCTGCTGGTGCTACAGGTGAGGGGGCACCTGGGCGGTCGGGATGCATCAGGTCAGGCTCCCCAGAGACAGAGCCCCAGATGGCGACACACAGAAGAAACTGGAGGAGGGCAAAGCACGGGGCGCAGGACCCAGACCAAGATGAGGTTCCGGAGACATCTAGCCTCAGCCTAGTCCACAGGGAGCGTGGGAGTGTGCAGGGCCCCACAGGTTGGCCACTGTGGGCAGGGGCTGGGCAGAGGGCCTGGGTGATGTTCTGGTATCTGTCTGTTTTAGCCTCCTAGTACTGCTGTAACAAAAATACCACAAGGGGGTGGCTTTAAAGAACAGGAATTTATCATCTCACTGTTTAGGAGGCTGGAAGTCTGAATTCAGGGCGCCGGCTCTAGGGGAAGGCTCTCTCTGTTCGCTCCGGGGGAAGGTCTTTGTCTTACCTCCGCTAGCCCCAGCGTTCCCTGACTCCTTGGCGATCTCCATGTTTGTGCTTGTTCTTGTGTCTAATCTGCTTTTTATAACTCAGAAGTGATTAGGTTTAGGTCCCACCCCACAAAGATTAAGAAAAAAAAAAAACACTGCTGTTGAATGGATTCAGCTCGTGGTGACCCTGTGCCTTACAGCGTAGAACTGAGCTCCGGAGAGTTTTCTCGGCTGTAATCTTTATGGAAGCAGATCACCAGACAGACCTTTCTTCTGAGCTGCCACTGGCTGGGTTTGAACCACCAACCTTTTGGTCAGTAGTCGGGCACAGACCTTGCCATCCAGAAACTTCTACAATGATAGGGCCTCATTGACATGACAAACCCCTATTTTCAAATAGGATCACATCCACAGGTATAGGGGTTAGGGTTCCAAGAAGTATTCTGGGGACACAAAGTGCACTGGCTGCCAGGTCTTCTGTGAAAAGCCCCAGCTAGGGGAGTTGAGCTGCAGGGCCCGGGACAGAGAGAGCCCATCACAGCTTCTCCAGCCCTAGAGCCCGGAAGGGACGGAAGCCAGGAGCTGCCTGCCCAGTGCCTCGCCCACTCAGGTCTTTCCTGGGCAGCCAGCAGAGCAGCTGGATGGTGAGGGGCTGCGGCCATGGACCCTTCACACAGAATGGGCTTTGCAGTCAGGCTTACCCAGGTTTGAAGCCAGCTCTGCGCCTTCCCACCTGTCTGCCTTCAGGCAAGCAGCTCCACAGGGCTTTCAGCTCCATCAGCACCTCAGCTCCGTCAGCTCCACAAGGCTTTCAGTGGCTGAGTTTTGGGAAGTAGATTGCCAGCCCTTTCTTCCGAGGCACCCCTGGGCGGCCTTGAACCTCCAGCCTTTTGGTTAGCTGAGCATGTGACTCGTTTGTACCACCCACGGACTCCTTGGATGTTGAGAAGGTCCCACTTTAATTGTATGAAAGTTTGCTGTGTCCCCAGCACGTGGTGGTGGCCAGGCTTCTCCTTGGCATGGTGCTGCTGCCACCTGGTGGTCATCATGCCGCTGGCAGCTTCCCACCTTGTCCCACTGGCCCTAGGCTGGGCAGGCTGACTATGGAGGCAGAGGACAGGGTGGCTGACTGTGGAAGGGACAGCCTGGGCAAGGGCGCCTGACCCCCTCCGTCCTCTTGCAGGGGGTACACGAGTCCAGAGGCGTGACTGAGGACTACCTGAGGCTGGAGGCGCTGGTCCAGAAGGTGGTATCACCCTACTTGGGCACCTACGGCCTCTACTCCAGCGAGGGTTCCTTCGCACACTCCTGCATCCTGGGTAGGTCTCCCCTGGGCCAGGATGGGGTGGGGGCATTACCTGGAACTAGGGTGCCCTTTCTGCGGTGACCATCAGCCTCCTTCACCTCTGTCTAGGGTTGGGGGGTGGGCAAAGCCTCCCAATGAACAGACTGGCAAACTGAGGCCCAGGGAGGGGAAGCAGCCTGCCCCACAGCAAAGTCCTGGCCAAACAGGATCAAACTCAGGATTAGCTTTCTCAGTCATTCAGCACACCTGTCCTGATGGCCACCCTGCCCCACTGGGGCTGAGCACATAGAGATAGCTCCCTCCTTCCAGACACCAGGAATGGTGATGAGGGGGCTTCCTGAAATCCTGGGGGGGGCGGGGTGGGCTGCTACCTCCCACTACCTCTACCTGCACTAGAGCTGAACAGGTGAGGGCTTGGCTGGGCAGAGTCACCTGGAGCAGGAAATGCTGGCTTGTCGTTCAGGGAAGTCCAGTGGTTTGCCGGGCTGGGCGCAGAGAGACAGGCCGGGAGGGGACCTGGCGGACGTCCTGGGCCGCCTGGCGTGTCTGGCAGAGACCAGCCAGCCTTGCTCATCAGACGGTTCGTTTATTTAGCACCACTTGATCACGTGTTGGGTCAGCTCTCTTCCTTGGGGCTGGGGGCTCAGCAGAGACCAAGGCAGGCCAGCCCCACCCTGTGAGCTCACAACTGACCGGGGATGGGACCAATCAGTGATCCTTCCCAGGTGGTCTGTGCAGGAAGGGTGCCCAGGTGACCTGAGGGTGGTAGGTGAGGAGCCCAGGGGAGGCCTCACTGCAGAGGTGACCGCTGAACTGAAGGACGGGGAGGAGCCAGGCTTGGAAAGAGGTGTGCGTGGAGCAGGGCTGGTGGTCAGGGGTGCCAGGGCCCCGGAGTCCGGCCCACCCCCAGGAGGGCTGTGCGGGGAAACATGCCCCCGCATCCAGAGTGGCTTCTTGATGCAAGTATCCCATCTGCCCACTGGGCTTAGCTCGGGCAGGACCCCAGCCCCAGAGAGGAGAGTGTTGGAGCCTCTGGGCTCTCAGGCCAGGAAAGGCCCGGGAACCACTCGCCATGCACAGCCCTGCCCTCTTGTGGCCACGGTCTGGAACTGCAGGGTCCTGGGTGGGAGCCTGAACCCTTCTCCCTCACCTGCCTGGCCTTAGCCCACCCGGACCACCGAAGGGCCTCCTCACTGACTCCCTGCTTCTGCCCTTGCCCCCAGTAGCCAGGGAGACCCATTTACAGTGGCCAGGCCATGTGCCCCCTGCTGGGACATCCAGGGCTCCATCACACTCAGCATAAAATCCCCAGGCCTCACCTTACCCTGAAGGGCCCTCACCTGCCCTCCTTCACTGTCAGTCACCTGGGTGGGTTGTCCCCCCGTCCCCCTCCACACTAGGATACCAGGGAAACAGCACAGAGGTTGGGTGTCTTTCTGGGGTCCCAAGGGCAGTAACTGGCAGGGTGGAGACGGGAGACTCACACCTTGGCCTGCCCTGTGCCACCCCCACCAGAGCAGGTGGAGAGGCTGGGACCCCAGAAGAGAGGGCTTGTCAAGGCCACAGAGGGAGGGGTCTGGTGTCAATTGGGGAGAAGCCCATCTCCTATCCCTCCCTCTGGCGGTTCCCTCCCTCCCTCCCCTTTCCTCGGCCACTGCCACAGGCCACAGGCCACAGGCCACTGCCACATTCCACCCGGTCAAGCTACCCCACAGAAGTGGGGTGGGGCAGAGCCTGGGTCTGCATCCTTGTACCTTGTCACTAAGGAGCCATGGTGGCACGGTGGTTAAACACTCAGCTGCTAACTGAAAGGTCAGCAATTCAAACTCACCAGCTGCTCCATGGGAGAAAGATGTGGCAGTCTGCTCCCTTAAAGATTACAGCCTTGAAATCCCACGTGGCAGTTCTATTCTGTCCTGTAGGGTCACTGTGAGTCGGAATCAACTTGACGCCAACGGGTTTGGTTTGGGTTTACATTGTCCCTTCCTGCAGAGCTGGGGTGCAGTAGGCGCTCTACGTTAGGGTAGCCTCTGGCCTGAGGGGCGGCCTGGGTGTGCTGGGGCACAGGACCAAGCAGGCAGTGGCTGTGGAGGGGTGCCTGCCTGGCCTGTACCTCCACCCACTCGGGACACCTTGCCCCCTCTGCCCCTTCTCTCCGCAGAGAAACGCCTTCTGCGCCGCTCGCGCTCTGGGGACATCCTGGCCAAGAACCCCGTGGTGCGTTCTAAGAGCTACAACACGCCGCTGCTGAACCCGGTGGCTGAGCACGAGGCCGAGGGGGCCGCAGGCGGTGGCACCGGCATCCGCAGGCACTCTGTCTCCGAAATGACATCGTGCCTCGAGCCCCAGGGCTTCGCTGACGCAGCCCCCCACTCGGGGCCCTGCCCCAGCAGACTGTACCCCCCGGCCCAGGCTGCCGAGCAAGGCCTGGACCCTGCCCACAGCTCCCCTCCCACCTCGAGCCCCGAGAACCTGGTGGACCAGATCCTGGAGTCCGCCGACTCGGACTCCGAAGGGATCTTCATTGACTTCGGCCGGGGCAGCGGCTCTGGAGAGTTCGAGGGGGCCGGGGGCCAGCAGAGCGTCGTGTGAGGGACGTTTTCACCAAGCCCAAGCGTGCATGTGTGTGTGTGTGTGTGTGTGCATGCGTGTCTGGTGTGTGTGTGCAAAACTTTTTTACTCTGCCCGGTCCTCACCGGTCTCCTGTCGGCCTTCCCCCTGGGCCCCGTTCACTTCCGTATTCCGGAATCATCTTTGTGGGGAAACGACCCGCTGCCCCTGCTCGGCCCAAGCCACAGCACCCCTCCATCCGGGCGTCCGAGTCACTGACCCCACCGACCCTCACGTAGCGTCTCTCAAGTGCACATCCATCAACTTCGTGCCCACAAGGTGGGGTCGGCCACTTGCTCCCCACCTTCCTGGCCACCCCAAGCCCCCGAATGTCCACGCTTACGGAGAATGGGAATCCCAGGGGATTCTGTCTGCCCCGGCTAGGCCAGGCCCCAGGAGGCCTCTGTGCATGGCTCTGTCCCAGGACCCTCTGCTGGTGGCCATGGGATGGGAAGGGCAGAATAAAGTGTGTCTGCCCCTCTCCTGTCTCTTGACTGGAGGGACAGGCCTGTCCACACCATCTAGGCCTTGGCATCCTCCTACCTCGGGTTCTCTTTCTAGCCCTGATGGCACAGCTCGGAGGTCACCAGAAAAGCAGATCTCAGAAGTGGTAGGGGCCCTATAGGGGGCAGGGGGCAGGGACCAGCTGGCAGCCCTACTGCAGAGGTGTCTGGCCTCTGATTTTGTCCCCTGCTTTGTGGGTGCCAAAACTGCTGCAGCTGAGAGGGCAGAGGCAGGACCTGCCTGACCCCAGGTGCTGGGGTGGAGCTTTCGAGAAAGGGCTTGCTGAAGACATGTGGTCGCTGGCCCTGGGGCCCACTCTGCCCCACGCCGTCTACCCGAGCCCTGGGCGTGTTTCCTGCATCAGCTGACCAGGTGTCTCCTGTGGGCCGAAGACCACTGACATCCGGGCCTGGGAAACCACCCAAGGAGGAGGGTGAGGCCCAGAGTGTTCCTGAAAGTCAGAGGACCCTGCAGGCCAGCTCACAGCAAGGTCCCTAGACCCACAGGGGCAGGAGCTGACCTGGGGCAAGCTTCTCTGGATGCCCCTTTCATGAAGCCCTGGCCCGTGTGGCCTGGGGAGGAGGGGGGGGGGCTCTTTCCTGGCACAGGGCTGGCCTCTCACTGGGCGGGTATTCCCTGGGGGGAATCAAGGAGGGTATGCCAAGCATGAGCTGGGGTCAGGGTGATGGGCAGGGTTGAGGTGCCGTGAGCAGGTGGTCGGGGAGGAGGTCCCAGAGTCACAGGAGGAGTGGCCTGCCAACATGCCAGAAGACCCCGTGGACAGTGATGCTTGTATGCACATGAGGGTGTACGGTCAGCAGACCCAGGAGGCTGCCTGGTGCTCCTTGGTCCTGCTGTCTGTGACGTGGGTGCAGGACACCATCTCCCCAGGGCTGAGGACACTGACCTGGGGCTGGAAGACGTGTGGCTCGAAGGGCCGTGGGAATGGACCCTGCGGCTCCAGGCAGGCCCAGCCCGGCGTCTGAGAGAGCAGCCCCCGCTCAGGACCTGGCTCGGCCAGAGATCCAGGAAGTAGCCATATGGCCTGAGGACCGATGAGAACTCGGCCTCTTGGCTGGGCTGCAACGTTTCCTCCAGTCCTGATCTCCCCATTTTAAAGATGAGCAAACCTTATCAACTGGATTCCTGGGGCACTATCACATGACCACTAGCGTGGTGGCTCAAGCCACAGAAATGTATTCTGTCATGATTCTGTATGCCAGAGTCTGAAATCAAGGTATGGGCAGGGGTGGTTTCTTCTGGAGGCTCTCACCTAGCTTTTGGGGGTGGCCAGCATTCCTTGGCTCGTAGCTGCCTCATTCCAATCTCTGCTTGCATCATCACGTGGCCATCTTCCCTCTGGGTGCCTTTTCTGTCTCTTATAAGGACGCTGTCATTGGCCTTAGAGCCCACCCTAGCAGTCTGAATTGTGGTGTTGGCGAAGAATATTGACTACTGTGAACTGCCAGAAGAACAAGTCAGCCTTAGAAGAAATACAACCACATTGCTCCTTAGAAGCGAGGATTAGTGAGACTTTGGCTCTCTTACTTTGGACACATCATCAGGAAAGACCCATCTCTAGAAAAGAACATCATGGCTGGAAACCCTCCATGAGGTGGATTGACACAATAGCCAGGATGGTGAACTCACAGCAGTGACCGTGGAGATGGCACAGGACCAGCTGGGCAATGTTTTGTTCCGTTCGTCAGGATTGCCAACTCAGTGGCAACAACTGATACTCTATGATGTGGTCACAGTCCTAACCACTCACATCTGCAAAACCCGATTTCAAATAAGGTCACGTCCTCAGATTCTGGGTGGATATTAATTTGGGGGACACTGTTCAACCCACTGAGCTGAGACTCATTCAGGGTCACCCAGTTAGCAAAGGAGGCAGAGAATTCAATCCCAGGTCAGCAGGACCCTAGAGTGCACTGTGACCCCCCCCCCAAACTGCCTCCCCATTGTCTGACCTTGGCTTTGGCTTGTGCTGTGTCTTGACTGCTTCCTCCCTGAACTAGGAGTTCCCTGAGAATTGAGGAGGAAAAGGACCCCTGCCAATAGATTGTGAGTCCCCCCAAATTTATGTTGAAGTCCTAACCGCTCCCCCTTACCAGTAATTATGACACTGTGTGGAAAGAGGGGCTGCCTGTTGTTGTGCTAATGAGACCACATCAGAGCAGGGTGGGTCTTTAACCTAGTCACTTCTGAGTTCTAAAGAGCAGATTAGACACAGACAGAAAGGTCTGCAGTTCGAACCCACCAGCTGCTCCTAGGGAGACAGATGTAAAGATTACAGCCTTGGAAACCCTAGGGGACAGTTCTAGTCTGTCCCAGAGGGTTGCTATGAGTTGGAGATGGCAGTGGTTTGTAGACAGAGACACACACGGGAAGACACCAACAAGCCCAGGAACGTCAAGGATTGCCAGTCGCTTCTAGAAGCTGAAAGAGACAAACTTCCTCTAGAACCAATGCCCTGTTTTGGACTGCTAGCCTCCTGAACTGTGAGAAAATAGGTTTCTGTTCTTTAATGCCACCGCCTTGTGGTATTTCTGTTACAGCAGCACGAGGAGGCTGAGACCCACCCCCAGGACAATGATACTTTTTTCTAACCTCCTTCGAGCCAGTGGCATCCCAAAAGGTCAGAGTCAGGAGCGCTTCTCCTCCAGCCACCCATTTTACAGGTGGGGAAAGTGAGGCTGGAGGAGGAAAGACCTTCCAAAGTCTCATGGTGAGGGCGCTGAGTTGGCCTAGGACCGAGCCCGGGTCTCTCCTGTCTACCACCCCAGATGTGGCACCGTACCCGCTCTTCAGAGGACTATCACACTCTGAAATTCAGGGACAATATAGGAATTGTGGGGCCAGAAGCCTACGTGATGTGGGAGGCTTGCTTTAAAAGCAGAGTGAGAAAGACAGTGGTCCTAACCCTTTGAGGCGAAGCTATCTTACATTTGCAAATTTTAGGACATATGAACACGTGGCTGGGGCCTTCCCTGTGAGCACCCGGCTAGGGCTCTCCTGAGCCCAAGAGCTGGCCTAAGGTTTTAGCTTCATGAGCTCATGGTAGCCCCGCCACCCCTGCAGAAATGGGTTATTTATTGGTGTACCTCCCCCGTGACCTCACGCACAGCCATCACCAGTCCACCAGTGGACGCTCGCGTGTCTTTATGATGCTGAACAAAAGGAGTCCCTGGTGGCACAAACAGGTAAGTGTGTAACCTAACCAAAGGTTGACAGTTCAAACCCACCCGGAGACACCTTGGAAAACAGGCACCTGCTTCTGAAAGGCCTTGAAAACCTTATGGAGCACAGTTCTACTCTGACACACATGGGGTCACCATGAGCCGGCATCGACTTGGTGGCAGCTAGCAACAACATGATGCTGAACAGGTTTCAGCGGAGCTTCCAGACTAAGACGAGCTGAGAAGAGAGGCCCGGCAATCTTCTGAAAATCACCCCATGGAAACCCTATGGATCACAGCAGTCCAATCCACAGCCTATCATGGGGATGGCACACAACCAGGCACCATTTCCTTGTGCCTGGGGTTGCCACGAGTCGTGCCAACTTGACATCAAATAACAAGAAGCCTCCCCACCCCCAGTGGACAGTGGACGTTCAGCCCCCTCAGGGCAGGAAGCTCAGCCTCCTGTTGTTCCCGCTGAGCTCCCAGCCCTACAATACCTCCTTGGGCTGGGCTAATTGTGTTGGCCTCAGTGAACACTTGCTGAATGAATGGAATAATCAGTTAATGGCTGATGAGAACCAGGAGAACTTCCTGCCCTGAGAATGCTTCACGTGCCTCTTCAGGGCTGGGGCTCAAGAAACTGTTGAATTTGTTTTTTGTTTTGTTCATTTGTTTGCTTTACGTTCCGTTCCTTCTCCATGTTGTCCTCATGAACACTCACTCCTTGCCTCTCCAGCTGTGGCCCTTGGTCCGGCAGCATCAGCACCACCTGGGTGCTCGTCACAGATGCAGACTCTCTGGCCCTGAATCTGCGTTTTCACCAGGTGCAGTGTCGTGACATTTGAGAAGCCAAGCTCCAATCCACACCCAACACTGGCTTCCTCTTGTTTTGGAGGCAGAGGCTCCAGTAAAACAAACAGAAAAACAAAGCAGTTGCCATGACGTCAACTCTGACTCACGGCGACCCCATGTGTGTCAGAGTAGAACTGTGCTCCATAGCATTCTCGATGGCTATGATCTTCCACTAGCAGATTGCCAGGCCTTTCTTCCAAGGCACCTATGGGTGGATTCAAACTGCCAACCTTTTGGTTAGGAGCCAAGCATTTAAACCATTTGCGCCACCCAGAGACTGTCTAAAATGAGAAGTCTTTTTAAATAATCCAAATCAACAGTGCATCAGACAAAAACAGCCCATAAAGCAGAGTGGGGAACGTTCTGTACTGGGCAGAGGGGGGACGCTGCTTTGTCCAGCAGCCAGCAGTGCTGGGTGAAAACCAGGTTGGCAGAGGATGCGGAGGGTCGGTACCCGGGGAAGATCCCGATGGGAGTGAAAAGCTTTATTTAAAAAATTCATTCACCTGAGAGCTAGGTTGTGTGTTTCTGCTGTTCACCTTCTGAATGCATGGAAAGGCTGCATTTCCCGGTTCTGTTGGGGCTGGGAGGGCAGTGTGATCACTCCAGCCAATGAGCTCTGAGCAGAGGGACTTAGGTCCCTTTGGAGGTAGAATATCTGACCACCAGGAGGAGACCCTCCCCAGCTCACTTCCCTTCTGCCGGGATGATTAGCCACACTCAGGTGTGACTGCTCCAGAAGGTGGAGTCCCTAGGGATGCCGACAGGTGACGTGAACGAGAAGCAGGCCGGTATGAGTCTCAGCCCCTGAGATGTGGGGGCTGCTTGTTACTGCAGCATAACCCAGCCTATGCTGACTAATAAACCCCTCTTTCCCAAACACTCCAGAGGAAGTCCTTGCGTGGGGAGAGGCCGATAATGGAGTCTAGCATTTTATCACACCCGCTTTGTGTTAGTTACCTAGTGCCATCGTAACAAAGACCACAAGTGGGTGGCTTTAAAGAATGAAAATTTATTTTCTCGCAGTTGAGGAGGCTAGAAGTCCGAATTCAGAGTGATGGCTGTGGGGAGAAGCCTGTCCTTGTCTCTTTCAGCCTCTGGCAGCCAGCAGTCCTTGAAGTTCCGGGTTTGTAGGCTCATCTGCCTCTGTGGTCTTCAGATAGAGTCTGTCTTCCTAGTGTGTCTGCTTGTTTGTCTGTGCTGATCTGCTCTTTCATATCTCAAAAGCGATTAGGTTGAAGACACACCCTACATGTTATCAGGAGGGACCAGTCCCTGGAGAAGGACATCGTGTTTGGTAAAAGGAAGGGTCATCGAAAAAGGGGAAGGCCCGCAATAAGATGCATTGACACAGTGGCTGCAACGACGGGCTCAAACATAGCAACGATTGTGAGGATGGCGCAGGATCAGGCAACATTTGGTTCTGTGGCCCATGGAGTCGCTACGAGTCAGAATTGATTCGACGGCACCTAACAACAGCACCACCAATAATGGCCTTACTAACATAACAAGGGAGACCTGGGGGTACAGTGGTTAAAGTGCTGATCAAAAGGTCAGAGGTTCAAACCCACCAACCACTCCACAGGAGAAAGATGTGGCAGCCTGCTTCGGTAGATGAGAAGTAGACCAGCGTGTGTCCCAGTCCCTGAGGTGGGGGTGCTTGTTACTGTAGCGTCACTCAGCCTGTGCTGACTAATACACTCCTCTTCCCCAAACACTCCAGAGGAAACCCTGTGGGGCAGTTCTACTCTGTCCCATAGGGTCCTTATGAGTCAGAATCCACTCGAAGGGCAACAGGTTTTAACATAATCAAGAAAATCCTATTCCCAAATGGGATGATACCCACAGGTATAGGGGTTAGGATTCCAACACATATGGCGAGAGGCACAATTCAATCCTTAACACCCCTCAAGAGCAGAGACAGGAGCCCTGGGTTCCCATCCTGAATCTGTCACCGCCTTGCTATGTGACACTTTCATGCTCCAGCAAGAACCCTTCCAGGTATAAAATTCTGTGACAGGCAATATTGCACCATAAACTCACAGAGTGGAGGTGGCAAGGTTGTAAACGCCTCTATTCCCATGGTCCTGAGGAAGGAGCTCTGTGCAGTAGACAGCGCAGTGGGCAGACATTTACTTAATGGGTTTTGACCTCAAGGTGATAATGATTTAATAATAAACGGATGGTTTTAGTCCCAAGAACCCTTCTCATTGACAGATGTTGGCAGAGAACTCAGAACTGCTCTAACATCCCGTAAAAAAACTATAAAAATGTATCACCAACATCATCCACAAGAAATGTGCTGACATTTCTCCTTTTGCCGTGGGGATTTGTGTCCTTTTGCCGTGGGAGTTTGTGTCCTTTTGCCGTGGGGATTTGTGTCCTTTTGCCGTGGGGATTTGTGTCCTTTTGCCGTGGGGGTTTGTGTCCTTTTGCCGTGGGGATTTGTGTCCTTTTGCCGTGGGGGTTTGTGTCCTTTTGCCGTGGGGGTTTGTGTCCTTTTGCCGTAGGGATTTGTGTCCTTTTGCCGTGGGGGTTTGTGTCCTTTTGCTGTGGGGATTTGCGTCCTTTTGCTGTGGGGATTTGTGTCAGCCCGTGTTTGGCAGGGAGGGGGCCTGGGGTGGCATAAAACATGAGGACTGGACAGGGGTCTTGGTCGTAAGCAACCGAAGCAGATTCTGGCTGATGAAGTAGAGAAGTCGTTTGTTAAAGAAGGTTGGGAGCTCTGAGTATTGGCAGGAGGGTGGGAGAGCCAGGCTTGAGATCTAGCTTTGTGGACACTCAAAAAATCCTAAACTGGGCTTTGCTAGGTGTCTTAGTCATCTAGTGCTGCTATAACAGAAATGCCACAAGTGGATGGCTTTTTATTCTCTCACAGTCTAGGAGGCTAGAAGTCTGAATTCAGGACGCCAGCTCCAGGGGAAGGCTTTCTTTCTCTGTCAGCTCTTGGGAAATGTCCTTGTCATCAATCTTGCCCTGGTCTAGGAGTTTCTCAGGGCAGGAATCCCAGGTCTCAAGGATGTGCTCTGATCCTGGCTCTTCTTTCTTGGTGGTAGGAAGACCCCCTCTCTGCTCACTTCTCTCTACTTTTATCTCTTGTAAGATAAAAGATATGACTCAAGCAAAGGCAGTGCACCCCACCCTGATCCTCATTAGCATAACCTAATCAGGAACTAGGAAGACTGAAGAACTGATGCCTTTGAATTGTGGTGTTGGCGAAGAATATTGACTACACCATGGACTGCCAGAAAAATGAACAAATCTGTCTCCGAAGAAGTATAGCCAGAGTGCTCCTTAGAAGCAAGGATGGCAAGACGTCGTCTCACATGCTTTGGATATGTTATCAGGAGGGATCAGTCCCTGGGGAAGGACATCATGCCTGGTAAAGTAGAGGGTGAGCGAAAAAGAGGAAGACCCTCAGCAAGATGAATTGACACAGTGGCTGCAGCAATGGGCTCGACCATAGATAGCAACGATGTTGTACATGGGTTGCTATGAATTGGAACTGGCTCACTGGCACCTCAAGACAACAACAATCCTGCCTCATTAACATAACAACTCAACTCAAATGGGACTACAACCACAGCCCTGGAGGGTAGGACTTACAACACATAATCACATCAGATCATAAAAGGAGGACAACCACATGATACTGGAAATCATGGCCTAGCCAAGTTGACACAAATTTTGGGGGGACACCATTCAGTCCATGACTGGGCTTAACCAAGGTAAGAAATGAGAAGCCTCCCTTAAAGCAAAATTCCTTAGGGAACGTCCTTAGGGATACTCTTTCTACCACAAACAGACCCTGAGACTCTGCAGGTGCTTTGATGACAATGAACCTCAGGAGACCACCCTGCATGACTCAGATACTTTACATTCTTAAGAACTGACCACCTTGAGGATGGAAGCACATGGTTCTTGACAAACAGGTGCTGTAATGCTGTACCCAGAGACCACCCAATGACCTGTATAACCCTCTCACTGTCCCCGCTTCGGAGCTCTTTTCCCAGACTTCCGAATTGACGCTGCCCGATTTGAATACTCACAGTACATATATTCTGCTACACTAATTTCTGGTGTGTCTCTGCACATTTAGGCTTCCAGCACAGTGCCCCAAACCACCCCACAGTACAGGCCCGATGGGAAAATAGCCGCTCCAACAGCCACTGCACAGGGGTCCCCCCACTGCACAGGGGTTCCTCCATTGTATAGGGGCAGCCACACTGCACAGGGATGCTCCTATTACACTGGGATGGTCCCACCACACAGGGAGGCTCCCATCATATAGGGATGCCCCCACCACACAGGGAAACTGCCATTATCCTGGGATAATCCCACCACACAGGGATAATATCACAGCACTGGGAGACCCCCACCACACAGGGAGGCTCCCATTACTCTGGGATGATCCCATCACACAGGGATAATATAATAGCACAGGGAGGCCCCCACCAAGTAGGGAGACCTCAACCACACAAAGATGCTCCCATTGTACAGGAGTGTTCCTGCTACACTGGGATGCTCTCAGTACCCTGGATAATCCCACAGCACAGAGATGCTCCCATTACCCTGGGATAATCCTACCACACAGGGATGCTTACATTACACTGGGATGCTGCCATTACCGTGGGGTAATCCCACAGCACAGGGATAATCCCACCACACAAGGATGCTCCCATTACACTGCGATGCTCCCATTACTCTGGGATAATCCCACACAGCACAGGGGTGCTCCAGTTGCACCAGACCAAACCCACAATCCTACCAACAGGGATACCATTTATGCCCCAGGTACTTAACTATTGGGGAAATATGTAAAACTAAAGACAAAACCTACTCACATCCCAGAAAAACCTCTGCACAAAAATAGAAGAGAAAGAAAAGTTCATGGTTAAGTAAGCATTAAGCAGGATGTGACGCACCCTAGGCAATCTGGTAGAGAGATCGCGAGAACAGAAAGAAGCCTTGCTCTTATTGCTAAGTGATACCACCCATTACATTCACATGTTCAAGATCAAACTGCTAGTTTTTTAGTACCTTTATGGTCCTGAGTCACCTGAAGTTATGCTAATCTCTGTCCAGGAAACTGGGAGGTAGGGTGTGATCTTCCTTGATAATTATGTCTCCTCAAAAGAAATGGCTCCAAGGTCTTTGAGCAAACAGCCTTAGTTTACGTAGTTTTCAAACAGACAGAGGAAGAACTAAGGATTCCAAGTTTTCAAAATTAAATGCTGAAAGAAAAGGGAGAGAGAGGGAAGTCTCTTCCATATTGGTCATTTGCATTTGCCCTTATAAACCTGGTAATCACTATGACCTCCCCCACCCCTCAAAGCTGGGCATAGCTATGGCCACCCTCTTCAGCAGAATTCCAGGACTGCCTCCTTTCTTAGGGTGTATGTCAGAATGGGTCTGGCTGCAAAGGAAGCTGGGTAGACCAGTTATCTGGCCACGTTGGCACTGTGAGATTCATAAAGTTGGGTGTTCCAACGTAGCAAGTGCATTCGAAAGGTGCAGGGTGCCAGAGTGCACAAGCAGCATCCACCCCGATGTCACACAGGGCATCAGGAGCGTGACCTGCTTAGTTACAAACCAAAAGCGTTTGAATAATGAGGCTTAAAGTTACATTCTTTGCATTAGGTAAACTTTGAGCTAGTTTATGGTTCAAAAATGTTGTCACACAATACAGGAGAGGTCAGCACAACTGGGCTAAACCAAAAGCAAGGAAGTCTCCAGAATAAACTGAATGCTTCAAAGGCCAGCATAGCAGGGGCAGGGGTTTGGGGACCATGGTTTCAGGGAACATCTAAGTCAACTGGTATAATAAAATCTATCAAGATAACGTTCTGCATCCCACTTTGGGGAGTGGCGTGTGGGGTCTTAAACTCTAGCAAGTGGCCATCTAAGATGCATCAGTTGGTCTCAACCCACCTGGATCAGAGAACACCAAAGACACAAGGTAATTATGAGCCCAAGAGGCAGAAAGAGCCACATGAAGCAGAGACTACATCAGCCTGAGACCAGAAGAACTAGATGGTGCCCAGCTACAACCGATGACCGCCCTGACAGGGAACACAACAGAGAACCTCTGAGGGAGCAGGAGAGCAGTGGGATGCAGACCTCAAATTCTCATAAAAAGACTGAATTTAATGGTCTGACTGAGACTAGAAGGACCCTGGTGGTCATGGTCCCCAGACCTTCTGTTGGCCCAAGACAGGAACCATTCCCAAAGCCAACTCTTCAGAGAGGGATTGGGCTGAACAATGAGTTGGAGAGGGATGCTGGTGAGGAGTGAGCTTCTTGGATCAGGTGGACAATTGAGACTGTGTTGGCATCTCCTGCCTGGAGGGGAGATGAGAGGGTAGAGGGGGTTAGAAGCTGGCGAAATGGACACGAAAAGAGAGGGTGGAGGGAGGGAGCGGGCTGTCTCATTAGGGGGAGAGCAACTGGGAGTATGCAGCAAGGTGTATATAAGTTTTTGTGTGAGAGACTGACTTGATTTGTAAACTTTCACTTAAAGCACAATAAAAATTTTTTAAAAAAGGAAATGCAAAATGTAACCTCAACAGCGGCCATCTAGGATACTCCACCAGTCCTGCCCCTTTGAGAGCAAGGAAGGATTAAGAAAACTAAAGATACAAGGGAAAGATTAATCCAGAAGACTAATGGACCACATCTACTACATCTCCACCAGACTGAGTCCAGTATAGCAAGATGGTGCCCGGCTACCACCACTGACTGCTCTGACAGGGATCACAATAGAAGGTCCCAGGCAGAGTTGGAGAAGAATGTAGAACAAAATTCTAACTCAAAAAAGAAAGACCAGACTTGTTGGCATGACAGAGACTGGAGAAACCCTGATGGTATGGCTGCCGCACATGCTTTCAGCCTAGGAACGAAGTCACTCCTGAGGTTCACCCTTCAGCCAAAGATTGGACAGGCCCATGAAACAAAACAAGACTCAGGTGGCACACCAGCCCTGGGGCAAGGACTAGAAGGCAGGTGGGGGCAGAAACGCTGGTAATAAGTAACCCAGGTTTGAGAAGAGAGAGTGTTGACATGTTGTGGGGTTATTAACCAATGTCATAAAACAATATGTGTACTATTCAATGAGAAACTAGTTTGTTCTGTAAACCTTCATCTAAAGTACAAAAAAAAAAAAAAAAAAAATGTAGCCCAAGACAGGAACCATTCCCAAAACCAACTCTTCAGACAGGGATTGGGCTGGACAACGGGATAGAAAAAGATACTGGTGAAGAGTGAGCTTCTTGGATCAAGTAGACACAAGAGACTATGTTGGCACCTCCTGTCTGGAGGGGAGATGGGAGGGCGGAGGGGGTCAGAAGCTGGACGAATGGACTAGAAAGGAGAGACTAGAGGGAATGAATGTACTATCTCATTAGGGGGAGAGCAATTAGGAGTATATAGCAAGGTGTGTATAAATATCTGTATGAGAGGCTGACTTGATTTGTAAACTTTCATTTAAAGCACAATAAAAATTAAAAAGAAAAAAGTACAAAAAAATGTTGTTGTCACTATGGAAGGGGAAAATTAATAACAAATTTTTACTTTGATTTTAAGGGTTTTCTCATCCATGAAACCAAATATTAACCATGAAAAGCCTGACCCAAACTGCTGTCGTAGGAGAAGTATCACACCCAACTCACGCTCTGCTACAAGTGAAAGTAAAGAGTTTTACTGAGGGATAAAGGAACTGCGATTGGGGTAGCACAAGGAAGTGCTCCAAAGTCTGAGAGGAGAGAGGGATTTTTACAGGGAAGGCTGGGGTTTACACCCGAATCACAAGCAAGCCTTTCACAATATTGGTTACACGGACTTGGCGTAAGCAATTCCCTGAGAACAATTTCATATAAACATCTTTTTGGGGGACGTTTTTGTCATTCTTTTTCCAGAACATTTATATCACTTGTTTAACTTGTTTATCCTTTCTGAGAACAGAATATTTCTATCATAGTCTTAAGCACAACCACATGCCTGTTCATTCAAGAGGGGGGTGCACATATTTTGTGAGCAGATGAAGGGATTTAGGGCAAATGGGAGTTTTTATTCAGACCTGTGTCAGTCACTTAGTCTGCCAGGCACCTCAGTTTTAAGGTGCCCTTACACATTCCCCTCTTCTGATTGTGAATCTCCTTAGAGATTCCTCCATCACTATTATGCAAGTGGTTTCTTCTGCATGGATTTATTCTATAATAAGTACCTTTTATACTTACTGTATCATGGACAAACACCTTGCTTCACCGTACCATAGCTCAGACACTCTGCTTCTGTGATCTTCCAGTTGGGACCCGTGTAGAACAAAAACACATTTGGAGGGACAGCTTAGCATTCCAAAACACTAACACAAGGTGTGAAATGGGATTTCCTTACCAGCTTGGTTTCTTCAAGATACAAAATTTTTGTGCATTCCTGGGGAAACAGTACTTGATTACAAATGTTAGAGAAACCGTTCATATAACATTTGGTTAGTCCAAAGATAATTATTACAGTGATTAAGGTAATCAATTTAGCTTAATGAAGAATGCAACCAGGAATCAGTATCATTAGGTAGTTAACTGAAAATATTAAGTAAATGATCATAATTAGTTATTGATTGGGCAAGTTTAACAAAATATTTCCTCTTTAAACATTAGAAGTGATCATAGAATAAAAAATTATAAAGTTTAAATAGTCTTTCGTTAGGAATAAAATTACTAAGGAAGGAGACCACAATAATGAGCAAAACTAAAAACATGAGAACAGCTACGATTATAAAGCAAAGCCTAAACATCTCAGCAGACTACACGAAGCCCTGTTCCGTGATTTTAGCCTCAGCTGTCTACTTCAGATGTCATCTGCTTGTGGTCATTTGAGCGTCTTGAAATTATCTTTAGTTCTCCAGAAGGCTGGCTAGTCCACAGAGGCATTTTGGCTTTCTGAAGTTAGAAAATTTGGCACTTCTCTTGATTTGACAATGTGCTTCATGTAATTCATAACACATTAAATAAACCTTTTTTTTTTAAAGCACTTTTCATTTTATGAAATAGAAAAAATCTTTTATGACTTTCCTACAAAGTATCAAAATTGTCAAGATTTTATTATAGGAACAACATTTGAGTTATTCAACCAAAGATTTTAAAGGTAAAAACCTTAGATTTTCTAAAGTCAGGTGGCTTGGTTTTTGATTCAGGAATTTATTTTGTCAAATCTTTGCCTTCAAGGCAGATTGCACAGAAAATAAAATTAACTCTTATTTAACCCAGTTATTAAGGAACGTTTTGTTATTTTAACAGAGAGAAACTCAATTTTTTGTTTTATAGGCTGTGTGAAATTAAAGCTTTTTTAAAATTCTCATAAATTAATTCATTAAACCTTCAGCTGCAGCAAACAAGAATCTCAGTCGCATCAAACAAAAATCTTTCACAAACTTTCCAAATTTCTTCTCTTTGTTATCTATTTCACATAGCACAACCCTTCAGGTGGTAAAAAAATGGACATAGTCACTGTTTCTTTCATCTTATAACTTTTTATTCAACTTTCTTCTCACCTTCTACAACTTACTACATACTCTCTGGTTTAGCTTTTATTACCTTTCATATTCTGGCACAACTAGAATATGGAAGGTAATAAATATGAAAAAAAAAATAAAAGGTAACCATAATTCTGTTTTACAAAGCTACTCTTTTTCCTTCTTAAAAAAAAATTTAACCTTCTCTTCTTAACTTTTTATTTAACTTTCCTCTATCCTTCTACAACTTTTCATATCCGTCTAAGTTCTTTTTCTATGCTTTCTCTTTCTCACCTTGGTTCTATGTTTTTCTCTTTCTTATCTTGGAACAACCAGCCTCTCTCATTTTACGACAAAATAATTATCTTTTCTTTTAGCAAAACATATTCCATATACTTAATTTAGCCTAAGTTACTTAAAAAGATAAACTGCTTTTAAGTCAACACATTATAGAACATAAAAACTTTATCAGAATGAATTCATTTTCTTTAATTCCTGAGAATATTAAAAACCAAAAACAAAACCCATTGCCATCAAGTAGATTTCGACTCATAGCGACCCTATAAGAAAGAGTAGAACTGCCCCATAGGGTTGCCAAGGAGTGCCTGGTGGATTCGAACTGCTAACCTTTTTGTTAGCACCTGAGCTCTTAACCATTATGCCACCAGGGAATATTGTTGTTGTTGTTAGGTGCCCTCTAGTCAGTTCCTAGTCATAATGGCCCTATATACAACGGAACGAAACACTGCCCGATCCTGCACCATGCGCACAACGGTTGCTATGCTTGAGCCCATTGTTGCAGCCACTGTATCAATCCACTTCGTTGAGGGTCTTCCCCTTTTCCGCTGACCCTGTACTTCAGCAAGCATGATGCCCTTCTCTGGGGACTGATCCCTCCGGACAACGAGTCCAAAGTATGTAAGACGCAGTCTCACCATCCTTGCTTCTAAGGAGCATTCTGGCTGAACTTCTTCCGAGACAGATTTGTTCATTCTTTTGGCAGTCCGTGGTATATTCAATATTCTTCACCAACACCACAATTCAAAGGCGTCAATTCTTCTTCGGTCTTCCTTATTCATTGTCCAGCTTTCACATGCATACGAGGCACTTGAAAACACCGTGGCTTGGGTCTTACGCGCACCTTAGTCTTCGAGGTGACATCTTTGCTCTTCAACACTTTAAAGAGGTCCTTTGCAGCAGATTTGCCCAATGCAATGTGTCTTTTGATTTCTTGACTGCTACTTCCGTGACTGCTGATTGTGGGTCCAAGTAGAATGAAATCCTTGACAACTTCAATCTTTTCTCTGTTTTTCATGCTGTGGCTTATTGGTCCCGTTGTGCGGATTTTTGTTTTCTTTATGTTGAGGTGCAATCCATACTGAAGGCTGTGGTCTTTGACCTTCATTAGTAAGTGCTTCAAGTCCTCTTCACTTTCAGCAAGGAAGGTTGTATCATCTGCATAACACAGGTTGTTAGTGAGTCTTCCTCCAATCCTGATGCCCCGTTCTTCTTCATATAGTCCAGCTTCTTGGGTTATTTGCTCAGCATACAGATCGAATACCTATGGTGAAAGGACACACACTTTTCCTGACTTTAAACCAGTCAGTATCCCCTTGTTCTGTCCGAACAACTGCCTCTCAATCTATGTAAAGGTTCCTCATGAGCACACTTAAGTGTTCTGGAATTCCCACTCTTCGCAGTGTTATCCACAGTTTGTTATGATCCACACAGCCGGATGTCTTTGCATAGTCAATAAAACACCGGTAGACATCCTTCTGGTATTCTCTGCTCTCAGCCAGGATCCATCTGACATCAGCAATGATATCCCTGGTTCCACGTCCTCTTCTGAAACCAGCCTGAATTTCTGGCGGTTCCCTGTCAATATACTGCTGCAGCTGTTTTTGAATGATCTTCAGCAAAATTTTGCTTGCATGTGATATTAATGATATTGTTCTATAATTTCCACATTCGGTTGGATCACCTTTCTTAAAGGGAATAGGCATAAATATGGACCTCTTCCAGTCAGTTGGCCAGGAAGCTGTCTTCCATGTTTCTTGGCATAGACGAGTGAGCACCTCCAGCGCTGCATCTGTTTGTTGAAACATCTCAATTGATATTCCATCAATTCCTGGAGCCTTGTTTTTTGCCAATGCCTTCAGAGCAGCTGGGACTTCTTCCTTCAGTACCATCGGTTACTGATCACATGCCACCTCTTGAAATAGCTGAATGTTGACCGATTCTTTTTGTTATAATGACTGTGTATTTTCCTTCTGTCTTCTTTTGATACTTCCTGCGTCATTTACTATTTTCCCCATGATATCCTTCAGTATTGCAACTGATGGCTTGAATTTTTTCTTCAATTCTTTCAACTTGAGAAATGCCAAGCGTGTTCTTCCCTTTTGGCTTTCTAACTTCAGCTCTTTGCACATGTCATTATAATACTTTACTTTGTCTTCTCGAGCTGCCCTTTGAAATCTTCTGTTCAGCTCTTTTACTTCACCATTTCTTCCTTTTGCTTTAGCTACTCGATGTTGAAGAGCAAGTTTCAGAGTATCTTCTGACATCCATCTTGGACTTTTCTTTCTTTCCTGTCTTTTTACCATGTATGAGGTCTAAAAGTTTATCCTGAATGTCAATATGGTGCCTAAGCCAGTTTCTGCCAGTTTTCTGTAGTTTGGGGCAGCAGTTCAGGAGGGAATCCAGGATTTTAATGTAAAGCTACAGGGCGTGCCAAGCAAGCTGCTTGAGGCAGTAGAATTTTCGAAGCCTGGGGGCCCCTGTCTTAGCACATGGAATTTCTCCACAAGGAGAGAGGGATTTTTATAGGGAGGGCTGGAGGTTACACATGAATCACTACTTTCACAATGTTGGTTACAGAGACTTTGCATAGTAATTTCCTGTGGACAATTTTACATGAACCTCTTTTAGGAGGACATTTTCGTCCTTCTCCTTCCAGAACATTCTTATCACTCATTGAACTATAGACCATAGCTTTGTCTACCAGCATCGTTTCTGAGAACAGAACATTTTTATCATAGTCTTGTGACCCCAATGCGCCCCAGCGTGTTTTCTCCTGTTTCAAAATGGGCAACTGAGAGCTTGACATAACTAATGCCACGATGAACCCATACGTTCTTCTACTTGTCTGTCTGCCTCCTTCACACACCTCCATTAATGACTTTGTTTTGACCAAGTGTTAATGGCTTTGTTCTTTGTTTTAAACTGATGCAAATAACCTTTTGTTCTGTCTGGACTACCTGTGGCATACAACCCTCACAGGACAGTTGGAGCCCAGGTATCAGATATGTATATCTTTAGCCTAATAAAGAAATGTCTGGCAGGGGACTACAAAGACACCTGTAACCCTTGTAAGATTCTATATAAGCTCTAATGTAAAACTGCACTTCGGGACTCCACAGAGACAGGCTGTGTTGCTGCCAGGTCCAGGGTGATGTATGTATCTCCTTAATAAACTTTCTCACTCTCTCTCACTTGGAGTATGTTTCACTGGCTCAGCTGCTCCAGGGCAGGGACCCTAATCAGGCAACAGTCTTAAGTACAATCACGTACTTGCTCATTCAAGCAGTGGGTGGGGGGGGGGGTGCACATATTCTGACAGCAGAAGCAGGAATTTAGAGCAAAAGGGAATTTTTATTCAGACTTGTGTCAGTCGCTTAGTTATGCCAGGCACCTCAGTTTTAAGGTGCCCTTAAAATCAAAAAACAAAACCCATTACCATCAAGTCCGACTTAGAGCGACCCCGTAGGATCCCTGGTGTAACGGTGGTCAAGCACTACGGCTGCTAACAAAAAGGTCGGCAGTTCAAACCCACCACCCTCTCCTTGGAAACCCTATGGGGCAGTTCTACTCTGTCGTATAGGGCCGTTATGAGTCTGAATTGACTCGATGGCAATAGGTTTTTGTTTTTTTTTTTTAATAGGACATAGTAAAACTGCCCCCTTAGGGTTTTCCAGGTTGTAATCTTCACAAAAGCAGACTGGCACAATTTTCTCCCTCAGAGTGGCTGATAGTACAAACCGCTGATCTTTCGGTTAGCAGTCGAGCACTTAACCACTGCACCACCAGGGTTCAGGGTGCCCTTACATATTGCAGAAGCCTGCCAGAAACTGCTCTACAGCAATAGAAATTTGTCTTATCCTGCTAGAAAATGACAGTCCTCAAACCGTTACCTCCTGGTTTAAATCTCGTAGATTCTCATGGCTGCAGGTAGGTGGAGGGCCAAACTATTAGCAGCCAGACCAGAGGTAACCTGATTATCGGTGGACCTCAGCAAAGAGGGGGTGTCAGGTTGCAATCACGTTACGATTACCCAATGGTTGATCTTCTGTATTTCTTCCTCCTCTTCTCTGTATAAGACCATTGCACCTAGCTTCTTAGAGCCATTTTCTTTTTCTGTGTAAAAATGGCGCCTCTGACCTCCTCTAACTTCACAAGGGGGAAAGAGAACCAAGATCAACAGCCCAAGGCTGATTCCTGTGAGGTGGACATCAGACATGTCTTTACCTTCCAACATTTTTACCACTTGTGACACCAACTGTCCCTCCCGCAGCACTCTACTTATCTGCTGGGTTCCATAATTTGTTGCAATGGCCACACAGAACTCACAGACAATACTCATGATTACGGGGTTTATTAAGGAAGCAACAGGTTACAATTCAGGTTCAGGAAGGCTCAGGATACAGCTCTTTGATCAGGACAGCCTATTCTCAGTCATGCCCACAGGCACGCCTCTCTCTGGTCCCCTGGCCACTGCCCTCCTTAGGCAATTGTCACGAAGCTCTTTTAGCTCCACTGATAAGTGCCTGGAGGCAACCCAGTCTGCCAGTAAGCCACGGCCCCAAGGGGCTTAGCTTTCTCACTCAGTGGTTGGTGAGCTCAGCTTCTCCACCAAGTGTACAGAGGTACCCTTTTCCTCTAAGAAGCCGCCTGCCTGAAGGCTCTCAGCTGTCTCGCTCTGTGGGCTCGGAAGCCCACTGTGCCATCTCTTGCCAGTCTCCTGTTTCTGCTGCTTCTACTGCTGCCATTTCTCTGCTGCTGCTTTTCAACATCTTTTGGCGTTAGAGCTCTCTCTGTCTACTGAATCTAGGAGGCTCTCAGCACAGGGATCTTCGGTCCAAAGAACACCCTCCACTCCCGGCTCTTCTTTCTTGATGGTTGTGAGGTCCCCTCTCTGCTGTGGAATTGCCTGTCTTTTAAGCCTAGCCAGATGGCAAAACTGACCAATTCTCTTGTTTGTGTTCCATACACCTCATTTACATAGTCCCATCCCCACGAGGGTACTGTTCACCTTATTTACATTATTGACAAGCTATCCAATCCTCTTGTAGGCCAAAAGCAACTCATTCACATAGCCCCACCTGCCTTGGTGGGAGTTGTATGACCATGGTGAGAAAGGCCCATAAAAGTGATCCATTGCACAGCATTCTGGAATCAAAATGGCCTCCGAATATGCATATGAGGAGCCCTGGTGGTGCAGTGGTTAAAACGCTCAGCTGCTAACCAAAAGATTGGCAGTTCAAACCTACCAGTTGCTCCGTGGGAGAAGGATGTGGCAGTCTGCTTCCACAAGTATTTACAGCTTTGGAAACCCTATATGGCAGTTCTACTCTGACCTATAGGGTCTCTATGAGTCAGAATCTACTTGAGGGCAGTGGGTTTGGGTTTTTTCGGATATGCACATAGAATAGTTGCTCAGAATAAACTTTAAATCCAAATTTCAGTGAGTTTGGATTTTTTTTTCCATCACAAAGGAAATTGCAAAGACCTAATCCCTGTGTCAAACTGGGCCACAGAATCCTTATTAGTAACACACCTGAGGTCTCCATGAGTCAAAGTCAACTAAACACCAACTAACAAAACACCAAAAAAAACAAACACATTTTCTCTGAAACTGGGGACCAAGACACATGATGGGAGTGTGGGGGTCCTTGGTATTAAAACAAAAGTCATATTAATCCAATTATAGAAATTGATTGAAGTTTATATAATACAGGATTTGCAAACTGGGGTAACATTTAGACTAGAGAGTCAAAAATGTTCCAAAGATGAGATAACCCCCAAAGACTTTTATACCCAATCTTACTGGCATTGCCATGGAAATGGGGCTGGAACAGAAATGATAAACAATTTATGGTCAGGACGGGTTTCATACAGCCCAAAGCAAAAAGGTCTTACTAGTTTATCTAGACCATTGTTTGACTCAAAGGTTACGTCTAGAAACTTGTGTCTTCAAGTCTTAAGTTTCAAAAGGACATTGAATAGACTATTGCCTTGATGGTACCCCAACTCCATGGACCCCAGAAATTTGGATTCCAGAATTAAAGCTGGCTTGGCTAACCAGCAGCTAAGAAAGCCTCTTCACTTGTCAGATCGCAGGGTCCTCGGTCATATGGGAGAGGGGGGAAATCTTCTCCTAGACTCCTCCTGGCTCAACCTGGCTGTCACAGTCCCAAGTCAGTGGGGAGATCTTGGCTTCAGAGTTTTAATACAGTTAAAAGCAGGGCATGTCTTAGATCCAGCTGCTGGCAGGAACAGCTAATTTGGGAGAAAACAAATGGGAAGCCCAGCACCTTGGAACATGGGTCTGTATTTCCTCCTTCCTGAAAACTCGCTGCCCCCTGATGCTTATTAATGTGGAATTTGCTGCTTGGGGGGCACCAACTCTCCGACTTCATAAACATTTGTAAGAGCAAATTTAATAAAGCCTGGAATAATACCATTCAGATGTAATTCCTCCATTTTGCATTATGATTCTTTCTTTTCTATGGCAGAGCATTTGAAATGCAGGGAGTTATTGTTATAGCAACAAAAGGGAACAACTAACTGGTTGATTACTGACTAGGCTTGCTTGGGGGGGAAACCAGAAGAAAGAACCTAAAAAGGGAGCCAGCCACGGGTGTGCCATTCTTTTATATTTCTTTTTTCTTTTGTTATGAATGGCAGAACACACCTGCATTCTTTGCCTCACGATCATTCTGTAGTACAGCTTTATTATATGGACTTTCATGTCACTAAGCTTTGGTTATGGAATTTGCATGAGATTCTTAGAAAACACAAATGCAAAGAGGGTTGTAGTCTCTCTAACGTCTCTTAACAACATGAAATTATGCTGCCAGTCTTTGACTGACTCCAGGGTGGGGGAGGGTGGGGAGTATTTTCTCTCACTTATGTCCAAAGTAGCTTTTGAAAACAGAAAACCAGCAAATTGTCCCTCAATCATGAGGGACTGACCTTACGTTGATTTAAAAAAAAAAAAGTTTATGTTTCATAAAAGGAACAGAGGCACAAAATATCAGACTAAAATGATCAAGTGTACGTGCGTGCGTGTGTGTGTGTGTGTGTGTGTGTGTGTGTGTGTGCGTGTGTATTGCTGGAATAAGATTTACAGATTGAATTGTGTCCCCAAAAAAGATATGGTGAAGTCCTAACCCCAGTACCTGTGAATGTGCCCTTATTTGAAAATAGGGTCTTTAAAGATGCTATAAGTTGGGTTAATGTTAGGTCATACTGGCAAGACAGAGGTCCCCAGGCTGCAGAAAATTCCACTGCTTCAAGCAGCTTGCTTGACTCATCCTGTAGCTTTACATTAAAATCCTGGCTCCCATTTCCTCAACTGCTGCCCAGAACTAGAGGAAATCGGCGGAAACCAGTTTAGGCACCATGTTGATATTCTGGATAACCTTTTAGCTCATTAAGTACCTCATACATAGAAACTTTCCCATCTCTGGGTGGTTTAACTGCTATTTTCTGAACATGCAATGCATGAAGTTATATGTAAACCACATTGTGCCTGTGTAGCGTGATTAAGAGTGTTGCTGATGAAGCAGCCATTTAAGATGCAAGAACTGGTCTCAACCCACCTGGAGCAAAGGAGAATGAAGATCTCCAAAGACACAAGGTAAGTATTAGCCCAAGAGTCAGAATGGGCCACATAAATCAAAGACTATATCAGCCTAAGACCAGAAGAACTAGATAGTGTCCGGCTACAACCGATGACTGCCATGACAGGGAGCACAACAGAGAATCCCTGATGGAGCAGGAGAACAGTGGGATGCAGATCTCAAATTCTAGTAAAAAGACCAGACTTAATGGTCTGACTGAAACCAGGGGGACCCCAGAAGTCATGGTCCCCAGACCTTCTCTTAGCCCAAGACAGGAACCATTCTCGAAGCCAACTCTTCAGACAGGGATTGGACTAGACTACGAGACATAAAATGATACTGGTAAGGAGTGGCCTTCTTGGCTCAAGTAGACACATGAGACTATGTGGGCAGCTCTTGTCTGGAGGGGAGATATGAAGGCCGAGGAGGACCGGAGCTGGCTGAATAGACACAGAAACACAGGGTAGAGAGAAGGAATGTGCTGTCTCATTAGGGGGAGAGAAACTAGGAGTATATAGCAAGGTGTGTATAAGGTTTTGTATGAGACTGACTTGATTTGTAAACTTTCACTTAAAGCGCAATAAAAAAATAAAAAGAGTGTTGCTGGTATAACTTACATGAACTTCCTGCTTGTAAACCCCATAAAAGTAACCTTCTCCCTCACCCTAATGAGTAGTCTTTGTGGGAGCAGCTTGACTGTTCCTTTCCTTGTGCAATGAAGTGAAAGCACTTTTCTCATCTCCCACCTCAGCCTCTCGTTTATTGGCTGAGACGAGTCGTGCTGAACAAAACCCTGCAACACTGGAGTAGGGTGGGTCTTAATCCAACATGAGTGGTGTCCTTGCAAAAGAGGAGAAGAGACAGAGAGACAGAGTTAGATTCCCTGTGGCACTGCAGCTGCAAGCCAAGGAATGCCCAGACCTATCAGAAGCCAGGATGGGGCATGGACCAGACTCTCCCTCTGAGCCTCAGAAGGAATCGACACAGCTTAAACCCTGAACTCAGATTTCTAGCCTTCAGAGCCATAAGATAATTACTTTTTATCGTTTAAAGCCATCCACTTTGTGGTATTTTGCTTCTGCAGCCCCAGGAAATGAAGACACAAGGTGTCACTTTGGTTTCCTTGTTTTGAGAGGCGTTTCGACCTAGAACTAGCCCCATTCCTGTTCAATCCTTCCATCTGTCTGTAAGTGTGTCGTCTGGAGATGGCTTGAGTGCTTCTGTGATCCTGAAAGCTATGCCACAGGTATTTCAAATACCAGCAGGGTCACCCATGGTGGGCAGGTTTCAGCAGTGCTTGCAGACTAAGACAAACTACTTCTGAAAATCAGCCATTGAAAACCCTATGGATCACACAGAACATTGCCCGATATAGCACTAGAAGACAAGCCCCCAAGGAGGAGAAGGCACTCAAAATACACAGTGGCTGCAACAATGGACTGGAACATACTGTCATGGTTTGAATTGTGTCCCCCCAAAATATGTGTCAACTTGGTTAGGCCATAATTCCCAGTATTGAGTGATTGTCCTCCATTTTGTGATTGTAATTTTACATTAAAGAAGATTAGGGTGAGATTATAACACCCTTGCTCAGGTCACATCCCTGATCCAATGTACAGGGAGTTTCCCTGGAGTGTACTCTGCACCACCTGTTATCTTACAAGAGATAAAAGGGAAGCAAGCCAAGAGGAGAGACCTCATACCACCAAGAAAGCAGTGCCGGGAACACAGCATGTCCCTTGGACTTGGGATTCCTGCATGGAAAAACTCTTAGTCTGGGGATTATTGGTGACAAGGACCTTCCTCCAGAGCAGAGAGAGAAAGCCTTCCTCAGGTGCTGACAACCTGAATTTGGAAGTCTAGCTACCAGACTGGGAGAAAATAAATTTTTCTTTGTTAAAGCCACCCACTTGTTGAATTTGTTATAGCAGCACTAGATAACTAAGACAGAATTTTATACCAAGAGAGTGGGGTGTTGCTCTAACAGACACCTAAAATGCGGAAGCGGTTTTGAAACTGTGAATGGATAGAAGACTCAGGAGGAAGTGAGGAAAGCCGTTAACACTGGAGAAGGCACAGATGGTGAGAAACAGCAGCAGAGGACCGGCAGCTGCAGCAAACTGGCCGCAGCAGAACCAGGAGACCAGTACCAGCCAGCGCTGGAGCTGACCCACAGAGCCAGCTGAGTGCCTGTGTGGAGGCTTCCTGGTAGAGTGTGGTATCTCTGGACACTTAACAGTGGAGCTACTGAGCTTTGGAACACTTGCCCCAGCAAGGTAGATGCGGGTGTGAGGCCCAAGGGCCAAGAGGCCAAGGAACCAGGAAGCAGAAGCTGAAGAGACAAAGAACACAGGAAGCTGAGCTGCCTCTGTCTCAAAAGGCATGACCACCACCTCAGGGGTTTCAAAGGGTGGAGCCATGAGCTCTGGTGTTTCTACCGGTGGAGTTGTCACTCAGACGGACTAGGAGAATGGAGCGCCTAAAGCTGAGGGAGCAGAGTTGCTGTCCCAGTGGGCCTGGAAGGCAGACCGAAGCCCAGGGCCAAGGGGCCTCCACTCAGAATCCAGAGAGTGTGGTTAACACCTAGAGTCTGGAGGGCAGGGCTGTTGTGTAAATGGTCTCACAGAACAGAGGATTATTCTCAAAGAAAGAGGGCTAATGTAACGTGTTCGGCTGATTTGTTTGGTGGCTGTTATGCCTTCTTTCCTCCAGTTTCTCACATTTGTAATGGAAATGTCTAGCTTGTGCCCTTTGGAAGCAGATAACTTGTATTCTAGATTTCACAGATGAAGAGGAATATTTGAATTTTGGACTTGTAGCTGCTTTAAGACTTTCGCTATGATATAATGAGGTGAATGTGTCTTACATGTAGCAAGAACATGAATTTTTGGGGGCCAAAGAGTAGAATATCATGAATTGAATTGTATGCCCCCAAAATATGTGTCAACTTTGTTAGGCCATGATTCCCAGTATTGTGTGGTTGTTCTCCATTTTGTGATTGCAATTTTGTGTTAAAGAGGATTAGGGTGGGACTGTAACACCCTTACTAAAGTCACATCCCTGATCCAGTGTAAAGGGAGTTTCCCTGGGGTGCGGCCTGCCTCACTTTTTATCTTACAAAAGATGAAAGGAAAGGGAAGCAAGCTGAACGGGGAGACCACCAAGAAAGCAGTGCTGGGAGTAGAAGGCGTCCTTTGGACAAGGGTTTCCTGCAAGGAAAAGCTCCTAGTCTGGGGGAAGATTGAGAACAAGGAACCTCCTCTAGAGCTGACAGAGAGAGAAAGCATTCCCCAGGAGCTGACACCCTGAATTTGGACATCTAGCTACTAGATTGTGAGAAAATAAATTTCCCTTTGTTAAAGCCATCTACTTGTAGAGTTTCTGTTATAGCAGCACTAGATAACAGAGATACATACCAACCATCCTGAAGATAGCACAGGACTAGGCAATGTTTGGTTCTGTTGTACACGGGGTCTCCATGAGTCACAGCCCGCTGGATGGCAACTAACAACAGCGAAAACAAAAAAGGGATCTCATATTGTGTCATCAGGTTACAGGGTACAGTTACGTTAGAGCGTGTCTAAAAGAGGAGACAGGATGAGATCCCTGGGGTGCCAGTGCAGATGAACTGGGGCAAAGACCGAGGCCTGAGTCTTTGGACTTCAAGGGGTAGGAGGGTGCAGGTGGAGACCCAGAAGGTGCACTGGGCCAGGTGTTAATCCAGTGTTTGGAGCTCGCCTCACCAGCTGCCCCATGGCCCTAGAGTAAAGTGTGATGTTTGGGAGGACATTCACTGGCCTCTTCCTTTCATAGGCAGAATGCTTGCCCCTCCCAGTGAACAGAGGCACCTCTGGGCCATCCTGATTAGAGTCAGGCCTAACGTCATGGACAGGCCCAGCATGAGTCCCCTCAGGGCAGAGGCATTGACACCCCTCCCTTGCAGAAAGTGCAGGGCTTGATGTTCAGCGACCCTTTGGTGGCCGAAGTCTTGGGTCATGTCCCTTCCTTCAGGAAGCCCTCCCTGCTCCTTAGCCAGGTCAGGGCTTCTTCTGGGACTGCCCAGCCCATCACTGTGGGCTCACTGTGGGGACCCCAAGCCCTCGAGGACCCGGAGGATGCTTTGGGAGCAGTTGTTGAGTGCATAAGTTTCCTCTCAACTCTGGACAAATCTCCTCCCTTCTAGCCTCTCTTTGTACTTCCCTAAAACGGGAAGATCACCTTTCTTTGGAATAGCCATAAATATGGGTCTCTTCCAGTTGGAAGGTGATTCAACCAAATGCAGAAATTATCCAGCAAAATCATTAATATCACATGCAAGTAAAATTTTGGTGAAGATCATTCAAAAGTGGTTGCAGCAGTACATCAATAGGGAACTGCCAGAAATTCAAGCTGGATCCAGAAGAGGACGTGGAATGAGGGATATCACTGCTGATGTCGGATGGATCCTGGCTGAAAGCAGAGAATACCAGAAAAATGTTTACCTGTGTTTTATTGACTATGAAAAGGCATTCAACTGTGTGGATCAACAAATTATGGATAAAATTTCGAAGAATGGGAATTCCAGAACATTTATTTGTGCTCATGAGGAACCTGTAGATAGATCAAAAGGCAGGCGTTTGAACAGAATAAGAGATACTGGGTGGTTTAAAGTTAGGAAGGGTGAGCGTCAGGGTTGTATATTCTCATCATACCTATTCAATCTATGCTCAGCAAATAATTCAAGAAGCTGGGCTGTATGAAGAAGAGCGTGGCATCAGGATTGGAGGAAGACTCACTAACAACCTGTGATATGCACAAATGTGGTGGTGAAATTAGGACATTTCCAGATAAACAGAAATTAAGGAAATATGTAAAAACAAACAAAACTTATAAGAATTATTAAAGGGAGTCCTTCAGTCTGAGAACAAACAACATCAGAACACAGACTGAATCTAGGATGCAAGATTGTACCAGCCAGATACCAACCTAGGAAATGACTTCTAGGTTGCAACAGGGAACCAGAGAGGTTAATCTGTAAATGACAACAACATCAGAACAATAAAAGAGGGAATAAACGGTATAGGTATAGAACTTTCTAATGGAGAGGAAAGCAAGGAAATAACAAGTAATAATAGACTGGTTCAAACCTAGGAAGATAAGGGTAAATTTCAAGGTAGCCACAAAGAAAGTTAACAAACTTACTCATCAAAACAAAGAAGAAAAACATAAAGTATCAATAAGAACAAAATCTACAAAAAAATCACAAACAAAAAGAACTTAGCACAGAAGAGTAAGAGGAACAAAGGAAATGTTAGCACCACACACAAAAAAAAAAAGCACTACAAAATGACAGCAATAAACTCATACCTATCATAATGACACTGAATGTAAATGGCCTAAATGCAGGCATAAAGAGACACAGAATGGATAAAAAAAAAACAGTATCCATCAATATGCTGTCTACAAGAGACACACCTTAGAAACAAAGACAGAAATTTATTAAAAATCAAAGAATGGAAAAATATATCAAGCAAATAACTTCCAAAAAAGAGCAGGAGTGGCAATACTAATCTCAGATAAGATTGACTAAAACAAAATCCACCATGGAAGACAAAGAAGGGCATCATGAAGACTTAACCATAATAAACATCTATGCACCCAATGACAGGGCTTCAAATTACATAAAACAAACTCTAACAGCACTGAAAACAGAAATTGACAGTTCCACAGTAATAGTAGGAGACTTCAACACAACACTCTCAGTGAGGAACAGAACATCTAGAAAAAAACTCTGCAAAGATACAGAACAGCTAAAGAGCACAATCAGCCAACTTGATCTCATAGACATATATAGAACACTCCACCCAACAGCTGCAAAGTACACATTCTTTTCCAACACACATGGAATGTTCTCCAGAATAAACCACATCTTAGGCCACAGAGCAACCCTCAACAAAATCTAAAACATTGAGATAATACAAGGTATCTTCTCTGACCACAATAACATCAAAGCAGAAATAAACAACAGGAAGAGTAAGAGAAAAAAAATTAATTACATGGAAACTGAATAAGACCCTGCTTAAAAACCACTGGGTAGTAGAAGAAACCAAAGATGGAATCAAAAAGTTCCTAGAATAAATGAGAATGAAAATACATCATACCAAAACCTTTGGGACACAGCAAAGACAGTCCTCAGAGGACAATTTATAGCACTAAATGCACACATCAAGAAAGAAGGGACAAAATCAAAACATTAGTTACAAAACTTGAACAAATAGAGGTCAGCAAAGGAAGCCCACAACCACCAGAAGAAAGGAAATAATAAAGATCAGAGCAGAAATAAATGAAATAGAGAATAGAAAAACAATAGAAAGAATCAACAAACCGAAAGCTGGTTCTTCGAAAGGATCAACAAAATTGACAAACCACTGGCCAAACTGACAAAAGAAAAACAGGAGAGGACACAACCCAAATAAGAAATGAAATGGGGGACATTACAACAGACCCAACTGAAATAAAAAGGATCATAACAGAGTATCACGAAAAACTATACTCCAACAAATTTGGAAACCTAGAGGAAATGGACAAATTTCTAGAGACACACTACCTACACAAACTAACACAAAATGACGTTGAAAATCTGAACAGATCCATAACAAGAGAAGAGATTGAAAAGGTAATTAAAAAAAAAAAAAAAAACCCAACCAAAAAAAGCCCTGGCCCAGTTAGTTTCACTGGAGACTTCTACCAAACATTCAGAAAAGAGCTTATGCCAGTACTTCTCAAACTATCTCAGAACATAGAAAAGGAAGTGATACTTCCAAAGTCAGTCTATCAAGCCAGCATAACCCTGATACCAAAACCAGGCAAAGATACCACAAAAAAAGAAAATTACAGACCGATATCTCTCATGAATATAGATGGAAAAATTCTCAACAAAATTCTAGCCAATAGAATTCAGCACCACATCAAAAAAATAATGCACCATGGCCAAGTAGGATTCATACCAGTTATGCAAGGATGTTTCAACATTAGAAAATCAATCAATGTAATCCACCACATAAATAAAAGGAAAGAAAAGAATCACATGATCATCTCAATCAATGCAGAAAAGGCATTCGACAAAGTCCAACACCCATTCCTGATAAAAACTCTCAATAAAATAGGTATAGAAGGAAGATTTCTCAACATAATAAAGGGCACCTATGGAAAACCAATGGCCAACAGCGTTCTCAATGGAGAGAGGCTGAAAACATTCCTCTTGAGAGCAGGAACAACACAAGGACGCCCTTTATCACCACTCCTATTTAACATTGTGTTGAAAGTCTTAGCTAGAGCAATAAGTTAAGAAACAGAAATAAAGGGCATCCAAATTGGTAACGAAGAAGTTAAACTCTCCCTATTTGAGGATGATATGATAAAAGACACCACGAGGAAACTAATGGAGCTAATAGAAAGATTCAGGAGAGTTGCAAGATACAAGATAAACATACAAAAATCAGCTGGATTCCTATACACCAATAAAGAGAACAACGAAAAGGAAATCAGAAAAAAAATACCATTTATCATAGCCCCTAAAAAATTAAAATACTTGGGAATAAATCTAGCCAGGGATGTAAAAGGCCTATACAAGGAAAACTACAAAACGCTACTGCAGGATGCCAATAGAGATTTACATAAATGGAAAAACACACCATGCTCATGGATAGGTAGAGTCGACATTGTAAAAATGACAATTCTACCTAAAGTGATTTACAAATACAATGCAATCCCAACCCAAATACCAACAACATTCTTTAAAGAGATGGAAAAATTTATCATTAACTTTATATGGAAAGGGAAGAGGCCCCAGATAGTAAAACACTATTGAAGAAGAAGAAGAAAGTATGAGGACTCACACTACCTGACCTCAGAACCTACTATACAGCTGTGGTAGTCAGAACAGCCTGGTACTGGTACAACGACAGATACATTGACCAATGGGACACAATTGGGAACCCAGATATAAATCCACCCAACTATGGTCACCTGATCTTTGACAAGGGCCCAAAGTCCATCAAAAGGGGAAAAGACAGTCTTTTTAACAAATGGTGCTGGCAAAACTGGATGTCCATCTGCAAAAAAATGAAACAGGACCCATAGCTCACACCATACACAAAAACTAACTCAAAATGGGTCAAAGACCTAAATATAAAGCCAAAAACTATGAAGTTTATAGAAGAAAAAATAGGATCAATCTAGAGGCCCTAATACATGGCATTAACAGGATACAAATCCCAACCAACAACACACAAGCTCCAGAGGGTAAGCTAGATAACTGGGATCTTCTAAAAATTAAACACTTATGCTCATCAAAAGACTTCACCAAAGGAGTAAAAAGAGAAACTACAGACTACGAAAAAAGTTTTGGCTATTACAAATCAGATAAAGGTCTGATCTCTAAAATCTACAAGGAAATCCAACACCTCTGCAACAAAGAGACAAATAATCCAATTAAAAAATGGGCAAAGGAAATGAACGGACACTTCACCAAAGAAGACATTCGAGCAGCCAGCAGACGCATGAGGGAATGCTCACAATCTCTAGCCATCAGAGAAATGCAAATCAAAACCATGATGAGATACCATCTCACCCCAGCATTACTGGCACAAATCTATAAAACAGGGACTAACAAATGTTGGGGAGGATGCGGGGAGATCAGAACCCTTATGAACTGCTGGTGGGAATGCAAAATGATACAACATTATGGAAAATGATACGGCGCTTCCTTAGAAAGCTAGGAATAGAAATAGTGTATGATCCAGCAATCCCACTCCCAGGGATATATCCTAGAGAAATAAGAGTCATCATATGAATAGATATATGTACACCCATGTTCATTGCAGCATTGTTCACAATAGCAAGAAGATGGAAACAACCTAGATGCCCTTCAACGATGAATGGGTAGACAAACTGTGGTACACACACTAAAAAACAACGATGAATCTGTGAAGCATCTCATAGCATGGATGCATCTGGAGGGCACTATGCTGAGTGAAATAAGTCAATCAAAACAGGACAAATATTGTATGAGACCACTATTGTAAAAACTCATGAAAAGGTTTACACACAAAAAGAAACAATTTTTGATGGTTACAAGGGAACGGAGGGGTGAGGATGGAAAACAATAGACAACAGATAAGTGGTAACTTTGGTGAAGGGTAAGACAGTACACAGTCCTGGGGAAGCCAGCACAACTTGTACAAAGCAAGGCCAAGGTAGCTCCATGGAGATATCCAAACTCCCTAAGGGGCCGAATCGTGGGCACCATGGTCTCAGGCAACATCTAGGTCAGTTGGCATAACAGAATTTATAAAGAAAACGTTGTACGTTCTACTTTGGTGAGTAGCGCCTGGGGTCTCAAAGGCCTGTAAGTGGCCGTCTAGGATACTCCACTGGTCTTACCCCTTTGGGAGCAAGGAAGAATGAAGAAAATTAAAGACACAAAGGAAAGATTAGTCCAAAGGCCTAATGGACCACATCTACCGTGGCCTCCACCAGACTGTTTCTTTTTGTGTGTAAACCTTTTCCTGAGCTTTTACAACAGTGGTCTCATACAATATTTGTCCTGTTTTGATTGACTTATTTCACTCAGCATAGTGCCCTCCAGATGCATCCATGCTATGAGATGCTTCACAGATTCATCGTTGTTTTTTAGTGTGTGTACCACAGTTTGTCTACCCATTCATCGTTGAAGGGCATCTAGGTTGTTTCCATACGTGCCCAGCTACCATCACTGACTGCTTTGACAGGGATCACAATAGAGGGTCCCAGACAGAGCTGGAGAAAAATGTAGAACAAAATTCTAACTCCAAAGGAAAGACACCCTTTCAGCTCAGTGATCGGGTCACTCCTGAGGTTCACCCTTCAGCCAAAGATTGAACAGGCCCATGGAAAAAAACAAGACTAGAGGGGTGCACCAGCCCTGGGGCAGGGACTGGAAGGCAGGAGGGGACAGGAAAGCTGGTAATAGGGAAGCCAGGGTTGAGAAGGGAGAGTGTTGACATGTTGTGCAGCGGTTAACCAATGTCATCCAACAATGCGTGTAGTAATTGTTTGATGAGAAACTAGTTTGTTCTGTAAAGCTTCTTCTAAAGTTCAATTAAAAAAGAAAAAGAAAAACAACCTGCAATATGCGGATGACACAACTCTGCTTGCTGAGAGAGGACCTGAAGCACTTACTGATGAAGATCAAAGACCACAGTCTTCAGTATGAATTACACCCCAACATGAAGAAAACAAAAGTCCTCGTAACTGGACAAATGAGCACCATTACGATAAACAGAGAAAGGACCGAAGTTGTCAGGGATTTCATTTTACTTGGATCCACAGTCAACCCCCCTGGACGCAGCAGTCAAAATCAAATGATGCATTGCCTTGGGCAAATCTGCTACAAAAGGCTTCTTTAAAGTGTTAAAAAGCAAAGAGGTCACCTTGAAGACTAAGGTGTGCTTGACCCAAGCCATGGTATTTTCAGTTGCCTCATGTGCATGGGAAAGCTGGACAATGACTAAGGAGGATGGGAGAAGAATTGATTCCTTTGAATTAGGGTGTTGACGAAGAAAATTGACTTCATCACGGACTGCCAAAAATCTGAACAAATCTGTCTTGGAAGAAATATAGCCAGAATGCTCCTTAGAAGCAAGGATGGCAAGACTGCGTCTTACATACTTTGGACATGTTGTCAGGAGAGATCAGTCCCTGGAGAAGGACATCGTGCTTGGCAGAGTACAGGGTCAGCGGAAAAGAGGAAGACCCTCAACGAGGTGGATTGACACAGTGGCTGCAACAGTGAGCTCAAGTATAACAACGATTGTAAGGATGGCCAGGACCGGGCAGTGTTTCATTCTTTCCTACACAGGGTCGCTATGAGTCGGAGTGGACTCCACGGCACCTAACAACAACAACAACAAAATGAGAAGATGGCTGGGCAAGGCATGGGTGTCTTGCCGAAGGGCCGACGCTGCCAAGGCGGGTGCGCAGGAGCTCCTTGGGTGCAAAGTGTGAGGGGCGGCCCAGGTCGCCAGCTCCACCCCTCCCGCCGTCAACGCGGGGCCGCTTGTTCTGGCCTCGCAGCGATCCCGAGATCCTGGGGGCGGCAGGGGCGTCTCCCACCCCAAGGACTGTGGCCTCGGGGAGCGCTGGCCGCGGTGGGGGCGGGGCCTGCCTAGGAGCCGCGTCCGGGGCGGGGCCAGGTGAGCCTGGTTAGGTGCAGGCCAGGTGAGGCTCTGGCGGGGTGTCGCAAGGTAAGGCCTGGCGTCCGCGGAGGGGACACCTGTGTCTGGTGGAGGTGCCACGCGAGTTGTCGTGGTGACCTGGGGCCGGCCGGACAGGGCTCAGGTGAGGACCGGAGGGGGAGCGCGGTGCCACATGAGGGGTGACAGACGGGCCGGGCACCCGGATGCCCTGCGCTCCCCCCTGCCGGCGCTTAGCCACTGGGGCCCCTGAGCGACTCTTCTCCCCCGACCCCCTCCCCGGTTTACCCCCGGCGCTCACCTCTCCCACTCGCCCCTTCTCCCCGCCCTCCTCTCCCCCTCCCTGCTCCACCTGGCCGCCGCCTTCCTCTGTCTCTCCTCCCTTGCTCCCCGACCTTTTCTCCCCTCCCTGCCCACACAGCCCCCCTTCACTCCCTGCTCCCCCACCCTTCCTTCCCTGCTCCCTCCTGCTCCCCTAGTCTTCCTCCCTGCCCACGGTCCTACACCTCCCCCCACCCTCGCGGCACCCCTTCCCCTTCCTCTCTACAACCCCACCCCCTTTTTTTCCCCCACTCTGTTTTGGCCTGGTCCAGACTAGGCTGTCTTGGCCCAGTCTGTCCCTGGCCCCGCTTTCCCTCCCCCTCTGTAATTTGGAACTTGAGCGTCGGCACTGGTACCTGGCCAGTCAGCTCCCTCACACCAACGTGGGAAGCCAGCAGCCTCATTTCTGCATCACAGAGAAGACAACTGAGGCCAGGAGAAGCGCTGTGCTGGCTCAGGCTCAGGTGCTGGGTCTGGGGTTCCTGGCCAGTTCAACAGGCTGGGGCTAGAACCCCCAAGAGTTAATAGGCTAAAAGCAACAATCGAGTGGTAAATCATAACTGGGGGGTGGCAGGGGGTGTGAGAGGAGACCCTGGCTTTTCCCACCTTTCTCAAACCCCTGGCCTGGTGCCTCCCTGGAAATTCCCTGGGGGTTGAACATTGCTGGCCTGGGAACTTCCCTTACTGCCTTTCGAGGTGTGTGTGGGACTGCTCAGCTCCAACCACTGTAGAGCTGAGCAGCAGGGCTCACAGAAGGTGAGTGGCAAGGGAACCCAGCCACAGCCCCTCTAGCCCAGATGGACCCCAGTGGGTCCTCTCTCCTGGGCGTTTAATTGCAGGAAGCCCGCCGGCCTCCCTCTGGTCGGTGTGGTCCCCTGAACTGGCCTCTGGGGAAGGCCCTGCAGGATCTGTTAGAGAGGAAGCTGGGGCGGGAGGGTGGAATTCCTGTGTGTACTTGTTTGCCAGGTGGGGACGGGGACTTGGCTGTCAGGTGGCCAAGACCTTGAAGTTTTGTGGCAGAGGCTGATTCTGGAGAGCCCTGTGCTGTGCTTCCATTTGTCTGCCTAATATAGTTTTGACATGATTAGGTGAGATCACAAAACTTCAGGCTCAACAGTTTTGTAAGGTCAGCCTCTGCGTTGGATCTTACTCGTGAGTGCCTTGTGTAGTGAGGTGACCAACCATTCCTCAAGCCACCCCAGGGCTCTGAGTGAAGAGGCACAAGGGCCTGAGTCCAGCTAGCCCTGTGGACAGCCGCCAGCCCAGTCCCTGCCCTCGGCGCCTGAGAGTCTGGTCTCTCTGATGAAGGGAAGCCCAGGGGCTTGCGAGAGGTCAGGGAAGGCTTCCTGGAGGAGGGGGCCAATGAGCTGGAAGACGGATAGGAGTTAGGCACGGCCGGGCATGGCAGGTTGAGGTCATATAGAGGCTGGAAAACCTTGACCAGTTCCAGGGGCTGTAGGTGGCCAATAGTCGGAATGTGTTGTGAGGCTGGAAATGCCTGTGGACTACTTGATATGGTGGGTGGGCCAGCCCGGCCCTAAGACCCGCTGGGGATTTACCTGGATAACGTCACTGAGTCATCAAAATGCAGAAAGGTGCTTAAGGTCTGGAAACTTATTTGCAGAGACATCCTGTGAAAGTCATCTAGGCCCAGTTGGGGCTAGGCGCGCCCACATGCCATAGAGGAGGAGTCAGAGGTGGCTTCCGTTAAAAAGAACAGCAAAGAGCTCAGGTGACCCTGTAGGTGCGTGGCTAGTACCTTTTTCGCCATATCCCTTGATGTTACCCTGGTCTCTGTGACGGGGAAACTGAGGCAGCATGCGGAGGAGGGGTCAGGAGACCTTGTTTTTGATTGGGGCACCTTCCCTCTTGGGGACTTGGCCATCCTCACCAACAGTCCCACCCCAGGAGGTCCTGGGAACCATCGCTAAGGGATCAAGCCCTAACTGGCTGCCTGTTGCCTCATTCCTCATGGACACCAGCCTCATGAGGCAGGGACTGCTATGGGCCCCTTTTACAGATGAGGAAACTGAGGCACAGAGGGGTTAGAAGTCTCCAGAGTCGCACCAGTGTCCCCCGGGAGTTAGCTGGTGGTCTGGCAGGAGATAGAGACATTTGATATCTGCAGGTGATAATCCTCAAATGTGTGTGAAATTAGTGTGTGAATGTAAAATTGGCATTTGAACAGTTTCTCTTCAGGTGGGTTATCTACCCTTCCCCCCAGCCCTGTGGTTGGTGCTAGGAAGAAGTGCCCCGTGTATCAGAGGCTTCCCGGGCCTCCCCGGGGGACGGGGGACGGTTGGAGAGCAGCCTCTCTGGGGCCGGGACTGTGGGAGTGGGACTGTGGGAGTGGCCCCATTCGAAGCTGCATGTTTGGGGTTTCTGCTGCAGGTGGAACTCAGTAATCCCAAGTCCTGCCCTAGCCGTCTTTATGTGGCGCCTCTCAGGAGCTGAGGCAGCCCGACCTGGCCATGCTCCAGGTTTCTGGGTCCCTGGAACCAGGTGAGCTGGCTGAGTCACTTCTCTTGGGCCTGTCTCCTCACCTCTCACATGGGCATTGTGAACCCAGTGGGGGTGATGAGGCTCAGCGAGAATCATGCCAGCCCTCAGCAAGGGCAGGACTGCCCAGTGGTTAACACTCGGGACCCCGGAGCCTGGCTTCCCGGGTCTGACTCCTGAACTCCTAGGCTTCCCAGGCCCCAGACTCCTTGACTTCTGGACTTCCTGGCTCCCAGACTCCCCACCCCCAGGCTCCCTGACTCTAAGGCTCCCCAACTCCCTGACTCCCAGGATCCCAGGCTTCCTGGCTCTCTGACTCCCCAGCTGTGTGACCTGGGCAAGATGCTAGCCACTCTGCCTCAGTGTCCTCATCTGTAAAACAGGACAATGCCAATTCATAGGATAATTGTTGTTGTTAGGTGCCTCCAGTCAGTTCTGACTCATAGCACCCCCATATGCAACAGAAGGAAACACTGCCCGGTCCTGCACCATCCTCACAATCCTAGCTGTGTTTGAGCCCCTTTGTTGCAGCCACTGTGTCAATCTATCTCATTGTGGGTCTTCCTCTCTTTTGCTGACCCTCAACTTTACCAAGCATGACGTCCTTCTCCAGGGACTGGTCCCTCCTGATAACATGTCCAAAGTATTTGAGACAAAGTCTCACCATCCCTCCTTCTAAGGAGCATTCTGGCTGTCCTTCTTCCAAGACAGATTTGTTTATTCTTCCGGCAGTCCATGGTATATTCAATATTCTTTGCCAACACCACAATTCAAAGGCGTCAATTCTTCCATCTTCCTTAGTCATTGTCCAGCTTTCACATGCATATGAGGCGATTGAAAACATCATGGCTTGAGTTAGGAGCACCTTAGTTCTCAGACTGACATCTTTGCTTTGTAACACTTTAAAGAGTTCTTTTGCAGCAGATTTGCCCAGTGTAATAAGTCCTTTGATTTCTTGACTGCTGCTTCCATGGGTGTTGATTGTGGATCCAAGTAAAATGAAATCCTTGACAATGTCAATATTTTCTCTGTTTATCATAATGTTGTTCATTGATCTAGTTAACATGTTCAAAGTGCCTAAAACAGGATGTGGCAGTCAGAGCTTCCAACCAGTTTATTCTGGTTCAAACCTTCTGATGAGAATTTGCATTTCTAACAAGTTCACAATTGAATTGTGGTGTTGGCGAAGAATATTGAATATACTATGGACTGCCAAAAGAACGAACATATCTGTCTTGGAAGAAGTACAACCAGAATGCTCCTTGGACGCGAGGATGGCGAGACTGCGCCTTACATACTTTGGACATGTTGTCAGGCGGGATCAGTCCTTGGAGAAGGACATCATCCTTGGCAGAACACAGGGTCAGCGGAAAAGAGGAAGACCCTCAACGCGCTGGATTGACACAGTGGCTGCAACAATGGGCTGAAGCATAACAACGATTGTAAGGATGGCGCAGGACCAGGCAGTGTTTCGTTCTGTTGTGCATAGTGTCGCTGTGTATGGAACTGACTGGATGGCACCTAACAACAAGTTCCCAGGCAATGCTAATGCTGCTGGTTAGGAACCAATTCTGAGAGCCACTAATAGAGCAGTGGGTCTCAAAATTTATTATACATGAGAACCACCTGCGGATCCTGTTAAAATATAGACTCTGATTCAGTTTATCTGGGGTGGAAATGTAAATTCTCAGCAGGGTTCGAACCTGAAGGAACTGGTTGGAAGCCCCAGTGGCACTTTGAAAGTGTTCGCATTTGCCAGTATTAGTTCTGCCTACTTACCTTGGGGGAGAGTCTTAGGAGAAAAACGGGCTCTGGGGCTTTGGGACCCTACTCTCTGCCTGGGGCTGGCGGCCAGCTCTTTGCTCCAGTGACCCCAGGCTGAGCAGGGAAGCCAAAAGTGAATTTTCATTTGGAGGAGAGTGGACCCAGTGACTGTCTGTCTTACAAGCTGGCAGCTGAAGGAACTGGTTTGACAGGTCAGGAGTCCAGAAACCACTGCCCCCTCCCCCACTGCTGTGTTTCAGGGAAACTGCCATAAAACACCCAGGAGCAGAGGAAACCCTGAGGGCAGGGCCTGGCTGGAGGTGGGGTTTGCTATCTACAGGAAAGGTTTGGGGGAGGAGGGATGGTGCAGGCCAGTTGAGTGAGAGCATTTGAAGGAGGGGCCTGCCTCCTGGTGTTGTCACTCTTGGTGCCTCTGGGGTCCACCAGCTGTAAAGTTCCCGCTATAACTTTCTCTGGGTGGGAGTGTTCTCTGTGTGTGCTCCCGTCCGTATCTCTAAATCTCCTGGACAACACAGTTGTTTCTTGATTGTTATATGTTGTCGTTAGTTGACTGACTTATAGTGACCCCATGTGCGACAGAACAAAACACTGCCCAGGCCTACCTGCGCCATCATCAGGATCGCTGGTAGGCTTGAGTTCATGGGATCATCCACTGTGTATTTTGAGTGTCTCCCAACCTAGGGGTTCATCTCCCAGCATTATATCAGACTATTGTGACCCACAGGCCTTTCATTGGCCGATTTTTGGAAGCAGATCTCCAGGCCTTTTTTCCTAGGCTGGCAACTGCTGTAACCTGTCCACCATGGGTGACCTTGCTGGTGTTTGAAATATGGGTAGCATAGCTTCCAGCATCATAGCAACATACAAGCCACAACAGTATAACAAACTGACGCACCGGTGGTGGTGTGTTCTATACAGGAAGGTCTACTTATTTATTCACTTAACTTTTAATTTCTGGAGAGTTTCAGATGTCCACAAGGGTAGGCAGGGTTAATAATGAGCCCTTATTACCCAGCGTCAACCACCAACACCTTGCACCAAGCCTGTCCCCCCCCACCTGCTTCCCCCCACCCCTGCTGCCCCTACACCCTGCTCCCCACCCCTGCTGTCCCCCACCCCTGCTGTCCCCCCACCTGCTGCCCCCCACCCCTGTATTATTTTAAAGCACTTCCCAGACCACACTGTAGTTTATCCATAAATATTGCAGTATGAATTCCTAAAAAACAAAAAACAACCCAAACCACTTGCCATCCTGTCGGTTCTGACTCATAGTGACCCCACAGGACAGAGTAGAACTGCCCCATAGGGTTTCCAAGGCTGTAATCTTTACGGAAGCAGACTGCCACAGCTGTCTCCCACAGAGCGGCTGGTGGATTTGAACCGCCGAACTTTCAGCTGGCTGGGTGCTTAACCACTGTGCTACCAGCGCTTCTTCCTGAAAAGATCGTTTGTTTGTTTTAACATAACCATAATACCATTATCATACTTAAAACAATAAACAGTGGAAAAATATTGGATGACCTCACTTGTATAAAAAGACAAGAACAGGCAAATGTGTAGAGACCTAAGTTTATTAGTGGTCAGTAAGGTGGGGGGGAGAAGGGAAAAGGGGGGGTGGTTATTGCTCATGGAGTGTGCGGAGCTTCGGTTTACGGTGACGGAAAAATCCCACTGATTAAGGTTAGGGCTGCACAGCTGATTAATGTAATTGCTGTCAGCAAGTTGTACACCTGTGAAAAGTTGAACTGGCAATTGTTGTGTGATAGACTTACAACAAAGACAAAAAAAAAAAAGAGTAGCTGCCAAGGCGCTTATGTACAACCAAACACCTAATGGGATATGGTTCCTTGGTTTTGGAGGTTTAGGGTGATGGTTTCATGGGACACCTCAGTTAATTGGCCTAATAACATGTTTAGTGCTTCTGTTCTACCTCATAGTTCATTGAGTAGTACCTGCAAGTGGCCATCCAAGGCACAACAGTTGGTCTCTATTTACCTAGAGCAACAGAGGAAGAAGAAGAGTCAGGAATAGAAGGAGGACATGGAATGTGTGGCTAATTGCCTCCATGGACAACTGCCTCCTTTGCTGTGAGACCAGAAGAACTGGATGGTGCCCAGCTGCCATTTCAATGGGCATTTTGATCAAAGTTTCTATGGAAGAATCCTGATCAAAAGGGGGAAAATGTAGAACAGAATTTAAAATTCTCATGGACTCTAGGCTTTCTGGAGCCATTGAGGTTGGATGAACCCCCGAAACTATTTTTTAGGTAATCCTTAAACCTTAAACCAGAAAGACCCCTGAAGTCTTCTTAAAACCAAACATTAATTTTGCTTAACTAGAAAACCATCTGCCTTGAGCCTTGTGCTCTTTTAAGAACTATCTGTATGGGATCAAATTGATAACAGCAACTCAGAAGAATAGATAGGAACCTCAGGGGGCAGTGAGTTTATGTCACTGGGGGAGGAACACCTCAGAAAAGGAGAGTGAGAATGGCTGTACGACGTGCAGAATGTCACCAGTGTCACCGAATTTGATTTGTAGACACTGTTGAATTCGTGCATGTTCTGCTGTGTGTATTCTCAACAACAGCAACAACAAAAATAAAATAAATTATATTAAAAAATAACAATTAACAGTAATTAGTACCGAATATGGACGACCCAGGCAGTACTCAAATTTCCAGTTGTCACAATGTCACATATTTATTTTTGAGGCAGGCTCAGCATGAAGCCTCTGCACTATGTTGGCCCCATTCTCCTTCAGGTTTCCTCTAATCTGTAGCTTCCCCTTAGGGCAGTGCTTTGACTTCATTCCCACAGGCATTAAGACAGTAACGGTGCAGTGTCAAACCTTCCACGTGATGTTACACCAGTCACTTTATTGATCTTCCTTGGCCCTGTGGTGTCACTGGGCAGGGTGTGTGCCCATTTTGCAGATGAGGAAGTAGGGTTCTGAGGAGCGAGACCCGCCTCACTGGGGTGGCACCATGAGAGAGGGGTGCACTGGCAAAGGGGGCACTGGCTGGAGCCCACCTGCTGCCTCTTCCCTGCTGCTCGCTCGCAGCGGCCGGTGCTGGGACGGGGGATCTACTTCAGAGGTACGCAGGGGGTCTCCTTGGCCAGTCCCACAGTTCTGGGAGCTATAGGTAGCCTGAACTAACCATGGGGACCTGGGGCACCTTTCTGTCTGAAGTCTGAGGGAAAGTCTTTATCTGACCCAGTGAAACTGGATCTTTCTGTAAAGAGGAATCTGAGGGTTGGAGGTGGGCTTTTTCGGGTCCAGTGGATCACTTCAGTTTCCAGAAGGAGGTTAATTAATTTAATCCACAGTTACCTCCCACTGCCTCTCTGTGTTGGTCGGCAGTGGACACAGGGACTCTGCAGGGAACAAGACCAGCCCTACCTCAAGGGGCTTGTGATGACAGACTGACTGACCGCTGATTGGCCATCTGTGGGATGCCTGGGAGGAAACAGCTAGCATAGGGTGGAGAAGGCTTCCCAGAAGGGGTGGCAGTGGCCGACCAGCAGGCCAAGGCTTTGAATTTAGATTGAATTATTGAACTGGACTTAAGCAAGTGATAACAATAGAAACCATTTATGGTCATTTCATGGCGCATGGTTTAAAATCAAGGACAGTGTGCATCAGGGTTGCATCCTGTCACCATACCTATTCAATCTGTATGCTGAGCAAATAATCCGAGATGCTGGACTATATGAAGAACAAGGCATCAGGATTGGCAGAAGCCTCATTAACAACCTGCGTTATGCACATGACACAACCTTGCTTGCTGAAAGTGAAGAGGACTTGAAGCCCTTACTGATGAAGATCAAAGACCACAGCCTTCAGTATGGATTATACGTCAACATAAAGAAAACAAAAATCCTCACAACTGGACCAATAAGCCACATCATGATAAACGGGGAAAAGATTGAAGTTGTCAAGGATTTCATTTTACTTGGATCCCCAGTCATCAGCTGTGGAAGCAGCAGTCGAGACACATTGCATTGGGCAAATCTGCTGCAAAGGACATCTTTAAAGTGTTGAAGAGCAAAAATGTCACCTTGAAGACTAAGGTGCACCTGACCCAAGCCATGGTATTTTCAATCGCCTCATATGCATGTGAAAGCTAGACAGTGAATAAGGAAGACCAAAGAAGAATTGATGCCTTTGAATTATGGCGTTGGTGAAGAACATGGAATATACCGTGGATTACCAGTAAAATGAACAAATCTGTCTTGGAAGAATTATAGCCAGAGTGCTCTTTGGAAGCAAGGACAGTGAGACTTCATCTCATGTACTTTGGACATGTTATCAGGAGAGACCAGTCCCTAGAGAAGGACGTCATCCTTGGTAAAGTTGAGGGTCAGCGAAAAAGAGGAAGACCCTCAACGAGATGGATTGACCCAGTGGCTGCAACAATGGGCTCAAGCATAGCAATGATTGTGGGGATGGCACAGGACCAGGCAGGGTTTCTTTCTGTTGTACATGGGTCTCTATGAGTTGGAACCCACCACACACCACCTGACAACAATAGGAAACCCAATAGGGCAGTTCTACTTTGTCACATGAGTCGAAACCAACTCAGTGGCGCCTAACAGGGAGGAGAGGACCCAGCACCTCCTCCATGCTCTAGCTGCAGCCTGTTCAGGGACAGACCAGCCTGGGGTGGCAGAGATGGGTGAGGGAGGTAGGTGTCGGGGTGACCCTAGGGTGTGGTGGGACCAGGCCACAAAGGCTCTGATGTAAGCCCTTTGTCTGTTCCCTTGTAGGACTCAATCTTCAAGCCCCTGGTCATGTCCCCTGCCTGGGCTGAGTGAGCGCTGGGACTCAGCTGTAGTGAGACATAGCCCCACCTCTCAGGAGACACACGATGAGGTCAAGAAGGACACACAGACACACGGTGTAGGCTGATGAGGGCTGCAGTGGGGCTGAGGGCTGCCGGAGGCCAGAGGAGGCCCCTCTCCCAGGCTGGGGTGGGATCTGGGGCCATCAGAAGTTTTTCATTGTCACAACTGGAAAACCCAGCTCTAAAATGGCTTAAAAATCAAGGGGGACAGCTACAACAACCTAAGCCCACTTCAATGTGTCGTTCTTGTTGCACTCAAGGACGTCAAACAAGGAGAAGATCTTTATTCAAACCACACAATTGTCAGCTCAGTCTGTCAATCAGAAATTAAGGCTTTTACTCAGCTATCAAGTTCACTCTAAGAATTTTTTGCTAATTATTTCTCTGAGTTCCATCTAATTGGAGTAGAAAATTTTAAATGTTTTTATCGATATTATATTTGTTTCAATTCTATGATAAGAGCTATTTGTTTCTGTACAATTTCAAATTTGTAATGCAATGTCAATTTTAATTGGCTAACCTAAATACACAGTAGGTCATTGTAACAGATTGAATTGTGTCCCCCGAAAATCTGTGTCAACTTGGTTAGGCCATGTGTGACTGTCCTGCATTTTGTGATTTTCCTATGTGTTATAAATCATAATCTCTGCCTGTGGCTAAAGAGGATTAGGGTGGGATGTAACACCCTTACCAGGCCACACCCCTGATCAACGTACAGGGAGTTTCCGCGGGGTGTGGTCTCCAGCACCTTTTATCTCTCAAGAGATGAAAGGGAAGCAAGCAGAGAGTTGGGGACCTCATACCGCCAAGAAAGCAGCACCAGGAGCAGAGTGCATCCTCTGGACCTGCGGTCCCTGTGCCTGAGAAGCTCCTAGGCCAGGTGAAGATTGAGGACAAGGACCTTCCTCCAGAGAGAGAGAGAGAGAAAGCCTTCCCCTGGAGCTGACACCCTGAGTTTGGACTTGTAACCTCCTAGACTGTGAGAGAATAAATTTCTCTTTGTTAAAGCCACCCACTTGTGGTATTTCTCTTATGGCAGCACTGGATGACTGAGGCAGTCATTAAATTAAAACCTACTGTCTGACCTTATAATTTCAGTTTTTTTGTTGTTGTTTAGTTTGAATATCTCTGTGGTGGTTTATAAAATTTTCACCAAGCGACCAATAATTCTTACAGTGATATCGATGTGTACAAACTGCAGTAAAAACTTTATTCTTACGGAATAAACTAAAGTAAAAGAATAAAAATTAAAAAAACAACAAAAACCCAAGGGGGATCTATTGACCTTGTAAGTGGAAATGGTCTGCAGATGGTATGGAGATCAGGTATGGACTGATCAGGGCATGGAGCTCATCTCCACTCCAGTGGGGCTCGATGAGTGCTTAGTGGCGAGGCTAGGGCAGCAAGATGGCTGAAGCTCTTCCAGGACCCGTCTTCATACATCCTTTGTGGTGGGAGGCTCCTCCAATGGCTCTCCCTTTTTCAGGAGCACCTGGAAGACTTTCTCTGGGGCCTCACAGACCTGAATGAGCCCATCCTGGTGGGCAGGGAAATTGCCATGTGCTGAGTGGCTAAGACCTGGGCTCTTGAACAAACCTTTGAAAAGAGAGACAGGATGACTCTCGGGCCAGTCAGGCCCTGGGAGGGGAGTTCCTGCAGCCTGAGGGGCTGTGCATTAGAGGTTCACACCTGAGTGAGTGCGGAGGTACCCTTGGGCAGGGCAACAAGGATGGGAGGCGGGGGGAGGCAGCCCGCCTGGGCTACTTAGAAGTCTGAGGGAGGAGCCCTGAGTGTTGTCCTTGGTGTCCACAAGAGCAGGAGGGGGTGGGTGCCCAGCACCTCTTTGGAGACCACCCCCTTGCTTTTCAGAGTGCCAAGGGTTTCCTGGGACTTGTGGGCAGGCCTCTGGCAAGGTCGTGAAGTCACAGTCAGCTGACTTGAACCTTTCTGCAGCCACCTCTGGGTGTCTCACCCAGGTGCCATGCCCAAGTATCCTGCCTAGGTGTTGCATCCAGGTGTTGTCCTGCCTATGTGTCTCGTCTAGGTGTCTTCCCTAGGTGTTTCACCCAGGTGTCCTGCCAGGGTCTCGCCCAAGTGTTTTGCCCAGGTGTCTTGCCTAGGTGTCTTACCAAGGTTTCTTAACCAGGTTCTAATGGCTTCTGGCACCACCTGGAAAAATGGTCTGACATGGTTCTGTCCCCGGTGTTGTGGACCCAGCAGTGTCTGTGATGAGGAGTGGGCAGTGGGGTCTGTGCCAGTGGGCTCATGGCATGGCTCAGCAAAAGGTAAAAATGATGATCTCTTGTGAGGCGGCACTAGGGGACCCTGGGATCCCATCGCAGTGGCGACACCCTCTCTCAGCCCTGAACCAGAGCCCTGCCCTCACACCTGGACTTTGGATCCAGAATCAGGTGTGACCATGCTAAACCCCTTCCTCTGGTCCTCAGTGCCCTCCTTGTGAAATGCAGGGTTCGGGCCCAGCCCCTCATCAGAGCCTCTGGATTGTGCATGTGCTAGAGAGTTCTCTGTATACCTTGCACAGATGCCCTACGCAAATTAAATTTGGAGCTAAGTTGCCCGAGATAAGCAGGTGTTAATTTGTAATTTAAGTGTTAATATAATTGCTGTGGGGGTCTATTTGTGTAATGTGCAAATACATTTTTACAGCAACAAACCATTTGGCAGTGAATTATAAATAGAGCTGTTGGGTGAGTTGAAGTCTCCTTTGCATCACGTCCATAAGGCCTGTTCTGGTCCAGCTCTAATGAAGGGCTGTTCTGGTCCCTTCCCAGGCAGGGGTTCCCTGGGTGGGACCCTCCAGAGAGCCCAGCTGAGGAGGGTGGGGGGTTTCAGAGGCCGAGGGCTCGGCAGAGATTCAGGAGGAGGACAGATATCTGGGGCTCAGGTGGAGGGTGAGGGCTTGGGGGTTGGCTTGGTTCCCTAGCGCTGCTATCACAGAAATACCACAAGGGGGTGGCTTTAACAAACAGGAATTTATTGACTCACGGTTCAGGGCGCCGGCTGTAGGGGAAGGCTTAGTCCTTGTCTCAGCTTCTCCATCGTTCTTCCTGTACCTTGGAGATCTCTGCATGTATCTTCCCCAGTTTGGGCTTGTTTCTCTTTGCCTGCTGTTGTTAGGGGCTGTGGAGTTGATTCCAACTCACAGTGAATCCATGCAACAGAGTAGAACTGCCTGCTCCATAGGGTTTTCTTGGCTGTAATCTTCATGGGAGCAGATCGCCAGGTCTTTCTTGCACAGAGCCACTGGGTAAGTTCCAACTGCCAGCCTAGTGCTTAACCTTTGCGCCACCACTGTTCCTTCTCTTTTTTACATAATCTGCTCTTTTAATACCTCAAAAGTAACTAGGTTTAAGATACACCCTACACTGATAAGACCTCACTAACAGAGCAAAGAAAACCCTATACCCAAATGGGATAATGCTCACAGGTACAGGGGTAGGATTCCAACATGTATTTTGGGGAGGGGGGGACACAGTTCGATCCGTAACAGGGGCGACGTAGCCTTTGCCCAGAAGCCCATTGCCCAGGAAAGAAAGGGACTGTAAACAAATAATCGAAACTCACCGAAATTCAAACCAAGTTTTTTCTGAGCAGTTATTCTGTATGCATATAGGGAGGCCATTGTGATTCCAAAAAAAGCAAATGGCTTGAAGAAGTTAGGTACAATGTGGCTTATGAAGAGAAGGGGAGAGAGAAATATAGAAGATCAGCCTTTAGCTAATCTTAACATGACTGACTGATGGAAGCCTGCGCTCCCCCATTGGCATCGTGGTGAAGAGCTTGGCTACTAACCAAAGTTCAGGAGTTCGAATCCACCAGCCACTCCTTGGAAACCCTATGGAGCAGTTCTACTCTGTGCTATGGAGTCGATAGGACTCCGCGGCAGCAGGTTTGGTTTTTGTTGTTTTCCCCCTTCACCTGAGACCCACCGATACCTGGTTACTTCTGGTCTGGCTGCTAATGATTTGGCCCTCCACCCAGCTGCAGCCACGAGGCTTTCTGAGATTTAAATTAGGAGGTAATAGGACTATCCTTTTCTAGCAGGATAAGACACACTGACATCCTGTAGAGCAGTTTCTGGCAGGCCTTTGCAGTTTGGGTCAGGCTTTTAATGGTGAATATTTTGTTTGGTGGATAAGAAAAACCTTAAAATAAGTAAGATGTCTGTTATTAATTTTCCTATTCAACAGGTCTATTTGCGAAAATCTGGTTTATTGTCACTTTATTTTGGCTTTCTGGGGGATCTCCCCACCCCGGGCCAAGTAGTAGGTGCTGGGGAGCCTTGAGCTTCAACCTCATGGAGCCTCAGTCTGGTGAGGGGACACAAGGTAGCCTTAACCAAAGAATGACTGGAATAAGCATGCCATCACACCTGGTTTGCTAGCTATGAAAAATGGATATAGGATGCTGAGAGAGAGAGAGTGTGTGTGTGTGTGTGTCTGTGTCTGTGTCCGTGTGTGTGTCCGTGTGTGTGTCTGTCTGTACGTGTGTAGGGGGGTGACGTACACCTGATTAGAAAGAGAGAACTCTCTTAATGCGAGCTGTCCTGCAGGTAGGGGTGTAACTGAACAAGGGCTCTTGTCGTCCTACTAGCCGATCGAAATAAGACGGGTGCCGCACCACCAGTTGCAAGGGAAACAGAAAGTGGAAATTTATTGTTTGCACAAACAAGGAGCAACATGGAGCTCAGCAGCTGAAAGACCACGTGCTCGCTGTCCGAGGGAGTTAGGAGCTTTTATTTCCATTGGAGTCTGGGTTTGGTGCCCAGAACTCTCCGCCCTTAGCCCTCCCATGTCCGTGTTTGGAGGTCCAGATGTTGAATCATGTCGGTGATGTTCAGGTCCAAGGACAGACTGAAGACACAGCTCTTCCAGTCCTGCACGTGCTCCAAAATCCTGGTTCGTGCATGCGTGGGATTCTGGCACCAAATTCAAACTGCGGTTAGGGCCACAGTGTGGTCGGGCCAAACTGCAGTTAGAAGCCGTGGCTTGGTGGGCTTTTGGCGGGGAGGACTGTGGCGGAGCAGGAAGAAGTCTTGGTGGAGGCTTCAGGGGCAGAAAGAACTTAGAAGGTCCAGGGAAGAGCCTATGCAAATGCCCTGGAGTAGGCAGGAACAGTGTGGTATGTGGGAGAGCTTCAGGTATGGGTTGATCAGGGCTTAGTGAGCCTCTCCATTCCAGTGTGGCTCACTGGAAGGTCTCTGAGCTGTCACCACAGGGGTGCAGGGAAGACAGTGTCCAGGGTCGAGGCTGTATGTGGGGGCAGCGGGGATGGTGAAAGGCTGGACTTAAAACCCCAGGCTGCCAGCTTCATCCTCCTTGAGCCTATTTTTTCCTGGTAAGACAGGGACAGAGATGTCTTTCCTTTATTTGGTGCCCCCTCAGGCAAAGCCTGGGTGCCAAGAGCAAAGTGAAGTTAAGACAGTGCTCAGAATTGATTAGATTTAGAGCCCACCCTCCTCAGGCATGACCTCATTAACATAACAAAGACACCTGATTTCCCCACAGGATCACATCCACAGGTTAAGATTCCAGCACGTTTTTTGAGGGGGGGGCATGGTTCAGTCCATGAGGGGTCCCACACAAAGATGAGGGTCCAAGTGTCACAGCCGTACCCTGGGGCCACACAGAACAAAGCACAGTCCAGAAGCAAACGGGCAGATGCCTCCCCTGTGGTTGGTGCTGGGTGGCGGGGAAGAGTGGGAAGGCTGCTTTCCTCCTTGTATCCTTGCACATGGTTTACGTTTCCACAGCGTCCAGAGTCGTCCTGGTTGTAGGCTGGAGCCAGGAGACCTGGGTTCCAGCTCCCCGCTGACTTGACATGTGGCTTTGGGCAAGTCCCTTAACCTCTCTGGGCCTCAGTTTCCCTGCTGTGCAGTGACATATGACGGCACAAGATGTTCGCTGGGCTCTTTGCTGGTGCCACTGTTTTGTGATTGTCACAGGTGTGGGAAGCAGAGCTGACTGTGAAGGCAGCTGCAGGGACCAGCCCCCCACTTCCGATGCAGGAGCCCACCCCTCTGATGGGCACCTCCCAGAGAGACCGCGCCACCTGGGGTACCCAGGCCTGGAGAGGACAGACCAGCTGTGCAGACTGGGAGGGACCAGAGGCTGGGGGTGGCGGGGTGGCAGAGGCTCTGGCCATGCCTGCCCTCCGTGGGGCCAGGTGCTGCCGACCAGCTCAGCCCAGGGCAGGGGAGGGGGCAGGCAGGCTGCAGGGCTGTCATGGCCCGTGGTTGAGCGTCATGGAGGGCGGGGCAGGTGGCTCACGTGTTCCCATCTATAGGACTGTAAGGGGTCTCACATGTACACCCCATCAGACTTCCCCAGCCAGGCCCCCCCTCAATAAGGCCCGGGTTGTTTCTGCAGCATCCTCCCTCCCAAGCTTGCAAACTTCAAAACCAACGACCCGTTCTGTGCTTTTTGAGATAGGTGCTCAGGAGGAAGGTTTGAGCTTGTCAAGGGAAAAAGCAGCAGCCTCCTCCTGTTTTGAGAAATCGGAGTCTGGCTGGCAAGGAAACAATGCCTTCTTGACTCTGGTGGCTTCTAGCGCCCAGCAGGCTCCTCAGCCCTTAATTCGTGAGTGGGAAGGCAGGCAGCTGGAGCTCACCCAGTGTCCTCTGGCCGCCCATGCTGTGAGGTCGGGGTCTGCACTGAGCAGGGAGGCCCTTTCCCCGAAGGCACAGGAGTAAGGAGAGACCCTGGTCCATTCTGATTGTTTACCTGGTGGTCAGTGTGACCTGGAGGAGCCCTGATTGCACAATGGTTAAGCGCTTGGCTGCTAACCAAAAGGTCAGAGGCTTGAAGCCATCCAGCAGTTCCAAGGGAGAAAGACCAGGCAATCTGCTCACATAAAGATTACAACCTAGGAAACACTATAGGGCAGTTCTCTGTCACATGGAGTCGCTGTGGGTTGGAATCGGCTCGACAGCACACAATGCCAACGTGTGCCAGGCAAGGAGCCCTGGTGGTGCAATAGTTAAGCACTCAGCTGCTAACCTAAAGGTCGGCAGTTTGAACCCACCCAGTGGCTCTGCAGGAGCTATAGATTACAGTCTAGGAAACCCTATGGGGCAGTTCTACTCTGTCCGTCCCTGTGGGTCGGAATCGAGTCAACTGCACCCAGCAACTAACAGCGTGACCTGTGAGGCTTTGAAGCAAGAGTGTTCCAGACATGTTTCCTCCCCTGAGATAAGTGAGTCCCTCAGGAGGTGCCCCTGCATTTTTGGTGAGGGGGCTGCATCCAGACCGGGCCTGGTGCCCGCAGAAGCTTGCTTTCGATCTATCTGTTTAGCTTGGAACAGCTTTACCTCTGAAGCTGTGTCCTTGGCTAAGCCTGGTTTTCCAGGCTAGCTTTGAAAAGGGGTGCGCTTTGGGGAGGGGGTCTGGAGGCTCCAGCATGGGTGTGGGGCAGCAGAGCCTGAGGCTGCATTGAGGTCCCCTGGGTGGGGGCGGGGTGAGTCACAGGTCCTCCTTCTAGAAGTCATCCAACTTTGGGGGCCCTTGGGTCCTCTCGTGAGGCTTACGTGAGATGACGGGGGGTGATAAGACCCCACAGAAGGGGGTGCCCCCCAGGGCAGGAGCAGCCTTTGTCACCTGTACCCATCAGCCAGAGGTTGCTGAGTGCAGACAGGACAGGTTCCCAGCTCACCTGACACCAGCGGGTGTCGAGGACCGAGTGTCTTTGCACATTTTCACAGCAGGTAGAGGGTGGCTTTCTGCAGGATGCAGGGTCCCAGGCCTGGTGTCCCCCTGCCCACCCCCAAGACCCCAGGAAGCTGCTCCATTGGCTTGGGGAAAGCTGGGTTTGAGGTGCTGGCTCGGGAGCTGGGACAGGTGGGCTGGAGCAGGTGGGGACTCCCTTCCTGGGCCTCTGCCCATGCCCTGCCAGGGAGACAAACCTGACCATCATGTTCTGCACCCAGAGAGGCCTGGCCACCTGGCTCTGGCCTCCACCCCATCTGGATCCCCCTGCCCCCAGGAGCTGTGGCCTCCAGGATCAGGTGGCAGTGAAAAAACACAGGGGACGAAGACCCAGGGGACAGGGTGGGAGGGGGTAGCCAACAGGTCCTGTTGCTGCTGCGAAATGTTGTGAGTTGTTCTGGAATCAGTCACTTATAGAACAAGGGGATACTGAGTGGTTTAAAGTCAGGAAAGGTGTGCGTCAGGGTTGTATTCTTTCACCATGCCTATTCAGTCTGTATGCTGAGCAAATAATCCGAGAAGATGGACTATATGAAGAAGAACTGCGCATCAGGATTGGAGCAAGACTCATTAACAACTTGTGTTATGCAGATGACACAACCTTGCTTGCTGAAAATGAAGAGGACTTGAAGCACTTACTAATGAAGATCAAAGACCACAGCCTTCAGTATGGATTACACCTCAACATAAAGAAAACAAAACTTCTCACAACTGGACCAATAAACAACATCATGATAAACGGAGGAAAGATTGAAATTGTCAAGGATTTCATTTTACTCAGATCCACAGTCTACACTTATGGAAGCAGCAGTCAAGAAATCAAAAGATACATTGCATTGGGTAAATCTGCTGCAAAGGACGTCTTTAAAGTGTTGAAGAGCAAAGATGTCACCCTGAAGACTAAGGTGCGCCTGACCCAAGCCGTGGTATTTTCAGTCGTATCATATGCATGTGAAAGCTGGACAATGAATAAGGAAGACCGAAGAAGAATTGACACCTTTGAATTGTGGTGTTGGCGAAGAATATTGAATATACCATGGACTGCCAAAAGAATGAACAAATCTGTCTTAGAGGAAGTACAACCAGAATGCTCCTTAGAAGCAAGGATAGCAAGACTGAATCTTATAAACTTTGGACATGCTGTCGGGATGGATCAGTCCCTGGAGGAAGACATCATACCTGGTAAAGTACAGGGTCAGAGGAAAAGAGGAAGACCCTCAACGAGATGCATTGACACAGTGGCTGTAAGAATGGGGTCAAGCATAACAATGATTATAGGGATGGCGCAGGACCAGGCAGTGTTTCGTTCTGTGGTACATAATGTCGCTAGGAGTCGGAACCTACTGGACGGCACCTAAGAACAACAATGAAGGTGTGTTGGAGTGAGAGGAGCTTGCTGGAGGCTGATTGCTCAGAATCGCAGGCCTGGTGGTAGGCGAGCCAGGACACCGTGTGTGTGTGTGTGTGTGTGTGTGTGTGTGTTTGAGTATGTGCTGTAGGGGGGTGTGCATGTGGCTCCTAAGACTTGGTCCCTCTTCCTGGAACCGCTTCCTCTGGGGCCCCTCCCCCTGGAACTCTCTCCTGGAGTCTTTGCTCCCTCCCTGCTCCTCCCTGACCCCCTCCTCAGCTCTGTCCTTGTGTTCTGTCCAGGGATTTCCTGCCCGCAATGTTCTGGCAACCCTTGGGGTCTTGGCAGCAACTCAGTGAGAGGCTCCATTTTACAGCCCAGAGAGAACAGTACTCTTGGCCAAGGCCACATTGCAGCCTGCGGCAGAGCAGAAAGTGCCACCTGAGGGCAAGTGACAGGGGCGTTAGTGAATGCCTGGAGGGATGGCGCTGACTGGCAAGAACAGGAGGTGGAGGAGGAGGCAGGTTAAAGCTGGACGTGGTGCCCAGAAAGACGGTCACTGTTGACTTGGCTCGTAGGCACCAGGGACATATCTAGGTTTACCAGTGCAAAAAAAAAAAAAAAAATTTTTTTTTTTTTTTGGTAAGAGAAAAAGAGACAGGGTAGTAGGTGTCCTGGGCAGACTTGCTCTGTGACTTTGGACAGCCGCCTGCACCTTACTGACCTCAGTTGTTCCCTGATAAAGAGGGATGTGTTTCCTTGTCTTCTGTTTTCTGGAAGAGCTTCTGTGGAATGGGTGTTCTTCCTAACCTAAATGTCTGTTGCAATTCACCTGTGAAGCCATCTAAGCCCAGAGAGTTTGTGTAGAATGGGTGTTCTTCCTAACCTGAATGTCTGCTGGAGTTCAGTCTGCTGGAAGTCACCTGTGAAGCCATCTAAGCCCAGAGGGTTTGTGTAGAATGGGTGTTGTTCCTAACCTAAATGTCTGCTGGAGGTCACCTATGAAGCCATCTAAGCCCAGAGGGTTCGTGTAGAATGGGTATTCTTTCTAACCTAAATGTCTGCTGGAATTCACCTGTGAACCCATTTAAGCCCAGAGGGTTTTTTTTTTTTTTTTTTTCCTCTTGTGGGAAGGGTTTTTAAACAGTATATTTGATTTCTTCACTAGATTTACAGGACTATTCAGGTTATCAGTTTCTTCTCGAGTAAGCTTTGGTAATTTATGTCTTTCAAGAAATTTGTTCGTTTGATCTAAGTTGTTGAATTTATTGGCATAACAACATAACAAAGAAAACCCATTCCCAGATATAGGGGGTTAGGATTTACAACACATGTTTTTGGAGGACACAATTCAATGCATAATAGGCATCTTCCTCTGTGTGTCTCTCTGTCTTCTCTTATCAGGACACCCCTCCATCGCATCAGGACACACTCTACTCCAGTTGCTGTTTGGTGCCGTCAAGTCAGTTCCAGCTCATAGCGACCCCATGTACAACAGAATGAAACACTGCCCGGTCCTGCACCATCCTCACAATCGTTGCTATGTTTGAGCCCATTGCTGCAGCCACTGTGTCCCTCCATCTCATTGAGGGTCTTCCTCTTTTTCGCTGACCCTCCACTTTACCAAGCATGATGTCCTTCTTCAAGGACTGGTCCCTCCTGATAACATGTCCAAAGTACATGAGATGAAGTCTCACCATCCACGCCTCTAAGAAGCATTCTGGCTGTACTTCTTCCAAGACAGGTTTGTTCGTTCTTCTGACCGTCCATGGTGTATTCAGTGTTCCTCACCAACACCAGAATTCAAAGTCGTCAATTCTTCTTCAGTCTTCCTTATTCATTATTCAGCTTAACTGATTCATTGTCCACATTAACTGATAACATCTTCAAAGACCCTTTTTCCAAACATGGTCACATTCATAGGTACCAGGGGTTAGGACTTCAACGTAAATGTAGCTGCTGTCCAGTCAATTCTGACTCATGGTGACCCCATGTGCGCAGAGTAGACCTGTGCTCCCTAGGGCTTTCATATCTGTGGACTTGTGGAAACAGTTCGCCAGGCCTTCCTTCTGAGGGGCCTCTGGGTGAGTTTGAGCCACCAACTTTCTGGTCAACAATCGAGTGTTTAACCGTTTGTGCCAGCCAGGGTCTCATTGTAAATTCGGCAGGAGCACAATTCAGTCCATAACGAGGAGTAACCCATGACCCGTTAGTACCACGCCTGGACCTGAACGGACGGGAGAGAGTCACCCTGGAGCTGGAGCCCACGTGGTGATATGAGGAGAGGCAGCATATGCTAGGAGCTGAGGCTCTGTCCCAGGTGGGAGGGAGTGGGGAGAACCCCCTCCCCATCATCCTCTCCTCCTTCCCTGCTGGTGGTCCTCACTGGTCAAAGGTTACTAGAAGCTGGAGGGAGAACCAGGGCAGCTATGATGAGACACCTGGTCTCAAGGGCCACACCCTGTGCCTCATCTCAGCACAGTTGGGGTGTCTATAGGCCAACACGGCCTTGATCATGACATAACTGTAAGACAACATCCCAAATCTGCAGTGTACTCCAGGTCGTCGCCGATCCCTGGACAGCAAGGAGGCCATTAGGAAAGGAGCATCAGTAACTAACATAGGCCGCTCTGTAAGAATCACATCCTTCCGACCAGGGCCTGAACGCATGTTAGCACATGGCAAGTAGCATTTATTACCTACAAGAATCAGACAGCCAACAGCCAGAAAAGTTCTGTCACAAGCAGTCCCCCCTCAAAAGCTGTCTGGGTGGAGATGACGGCTTTTCCATGCACACCCAATTTGTGCCGTGGGTGAGGGGATTTTATAGGACCATAGCTACTGCCAGTCTCCCCCTGGCCAGGTTGTTCAGTAAGGTGGACTATCAGCTTACACTGTGTGTGTCCCACCTGCACCATAGCTGAGGAGACCAAGGAAACCTCCCCCAGCTATTTTATACCTCAGCCTGTGGGACTAATTATGTCTTTTAATCCCACTAACAAACATCCTGCTGCATCATGCCCCACCCACACTGACTTCCTGAAGAGGGGTGATTATCCCAGAATTGTACCTTTTTAATCTTGCTAACAAACATCAGGGCTCAGTGGTTGGGGAAGTTTTGTTCTGAGACCTAAAGATGCCAGCAGGGAGAGGAACAGAAAACCATGGCCGCCTGGCTTGTCCTGAGGACTTGATCCTCAGAGTATCCCTATTCCTCTCCTGTCCCCCATTCTGCCTGCCTCATCTCAGCAAGGGAGTCTGCTTCCACCCAGAGAGTGCTGGGCCATGTTCCTGGTGGCTGAAATATTGGACGACTTTGGATGGAATATTCTAGGCATTGAATGGAGTATTCTAGATCTCGACTGACGTGGGTATGAGTGGACAGAGTCAATTACAGAGTGTACAAGCAGCGTGGTGACAACTTCATAAAATACGGATGCGTGTGGACGGAACGGGGAGTGGGAAGGGAGACGTGCAGAAATAACAGTTGTGGCACGGGATTATGGGAGATTTTTTTCCCCTCTTGAAAACAGTGCCTTTAATGTTGTTGTCATAACATTTTGCCATTTAGAAGTGAACCGTGGAGCAGAAGGACGTCCGGGGGGCTTAATGAAGTCAACATGGAGCTGACCAGGCTTGTAGAGATTGTGTTATCTGCCCAGAGCAGAGATGCTTGGATCAAGTGAAAGCAGCTTCCTAAAGAGCCTCATCGTATGCGTTGGTGGTGCTGCCTTCGCTAACTGCGGCCGTGGAAGGGGGTCTGGGATCCAGGGCTGTGTGTGGTGCGGGGTGGAAGTCGGCTGAGGCATGTCGTGTCTCTGTTGCTGAGCCAGATTCTCCTCCAAGGAGTTTTCAGAAATGAAATGGTTTTATGCCTCTTAGAGGATATCGGGGCCGATTTCATCAAGTTTTTCAATATGCCACGATTTTTCAAAGAAAAAAATATCAACACTTTGTTACAAGGGCAGATCATCCATAACCCAAACCGGCTTAAGGAGACAAGGGAACGTATTGGATCTATGCACAGTGTTTTAGGGACTTGGTTTTTCTCCATCTCTCAGTTCTGTCTTCTGCTATTGGCTTCATGTGGTGATCCTTGGTAGTTCTAGGCCCATATCCTCCTAGATAGTCAATGCCAGCAGCGGGAAAAAACCAAAAACAGCCCTGTACTCAGGAATTCACTCTGATTGGACTAACCTGGGTCATGTGATCAATCACTCTTGGAATCTCTGTGGCTCAGGGAATTCGGTGCTCTGATTGGCTAGTCTTCGGTCACTTGTTCCTGGAGTGAAGCCTCACTCACTTACGCGTGTGCGCACGCATGCTCATGATAGAGAAAATGGGTGTGTTACTGACAGAGGAGAAGGGATGTTGGTGGCCAAGAAGGTTAACTGCCTACTCAGTCCACCGCCCCAGCTTGTGGGGGCTGCCCTTGTCGATTCTGGGTCAGCCTGTGTCTGTGGGCTTTGTCTTCTCAGGCAGAGCATGAGCAGAGAGGCTTGGGGAGTCTGTGCCTGGGTGCCCCTTGGTGGTAGAAGCCGTCCTGCCCCAGACCCTCTGAGTGGCCTTGGCAGCTCCCTGCCCCCAGTGAGTCCCCACCTGTATTCAGTGGAGGTCAGTGTCATCGTTGCTGGGCCCCTCTCTCAGCCTGAGCACCTTGAGGCTATGAGTTCTGTTGACCACCCCCCATGTCAGGGTGTGGAATGAATGAGGTAGGCCATGTGGACCCTACCTGGCTTCCTCTATTGGACTCTCACGGCCATCTGGGCTCCAGCCACACTGGCATCCGGGGGTACCCTGGGAGCTGTGGGTATAACAGACCCCTTGTCTTCTTTCCTGGTATATGGGGGCTGGTTAGTGAGAGGAAGACTTGGGCCTCAGGCACTGGGCAGGCCTGAGGAGGATGAGGGCAGGTAGACAGACAAGGCCCACCTAGCCAAGAAAACGTGGGGTTGGAACTCAGGGACCCAGGGCAGGGGTGGGTGGGCTGTTCCTGGGAGGAAGGCAGGAACCCCGATGTGACTTGAAGTCGTGAGTCAGAAGTGGGGCTTTTCTTTTCAAAGAGAGAGAAATCAGAGCCCTGGTGGTGCAATGGTTAAGCACTCGGGTGCTAACTGAAAAGTCGGCAGTTGGAACCCACCAGCCACTCTGAGGGGGAGAGATGTGGCAGTCTGCTTCTGTAAAGACTACAGCCTTGGAAACCCAAGGGGCCAGTTCTACTCTGTCCTGTAGGGTTGCTATGAGTTGGAATTGACTTAACGGCAGCGGGTCAGAGTCGTTAGCTGAGGGCGTTTCCTTATTTCTCACTCCCTGCAACTTGTGTGTTAAATGCCCTGGGGTTCCATGTGCTTCCTCTTCAGGGTGTTAGAAGTACCCCATACACACACACCGGATCTGAGGAGCTGGCATCAGGACGGTCAGCTTGGGCCACCCAGCTGCCAGGAGAGCATGTCGGACCTGGACTTGGAGAAGCTGGCTGAGATTGGTAAGCACGTCTGTCCTCCCTCCCTCTCTCCTCTTGGGAGGCGGAGATCCTTGTACATTTATTTTTTAATAAATAATATATTCACGTGGTTACAAAAATGCTACCCTGGAACACCTCCCTTCCACCCCACACCCCTGCCCAGGACCTGCCTTGGCCCATCCTTCTCCACTGTTAGAGATTAGATTGTGTCCCCAAGTGTGTGTTGGAACCCTAACCCTGTCTGTACCCATGGAAAGGAGCCCTGGTGGCAACAGCAACAACATATCTGTGGACGTGATCTCCTTTGGAATAGGGTTTTCTTTGTTATATTAATGAGGCCATAACTGTCCAGGGTGTGTCCTAAACCTAATTACTTCTGAGTTACCAGAATAGACACAGGGACAACCCAAAAACCAAAACCCACTACCATGGAGTCAATTCTGACTCATAACGACCCTGTGGGACAGAGTAGAACCGCCTCATAGGGTTTCCGAAGCTATAAATCTTTACGGAAGGAGACAGCCACATTACACTCTCTCGGAACAGCTGGGGGTTTGAACCACCAACCTTTCAGTTACCAGCCAAGCACTTAACCACTGCACAACCAGGGTTCCTTACACAGGGACAAGAAATACAAATGGGGGAGGGCAGATGCCACGTGAAGACTGCCAAGGAGACGGGATTGCTGACTACTAGAACCACCGCATATCTGTCAGTTTGTCATACCGCTGTGGCTTGCGTGTTGCTGTAATACTGGAAGCTTTGCCACCAGAATTTCAAATATTAACAGGGTCACCCTTGGTGGACAGGTTTCAGCTGAGCTTCCAAACTAAGACAGCCTAGGAAGAAGGACCCGAAAGTCTACTGAAAATATTAGCCAGTGAAAACCTTACGAATAGCAGCGGAACACTGTCTGAGATAGTGCTGGAAGATGAGCCCCTCAGGTTGGAAGGCACTCAAAAGACAACTGGGGAAGAGCTGCCTTCTCAAAATAGAGTCAACCTTAATGATGTGGATGGAATCAAGCTTTCGAGACCTTCGTTTGCTGATGTGGCATGACTCAGAATGAGAAGAAACAGCTGCAAACATCCATTAATAATCAGAATGTGGAATGTAAGAAGTATGAATCTAGGAAAATAGAAATGGAAGGCATAAACATCAATATCCCAGGCATTAGTGAGCTGAAATGGACTGGTATTGGCCATTTCAAATCAGACAATCAATCATATGGTCTACTATGCTGGGAATGACAAATTGAAGAAGAATGGCGTCGCTTTCATCATCAAAAGGAACATTTCAAGATCTATCCTAAGTACAACACTGTCAGTGATAGGATAATATCCATATATCTACAAGGAAAACCAGTTAATATGAATATTATTCTAATTTACACACCAACTACTAAGGCCAAAGATGAAGAAATTGAAGATTTTTACCAACTTCTGCAGTCTAAAATGGATCCAACATGCAATCAGGATACATTGGAAAGTTGAAGTTGAAAACAAAGATGAAGGATCGGTAGTTGGAAATTATGGCCTTCATGATAGAAACAATGCTGGAGACTGCAAGATAGAATTTTCAAGACCAATGACGTCTTCATTGCAAACATCTTTTTTCAATAACATAAATGGTGACTATACACATGGATCTTGCCAGATGAAATACACAGGAATCACATGAACTACATCTAGAAAGAGACAATGGAAAAGCTCAATATAATCAGTCAGAACAAGGCCAGGGACCGACTGTGGAACAGACCATCGATTGCTCATATGCAAATTCAAGTTGAAGGTGAAGAAAATTAAAACAAGTCCGTGAGAGCAAAATACAACCTTGAGTATATCTCACCTGAATTTAGAGACCATCTCAAGAATAGATTTGATGTATTGAACACTAATGGCCAAAGATCAGAAGAATTGTGGAATGACATCAAGGACATCATAACATGAAGAAAGCCAAGTGGTCACTAAAAAGACAGGAAAGAAAGAAAAGGCCAAAATGGATGTCAGCAGAGACTCTGAAAGTTGCTCTTGAACGTAGAGTAGCTGAAGCAAAAAAAAAAAAGAAAAAGAAATGAAGTAAAAGAGCTGAACAGAAGATTTCAAAGGGTGCCTCCAGAAGACAAAGTGAAGTATATTATAAGGAAATTCGCAAAGAGCTGGAGTTAGAAAAATGAAAGGTAAGAACATGTTCTGCATTTCTCAAACTGAAAGAACTGAAGAAAAATTTCAAGCCTCAAGTTGCAATAGTGAAGGTTTCTATGGCGAAAATATTAAATGGTGCAGGAAGCATCAAAAGAAGATAGAGGGAATATACAGAGTCACTGTACCAAAAAGAGCTGGTCAGTATTCAGCCATTTCAGGAGGTAGCATATGATTAAGAACTGATGATACTGAAGGAGGAGATCCAAGATGCACCGAAGGCATTGGGGAAAAACAGGGCTGCAGGAATTAACGGAATACCGATTGAGATGTTTCAGCAAACTGGGGGTGCTCACTCGTCTATGCCAAGAAATGTGGAAGACAGCTACCTGGCCAACTGAGTGGAAGAGATCCATATTTGTGCCCTTTCCAAAGAAAGGTGGTCCAACAGAATGCGGAACTTATCGGACAATATCATTAATATAAAAAGCAAATAAATTTTTGCTGAAGATCATTCAAAAGTGGTTACAGCAATACATGAACAGAGAACTGCCAGAAGTTCAAGCTGGATTCAAAAGAGGATGTTGAACAAAGGATATCGTTGCTGATGTCAGATGGATACTGGCTGAAAGCAGAGAATTCCAGAAAGATGTTTACTGTGTTTTATTGATATGCAAAGACATTCAACTGTGTGAATCATAACAAATTATGGATAACATTGAGAAGAATGGGAATTCCATCTATGTTCATGAGGGATATAGGTCTGTAATTTTCTTTTTTTGTGATGTCTTTACCTGGTTTTGGTATCAGGGATATGGTGGCTTCATAGAATGAGTTAGGCAGAATTCCGTCATTTTCTATGCTTTGAAATACCTTTAGTAGTAGTGGTGTTAACTCTTCTCTGAAAGTTGGTAGAACTCTGCAGTAAAGCCATCTGGGCCAGGGCTTTTTTTTTGTTGGGAGTTTTTTGATTACTGTTTCAATCTCTTTTTTTGTTATGGGTCTATTTAGTTGTTCTACTTCTGATTGTGTTAGTTTAGGTAGGTAGTGTTTTTCTAGGAATTCATCCATTTCTTCTAGGTTTGCAAATTTGTTAGAGTACAATTTTTCATAATAATCTGATATGATTCTTTTAAGTTCAGTTGGGTCTGTTGTGATGTGGCCCATCTTGTTTCTTGTTCGGGTTATTTGTTTCCTTTTCTGTATTTCTTCAGTCAGTCTGGCCAATGATTTATCAATTTTGTTAATTTTTTCAAAGAACCAGCTTTTGGCTTTGTTCTTCTGTTCTCTAATTCATTTAGTTCAGCTCTAATTTTTATTATTTGTTTTCTTCTGGTGCCTGATGGATTCTTTTGTTGCTCACTTTCTATTTGTTCAAGTTGTAGGGACAGTTCTCTGATTTTGGCTCTTCTTTTTGTATGTGTGCATTTATCGATATAAATTGACCTCTGAGCACTGCTTTTGCTGTGTCCCAGAGGTTTTGATAGGAAGTATTTTCATTCTCGTTGCATTCTATAAATCTCTTTATTCAAGAATGGGAATTCCAGAACAGTTAATTGTGGTCATGAGGAATCTGTACGTAGACCAAGAGGCAGTTGTTCAAACAGAACAAGGGGATACTGCATGGTTTAAAGTCAGGAAAGGCGTGCATCAGGGTTGTATCCTTTCACCAGACTTATTCAGCCTGTATGCTGAGCAATAATCCGAGAATCTGGATTATATGAAGAAGAATGTGGCATCAGTATTAAAGGAAGGTTTGTCAACAACGTGCGATGTGCAGATGACACAGCCTCACTTGCTGTAAGTGAAGAAGGCTTGAAGCACTTACTGATGAAGATCAAAGACCACAGCCTTCAGTATGGATCACACCTCAACATAAAGAAAACAAAAATCCTCACAACTGGACCAATAAGCAATATCATGATAAAGGCAGGAAAGATCAAAGTTGTCAAGGATTTTGTTTTACTTGGATCCACAATCAACTATGGAAGCCAAAAAATGGAAGCAGCAGTGAAGAAATCAAATGATGCGTTGCATTGGGCAAATCCGCTGCAAAAGACCTCTTTAAAGTGTTAAAAAGCAAAGAGGTCACTTTAAAACAATTTAGGTGTACCTGACCCAAGCCATGGTGTTTTCAGTTACCCCATATTCATGTGAAAGGTGAACGATGAATAAGGAAAACCAAAGAAGAATTGATACTTTTGTACTGTGGTGTTGGCAAACAATATTGAATATACCATGGTGTATTCATCATGTAGTGCTGCTGTAACAGAAATACCACACGTGGATGGCTTCAACAAAGAGGAATTTATTCTCTCACAGTTCAGCAGGTTAAAGTCCAAATTCAATGCGTTGGCTCCAGGGGAAGGCTTTCTGTCTCTGTCAACTCTGGAGGAAAGTCTTTGTGATGCATCAGTCTGGGAGCATCTCAGGGCAGGAATCTTGGGCCCAAAGGACGCACTCTGCTCCTGGCACTGCTTTCTTGGTGATATAAGATCCCCCTCTCTCTCCTCTTGTTTCTGTCTTTTATATCTCAAAAGAGATTGACTTAAGACACTATCTAATCTTATAGATCTTATCAATATGACTGCCACAAATTCATCTCCTTACATCACAGTGATAGGATTTACAACTCATAGGGAAATCACATCAAATGACAAAATGGTAGAATACTGGGAATCATGACCTAACCAAGTTGACAGACATTTTTGGGGGGCACGATTCAATCCATTCCACCCTTTGGCTCCAAAAATTCATGTCCTTGCCACAATTAAAACACATTCACCCCATCATATCATAGCAAAAGTCTTAAATCAACTCCAAGTCCAAAATCCAAAGTTTCCTCTTCAGCTGTGAAACCTAGAATACAAGTTATCAGCTTCCAAATAAAATGATGGAACAGGCCCAAGCTAGACAATTCCACTACAGATGGGAGAAATTGGAGGGAAAGAAGGCGTAACAGGTACTAAGCAAGTCAGCAGAACACATTACATTAGCCCTCAAGGCTTTGCAAATAATACTCTGTCCTCTGAGACCATTTACACAACAACCCTTCCCTCCAGACTCTAGGAATTGACCACACTCTCTGGATTCTGAGTGGAGGCCCCTAGGCTTTGGGCTTCAGCTCCACCTTTCAGGCCCACTGGGATGGCAACTGCTCCCTTGGCTTTAGGACCGTCATTCTCCTAGTCCCTCTGAGTGGCGATTCCACCCTTTGAAACCCCAGAGGTCCTGGACGTACCTTTTGAGAATGAGGCAGCTCGGCTTCCTGTGTTCCTTTTCCCTTCAGCTTCTGCTTCCTGGTTCCTTGACCTCTTGGCTCTCAGGGCTCACACCCACATCTGCCCTGCTGAAGCAAGTGTTCCAAAACTCTTTAGCTCCACCACCAACTGCCTGGAGGCACCTCACTCCACCAGCAAACCTTGTCTGGAAGGCACTCAGCGCTCTTGCTTCATGAGTCAGCAAGCCCAGCTCCACTCTGCCAGGAAGCCTCCTGCACAAAGGCACTCAGGTCTCTCACTCCATGGGTCAGCTCCAGCGCTGTCTGGCACCAGTCTCCTGGTTCTGCTGCTGCCAGTCCACTTCAGCTTCCGGTTCTCTGCCACTGCCACTCTCTGTTGTTGGCGGTTCTCTGCCACTGCTTCTCGAGGTCTGCACAGTCTGTAGTGTAACAGTTCTTCTCACTTCCTTCTGAGTCCTCTACGCATTCACAGCCTGAAAACTGCTTCCACACCTCAGGTATCTGTTAGAGCCATGTCCCACTCTCAGTACCAAATGTCTTAGGGTGAGTTCTCTGGAGAAGCAAAACCAGTAAACAGCATTATATATATATATATATATATATATATATATATATATATATATATACCAAAAAACCAAACCCTTTGCTGTTGAGTTGATTCAGATTCATATAGGACAGAGTAGAACTGCCCCATAGAGTTTCAAAGGAGTGCCCGGTAGATTCAAACTGCCGACGTTTTAGTTAGCAGCTGTAGCTCTTAACCACTATGACACCAGGGTTTCCAAATATATATAGAGAGAGATTTATATCAAAGAAATGGCTCACATGATTGTAGAGGCTGGAACATCCCAAGTCTGTGGATTAGGATAGAGGCTTCTCCCGATTCACGTAGCTGCAAGGGCTGGCGAACCCAGGATTGGCAGGTCAGAGAGCAGGGCTCCTCTCACAGGATGTGAAGATCGATGAATCCCAAGATCGGCAGCTGATAGCTGAAGTCCCAAGAACCAGAGGTCAGATGAACAGGAGGCAGCCACAGGATCCAGAGCAAGCACAAAGGCAGAACATTTGTGTATATTCAGATGCAGGCCACACCCCCAGGGAAAATCCCTTCCAACTGATTGGCTACTCACAGTAGATCCCATCATGGGAGTGATCACATATAACACTGAGAATCATGGCCCAGCCAAGTTGACACACAATATTAACCATTGTACATGGGCTGCCAAAAGAACGAACAAATCTGTCTTGGAAGAAGTACGACCAGAATGCTCCTTAGAAGCAAGAATGGTGACAGTATGTCTCACATACTTTGGACATGTTGTCAGGAGGGATCGGTCCCTGGAGAAGGACATCATGCTTGGTAGAGGGTCAACGAAAAAGAGGAAGACCCTTATCGAGCTGGATTGACACAGTGGCTGCAACAATGGGCTTAAGAATGACAATGATTGTGAGGATGGCACAGGACCTAGTAGTGTTTTGTTCTGTTGTACACAGGGTTGCTATGAGTCGGAACTGACTTAACAGCACCAAATAACAACAACAACAACCCAAGGTGATTATTTTACATTGCATTAGATTGCATTATGGAAGTCGATTACATTACATTTTGGAATGTGACTAAATCACATTGCTTTAGATTGCATTATGAAACAGCAACCAGTCTAGTGTTTGTCCAAATCACTGGGAACCATAGCCTAGCCAAGTTGATACATAAGCTTAACCATCATACTTTCCCTCACAAGGACCTCAGGAGGGCCCCCCACCTTAATGAAGGGTACGACTGACACCCTCTAACCATTTTTGTTTGTCATAGAGCTGCAAAGAGATGAGGAGGAGGCAGCCACACTGGACATCCCAAGACGGCCCTTGGCGGCACCCACAAGTGGCGAGGACCTGGCGCTCAGCATGAGGCACCCGTTCTATGATGTGGCCAGACACGGCATCCTGCAGGTGGCAGGTGGGTCCCCAGAGGGGTGGCCCCCGAGTGATGGGGTGGGCTTGCCTGGAGCTGCTGCACTTCAGCTGGGTTCAAAGAATGAAAGTGCGGTCAAAACCAAATACCCTGCTGGCGTTTGGAAAAAGCAGTGATTTAGCTGTCAAAAAAATTTTTTTTTAATTCCCACTGAAAATATACACAGTAAAATGCACCAGCTTGACAGTTTCTACACGTAAATTCAGTGACATTGATTACATTCTTCAGGTGGTGCACCATTCTGACCTTTCTTTTCCTTTCACTGCCCTCTAAGTTTCCTATCGAACCTTTCGAGTTGCTGTTGTCAATTTGATCCCATACAGATGTTCTTTCAAAGAGCACAATGATCAAGGCAAACGTTCATTACTAATTAAGCTGAATGGTTGTTTTTGTTTAAAAAAGGCTTCAGATTTAAGGTTTAAAGAATACCTCAGGGCAAAGTTTCAGGACTTCTTCCACCTTTAGTGGCTCCAGAAAGGCTGTCAGCTGTCAAGTTTTTAGCTGTCAAACAAACAAATGCCTGCAAAAACGTAGAAGTCAGGCACCGTGTGTGTGCTCAGCACTTGATCAGAGGAGAATATCTTACATCCTGTAGATATAGGATCCCTGGTGGCACAGTGGTTAAATGCTCAGGCTGCTAACCAAAAGGTCGACAGTTCGAATCCACCAGCTGCTCCTTGGAAATCCTCTAGGGCAGTTCTACTCTTTCCTGTAGGGTCGCTATGAGTCTGAATCAACTTGATGGCAGTGGGTTTGGTTTGGGGTATGGGTGGTGCAGATAGTTAACATGCTCAGCTGCTAACCAAAAGGTTAGAGGTTTGAGTCCACCCAGAGTTGCCTTGGAAGAAAGCCCTGGTGAGCTACGTTCACAAAAATCGACCATTGAACCCCTGGGGAGCACAGCTCTACTCTGACAGACTTGGAGTTGACATGAGTCTGGGTTGACTAGACAGCGGACTTTTTTTTTTTTTTTTGTATAGTCTGGAGGTGTCAGGGCAACCCAGTGTGTGTCTCTCACGTGGACCACGTGGGCCTGGCACTCACCTGTGTGCTCCGTGCACCAAGCTCTGTAGCCGTTAGCTCCCACCCCCGAGGACCTAGGAATTTTGCTGGGGTGCTCTCTAGCAAAAAGAAGGAACGGTTCTCAAAAAGTTAAAGACCGCGGAGACAGGAATATTAAATATTTTGGTGAACAACGAGTGTAGGTGGAGTGAGGCGGGGACAAAAATGTCTCATGAACGGGGGCCCCCAGCTATTTGAAGCCTCAAATCTTTTCAAGGACCTCTAGGGTGGAGGTAAGGAGCCCTGGTGATGCAGCGGTTAAAGCGATTGACTGCTAACTGAAAGGTCAGTGGTTTGAAATTACCAGCAGCTCTGCGGGAGAAAGATGTGGCAGTCTGCTTCCGCGGAGGTTTATAGTCTTGGAAACCCAGTGAGGTCTGTATGTGTTGGAATTGACTTGATGGCAGTAGGTTTTTTTTTTTTTGGTGTTAGGGTTTAGGTAGAAGGTAATGTAGTAAATTTGTTGGGGATATTTGGGAGCATTCTGGCCATTTTTAGAGCCCTAGGCTGGAGCACGATGCTAAAGAAACCAGGATTCAAACCTGGCATTAGAGCCTTCCACTAGGGACTCACTTGGGGAGTGTGAGCAGGTTAGCAGCTGGCCAGGCTGGTGCCACACCCTCTATCTAGGGGGAGGGCTGCTGGCTCGAGGGTGGAGGACACTGATCAGGTACCACACATACCTTTTGGAGATGCCTGTCAGACCTCCTGTCTCAAAGCCTTATTTTGTCTGATATTATCATAGCCACACCGGCGGCACCAGCTTTGTTATGATTGGTGTTGGTAGGGTATGTCTATTTCTACCCTACATTCAACTTTTCTGAATCTTTATATAAAGAGCCCTAGTGGCACAGTGGTTAAGCACTTGGCTGCTAATCAAAAGGTAGGCGGTTCGAACCCACCAGCTGCTCTGTGGGAGAAAGATGTGGCAGTCTGCTTCGGTAAAGATTACAGCCTCGGAAGCCCTGTGGGGCAGTTCTGCTCTGTCCTATAAGGTCACCATGAGTCAGAATCAACGAGACGGCAATAGGAGTCGTTATATAAAGTGTATCTCTTATCAATGACTTGTGATAGGATGTTTTGTATACTTTTATGGAGAGATGAGACTGGGCACATAGCAGGAACCACGTGTTCAAAGCCTTGCGGGCCACGCTGCAGAGTCTGTAGTTGGTCCAGACGGCTCAGGGAAACCTCCAGCACAGGGCCGACTATATCCGATTTGTGATTAAGAATGGTTATCCCTGCTGTGGTGCGGAGGATGCTGGGGGGAGGTTCCTGGAGGCAGAGAGGTCAACCAGAGCGACTGGGGGTGTGGGTTAATGCTGGGGTGGTGAGGCCAAGAGAAGGGGGTGAATTTGAGAGGAATTTAAAAAAGAGAAAATGTTGAGCTGGAGGCCTTGCTAAAACAAAGCTGGGATGGGGGCCCTTGTAGAATGGGATGGGGCTTCCAGGGCCACAGACGAGAAGTTCACATTAAGAGAAGAGGGCACCTGGATACATAAGCTTGACGAAGGTAAGTGATGTCCCTAAAAAGTACACACAGGATGAAGGGCCTGTCGGTAGCTGCTATGGCATATGTACTTTGGGAACAACAGCAAAAATAACTAAAAAATACATGTATATATGTTTGTTAGTTGTTAGGTACCGTGGAGGTGGTTCCGACTCACAGTGACCCTGTGTACAACACAAGGAAACACTGCCTGGTCCTGAGCCATCCTCGCAATTGTTGTTGTGCTTAAGCCCCTCGTTGCAGCCACTGTGTCAATCCATCTCGTTGAGCGTCTTCCTCTTTTTTGCTGACCCTCTACTTTACCAAGCAATACGCCCTTCTCCAGGGAGTGGTCCCTCCTGATAACATGTCCAAAGTATGTGAGACGAAGTCTCAACATCCTTGCTTCTAAAGAGCATTCTGGCTGTACTTGTTCCAAGACAGGTTTGTTCGTTCTTCCGGCAGCCCACAGTGTAGTCAATATTCTTCACCAACACCGTAATTCAAAGGCGTCAACTCTTCTTCTGTCTCCTTATTCATTGTCCAGTTTTCATACGCATACGAGGCGATTCAGAACACCACGGCTTGGGTCAGGCGCACCTTAGTGCATAAAGTGACATCTTTGCTTTTTAACACTTTAAAGAGATCTTTTGCAGCAGATTTGTCCAATGCAATGTGTCATTTGATTTCTTGACTGCTGCTTCCATGGACATTGAGTATGGATCCAAGTAAACCGAAATCCTTGACAACTTCAGTCTTTTCCCCGTTTATCATGATGTTGCTCATTGGTCCAGTTGTGGGAATTTTTGTTTTCTTTATGTTGAGGTGTAATCCATACTGAAGGCTGTGGTCTTTGATCTTCATCAGTAAGTGCTTCAAGTTCTCTTCACTTTCAGCAAGCAAGGTTGTGTCATCTGCATATCGCAGGTTGTTAATCAGTCTGCCTCTGATCCTGATGGCACGTTCCTCTTCATAGAGTCCAGCTGCTTGCATTATTTGCTCAGTATTGAGTAAGTGTGGTGAAAGGATGCAACCCTGATGCCACCTTTCCTGCCTTTAAACCATGTGGTATCCGCTTGTTCTGTTCGAACAACTGCACCTTGGTCTATGTACAGGTTCCTTATGAGCACAATTGAGTGCTCTGGGATTCCTGTTCTTCACAATGTTATCCATAGTTTGCTATGGTTCACAGAGTTGAATGCCTTTGCATAGTCAAGAATACACAGGTAAACATATTTCTGGTATTCTCTACTTTCAGCCATGACTCGTCTGGCATCAGTAATGATATTTCTTGTTCTATGTGATCTGAATCCGGCTTGACTTTCTGGCATTTCCCTGTTGATACACTGCTGCAGCCACTTTTGAATTATCTTTAGCAAAATTTTACTTCTGTATACTATTAATGATGTTTTTCAATAATTTCCACATTCTCTTGGATCACTTTTTTTTGGAATGGGTACAAATATGGATCTCTTCCAGTCAGCTGGCCACGTAGCTGTTTTCCACATTTCTTGGCATAGACAAGCGAGCACCTCCAATGCTACATCCGTTTGTTGAAAATCTCAATTGGTGTTCTGTCAGTTTCTGGAGCCTTGTTTTTCACTAATGCCTTCAGTGCAGGTTGGACCTCTTCCTTCAGTACCATTGTTTCTTAATCATATGCTACCTCCTGAAATGGTTGAAAGTCAAACAATTCTTTTTGGTACAGTGACTTTGTATTTCTTCCATATTCTTTTGGTGCTTCCTGGGTTGTTTAATATTTTCCATGTACAGTCCTTCAGTCTCTCAACTTGAGGCTTGAATTTTTTCTTCAGTTCTTTCAGCTTGAGAAATGCTGAGCATGTTCTTTCCTTTTGGTTTTCTATCTCTAGCTCTTTGTGTATTTCATTATAATACTTTACTTTGTCTTCTCAAGCCGCCCTTTGAAATCTTTCTGTTCAGCTCTTTTACTTCATCATTTCTTCCATTTGCTTTAGCTACTCTACATTCAAGAGCAACTTTCAGAGTTTCTTCTGACATACATTTTTGTCTTTTCTTCCTACTCCTGTCATTTTTAATGACTTCTTGCTTTCTTCATGTATGATGCCCTTGATGTCATTCCACAACTCGTCTGGTCTTTGGTCGTTAGTGTTCAACCCATCAAATCTATTCTTGAGATGGTCTCTTAATTCAGGTGGGATATATTCAAGGCTGTACTTTGGTTCTCATGGACTTGTTCTAATTTCCTTCAGCTTGCATTTGAGCAATTGTTGGTCTGTTTCACAGTCCCGGCTGGCCTTGTTCTGACGCGATATTGAGCTTTTCCATGGTCTCTTTCCACAGATGTACTCAGTTTGATTCCTGTGTGTTCCATCTGGTGAGATCCACACGTACAGTTGCTGTTCATGTTGAAAAAAGGAATTTGCAATGAAAAAGTCATTGGTCTTGCAAAATTCTATCATGTGGTCTCCAGCAACGTGTCTATCACCAAGGCCATAATTTTTTTTTTAATAATTTTTATTGTGCTTTAAGTGAAAGTTTACAAATCAAGTCAGTCTCTCGCATGAATACTTATGTACACCTTGCTACATACTCCCAATTACTCTCCCCCTAATGAGATAGCCCGCTCTTTCCCTCTACTCTCTCGCGTCTATTTCGCTAGCTTCTAATCCCCTCCATCCTCTCATCTCTTCTCCAGGCAGGAGATGCCAACATAGTCTCAAGTGTCCACCTGATCCAAGAAGCTCACTCCTCACCAGCATCCCTCTCCAACCCATTGTCCAGGCCAATCCCTGTCTGAAGAGTTGGCTTCGGGCATGGTTCCTGTCCAGGGCCAACAGAAGGTCTGGGGGCCATGACCACCGGGGTCCTTCTAGTCTCAGTCATCCAAGGCCATAATTTTTAACTACCAATTTTTCTTCTTTGTTTCCAGATTTTGCATTCTAATCACCAGTAATTATCAATGCATCCTGATTGCATGTTTGATCAATTTCAGACTGCAGACATTGGTAAAAATCTTCAATTTCTTCATCTTTGGCTTTAGTGGTTGGTGTGTAAATTGGAATAATCATCATGTTAACTGGTTTTCCTTGTAGGCGTATGGATATTATCCTATCACTGACAGCATTGTCCTTCAGGATAGTTCTTGAAATGTTCCTTTTGACGATGAACATGGTGCCACTCCTTTTCAAGTTGTCATTTCCAGCATAGTAGACCATATATATGATTGTCTGATTCAAAATGGCCAATACTAGTCCATTTCAGCTCACTAAGGCCCAGGATATCAATGTTTATGCATTTCATTTCTTTTTTGACAACTTCCAATTTCACTAGATTCATACTTCGTACATTCATGTTCTGATTATTAATGGATGTTGGCAGCTGTTTCTTTTCATTTTGAGTTTTGCCAAATCAGCAAATGAAGGACTTGAAGGCTTGAGTCCATGCACATCATTAAGGTCGACTCTACTTTGGGGCGACAGGTCTTCCCCAGTCATCTTTTGAGTGCCTTCCAACCTGGCAGGCTCATCTTCCGGCACTATACCAGGCAGTGTTCCACTGCTATTCGTAAGGTTTTCACTGGCCAGTTTTTTCAGAAGTAGACCGCTAGGTCCTTCTTCCTAATCTGTCTTAGTCTAGAAGCACTGCCGGAACCTGTCCACCATGGGTGACCTTGCTGGTATTTGAAATACTGGTGGCAAAGTTTCTAGCATCAGATGGTGGAAGGTTGTGGCACCAAGGATCAGAAGACATGGGAGGTGTATCTCAGAGACACGGAGCCGGGTGAGTGATAGAGAAGAGAGGGGAAGAGAAAAAAAATAGGAGTTCACACTGGATTTGGTCTTGTTGGCAGACGAATGTCCACCGCCCTCACTTCTGGAACTTTCTGCAGAGCCCATTCAGATGCCAACAGGTCTTTCCTGCAAGACACAGACCCAAATGAGTCTTTTCAAATCTCTTTCACTTCCATAAAAGGGGTTGTACCCCTAAACTCATTGCTGTCGGGTCCTATTCCAACTCATAGTGACCCTATAGAACAGAGTGGAACTGCCTTATAGGGTTTCCAAGGAGTAGCTGGTGGATTCGAACTGCCGAACTTTTGATTAGCAGCTGAGCTCAAAACTAAAAATGAGCGACATCCCAGATCACTCACCATGAGATTGATGCTGCCATTCTCACGTGTCTTAATTGTCCTTCCCTCTCAGCAACGATGATGAATTGTCTCGAGCTTGTTATAAGGATCATTTCTTTATTCATAAACCTGCTTCTCCTGTCTGGGCAGCTGGGAATAATGTTGTGTTGTAAGCAGTGAAAGGAGAAACCGGGGCCATGAATTACACCGTTGCCTTCCGGAATCTGCATTTTATTGATAGTTTTCATCTCCTTCCGTATTCCATCGTTTCGAAGCCTGCTTTCGACATGCCGGCCTGTGTTACTGGAGAGTGGCGAAGGGGCATTTACCTCTGTTGACTGATGTCATTAACACAGATGCAGAGCTTCATAAGTGGGAGCCTAAAGATCCCAGGGTTCCTCGTGAGGCCACGTCCAGGCAGCCGTGCACACGTGGTAGGAGGTGGGGGGCAGAGGAAGCGGTGGGGGCCGGGCTGGGGTGTGCGAGTGTGAACCCAGCTCCGCCACTCACTTGGGCTCTCTGGGCTTCAGTTTATTCGCCTGTGAATGAGACAATGGGAGTCAGAACTCGTGAAAGCACCTATCATCCTGCGTGGCAGGTGGTAACAGCTAACACTTATTGAGCACTTACTGTGTGCCCGCGCTGTGCTAAGACTTTGCTGAGATTATTGATTTAACCCTTCCTGTATCCACTCAAGGAGCACTGGTGGCGCAGTGGTTAAAAGAGCTCAGCTGCTAACCAAAGGCTGGCAGTTCTAATCCACCAGCCGATCCCTGGACGCCCTATGGAGCAGTTCTACTCCATCCAATAGGGTCACTAGGGGTCAGAATCAACTCAACGACAACAGGTTTGGTTTTGGTTTGGTGTCCCCTCAAAGTCAGTGTTTTTGTTATTGCCATGTTGCAGGAGTCCCTGGGTGGTGAAGATGAGTAATAGCTTGACTACTAGTTGAAAGATTGGTGGTTTGAACCCACCCAGAGGAGCCTCGGAAGACAGGCCTGGTGATTTGCTTCTGAATGGTCACAGCCTTGAAAACCCTGTGGAGCACCCCTACTCCGCGCACGGGGTCACCAGGAGTCGGAATTGACTCAACAACAACAACAGCAGATGTTGTAGAGGAACAAGCAGGCTGTCCCGAGCTGCCTGGATAGTGGGGGGCGAGGAGGTCCCACGTGGGGGCTGGGTACAGAGCCTCCTCTCTTCTCTATCCCCTGCTTTTTGAATTTTTTATCACAGAATCCCTGACATGTCAAAAGTAGACCTAATAGTTGAAGAATCCAATTCACCGCCCCTGTGCTTGAGGAGCCCCGGTGGCTCAGTGGTTAAGAGCAATGGCTGCTCTCCAAAAGATTGGCAGTTTCAATCCAGCCGTTCCTTGGAAACCCTATGTGGCAATTCTAGTCTGTTCTATGAGGTCCCTACAAGCTGGGATCAACGCTATGGCAAGAGTTTTGTTTTTGTTTGTTTGTTTTTATGCTTGCTCTAAGCTTCATGAAACTTTGTTGACTCTGACCTGATGTGGCTTGGAAGAAGGGTGTTTAGAAATCTGTTGGTGTGGAATGACAATGTCAAGTTGTTTGCCCTTCTGGCTTTGAGAGGAGTAAGAAGCCCCCAGACACTCCCCTTCACAGCTCTGCATGTACCAGGGGGTGGCCCCTGCAAACAGTAGGTGCTCAATAAGCATTTACCAAATGAATGAGTGAAGGAATTGACACTTTATTCATACAGTATGTCCCTGGGGAACAGGAAGAAATGAGTGGGCTGACCTTTTGGTTGGTGCTCTTAACCACTGAGCCACTAGGGCTCCAATCTTTTGAGATGCAAAAGAGATTAAATAAGCAAAGGAGAGAAGCAGAGATGGGGGAAGAGAGACGCCAAGACGTGGAATCTCCAAGGAAGCAGAAGCTGAAGAGACAAGGGCCTTCCTCCAGAGCTAACAGAGTGAGCCGGCACCCTGAATTCGGACTTCCAGCCTCCTAAACTGTGGGAAAATAAATTTCTGTTCGTTAAAGCCGCCCACTTGTGGTATTTCTGTTATAGTAGCACTAGGACACTAAGACAGTCACCCTAAAAAAAAAAAAAAAAAAAGACAGTCACCCTAGAGACATTTAATTCCCTGTTCCTTCAGTAGCCACACAAATGATTAATTACTTCCTAAGCACAGCCGCCCTTTTCTCTTGCCCCATAGAACATCTCAGACGCAGGGCCGGCCAAGGCACCAAGATGGTGGAAGCGTCATTTGGAAAATACTTTCTATGCTCTGGCACAGGCCTCCAAGGTTTCCTGCAGGGGCCTCCCGTTTGGCAAGGGAAGCAAACAAAAGTGAGGGCTGGAGAGCAGCCCTTTCAAACAGGAGCTTTCCAAACAAATAGAGAGCGTGACCAGCATGTAAAGTGCCTGTGCTCACTGCAGAGAACTTGTGGAATGAAAAGGAGGCTGCATTTGAAAACTGAAATAACTCTAGAATTCTAAACATCAGAGTGGCTTCCAGGCTCCTGGGGAAAGTCAGATGTGTGTCCTCTGTCACAAACAGCTCCCCAGGCAGGCGGCCTGGGGTGGGGCCCTCAGGAGTGCGTGTGTGTAGTGCAGTGCAGACTGTGTGTATAGTGCACCCTGTGAGTGTGTGTGTAGGGCATGCTGTGTGTGTAGTGCACCCTGTGTGTGTGTGGTGCTGGCTGTGTATGTATATGTGTGTGTAGTGCACCCTGTGTGTGGTCAGTGCACGCCGTGTGTGTGTGTGTGTAGTGCAGGCTGTGTGTGTGTGAAGTGCAGGCTGTGTGTATGTGTGTGAAGTGCAGGCTGTGTGTATGTGTGTGAAGTGCAGGCTGTGTGTATGTGTGTGAAGTGCAGGCTGTGTGTACGTGTGTGAAGTGCAGGCTGTGTGTGTATATGTGTGTGTGGTGCAGGCTGTATGTATGTGTGTGTGTAGTGCACTCTGTGTGTGTAGTGCAGGCTGTGTGTATATGTGTGTGTGGTGCAGGCTGTATGTATGTGTGTGTGTAGTGCACTCTGTGTGTGTGTGAAGTGCAGGCTGTGTGTACGTGTGTGAAGTGCAGGCTGTGTGTGTATATGTGTGTGTGGTGCAGGCTGTATGTATGTGTGTGTGTAGTGCACTCTGTGTGTGTGTGTAGTGCAGGCTGTGTGTATATGTGTGTGTGGTGCAGGCTGTATGTATGTGTGTGTGTAGTGCACTCTGTGTGTGTGTAGTGCAGGCTGTGTGTATATGTGTGTGTAGTGCAGGCTGTATGTGTGTGTGTGTAGTGTGCGCTGTGTGTGTATATGTGTGTGTGTGTGCTCAGTGCGGTCAGCAGGCAGGCCGAGGGGTGGTGGGCAGGCTGAGGGGCGGTGGGCAACCCGAGGGAAGGTGGGCAGGGGGGAGTGCAGCGAGCGAGGGGCTTGGGGTCTGCATGGTCCCGGGATCTGGACTGCAGGGCCCTGGAGGCTCTGAGCCCAGGAAGGTTGTGGTTTGCTCAGCCTGGCTGCTGCGTTGGGGTAAAGGAAGCAGGGGACCCGGAGGAGGCCACCACGGGAATCCAGGAGAGAGGGCAGGGTGCAGACTCCGTGGTGGCTGAATGGCCCCATCTGCAGAGAGGCTGCCCTGACTTCCGGCCTGGAGTCGGCCCTGCTCACTGCCACCCCTTCCTCTTCTTCACTGTCCCTTGTTCTTGTCTTTGGCATGTTCACAGATTGTATTCTCACATCTCCTTCTCTGTGTCATTGAAGTAGAGAAGCCGTGAGTCCTGGAGGCAGGGCGGCCGGTTCTGTGTTTCTCTTTGTCCCCTGAACCTGGCACTGTGCCTGGCACATGGCACAGAGTAAGGCACTGAGAATTAAGCTGCCTGGTGGAGGGGCTCCAGTCAAGACCCCGTACCTTCTGAGGGGGTCCTGTAAGTTGGGAATCCTTTCTCTCAGGGCCCAGGCATGGAGAAGAGGAAGAGCTGGGTCAGGGTCCTTCTGGCCCAAGGGAGGTGAAGGGTGAGGAAAGGTGGGAGCTGGAGGAGGACGGAAGGTGGGTGTGTAGGAAGAAGGTCCTAAGCGGGGGTCCCGGCTTCCAGAAAGTCAATTCTGCTTTATATTTCACTAAGCGCCTGCTGTGTGCCTGGGCCTGAGCCTTGGTTCTGGCAACACAGATCAATCAGACGGGTCCTGGCCTCAAGGACCAGCCTCCCGCACCCCAGTTGCCCCATGGGGAACAGACACAGACATGTCCTGAGAGAGTAGCAACTCGGGTGACCCAGGTCACATGGAGGGCAAACCTGAAGAGGGTGCCTCTACCCAGTGGTGAAGCCATGGCCAGAAATGACAGTTCCACAGCCCCCTCCTGCAGCCTTCTCCTCCAGGGCCCAGAGTCCTAGGGGTTCCTGTAGGGCATGGGTGGAGGGAGTGCTTTAATTTTGTGGGGAGGAAGCATCAGGCAGAAAGGCTAGGACACTTGCTGCTGCTTCGTTGTTTTTTTTTTTTTTGTAAGGTAAATATCTAAAGAACAAAAATTAACCCATTGCTGTCGAGTTGATTTCAACTCGTACTAACCCTATAGAGAAAAGTCTAATTTTTCCAAAACTGACTCAGGAAGACTTAGAAAATTCAGATAGTCCTATAAACATTAAACAATTGCATTAAGAATTAATAATCACTTTTCTTCTCTGCTTCCTCCTCTGTTATTGTTGTTGTTAGTTCCTTTCAAGTTGGTTTCTGACTCATGGTGACCCCATATGTGCAGAGTAGAACTGCTGTGTAGGGTTTTCAAGGCCATGACCTTTCAGAGAGCAGGTTATCAGGCCTTTCTTCCAAGGTGCCTCTGGGTGGGTTTGAACTGTCAACTTTCTGGTTAGTTGTTGAGCACTTAACCATCTTGGCCACCCAGGGACTCCCCTTCCTCTCTACCCCTCTCCAGCATGGTTCCAACTCATAGCAACCCAGTGTACTACAGAATGAAACACTGCCCGGTCCTGCCCCATCCTCACAATTGTTGTTATGCTTGAGCCCATCATTGCAGCCACTGTGTCAGTCCATCTTGTTGAAGGTCTTCCTCTTTTCCACTGATCCGGTGCTTTACCAAGCGTGATCCAGTGTATGCTCAGACAGTTTTACAGATGAGTTCCATCGAGTTTGGGACACTAGCTTTAAAGATTTAAATCCTAGGTCCCATTAGCCACCTGTGAGTGGCTTCGCACTAGTGACTTAACCCCACTAGGCCTCAGTGAACGAGGGAAGTTAGTTACAGCGTATAGTCGGGTGGTGAAGGTTAACTTGGAAACTGCACGTAAAACAGCAAATAGCGTACACTCACTCAGGAGACTACCGAAAAATTAACGTCCTTCTCTGAAAGCTGACTGCCTCTGCCTGTTCACTCTGGCTGGGCTGGTGGTGGACCTTACTTCTCTTTCTAAAGTCCCCGAGGGTTTCCCCAGGGCGGCTGAGCTTGTCTGTGTTGGTGTCGTGGCGCCAAGGCTCACGTCTGTGTCTGCCCCTCCAGGGGAAGACCACTTTGGAAGGAGAGTCATCACGTTTAGCTGCTGCCGCCTGCCCCCTTCTCACGAGCTCAACCACAAGCAGCTACTGGAGTAAGTGTCTCGCGCCTTTCTCTCCTCTGTGTTGTTGGTCTTTTCTTTTCCTTCCCTCCACCTGAGTCACCTTCACGTGTGCCGGACCCCCTCCCCAGTCCTGGGCTTCCTTTGTGAACTTGCAATCCTGTGTCCATTGTTGGAGCTCTTTGCTCTAATGCATCCGTCCACCTGTCTGGGGGCCATCTGTGGAAATTTCCAGAAAAGACAAGCTTGTCTCCTCCCCAGTTGCAGGTGACACGTGGTTCTTTGACAGTGCTGTCCACGCAGCCTGGGAACGGGTATTGGATTCCTCTCAGCCGGCCTATCGTGGCCACCCTCCCACCAGAGTTGCAAGCGATCCACTGATCCTGAGCTAAGCTTCTCCCATGAGACTACAAGGCCTCCCATGGGGCCTCCTCTCTCAGGACCACCTGTGCCCGAGACACTGGGTGGACAGTGTGGTAAAATATACATAAAAATTCACCGTTTTAACCATTTTTAAGTGTATGGCATTGGTTACATTCCCCAGGTCATGCCGCCATCACTGCTATCCATTTTCAAACGTTTTTCTTTACCCCAAGCAGGAACTCAGTGGTCCCTGGGTGGCGCAAACGGTTTGCTCTCTACTACTAGCCGAGAAGTTAGCAGTTTGATCCTGTTCAGCAGTGCCATGGAAGAAAGGCCCGGCAAACCGCTTTCATAAAGATTGTTGTTGTTAGTTGCCGTTGAGTTGATGTGGGATTCCCTGGGTGGCACACATGGTTAAGGGCTTGACCACAAGATGAAAATTAGGCACGCCCAGAGGCACCTGGGAAGACAGGCCTGGTGATCTGCTTCTGAAAGTTCGAAGCCTCGAAAACCCTCTGGTGCCTACTGTGTGCACAGGGGTTGTCATGAGTCTTTAAAGATCCCAGCCAGGAAAACCCAATGGAGCAGTTCTACTCTACAACACATGGGGTCGCCATGAGTCGGAATCGACTGAATGGCAAATTTTTGTTTTTAACAGGGATGCAATATCCCTTCAACAATAACTCCCCATTTTTCTCCTCACTCAGCCCCTGGACACCGCTAATAAACTTTTGCTCTGAATTTGCCTGTTCTAAATAGGACTCTTCTTTTGTTATCAGTCAAGTCAGACAGGTCATGCTGGAGCAGGGTGGTGGCATGGATTGAATTGTATCCCCCAAAATATGGGCTGTAAGTCCTACTATACCTGTGGTTATAATCTTGTTTAGGAAAAGGGTTTTCTTTGTTATATTAATGAGACAGAATTAGTGTAAGGAGTGTGTTGAGGCAGATTAAAACCAAACAAACACATTACTATCGAGTTGGTTCTGACTCTCAGCGACCTTATAGGACAGAGTAGAACTGCCCCATAGGATTTCCAAGGAGCAGCTGGTAGATTTGAACTGCTGAACTTTTGGTTAGCGGCCGAGTGCCTAACCACTGTGCCACCAGGACTCCAGATTAAGCAAGGAAAAAATGAAGCAGAGATGGGGGAAGAGAGGTGTCAAACCACATGAAGATCGCCCAGGAGCCCAGGAGCAGCAGCTCAAAAAAGACAAGGACTTTCGCCCAGAGCCAACAGAGAGAGAAAGCCTCCCCCTAGAGCCAGCACCTGAATTCAGACTTCCAACCTCCTAAACTGTAAGGAAATAAATTTCTGTTCATTAAAGCCACCCACCTGTAGGAATTCTGTTAGAGCAGCAGTAGGGAGCTCAGATAGATGGGTTCTAGTCCTAATTCCTCCTGAGTGATGGGATGTCTTATAAAAGGAGGGACAGACACGGAAACAGTCACACACGGGAAGACAGCACGTGAACATCATGTGAGCATCGTATGTGACCAAGGAATGCCCAGGGCTAACGAAGAGGAAGGACCCGCCCCAGAGCCAAAGCCCTGATTTGGACTTCTAGCCTCCAGAACTGTGAGAGAATAAATTTCTGTTCTGTAAAGCCACCCACTCTGTGGTATTTTGTCATGGCAGCCCCGGGACACCAAGTCATTCTGTGAGGAAGTAGGAGCAGCAGCTGTAGCCGTGTGGACTTGCCACGTGCTGGGCTGGGGTGCTCCCTGCAAATCCCAGTGCCCAGCTGTTAAAGCCGACGACAGGTCCACCACACACAGACGAGAGGAGGGCGGGGACCTGGAACCCCCAACCCTAAAGGCACAGAGGCGTGATCAGGTCGTAGTAGCACCCGCAAGACTCTGAGCTGGTTGTTTTTCAAGAAGGCCCCGCGGCACAAGCATCTGATGTGGCTACAGCCAGAGAATCTTCGGACAGCAGCTGAGAACACAACGGAAATGGCACACACCTGTGGAAGCAGGTGCTCGGGAGACCTGTCCACCGGTTCCCTTGTCACGTGTGATCTGCTGTAAGATTTCCAAGGCGAGCTGGCCCTCCTGGGAGGGTGTTCGACTGAGCTCAGAAGGCAGAAAGAGATGGCAGATCCCAGGAGAGCTTGTATTCTGGGGCCCACTATGATGGAACACATTCCCTGGTCGGATTATTCATTTTGAGGCATCCATCCAATAAGTCATGACCTGTGGACCAGCTCTCACCAAAGTGTCACTGCTGGGCCAGGAATGAGTTAGTTCAAGGCTTGTTGGTGTAAAGACAGAGGTACCTCTGATGACAGGTGACTGGTCCATCGTGCTTTTCCTCGCACCTGCCCATAACACCTTGACTGCCAAATGGATGTGGTAAGAACAGCTCCCATGGACAGTTGTGTAGGTTGTTCACTGCACAAGGGCATCCAGAGGATAAACCTCCATCCAGCTGGGGTCCTGCTCACCCAGTGCTGGCCTGTGTCTGCCCAGAAGGGGCACCTTTTTCTATTTCCCACAAAGGTACCTGTGGGCCTCTTGGCCGCGGTGGGAAGGACCCTAAGGGTAAGCCTTTGCCAAGGCCTTTATGAAAAAATTGTCTCATCCTCCCCTTAACCTGCCAAACGCGTGGCTTTCCTGGGCCCAGACTTGTGCTCCTATTTCCAAGTCTTTGCAGCCTGAGCAATAATTTAGTTACTGGCTTCCTGTGCCAAGCACGTGCAGCAGGTGTGTTCAAACACGTTTCGGGAAAGAATCGAAGGGTGTGTAGTATGGCCAGAGGAAAGGCCTGGCTGTCATTAGGACGTGTCCGGGGTGGGTGAAAGAACTTTCCCTTTCCTGATCTGGAGCTGTTTGGGAAATGCAGGCATGAGTGTCTGTGCTGAAGTGCTTTGAGTTTTCAGGGCTTGAGGCCTCTCCCACTCTTGCGTGTTAAATTGGAGACCGTGATCTGAGTGTGCTGGTGGGGGCTGCTTGGTGAAAGCTGACCTTGTTGAATTAGGAGCCAGCGGCTGAATCCAAATGGCATTTGAGACGATCCCTGGAGAGTATCTGGGTGCGGCTGCTCCTGCGCTGGTGACTGGCACCGAGTACCGAGGGAGGTCCGGTTTGCATCTGTTTTGTACGCTAAAGCAGACGGTGGGATGAAGCCTTTGTGGGTGGTACCTGTGTCTGTGGAGGCAGGCGCGTGGGTTAGAGAGTGGACCGTGGACCCAGGCTGCCCGCATTCCGACCCTCGCTCTGCTCCTTCCCGGTTCACCTCTGTGAGCCTCACTTGACTGCCCTGTAAAATGGGATAACAGTATCTGCCTTTATAGGGTGGACGTGAGAATTACATGGGTAAACACATCAGGGCCTGCAGATCAGGTGTTGTCATTGTGCGCTGTCAAGTTGATCCAACTCATAGCAATCCTATAGGATAGAGTAGAGCTGCCCCATAGGGTTTTCTAGGCTGTAATCTTTATAGGTTTTTACCGGCCAATTCTTTTCAGAAGTAGACTTCCAGGTCCTTCTTCCTAGTCTATCTTGGTCTGGAAGCTCAGCTGAAACCTGTCCTCCACGGGTGACCCTGCTGGTATCTAATACCAGTGGCATAGCTTCCAGCAGAACAGCAACATGCAAGCCGCCACAGTAGGACAAACTGACAGACACGTAGGGGTGGGAATGACAACATGAAGAGGAATGGTGTTGCATTCATCGTCGAAAAGAACATTTCAAGATCTATCCTGAAGTACAATGCTGTCAGTGATAGGATAATATCCATATGCCTACAAGGAAGATCGGTTAATACGACTATTATTCAAATTTATGCACCAACCACTAGGGCCAAAGATGAAGGAATAGAAGATGTTTATCAGCTGCTGCAGTTTGAAATTGATTGAAGATGCAATCAAGATGCATTGATAATTACTGGCGATTGGAATGCAAAAGTTGGAAACAAAGAAGGATCAGTAGTTGGAAAACATGGCCCTGGTGATAGAAACACTGCCGGAGATCGAATGATAGAATTTTGCAAGACCAACGACTTCTTCATTGCAAATACCTCCTTTCACCAACATAAACGGCGACTATACACATGGACCTCGCCAGATGGAACAAACAGAAATCAAATTGACTACATCTGTGGAAAGAGACGATGGAAAAGCTCAATATCATCAGTCAGAACAAGGCCAGGGGCCGACTGTGGAATAGACCATCAATTGCTCATATGCAAGTTCAAGCTGAAACTGAAGAAAATCAGAAAAAGTCCACAAGAGTCAAAATATGACCATGAGTATGTCCCACCTGAATTTAGAGACCATCTGAAAAATAGATTTGACGCATTGAACAGTAGTGACCGAAGACCAGACGAGTTGTGGAATGACATCAAGGAAATCATCCATGAAGAGAGCAAGAGGTCATTGAAAAGACAGGAAAGAAAGAAAAGACCAAGATGGAAGTCAGAGGAGACTCTGAAACTTGCTCTCAAATGTCGAGCAGCTAAAGCAAAAGGAAGAATTGATGAAGTAAAAGAACTGAACAGAAGATTTCAAAGGGTCTCTCGAGAAGACAAAGTGAAGTATTATAATGACATGTGCAAAGAGCTGGAGATGGAAAACCAAAAGGGAAGAAAGAACACACTCGGCGTTTCTCAAGGTGAAAGAACTGAAGAAAAAATTCAAACCTCGAGTTGCAATAGTGAAGGATTCTATGGGGAAAATATTAAATGGCACAGGAATGATCAAAAGAAGATGGAAGGAATACACAGAGTCATTATACCAAAAAAGACTTAGTTGTTGTTCAACCATTTCGAGAGGTGGCATATGATCAGGAACCGATGGTACTGAAGGAAGAAGTCCAAGCTGCTCTGAAGGCATTGGCAAAAAACAAGGCTCCAGAAAATGATGGAATATCAATGGAGATGTTTCAACAAACAAATGCAGCGCTGGAGGTGCTCACTCGTCTATGCCAAGAAATATGGAAGACAGCTTCCTGGCCAACTGACTGGAAAAGATCCATATTTATGCCTATTCCCAAGAAAGGTGATCCAACCGAATGTGGAAATTATAGAACAAAATCATTAATATCACACGCAAGCAAAATTTTGCTGAAGATCATACAAAAACAGCTGCAGCAGTATATCGACAAGGAACTGCCAGAAATTCAGGCCGGTTTCAGAAGAGGACGTGGAACCAGGGATATCATTGTTGATGTCAGATGGATCCTGGCTGAAAGCAGAGAATACCAGAAGGATGTTTACCTGTGTTTTATTGACTATGCAAAGGTATTCGACTGTGTGGATCATAACAAATTATTGATAACATTGCCAAGAATGGGAATTCCGGAACACTTAATTGTGCTCATGAGGAACCTTTACATAGATCAAGAGGCAGTTGTTTGGACAGAACAAGGGGATACTGATTGATTTAAAGTCAGGAAAGGTGTGCGTCAGGGTTGTATTCTTTCACCATACCTATTCAATCTGTACGCTGGACAAATAATCCGAGAAGCTGGACTATATGAAGAAGAACGAGGCATCAGGATTGGAGGAAGACTCATTAACAACCTGCGTTATGCAGATGACACAACCTTGCCTGCTGAAAGTGAAGAGGTCTTGAAGCACTTACTAATGAAGGTCAAAGACCACAGCCTTCAGTATGGATTACACCTCAACATAAAGAAAACAAAAATCCTCACAACTGGACCAATAAGCCACATCACGATAAATGGAGAAAAGATTGAAGTTGTCAAGGATGTCATTTTACTTGGATCCACAATCAACAGCCATGGAAGCAGCAGCCAAGAAATCAAAAGACGCATTGCATTGGGCAAATCTGCTGCAAAGGACCTCTTTAAAGTGTTGAAGAGCAAAGATGTCACCCTGAGGACTAAGGTGCGCCTGACCCAAGCCATGGTATTTTGAATCACCTCATATGCATGTGAAAGCTGGACAATGAATAAGGAAGACCAAAGAAGAAGAGTTAACGCCTTTGAATTGTGGTGTTGGCGAAGAATATTGAATACACCATGGACTGCCAAAAGAATGAACAGATCTGTCTTGGAAGAAGTACAACCAGAATGCTCTTTAGAAGCAAGGATGGCGAGACTGCGTCTTACATACCTTGGACATGTTGTCAGGGTCAGCGGAAAACAGGAAGACCTTCAACGAGGCAGATTGACACAGTGGGTCCAACAATGAGCTCAAGCATAACAACAATTGTAAGGATGGCACAGGACCAGGCAGCGTTTTGTTATGTGCTGCATAGGGTCACTGTGAGTCGGAATCGACTCGACACCTCCTAACAACAACAACAATCTTTACATGAGCAGATCGCCAGGTCTTCTGCAGAGTTACTGGATGGGTTTGAATCCCAACCTTTTGGTTAGCAGCTGACTTTTTTTTTTTTAATTAATTTTTATTGTGCATTAAGTGAAAGTTTACAAATCAAGTCAGTCTGTCACACAAAAATTTATACACACCTTGCTATACACTCCTAATTGCTCTCCCCCTAATGAGACAGCACACTCCCTCCCTCTACTCTCCCTTCTCGTGTCCATTCGGACAGCTTCTGGCCCCCTCTGTCCTCTCATCACCCCTGCAGACAGGAGATGCCAACACTGTCTCATGTGTCTACTTGATCCAAGAAGCCCATTCTTCACCAGTAACATTTTCCATCCCATATTCCAGTCCAATCCCTGTCTAAAGAGTTGGCCCTGGGGATGGTTCCTGTATTGGGCTAACAGACAGTCTGGGGACCATGACCTCTGCGGTACTTCTAGTCCCAGTCTGACCATTAAGTCTGGTCTTTTTACGAGAATTTGGGTCTGCATCCCACTGCTCTCCTGGCCCCTCAGGGGTTCCCCGTTGTGTTCCCTGTCAAGGTAGTCATGGGCTGTGGCTGGGCACCATCTAGTTCTTGTGGTCTCAGACTGATGTAGTCTCTGGTTTATGTGGTCCTTTCTGTCTCTTAGGCTCATAATTACCTTGTGTCTTCGATGTTCTTTATTCTTCCTTGCTCCAGGTGGGTTGAGACCAATTGATGCATCTTAGATGGACGCTTGCTAGTGTTTAAGACCCCAGGTGCCACTCTCCAAAGTGGGATGCAGAATGTTTTCTTAATAGATTATATTATGCCAATTGACTTAGATGTTCCCTGAAATCATGGTCCCCAAACCCCTGCCCCTGCTACGCTGGCCTCGGAAGGGTTCAGTTTATTCAGGAAACTGCTTTGCTTTGATTTAGTCTAGTCGTAGCAGCTGAACTTTTTAACTGTTGTGCCACCAGGCATCCTTACAGTTCAGCTTGTTGGTGCTTTTGCTAGAGGGTACTCTGATGTCACTTAGACATCTTTTTGTGCATGGTAAGGAGCCCTCTGAGGGGTCCCAGCAATGAAGGGCCAGCCGAGCAGTGCAGACGCGCCAAGAGGCTGCTGGATTTTTTTCTGGAAGCAGCACTGGGAACGTTGGTGTGCCTGAGGATCCTGGCAGGGTGCCTTTGCAGGGCACACAGTGAAAGCCGGTGTTCCCTGTTCACAGCCTCAGGGACAACGAACCTGAGTTCCCAGGAGTGCACCTGGATGGATTGTCGAGCAAGCAACACCTGTCACCACCCACAGGGGAGGAGTCCCATTCTATGGCAGATAGTAACGCACTCCATAGTTGTAAGAGTTGGGCTGTCCAAGAAAGACACGACTTAAGCACAGGCACTGGGTGGAACAATACTTTACTCACATAGAGACAGAGCAAGGTGAGCTTGCAGAGTGGGCATTGGTCCCCCATGGCCAGTGGTTACTCCCTGCAGCTGAAGCAGGGAGATGGTCTACACCCACACCCCTTGTGCTGGAGGAGAAGGGCCCTGTTTCCTCCCTGCTGGGAGCAGATATAGATGTGGGGTTGACGGTACAATGCTGTTCCTGGGAATGTTGATATGTGCCTAGGACAGCAGGGGAATGAGGTGCTACTATGGGATGTGTTCTGGCTCAAGGTGCCCCAGGAAGGGAGGCAGTGCACACTCATCCCATCCAAAAAGCCAGGCCACCACCAGGTCCTCGGGGACAGCACTCCAACTGCCACCTTCCACACGGGTCATTTACACAATGCTAGTCTAGGTGATGGCGTGTGGGACCTGATGGGCAAGGTCTTGGCCAGGGCAACGTCAGGGGCCACCTGCCAACATGGTGGTTGAGGTTCGACTTGTTCCTGAGATCTTCCCCCTGCAGATGGCTGGATGAGGTCTTCCACCTTCATGACGCCAGGAGTGGCAGGGAGGGCTCGTGGGCTATCAGCCACTAAACGTGCTCAGTGGGGGCTGTGTTGTGCTTACACTGTGGGAGGTCAGGTGGCAGAGGCAGAGCACAGAGTCAGGGTGCCTTTACAGTGAAAACAAGTGCCAGGAAGATGATCTGGATAGAAGGAATTGCTTGCTTCTAAAGGTGTGGCAGAACAGAAGGGAGGTGGGTGGAAGCTTATACAGCTTTGTGGATAAAAGTTGGGCTGTGGAGTCCAACGGTTCTGGGTTTGAATCCCAGATCATCTTGGGTAAGTTATTCAAGGGCTCTGAACCTCAGCTGTCATCTGCGACAGGGAGATAGCACCCCCTAGTGCCTGGCCCTGGATGTAACAGCACAGGGCCCAGTGCTGGCCCCCAGGCAGTGGCCGTGAGCTTCCATGGAGGGGGGATATTTGGTTTTGATAAGAGGGTGGGTCTATAGCCCCATTTCGTGTTTGTGCCCAGGTATCTGAAGTACATGCTGGACCAGTACGTGGAGAACGATTACACCCTCATCTACTTCCACTACGGGCTGAACAGCTGGAACAAGCCATCCCTGGGCTGGCTCCAGAGTGCCTACAAGGAGTTTGACAGGAAGTGGGTGCCTGAGAGAGTTCCTGGGACGTGGCGGGTGGGCTGTGCATGGTGGGGGTAGGGGGAGGTGACACGAGGGGCCACAAGCAGTGCAGTGGGGGAAGGAAAACTTACTGAGGGCCAGATGGGGTGGTCTGGGTGGGGGTCACCATCCTCAGGGCCAGGGGCCCTGTCCAGCTTTGGCCTCTAGGGCAGGGGTCAGCAAACTTGTCCCATAAAGGACCAGACAGTGAATATTTCAGCTTTGAGGTCAGTACACTCTCTGTTGCAACTCCTCAACTCTGCTGCTATAGTGTAAAATCAGCCTTAGGCAACTCGTAAATGAACAGGTGGGCCACATTCTAATAAAACTTTATTCATGGACACTGAAATGTGAATTTCACGTCATTCGCACGCATGTGCTGTGAAATGTTCTTTTGATATTTTCCCCAGCCATTTAAAAATGTAAAACCATGCTTAACCTCTGCACTGTTCAAAATCAGGCAGTGTAGTGAACTGGATTTGGTCCAAGGCCCCCAATTTGCTGACCTCTGGTCTAGTGGCAAAGATAGTCCCCTTCCCGTCTGCACAGCACTTTACAGTTTGCAGGGGCTTTCTCAAGTTTTGTCTTGGTGAGGTGGGTGGTCCCCAATTTATAGATGAGGACGAAGAGGCCCCAGACAGCAAGTCACTTACCTGTGGTCGGCCAGCGCTAGGCACCACCCCCACTCCTTACCGTCTGCAGCCGCCTGGAGCCTGCACACTTTTCCCCAAGAGACATCTTGCCTAACAGTTGACTTTGCGACTTATTTGCTAAGAGACTGCACTGCTGGGTGTTAATGTCGAGACCCTGAAGGCCTCTGGGTTTTCCTTCTTCGAAGTCTTTTTTTTTCACTCTGTATTGTGCTTTAGATGAGTATTCAAAAAAAAAATTTACAGAGCAAATTAGTTTCTTATTAAATGATTGAAACACATATAGTTTTGTGACATTGGTTGCCAACCCGAGGACATGTCAACACTCTCCCCTTCTTGACCTTGGGTTCCCCATTTCCATTTGTCCAGCTTTCTTGTCCCCTCCTGCCATCTCGTCCTTGCTCCTGGGCTGGTGTGCCCATTTAGCCTTGTACACATGGTCAAGCTACATGTATTATTGTTTGTTTTATGGCCTTGTCTACTCTATGGCTGAAGAGTCTTCTTCAAAGTCTTCTCAAGCCTATGATGGAAACCTCGTTCCTAGCAGATTTTCTAGTAAATGAGGCAGCAGGAAGCAGTGCCTGGATTCTCCCCGAAGCCCTCCCTCCCCCACCTTCTCCACTGCCTTTGGGATCCTGCTGTCATGGTGCAAACGGTTTGCGCTTGACTACTAACCTGAAGGTCAGTGGTTCAAACCCACCCAGCAGTACTGCAGAAGAAAGGCCTGGTGATATGTTTCTGTTAAGATTATTGCCTTGAAAATCCTACGGAGCAGTTCTACTTGAGTTTTAAGGCATTGCCATGAGTTGGAATCGACTCGTTGGCAACCGTTTTGGGTTTTCTAGGTCATCACTGTGAGTAGAAACTTTGGAGTCATTTCTTGGTTCCCTGCCACGTCTTATGGGGAGTTTTGTCGCTGCACTTTGCAGTCATGTCAGGTCTTGTGGGGCTGCTAAGACGACCAAGCCCCAGCTGCAGCCCTCAGGAAGCCTTCCTGGATTGTCCCTGGAGAACCAACAGCTCCTCCTCCATAGCCCCACTGTCCCTGATCAGACACCAGCCCCAGCACCTCGGAGTGGTGTGTTTGGAAACAAGTCTGCCCCCTGCCCCAGGCTGTGACTCCTGGCCCCCCTGCCTCCCTCACACACAGGAGAGGGTCTGCACACAGCAAGCTCTTGATACATGTTTGGTGGAGGGTGGAATGACGTGGGACCAGCAATAAATAATGAGCTTCCAGCTGGGTAATTCTAGGAGAGCTTTGTTGTAGTTCTGCGTGGGGGAGGCAACCTTTGGGCTGCCCCTGTAGGGCATTGCTACTTGGGAAACAGAGAAGATTGTTTCTGGAACAAGGTGTGGCCAGATGCAAGAAATGGCAAGGTGGACAGGGTGCAGCAGCTCCGAGCTAGACTCGGGGGTTCTTGTGGGAACTGTGGGGTGAGGGAGGAGGGAGGGCAGATTGTGGCCCCAAGGCCTGTGCTGAAGATGCTGGACTTTGCTTAGGAAGCAGCGGGAGCCATGGCAGGTGCTTGGGGGGGAGTGAGTGACGTGCTGCAGTGGAAATTTTAGGAAGCTCAGAGGTCAGCAGAAGGGCATGCCTCGGTGGCCTTTCTTGAGCTAAAACAGGTACACGTTCTGCCCCCTCCCCCTGTGACCAACAAAAATATGCCCCAGATTCCTTGAAGTGAGAGGCCCTCACCCTGCTGTCATCCAGCAGAAGTCAGCCCAAGAAATGAACTGGGGAAAATCAGCCAGTGGTGGTTTCCCCTTTCCTGTCGGGAGGGATGAGGGGGAATGGGCGGGCTGCTGGTGTCCCACTTCAACAGTGGGTAACTTCCATTTGGGAGAAAGCATCGGAATCCCTGAAAATGTAGTAAAGTGTGCCAACTGCAGATGGTCTGGTTGGGGACTTGGGCTCCATGTCACAGGGAGTGACCTAGCCAGGTAGGGCGTGGAGGCCAGCCCTGACCAGAGGCCATCGGTGCATTCATGCTGAAGGCCGTTGACAAGGGAGAATTGGAGCAGAGACTTCCCGGTTAGCAGTCTTTTAATCTGAGCCAGAGGGAACTAGGCAGGGGTGGGAGGAAGGTCATGGTCTTGGGCAGTTGTCAAATGGAAGGAGTCAGACTTGTTCCATGTGGTTCCCCCACTCCCCATGACTGTGGACCAGGACCTGTGGGGGGAGCCATAGGGTCACAGACCTTTGGTTGATAGGAGCAAAAAGGAGAAAACATCCTAGGCATCAGAGCCATCCAACAGCAAAGTGTCTGCCTAGGGGGTAGCGAGTTCCCTGTGACTGGAGGTATGCAAGGAGAGCTGGAAATCCAGTGAGATAGGATTTATGCAGCCATGGTTTTTGGCCAGCTGGTTTTCTGCATTATTTTCTGTTCTCTCTGCCTCTCACCTTCCAGGCTTTCTGCCAGGCTGCTCCTTTTAAGGAAGAGCTGGTTGGGGTTGCCAAGTTTCCCTCCGGTTTGCATCCCCCTTGCCCAGTGGTGTGAGAGGGTGCCTGTGGAAAAAACAAACCAAACCCACTGTGATTCCGACTCACAGTGACCCTATAGGGACAGAGTAGAACTGCCCCATAGGGTTTCCAAGGAGCGGCTGGTGGATTCGAACTGCTGACCTTTTGGTTAGCAGCCAGAGTAGCTCTTAACCACTGAGCCACCAGGGCAGGGTCTAATCCCAGATGTGAGGAGTCCTGCAAACTGTAAAGTGCCGTGTGTGAGTGCCTGGAGGTGGTGGTAGGTGTGGGGCCCTGGCTCCTGATTCTCCCCAAGTTTGAGCCCCTTTGCTTTTTTGTTTGACTTCTTTAAGTTGACTGTGTTGAGATAGAATGCTCCGGAGAACACTCCTGTGGAGATGACCACTTTGCGGTAATTCAGGTTAGGGTGTGTCTCAGTGTATTAGTGGCCTGAGGCCACGCGGTTTCCCTCCTCAGGTACAAGAAAAACTTGAAGGCCCTCTACGTGGTGCACCCCACCAACTTCATCAAGGTCCTGTGGAGCATCTTCAAACCCCTCATCAGGTGGGTGTCGCCCTGGGCACCATCTCCCTAGGGCAAAGAGTCCATTCCTGGGTGTCAGTGGGATGGGCTGGTCCTGTGCGGGCATTTGGAGGTCCTGTCTCTGGGGCGCCTGTATTTCTGGGCCACCTTGCCTCCCTGTGGGTCTGTGGTGGGTCAGAGTCTGGCCCAGGTAGTCCGCTGCGATGTGCTGACCGTCACATACAGGACACTTGCAAGATTCACACCTGCTGTTTTAAATGCTCCCTGGGCCAGAGCTATGACATTATCCAGCCATGTCAGGGTCCACCTTCATATGGGGGTCCCCAACTTTACCTCCAGGATCAGTGTTTTGCTAGCAGGATTCACAGAACCAGACCACGTTTTATACTCACTGTTGTGGTTTGTTACAGTGAGAGGAGACTGGTGGAAATCAGCCAAGGTAAAAAGTGCATGGGGCAGTGTCCAGGAGTGACCAGGGGCTGCTTCAGCTGTCCTTTCCCCGTGGAGCCATGTGGACGCACCTAATTCTCTCAGCAATGGTGTATCACAACATGTACAGAGTATTGCCAACCAGGGAAGGTCACCCGAGCCTCCGTGTCCAGGGTTTTTGTCAGAGGTCAGTCATATAGACGTGGAGTGTCCACATAGCTGACCTTAGTTTCTCAGTCACTAGTCCTTCCAGGGGTCAAACTGATACCATGTGGCTCAAAACCCCCACCATAGACCACAGTGTTAGTGTAGGCTATCTGGCATGGCCCAAGGCCCTCACCATAGACCACAGTGTTAGCATAGACTATCTGGCATGGCCCAAGGCCCCACCATAGACCACAGTGTTAGCATAGACTATCTGGCATGGCCCAAGGCCCTCACCATAGACCACAGTGTTAGCATAGACTATCTGGCATGGCCCAAGGCCCTCACCATAGACCACAGTGTTAGCATAGACTATCTGGCATGGCCCAAGGCCCCACCATAGACCACAGTGTTAGCGTAGACTATCTGGCATGGCCCAAGGCCCTCACCATAGACCACAGTGTTAGCATAGACTATCTGGCATGGCCCAAGGCCCCACCATAGACCACAGTGTTAGCGTAGACTATCTGGCATGGCCCAAGGCCCTCACCATAGACCACAGTGTTAGCATAGACTATCTGGCATGGCCCAAGGCCCCACCATAGACCACAGTGTTAGCGTAGACTATCTGGCATGGCCCAAGGCCCTCACCATAGACCACAGTGTTAGCATAGACTATCTGGCATGGCCCAAGGCCCCACCATAGACCACAGTGTTAGCGTAGACTATCTGGCATGGCCCAAGGCCCCACCATAGACCACAGTGTTAGCGTAGACTATCTGGCATGGCCCAAGGCCCTCACCATAGACCACAGTGTTAGCATAGACTATCTGGCATGGCCCAAGGCCCCACCATAGACCACAGTGTTAGCATAGACTATCTGGCATGGCCCAAGGCCCCACCATAGACCACAGTGTTAGCGTAGACTATCTGGCATGGCCCAAGGCCCTCACCATAGACCACAGTGTTAGCATAGACTATCTGGCATGGCCCAAGGCCCTCACCATAGACCACAGTGTTAGCATAGACTATCTGGCATGGCCCAAGGCCCCACCATAGACCACAGTGTTAGCATAGACTATCTGGCATGGCCCAAGGCCCCACCATAGACCACAGTGTTAGCGTAGACTATCTGGCATGGCCCAAGGCCCTCACCATAGACCACAGTGTTAGCATAGACTATCTGGCATGGCCCAAGGCCCCACCATAGACCACAGTGTTAGCGTAGACTATCTGGCATGGCCCAAGGCCCCACCATAGACCACAGTGTTAGCGTAGACTATCTGGCATGGCCCAAGGCCCCACCATAGACCACAGTGTTAGCATAGACTATCTAGCATGGCCCAAGGCCCCACCATAGACCACAGTGTTAGCGTAGACTATCTGGCGTGGCCCAAGGCCCCACCATAGACCACAGTGTTAGCATAGACTATCTGGCATGGCCCAAGGCCCCACCATAGACCACAGTGTTAGCGTAGACTATCTGGCGTGGCCCAAGGCCCCACGTAAACAGACACTCTTCACAGACAGGACATTCCCAGGGCTTAGAGGTCACCTCCCAGGAGCCTGTCAAGGGCTAGACCTTTAGAACTTGTGAGGTTCAGAAAACCCAGACCTGAGTCAGCCCTTTACCGCCCAGCACCCAAATCAAAGGGCTGCAGAGGTGAAGCCGCTGGTGCAGAGAAGTGGTGGTTTCTGTCGTTGCCCCCACGCTTAGAGTCTCCCCCACTGCCCCACCCCTGCCTCACTAAGGGGGTGGTGAGAGCTCAGGAGGAAGGTGCAGCAGGGACGCAAAGCCGGGGCCTCACAGGCATCTTCCCTCCCCCTCCATATCTGCCGTATGCATCAGGCACAAACTCTGTGCAGTCATGGGGTGTGAGTGGGCAAAGAGGCTCAGAGACGTGTTTATTGCTCACGGCTCTGGGCGCCAGTGGGTCAGGCCCGGTCCCTGCCTGGAGGGCTCTCCGTCCGGGGAGGGGGGCAGATGCTCTTGACAGAGGATAGAAGGCTCAGGTGCAGCAGCTGCTTCAGTGAGGGGGCGGGGGCTGTTCTGGTGCTCTGAGATGCCCTCCTTGTTAACAAGTCCTGCTGCAACCCTCAACTGCCCCTCAATGTCGAGGAAGGCTTAAGTCTCATCTCCTTCTGGAAGTGAGTTAATGAACAGTCCGGTTCGGGAGCTTCACCGGCAGGGGCTCGAGCCTCCCTCCCCACCAGGTGTCAAAGCAGTCATCCCAGAGAAACTCGCTTGTGGGTCAGATGTGAGTCTTCGGAACATTCCAGAACAGTGGACTTGAGTTTGTTCCTATTGGTCGTTTGTTGCGCTAGAATTCCCGGCAGTGCCTCCCACCTGGTTGCCTGTGCCGTGGACGAGCACCGCTGAGGGGTGGGGTCCTGCTCCCACATGGTTGCCTGTGCCGTGGACGAGCACCGCTGAGGGGCGGGGTCCTGCTCGTTTCCTCCCGTTTCACGAGCACCTGCCTGCTGGCGCCGTGGTTGATGTAGCAAGGAAGCCCGTCCTGGCTACTTCCTTGTCCAAAAAGTTCAGAATCTCAAGCTCTGAGAGCTCAGTTGTCAGGTGCCATCAAGTCGGTTCTGACCCGTAGAGACCCCAAGTACAACAGAATGACACCCTGCCTGGTCCTGTGCCATCCTCACAGTCGTTGCTATGTTTAAGCCCATTGTTGCAGCCACTCTGTCAGTCCATCTCGTTGAAGGTCTTCCTCTTTTTTGTTGACCCTCTACCTTACGAAGCATGACGTCCTTCTCCAGGGACTGGTCGCTCCTGATAACACGTCCAAAGTACGTGAGATGAAGTCTCACCATCCTTGCTTCTAATGAGCATTCTGGCTGTACTTCTTCCAAGACAGATCTGTTCATTCTTCTGGCAGTCCGTGGTATATATTCAATATTCTTCCCCAACACAGTTCAAAGGCATCAATTCTTTGGTCTTCTTATTCATTGCCCAGAGAGCCCTAGAAAGCTCTAAGGTCTTCCTTATTCATTGCCCAGAGAGCCCTAGAAAGCTCTAAGGTCTTCCGTATTCATTGCCCAGAGAGCCCTAGAAAGCTCTAAGGTCTTCCGTATTCATTGTCCAGAGAGCCCTAGAAAGCTCTAAAGTTCTTAAAAAAAAAAATACCCCCCACGCCTGCTCCCTTTGCTGTGGAGCAGCTGAGATGGCATAGTGGTTCTGGAGCCAGACAGCTGGGGCTCAGGTCTGGCTCTGCCCCTTACCCTGGGCAAGAGATGCAACTGCACCCTGCCTCAGTTTCCCCAGGTGGCTGATGACGCTACTTAAGCCATACTTATCATTGTTCCGGCAACTCAGTATATGTGGAGTGTTTAGAACAGGGCCTGCCTGGCACTAGCAAACGCTCGGTAAGTGTTAGCTGCTAGGATTGTTGTTTTAAAAAAAAATTATTCTTGTGTTGTGGTTAATTATAATTTCTTCTCACCTTCTGTGTGCCCGATGCCCCACGATAAGCCCGTGAGGTCCCTCGTGTTTTTCCTATTTCAGAGGTGAGGAGATTGCTGCTCAGAGAGGTCATGGGAGATCACACAGCCAGCCCCTGTGTGGGTTCTGCTCTCATCCCCGCTCAGGCACGGGTGTCTGCGGCGGGTGCCAGCGAGGACCACAGGAATTGGGGTTGGGATCCCTGTGGCCGGGACAGGCCTGCCCCTTGTCCCCTTATGCTGCTGGTGCCGGGAGGGTTGGGAAGAAGCATAGAGAAAAAGGTCGGGGTGTGTCCTGTGCAGACAGGGGTTTGGCACCATGGCCTTCCTTGCTCTTAAGCTGACCTCTGTCAGCAGACGACTCGTAGAGATTGTGCGGCTCCCTCAGTACCTCAGTGGCCCCTCCGGTCACACTGTATTTGACACGCTTTACACAGCCCCGGAACCTCAGGTGTTCTTTGAGAGTAGGCTGACTCCCCCCACGCCCTGTGGAGTCTGGATGGTGGGTGGGAGGACACTTCCTGACCCCAAGCCGTGTACTGTCAGAACCCCCAGGTGGCACAAGGCCTGGCAAGACCTGCCTGTGTCCCTGCCCTGTCCCTGTCACAGTGCACTGGCAGCTTTTCTGCAGCCTGAGCCTTCATGGTCCCCTGCACTGTGCACCCTGCACAGACCTCCCTCCAGTCCAAGGCCCCCAGGCAGCTAGAGCATCAGTCCCGGGCCTGATCCTTTCTCATCCACCGGGGGGAGCCTGTGCACAGCTTGGCCACCCAGGGGTCTGCGTTCCTGACACATCAATTCCTGGAGGTGGCTGCTTCCTGGGTGCTGGCACCAGGCCGGGCATTTCACCTCTGTTAACCCGTTGGTCCTCCTAACTGCTCCTGGAGGGGGTACTGGTATTACCCCCATTCTACAGCTGAGGAAACCGAAACTTGTTAATAACACTGATGGTCACAGGTACCGGGTGTCTCCCAGGTGTCAGGTGGTGTACTAGTTTTATGAAATAGCCTCACTCTGCCCTCCCAGCTCACTTGGAAGGGAGATCCCCGTTTTCAGAGGGGTGCTGAGGTCCCGGAAGGTGGAGTGATTATCCAGGGGACCAAGGGGAGAAGGTAGAGACGTTGGATTTGGCCCAGGCGTGTCTGGCCTCACAGCTGCACACATTCCTTGGGGTGTCTATCATGAAGGGTAACTTGAAGAGTGCGTTGCTTGGTCCCCATCCTCACAGGACCCCTCCTAGAGAGAGGGGATGGCCAGATATGAAGGAACAGCCAGCCCGGACACCATGGGCCAGCTGTGACTCTTCCCTCAGGCAGGCCATGTCCAGTCCTGCCAGGCCAAGATACCATGCGTTACGGGTTGACTTGTGTCCCCCAGAAAGAGATGTTCAAGTCTTAATACTCAGTACTTGTAAACGGGACCTTGTTTAGAAATAGGGTCTTTGTAGCTGTAATCAGTTAACATGAGGTCATAGTGAAGTAGGGTGGGCCCTGGTCCTATCTGACTGGTGTCCTCACAAAAGAGGAGACACAAAGGAGGAGACCACGTGAGGACCGAGGCAGAGACTGAAGTGATGACACCACAAGCCAAGGAATGCCTGGGGCCACCGGAAGCTGGAAGGGGCAGGACAGGATCTTTCCCTAGAGCCCCCAAGGGGAGGGGAACGTGGTCCTGCTGACACCTTGACTTTGGACTTCTGGCCTCCAGAACTGTGGGACAATGAATTTCTGTGCTGTAAGCCACCCTGTTTGTGATATTTTTGACACTCATACACCCCAACCCCATGTGGGCGTTTGTCACAGCTCCTATGCACCCCCCGCCCCCGGCCAGGCCCCCTTCCTCAGTAGCAGTGACCCCGCCTGGCATGCCTGGCACACAGGAGGTGCTGGGAAAGACCTCTCGCCAGCACATCCTCTGAGCCCCTGTCTGTGCCCGGTGGCTTCAGGGTCCCCTGTGAGCCCCCTGGGAAAGGCATGCTCCCCAGCTCTCCTTGGAATCACCTGTATCTATGCAAATCCGCAGCTGACGGGATGGAGGGCAGGTATTTATTTTATGTAGATGAGAGTCTGAAGAGTGTTCGGGGCCTCGAGATCTCACCGGAGCGCAGCATCTCCGGACGTGCGCAGCCTCGGTTGTGTTCCGGTTTTGACTTGTGTCAGCATTTACGTTTTCCTTCTGCCTGCATTGTTCTTTCTGGCTGCTGCCAGCTCCCCCTCCCCCAGCCCCCAGCTGCTGCCTAATGGTTCCTCTTCTCTCGCTTCTGCTTTTTTAGCCACAAGTTTGGGAAAAAAATCACCTATTTCAACTACTTGGGTGACCTCCGGGAACACCTGAAATATGACCAGCTGATCATCCCCCCGGAGGTGGTCCGGTGAGTCTTGCATTCCAGGTGCATGGGAGAGATGGCTGCGTTTCCGCCAGTCTCCCCAGCTGCGAATGTCAGAGACCGGTTGGCAGCGTGGGCCTGTCCCGGTTCTGCTCAGATCTGCGGCATCGACAGAGAAGTGCAGTCAAGATGCCGACTGCTGCGTCCAACAAACAAAGCGGTGCGAGGTTTCCTATGTGCATGGGTGATCCCGCCCCCACCACAGCAGCGCTCCTTCCAAACGACAGCTGTAGTGGTCACGGCTGTCCCCTGACCGGTCTGGCTTTTGAGCCGAGAATTGTAGGAGCTTCTCAGCTCTGTTTGGGATGAAATGCGCTCCGCACAGGTGCTGTGAACAACAGCCTGTCCCACGGCCCCTTGCCCCCTGCGACCATCGTCAGTGTGTCTACTACTTCATTTTATCCAGCACCGCACTCCCTCCGACAGACTCTCACCCAAGCTCTCAGTGTAGACTCAGATGAGCAGAGAGGGGCCTGGAGAAGGTGGTGGTCAGCCTTGAGCCCAATACAGGGTGGGGTGGACTCCAGCCCAGGCTCCTTCTGCCTCTCTGGGAGCTCCTCTGCAGAAGCAGACCCTCCAAAAAGTGCAGGAAGTGAAGCTGGCAGCCCTGGAGGGGGAGTGTAGGTGTTGTGTCTGCCCGTCCAGTGTTTGGGGTGCTCCCGCTGTGTGCTAGGCCACATGCTGGGTGCTGGGGGTGCAGGGGTATAGAGGAGGGGTGCTCCAGGCTAAGTGGGGGCCACAGGCAATGACAACAGGGACTGCCAGAAGCACTGAACCCAGCTGTGGTAGATGGCAATCAGGGAAGGCTTCCTGGAGGAGGTGGCCTTTTATTTTATTTTTATTTTTTGGGTGAAATTATACACAACAAAGCACACACCCATTCAACAATTTTTCCACGTCCAGGCCACTGACAGTGGTTCCATGCTTCACGGTGTATCACCATTCTCTGCCCGCGTTGTTTCACCACCATTGGCTTAGGCTCTGCCACCTGAAGCTCTCGTCTCTTTTACAGTTACTATTGTCCATTTGATCTCATAGAGATCAAGCTTGAAAATTAAGTTGTCGTTTAGTTTAAAGGTGACTCCATGAGACAGTTTTGGTTCAAGGCCTCAAAGTTATTTTCAGGCAATAGATTCAAGGGTTCGGAAGGTGATTCTTGTAGCGAGTTTCAGAAGAACCGTTGGCTAGATGGACAAGCCAGGGAAGGGCCCCTCCCGTAGAAGGCATTTCTGGTGCAAACAGACATGGAGGACATGCCAGAGGACGCAAGGAGTCCCGCCTGGTCAAGCAGAGGGTGGGGAATAGCAGGCTGGAGATTGTCATCTCAGGAGGGTCCTGGGTGCCAGGCGGAGGGGCTGAACTGACCTGTAGAGCCGTGGGGACGAGTGCGCAAGGGAATCCCTGGTTGGCTGTGGGCTCTATGGAGACCCCCTCCCCACCAGGCTGCAGTGGGGATTGGGGGCTGGCTGGGAGCCTGAGGTGGGTTCTGGAATGTATTTTTAGCAGCTTTCCTGTGGGAATCTGGTGACAAAAGGTAACTTTGTGTCCTCTTGTACAGGAATGTGATGAGAAAGTTTGGGTTGGGATGAAATGGGGTAGTGTTTGGGAGACCCCGCCTGGCCTCTCTGTGGCCTTGAGCGGAATGTGCAGGGGCCTGTGGTCAGAGGGAGACAAGGTCCCGGGAGAGAGGAGTGGGCTTGGGCATTGGGGAGCCCCTGCCTGGGGCTGCCAGGACCCCTGCAGCAGAGTCGCCACGGACACCTGAATCCTAAGCTCCGGCAGTGGGAGAGGGGCTGGGACTCTGCATCTTATAATGCCCCCCTCTGGTTGCTATGAGCACTGAAGGCTGAGACCCTGGCGTAGGGGATGGGCTTGGGCTCCTGAATCTGAGGCTGCAGTCCCAGCTGGTGATCCGTGCCAGTCACTGGGCATCGCCTCACCTCGGCCTCCCCATCTGTAAAGCAGGGGTGGGAAGCCCTCTGCTGTGGGGCTGTGGAGCCTGGGAGCCACCCCCTTTGGGGAAGAGCCCCGTGTGTAGCCGTGGCTGTAGCCTCAGTGCCCAGCATGTAGTAGGACCTCAACACATATGTGCTCCCTGAAGGAAGGAAGGACACCGTGGGCTAATGGATGTCAAAGTATCGAGTAAACTGCTTAACAGTGGTTTTTTCTTTTTTTTAAACATGGAGTTGCACCCTCCTATTTGTTCATTCACATTTTTATTCACCTATCCGACAAACATCAAGCACCTATTATGTGTCGAGTGGAAACCCTGGTGGTGTAGTGGTTAAGTGCTGTGGCTGTTAACCAAAAGGTCAGCAGTTCGAATCCACCAGGCGCTCCTCCAAAACTCTGTGGGGCAGTTCTACTCTGTCCTATAGGGTCGCTATGAGTAGGAATTGACTCGATGGGAACAGGTTTGCGTCAGGTGGACCAGGCAACGTTTGATTCTATTTACATAAGGTTGCTATGAACCAGAGCCTGCTCAGCAGCTAACAACGACGGCAACGTGTCAGGCACCGTCCTTGGCGCTGGGGATGAGACTGTGGACAGAAAGGCCGAGACCCCTGCAGCATTTTGAACCAGCTCAAGCCTGAAATTTACAAGGCCAGTGGCCACGCTGCCTCCAGGACCGACCCCACGGCCACCAGACCCAGAGGGTGAACTCTTGGCTGGTCACAGGGGGCCACCTGGCCTGGGGCTGGCAGGAAAAACCGGGAATTAGAGAGGCGCTGGACTGCCCTTTCTGCCCATTGTGTGAAGACTCCAGTGCAATGGGGATTGTGCACACACACATGTGTGTATGTGCACGTGTGTGTACACCTGTGTGTGTACACCTGTGTGTGTACACCTGTGTGTGTACACCTGTGTGTGTACACCTGTGTGTGTGTATGATAGGGATGTGGCGGTGGGCTTGGAAGTCTGAGCTGTCAGGCCTTCTGCAGACGTTCCTGGAGCGTCCGGCCTGCCACACCTACCTCTGCTGCGTCCACAGGTACGATGAGAAGCTCCGGGACCTGCACAGGGGGAAGGCGCCCCCTCCAGCCAAGACGCCCCCACCGCGGCCGCCCCTGCCCACCCAGCAGTTTGGAGTCAGTCTGCAATAGTAAGTGAGCCCCAAAAGTGACCTCTGCTGGTTCCTTGGACCATGGGTGCTCCCCTGTCCAGGGAAACGTCCTCAGACCTTTGGCCCCGTGGCCGAGCTAACTCTGTGGGAAACGAAGCTTGAGTGTGTTGGTGAAGCTGGTTCTTGCTGGTGTGTGTGTGTGTGTCTGGGCGCTTGTGTGCAGAGAACCAGGAACCAGGGGTCCTGACCCAGCTCCCAGCTTTTGTGTGTGACACGCACACCCTGTGATGTTGACTTAGAAGTGTTTTCTAAGCACGCAGGGAATAAATTAACGAGAGAACACAGTATGTGTCCGATAGGATGTTTCCCCCAGATATACCTGCAGCAAGTGTCACAAAACAGTGCTTCCTTCTCAGTTGGTAAAAATTGTGACAATGTGCTGACTGACCCACTCCTTGGTCCTCACCCCGACACCCCCACCAGGGGGTGTACCTGAAGTGACCATGGGACCCTGGGGAGAAAACGGCCGAGCCAGCCTCCCCAGGGTTTTCAAGCCATCCTGCGAGGACCACTCTCCCAGTTTCTGAGGCCTCTGCTCGTGGGCTCTGCCTTCAGTCTGCTGCCGTGCCCTCCCTGGGGTGTAATGATATGGGTTTCTACGCTGGCCGGGCCGCCTCAGGTGACCGGCGTTTCCGTCATCAATTTCTGAGCCTGATGACTCTAACAGTGCCTTTCGGGTTGCCTGTCTTGTTGTTGGGAGCCCTGGTGGCACAACAGTTAAGAGCTTGGCTGCTTACCAAAAGGTCGGCAGTTCGAATCCATCAGCTGCTCCTTGGAGACTTATGGGGCAGTTTTACTGTCCTATAGGGTTGCAATGAGTCAGAATGGATTCGACAGCAGTGGGTTTGGTTTTGGCAACAGGCATCTTGCTGTTCAGAACTACTTCTGTCTTCTTGTATTTGAACAAACTTTAAAAATGAAAAACAAAAATAGAAAAAAAACCAGCATAGCTTGTGAACTTCAAAAGCCTGAGTAATAGCTATCGCCGTGAAGTCGATGCCAACTCATGGCAAGGCCATGTGGTCCAGAGTGGAACTGCCCCGTAGGATTTTCTTGGCTGTAATCTTTACCAAAAGGAGCTCTGGTGCTGCAGTGGTTAAGCACTTGGCTGCTCACCGAAAGATTGGCGGTTTGAACCCAGCCAGCCGCTTCTCGGGAGAAAACCCTGGTGATCTGCTCCCATTAAGGTCACAGCCTGGAAAGCCCCATGAGACAGTCCTACCATGTCACGTGAGGTCACCATGAGTGGGAAATCGACCCGGTGGGACCTGAAATCTTCACGGAACCAGACCGCCAGGCCTTTCTTCCTCTGTTCCTCTGTACCACTGAGTGGGTTCAAACCGCCAACCTTTAGGTTAGTAGCTGAGTGCAAACCGCTGGCAACGCCTAGGGACCTGAGTAAAGTATGGGGGGTGTGGAGTAATTTCTGACGCTCTCCGGCTCCGTGACTGTCGCCAGGAACCCCTCTGTTCTTGCCTTCTGAGCAGGTGCCTCTTGGGGTGTGGAGATGCAGCGTTCGAAGCCCGGGGCTGTCAGTTGGCAGATGGAGGACGGGTGTTAGAAAAGTCCCTCGTGGACTTTCTGCCTTAACTGTCATCTCACCGTGGTTCGTGCCTGTTCCAGGGCCAGTTGTAATGGTCAAAATCCATTCATTACGTCTTTAGGGAACGATGAGTCACATCAGGCAACTTAAAAAAAAAAAAAAAAAACTTCTGTGTGCCACTTTGAGAGATAATCCATGAGATTGCCTCTTTAAATGAATATTTTATGCTGTTTTCCTCACAAGCGACTATGATAAAGTGGCAATAAACATATTAAATAAAGCACCAAATATGTCATTTGTTTGGACCATGAATGAATGAAAGTCATTAAAATTCATGACCGAGTCCTATTCACAAATGTTAATTTGTTGAGTTAAGTTCAAAAGCACAGACAGAAGGCTATCACCTTAGAATGAGCTAATTAAGTTAATATATTAAGAGGAAGACAAAGATACAAGAGGTCTTTGCTTGTTTGCAATCCCTGAAGAGGGAAAATGGAGACACGTGTGGCTTTAGTCTGTGCCTTGTCTGGGCTGCTGGGGGGTCGTGGAAAGAGGATGGGGTCTACTGGGGGTTCACGAGTAGGGGGGAGGTCCATGTCTGAGATCTGATACTTCTCAGGTTTGGGAAGTTGGGCAAGTGACTTGTCACCCTAGTTGTTTTCCCTGTACCCTGGAGGTGAAACCCTGCCCAGCTCACTCTCCGAGGCCACAGGGGCTTAAAAATAAGGTATACGGGCACTTTGAGTCAGTTCCTTATTCCTGCTTCAGAGTCCTCTCCTCCAGGAAGGCTTCCCTGATGCCTCCTCGCAGACTGGGATGTGAGCTGGGTCTGTGGTGCTTGAGTGTGATTCCGTTCTGTAATACGTGCGGTCCCCATGAGTCAGAATCCTCCACTCAACGGCAACAGGTTTGGTTTAAGGTTGTTTTGGTCAAATCTCTTGGGTCAAGTTTAGCTCCAGCAAGGCCAGGGAGATCAAATATAACACTCTGGACCCTAGATAAGATTTTTGTTTGCTTACGTTAAGCCTGGAGTTCCATTAAAATGAAAATGTTTGCCACAGACTACGCCTTCGTTTTCATTTTGGTGATGGTTTACACTGTTAATGGAGCCCTGGTGGCGCAGTGGTTAAGAGCTCGGCTGCTAACCAAATGGTCGGCAGTTTGAATCCACCAGCCACTCCTTGGAAACCCTATGGGGCAGTCCTACTCAATTTGTCGGCAGTGGGTTTGGTTGTTTTTCTTTTTTTACAGCATTAGTAACGCTGTGTGATCTATTCGTGTCCCAAGGCTGCTGTAACAAAACACCACAAAGCGAGTGGTTCTTGAGAACAGACCTTTATTCTCCCGCAGCTCTGGCTTGCACTGCAGCACAGCTCAGCGGGCAGGTGTCCTTCCTCTGTGTCCTGTCTCTTCTTTTATAAGGACCCCACTCAGATGGGATCAGGGTGCACCCTCCTCCAGGAGGACCTCATGCTAACTGATAGCATCTGCAAAGACCCTACTTCCAGAAGGGCCTAACAACAACTGAAAGGTCGGCAGTTCAAACCCACCCAGCAGCTCCTCAGGAGAAATGCTGGCAATCTGCTTCCGTAAAGATTACAGCCCAGAAAACCCCATGGGGCAGTTCTCCTCCATCCCATGAGGTCGCTATGAGTCGGAATTGACACGATGGCTCCTAACAACGACATTTGTACTGTTTTCAGCTGGCAAGTGGCAGAGCAGGCAGGGTTAGGATCTGGTGTCTGACCCTCGAGCCATTCTCCCTCAGTCTGGCACAGTCTCAAATGTGCCATCTCGGGAGAGAAAGTTCAGCAGATGAGGAAAGAGAAAAAGAAAAATGCTAAGTGGGGACCCAGTGTGGGGGGCAGTGGCCCTGACTTCAGACCCTCGCATTGCCACCTTGGGTGGTGTGTGTGTGTGTGTGTGTGTGTCTGAGCTATACGTGTGTATGGGGGAGGGGTGTTCTTATACATATATTTGAAAGTTTCCTTAAGTGAGTCTGTATCGGATTAGCAAAAAGAAAGACTGTGTTGAAAGCCAGTCTGAGGGACCACACTGGCTTATTATGATCAGGCCTGCCTATCAGTTGCGTTAACACCCTGTCCGGAGCTCCTGGTTCTGCCCTCATGACAAACTTTCTCGCCCCTCGGCCTTCCTCTGTGCGTCCCTCTCTGTCTGAATGCCCTCGTCTCTTTTGTCCTCCAGCAGGCTCCTATTCATCCCTCAAAACCCAGCTCAGAAGATGCCTCCTGTGAAGCACTGCTGACCCCCAGGCCTCGCTGTGGCTCGTACGTCTGCTGGGGCTCTCAGACCCTGCGCTATCATTCTCCTATTTCTGCCTCTCTCTCAGTCACCAAACTACCCACGTCCTGGGGGCCAGGCTCATGTCTCTCTAGACGGCTCTCAGTCCTGTGTTTTCCCAGGAGTGTGGAAAAGACCAGTGTGTTGCTGCCCGTCATGGCCATTTATTCACCCACGTAACAAGCGTTACTTTCTTTTCTCTCCCCTCAGCCTCAAAGACAAAAATAAAGGCGAACTCATCCCTCCTGTGCTGAGGCTCACAGTGACGTACCTGAGAGAGAAAGGTGAGAGAGAGCCGGCCTCACAGTGACATACCTGAGAAAGGTGAGAGAGAGCTAGTCGGCCAGGGGAGGCGAGGGCTGATGGGCATGTACCCCTCCTGGGAGTCCATCTTAGATCCCGATGCCCACAGACCAGGAGGAGCTGGAACCTGTCCAGACACGGAAACCAGGACGGGAGGGGCCCAGGCATGTGGCTCATGACTGGGCTGAATCCTGGCTCCATCAGGTGCTAGCTGTGCAACCTTGGGCCGGGAACTTACCTTCTCTGGGCCTTCATTTCCTCACCTGCCCACTGAGGTTTATAACAGTTCCGCCCTTGTGCAGTTGTTGAGGCCTAATGAGGAGGTTCACTGAAAGCACTTGAGACAGCGCTGGTCCACAGGAACCAAAAGACCCGGTTGCTGTCAAGTCAGCTTCAACTCATGGTGACCCCACGTGCGTCAGAGTAGAACTGGGGTCTGTAGGGTTTTTTTTTTTTTTTTCATTCTATATATATATATATATATATTTTTTTTAATTAATTTTTATTGTGCTTTAAGTGAAAGTTTACAAATCAGGTCAGTCTCTCATACAAAAATTTACATACACTTTGCTATACACTCCTAATTGCTCTCCCCTCAGTGAGACAGCAACAGTACTTCCCTCCACTCTCTCTCCTTGTGTCCATTTGGGTAGCTTCTGGCCCCCTCTGCCCTCTCATCTCCCCTCCAGACAGGAGATGCCAACATAGGCTCATGCGACCACTTGATCCAAGAAGCTCGTTCTTCACCAGTATCATTTTCCATCCCCTATTCCAGTCCAATCCATGTCTGAAGAGTTGCCTTTGGGAATGGTTCCTGCCCTGGGCTAACAGAAGGTCTGGGGTCCATGGCCTGCGGGGTCCCTCCGGTCCCAGTCAGACCATTAAGTCTGGTCTTTTTACGAGAATTTGGGGTCTGCATCCCACTGATCTCCTGCTCCCTCAGGGGTTCTCTGTTGTGCTCCCTGTCAGGGCAGTCATCGGTTGTGGCCGGGCACCATATAGTTCTTCTGGTCTCAGGATGGCGTAAGTCTCTGGTTCATGTGGCCCTTTCTGTCTCTTGGGCTCATAGTTATCGTGTGACCTTGGTGTTCTTCATTCTCCTTTGATCCAGGTGGGTTGAGACCAATTGATGCATCTTAGATGGCCGCTTGTTAGCATTTAAGACCCGAGACACTGCTCTCCAAAGTGGGATGCAGAATGTTTTCTTAATAGATTTTATTATGCCAATTGACTTAGATGTCCCTTAAAACCATGATCCTCAAACCCCCACCCCTGCTACACTGGTCTTTGAAGTGTTCAGTTTATTAAGGAAACTTCTTTGTTTTTGGTTTAGTCCATTTGTGTTGACCTCTCCTGTACTGCGTATTGTCTTTCCCTTTACCTAAAATTTAACTTATCTGCTATCTAATTAGTGGATGCCCCCCTCCCTCCTTCCTGCCCTCCCCCCTCTCGTAACCATCAAAGAGTATTTTCTTCTGTGCTTAAACTGTTTCTCCAGTTCCTATAATAATGGTCTTATACAATATTTGTTCTTTTGCAATTGACTAATTTCACTTAGCATAATGCCTCCCAGACTTCTCCATGTTATGAAATGTTTCACGGATTTATCACTGTTCTTTATCCATGTATAGTATTCCATTGTGTGAATATACCATAGTTTATTGATCCATTCATCCTTTGATGGGAACCTTGGTTGCTTCCATCTTTTCGCTGTTGTAAACAGTGCTGCAATAAACATGGGTGTGCATTTATCTGTTTGTGTGAAGGCTCTTATTTCTCTAGGATATATTCCAAGGAGTGGGATTGCTGGATCATATGGTAGTTCTATTTCTAGCTTTTTAAGGAAGTGCCAAATCGATTTCCAGAGTGGTTGTACCATTTTACATTCCCACCAGCAGTGTATAAGCGTTCCAGTCTCTCCACAACCTCTCCAACATTTATTATTTTGTGTTTTTTGGATTAATGCCAGCCTTGTTGGAGTGAGATGGAATCTCATTGTAGTTTTGATCTGCATTTCTCTAACGGCTAATGATCGAGAGCATTTCCTCACGTATCTGCTAGTGTTATCTACCTGAATGTCTTCTTTAGTGAAGCGCGTGTTCACATCCTTTGCCCATTTTTAATTGGGTTATTTGTCTTTTTGTGGTTGAGTTTTAGCAGAATCATGTAGATTTTAGAGATCAGGTGCTGGTTGGAAATGCCATAGCTGAAACTTTTTCCCAGTCTGTAGGTGGTCTTTTTACTCTTTTGGTGAAGTCTTTGGATGAGCATAGGTGTTTGATTTTTAGGAGCTCCCGGTTATCTGGTTTCTCTTTAGCATTTTTAGTAATGTTTTGTATTCTGTTTATGCCATGTATTAGGGCTCTCCATAGGGTTTTTGATGGCTGAATTTTCAGAAGTAGATTGCTAGCCCTTTCTTCATAGGTGCCTCTGGGTGGACTCGAACATCCAACCTTTTGGTTAGCAGCCGAGCATATTCACTGTTTGTACTACCCAGGCTCTGGCAGTGGGGGGTAGTGGGGGGCAATCTAGATTTGGGCAAGACAGTGTTCCCTGCTGGCCACAGAGGGTGAGTGTGATGCTTCAGCCAGTGGGGTGTCATAGAATGTTCTAGAAGCCCAATGTGGGGACCTGTGAGATGCCTGGAGGCTCTGCTCCCTGCAGGACTCCGCACTGAGGGTTTGTTCCGGAGATCGGCCAGCATGCTGACAGTCCGAGAGATCCAGAGACTCTACAACCAAGGTGAGTCCATTCCTCAGAGACCCCGCACCCTGAACATTCCACCAGGCCAGTGAATTCAACGCTCCAGGGTCTCAGAGCCCCCTATCAGGGCGTTGCAGCCCCCAGAGACAGTGCAGGGTGGGGGACAGCTGACCAGGAGCAGCTGCGAAACCTAGACAGGAGGCCTTTTGTCCAGACCCCCGTCCAAAATATGTGAGATGAAGTCTCGCCATCCTCACTTCTAAGCAGCACTCTGGCTGTATTTCTTCCAAGACAGGTTTGTTCTTTCTTCTGGCAGTCTGTGGTATATTCAACATTCTTTGCCAGTACCAAAATTCAAAGGCGTCAATTCTTCTTCCGTCTTCCTTATTCATTGTCCAGCTCCCGCATGCATATGAGGCGATTGAAAATATCACAGCTTGGGTCAGGTACACCTTAGTGCTCAGAGTGACATCTTTGCTTTTTAACACTTTAAAAAGGTCTTTTGCAGCAGATTTTCCCAATGCAATACATCTCGTTTTGAGTCGTGCCACATCAGCAAATAAAGGTCCTGAAAGCTTGACTCCCTCCACATCATTAAGGTCCACTCTACTTTGAGAGACAGCTCTTTTCCAGTCGTGTTTTGAGTGCCTTCCAACCTGGCGGGCTCATCTTCTGGCGCTGTGTCAGACAATGTTCCGCTGCTGTTCATAAGGCTTTCACTGGCCATTTTTTCGGAAGTAGACCACCAAGTCATTCTTCCTAGTCTGTCTTAGTCTGGAAGTTCCACTGAGACCTGTCTACCAAGGGTGGTAAAACTTCCAGTATCACAGCACTGCACAAGCCCCCACAGTACGACAAACTTACGGACACGTGGTGGACTAGCGCTGTAACGTGGCTAACTCCTTACAGAGAGCTTTCCCCTCCACCCCCATGTTCCCACCCCCGTGCCTTCATTCAACAAGTGCCCACAGGCTGGCGTGGGGCTGTATTAAGTTTGACACAAAGGGGTCTATGAGGGTCTTGGGTGGTCAGTCTGTCAGATACAGCATGAGAAAGTGGCGCTCAGGAAGGCCAGAAAACAAATAGAATTTAGTCCTCAAAGGTCCCAGAGAGGAGGCCACAGCGTGCCTGGATGCAGGACCACATGGGTCTGCAGCTGGGACAAGGCAGCAACCACCTAGAACAGCAGCGAGTGGCCTTACGGATGGCAGGCAGGGTGGGGGCTACGGTGTTAGCATGCTGAAGGCCAAGTGGTCAGCTTGAGTTTTTGGTGCCTTAGCTTGGGAAAAAGGAGAAGTTTTAATCATGGGCACCCACATGGAGCAGGGCCGGAGGGGCAAAGAGTGACCACGACTGTTAAGAGTTTGGGTTACACAGCAGCAAAGGGGTGTCTATCACGGGAATCCAAATGGGGCATGGCTGGGAGGAGCAGTGAGAGCCCACAGCTATTGAGAGACTGGGTGGCAAGATCAGACTCGCCCTGTCAGACTGGGTGAAAGGGCAATTTGTTGCCATTAGTTACTGTGGAGTCGATTCTGACTCACGGCAACCCCTTGCAGACTAGAACTGCTCCACAGGGTTTTCAAGACCGTGATCGTTTTGGAAGCAGATCACCAGGCCTGTCTTCTGAGGTACCTCTGTGTGGGTTTGAATCACCAGCCTTTCGGTTAGTAGTTGAGTGCTTACCATCTGTGCCACCAGGGGCTCCTGAAGGGCAGCTTGTTGTTGTTGTTAGATGCCGTCGAGTCAGTTCCGACTCACAGCGACCCTATGCACAACAGAACGAAACACTGCCCGGTCCTGCGCCATCCTTACAATCGTTGTTATGCTTGAGCTCATTGTTGCAGCCACTGTGTCAGTCCATCTCATGGAGGGTCTTCCTCTTTTCCGCTGACCTTGTACTCTGCCAAGCATGATGTTTCCTTCTCCAGGGACTGATCCCTCCTGACAACATGTCAAAAGTATATAAGATGCAGTCTCGCCATCCTTGCCTCTAGGGAGCATTCTGGTCATACTTCTTCCAAGACAGATTTGTTCGTTCTTTTGGCAGTCCATGGTGTATTCAATATTCTTCGCCAACACCACCATTCAAAGGCGTCAGTTCTTCTCGGTCTTCCTTATTCATTGTCCAGCTTTCACATGCATATGATGCGATTGAAAATACCATGGCTTGGGTCGGGCGCACCTTAGTCTTCAAGGTGACATCTTTGCTCTTCAACACTTTAAAGAGGTCCTTTGCAGCAGATTTACCCAATGCAATGCATCTTTTGATTTCTTGGCTGCTGCTTCCATGGCTGTTGATTGTGGATCCAAGAAAAATGAAATCCTTCACAACTTCAACCTTATCTCCGTTTATCATGACGTTGCTCATTGGTCCAGTTGTGAGGAGTTTTGTTTTCTTTATGTTGAGGTGCAGCTAGGAGGGATTAATGGATGCCAAGGAGCAGACTCTGCCGCATGTCGGCCTCATGATAGGTGCCAAGCTCGGGCCATCCCCTGGGCAGCCTTCTCAGCCCTCATGTCCTGGCATCATGCTGGACACTGTTACAGCAGCAAGTCCTCCCCAGGACCCAAACCACAGTCAAGAAGTCAGTCATACACCCACCACCTCCACTGGGTGCTGGAGGAGGCAGGTGAGGGTGGGTGTGCTGATCAGGGGACAGCACCCCCATTTCAGGTCAGCCTGGGCTGCTGGTGGGGGGGCAGCACCCCATTCCAGGTCAGCCCTGGGCATGCTGGTGGGGACACAGCACCCCCATTCCAGGTCAGCCTGGGCTGGTGGGTGGAGGGCAGCACCCCCATTCCAGGTCAGACCTGGGCATGCTGGTGGGGGGATAGCACCCCCATCCAGGTCAGCCCTGAACTGCTAGTGACAGAGAAGTCCCCAGCACACATGACCCCAGCACAGCTCTCCCTGCTGGAGTCTCAAAGCCAGTTTGTGTCAGAGCCTGTGTGGAAATAGCAGCTCCAGGCCCAGAGCTCAGGTGCCCTGTGTTCCCAGCTGCCCGTCCTGGCTTTCTCGGCCTGTTTAAATACTGCTTGCCCCTAAGGCCCACCCCCTATTGGAAGCTGCTCCAATTCTCTTCCCCCTCTTTCATGCCTCCACATCATTCATTCACTCATTCATCCACTCATTTCTGTGTGTAGGGAAGCCCGTGAATTTTGACGACTATGGGGATATCCACCTTCCTGCTGTGATCCTGAAGACCTTCCTTCGAGAGCTGCCCCAGCCGCTGCTGACCTTCGAGGCCTATGAGCAAGTCCTTGGGATCACCAGTAAGGACCAGCACAGCCCCTCCCCAGGGGCTGGGGGCTCTGGGGGTGCAGGTGTCGTCCCCCACCTGTCGAGGGCTGGGGTGGCTCAGGTGAGTCTGTCCAGGCTCATCCTGCTGCCTCTGACCCTGTGGGGTGGGAGGGGGTCTTTGTGGCTGGTAATTGGGGTCCTGGATCCCCTCCTGCCTCAGCCCAGGCCTCTGTCCACAGGTGGGGGAGATGGAGTTGGAGGTGTCCTGGCTGTCTCTCAGGTGCAGCTGGGCTGAGGGGCAGCCTAGTGGGTGGGGCAGATTGCTCTGGGGAGGGTCCTACCCCTTCATCCTTCTCTGTGCTGCCCTGGGGGGGGTCCTCCTCCCAGCACCTCAACTTCCTCTTCTCGAAAGGGAATAGCAACCCCTCCCTGTGTTTCTACCCGAATTGTTGCAGAAAGCCATGGAGACACACGTGACCTGTTGTTACTGCTGTTAGGTGCCACTGAGTCAGTCCTGACTCCTGGCGACCCCATGTGACAGAGTAGAACTGCCCTGTAAGGTTTCCTAGGCTATAATCTTTACGGGACCACATTGCCAGGTCTTTTCTTCTACAGAGCCGCTGGGTGTTTGAACTGCCAACCTTTCAGTAGCAGTCGGGTGCTTAACTGTTGGCACCACCAGGGCTCCTTATCTATGACCTATGCAAATAAAACACAAAAGAACAAACCGTTTGCCAACGAGTTGACTGCGGCTCCTGGTGACCTCGTGTGCGTCAGAGCAGAACTGTGCTCCACGGGGTTTTCAGTGGCTGAGTTTTCAGAAGTAGATGGCCAGGCCTTTCTTCTGAGGTGCCTCTGGGTGGACTCGAACCTCCAACCTCTGGCTTAGCAGCTGAGCACACCACCCAGGGACTTCTAGACTCGCTGCGGGGCTTGTTAAAACACATGTCAGTGGGTCCCCAGCCGGGAGTTCCTGACTCGTTGGGTCTGGGGAGGGCCCAAAACAAAACTTGTTGCTGTCGAGTCCGTTCTGATTCACAGCAGCCCGATGGGGCAGAGTAGAAGCTGGGTCATGGGGTTTCCGAGGAGCGGCTGGTGGATTCAAACTGCCACCTTTTGGTTAGTTGCAAAGCTCTTAACCACTGCACCACCAGGACTCCTCAGGGAGAGCCCAGGAATCTGCATCTCTGATGCTGTTCCAGGGGACACTGATGCTGCCATGACAGCGTCAGGGTTCTGTGGGTGGAATGCCGAGCTAAGGGTTCGGAGTGTTTCCAGCTCACTCACTTTTCTCTGTGACTATCAAAACCTGGCCCTAAGTTATTTAGCAATAATTGCTTCCTGCTGGTAAATAAACTATAGAAATGGAGGAAAGACACCAGCCTAGCTTACAGCTTGCAGCTTTCACAGCAGGCTCAATCGGTGTGCAAAGACCCCAGGAGAAAACACACGTCTCGAGGGTAAAACGCCACTGTGTGACCTTTTGCAGCAGGGAGTGGGGCAGACAGAGAATCTTACAAAATTCTATGATGATGAAAATACCACAAATACATAGTGGGGGAAAAAAATGTTAACAGTACAAAAAGGTTTGCAGTGAAGTGGAGTCTCTCTGCGAGCGCCTTTGGCCCCACTGACCTGGGCAATGGTTCTGTGCATGTTTGCTTCTCTTTCCAGAATGCTTCTCATATGCACACTGCTTTGAGCCTTGTTGTTTTTTGTTTTTTTTTAAGCGTTACACTCTCTTTTAGGTCTTTCTCCTGGTACGCATACCTACTCTTGCTTCTCAGCAGCTCCATAGCATCCCATTCAATTGATAATATTTTGTAATACTGTATCGTACTTTATTTAACTGGCCCCTACTGGTAACCGTTTGCAGTTATTTCTAATTTTGTTTTGCCCAGTGATAATTTTAAAAGACTCAACATGCAAAAAATAATGACTATTACCCATAAGGACTGTGCTCCTTCAAAAACTCATGTACCCGAGAGCGAATGATCACTAATTACTTTAAAACAAAGATAAGAACGGAAACCAAACCCGTTGCCGTCGAGTCAATTCCGACTCATAGCGACCCTATAGGACAGAGTAGAACTGCCCCTTTCGGTTTCCAAGGAGTGCCTGGTGGATTTGAACTGCTGGCCTTTTGGTTAGCAGCCAAGCTGTTAACCACGGCACTACCAGGGCTCCAAGGGGGGCAGGGAAACTAGATTAATGGAAGGGGGACAACCAGAATGGAAATGATGAGAAGGTTCACGGATTGTGAAGAATGTAACCAATGCCACTGAGCAACTTGCATAGAAATCATTGAATGGGAACCTAAACTGCTGTGTAAACATTTGTCGAAAACACAATAAAATATTATTTAAAAAAAAAAAAAAGACTCAAGTTCTGAAGATCCCATTGCTGAGAACTGAGATGCTACCAAGGGGCTAAAGAGCCTGGCTTCTGTGGGTTGTGTTCTGACCACTCAGAGTAGCTGGCTCTGCCCTCCACTGAGACGCGCTGGCGGGGAACTCCCCCAGTGCAGGGAGGGGCCCCGATGCCAGGCCGACAGGACGTTCCATCTCATGGGAGCCTCTTCGAGTCAGCTGAGCTGAAACACTTAGAGATGTGTTTATGTGGAAATGCTTTGAAAAGTACAAAGAGTCATGTAATGTTTGTTATGTTTATGCAGGAATATGTATTTTTGAAAGATTGTTGCTACGTAAACACGCATAAGGAGCCCTGGTAGCATAACGGTTACGTGCTCGGCTGTTAAGTGAAAGGTTGGTGGTTCGAACCCACACAGGGGGCTCAAGAAAAGGCCTGGCGATCTGCTCCAGTAGGTTATAGCCTAGGAAACCCTACGGGGCAGTTCTGCCCTGTCTCATGGAGTTGCTATGAGTCGGAATCGACTTGACAGCAAACATCAAACATGTATTTTATGTAGAAACTGTGTATTTTCAGGCAAGCATCTATTCTCTGGAGCCCTGGGGGTGCAGTGGTTAAGAGCTCAGGTGCTAACCAAGAGGTCAGCAGTTCAAATCCGCCAGCTGTTCCTCGGAAGCCCTATGGGGCAGTTCTGCTCTGTTTTATAGGGTTGATGTGAGTCGGAACCAACTCTAAAGCAACGGGTTTGGTTTGCTTTGGTTTTATCTGTTCTATATATTGATGAATAAGTACTTGGCATATACGTAATTGTGCACATACGTAAACACAACTTTAACACTTTCAGAGGGAAAACTTGCCTCTGGGGTGGCAGTAAATGCCCAGCACAGACAGGGTGACGTGAAGAATGGCGTTAGTGACTGCGGGGTTCCCAAAGTTTACGACATGGACGCTCCCCCTTTAACACCCGTCCAGCGTGAACTCTGTGTAGTTTGGTGAAGGAGGCACCTGAAGATGGGCGAGGGGCTGAGCCTCTCCCTGAGGGTGGGAGGGGCCGGGACCCCACCACGGGCTGATGGAGATGCCCTGCTGTGCCCAGGGCTGGCTGTGGGCGTGTGTACGTGTGTTTGTCTCTTTGTGGTGTGTATGTATGTGTATCTGTGTGTGGTGTGTCTGTGTGTCTGTATATATGTGTGTGTACGGTGTTTATGTGTGTATTTGTGTGTCTGTGTGGTATGTATGTGTGTGCGTATGTATGTATATGTGTGTTATGGTGTTTATGTGTGTATATGTGTGTCTGGGTGTGGTATGTATGTGTGTGCATGGTGTTTATGTGTGTATTTGTGTGTGTGGTGTGTGTGTATGATTATGTGTGTATTTGTGTTCTGCGTGTGGTATGTATATGTGTATATATGGTGTTTATGTGTGTATTTGTGTGTCTGTATATGTGTGTGTGTGTGCTGTGTGTCTTTGTGCATCTGTGTCTCTGCAGTGGGAGCTGGGTGCACACTTGTTGACTGGTGGACTTTTATTTAAAGTGTTTGGATGGAGCTCAGATGGGGAATGTGGGTATTGACGGAAATTTTTGAATCTCAGAGTCTGGGGTGTTTATTCCAGGCCCCGGTGGGTAGGGCGCTGCCTTCCCCAAGAACAACGCAGTGTGGGGACCCCTAGGGCTGAGAATCACCAAACAAGCTGCGTTTGTGTAGAACAGACAGTCGACTTCCCATTGTAACATAAAGGCAGCCATAGGCCATAAGGAATGAGTGGCCGTAGCTATGTCCCAATAAAACTTTATTGACAAAAACAGCCAGTGGGCCATATTTGGCTCATAGGCCATAGTTGGCCGACCCCTGGTCTAGACCATTCTAGCCGTTTGGTTTTAATGGGTTTCTGGGAAGTAATGGTTACTGTTCTGTTTTAAAGAAGAGGAACCGGCTCAGAGAAGCAGAGGGATCTGGGAGGGACAGCCGCACAGCCGGGCCGTGAAGTAGGTGGGGGCTCCAGGCCTGACCCTGACACCCACCTTTAGAGCTGGCTATCCCCTTTGCTCTCTGCCCTCACCCCCACGCCATTGCAGGTGTGGAAAGCAGCCTGCGAGTGACCCATTGCCGCCAGATCCTGAGCAGCCTCCCTGAGCAAAATTACGCTGTTCTCAACTACCTCATGGGCTTCCTGCATGAGGTGAGTGGGCAACAGGTGCCTCGGGGTGGCGTGGGCGGGGCCACATCCTGTGCTGGTGCCTCTGCCCTCCACGTTGGGGCCTGTGCCCTCCCCACGGAGCCTGTGCCCTTCACACGGGGCCTCTGCCCTGCATGTCAGGGCCTGTATTCTTGGCCTGCTGAAGACAACACTCATCCCTTCTGCATGCACAGCACTTTACAGCTTACAGGGGTTTCCTGCACCCTATTGACAGCGTATCACAGCAGCCTAGCTGGGCAGGGAGCCTGCTCTTCAACATGAGACAGAGGCTGCGGGTTTCCTTCCCACTACCCACCCCTGTCACACACACACTGTCTCACACATACGTGCTCACGGACACACACATGCACTCACACACACTCTCATGTACTCACAGCTGACTCATGCACTCCCATGCTCACTCACACATGCACACACTCACATGCCCACTGACACACTATGTACTCACATGCTCACTCCTATATGCTTACTCACACAGGCATGCGCACACACACACACAGCTGTAGCTGACTGTCAGGGTTGTGGGTTCCTGGGGAACGGGGAGTAGATATCAGCCCCCTTCCCTCTCCCCTACCCTCTCACCCTAATAACAGTCCTCGCCAACACCCAGGAGGATTAGCCATGTGTCTGGCTCTGTGCCAAGCTTTTTACCAGGGTTTGAACCATTTTGTTCTGGTTCTAACCCCTGCTGAGCATCTGCCTTTCCACCCCAGATACACTGAATCAGAATCTACAGTTTAACGAGATCCCCAGGTGATTCTCAAGTATGGTACATTTTGAGACCCACCGCTCTACTAGTGGCTCTCACCGTTGGTCCCTAACCCCCAGGATTAGCACCACCTGGGAACTTGTCACTGCCCTACCAGTGGTTCTCAGCACTGGCCCCTGACCCGCAGGATTAGCACCACCTGGGAACTTGTCACTGCCCTACCAGTGGTTCTCAGCATTGGTCCCTGACCCGCAGGATTAGCACCACCTGGGAACTTGTCACTGCCCTACTAGTGGTTCTCAGCATTGGTCCCTAACCCGCAGGATTAGCACCACCTGGGAACTTGTCACTGCCCTACTAGTGGTTCTCAGCATTGGTCCCTTATCTGCAGGATTAGCACTGCCTGGGAACTTGTCACTGCCCTACTAGTGGTTCTCAGCACTGGTCCCTAACCCGCAGGATTAGCATCACCTGGGAACTTGTTAGAAATGCAAATTCTCAGCAGGGGTGTGAACCAGAATGAACCGGTTGGCAGCCCTGCTTTTTACCCCCTCTCGTGATGATGCCATCTGGCTGGTGGTCCCCAGCGAGAGCAAAGGTCCAGGGCAGTCAGACAGGTGAGGGGCGTCTGGTGACGCCAAAGGCCACGCTCCCCAAGTGGGCCTCTGAACCCTCCCGCGTGGAAGGGGGATGGTGTAGGTTGAGGAGGCCCCAGAAGGCAGACCAGGGAAGGTCACACCCAGAGGAATTCCTCTGAGAGCGCCGAGTCCAGCCCCTTCCTTTTACAGATGGGGAAACTGAGGCAGGGTGGGCGGGGCAGGTTGATGGGGGGCTGCACGAGGCTGCAGCACTGGCTGGCAGCCCAGTCCTGGCCTGTTCTCACTGCACAAAGACCCCAGTTGTGGTATGTTGGGGTGCACACCTTGCCTCACCTGTGCTCCCTTCCAGGTGTCCCAGGAAAGCATCTTTAACAAAATGAGCAGTTCCAGCCTGGCCTGTGTCTTCGGGCTGAACTTGACCTGGCCTTCCCAGGGGGCATCCTCAGTGAGCGCCCTCGTGCCCCTGAACCTGTTCACAGAGCTGCTTATTGAGTACTACGAGACCGTCTTCAGCACCCAGGAGGCATCTGGGGGCCACGCGCCTGGGGGCCACACGCCTGGGGGCCATGTGCCTGCCTCTGCCGAAGCCAAGTAGCCAGGCGACCCCTTCGCCCAAGGTTTTGCCAGAGATGGACCAGCCTTGTCTCGGCTGTTGTGCCTCCACGTCCCCTGACCATGGCCAGGAGACATCTGTAGCACTGGGAAGGCCATGTCAAAGTCCATCTGTCTGTGTGTTCTTTGTAGGCTTTGCAAACTTGCTACCTGTGACTGTAACCAGGCATTAAACAGACTCAGAACCTGCCAGGAAATTTCTGTGTTTCTCATTCTTGGGCCCTTCTCCCCCGTCTTTGAGTGGTGGCCTGCGGTCAGAACTCCATGCGGATAACTGAAAATGGACGTTTATCAGCTGGGGTTTGTAGCAGTTAGCTGTTGCTGTTATGTGATGTAACAAACTACTCAAAACGCTGGGTCTGGAAACAACAGCCTTGTCATGTTGTCCAGGACACCATGAGTTGACCAGGCAGCTGTTTCCTCTTGCCAGAGCTCAGCCACACGCCCGGCGGCTGGCTGCAGCTAAAGAAACTTGGCTGTTGTGTAGGCGCTCGGATCCTTTCAGCAGGCTGCCCGGGACCGTGCTCACCATGCAGGCAGAGGTGTCTGGGAGGTATACCAGATGACCCCATGCTGGTGCTGGTGTGAGGTGTGCCATGTCTTGAGGCCAAAGCTAGTCACATGCCTGAGCCCAAGTTGGGGTGGGAGGACACCGCAGAATCATTGGGCAAAGGATGTGTGTGGATACAGGGAGGGTGTAGAATGGGGGCCTGTATTACGGTTTTCTGCAGAAACAGAAACTATGTATGTATAGGGCTTCCAAGAAGCAGCTGGTGGATTTAAACAGCCGACCTTTTGGTTACCATCCAAGCTCTTTACTGCACCACCTGGGCTCATGTATATGGAAACCCTGGTGACATAGTGGTTAAGAGCTATGGCTGCTAACCAAAAGGTCAGCAGTTCAAATCAACCAGGTGCTCCTTGGAAACTCTATGGGGCAGTTTTACTCTATCCTATACGGTCGCTATGAGTTGGAATTGACATACTCACACAAGGAGTCCTGGTGATGAGTTGGAATTGACATACTCACACAAGGAGTCCTGGTGGTACAGCGGCCGCTAACGAAAGGTCGGTGGTTGGGATCCACCAGCCGCTCCGCAGCAGACAGATGTGGCAGTCTGCTTCTGTAAAGATTACAGCCTTGGAAGCCCTATTGGGTAGTTCTACTCTGTCCTACAGGGTCACTTATGAGTCAGAATTGACTCAATGGCAACAGGTTTGGTTTTCTTGGCATATAGAAAAAGGTCATTAAAAAGACAGAAAAGAAAAAGAAGACCAAAATGGACGTCGGAAGAGACTCTGAAACTTGTTCTTGAACATAGAGTAGCTAAAGCGAAAGAAAGAAATGATGAATTAAAAGAGCTAAACAGAAGATTTCAAAGGGCGGCTTGAGAAGACAAAGCAAAGTATTATAATGAAACATGCAAAGACCTGGAGTTACAAAACTGGAAAGGAAGAACACGCTTGGCATTTCTCAAGCTGAAAGAAACTGAAAAAAAAATTAAAGCCTCGAATTGCAATAGTGAAGGATTCTGCTGGAAAATATTAAACAACTCAGGAAGCATGAAAAGAAGATGGAAGGAATACACACAGTCACTGTACCAAAAAGAATTGGTTGACATTCAATCATTTCAGGAGGTACCATAAGACCAGGAACCGATGGTACTGAAGGAAGAAGCCCAAGCTGCACTGAAGACATTGGCGAAAAACAAGGCTCCAGGAATTGATGGAATATCAACTGAGATGTTTCAACAAATGGATGCAGCGCTGGAGGTGCTCACTCGTCTATAACAAGAAATTTGGAAGATGGCCAACCAACTGGAAGAGATCCATATTTATGCCTGTTTCCAAGAAAGGTGATCCAACTGAATGTGGGAATTATCCAACTATATCATTGATATCACATGCAAATAAAATTATGAAGATAATTAAAAAATGGTTGCAGCAGTACATTGGCAAGGAACTGTCAGAAATTCAGGCTGGTTTTAGAAGAGGACAAGGAACCAGGGATATCATTGCTGATGTCAGATGGATCCTCGCTGAAAGCAGAGAATACTAGAAAAATGTTTCCTGTGTTTTCTTGACTAGGCAAAGTTATTCGACTGTGTGGATCATAACAAATCATAGATAACATTGCAAAGAATGGGAATTCCAGAGCACTTAATTATGCTCATGAGGAACCTGTACTTAGACCAAGAGTTGATCAGTTGTTCGAACAGAACAAGGGGTTACTGAGTGGTTTAAGGTCACGAAAGATGTTCATCAGGGTTGTATCCTTTCACCATATTTATTCAATCGGTAAGCTGAGCAAATAATCTGAGAAACTGGACTATATGAAGAAGAATGAGGCATCGGGGTTGGAGGAAGACTCGTTAACAACCTGTACTGTGCAGATGACACAACGTTGCTTGCTAAAAGTCAAGAGGACTTGAAGCACTTGCTAATGAAGATCAAAGACCACAGCCTTCAGTATGGATTACACCTCAACATAAAGAAAACAAAAACCCTCACAACTGAACCAATAAGCAACATCATGATAAATGGAGAAAATATTGAAGTTGTCAAGGATTTCGTTTTACTTAGATCCACAATCAACACCCATGGAAGCAGCAGTCAGGAAATGAAACAAGGTATTACACTGAGCAAATCTGCTTTAAAAGACCCTTTAAAGTGTTCAGAAGCAAAGATGTCTCTTTGAGGACTAAGGTGAGCCTGAACCAAGCCATGATATTTTCAGTCACCTCATATGTATGCAAAAGCTGGACAATGACTAAGGAAGGCTGAAGAAGAATTGATGCCTCTGAATTATGGTGTTGGTGAAGAATACCGAATATATCATGGACTGGCAGAATAAACAAATCTGTCTTGAAAGAAGTACAGCCAGAATGCTCCTTAGAAGCAAGGATGGTGAGACTATGTCTCACATACGTTGGACGTGTTATCGGGGGGACCAGTCCCTGGAGAAGGACATCATGCTTGGTAAAGTACAGGGTCAGTGAAAAAGAGGAAGACCCTCAACAAGATGAATTGACACTGTGGCTGCAACAAGGGGCTGAGACATAGCAACAATTGTGAGGGTGGCGCAGGACAGGGCAGTGTTTCGTTCTGTTGTACGTGGGGTCACTATGAGTCGGAACTGACTAGACAGCGCCTAACGACAACAGTAAATGCTGGGAAAATATTCCCTTAGGTTTTCCGAGAAGTTTCTGAAGTTTGGGGAAAATAAAGTGGAAATGGTGAACCTACCTTTGAAAGATCTCCAGGGTTTGGTCCAGAAGACCCAGTGATTGTAAGCTCTTTGAGGGCAAGAATTGCACCTCTTCCATGACGGCAGTGACGCAGGCAGAGGCGCTAAATTTTCAGGTTTCCCCGGGGCTCACAGACTGTAGTAGCCTGGCAGCCTCCTGGATGGATGTGGGTGAGAGGCTTCTCTGTCCCCCTACCCCGCTCACCCTGTCCCAGTCCTTACCTAGCTGGGTGGTACAGCCTGTGTGCTCCCTGGGGCACCGGCTGGGCAGGGCAGGGCAGGGCAGGGCCGTGGTTGACCCGCCTGGTCTCCCGGAGGAGCTGCAGAGCCTGTTGGCCTGGGCAGGCGCCTCCCTGCTCCCTTCTCACCCCCTTTCTCCTCTCACTCCTTCCTCACTGGGCACTTGCCCCACCTTGTCTCTACAGCTCCTCTCCCTCCAGTTCTTGTTTTTCTCCGCACTCCTCACCCTACTCAGTGTTTTTGTTGTTGTTGTTGATTTGTGACTTAGGAGACCTCCTTGGTGGCACAATGGTTAAGCACTCGGCTGCTGACCCAAAGGTTGATGGTTCGAACCCACTCAGCAGCTCCTCGAGAGAAAGACTTGTTCGTGTGCTCCTGTAAAGATTACAGCCCAGGAAACCCTATGGGGCAGTTCTGCTGTCACATGGGGTCACTATGAGTCAGAATCAAATTGACAGCACCCAGTAACAACAGTCTTTAAGGAAGCAGACGGCCAAGCCTGTTTCTTCCTTGGCGTTTGAACTGCCAACCTTTTGGCACTTTTCACCTGTCTCCTTTCTCTGTCTTTTCTGTTCTTCCTGGCTCTCTGTCACTCACGGTTAATCCAGGCCAGCTTGATTTCTCTTATGCGTCTTGAAATGTATGTTTCATTTATTTTCTGTTCTGTTCAAAGCCTTTTCCTTTTCTTTCTTTCATTCATTCTTCTTTTTTAATAACCCTCTGGTTCTGACCAGCCACAGCCAGGCAGAGGGAGCCCCAGACCAGGCCCATGGGGACTCCCCAGTTGGGGCCTGTGAGGCGCCTGTTTTCCACCCACAGCCTGGAGAACGGTGCCCACATCTGCGCCCCCTCCCCCAGGAAGGCATCCTGCCCTCACACAGTTCAGAACAACCCTAACACGGCCTCTGCGTTCCGTTGCCAGGAAATAAAAAAGAAAAAGAAAGAAAATCCCAAATAAAAAAGATGGCTCCCTTAAGAGCGCACCACTGTGCAGAGCCGAATTAACGACGACATTAAATCAAATCTCATGCATTATGCAGCGAGGTTTACAGCCAGGCGCACGTTTGAGAAATATATGTTTCAAATTTTCTGACTCGGGGAGGTGGCCCCCAGATGTCCCCCTGTGGCTTCTTTGATAACAGCTCCCCCTCACAAAGGCTCGCTGTGGAATCCAAGCTTTGGCACGGTGTGGCCTTGTCACCCTCCTTGTATCCAAGCCCTACTTCCCGATCGTTTCCACACAGAAGATGGCAATTACAGCCATAATGTGTTGGAACCACACACCGCGCATTTCAGCGTAAAACAATGCCAGGCGATGCTGAAATGAAGGCTCCGGGGGGGAGGGGGGGTCTCTATTGACAGAACGTGCAGAATAAATTGCCTAAACATCTACTTTTGCAGAAACGACAGAGATTTTAAGTGACTCCAGAGATTAGGCAGGCTGCCCAGAACTTGGAGCTGACATCCTCAGTGAATTATTAAAGCCCGTCCAAAAAACGTGCAGCAAACCAAGTGGCCGGTCTACCCTTAAGAGAGCCAGTCTGCTGTTGTTGGAGGTGCCAATACTGACACCCCACTTCTGGTACCTGCTCAGGTTCACAGCTGTGAATTCTGAGGTCATTAAACCCAGCATGGGTGGAGGACACGGAACTCAAAGTTGGAAGGCCTGGCTTGGGTTCCTGTCCCCCACACAGGATGTGTCACCTGGATAAGCTCTAGCTTTTTCTCATTTGTATAATGGGGATGGTATTATCCACTTTCCACCACCCGTCAGTTTGTCGTACTTCAGTGGCTGGTGTGTTCCTGTGATGTTGGAAGCTTTGCCACCAGTATTTCAAATACCAGCAGAGTCACCCATGGACAGGCTTCAGCAGAGCTTCCAGACTAAGACAGACTAGGAAGAAAGGCCTGGCGATCTACTTCCAAAAATTAGCAATGAAAACCTGTGGGTCACGACAGGACTGGCCAGCGTTTCATCCTGTCGTAGATGGAGTCATCAGGAGTCAGAGCCAACTCTATGGGTCACAGTAGGACTGGCCAGCTTTTCATCCTGTCGTAGATGGAGTCAGCAGGAGTCAGAGCCAACTCTATGGGTCACGACAGGACTGGCCAGCGTTTCATCCTGTCGTAGATGGAGTCATCAGGAGTCAGAGCCAACTCTATGGGTCACGACAGGACTGGCCAGCGTTTCATCCTGTCGTAGATGGAGTCATCAGGAGTCAGAGCCAACTCTATGGGTCACGACAGGACTGGCCAGCGTTTCATCCTGTCGTAGATGGAGTCATCAGGAGTCAGAGCCAACTCTATGGGTCACGACAGGACTGGCCAGCGTTTCATCCTGTCGTAGATGGAGTCATCAGGAGTCAGAGCCAACTCTATGGGTCACGACAGGACTGGCCAGCGTTTCATCCTGTCGTAGATGGAGTCATCAGGAGTCAGAGCCAACTCTATGGGTCACAGTAGGACTGGCCAGCGTTTCATCCTGTCATAGATGGAGTCATCAGGAGTCAGAGCCAACTCTATGGGTCACAGTAGGACTGGCCAGCGTTTCATCCTGTCGTAGATGGAGTCATCAGGAGTCAGAGCCAACTCTATGGGTCACAGTAGGACTGGCCAGCGTTTCATCCTGTCGTAGATGGAGTCATCAGGAGTCAGAGCCAACTCTATGGGTCACGACAGGACTGGCCAGCGTTTCATCCTGTCGTAGATGGAGTCATCAGGAGTCAGAGCCAACTCTTTGGGTCACAGTAGGACTGGCCAGCGTTTCATCCTGTCGTAGATGGAGTCAGCAGGAGTCAGAGCCAACTCTATGGGTCACAGTAGGACTGGCCAGCGTTTCATCCTGTCGTAGATGGAGTCATCAGGAGTCAGAGCCAACTCTATGGGTCACGACAGGACTGGCCAGCGTTTCATCCTGTCGTAGATGGAGTCATCAGGAGTCAGAGCCAACTCTATGGGTCACAGTAGGACTGGCCAGCGTTTCATCCTGTCGTAGATGGAGTCATCAGGAGTCAGAGCCAACTCTATGGGTCACGACAGGACTGGCCAGCGTTTCATCCTGTCGTAGATGGAGTCAGCAGGAGTCAGAGCCAACTCTATGGGTCACAGTAGGACTGGCCAGCGTTTCATCCTGTCGTAGATGGAGTCAGCAGGAGTCAGAGCCAACTCTATGGGTCACGACAGGACTGGCCAGCATTTCATCCTGTCGTAGATGGAGTCATCAGGAGTCAGAGCCAACTCTATGGGTCACAGTAGGACTGGCCAGCGTTTCACCCTGTCGTAGATGGAGTCATCAGGAGTCAGAGCCAACTCTTTGGGTCACAGTAGGACTGGCCAGCGTTTCATCCTGTCGTAGATGGAGTCAGCAGGAGTCAGAGCCAACTCTATGGGTCACGACAGGACTGGCCAGCGTTTCATCCTGTCGTAGATGGAGTCAGCAGGAGTCAGAGCCAACTCTATGGGTCACAGTAGGACTGGCCAGCGTTTCATCCTGTCGTAGATGGAGTCAGCAGGAGTCAGAGCCAACTCTATGGGTCACGACAGGACTGGCCAGCATTTCATCCTGTCGTAGATGGAGTCATCAGGAGTCAGAGCCAACTCTATGGGTCACAGTAGGACTGGCCAGCTTTTCATCCTGTCGTAGATGGAGTCATCAGGAGTCAGAGCCAACTCTATGGGTCACAGTAGGACTGGCCAGCGTTTCATCCTGTCGTAGATGGAGTCATCAGGAGTCAGAGCCAACTCTATGGGTCACGACAGGACTGGCCAGCGTTTCATCCTGTCGTAGATGGAGTCATCAGGAGTCAGAGCCAACTCTTTGGGTCACGACAGGACTGGCCAGCGTTTCATCCTGTCGTAGATGGAGTCATCAGGAGTCAGAGCCAACTCTTTGGGTCACGACAGGACTGGCCAGCATTTCATCCTGTCGTAGATGGAGTCATCAGGAGTCAGAGCCAACTCTATAGCGGCTAACAGCAACATTATTGTAGGGAAATGGGTTTTCTCTTTTTATATGGCCTCCTGGCCATGGTCTTGTAACTCCACCAAATGATTGGGTGGGACTATGTAAATAAGGTATGTAAAACTTACCAAGATTGGACAGGGACTACAGAAATCAGGTGTCTGTGGTGCACAAGAGGACTGGTCAGGTATGCCATCCCGCTGGGCTTATGAGGGGTGATCCCACCAAGGTTGAGGGGGACCTCACTACCATCACAAAGAGCCAGGAGCAGAGCAGGTCCTTTAGACCTGGGGTCCCTGTGCTGAGACCTTCCTAGACCCAGGAGGCAGAGAGAGCTGTAACACTGGAAATGGCACAAGACAACATGAGTGGAGAGAACCAGGAGACCACGTGAGATGGCTGTGGTGGGCTTTGCAGCCCACAGAGTGAGGTGGCTGCTGTTGGCGTGCTGACCCACGGAGTGAGAGAGCTGAGTGCCTTTGGGCAGAAGCCTTCCTGGCAGAGTGGGTGCCTCTAGGCACTTATTGCTGGAGCTAAAGAGATGTAACACTTGCCCAAGCAGCGCAGAGGCCAAGAGGGAGGGCTGGCAGCTGGCACAGCTGAGAGTGAGGCCTGCCTTTGGGCACAGAAGAGAAGGAGCTGAGAGGCTGGACATTGCCCTAATTGATGAGCTGTATCCTGTCTCCAGAGTTGTTCCTGTTGTTTCTAAGTTGATTCTGATCCTGAACTATAACCTGTACCTTTCCTAATAGGCCTCACCATCATGAGTTCTGTGAGTCCTGTATGGCCATTGCAATGAATTATCGAACCTAGCAGAGATGTAGAGAGTGCTGCGGGAGGGACAGCTGGTGTCAGAATGGTAAAAAAAGGTTGGAGGGTGGAGGTACGTCTGACCTCCACCTCGTAGGAATCAGCCTTGGGCTGTTGGTAATTCTCATCATTTCCCCTCCTGAATTTAGACAGGTTCTTGTGCTACTAGTACCGTTTTACAATGACCCACTTTGTGGTTCCCTGGGGGCTTCTAACTCAGTCCCTGGTAGAGCAAATGGTTTACGCTCGACTACGGTAATCCCCCTTATCCGAGGGGCATACATTCCAAGACCCCCCGTGGAAGCCTGAAACCTCAGATAGTACCGAACCCTATATATATACTAGGTTTTGCCCTATACATGCACAGGAGCCTGGTAGTGCAGTGGTTAAGAGCTCCACTGCTAAGCAAAAGTTTGGCCATTCAAGTCCACCAGTAGCTCCTGGGAAACCCTATGGGGCAGTTCTACTCCGTCCTATGGGGTCACTGTGAGTCGGAATCAATTCGACAGCAATGGATTATGCATACATACCTATGATAAAGTTTATAAATTAGGCACGGTAAGAGATTAACAACAACAGTAATAAAATAGAACAGCTATAACAACGTGCTGTAATAGAAGTTATGTGAATGATGGCGTGGGACGGTGTGAGATCCATCTGGTTACACGTGCTCACGTAGCACCTTTGAACCTCGGCTGACCGCGGATAACTGCAACCGCGGAGAAGGTTTACCTTATCTGTACTAACCTGAAGGTCAGCCGCTCAGTCCCAGCCAGTGGTGCTGCGGAGGGAAAAAGCCTGATAATCTGCTTATATTCAGATCACAGCCAAGAAAACCCTGTGGAGCGGTTCTACTCTGTACCACACGGGGTGGCCACAGGTCAGAATCGACTCGACAGCCCCGGGTTTTGGTGCGCGACTGAGCACCCGCTCTGTGCCAGGCAGTGCTGCAGTCTCGCACTTGCAGAGATGAGTACGGGGCACTTCCTGTCCTCAGGGGGCTTGCTGAGCGGTGGGGAGAAAACAAGTAGACGCACAAGTACGCGTTTTTAAGCTAAAGCAGCATGCGCTCGGCTCAGTCGGGCTCTGGGTAGGAGCAAGGAGGGAGACAGGGCCAGAGGCAGCGCCCAGGTTTCCAGCTTGGGGAGTGTGGATGGCTGGGGGTGACAGCTTTCACTGAGATGGACATAAAAGGAAGAGCCGCTTCTCTGTTGGTCTGGTAACGAACAGCTTGATTTTTTTGTTTTTTGTTTTTTTTAAAGAAGAAGAACTCACCGGGGAAATCTAATTACAGAAACTATAAAAGAGAAAGTAAACGTCACTTGAAAGTTTCCCCCGCCCTGGATAACCATTATTAATATTTTGAAGATCTTGCACTGGCGTTTACTGCTGGTGGGAATGAAATCTGGTACAGTTGCTCTGGAGAGCAGCTTAGCAAGCTTCGGTGATGTTAACGCTGGTTCAGTGATTGTATGTCGAGGTCAGTAACCGAGAGGGTGGCTACAAGAATGTTCACAGCAGTGTCGTTGTCTGAGTAAAGAACTAGACGCAACCTAAATGCCCGTGAATGGAAGAAGCGACAAATAAACTGGGGGTATGTCCAGGTGATTGATCAGTGTTCCCTTGGCCCTGACTCGTGACGACCCCAGGCACGAGGGGACGAAATGCTGCCCGGTCCTGCGCCATCCCTGTGATGGGTTGTGGACCGAACCCTTGTGATCCATGGGGTTTCTGTTGGCTGATCGTCGCAAGTGGATCCCCAGGCCTGTCTTCCTAGTCCATCTTAGCCTAGAAGCTCCCCGATGCCTATTCAGTATCACAGCAACACCTAAGTCTCCAGTGACGGACGGGTGGCGGCAGCACATGAGTCGCGCTGGCCAGAAATCGAACCCGAGTCTCCCACATGGAAGGCAAGAATTCTCCCACTAAGCCACCACTGGCCTGATAAATTTATAAGCCAAAAAAACCAAATCTGTTGCCACCGAATCGATTCTGACTCATAGCGACCCTACAGGACAGAGCAGAACTGCCCCGTAGGGTTTCCAAGGCTGTAATCTCTACAAAAGCAGACTGCCATGTCTTTCTCCAGCGGGTTTGAACCACTGACCTTTCTGTGAGCAAACGAGCACTTAACCACTACGCCACCAGGATGGTGGTTAATGAGATAAAAGTATAACTAGTGTAAAAGAGGAAGGCTGGACTGATAGTGAATCGTTAGATACGCAACTGGTTAAAACCCTACAGGACCATAAATCAGCTGGGTTCTCTCTTCTGGGGAGAAATCATTTGCAACACTACTGGGCACAATGCATTTCCAGCTTATCCATCTTCTATAATTTAACATCTAACTTTACAGAACCTGGGCCCTAATGAATAGTAAGTAGTAATTTAAACAGAAGTTATATTTCGTGAGAGCACACATGGGGTCCCTGGTGATACAAACAGTTAACCACTTCATACTAGCTGGTTGGGCGGTGGGCCAAGTCTGCCCAGAGATGCCTCGGAAGAAAGGCCTGGCAATCTACTTCTTGACACATCACAGCCTTGACAGCCCTGTGGAGCACAGTCCTATCCTGACACACATGGGGTCGCCATGAGTTGGAATCGACTCAATGGTAGCTAACGACACAGCCCCGATGACCTTAGGCGGCTTGTTAGACAACACTCCGGCTCAGCGGTTCTCCAGGCGAGCTTCGCAGGCCTGTGGCTTCAGCATAACCCGGAAACTTGGTAGCAATGCAACTTCTCAGTCCCCACCCCAGACCGACGGAATCGGAAGGTCTGCAGTGGGACGCAGGGATCAGGGGCCTAACAGGTCCGCCAGGTGATTTTGACGCAGGCTCAAGTTTGGGGGTGCTGCAGTGGTTAAGCGCGCAGCTGCTGACCAGAAGGTTGGTGGTTTGAACCCACCAGCCACTCTGTGTGAGAACGATGCAGCAGTCTGCTTTCCTAAAGATTAAGCCTGGGAAGACCTAGGGGCCGTTCTACTCTGTCCTGTAGGGTCGCTGTGAGTCGGCACCCACTCGATGGCCATGGGTTTGGTTTTGCTGTAGAATGACATCAGAAAACGAAACAAAGAAACCAAGCCCTTTGCTGTATTTCAACTCATAACGACCCTATAGGACAGGGTAGAACTGTCCCATAGGGTTTCTGAGGAGTGGCTGGTGGATTTGAACTGCCGACCTTTTGGCTAGCAGCCAAAATGCTTAACCATTACCCTACCAGGGACATGTTTTATTTCTAAACTTCAGACAATTTTTCTTCATCACAAAAAAGGCTGGTCTAACTGTGCTTTTGTATCGCTTGGCCAGATTCATTTACTTCCGCGCAGAAAGAGCACTGATTATCACATACCAGCCTCCTTGCGGGATGTTTGCGATTGAGAGCAGCTGCCGAGCAAGCCCAGGGAATTAGCATCTGTCTGAGATTTTGGAAGGAATTTAGGATGGCATTTTCAAACCCAGCAACTCTGGAGAATGCCGGGCACAAACTGACTTTGGAAATGGAAAACCATATCTGTCTGTCTGTCTGTCATTTGCATGCATGCTTGTGTAGTGTGCTGGTAAATATATAACCACTTGTTCTCTGAGAAAATGAAGTCCTGATTTGCAGCGCTCGCCAATTCCCGTGGTGTAAATGCTGGCCAATTTCAGGCCACTGATGTGCTGTTACTGAACGAAGAGATGCCCACCGTTGGCTCCTCAGGCTGGTTTGCGCCAGCTCCAGCCCACCCCGCCCCATCTCCAGAAGGCCCTTCCCCGGCTGGGCCTTCCTTGCATTCCCGGACAGTGCCCCTGCCTAGCCAGCACCCCACCTGTGGAGGCCATAGAAACCCACTGCTGTCAAGTCAATTCCAAATCATAGCAACCCTACAGGACACAGCGGAGCTGCCCCAGGGTTTCCTAGGCTGTAATCTCTACTGGAAGGAGCCCTGGTGGCACAGTGGTTTAAGTGCTCAGCTGCTAACGGCAAGATCGGTGGTTCAAATCCCCCAGCCCCTCCATGGGAGAACGATGTGGAGAGCTGCTTCTGTAAAGATGACAGCCTTAAAAACCCTGTGGGACATTTCTGCTCTGTCCTGTAGGATCGCTAGGACTGGGAATTGGGTTTTTTTAAATCTTTACGGGAACGGACTGCCACATCTTTCTCCGGTGGAACCGCTGTGCTTAACCATTGCACCACCAGGGCTCCTTGTGCACGCCACTGGAAGCTGATTTAACTCCAGGTAAGGGAGGAAGCTGGAGATACGGGCACAGCAAGCAGCTCACTCCCTTCTGGAGCCGTGTTCCTCAGCGGAGTGTTCTCAGTCCTCTGGAGCTGCAGGACCAATCATCGTTGTCGTTAGGTGCTGTCAAGTTTCAGCCCATAGCCACCTCCAACCACCAACCTCCCTTAGGTGAGCAGCCAAGGCTTATTGGACCACCAGGGCTCCTGGAATGATTAAATCTCAGGTAAAACTGCAACAACCAACCTACTGTCATGGAGTCGATCCCGGCTCCAGGCGACCGTATGTGGTACAGAGTAGAACTGCTCCACAGGGTTTATTGGCTGTAATCTTACAAAAAGGAGCCCTGGTGGTACAACAGTTAAGCACTCAGCTGCTGACAGAAAGGTTGGCAGTTCGAACCCACCATAGGCTGCAAAGGAAAAAGACCTAGCAATCTGCTCCCTTAAAGATTCCAAAAACCAAACCCACTGCCGTTGAGTTGATTCTCACTCATAGCGACCCTATAGAACGGCGTAGAACTGCCCCATAGAGTTTCCAAGGAGTGCCTGGTGGATTCAAACTCTCGACATCTTGGTTAGCAGCCATAGCACTTAACCACTACACCACCAGGGTTTCCAAAGATTACAGCCAAGAAATCCTTATGGGGAAGTTTTATTCTGTCACATGGGGTCACTGTGAGTTGGAATTGACTTGTTGGCATACAGCAACAATCTTTGCTAACCTTCCGGCTAGTAGTTGAGCAAAAACTGTCTATGCCACTCAGGGACCTAGATCCCAGTTACCTGCCTCCGAAGTGGGACCTGGGAGAAGCTGACCTGCCCCGTGGTGGCTGGGGACCATATCCTGTCCATTTGGGTGCTGCAGCCTTATTCCGTAGAGGGTGACCATAGAAGTAAGAGCAGCTGTGGCCAGCTCCGTGCCCAGTGGTTGAGGCAGCATCCTTCCAGGATCCCCCTCCAAAGGATGGGCCCATCCCACCGGGCAAGCAGGTGGGCGTGGTCGGGAGAGGTAGCTGTCGACAGTTTGGCCCAGCAGAGGTCTCATACCCCCAAGTCACAGCCACCTTCTTGATGGACCTGGGGAGCTTATGCAGGACCCCAGGATGCACTTAGAAAGGCTGGTAAGGGAAAGAAGGGTATGGGTGGTGGAGATAAAACCCCCAGAAACGGCAGGCAACCTGTCCCAGGGAGCTGCAGGGGATTCTGAGTGAAAGGAGATGAGAGAGCAAAGGTCTGAAAAGGGACGGAGCTGCTGAGACCACACAGCTGCTAAGAGGGGGGCTCAGACTCCACCTGGTCCTTCTCTCAAGTGCCTCACAGTCCCACCAAGCCTGCCTCTCTCACATGGGGAGAGGTAGGAATCTAGGGGCAGCTGGTCCACCCTCCAATCATTGACAGTGGCTGGAATCCCTCCTCCAGAACACCCCTCTCTGCCTGTGCTTCTCTACTTGGTGAGGGAACTCTACCCTCCCAGAGAAGGCAGCCATGGGCTGGCTCTGCCCATGGGAAAAACCCGATGCTGGCAAGTCGATTCTGACTCATAGAGACCCTATAGGACAGAGTGCCCCACATGCCTGTCAGTTTGTCCTGCTGTGGAGGCTTGAGTTTTGCTGTGATGCTGGAAGCTATGACACCGGTATTCAGATACCAGCAGGGTCACGCATGGAGGACAGGTTTCAGCTGAGCTTCCAGACTAAGACAGACTAGGAAGAAGAAACCGGCACTCTACTTCTGAAAAGCATTAGCCAGGGAAACCTTATGAATAGCAGCAGAACATTGTCTGATACAGTGCTGGAAGATGACCCCCCTCCCCAGGATGGAAGGCACTCAAAAGATAACTGGGGAAGAGCTGCCTCCTTAAAGTACAGTCAACCTTAATGATGTGGATGGGGTCAAGCTTTCAGGACCTTCATTTGCTGAGGTGGCATGACTCAAAATGAGAAGAAACAGCTGCAAACATCCATTAATAATTGGAACCTGGAATGTACGAAGTATGAAACTAGGAAAACTGGAAATCATCAAAAATGAAATGGAATGCATAAACATTGATATCCTAGGCATTAGTGAGCTGAAATGGACTGGTATTGGCCATTTTGAATCACACAATCACATGGTCTACTATGCAGGGAATGACAACTTGAAGAGGAATGGGGCTGCATTCATCGTCAAAAAGAACATTTCAAGATCTATCCTGAAGAACAACACTGCCAGTGATAGGATAATATCCATACACCTATAAGGAAGACCAGTTATTCAAATTCACACACCAACCACTAAGGCCAAAGATGAAGAAATTGAAGATTTCTACCAACTTCTGTGGTCTGAAATTGATCCAACATGCAATCAGGATGCATTGATAATTACTGGTGATTGGAATGCGAAGCTTGGAAACAAAGAAGAAGGATCAGTAGTTGGAAAATATGGCCTTGGTGATAGAAATGGTGCCGGAGATCGCATGATAGAATTTTGCAAGACCAATGACTTCTTTATTGCAAATACCTTTCTTCAACAACAAAAATCGTGACTATACACATGGACCTTGCCAGGCAGAATACACAGGAATCAAATCGACTACATCTGTGGAAAGAGATGATGGAAAAAATCAATATCATCAGTCAGAACAAGGCCAGGGGCTGACTGTGGAACAGACCATCAGTTGCTCATATGCAAGTTCAAGTTGAAACTGAAGAAAATTAGAACAATTTCACAAGAGCCAAGGTACGTCCTTGAGTAGGTCCCACCTGAATTTAGAGACCATCTCATTTGACAGGTTGAACACTAATGACTGAAGACCAGATGAGTTGTGGAATAACATCAAGGACACCATACATGAAGAGAGTAAGAGGTCATTAAAAAGACAGGAGAGAAAGAAAAGACCTAAATGGATGTCAGAGGAGACTCTGAAACTTGTTCTTGAACATCGAGTAGCTAAAGTGAAAGGAAGAAATGATGAAGTAAAAGAGCCAAATGGGAGATTTCAAAGGGTGGCTTGAGAAGACAAAATGAAGTATTATAATGACATATACAAAGACCTGGAGTTAGAAAACCAAAAGGGAAGAACACACTTGGCATTCTTAAGCTGAAAGAACTAAAGAAAAAATTTGAGCCTTGAGTTGCAATATTGAAGGATTCTATGGGGAAAACATTAAATGACATAGGAAGATGGGATACACAATCACTATATCTAAAAGAATTGGTCGACATTCAACCATTTCAGGAGGTAGCATATGATCAGAAACCAACGGTACTGAAGGATGAAGAACAAGGCTCTGGGAATTGATGGAATATCAATTGAGATGTTTCAACAAGTGGGTGCAGTGCTGGAAGTGCTCATTCATCTATGCCAAGAAATTTGGAAGACAGCTGCCTGGCCAACCGACTGGAAGAGATCCATATTTATGCCTATTCCCAAGAAAGGTGACCCAACCAAATGAGGAAATTATCGAACAATATCATTAATATCACACGCAAGTCAAATTTTGCTGAAGATCATTTAAAAGTGGCTGCAGCAGTATATCGACAGGGAACTGCCAGAAATTCAGGCCGTTTTTTTTTTTTTTTTTTTTTTCAGAAGAGGATGTGGAACCAGGGCCATCATTGCTGATGTCGGATGGATCCTGGCCGAAAGCAGAGAATACCAGAAGGATGTTTACCGGTGTTTTACTGACTATGCCAAGGAATTGGACTGTGTGAATCATAACAAATTATGGATAATATTGCGAAGAATGGGAATTCCAGAACACTTAATTGTGCTCATGAGGAATCTTTACATAGAGCAAGAGGCAGTTGTTCAGACAGAACAAGGGGATACTGATTGGTTTAAAGTCAGGAAAGGTGTGTGTCAGGGTTGTATTCTTTCACCATACCTACTCAATCTGTACGCTGAGCAAATAATCCGAGAAGCTGGACTATATGAAGAAGAACGGGGCATCAGGATTGGAGGAAGACTCATTAACAACCTGCGTTCTGCAGATGACACAACCTTGCTTGCTGAAAGTGAAGAGGACTTGAAGCACTTACTGATGAAGATCAAAGACCACAGCCTTCAGTACGGATTACACCTCAACATAAAGAAAACAAAAATCCTCACAACTGGACCAATGAGTCACGTCATGATAAATGGAGAAAAGTTTGAAGTTGTCAAGGATTTCATTTTACTTGGATCTATAGTCAACACTTATGGAAACAGCAGTGAAGAAATCAAACGATGCATTGCATTGGGCAAATCTGCTGCAAAAGACCTCTTTAAAGTGTTGAAAAGCGAATACGTCAACTTGAAGAATAAGCTGCACCTGACCCAAGCCATGGTATTTGCAATTGCCTCCTATTCATGTGAAAACTGGACAGTGAATAAGGAAGACCGAAGAAGAATTGATGTCTTTGAGTTATAGTGTTGGTGAAGAATATTCAATACACCATGGTCTGCCAGAATAATGAACAAATCTTTCTCGGAAGTACAGCCAGAATGCTCCTTGGAAGCAAAGATGGCGGGATTGCATCTCACATACTTTTGGACATATTGTCAGGTGGGATCAGTCCCTGGAAAAGGACATCATGCTTGGTAGAGTGTCAGCAAAAAAGAGGAAGCCCCTCAGTGAGATGGATTGACACAGTGGCTGTAACAATGGGCTTAGGCGTAACGATTGTGAGGATGGCACAGGACCGGACAGTGTTTCGTTCTGTTGTACACAGGGTTGCTATGAGTCAGAACGGACTTGACGGTGCCTAACAACAACTACAACAACAACAACGTAGGACAGAGTAGAACTGCCCCACAGGGTTTCCAAGGCTGTAATCTTTACGGAAGTAGGCTGACCCATCTTACTGCCGCAGAAGCACTGGAGGGTTCAAACCGCCGACCTTTAGGTTAGCAGCTGAGTGCTTAACCACTGTGCCACCAGTGCCCCGCTCATTGGAAAGTGGGTCCCAAATTGTGCCAAAATCAGCTCCTGCAGCTCCCACGTACCCCACCAGTAGCACCGCGAGGACTCCATGCCAGGACAGCCCTCAGGTTCGATCCCTGCCCTCATGGAGGTTTTGGTCCAGTTGAGGACAGATAGGAACACACAAAGCGGAGTCGTGGTAGGTGGTACAAAGTCTAAGAAATCAAAGAGCAGGGAAGAGATGGGGAATTAAAAGCCTTAGCCAGGTGGCTGGGAAGGCTGCACAGAGCGGGGCTGTGGTCTAGTCCCCATGCAAGTGGGGGAGCCAGTCAGGGAAACACTGGGGAAGGGCAGTCCAGGCAGCAAGCACGTGCAAAGGCCCTGCGGTGGGTTCAGGATAGTGGAAGGAGGCCAGGGTGGCTGGACCAGAGATGGATGTGGAGAAGAGAGGCAGCCAAAGGCCGTGGCTTGTGGCCTGAGCGGGATGGGGAGTGACAGCAGACATGACATGATCTCATTTTCACACCATCACAGTAGCTGCTGGGAGTCCCGGGTGGTGCACATGGTTAAGCACTCGACTACTGTTGGAAAGGCTGGTCAGTTTGAACCTACCCAGAGGTGCCTCAGAAGAAAGGCCTGGCAATCTTCCAAAAGGTCACAGCCTTGAAAACCCTACGGAGCATTCTTCTCTGCGCACACGGGGTCGCCATGAGTCGGAATCGACTCAACAAAAACAGCAGCTGCTGGGTTGAGAAGCTGGCGGTGTGGGGCGGAGACCAGGTGAGGCGGCTGCAAAGATCCAGGTGCGAAGACTGAGGCAGTGCCAGTGTGGGTGTGAGAAAGGTCACATCCTGCTTCTGACAATGGAACAGGTGTGGAGTGGGGGGACAGGAGGCAGGGCAGCTCCCAGGGGGTGCCACGGGACGGGAAGGCTGAAATGTCACCTGAGATGGGGAGGCAGCAGTGGAGCTGGCCTGGTGGGCGCTGTGTCAAGTTGGAGACGCTGCCTGGGCACCCAGGTTGGGAATTAAAATTGGGGAGGCATCAGTGTGGAGGCAGAAAGCCAGGAGCTGGGTGAGGTTGGCCAAGGGGTGTTGGGGGGCAGGAGAGGCTGGAGCACCCACTGGGACCTCCGCACACAGAGCTTCGGCAGAGGAGACAAAACCTGGAGACAGGGGGAGGGGGAGAACAGGCAGGACACCCAGCCATGGGGTTCCTGGGGCTCCTCAAATGGAGGACAGATCGACGCGTCACAGGGCCCTGAGAATCCAGGCAATGCCTGGAAACACCCACATGGAGGCCATTGGTGACCCAGAGGTGGGCTTCTCCAATGGTGTAAAGGGGTCAGGGTGATCCAAGAGGGGGGAGTGAAACTGGAAGCGCTGAGTACAGATGAGAGCTTTGAGCCCACCAGCCAAGAAGGCTGGGGGCTGTCACGGTCACCCCAACGGGCTCCGGAGTCTGCTCGTGGCCACTGGGAAGGAGGCTGGGGCTGCTCTTGGGGACTGTGAAGAGGTTTTACAGGGAGGGGAGGAATGCACAGTCTGAGGCCAGGCAGACTTGAAATCTGCCCCCACCCCACAACTATGTGACCCTGGGTTCATTGTACGTGTCCACTGGTGTAGGCTACGGTGCCCCGGTGTTTGGTCAAACACCAGTCTGGATGTTGCTGAGAAGGTATTTTGTAGATGTGATTAACATTTACTACCAGTTAACTCTAAGGGATTACCCTCAAGAATGTGGGTGGGCCTTATCCAATCAGTTGAAAGCCTCGAGAACAAAAACTGAGGTTTCCCAGAGAAGGAAGTCTGCCTCAAGACCATAACCTCGACACCCTGCAAGAGTTTCCACCTTTCAGACTCAAGAGGGTACCATCAGCTCCAGCTCACCACCGAGTTTTTAGACTTGCCAGTCCCCAGTCACATGATCCAATTTCTTATTAGAAGAAATCTGTGTGTGTGTGTGTGTGTGTGTACCCTACTGGCTCTGTTTCTCACTGGGGCACCTGACTTTGGCCTCAAGCTTTCTCAGCATGACACAGATAGTGACACTGCTGGCCCACCCCTTCCCACCTCTCTGGGCAGTGGGCACAGCCACTGTGGTACCTGGTCCCATACTCTGGCCACGGCTGATTGGCCTGGGGACGGGCACCTGAGCCGACCGGGCCCACCATTTGGAATCAGGACGCAATGTCTGGCCTCCCAGTTTGGCTGCTCCCTGGCAAGGCTGAGGTATGAACCCCCAGGGGTCGTGGGACTTCATCTGCACGCTGCCTGGAACGGCAGTGACATAACGTGCTGAAGCAGAAACGGGTGAGTGGGTGGGCGGCACACTGTCCTCCGGCTCTGCCCAGGGGCTGTCTTGGTGGGTTTCTGTTTCTTGCAACCATGGATCCTGGCCCAACAGAAGCAGTTACCACCTCCTGGGGCCTGGGGATGCTGCGTGGGATCCTCACATGGGCTCTTCTCCTCCCCTCCCTCCTTTACACAGGCAGGACCCTGGTTTTTGGCCTCTTGTCCTGTGCCCAGGTCTGTGGGTGGCACAAATGGTTTACTCTCAGCTACTAACCTAAAGGTTGGTGATTCGAACCCAGAGGTGCCACAGAAGTAAGGCCTGGCAATCTTTCTGTAAAGATGACAGCTGAGAAAATCCTGTGAAGCAGTTCTACTCCGTGACACATGGGGTCGCTGTGAGTCGGAATCCACCCGACAGCAATGGGTTTGTTTGGGTTTCTCCAGTGCCCGCCCCCCCGCCCCACGTGCTCCCAGGGAGCACTCCGCCGTAGCCAAGGAAACGAGAACCCCAGGGCTTTGAAATCATCGATCGCGTTTAATGTGTCATACAGAAAGAAAACTACATTGGCATATTTAAGACAAACACTTTTCCTCTATTCTCACTATGCACTGGACGGTCCTCTCGGTCAAAAAAACTAACAAGTCTCAAGACACGTCGGCAGCTACCCCTCCTGGATCCAACCTTTCGTATCCTCCCATGACATTAAAAAAAAAAAAAAAAAAAATTTGTTTTTTAATTCAATTCATCCGGGAAGAAAACAGACAGACAAACAAGGGACCTGAAGACGCTGGCGCGGCAAGCCGAGCAGAGACATAATCGGCACAGAGCAGCCAACATAGAAGACGTGCGTCTCCCACGGCTCTTTGTTCATCAATAAAAGAATATAAAAATCTTGTTCAACCCAGTGTTGAGTGTATTAAAATAGATCTGTATCGTACAGCACAGTTTCTCCCGGAATCGTGAAATGACAGGTGGGGCCGCGGCCGCCAGGCCGGCCCCCTTGCTCTGCACCTGTGTCTGAGTGCACGTGACCGTGGCCACAGATGCACAACACTCACGTGTATTCAATGCAATTCGGCACCGTGTGATATACTGATGGGCGGGAGCTCTGGGGCTCCTGGGTGCTTGTCCTGTTGTGCTAAGTTCCTTGGAACCCGAGAAGCTGCTGGGTGGAGGCACCTGGCACAGCCTGTCCTGGGACACGGGAGCCCTGGGCATGCAGCCCTTGGGCTCCCGGCTGACTCGGGAGCCAGCAAGAAGCGGGGGGCTCAAGAGCCCCCAAAGGCCAAACCTTCCTGGGGCCACTGCCCCTTCTTCCTCCTCCACCCGCCACCCTAATTCTTAAAAAAAAAAAAAAACCCAGATCTCTCCAGGTTGACAGGCTCCCCAAGGGGAGGCCTCCCCATTCGTACCTTGAAGCAGAGATTTCTAGAAGCAGGGAAAAAAAAAAAAAAAAAAACAGGTCAGCAAGTGCTCCCCTTCACATTAAATATCTTACAATAAAAACGCCATACAAAAATGTAAAGTTATTTTTTGGCATAGTGTCTGTACTGGCAAGAAAAGAGTGAAATACTTCTCGGCTCTTCGAAAGAACGCTGAAGGCTCCCATCATACGTTGCATGATATGATAACCCCAAAGAGAAAACCCACCAGCTGCCTCCCCCACGTGGTTTCGGCTCCATCTGGCCCAAAAACTCCATGAGAAAAATATGCCGAGGGCAAAACGAGTCCAAAAGGTCGGCTGGAGGGCTGCTCCAGGGTTGGGGTGCAGGGACGGAGCCTGGGGAGCACCAAGCACCCCTCAGGGATGCACAGCTCCAGTCTTTCAAGTGAAACAGTGGCAATTATGCACCCTAATAATGCTGACAGAGGGCCTGGTCATCCTTCGAGGTGCAGGGGGTGGCCCGGTCTGGACCCAGGTGCAGGTGGGCACCTATGAGCGTGGCCCTGAGGGGGGGGTCAGAGTCCTACCTAGAGTTTGCTACCCATTTCTCATTCCAACAGCATGAAACCCAACTAGATCTATTACTTCGCTATGTCTGTGTCTTCCGGTCTCCCTCTGGCTGGACACCCCGGAAGCACTGGCCCTGTGGTCTTCCAGGCCCTCCCACAACCTCCGCCTCTCTCTGAGGCAGCTGGGGCTGGGGAGAGAGCCGTGGTCTGGGAGCCGCAGGCCTGGGGCAGCCCAGCTGCAGGTGGTGGACGATGGTGTGCCCTGGGCCCACCTCTCCTCACTTGGCTTTGGGGAACCCTGTGGGAGTGCAAAGGCGGTGGTCTCCACTGCCACCCCCACCCAGTCCCCGCTTTGGGACCCCTGCCCAGCTTGTGCCGCTTTGTCCCGCTGTCTCTGTCTGGTTTACTTTGTCTGAACTTCATAGTGATACAGATTAAGGCCAACAGGACCCCAGGTGTGTGAGCAGGGTCCCAGGAACTTCCTGCGGGTGCGAAGCCAGGTCCCTGGGGGTCAGTTGTGCCCCTGCGGGTGCTGGAGGGCAGAGTGCATGGCTGCTGTGGAGGGCTTGGTCCAGGGCCCGGCCAGCAGTGGGGTGGGGCTGGTGGTCGTCATGGTGACCTGGAGCATCTGCTCGCCCTGTATCAGTCTCAGCAGGGCCCGGAGGCGCTCCAAGGATGACTGGGTGCCCCTCTGCTGGGCCAGCAGGCTCGTTTTGAGCTCCAGGCATTTCTGTCAGGGGGAGGGGTAGAGAGAATGGTCTCAGAATTCAACTGTGGGCAGCGGTCCCCTCTGCCCAGCCCGGGACACGAGGCCCCTTTGTCCCATTGCCAAGGCCTAAAGAAACCAGGTAGGGGGCCTCACAAAAATCAGGCAGCTGCTAAAAATGGAACCAATGGCAGCCAGTTCCATGGAAGGTTTCTTTTGGAACTTAGGTCTAGAAAAGGTGCACTTCTGTAGAAGCATCATGGATCACCATGCCTCCTAGCAGACAGCTTCTTTCTCCTCCTGGGGGCAAGAAGCTCAGAGCCAGCGCTGGCTGAGCCAGCAGCTACAGAAGACCTTCACATGGCTGGGCAGGCCTGCACTCTGCCTCTTGCCTGCTGTGTCGCTTCTATGTTTTTATCCTTTCTATGACTATGGCCACATGGGGAAGCGGTAAGGACTGAAGGCCCCAGTTAGAAAGCTGGATGCATGTGCCAGCTTCATTGGACTGTCACAAATAATCACAGAGCCTCTTTCAAAGGCTTAGTGAGAGGATGAAATGAGATGCTGCATTTAAAGAGCTTTGCTAGGGCCTGGCACTGCTGTTACTATCACCACCACCACCACCACCGGCATCATCACCACCATCACCATCATCACCATCATCATCACCACCATCACCACCATCACACCACCACCATCACCACCATCACACCACCACCATCACACCACCACCATCACCACCATCACCCCACCACCATCATCACCATCACACCACCACCATCATCACCATCACACCACCATCACACCATCACCATCATCACCATCACCACCATCACACCATCACCATCACACCATCACCATCACACCATCACACCACCACCATCACCATCACCATCACCCCATCACCATCACACCATCACACCATGATCACACCACCACCATCACACCACCATCACACCACCACCACCATCACACCACCACCATCACACCACCACCATCATCACCATCATCACCATCACACCATCACCATCACACCACCATCACCATCACACCACCACCATCACACCACCACCATCACACCATCACCATCATCACCATTACCACCATCACACCATTACCATCACACCACCATCACACCACCACCATCACACCACCATCACCATCACACCACCATCACCATCACACCACCACCATCACCATCACACCACCATCACCATCACCATCACACCACCATCACCATCACCATCACACCACCATCACCACCACCATCACACCACCACCACCATCACACCACCACCACCATCACCACCACCATCACACCACCATCACCACCACACCACCACCACCATCACACCACCACCATCACACCACCACCACCATCACACCACCATCACCATCACCCCACCACCATCACACCATCACCATCATCACCATCACCATCACACCATCACCATCACACCACCATCACCATCACACCACCATCACCATCACACCACCATCACCATCACACCACCACCACCACCATCACACCACCACCACCATCACCACCACCATCACACCACCACCACCACCATCACACCACCATCACCATCACCATCACACCACCACCACCACCATCACACCACCATCACCATCACCATCACACCATCACCATCACCATCACACCACCACCACACCATCACCATCATCACCATCACCACCATCACACCACCACCATCACACCACCATCACCATCACCATCACACCACCATCACCATCACACCACCACCACCATCACCACCACCACACCACCATCACCATCACACCACCACCATCACCATCACACCACCACCACCACGATCACCATCACACCACCATCACACCATCACCATCATCACCATCACACCATCACCATCACACCACCATCACACCACCACCATCACACCACCACCATCACCCCACCACCATCACCATCACCACCACCACCACCATCACACCACCACCACACCATCACCATCATCACCATCATCACCATCATCACCATCACACCATCACCATCACACCACCATCACCATCACACCACCACCATCACACCACCACCATCAACACCATCACCATCATCACCATTACCACCATCACACCATTACCATCACACCACCATCACACCACCACCATCACACCACCATCACCATCACACCACCATCACCATCACACCACCACCATCATCACCATCACACCACCATCACCATCACACCACCATCACCATCACCATCACACCACCATCACCACCACCATCACACCACCACCACCATCACACCACCACCACCATCACCACCACCATCACACCACCATCACCACCACCATCACACCACCACCATCACACCACCACCACCATCACACCACCACCACCATCACACCACCATCACCATCACCCCACCACCATCACACCATCACCATCACCATCACCATCACACCATCACCATCACACCACCATCACCATCACACCACCATCACCATCACACCACCATCACCATCACACCACCACCACCACCATCACACCACCACCACCATCACCACCACCATCACACCACCACCACCACCATCACACCACCATCACCATCACCATCACACCACCACCACCACCATCACACCACCATCACCATCACACCATCACCATCACACCACCACCACACCATCACCATCATCACCATCACCACCATCACACCACCACCATCACACCACCATCACCATCACCATCACACCACCATCACCATCACACCACCACCACCATCATCACCACCACACCACCATCACCATCACACCACCACCATCACCATCACACCACCACCACCACGATCACCATCACACCACCATCACACCATCACCATCATCACCATCACACCATCACCATCACACCATCACACCACCACCATCACACCACCACCATCACCCCACCACCATCACCATCATCACCATCACCACCACCACCACCATCACACCACCACCACCATCACCACCATCACCCCACCACCATCACCATCACCACCACCATCACCACGGATCGTCACCACCACCATCACCATTATCATCATCTTGTCCATCACCACCCTAAGCAGGAGGAATTATGTCCATTTTGAAACAAGCTCTGAGGTTAGGTCCTTGCCAAGTCACAGAGCTGAGAAGGAGCAGAGCCAGGATGCTGTCCCTTGCTTGATAGATATTTTCTGAATGGGTCACAGGGCCGCATTCCCCACTTACTGACTTGGCCAGTGATCCTCAGTGAGTCTGTCTTCTTCCCTCAGTCACCAGACAGGGAAGCTTTGGGTCTACACCCGGCAGTGCCCCGGCCCACGCACCTGCACAGCTGAGGCCAGGCGTCGGTCCCTCTCCTCCAGCTGTTGGTGCTCGCTCTGCAGCTTGCTGCCCCTCTGCAGCAGCTTCTGCTTCTCCTCTTCTTTGACTGCCAAAGAGAAGCCACCACCAGAAAGGGCCGTAAGTGGTAGTAACCAGGCCGGCAGGGGGCGGGAGCAGGAGCAGTGGTGTGGCCAGATGCATGGGGCCTGGAAGCGCCCCCCACCCCATGCAGTAACGGCCCCGCACGCTGGACCAGTCCCTGCACCCTCTTCTCAGAGCTCTGGCCTAGAGCAGCCTGGACCCGCCAGCCCTTTCCACCCCAAGGAGGCCTCACCTGTCTTGTGGGTGACATAGGAGTGCACGATGGCCAACATCCCGGTCCAGGGCACACCCTCGTCCTTCTTTAAGGCCTGGGGACACATGGGGAAGAGTGTGGCACCTCGGACCCACCGGGACCTGCCATGCTCCGGCTGTGTGATCCTGACCTCTCTGAGCCGCAAATGTCACCGGGGGTGGCAGCCATACATCTCTCATGATCTGGCTTGCAGAGGCTGCTCAATAGGGACATCAGCGCCACGAGGGCAGGATTCTGGGTCTTGCATCCCAAACGGCCTGGCGTGGAGCCGGTGCAGACTTCTTGAATGAATGGATGAGTGAATGGTGACTTGTATTCTTCCCAAGTCCAGGGGACCCGAGGGCAGTCCTTGGCAAGTGTTAGGAACTGAATTGTGTCCTCCCCAAATACGTGCTGGAAATCCTAACCCCTGTACCTGTGATGTAATCTCATTTGGGTACAAAGTTTTCTTTGTTATGTTAACGAGGCCGTATCAGTGGAGGGCTCGTCTTAAGACAATCAATTTTGAAATATAAAACAGCAGATTAGGCACAGAAGAAAGCCAGCACAAATGGGACAAGACAGATGCCACATGGCCATTGCCGAGGTGCACAGAGAAGAAACCCCAAGGAGAACACTAGAGAAACTGAGAAGAGGATCCCCCCAACCCTCAAGTGGCAGAGGCTTCCTCTAGAGCTGGTGCCCTGAATTCAGATTTCTAGTCTCCTAAACTGTGAGACCCCCAAGTGTCTGTCAGTTTGTCGTACTGTGGGGGCTTGTGTGTTGCCGTGATGCTGGAAGCTATGCCACTGGTATTCAGATGCCAGCAGGGTCACCCATGGTGGACAGATTTCAGTTGAACTTTCAGACTAAGACAGACTAGGAAGAAGGACCCAACAGTCTACTTCTGAAAAGAATTAGCCAGTGAAAACCTTAGGAATAGCAACGGAACATTGTCTGATACAGTGCTGGAAGACGAGCCCCCCAGGTTGGAAGGCACTCAGAAGATGGCTGGGGAAGAGCTGCCTCCTCAATGATGTGGATGGAATCGAGCTTCCAGGACCTTCATTTGCTGAGGTGGCGTGACTCAAAATGAGAAGAAACAGCTGCAAACATCCATTAATAACTGGAACCTGGAATGTACGAAGTATGAATCTAGGAAAACTAGAAATCATCAAAAATGAAATGGAACGCATAAACATCGATATCCTAGGCATTAGTGAGCTGAGATGGGCTGGTACTGGCCATTTTGAATGGGACAATCATATAGCCTACTATGCTGGGAATGACAACTTGAAGAGGAATGGTGTTGCATTCATTGTCAAAAAAGAACACTTCAAGATCTCTCCTGAAATGCAACGCTCTCAGTGATAGGACAGTATCCATACACGTACAAGGAAGACCGGTTAATGCAACTATTATTCAAATTTACACACCAACCACTAGGGCCAAAGATGAAGAAACAGAAGATTTTTATCAGCTGCTGCAGTCTGAAATTGATTGAACATGCAATCAAGATGCATTGATAATTACTGGTGATTGGAATGCGAAAGTTGGAAACAAAGAAGAAGGATCAGTAGTTCGAAAATATGGCCTTCGTGACAGGAACGATGCCGGACATTGCATGATAGAATTTTGCAAGACCAATGACTTCTTCATTGCAAATACCTTCTTTCACCAACATGAACGGCGACTACACACATGGACCTCGCCAGATGGAACACACAGGAATCAAACTGACTACATCTGTGGAAAGAGACGATAGAAAAGCTCAATATCATCAGTCAGAACAAGGCCAGGGGCTGACTGTGGAACAGACCATCAACTGCTCATATGCAAGTTCAAGTTGAAATTGAAGAAAATTAGAACAAGTCCACAAGAGCCAAAGTACAACCCTGAGTATATACTACCTGAATTTTGAGATCATCTCAAGAATATATTTGATGCGTTGAACACTAATGATCAAAGATCAGATGAGTTGTGGAATGACCTCAAGGACATCACACAAGAAGAAAGCAAGAGGTCACTAAAAAGACAGGAAAGAAAGAAAAGACCAAAATAGATGTCAGAAGAGACTCTGAAACTTGCTCTCGAACGTCGAGCAGCTAAAGCAAAAGGAAGAAATGATGCAGTAAAAGAACTGGACAGAAGATTTCAAAGGGGAGTTCGAGAAGACAAAGTATTATAATGGCATGTGCAAAGACCTGGAGTTAGAAAACCAAAAGGGAAGAACACGTTCAGCATTTCTCAAGCTGAAAGAACTGAAGAAAAAAAAATTTCAGGCCGTGAGTTGCAACAGTGAAGGATTCTATGGGGGAAATATCAAATGATGCAGGAAGCATCAAAAGGAAGGACTACACAGAGTCATTATACCAAGAATTGGTCGACTTCAACCACTCTAGGAAGTAGCATACGATCAGTAACCGATGGTACTGAAGGGAGAAGTCCAAGCTGCTCTGGAGGCATTGGCAAAAAACAAGGCTCCAGGAATTGATGGAATATCAATTGAGATGTTTCAACAAACAGGTGCAGCTCTGGAGGTGCTCACTCGTCTACGCCAAGAAATATGGAAGACAGCTTCCTGGCCAACTGACTGGAAGAGCTCCATATTTATGCCTAGTCCCAAGAAAGGTGATCCAACCAAATGTGGGAATTATAGCATATCATTCATACCAAATGCAAGCAAAATTTTGCTGAAGATCATTCGAAAGTGGCTGCAGCAGTGCATCGACAGGGAACTGCCAAAAATTCAGGCTGGTTTCAGAAGAGGACATGGAACCAGGGATATCATTGCTGATGTCAGATGGACCCTGGCTGAGAGCAGAGAATACCAGAAGGATGTTTACCTGTGTTTTATTGACTATGCAAAGGCATTTGACTGTGTGGATCGTAGTAAATTATGGATAACATTGCAAAGAATGGGAATTTCAGAACACTTAATTGTGCTCATGAGGACCTGTGCACAGATCAAGAGGCAGTTGTTTGGACAGAAGAAGGGGGTACTGTGTAGTTTAAAGTCAGGAAAGGTGTGCGTCAGGGTTGTATCCTTTCACCATGCTTATTTAATCTGTATGCTGAGCAAATAATTCAAGAAGCTGGACTATATGAAGAAGAACGGGGCATCAGGATTGGAGGAAGACTCATTAACAACCTGCGTTATGCAGATGACACAACCTTGCTTGCTGGAAGTGAAGAGGACTTGAAGCACTTGCTGATGAAGATCAAAGATCACAGCCTTCAGTATGGATTACATCTCAACATAAAGAAAACAAAAATCCTCACAACTGGACCAATGAGCAACATCACGATCAGTGGAGAACAGCCTGAAGATATCAAGGATTTCATTTTACTTGGATCCACAATCAACAGCCATGGAAGCAGCAGTCAAGAAATCAAAAGACGCGTTGCACTGGGCAAATCTGTTGCAAAGGACCTCTTTAAAATGTTGAAAAGCAAAGATGTCACCTTAAAGACTAAGGTGCGCGTGACCCAAGCCATGGTATTTGCAATCGTATCATATGCATGTGAAAGCTGGACAAGGAATAAGGAAGACCGAAGAATTGATGCCTTTGAATTGTGGTGTTGGTGAAGAACACTGAATATACCGTGGGATGCCAAAAGAACAAACAAATCTGTCTTGGAAGAAGTACAACCAGAATGCTCCCTTAAAAGCAAGGATGGCGAGACTGCATCTTACATACTTTCGACACATTACAGGAGGGATCAGTCCCTGGAGAAGAACATCATGCTTGGTTAATAAAGTACAGGGACAGCGGGAAAGAGGAAGACCCTCAGTGAGGTGGACTGCCACAGTGGCTGCAAAATGGGCTTAAATGTAACAACGATTGTGAGCCTGGCACAGGACCAGGCAGTGCTTCATTCTGTGGCACATAGGGTCGCTATGAGTCGGAGCCGACTCGACAGCACCTAACAACAAACTGAGAAAATGTATTTCTGTTTGTTAAAACACCTTCCCCCCTCCCATGGTATTTCTGTTACAGCAACACAAGGGAACTAAGACAGCAAGCCAGGGACAATGGGGGACCCCGTGAGGCCCCTCCAGTGTGCTGAGGTGGGCAAAGAATATCGTTTTCTCTCCACACCCGCCCAACAGTTGTGGCCCCAGAGCAGTCACGGTGCAGGGGCTAGTGGACCACACAGGGGACAGCCCCACAGCAGCACGCAGCTCACCACGTCCACCCTCTGCCTTGGTGCCCACAAGACCCTGAACGATGGGAACTCACAACTGTTAATGTTTCCTGAAATAAAGGTATAACTGCCTTTGCTTATCCGCGTAACAGGGTCTCAGAGAAGAGACCTCCAACAAAAGCACCGCTCCCAACTGCAAGCCGCACACATAACCACCATTCTGAAGTATCTTCTTCCAGACTTTTTCCTGCAGTTTTTTTTCCTCAGGTAACTGGCCACCAAACTATACGACAGGTGTAGAGCCTTAAAAAAAAATTTTTTTTTAAAACTTCATTCCATATGTTGGAACCCTGGTGGCACGGTGGTTAAGAGCTCGGCTGCTAACCAAAAGGCTGGAAGTTCAAATCCACCAGCCACTCCTTGGAAACCCTATGGGACAGTTCTACTCTGTCCTATAGGGTCGCTACAGACAGGACTGACTCGAAGGCAATGGGTTTGGTCATTCCACGTAATAAAGAAGTTCCAAAGAATTCTGAACTTTGTTAAAAAAAAAAAACAAAAAAACCTTCTTGCAATGACTACATACTATTGTGCTGAACACAAGCACTGGGATTTAGTGAACCATCTCCTGTTGCTGGGAGTTAGGTTGTTTCCATCTTTTCCCTTTTATAAATAAAAGGTGAAGGACTTCTTCACGCATAAAACTGCCTGTGTTCAGGTCACTTCCTTAGACTACATTCCTCACGGTAGGGTTTCGCGTTTGAGGTGTACTCATTGTAAAATACTGCAACGTGTAAGACTGCCTGTCTCACAGCAACATCACCAGAAGTGAGTGTTACTGTTTTTTGCTACAATACGCTTTTCATTTGTATGTCGCTGGCTATCACTAAGACTGAACATATTAATTGGCACTGTTATTTTTGGTTCATGTTGTTAGTCTGGTTCTTCGAGGGGGGAATTGGAGTGCAGGGGCTGCAGACTTGTCCCAAGTCACACGGTGGCAGGGGACAGCTCTGGTCGCTCCTCTAAAACAGTGCTTCTCAGCCGGCAATGTCTGTGATGGCCGTGACTTGCGGTGGGTACTACTGGCGGTGGGGACAGGCAGGGATGTTGCTTAACATCCTGCAGTGCCCAGGACACTACCACCAAAGTGAATGATCAGACCCAAAATGCCAATTGGGCTGGGGCTGAGAAAGCTGCTGACACCCAGGCTCCTCTTTCCGGCCCCTCCCATCTCTGACCCAGGGCGGGGCCACCCAGGAAGCACAGATGTGTGAACTGCCTCCCAGGTACTGGGTGGGGGAAGCCGCACCCGTACGCCTCTGGTACCTTCTGCTGGCACTGGGGGCACACCCACACGCCCTTGGGCGCCGTCTTGAGGGGCGGATCCAGGCAGCTGAGGTGGTAGGCCCCGGGGCAGGTGCCGCAGGGCTGCAGGTTGGCACCCCGCTTGCAGGCCACACAGTGCTCATCATGGGTGATCTCGCTCTGGAAGAGAAAAACGGCCAGCACTGGTCAGCGGGGTCTGGGCAGCTGCCACTGTCACCCCTGGGGACCCAGCTCTTGTGCCAGCAGTACTCAGCATGCAGGGAGAGTGGGGTTAGCCCCTGATGGTGATGGTATTGGGGCAGGCTGGGTCCCAGGAGGGGGAGCAGCTGCCAGATGCCCCAGAATCTAGTAATGACCCCTGGGCCACATCTATTAGTGGGCAGTGTCCCCGAGTCAGGCATGGCTAGGCTACGGTATTCTGATTCTGGACTCCTAGGCAAGGTGCCTGCTGTGGCCAGACACCTGCTGGCCCAGGAGAAAGTCCTCCTTGATGTTGGTCCACTGTACCCGAGGCCCAGGTCCTGTGGGTGGGGCCCAGGCCAAGGCTCCCACAGCTTCCTGCCACAGACTCCATGCATGCCCGGCCTCGGCGAGTAAGGGTGGGACCTGTGACAAGCTATAGGTACCCTCTCTGCCTGGCACCCCTAAATTGTCTTCACACCACCTCAGTCGAACCTGGCACCTCCAACAACCAGGTGAGTTACCTCACACCTTAATTTCCACATCTGTCACGTGGGACAAGGATGCCAGCCCTGGTGGTTATTGGGAAGTCCCAACGGGATGAACCTGTGTGTGCCAGAGCCTAGGCAGGGAGCTTCTATGAGGTAGGGGAGCGTCCTCCTTTCCTTGGGGTGAGGGAACTTTAAATGTCCCCTCTACAGCGTTCATTGGTTGTTCAGCCTCTATTTACACACTCCCAGTAACAGGGAGCTCACTACTGTACCAGCCAGACTGCTGCAGTGCCGACAGCTCTGGCTGAGCGAGGAGGGAGCATTTTTGTAAGCCCACATCCCTGTAACCTGCCAAATGGGAACCGTTTCTCACCACCCCTGCACTCTGACTCGGTCCCCTGTCCTGTACCAGCAGCTCCAAGGCTCATACGATGGCAGAGGTGAAAGAGACCAGAGGGATCTCGTCTGGGATGACCCATGCCACGAGGCCACGGGATCAAAAAGGCAGCCCAGGGCTACCCACAGGAGGGAGCGGCAGACAGGCGAGGACTCGGTGATCCACGTCCATGCCCCTCGTTTCAGGGCCCAGGGAAGGCGAGGCACTTGCTGAGGTCACACAGCGAGCTAGAGGGAGGGCGGGGACCAGCATCCAGGAGCCCAGGACCTGCCAGCTGTGGACACACGTTGCCAGGCATGCCGGCACCTTTCTGTGCCACTGCAGCAGTCGCTGTGGGAACATAGTCTGACCAGGGCTGGATGGACCCAATGCTGTCGCTTTTTAGAGCTTGACCAGTCCAAGTCTTTACGGCTGGAAAATGTTTTTCTGAGATCAGAGATTTAGTAAGGAGAAACACTGAATAAATTCTGAGATTGTGTCCGGGACTGAGGTCAGCACCAGTCAATGTCCTAGAAGCAAGGACAAGCTGTGTGGATGAGGGTCTCACGGAAGCACAGGCATGTGGGCAGGTGGGGTGAGGCTCTGGGGATGACTGAGTCCAGCAGGCGACAGAGAGGGGCAGCTCTGCCTAGGGTCACGCGGGGCCCAGGACGCTCGCACCCCCCGCCGCTGCTTCCACTGAGCCTTCCCAGCTACGGGGCTCACTGCATCCCCGTGGCTGGGCAGGGACGGCTCCTGTTAGAATCCAGAAGCTAAGCCCTGCAGCGATGTCCTGCTGCCCAAAAGGCTGGAAAGTGGACTTGGGTGTTCTGGAACATTCTGGCACTGAGCCCAGCGGCCCAACTCCTGGCTCAACTCCAGGAGAGAACGTGGGGCACCTCCTCCCTGGCCTTGCTGGGCGTGATGGTACCTAGACCATAGGTCACCCCCTTTACTGAAAGCATGCGCCATCCCACCCAGGTGTGAAGATGGAGGCAGACACGTACCTTCCAGAAGGGGTCCTCATTGGCTAGCACGGGGAAGAAGGGTGGAGAATGTGTTAGCGGGCTTCGAAGGAGCACAAATCAGGATAGGGTCCATCAGGCCTAGTGTGGCTTGGCCCTCACGCAGGACACGATGGGAGACCCCAGTGACACCTGGGTCCTCACCCAGGGCATGACGGGAGGCCCACTAGGACAAGACCAAGGCCCTCACCCAGGGCATAATGGGAGGCCCACCAGGCCAAGACAAGGGTCCTCGCCCAGGGCATGATGGAGGCCCACGAGGCCCTAGTGATACCTGGTCCTCACCCAGGGCATGATGGAAGGCCCACCAGACCAAGACCAGGGTTCTCACCCAGGGCATGATGGGAGGACCAGGAGGCCCCAGTGACACCTGGGTCCTCACCCAGAGCATGATGAGGGGCCCACAAGGCCCCAGTGACACCTGGGTCCACACACAGGGCATGATGGGAGGACCATAAGGCCCCAGTGACACCTGGGTCCACACCCAGGGCATGATGGGAGGACCATAAGGCCCCAGTGACACCTGGGTCCTCACCCAGGGCATGATAGGAGGCCTGCCATGAGCACCCTAGTGAGAAATGGTGGGAAGAAGGGTCTTTACCCTGGCTGGTGGCCAGGACCCACCCCGGGAACAGGCTGGCCATGGCCTCTGATCTCCGAGGATCACACAGCAGGGAGCTGCCCAGGCACAGGGAGCCATCCTCCAGGAACTCTGCAAACGTGGCTTATTTTCAATGCTTTGTTGGCCACAATCCACTCCTATTCTCATACCAAAGCAGACAATTTTCATGACTATACATGAGAACAGTTGCCCTTTTAGTTTCTGGATGAGACCTGCCTGTAGTAACCACCCTGTGGAAAGAACACTCCTTATGTCTGCACAGCTCTAGACAGCTTACGGATGCTCTCCTTTTACCCCTGGTGTCGTTGTTCCTACTCTGAGAGGCAGGTACTGTGACAGGCCCACTTTACAGATGAATAAGCCCAAACAAGTGGAGGAGACAGGACGTGCTGAAAGCCACACACAGTATCAAGAAACAGGCACTCATTTTCTGCCCTTAAGACTCCTGCATTTTTCTAATGGAAAATAAAGCACATCCTCCTTGCTGGCTGTGGCTATGTGGGTTTCTTGGCTCCCCTGAGGCCCTGTACTAGGGCAAGGATAGCAGAGAGGGAAGGGCCTGTGGGCCCTCGGATGGAGCATGGGCCTCAGGCCAGTCCCAGCCTGTCTGAGCCGAGGGCCCTAGAAGATCTGGTCCAAGGCCTTGTGAAAACGGAGCATGAGGCAGAGATGGCAAGAGACCCAGGGTTCCTGTGTCCAGTCTCAGTTCTCTGGCTGCCAGGGCAGGCACACGAGGGTGGGCAAGGTGTGGGTCTTCAGAGTTGCCCAGCCCGGGAGGTGTCTGATGTTGCCTAGGGGTGGGGGAGAAGGGGCAGAGAGCAAAGAAAGCTTCTCCCCAGGGCCACCTGGTAGCAGGTGGTGCCTTGCCTAGGCCACACTGGCTGGGCACAGGGACAGAGGCAAATGAGGCCACACCCAGGACCTGTAGCAGGGTGGCCTGCGGCACCTGCCTTGGAATGTGGCACCACACCTGTGTGGGCTGCAGACGGAGGGCAGGTAGGGGCCTCATCCCTACCCAGGCCAGCCCTGTGGTGAGCAGTCTTGCAACCATACCTCAGGCACCATGTGGCTGGGTCTTTGCTCAGGAGAGGGGAGCAGCCCCGAGCCCTGGGTCCCAGGCCTTCTGTGTGCCCTGAGGCAGCACCGCTGCTCAGAGCCCCAGTTTCTGCCCCTGCCAGATGGCAGGGGACTCCCCTGTTCTTCCTAAAGGAGCTGTGAGGGCGAAGCAGACAATGGCTCGAAGGTGACTGTCAACATACTGCCCACAAGGCGGGAACCAGTCATTGCTGTAGTGCAGATGCGTCTCCCTAGATGGGGCCAGGCCTGGGCACCCCTAAACAGCCCCCTGTCACCTGGAGGTAGGAAGGCTGCAGGTGGAACAGCCCCCGCCCTGGCCCAGCAACAGAGGCCACAGGCCCCCGGCAGCACACACCTCTTGCTGTGAGGAACAGGGGGTTGTTGAGATAGTTGGACGCCAACCGTTTCCTCTGCAGGAGACAAAACAGAACAACAAAACCCCGGATCAGTGGGCAGCCTCTACTCAGCCTGCTGCCTCGGCCATCTGCCCTGCCGAGGACCCACCCAGGACAGGCTCCCCCTACCTGGGGGGACAGGCTCCCCTGGGCATCCCAGCTGAGGCAGAAGAGGGACAGATGTGGAGGGACACGGGGGCAGCAGGAGAGCAGGGATGCAAGGGTGTAATAGCAGGCAGCATGGGGCTCTGCCTTGTGGGGGCCACAACGCCCACCTCTGTCCTGGTGGGCACCCCTGTCTGAGTCAGGAACGGCATGTCAGAGACCCCAAATCGAGGCAGGCCGGTAACGAAGCCAATGTTTTGTTATCTGTCTGTCTCCTGTATTTTATTTCTCAGTGGCACTGGAGTCGGCTGGGGCCTTGCAATATCCTCTCCTAGTCCTCTCAGAGCCGTCTGGGACACTGCACTTCGTCCCCCAGGGCCCAGGTGGACGCACAGAGAGGCCATGTTTGGAGTTTGAGGGCTACTGTGTGGAGATGGGCTGAATGCCCCCACAGGTGGCTGTGAAGCCACTCCCTGGAGCCCAGCTCAGCGTGAACCTCAGTGGTCCTGCTTCCCACCTCCCTCCTGCTTCCTCCCAGAGGGACTGCAGCTGGAGGGCAATCTGGCCCCTCCCCGCCCCCCTTCTGGGCCTATTCTCTTGGGGTCAGCTTGTCCACGATGTACACACTGGCCACCTCCAGGCTGACAGGGCAGGCTCCACAGACAAGGCGCGCGGTGGTCCTGGGAGGCCCGGGGCAGCGGCACTGCTGACTGGGCCACACCCGCCACCCGACTCAGGGTGAGGAAGCCCGAAGCCCCAGGAGCCAGCATGTAAACCAGACTCCCCAGTGCAGCTTACACCTGGGGGATCGTGCATCTTCCTGACCTTTCTCTCACTGATTCTGAACTCGACACCGTCTGAACCCCAGACCCAAGAGGGGCAGGTGAGTGAGACGACCAGAGTGTGGGAGGCCCAGGGAACTTTCCCTGCCCCTCCCCTGCAGCGGCACCCCACCTCAGTCTCCAGGAGGCCACTGTAGGCGGGGTTGGCAGTGCTTCTTCTCTTCCGCTCTTGGCGCTTGCTCTGGATTTCTGGAAAGCAGACACCGGGGTTACTGGGTCCTTCCTACTCTTACCTGCTTCCGCGGCACAGCCTGGACTCCACCGTGCCCTCCTTCATGCCCCAATGCCTCTCTGCTGCTGGAAGCCTTGTCTGAAGCCCAGCACCCATGCCCCAGAGTGGCCCCGGGCGGGTTGGGGTCTCCAGGGATCACCCATTCTGTTCTGGTGGCCTCAGGCTGTGACAGGTGGGTGGAGGGTGACAGGTACCCAGAATCCAGGGACCCCACTCTTAGCAGACACCCTCTGTGTAGTCACCTGGCCTGCAGTCGTCTCTCTTGGAGACAACAGACTGGGGCCGGCTGAGCCGCAGGTGAGGCTCAGGGCTTATAGGGAGACCAGGCCCACATTTGCTGCTCAGGGGACTTGGCCTGAGTCACGCCTGAAACGAAAGCTCTTTGCAAGGGCCTGCTATGTTCTGTACCCTGTAGTGAGAATGATCCCTGTACAGTGATTGTGTTCTTTTTTTCTCTTTTTGCTTTGACTGCCAGGAGGGTCTAAGTCAAATATTTGGTGCAGCCTTTGGGGCTGGGTTGGGAGCTGTGACGTGCCTCTCCACGTGCAGTGGTTCTGATGTTCTTCTCAAACCTCTTTCTCCTTGGACCTGGGTTTTCTTTTTTAAGCCTTTTCCATATGATTGAGTATGTTTCCAAGAGGGCATCTCAGACCCTCTGAGGAAGAAGACAGGGCCCAAGGAGGTACATATTTAGAACATCACAAGGGAACAGTATCCAAAATGAGGTCTGTTTGTAAGAAAAAATAATAGAAATCACAGCACTTTCCTCTCAATCCCACAACTCTGCAAACAAAGATGAAATTTTTCTTGTGTTGCAGATGAAGAAACCGAGGGTCAGAGTGGGGAAAAGAGACAAGAGATCCCAACAATGGATTTGGGGCGTGTATGCGGTGCCTATGCGCGTGTGCGTGTGTGTGAAACTTTGTCTTGTCTCTGTGATGGAAACAACTGACCTCCAGCGTTGGTGTAGCCGTCCCAGAAAGGGGCTCACGCTCGGGTGCTACCATCTGACCAGGGGCATCCTGAGGCCTGCCGCTTCTCTCTGAGGCCACACCCACCTCCAGGTAGACCCCCGTAGCGGGATCTTCTTCAGCCAGGCCCAGCCTCCACCCCACCTGGCAGTCAGTCCCAGCCCAGCCTGCCACTTGTCCTTACCTTCCAAGTGCTCCGTTGTAACCAGCCCCAGGGCTACCATGAAGGCGATTTTCTGAGGGAGGGAAACAGATAGGAGAGATAACATGGCCTCCAACATTCAGTCTTTCAACAAATGCTACTGAACGCTTACTCTGCTGTGGGTGCAGGCTAGATCTCTGGGTGCCCCAGTCCCTGGGGGCCGTAGTTCTGGGCCAAGTCAGCATCTAAGGATCCCAGTCAACAAAGACAACTCACAGGAAACTTGAGAGAAGCTGCTTGGAGCAAATAAGGACCCCTGAATGTGCTGGATAAATACGCTTGTTCAAGTGTATTTTAAAGGCCTAAGATGCATAAAAGGAGCTTTGGTGGTACAGTGGTTAAGCACTTGGCTGCTAACTGAAAAGTTGGTGGTTTGAACCCGCCAGCTGCTTCATGTGAGAAAGATGTGGCAGTCTGCTTCTATAATGACTTATAAACAGCCTTGGAAACCATACGGGGAAGTGCTACTCCAGCCTATATAGGGTCACTGTGAATCGGATTGTACTCATCAGCAACGGATTTGGGTTTTTTGGTTTAAGGTGCATAAAGGAGCAATGGTGGCCCAATGGTTAAGCGCTCAGCTGCTACGCAAAAGGTTGGTGGTTTGAACCCACCCTCGGCTCCAAGGGAGAAAGATGTGGTGATCTGCCTCCGTAAAGATTACAGCCTTGGAAACCTTACAGGGCACTTCTACTCTGTCACATAGGGTCATCAGGAGTCGGAATCGACTTGGTGGCACTCAAAAACAAGTTACATAAAATTGGATCATCACAATCATTGGTTCATACCATTTTCTTTATTGCTCCTCTCATGGTTCCTGTTATTTGTTAATGTAATAATAAATTGAATATGCATGAACCCACTGTTGTTGTTAGGTGCCATCCAGTCTGTTCCAACTCATAGTGACCCCGTGTACAACAGAATGAAACGCTGCCCAGTCCTGTGCCATCCTCACAATCATTGTTATACTTGAGCCCACTGTTGCAGCCACCGTGTCAGTCCATCCCATTGAGGGTCTTGCTCTTTTCTGCTGACCCTGTACTTTGCCAAGCATGATGTCCTTCTCCAGGGACTGGTTGGATCACCTTTCTTTGGAACAGGCATAAATATGGATCTCTTCCAGTCAGTTGACCAGGTAGGTGTCTTCCTAATTTCTTGGCATAGACGAGTGAGCACTTTCAGCATTGCATCTGTTCGTTGAAACATCTCATTTGGTATTCCATCAACTCCTGGAGACTTATTCTTCGCCGATGCCTTCAGTGCAGCTTGGACTTCTTCCTTCAGGACAATCAGTTCTTGATCATGTGCTACCTCCTGAAATGCCTGAACGCCGACCAGTTTTTATGGGTACATGACTGTGTGTATTCCTTCCATCTTCTTTGGGTCCTTCCTGTGTCGTTTAATAGCTTCCCTGTAGGATCCTTCAGTGTTGTAATTGGAGCCTTCAATTTATTCCTCAGTTCTTCCCGTTTGAGAAATGCTGAACATGTTCTTCCCTTTTGGTTTTCTATCTCCAGGTCTTTGCACATTTCATAATAATACTCTGTCTTTTTGAGCCGTCCTCTGAAATCTTCTGTTCAGCTCTTTTACTTCATCATTTCTTCCTTTCATTTTAGCTACCTTCAGGAGCCACTTTCAGTGTCTCTTCGTCGTCCATTTTGGTCTTTTCTTTCTTTCCTGTCTTTTTAATGACCTCTTGCTTTCTTCATGTATGTCATTCCTGGGCTGTATGTGCCACATATTTTATCCATTTATATTCCATTGGGGGGCCCTGGTGGCGCAGTGGCTACGCGTTTAGCTGCTAACCAAAAGGTCAGCAGTTCAAATTCACCAGCTGCTCCTTGGAAGCCCTATGGGGCAGTTCTACTCTGTCCTATAGGGTCACTATGAGTCAGAATTGACTCGATGGCAAAAGATTTTTTTGGTTTTATCCTAGAAAGTCTTAACAATGAGCCACGCCCACTTGATATGATTTGAAGTGGGTGATACCTTCCCCATTTCTTATCAATATTTTCATTATAGTGTATGGATTTTTGAGTCTTGGATAGAGACTCTGAGGTTATAAAGGAATATGCTTATATTTAATTTTTGCTCTTACAGATTCATTTTTTACATTTAAATTTTTGATCCATTTGGAGTTGTGCAAAGAACTTTTAAAGTTTGAGGTGCCAGCAGGTCTAATTGGGGAGACTTCAGAACTAAAACTAAGCACTCCACTCAGAAATTAAACCGAGGGCCTTACTTCTACGCTCCTGATGACCATTCGGCTTCTGTTAAAGCTTGCTGTCTGAAAAACAAAGCTCAGTCGCACCTGTTATGTTAAGAGTGTTCCCACAACTGGTCTTAGAAAAAGCTTCACTGGTTGGTTGTTAAAGTCCGCTAAAGCGTATAGATAAACATGTTGTTTTAACCACCTTAAAGAAGGTCCCCAGCAAGGGCCTAGGCATTCTTTTCTCTCAGCTAAATATCTGGAGTTTATTTACACTTTCCTAAATAAGGGAGTCCTGGTGGCACTGCGGTTAAGAGCTTGGCTGCTAACTAAAAGGTTGGCAGATCAAATCCACTAGCCGCCCCTTGGAAACCCTACAGGGCAGTCTCCTCTGTCCTACAGGGTTGCTATGAGTTGGAATTGACTCCATGACAGTGGGTTTGTTTTGTTTTTTGTTCCTAACTAATGGTCAGTTTTATATCCAAAGATTCCAACTAAGTTGGCCCAGCTGCAGAGTTATCACTGAACTTCCATATGGCTCAACTTTCAGGTCAAAATTGTTCATACTTTTCATTTTGAAATAATGCCTTAGTAAAACTGTATCAAGTGTGAGAGATTTGCCTTAGACTAGAAGCTAATATAAAGGAAGTTTCACGGTTAATTACCATCCTCGTAAATCTCACCTCCTCTCCCGCCGTTGCTTTGCCGTGAAACCGTTATCTGCACTCACTCTGCTTGTTAAACATCTCTGTTTTGCCCGTAAAGCAGAGCATACCGTTACAGCCAGCTGAATGCGGCACAGCCAGCTGAATGCGTGCTCTCCCGTGGTTTATTCTTTCAATAAATTTTATTTGTTTTAATATCAAATTAGAGTGTTGGTCCAGAGACTTCACGAGAACGGAATTGATTCTGGTATGGACGTTGTGGAGTATGGATTCATTTTTTCCATATGGTTACCCATTTGTTCTAATATTATTTACTGAAAATTCTATCTTCTCACTGATTTAAGTTCACACTTAAATCACATACTAAATTATCAATATTTGGGCCTATTTCTGGGGCCTCTGTTCTGTTCCTTAAATCTGTCTGCACGATCATGAACCACTACCGTGCTTTGAGTTACTGAGGCTTTACAGAGTGTTTGACTCTCCAGTTGAGTCAGAATCTCTTCATTGTTCTTCCTGTTCAAAATTTCCTTGGCTCTTCTTGCTTGTCTATTTGTCTATATGAAATGCAAAAATCATCTTAGGGAGCTCTGAGGGTGGAGGGACTAGTTGGTCTATTTACTGGGCTGATGTTAAAATGATAAATTAACTTAGGAAGCACTGACTTTATAATATTGAATCTTTCTTTCCAAAACCATGGTGGGCTTCTCTGTTTTTTGTTCTTTTTTTTTTTTGCCTTCAGGAGTATATGAAAATTTTCCTCATATAGGAATTGAATATTTTTGCTGTGTTTATTCCTAGGCATTTTACCTTGTTGTTATGGTTATAAATGGTGTTGTCTAGAAAGCTTCTAATAGGTCGCCGATGTGTACATGAAGATTACTGGTGTCTGCATATTAATTTTACACCCTGTTGCCAAGACAATTCTCTTATTGCCTGTAGCAAGCTTCCACCAGTTCTCTTGGATTTTCTAGACATACAATCACATCATCAGCAAAGAGTGGCTGTTTATTCTTTTCAATTTTGTCTCCTTCTTGTTAAATATAGTCCTTCCACTCAATTTATCAGTTTTAAATGGTAGTTTTTAATTTTTTTTAAGTCTTAACTGCTACAAATGAGACAATCTGAGAGCTTATTCTATTTCCCACCTTCTTTCCCAACTTGTCCTCAAAATTTTAAACGGTTAAGCGCTTGGTTGCTAATCGAAAGGTTGGCGGTTCAAACCCACCCAGTGGCTCTGTGGGAGAAAGACCTGGCGACCTGCTTCCACAAAGATTAAACCCGAAACCCGTTGCTGTCGAGTCAGTTCTGACTCATGGTGACCCTACAGGACAGAGCAGAACTGTTCCACAGGGTTTGCAAGGAGTGGCTGGTGGATTCGAACTGATGACTGTTTGGTTGGCAGCCGTACCTCTCAACCACTGCCTAGGAAACCCTACGGGCCAGTTCTACTCTGTCACATGGGGTTGCCATGAGTTGGAAAGTCTCGAAGGCAGCTAACAACAACCTTAATATTTTTGTTAGATAATCTTGTCTACATTTTCGGAGCATGTGATATTTCCATTCTGTTCCAACATCCTCACCCTGCTTAGTCTTACTCTGCGGTTAAACGTATTTGATGCTCGCCCAGCGCTGGTATCCAAGTTTCCCCAGTTGTCTCCTGACTGGCTGGGGCTGAGCCTCCAATAGTTTCTCATGAATAGCTTACGGGAACAATCTTTTCTGAGATCTTTGCAGGTTTAAAACTTTTTACCTGCAGCTTTTAAACTTGAAGGATAGCTTAGCTGGATATAAATTCCTTGGCTCTCACTTTCTTCCCTTTAGTATCTTGTCAATTTGCTCTACCGTCTTCTGGAATTAAACGGTGCTGTGTTAAGGTCAGAAGTCAGCCTGACCGTTTTCCCTCTCCAGCGATTTGATTCTTTTGCCAGGATGTCAACGTGATTCTTTCATTTCCATTGACAAACCAACCATTTCATTGGGTTGTGTCTCAGTGTTCACTCTGTGCATCAATTTTCCCTGGTACACAGTGTGTCTTTTCAATATGTAGATTAAAGTCATCTTTTATTTCAGTAAACTTTTCTTGAACTACATCTAAAAAACAATGAAGCAGCACCACCCCATGAAAAAAATGGGGTCCATAAAATCCAATCCTGTAAAATGTGTGGTTACCTTAATGCGAGATTAATGAAATGACTAGGACAGCTGCACTGTTGCCTGAATGGGAATTCTGAGGTTCCACTGCTTGATCTAATCAATACTAGTCCAGGCTACAGTTTGGTGCCACCTGCTTCAACATTACTGGGTCCTGTGGCTGACTAGGTCAGTAGCAGTGACTCTAGGAATCCCCAGTAGCTGGAACCTGTTTCACTGGCCTACTCTGGGAAGACTGGCTGTGAGAATACTAGGGATATGAAGACTACGTTCTTGCCTCCTGTTTCCCCACTCAATCTTTCCCTTCCTTCCACTTCCCCCTCACTCACAAAAGATGGCTTTAGCCTACCCCCATCTGAGAACAGGCAACAGGAGCCAACTGCCTATCACATTGTATCCAAATTCACATGTTTACAAGGAAATAGGACAAAGTTTTACTGTATTTATTTTGTTCCATTGTTCTGGTTTCCTTCTTTGGAGTCTCCAGTTATATATCTGTTGTATCGCATTTGTTTGTCTTCTATAGACACTTTCCCTCTAATGTTTAAAACCTCATCTTTCTTTTTCCTTTTATACACTTTAATACTGAGTGGTTTAAAATCAGAAAAGGTGTGTGTCAGGGTTGTATCCTTTCACCATACCTATTCAATCTGTATGCTGAGCAAATAATCCAAGAAGCTGGACTATATGAAGAAGACTGGGACATCAGGATTGGAGGAAGACTCATTAACAACCTGCGTTATGCAGATGACACAACCTTGCCTGCTGAAAGCGAAGAAGACTTGAAGCACTTACTGATGAGGATCAAAGACCACAGCCTTCTATATCGATTATACCTCAACACAAAGAAAACAAAAATCCTCACAACTGGACCAATAAGCAACATCATGATAAACAGAGAAAATATTGAAGTTGTCAAGGATTTCATTTTCCTTGGACCCACAATCAATACTCATGGAAGCAGCAGTCAAGAAATCAAATGATGTATTGCACTGGGCAAATGTGCAGCAGAAGACCTTTTTAAAGCGTTAAAAAGCAAAGATTTCACCTGGAGGACTAAGGTGTGTCTGACCCAAGTTATGGTGTTTTCAATGACTTCATATGCATATGAAAGCTGGACAGTGAAAAAGGAAGACTAAAAACGAATTGATATATTTGAATTATGGTGCTGGCGAAGAATACTGAATATACCACGGACTGCCAGAAGAACAAACAAACCTGTTTTGGAAGAAGTATAGCCAGAATGCTCCTCAGAAGCAAGGATGGCCAGGCTTTGTCTCACGTACTTTGAACATGTTATTACCATGACGGACCAATCCCTGGACAAGGACATCATGCTTGGTAAAGTAGAGGGTCAGCAAAAAAGAGGAAGACCCTCAAAGAGATGGACTGACATAGTGGCTGCAATAATGGGCTAAACATAACAATTGTGAGGATGGCACAGGACTGGGCAGCGTTTTGTTCTATTGTGCATGGGGTTGCTATAAGTTGGAACCGACGCTATGGCACTTAACAATAACACCCTGCACGAGGAGCTCTCTGAGTGGTTCAAACTGTTAACATGCTCAGCTGCTAACTGAAAGACTGGCTGTTCAAGTCCACCCAGAGGCACCTTGGAAGAAAGGCCTGGTGATCTACTTATTAAATACCAGTCACTGAAAGCCCTACGGAGCACAGTTCTACCGTGACACACGTGGCGGAACCATGAGTCAGAATCAACTCCAAAGCTACTGGATTTTCTACTGGCTCACCCAGTGGGGGCTGCCCTCCCTCCTGGCCACCCTTGCCTGATCCTGAACCTGGAGCCCAATAGCCTGAGTGTGAAGGCCACTCACTGCTCATGTTCCCAGAACACAGGGTGCTCGTTTGTGAGCCCAGCTCCACCTTCACTGTCTCTTTCTGCCTTTTTTCTATGACTGCTGTGTGTTTGGGGCAGACAGCCACATCCACGTGAGAACTCAGAGCCATGGCGATGGGGTGTGTGCTTTGGTGGATTTCAGAAAGGGGAGGGACTTGGTTACTTCTGAATTTGGGGAAGATCATCTCAGCTGCATGGTGAACAGACAGATTAGGGAGGAACAGGTCTAGGGGCAGGGGGTCCAGACAGGGCTACCATGGGAGCCCAGGGCAGAGACGAGGCAGGAGGAAGGGCAACACAGCAGGGTGGTGTGGAAGACAAGTATCCTGTGACCAGGTCTTGACCAGAGAGGGAGCTGGGCTGGGACTGAGTCAGGGCCCCTATGGGTTAGACCCCAGCACTTTGGCTGCCCCTCCACAGAACACACGGCCTGGATAATGGGTGGCCATCAAAAAGGCCACAGCTTTGTCCTAAAGAAAGCCAGAGGCCACACCCTCCCATGGCTGTGCTGAGCAGCTCAGCTCTGGCCCAAACCTGACCCACTCAGCAGGGCCAAAACCATGAGGACCCAGGTCTGCCCTTTGGAGAAGGGAGAAGAGGGGTTGGACTGCAGGGTCTGGGATCAGACTGCCCGAGTGTGGATCCCAGCTCTGATGGCCACTACTATGGGGCCTCGGTTTCCCCATCCGTACAACAGGGAAACAACGTTCCCCAGTGCACAGGTCACTCCCGGTAAGGGCTGAACCTTGCCCACTGGGCACTGCGGGGCCAGAGGTTAGGGCTCTCCAGGCATTTCACAATCTGCTGTTCCTTGCTTGCCTCCTGGGGTCCACAAGCTTCTGAAGTGTCCAGGAGCCGCTCTGAGGTCAGGTGGTAATCTGATGCCCCCTTTCTGGATACATTTCCCGTGTTGTCTTAGCACCACTCTGGGCAACTGCCAGGCTGGTGCCCCCACGTCTGCCCCTGGCTGCAGAAGCGGGACTTGTGGTGTAACCGTTACTGCTTGGCAGCCACTGTCAAGCCTGAGCCTTAGAAACCCGAATTTTGTCGTTGTTAGTTGCCATCAAGTCACCTTGACTCATGGAGACCGAATGTGTTACAACGTGCAACTTTTTCAAAGGGTTTTCTTGGCTATAATCTTAATGGAACCAGATTGCCAGGCCTTTATTTCGAGGTCTTGCTGGGTGGGTTCAAACCACCGACCTTTAGGACAGCAGCCAAGTGCAAACAATTTGTACCACCTGCCGTTGTCGTCTGCTGTGCAGTCCGTTCCAACTCATATCGATCCTATACGGCAGAGAACTGCCCCACAGAGTTTTCTGGGTTGCAACCTTTACAGGGGTAGATCGCCAGGTCCAGGTCTTTCTCCCAGGGGCACAGCAAGGGAGAGGCAGAGGGGGGCACCTGTCCCTGGATGAAAGTCCAAGGGGGCGCCAAATGAGGCACGAATGACATTCCAAGCATGAAAGGTGCCTGACGGAGGCGGGGGGTGGGGGGAGTGTTTATGCTGAGGCTTTGCTGCTATCAACTTCTATTCATCTTTAAATTGGGTGGGGAGGGGGCAACTTAGAAATTGCCCCTGGGTGCTTGAATGTGGGGGCTTGCAACTCAGAGATTGCCCCGGGGCACCTGTTACCCTGGCTAAGCCCCCTGCTTTTTCCTGCAGAGCTGTTGTTAGGTTTGAACTGCCAGCCCTTCAGTTAGCAGCCAAGCCCTTAGCCATTGTGCCACCGGGGGGGTGGGGGGGGCTCCTTCTTGAACCACCTAGGGACCTTATATACCAATTAACATTTCTTTAAAAATATCCATCCTCCCAACCCAATGACCCGCGACCCCCACACTCCCGATGGCTCCTCTGATCACGTTTCCAGGTGCAGCTGCCGCCTTGGTTTCAAGAGCTCTTTTAACTTGAACTTCTCCATCAGTGGGCTCCAAGGTCGGCCACCAAGGCCCGCTGTCCTATAGCACAACTCTGCCCTGCCCTCTCCCTAAAGAAACTTCGATAAGGATCTTTATACCAGTGCTTGCTGTAACTGCAAGTTCTGTTTAAGTCATTACACGTATTTACACTAATTATGTAGTTAGATGTAATTACACTAATTGTATAAAGGCACAACAATCAACTAAGGCTTGAGAGAACAAAGGGAATCTGCCCAGAAAACCTTCCCCAGAGGACAGAAGGGGGCCAGCGGGAGCCTTGGGGCATGGTCTGGCCTGGCACCTCAGCCTGCACACAGTAGGTGCTCAGACATTTCCAGGGAATGGAACTGGCTGTCTCTCTTGAGACAGCTGGCCTGGGGCCACAGGAGACTTGGTTCACACCTCAGCCTTGGCCAGCAGTTGACTTTATGTCCCCCAAGCATTTTGGACAGGTGAAAGGAAAACAATCAAGTCACTCTCCTGTTCAGAAACACTCCATGGCTCCCTGCTGCCTACAGAATAAAGTTCAGTCTCGGCAGTTTATACTCAGGCCTTCCAAGATGGGTCTCTGATGTCTATCTTCTACCCCGTGTTTAGACGTCCCCAAGCATCTATGCTTAAACCAGTCACCGTCGGGTCCACTCTGACTCATGGCGACCCCGTGCGTGTCAGAGTAGGATTGCACTCCACAGGGTTTGCAAAGCTGATTTTTCGCAAGTAGACAATTTTTCTTCTGAGCCTCATCTGGGTGGGCTCGAACCTCCAACCTCTTGGTTAGCAGCCGAGCATGTTAACTGTTTGTACCACCCAGGCACTCCCCACCCGCAGTCCAAACAGAGCGGCTGACCTTCCGCGCCACTGCCCACACAGTACCCTCCACTCGGGGTTGGGTTAACCTGTAAGAATGGTATGCACAGTTTTGTATTGCGCAAGGTACGCAAGGCTTCACTGTATTTACTTGCTAATCTGTGGCTAGCAATTTCACATGTGATTTGCCACATTGTTAATGTGGTGGCGGACAGGTGAAATTGTACACTGCAGATTGGTGGGAAGGCACAATCGGACCTGCGTGTACCTTGCTTACTGGGTAATCCAGCCCTGCCTCCACCTCACAGCCCTCCTACCTCTGGCTCCCCTGCCAAAATCCTACCTACTACTCAAAAAAACCCAAACCCATCCACTCAATTCTGACTCAGTGACCCTATAGGGCAGTGCAGAACTGCCCCGTTGCATTTCCAAGAAGCAGCTGGCAGATTCGAACTGCCGACCTTGTGGTTAGCAACCGTAGCTCTTAACCACCGCGCCACCAGGGCTCCTCCTGATTCCTCCAGTCCTGACAAACCATGTCCCTCTATAAAGCTTTCCCAGTCCTCCCAGAGGGAAACCTGGCTGTCTCCCTGCCCTGATCGCCCACAGCTCTTAATTTGTAATTCTCTGATGACACAACACTTTTTTGACCCATCAGGGTCTTCTGTGGCCATGCCCGTCTCTGCCCGTAAAGTGAGTCTCTCCAGGGTGAAGACGACCTCTGCCCATCACGGTATCCTCAGCCCTCGGCACAGGGCAGAGCTAAGATGGGTGTGATGAATGAATGAATGGGTGAGTGAGCCCCTCCCTGTGATAATGACAACATATTGATGAAAAAAAGCTGCAGGAGCCTCTTAAGCCTATTGTGGCACAGGGAGGTCAGGGAAGACCCCTGGAAGTGATAACGTCTGGACAGAATCTTGGAGGCTAAGTGGGGGTCTGGCAGGGAGAGAAGAATGAGCCAGGTAGGGGGATCACACGGAAAAGGGCACAGAGCAGAGAACACAGGGTCCGCAGGGTTGATTACGGCTGGGGATGCAAGCAGCAACGCCAAGTACAGGACTGTCGCTGGCTGTAGTCAAAAGTTCAACAAACAATGGCCTTGAATGAGTTTCCATCTCTTCTACCTCCATCAGCGCTGGTGACTGTGTGTTAGCCACGTATTGTTGTTTTCAGTTTTCAACTCATAGTGACCCCATGCGACAGAGCAGAACTGCCCCACACAGTTTCCTCGGGTGTCATCTTTACAGGAGCAGATCGCCAGGTCTTCCTCCCATGGAGCCGCAGGGTAGGTTCAAATCACCAAACTTTCCCTTTAGCAGTACAGAGCTTAACCACTGCACCACCAGGGCCAGGCTATCAGGATGGGGCAATAAAAGCCTATTCACTCCTCCTCCTTTAGGTGGGGGCTGGTGAGATGGTGCTATGTACAGTTTCCAGAAAGTTCTACAGGGACCTTCAGGGGACCACGCCAGCTGTGGGCAGCTGACATCTAAGGCATCAGGGCTCTGCCTTTCAGATGCTCATGCTTGGTGGAGGACAGACAGAGGGAAAGGCAAGAAGCTGTTCTAGGTCCAAGGGGCGTGACAGCCCCCCTCTCGGACTGAGGGGCCTTGAGAGAGGGCAGGGCCCAATGCTGGGGCCCCTACAATGCTGCGTAACAGCCCACAGTACCTCCCAAGCACTGTTTATGGGGCTTTGCAAATACTAACCCATGGAGTCCTCCCAAAAACCCCAGGAAAGAACAATCATTATGCCCATTTTACAGAAGAGTAAATAGTGATGTGCCCAGGATCTGATTCGGCAGCGTGGGCTGCAAATCTAGTCTGTTCTAGAATCTGCTCTAACCGTAACGCCACGCTGTCTCTGGGTGGACAAACCCTGGAGAGTCCGAGATGGCTTGCTGAGACCAGTCCCAGGCCTGGGAGCCTGTGGGCTTGTCAGGACGATGCCCAAAGTGAGGTGCCCATCCCCACCCCCTGCACAGTACCGCCTGCTAGAGCAGCCCCCAGACCAGGGGACCACAGCCTGAGCAGAGTCTGGACACTCTGCTTCAGGGTTCCTGGTCCCCACCTAGCCACCTAGCACACAGGCCCAGCCTCTGGACACAGGCCCCACCCCTGGCACACAGGCCCTCCCCGCTTGCCCGCCCCACATACAGGCTCCACCTCTTGCACAAGGTCCTGCCCTACCCCTGTACAAGGCCCCACCCATTGCAAGGCCCCGCCCATTGCAAGGCCCCACCCCTGGCACACAGGTCCCACTCCCTGCACAAGGCCCCGCCCCAACCCCTGCATCAGGCCGGGGTTGCTGCCCTACCTCGGGGTTCTCCTGGCCCGGGGGCCTGTCTTCCTTTTTCTTTTTGGTGGCCTGAGCTCCCTGAGATGGCTCCTCCGTGGGCGGCCGTGGCTCCCCCGAGCTCTCGGGCTGCGTCTGCACTTGAGGCTGAATGATGATAACCTGGAAGAGGTGGTGGAGTGAGGGGCGCCTGGGCGGGGGGCGGGGGCCGGGAAGGGCCGGACTTGTCTGCCAGAGGGGTGAGCAGGCCAGGGCAGATCAAGGGGAGCGAGGAGCTTGTGCCGAGGTCCCCGCTCTGCAGGACACCTCCACCTGGCTGTTCCTGCCCCCAACGACACTTTCCACCTTGTACAAGGGCTGAGAGAGGAGCAGGAAGGTCTGGGTTCAGATCCTGCCCCACCCTTGTTTCCCAGCTGTGTGGCCTTGGAGAGGTCACTTGGTCTCTCTGAGCCTCAGCTTCCTCATCAGCGAAATCTTCCCAACACCCACCTCCTTGGAAACTGAGAAGATTCAGGTGCATGGGCTCCAGGGAGGCTGGTCTGTTTATCCCCAGCTCAAATGCAGGTAAACTGAGGCAGAGAGGGATCAGTCTACCCCCTGCCTGAGGTCTTCAAGTCAGAAAGTGGAGTGGGGGGGCGGGGGGCTGGCACGTCATGAGGTCTATCTGGCTGCAGCTTCCAGGGCCCGCCCACTTCCCCAGCCAGTCCCATGAGCCCCCAGGCCAGTGTCTCAGGCCCCCAAACCTGGTCTGGGAAGGGGTGGAATGACTCCTCAGTTCTCCTACTCTGACCTGAGGGGCCCTGCCCATCCTGGGGGTGGGGAGGGGTGGGGAAAGTGGGGCCAGGGTGGGCTCCAGACCCCACTGAGCCTCACCCAGGGTGGCCCCACTTTGCCCAGCCTTCCTGGGGTCCAGGATAAAATTTGGTTTGATCAAAGGAAGGATCTGAGGCTAAGAACCAAGTCTGAAATCAAGGTACCCAGCTCAGCCTCTCCCGGGGTGGGAAGTCCTTCCAGTGGCCGTCCCTGTCACTCAACGGTTTCACTTTATGTTTCTGCACAGGGACTTGGGAAGAACTGTCTCCTTCATGGATCCCGGGAAAAGCTGGCAGCCAGGTCTGGCCCAGCCAGGCACCACGCGAACGTGAACTTCTAAGAACATGTGGTGACTGTCTTGTGACTTTAAGGCTCTTAAGCACCAAGAAAAACTGCAAGCCTTTTCTTGGCTGGCTTACTTGGCCGGCTTACGGGAGACCACTTTGCTCTCCTTTGTATCAGCTTTTTAAAACCCTAGAATTCTCAGGCTGGGGAAAAAGTGCCCCTTTTTTATATTCAAGGTAAGAAATACACTGAGATTCCCAATAGAAAAAAGACAAACCAGTCATACATCAGGAGGTGGACTTCTTTAAATATACAGGGAAAACAGCCATGCTTAACAATAACCAAAGGAATCCAACTTACGACAACGAGGGGCCTGTTCACATCTAGTGAACGAGCAAAAAGCGTTTAAAACGTCAACACTGAGTGCTGCTGTGGCTGTTGAGAGACAAGCACATTCGTTCAACAAGCTTCTGCTAAGCTCCCCCTCTGAAGCAGGCACCATGTTCGAGGACACCGTTAGAGGGCAGGAGGACTTGAAAGCATGAAACTCGTAGAAATACACGTTATGCAATAACATACGGTTGCGTGAAAGTCGAGTAAACATTTGGGATGGAATACAGAAGGGACACTGGTCAGACGGGATGGCCTGGTGGACAGCAGGCCTTGAATGGGGACAGAGGGTGTCATGGATTGAACTGTGTCCCCCCAAAATATCTGTCAACTTGGCTAGGTTGTGATTCCCACTATTGTATGATCGTCTACCGTTTTGTCATCTGAAGTGATTTCCCTATGTCTTGTAAATCCTATCACTATAATGTAATGAGGTAGATTGGTGGCAGTTATGTTGATGAGACCTATGAGATTAGATAGTGTCTTAAGCCAATCTCTTTTGAGATATAAAGAGAGAAGCCAACAGAGAGATATGGGGACCTCCCGCCACCATGAAAGCAGTGCCGGGAGCAGAGCACATCCTTTAGACCTCAGATTTGTGCACTGAGATGCTCCCAGATCGAGGGAAGATTGATGACAAGGACCTTCCTCCAAAGCCTTCCCCTGGAGCCAGCAACCTGAATTTGGACTTCTAGCCTGCTGGACTGTAAGAAAATAAACTTCTCTTTGTTAAAGCCATCCACCCGTGGTATTCCTGTGATAGCAGCACTAGGTGACCAAGACAGAGGTGAAGAGGCCCAACCTAGGAAATGATACTAGTGCACACAGTTGATGCACTCAGCTACTAACCAGCAGCTTGGAGGCTCAGGTCCGCCCAGAGGTGCCTCGGAAGAAAGGCCTGAGGATCTACTTCCAAAAAATCGGCCCTTGAAAACCCTGTGGAACACACTTCTACTCTGACACATATGGGGTCGCCATGAATTAGAGTCAACTCGACGGCAACTGTTTGGTTGGGGTTTTACATGGTCCTGGAGCCCTCACCTAGCCGCGATCACAAGGCAGGTCGGAGGGGAACAGGAAGAGGGTCTTAGCCTTAAATCCTGGCAAAACAAATCATAGGAGATTTTCCATTCCAGCACCTGGGGTCTAAAAAAGTGCTCGGCTCTGACCCCACCAGCATGGAGCTCTTCCCCACTCACTCATCCACCCACACGTTCGTCAATAATCCAGTGAACGGGGTAAGGCAACCATCAACCAGTCATTCTTTGTCCGTTCGTATTAATTCATTCAGCCGCATATTCTTGTAAGCACAGAATCATTCATTCATACCCCATTCACTCATGTGCCAATTCATTAATTCCATCCATCCGTCCGTCCGTCCGTCCACCCACCCATCCCATCCCATCGCATCCCATCCCATCGTCCACTCACACCTCTGCTCATTCACTCCATCACCTGGCCAGCCTGGTTCAGCCCGGGTCTCGTTCCTCCGGCCCCTCTGGGACCCCTGCACAGTGTGTGTGGCACACCCTCCCTGGAGCTGGCCCCGGGGCACTCACCTTGTTGTCGGCACTGATGAGGAGGGGCTGGACTTTGATGCTGTCGCTGACCACAGACACAGTGGTGCTGGGGGTGATGGCGGTGGCATTGCTGGGGGAGGTGGAGATGATGGCGTAGGCCACGCCGGCGCTGCTCAGAGGAGAGGTGACAGTGGCGGGCTCGGCGCGGGCCTGGGGCTGGTTGCCGGGCGCTGGCACATGGCTGACGGTGTTGTTGGCAGTGGGGAGGGCCGGGCTGGGGTTCTTGATACTGACCACAGTGGCCTTCTGGAAAGTTGGGGGCTGCTTGGGGGGCCGGTCCCGGCCCGGGGTGACTGGGAGGCTGTCTGGAATCAGAGTCTTTGGCCTAACCTGGGGGTAAGGGACAGATGCATGGTCAGACAGACAGGCAGAGCGATAGCTCGAGAGGTGCATGGAGGGACAGCCCTGAGCAGAGCCAGGACTCAGGAACGGACAGCGACTGTGATGTCCCATGGCAGAGGTGAAGGGACAGCAGCACAGAGAGCCTGGGGCACTCAGCCAAGCCCCCGATGCTCCGTGTCCTGGGCTTGCAGCAGATGGCCCCAGGGGTTCAGGGGAAGCCTCTCAGGCTAAGGCCCTCTGCATCAACGAAAAGGGGGAGCAGAGAGGAGGCACGTGGCAGGGGGGTCCGTTCAGTTCCAATCTGCACATGCCAAGTCCCAACACAGGCAGGGTCAGCCTTGGCGCCGGAGGTTGGAGGGTGCTGCCCGGCAGCGGGTCAGGGTCCAGAGGGGCTGTAGGCTGCGGACCCTGCACAGTCCTGCCTCCTGATCTGGGTGGGGGTTGCTGGCATGTCCCCTGTGAAAATCACAGGACTATACACGTGTGACTGGTAATAAGAAGCCCACATAAAACAAGGGAGTCTAAGGGCTTTGTGGGCTGACGCGGGCAGCCCATGAGGGGGTCAGGTCACGGCCAGTCCTGGCTACTCCAGGACCCGTGCAGCCTTGGGCCAACACCTGTGCTCAGGTACACAGCAGGTGCTCAGTGAAGCTGAGTTAGTGACAATAAGGGCACGGGTTAATAATCAGCAGGCATTTGCCCTGCACCAGGCGCTGTGATAAACGCTTCATGTCGGCGGATTCAAGCTTGCAGCCACCAGGAAGGGGGTTCCTGTGTGAGGCCCCTGAAATGAGGTGCTCAGGCCAGAACGGTTATGAGGCCCAGTGACCCGTCCAAAGTGGCAAGCCCAGGACGATGGCCTCCTGGGGTGGAGCCCAGGGCACCGGGCCCCAGCATCTACGCGGCCTCCCAAAAGGCATCGTCTCGTCACTTCCTCCACTGTGACCCACAGTTAAAAACACGCGTTACATCGTGACCCAGAAGAGGCGCAAACAGTTCGAGAAACAACGCTTCTGATGCAGCTTGATGTTTTCTAGTCTAGCCTAGCCTAGTTTATTTCATTAAAAAAAAAAAAAAAAATCTGGTTATGACCCACTAAATTGATTTCAAAATTCCTCCCATGTGGAAAACACGATCTGGTCCAATTGTCTCCATTGAAGAGTGGGCAGAGGAAGCTGAGAAGGGAAGGCACAGCCAAGGGAGAGACCCCAAGAGCAGGGTCCCCCCCAGCTCAGCGCCCACCTGACAGTGCAGTGCTGATGGGATTACGTTATGGATTGAATTGTGTGCCCCCAAATATGAGCTGGAATCCCAACCCCTGTACCCGTGGATGTGATCCTGTTTGAAAACAGGGCTTTCTCTGTATGTTAATGAGGCCATACGATGTAGGGTGGGTCCTAAACCTCATCACTTCTGAGGTATAAAAACAAATTAGGTACAGCAGCGAGCACAAATGGGGGAACGCAGGTGTCACGTGAGGATCGCCAGGCAGCTGAGGAACACGGGGGCAGCCAACCGACAAGGAAGGAGTCGACCCGGGCGAGACCCCGATGTGGACGTTAATGTCCAGAACCGTCAGTCGATGTCTGTTCCTTCAAGCCACCGGCTCCTGCTGTTTGTGTTACAGCAGCAGCAAGGAGACTAATACGGACCAGAATCCAGAGAGGAGACAGGCAGACAACAGGCAGCCCGTGGCCCGCTGCGGGGCAGCTTACCTGAGGTAGCACTGCTGCTCCTTGCCCGGCCAACCTCTGCAAGGAGCTGACCTGAGGACCAGTGACAGGCACTGCAGTGGTGGTTCCCAAAGCCTGCGAGACAGAGAGGGTGGTGGGCTGAGGCCAGGTGGGGCCTGGGAGAGCCATCTCCATTTGTCTCTCTTTGATTAGGATTTCTCTCATCACAAAAGTAGTATGTGTTCATGGAAGAAATTTTGGAAACTAGAGAAATAAAAAGAATAGCACCCCCAGAAAACAATCATTCTCTCTTTTTTTTTTTTTTACATCCATTCCTTGTTATATAGTAGTTTCTGTTTTTAAATTTTTTTTTTTTTTTTACATAGCTATACATAGAACGTTGCAACCTGTCAGTGGACGTTGCAACCTGTCAGTGGTTTGAACCCAGCAGTGGCTTGGTGGGAGAAAAGACCTGGCGATCTGCTCCCATCAGATTACAGCCTTGGAAACCCTACAGGGCAATTCTACTCTGTCCTATAGGATCTCTGTGAGTTGGAATCGACAAGCCGACACCCAACAACATTTCTACTTTTTCTTAATGATACGGGTTAAGATTTCCCAACGTTGCTACAACCTTTCCAATCACCCCTGCACAATGGCTGGAGAGCATTAATTCAGGTAGAGGTATTTTTCAGGTCCTTGATCCACAACCCCACTACATTCCTCAGAAAGTGGGGTTTGGGGAGGAGGAGGGACTTGGGCACGCCCTGACACAGCCCTTGAATCCAGCACCCCCTCCCATTCGGGGCTTTCGCCAATGTATCATGGCTGCTAACTGAAAGGCTGCAGGTTCAAGTCTACCCAGAGGCGCCTTGGAGGACAGGCTTGGCTATCCACTTCTGAAAAGTCAAGCCACTGAAAACCCTATGGAGCACAGTTTTACTGACACACGGAAGGTCGCCATGAGTCGGAGCTGACTCGACGGCGGCTGGTTTTTACTGGTCCAATGCATCATGGGATGGCATGCCAGCAATGACTGGGCATTTGGAGAGAGGAGAGGGGAACAACCTCTCAGTGACTCCAGGCCCACACAACACAGGGATGTGTTTTGGGCACCTGCTTGCCCCAAGTCTCCTTCTGTGGGAACCATCGCTGCTCACAGTCCCTGCTGAAGGGGCAGCTCCAGACAGCCATGTCTGTACCCCATGAGCCTGCCCCCGAGGATAAGGCCCACTGGACTCAAAGCCAGCCATGCCATGGTCACTTCTCTAGTGATACAGGAGACCTCGACTCTGTGTGGGCAACGGGCAGGCCGTGCCCCGTCTGCAGGCCACCAGCAAGAGAAGGCCAGCTGGGAGGTAGGGTGAGGGATGGGATGAGCAGGAAGAAGCTGAGTCAATGCCACCGCAATAGAGCTCTCAGCAGCCGAGAGAGCGAGTGAGCAAGCGAGCGAGCAAGCAGGAGAAGCCGGAACCACCTAAGACACAGCATATGGGCCAGATCCTGGACGCCCAGCACTGTGGAGCCGGCTGTACTCCCTGTCCCTGGGTTCTGGGGGACTTGCAGCCATTCAAGCCTCCCTCCCCATGTTCTTCCCCAGACAGTATCTCTATTCACCCCGTACATTTTTTAAAAAACAATTTATTCTATTTTTTATTATTGTTGAAAGTATACACAGCAGAACATAGCCCAATTCAACAGTTTCTACAGGGACAAGTCAGCAACACTGATTACATTCCTCAAGTTGTGCAGCCATTCTCACCCGCCTTTTCTGAGTTGTTCCTTCTCCGTCAACATAAACTCACTGCCCCTAAGCCTCCTATCTGACCTTTAGAGTTGCTATTGTCAGTTTGATCCCATATAGACGGTTCTTTAAAAAAGCACAATGCTCAAGGCCGGCATTCTTTACTAATTAAGCTCAACTATTGTTTGGCTTCAGAAACCCTGGTGGCATAGTGGTTAAGTGCTACGGCTGCTAACCAAAGGGTCAGCAGTTCGAATCTACCAGGCCCTCCTTGGAAACTCTATGGGACAGCTCTACTCTGTCCTATAGGGTCACTATGAGTCAGAATCAACTCGATGGCACTGGGTTTGCTTTTTTTTATTGTTTGGTTTAGAGAAGACTTCAAGAAATATTTTTGGTTTAGGATTAAGATTTAAAGATCATCCCAGGGCAATAGTTTTGGGGGTTCGTCCAGCCTCTATATCTCCAGGAAGTCTGGAATCTGTGAGAATTCAAAGTTCTGTTCTGCATCTCCCCGCCTTTTGACCAGGATCCTGCTGCAGAAGAAATGTAACGCCCCGTGTACATCTTCAGCAGCCTCTTCTCCCAGCCAGAGGCAACCTGGGGGATGGCTCACGGTGGACACAGCGCGTGGCCCTCCCCGCCAGTGCCATAGGTAAGAAAAATTTAAAAAGGCACCTAGGGTAGAAAGGAAGTAGTAAAGCTGCGTTTGTTTGCAGATGACATTATCATCTACATAGGAAATCTTACAGAATCTACCAAAAATGCTGTTAGAACTAAGACTCTTAGCTAGGCTGCAGGATACATCGATATACAAAAGGCAACTGTATTCCCATATACTAGTCACCAACATTCAGAAACTGAAAATTCTATTAAAACGCCATTTGCAACGGTATCAAGAAATAGTCACGGATAAATCTGAGTAGAAGTGTAAAACTTGTACACTGAAAACGTCTAAACGCCGCTGAGATAAAAACAATTATAAAGTAAACAGAGACACCATATTCATAGATCGCAAAGCTCAGTACTGATATCAATTCTCCTCCAGCGGAACTATAGATTCCATACAGCCCCAAACAGAATCTCAGCAGGCTTTGTTTTTTGGTAGAAATCGACAAGATGATTCTAAAATGTATACTGAAATGCAAAGGACCTACAGTAGGCAAAACAACCCTGAAACAAACAAGTAACCACCAACCAACAAAGGCAAAGGGCTTGCCCTGCCTGATTTCAAGATCTACTATAAAGCTACAGTAATGAAGACAGGGTGGTACTGGCGTCAGGATACACACACAGTTCAGGGGAAGAGAAGTGAGGCCAAACAGACTCACACATACACGGTCAACTGACAAAGATCCAAGCAAAGATCCAAGGACAATGAATCCAGTGGGAAAACGATGGTCTTTTCACAAACGATGCTTGAACAAGCAAAGGCTTCTTAGATAGAACACCAAAAGCTGAATCCGTCTAAGAACAAACTGATAAACTGAACTGCAACAAAATTATGAACTTCTGCAGTTGGAAAGATGGTGTTAAGAGAATCAGAAAACAAGCCACAGTTTGGGGGGAAAAAAACAAACTCGCAAATCACCCATCTGATGAGAGACTTGTATCCAGAATATGTAAAAGAACTCCTGACACTCGATAATAAGATTAAAGGAGCAAAAGATTTGAATAAATACATCATTAGAGAAGATACATGACAGCAAATAAGCACGTGAAAAGACACCAGACACCACCAGTTATTAGGAAAGGCAAATTAAAACCGTAATAAAGCACTTGCTGTTAGCCACTGTCAAGTTGGCCCCCACTCGTGGGGACCCCAAGCACAATGGAACCAAACAGGCCAGGTTCCATGCCATCCCAGGACTGGTTGCAGCTCGGACTGCTGTGATCCATCGGGTTTTCATTAGTTGATTTTTGGAAGCAGATCGCCAGGCCTTTCTTCCCCGTCCACCTTAGTCTGGAAGCTCCGCTGAAGCCTGTTCAGCGTCCTAGCAACACGCAAGCCTCCAGTGATGCAGGTGATGGCTGCACGTGAGGTGTACTGGCCAGAATCGAACCCGGGTCTCCTACCTGGATGGCAAGAATTCTACCATGAAACACCAAACAACGACTGATCAAGTGCTGGCGAGGACACGCAGCAACCGCAACTCTCACACATGCTGGTGGGAATGTAAAATGGTGCAACCACTCTGGAAAACCGCTCGGCAATTTCTTCAAAAGCAGAATATACATTTACCATCCGACCCACCCACTCCTAAGCGTTACCCAAGAAAAAGGAAAGCACACGCCCATACGAAGACCTGTACCCAAAAGCTCAAGGGTCTTTACTGGTAACAGCCAAAGACTGGGAACAGCCCAGGTGTCCATCAACAGGTACCCGGATAAACCATGGTCTAGCCACACGGTGCAATGTCACTCAGCAATAAAAAGGAATGAGTTGTTGACACGCGCTACGCTATGGACGACTCTCAAAGTAATTCTGCTGAATGAAAGACGCCAGACAGCCCCCCAAAAAGAGAATACGTATGATACTATTTATATCAATTTCTAGAAAATGTGAACTAATTGACAGTAACAGAAAACAGATCAGAGCTTGCCTGGGGTTGGGGGTGTGGGGTGGGAGACAGGGATTACAAAGGGGTGTGAGGAAGTTTTCGGGGGTGAAGAATACGTTCACGACCTTGATCTGGCTACGGTGTCACAGCTGTACGCACGTGTCCGTTTTATCCTATCGTATACTTCAGATTTGTGAAGTATACTGTTTCCCTATTACACCTCAATAAAGCTGTTCAACCAACTCCCCTCCTTATCTCCCCCCTTACTTCATTTCTCTCCACCCCCAAAATGCATAAAACCAAAATGACACAGCAGAGGGTCTCAAACCCTGCAGATCAGAGCTCCTTCTCCCGAGGGTGATGGCATGGCTCCCCCTCCCCGAATCTGCCGTCTGCCCCCAGTGGGCCAGACTTCCTGAGGCCCAGCTCCTTCAAGCCAGCTGCCAGCCTCTCTGGGTGGAGCCGGGTTATCCACATCTGACTGGAAACTCACTGAGGACATTTGTCGGAACAGAGCTCCAAATGCAGTGCAGAGTGTGTTAAAAACAGACACAACCATTTTATGGGGAAGCATCTCGATTATTAATGTGGTTTTATGTCCCTCAGCCAACCCCGCGACCCTGGCTTTGTGAGTGAGGCTGCAACCGCGTCCCAGGCACTGCTCGCTTTTCCCAAACACAGATGCTGGGGTTGGGAATGGTCGCTTCCTGTTACAGGGGCTCTGCCCCCACTCTGGCCCCATCCCGCCAGCAACAGGGTGAGCAGAGAAGGCCTAGTTTCTCCTGACTGGATCTACCAACACACCAGTGTCACCATGAACTTGTCAGCCACCAGACTCCGGGTCCAGCCCAGACCGTTGGTGGGGGGGGGGGGGGTTGGCACAGAACAGCCACCTGATTCATAAGCTTCCAGATGGTTCTGCCAACCTGGGACCTCAGGTTGAGAACCAACTGGCCTGTCCCTCTAGCAGGTTCCACAATCTAAAGGTCCGCGTGACATTATGCTGAGTGAAATTAGTTGCGAAAGGCAAATATTGCATGACCACTATTATAAGAAGACTGGAAAAAGATTAAACACAGAAGAAAATATTATTTGATGGTTACGAGGGTGGGGAAGGAGGGAGAGGGGTATTCGCTAACTAGATAGTACACAAGAATTATTTCAGGTGAAGGGAAAGACAACACACAATACAGGAGAAGTCAGCACAACTGGGCTAAACTGAAAGCTAAGAAGTTTCCTGAATACAACCAAACACTTAAGGGACAGAGTAGCAGGGATAGGGGTCTGGGGACCATGGTTTCAGGGGACATCTAGGTCAACTGGCAGAACAAAATGTATCAAGAAAACATTCTGCATCCCACTTTGGTGAGTGTCGTCTGGGGTCCTAAATGCTAGCACACAGCCATCTAAGATGTATCAATTGGTCTCAACCCACCTGGAACAAAGGAGAATGAAGAACACCAAAGATACAAGGCAAATATGAGCCTACGGGACAGAAAGGGCCACATAAACCAGAGACTCCATCAGCCTGAGACCAGAAGAACTACATGGCGCCCGGCTATAACAGGGAACACAACAGAGAATTCCCAATGCAGCAGCACAACAGTGGCATGCAGGTCTCAAATTCCTGTAAGAAGAGCAGGCTTATGGTCTGACTGAGACTGGAGGGGCCCTGGAGGTCATGGTCCCCAGACCCTTTGTTAGCCCAAGACAGGAACCATTCCCAAAGACAACTCTTCAGACAGGAATTGGACTGGACTATAAGACAGATGATACTGGTGAGGAGTGAGCTTCTTGGCTCAAGTAGACACGTGAGACTATGTGGGCAACTCCCGTCTGGTGGCAAGATGAGAAGGAAGAGGGGGACAGGAGCTGGCTGAATGGACACGGGGAATACAGGGTGGAGCGGAGGAGTGTGCCTTCTCTTTGGAGGGGAGCAGCTAGGAGTACACAGCAAGGTGTGTATAATTTTCTGTATGAGAGACTGACTTGATTCGTAAACTTTCACTTAAAGCACAATAAATTAAGTAAAAATAAATGACGGTCCACGTGGGCACTTCCCACCAGTGGTTTCCTGGGGTGAGCACCCCACCAGCAGTGGGTGGGCCAAGCTGAGTGGCCTCCAGGGAGCAGGCATTCCGGCATGGGTAGAGGGTTGACCAGAAGACCCTAGAACCCAGGACCCAGAATGCACCCAAGACCTGGGAGCCAGGGAGCAGGAACAGACCTGCTTTCCTGGGGACTTTCTTCTGGCTTGTTGTTAGGTGCCATCTAGTCGGTTCCGACTCATGGTGGCCCTATGTACAACAGAACGGGACACTGCCTGGTCCTTTGCCATCCTCACAATCATTACTACGTTTAAGCCCGTTGTTGCAGCCACTGTGTCAGTCCATTTCATTTAGGGTCTTTGTCTTTTTTGCTGACCCTCTACCTTACCAAGCATGATGTCCTTCTTCAGGGACTGATTCCTCCTGACAACGTGTTCAAAGTACGTGAGACGCAGTCTCGCTTTCCTTGCTTCTAAGGAGCATTCTAGTTGTACTTCTTCCAAGACAGATTTGTTTGCTGTTCTGGCAGTCCACGGTATATTCAACATTCTTTGCCAACATCATGACTTAAAGGCATGAATTCTTCAGTCGTCCTTATTCACTGTCCAGCTTTTGCATGCATGAGGCGATTGAAAACCCAATGACTTCGTTCAGGCACACCTCAGTCCTCAAAGCGAGATCTTGGCTCTTTAACACTTTTAAAAGGTCTTTTGCAGCACACTTGCCTAGCGTAGTATGTCTGGCTAAGATGCCCCAAACATGTCCAGATGGCAGCCAGTGCGGAGGAGGGGGCGCCGTGTGTGCCGCTGCCGTGTTCTGTGTGCGCTCGTGTGTACGCATGCACATACTTCCTCGAGCCCATGTGCACCTGTGTGAGTCCCCTGCGTGTCCCTCTCTGCTGTAAATCTGCTCCTGTGGGCAATGCTGGTGGGTGTGAGGCTCACAACGTGTGTCTGCTTCTGGGTGTTACTGGTCACCAGTCTCCCTGGGCACCCACGTTGGTGTGATCACACGTCTTTCTACAAATTCTTGGCTGGGAACTTTTCTCTGTGCCCATGTGTCTTACAGGGCCAGTATGTGGTTCTCAGCCTTCCTGTCTGGTCGGGGCTTGGCCTTCCCTCCTGACCTGGGGCGCTGGCGACTCCTGAACATCCATCCTCAGGAATTCACAATCAGGGAGGGAAAAGAGGAAGGAGGGGGGCTCAGAGGGACAGATGGACAGAGGCTGTGGAGAGCTGGGCCCTGAGAGGGCTGGGGAGAGAGACAGGGAGAGCTTGGCTTTGACCTTGTTCTCGGGAACCACACAAGAAAGAAACAACCCACCATGCCAATCCCCATAGAGGACTGTGGGAAAAACAGAGCCTCTGGGTGCACCCCAACTTACCTGTCAACTCCATGAACTACAGTACTCTGACCTGGCTCCTGGTGCCATCCCGGTGCCTGACCCTGACCCCACCAACCACTGGCATTTCTACCCACTGCCAGGAAGTCCAGGGACTGGCACCTTTCTAAGTCCGAATGTGGAGAGACCTCTGGCACTTGGGTCCCCTCTGTGCCAGGCAAGCGGGAGGGACAGATGCTGTGCTCACCAAGGGCCTACACCCCGGGCACCAACAAGGTGATGATCCTCTGAGCCAAAGCCCAATGGCCCTGTGGTTTTGGGAGGAGCTTGTTACAGGCTGCCAGGCAGGGTCCCCCCGCTTCCCTGCTTCTGGAACCCCAAATCACCTCTGGCTGACCCTCCATCCTCTGTCATTGTGATGCAGGCTTCCGATGTCCTAAGATCTCCAGTGACTTGCCTTTCCCTGGGCTCTCAGGCGTCCCCACGTGCGTTCTCCCACGTCTTTATAAACCTTTAATTAACAAGCTGAAAAGACATTTTATCTGGCAAGGGCTGACCTTTCTGCTCCGAGCTGGAATTTATCGATAGCGGCAGGAACAATCATCTCAGAGGCTGTTCCATGAGCGCGGACAGTTTATGGCACACTTTCGTCAAGATAAATGAGCTCCTTATGACTACACTTACAGCTCTAAGCATTGTAATAGGGGGAAAACAGCCGTAAAAGTCAAAGACAACTTCACATTTTTCCTGCACCGGCTGAGTCCCTTGGCAGTCCGGAAAACCTCAGAGAAACTCAGACACAGCACAGACGGTGGGGAGGTGCGATGGAACAGGTATTGCTTCTCCCAGGGCGGAAAGCCTCGCCTGGCTTTAGCAAAATGTGCCCAGCTAGCAAGTGTTTGATGAGCACACGCTGGTCCTGACCCCAGGGGGGCGACCGGGCTCTGGGTGGGCTCGAGTTCTGGCTCCAACACCAGCTGCATTGGGCCCTCGGCTCTCTGAGCCACAAGAAAACCGTCCCTGCTGCCCAGGGCTGCGAGGATTAAACAGAGCCAGGCGCAGAGGACCAGCATGGCGCCTGGTGCCAGAAGAGGCCTGGGACGCACTGTGCAGAGGGTGAGCAGAAGACTGGCCTTGCCTGGAGCTGGGGAGGGACGTGGCCGTGCTAGGTGGGGCAAGAGTGCAGTGAGAGGTGCCCTGGGAGGAAGGTCCACCTTGGTGCCAAGGCAGCGACGCGGGCCTCCACATTAGCCTGTCCAGGTGCAAACCCTGGCGTGGGCGCCGTGTTCTTGGGAAGCCCAGGAAAGTCCCCCGCACCTTCTAGCACCCACTTCTTCACCTCCAAATGGGCTGCATGTACCCCTCTCCCCCCATCACCAGGGTAAATACAGTAGTGCGGAGAAGTGAGCAGAGGGAGAAAGGAAACCAGCCATCCACACGGCTTTGGGCCAGCCCTGCACTGGCAGGCTTCCTGTCTCCTTCTACGGCGTTTCCTTCTGTGCAGAGGACAGACACTGCCCTGCACTGTGTCCTGTGCTTTCTCGAAACATGAGGTCAGTGTAAACTCCAGGACCGTTCCCCCGTGGGGTGAAGGTGCGTCAACCCTGGTCCTGCTACAGGGGTGAGTTATGGGTGAACTGTGTCCCCAAAAAAGATGAGCCGAAATCCTAACCCCAGTACCTGCGAAGGTGACCGTGTTTGGAAACGGGGCCTTTACAGATGCTATCAGTTAACGCGAGGTCATCCTGCAGTAGGGTACTCCTGATCCTGTCTGAGTGCTGTCCTTGTAAAGAGGAGACGGTACATAGAGACGGAGAGACAGAAAAGAGGGCCGTGCGAAGGTCCATCTGCACCCCAGGACGGCCTGGGGCAACCAGAAGCCGGAAAAGGCAAGGAAGGGTCTTTCCCTAGAGCCCTCAGAGGGAGCGGGGCCCTGCTGACATCCTGAATTCGGACTCAGACTGTGAGGAATATGTGTCTGTTCTCACAGGCCACCCAGCATGTGGTACTTTGTTGCGGCAGCCACAGGGCGCTAAGGTCCCCCCTGCCACGGGTGCTGCTGGCCTGCTTGGTTCTGGCCTCCCTGGACCCCTGTGAAGCACCAGACCCACGGCCCATCCCTTCCCCGAAGCAGGGAGCCCCTGTGCTCCTGGTTTCCTCCCGCCCTCGGACGGCCCGCCCTGGGCTCATAGTGCTAACCCCATCCCTCCAGATCCCCCACCCCCTGCAGCTGCCTCCTTTAACTCGATGACACCCAGACTTCACTGATGCCCACCACCTGAGCTGATCCAGGTGCCCCCTGCACTCCATCACTCATTCAGAAAACATTTTGGGGTGTCCACTGCGTGGCTGGTCCTGGGCTTGGCCCTGGGAAGGGGAGGTGAACAGGTGGGGCAGGGCTCCTCCTCTCCCAGCAACCCAGGACAGATCCTAACTGCCTCTTCACCTCACTGCTCCCCTGCGGGATCATGGGCTCCTGGGGGCCGGGCTCCTGGATCCCTGCCAAGCAGGAGCTTGGTAATGCTCCCTGATGGATGTGGTGGGGTGAGGACAACTAGGGTCCCAGGGCCCAACTCCAAGGTCCTGCTCAGCAGGCCCTCAGGGAGCTGTGAGCAGAGAAGGTGGGATCAGAGCCTCGCACCACACGGAGGCCCACTGCACCCACCGCCATGGACCCTGGGCCAACTCGCTGAGAACCCCATCTACATGTGTACACACCTGGTTCCCCGACCTTCTGGCCATGATAAGCTCCAGCACCCAGAGTGCCCCTGACCACAGATTCACCCCCAGTTGGGCCGCTGGGTGGGTGTCCACGTACACATGTACCAGAAGCAGAGAGAAGCTCAGCCTCAGGGACCATCCCGTATCCAGGATGGATGGGGTGACCTTCCACATGGTTCCCAACCCTGGCTCCTGGGCACGCCTGCCTGGTTTGAGACCACCTGACACCACTGATGGCACCCGCGGTCATAAGTCTCCCACGTGGTGGACCCATTCATGTGCAGGTGTGTACCAGGGTCTACAAACTGGCAGTGAGTGTGGGGTCCGATCCCAAGCCTGCTGGGTAGAGTCCTGCACGCTGATGGGGGGAGACAGTCACAGCCAGCAACAGGAACGCCACAGAACTGGGCCAGACACGAGAGTCATGCCACCACAGTGGAGCTAGCTGAGGGCCTCTGCCTCCCCCTCACACCACAGCTCTGAGTTCTAATCCAGCCAGAACTCAGTTCTCGAGACTCTTCCTCTCTTTCCTGGTCATGAGTGAAGGACAGTGAGCCTTGGTGGGGTCACAGTTAGTCCCTCTCCCTCGAGCTTCACTGGCCCCTCCCCCAGGCCACTTTGGGGGCTGGGGTATTCATGGGGGGGGTTGAAAGGAGAGACAGCCCCCCCACAGCTGAGGATGCAGAGATGGAGGCAAGAAAGGTACAGCCCCACCTGGACCACCCTTTTCCAGAACTTTTCTCCACTTGGATTCACAATTCAGGACTCACTGCTGCCCAGGCCCAGGCATGTCCCTGTAAACGTCCCATGGCTTCTCCTGACCCTGATTCCAGCTCCGACCCTGACCAGCTGTGTGTCCTTGGCGCGTTCCCTAACCTCTCTGTGCCTGTTTCCACAGCTGTCAGTTGAAGGTGACCTAACTCCTGTCTACCAGGACTCTGTCAGCGTGGACTGTCACAAGTGAGTGCTTTGTTCTGTGTAACACACAGGTGAGCACGCCTTAGCCCCAGAGGCACAAGCACAGCCCACCTGAGGCCCAAGAACACAGGCAGGGAGGGAGTGCCCGTCTCTAACATGCGCCATCTTCCGCGAGTGTGGGCAGGGGCCGGGAGTTCCCTCTGAGGTGGAGGTGGTGTGAGGGGAGTGTGAGGCTGAGGGTGTTCGGGATGCGGCTTGGTGGGGCACTTACAGGCTGGACGGCTTCCACACACTCACCCCTCCACCAAAACCAAGACCTCGTGGGGTCACCGCCGGCCCTTGGACATGCTCCCCCCCAGAGAACCAGCCTTACTTCCAATTGCATATGGTGCGTCAGACGCTACTGCAAACCTGATTGTGTCTCATGTCCACTTGGGCCACCATGGCAATGGCCACAACAGCATCTGGACTGCCCTGGGAACTTGGGGTGGGAGTGCAGGGGTGGCTGGCTTTCTGGGGTTTCTCTGGTCTCCCCTCACCCAACCACGTCATCTGGCCACATGAGGGCCATGTATGACCCTACGCTGCCTTCCCAGGGAACACCTGGCCCTCCTGCACCCATGGCTCTGGCTTCCTGCCCACTTCCAGAGTGGGCTGGGTTTCCTGACCCCATGAGCCTCCTGAAGCAAGGGCTGCCCTGCTGGGATCGCCACCAGAGAGGCACACCTTGCTCCATGCGCCCCATCCACAGCTCAGGACTCCCCCCGGGCAGAAGGGTCTCGCCACAGCCGACAGGCCAGAGGCTGGCAGATCAGAGCCCTGTGAGAAGCTTTTTATCTAACATCTCAGAACCCAGAGGCCAGGATGTGAAAACAGAGGCTCGGTCAGCTGTGGCAAAGGAGCTCTGTTCTCACTTTAAAGAAATCGAACAGAGGGCAGAAGCATCTGTTCCAGGCTGCCTGAGCTCAGGGACTGTACACTCCTGCCTCCTCCTGTTACAGACGGGGAAACTGCGGCCCAGACAGCAGAAGGCTTGGACTCAGTGGCTCACGTGGGCCACACATCAGTCAACAGCAGAGCTAGGCTCCCGCTGGGGCGAAATGCTTGGTCACGCCAGGGGTCCTCCAGACCTCTTGTGGGGGTTCCTGAGGGCTCTTGATCCCCTAGCACCCCAAGGCTCCTCAGTTCTGCTGACCGGTTCCATTACAGCAGATCCCTGGCCCTACACGGCCCCGATGCCATGCACAGGTGAGTACGGGGCCTGAGGCTGAATCAGAGAGGAGGACTCAGGCCCGGGCTCCATCCTGCCGGTCAGCAGGCAGGAGGAAGGGGAGCGTGGGCAGAGGCTGGGGGTGGTGGGCACTGCAGGGTCAGCCATAAAGCATCCTGGTGGCTGAAGTAGAAGGTGCTGGGCCATGCAGGAGGTGCAGCTGGAGGGGGCTGAGGGCCAGTTACGGGGTGACGCCTGACAAGCAGCTCAGACCTCCTCTGGGGGGCAGCAGGGCCGTGGGGTGATGCTACAGCAGACACAAGGATGACAGTGTCCAGCGTGGGCGTCTGCCACTGCCCCATGTGTCCCTCTTTGTGCTGTGGAAGGAGGGTACTGCCCTGTGCTACAGACGAGGGAACACAGCGGGTGGACATGCTGGCTGGCGTTATGGTCAGTTACAGCAGAGCTGGGACTTGCACCCCGGCCCTCTCTGCTGCCCCCTGCCCCTCGAGGACAGGAGTGGGTGCTGTGAACATGGAAGCAGAGGCTCCCCTTGAACCCAACTTCCCTGTAGGAGGAGGAAGGGGACCCCACTCCTAAGCACCCCATATGCCTTTCCATCTGCCCTCGCTTAACCCTCCTTGGGGAGCCTGGTGTCATACGCCCAAGCTGGGCTGGGGCGTCTGGGTCTGACCTGAGCAGCTCCTGTCAGGAAACACTCACCGCAGGGCTGAGGGGTCAGCGGGCCAAGGTGAGCGTCCTGCCTCTCCAGCCCTCCCTGGGCCTTGGAAGAGTTTGCTGAACTGACCAGAGCAGGGGGTCCTGCTTCCCACACTCTGCAAGGCTCCCCTTTGCCTGGCTGGGTGAGGGAAGTTGGGGAGCAGCCCAGGCCTCCCAGAAACACGCCAGGATCCCCTAGGAGAAGCCTGGCCCATCCCTCTCCTCGGGCTGAGTGGTGGTGGCCGCCTGGCCCAGCGGCACACGGCCTGAAGCAGAGTCATTGAATTTTCTCTCAGGTTGCAACTTTCCCTGCATATCGACAGAACCGCTGTGATGTCGGGCGAAGATAACAACAGAACTGCAACACCGCCAAATGCCAATAAATATCAGTATAACATAGGCACCGCTTTTGCTTCTGTGAGACCCAGTGCATTATTCACAGATGAAACCAAACTGCCACCTTTATTACTGTCGGAGCGATTTCTGAGATGACTCCCTCGCTGCTGGGGCGTCCAGTGCCAGGTCCAGCCTCACACACAGCTTGGCAGCCCCACTGCCACAGCTCTCCCCAGGACCACCTGGGCTGACTGGAGCCCACGAGAAAGCCCAGAGGATGGGCAGCTACCCTTCTGTCTCTGCAGGGGCTGCCCCGTCTCTTGGAGGTCCCTCCTCCCAGCCCACGTCTGTGTTTACCGCTGTGACACAGCACTGCATGCCTGCAGCCAAGGTCAACGGGCCGGGGACAGCAGGACACTCACCCTCCTGCTGACCGTGGTCACACTGAGCCTCACGCTCCAGAGAGGGGGAGCTATAAGCACCTAGACAGTTTGCAAGGAACAGAGACAAGGTCAGTAAAGCACCGGGCACGCAGTTGTGGTGGTGGTGTTCGTTACCAAGGAGTCCATTCCGGCTCATGGTGACCCCATGTGTGCCAAGCAGTCTGGTCCATAGGGTTTTCAGGGCTGTGACTTTTTGGGCGCAGATCCCCAGGCCTGTCTTCCGAGTGCCTCTGGGTAGATTTCAGCTGCCAACCTTTCAGTTAGTAGTTCAGTAGTTTTCACCACCCAGGGACTCCTGGCACACAGTAGGTGTGTGACGCGTTCCGATGGCCCCACTGCTGGTTCCCCCACCCCATCTTCCTCCTCAAACCGGCATCAAGGACCAGGCCCAGAGAGGGGTCACAGAAGAACGGAGGATGGGCCGTTCGCAAATGTGAGGGCCCATCATTGTCGGCTGGCCCACTGGTGCCACTGAGGATGCGACCCCAGGACCTGTGGCCCCTTGCTGGCTGCACACCCTGTGCCCCTGGAGAACTGCCTTTGACTGGAGAAGCTGGGAACAGGCTAACTGCCCAACGGCAGGGGAACGGACCAACTGGAACATTCTCAGGCCATGGAAAAACTCACGCTTCTTGATTGTGGCTGCCTCTCCAAGGGAAGGGGAACCCCAGTGGGGTGCAGGGGTCTGTTTAACCAGTGAGCCAATTGCCATTAAGTCCATTCTGACTCAGGGCGACCCCATGCATGTCAGAGGAGATGTGTGCTCCACAGAGGTCTTAATGCCTGATTTTTCAGAAGAAGATCGCCAGGCCCTTCCTCCTAGGCACCTCTGCACGGACTCGAGCTGCCAACCCTTCAATTAGCAGCTGAACATGACAACCAGTGCACCACCAGGGTCTCCACAGGCCTGTTTAGGCCCTGGCCATTGAGGCCCTCTTCTCCCAGTACTGGGTGTCACGTTGAGGCCCTTGTCCACCCTGCTCCCCCTGAGCTTTCTCTTCTCCCAGCACGTTGGGGGTGACCCCAATACGTGGCAACTCCTGAGACAGGTGATCCTGGAAAGGTGTGCCAACACTCTTATGAGACTATAGCGCTGGGTTGTAAAAGCAGAAATCCTGTTCCCAGAGGGTGTCATCAGCCCCCCGGAGCCTCTGATCCTGGAGACACTGCGCCCCAAACCCACCTACAGTGTGTGGGGGAATGCTGCTGAGCTGGCCCCATGTGCTCAGGCTGCCTGGCACAGGCAGCCCTGCCTGGCCAGCTCCTGCTGACCGTGACCCAGCCAGGAGCCACGCCAAGGCTGGCACCCAAGGCCACTTACCCCACTGCAGAGGCCTTCACAGGGAGGCTGGGCCTGATTAGAAAGCACCAGAAACACAAGTCTCCTCACTACTGACATTTAAACCCCCTTCCAGCAGCAGACAGCACTGCAGGGTGGTTTAATTAACGTGAAAAGCTCACTTCATGCTATTTAGGAGGAAATATGCTCAAAGTAAGGAGTCCTGGAGGCACATCGGTTAAGCACCTGGCTGCTAACTGAAAGGCTGGTGGTTCGAACCCACCAGCTGTTCCACAGAGAAAGATGCGACAGTCGACTTCAGTAAAGATTATGGTCTTGGAAACCCCATGGGGCAGTCCTACTCTGTCCTATAGGGTCACTGTAAGTCGGAATCGACTCGATAGCAATGGGCTTGGTTTTTTGTTTTAAGGAGCCTTGGTGGTGCACTGGTTAAGTGCTCGGCTACTAACCAAAAGGTCAAAGGTTTGAACCCACCTATCCTCTCCACAGAAGAGAGACCTGGTGATCTGCCCCCCTAAAGATTATAGCCAAGAAAACGCTGTGGGGCAGTTCTACTCTGTCACATGGGGTCGCTATGAGTCAGAATCGACTTGAGAGCACACAACAACACACTCTAAGTGGCACAATGGACTAAGATTGGGGGCTGTGATCTGGAAGGTGGCCCCAAAAATGCCCACGGGTTCCTGGTGATCGACTGGGGGGGAGCATTCTGGAAACTTTCAGACAGAAGTAGCACCCTCTGAAGCCACGTGGGTTCCGCAACGGGCAAGCCACATCTGCATCAGTTCAGCTGGAAAGTGAGTCCCATCTCTGAAGAACTGGCCTGGGAGGGGGTATCGGAGCAGGCGTAGCCAAATGTTCTTGTTGGACTCTCCTGCTGGGCCATAGGAGGACACCCCTGTCCCCAACGAGGGAGGCACCTGCCTTGCTACCTGGCCTCAGGTAGAGCCAGCTGTGCTCGTTCTACCAGTGAAGGGGCTGCCTCTCCTGACCCACTGTGTACCCTAAGGGAAGAGGACAGGGTGCTGGTCTCTGCTCACAGGAGTGGGGTGAGGTCTGCACCTCTGCTGCGGAGACTGGGGTTAGGCTTCCTCCCTTCCATCTGTTCCCTGGGATGAGGCAGCCTAATCCAACACTGCGGGATCCCGCCCTAGAGAGGAGGGGTTGCCTCCCTGGGGTGTCGGGTAAGAGCATGGTGGGGACACTCGGGGCCAGTGCCTGCTCTGCCTCTACCGTCCTTGTCCCCCAGACTGCCCTGCCCCCCTCGCACCCCACTTTGCAAGTTCACACCCCGGCTCCGGGAGTTACTGGGGCCACCACCTGGGCCCTCAGTCTTCAAAGCACATAGCATTAACAGCGAAACCCAGCCGATAGTCGAGCCTCTAACCACCTCTCTCCACATCTCTGCAAAATAGACAAGCATTTGGAAAATCTAATTTCTGCAAGTGGTCAGCCGATGCCCACACCAACGGCCTCGGCACATCGCCATGCTGCCTCTGCCTCTGAGGCCCTGGGAACTGAATCTAGGGGCCACTCATGTGCGCTGGTGCCCCGGGAAGCCTGTTAACAGAACTGCCCCACAGGGTTTCCAAGGAGTGGCTGGTGGATTCAAACTGCGGATCTTTTGGTTAGCAGCCATAGCTCTTAATTGCTGCACCAATAGGGCACTGCAAGGTTGGGGAGATCAAATAAGATCAAGGGAGCACTGTGCACCCTGGTGCACCCACAAAGGCCCCACTTTCCGCCCCGCCAGGAGCCTCCCCTAGGGGAGGGGCAGCAGGGGCTTCACACATCTGTGACTCGTGATGACCCCAGGAACGATGTAGCAGAGGGACAAACAGAGACCATGGGAGCCCCGAGAAAGAGGTGATGATGGGGATGCTGGAGCCAAGTCTGGAAGGATGAATAGGGTTTCCACAGATGGAGGGACACTCAGCTGGTCCTGGGGTCAGCCGGGAGACCAGTAGGAGGCACAGTCACAGGGGGAAGGCTGAGGCGGGCTGGAAGGGCTGTGGGGAACGGGTCTCAGAGGCCACCAGGGCCCCCAAGGAGGGAACTTGGCCTGGGGAAGAGACATGGGCAGGAGGGAAGGAAGGGCTCGGGGTGTGCATGGCCTGGAGGCTCCTCACCTGGAGGCGGGGGGCTGGTGGGGAGGGGCAGGCTGCTGGGTGTCTGGGGAGACAGAGCCCATGAGAAGGTGACTCTGAGGGAGCAGGCATGAAGAGGGGCCACAGGAGACCTGGTGGGCTCTGTGGGCAGGAAGTGACACGATGCAGGAAAAAATCATCACGAGTCAGAGATAGACTGCGAGACACGGAGAGGAAGAAGACAGTTCCTGTCCTCTGAGCTCACGAGGGGCGGGGAGGGGAGAGTCTTGGGAAAGCCGCTGCCCATCTGAGCCTCAACTTCCCCATCTGCAAAAGGGAGCAGTCAACGCACAGCGCTCGCACTGGGCATACCCACGGCAGGCAGCAAACTCCCACTGCAGCAACGTTTGTTTAGATCACCAGGAGGTACCGTCTCCCCAGGCAAGACGGCCCGATTCTGCAGCCGCTTCGGCAGACCTGGCTGGAACCCACCGCTCGACCTCATTGTTACTCACAGGTCCCGACCGTTACCCTCCGTCTAACCACCGCTTTGGCACCTCCCATCCCCGCCCACCCTGCCACGCGGCCACAGCGCCAGCTGGGCTGCTCCCTGCGGGGATAAGCCGGGATAACGAGGCCGCGCTGAGCAGCAGTGCCACAGGACGGAGCGACATTTCAGTTCCAGGTGTTTGGATCTCAGGAGGCAGGCGTACGGGCGGGGGGTTGGGGGGCGAGGGAAGAGGCCCCGGGATGCGCTTGCGTCCTAACTTGAGATCCAAACACCTGGAATTTGGACCTGTTTCAGTCGCACCAAAAGCAAACAAACAAAACCCGTAGGATTTTCAAAGCTGTGACCTTTCAGATGCAGGCTCCCAGGCCTTTCTCCGGAGCCACCTCCGCGTGGGTTCAAGTAGTCGCGCATTAAACTGTGACACCCAGGTGCTCTAAACAGCACAGACACAGGGACTTCACGATGTCTGCATGAGGGTGGCCCCTTGCTGCCCCGGGGGAGAGAGGGGCTCCCTCGGCCCTGGCCCCAGCCCTCACGAAGGACCCCTCCAGGCGCCCTCCATCCTGTCCCTAAGCACAGATGTCTGTGCCCTGGGTCTCCAAGTCCTGGAGGTGGGGCCATGAGGAGGATTAGCAGCACAGGTGTTCCAGGAAAGAAAGGGGTCCTCAGCACGAGGCTGGGACAGAAACCACACTCACCCCTTTCGTGACCATTGGGCTAAGGGGGTGCAGTGTGGTCTGGGGTGGCCTGGTGCTCCACAGAATCCCTCTCTGGACCAAGAGAGTGGTACAAGTACCAGCAATGACACACTGGGGCTCCCCACCCTCAGGGGTCTCTGGCCCACTGCCAGGGCTCATATCCCCCACCACTGGCCCTGCCTACTCTGGTGCCCTCACCGCAGACCTGCCTCCTCTGGCACTTATCCCTTCACGCAGCAAAAGAGCAGAGCACTCCGGCCAAGCCCTGGGGACAGGGCAGGACAAACCATGGCCTCACGCCTGCCCCCAGGCTCAGGGCCTGCAGGTGCATGAGATAAACACAGGCGAGGGCCATCAGCCCGGCTGGTGAAGGCCCGGTAGGCTCCCTGGTGGCTGTGGTATCGAATGGGGAAATTCAGTGTTTCAGAGAATTTTAACTTAATATTTCAATTTCTAAACATTCCAATTTGTTCCAGTTTTATAAAAGGTGTAAGAGGCTCAACAAGTATTTGTTGAATGAGTAGAGGAATTAAAACAAACAAACAAACCCGATGCCATCGAGTCGATTCTAACTCATAGTGACCCTAATAGAACAGAGCAGAACTATCCCAGTGGGTTTCCAAGGACCACCTGGTGGATTCGAACAGCCAGCCTTTTGGTTAACAGCCATGGCTCTAAACCACTATGCCACCAGGGTTTCTATTCAGTAGAGGGATTACTGAGTGATAAATTCCGGCACTAACTGCTCCCTTGCCGTGAGTCACACAGCCATGATTTTACCGAGCCCTTTCGGGAACCCTTTCACAGACGAGGAAACGGAGGGTCAGAGGGGTTCAGTGACTTGCCCAAGGCCATCAGCTACAAGCCATTCAATGCACATGAGGGAAATTCTAGAAACCGCCAAACCGGGCGCTGGGACTTATCGCCCAGACAGCCAGGTCAGGTTCTGGGGAATGAGAAGGTTCTGGAAGGGGATGGTAGAGGGTTGCAGGCCTGCCTCCTGGGACCCCCTCCCCATTTCCCTGGGCCCCTCCTTCCCTCCCTGGGCCCCTTCTCATGTCCCTGGGCCCCTCTTTCCCTTCCTGGGCCCCTCCTCATCTCCCTGGGCCCCTCCCCATGTCCCTGGGCCCCTCCTTCCCTCCCTGGGCCCCCTCCCCATGTGCCTGGGCCCTTCCCCATGTCCTTGGCCTCCAGCCCTCCCTGGGCCCTCTCCCCATGTGCCTAGGCCCCTCCCCATGTCCCTGAGCCCCTCCTTCCCTCCCTGGACCCCTCCTCATCTCCCTGGGCCCCTCCCCATGTCCCTGGCTTCTGGTACTCCCTACAAGTTGCCAAGCACAGGGCACAGGGTAGGCTGAGCTCCCAGCAGTCACTGTGGCCAGCCATGGAGCCCAGAAGGCCGGGGTCAGGGCAGTCTGGCTTGTGACTCAGCACTGCTGCTCCTCAGCATGTGTGGAAGAAAGCTCCGTCCTCCTGCTCACCCCACCTCTCCAGCTCTGGTTTTCATCTCTAAACTGCTCAGCTGAGAGTAGGCAGAGGAGGTGGGCCAGAAAGACCAGAACACTGCCGACCCCCAGCCGAGGCAGAGAACATCTAACTCCCCTGACCTTGGCAGTGGACACCGAGTCTGTAATTGTGAAATGCGTCCAACTGAACTCTCCACGGTCACAGGGGCAGGAAGGGATGGAAGCCACAGCCACCCCAGCCTCAGCCTGGCCTCTTGCTTCATGCACATAGCCGTACTGCGCACCTATTGCATGTCTAGCACAGTAGGGCCTTCAGGGTAGGGCCAACCTGATGACCACGACCTACTAAGGGGAAACCAGGGACAGAGCGCCAGAGCAGCCCAGAGAGGCCCCACTCAGCCTGCGTCACGGCACGCATCCTCCATCAAGTCATTCATTCACTCACTTACTAATTCAATATTTTGTTCCAGGCACAGGGATACGGAGATGAATCAGGAACGGACCCTATCCTCCCGGAGCTCAGAGTTCCACGGGGCACAGACCTGCCCGCCCCCATCTGTGGGAGGGCAGAGGGAATATGTCCCGTGCCCAGAGGAGGCAGCAATGCCAGGGCCTTGAGAGGAGGGTAAAATGTTAGGGCCCAGGGAACAGGAGGATCGGCATTTGTCGGAGGGAACAGCAAGGACAGAGGCACGGCCGTGGACAACCGTGGTGGACGGAACAGCAAGGACAGAGGCATGGCGTGGACAAGCGCGGCAAAGGGAACAGCAAGGACAGAGGCAGGGCATGGACAACCATGGTGGAGGGAACAGCAGGCCAAATGTACAGCCATGGACAACTGTGGCGGAGGGAACAGCAAGGACAGAGGCATGGCCGTGGACAACCATGGTGGAGGGAACAGCAAGGACAGAGGCATGGCCGTGGACAACCATGGCAGAGGGCATAGCAAGGACAGAGGCACGGCCGTGGTCAAGCACAGTGGAAGAAACAGCAAGGACAGGGGCATGGCCGTGGACAATCATGGCACTGGTGGGTGTTATATAGCAAGTTTGGGGCCGGAAGGCCTCCGATGTCAGGCTCAGGATTTAGACGCGTGCTGGCACCTTCTCCCTTGCCCAGCAGGACTCAGGAAGGAGGAAGGAAGTCCAGGGCCTAGGTCATGCACACCTGGGTGTGAGGTCTGGTCACAGAGCCAGTCCCCTGGACAGCGTGGGCAGCGGCACCACCCTGTAGGCTTCCTGAGGCCCTAAGAGGCACCCTGGCCCCAGCACCCCGGAACACACTACCCAGTGGCAAGTGAACAGCACAGGGCACCAGCCCTGGCTGACCAACGGAGTGCTGTCCACGTGCGTGGCTGGTCTCACCCTCTCAATGGCCCTGTGGGAAAGGTTCCGTCACAGTCACTTCAGTCCAGTGTTTGCGCTGGAGCTCCGTGTGGCCAGGGCCTGCTCTCATCTGTATGCAAATCCCCAGTACCTGCACACAGTAGGTGCTCAATAAAAGCTTCCCCAGCCCTGTGGACTCCTAGCTCTTTGACCCTGAGAGAAAGAAGACCGAGCTCCTGGTAAACGAATGAATGAATGACGATTCCCTCCAGCAGCAAACAAGTCCCTTGCCTGGGCGTCCGCTCAGGCAAAGTCCTGGAGACGGAATGAAGGGCGTAGGAAGGAAAAGGTCCACGTCCGGAGCGGGGCAGGGCAGATCCCACCCTTGTCCCCCACACACGCATTCTGTGCCCACCGCTCTCTGACCCACAGGGCGCGACCCTTATGTCTTAGAATCGTGAAATTTCTGCATCAAGGGCTGAGTGTGCACCGAAAACCAACTGCAGTCCAGTCAATTCCAACTCACGCGGCCTCGTGCACGTCAGGGTAGAACTCTGCTCCACGAGGGTTCCACTGACTTGAGTTTTCAGAAGCAGATTGCCAGGCCTCTCTTCTGAGGTGCCTCCAGGTGGACTCGAACCTCCAACCTTTTGGTTATCGGCCAAGAATGTTAACCATTTGCACCACAGGGACACCTGATCACACATCTAGAAGGTGCTTAATCGTGGCCCACTCACTTCCCTTCTCCTGCCCTTAATTTCCTGCCCTGTAAACTGCTGGAGAAAATGAGGTTGACTTCCCTGCTTATCACGCTTATTTAATAATAAAATGGACAGAAAAGCCCACAGTGTATGCCAAGTGCTGCAGATTACTGGGTTATATTAGGATGGAGTCCACGCATAAATTACTTTATCCCGTTTCTTCTTCATTCCAGGAAGCCTGCAGGCTCTTGGCTTCTGAAGGACCCAGCAGGAAGAGCAGGCAGGCAGGGAGGCGGTTCTGACCCAAGCTTCCACCACCCTACTCGGGAGTGCTCTCTAAGGGCTCCGCTCCTTCCCTGTGAGATACTGTACTCACTCCAGGGGAGGTGCCTGCCGGTGATGGTGGCACAGAGACACGTACGTCCGCAGTGGGAACCAAGGGTTCTCATGCTTTCTACATAATCACCTGCACCAGGTGCAGCCTGGGGCTGAGCTGGACAGTTCTCTGCCCGCAGGCCCAGCCCCAGGTCCCTGTGCTGCTCGGGTCTCCTGCAACTGGGCCACTGGGCAGTGAGCATCCCTGGGAGTGCATGGACAGAGGGACAGGCAGGGGTGGGGGCTACCAGGACAGAAAGATGGATGGACGGACAGTGATGGATAACTGGACAAATGGATGGACAGTGGGTGGGTGGATGGATGGACAGTGGGTGGGTGGATGGATGGACAGTGGGTGGGTGGATGGATAGGTGGACGGTGGGTGGGTGGATGGATAGATGGATGGACAGTGGGTGGGTAGATGGACAGATGGATGGACAGTGGGTGGGTGGATGGATAGATGGATGGACAGTGGGTGGGTGGATGGATGGATGGACAGTGGGTGGGTGGACGGATAGATGGACAGAAAGTGGATGGATGGACAGTGGGTGGGTGGATGGATGGACAGTAAGTGGATGGATGGACAGTGGGTGAATGGATGGATGGACAGTAAGTGGATGGATGGACAGTGGGTGGATGATGGATGGATGGACAGTGGGTGGGTGGATGGATGGATGGACGCACAGTGGGTGGGTGGACAGACAGACAGTGTGTGGAAAGATGGATGGGCAGTGGGTGGGGGGGGTGAATGGGTGGGTGGATGAATGGACACACACAGCGGGTGGGTGGATAGACAGATGGATAGTGTGTGGATAGATGGATGGACAGTGGGTGAATGGATAGATGGATGGACAGTGGGTGGATGGATGGATGGATGGACAGTGGGCGGGTAGATAGCTAGATATACAGTGGGTGAATGGATAGATGGATGGACAGTGGGTGACTGGATAGACAGACGGACAGTGAGTGGATGGATGGATGGACAGTGGGTGGATAAATGGACAGACGGACAGATGGATGGACAGTGGATAAATGGACGGACAGCTGGTGACTGGATAGGTAGATGCACAGTGAGTGGCTGGACAGATGGACAGTGGGTGGGTGGATGGATGGATGGATGGATGGATGGAGGGATGGAGGGATGGATGGACGGACAGATGGACAGTGGGTGGATAAATGGACAGATGGACAGATGGATGGACAGTGGATAGATGGGTGGATGCACAGATAGTGGGTGGGTGGATAAAGGGAGGGATGGATTGGTAGATAGAAGAAGACATTTCTTACCCTTGAGGCATTCTGCAGAGTCTCCTCTGCCTGGCACTCTGTCCCCAGGCAGCCTAGGACTGCAGTGATGAGAGGATGTCCCAGAAGTTGGTGCTGTGCCAGGTGCCCTCGGCCCTGGTCCTGGGTAGCTGAGGCCATGAGCTCTACAAAAGGAGCCTCTCACTGAGGGGACCTCTGGTGACACTCTGGGGACCCTGACCATCTCTGCCACCCACACAGGGGTCTAAAAATGTGCAAGGTGGGCCATGAGAGCAGGGGCACCCACGGAGGAGAGGAGGAGCAGACACCTGTCTAAAGGGCTGTGACCACTCAACTCCACCAGTGGTGGCACACGCCTCCTCACACAGCCTGCTCTCAGCTCTTGACCCCTAGGAAGTCATTTGAATCTAATGACAATGTCACGAGGTAGGTCATTTTCATCCCCTTTTTACATTTAAGGAAGCTGAGGCACAGAGAGGTTAAGCAAGTACCCCGAGGTCACACAGCACAAGGGTGGCAGAGCTAGGGTCCAGGCCGTGGGCTGTGAAGGTATGCATTGAACGTTCTTTATACAATGAAAACATGGAACCAAAGCGTGTGTCCAATGCTGTAGAAGTAGTTCCGTGTCCTGTGGCATGTTCCCACAATGGAACGGCATAAGGTCCCTGAGAACAAAGTTCTGACCTGGGGAAATGCTTTTGACCATTTTAGGGAAAAATAAAAAGGCGAATACACAATCGTACAAGGCACGGTTCCAGCTAGGCTGGACAACGCTTCGAATTTTCAGGCTTTTGGGCTGGTGGAAATTAAGCCAAAGTACTTTTTTTTTTTTTACTCACGGCGATCGCTTCTGGTGGGTAAAATACGACTTCTGCGTCTCTATCTCTTTATCCTTTTCTATACTTTCCGTACCTTCTGTGATGAATATGTCTTTTTATAAAGAGAAAAATATATGTCTGGTAAACAAAGAGGAGTATAGAGTCTACGTGTCCCTGGGTGGTGCAAACTGTTAACCAAAAGGGTGGTGATTCAAGTTCACCCAGGGGTGCCTCAGAAGAAAGGCCTGGCAATTTGCTTCCGAAAAACCAGTCCCTGAAGGCTCTACGGAGCACGGGTCTCCTCTGACACACGTGGGGTCGCCACGAGCTGGAGCCAACTCAACTGTAACTGGGTTTCTAACAGTCTAGGACTTTAAGGGTCTCTGAGTTTACCACAGTGCCCTGGTGGTGCAGCAGTTATCTGCTTGGCTACTAAAGGTTGGCAGTTTGAACCCACCCAGCGGCTCCGCAGGAGAAAGACCTGGCAACACGCTTCCATAAAGACCACATCCAAGAAAACCTCGTGGGGCAGTTCTACTCTGCCACGTGGGTTTGCTGTGGGTCAGAACCGACTCGATGGCACCCAACGACAACACGGTTTTACGAAGAGTGATGATTAAAAACCTCCCCCAAGTAACCCCAGGGTCAGAGGCCTGTCTAGGGGTGGCGGACTCGGCTTCTCAGGATGCTGGGAGCTTTCCAGGTGAGAGCTGTGAGAGGTGAAGCTCGATCCCAGCTCTCGCCATGCTCAGCCCCAGTCTGCCCTCAGGAAAGCTGGGCAGCGGGTTCTCATTCCCAACCCCAATGGCCTAGCCCCTCCCCATCCCAGGGACCCCGAGTTTTCTCTACAACACCCCAAAGGAGAACAGGAAGGGGGGTGGGCTGGGAATCAGGGAGCTAGTCGCAGGCCTGGCTCCTGCCTAAGCAGCCCCTACCCATCTCTGAGGCCCAGAGTGGCCACCGACGCTAGATCCGGAGCCCTCCGCAGGCACACCAGGACCACCCCAGAAGGGGGCTGAGATGGCTCCCGTGGATCTGATTCCTATACCCTAGGGTAGGGGGCACCTGCTCGTCTGGGCTTGTCTTTTTTAAGAAGCTCAACCAACTGGGGTCGTCACCCCCAACCCTATCCCACCAGTGTTCTGCAAACCCAGCCAGTCACAGGCTCCACCGAACACTCATGGTGGGGTCAGTTCTCATTTTCCATATTCATTTTATGATTCCGGCTGTAAGTTATTAATTGGTCTCTCTACTCGCAACATAACCCAGCCCCGGAGTGGATCTTCAAATACAACTAGCAGCTCTGAATATTTTCTTCTACAGAGTGTCTGTGGTCGGGAGTGAGTGGATGCTTCCTGCCAAGATGGCAACTCTTCAGGGAGGACCCCACTCCTCCCTCCCTGAGGCCTGCAGCTTCTGGATGTGTGGATGTTGCCCAAGGCTACGCTGCTTTCTAGCTTGGCTGGGGTCTTCTTTGATTTGAAACCAGCTACCTGAAGGGCCACCAGCCCTTCTCCTCCCTCAGGCTGCTGAGGCTGATACCTGAGGGTTCCCTACCCTGGCCTCTCCTCACAGCTGCTGCTCTGTCGCTCCTCTGGGGTAGTGCCTGAGGGCAGTAGGTCACGGGCCTGGCCAAGCCCACTGGGGGTTTGGTCTGATCAAGGTCACTGCTGTGGTCACTGCTGGTTCCTGAGACTAAGCAAGGCTCTGGGTCCCACGTGGGGTCCAACTTCATTCCAGGGCCCATGGTCACAATGGTGTCCCTGCAGGTCACCCCAGCCCAGCGCGGGGATCTGCTCACTGCTGGCCTTCCAGTACCAGCCCCTGCACTCACGTGTCCACACTGCCCAGCTGAGAGCTGGGCTTCACAGTAGCCCTGGCAAAGCAGCTGCCCACTCTGGGCCAGAACATATCTCAAAGAGAAAAGGTCAAGGTTACTGGTCCGATCTCATCCAGAACAGAGAGAATAGAAGAAAACACAAGGGAAATATTAACCCAAAGGACTAATGGACCACAAGTACCACAGGCTCCACTAGCCTGAGCCCAGAAGAACTAGATGGTGCCCGGCTACCACCACCAATCATTCTGACAGGGGTCAGAATAGAGGGTCCCAGACACAGCAGGAGAAAAACTACAGAACAAAATTCAAATTCACACACACACAAAAAGACCAGACTTACTGGTCTGACAGAAACTGGAATAGCCCTCAAAGACTATGGCCTCCAGACGTCCTGCTAACTCAGAACTAAAGCCACTCCCAAAGTTTATCCTTCAGCCAAAGATTAGACAGGTCTATATAACAAACAATAACATGTGAGGAATTGCTTCTTAGTTCAACCATGTACACGAGACCAAAAGGGTAACGCCTGCCCAAAAGCAATGACAAGAAGGCAGGAAGGGACGGAAAAACGGATGGATGGAAATGGGGACCTGGAATGTAGAAGGGAGGGTGTTGACACATCGTGGGATTGCAACCAATGTCACAAAACAATTTGTGTATAAATTCTTGAACGAGAAACTCATTTGCTCTGTAAAGTTTCATCTAAAGCACAATTGAAAAAAAAAAAAGAAAGGAAAGGTTGAAATCCCTCTGCCTTGAAACACTGATGACCCTAAACTCAAGGCCCCCCCCCGGTAGAACGAAAGGATATGGCGGGTGGTCCACTGGGGAGAGGTCCAAGTTCTGAACAGGAAGGGAGAATCTTCTGGCTCTTACTAAGGGCCACCAGCTGCCCCACCCTAGTCCAGCATCCCCTGCCTGGACCAGGACACTGGCTGCCCTGACCACCCTGATCCTCACCCACCCCAGGCAGAGATCACCACCCAGGGCAAGAGCACCCCCATCCTCCTGCACCAAGAGAACCCTCAAATCCACCAATCCTCTCAGCATGGAGACCACCCCTACCATCTCCCCTTCTTACATCTGCCCTGCCTCCTTTGCTCAGAGCCTTTGCACACACTGTTCCCCTGCCAGGAACGCTTTTCCCACTGGTCTCTGCCTGGTTATGCCCACTCAGCTCTCAGCTCAGGGGGGCTTCCTGAGGAAGCTCTGCTGGCCACAGACAAGGCCAGGCCCTCGGTTCTGTGCTCTCACAACACATCTGTCTGGAGTCACCCGCTGGTCTGGGGACAACTGGATGAATATCTGTGTCCTGCCAGGCTGGAGGCCCCACAGCAGCGGGGTGGGCTCCTTAGGTCAGCAGCCAGGCTGGAGGCCCCGCAGCAGCGGGGTGGGCTCCTTAGGTCAGCAGCCAGGCTGGAGGCCTCGCAGCAGCGGGGTGGGCTCCTTAGGTCAGCAGCCAGGCTGGAGGCCCCGCAGCAGCGGGGTGGGCTCCTTAGGTCAGCAGCCAGGCTGGAGGCCCCGCAGCAGCGGGGTGGGCTCCTTAGGTCAGCAGCCAGGCTGGAGGCCCCGCAGCAGCGGGGTGGGCTCCTTAGGTCAGCAGCCAGGCTGGAGGCCCCGCAGCAGCGGGGTGGGCTTCTAGGTCGGCAGCCATGACTGGTGAAGCTCAGGCCCACCACAGGCTGGCCTAGCCAGGACGGACCTGAGCGGGCAGTGGGCTGATGTCAGCTGCCATGGAGTTGGCCCCAACTCACAGGGGCCCCATGCACAACCGAACGAAGCACTGCCCCGACTCCTGCACCATTCCCATGATTGGTTGCTTCTGCTTCGATCCATTTTCACTGGCTGCTTTTCAGAAGTAGATCTCTAGGGCTTTCTTCGTAGTCCATCTTAGTCGGGAAGTTCTGCGGAAACCTGTTCAAATTCCAGTATCCACAAATAACGTTTTCCTGGCACACAACCACACCTACTTGTTAACACATTCCTGTGGCTGCTCTGGTGCTACAACGGCTGAGTTGAGTAGCTGTGGCCTGGAACATACGGCCTGTAAAACTGGAAATATTTACTGTCTGCCCCTTTCTTCTTGCAACACACAAGCCTCCACGGACAGACAGGTGGTGGCTGCGCATGAGGTACATTGTCTGGGAATCGAACCCGGGTCGCCTGTGTGGGAGGTGAGAACTCTACCACTGAACAACCAGTGCCTCGGGGTAGGACAATGGCAGCAGGTGGGAACGGCCAACTACCGACAGCTCAGTTGCCATGCAGTGAGTGTCCACAGGGGGCGCACCACACAGCGTCGCCGGCCTCCAGGATGCTGCCAGGGAAGCATCACCCGCCTGTGGAGCACCGACTCTGGGCTTGGCTGGCCTCAGTCAGAATCCGGTCTCTGCTCTTCAGCCGTGGGACCTCTCTGGGCTCAGGTTCCCCCATGTGGATAATTGTGACATGTCCCCACAGGGCTGTTGCGACCACCAGGTGAGATGACGTGTGAAAGGTGCTTAGATTCACACCTGGCCCATGATCAGCGCTCAGTGTCCGTTTGTTATCATGACGCTAAGTCCCTGCGCTCATTTGATAAATACGTGACAAGTCCCACTCATGCCCGGCAGGAGCTGTGCTTGTGTCTGGGACAAAGTGACGAACAACGCGGCTGAGCCTCTCCACCCCTCCCACTGCCACACTGTCCCCCGTCAGCGGGCAGGGCGGGGCACACCGAGCACCCCAGCCTTGACAGCCCATAGTACATGCATGACACAGACACTTGAGAAATGTCCCAACAACAGAGCCCCAGCAGGCTGGCCTCGATGGGTCGGAGACCCAGGCTCCTCTGAGGGAAACAAAGTGAATTCAGCAGGAATTGCCCAGGAGGAAGATGAGGTTTGTGAATTTTACCTGAGGAAAGGCTGAGGAAGGATGACAAAGGGGAGGGCTAGGGGGTGCAAACACTGCCATGGAAGAAAGGCCTGGCAATCTGCTTCTGACAAGATTACAGGGAATTCTGTGGAGCAGTTCTATTCTGTAACACATGGGGTCCCCATGAGTTGGAACTGACTCGACAGCAATGGTTTTGGTCCAGAGAGTCCACAACGACTCGGGCACCCCATCTATGGGCCAGGCGGAGGCTGCAGGAGCATGCAGTGCTTTCTCACCCTGATGAGTCCATCTTTTCCTCATTACTCAAAACTTAACAGGGACGACAGCCAAGATTAAATAGGAAGTCAGCTCCAGCACCATTACGGCCTCAGCAAGATGGCTCCAAATTAAATCTAACAGTCAATGAAATCGTCAATATTTAATTTACTCATTGCAGGTGGCAATTTAGCCCTTGTGACAATGTTGTTTAATGGCAGAAATACTGGTATTTATCACTCATTATGGAGCTAAACACGTGCTGGGCTTCTCTCCTGAGGTGGCGGATCCCCTGGCTGGTGGGAGGGAAGGGACATTATGGCCTCTCCACGTGCTGCTCAGAGTTCAGACCTAGCTGGGGGGACCCAACCCCGGGAGCTTGATCCTGGGGCTATTTACAAAGTCCCTGGGGGCCTCTTGCTGGAACCACCCAAGGCATTTTGGAAATGATTTCGGCCTCTTTGGAAACAAGAAACTTAGAAAGAACTAATGCTAGATGGCCAGACCAGGTGGGGGTTCTCCCTTGTCCTCTGGCCTCCCCCACCTGGTCTCATGGGGAGCTGGTACTTGAGGGAGTTCTCAAGGGAGCAGCATCTTAGATGAACTCATTCAAGAGTCATCTGAGTGCCACCTAATACACAGCTATTGGTCTCTACCCATCTGGAGCAAAACAAAAAGAAGGAAACCAAAGTTTCAGAGAAGAAAGCAGTCCACGGGACTAGCAGTCTACATGAATCATGGCCACATTTACACTGAGACCAGAAGAATTAGATGGTGCCCGGCTACTACTACCGACCATTCTGATCAGGACAATAGATGGACCCTGAAACAAGGGGAGGAAAGTGTGGAACAGAACTCAAATTCTTAGAAAAGTCTAGACTTACTGGACTGGTTGAGACCCAAGGAGTCATCAAAACTATTGGCCTGAGATACACTTTAAACCTTAAACCAAAATTATCCCTTGAGATCACCTTTTAGCTAAATAACAAGATTGATTCATAAAATAAAGAATATCACCACCTGTGAATAATGAGCTCCTTTAAAAAAATCATCAACAATTACTCTAAAGAAAAAATAAGAAGGTAAGGAGGGCAGGGAAAGTAGAGTACTGAGAGTGGTACATCCAGAACAGTGTGAATGAGAATGATGACACACTGTGAAAAACGTAACCAGTAACACTGAATAATTGGTGTAGAAATTATTAAATAGAAACCTAATTTGCTGTGTAAGCTTTCACCTTACACACAATAAAATATTATTTAAAAAAAAAAAAAAAAGGCTTAATCAAGTTATTGCAGCATTATTCTCAAGAGCCAAAAGGTAGAAACAACCAAGTGTCCATCAATGGACGAACGGAAAACAAAATGTGGTCTATCCATACAATGGAATACTACTCAGCCATAAGGAGGAACGAAGCCCTGATACATGCTACAACATGGATGAGCCTTGAAAATATTATGCTGAGAGAAAGAAGCCAATTACTAAAGGACAAATATTGTGTGATCCCACTTATTTGAAATATTTAGAATTGTTGTCCATTGTCTTGTGCCATCAAGTCGATTCCCACTCATAGTGACCCTGTGTGTTAAAAAAATTACAGAGTAAAATTGCTCCAGAGGGTTTTCTTGGCTGTAATCCTTATGGCCACCACTCGTCTGTCAGTTTTGTTGTACTGTGGTGATCAAACATGCAATCAAGATGCACTGATAATTACTCGTGATTGGAATTGGAAAGCTGGAAACAAAGAAGGATCGGGAGGTAGCTGGAAAATATGGCCGTGGTGATAGAAAGAACTCCTGGAGATTGCATGATAGAGTTTTGCAAGACCAACAACTTCTTCATTGCAAATATCTTTTGTCAACAACATAACGGAAATTATACACGTGGACCTCACAGGATGGAAAGCACGGGAATCAAATCGGCTACATCTGTGGAAAGAGATGACAAAGAAGCCCAATATCAGTCAGAACAGGGCCAGGGGCTGACAGCAGAACAGATATCAACTGTTCATACGCAAGTCCGAGGTGAAGCTGAAGAAAATTAAAACAAGTCAACCAGAGCCAAAGTATGACTTTCAGTAGATCCCACCTGAATTTAGAGCCCATCTCAAGAATAGATTTGACACATTGAGCATTAATAATCGAAGACCAGACAAGTTGTGGGATGACATCAAGGACATGATACATGAAGAAAGCAAAAGGTCATTAAAGACAGGAAAGAAAGAAAAGGCCAGAACGGATGTCAGAATGCAGCTAAAGCGAATGGAAGGAATGATGAAGTAAAAGAGCTGAACAGAAGATTTCAAAGGGCGGCTCAAGAACACAAAGAAAAGTATCATAATGACATGTGCAAACACCTGGAGTAAGAAAACCGAAACGCTTGGTACTTCTCAAGCTAAAAGAACTGAAGAAAAAATTCAAGTCTCAGGTTGCAATACTAAAGGATTCTACGGGAAAATATTAAAAAACGCAGGAAGCATCGAAAGAAGATGGAAGGAATACACAGAGTCACTGTACCAAAAAGAATTGGTCAACGTTCAACCATTTCGGGAGGTAGCATATGATCAAGAACTGACGGTACTGAAGAAAGAAGTCCCAGCTTCACTGAAGGTAATGGCAAACAACAAGGCTCCAGGAACTGACGGAATACCAACTGAGATATTGCAACAAACAAATACGATGCTGGAGGTGCTCGCTCGTCTATGACAAGGAATTTGGAAGACAGCTACCTGGCCAACCGACTAGAAGAGATCCATATTTGTGCCATTCCAAAGAAAGGGGATCCAACCAAATGCAGAAATTATCTAACAATATCTTTAATATCACACGCAAGTGAAATTTTGCTGAAGATAATTAAAAAACCAGTTGCAGCAGTACATTGACAGAAAACTGCCAGAAATTCAAGGTGGATTCAGAACAGGACATGGAACAAGGGCTATCGCTGCTGATGTCAGACGGATCCTGGCTGAAAGCAGAGAATACCAGAATGATGTCTACCTGTGTTTTATTGACTATGCAAAGGCATTCGACTGCGTGCGTCATAATAAATTATGGATAACATTGTGAAGAATGGGAATTCTAGAACACTGAATTGTGTTCACACGGAACCTGTACATAGACCAAGAGGCAGGTTTTCAAACAGAACAAGAGGATATTGCACGGTTTAAAATCAGGAAAGGTGTGCATCAGGGTCGTACCCTTTCACCATACTTATTCAGTCTGTATGCTGAGCAATAATCCGAGAAGCTGGACTATATGAAGAACAAGGCATCAGGATTGGAGGAAGACTCATTAACAACCTGCAATATGCAGATGACACAACCTTGCTTGCTGAAAGTGAAGAGGACTTGAAGCACTTACTGATGAAGATCAAAGACCACAGCGTTCACTATGGATTACACCTCAACATAAAGAAAACTGGACCAACAAGTAATATTATGATAAATGGAGAAAAGACTGAAGTTGTCAAGAATTTCATTTTACTTGGATCCACAACCAGTGCCCATGGGGGTGGCAGTCAAGAAATCAAAGGACATTGCATCGGGCAAATCTGCTTCAGAAGACCTCTTTGAAGTGTTCGAAAACAAAGATGTCACTTTGGGGACTAAGCTGCGCCTGACCCAAGCCATGATATTTTCAGTCGCCACATACTGAAGCCTTTGAATTACAGTGTTGGCGATGAATACCGAATATACCATGGATCTCCAGAAGAAAGAACAAATCTGTCTTGGAAGAAGTACGGCCAGAACGCTCCTTAGAAGAACAGTGAGATTTCATCTCATTTTATTTGGACATGTTATCAGGAGGGACCAGTCCCTGCAGAAGGACATCGTGCTTGGTAAAGTAGAGGGTCAGTGAAAAGAGGGGAAGACCCCCAATGAAATGGAATGACACGGTGGCAGAAACGATGGGCTCAAGCATAACAACGATCGTGAGGATGGTGCGGGACCGAGCAGTGTTTCGTTCTGTGGTACCAAGGGTGGCTGTGGGTTGGAACTGGCTGGATGGCGCCGAACAACCATCTTTATGGAAGCAGACTGACAGGTCTTTTCTTCTGCAGTGCCACTGGATGGGTTCAAACCACCAACCTTTTGGTCACCAGCCAAGCACAAACTTTAGGCACCCTGGGACCTAGTCTAGAACAGGCAAATCTACACAGACAGAAGGAAGATTAGCGGTTGTCAGGGGCTGGGAAAAAAAAAGGGAGGGAAAAATGGAGAGATACTACTTAATGGGCAGAGTTTCCGATTCCGGTGATGAAAATGTTTTAGAAATAAATAATGGTAATGTTTGTATAATATTGTTAATTAATGCTGATGGATTGTACACTACTTAAAAATGGTTAAAATGGCCATTTTTCTGTTACATATATTTTATCACAATAAAAAAGTGAAAAAAAAATTTTAAAATAAAGAGTTAATGAGTGAAGAGGGACGGTGGTCTTGTCTGCCCCCTGCCTACTGTGACGGGGTTGGGGGAGAGATGGGTGCCCTCACAGTCCTCGCCCCACACTTGCCTTCTGGCGGTGGGAGCTTTACCCGACCTGTGCAGGTGTTGTGGCCAGGGCCAAGTCAGCAGCCCCCTGAATCTGTACTCCTCACTCCCGGCTCCCTCCCTGGGCCGACTCCTGAGAGAAAGGGGCCCCAGCCCCTCACATCCAAGTCCTATTCACCCCACCTTCTGAGGAGGCTTCTGCCAGCCCATGACCTCTTCAACACTGACGGAGAAGCACAGTTCCCAAACACCAGGCTGAGACACATGGGTGGACAACCATAACATCACACCGCTCATCTATCCAACTGACCAGTTGCTAACGCACTGAGCCATGATATATCCCCGGGTGTGTCACAGTAGAACCGTATGCTCCATAGGGTTTCCAATGGCTGGGTTTTGGGAAGTACATCACCAGGCCTGTCTTTCGAGGTGCCTCTGGGTAGACTTTAACCTCCAATCTTCCAGTTAGCAGATGAGTGTTTAATCGTTTGCGCCACTCAGGCACAACCCACTGGTAAGTGCTAAGCCATTTCACGGGTCAAACGCTGTCCCAGGCACTCTGCATGGATTAACTCTCTTTGGAAAGGGCTTTTCATCTTTTTTTCTGATTCTTTGCATGAAAAAAGCCTTGTAAAGAACAAATGTGTGTTAGCACAGCGCACTGTTCAGCCAGGGAGCGGCGGGTCGGTCACCATGTCATCCACAGTGGCTGCCTTCCAGGGCAGCTCAGCCTCTCCATGGCACCCGTCCTCCACCTTGCCTCCTGCAGGATCTTAAAACGAACTTTTATTTGTATTTAAGTAACGCATGCGCGTGATTAATACTCAACCCTCTTCTTCTTACACAACTTTTCTTTCTTCCAGGAGCTCCTTTTTGTTTTTTTCTGGAAGCCTCCACTTCCTGCTCTAACCCAGATGGGTTTCTCTCGAGGCTACTGAGACTGCCTCTCCTGTGGTGGCCACTGCCGTCCAGTCAATGCCGACTCATAGCGTCCGTACAGGACAGAGTAGAACTGCCCCATAGGGTTTCCAAGGCTGTAAATCTTTATGGAAGCAGACTGCCACATCGTTCTTCCGAGAAGCGGCTGGTGGGTTTGAACTGCTGACCTTTTGGTTAGCAGCTGTGTCCTTAACCACTGAGCCACCTGAAGCTGATAAGGAAAGTCTGGTGGCATAGCGGTTAAGTGCTATGGCTGCTAACCAAAGGGTCGGCAGTTCAAATCCACCAGGTGCTCCTTGGAAACTATGGGGCAATTCTACTCTGTCCTATAGGGTCACTATGAGTTGGAATCGACTAGACAGCAATCGGTTTGGTCTTTTTTTTTTGGTTTATAGCTGAGAAAGGTAATAAAATTTAAGGCATTTGACAGAACTAAAGCCTCTGACTGAACTGTGAACCAAGCTCACTCCAGCTTCTGTCACACAATGCAGCCTGGCACTCTGCAAAAATTCCACTGGACCTCTGACCTGCAGAAAAAGGTGGCTTTACCTACCCTACTCTGCTAAGGGAGAGCCTGAAGTTAAAAACTGCCGATGTTAAGGAGAGATTATTCATTTCTCCACAGGTGTTAAACGTAGTGTTAAACGCGTTACTTCAGTGGCCCAGTCATACCCTTAGATCCCCCTAAAGAAATTCTTTTTTCTAACCCCTTTACAATGTTCTGTATACCTAGATTTTAAATGTTCCAGGAAACCCATGGTCAGCCAAATCTTATTACCTGGAGCCACCCCTGGAAAGGGGGTCAACTCCTACAAAGGTGGTCGACTGAGACCCTGTCGCCTGCAACTTTGTAAATGTTAACCGATCGGAAATCCCCAGCTGCACCTGCCCTAGCCTGCAGGTTTTTCCCTTCATAAATCCAAAAAACTAAACCCATTGCTGTTGAGTCGATTCCAACTCATGGCGACCCTATAGGACAGGGCAGAACTGCCCCACAGGGTTTCCAAGGAGTGGCCAGTGGATTCGAACTGCCAACCTTTTGGTCAGCAGCCCAGCTCTTCAACACTGCACCACCAGGCCTCCTACTTTCCCTTCCTAAGCCTCTGTAATACTGCAGCCTCTTGGAGCACTATGTCAAAGACTTCTTGACTCTGTTTCCCTATTTTGCAAAACATCCTTTTCCAATAACAAAACTCTTTGTTTTTAACTTTAAACAAACGTCGTTTTTTCACTACGACAATTTCGGTGTCAGAATACGTGGGATTCAAAGGTGACTTCCTCCAGCAGCCCCCAGAGAGCCAGGAAATGGGGCTGTGGACGCAGCTGAGTCAACTGACTCCCCCTTTTCCACAGATCTTTGGGAGCTGCCTGGGTGGGTACCTCTGGAATCCCTGAAACTCTGCTTTGCTGTCTGAGGTTTGGCCGGGTTCTACTACTGGCTTATTTTTATTCTTATTAGCTTAATTTCATTCTTAATTTGGACTGGATTTGTTTTCCTATTTCTCACTGTTTTGGTGTTGGAGGTAATTCTACTTCTTGAGTCTCAGGTTAGTCATGGAGGATAATTCCGCTTTCAAATGGCTCAGGGTGATCTGGATTTATCATAACCCAGAGAAATCCAAAAGTCGTGCTCGGCCTGGTTATCCATGAGCCTTTAGCTTCTTCTACTGGGATGCTGTTAGAGAAAACTGTCCTTAAAATGTGAAATTTTGGTAAACTATTCAAAGGGCAGCCCAAAGTTGGACATCTGTCCTTCTGTCAGAATCTCAAGTCCTTTTGAATTTTAGTTCCAAGACAATAAGCAAGAGTAGTTCTCCGATCTGGTTTGTGCACACGTTTGGTCTAACAGGGAAATGGGTAACAGCAAATCCAAAAACAAAGAATTTATAACATGTCTAGGCTAATTTTCTTTGCACAGTAAATTAGAGAACAGAAGCTCCTGCATAAAGCCACAATGAGATCACCTTTTTGATGAGTACCAGGAGGTGTCCAAAACAGAACAAGAAAATTGCCTCCCTAAAAAATACAATCTTGAGATTTAATAAACTAGTAAAAAAAACCCAAAAAACTAAAGTCTCAGGCACCTGTCACTTCTCTTCCTCTTCCCTTGTCAAATTCCTCTGTTTACTTTCAATTCACTGTCTACACATCTCGTTGAATTCTTAACACTAGGTTCTCAGAGGCTGGGTCTGGTTTCCAAAAACAAAAACCTGGGCTTTGGAGTTAAAATCTGAAGTCCCCAGCAGCTGCTAATCACTTTCACTTTCTTAAAAAACCAAACCCGTTGTTGTTGCATCGATTCCGACCCATAGCAACCCTATAGGACAGAGTAGAACTGCCCCATAGGGTTTCCACGGAGCCGCTAGCAGATTCAAACTCCTGACCTTTTGGTTAGCAGCCATAAGTCTTAACCACTGCGCCACCAGGGTTTCCTCACTTTCTTAAGTACACAAAAGTCTCTTCGTGTGCCTTTCAGTCTCTAAAACAAGTTTTAATATCCTCTAAAGTCTTCTTTCTGGGCCCCCTTCTTATTCTGGAAAAACACAAAAAACCACCTCCATGGATCTCAAGGGACCGCTGATGGGTGAGTAACATCTCGGATCAAACTCAGAATTTCTGCGTTTAAGTTCTTCAAGAATTCCGTTTGTTCTGTTTTGTCAGTCTTCATTTTAACACCTTAAGGATTTTGCCAAGGGAAACGTCCCCAGTGTTGCTCGTTGAGTATGTATTAAAATCTTAATCAACGGCACGTGCAAATCCACTGTTTTATATTTTAAAAGCTTCCCTGCAGAGGGCAGTTTCAAGGTTAAACAAAACATGAAGCTGCAAATTCAAAGTTCTACCCTTACCCCTTCTGTTCTTTTGCTGGCTACTTTTTTTTTTTTTTAATCTCTTTCACTGTTTCATTCACCCTGTTCAACCCCCGCAGGACACCCCATTAAGATTTTACTAAATCTAAAAGTCCTAAACTTCAAATGAGCTTAAACCTTCAGTAAAACTGCATCAGGGTTCTTTTGAATTTTTAAACTTGTTTATCTAATGTCTATTTTAATTGGGGAAACCCTCACGGCACAGTGGTTAAGTGCAACGACTGCTAACAAAAAGGCTGGGAGCTCAAATACACCAGGTGCTCCCTGGAAACTCTGCGGGGGAGTTCTACTCTGGGTTATTTTAATTGGTACCTTAGAATTTTAAATTTTAAGAAAATATCAGAATAATATACTATCCCTAAGTTAACTGAACAATGTAAGAAGCTACTCTATCTAAATTTGTCGGAACTCTACAGCTGCTTGCTTTACCCCTTCGGGGGCAGCCCACCCCGTCTAACTTTCCTTTTTACATATAAAACCGAACCAAACCCGTTGCTGTTGAGTCGGTTCTGACTCATGACTTTCCTTTTTTCTAAGAAACCTTAAAACCTTTTCCTAATCAGCTTAAAAAAACGGGTTTCCACCTTGACCTACTTTTTTCCCTTCCTGATACTAGCAAATATTGCAAGGAATCTGGGCATGGGACAAAAAATTTGTTATGAGTCAAAGAATACTACAGAAGAAACAATTTAAACAAGACAGATGAAAACATTAACCATCTTAAACACTACTTAACCAGAACCTTAGTGAACGTTCTGGCCTCCACCTTAAAAATACTGTTATTGTCGTTAAGTGCCACGGTTGGTTCCTACTCTTAGCGACCCCACGTGCAACAGAACAAAACACTGCCCGGTCCTGTGCCATCCTCACAACTGCTGTTAGGCTTGAGCCCATTGTTGTAGCCACTGCGTCGATCCATCTCGTTGAGGGTCTTCCTCTTCTCCACTGACCCTCTATTTTACCAAGCACGATGACCTTTTCCAGGGACTGATCCCTCCGGCTAACATGTCCAAAGTACGTGAGATGTAATTCGCCATACTTGCTTCTAAGGCGCATTCTGGCTGTACTTCTTCCAAGACAGATTTGTTACAAATAAAGATATTAAAATAAGCTTTAATTCCATATTTACAAATGGTTTAAACCCTAAATTTGCTGAATAAGTCAACCACTAACAATCAGACTGGGAAACTACACCCATCACTGAACTTACCAATCTTATCCTCAAATTGGAGCCCTGGTGACACAGTGGTTAAGAGCCTGGCTGCTAACCAAATGGCTGGCAGTTCAAATCCACCAGCCACTCCTTGGAAACTTTTTAGGACAGTTCTACTCTGAGTAGGGATCGAATTGAGGGCAACGGGTTTTTTTTTGTTTGTTTGTTATTCTCAAATTAGCCCAGACCTTAGAACAAAAATGACACGCACAACAAAACAAGCCTGTAAATTTCGCAAGAACCTTTTGGACCACAGATCTACTACTTTAAGAAACCAGGTCACCTTAAAAGACAATGTCTCAAATTAAAAAAGAGAGTCAATAATCAAAAACAACTCCTTGCACCTGCAAGCTCCTATAGTCCCTCAAAGAACAGTTTCATGGGTGGCCCAAATTGTTTGGCCCACCAAGAAAAGGAGAGAATAAATAAATAAAATCAGTCCACAATTCAGAAGAAATTTCATTAAATTTACTGGACACTCATAGACAGACCTTAAATTAACCCTGAATCGTTGTTGTTAGGTGCCAAGTCGGTTCCAACTCACAGCGACCCCATGCACAACAGAACAAAACTGCCCAGTCCTGCACCATCCTTACAATCGTTGTTATGCTTGAGCCCATTGTTGCTGCCACTGTGTCAATCCACCTCGTTGAGGGTCTTCCTCTTTTCCACTGACCCTGTACTTTGCCAAGCATGATGTCCTTCTCCAGAGACTGATCCCTCCTGACAACGTGTCCACCAAAGTATGTAAGACGAAGTCTTGCCATCCTTGTTTCTAAGGAGCATTCTGGTTGTACTTCTTCCAAGACAGATTTGTTCGTTCTTTTGGCAGTCCATGGTATATTCAATAATTCTTTGCCATCACCACAATTCAAAGGCATCAATTCTTCTTCGGTCTTCCTTATTCATTGCCCAGCTTTCACATGCATATGATGCAATTGAAAATACCATGGCTTGGGTCAGGCGCACCTTAGTCTTCAGGGTGACATCTTTGTTCTTCAACACTTTAAAGAGGTCCTTTGCAGCAGATTTACCCGATGCAATGCCTCTTTTGATTTCTTGACTGCTGCTTCCATGGCTGTTGATTGTGGATCCAAGTAAAATGAAATCCTTGACAACTTCAATCTTTTCTCCGTTTATCACGATGTTGCTCATTGGTCCAGTTGTGAGGATTTTTGTTTTCTTTATGTTGAGGTGCAATCCATTAGTAAGTGCTTCAAGTCCTCTTCACTTTCAGCAAGCAAGGTTGTGTCATCTGCATAACGCAGGTTGTTAATGAGTCTTCCTGCAATCCTGATGCCCTGTTCTTTTTCATATAGTCCAGCTTCTCAGATTATTTGCTCAGCATACAGATTGACTAGGTATGGTGAAAGAATACAACCCTGACGCACACCTTTCCTGACTTTAAACCAATCAGTATTCCCTTGTACTGTCCGGATACCTGCCTCTTGATCTATGTAAAGGCTCCTCGTGAGCGCAATTAAGTGTTCTGGAATTCTCGTTCTTTGCAATGTTATCCATAATTTGTCATGATCCGCACAGTCGAACGCCTTTGCAAAGTCAATAAAACACAGGTAAACATCTTTCTGGTATTCTCTGCTTTCAGCCAGGATCCATCTGACATCAGCAATGATATCCCTGGTTCCATGTCCTCTTCTGAAACCGGCCTGAATTTCTGGCAGTTCCTTGTCGATATACTGCTGCAGCTGTTTTTGAATGGTCTTCAGCAAAATTTTGCTTGCATTTGGTATGAATGATATTGTTCTATAATTTCCACATTTGGTTAGATCACCTTTCTTGGGACTAGGCATAAATATGGATCTCTTCCAGGCAGTTGGCCAGGAAGCTGTCTTCCATATTTCTTGGCATAGACAGGTGAGCATCTCCAGTGCTGCATCTGTTTGTTGAAACATCTCAATTGATATTCCATCAATTCCTGGAGCCTTGTTTTTCTCCAGTGCCTTCAGAGCAGCTTGGAATTCTTCCTTCAGTACCATCGGTTCCTGATCATATGCCATCTCTTGAAATGGTTGAACATTGACTAATTCTTTTTGGTATAATGACTCTGTGTATTCCTTCCATCTTCTTTTGATGCTTCCTGCATCATTTAATATTTTCCCCATAGAATCCTTCACTATTGCAACTCGAGGCTTGAATTTTTGCTTTAGTTCTTTCAGCTTGAGAAACACTGAGTATGTTCTTCCCTTTTGGTTTTCCATTTCCAGCTCTTTGCACATGTCATTATAATTACTTTGTCTTCTCAAGCCGCCCTTTGAAATCTTCCATTCAGTTCTTTTACTTCATCAATTCTTCCTTTTGCTTTAGCTGCTCGACGTTCGAGAGTAAGTTTCAGAGTCTCCTCCGACATCCATCTTGGTCTTTTCTTTCTTTCCTGTCTTTTCAGTGACCTCTTGCTTTCTTCATGTATGACGTCCTTGATGTCATTCCACAACTCGTCTGGTCTTCGGTCACCAATGTTCAATGCGTCAAATCTACTCTTCAGATGTCTCTAAATTCAGGTGGGATATACTCAAGGTCATATTTTGGTTCTCGTGGACTTGATCTGATTTTCTTCAGTTTCAGCTTTAAGTTGCATGTGGCCAATGGATGGTCTGTTCCACAGTCGGCCCTTGGCCTTGTTCTGACTGATGATACTGAGCTTTTCCATCGTCTCTTTCTACAGATGTAGTCAACTTGATTTCTGTGTGTTCCATCTGGCGAGGTCCATGTGTATAATTGCCGTTTACGTTTGTGAACGAAGGTATTTGCAATGAAGAAGTCTTTGGTCTTGCAAAATTCTATCATTCGATCTCCAGCATTGTTTCTACCACCAGCATGACAGCAACACGCAAGCCCCCACAGTACGACAAACTGACAGACACGTGGGGGAACCCTGAATTAAGTAACAGAAAAAGTTTCTTGCTGCACGCAGGCCTTTGTTCTGCTTTGTCAAAACTCAGCCCCAGGTAGTTGCTCGTGTTTGTCTTATATAATATTAAATGTAAGCCTGAAATTCTTTAATTAGTCCCATAAAAAAAAAGTCCCATAGACAAATGAATTTCTGGATTTTTGTTTGTTGCAGACCAACAAATTTATATAATTGTTGTCTCATTTTGTTTTTGAGTTTCTGTTTTGACTTAGATAACCATGAAATAAGCTTTCAATGACAAGTGAAAGACTTCAAAATTACACTAAAAAAGATAAATTGTTTATTTGGTACACCAAGGCCTTTAAGTTACTGCTTCTTCACAGAATGCTATAAAATATGCAAAGGAAAATGTAGTGATTTCTTACCTCTGGATGGTATTATTGTAATTGGTTTAATAATAAATAAGCATTTATACAAATTAAATAAATTAAATTAATATGAGTCTTAATTCAAATCCTAGCCTGACAAAAGCTTTTATGTCAAACTTGGAAGCAAAATTTTAAAAACCAAACTTTAAAAAAAAAAAATAATAACTTAAGACTAAATTAAAACTTCATCTTATTAATTTTCTAAAAGATTCAACTTTTTTTTTTTTTTTTAACAATAAGCAGCTAAAGGTTGTGGCAAAGATAAAAAAATTTTTTAAGAAATTTATTTAAAATGGTCGAGCCTCTTACTTATTGCAGCTAAAATATTCTAAAAAATTAATTTATAAAAATTTCTAAGAGATCTTTGTCAACTAAGAAAAAGTTAGGTTTCTGTTAAGCAAATAATGTTTCTCAATAACCTGTAATAAACTCCTAACAACTTTAAAATTTTATAAAAAGTAAAAGAAAACTGTTTCTGTTTTATCAGGAGATTAAGTATTAAAAACTTTTAAATTACTATGTTGTATAAAATGTGTTACATAATTTTTAATTACTAACTTGGTCCAACAATTTAAATAAGGAATTAACATAATTTGCCACTGAAACTTTTATTACTAGTTAAACATATAAACCAAAAAACCCAAACCCATGTGCATCGAGTCAGTCCTGACTCACAGCGACCCTACAGGGCAGGGTAGAACTGCCCCATACGGTTTCTGAGGAATGGCGGGTGGATTCGAACTGCCCATCCTTTGGTTAGCTCTTAACCACTGTGCCACCAGGGCTCCAATCAACTGTACAGACACCTAAAAATCTTCATTTGTTTTTAATATGTCAAATACATAATATTATGCTTTAAGATTGTTATAAGGTATGTCTCAGTTTTTTCTACATTATATTTTATTTGAACTGAATTTAATAAATCTAATTTAATAGATTGATCTGAGTTAATTATGTTTTATTTTTGCTTAAAGTTTTTTTTTTTTTTAATTTTATCTGGCCTCGTATTACTTCTATAATTCCTATCGCCTCTTTTGTTTAAAAAAAATTTTTTGTTATAAATTAATCATAAATATTTTAAGTTGTCCTTTACAGGTAAATTTTATTTCATTAAAACGTTTAATCCAGATATTACGACAAAAATGAATTGTATCAAACTCATAAAAAGGACTATAGTAATTTAAATATGAGTACAATTGGACTAAGTTAACATTTCCAGAACTCGTATGTAGAAACTAATAGAGTCTTCAGGGTACTCTTAATCAGAAATTGCATAAAACTGAAATTAACCATATAGAACTGGGTAAACTAAAAAAATTACCATAAAATTTTTATAAGAATATTGCTGATATTCAGTGTTCTAATTTCCAAATATAAAAAAAATTTTTTTCCTTTCCCTCTTTTAATGTAAAAATCAGTTATTTCAATAACTAATAACATTATGTTGGCTATAGAATATTCTATAGACTGGAAGATGTTATGGCACATACCAAAGCTCTGACTAAATACATTCAAAGTATGTTAAATGATCCTGCCTGTGGACTCCAAGAAATAAATGCTGAAACAACTATAATAAGAGAAATAACCTTCAAAACGGAATGGCTCTCAACGCCCTTACTACCGCACACAGAGGCACCTATGCCATTACGAAACCTAATTGTTAAGGCTGAACCTTAACAAGCCTGTTCCTCCCTTAACCAATTATATAAATAATTTTCCTCTTAAAATTTATTGCCCTACTTTACTTTAAAATCTTTCTTATCACTTCTATTATTATAAAATGCTGTGTCTGCCATATTTAATTTTGCTTTAAAAATGTATTCTTCACAGGTCAAAAAAAATTTAATACTCAAAAGTCAGACGTATATAAATTACCTTCTATTCAGTCTGGAGACTGTGTTTATTTTAAAAGCATCAATTCAAAGACTCTCTTAAAACTCAGTAAAAGGAATTGCATTTTGTCCTCCTTACAAATCCTTGTGCCGCAAAATTACACAAGTCAAGACCTGGATCCACTTCAACTTTAAAAAAAAAAAAACAAAAAACTGCAGCTCCTGCCAAGACAATCAACCCACAGAAGGAATCAAACTAAAATTTAAACCTTACCAAGATTAGAAGCAAATGGCATCTGGCACAAACTATGTTTCCCAAAATCTCAGAACCAGACCTGTACCTAATCTTTGCTAACATGAACTTCTAAAATCATTAGACTTTGATTCATTCTGATAGCTTTTAGAATTGCTTTAATTCAAATATTTTATATATGTTTTATTCATTTCTTTAATCTTTTAGATTTTTTTTTTTAAGTAATTTACTTTAACATTATTACTTTCCTATTCATGTGTCTGTCAGTTTGTCGTAACGTGGGGGCTTGTGTGTTGCTGTGACGCTGAAAGCTATGCCACTGGTATTCAGACACCAGCAGGGTCACCCATGGAGGGCAGGTTTCAGCTGAGCTTCCAGACTAAGGCAGACTAGGAAGAAGGACTCAGCAGTGAAAAGCTTATGAATAGATCAATTGTAAAGATGGCACAGGACTGGGCAGTGTTCCGTTCTGTGGTATGTAAGGTTGTTATGAGTCGGAACCGACACAATGGCACCTAATAATGTCATTCATTATTATAGCTGTTTAAATATTAATTACTCTAATACATTAGTGTCATATAATTTCCTGCTTTCCCATCCAAAGAATGATAATTTTAATAGTAATACTAAGTACGCTAATAATTGGTTTAACATTTCCAGTTAGTTACCCAATAGCATCAAATTTTAGGTCAGGTCTCTTGTAAAAACTGAACCGATAATACACCTTTTTGTAGTCATTTTCTATTGCCTAATCAAATGTTTCTTCTACCACATCACTCAGCTCTGTACTCGAACATTCACTCCCACTCATACGCAATGTATCATGTACTTTAAAGAAACTGTTAAAACTACTATACACTCACCCACTTCCTAAATTAAGTCAAATTTACCAAGCAGCAACCTAGTTCGACATTCCACAACAAGCTAACTCTTCCTAATATTTATAAATAATATACAAAAAGTATTAACTCTTGACTATGCTCTATATGTCAAACTAAAAAGCAGTTAGCTTTATTGCTTATTGTTATTATAAAATATTTACTCAAAAGAACTTGACTTCACACCATAGTTAGAGATTTTCTGTCGTATTGTTCCTTCTCATTCGGCCCTGCTCTGTTTATGTCCCCATAATAACAAGATCACTAAAGCAAAGCACTTAAACCACAGCATGGTAAAGATTAAGTGATGCCCTACTACCATTTCCAATATATAGTGCCCAAAATATTAAAAACATACAAACAAGCAGCCATCTATAATCTTGACCAAGCTCTTGTGAAAGAAGAGTTACTCCTTTGTGAGTGATCAGAAACCTAATAAAACAAATCTGAAAAACAACTCACCTTGAAGATAAGGCTCCTAGATTATGCAAGCTGAAGATAGACATTTAACAAACCCCATGTAGAAGAAAGTACTCTTAAGTGCAAGCCTTGAAGTCCTAAAGGAATTCTTGATCAAAAGGAGGGAGTGATAAAGAGTATTAAAATTTAGGGCATTTCACAGAACTAAGGTCTCTAACTGAATTGTGCACGAAATTCACTCCAGCTTCAGTCATAAAATGCAGCCTGTCACCTCTGTAAAAATTCCACTGTGTATCTTTAACCTAAAGACAAGCAGTTCTGCAGAAAAATGCAGTTTTACCTACCCTACTCTGCTAAACCTTGCTTATTGGAAGTGAAGAGGATTTGAAGCACTTACTGATGAAGATCAAAGACCATAGCCTTCAGTATAGATTACACCTCAACATAAAGAAAACAAAAATCTTCACAATTGGACCAATAAGCAACATCATGATAAATGGAGAAAAGTCTGAAGTCAAGGATTTCATTTTACTTGGATCCACAATCAACGCCCATGGAAGCAGCAGTCAAGAAATCAAATAACACATTGCACTGGGCAAAATCTCCTGCAAAAGATCTCTTTTAAAGTGTTAAAAAGCAAACATGCACTTCAAGGACTAAAGGGCACCTGACCCAAGTCATGGTATTTTTGATTGCTTCATATCTATGTGAAAAGCTGTACAAAGAATTAGGAAGACAGAGAAGAACTGATGCCTTTGAATTACGGTGTTGGTGAAGAATACTGAAAATACCATGGACTGCCAAAAGAATGAACAAATCTGTCCTGGAAGAAGTACAGCCAGAATGCTCTTTAGAAGTAAGTACGGTGGGACTTTGTCTCACATACTTTGGACATGTTATCAGGAGGGACCAGTCCTTGGAGAAAGGCATCATGCTTAGTAGAAGGTCAGCGAAAAAGAGGAAGACCCTCAATGAGATGGACTGACTCAGTGGCTGCAACAATGGGCTCAAGCATAATAATGATCATGAGAATGGTGCAGGACCAGGCAGTGTTTCATTCTGTTGTACACAGGGTCGCTATAAGTTAGAACCGACTCGATTCCAACTCATAGCAACCCTATAGGCAGAATAGAACTGTCCCATAGGGTTTCCAAGGAGCAGCTGGTGGATTTGAACTGCCAACCTTTTTGGTTAGCAGCTGAGCTCTTAACCACTGAGCCACCTAGGCTCCTTTGACCCCCCGCCCTAGAGAAACTGTTTTCTTTTGAGCCCTTTACAGTGTTCTGTGTGACCACATTTTAAATGTTCCAGGAAACCATGGTCAGCCAAACACCTGGATCCACCCTCGAAAAGGAAGCCAACTTCTGAAAAGGTAGGTGATCGAGATCCTGTCACCTGCAACTTTGTAAACGTTAACCAATCAGAAATGCCCCAGCTGTACACCCCGTCTTAGTCATCTAGTGCTGCTGTAACAGAAATACCACAAGTGGATGGCTGTAACAAACAGAAGTTTATTCTCTCATAGTCTAGTAGGCTAGAAGTCCAAATTCAGGGCACCAGCTCCAGGGGAAGGCTATCTCTGTCAACTCTGGTGGAAGGTACTTGTCATCAATCTTCCCCTGGTCTAGGAGCTTCCCGTGCAGGTACCCTGGGGTCCAAAGGACGTGCTCTGCTCCCAGTGCTGTTTTCTTGGGGGTATGAGGTCCTCCTGTCTCTCTGCTTACTTCTCTTTTATATCTCAAAAGAGATTGGCTTCAGACACAATCCAATCTTGTAGACTGAGTCCTGCCTCATTAGCATAACTTCCCTCTATCCCACCTCATTAACATCATAGAGGTAGGATTTATAACACATAGGAAAATCGCATCAGATGACAAAATGGTGGACAATCACACAATACTGGGAATCACGGCCTAGCCAAATTGATACACATATTTTTGGGGGACACAAATCAATCCATGACACCCCTTACTTGTGGTTTTTTTCCTTCAGAAGTTTCTGTAATACTGCAGCCACTTGGAGCTCTGTGTCAAGGGCTTCTCGATTCTGTGTTTCCCCATTTGGTGAAACACCCTTTGTGAATAATAAAATTCTGTTTTAATTTTAAACGAACTTGGAGTTTCTTCACTATGACATAGCTGAGCAGCGTTTTACAAAACTAGTGGCTCCTCCATTCTCGCTGGGTCTCTCTGCCACCTGGCGGCAGACTCAAGGTCTGAGTGCGCTCCCTCCATGAGTTCCTGACAGCTGTGAAATGCATCCTAGGCGCTCTCTCCCTCTGGGAGCGAGCAGGGAATTCTCAAATGGAAGACCTGAGCATCTCAACTCTCTCCACACCATCTGGCAGCGGTCCAGACAGGAAGGCAATACACTGATGGATGAAAGGTGGAGGTCACCTGGACTGTTCCGGGACACCCAGGTATGTAGACGTTATCATCTCGTACTGTTCCAGAGCCAACGGCTTTCTGGTCTGTATTTACCTAGAAAACATCTGTCATAAAGGCAGCACCAGAGAGCTGAGTCTGAGAGCCACAGTCGCTGTGGCACAGGGCTTCTCTAAGCCTTTCTTGGCCACGGTCATCATCATCGCCGTTGTCATCATCATCATTACCATCATCATCATCAGTGTTGTCATCAACACCACCACCATCATCACCATCATCATCATCACTGTAATCATTCCACCATCATCACCATTACCACCACTCTCATCATTATCGCCACCCTCATCGTAATCCTGATAATAACAATTACACCCTTTGAGATATATTGTTTAAGGACTGGAGAGAATGGATCTGAACTGCTTGCTGACCAGCAGACCCTGGGTTAACTCTGAGGCCTGGAGGCCTCTCCCTGGCTGTGGGCACTGTGGAAGTCCCGTCTGGTTGCAAACCAGCCATGCCCAGCACTTGGTCCCAGAGTTCAGAGAAGAGGGATGACCCAAGACCTCTGTTCGAGGCTTCTCTCCCAATGTGGAACACCCACTTGACTAGCCACACAGGTACCTTTAAATACTAATTTTGTGAACACGTATGCAAATTGCCTTAGTTCATATCATTGAACTCCCTTGTAAAGGGCAAAGCCCAGTACACAGAGGACACTCAACAGTATTCTTGGAAAGGGCGCCAGCCCCAGAGCCTGGCAGCCTGTGTTCAAACCCTGGCCTTGCCCCTGTCCAGCTTAACACTTCAGCTTCCTCGGCAGTATTTCATAGGACTGCTGGGAAGATTTAATGGATATATGTATGTGTGCATGTATGCATACAAGTACGTACGTATAGTAGTCAGAACAGTGACAAACACACACACAAAAAACCCAAACCAGCAGCTGCGGAGTCAACCCAACTCCTAGCAACCCCACGCGTGCATAGGACAACCGTGCGCCATAGGGTTTTCACGTTGTAACCTCTCAAACTTCTGGGAAAGTTGGAAACAAAGAAGAAGGATCAGTAGTTGGAAAATATGGCCTTGGTGATAGAAACAATGCCAGAGATGGAATGATAGCATTTTGCAAGACCAGTGGCTTCTTCATTGCAAATACCTTCTTTCACCAACATAAACGGCAATTATACACATGGATCTCGCCAGATGGAACACACAGAAATCAAACTGACTATATCTGTGGAAAGAGATGAGGGAAAAGCTCAATATCATCAGTCAGAACAAGGCCAGGGGCCAACTGTGGAACAGACCATCAATTCCTCATATGCAAGTTCAAGCTGAAACTGAAGAAAATCAGATCAAATCCACGAGAGCCAAATTATGACCTTGAGTATATCCCACCTGAATTTAGAGACCATCTCAAAAATAGATTTGACGCATTGAATGCTAATGACCGAAGACCAGACGAATTGTGGAATGACATCAAAGACATCATCCATGAAGAAAGCAAGAGGTCACTGAAAAGACAGGAAAGAAAGAAAAAACCAAGATAGATGTCAGAGGAGACCCTGAAACTTGCTCTCGAACGTCGAGCAACTAAAGCAAATGGAAGAATTGATGAAGTAAAAGAACTGAACAGAAGATTTCAAAGATCCTCTCCAGAAGACAAAATAAAGTATTATAATGACATGTGCAAAGAGCTGGAGATGGAAAACCAAAAGGGAAGAACACGCCTGGCGCTTCTCAAGCTGAAAGAACTGAAGAAAAAATTCAATCCTCGAGTTGGAATAGTGAAGGATTCTATGGGGAAAATATTAAATGACGCAGGGAGCATCAAAAGAAGATAGAAGGAATACACAGAGTCATTATACCAAAAAGAATTAGTCGATATTCAACCATTTCAAGAGGTGGCATATGATCAGGAACCGATGGTACTGAAGGAAGAAGTCCCAGCTGCTCTGAAGGCATTGGCAAAAAACAAGGCTCCAGGAATTGATGGAATATCAATGGAGATGTTTCAACAAACAGATGCAGTGCTGGAGGTGCTCAATCGTCTATGGCAAGAAATATCGAAGACAGCTTCCTGGCCAACTGACTGGAAGAGATCCATATATATGCCTAGTCCCAAGAAAGGTGATCTAACCAAATGTGGAAATTATAGAACAATATCACTCATACCAAATGCAGGCAAAATTTTGCTGAAGACCATTCAAAAACAGCTGCAGCAGTATATCGACAAGGAACTGCCAGAAATTCAGGCCGGTTTCAGAAGAGGACATGGAACCAGGGATATCATTGCTGATGTCAGATGGATCCTGGCTGAAAGCAGAGAATACCAGAAAGATGTTTACCTGTGTTTTATTGACTATGCAAAGGCATTCAACTGTGTGGATCATTCCAAACTATGTATAACACTGCGAAGAATGGGAATTCCAGAACACTTAATTGTGCTCATGGGGAACCTTTACATAGATCAAGAGGCAGTTTGGACAGTACATGGGGATACTGGTTGGTTTAAAGTCAGGAAAGGTGTGCGTCAGGGTTGCATTCTCTCACCATCCCTATTTAATCTGTATGCTGAACAAATAATACGAGAAGCTGGACTATATGAAGAAGAACGTGGCATCAAGACTGGCGGAAGATTCATTAACAATCTGCTTTTTGCGATGACACAACCTCGCTTGCTGAAAGTGAAGAGGACTTGAAGCACTTACTAATGAAGATCAAAGACCACAGCCTTCAGTATGGATTACACCTCAACATAAAGAAAACAAAAATCCTCACAACTGGACCAATAAACAACATAGTGATAAACGGAGAAAAGATTGAAGTTGTCAAGGATTTCATTTTACTTGGATCCACAATCAACACCCATGGACGCAGCAGTCAAGAAATGAAAAGGCGCGTTGCATTGGGCAAATCTGCTGCAAAGGACCTCTTCAAAGTGCTGAAGAGCAAAGATGTCGCCATGAAGACTAAGGTGCACCTGACCCAAGCCATGGTATTTTCAATCACATCATATGTATGTGAAAGATGGACAATGAATAAGGAAGACTGAAGAAGAATGGACGCCTTTGAATTGTGGTGTTGGTGAAGAATATTGAATATACCATGGACTGCCAAAAGAAGGAACAAATCTGTCTTAGAAGAAGTACAACCAGAATGCTCCTTAGAAGCAAGGATGGCAAGACTGTGTCTTACATACTTTGGACACATTGTCAGGAGGGATCAGTCGCCGGAGAAGGACGTCATGCTTGGCAGAGTGCAGAGTCAGTAGAAAAGAGGAAGACCCTCAACGAGGTGGATTGACACAGTGGCTGCAACAATGAGCTCAAGCATAACAACGATTGTAAGGATGGCGCAGGACCAGGCAGTGTTTCTGTTCTAAGTAGTGTCACTATGAGTCGGAACCGACTCGACGGCACCTAACAACAACAACAACCTTTCAAAAAGTAGATCGCCAGGCCTTTCCTATGAGGACTTGAACTGCCAACCTTCTGGTTAGTAACCAAGCACTTAACCATATATGCTACCCAGGGACTCTGGCAAACACACAGTAAGAGCACGTGTACAAATTGCACGGCGGCAGCTTCATCATCTGACCTCTTCATCTAACTTTACCTGGGGGGAGAATCAAGATCATCAGCCCAAGGCTGCTTCCTATGAGGTGGAGGTCAACCATACCTCCACCTTCCAGCCTTTTTACCAATCTGATGCCAGCCATCCCTCCTACGTACACTCTACTTCTCTGCTAGGTTTGATACTTCATTGCCATGGCCACACAGAACTCACAGACAATGCTCACGATTATAGGGTTTATCAGGGAAGTAACAGGTTACAATTCAGGATCAGGAACAACTCAGGATACAGTTCTTAGATCAGGGCAGCTTCTTCTCGGCCACGCCCACAGGCAGGCCTCTCTCTGGCCCTTGGCCCCTGCCCTGCTCAGGCAAGTGTTACAAAGCTCTTTAGCTCCACCAATTAGTCCCCAGAGGCACCCCACTCAACCAGTAGGACTCGGCCCAAAGATACTTAGCTCTCTACCTTTATGGGTCAGCAAGTCTAGCTCTGCCAACAAGTGCCCAGAGGCACCCCACTCTGCCAGGAAGCCTCCTGCCTGAAGGCACGCAGCTCTCTTGTTCTGTGGGTCAGCACACCCCATGTAACCAACTCACTCAGTGGGCTGGGAAGCCCAACGCACCATCTCGAGCTAGTCTCTTGGTTCTGCTGCTGCCGTTTCTCTGCCGCCACTTCTCGCCATCCTGCGCTGTCTTCAGTGTTAAAGCTCTCTCTCTGTCTCCTGGGTCTAGCAAGTTCTCAGTACAGGGACCCTGGGTCCAGAGGACATGCTCCACTCCTGGCTCTTCCTTCTTGGTGGTAGTGAGGTCCCCTCCTTTCTGCCACTAGGATGGTTCATTTTAAGCCTAGCAGGATGGCAAAACTGACCAATCCCCTTGATCCAGGTTTCATACACCTTATTTGCATGGTCCCGCCACCACAAGGGTCCCATGCAACTTATTCGCTTTATTAGCAAGCAGTCTAATCCACTTGGCTGGCCACCATACAGCCTCACACAATTATTTGGTGGGAGTTACAAGACCATAGTGAGAAAGACCACACAAAAGCGATCCATCACACCACAGCATGATACACTAATATCAGTCAAGATCCCAACGCTCTGTCCCTACCCACACCATAAACAACCATTGTCTTCACTAAACCACAGACCCACCACACACAGACATGCTCACCAGTCAAGTCCCTCTTCTGAATGGGAGCCTCAGTCCCCTGAGGACCTTGTCTGGCCCACCTTCAGGTGCCCAGGCCCCTCCCTCGGACTCAGCCTAGCTCACTGTCCCCGCCCCCGTGCCCCAACCCCTGGATCCTGTCTCCTCCTGTAGGCTCCAGCTGAACATTCTGCAATCCCAGGAAGCAGAAGACTCACTTTGCACCTCCATCTCCAGGAATAACACAAAACCACTCCCCGCCCCTCCACTCCGGGAGGGAGAAGATTCCACTCAGTTATGCTAATTTCAGCCACAGTGGTTAATAACTACATTTTAAAGGGAAATACCTCCCAGGGTGAGATCTTTGGGGGTAGCTTCTACCTGCAGCAATGTTCTAAAAGTGGCTTTAGACAAGGAATGGGTCTATTCCATGTACTCATGGTTGGGGGGGTAAAAGTGTTCTAAGGACACCTGGTGGCGCAACGGTTAAGTGCTCAGCTGCTAACCGAAAGGTCAGTAGTTCAAACCCACCCAGTGGCTCTGTGGGAGAAAAAACTGTTCATCTGCTCCTGTAAAGATTACAGCCAAGAAAACCCTATGGGGACAGTTCTACTCTGCCACATGGGACAGAATAGAGTCAACGGCACCCAACAACAACAGGGGTTCTGGCCTGAGTCACCTGAAGCCTTAACGGGGGAGACCCAACACCTGGGCCACCGCAGGCTCGTGTTGGACACAGGCTTAAAGCTGCCCCTTGGGAAGTCTCCCTCAGCACCCAGCCCACTCCTGCTGCTTCCCACTGTGTGAGCCTGGGCCAGCACCTCAACCTCTGCGATCCTCAGCTTTCTTGTCCATCCACTGCAACGAGGTTGCTGGGAGAACGGTGCACGCCGAGTGCCACGCGCACAGGGCTCATCGCTGTCCTGTCCCTGTGGTCGGCTGGTCTCGGGGAAGGCCTGCCTACGGGCGGGGCAGATGCCACAGCTACTCCCACTCTTGGCTTTGGACCTCGCCTGGCTCTACCTGGCAGCCTCGGGACAGGCTTGGTGGACGTGCCCACATGGGTGCCCGGCTCTAGCTGCTGCCAGGAGGGCTTCCTCATCTCTGAGCCCACGGCCTCTGTCCAGCCTGGATAGGACAGCAGCATGGAAAGTGGAAGTCCATAGACCCAACTCTCTGTGTGCCCAAGCCCCTGTGCCGTGAGGCTTTGCAGCACCCACCTCCGAGTGGTGATAACATCCCCGCCCTGTGATCTGCCCTACTGACAAGGTGGGGGACCCTTTTACGTGCACTATTTCTTTCGGGATGAAGATTCCAGCAATTCTCAGTCCATTTTGCAAAGCCACTGGGCAGATCCTGGCCGACCAGTGCTGTACACCTGTGCCAGGTGGGGGTGGGGCCAGGTGTGCAGGGCAGCAGCTCCCACCCCACCCCTCCAGATCTTCTGCCCCACAAGCACAGGTGTCCCCCCAAGTCAGCTTCATAGGTGCACCAAGGCCTAGCCTGTCTGACTTGCCCACACCTGCAGCCTCAGGCCTGTGCACGGGCAGGCAGCCACCTCTCTCTGCACGGCCATCTCGGCACCTCCGCCACCTTCAACACCAGGGATTCCCAGACCTGAGCCTTGGGCCACCCTGGAGAGGCAGAGTCTGTGGGGCCAGGGTGGACCTGGGCAGCTGGGTGCCTCACAGATGTCCTGGGAAATAAGCACTCTCACCACTGACCCGCCCCACGCTGGTGTGCCTGCCCCAGCTCTGCGCAAGTCCCGCGGACATGTTTCTTATACACCTTGCCCTCTCCTCATCCACCCAGAGTCAGGCAGGAAGCAGAAGCCCCCGCTGCAGAAGAAAGAATAAGGAACCGCTTCGAGTGGCCAGCAGGAAACCCCGGTGGCACAGTGGTTAAGTGCTACAGCTGCTAACCAAAAGGTCACTGGTTCGAATCCACCAGGCACTCCTTGGAAACCCTACGGGACAGTTCTGCTTTAACCTATAGGGTCACAATGAGTTGGAATCTAGTTTGACAGCAGCGGGGTTTTGGTTTTGGTTTGGATGGCCAAAGAGGCAGCCAGATCTGAGGTTCGGGGGGCGGGGGGGGGGCGGCGGTGCCAGCTTACACGGAGCGACCCACACAGCGCATAGCAGGCACGCTGAAGCGCACCAACACCACGTCTGCCCAGCCTCCCCTCCTCTGCTCAGTGCCTTTCTGGGTCTTGGGGGAGCTCTCACAATGCACACAGTCCCGAGAGAGAGAGCCTCGGCTTTCAGCTTACACAGGGCGACCCACACAGCACGCTGAAGCGCACCAACACCACGTCTGCCCAGCGCCTCCCCTCCTCTGCTCAGTGCCTTGCCGGGTCTCGGGTCTCGGGGGAGCTCTCACGATGCACACATTCCCGAGAGAGAGCCTCGGCTTTCAAAGTCAAATTCCTTGCTTTCTTCACCAGCTTTTCACAAGATGACTGCGATTTTCCCAGGCCTAAGTGCTCCGACGCTGCTACTGGGAATGTGAAAGGTGATTAACAGCTCTCTCTCTCTCTTTTTTTTTAAACTCTCGGACAATGTATACTGACCTAGGGATTTGGGCACTGTGGCCTGTTGTACATTTTCAGCATTTTGTTAAGGGGGAAAAAAAACCTTGAAAAGCCAAAGAAATCCGAAAACGAGTCTTTGCGTGATGACTTCCCAAGTGGACGGAGGTGGCCAGTGACGCCCTCAAGCCACACTGTTGAGGACAAGCCCCTCAGGGGGGCTGCTCAGGGGAGCACCTGGCAGAGCCAGGCCTGGAGCTCACTCTGTCACTCAGCAAACACCGGCCAGGCACTACCCACGCCTCGGCCCTGCACCTCGTGGAGCTTGCTTCTCCGGGACGAAGGAGAGTCCGTTCCGTGTCCGCGCAGGCAGGGAGCTCCTTCCACGCAGGGGCAGTGTCTTCGCTGCCAGGCCCACCGGGCCCTTGCACAGGCGTTGTTGTGAGGTGAACTGTGTCCCCCAAAAGATATGGTGAAGTCCTAACTCCAGCCTGAGAACGGGACCATGTCTGGGGAAACACATTCTGAGGAAGTAGGGTCTTTCTTTGACGATATTATCAGGTAAGTCATACTGGAGTGCAGGGTCCCGTCCTATTCTCTTCTGAATAAACCAAAACCCATTGCCACCAAATAGATTCCAACTCACAGCAACCCTACAGGACAAGGTAGAACTGCCCCATAGGGTTTCCAAGGTGGTAATCTTTACAGGAGGTGACTGTCACATCTCCTGTGGAGCAGCTGGTGGGTTCAAATCGCTGACCTTTTGGTCAGCGGCCGAGCGCTTAAACACTGTGCCACCAGGGCTCCTTTCCCTTCTGGATGGTGTCTTACAAAAGAGGGAAACAGACACGCAACACGGAGATAGGAGAGACAAGTGGGGAAGATGCCACGTGAGGAATCTGTCTACAAACCCCGAAACCCCAAGTAGCGCCTGTGGCTGCCAGAATACTGAAGTGGCAAGAATGACCCTCCCCTTGAGCTGACAGAGAGGATGGTCCTGCCAATGCCCTGAATCTGGACTCCCAGCCTCCCAGATGCAGAGAGAGTCAGCCTCTGTTCTCTAAAGCTATACACTCGTGGAGCTCTGTCCTGTCAGGCCGGGAGACCAAGGCCTAGGACCTGGTAGGGCAGGGGAGGGGTGACCTGGGGAGGGAAAGGAGGAGGAGGATGCTGGTGGCAGGACAGTCAGAGACAGGGAGGGCACAGCCCAGGCCACCTGACTGTGCCTCGATGGCAGGTTCCGCCCTTGCCTCTACCTTAGGAGTCACTGGCGCTCACAGGCCTGGAGGCGCCATGCTTGCTGCCGGTGGCTGGAAGGCGCCAGGTGGCTGTCACACTAACAAGCTCCCACTCCAGGCTCAGATGGCCTCACCCCTCGTCAGTGTGAGGGCAAATATTATGACTGGCTCCCTCTCCCAACAGACATCACAGCCCGGAGGAGTCTGTCGTGCTTCACACAACACTCGCTAAGGGGCTGCGTCCCCCAGGTCCCAGCAGAGGGACGAGCCGCTGGTCTCCCTCCCGTGCCTCAGGCTCCCCCATGGCCAAGGAGACAATTCAAGTCCATCCACCCCGCACACTGTGACTTTGCGAAAAAAAAAAAAAAGAGCTGGGCTGAAAGTCAGCCGCCTTTTTTAGATCCACCAGGGAATTGAGATCACAGGGCAAATGGCCATCCCAAAAACCAGAGAGACAGGTGAATAGAGAGAATCCAGCTCACCTGAAGCAGAAGCCGCTGAAGCCAGGAGCTGGCAGGAATGCTTATGGGGACTTCAGGGATTGCTGTAGGCTAAGCATGGACTAACCCAAGAGTGAGGAACTCCTGGGGGCCCAGGCTAAGGGGGGCCCACACCCTTTTCAGTTTTACCTCCAGAACACTCACCAGGTCTTAGGATAAAGGTCAGAGAAAATTCCCCTGGTGCTAGGCCAGGAGTCTACCCACCTAGAGCTCCCTCAGCAATTACCACACAAGTGGGTGGCTTTAAATAACAGGAACTTATTGTCTCACAGTGTTGGAGGCTAGAAGTCACAATCAGGGCACCCGCTCTAGGACGGGGTCCTTCCTTGCTGGCAGCCCCAGGCATTCCTTGGTGTGTGTCTTCCCCGTCTGTCTCTGTGTCTGTTCTGTTCTTTTGATAACTCAGATATGGTTGGATTTAAGACCCACCCTACATTGGTGGCGCAGTGGTTAAGAGCTCAGCTGCTAACCCAAAGGTCAGCAGTTCGAATCCACCAGCTGCTCCTTGGAAACCCTATGGGGCAATTCTACTCTGTCCTATAGGGTCACTGTGAGTTGGAATTGGCGTTGACAACAACGGGTTTCATTTTTTCTACACTGGTATGATCTCATTAACATAACAAAAGGAATACACTATTTCCAAACAGGATCACAACCACAGTACAGGGGTCAGAACTTCAATACGTATTTTGCAGGCAACAAAACTCAATCTGTAAGGCCAGAGGGAAGAGAAAGAAACCGTTCTGAAATACAACCACACACGTCGAGCCCCTGCTGTGCTCCCAGCTCTGCCACAGCACTGCAAGAGACGGTGGGGGCACCATGGGGCGGGGACTTAGGGCACTGTGTGGCCCTTGCCCCCGAAGCTGTGCAAACAGCTGAGGAAGATCTAGCCCCGAACTGGGGAGTCAGGGAACACTTCCTGGAGGAGGTGGTGCCGAGTCATTCTTTTTTTTTTTTTGAAATAATTTATTTTTGTTGTTGTTGAGAATATATACATCAGTACACACACCAATTCAGCAGTTTCTACATGTACCATTTAGTGACACTAATGACATTCTTGGAGTCCTGCAGCCACTCCCACCCTGCTTTTCTGAGTTGTTCCTCCCCCATTAACATAAACTCACTGCCCCCTAAGTTTCCTATCTAATCTTTCAAGTTGCTGTTATCAATTTCACCCCATATAAATAGTTCTTAAAAGATTGTAATGCTCGATCTTTTTTTTTTTACTAGTTAAGCTAAACTATTGTTCGGCTTGGAAACCCTGGTGGCGTAGTGGTTAAGTGCTATGGCTGCTAACCAAAAGGTCCGCAGTTCAAATCCACCAGGCGCTCCTTGGAAACCGTATGAGGCAGTTCTACTCTGTCCTATAGGGTCGCTATGAGTTGGAATCTACTTGATGGTTATGGGTTTGGGTTTGTATTGTTTGGTTTTAAGATGACTTCAGGGGATATTTTTGGTTTAAGGTTTAAAGGTTACCTCAGTGCAATAGTTTCAGGGGTTTATCCACCCTCCATGGCTCCAGAAAGTCCGGATTCTGTGAGAATTTGAAATTCTGTTCTACATTTTCCCCCTTTTGATCAGAATTCTTCTATGGAATCTCTGATCAAAATATTCAGTAATAGTAGCCAGGCACCATCCAGTTCTTCTGGTCTCATGGCAAAGTAGGCAGTTGTTCACGGAGCAAATCAGCCACACATTCCATTTCCTCCTCTGATTCCTGCCAAGTCAGTCCTTAAAGGGTTGGCAGGAATAAGCCAGAGGAGGAGAGGCAGGAAATGACAACTCGGCAGAAATCGCCGAGGTCTAGGGACACGAAGCCACACTGGGGGAGCATGTGTTTTGGCAATGACAAAGACATCCCAGACTGAAGCCCAGGGTACTGAGAGTGTCCCTGAAACCCTAGCCCCGCTGAACCTCCCTCCTCGGTCAAGTCACCAGCTGGGGCCACTGCAGCTATGACAACCGACAGGAATGATGTATCCGCTCCATCCTTTGTCTGGGGTGTTTGTGTGCAATGTAAATGAGAATGTGCTGAGGACATAGTGATCTGCTCGAATAAACATGCCCCAACATGACACGCCTATACACACACACACACACACACACACACACAGAGCTGGTGCTGCGCAGCGCCCAGTCCTACCTGCGAACAACTTACCCTGGGCTTAAAGCTAGACGAAAGCAGTGCACCACAGCTGGTCACCTCCGGGCTCTTGTCTCCACCTGAGTAGCTCTCCCAGGCATGGTCTGACGTAGTAGTAGTTGTTGTTGTTGTTGATTCCGACTCATGGCGACCCCATGTGTGTGGAGTACAACTGCTCCATAGGATTTTCAAGGCTGTGATCTTTCAGAAGCAAATCACCAGGACTGTCTTCCAGGGCACCTATGGGTGGATTTGAACCTCCAACCTTTTGGCTAGTAGCTGAGTGCTTAACCGGCTGTGCCAGAGTGTGTGTCAAATCAAACCAGCAATCAGGGGAGACTGAATGATGACTCCTCACCCGGAAAGCACCACTCCACTCACCCTGGGCTTCTGGTTGTATCCAGAGCCACGGGGCAGGACTATGATTTAAAGGTAACAGACAAGGGTGGGAGCCAATTAAGGAGCCCTGCTGGCGCAGTGGTTAAAACGCTCAGCTTCTAACCGAAAGGTCAGCAGTTTGCGCCCACCAGCTGCTCCACTAGAGAAAGACGTGGCCGCCTGCTTCCATAAAGACCTACAGCCTTGGAAACTCTATGGGGCAGTTCTACTTTGTCCCATAGGGTCACCACGAGCCGGAGCCAATCTGTTCCAATTAATGGTAGAATGTTCTCTCTCCTATTGAAAGTCTGGATCATGTAATGCTGCTCCGCATCCAACCCCTGAAGAAATCAGCGTGCTAGAAGCAAGCGTGTCGGGCTGTCATGCTGAAGGATCCTCGGATTGCCCTGTTCTCAGCCCCAGGAGGAGCGCTGGGACCCGTGGATCCTTGCCATCCCTCCAGCACAGAGCCATACAGGCCCCCGACTCTCCTCCTCCTGCAGCTCCCCCTCCTCTCCCCACCCACACCCCCAGCTAAGGGCCTTGCTTCTGAGTTCAGGGAGGAATGGAGCAGAGCGCCTTCCCACCCCTGCACCCGAGCACCCAGCCCCTTGTCTCCAGCACGGGGGGTCAAGAGTCCACACTCCTGGCCGCAGCCTCCCGCTCCTGGGACCTGGGCCCCACCGCCTCTCCCCTAGTCCAGTTGCCGCTGGCTCCGACTCAGGGTGCCTGACATGTGCCGGGGCAGAACTGTGCTCCACAGGGTTGTCAAGGTTTGGTTTTTTGGGAAGTAGATCGCTAGTCCTTTTTCCCTGGGCACCTCTGAGTGGGACTTGAACCTCCAACCTTCTGTTTAGCAGCTGAGTGTGCTGTTTGTCCAGCCCTCACCCAGTCTGGCCTCCAAGTCTCCCCTCTGTTAACCACCTCTTTTTCCCTCTCTGTGGAATCATCCTTAGAGGCAAAATGCAGGAGTTTCTCACACCTTCAACAGCAAAGCAAAACAAAAAAACCTCTCTTGACCTCCCTTTTTCTCTACTACTGTTCCATTTATTTCAAAAATAACTTCTCCAAAGACTCCTCCAGAATCCCTGTCTCCACACTTTCCCCTCCCCTCCTCTCAAGTATCTACTGCAATGTTGCTCTTGCTCCCTCCGCAGCCCCCAAACCACCTCAGCCAGGCCACCAAGGGCGATGTGTGGCTGCATCCAACAACCATGTCTTAGTCCTCAGCTTACTACAACTGGCAGCAGCAGGTGACAAAGCAGATCACCTGCTCCTTCTGGAAACTTCCTTCACCCGGCTGCCAGGACCCTGAGCCAGCTGGGCTGTCTGTCTTCTGGGCTCCTAACCTCTTCCTGCCCCGTAAGCACTGAAGTGCTGTGGGGCATGGTCCCCAGGCCTCTTCTCTCCTCTGTCCTCACTGTGAGCAGAAGTGGTACTCGTCTGAGCTCTCCCTCCCGCTGCTGTGCAGAAGCAGACTGGAGAAGCAGGGCCAGGGCCATGGAGCCTGGAAGGTGGCTCCTGCCACAGCCATGGTGGAGAAGGATACTCCTTGAGCTGGGCACTGAGTCAGGACACACTGCACCAATGACCAGCCCAGTGCCCCCTTGTCACATCCAGCTGTGGAGCCCTTGGCAGTGAACAAATTCTCTGAGCCACGGGATCCTCATCAATGAAACAGGATGGCTAATACCAAACTCATGGGCCCTGAGGGTCAAATGGTCATAGAGTAGGTGTTCCACAGTTGCTCACAGAATTTTCTGGAGTAGCCTAAGTGGACTTGGACTCCTTCCCTCATTCCCTCTGCTAGATGGCTCTTTAGGACAAGGAACACTGTTCCATCACCGTGACTCATGCTGTCAAGCTTCATGGCAAGGAGCTCTCCCTTCCTTCCTTGAGAGAAAAGTTCAAGCACGCCATGTTCACGAGTAGACAGACAGACAGGTAAAACCTGAGATGCTGATAATACTACTCCAGGCTCACTGTCTCTTTTTCTTGGGAATTATCTGCCATCTTCTCCACTGTGGGTCAGGTCCTGGACCCATCAAATGCAGCACCAACATAACCACTCCCACCATCACCAGCTCCACACCACCACCACAACCACAATCAATACCACCAAGTCCACCACCTCCACAACAGCTACCACACAATACTACCAAGTCCACCACTACCTCCACCACGATAACCTCCACGATCACCAGCTCTACCACACCACCAAAACTGCGATCGACACCACCAAGTCTACCGCCACCTCCATCACAATTAACTTCCATCGCCAACTCCACCACACCACCACCTCCACTACCACCACCACCCCCAACAGCTACAGGACAACTACCACCATCTCCACCATCACTACCAGCAAGTCTACCACCACCTCCACCACGATCACCTCTACCATCACCATCTCCATCACACCCCTACCATCGACACTACCAAATCTACCATCTTCTCCACCATGATAACCTCCACCATCATCACCACCACCTCTACCCCATCAGCACCAGTATCATCACCACTCCCAACACCAAGCACAATCACCACCATTACCATCACACCATCACAATCAACACCACCAAGTCCACCACCACCCCACCTCCAACACCATCACCAACTTCACTAGCATCATCGCCACACCTTTACCACCAGTACCAGCAACTCTAACCCATCCAGCACCACCGCCATCACCATCACTTCTGCCACCACCAAGCACAATCACCACTATTACCACCACCTCCTCCCCTCCCCCCGTAACTATAGAACAATTGCTACCATCACCACCTCCACCACACATCCTACCACCAGCTCTGCCCCATCCAGTGCCACCACTACTTCCACCATCATCTCCTTCCACCAATTCTAGAATAATCTCTACCACCACCACACTCCCTCCACCATCACCAACTCCACTGTTACTACCATCACCACGTCAGTACCACCACCACCAATACGACCATGTCCACCGCCACCAAGACCTCCACCACCACGTCCATCACCACATCCACCACCACGTCCACCAGCTCTACCACCACCACCATCAATACGACCATGTCTACCACCACCAAGACCTCCACTGCCATGTCCACCACCACATCCACCACCACGTCCACCAGCTCTACCACCACCACCACCATTCTAGTCACCGTCATCATGTCCTGTCAGGGTGCATTACTTTCTCTAAATTTTATCTTGTTTTTATTGTTGTTCTTGAGCATATACACAGCAAAACAAACACCAATTCAACAGCTTCTACATGTACAATTTAGTGGCACTGATTACATTCTTCAGATTGTGCAACCATTCTCACCCTTCTTTTCTAAGTTGTTCCTCCCTCGTTAACATAAACTCACTGTCCCTAAGGTTCCTATCCAATCTTTTGAGTTTCTGTTGTCAATCTGATCCATATAGACAGTCCTTTAAATAAAGCATAATGCTCAAGGCAGATTTTTTTTTTTACTAAGTAGACTACTGTTCAGTTTTAAGTTGACTTCAGGGGATGTTTTCGACTTAAGGTTTAAAGATTATCTCAGGGCAACAGTTTCAGGGGTTCATCTACCCTCCAGAAAGTCTAGAGTTCATGAGATTTTGAAAGTCTGTTCTGCTATTTCCCCCCTTTTGGTCAGGATTCCGCTATGGAATCTTTGATCAAAATGTTCAGTAATGGTAGCCGGGCACCATCCAGTCCTTCTGGTCTCATGGCAAAGGAGGCAGTTGTTCCTGCAGGCAATGAGCCACATGTTCCATATCCTCCTTCCGTTCCTGACTCTCCTGCTTCCTCTGTTGTTTCAGGTGAAAAGAGACCAACTGTTGTACCTTGGATGGCCATTTGCAAGCTTTTGAGACCCCAGGCACTATGCAATGAACTAAAAGGCAGAACAGAAGCACTGAACACGTGATTAGGCCAATTCACTGGGATGTCCCACGAAACCATGACCCTAAACCTCCAAACCAAAGAACTAAATCTCAGGATGTGTTTGTTTCTACCAAGGCTTCAAACTGGTTCACTCTGGCCTGACCCTGGCTGAGAACTCACACTTCCACTGCAGATACACTGAACCAGAATCCACACTTCAACAAGACCCCCAGGTGGTTCCCATGCACCGCAGATACACTGAACCAGAATCCACACTTCAACAGGACCCCCAGGTGGTTGCCATGCACCGCAGATACACTGAACCAGGATCCACACCTCAAAAGGACCCCCAGGTGGTTCCCAAGCACCGCAGATACACTGAACCAGAATCCACACCTCAACAGGACCCCCAGGTGGTTCCCAAGCACCGCAGATACAGTGAACCAGGATCCACACCTCAACAGGACCCCCAGGTGGTTCCCATGCACCGCAGATACACTGAACCAGGATCCACACCTCAACAGGACCCCCAGGTGGTTCCCAAGCACCGCAGATACACTGAACCAGAATCCACACTTCAACAGGACCCCCAGGTGGTTCCCAAGCACCGCAGATACAGTGAACCAGGATCCACACTTCAACAAGACCCCCAGGTGGTTCCCATGCACCGCAGATACACTGAACCAGGATCCACACCTCAACAGGACCCCCCAGGTGGTTCCCAAGCACCGCAGATACACTGAACCAGGATCCACACCTCAACCGGACCCCCCAGGTGGTTCCCAAGCACCGCAGATACACTGAACCAGGATCCACACCTCAACAGGACCCCCAGGTGGTTCCCATGCACCGCAGATACATTAAACCAGAATCCACACTTCAACAGGACCCCCAGGTGGTTCCCAAGCACCGCAGATACACTGAACCAGGATCGACACTTCAACAAGACCCCTAGGTGGTTCCCATGCACCGCAGATACATTGAACCAGAATCCACACTTCAACAGGACCCCCAGGAGGTTCCCAAGCACCGCAGATACACTGAACCAGGATCCTCACTTCCACAGGACCCCCAGGTGGTTCCCAAGCACTGCAGATACACTGAACCAGAATCCACACTTCAACAGGACCCCCAGGTGGTTCTCATGCACTGCAGATACACTGAACTAGAATCCACACTTCAACAGGACCCCCAGGTGGTTCCCATGCACCGCAGATACACTAAACCAGGATCCACATTTCAACAGGACCTCCAGGTGGTTCCTAAGCACCGCAGATACACTGAACCAGGATCCACACTTCAACAGGACCCCCGGCTGGTTCGCAAGCACTGCAGATACACTGAACCAGAATCCACACTTCTACAAGGCCCCCGGGTGGTTCCCACGCACATGTAAGAATCACTTAGGGGTCCTTTTGGGACGCGTTTTGATGCTCAAATCTGTGGGATGCTGGAAAGACCAAGTTCAAAGGAGCACAACAGGAGGTGGGGTGGGAGAGAACCAGTTTGGAATCTAACAGGCCTGAATAACAGCTCGCCATTTACTGTGTGACCTGGGGAAAGTACCTTAACCCCTCTGAACTTCAGTTTCCCCACTAATAAAAAACGGGCATAGTAAGGCAGACTCTGTAAGGGCATTGTGAACATTAGAACAAAACAAAATAAAAAACATGCTTAGGAAGCCCTCATCACAGTTCCTGCCATAGAGCAGACGCCCGAATACGATGATGACAATGAAAACGACAGTCACGTAAACAGTCAGAACCATTTCTTCCAAGAAGGCCACATGCCCGGGCCTGCCCTGCACCCAGCAACAGCAGCTGCAATCACAGCACCCACAGCCCCGTTTCCCCCGTCCCCAGGCCAACCCTGCTGTGAAGGTCTGTGAGTTTCTGCTCCTAGACCAGGAATGGCTTCCCCCGGGCTTCTGGTGGTGTGGCCTGAGACACCAACGCTCCCTCCACCTGACTCACCACTGGGACATGCCTGGCACCTGCATGGCCTTGGCCTCTTCCTCTGTGGCCACTTTGAGCCTGGCCCTGAGCAGGAAGTACAGGTAGGTGGATAGATGGGGGCCTTGCAGAGCCACACTGGGGCTCCTGGCCCTCCCCTGCCACCAACCAGCCTGGGAAGTCTGTGAAGAGCAGACGGTCCTCTGGGTCTGGTGACACAGTCACCACTCATACGGCTCCAACAAGCAGGACTGATCCAGCACCTCCCAGCCCTGACCCACTCACCCCAGCCCCGTTGGCCATCTTTCAATCCCTTCCCCTCTGAGAGCAGAAAGGATGTTCTAACCATCTACCATCTTCAGAGCACTGCACGTGGCTGAGCACCTTGGCGGGAAGGTCCCCACCTATCTTGTTCCATCCCAGCAGCAAGTCCTACCAAGAAGACACAAGAGAACCAAGGTTTGGGGTCTAAGCGACTTGCTCAAGGCCACACAACTAGTAAGCGCAGGAGCCAGGATTCCAAGCCAGGTCCATCCTTTCCCCAAAGCGGCCCCAGCCAATAACTCCACCAGGGGGCGCTCGCACCAACACCAGCGGCAGCTATGGGGTGCTGTCTATGGTGCTGGACCAGCTCAGCGGCCAGTCCATCCTCCTAGCCAGGGATGCCCAGGCTCCACTCCGCCTCACCAGAGGGCACTAATCATTTTTGCTTCATTTTCAGAATTGACCTTGGTTAAAGACATTACTTGTAAAATGCAGCTTTTATGCTATTTTAGAAAAAAAATTACAACTACGTTTCACAATTTACACAGCTGGTTTCATGCACTTCTGATGGTTCTATCTTGTTTCTGAAAATTACACACCTTTTCTCCTCTGGGAACCCGGAGCTTCTCTGATCCCAGCTGCCATTTGGCCAAGGACAGTCCTGACCCAGTCTGCCTGCCCCAAAGCACAGAATCTCACGTTCAAGGCAAAAGTCCCATCCAAAACCCAAACCAAACCAGGTGCCATCAAACCAATTCTGACTCAGAGACACCACAGCACAGGGAAGAACTGCCCCCCGCCCCGAGTTCCCAAGGCTGTAAACCCTTAGGGAAGCAGACTGCCACATCTTTCTCCTGTGGAGTGGCTGGTGGGTTTGAATGGCCAACCTTTCGGTTAGAAGCTGAGTGCTTTAACCACTGCACCACTAGGGCTCTCAGGAAGCCCCATACTCACTTCAAAACTTTTATGTTTGGTCAAGTACTGAATGTTATTGTTAGTTGTCATCGAGTCGATTCCGACTCATGGCGAAAGCACTGAATAGATAATATTATGAAACGTACGTAACATATAAAGAATAACGATACCATCAACATTTGTGTGCACAGCACCAAGTTTAAGAAAAGAAAATGAACAGCAGCTGTCAAATCTCCCTGTGCGCCCCTCCCACCCCCTTTCACACAGAGGTAGCTACAACTATCCTATATTTTTCACTCCCTGAGTTTTCTTTAGTTTACCGTGTGTCCATCACTCAAAAACCGTTTTGTCCTGTATGACTTTGAAAAAGTACTATTTTATTGTGTTTTCAGGGAAAGTTTACACAGAAAATTAAGTTCCCATTTGGCAATGACTACACAAAGTGTTCAGAGACATTGGTTACATTTTCACATCGTGTCAGCATTCTCATTCTTTCCCTTCTGGATGTTCTGCTTCCAGGCATCTGGTTTCCCTGTCTCCTTACCCTTCAAATTTTGCTTTAGAGTAACTGTCGACCCTTTGGTCTCATATAGATGATTTTTTCAAAGGTGCACAGTACTCACGGGTAATATTTCTTATTTTATGAGCCAGTCTGCTATTTAGCTAAAAGGTACCCTCGGGGGGTAGTTTTGGTTCAAGGTTTAGGGAGTATCTCAGGGTGATAGTCTCAGGGAGTCCTCCAGTCTCGACCGGTCCACTAAGTCTGGACTTTGTAAGAATCTGCGTTCTGTTCCACACTCTTCTCGTTCTATCAGGACCCATCCATTGTGGCCCTGATGGTCTCTATCAGTTTTTAACTCTCCGTAAATGGCACCATACTGAAGCATTCTTCGGCAGCTTCCTTTCTGGACTCAGTTATGCTCCTTAGAGGCACTCTTGCTACTGCCAGGGGCCTGGTTGGTTCCTTGTCACTGCTGTTAGTGCACAGACAAGCCTCGACGCATTTACCTGGGATAAACTCTGATGGCACAGTGGTTGAGAGCTGCAGCTGCTAACCAAAAGGTCGGCAGTTCGAATCCCTCAGGCGCTCCTTGGAAACCCTGTGGGGCAGTGCTTCTCTGTCGTATAGGGCCACTATGAGTTGGAATCAACTTGACGGCAACAGGTTTGGTTTTTTATCATCAGCGGGCATCTAGGTGGTCACCACCTTTTAATGGTTGTTTTGCTTTGGCCGCTAGTAATACCTGGTCTCCTGGTACACTACTGAAGGATTCCTCTAAGGTAAACACTCTGGGGAGTCCCTGGGTGGTGCAAACAGTTAATACGCTTGGCTGCTAATGGAAAGGTTGAAGGTTTGAGTCCACCCAGCGGTGTCTCGGGAGAAAGGCCTGGTGATCTACTTTGGAAAAAGAGCCCGTGAAAACCCTATGGAGCACAGTTCTCCTCTGACACACTTAAGGTTGTCTCAACGGTGGTTGGTTTATAAATCCTGACGTAGAATTTCTGGGTCACAGGATATGTGTATCTTCAGTTTTCCTAGATGTCTTAGTCATCTAGTGCTGCTACAACAGAAATATCACAAGCGGAGGGCTTTAACGAAAAGAAATTAATTTTCTCACGGTTCAGGAGACTGGAAGGCCAAATTCAGGGAGCTGGCTCTAGAGAAAGGTTTTCTCTCTGTGTAGCTCTGGGGGACGGTCCCTGTCTCTTCAGCTTCTGCGCCTTGGCTCCTTGGTAATCTTCATGTGGCCTGGCATCTGTCTCTCCCCGCCCCCCGCCCGCTTGCTTCTCTGCTTCCTTAATCTGCTCCTTTCACATCTCAAAAGAGATTGACTCAAAACTACCCCACACTACACTGACCCTACACTAATCCTGTCTCATTAACACACAAAGAAAACTCATTCCCCAATGCGATTACAACCACAGGTATAGGGGTTATAACCATATTTTGGGAGGACACAATTCAATCCTAACACTAGTAACTCCAAATTGTTTTCCAAATTCTTCCATCTCCCCCCGACCCACCAGCAATGCTGAAGGTTCCAGGGACTGCACAAATTCACAGCCCTCGGGCAGGGTCAGCATTCCCAATCGGTGGTTCTCCGGAGGGACGACACAGGGGTTCACTGTGGTTCTCACGGCATGGCCTTGACCGTGGACAAGGCTGAGCAGCAATTTTCAAGCAGACTGACCATTCTTCTTTCCCCTCCTAGACAGCCTGTCCAATCCCCGGCTTCTCATGTGAAGGCCTGGACCACTTGCTTTCCTCCCAAGGAACCAAGGACGCGTATTTTGGGGGACTGGACCAGCCAGTGCTCTGAGTGGACCCCACCCTTGTATGTGGAGACCCCAAGCAAGGTGGGCCTCCTCACCCCAACAATAATAATCCCTTATGCTGAAATTGAAGGAGCCCCGGTGTTGTAATGGTGAAGCACTTGGCTACTAACTGAAAAGTTGGCAGCTCAAACCTGCCCAGTGGTTTCACGGTAGAAAGACGTGATGATCTGCTCCTGTAAAGATTAAAAAAAAAAAAAAACCTAGAAAACCCTACGGAGCAGTTCCACCCCGTAACATGCAGATCCCTGTGAGTCGGAATTCACTCAGCAGCACCCGATAACAACACACTGAAATGGTACTTTGAGCTCATCAGCCAGGTGCTTCCTCAAGCTTGATGCCACTCCAGCTCCAGTAGACACCTCTGCCCCATGGCTCAGCAGCTCCGGGCTGGCAGCCCATGTGCGCAGACCACATCTGGGACTCTCTCCTGTGCCTGCAGGGCCTGGCCCAGATCTGGGGCCCAGAGGATCCTCCCAACAGTCAGGCAAGCTGCGGGGGCAGGAAGGAGCTGCCATCTGGGGTCACCTCCCAGCAGCCCTGGATCCACCGGTGCTGAGTGCCTGATGGAGACAGCTGCTGTGACCAAGTCCAACCACGAGGCCAGACCTTCCAGATCTCCTTAGATGCCCAGGAAAGGGCGGCCAGCGCTTCAGCTGCTGCTGCAGTCCCTGGCCTGACACCGAGGTTCCCATGCACGGGGAGGTTAGGAGGGGCCTTAGGATAGGCGGGGCCGTGGGACGCAGCCGGCTTCCTCCCAGCCACTGAGATGCCACACACGCCCCTGCCCCCAGTCCCCGGAGGGCAGTCAGAGGCAGAAAGAAGACGTGGTCTTGTCCCCACCCACCTTCTACCCAGCCTCTTGCTCACTCCACCCAAAGTCTGCGCGCTCTGCCCAGCCGGACACTTCACTAGGCGGGTACGCTGCCCCTCTCCCCAGCCAGCTCTTCCGGGCTACTTCCCAGTCAATGAGGGATTGGCCTACGTGCTTCCAAAAGTCTGAATCCATCCGTGAGACGGCCGAGCATCCAGTGCTGATGCCTCCAGAAGATCCCTCCACACTGTTAGGTGAAATGCACATAACAAATTTAGCCGTTTTAACACAGACAGTCCGTGGCCTTCAGGGCATTCTCAATGGGTGCACCACCACCTCTGTCTAATTCCAGCACATTCTCACACTGCCGGATGTGCACATTTGGCAGCCCCGTGGAAGGTCGGGAGCTCCAAGAGGGCAGGGACAGCACCTTGGGCATCTCTAGCCCACCCGGGCCTCGTGGACAGTCAGTGACCACATGCAGAAATAAGTTAACTTGCAAAGATGCAGTCACACAGGCCCAGCTGCTCCTAAGTATATCCCAGCACTTTGCACAGCTACCACGTATCCCACAAATGCCACTGAGGGCAGCCTCACTGCAGCCCCGAGCTGGGCCCTGGGACACAGGGCCCTCATCCTGGAGAAAAAACCAAACCAAACCCAGTGCCATCGAGTCGATTCCAACTCATAGCAACCCTACAGGACAGAGTAGAACTGCCCCATAGAGTTTCCAAGGAGTACCTGGCGGATTCGAACTGCCGACTCTTTGGTTAGCAGCTGTAGCACTTAACCGCTACGCCACCAGGGTTTCCTCATCCCAGAGAGAGACCCATAAGTCCACACAGACAAATGTGCTTCTGAGGTGCTGGGCTATGATCCAGGTCCGTAGAGAGATGCGTGGGCACACAGGAGGCCACTAAGTGTTGGCCATCGCTGCTGCTGCCGCCATCAACGGTGCCACACCAGGGGTGGCTGAGACATGCCTGCTCCCCAGAAGTCAGGCCCATCGCCCCCCCAAACAGACGCACTTGGCACAACACAAGGGTGCTGGCACATGTGTCTCCACAAGGTGACTAATTAGCTGTTACTCAGACTCTGCGACATGGGCCAGGGTCCTGCGTGCCCTCCAGAAGGCAAGCACCTTCACAAGGGAAAGGCACCCTCTCCTCTAACCTGAGACCAGGAAACATCTGTCACCCCACACCGCCACCACCCGCCCCCTGGCGTCATCAGCACGGCTAATTACCACTAATTGTAATACCGTTTCTGTCTTGCTGCTAATACATTCAGACTTGCTAATCAAATCAAACCATTCCACCTTGCCATGTGCTTTCAAATAAACATTTCTGCAAAGCAGGGAATAAATAAAGAACTTCTGAGCTTTGTTCTCTCCTCTCTGTTGCCTCCATCTGCAGAGACATGGGGGTGGGGGATTGTCACTTCTGGGACCAAAGGCACAGAATAAACTGGATGAGGACTGGCTTTGATTATCCAAAGTTTCCAATCAAGCTGGAGCAAGAGGGAGAGAGGTGCCCAGGAACAGGGAGAGAAAGAAGGAAGACGGCAGGAGGCCAAGGCGTGGACATTAACTGAGCTGGCATGGTCTACCTGTCCAATGCTTTTCCCTCAGCGGTATCTCCCCCTCTTCGGGACACTGTCCCCAGTAGCCACTGGGCTGGTGTCTCCTCCTCTGGGCTCCCCCTTTCACTTACCAGGGCTTGTGGGGGGCAGCGGCCCTAAGCTGTGGCTCTGAGCTTTCCCAGCACCTGGCCCAGGCCCCACACACGGTGGGTGCTCAGGAACCCAGCCCAGTGAATGAACAAATCCACTGCCTCACCATCAATGAGACTCTCATTTGCAGAGACGGAAACTGAGGTTCAGACAGCAAGTAACTGCCCAGCATTTATGATCAGTAAAGAGTGGACCAAGGAGTGGAGCCCTGGTAGGTATGGCTCCCTATCTGGGGTCTTTCGGGAAGGGAGTTGGGGGGGTAGGAAGGGGACCGGAGGGACTGGCTCCATGGGGACCCCGGAGAAATGTGAGGGCTCTGCTCAACGCCACGCTGGAGAGAGTCTGAGGATTCTGGAATAGAAACTGACAAAGGTTGACTGAATACAACCTAATGTAAGCAGATCCAGTTACTATAGCAATCCTGCTGCAGACTCTATTCACCCTCCACCTCCACCCTCTGCTGAGCCAGGACAGCATCACAGCTGCCAAGCACGACCCCCAGCTGGCTCTCTGCTCAGCAAATGCCGCTGATTCCAGAACACCCTCTCAGCCGGGAGAGAACAAGAGTGGGGTGGGCTGGGATGGTGTTTGGCTAGTGGCTGGGAAATCCAGCTCCTCAACTGGCTTGGCCAGGACGGGTGTGGACCACCTCATCTCCCCACTCTGACCCTCAGGGTTTTCACCAAGAAGAACACCAATGCCTGCCAGCTCCGACACTGTGCTGTTTATCTAGCAAGAGTGAGTGAGTGATTGAATGAGAGAGTAAAAGAGTGAGTGAGAGTTGTGAGAGAGTGAGTGAGAGTGGGTAAGAGTGAACAAGAGTGAGAAAGTGAGAGCAAGTGAGTGTGAGTGAGAGTGACAGTGAGAGAGAGTGTGACAGTGAGTATGAGTGAGGGTGTGTGTGAGTGTTAGTGTGACAGTAAGAGTGAACAAGAGTGAGACTGACAGTGTGTGTGAGTGTGAGAGTGTGAGACAGAGCGAGCGACAGAGTGAGAGACAGTGAGAGTGAGACAGTGAGAGTGAGAGTGAGTTAGTGAGAGAATGAGAGTGAATGTGAGTGAGACAGTGACAGCGAGAGCATGAGCGAGGCAGTGAGAGTAAGAGAGCGAGACAGTGAGTGACAGAGTGAGACAGTGAGAGTGAGACGAGTGAATGAGAGGGAGTGTGAGTGAGTGTGTTGGTGAGAGCGAATGAGAGACAGTGAGAGTGTGAGTGAGAGCATGAGAGACAGAGTGGTTGAGAGAATGAGTGAGTGAATGAGTGACAGTGTGAGAAAGTGAGTGGGAGAGAGAGTGAGACAGTGAGAGTGTGTGTGAGAAAATGAGTGTTAGTACGAGAGTGAAGAGAGTATGTGCGTATGTGTAAGAAGTTGAGAGAATGAGTGTGTGTGATAGAGTGTCATGGATTGAACTGTATATCCCAAAAATATGTGTATCAATTTGGCTAGACCATGATTCCCAGTACTGTGTGATTGTCCACCGTTTTGTCATCTGATGTGATTTTCCTATGTGTTATGAGTCCTAACTCTGTGATGTTGATGAGGTGGGATATGGGAGTTATGTTAATGAGGCAGGACTCAATCGATAAGACTGGATTGTGCCTTGAGCCAAGAAGGCTCATACCACCAAGAAGCCAGCGCAGGGAACATAGCATGTCCTTTGGACCCGGAGTTCCTGTGCTGAGAAGCTCCTAGACGAGGGGAAGATTGATGACAAGGATAGTCCTCCAGAGCCGACAGAGAGAAAGCCTTCTTCTGGAGCTGACGTGTTAAATTTGGACTTATGGCCTACAAGACGGAAATCCTGGTGGCGTACTGGTTAAGTGCTACAGCTGCTAACCAAAAGGTCAGCAGTTCAAATCCACCAGGCGCTCCTTGGAAACTCTGTGGGGCAGTTCTACTCTGTCCTTTAGGGTCGCTATGAGTCAGAATTGACTCAATGGCAATGGGTTTTTGGTTTAAGCCTACAAGACTGTGAGAGAATAAACTTCCGTTTGTTAAAGCCATCCCCTTGTGGTATTTCTGTTACAGCAGCGCGAGGTAACTAAGACAGAGAGTGAGACAGTGAATGGGTGAGTGAGACTGTGTGTGAATGAGTGAGAGGGAGTGAGTGAGCGAGTTGGTGAGGATGAACGACAGTGGGTTAGTGTGTGTGAGAGTGAGCGGGTGAGAGCAAATTGGTGGCTGAGAGAGTGAGAGGCTGACAGACTGAGACAGAGTGTGAGTGGTTGAGAGATGAGGGAGTGAGTGAAATAACAGGCCTCAACTACCCGTGTGCTGGTTAAGCCTCTCCAAGGCGGGTCTGGGGCAAGGAGAGCGGGGAGGAGAGGGACAGGAATAAAAGGGCCAAGGAGAGCGGGGAGGAGAGGGATGGGAGTAAAACAGGCAACGAGAGCAGGGAGGAGAGGGACGGGAATAAAAACTCAGCACCCACCTTGAGCAGCAACAGCCTCACTGTCACCCCTGGACACCCCAAGGATCCTGTGAGGTTGGTATCATTAAACCCATTTCACAGAAGCAAGCCCTGAGGCTTGGAAGTCAACTTAGCCCTTGTCATCCACATACTACAAGGGGCTGCATGCCACGTCTGTACCACTCCCAGCCTGTGTTCTTCCCCTCGCTCCTCTGCCAGGACCAGGCAACACAGGCATTCCTCCACAAGCCCCACCCCACGCATCCCCGCATCTCGCAGCCATGGCTGCTGCCCGAGCAACCTCCACAAGGTTCATATACAAGACTAAGAAATGAGCAATACCTCCCGCATCAAATGAGGCTGTCTGTTTTAATTAATTTCAGACTTTGTGTGTTTTTGGCAATTATGGGTAACAAGGTTTACAGAGGGCATTCATAATTAATTGTGATTTTTATCTAGAAATCAACGCTTATTTTTTAAGTAGCTCATTAGAGGTGAGTGCATGTTATGGGGGCAGCAGGTTCTGCGTCAGGAAGGACGCACCTGGGGCTTAAGGAGAAGCGGAAGGGGGTCTAAGTCGGGATGGCAACATCAAAGCCAGAAGAATAACACCACAAGGCTCCAGCAGATTTGAAATGACATGCATGCAAGGACAAATTAGGGGGAAAAAACCCACTAAATACTCAATAATAAAACGGGAAACACGAGCTAGGCTCATGGTGCTTCCCAGGAGTTAACTGGAAGCAAGCATCGTGCCTCTGGTGGCACTCAGGAGGTCAAACTGGCCCCAGCTGCTTGGCTCAAGGCACTTACTGACTCTGGTGGAAGTTGTGGGAGCGAGGGCCGTAAGAAGGAGCCACCACAGACTCCAGCAGACCAGCCTGGACTCCTCAGCCGACTTTTGAGCCCACGGCTGAGGCTCAGCAGAGCCAGGGCATGATGCGGGACCCAGGCCCACACCCACACGCCATGCAGAAGGGTGGTACACAGAGGCTGGTTATGCTCTCTTTTGTACGTTTTTGTGTTTGCTTTTTAAAATGTTTTAAAATCCAACCCAAAAAATACCAATGCGGATGAACAGAAATGTCTAGACACCAATCGCATAAATGAGAAGGGCCTAGCACCACAGCATCACAGGGCACTTCTAAACTGTTACCCCTTCTTCCTCCTGCTATTTGTATAAAGCCACATGATTAAGATCCAGTGTAGTCTTCTGAGCTATAATAATAAAACCACTAATATTTACATAGACGTTTACAGCATGAAAAGATATTTCCATTTTGCAGGTGGGGAAACTGAGGTTCAGGAAGTTTCTACGTCCTACCCAAGTGTGCAAGGTGGGTAATCTAAGGAGCTGGGCTGGGCCCTCCTTTCATGCCCCAATATCTTCAATCTTCCCCTAAGATTAACAAGGCATCACAACCATCAACACTGTCATCACCATTATCATACCATCACCATCACCACAACCATCATCACCATCCTCACCACCATCATCACCATCATCACCATCCTCACAACCATCATCACCATCATCACCACCATCATCACCATCCTCACAACCATCATCACCATCACCACAACCATCATCACCATCGTGACAACAATCATCACCATCGTGAAAACCATCATCACCATCATCACAACTATCATCGCCACTATCACAACCATCACCATCATCATCACCATCATCACCACCATCACAACCACCATCGCCATCACCATCATCATCACAACCACCATCACCATCACCATCATCATCACAACCACCATCACCATCACCATCATCATCACGACCACCATCACCATCACCATTATTACCATTATGTGCAAACAGTTTGCACTTGACTATCAATCGAAAGGTTAGCAGTTCAAACCCACCAACTGGGTCACAGAAGAAAGGTCTGGCCAAGGCCTACTTCCATAAAGATTACGGCCAAGAAAATCCTGCGGGGCTCAGTTCTACTCTGTACCACATAGGGTCACCAGGAGTCAGAATGAACAACACGGCAACGGGCTTGGTTTTTGGTTTACCATGACCACCACTGTCATCACCAACACCACCATCACCATCACCACGATAATCACCACCACCTAATCCTCACCGTCATCATCGTAACCATTAATCACCACCACCGCCATCACCATCACCACCATCACCATCATCACTAAAAGAAAAGGATCCGACAAGAGCTAAGAGGCATAGCGTCCATGCCTCTCCGTTATTAGATGGCCTGGGAGAGTGGCTTTCCCACCCACAGCAGGTTCCCAAACTTCAAGGGCTTCAGAATCTCACGGGGCACGTGTTACACACACAGAGTCTAGGCTCCTGCGGCAGAAGGTGTGAGTCCGTGAGTGTGGGGTGGCGCTAGGCATCTGCAGGTGAACAGAACTCTCTGGGGGTTCAGCTATGGGTGGTCCAGGGGCAGCCTCTGAGAGACCCTGAGCGAAGGCCCAAGCAGGGCCTGGGTCTTTCCAAAGCCTGAAAGCACTGTCGTTGAGAGCAAAGGTCCACCAGAAAAGTAAAAAAAAAGTGTCAAGCAAAAGTAGCAGTTACGTTCATGCAAGTACTTGACACGTACAATTATGTGTATAGTTTAAAATCTTGCGCCGTAATTTATCAATTAAATTTAAATGGTAGTAGGAGTAATTATTTATCCTGTTTTTTCTTTTTTTCCATTTAAAGTATTATTTAAAAAGAAATATACAATTAACAAAATCATTTTCTATTCCTTATTTCCTTCCAGAACCCCAGCTGTGGTAGGTGGCAGCCAACAGAACTGCCGGCCAAAGCAGGGGAGGGACAGACAGCACCAAAGACTGACCTGATGTTCTCAGCCCTATTAAGTAACAGCAAACGTCATAAAAATGATCACAAACGCAACAAGATACACTTGCCGGAGAACATGCTATATGAGTCTCAGTCTTTAACAGTAATGTCTGCAACGTTTTGTGTTTCATGTTATCTTGTTACTAACTGTTAGTGAGTTCTCAGGAGGACATCCTAGGATGACAATGAACTTCACTGCCTGGGTGTCAACTTCAGTGACTTCAGACCTTCTTACACTCTGTTTTTCTTGCCACACACACACACAACCTCGTCGTCAGAGATGTAACAGAACAACAATGACATCTGCATCATATTAAGGCACTTCCGTGTCCAGTATTTCTTTCTTTCTTTTAATTGTACTTTAGAGGAAGGTTTACAGAACAAACTAGCATCCCATTAAACAGTACGTATATTGTTTTACAACAGCGGTTAAGAGGCCCATGACATGGTAACACTCTCCCTTCTCAACCCTGGGTTCCCCATTACCAGCCATGTCCATTATTTCTTAATTGAACGGTGAGTGCCGCACACCTATCAAGCCTCAGACACAGAAACAACTCTTAACTCTCCCCATTTGATGAGGAAACTCCAGCTCACAAAGTGGCAAAGCCAAAACTATCAAGATCTGGCACCCGATATACTGCTGTTGTTGTTGTTGTGTCGTCAAGTGAATTCCGACTCACAGCGACCCGACAGGACAGAGGAGAAATACAGCACGGGGCTTCCAAGGCTGCCGATCACCAGGTCCTTTCTCCTGTGGAGCCGCTGGTGGGTTCCAACTGCCAACCTTTCAGTTAGCAGCTGAGCGCTTCACCATTGTGCTACCAGGTGTCTTAGTAATCTAGTGCTACTGTAACAGAAATGCCACAAGTGGATGGCTTTTAACAAAGAGAAGTTTATTTTCTCACAGTCTAGTAGGCCAGAAGTCCAAATTCAGGGCGTCAGCTCCAGGGCAAGGCTTTCTCTCTCTGTTGGCTCTGGAGGAAGGTCCTTGTCCTCAATCTTCCCCTGGACTAGGAGCTTCTCTGTGCAGGAACCCTGGGTTCAAATGATGTGCTCTGCTCCCGGTGCTTCTTTCTTGGTGGTATGAGGTCCCCCTCCCCTCATGCTTCCCTTTCCTTTTTATCTCTTGAGAGATAAAAGGTGGTGCAGGCCACACCCCAGGGAAACTCCCTTTACGTTGGATCAGGGATATGACCTGGCTAAGAGTGGTGTTACAATCCCACCCTAATCCTCTTTAACATAAAATTACAATCACAAAATGGAGGACTAACCACACAACACTGAGAATCATGGCCCAACCAAGTTGACACATATTTCTGGGGGACACAGTTCAATCCATGACACAGGGCTCCTTACCTGATATATTAAGAAGTCACCTTTAATTATGAAAAAACTCTGCAGTTCTTGTTTTTTCCACAGTATAATGGGGGTAATATGTCCTCATAGGGATGTGTTGTGATAAGTAAGAAAACTTGTAAAACACACTTAACATAGGAAGTGGTCAATAAGCGGCCAACTGTCATCACTGACGTTATCATCACCAGTACTCTCGCTATCATCACCACGACTACCATCACTATCACACCATCATCATCACCATCATCAACCACTATCACCAATCATCACAATAATCGCCATTATTACAACAATCACCATTATCAAAATATTCACCATCATCACCACCATTAATTATCACCATCATAATCATCACCAGCACCACAATCGTTATCACCACCACCATGATACAATCCAAATGGAAGGCACCTCTGGGTTCACCTGGATTGAATCGTAGTAGCGGTGATGACTGTGACGATGGTACTGATCATGGATGGTGATGGCGGTGGTGAGTATGATGATACTGTTGATGGTGATCACGGTGGCAATAATTGACGACAACGATGATAAGGGTAGTGGGGATGATGGTTGTGATGGTGGTGCAGGATGGGTGGGTGGATGGATGAGTGAGAGGATGGGTAGATAGACAGGTGCTGCATGGGTGAACGGATGGATGAGTGAGTGGATGGGTAGATAGACGGGTGGCTGCGTGGGTGAACGGATGGATGAGTGGATGGGTAGCTAGATGGGTGGCTGTGTGGGTGAACGGATGGATGAGTGAGTGGACGGGTAGATAGATGGGTGGCTGCATGGGTGAACGGATGGATGAGTGAGTGGACGGGTAGCTAGATGGGTGGCTGTGTGGGTGAACGGATGGATGAGTGAGTGGACGGGTAGATAGATGGGTGGCTGGCTGGGTGAACGGATGGATGAGTGAGTGGATGGGTAGATAGATGGGTGGCTGGGTGGGTGAACGGATGCATGAGTGAGTGGATGGGTAGATAGATGGGTGGCTAGGTGGGTGAACGGATGGATGAGTGAGTGGATGGGTAGATGGATGGTGGGTGGCCAGATGGTGGGTGGATGGATGGGTGGGTGGTGAGTAGGTTGATAAACAGATGGGAGGATGGAAATCTGATGGACCCCAAAATAAAGGAGACCGCTCTGAAGATTACAATTGTCTAGACCTGAAACGGTCTTGCTTTGGAGGCAGTGAGTTCCCTGTCACAGAAAGGACTCAAGCAGTAAGAATGGTGAAGAGAGAATTCCCACAGAATTCGGTCAACATTTGCCAAACTTATTTATGAAGCAGAACCCAGGGATAACATCTTTGCAGAACATCGTGAGCTACTGACATATTTAATTCAATGATACAACCAAGAAAAACTTTACTGTAGAAAATATAACTGTATGCCTCCTCAAAAAAGTCACTACAGAAATCCTCCAATGTCTTTAAAATAATCATAACCAACTGTAAATTTTTATCTGCTACGTATTATGTATTTTGTCCTCTGTCAGAGCCCAGGCACCAAAGCTTTAAGTGATATTAATGCCCGAAAAAGAAAAAAACGTTTACTTGAGAAATGTCTGTTGATTGCTACACTTTTTCTGCAAATTGGGAAAAGGTTCCATGGTTGAAGTTTAGCTGTGGGGTAACTCAGCCTGACCTAGGGCATGTCAACCTATCTCAGGAACACCGAAGAACCACAGCTGAAGAACCACTTAACTGGGAGACGTCCAGGGAACCTTTCAGTAACGAGATTCCTCAAACCCCTGGATGAAGGATTGGTTCAGAAGTGGTAGTGGACTGAGGGTGGATAACAGAGTTTAAGAAGGAACCTGCCTCCCAGTTCCAGCCTGGCCTCTGTCTACTTCTGATGCTTATTTGGAGGTGTCTTTGGACAAGGTACACCAGCCACAAAGCCTCCGTTTTTCATGCATGAAATATGATGTTCAAACATTACACTGCATTATATGACATTACAGAACAGCAGCGAGTCCAGTGTCTGCCAAACCACTGAGAATCACGGCCAAGTTGACACACAACATTAACCGTCACAGATGGGAAGGAGACCCTGCCTACAGAGAGGCCCAAAGAGTCCCACGGTCAAAGGCAGAACTGCATAACCAGCGAATATGTCATCGATCACTGGGCGAGACACCTGCGCAGGTGGCCCCTTTGATACACTCACTTCCTGTTTTCTCCACAAGGTCCTGGACCCAAGGCAAGGAGGCAACGTGAGGAGCTAGAAGGATGTGTTCTTTGCAGTCAGAGAGCCTGGGTTCAAATCCTGCCTCTTACAGGCTCTTCGACCTCTGGAGACATTTCTCACCCTGTTCACTCTGCCCCAGTCACAGTGCGTTTTCCCAGCTCCTCCAAGTGCCATGTCCTTCCCACCTCTGCGACTTTGCACGTGCTGCGCTCTGCCTGGGACGCTCTCCTGATCTCAGACCTGCTCATCTGTTAGGTTTGGGTGCATACGCCCCTCCTTCAGGCAGGGCCTCCCTGCCTCTGTCCTGAGTCTCCCTGCCTTGTGCCCCCTGGCACATGTACCTCCTGTAATCACTGGAGGAATGCAGGAGGCAGGATGGGCCCCTCCCAGTGACACACCCCCTGCCCTGACATGGCTCTGGGAGCACAGTGGGAGTGCAGGGTCTATTGGTTGGCTGGTGTCATAGGCTGGTTTCTCCAGAGAAGCAAAATCACTAAAAAAAAAAAAAAAAAAAAAGCATATAGATATCTATATAAAGAGATATATATCAAGGAAAAGGCTCACACGGTTGCAGAGACTGGAATGTCCTATATCTGTAGGTCAGGCTAGAGGCTTCTCCTGATTCACGTAGCCACAGGGGCTGGCGAAACCAAGATCGGTAGGTCAGACAGCAGGGCTCTCGTTCACAGGCTGCGAAGACCAATGAATCCCAAGACTGACAGGCAAGACTGCAGGTAAGTTGTTAGCTCAAGGCCCAAGAACTGGAGGTCAGACGAACAGAAGCCAGCTGCAGGATCCAGAGCGAGCAAAAGCCCACAAGCCTTGCCAGTCTACCTGTATTCAAAGCAGGCCACACCCCAAGGAAACTTTCTTTCAACTGATTGGCTACTTACAGCAGATCTCATCATGGAGGTGATCACATTATATGAAATCTCATCATGGAAGTGATCACATCATAATATGACTGCCAAACTATATCATAACTGCCAAACCACTGAGAATCAAGGCCTAGCCAAGTTGACACACAACGTTATCACAGTCTGCCCTTTGTCAACCTGGCACCTGTACGTATCTCCTTAAACTATACATAATCTCTGAACAAAGACAATTATAAAGTCATACCTGGACCTAACATGATACAACTAACACACATACAACCAAAAATGCAATAGCCCTGTCTACATCTTATGTTTTAAAAGTGAAAACAAAAATATTTGATGTACAAACACAAGGCAGAAATACTCATAACAATTACAGTCCTCTTTTCCACAACTGGTCAGATGGTTGTAACTGGTATTTAGAACTACCTTCTTCCACCATCCATTCTGTATTCCCTTTGCCCTCAGCAAGTACCTCAGCTGGTTGTGGTTTTTTACTTCGTGTTGTGACAGGAGCCTTCATTCCTGAAGGGTCTGGGCCATTAGTAGTCATGTTGGAATTGAGTTTCTGTAGTTTTCCACTGACTTTAATCACAGGGTGGTAATACCAAGAGACGCCCTAAGGGACCTCTCCCATTCCAGATGTACCCTTCTTTACCTCCAATTCGATTTCCTCTTGATAAATCAGGAACATTCACACCACCCAATACAGTAACTCCTTTCTTTGCCTGTTGATCCAGAGGCATAAAGAGCCCAAAGTAGCCAGGTGGCATTCTTAACTTCCAATTCAATGGAATCACGGACGTGTTGCCAGATGGGAGCAATCCCTCCTTTTGAACTAAGACCTCTAGACCTGTAGAGCACAGGATTATGGGAATATGAAGCAAAAATTTTGCAAGTGAGACACAACGGGTAATAGTGAGTGATGCCACTCCCATTTCCAATCCTTGATTCCTGGACCCATACATCCTGGCTATGGGAGAAATAGCACCATATATTGGATGCTGGTTTACAGCATATACAGCCTCCTGGGGAACACTGCCCCAACCCTGCAAAGTACTGGCACCTAGCTGGTGCCATAATTTTGTCTTTAGAAGGCCATTCCATCGTTCTATCAAGCCAGCTGCTTCAGGATGATGGGAAACATGGTAAGACCAGTGAATTCCATGAGCATGGGCCCACTGCTGTACTTCGTTTGCTGTGAAATGAGTCCCTTGATTAGAGGCAACGCTGTGTGTGGTACCATGATGGCATCTTTAAGTCCATAGATGGTAGTTTGGGCAGAAGTAAAGCAACGCGGGGAAGGCAAATCCATATCCAGAGTAAGTGTCTGCTCCAGTAAGGATGAAACGCTGCCCTCTCCATGATGGAAGTGGTCCAGTGTAATCAACTTGCCACCACGTTGCCGGCTGGTCACCTCAAGGGAAAGTGCCATATCGGGGACTCAGTGTTGGTCTCTGCTGCTGGCAGACTGGGCACTCAGCAGTGGCTGCAGCCAGGTCAGCCTTGGTGAGTGGAAGTCCATACTGCTGGGCCCATGCACGACACCTTCATCCCTGCCACCATGGCCACTTTGTTCATGAGCCCACCGGGCAATGACAGGAATAGCCGGGGAAAGAGGATTAGTGGTTTTCACACATTGCATCATCCTATTGACTTGATTGTTAAAATCGTCCTCTGCTGAGGTCACTTTCTGGTGAGCATTCACAGGAGACACAAATATCTTCACTGCACTAGATGACTAAGTCATCATCCTTGCTTCTAAGGAGCATTCTGGTTGTGCTTCTTCCAAGACAGATTTGTTCGTTCTTTTGGCAGTCCATGGTATATTCAATACTCTTCACCAACACCACAATTCAAAAGCGCCAATTCTTCTTTGGTCTTCCTTATTCATCATCCAGCTTTCGCATGCATATGATAGGATTGAAAATGCTGTGGCTTGGGTCAGGTACACCTTAGTCTTCAAGGTGACATCTTTGCTCTTCAACACTTTAAAGAGGTCTTTTCAGCAGATTTGCCCAACGCAATGCATCTTTTGACTTCTTGACTGCTGCTTCCATGGGTGTTGATTGTGGATCCAAGTAAGATAAAATTCTTGACAACTTCAGTCTTTTCTCCATTTATCATGATGTGGCTTTTTGGTCCAGCTGTGAGGATTTTTATTTTCTTTATGGTGAGATGTAATCCACACTGGAAGCTGTGGTCTCTGATAATCATCAGTAAGTGCTTCAAGTCCTCTTCACTTTCAGCAAGCAAGGTTGTGTCATCTGCATAACGCAGGTTAATGAGTCTTCCTCCAATCCTGGTGCCCCGTTCTTCTTCATACAGTCCAGCTTCTTGGATTATTTGCTCAGTATACAGACTGAATATGAATGGTGAAAGGATACAAGCCTGATGCACACCTTTCCTGCTTTTAAACCATCCAGTATCCCCTTGTTCTGTTTGAATGACTGCCTCTTGATCTATGTACAGGTTCCTCATGAGCACAGTTAAGTGTCTGGAATTCCCATTCTTTCCAAGGTTATCTAAAATTTGTTAAGATCCACACAGCTGAATGCCTTTGCATAGTCAGTAAAACACAGGTAAAGATCTTTCTGGTATTCTCTGCTTTTAGCCAGGATCCATCTGACATCAGCAATACTATCCCTTCTGCATTCTGGAACTGAGGAAATCACTATAGGATGGGTTTAGGGACCCACTGGACCTACAGTGAGACAGACACGAGCTAAGACTCCATTAATAACGCCATTAATAATCTGACCTCCATAAGCCCCCACTCTGACTGGTGGGCCGCAATGACATTTGGGTCCCGTGGATTAGTGTCAGTTCAGAACCAGTATCCACTAATCTCCAAAAAGTCTTATTTTCTTTTCGCCAGTGAACAGTCACTCTTGTGAAAGGCCATAGATCCATTTGGGGAAGGCTGGGAGAAAGATGAACAGTTTAAGTTCTTGGCAGTATATTGGTGTCCCTCCTCAAGGGGATCCGGCCTCTCCTTCATTCAAGGGGTTGTGGGTCTTTAAAATCATTCAAGTCTGGGAATTGATCGAGGGGCCATGACTCTCTGCTCTAGGGATTCAAGTTAGACTGTTGTTACTTGACCTAGAATTCATCCGCTGTACAGATCCAGTATATATTTAGTAGATTACTTATCAATTTCACTCCTAGAGACACCGTGTCTAAGTAGGCAACACCATAAATCTGTAAGTCAGATTATTCTGATTATTGCTTTGACTCTGCTGTCCATTACGGTAACCACACCCACCTTGTCTTTGTCAATTGAGTACTGCCACTTGGCCCTTATCACTACGGGAACCAATCAACCCCAATGGCGTTAGGTGTCTCAATTCAGTTAGGGCAGTTTCCACCATCCAATCTGACTTACATAAAATAGCAATCACAGAAGTTTTCAAGCATGCTGGGGCTCCACTCACAAACTCGCTCCTTACAGTTGTAGTAAAAGGTGTGTCCTCTGGGAACTCCATGTATGGGTCTGTGAGTCTAACTTGATAAATCCATTCTAGCTTGCCAATCTCCCTAAGCCTTCAGATACCTTCTTCTACAGTATATCAAGGCAGGCCTGGTACTTCAACTTGATTTCATGTAGGCCACAGCATAATCCATGCTTCCGTGATGCAACCAAATTAATTACTAGATCCTTTCCTAACCTCTCAGGCTGAAACACTGACTGAAGAATATGTGCTTAGTGGGCCCATATCAATAAACTCTGGCTGATCCATCTTTACGCTCCTTGCACCATTATCCCACACTCTTAATAGCCGTTCCCACACATATTCCCCAGGTTTCTGTTTGTACGTATTAGACAAGTCAAGCAGTTCTTTTGGAGCGTAGCGTACCTCCTCCTGGGTCACACTTTCTACTTTACTTTTGGGGCTTGCTGGGACTAAAGTCTAGTTATAGGTCTGGAAGCCAAAATTGGTGGTTGGGATGTGTTTTGAGAACATTCATCATTTTCTTGTAAGGCATCTGCCTCAGGCAATGCCCCAGGCAATGACTCAGGCAAAGGGTCTTCAGACACAGGTGGGTTAATCTCATTAGATGAGGGTGGATGGGCTAATGGTTTTATTGGGAAGCGTGGATTAGCAGACAAAGATGGACTAATCTCTTCAGATGGGAGTGAGAGGGCTGGCTCGGTCGGCAGGAGTGATTCATGGAATTTAGGGGCTCAGTGTCTCCAGTTTCCTGACTATTTGCCCATATGTTTCCATTCCAAATTTCAGGATCCCATTTCTTCCCAATCGATGCCCTCACTTTAACTTCAGACACCTCTAGAGGTTGGCAATTTAGCTGGCATTATATAATTCAGCCACTCTAACAATAAGACTCTGAGTTTGGTTTTCAGCAATATCAGCTCTGTTACTCCAAGAAGTAAATCTTTCTTTCAAGGCACAAGTGGAAACTTGGAGGTCATTCATGTGGCACTTGAGCTTTGACTCTGAAGCCCTGAGCTCATCTCTTTCTTTCACCAGTTTCTCTAGCAAAAGTAGGAACAACCAACCAGCTTCCTTATACTTCTCATTATGACAAAACTATAGAACGGTATCACCCATGTAGTCACCTAGAGCCTCGCCTTTTGCCAATACCTGATCTATTCATGGTGATATTTTCTGTGTTTGTACGTTGCCTCATGCCATGGGTTAGCAGTGCCCTCTTTATTACTGGAAGCAGAGTCATTAACGTCTTTAAGACTCACCAGACTTGAGAACCAATTTAGAAAACTCATCCTTACAATCTTGTTTCTCTAGAACCACTCTTGGTACCAAATGTCTTAGGCTGGGTTCTCTAGAGACGCAAAACCAGTAAAGCACATAAATATCTACATAAAAACCTTTATATCAAGGAAATGCTTCATGTGGTTGAAGGGGCTGGGACGTCCCAAATCTGTAGGTAGGCTGGAGGCTTCTCCTGATTCACGTAGCCACAGGGGCTGGTGAAACCAAGATCAGCAGGTCAGAAAGCAGGGCTCTTGCTCACAGGTTGCGAAGACCAACGAATCCCAAAATCGCCAGGCAAGACCAGTGCTAGTTCAAGTTCCAAAAACTGGAATCAGACAAACAGAAGCCAGCTATAGGATTCAGCATGAGCAAAAAGGCCCTGAACCTTGCAAGAATGTCCACTTATATTCGATGCAGGCCACATGCCCAAGGAAATTCCCCTTCAACTGACTGGCTACTCACAGTAGATTCTATCATGGAAGCGATCGCATTTTATCAAATCTCATCATGGAAGTGATCACACACCATGACACGACTGCTGAACTACATCGTAACTGCCAAACCACGGAGAATCACAGCCCAGCCAAGTTGACACACAACCTTAACGATCACAGCTGGTCTTAGCCAGCGGGAATGCAACAGTTGCCTGCAGTTTATAAAGGCATTCTTTATTCCCTGGGGGCTGCCAGGACTGTAGGCTGCTCTTTAATTCCGGTGCTTCGGTTTGGACCTAGAGTCAACAGTTGTTGAAAGCAAAGTGGGTCATTCAGCCAGTGAGTTGACCGGATGGCCATTGTGTGCTGGGCGCTTCAGGCACACTGGGAACACGCAGACCCCAACAGGCTGGGATCATGCCACGTGACCCTCTGGCTGGGGCTGTGACAGGCCCAGGGGTGTGGAAGAGCAGGTACCCTGGACTTGCTAGGATTATAAGTAGTAGTAAAAGTCTCCTTGGGGATGTGGTCAGAAAGATTATGAGGTCTGCCCAAGACCACAGTGTCCAACAGGGCTGTGGGAACATGGCAGGGTGGCCCTAAACCCCTCGGGGACTCAACATCCTCACGCTCAGTCAGGCAAGGATCCCGCTGCCCCAGCACCCTGAGTGCCAAGGACCATCGGGTATATGGGAACTTTGTGACCCCCAACACTGCATATGTACGTGGTGGCAGCCCTGGGCCGGGGCTGACAACATGCTGGGGACACTGGGATTACTGGCAGGGATTGCCAGGCAGCCTGGGGTCTCCACGTTCACACTCCAGAGCTAAGCCCTGGTGAAAGGTATTGAAACTGTGCCTCAGTTTCCTCCCCCGTACAATGAGGAGAGGAGTAGGACTCAAAGTTGTTGAAGAAGTAGAGGCGGCAGGTGCCTGACACACTCTCAGCAGTCGCTTAGCAGATGCTAGCTGCCTCCCGCATCAGTGAGGGTCCTGCAGTGGCAGAAAGGGCAGGCAGCTTCTGAGACTTAAACATGGACACAGACTTCCTGGTCAGCCAGGGGACAGGCCACAGCCCAGGGACGGCAATTGCAAAATAGCCTACACGTGTAGATTACAGTGAAGCTTACAAATAGGCTTTCACCACGGCCCTGGGACGGCGCCCTGCGCTGCGGCCATTTTACAGATGAATAAACCGAGGTTTAAGGAGATGAGCAACCTGTGTAGTCATAAGCCTCCTCAAAGGTGGGACTATGCTAAGAGGGGGACTCTGCCTCCAGCTTAGGGATTCTTTGTTGTTGTTAAGCGCCGTCAAGTTGGTTCCAACTCATTACCCCACGTATAACAGAACAAAATATTGCCCGGGCCTGTGCCATCCTCACAATTGTCGCTATGTTTGAATCCCTTGTTGCAGCCACTGTGTCAATCTGTCTCATTGAGGGTCTTCCTCCTTTTCACTGACCCTCTACTTTACCAAGCATGATGTCCATCTCCTGGGACTGGTCCCTCCTGCTAACATGTCCAAAGTACGCGAGACAAAGTCTCGCCATCCTCGCATCTAAGGAGCATTCTGGCTACACTTCTTCAAGACGGATTTGTTCTGTTTGTTCTTCTGGCAGTCCATGGTATATTCAATATTCTTCACCAACACCATAATTCAAACATGCCTCCAGGGATTCTTTACCTTCCTGCAACTAGAAACCTGGACATCTTCGGCAATCCAGCGGTTGCATATACATATTTGTATTTACAATCAATTTTGTTTCTAAAGCCTCCTCCTGTTCTCATTACCCAACGAGATGATTCAGGGGACACCACTGGCTGGCTTGTTTTCAAAACTACACAAACTAAGAGCAAGTCCTGCTTCTGGTGAGCCACGAAATCCGATAAATGACAGACCCCAGATTTTCTGCGATGGTCCTGGCTTCAAATATGCAAACAAGCCACCAGGTGATCTGTTGAAAAGGACGTCACACTGCAGCTCCTGTGGGAACCGTTTCCAAGATTTCCAGCCCCTCTGCTTCCGGAAGGAAAGGCAGGGACTGTGAACGTGACCCCTAAGACACGCCGGAGCCTGTGTGAGTGCTGGCTTCTCCGTCTGCTCTAACCTGACTGTAATCTGAGGTCAGCGTGACTAGCTCCAATGGGCAGATGCAGCGGGTTGAAGAGTATCCCCCCAAATTCAAGATCATCCAGATCCCCGGGATAGGGCCTTATTTGGAAACAGGGTCTCTGCAGGTCTAACAAGTTGAGGTGAGGTCATATGAGATTAGGGTGTGTTCCAAATCTAATGACACTGTGTTCTTAAGAGGAGAAAACAGAGACAGGCACACACAGGAGGAAGATGGCCAGGTGACGAGAGAGGCAGAGATCTGAGTGTTGCAACTCAAAGCCAAGGAACGCCAAGGACTGTGAGCAGCCACCAGCAAAGGGACAGAAAGGTTCTCTCCCGGAGCCTTCAAAAGTGCAGCCCTGCCGACACCTTGATTTCGGACTTGTGGCCTTCAGGCTGTGAAACAATACATTCCTGTCTTTTTGGAGCTACCTTGTTTTTTGTACAGTAGGCCCTCCGTATCCACAGGTTCTGCCTCTGCAGATCCAACCAACCACGGATCAAGAAAAATAAGTTCAAAAAGCCAAACCAGAATTTGCCTGCGCCGAGCACTACGCTGGATGCACGTGAAGATAGGGACGTGCAGCATGCCTGCTGTAGCCTCCCCATCTCACGGATCCTCAGTCTCTCCCCAGCACTTGTCATGGGAGCGTTGTTCACTTTTTGTCTTCACTTTGTGTCTTGTCCTTATTCCCTAAACAATACAGGACAACAGCTACTTGCACGGTGTTTACATTGCATCAGGCATCGTACGTAACCTAGAGATGTTTTCACATATGGGGGAGGATGTGTATAGCTTACATGCAAATACCATTTCATAAAAGGGACTTCGGCTCAGCATCTGCAGAGTGTGGTATCCGCAGGGGGTCCTGGAAACAATTCCCCGCGGATACTGAGGGACAACTGTCATTTGTTACAGTGGCCCCAAAAAACCAATACAGGAGATAAAAAAAATGTAAGGTTCAGAGACAGGAAGTAACTGGCCAAAATCCCTGGGCTTATAAGCAGCTAAACCAGGCTGAAAGGCTACCTCCATCCAGGGCCCCAGGCTGAAAGATCACCTCCATCCAGGGCCCCAGGCTGGAAGATTACCTCCATCCAGAGACCGAGGCTGGAAGGCTACTTCTGTCCAGTGTCGAAACTGAAAGGTCACCTCCTTTCAGGGTTGTGGGCTGGAAGGCCACCTCCATCCAGGACCCGAGGCTGGAAGGCCACCTCTGTCTAGGGCCCCAGGCTGGAAGGTCACCTCAGTCCAGGGCCCCAGGCTGGAAGGTCACCTCAGTCCAGTGCCCCAGGCTGGAATGCCACCACCATCCAGGGCTCTGGGCTGTAAGGTCACCTCCATCTAGTGCCCCAGGCTGGAAGACTACCTCTGTCTAGGGCCCCAGGCTAGAAGGTCACCTCCGTCCAGGGCCCCAAGCTGGAAGGCCACCTCCATCCAGTGCCCTGGGCTGGAAGACCACCTCCATTCTGTGCTCCATGCCCGAGGGTCACCTTGGCCCACGGCCTGGGGCTGGAAGGTCACCTCCATTCCATGCTCTGGGCTCTCTCTTTCCTTCCTTGTGCCTCTCTGCATGTCCACTTTGTCGAGAAGCTGCCTCTCTCCAACACTTGCCCATCTCAACTTTCAGGCTGCTAATTACTATCAACGATTTGCACATTCCCCACTTCCTTCGGATCCAAGTTAGTGTCATTAGGAAAGAAGTCCAGATAAAAATACCCAAACTCAGGGTATGCTGAGGAGCAACTCAGCAGATCTGTGGCGGCTGCAGCACCCGGAGCGTAGCGCCCATCCCTCAGGCCAGGCCATCAAGCCGTCCCCATCGCGCCAGCCTCCACTGTGGCACAGTCCCCCACGTCCATCAACTACACAAAGCAGAGGACAGCCAACCACGGCCTTGGGTAAGCGGGTCTGCATTCCTCCCTCCCGTCACCAAAGAAAAGCAGAGCGGGGGACCGAGGAGGGGAATAAATGACTGTGGTGCAACTCCACCTGCGGCCGGATGTAATAAGGCGTGTTGCTAAGATACACGTGCCGAGGAAGTTCATTAAAGGACGCTTCGGCCCGAGCTGCCAGCCTCGCCTCCCTGCGAGGCTCCTTGTTTGGTGCAGTCCCTCGTGCTTATAATTAGATCCACCGTCAGAGAGGCTGCGTCCCCCATCCAAGCCCACTCAGCAGAACCCGTTAATAAGATAACTTTATCCAGACACCGACTCGGGCCGGGCTGTGGGACTATTCTATTTACAGAGATATATGTGAGTTCCACTTAATTGTTGAAATGAGAGATGAACACCCTTGGAGAACCTCAGCAGCTCTCAGGTCGTGCCACTGACTTTCTTTCTCTGCTGCTGGGAGTTTGTGGTCTCACTCCCGGACCACAGAATCACCAAACCTCGGGTCCTCGGGCTATTACAGAGCCTTGAGGGTTACAGGGGTCCCTGGGTAGTGTAAACAGTGGACACACTCAACTGGTAACTGAAAGATTAGAGGTTCGAGTCCACCCAGAGGTCCCTCAAAAGAAAAGCCTGGGGATCTGTTTCCAAAAAGTCAGCCACCGACAACTCCATGAGCACAGCTCTACTCTGACACACACGGGGTCGCCATGTGTTGGAGTCAATTCAGCGGAGACTGGTGTACTGGGCTCCATCAGGGGACCTCACATTGTAATTTCAGGCACAGCATCCTCAGTGAGTCTTGCAGTTTCTGAACTCGGAATCTTACGAGGAGGAAGAACCTGCGTCTCACCCTGTCCAACCACTGGGGGCGCTGCCTCCTCTTCACCAATACAGTGGCGTTTTGGTACAGTAATGGGGGAGGGATGTCTCAAAGCAACCAGTGCCATCCTGGACAGCCCTTACTCCCGGGGAGCCCTCTAGATCGTGAGCTGAAATCTGCCTTCCAGTAAGTTCCAGCTCTAGTCAAAATTCTGCCCCACAATGAGCATCTACTGAGGGTGGTGGAAACATCTGGAGATGGCTGCATAAAATGACAAATGGAATTAATGACACCGAACAGTACACACAAACAACGGATGAACTGGCCAGTGCTTGGTTATGAATATATTTGGAACAATTAAAAAATAAATAAAAATCTGCCCCAGGAAAGGGCTGCACCCTCTTACACACCGCGGCCCGTCAGTGGGAGCCAGGGTCATCATGTCCAAGGGTACAGCCCTCATTCTGTCCTATCAGTTCTCGGATTTCCTGTCTTAGTCAACCTGCCACTCACTTGATTCCAGCCACGTCCCACCGCAGGGCCTTTGCACGGCTATTCCCCCAGGGCCCACTCCCTCAACTGCTGCAGGCCTTTGCTCAGAAATGGCCTTCTCAATGAGGCCTCTCCTGACCACCCTCTTTAAGACTGCCACCTGCTTCCCCCAAGTCCCCCAGACCTTCTAACTGTCTCCATTATTCGTTTATGCTTCCTGTTTATTACCTGTCTCCTCCACTGTGACTCTGCGTGCTGACGGCTTGCTCTGCCCACTGCTGTGTCCCCCACGTTGAGCACGGAGCTGGCACAGAGCCGGCACACAGCAGGCACCTGCTGAATCTCTGTGTTTGCACCGCCCTGTGCGTCTTCATTCAGCTGACGGGCTAACGTCCATCAGTGGACGCTTCCTGCTGATGTTACTGGTGCCCTGGCCCTTCCAAGCATCCACTCTAGACACATGCTAGCTGTCACAGGTAGTCTTAAACACAGCCCAGCGCTGGGCACAGCCACAGAATTTGTAAAGGGAACTCTGCCACCCTGGTTCCTTCAGCACCCTACACTGAACACCAGGGCTGACCGTGTCCACCTCCCGCTCTATGGTACAGCTGCAGCTGGCTTCTCGCAGCCTTCCTGCCCTAAGCCCCCTGCTCCCCACTGCCCAGCGCCTCCGGCCGAAACAACTTTCAGAGCCCCTCTGATCTCGGTCCACAAGCTAGGACACGCTCTCGGAGGGGCATCTTTAGCAAGTGGCCCTTGCGGTGGCAGCAGGGAGAAGGAAGCTGGGGACGGCAGAGAGACCCCTGTAGCCAGTGGGCTGTCACAACTGCCGTTTAGGAAATAATGGCGGCATCTGTCTCTGGCACGTTTATTACCACTGAGACGCATTAATCACGGAGCAGGTTTGGTGTCACTGATTGTAAGGAACGTGAAAGCCGGGACTGCAGCCTCCACTATGTATATATTTTTAATTATACTTTCAAGTTCATTTACACGTGCAGATTGCTTTTCCGCCTGAAGGACATCAAAGAGAAACATCTCTTCCCCCCTCTCTCTCCTGCTCCCCGTCCCCCTGCCCATTCCTGCTCTTTCCTCTTTCCTGGGTTTTTTGGTTTTTGGGGGGGGGGGCGGGGGCAAAAAAGCCGCTCTCCAAAGTGATTATGAGAGGCAGCAGTGGGTCGGAAGCGGAATTCTCGCCTTCTGAGTGGGAGACCTGGGTTTGATTCCCGGCTGGTGCAGCTCAAACACAGCCACCACCCGTCAGTGGAAGAACAGTTTTTGAGCAGAGCTTCCAGACCAAGATAGACTAGGAAGAAAGGCCTGGAGATCCACTTCTGAAAAGCAGTCATTGAGAGCCTTACAGGTGTCACAATGGTCCAATCCACAACCAATCATGGGGATGGCGCAGGATGCGGCAGGATTTCAACTGCTGTGCTTGAGGTTGCCACGAGTTGGGGTGGACTTGACATCAGCTAACGACAACAAAATGATTATAGCTCCAATGGGGGACAACATGCTAGCACCCCCAGGGAGACCCCAAATGCCTCCCCTGCTGCCGCCACGTGTAACTCTTGCTGGTTCTGCTCAAGTGATCAAAAAGACGGTCACTATCTCCCCAAAGATGATGAGCACCTGCCTCCCACATTACCTATTTTCAGCACTTTTTCCTTTTGGGACACCCCCGCCCCGCCCCTCCAGCCCACAGTGACCTTGCCCCAAGTGTGGGCTCTGGAAGTAGGAGTGCCTCCCAGCATGCAGGGGACAAGCGCTCCCTGCAGATACAATGTCTGCCACCAGCCTTTCTGTCCGTGAGGAAAACGACAGCGTGCTCTCTGCCGGCTGAAGGCACCCAAGTCTCTGACGGGTGCAAACCTGGAATCACCTGCTCCGCACCCCCAACAGCTGTTCTGAACATGAGCGCTGCCCAGGTGGTTGGACGACTACGGTCCCCGGGCTGGTTCTGTTTCCTGGGTGTCCACCCAGAGCCTCCATTTCCCACGGGTAAGACTAGGGGTTTGGCCTCGGTGCCCTGTGGAGCCCCCGGGCTCTCGTGTCCTATGCCTTTAGCCCAAGCCATCAGGTTCTGTGTGGGAGCCACGTCACCTCAGTTTCCCCTAGATGCCAAGTCTGAGCCCAACCCCAGCTCTGGACACACCAGTCTCCAGGGACAAAACACAATTTGGAAGCGTCTTCCTAACAAAAATCCACGGCAGTTTCTCTGCTTCACTGGGGCAGTGACATCTTCAGGGCCCACCAGCTTCCCGGTTCTCATACTGCTGTCAATAAAGCCACGTTGGGGACTTGGTCCCCTCCACACGTGTGTCTGCCGTACTGTGGCGGTCTCCACGTTGCTGTGATGCTGGAAGCTACTCCACCGGTATCTCTAATACCAGCAGGGTCACCAACGGTGGACAAATTTCAGAGGAGGTTCCGCACTAAGACAGACTAAAAAGAAAGGCCTGGCAATCTACTTCTAAATATTTATTGTTTATAGGTGCCATCGAGTCGATTCTGACTCACAGCAACCCTATACGACACCGTAGAACTGCCCCATAGGGCTTCTAAAGAGCTGCTGGTGGATTTGAACTGCCAACCTTTTGGTTAGCCAATGAAAACCCTATGCAGCACAACAGAAGACTGTCCGATACGGTGCTGGAAGATGACCCCCTAGGTTGGAAGGCACTCAAAACACACGGTGGCCCCAACGGCGGACTCAAGCACACCAAGGATCGTGAAGGTCATGCAGGAGCGGGCAATGTTTCGCTCTGTCATATACGGTGTCACCATGAGTCGGCGCTGACTCGAAGACAACTAGAAACAGGATCACGCGTGCCTGCGGCATGTTGGGGACGACACCTAGAACCACACCTGAGAAGCAGCATTTCCCTCCAAGCAGAGAAAGGCACCAAAGCCACACCCTGGGCAGTGCGTGCCAGCTCAGACTGGCTCCCAGCCCACTTCAGGGCTGGAGGTCCGACTGGACTCTGGGCAACAAAGTAACCCCTCCAGATCCGCTTCTTTCTGTTGCATTTCAACAAGGCAAGCACAGCTGGCAGGCAAAACCTAAACCCACGTACAGCGCAGCCCACAGGAGAGCGTGTGGGGAGACGGGCACGCTCCCTGCCGCCGACGGAGGTTGTAACCAGCAGGAGCCGCATCAGCAATTTTTCCTGGAACTCGGCAAATTGCTACGACAGAATAAGTAACTGCCAATAAAATATATATATACGTAAAACATACGCATATGTGTGAGGGTGTGTGTATTTAACTTAAGGAAGCATGTCTGTTCCTTCCAAGAGCAGAGACCACTTCAAAATGAGAAGATGCTGCTACCTTAAAACAGAAATAATAACAGTAGTAATAACAAGAATAAAAACAGCAGCAGCCAAGCCAGGGAAGGTTCAGGGCAGGCGTGGGGTGGCAACGCGCAGCTCCAGGCAGCAGAGAGAGGGCTCCTTACACAAGCGTGGGGACATTGTGCACTGGGGTCACTCCAAACCCCCAATTCCAGTTGCTTCAACTTCTAAACCACAGAACTCCCCTGTCCCCCACGCCCAGCCTGCCACGTACACTCCCCAACCTGCTACAGGCTAGGCAGGTGCAGAGGCCGGACGCAAACCCCAGCCAAACCCCGACTCACAGCAACCCATGCATGTCAGAGTAGAACTGTGCTCCCCAGGGTTTTCATGGCTGATTTTTCGGGAGATCGCCAGGCCTGTTTTCCAAGGTGCCTCTGGGTGGACTCAATCTGCCAACCTTTCAGTTAGCAGCCGAGCACATTAACTGTTTGTACCATCCAGGGACTCCAAACACACACCCAGACCCTCTAAAGTCCTGTGACCTTCTATCATAGTGAAATCCCTACTGTCACCAGAAAGGTTTTATTTTTATCCTAACATATGCCCTGGAGTCACATGGTGACAAACCCAACCTTTTATCTCCACAGCATGACGTGTCATCCCTTCTCCCCACACACTCCAGCATGTTGAGAGTTCAGATCACGACCTGGGGCCCAGCTGCCCAGCACTGGGTCACAGCGTCTCCGCTCACCAGCTGGGTGTCAATGGCTGCTTCTCAGTGTTTCTGAGTTTCAGCCTCCTCGTGAGAAAGACGGAAATCACTGGCACGCCAGCCTCACAGGGCACTGGAAGAGGGCCTGGCTCAGAGAACGTACCATAGAGAAAAAAGCTGAGTCTCTTGATGGGGTTGGATGATGACCTCAGAGCCCCACCTGTCACGGAGCCACTAGAGGTCAAAAGCATGTGTGTTATCCCCCGTCCCCTGCCCAGGCCACGCGCCACACGCCAGGTGCTCTGCGACCTGATGTCCTACGTCCTGTTGAGACACCTGAGTCTCCGCAGTGGCATAACCCACCCAAGACTGCAAAGCCAGGACAGAGTGGAGCCAGCTCCAGAACTCTGCTAGGGCTCGTTTAAAGCCTGAGCCGTAAACCCCCATCACGTGCCTCCCAGGGACAATGTCAACAGCATTCCACAGCACTCTTTTAGAGTGGAAATCAATCCGGACTCATTTCCTTCAAAGCCGTAAACGCTGTTAGGAAGATGGGCCCCTCCCCGAAGCTGGCCTCTTCCCCAAAGCCCGCCTCATGTCTAGGGCGAGGGTCTCGGAGGCTGGGCCCATAGACACCCCCAAAGAGGCCGCCCTAGAGCCCTCGCGCCTGACCGGGGTGTCTCTGAGACGCTGCTCCGCCGCTGAAGATGGAATGTCATCTCTGAAGGACTGACAGTTACTTCCGTGGACAGGGCAGAGAGCCGCCTCCTGGACAGTCACCAGTGACACAGAAAAGGCACCAGCTTCTTAACAGACAAAAGCATCGGAGTTAAAACTTACAGTCATAGGACAATCGTCATGGCCAGCACTCCGAGGCATCGTGGGATTACCGAAATTGGTATGTGAACTGTCTTACAAAAAAAAACCACCTCAGTTATTGAAGTGAATTGGACAGTTCTGACGGCAGGTGTTTTAAAGGGCTAAAATATAAAATACCCAGTGAACTCTTTGGAATGATTAGTCAACAACACAGTCAACCTTTACCAAGGGCAACTAGCATCATGATGCCCCTCAGGCAGAAAAGGATGCCCCAGAACGGGGGCATGAGGTGACGACAGGAGGTGACAACACAAGGCGCCACGTCCCGCAGGCACCCAGGGCAGGGACAGCGGGCATTTTTTTGTTGTCATTGATGTAGCAACAAGCACATTTCTCCAAATCAACACTGATCTCGCAGGAGAAGTGTTCACACACATCCTTCCCTTTGTGGCTGACGCCCACGTTCACCACTCTTACCTGATCTGACCTCAGCAACCCGGCATGGTGGGCCTTACTATTATCACCCCTACTTTGTACACAGGAAAGAGAGCTCAAGGAGGCCAACGGCTTGTCTGAGGTTACTCAGCTGAGAGGCAGGGAGCCAGGATTGACCCTCGGTGTCCTGACTCCAGGGCCTGGGCTCTTCCAGCCACATTACAGTACACCGTACTTCCAGAAGAACGAACCAATCAGCCTTAGAAGAAACACAACCAGAATGTTCCTTAGAAGCCAAGATGGCAAGACTTTGGCTCGCTCATTTTGGGCACATCCTCAGGAAAGACCAACCGCTAGAGAAGGACATCGTGTTTGGTTAAGTGGAGGGTCAGCAAAAACGAGGGAGACCCTCCACGAGATGGATTGACACAAAAGCCACAACGACGGACTCGAACACACCAACAATCACGAAGACGGCGCAGGACCAGGCAACATTTCTTCTGTTACGTGTAAGGTCATCATGAGTCAGAGCCAACTTGACAGCAGCTAACAACAACGACACACAAGGAGCCAGTTTGAGTTGGGGTGGGGGTGGGGTGGGGGTGGCGTGGGGGTGGGGTGGGGGTGGTAAGACGAGTGTGCCCCAGGCTAGCGGGCAGAATCGAACATTCATTCCTAGAGGTCTGCCTTCTCTGATCCGTCCAGCCAGGAAGATTTGTCGGCGGAGCCCAACCCAAGTCACAGGACTGTGCAGACACTCAGACTGAAAGGTGACAGCAAGGACCCGAGAAGCAGCAGCGCTGCAGACACCCCAGAGCCACCCCCACGTCCCGTCAAAGCATACTGTTCCATGTGCTGCCTGGGGTGAGCCTGGTGGCTAGATTTCCTGTACAGACACCTCACTGGGCCTCCCAGGACAGGTAACTGGACACCTGCTTCCCCAAGTATGTCCTAAAATCTGTGCCAGCAGACACTAAATGGAAGCATTCTTCAAGTGTGAGGTCTCATAAAGTGTGAGATGGCCTCACTGCTGATATCGAATTACGCCCCCCACCTCTGCATCCCCCTAGCTGGTGGGAACACATTAAATGTTGGTGGAATGGAACTAAGATGTCCCCAAAAGATGCCCATGATATGCCATTAAATGTAAAAAGCAAGATAAGAGGTAGTATGTTTAGTGCAAGGAACCCTGGTGGCACATCGGTTAAGTGCTCGGCTGCTAACTGAAAGACTGCTGATTCAAACCCACCCGCAACTCCATGGAAGAAAAGACCTGGCGATCTGCTTCCATAAAGACGACAGCCTAGAAAACCCTACACGGCAGTTCTACTCTGACACGTGGGGTCGCTATGAGTTGGAATCGACTTGACAGTACCCAACAACAACAAAAGTATACCCGCTCGCGTAAGAGGAGCGTATTGCAGACGTGTGTATGAACACGGACATGTCTGCTGAACACGTCTCGAAAGTAACACGGCTCTCATCCACAGGTGGGGTGGAGGGCTGGAGCTTTCGGATTTTCAAATCCAGGCTGTTAACTTGTTTTAACAACCGTGTATTGCTTTTATAAGAAGTATTTTTTCAAACAGTATAATTTCTTTTAATCTCAACGTGCCGGAAAGAAGAGAGAGAACGTTGACAACCACCTTCCTGAGGAAAGATTTTACTTTATCGACAAATACACATAAATGTGAACGTGTGTCTGTGTACACACACGCACACACACACACACAAACTTTTCTTAAACCAGCTGAACAGAGATACCCACTGAATTATCCTTGGAGGTTCCAGAGTTCTAAGAAGTTCAGGTGAAGCAGAGGAGAATGGTCACCTGTGGCCCTACCAGCAGGGCCTGACCACTGGTCACCCCCAGCTATGGGTCCAGCACCTTCTGCTCCCCACCGCCACGCCTGACCATGTGGCTCCCATCGCCCCCTCAGCACCTCCCCGCACAGGGGACAAACTTCGAAGGAATTCATGCCCTAGCCCGAGCAGGGAGTCTAGGCCTCCTCCACTCACCTCCCTTCTAATCTGCCCTCAGCACAGCTGTCTGCACCTTCCTGACTCCCACTCTAAAAGCATTTGGTGGTTTCTGAACCTACATCGTAAACTCGGGACCCCTCATCTCAGCCTTCCCGCCCTCCTTGCTCTGGCCCAGCTCTCCTTTCTGCTCTCTCTCTCTCTCTGTCTCTCATGCTGTGACCTGTAGCACTCCTGCCTCCCACCTCCAGGCTGTACTCAGCTGTTTTTCCTCTTAGCAAGCTTGGCTACCCTCCCCACCGTCCACAACCCCAGGCGTTCCTGAAGACCCACCTCCGAGGCAACCAACTCCAAGAAGCCCTCCTGGGTCTCCTGGCCAGAAAGGATGCTGGTATTCCCATGGCATTTTCTTTTCACTGATTTTTGTAGCACTTTTCTGGAAGCTCCTTGAAACATAGGTGTCTACGCCTCAGAGTCTACACTCTTCTGTGAGGCTCATCAAGGCAGGGAGCTGGCCTTATTTATCCCTGCTTCAACTCATTTCAAACACGTGACTTCAAAAATCTAGAACTGACTGCACGCCCACTCCAGGCTAGGGACTCTACTAGGGACGTCAAGTAAATCACCGGTAATCCCACACCTGCCCGAGACTGGTGCCATCTTCTTACAATGTGTTCAACAGGCGTGCATTTACAGGCAACAAAAGAAAAAACACAGATAAATTGGATTTCATTAAAATTAAAAACTTTCATGCATCAAAGGACACCATCAAGACAGTGAAAACACAACCCACAGAATGGGAGAAAACATTTGCAAATCACGAATCTGATAAGGGTTTAATATACAAAACATATAAAGAATTCCTATAACTCAACAATAACCAGATAAACAACTCAACTAAAAACAGGCAAAGGATCTGCACAGACATTTTTCCAAAGGAGATGCATAAATGGCCCATAAGCACAGGGAAAGATGCTCAACCTCATTAGCTGGTAAGGAAACGTAAATCAAAACCACAATGAGATGCCACTTCAAAACCACTACCAGTAAAAACCAGCCACCCTTCAGCCAGCTCCAACTCACGGCGACCCCACGGGTGTCAGGGCAGAACCGCGCTCCAGAGGGTTTTCAATTTTTTAGAAGTAGGTCATCAGGCCTTTCTTCCAAGGTGCACCCGGGTGGACTCAATCGCCAACCTCTCGAAGGCGAGCACGTTAACAATTTGAACCATGCAGAGACTCCCTCACACCCACCAAGGTGCTTTAATCAAGAAAGTGGAAAATAGTAAGTGTTGGCGAGAATGTGGGAAAATCGGAATCCCCTTGCATTACTGAAATAACCAAACCAAACCCATTGACATCAGGTTGATTCCAACTCACAGCAACCGGAGAGGACAGAGCAGAACTGCCCCGTGGGGTCTCCACAGAGCGGCCGGTGGATTTCAACTACCAACCTTTTGGTTAGCAGCTGAGCTCTTAATCACTGCGCCACAAATGGTACAGTCACTGGGCAGACCAAGGTGGCAGTTTCTCAGAGTTAAAATACAGAATTACCACATGACCTGCAATTCCACTCTTGGGTATACACACAGAAGAACGGAAAGCAGGGTAATCTCAAACAGATACAGGCACACCAGTGTTCATTTCGGCAGTATTCACAAGAGCCAAAAGGTGAAAGTCACCCGAGTGTCCATGAACAGGCGAACGGATAAATCCAGTGTGGGCTGTCCACGCAACGCACTCTCACCCAGCCATGAAGAGAAGGCCTGACACACGTTACAACGTGGATAAATCTTGGAAACGTGATGATGAGTGAAATAAGCCAAACACCAAATGACAAATATTGTGTGATTTCACTTCTGTGAAATATCTAGATTAGGCAAATACTTGAGACAGAAAGTGGGTGAGAGGTGACCAGGGGCTGGGGGATGGGGAATTATTGTTTAATGGGTGCAGAGCTCCTGTTTGGGGCGACGGGAAACTTTTGGAACCAGACAGTGGTGATAGTTGCCTAACATGGCGCGTGTAATTAATGCCACTGAAATGCACACTTAAAAATGGTTAAAACAGTAAATTTGTTTTCTGTATTTTTCTCCAAGTAAAAAAATATATATATGTTATATACGGCAGTAAAATGGTTAACACTCAGCTGCTAACTGAAAGGTCAATGGTTTGAACCTACCCAGCAGCTCTGTAGGAGAAAAGACCTGGTGATCTGCTCCTGTAAAGATTTCAGCCTAGGAAACCCTAGGGGACAATTCTACTTTGTCCCATAGGGTCGCTATGACTTGGAATTGACTCAACGGCACCCAACAACAACTATATGTACGTGTCTGTGTGCGTATATATACATACAGACGTACTATGTACATACATACACACACACACACACAAACACACACACACATGCTGTTTGATGCCATCAAGTCAGATTTGACTCAGTGACCCTACGTACAAAAGAGTGAAACACTACCCGGTCCTGCACCATCCTCACAATCGTTGCTATAGCTTCAGACCATTGTTGCAGCCACTGTGTCAATCTATCTCATTGAGAGTATTCCTCTTGTTTGCTGACCCTCTACTTTGCCAGGTATGATGTCCTTCTCCAGGGCCTGGTCCCTCCTGAAAACACGTCCAAAGTACATGAAATGAATTCTCACCATCCTCGCTTTCCAAGGAACATTCTGGCTGTACTTCTTCCAGGACAGATTTGTTTGTTCTTCTGGCAGTCCATGGTGTAGTCAACATTCTTCGCCAGCACCATAATTCAAAGGCATCAACTCTTCTTCAGTCTTCTTTATTCATTATCCAGCTTCCACATGCATATGAGGCAACTGAAAATACCATGGTTTGGGTCAGGTGCACCTTAGTTCTCAAAGTGACATCTTTGCTTACTAAGACCTTAAAGAGGTCTCTGCAGCAGATCTGCCCAATGCAATGTATTGCTGGATTTCTTGACTGCTGCTTCCATGGGTGTTGATTGTGGATCCAATGAAATGAAACCCTTGACTTCAATCTTTTCTCTGTTTATCATGATGTGGCTTACTGGTCCAGTTGTGAGGATTTTTGTCTTCTTTATGTCGAAGTGTAATCCATACGGAAGGCTGTGGTCTCTGACCTTTATCAGCAAGTGCTTCAAGTCCTCTTTGCCTTCAGCAAGCAAGGTTGTGTCATCTGCATAACGGAGGTTTGGTTATGAGTCCTCCTGCAGTCCTGATGCCCCTTCTTCTCCATGTAGTCCAGCTTTTCGGATTATTTGCTCAACATACGGATTGAATACACACGGCAAAGGGATACAACCCTGACACACAGCCTTCCTAACTTTAAACCACGTAGTACCTCTTGTTCTGTTCAAACGACGGCTTTCTGATCTATGTACGGGTTCTGCATGAACACAATTAAGTGTCTGGAATTTCCATTCTTCGCAATGTTATCCGTAGTTTGCTACGATCCACACAGTGGCATGTCTTTGCATAGCCATATATATTTCTACATATACACACATACACGTATGAATAATCAGCACTACTAAGCACCGCTCTGAGAAGGCAGGGCAACCCCATCCCCCACTTGCAGCTTACAGTCTAGCACAGAGACAGGCCTTAAATCATCACAAACAGACCAGGCAGGGGAGTCAAGTGCGCTCCTGAAGCACCAACCCGCCAGGGGTCTGAGGAACTGCCTGAAACAACCCATGAGGCCGCCCTGCAGGGCGCGCAGGTGAGGTGAAGGCTGCCCTGAGCAGGTGGGGCCTTCGGATTCCTCCTAAGAGCAAGGTAAAACCACCAAAGGTTTATAGCAAGGATTTTAAGCAAGGCTTTGAACTGGTTTGTTCTGGTACAAATCCCTGCTAAAATTTTGCATTTCCACCCCCAGATATACTGAATCAGAATCTTCATTTCAACAAAATCCCCAGATGAGTCTCATGTATAAGAAATTTTGAGAAAACCGGTGCTCTACTAGTGGTTCTCATGATCGGTCCCTAACCAGCAGCACTGGCGACGCCCAGAACTTGTTGGAAATCCTCCGAAGTGGAAAGAGCCAGCTGGAAGCCCTGGTTTTAAGACACCCTGGTGGAAGGTGTACTAGAGGTGGCAAGGGTGGATGCAGGCAGGTGGCTACTGCCATCTTCCAGGGAGAGGCGCTGGTGGCGGGCACCAGCGTGGCGGTGACAGGATTAAAGACCCCAGCAGTGCCGCACAGACAAGAGCTGGGCCCAGCAGGCTGCACTGTGTGACCGGAGGCCATACGGTTGAAAGACACTCCCCATCAAGCAGACTCTGACTCTTATCGACCCACCGTGTCAGAGTAGAACTGTGCTCCATAGGATTTTCAATGGCTGATTTTTTGGAAGTAGACTACCAGGCCTTTCTTCCAAGGCACCTCTGGGTGAACACAAACCGCCAACTTTTCGGTTCACAGTCAAGCACGTTAACCTTCTGTGTTACCCAGAGACCCCGAAGGCCACACAGTAGCAGTGGGCAAAGCCATAAAAAGAAGGACTCCTGCTCAGTCCTAGCCGCAGGGAACATGCAGCTCGTGGAAAAGGCATTAATTTTCTCTTGAACGCACAGTCATCTGTCTCAAGAAGGAGAACTGGCACTCTGGGTCAGGAAGATCAAAGTTCACCTTCATGGATGAGAACAAGCTGGGGAGGAGAACTTGGGAAGTGGAATGCCCTTTTCCTAAAGGACTTCAGACAATGACAATCGGGGGCTTCCGGAACACATCCACCCACAGCTCCATTTGGTGGATGCTTCCAAGGCAGACCCCTCCAGTGTCCAATGTGAATCACGGTGAAGACAAGACTCAGCCCCCGGGTGAGCGCCAGACATAAGACCTTTCAAGAAGACACATTTTTATTGCTGTGCTTGAAGACAGCCCCTGGGAACCCAGAGTCCATCAAATCGACAGATAACCTAGTCCTCCAAGGCCCGGGCTCCGGGTGTCACTAGCGAGGTCACAGCAGCCAGGCCTGCCGTTCACGCGGGAGGGGGCTCTTCTAGCTCTCCTGGAAAGCCCACCTTGCAGGGAGTCTACGCCTGCAGATGCCCGCTACACGTGGCACCTCGACGTCTCATTGAGAACTCCGAGTGGGGAAAAAAAACTCTCTGCTATTTACGATAGGCCTGTTATTTACACGGAACTGCTTGTTGCTTGACAATTGAGATAAAAACGTTACTGCCTCTCTGCATGTGCTGTGAATTCGTGGTGTAAAACCACTGGAGCAACTAATGGAGTCTTCACACATCACCTCTCCTTAAAGAAGAAGGACCCATCCTCCACGAGTCTGCACAGCAGCCAGGGGCAGCAGGCTGCGCACGGGCCACATCGGGGGTGAGGCCGCACCTGGGGGTACGACCTGGCCCTCCTCAGCTAGGCCACACTCAGCACTGACCAACTCCTCACAGCTGTTTGTTTAAGGAAAAAATATAAACTGTTTTCAAAGAGCAAGATCCCATGAAAGCTAGTTTTCCCTTTATCCCCGGCCCCCCAACGGCGGAAGAAAAGGTGGATGGTTATTTACAATTTGGAGTCCCTGGGTGGTGTGAGTGGTTAATACGCTCACCTGCTAACTAAAAGGCTGGAGGTTCAAGTCCACCCAGAGGTGCCTTGGAAGAAAGGCCTGGTGATCTAGTTCCAAAAAATGACCCACTGAAAACCCCACGGAGCACAGTTCTACTCTGACACACGTGGGGTCGCATCGGTCAGAAGTGACTGGATGGCCACTGGTTTGGTTTTTTTCTTATATACTATTTACCTGAAAAACAACTTACTGCTTCTATAAGCCTCTGCAAACACCTTTAAATACCTGTTCCTGTTTCTAAAAGTAACTTTAAAAATGCCAGCGCCAACCAAAAACCTACCTGGGAAATGGATGGCTGGGCAGAGAAAGAACTGACCCTCTGGCTAGGGTATTTCTAGCACAGGTGGATAAGCGGATCACCTGTTCGTTTCACTACCTAGTTCACCACGCACCTGTGTGCCTCTAACTGAAACCTAACCTTTACCGCGGATATTCCAAGCAGGATCTGCCCAGAAATGCCAGGGGGTGAACACTTCTACCCAAGCGGATCTATAAAGGAATTCTTTAATTTTATGGTGAGTTTAAAACCAACAAGCTCAGAAATACTCGCTTTTCCACTCCCCTTCCTCCTTCCAGTCCCTCCCGACCAGGTTCTGGGCGACTGAGCCGGCCCAAAGCAGAGCACTTATGCCCCTTTCCAAGACCCTGGACCAGCCCAGAGTCACCTCGGAGGCGACCTTTCCCCAGCCAAGCTGCCAATCACCAGCAAACTCTCTCGAGGAGACAGCAGCGAGTAAACGTGAAGTCTACTCAACTCATTTCATGGGTGACCTCCGGAAGGTTTCCAGGCGCCGGCTCGGGAGAGGGAGGCAGCTTTATTAGCATGCTGGTCTAGCGCCTCAGCCCCCTCCCTTCCTCCTTTACGAGCCCTTGTTACATAAAATGCCACAAAGGGAGCCTGGAAAACACCACACTTGCAGTGACAAATACGAGTTCCCAGCGGCCAGACTAACCCCTGGCTGCTTACTGATGTTAATTTTAGTCCCTTAAAAGAGAAACCTTTTAAAAAGGGCAGAAAACAAAAGTTTTCCTTGTTTTCTTTCTTTTTAAACGAGCGCGCACACAGACACACAAAAAGATGGAGGTCCGTTCGCAAGCCTCCTTCCCCGGAGTTGGTAGGAATTTAAAGGCAAACGCAGCTAGAGTGGAAAAGCGCCCTCCCCTTCCCTAAGCCGCTAGAAGCAGATTTTTCAAACGTTTCTCTCTGCGGTATCTAAATTCCGGCACGACAGATAATAAATAGCTACTCGTTTACTATTTTCATAAAAATTTGAACAGCCTTGAAACAGTTGCTACAATACGGAAGAACGGAGCAAATCCAAGCTCCGGAAAGCCACTCCGAACAGTAAAACTATTGCCCTGAGGACGCACACAAAAAGAGGCATTGTTGCAATACAAGCTGCCGGCTTATTGGGTTTCTCTTTTTAAAAATCTCCTACTCTCGGCTTCAGAAAGCCAAGAACTTGCGGTGAAAAAAGGGCTTAGGAAGCCTCGGCGATCTCGCCGTACCAGATTTGGTTTTTTTTTTAAGAGAGAAAGTATCTGATTTGATTCCACACACTGATTAAACATCTTTGTGCTCCGCGGCGAAGGGGCTTCCCACCCCTCCCCCTCCAAAAACGGCATCAAAGCAATCAAAATGGAAATGCAGGGCCCGCGGTCCCCTCCCCCAGCGAACTCCCCGACTTCGCTGCGCGCCGGGCCCCCCTCCCGCGGGAATGGAAGCTTCCACTCGCGGCCGGGGGCGCGCAGCCGGGAGGGGGCCCCCAGCGCACCGGCTGAAGAGGGTGAACGCGCTCCGCCCGGGCCGGCGGGGACCGGCGGGGACCAGCGAGGACAACTACGTTTGCCCCTGCGTCCCGCCCCCCGCCCCCTCCTCGCCCGCACGCCCCCTCCCACCACTTCCCAACTTTAAGGACTCGAAACCCCCACCCCGCCTCCGAGTGCCCTGGCGCCCGGGTCGCCGCCCCCTGCCCTTCGCCACCGCATCCACGCCTCAGTCCCCCACCCGAAAATCCCTCCGGGGAGGGGGCGCCCTGGCGGGGGGCGCTGGTCTCCGGCCGAGCCGGCGGGCGGGGGCGGCGCGGCCCGGGAGCTGTCCAAGTTTGGTGCTGACGGCGGCGGCCGGCATTCCGAAGGAAGCGCGATCGATGGCAGGAGGCGCGGCGGCGGGGGCGGAGGGGCCCGGAGGGAGGGGGGAGGCAGAGAGGAGGGAGGGGGAGGGGGCAGAGGGGAGAGTGCCACCGCCCCCGTCGCTGCCGCGAGCCTCGCAGCCGCGCGAGCGCCATTGGCTGCGTGGCTCAAAGTTCTCTGCTCGGGGGCGAGGGGAGGGGGCGGGGCGCGCGGGGGGAGGAGCGCGGGGGAGGGGCGGATAGGGAGGGGGCGGGGCGGGCGGTCGGCGGCGGCGGCATCTGTTCGTGGTGCTGAAACCCCGAGCGCTGAGCTCAGCGCAACTAAGTCACAATGGCCAACTTTCCTCCCGGAGGGGCCCGGCGACCGCGCGCCCGGCGGGGAGCTGCTCGTAGGCCCCATTTCCACCTAACGCTGGGACACCAAAGTTGGGGCAGATTTTGGGGGTCCTGGGGGAGCCTTTCTTTTGTTCCCCGGGAGCTGGCGTCAGGTTCCAAGAATCAAAAGTGGAGCTGGCGAAGTGGACGTGGGGGGGAGGGGCTTTAACGCACAGCTTGCAGCAAAGCCCCGAAACCGCTTCCCAGGAGTTGGGTGTCCAGGCACGAATTAACCCCCACGTCCTCGAGCACGAAGTGGGGCGCCGATCGCGGGGGGGGGGGATGTCCACATTCCAAAAACATGTCCACTACCTCAAGATGGACGCCAGGAGCTCTCGGCTACTCCGGGCCTCGCTCCCCTCGCCTCCAGCACCCAGCCCTCCTCAGAGAGAAAAGGAGGGCGGGCAACTTCGAGGATGGGGACAGGCCCCTCCGAGGAGTCTGGCGGATGGCGCCCGGGCCGTCACTTTTTAGGGTGCTGCCAAAGTGCCACCGCCTCTCCCAGCCCTGCCACCCCGGCCGGCGGTGAGGGCGCAGCCGCCTTCTCGCTTACTTGTTTGTCGCTCAGCGCTGCGATCCGCGGCGGCCTGTCGTGGAGCTGCTTCTTGAGGTCGCCGTTCTGCGGAAACACGGAGGAGCGGGCTCAGGCGGCCGCCCCCAAGGGGTTAAGTAGCCCTGGCGCCCCCTCCCCCCCGGCCCGGCCCCCGCCGCCGCCCCCGGCCGCCCGCCGCGCGCCCTCGCAAGTTCCCCGCGCGTTCCGGCGCGAGTGGCGGCCGGCGGCGGGGCCGTTTACCTGTGGCTGCCGCCTCATCGGGGCAGCGGTGGGCGGCGGGCCGGGCCCACCGGCGGCGGCGCCCTGAGCGCGGCAAGTTTGGAGGCCGGCTGAGTGTGTGGGGGAGTGTGAGTGTGAGTGCGTGCCGGGGGAGGGGGGAGGAACAAAGAGCCAAGTAAACACCGCGAGTCCGTGTCGAGCAAAGCTCATAAATATTCAAGTCGCGTCCTAATCTCTCCAGCACACACCCGCGCGCAGCGAGCCTGCCCGGCCCGGCCGCCACGCCGCGGCTGCCCAGCACCAGCCTGCAAAAGTACTTCTGCAAACTGTGCAGGGTCGTACAGGGATGGGGGCCTACACCCTCGCCCCCCGGGCAGGCTCGGGGGGGACACCTCCCGGTACCCCCACTCATAAAGACCCTGCGACGAGAAAGACAAGTCGTCGGGCTCGGATCTTAACGTGCCCTCTGCCAAGAGCCCCCACACTGAGTACGGGGGCCGGCAGGGGAGTCGGGGGAGGTCCACGCACACTCCCCCACCGGCAGGCACACAGGGAGCGCCTTCCCGGTACCCCAACCACGAAGACCTTGAGACGAGACAGAGAAGTCGACGGGCTCGGGTCCCTAGTGCCTCCGCTCCCGGACCCCCCTAGACTGTACAGGGCTGTGGCGGGGACAGGAGGGGGCGCCCAGGGGGGTCTGTGCATACTCTCCGGGCCCGACAAGCTCACGGGGAACCCCTCCCGGCACCCCCAGTGGTGCACACCCTGCGACCAGAAAGAGAAGTCGACGGGCTCGAGTCTCCCGCGCTCTCCAAGTACCGTAAACTGTGCAAGACTGCACCCGGGGCGAGAGGGGTGCCCGGACTGGGTCCGTGCACACTCCTCCCGCCGGGCAGGATCACGGGGGGGGGGGGGTTCCTCCCGACAACCCAGCCACTCAGGCCCCGCGTCCAGAAAGAGAAGCCACGGGCTCGGGTCCCTCGGGCCCCCGCCTCCCCAGGTCCTCCCGTCCCAGGGCCCCGGCCACCTACCTGGTGGCGCGCGACTTCCACCGCCAGCGCCTTGGGCCGGCTCTGCAGCGCCATACCGGCAACTTGGGCGCACTTTGCGCTCACTTTGCCCCCGGCTCCCGGGAAGTTCCGCGCTCGGCGGGGACGCGCGGGGCCGGCCGTCCTCCGGGAGGGGGGCGCGAGCCCCCTCCCCGCGGCCGACAGAGGGGCGAGCCGGCGAAGAAGAAAGGCACCGGGCCGGCCCGCGGCCCCGCAGCTCCTCAGGCTGCCCCGCACGGCGCGCCGGGTCCCGGGGCTGCCGGCGCGGCCCCCCGCATGGTCCCCGGCGCCCGGAGCCCGCGCCCCCGCCGCCCGCCGGCCCGCCCGCGGCAGGGACTATATTTCCTCGGGCGCGCGCCTGGATCTCGCAGGGCCTGGGCAAAGTTGTGCCTCCGAACGAGGCTAATTCGGCAGTGCCCGGATGGAGCGGGCCGGGGCGGTGGGGGCGCGGGGGGCGGGGCCGGGGTCCGCCCGCCCCGCCCCCGCCGCGCCGCGCCTGCGCACTGCGCCTCGCGCGGCCCCGCGGCCCGAGCAGAACAAAAGTGGGGGCGGCGGCAGAGGAGCGCAAAGTGGCCGGCCCGCGGACCGGGGCAGGCCCCCTCGGACCGGCCCGAGCCCTGGAGAGTGGGGCACCCGAGAGGTCCTCCTCTGCGCCCGCCCAGTTGAACCCAAGGAAAGCGGGGCGCCCCCGTCCCCCTCCGCTGGGGTGCCCAGCCTCACGCAGGGGTTAATGATACTTTTCTAATTAGGGAAAATGTCCATTTTTTCCATTTCTTCTCTCTTCCCGCTGCTCCCTCCTTCTGCCTTTCCCCTTCTCCCTCTCTTTCCCTGCCTCAGTCTCCCTACTTTATTTAAATTGCCTGCGTCCCTCTCGCCTTTCTGCACCAGCGCTGCGATTTGGGAGATTAAACCAGTCCTGTCGCCAGATTCCCCCACCGCCTGATGGCCTCCGTGTTGTTTAAACAGTATGAAAATTGATCGCCTGGCTGTGCCCTTAATGATTTTTTTTTCTCTTACGTTCACAATTAGACTCTCAACAGATGTCACTGGAGTTTTTAAGACCGTTGTTAAAACTCGTAAACGCGCGCGGTCAATTTGACATAAAGCAGTTATAACTGCAGCTGCCGAGGTCGCATTTCAGAAGTCTAGCCCCACCGCCAGGAGGTTAATGTCGCCAGTCGATATTACCACCGCGCGGTTACCATCCACATTAATTCACGTCAGAGGGCTCTGGGCCCATTTGGCGACAAAGGTATGCTTGAAAGATAATGGGGGAAAGTGTGCAGTCCTATTTCAAAGTGAAGTTTCAAGCTGGTCAATGTTATAACTGCGAATTTCTCCACCGCAGGAAGAATGCGCACACACACAGTTCTCCTACTCTCCGCTAAAGTTATTGGGGTTCTTTTATTTTTTTTTCCAGATGGGGGCCCCAGTGTTGCTCTGGTCTCTGTTAGAGCATTTGCACAAGTGTCTATCGGACCGTCCAAACACCGAGGACCCCTCATCCCTGCACTCCAGCACCTACCATCGCGGGTTTGGTCGTCCTCGGTGAAACTAGCACATGTTCTAAGCGGTCCTGATACATTTGGCCTGAGGCCAGGCAGAGAGAAGGGGGTTCATCGGATGCAAAGCAAAAGGCCAACTCTGAAATTCACGGTCCTCCCACTTCTAGACTCAGCCCAACCCAGGCTAGTGCCCCATCTACTTAACATTCTTTTGCTGACTGGACCCTAGCCTGGTTAAGTGGGCGGCCCTGGGGACCAGCATTCAGAGAGTTGGAGAGAGGATTCCTACTGTAATCTCTGTAAATGTCACTGGCTTTTTGGTTAAAAAAAAAAAAAAGCAATTTCATCAGCATGTGTAGTAGTTGAATCAGCAGAGAGGTTTTCTGGTTGTCTGTGACCCTCTCAGATGGCTACTGCAGAGAATTTGGGTGCTGTGTGCCTTGCATGGTGCAAACAGTTAAGCACTGGGCTAAGTGAAACGTTGGCAGTTTGAATCCACCAAGAGGGACCTTGGTAAAAAGGCTTGGTGAGCAAACTACTTTCAAAAAATCAACTATCGAGAACCCTATGGACTGCAGTTCTGCTCTGACACACATGGGGTCGTCATGAGTTGGAATGGGTTCAACAGCAACTAGTACATAAGTGACCAAAACTCAAAAAACCGAACTAATTGCCTTTAAGTCAAATCCCAGTGACAGCATGTCGGAGTAGCACTGAGCTCCATAGGGTGTTCAATGGCTGTTACCTTCCGGAAGTAGATCACCACGTCTCTCTTCCCCGGTGCCACCAGGTGGGATGCAACCACCCTTTCCGTTAGCAGCCAAGTGTGTCCATCGTTTGCACCACCCAGGGGCTTTGCTGTTTGCTGGTTTGTGTTAATTAAACTTGGGGTACAGTGTTCATCATCTCTACACCCCTCCGTTTTTCTCATAGTTACCTACTCCCTGAGTGAGGAACAAAGGCCTAGGGCTGGCGGGCTTCTGACGATGATGATGACGGGAGAATTGGATTATACAGAAAAAAACCAAAGTGCAAGTGGAGCCCAATCCCCTGCGGCAGACCCCAGCTCCCTGGTGCGGCCACGCCCAGCCTCCCTCACCCAGCTCACACTGAACCGTCCCCCCTGGAATGCCCTTTCCTCACAGCCCTCCTTCTAAAAACCCTGTTCATCCTCCAAGGCCGACTTCCAGTGCCACCTTTCCTGAGAAACATTCCATTTCTGCACATCATTTCTTTGCCTGACCCTCGGAAGACCCACCAGGCAGCCCTTCCCTTTCAAGTCCTTAGCATGGGGCACCCTTCCTCGTAATGGCGATGACTGTTCTCTTCCGGGGGGAGCGTGAACCAGCTCTGAGGCTGGCCTGTGGGTAGAGCACAGGAGGCATGTGGCGAAGGAAGGTCCCGTGTGCCTGGAGCCAAGCAGGTACTTCCTGGGTGAATGAATGAGTGATTGCGGGTGTGAATGAATGGATAGATGGATGCTAAAAGAGAGACATGCTCCATTTCTGGAAAAGAAGGTCCCTGGGTGGCACAAATGATTTTCACTCATCAACCAATCTAAAGGTTGGCAGTTCAAAGCCACCCAGCGGGTCTGCCGAAGAAAGGCCGACAATCTGCTTCCCCAAAGATTACAGCCGAGAAAACCCTATGGAGCAGTTCTACTCTGATTCCACTCGAGTCAGGATTGACTCAACAGCCATGGGTTTTGGGGGGTGTTTTTTGGGGCTAGTGGTAATGGCCGTATCAGTGAGCAGTGTCTACAATTAATTCCAGTGTCCATGTTTCTCCCCACCTGCTTTGTGGCCAAGTGGACAGGGGATCTGACATGGAGCCCCAATCTGAACCACCATTGCCCATGCAGTGCCCCCCACCCTATGGGCATATATTTTACTACAATAAATTTTTTAACAATACCATCAGTTGGTTGCTGGAGTCATCCTTTCCTCTCTCAGGCTCCACAGCACATACACACCGAATCCTACTTACCCATCTCAACCTCCTGGGGCTGCCATAACAAAGTACCACCTAAGAAACCACCTACTGGTGGCTTAAAACAACAGGAAGCTATGTTCTCTGCAAGTCCTGGAGGCTAGAAGTCCGAAGGCAGCGTTGATTACTGCTGAGGGCTCAGAGGGAGGGTCTCTTCCATAGCCTCTGCTGTCTTCAGGTGATGGCCAGCCATCCTTGGCTTGTAGATGCATCACTCCCATCTCCGCCTCTGTCTTCATATGGTGTCTCTCTGTGTGTCTTCTCCTTTTCTCACAAGGGACGAGTCATATTGGGTTAGGAGCCACCCAACTCTAGCATGACATTATGTGAGGTTAACTAAGTACGTCTGCAAAGGCCCTGTCTCCAAACAAGCCACATGCCCAGGAACTGAACATTAGGACTTGAATGTGTCTTATTGGGGGCCACGAATCACCCTATAACAGTACCTTAATTCATCATCCTAGTGCCCTGTTCTCTGGAGCCACATCTGAGCTCAGCAGTCCTACCCCCACTGTCCCTGTCATCTCTCATCTGATCCACAGCCTCATCACTTTCCTTCCTCCCCACCTCCCTCCCCTCCAGTCCATTCCTCCACTGCAGTGGGAGTCATCTGTCTAAAACCTAAATTAACCAGTCTCTGCCTCGCTTAATACTTTATTGCACCAGGGTCGATAGCATGGCCTGGCCTTTGAGCTCATTCACCCCATGGCCATTCTGCCCCTTAGGCTTTCACAGTCCCTCCAATCCCACGCCACTGTCATCCTTTTTTTCTTGCTTTGGCTCATCTTTCAGGCCAGATAAAAAACATCTACCCTTCTTTTAAGCCCAATTAAAATTTCATCTCCTTGATGAAGCTTTTCCTGACTCTTGCCCACAGAAGAGTAAATTGTCATCACCATTTATTGAGGACTCACAGTATGCTGGAGTCCCTGGGTGGTGCAAATAGGTAACACACTAGACTGCTAACAAAAAGGTTGCAGGTTCAGGTCCACCCCAGAGGCACCTTGGAAGAAATCTACTTACAAAAAATCAGCCATTGAAAACCCTGTGGAGCACGGCTCAACTTTGACACACATGGGGTCACCATGTGTTGGAATCAACTGAATGGCAACTGGGATTTTTTTCTTTCTTTTTTTTACTCAGTGCCAGGTACTGTGCTAAGAAGCACTCTCTGCACCTGTCTCAGTCACTGCCCTGTTCCACCCACTGACCCCACCACTGAATTCACTCTATGATATCATCTGTTTCAACAACTTGAGGGGAGGGGTCCTGCCTTAGCCATCCTTGTGTTAGGTGCTAGGTACAATAGTACCAAGAAACATGGGAGACAGCTTCCTGGCCAACTGCCTGGAAGAGATCCATATTTATGCCTATTCCCAAGAAAGGTGATCCAACCAAATGCAGAAATTATAGAACAATATCATTAATATCACACGCAAGCAAAATTTTGCTGAAGATCATTCAAAAACAGCTGCAGCAGTATATCAACAGGGAACTGCCAGAAATTCAGGCCAGTTTCAGAAGAGGACGTGCAACCAGGGATATCATTGCTGATGTCAGACGGATCCTGGCTGAAAGCAGAGAATACCAGAAAGATGTTTACCTGTGTTTTATTGACTATGCAAAGGCATTCAACTGTGTGGATCATAACAAACTATGGATAACACTGTGAAGAATGGGAATTCCAGAACACTTCATTGCGCTCGTGAAGAACCTTTACATAGATCAAGAGGCAGTTGTTCGGACAGAACAAGGGGATACTGGTTGGTTTAAAGTCAGGAAAGGTGTGTGCGTCAGGGTTGTATTCTTTCACCATATCTATTCAATCTATGCTGAGCAAAAAACCCCACAAGCTGGACTATATGAAGAAGAATGTGGCATCAGGATTGGAGGAAGACTCATTAACAACCTGCGTTATGCAGATGACACAGCCTTGCTTGCTGAAAGTGAAGAGGACTTGAAGCACTTACTGATAAAGATCAAAGACCATAGCCTTCAGTATGGATTGCACCTCAACATAAAGAAAACAAAAATCCTCACAACTGGACCAATGAGCAACATCATGATAAACCGAGAAAAGATTGAAGTTGTCAATGATTTCATTTTACCTGGATCCACAATCAACAGCCATGGAAGCAGCAGTCAAGAAATCAAAAGAGGCATTGCATTGGGTACATCTGCTGCAAAGGACCTCTTTAAAGTGTTGAAGAGCAAAGAAATCACCTTGAAGACTACGGTGCGCCTGACCCAAGCCATGGTATTTTCAGTTGCATCGTATGCACGTGAAAGCTGGACAAGGAATAAGGAAGACGGCAGAAGAATCGACCCCTTTGAATTGTGGTGTTGGTGAAGAATATTGAATACACCACGGACTGCCAAAAGAATGAACAGATCTGTCTTGGAAGAAGTACAGCCAGAATGCTCCTTAGAAGCAAGAATGGCGTCTTGCATACGTTGGACATGTTGTCAGGGCGAGTCAGTCTCTAGAGAAGGACATCATGCTTGGCAACGTACAGGCTCAGTGGAAAAGAAGAAGACTCTCAACGAGGTGGATTGACACAGTGGCTGCAACAATGAGCTCAAGCAGAACAACGATTGTAAGGATGGCTCAGGACTGCGCAGTGTTTCGTTCTGCTGTGCATGGGGTCGCTATGAGTTGGAACTGACTCGACGGCACCAAACAACGACACAATAGTGGACACATATAAATGCTCAAAGAGCGCATCTTAAAGAAAGCAGATTAGAGGTTACCAGAGCTGGGGATTGCAGATGACACAACCTTGCTTACTGAAAGTGAAAAGGACTTGAAGCACTTAGTGATGAAGATCAAAGACTGCAGCCTTCAGGATGGATTGCACCTCAACATAAAGAAAGCAAAAATCTTCACAACTGGACCAATAAGCCACATCATGATCAATGGAGAAAAGATTGAAGTTCTCAAGGATTTCGTTTTACTTGGATCCACGATCAACACCCGTAGAAGCAGCAGTCAAGAAATCAGAAAACGCATTGCATTGGGCAAATCCACTGCAAGACACCTTTAAAGTGTTGAAAAGCAAAGATATCACCTTGAAGACTAAGGTGCTCCTGACCCAAGCCATGGTGTTTTCAGTTGCCTCATATGCATGTGAAAGCTTAATGATGCATAACGAAGACCGAAGAAGAACTGACACCTTTGAATTATGGTGTTAGAGAATAATATTGAATACACCATGGACTGCCAAAAGAACAAACAAAACTATCTTGGAAGAAGTACAGCCAGAATCCTCCTTAGAAGCAAGGATGGCGAGACTTCATCTCACATATTTGGGCATGTTGTCAGAAGGGACCAGTCCCTGGAGAAGGACATCATCCTTGGTAAAGTAGAGGGTCATCAAAAAAGCAAGACCCTCAGTGAGATGAAATGACACAGTGACAGCAGCAATGGGCTCAAACATAGCAATGATAGTGAGGATGGCGCAGGACTGGGCAACGTTTCATTCTGTTATACATAAAGTCACTCTGAGTCAGAGCTGACTTGATGGCACCTAGCAACAACACAGATGAGGAAACCGAAGCCAGCACACATTGGGTGACACATCTAAAGAAGTACAGCTGGTAAGTAACCATTTGTGACCCTGTCTAACCCCAAATCCAAGCCTGGTACCCTACCTACCACATGGCAGCTGGACTGGACTTGTAAAAGGTACTCAGCAAACACTGACCATGGGCCTGACCACTGTTGCCTGGGGACAGCATTATAGACTGGGAGGCTGGCGCACAGGTTCTATTGCCATTGCCATTGAGTCAACTCTGACATCTGGTGACCCCATGTGTGTCAGAGTAGAACTGTGGTCCGTTGGGTTTTCAATGGCTGATTTTTTGGAAGTAGATCGCCAGTAGAAGTGCCTCTGGGTGAATTCAAACCTCCAACCTTTCTGTTAGCAGTCAAACTCATTAACCATTTGCATAACAAGCCCCAGTTTTATCACCCTTTGGGGAGGACATAGGCAAAAATCTTTCAACTGCCACATGGCCGTCTCTAGCGAGAACAGTGGTTAAGGGGTTATGAGTGATTAATAGTAATTGTAATAATAAAATGAAGATTGTTATTATAACAATGACATGTGCCATGAAAAAATGTTAATGGCAATAATTTCTAATTTACTGGTGAACTGGAAAAGGGTTAAAGCTTTACAAATTAGGAAGAAATGAGAAAGGTGAGTGCTTAAGAAAATGTGTGAATTTGGAGGTTACAAATATCTACCTGACAGTGCTCAGGGAAGAATTTCAAAGCAATTTCTTACCCAAAGATAGCTTCCATGGGGTAGAGGATGAAATATCAGATCTACTAAAAACGCAAAGATCCAAGTTTTATGGATTCTCAATCAACACCCATGGAAGCAGCAGTCAAGAAATCAAATGATGCATTGCGTTGGGCAAATCTGCTGCAAAAGACCTCTTTAAAGTGTTCAAAAGCAAAGATGTCGCTTTGAGGATTAAGGTGTGTCTGACCCAAGCCATGGTATTTTCAGTGACCTTATATGCACGTGAAAGTCGGGCAGTGAATAAGGAAGACGGGAGAAGAGTTGATGCCTTTGAATTATGGCGCTGGCAAAGAATACTGAATATACCATGGACTGCCAGAAGAATGAATGAACCTGTCTTCAAAGAAGTACAGCCAGAATGCTCCTTAGAAGTGAGGATGGTGAGACTTCATCTCACATACTTTGGACATGTTATCAGGAGGGACCAGTCCGTGGAGGACATCATGCTTGGTAAAGTAGAGAGTCAGCAAAAAAGAGGAAGACCCTCAATGAGATGGATTGACACAGTGGCTGCAACAATGGGCTCAAGCATAGCAGTAATTGTAAGGATGGTACAGGATGAGGCAGGACCAGGCAGTATTGCATTCTTTTGTACAAAGTGTTGCTATGAGTTGGAATCAACTGTGTGGCACTTAACAACAACAATAACAACAATGCAAAAAAAGCCAAGTCACCCTGGATCCTAGGATTGTTTTATTTAGGCTAAGATGATGGGCAAGTTAGACACCAAACCTCCAAAACAGCTAAACCCAGGAGCAGGCAGGAGGGCCAATGGCCACCCCCTTTGCAGGTTTATCTCTAGCACCATGCCTGGCCCAAAGTAAGGACTTATAGACGTCTTAGCGATTGTTCCATCATTGTTCCCAGGACTGTGGAAAGGTCCAATGGACCCTGAAGTGTGCTTGCTGGACCCCTGAGTCCCACCCACCTGACTGTGGAAACCCCCACAGCCTGCTCTCTGGCTGAGTCTCTCCTCGGCTCGTTCACCTGCTCCCTTGTCCATTTTCCATCCAAAATGGTCAAGAGCGGGGAGACCCAGCATAGTCTGTAGTGACCTGTGTGGGTCTCAGGTGACCTGGGGCTTGGCCCAGCTCTCCCAAAGCCAAACGCTTACTGTGGGACAAGCTCATAGCTTTGGCAACCCAAGATGGCCTAGCCGGTGACATGGGGTCTTGAACCCGGACCTCCTAATGCACATTCTCCGCCTTTCCCTGCTGCCCCTGCTGTTCCTGTGCACCCTGTCCTACACTGGCAGGGGGAGGGCCCTCAGGCATGCCCCCCTCCACCTTCCTCCAAAAACAGTGTAAAAAGGGAGCAGAGAACAAGGGATTCTCACTGCCTAGACTGCACTGGCATCTGCGGCTATGGAGGGAATCACTTCAAGGCCAGAATTTTTGCCACTTGACAGAACAACTCATGCCAGTTCCTTAAAACCAATTGGACCAGAAGTCAGGGTGAAAAGCCAGTTGTGAGTGTTTGCTGACGGTGACAGGAACCTTGGCAATGACTATGGGTGATGGATGCATGACATGATTAAAGTGACTGATGTCACTAACTTGTACACCTGAAAAAGGCCGAACTGGCAAATGTTGTGTTAAATTTATTTCTACAACAACAACAACAACAGCTGGACAATGAATAAGGAAGACCGAAGAATTGATGCCTTTGAATTGTGGTGTCAGCAAGGAATACTGAATACACCATGGACCGCCAAAAGAACCAACAAATCTGTCTTAGAAGAAGTACAACCAGAACGCTCCTTAGAAGCAAGGATGGCGAGACTGCGTCTTACATACTTCGGACATGTTGTCAGGAGGGATCAGTCCCTGGGGAAGGACATCATGCTTGGCAGAGTGCAGAGTCAGTGGAAAAGAGGAAGACCCTCAATGAGGTGGATTGACACAGTGGCTACAACAATGAGCTTGAGCATAACAACGATTGTAAGGATGGCGCAGGACCGGGCAGTGTTTCTGTTCTAAGTAGGGTTGCTATGAGTCGGAACCAACTCAGTGGCACCTAACAACAACAAAAAGCCAATGGGTTATGTTTTTCTTTTGCAAGGTTCCCAGGGGGGTTGATAGAGTTGTGAAGAAAAATAAAGGGTGGGTTTTTCTCTGTAATACCTGTAACCTCTGCTTGTACAGAATGGCAGGCAGAGACCTCTGGACCCTTGTCCTGCTCAGAGCCTTCAGCAGCTGCCTCCTGCTGCCCTCAGGATACCCCTCAACCCTCTGCCTGGTTTACCAGCCACTGCGCATGGCTGACGCTGCACAGCGCGAGCCCCCTTGTCACCCCCCTGGTAAACCCAAAGAACCAAACCGGTTGCTGATGAGTCAGTTCCAGCTCCTGGTGATCCCAAGTGTGTCACAGTAGAACTGTGCTCTATAGGGTGCTCAATGGCTGATTCTTCAGAAGGAGATTTCCAGGTCTTTCTTCTGCTCAGGAAGTAGGAGCCTGAATTAGGGCATTGGCTACAGGGGAAGGCTCTCTTTCTGTGCCCACTCTGGGGAGAGATCCTTGTCTCTTCCAGCTTCTGCTCCTTAGTTCCTTGGCAATCTTCACATGGCATCTGCCTTCCTCTGCCAGTGCTTGCTTGTTTCTGTCCGTGCTGCTCCTTATCACTCAGGAGTGATAAGGTTTAGGACCCACCTGACACTGATATGGCCTAATTAACATAACAAAGAAAATCCTTTTCCCAAACAGGATCACATCCATGGTATAGGGGTTAGGATTCCAACTCATATTTTGGGGTACACAATTGGATCCATAACAGCACCCAACACTCAGCCGGTGCTTGGTGGGTGAATAACATCCCGTGTAGCTAGCTCATCCCTCCTGTGGGCCCTAGGCAGTCAGTTGTGCCACCCTCGTCTATCTCTCTGTCTGTCTGTCCCACTACTGAAAATTCCCTGGGGCCAGGGACAGAATCCTGTCCATGTCTGTGTCCCCATGGAGGACTGCCCTCCATCTAGCCTCGTTAGCCAGGACTGAGCCTGGGGGTGGGGGGGAAGGGAGGAGGAGTCCTGGCTGTGCGCATATTTGCAGTACTGAGCGCAGAACTGGTGCCTGGCTTTTATAAATGGAGCCTGAGTGGTAAAAACACATCTGAGAACACTAGGCTCATAGAATAAACAGTTTATTTTCCCTTGTTGTGGTGACCGAGGGAGACTGAACTGTACTCTGTCACTCAGTCATTGAGAAACAGGGGTCAAATTTCACTGACACGATGGAACCCATACCCCAGACCCCAGCAACGCCCCACAGCCCACTCGACCTTCTCTGCTAAATGGATCTCTGGGGTTGGTTTGTAAGTTAGTTTGCAGGTATGCACTGAGCGTGTGTCCTGGTATACAGTAGGCATTCAGTAAGTGCTGGTTGATGGGTGGCTGCCTGCAGAGTCCTACTAGGAGAAGCAGAGAAGGGGATCCTGGAACTCAGCGGAGTATCACCTGCCTCACTCACCTGTGCCTGGTTCTCCGAGTCCCCACCCAGCTTGAGGCTTCCCACTTTCAAGCCAAAGAGAACTGTTCATTGTGTCAGGAGTGGCAAGGAGTCCTCTCCCTACTCCCTACCCCAGTACACACATACATACACACACACACACACACACACACCCCGGTGCTAAGCAAAATCGGATGGAGCCAGACCCTGCTGATTTAATCCAACTAAACTCCCCAAATTAGAAGCTCATCTCGTCCATTCTTTCATTTCATAGTTCACCACTACCAGCTGCCAGCCAGCAATACATACAGACAGACAAGGAGAAGGATGAGTAGAGGAACCGATGAGATGAGGCAGGTACAACTCTTACCTCCATGGTATGCAAAGGTTAAATATCTCCCCCAATGCCAAAACTAGTGAGGGTGGGACCAGGACTTGACCTGGCCACGCTGACCACCACACTTCCGCCCTTCCGAGTCTCCGAAACAGGCTGAGTGTGAGGGTGGGGCAGGTCTTCTATAGGCGGAGGGGTGTCTTACAATCTTTGGTTCCTTGGGCAACTACTGCTCAGCCTGATGTTAGAGCCAGACCCTGAGATTGTGCTCAAAATTTGAGGAGTAGCCCCAAAGTAGAAGGTGGAACATTTTAAAGGGAGAATCATATTCCAGGGTTATTTATTTATTTATTTATTTATGGTCTTGGTCATCTAGTGCTGCTATAACAGAAATACCACAAGTAGATGGCTTTAACAAAGGGAAATTTATTGTATCACAGTCAAGGAAGCTAGAAGCGCAAACTCAGGGCACCAGCTTCGGGGGAAGCCTTTCTCTCTCTGCCGGCTCTGGAGGAAGGTTCTTGTCATCAATCTTCCGCTGGTCTAGGAGCTTCTTAGCATAGGAACGTCAGGTCCAAAGAATTTGTTCTGCTCCCGGCATTACTTTCTTGGCGGTATGAGGTCCCCATGTCTCTCTGCTCGCTTTTCTCTTTTATATTTCAAAAGAGATTGGTTTAAGGCACAACCTAATCTTGTAAATTGAGTCCTGCATCTTTAACATGACTGTCGCTAATCCCACCTCACTGATACCATAGAGAGAGGTTTTACAACACAGAGGGCAATCACATCAGATCACAAAGTAGTGGACAATCACACGATGCTGGGAATTATGAGCTAGCCAAGTTGACACAGATATTTTGGGGGGACATAATTCAATCCATGACAACTATTATTATTCCAGGTGAGCAGGAGTGGACAAATTCTCTCACTGTATTTAGTAGAGAGGGAGGAAATTTGTTTATTAAAGGAAATAAGAGCAGAGATGCTGGGTCATTCTTCAGTTATTTAAGGACCATTCTCCTGCTTAATATTCTCTAGATGGTATTAGGCTACATGACGTCACGCACCCAAGGAAGAGAAGAAGCATCGTGTGGGAACTGGTCCATTTTATACTTAGCCGGGTTTCTAGTTTCACAGGTCCATGCGTGGAGAGGAATTTTACTCAGAGTCTCACTCACACTTGATTTAGATGATGAGATCTGGGACATTTTGAGTTGATGATAGATGAGACTTTGGATTTAGAGTTGATGCTGGAAAGAGTAGACTTTCCAGTATGTGGGGATGGGGTAAATGTGTTTTGCACATGGAAGAATATGAGGTTAGTAGGGGCCAGTGGGTGGACTGTAGTGGGTTAAATAGTGTCCCCCCAAAAAACTCAAGACCACCTAGAACCCCAGGATGTGACCTTATTTGGATATAAGGTCTTTGCAGATGTAACTGGTTAAGGATCTGGAGATGAAATGAGCCTGGATTTAGGATGGACCCTAAATCCAATGGCTGGTGTCCTATTAAGAGGACATAGGAGGGATACAGGGAAGGAGGAGATGTGAAGATGTCACAGAGACTGGAGTGATGCATCTGTAAGCCAGAGAATGCCAAGGATTGCCAGCGACCACCAGAAACCAGGAGAGGAGCATGGGATGATTTCTCCCTCAGGGCTTCCAGAAGGAGCTGACCCTGCTGACATCTTGATTTTGGACTTTTAGCCTCCAGAGTCAGTGGAGAAGCACTCAGCAGCTAACCAAAAGGTTCGAACCCACCCAGTGACTCCTCAGGAGAAAAGGCATGGCACTCTGCTACCGTAAAGATTACAGCCTAGGAAACCCTACAGGGCAATTCTATTCTGTCCTGTGGAGTCACCATGAGTCGAAATTGACTCAATGGCACAACAACAACAACAGTGTATCAGGCGGTAGATCTTGCAAGTCCACTTCTATAAAACCAAATTAAACATGCCTGGTATGTAAAAAACAACAAACCTGTTGCTGTCAAGTTGATTCCAGCTCATAGCAACCCTATAGGACAGCGTAGAACTGCCCCATAGGGTTTCCAAGGAGCAGCTGGTGGATTCAAACCGTTGACCTTTTGATTAGCAGCTGAGCTCTTAACTGCTGCGCCGCTAGGACTGCTTGTTAACTATTATCTCCATCTGTCTTTGGGAAGAAGGGGCTATTGAGTCCAGGGTAGTCAAAGGGCTCATGTGTTCTGCGAGGTGTGAGTTGGAATCACGCAGTCTCAAGGCATTGGTGACCCAGGCATTCCTGAGCCCCTGCCCTCAAGATAGGCATTTATAAGGATTTTGTCTTTATTAAAAAAAAAAAAAAAAAACAGTGCCGTCGAGTGCCATCGAGTCTTTATTAGGAGTCCCTAAAACCAAAACCAAACCAAAGTTTTGCCATCGAGTCTATTCCGACTCATAACTACCTTATAGGACAGAGTTGAACTCTTTCATAGGGTTTCCAAGGAGAGGCTGGTGGGTTCGAACTGCCAACCTTTTGGTTAGCAGCCTGAGCTGTTAGCCTCTGTGCCACCAGGGCTCCCCAGGAGTCCCTAAATGGTAAAAATGGTTCTCATGCTCGGCTGCTAACTGAAAGGCTGGAGGTTCAAGTCCACCCAGAGGTGCCTTGGAGAAAGGCCTAGTGACCTCTGGAAAAGTCAGCCACTGGAGCACGGTTCGACGCTGACACAACTCATAGTGTTGTCACAAGTTGGAGTCGACTCAGCAGGAACTCGCTTGTTTTATTATTTTTTAAATCTTTATCAGAACCCCTGCAGAATCTCTTCTGAGCTGACTTTATGGTTCCCACTCAGTGTCTGGGGAAATCGAGTCTAGAACCTGCCCGGGCTTACACAGTAACTGGGACAGGAACCCCATTGCCAGGCTTCAAGCACAGGGCTACCTCTGCTTGGCCCCTAGAAGAAAAAGCATTTGTTTTAGAATGTCAGTTCTCCATCCACATTCTGCAAGTTTCCCGGACATTTCAGTACTGAGGAGGAGCTGGACGCAGCCTTTGTTGACCCCGAGGCTGTTTGGGAGAGCATTTGTGAAGTGGTACACACTGCTCCCCGATCCCCGCACGCCAAGAAAGAGCCTTGATCTTGGACAATATTTAGATGGTTTTTTCCTCGTAGGTCACAGAAGCTTGTCACTCCTGCGGCTCCCTCAGTGCTCATCCTGGGTCTCCTTGACCTAGTGCGTTTGAAAGCGGAAAAGAACGCTCCAATTTGCCAGGGAAACCTGTTTCCCTGGGGAACAAGCGTTTGCATCTGGCCCTCCTCTTCTCCTTTGTTCAGTCACCACAGCCGGGGAACTGGCAGGCAAGTGCCTGCACTCCGTCCCAAGTGGGCCCAGGCACACACCCGGCCCCTGGGGAGGGGCCTCCGTGGGTTTTGTTGTGGTCGTTGTTAGCCAATGTGGAGTCGACCCCGACTCATGGTGACCCCACGCACAGCGAAACAAAACACTGCCTGGTCCTGCGCCATCCCCGTGATCAGCTGTGGACCAGACTGTTGTGACCCACAGGGTTTTCACTGGCTGGTTTTCAGAAGTAGATCACCAGGCCTTCCTTCCTGGTCCATCTTAGTCTGGAAGCTCCCCTGGAATCTGCTCAGCATCACAGCAACGTGGGGGCCTCCGCTGACAAATGACTGGTGGGTGTGCGTGAGAGGCATCGGCTGGGAATCGAACCAAGGCCTCCCACGTGGAAAGCGAGAATTCTACCCCTGAACCACCACTGCCCTCTTCCTTGTTTGGGTTTTAGAACACTCACTGAGGACTTCCCAGCCAGCTACCTCATTTGGTTTGAGGCTCACAGGGACCCTATGAGGGAGGCCAAGCCAGGGAGGTCCTATTACCCTCCCTCCACTCCACAGGTGAGAATGCTGAGACTCAAGGAGGTGGAAGGATTTTTGACAAAGGTCCCAGACAGGTAAGAGGTGCAGCTTGGAGCCACGCCCACTTCTGCCGATTCAAGGACACATACCTCCCACCACAGGATATACCTGAGGGCAAATGGAGCTGACCCCCAGCGTGAGTGCTCTCCTCTGTCTGCCCTGCCCTGGCTTGCTGGGTGACCTCCAGACTCCGGTTCCTAGTCCGTAACATGAGGAGGAAAGCAGAATCGCCCTCCCTTTGGCCAGCCCTGCCTCGCTCAGACCAAGCTTCTTGGATTCCCCAAGCCCACTGCTCTCCCCACCCCCTGACTACCCCTCTCCATTCCACATGCCCTAATTCACCCACTGCTAACAAGGGGGAAACAAAAAAGTGAGAGCCATCGAGGAACTGGGACTATGCCTGGCCTGGCGTAGGCATACAGCAAGTCGTTGTCAAGGAAAAAGAGAAGAGGGAGGGACATCAGCCACCCACACTGTCCTCAGAACCAAGTAGGAGTCTCCGTGCCTCCAACCCTTTGAGTCTCTGACCACGTTCTAGTGGTGTCGAGATGTGGATCCGTCAATCCAGGTGAACACCAGGTGTCTGTCTCACGGCATCCAGCAGGCTCCCTGTCAACGAAGGCCTGGGATCACCAACAAAGGCAGACTCCCCCACAGGCAGTGGGTGGAACAACACTTAACTCCCACAGAGGAGAGACGGAACAAGGGCAGCTTCACTGGCAGGTGCAGGTCCTCCATGACCAGCAGTCGCTCCCCACAGCTGATGCAGGGCTGATGGTCTGCACTCGCCCCTCTGTGCTGCAGCTGAGACATCCTATTCTATCCCTGCCAGGAACAGATACAGAAGTGGGGTTGACCAGATGCCATATAGCATGCATGCACGAGCAGAACAGAGAAAGTTACTAGGAGAAGAGGAAGGGAGGCTTCCCGGTAATGAGAAAAAACTGAGAGGGAGACAGAGGCTGAGTTCCCAGGCTCCATTATCAGGGCCCAAGGCTACTGATTAGGCACCCAGGAATAGGTTGAAAGGCCTCACTATAGGCTGCTTCCCCATTTTGTCAAAATTCCCCTCACATACAGCCTGTAAGAGGCTCTGGTTACATAGAACTCTGGGCTTGAGGACATAGCCACACCCACAAGAAATAAAACCCTCAAGTCCTGACCTGGTAAAGAACTCTTCATGGCTTGGGTCCTAAAACGAGGTCACTTTGTGATACTGGGGATCAGCTTTCTCCCCTGAGACCCGCCTTTGGCCAAGGCCCACTTGGATCTTTTCCTCCTTGACACTTTTTACTCCGGCCCTGATTGGAAATGCAAACAGAATATGCAGTGAACAAGGTTGTCCTTCAGTTCAACAGGTTCTGCCCTTGGAATCCCTCTGAGGACTCAACCCACCAGCAGGTCTTTATTGAATGCCTTCTGGATGCCAGTCCTGTAGAAGGGGAGGTCTAGTTCCCGACTTGGAGAGCTTACTCCCCGTATTTAGATAAGTGTCCCCCTATCTTAGTCATCTAGTGCTGCTATAACAGAAATACCACAAGTGGGTGGCTTTAACACAGAGAATTTATTCTCTCGGTCTAGGAGGCTAGAAGTTTGAATTCAGGGCACCAGCTCCAGGGGAAGGTTTTCTCTCTCTCTTTCAGCTCCGAGGGAAGGTCCTTGTCATCAGTCTTACCCCAGTCTAGGAGCTACTCAGTGCAGGGACCTCCAGCCCAAAGGCCATGCTCCATTCCTGATGCTTCTTTCTTGGTAGCATGAGGTCCCTCTCCTCTCTGCTTGATTCTTTTATATCTAAAAAGAGATTGACTCAAAATACAACCTAATCCTGTAGATTGAGTCCTACCTCATTAACATCACTACTTCTAATCCTACCTCATTAACACCATAGAGTTTCGGACTTTCAACACGTAGGAAAATCACATCAGATCACAAAGTGATAGACAACCATGCAATACTGGGAATCATGGCCTAGCCAAGTTGATACACACTTAGGGGGACACGATTCAATCTATAACACCCCCAAATTCCATGTCCACCTGGAACTTGTGAATTGGATCTTATTTGGAAGTAGTCTTTGCAGATGTAGTTAGTTAAGATGAGATCGTACTGGATCAGGGTGGGCCCTAACCCAATATGACTGCTGTTTTTATAAGAAGGAAATTTGGACACAGAGACATAGACACACAGGGAGGTGTCATGTGACAATGGAGGCAGAGCAATGTGTCTACAAGCCAAGGATTGCCAGTGATACCGGCTGGAAGAGGCAAGGAAGGGTTCTCCCTAGAGCTGCCAGGAGGAGCACGGCTCTGCTGACATCATTGTCATTAGAATCATCATTATTGTCATCATCTTTGTCATTGTCATTGCCTCTTTGTCATCATCATTGTCATTATTATCATCGTCATCATTGCTGTCATCATCATCCTTGTCATCAGCATCATCACCTTTGCTCTTGTCATTGTCTTGTCATTGTTATTGTCATCATCATGTTGACATTGTCAGTCATCATCATCATCCATTATCATCATCATTGCCATCAACAATTGTCATCATCATCATCATCACCATCATTATCATCATCATCATCACTCTTGTTGTCATCACCATCATTGTTGTTACCATCATTATTGTCATTGTCATCATCATTGTCATCATCATTGTTGTCATTGTCATCATCACACCATCATCGTTATCACTGTTGTTGTGATCATCATTGTCATCAGCATCATCATTGTTGTCATTGTCTTTGTCATTCTTGCTGCTTGGCATTACACACCATTTCACTCAAACCTTAATCACTTCCCTCGGCTTCATGGCCTGCTCTTCCTGCATGTGCCCCCTCTCTAAGAGTTGGGTTGTCCTTCCCAGGCCATAGACATTCCTCCCTTGGGATTTCTGCTCATGGTCTTCCCTGGGTCTGAAGGGCCTTCTTGCCCACCCCATGCTCACATCTAACACCTAATCATCCTTGAGGCTCCAAAGGTTCCAACCAGGCGTTCCCCCACCCTGGAGCCTCCCCTGCACCTCCAGCCCACCTGATCCTCAATCTGTCTCCCTCCTGGCCAGGCTTACATGGTTCCACCTTTAACATCTCCCTCACTGTTTTCCTCTGAGTCAATTCTCCCCCCGCAGCTTTAGAAACTTCCAGAACATTGAGAAGCTAACCTTTGGGGAGCTGCACCTTCTCTCTGGGGCTGCATCCCAGCCTCAGAGCTTTGCCAGGCTCATTACTTCTTCCAGGCTTGCCCTTCCTCCTTCTTCCCACTGCCCAAGTTAGAAACAGGACGGTTATTCTCAATTCCCCGCTCCAATCCATCCCCTGTGTCCCGTCCTGCACCCTCTCCTCCCCTCACTCTGGTGTCTCTACTAAGTCCAGGCCCCACCCAGCACTGCTTTCCAGGATTATCACAGCCACCTCACAGACGGCTGCCAATTCCAGGCCCATAAGCATCTGGTCTGTCTTCCTATTGCCGTCAAGGTCATATTCCGAGAGCATAGCTCCAAGGGTGACAGTCCTGCTCCCCACAGTCCTGGGATAACCTCACCCCTCAGACTAGCATGAAGGCCCTTACTCTCTGCCACCAACAAAGCCCTTCCTTTCCTCTCCCAACACAACCCTCTCCGCAACACAAACACAGCCTCTTCCTAAAGGCCTCTCTACTTTCACACCTTGGGGTCTTTGACAATTATCCTTCTCCCTGGAATTCCACCCCCTGTCCTGCCTGGCAAGCTTCTGGGCTGCCTTTCAGATCCCGTCTGCCTCTCCTGGGCTTGGGGAGAGGCCTTGGCTCCCTGGGAACTGCAGCTCCGCCTGTGCTCACGTTCCTGCTGACCCACTCACTCCCTGCGTGGTGAGGTGACTGCTCTCCTAGGTGGGTGTTTCTCCCAGGAAGGATCATGTGGCGCCAGATGTGGAAAATTCCAGGCCCTCACAGGGCTGGCGCCGAGCAGTGGCTCAGCAAACGCTGGTCGAATGAGCAGACCTGAGAAAACTGCATGTAAATAATTTTTAGTATGCTGAAGTACATTAAAAATGCATTAGAAAGCTGGTTATTTAAAGGAATTCCATGGGGGACCATTTTCTAAAAACAAGAACCTCTTTTTAATGGGAGTAATCACTCCCTAATTCATAGACTGTTTCTGTTTGAATCTCCATTGACAATACTGCCTCTCTTAGTAAAGAGAACATGTTACAAGGACACTCTTTGTCGCCAGAAACTTCATTCCCAGGGGCAGAAATAATGCTGGATAAATGGTTAGGTCAGAAAACACAACAAAATATTAACTAAAATTATGTCAAATGTCCAAGAAACAATGAATTTCATTTGCAGACATCTTTGCTGAAGGCAAGAGGTTAAGGCTAGACTAGGAGCAGCTACTTGGTTTGTTGGGCCCTTGCAAAGTGAAGAAGTGCCCGGATGGTGCCAATGGGTAAGTGCTTGACTACTAACTGAAAAGTTGGCAGTTCGTACCTACCCAGAGGCACCTCAGAAGGAAGGCCTGGCAATTGCTCCTGAAAGGTCACAGCCTTGAAAATCCTATAGAGCACAGTCCTACTCTGCAGCACTTGGGGTCTCCATGAGTCGGAATCAACTCCACAGTAATAGATTTGGGTTTGATGCAAAGCGAAGGCCCCTGGGTGGTGCAATCAGTTTGCAATCGACTGCTAACCAAAAGGTTGGTGGTTCGAAGCCACCCAGCGACACCACAAAAGAAAGACCTGGCAATCTGCTTCCGTAAAGATGACAGTCTAGAAAACCCTATGGAGCAATTCTACTCTGTAACACATGGGTTTGCCATGAGTCGGAATCAACACGACAGCAACAGGCTTAGTTTTTGTTTGGTACAAAGTGAAAATGCAGGGCCCCTTGTTCAACATTGATTAAGAATTTCAAGATGGCAGCAACAGAGCATTGATCCCTTCTGAGCAGGTGGTGCTGGCGACTGATAGGTCACAGGCCGGTGAGGCCAGTCCTGCCTGAACTGGGAGGCTGCCTCTAGGTCCTCCCAGCTCACGAGTCCATGACTCTCAATATCTGATAGGGGAACAGATCATTAGCGTCACCGGCATTGAGATGACAGTGGAGCCCTGGTGGACCTGAGTTCTCGGGGAAGATTTTATGATAAGTTCCAATTGATCCTTCAGAACCCAGCTTTAATGTCGCCTTCTCTGGGGTGGTGTTGGCCACCCTCCACAGCCCAACCTCAGAACCATACACCTGTCTTACCCCACTCACTGCTCTCACCTGTACCTGCACTATTATTCCTGAGTGACAGATGAGGAAACTGAGGCCTGGAGTTGGTACTACCCTTAAACACAACAACAACAAAACTCATTGCTGTCAAGTCGATTTCAACTCACAGAGACCCTATAAGACAGAGTAGAACTGCTTCATAGGGTTTCCAAGGAGAGTCTGGTGGGTTTGAACTGCCAACCTTTTGATTAGCAGCCAAGCTCCTAACCACTGCACCACCAGGGCTCCATACTCCCCTAAAAAAAAAACAAACCCCTAAGCCCTTAACAAATGGGGCTCCAGCCTCTGGGTCCTACCCTTCCTAGTGCCTCCCTTCGCATTTTCTCAGAACGCTTGTCTTAGTCTGCTGGTGCCACTGTAGCACAAAACCCACAACTGGGTGTCTTTAAAGAACAGATATTTACATAATAATAATACCAAAACCAAAAAAAAGTGTTGCCGTCAAGTTGATTCTCAGTTACAGTGACCTTACAAGACAGAGTAGAACTGCTCCATAGAGCTTCCAAGGAGTGCCTGGTGGATTTGAACTGCCAGCCTTTTGGTTAGAAGGCATAGCTCTTAACCACTATGCCACCAGGGTTTCCAAATAATAATAATAGTAATATTTAATGGGTTTTGGTGAAAGTTTACACAGCAAATTAGCTTCCCATTTGACAATTCCTACACAAATTTTTCAATGATGCTAGTTACATTTTTCACAATGTGTCAACATTCTCTTTGTGTTCTAGTTGTTCCATTTCCAGTCCTCTAGTTTCCCTGCCCCCTTACCTCCTCATCTTTGCTTTAGAGTAATTGTTGATCTTTTAGTGTCACAGAGATAGTTTTTTAATAGAGCACCATACTCATGGGCAATATCCTTTATTTTGGTTGCCAATCTGGTATTTCACTAAAATGTGACCTCGAAAGAGATCATCAGTTCAAGATTTAAACAGTATCTCAGGGTGATAGTCTCAGGGAGTCCTCTAGTCTCAACTGGTTCAGTAAGCTAGGATTTTTTAAGATTTTGAGTTCTGTTCTGTGTTTTTCTCCCATTCTATCACGTCCATCTATTGTGACCCTGATCAGAACTGCTGGTAGTGGTAGCTGGGCACCATCTAGCTCTTCTGGTCTCAAAGCAGGTGAGGCCGTGGCTCGTGTAGGCTATTAGCCCTATAGAGTAGTTTCTTCTCTGAAACTCTGGGTTCCTTCTCTCTCTTTTGTTCCTGATGAGTAGAGACCAATAGTTGCGTCTTAGAAGAAGAGACATTTATCGTCTCACAGTTCAGGAGGCTAAAAGTCAGGGTCTCAGGTGCGTTGATTCCTTCCTTGTTGGTAGCCCCAGGTCTTGCTTGGTTCCTCGGCATTCCTTGACTTGTAGATGATCCTCACGTGGTATTTGTCTTCCTCCACGTGTGCTTATCTCTGTGTCTAATCTGGTCTTTTTATAACTCAGAGGTGATTAGGTTTAGGACCCACCCTATTCTTGTTATGATCTCATTAACACAACAACATAAAAACCCTATTTCAAAACAGAATCACTTCCACAAGTACAGAATCCAGGAATTCAAAGCATATTTTAAGGGGACACAATTCAGTTCATAATACCCTTTCTGTGCCTGGAACCGATCAGGATGGGAGTGCCATCTGGCTAGGATATCCTTATCCTAGATAGGAGCCAGGGTGGACCCCGGCTCCCATATTGGCTGCACTCCAACCTTCTACCTGGCCTGTGGGGTTGATCAAATGGCCCGGGAACCCCAGACCTTGTGCCCATGGGACCATCCTGGGGCCTGTGGGGTAGAGGTTGACAGAAGGTGTTGGTTTTGGGTGACTGTCACTCAATTAGACGAAAGGTGAGTTCAGGACTCGTGACTATAGATGGTCCACTGCCAACCTGTGAGCTTGACCCATGTGTGGGGGCCTTGGCTCTAGCCTGAGCTTACTCCAGCTGAGGCTGTCTCTGGTCTACAGCACCGAAGGTGGCGAGGTGGTGGCAGGCATCCTTTAGCCTGTGCATCCCCTCCCAGGCAATCACTCACCTGTCCTGCAGGCTCCATGCCACAGATCATATGCCACCTACCTCTCCGAGGGCTTCCAGACCATTGCTCAATGTGGAACTGCCCTTCCACGCTCTTCCACTCACCATCCTCTCTCACCTCTGATCAGTTCATTGACATCATGATCCTCCAGCTAAGCTGTAAGCCATGCTGGATGAGAGACAGGCCTTCCTTGTCTGTACAGGACCCTCTTCTTGCTCCACCTCATCCCCTCACCTGTCCCCCTGGCTGGTGGCAGAGTGTGGACGGCAGGGCTGCACACAACACTGACAGGTCTCAGCCTAAACCATTCAGGAGGAGACGCAGACAAATGATACGTTGCTCTAAGTTCAGACCATGAAATTCAGAACGGCAAGCTTCACAGGATCGGAAGACAAAGCATCCACCTGATTTTGCACACTCTGGGCAAGACTTCAGTTGTGGTCATCACTGTCGAAGTGCAGTAACCACCTTTGGGAGGGTCACGGAGGTGGTTGCTGGAGCCAGGATTCACGGAAGGCACAATGGGTAATGTAACATCATGAGTCATGATGGAACCAGCATTAAATAAATGCCATTAGAGACCTGCAAGGGCAGGAAGGTCTATACTGTTTCAAAGCTAACAGGTTCCAAAGAGCTGTGGCCTTGTGCGTAATCACAGTGCTGCTACTTTTTCTCGCTGTGGGAGATATGCCTTTGACAATAAGGAACAAGAAGACCTGGATGGGAAAAGGGGGCGCCCTGACACCGTGAAGGATCTTCTTGTGCACTGAGTGGACAAAACACAAACATGTCATAAGCAACCCTTCCTGCCCGTTATTCTGTGTCTTCATCGGTAACCCACTGTACTGTACACGGACTGCGAATTTTGTAATACATCATTTAGTGAATTGTTTCTTTAGAGAGGGGCCTGCAAAGATATTTGCCTGAGACTGCTCACACCCGCAGAGAGGCAATGGAGCTGGACAGCTCTCAGATGCAAACTCCCATCAGGAGAGCTGCCCCTGTGGTCCTGCAAGGCTGAAAGTCCAGTTATATTCACATGAATATGGGGTCCAATTATATTCACATGAAGTAGCCCTGCTGGCGCAATGGTTACATGATCTGCTGCTAACTGAAAGGTCGGTGGTTCGAACCCACCAGTCACTCCACAGAAGAAAAGACCTGGAGATCTGCTCCCACAAAGATTACCCAAAACCAAAAACGCATTGCTGTCGAGTCGATTCCAACTCATAGCGACCCTATAGCACAGAGTAGAATTGTCCCACAGGGTTTCCAAGGAGCAACTGCTGGATTCCAATTGCCGACCTTTTTGTTAGCAGCCCAGTTCTTAACTGCTGTGCCACTAGGGCTCCTAGGGAACCCTATGGGGAGATTCTACTCTGTCCTACAGAGTCACTATGAGTCAGAATTGACTCAATGGCACACAACAACAACATATTCGCATATATCTGCACTTCTCAGGGCACTGGATTTCCTAAAAGTATCCTCCCCGACAGAGAGAAATATGACTTCCCTTCATTTGACGTTAACACGTTTTCCAACGTTGAATTGACTCCACAGCAACAGATTTTTAGGGGCTACTCAGAGTCCCTGGGTGGTGCAAACAGTTAGTGCACTCAGCTACTAACCAAAAGGTTGGTGGTTTGAGTCTGCCTAGAGGTACCTTGGAAGAAATGCCTGGTGATCTAGTTCTGACAAACCATTCATTGAAAATGGTACGGAGCAGAGTTCTACCCTGACGCACTCGGGGTTTTCTCCCACGGGCGGAGTAGACTGGGTTTTATGGGCAAATCACCACGTGAGGTGCAGGGTCACCACCCAGAGAAGTAAGCAGTCTGAGCAGGAAACCAGAAAGTAACTCGGTGATTGCAGCAGAGGCTGCAAGTGGTGGGATGGGAGGGCTCAGCAATGTCCAGCCCAGCCCAGGAGAAGAGGTAAAGCTTCCTGAAGGAGGTGGCCCCAGCAGAACGTAGGACGAGCGAGTGAGTCAAATGCAGGGTAGGAGGCGTGGACAAGCACCAAGATGTGGTTGGCTGAAAAGTGGCCTCCAAAGATGTCTCTATCCTAATAACCAGAACTGTATATGGCCAAAGACATCAGAACCATGTTTACCTGTGTTTTATTGACTATGCAAAGGCATTTAACTGTGTGGACCATAACAAATCATGGATAACATTGCAAAGAACGGGAATTCCAGAACACTTAGCTGTGCTCTTGAAGAACCTGTACATAAATCAAGAGGCAGTCATTCAAACAGAACAAGAGGATGCTGCATGGTTTGAAGTCAGAAAAGGTATGCATCAGGGTTGTATCCTTTCACCATACCTAGTCAATCTGTACGTTGAGCAAATAATCCAGCAAGCTGGATTATATGAAGAAGAATGCAGCATAAGGATTCGAGGAAAACTCATTAACAACCTGTGTTATGCAGATGACACAACTTTGCTTGCTGAAAGTGAAGAGAACTTGAAGCACTTACTGAGGAAGATCAAAGACCACAGCTGTCAGTATGGATTACACCTCAACATAAAGAAAACAAAAATCCTCACAACTGGACCAATGAGCAACATCATGATCAACGGAGAAAAGATTGAAGTTGTCAAGGATTTCATTTTACTTGGATCCACAATCAACACCCATGGAAGGGGCAGTCAAGAAATCAAATGACACATTGCATTGGGCAAATCTTCTGTAAAAGACCTCTTTAAAGTATTGAAAGGCAAAGATGTCACACTGAAGACTAAGGTGCGCCTGACCCTAACTATCCAATCGCCCCATACACATGTGAAAGCTGTATAATGAGTAAAGAAGACCAAAGAAGAATTTATGTTTTTGAATTATGGTGTTAGTGAAGAATATCGAATATACTGTGGACTGTCAAAAGAATGAACAAATCTGTCTTGGAAGAAGTACAACCAGAATGCTCCTTAGAAGCAAGGATGGCAAGACTTCATCTTACATACATTGGACATGTTGTCAGGAGGGATCAGTCCCTGGAGAAGGACTTCACCCTCCATAAAGTAGAGGGTCAGTGGAAAAGAGGAAGACCCTCAACAAGATGGATTGACACCGTAGCTGCAGCAATGGGCTTAAGCATAACAAGCATTGTGAGGATGGTACAGGACCGAGCAGTGTTTTTTTCTGTTGTACACACAGGGTTGCTATGAGTTGGAATCATCTCAACGGCACCTAACAACAACAACTGTAATTAAGTGATTAAGTCAAAGATCTCGAGAAGGGGAGATTATTCTGGATTATGGAGGGGCATGTAATCATTGGTCCTTCTAAGGGGAGGCAGAGGGAGATTTGATGACTGAGGAGGAGGCAATGTGATGATGGAAACAAAGGTTGGAGAGATGCACTTTGAAGATGGAGGAACAGACCACAAGCCAAGGAACACAGGCAGCCACTAGAAGCTGGAGAAGACAGGAAGTGAACTTTCAAACCCTCAGAGCCTCGGGAAGGAACCAGCTCTGCCAACACCTTGCTTTCAGCCTGGTGAAGCTGACTCTGGACTTCTGCCTCCGCAAGTGTAAGAGCACGAGTCTGGGTCGCTGTGAGCCACTAAGTTGGTGGTGATTTGTCACAGCAGACACAAGAAACTAATACACAAGTGGACCCCCAGTGCTGGGTCTGAGACTGGGCCAAGGCTGCATGGACTCCCCCTGGTTTTCAGGGTTCACTCAGGCAGCCACTTGCACCTCAGTCACCAGCCCTTGCAAACTATCAATCCCAAGGTTGCCCCTCCCTGGACATCTGGTCACCCCCTAGTGCCTTTCCTGAGAGGAGCTAACCACGGAGGCCCCCTGTATGGCAAATGTGGAAAATGCTTCCTGCCTCCAGATCCTGTGTTCTCGTCATCTAACCAATAACCAGTTGCCTTTGGGTCAATTCCAACTCATGGCAACCCCAAGTGTGTCAGAGTAGAACCGTGCTCCCTAAGGTTTCCAGTGGCTGGTTTTTCAGAAGTAGATTGCCAGGCCTTTCTTCCACGGTGCCTCTGGGTGGACTCAAACCTCTAACCTTCTGGTTAGCAGCTGAGTGCGTTAACCATTTGCACCACCCAAGGACTCCTTCACATCCCCTGACTCCACTCAATCACCAAGGCAAGTCTGTCCCCATCCACTGTGGTGCTGTCTCCTCCTCATCCGCCCACTGCCCTTCTCATCCAAAAGGCTCTCCTGCCTCATGGGTTGTACCTGCTCAGTCAAAAACTCAGTGTATTGTGTACTACTGGAGCAAACTGCATGGTTGAGGACACAGTCCTACAGACTGCCAAGTCAGCCCAAGACATCTGACACCAAATGCAAGGGGCTAGGGCCCAACAACAAAGTTAGAAGAGTCCACCTTCACTTCTGACACCAGCTGCTAGTTTTGGGGTTCCCAAAACCGCTCAGACTTTTGAAAATCCACTGGGAGGACTCACAGAACTCGCTGAAAGCTAGTATTATTTTTTTTTTTATTGTGCTTTAAGTGAAAGTTTATAAATCAAGTCAGAGTCTCACACAAAAATTTCTAAACACCTTGCTAAATACTCCTAATTGCTCTCCCCCTAATGAGACAGCACACTCCTTCCCTCCACTCTCTCTTTTCATGTCCATTCGGCCAGCTTCTGGCCTCGTCTACCCTCTCATCTCCCCTTCAGACAGGAGATGCCAACATAGTCTCATGTGTCTACTTGATTCAAGAACCTCATTCTTCCCCAGTATCATTTTCTATCCCATAGTCCAGTCCAATCCCTGTGTGAAGACTTGGCTTTGGGAATGGTTCCTGTCTTGGGCTAACAGAAGGTCTGGGGACCATGACCTCCGGGGTCCTTCTAGTCTCAGTCAGACCATTAAGTCTGGTCTTTTTACGAGAATTTGGGGTCTGCATTACGCTGCTCTCCTGCTCCCTCAGGGGTTCTCTCTTGTGTTTTCTGTCAGGGTAGTCCTCGGTTGTAGCTGGGCACCTTCTAGTTCTTCTGGTCTCAGGCTGATGTAGGCTCTGGTTTATGTGGCCCTTTCTGCCTCCTGGGCTCATAATTACCTTGTGTCTTTAGTGTTCTTCATTCTCCTGAAAGTTATTATTAAAAGATAAAAAAACAGTTGCTGTCAAGCCATCTCCGACTTATGGCAACCCCATGTGTGTCAGAGTAGAGCTGGGCTCTACAGAGTTTTCAGTGGTTGATTTTTAGTAGATCACCACACCTTTCTTCTAAGGCACCTCTGGGTAGACGCAAACCTCCGAACATTTGGTTAGCAGCTGAGTGTGTTAACCGTTTGTGCCACTCAGGGACCCTGAAAGCTATTATACTCATGAATATTACTTATTACACAGAAAGGATACAAATTATTAACCAAAGGAGAGATGCTTAGGGTAGAGTCTGGGAGGGTTCCAAACGCAAAGCTTCCATTGTCTTCAGGATGCGTGTTATTGTTGTTGTTAGGAGCCGTCAAGTTGGTTCCGACTCCTAACGACCCTACTACTACAGAACGAAACACTGCCCAGTCCTGCTCCATGCTCACAATCAGTGTTACGTTTGAGCCCATTGTTGCAGCCACTGTGTCAGTCCATCTTTTTGAGGGTCTTCCTCTTTTTCGTTGACCCTCTACTTTACCAAGCATGATGTCCTTCTCCAGGGACTGAGCCCTCCTGACAACATGTCCAAAGTATGTAAGATGCAGTCTCGCCACCCTTGCTTCTAAGGAGTATTCTAGTTGTACTTCTTCCAAAACAGATTTGTTCGTTCTTTTGGCAGTCCATGGTATATTCAATATTCTTCACCAACACCACAGTTCAAAAGCATCAATTCTTCTTCGGTCTTCCTTACTCATTGTCCAGCTTTCCCATGCATGTGATGTGATTGACAATACCATGGCTCGGGTCAGACACACCTTAGTCTTCAATGTGACATCTTTGCTTTTCAACACTTAAAAATGTCCTTTGTAGCAGATTCACCCAATACAATGCGTTTTTTGATTTCTTGACTGCTACTTCCATGGTTGTTGATTGTGGATCCAAGTAAAAGGAAATCCTTGACAACTTCAATCTTTTCTCCGTTGATCATGATGGTGCTTATTGGTTCAGTTGTGAGGATTTTTATTTTCTTTATGTGGTCAGTAAGTGCTTCAAGTCCTCTTCACTTTCAGCAAGCAAAGTTGTGTCATCTGCATATCACAGATTGTTAGTGAGTCTTCCTCCAATGCTGATGCCCCGTTCTTCTTCATATAGTCCAGCTTCTTGGATTATTTGCTCAGCATACAGATTGAATAGGTATGGTTAAAGGATATGACCCTGACACACGCCTTTCCTGACTTTAAACCAATCAGTATCCCCTTGTTCTGTCCAAACAATTGTCTCTTGATCTATGTACAGGTTCCTGAAGAGCATAATTAAGTGTTCTGGAATTCCCATTCTTCATAATGTTATCTATAATTTGTTATGATCCACACAGTCGAATGCCTTTGCATAGTCAATAAAACACAGGTAAACATCCTTCTGGTATGCTCTGCTTTCAGCCAGGATCCATCTGACATCAGCAATGATATCCCTGGTTCCATTCCCTCTTCTGAATCTGGCCTGAATTTCTGGCAGTTCCCTGTCAATATACTGCTGCAGCCGATTTTGAATGATCTTCAGCAAAATTTTGCTTGCGTGTGATATTAATGATATTGGCTAGATAATTTCCACATTAGATTGTATCACCTTCTTGGGAATACGCATAAATATGGATCTCTTCCAGTCGGTTGGCCAGGTAGCCGTCTTCCAAATTTCTTGGCATAAACGAGTGAGCACTTCCAGCGCTGCATCTATTTGTCAAAACATTGCAACTGATATTCCGTCAATTCCCGGAGCCCTGTTTTTTGCCAGTGCCTTCAGTGCAGCTTGGACTTCTTCCTTCAGTACCATCGGTTCCTGATCATATGCTACCTTTTGAAATGGTTGAACGTAGACCAATTCTTTTCAGTATAATTCTTTTGATACTTCCTGCATCATTTAATATCTTCCCCATAGAATCCTTTAAAATTGCAACTCGAGGCTTAAATTTTTTCTTCATTTCTTTCAGCTTGAGAAATGCTGAGTGTGTTCTTCCCTTTTTTTTTTTTTTTGGTTTTTTGTTTGTTTTTTGGGTTGGTTTGTTTGCTTGTTTTTTCAGGATGCGTAACACTTCCCTCCCGAAATTGACATGTGACAATATGCCTGGAGTATTGCCAACTCTTTAAGCTCACCTGAGTTTCAATGTTCAGCGTTTTTAGGCTTCATTACATAGACATGACTGATTAATTGATTGATTGCACACATGGTTGAGCTCAGTATCACGTCCCACCAGAAGTTGAACTGATACCACATGATCCCAAGGGCCCACCATAAATCACCTCATTAGCATAAACCATTGGGTGTGATTCAAGGAGCCCACCATTGATAACAAAAACACTCCTATTACTCAGGAAATTCTAAGGGCTTAGAGGTTATCTCCCAGAGCTCTCTTTGGTCAAGACTAAACTCTTTACTATACAATAACCTCGGGCCAGTCGCTTAACCTCTCTAGGACTTGGTCTCCCCATATGTTAAATATTGATCGGATCCAACCTTCAGTATGGTTCTTCCAATTCTAGAATTCCATAATCCTGTATGCCACTGTTCCTGTCTTTATTGAATCATAATTGATATCTCAGAGCCATTGTATCAGCAACACGACTGAATTGTTACTAAGCTAATGCTTGCCGACACGAAGCTCATCTGCCATGTTCTTCCCGCCCACCCAGCCTCAGGAGACCCGACTGGAGTTTCGTTCTTTCAGCCGCTTGTCATTACTCAGAGGGGTTAGTGACTGTTAAAGACTCAGGTATTTCACTGACTGCCTCCTTTTCCAGGTAATTTATGAAAATGTTAATAACTGAGGGAGAGTCCCTCTATATTTATACTTCTTGATCCAGAAAATGGCTTGATTATCCTTTTCTCTGTTTCCGGATTTTACCTTCCTTTATTTGTTTAAAAAAAAAAACTTTTTTCCTTAAAAATTTTTTGACCAAAAAAATTAATCAATATATATTTTAGTTATCCCCCATTCACTCTTCATCTACTAAAAAACAACTCCATTGTGTTAGCTAGGCATTTTTTTCCTTACAGAACTACCTGTATTTGCCCCACTGTGACCCAGAGAAGTTAGCTGGCAAGTCAGGCTTCAGTGGGGATCTTCCAAACGTAGTTGAAGAGAGGAGATTCCACCCAGTGGGCCCAGAATACTTAGTAATCAGTGTGTGTACACTGTGGGGCACTGATTACGGGTAGACGCCTGTGTGACCTGGTGTGGTCACAAAGGGCTTCCTGGAGGAAGAGGCAGAATCAGAGAGTAGGGAGGACTAGCGTCTTAGTCTGGGTTCTCTAGAGGAGCAAAACCAGTGACGCGTATATATAAATGTATGGAGAGAGATTTACTTTAAGGAAATGGCTCAAACAATTGTGGGCGCTGGTAGGTCCCAAATGCATGGGTCAGGTGGCAAGCTGAAGGCTCACATGGTTGCAGCGGCTGAAGGCTTCTGCTGACTTATGTCTCAAGAACTGGAGGTCAGGTGAGGAGAAGCATGCAGGATCAAGAGAGAACAAGCTTTGTCAAACATTCATTTATATACTGAGGCAGGCCCCTGGACCAATGAAATTCCCCTTTTGACTAATTGGCAGCTCGCAGCAGATCTTAAAATGGAAGGTGATTACATAGTGTCTGCCAAACCAGTGAGAATCATAGTCTAGCCAAGTGGACACATAACATTAACCATCACAACTAGGACGGATGGGAAGAACTTGAAGGCTTCCATTATTCCCTGTGCACCCGCTAGCCATCACACTTGTTTCTGTGTCTTGTCATTACACATGTGTACACCTGCCTCCCCGACTACACTGGGCAGGGAACCTCTGTCATCCCCCATTGCCCTGAGGCCTGGCTCAGTCCCAGCACAGAGCTGGCTTCACTAAATGTATTAGGTGTAGTGAATGGACAGAGACCACTTTCCAGAAAAAGGGGAACAGCTTTCTGGGGGATGTCCCTATAGCACCAAAACCAAAAAAAATCAAACCTGTTGCCACTGAGTCCAATTCATGGTGACACCATGTATTACAGAGTAGAATTGCTTCATGGGGTTTTCTTGGCCATAATCTTTTTTATTGTATTTTAGATGAAGGTTTACAGAGCAAACTAGCTTCTCGTTAAGCAGTTAGTACACATATTGTTTTATGACATTGGTTAACAACCCCACGACATGTCAACACTCTCCCTTCTCGACCTTGGGTTTCCTATTACCAGCTTTCCTGTCCCCTCCCGCCTTCTCGTCCTTGCCCCTGGGCTGGTGTGCCCCTTTAGTCTTGTTTTGCTTTACAGGCCTGTCTAATCTTTGGCTCAGGGGTAAACCTCAGGAGTGACTTCATTACTGAGCTAAAAAGGTGTCCAGGGGCAATATTCTCAGGGTTTTTCCAGTTTCTTGTCAGTCCAGTAAGTTTGGTCTTTTTTTGTGAGTCAGAATTTTGTTCTATGTTTTTCTCCAGCTCTGCCCAGGACCCTCTATTGTGATCACTGTCAGAACGGTCAGTGGTGGTAGCCAGGTACCACCTAGTTGTACTGGACTCAGTCTGGTGTAGGCTGTGGTAATTGTGGTCCATTAGTCCTTTGGACTAATCTTTCCCTTGTGTCTTTAATTTTCTTCATTCTCTCTTGTTCCAGAAGGGGTGAGACCACTAGAGTATCTTAGATGGCCACTCATAGGCTTTTAAGGTCCCAGGCATTACTTACCAAAGTAGAATGTAGAACATTTTCTTTATAAACTGTGTTATGCCTTAGCTGTAATCTTAATGGAAGCAGACTGCTAGGCCTTCCTTCCACAGTGGTTCAAACCAGTGTGACCTTTAGGTTAGTAGTTGAGTGCAGACTCTTTGAACTACTCAGGAACCTTCATGTAGCACCAAAAGAGATGTTTTATAAACTAAATAACAAACCCTTCATCTCTAACAGATGTTGGAGAAATGTTCAAAGAAGGCCCTTTCAATCAGGAATCCCTGGCAAGACAGCTCTAGGGCACATTTCTAGATGGCCAATGGGAATAATGTGATTGGAAGGGAATGATGCTACAAATGTCCATTGATACTGGCCAAGAAAAATTTTTATTCCTAGTATTAGATGAGCCATAAAAGAGAAAGAGCTTTTTCAAGGTCCCATGATGAGTCAACGATGAATTTTAAAAGGAGAATGAGTAACTCATTATAATTTTGGAAAGAGCACTCTCCTTTCATGGTTTGGAGGATGTGAGCCTGGAGGCAGGGAGAAGGATTGGGAAGCTACTATAATAACCCAGGGGACTGCAATCATCATCTATCACTGAATTTCTAGTACCTGGCACAGTGCCTATCACCTGACAGGCGCTAGTATTTGTCGAATGAATGATTGACTGGATGAAAGCAAAAATGACAAGGATGTGATGAGGGCAGTTACAGTGGAGATCAAGAGGAAGGGCCAGACTAAAGAAATAGAGGTGGAGAGGACAGAATTGGTGGCTCGTTGGATGTGAAGAAACAGGGAGAGAAAATGTCTCTGATGACTTCCAAGTCATTAACCAAAATAGCAAGACAGAGGAGAGTGGGCTTGTGGTGGAGGAAGTGAGTTGGTTGAGCTGGGACATAGTGAATTTGAGTTCCCAAGATCATCCAGGATAGACAAGTGATTGACATTGGCTATGTGGGTCTGTGGGTCTGGATGGATGGCTGGACGGATGGACAGACGGATGGATGGATGGATGGATAAAGGATGATGATGGATGGATGAATGGATGAGTGGATAAAGGATGATGACGGATGAGTGGGTAGATGGATGGATGGACGGATGATTGGATGGATGAATTCCATTTTAGGTCATAGCCATGCCTCTCAGATGCAAGTAAATGGGAATAAAAGTAGCTCTAAGATTCAAGCCAGGAAATTACTTTTTTTCAGTTTCTTGAGGAATTATGCTGCTGTCGATCTGGCTTCCAGGAACCTACTGGAGAAGTAGAGGAAGTGAATTCCCTCAGGAAATCTGGGCAATAACTTAGACTTTAGAGCTGGAGCTTTAGAAATTACTGGCTCCAACTCCCACTCTTACTTTACATACCAGGAAACTCAACTCCAGGGATCATAGAGGTGAAGTGGCTTCCCAAGACCACATAGGTAGGGAATCTTCAATATTTTTGCATTGCACATAATTCCAAGTACTGTGGGGAAAGAGATAAGCAAAATATCTCAGCGTTGGCCTCCCCCAAGCACAATACCATTGCCAACACAAACTGCTATCGAAGAACACGGTTTTAGAGAAAAAGTACAGCAACTACAATGACTATGATGCAAACTGGGCAGGAAGAAGAAGGGTCCTGGGTCAGAAAAATCCCCAAAGACACATTAGTGTCACCCAGAGCAACCCACGCAGCTGGTAGAAGTGGGCACACCAAACTGGCATAGCGTCAAACTAAGTGTTGGCAATCCATGGCACCTGTCCCGAGCACCAGTTTGTTTTGAAGGTCCCTTTCCAGGCTCCTCTGATCCAGCCCACAACGTTAAACAGAAGGAAGGAAATGACCCACTCTCTCAAATTCTTTTTTCATTGACAGGTAGAAACCACTTTGTGCTCTTGCTGTAGGTCTGTTCTCACCACTACTTTGCATAAACTTTTATTTATTGATATGCAGGTTTCTGCAGACCCTTAACTCCAGTCCAACCCGGAAGCAATCCAGAAATCCGTCCTGATGAAGAAATAGCTCCCAAGAAGATGCTTACCACTGTCACCAACCTCTTCTCTCTAGTTCTAATTCTAATGAAAAATGTCTGAAGTCTGCTTAGCTGCAGACAAGCAGCAAGAAAGAGAATTCACATACTCAATCATTGATTCAGTAAGCACGTGCTGAAGGTTAACTGTATTGCAGGCAATATTGCTACGAATAACTAATGTGTTCTCAAAGTAGCTTCTGGCTACTATTTAATTGTCGTGCTTCAGTTCAACAAATGGTTTTTGAGAAGTTATTTATATACTCAAAGCACTGTCTGGGCTACTGAACGGCTTCTCAAACTTGGATGTGCATAGGAATCACCTGGGGGATCTCCTAAAGATACAAGTTCTTTCCAGCAGATCTGGGAAGAGGGGCTGAGATTCTGCACTTTTAGCCAGCTCCTTGATGATGCTGACACTGCTGGTCAACAGACCACACTTTGGCAGTGTATGAGTTTCCTCTTGCTGCCATAACAAAGAGCTACCAACTATAAGGCTTTCAGCAACAGAAAGCTATTCTCTCTCAATTCTAGAGGCTGGGAGTCCAAAATCAAGGTGTTAGCAGGGCCACATTCCCTCTGAATGTTTGAAGGAAGATCTTTCCTTGTCTCTTCCAGTTTCTGGTAGCTCCAGGTGTTTCTTGGCTTGTGGCTGCATGGCTCCAATTTCTGCTTCGGTCATTGCATGGCCTCCTCCTACATCTCTCTCTGTGTCTCTTGCAATGACACCTGTCATTGGACTTAAGGCACCCCAGATAATCCAGGATGACCCCATCTCGAGATCCTTCACTTCATCACATCTGCAAAGACCCCTTTTCCAAATAAGGTCATGTTCACATGTTCTGGGGGTTAGGACGTAGACATGTCTTAATGGGGCCACCATTCAACCTGCTTCAGGTAGCAAGGCTGTAGAGGAAATGGACACGGTGAACACAGTGAAAGCACAGCCCTTGTTTTGTGTCAGTTGCAGTGCCACTGACACTGGGGGATTAGGTCACGACATGAGGACGACTTGGAATAAGTGCCTAAAGGTGACATGAAAAGTGCCCTCCAGGGGATGCCAGGAGCTCACCTGCTTTCCGAAGTATGTCATCTAATTAGCATCAATAGTCAAGTAGAGTAAGTGGAGAGTTACAGGTCAGGAAACAGTGCGAGGGTGGCACAAACAGGTATGCACTTGACTACTGTTGTGGATTGAATTGTGTCCCCCCAAAATATGTGTGAACTTGGCTAGGCCATGTGTCTTAGTCATCTAGTGCTGCCATAACAGAAATACCACAAGTGGATGGCTTGAACAAAGAGAAATTTGTTTTCTCACAGTCTAGTAGGTTAGAAGTCCAAGATCAGGCCATCAGCTCCAGGGCAAGGCTTTCTCTCTCTCAGCTCCGGAGGAAGGTCCTTGTCGTTAGTCTTCCCCTGGTCGAGGAGCTTCTCAGGCACAGGAGCCCTGGGACCGAAGGACACGCTCTGCTCCTGGTGCTGCTTTCTTGGTGGTATGAGGTCCCCAACTCTCTGCTTGCTTCCTTTTCCTTTTATCTCTTGAAAGATAAAAGGCGATCCAGGCTACACCCTAGGGAAACCCCCTTTACCTTGGATCAGGGAGGTGACCTCAGTAAGGGTGGTGTTACAATTCCACCTTAATCTTCTTTAACATAAAATTACAATTACAAAATGGAGGACAACCACACAATACTGGCGATCATGGCCTAACCAAGTTGATACAAAAATTTTCAGTAGGGACATAATTCAATCCATGACACCATGATTCCCAGTATTGTGTGATTGTCCACCATTTTGTCATCCGATGTGATTTTTCTATGTGTTGTAAATCCTAGCTCTATGACATTAATGCCTCCACACGAGAACACCAGAAAGATGTTTACCTGTGTTTTATTGACTATGCAAAGGCATTCAACTGTGTGGATTATAAAAAATTATGGATAACATTGTGAAGAATGGGAATTCCAGAACACTTAATTGTGCTCATGAGGAACCTGTACATAGATCAAGAGGCAGTTGTTCAAACAGAACAAGGGAATACTTTGTGATTTAAAAGTTGGGAAAACTTACAGATTGGGGAAAAAATTTCAGCTATGACATCTCTGACCAGTGCCTGATCTCTAAAATCTATATGATTCTGTTAAAACTCAACCACAAAAAGACAAACAACGCAATCAAAAATTGGGCAAAGGATATGAACACACACTTCACTAAAGAAGATGTTCAGGCAGCTAACAGATACATGTGAAAATGCTCTTGATCATTAGCCATTAGAAAAATTCAAATTCAAACTACGATGAGATTCCATCTCACTCCAACAAGGCTGGCATTAATCCAAAAAACACAAAATAATAAATGTTGGAGAGGCTGTGGAGAGATTGGAACTCTTATACACTGCTGGTGGGAATGTAAAATGGTACAACCACTTTGGAAATCTATCTGGCGTTTTCTTAAAAAGTTAGAAATAGAACTACCATACAACCCAGAAATCCCACTCCTTGGACTATACCCTAGAGAAATAAGAGCCTTTACACGAACAGATATATGCACGCCCATGTTTATTGCAGCACTGTTTACAACAGCAAAAAGCTGGAAGCAACCAGGGCATCCATCCACAGATGAATGGTTAAATAAATTATGGTATATTCTAGACACATCTGTAGGAATGGAAATTCAAATGAAAAACAACAACAAAAAAAACCCAAACTCGTTGCCCTCAGGTCAAACCTGACTCATAGTGACATTGAAAGAGTAGAACTGCCCCCATAAGGTTTCCAAGGCTATAAATCATTGCAGGAGCAGACTGTCACATCTTTCTCCCACGGAGCAGCTGGTGGGTTAGAACCGCCAACCTTTCAGTTAGCAAACGAGTGCTTTAACCATTGCACCACCAGGATATACATAAATATAAAAGCAACAAAAGCATACTTACTGTGTGAGCAAATTCTTTGATTCTGCTAATAAAGTGTTGGCCATTAAAAAAAAAATTATGGTATATTCACTCAATGGAATATTCTCGCATCGATAAAGAACAGTGAGGAATCTATAAAACATTTCATAACATGGAGGAACCTGGAAGGCATTATGCTGAGTGAAATTAGTCAGATGCAAAAGGTCAAATATTGTATAAGACCACTACTATAAGATCTTGAGAAATAGTATAAACTGAGAAGAACACATTCTTTTGTGGTTACGAGAGGGGGGAAGGAGGGAGGGAAAGAGGGTGGGAGAGTGTTATTTACTGATTAGATAGTAGATAAGAACTACCTTAGGTGAAGGGAAGGACAACACTCAATACAGGGAAGGTCAGCTGAACTGGACTGGACCAAAAGCAAAGAAGTTTCCTGAATAAACTGAATACTTCGAAGGTCAGCAGAGCAAGGGCTGGGGTTTGGGGACTATGGCTTAAGGGGACTTCGAAGTCAATAGGCAAAATAAATTCTATTAAGAAAACATTCTGCAGCCCACTTTGAAGTGTGGCATCTGGGGTCTTAAATGCTAACAAGTGGCCATCTAAGACGCATCAATTGGTCTCAACCCACCTGGATCAAAGGAGAATGAAGAACACCAAGGTCACACGATAACTATGAGCCCAAGAGACAGAAAGGGCCACATGAACTAGCGAGTTACATCATCCTGAGACCAGAAGAGCTAGATGGTGCCTGGCCACAACCGATGACTGCCCTGACGGGGAGCACAACAGAGAATTCCTGAGGGAGCAGGAGAACAGTGGGATGCAGACCCCAAATTCTCATAAAAAGACCATACTTAATGGTCTGACTGAGACTAGAGGAATCCCGGCGGTCATGGTCCCCAAACCTTCTGTTGGCCCAGGACAGGAACCATTCCAGAAGACAACTCATCAGACATGGAAGGGACTGGACAATGGGTTGGAGACAGATGCTGATGAGGAGTGAGCTACTTGTATCAGGGGGACACTTGAGACTGTACTGGCATCTCCTGTCTGGAGGGGAGATAGGAGGGTAGACAGGGTTAGAAACTGGCAAAAAGGTCATGAAAGGAGAAACTGGAAGGAGGGAGCGGGCTATATCATTAGGGGGAGAGTAAATGGGAGTATGGAATAAGGTGTATATAAGTTTATATGTGACAGACTGACTTGATTTGTAAACTTTCACTTAAAGCACAATAAAAATTATTAAAAAAAAAAAGCCGGGAAAGGTGTGTGTCAGGGTTGTTTCCTTTCACCATACTTTTTCAATCTGTATGTTGAGCAAATAATCTGAGAAGCTGGACTATACGAAGAATGTGGCATCAGGATTGGAGGAAGACGCATTAACAACCTGCATTATGTAGATGACACAACCATGCTTGCTGAAAGTGAAGACGATTTGAAGCACTTACTGATGAAGATCAAAGACCACAGCCTTCAGTAAGGATTACACCTCAACATAAAGAAAACAAAAATCCTCACAATTGGACCAATAAGCAACATCGGGATCAACAGAGGAAAGACCGAAGTTGTCAAGGATTTCATTTTACTTGGATCCACAATCAACAGCCATGGAAGCGGCAATCAAGAAATCCAAATACACACTGCATTGGGCAAATCTTCTGCAAAAGACCTCTTTAAAGTGTTGAAAACCAAAGATGGCACCTTGAAGACTAAGGTGCGCCTGACCCAAGCCATGGTATTTTCAATAGCCTCATATGTGTGCAAAAACTGGATGACGAATAAGGAAGGCTGAAGAATTGACAGCTCTGAATTGTGGTGTTGGTGAAGAATATTGAATATACCATGGACTGCCAAGAGAACACACAAATTTGTCTTGAAAGGAGTACAACCAGAATGTTCCTTAGAAGCACGTATGGTAAGACTACATCTCACATACTTTGGAGATGTTGTCAGGACGGATCTGTCTCTGGAGAAGGACATCATGCTTGGTAAAGTACAGGGTCAATGGAAAAGAGGAAGACCCTCAATGAGATGGACTGACACAGTGGCTGTAACAATGGGCTCCAGCATAACAAAGACTGTGAAGATGACGCAGGACCGGGCAGTGTTTCGTTCTTTCGTACACAGGATCACTATGAGTCAGACCCAACTCCACAGCACCTAACAACAGCAACTTGATGTTAATGAGGTAGGACTCAATCTACAAGATCAGGTTGGGTTTTAAGTCAATCTCTTTTGAGATACAAACAAGAGAAGCAAGCAGAGAGACGGGGGACCTCCTACCACTAAGAACGCAGAACCAAGAGAGGAACGTGTCCTTTGGACCCAAGGTCTCTGCACTGAGAAGCTCCTAAGATGGGGAGGATTGACGACAAGGACCTCCCCCCATAGCTGACAGAGAAAAAAGCCTTCACCTGGAGCTGGCACCGTGAATTTGGACTTCTAACCTCCTAGAGCATGAGAGAATAGACTTCTGCTTGTTAAAGCCATCCACTTGTGATATTTCTGTCATGGCAGCGCTAGATAACTACGACAACTACTAACTACAAGGTTAGCGGTTTGAATCCACCCAGAGGCTCCTTGGAAGACAGGCATGGCGATCTGTTTCTGACAACCCCACGGAACAGTTCCACTCTGACACACACGGGGTTGCCACGAGTCAGAGCTGACTCAGCAGCAGCTGGTTTGGATTGGTTCTGATTTAGAGGCCAAGACAGGGAAAACCTCCACCCTCTGGGGGAGCAGCCCAAACATCAGACCTGCATCTGACCTACAAGGTCAAAGGGGGGGAGGCCTTAGGAAGCGCTAGGAAAAGGTAAGGAATTTAAAATAGAGTTTGCCTTAAGTCTAGGATTAAACCAACCAAACAGCCATGTTGGATGAAGACCAGATCAGGGCTCGGGAGAAAGAAGCCAAACTGTGCCTGGGAGTTCCTTCAGATGCCATTCTAAATATTTCCCTTGCCTTCGGTGCTGCCATGTTTGGTTGTTAGGGTTTGCCGGAATTTAGGGAAGAAAAATGACCATCGAGTGGGTATTTAGACTTCCAAATCTCTATTTTCAGCCACAATCTCTCTCCTGAGATGCCTGGGTATCAGCCTGCAGGAACTACCTGGGACAAAGTAAATGCAATGTGCCTGAAAGAGAATCCACCACCCCCCTGCCTGCACTCTGGACCTGGGTGAACCGCCAGCCCACCCGGGCCCCATGACAGCCTGGGGCTGACCCTGAGCTTGGTCTTACCACTATGGACCATCCAGCCCCAGGCCCCATGGCGAAATGACAGTTCCAAGTGTCCATCGCCAACTGGATTCCTCCCCTCCCCTGGATAACCGGCCCCAGCCCTGCCTGTTTTCAACCTGTTCATGGCAGGGCTGCAAATTTGAACATACCCCGCTCAACGCAAGCTCAGCAACCCCAGGATCCAGTGCTTCCATGGGCTGGCACTCCCCTCCTGGGCCTCACTGATCACTCCAGCCATACGGAACCCCAGCAATCCCTCCAACTCCCCAAACTCACCTCTGGGCCTTTCCCCAGCCTCCCCACTCTCCCCCACCTGGAGAACTGCTGCTACTTCTGTTTTTCCATTTCCGGCATAGATGGCCCCCTCACCCCAAGTCAGGCCCTGACATCCCTCAGCTGGCTCAGTGTCCTTCCGGGGGCTTCCACAGCAGCCTGAGCTGTCTCTGTTGCAGCACTTCCCAGACTCTCTAGGAAACCAAAAACCAAACCAGTTGCCATCAAGTTGATTCTGACTCCAATGGCTGATTTTTCAGATACAGATTGCCAGGCTTTTTTCCAAGGCAGCTCTGGGTGGATTTGAACCTCCAGCCTTTCAGTTAGCAGCCGAGCACTTTAGCCACTTGCACATAGACTCCGAGACTCAATAGGAACGACTTGTTATTTACCCCACCCCAGGCTGTAACCCCCGCCGAGTCTTGCTTACCTGCTCGACTTCAGCAGTGAGCAAATCATCTATTAAAGTGCTTTAGAATCGATATAATCAAGTTTATTTTAGTAAATACATGTTTTTAAATTACAGCCAATTAAAGTGATGGCAAAGAGTGTAACGTGAGAGTCGCTTTCCCAGATCTCGTTCTCCAGAAGTCACTGCCGGTTTTCCTTTCAGGGTCCCTGGGTGGTGCAAACAGTTAGCATGCTCGGCTGGCAACCCAAAGGTTGGTGGTTCAAGTCTACCCAGAGGCACCTCGGAAGAAAGGCCTGGTGATCCACTTCTGAAAATCAGCCATTGAGAGCGCCACGGAGGACAGTTTTACTCCGACACGTGTGGGGTCGCCATGAATCAGAGCCAACTCCACAGCAACTGGTCTGCGGGTCTGTTCAGAACTGGGAACCACAAGAGCGACAAAGAAGAAGAACGTGCAGGTACGTGTGCACGCACGCGAACCACAACAGCAACAAAGAAGAACGTGCAGGTACGTGTGCACGCACGCGAACCACAACAGCAACAAAGAAGAAGAATGCGCACGTACGTGTGCACTGCACGCCCCCTCACAGCGTGCTTCTTAAAGGGATAGATGGGGTCATGTTACTAGTGTGCAATTTGGTTTTGTCCGTAAGCATATCAGGGACTCTTTCCTATCTGTAAGTAGACACCTTCTTTTTAAATCCTCCGCAGCATTCCATCAGCAGGATTGTACTATTGCTTTATAAATATATATATAAAACCAAAAAAACCACACCCATTGCTGATGAGTCAATTTCAACTCACAGTGACCCTACAGTGCAGGGCAGAACTGCCCCATAGGGTTTCCAAGGAGTGGCTGGTGGATTTGAACTGCTGACCTTTTGATTAGCAGCCAAGCTCTTAACCACTGTGCCACCAGGGCTCCATATTTTATATATACATACACACACTTTATTTTAAAGTGGAAACCCTGGCGATGTAGTGGTTAAGTGCTTCAGCTGCTAACAAAAAGTTCAGCAGCTCAAATCCACAAGGCGCTCCTTGGAATTTGGGGCAGTTCTACCCTGTCCCATAGGGTTGCTACCAGTCGGAGTCGACTCAATGGCAACGGGTTTGGTTTCAGTTTTTATTTTAAAGTATTAAAAAGCACAGATGTCACCTTGAAGACTAAGGTGCACCTGTTTTCTATTGCCTCATATGCATGCAGAAGCTAAACAATGAACAAGGAAGACCAAAGAAGAATTGATGCCTAAGGAAGACAGACGAATTGATGTCTTTGCATTATGGTGTTGGCGAAGAATACTGACTATACCATGAACTGCCAAAAGAACAAACAAATCTGTTTTGGAAGAAGTATAGCCAGAATATTCCTCAGAAGCAAGGATGGTGAGATTTTGTCTCACATGCTTTGGACACGTTATCAGGAGGGACCAGTCCCTGGAGAAGGGCATCATGCTTAGTAGAAGGTCAGCGAAAAAAGAGGAAGACCCTCAGTGGGATGGACTGACACAGTGGGTGCAAAAATGGACTGAAGCATCACAACGATTGTGAGGATGGTGCAGGATGGAGTAGTGTTTTGTTCTGCTGTACATGGGGTCTCCATGAGTCAGAAGCAACTCGACAGCACCTAACCACAACATACTTTATTTTATTTTGTTGTTGTGGAGAATATACACAGCAAAACATACACCAATTCAACAGGTTTTACATGTACAGTTCAGTGTCATTGATTGTATTCTTTGAGTTGCATGATCATTCTCACCCTCCTATTCTGAGTTGTTTCTTCCCCATTAACATAAACTCACTGCCCCCTAAGTTTCTCATCTAACCTTTTGAGTTGCTGCTGTCAATTTGACCCCATGTGGATAGATCTGAAAAGAGCACAACACTCAAGGCAGACATTCTTTATTAGTTAAGCTAAACTATTGTTTGGTTTTAAGAAGACTTCAGGGGTATTTTTGGTTTAAGGTTTAAAGATTATCTCAGGCAGTAGGTTCAAGGGTTGTACCATTTCTTATTTTATTTTAAAACAGATTTTTTATTTTGGGATAATTTTAGATTTATAGGAAAGTCACAAAGAGAGTTCCCATATCCCCTTCACACAGCTTCCTCGACAATGTTAACATCACCACAGACATTTGTCAAAACTCAGAAATTAACATTTGTGCATATTGTTAACTGAACTGCAGCCTTTCTTTCAATCTTGCTGGTTTTCCCAACGATGTCCTTTTTCTGTCCCAGGATCCAATTCAGGAATGGGATGTACCCAGCTCCCACGTGGTGGATATTTGGCATGTTTCTCCCTTTTGCCCATAACTTTGCTGTCAACATCCTCTGTGTTCATTTGCACTCATTCTTCTGTAGAACCAAAAGAAAAAAACCAAACCCATTGCTGTCAATTCCAGCTCATGGTGACCCCATGTATAACAGAGTAGAATTGCTCCATAGAGTTTTTTGGCTGTAATCTTTATGGTTTAGCCATAAGGTTTTCATTGGCTAATTTTTGGAAGCAGACCGACAGACCCTTTCCTAGTCTGTTTTAGCCTGGAAGTTCCACTGAAACCTGTCCACCATGGGTGACCCTATTGGTATTTGAGATGACAGTGGTATAGCTTCCAGCCTCACAGCAACACACGAGCCACCACAGTACAACAAACTGTCAGTCAGATGGTGGATTGAATTTACCATGGACGGCCAGAAGAACAAACAAATCTGTCCTGGAAGAAGTACAGCCAGAATGCTCTTTAGAAGCCAGGATGGTAAGACTTCATTTCACTTGCTTTGGGCATATTGTCAGGAGGGACCAGCCCCTGGAGAAGGACATCATGCTTTGTGTCTTAGCCATCTACTGCTTCTATAACAGAAATACCACAAGTGGATGGCTTTAACAAAGAGGAATTTATTTTCTCACAGTCTAGTAGGCTAGAAGTCCAAATTCGGGGTGTCGGTTCCAGGGGAAGGCTTTCTCTCTCTGTCGGCTCTGGAGGAAGATCTTTGTCATCAAGCTTCCCCTGGACTAGGAGCTTCTCAGCTCCGGAACCCTGGGTCCAAAGGATCGGCTCTGCTCCCAGTATGTTTTCTTGGTGGTATGAGGTCTCCCCTCTCTGTTCGCTTCCCTTTCCTTTTTATCTCTTGTAAAATAAAAGGTGGTACAGGCCACACCCCAGGGAAACTGCCTTTACATTGAATCAGGGATGTGACCCTAGTAAGGGTGTTACAATTCCACCCTAATCCTCTTTAGCATAAAATTACAATCACAAAATAGAGGACAACCACACAATACTGGGAACCATGGCCTAACCAAGTTGACACATATTTTGGGGGAACACAATTAAATCCATGATACTTTGTAAAGTAAAGGGTCAACAACAAAGAGGAAGACCCTCAACAAGATGGATTCACACAGTGTCTGCAAAAGTGGGCTCAAATACACCAACGATTGTGAGGACGGTGCAGGACCGGCAACATTCTGTTCTTTTAAATATAAGGTTGCTTATGATTTGGAGCCAACTCAATGGCAGCTAACAACAATCTTTACGGAAGCAGATCACCAGGATTTTCTCCCGAAGCCCCACCGGATGGGTTCAAACCACCAACCTTTAGGTTAGTGGACAAGCACAAGCCATGTGTGCCACCTGGGACCTTTCTGCAGGACAGAGTCCTAGACCTGCGGCTCTGGGTCAGAGTGGGAGGACATTGAACGCTGTGATGGCCGAGAGGGCTTGCTGTTCAGAGGAAGATGGTGTGGCACTTTGTGCCTTTGCCCTTAGCTCTGAGATTTGCATTTTAGAGAGCGCACTCTGGCTCCAAGAGCAGAGACTCAGGCTGGGGAGGTCAGCTAAGAGGCCACAGTGCAGGGACAGTGGGAATGGAGAGGAGGTGACAGGGAGGAGAGAGATGTAGACCAAGCTCTGTCTGGTTGGATGTGGAGTTGAGCGAGGGGAGTTAAGAAGGACTCCAGGTTTGTCATTTGGGTGATGGAGAGCATCGGGTGTCCTTGACAAAGATAGTCAGAATGAGAAGGGGAAGCGTGTCGACAGGCTCATATACCTTGGACACCATCAAGAAAGACCACTCACTAGAAATGGACATCATGTTTGATAAAATTGAGGGTAAGTGAAAATAAGGGAAACCCTCAGTGAGACAGAGCGACACAACAAAGGACTCAAACATACCGACGATCATGAAGACGGTGCAGGTGGAGGCAACGTTTCGTTCTGTCGTACATAAAGTCATTGTGAGTTGCAGCCAACTAGTCAGCAACTAACAACAACAAGGGGGTCAGTCAGGGCTCCTCTGTCTGCAATGGTCATGGCATACCAGGGAGGCAGGAGAGAAGGCCTGAGCAGGAGCCACAACTAACAACAACAAGGGGGTCAGTCAGGGCTCCTCTGTCTGCAATGGTCATGGCATACCAGGGAGGCAGGAGAGAAGGTCTGAGCAGGAGCCACGACTTGGAGAATCCTGAGGGTGCAGGTGAGAGCTGGTAGAGATGCAGGTATGGTGACCTTCCTTCTAGATCAGAGCCACCACATTAGAGACACACACACACACACTCACACACACCAAAAAAAGTTTATTAAGACAAAAATACAAAAACCAAGCAGGGAGTTGTTTAGAGGAAGGATGGTTAGGTTGCAGGACACAGAGTTCTGAGGAGCAAGGTAGGAGCTGACTCTATAACGTGGGCCCACCTGCTGGAGGAGCCGCAGACACCTGTACCATGAAGATACGAGACCAGCAGGTGACCCGAGGGACGTGTGATGGAGGGACACCTGGAGGCCCCTGGCCAGCCCGCACTTCCTACCAGTCTGACTCTGACAACAATTTGTCCCCACTCTGGCACATTCCTTCGCCTTGCCGCCCAGCAGGTGGATCTCTGGCCTGCTGGGGTATAGTGTGTCCCCAACCAGCCTGCCCCCTTTCCTCCTTACCTCAACCCACCGAGCCCTCATCCTTCCCTCATCCTCAGTACCTGCTCTGTGTCTGGTGCCCCACCCAGGAGGAAAACGAGCCAGTGCTCCTTCCTTCTTGGAACTCCAGCTGTCCTGGTCTCTCCTTTAGCCCCACCGTTGCACCTGCAAAGCCGGGGGGCAACAAGATTAAGGTCCTTCACAGCTCCGTGTCCTGGAATCAGAGCATCGTCGGGGAATGGGGGAAGTGTGGGCAGACACACCTGGTTCAAGTCTTAGGTCAGACCTGGCCAGCTGTGTGACCTAAGATAAGTGATTTAACCTCTCTGAGATGCAGATCCCTAATGAACTCTCTCTGTCTCTCTCTCTCACAGAGATAACAATTCGTAACCTGCAGAGTGGAGAGAATGGCTGCAAAGTGTCTAATACCTCATTGTGCTCACTACACTGCAGTCATAATTACAATCATTATAAGAATTCTGAGCTATTTCAGCTCCATAGTTAAAGGGGGGTATATTTTTAAAGTTCAAAGCCATTTCAGGTAAATCAGGTACAATTCACACTGCCGCTGTCTCCCAGGGTGAATTATTTGCCCCGAGAATGGTGATCGATGGAGATTATTAACTTGCAGAGGGAAATAATTTTCCAAGAATGGCAAAAATCTTAATTAGACGCCGGTTTTCTCTGCTCAGCTAGGAAGGAATAGTTCCTGGGTTGGCAGGAGCAGGGGTCAATTGCAAGGGGGAAAGCAACTTAGCAGATTCCTGCAGGCCAGGATAAAGGAGAGACCGTAGCTGAAAACCTACCTGTCTGTTTGCGTACGGTGGAGGCCTGCCTGTTGCTGGGATGCTGGAAGCTACCTCACTGGAATTTCAAATACCAGCAGGGTCACCCACAGTGGATAGGTTTTAGTGGAGCCTCCAGACTGAGGCAGACTAAGAAGAAAGGCCTGGAGATCTACTTCCAAAAATTAGCTGTTGAAAACGTTATGGATCACAGTAGAACATTGTCTGACTTGCTTGCTTTGGACACATTTACAGGGGGGATCAATTGCTGAAGGAGGACATCATGTTTGGTAGAGGGCCAATGAGAACAGACCTTTGGTGAGATGGATTGGCACAATAGCTGGAACGATGGATCTGAACAGGCTTGCAGTTGTGAGAATAATGCAGGACTGGGCAATGTTTGCCCAGAGTTGACTCTATGGCAGCCATCTATCTGTCGGTCCGTCTGTCTGTGATCTACCTATCATCTATATATCTATCATCTATTTACCTATGATCTAACTATCATCTATATATCTAGCAGCTATCTATCTACCTATGACCTATCTATTTATCTATCATCTGTCAGTCAATCCCCCCACAGGTTTGTCAGTTTGTTTTACTGTGGGGGCTTTTGTGTTGCTGTGATGCTGGAAGCTATGCCACTGGTATCCGAACTCCAACAGGATCACTCATGGTGGACAGGTTTCAGCTGAGCTTCCAGTCTAAGACAGACTAGGAAGAAGGACCTGGCAGTCTACTTCTGAAAAGAATTAGCCGGTGAAAACCTTATAGCAGTGGAACGTTGTCTGATACAGTGCTGGAAGATGAGCCCCTCAGGTTGGAAGGCACTCGAAAGATGACTGGTGAAGAGCTGCCTCCTCAAAGGAGAGTGGATCTTAATGACGTGGATGGAGACAAGCTTTCAGGACCGTCATTTGCTGATGTGGCATGACTCAAAATGAGAAGAAACAGCTGTGAACATCCATTAATAATCAGAACATGCAATGTACAAAGTATGAATATAGGAAAATTGGAAATCGTCAAAAATGAAATGGAACACATACACATAGATATCCTAGACATTGGTGAGCTGAAATGGCCTGGTAGTGGACATTTTGAATTGGACAATCATATGGTCTACTATGCCAGAAATGACAACTTGAAAAGGAATGGCATTGCATTCATCGTCAAAAAGAACATTTCAAGATCTATTCTGAAGTACAAGGCTGTCAGTGATAGGGTAATATTCATACGCCTACAAGGAAGACCAGTTAATACAACTATTATTCACATTTACCCACCAACCACTAAGGCCAAAGATGAAGAAATTGAAGACTTTTACCAGCTTCTGCAGTCTGAAATTGATCCAACATGTAATAGATACATAGATAATTATGGGTGATTGGAATGCAGAATTTGGAAACAAAGAAGAAGGATCAGTAGTTGGAAAATACGGACTTGCTAATAGAAACAATGCCAGAGATCACATGATAGGATTTGCAAGAACATCCACTTCTTCACTGCAAATACCTTTTTTCACTAACATAAAGGGAAAATATACACGTGGAACTTGCCAGATAGAATACACAGGAATCAAATCAACTACATCTGTGGAAAGAGATGATGGAAAAGCTCAATATCATTAATCAGAACAAGGCCAGGGGCTGACTGTGGAACAGACCATCAATTGCTCATACGCAAGGTCAAGATGAAGCTGAAGAATATTAGAACAACTCCACGGGAGCCGAAGTACGACCTTGAGTATATCCCACCTAAATTCAGAGACCATCTCAAAAATAGATTTGATGCATTGAACACTAATGATAGAAGACAGAAGAGTTGTGGAATGACATCGAGGACATCATACGCGAGGAAAGAAAGAGGTCATTAAAAAGACAGAAAAGAAAGAAAAGGCCAAAATGGATGTCAGGAGAGACTCTGAAACTTGCTCTTGAACATGGAGTAGCTAAAGCAAGTGGAAGAAATGATGAAGTAAAAGAGCCAAACAGATTTCAAAGCGGGCTTGAGAAGACAAAGTAAAATATTATAATGATATGTGCAAAGACCTGAAGTCAGAAAACCAAAACAGAAGAACACACTCAGCATTTCTCAAGCTGAAAGAACTGAAGAAAAAAATCAAGCCTCAAATTGCAATACTGAAGGATCCTATGGGGAAAATACTAAACGACAAACGAAGCATCAAAAGAAGATGGAGGAAATACACTATACCAAATATATATATATATGTATATCTGGTCAACGTTCAACTATTTCAGGAGGGTAGCATATGATCAGGTACTGAAGGAAGAGGTCCAAGCTGCACTGAAGGCACTGGCAAAAAACAAGGCTCCAAGAATTGGTGGAATACCAATTGAGCTGTTTCAACAAACTGATGCAGGGCTGGAAGTGCTCATTCATCTATGCCAAGAAATTTGGAAGACAGCTACCTGGCCAACTGACTGGAAAAGACCCATATTTTTTCTATTCCCTAGAAAGGTGATCCAACCAAATGTGGAAATTATCGAACAACATCATTAATATCACACGCAAGTAGAATTTTGCTGAAGATCATTCAAAAGTGGCTGCAATAGTACGTTGACAGGGAACTACCAGAAATTCAAGCTGAATTCAGAAGAGGACATGGAACCAGATATATGATGGCTGATGTCGGATGGATCCTGGCTGAAAGCAGAGAATACCGGAAAGATAATTAATTACCTGTGTTTTCTTGACTATGCAAAGACATTCTACAGTGTGGATCATAACAAATTATGGATAACATTGCGAAGAATGGGAATTCCAGAACACTTAACTGTGCTCGTGAGAACCCATACATACATGAAGAGGTAGCTGTTTGAACAGAACAAGGAGATACTTCATGGTTTAAAGTCATGAAAAGTGTGCATCAGGGTTGTGTCCTTTCACCACACTTATCCAATCTATATGCTGAGCAAATAATTTGAGAAGCTGGACTATATGAAGAAGAATGGGGCATCAGAATTGGAGGACGACTTATTAACAACCTGCATTATGCAGATGACATAGCCTTGCTTGTTGAACGTGAAGAGGACTTGAAGCACTTACTGATGAAGATCAGAGACCACAGCCTTTAGTATGGATTACACCTCAACATAAAGAAAACAGAAATCCTCACAACTGGACCAGTAAGCAATATCATGATAAATAGAGAAATGATTGAAGTCGTCAAGGATTTCATTTTACTTGGATCCACAATCAACAGCCATGGAAGCAGCAGTCAAGAAATCAAAAGACTCATTGCGTTGGGCAAATTTGCTGCAAAAGACCTCTTAGAAGTGTTGAACAGCAAAGGTGTCATCTTGAAGACTAAGGCGCCGCTGACCCAAGCCATGATGTTTTCAATCACCTCATATGTTATCAGGGGGGACCAGTCCCTGGAGAAGGACATCATACTTGGTAAAGTAGAGTGTCAGTGAAAAAGAGGAAGACCCTCAACAAGATGGATTGACACAGTGGCTGCAACAATGGGCTCAAGCATAGGAACGATTGTGAGGATGGCGCAGGACAGGACAGTTTTTCGTTCTGTCATACATAGGGTTGCTAGGAGTTGGAACCAACTCGACGAAACCTAACAACAATGACAACATTTGCAAGAATTGTGTCATGGGCATCATTTCTGAGTTTGGTGTGTTTTTCTTTGGTTAATAAAAACTCAAGTCTATAAATGAGGTGCATAAAAATAGCATTTCCTCAGCTTCCAGGGTGATGTAATGATATATTCGGCAGCCTATATCTTCCTTAATGTTTCTATTTTATTTTTTGTCTGAATTTCCCTGGGGACAGCCCTCCAAATAATTTCTTTAGGAGATAAAGAGCCCTATACATATATATATATTGGATTTTTAGACTTTTATACTGTTGACTCAGGTTTTTTTTTTGTTTTTTTTTTTTTTTTTTGGTTTTTCCACTCTTTTTTTTTTATTGTGCTTTAAATGAAAGTTTACAAATCAAGTCAGTCTCTCACACGAAAACTTATATACACCTTGTTACATACTCCCAATTACTCTCCCCCTAATGAGACAGCCCGCTCCCTCCCTCCACTCTCTCTTTTCGTATCCATTTCGCCAGTTTCTAACCACATCTACCCTCTCGTCTCCCCTCCAGGCAGCAGATGCCAACATAGTCTCAAGTGTCCAGAAGCTCACTCCTCACCAGCATCCCTCTCCAACCCATTGTCCAGTCCAATCCATGTCTGAAGAGTTGTCTTTGGAAATGGTTCCTGTCCTGGGCCAACAGAAGGTCTGGGGGCCATGACTACCCGGGTCCTTCTAGTCTCAGTCAGACCATTAAGTCTGGTCTTTTTACGAGAATTTGGGGTCTGCAGCCCACTGCTCTCCTGCTCCATCAGGGGTTCTCTGTTGTGTTCCCTGTCAGAGCAGTCATCAGTTGTAGCCGGGTACCATCTAGCTCTTCTGGTCTCAGGCTGATGTAGTCTCTGGTTTATGTGGCCCTTTTTGTCTCTTGGGCTCATAATTACCTTGTGTCTTTGGTGTTCTTCATTCTCCTTTGATCCAGGTGGGTTGAGACCAACTGATGCGTCTTAGATGGCCTCTTGCTGTCATTTAAGACCCCAGACCCCTCTCTCCAAGGTGAGATGCAGAATGTTTTCTTAATAGATTTTATTATGCCAATTGACTTAGATGTCCCCTGAAACCATGGTCCCCAAACCCCCATCCCTGCTAGGTTGAAGAGCCCTGTATTTTTGCTAGTTTTATTTTTGTGCCGATATGCATCTGCAGAATATTTCTACTGCTTCATCTGCCTACTAATTTTGAATGTCACTCTTATGTAGGCTGACTACCACGTGGCTTTAATTATATTCCTCTTTTCTCTGTCTTCTCCTCCCTCCCTCCCTGTCCAGGTGAGCTTTTTGGAGAACAATGAAAAGGGCAGTAGAGCAGAGGGGTAGACAGTCAGAGAAATGGAAGTTTGCCTCCGGGGTTGCCACTTCCTCATTAGCTGTGCATCCTTGGGTAGTCGCTTGGGTTGCTCATCTTACAATGGGGTCATCTCTGCACTGGCACAGAGTTACTGGGACAGAGGGAAAAGCTTTACAAAAGGTGCTTGCTATCATGATTATTGTGAATAATCCTTAACGGGCACTTGACACATAGAGGCTAGACGTTGGGTGGGTCATCATCCTACATGATGACTGTAGTAGGTTGAACTGTGTCCCTCCAAAATATATGGGCAAGCCCTCAACCGTGGTACCTGTAAGTGTGACCTTGTTTGGAAACAACGGTCTTTGCAGGTGCAGTTACGTTAAGGATCTTTAGATGAGGTCACCCTGGATTTAGGGTGGACATGAAATCCAATGACAGGTGATCTTATAAGAGAGAGGCAGAGGGAGATTTGATGCACACAGAGGAGAAGGCTGTGTGAAGATGGAGGCAGGAATTGGAGCGATGCTGCCACAAGCCCAGGAATGCCTGAGACCACCAGAAGCTGGAAGAGGCATGGAAGTTTCTCCCCTAGAGCCTTTGGAGGGAGCATGGCCTTGCCAACACTTTGATTTTAGGCTTCTGGCCTCCAGATCTGTGAGAGAATATATTTCTCTTGTCTTAAGCACCCCGTTTGTGGTACTTTGTCACGGCAACCCCAGAAACTGAGACAACAGGTAGCAGGTAGTCGTGACCGGGTGCACACTGGCCTTGAGGTCAAATGCTACTGGACCCTGGGAGCCTGGAATCATTCTTTTTCTATTGGCATATTTGTGCATCACCAGTGGCCACGGTCTATTGAAGAAAACTTCAGATATTAAAATCATTAGATGCTTCAGGTCACTGCAAATTTAAACATCAAAGGGTTGCAAAGAAGAGATTGCTGGTCCTTGCACATCTTGGTTATTTGTTTAAGACTCAGTAGAAATTTCAGGAATTGACCAATATGACATACAAGTGCACACATAAATCCTTCTACATGTTCCTTTGTGTAGATTTGTGTGTGTGTGTGCGTGTGTGTGTGTCGTGTGTGATAAAAAGGTCCTGGAACCAAGTCAATAAATGTATTAAGACCAGGCTCTGGGCCAGGTGATGGCTTCATTCAGTTGTCTGGCTGCGTTAGGGTGCTAATTGGGCGGCGCATCTGTTTTTACAGTGATTCTCTTCTGATGGTGGTCCTGGCACTCAAGGGTGGCCCCTGGCACCCATGAGTGTGTTCTGTGACCTGCCTTACTGGACATGGCTGAATGTGGTGAATATTTACTCTGAGTTACTCCCTTTCTCTCAGGGTCTGTGATTCACAGTATGCAAGTGGCTGGTCACTGGTGTCCCTTCCCTCCCCAAGTCCTGGGTGGATACAGAAAGGTCGGAACAAGTCACCAAGCAGGTGATGTGTGATTCATACCTTAAGGAACAGGTGTGGATAGGACAGGTGTGGGCTGGTCAGGCAGGAGAAGAGGGAGAAGGGAAGAGGAATGGGTACCCACAGGACATTTGTGAGATGGTGAGGAGGCCTGGCAAATTAGGGAGGAGGGGAGTTGGAAAAAGCTGGGGAGGCAAATGTGGGCTTTATAGATAATTTCACCCTGAGATTTGGGTCTTTGTCCTTGGCTCCTGAAAGATAACCTCTAAAACCTTGGAATTTCCCAGTAATTGGAGTCTGGGTTTTCCACAAAGACTTCAGACCACACCTGAGGGTTTATACTAATGAAGTGAGTTTTGGGTGGAAAGACCAACCAGCTTCAGGGGAAGGAGGCTGGAGGCTGAGTTCAACCAGATGGGCAGTGATTCAATCAACCATACCTACATACTGGGGCCCTACTAAAAGCTTTGGGGCTTCCTGGTTTGTTAAAGACATTGACGCATGGGGAAATGTCGCGCATCCTTCGGGACATGGGAACTCTGCGCTGAGAACCCTCCCAGACCTCACCTGTGTCTCTTCAGTTGTATCTTTTTTACTACAATAAAACTGTAATTTTAAGTATAGCACTTTCCTGAGTTCTGCGAGTCGTTCTAGTGAATTCTCAAACCTGGGTGAAGGGTGGGGGAGGATAATGGGAATTCCCAAATTTGTAGCCAGCAGGTCAGAAGTCGTGGGGAGAACCTGGGGAACTTCAAGCTTACACCTGGCTTTCTGCAGAGTAGTGGCAACCTCCAAATTTGTAGTCAGCCAGGTCACAGCTGAGGGGACCCTTGAGAACCCTGGCTTACAGCTGGCATCCTGAGTGGGGAGAGGAAACCTCTGAGTTTGATCATGAAGATGGCATATGACACGGCATATGACTGGGCAATATTTGGTTCTGATTTAGAGCCAACTGGATGGCACCCGACAACAACAACATATTCCTACGCAGCACTTTTATATATCTCTTCTCCTATCTCACAACTCCCTGGAGGTAGATGGTGCAAATATGCGTGTCATCCTCATTTAACAGAGGAGGAAAGTGGGTCATGGAGAAGTTGAGGGACTTTCCCAAAGTTGCACTGCAGGTAGTGGTGGAGGCATGACTGGAACCCAAGGTAAGGGCTCTCCTGAGTCCAGATCTGCTTCCCCAGGATACTCCTGGGCTGACTTCCTGTATGAAATCAGAGATTGGAGTGACTTCTCAACTAGGAATCAGTGAAACATATATAAGAGTGTTTTGACAACACACAGTTGTTAATTAAGAGGTGACTTCCATGATCTCCTGCTTTTTGTGAGCAGGACCTTGCAAGGCAAGCACTCCCTGTCCCAGCAGCTCACTCCGCAGTCCACACTTGGACGGGCTTTTGCAGTGCAGTCAGGGGCACGATGCCCACTGAGTGCCAGCCGACTGGTGACAAAGGGGCTTGCAAACTGTACACTTCACAGAGCCTCTTATTGTGCTGAAGCACACTGATGTCCTACGCAGAGGGACGCTGAACACTGGAGACTTGGGAGGAAGATGCTGGCAGGGCCAGAACATTTGATCCCTGTGTGTAGAACAGTATTTCTCATCATGTCTTCTCCCATTGATGGAGCAATTGATGTTGTTGCTATTAGATGCCGTCAAATCAGTTCCGACTCATAGCTACCCCGTGTACAACAGAATGAAACACTGAGGGTGGTCCTGCACCATCCTCACAATCGTGATTTTCTTGAGCCCATTGTTGCAGCGACTGTGTCAATCCATCTAGTTGTCTTCTTCTTTTTCGCTGACCCCTTACTTTACCAAGCATGATGTCCTTCTCCTGTGACTGTCCCTTCTGATAACATGTCCAAAGTATGTAAGACGAAGTTTTGCCATCCTTGCTTCTAAGGAGCCTTCTGGTTGTACTTCTTCTAATACAGATTTGTTGGTTCTTCTGGTAGTCAGTGGTATGTTCAATATTCTTCACCAACACCACAACTCAAAGACATCTATTCTTTGGTCTGCCTTATTCATTGTCCAGCTTTCATGTGCATATGAGGCAATTGAAAATACCATGGCTTCGGTCAGGTGAACCTTAGTCTTTGCTTTTCAACACTTTTTTAAAGAGGTCCTTTGCAGCAGATTTGCCCAATGCAATGCATCTTTTGATTTCTTGGCTGCTGCTTCCATGGCTGTTGATTGCACATCCAAGTAAAATGAAATCCTTGACAACTTCAGTCTTTTCTCTGTCGATCCTGATGTTGCTTATTGGTCCAGTTGTGAGGATTTTTGTTTTCTTTATGTTGAGGTGCAATCCATACTGAAGGCTGTGGTCTTTGATCTTCATCAGTAAGTGCTTCGAGTCCTCTTCACTTGCAGCAAGCAAGGTTGTGTCACCTGCAAAACGCAGGTTGTTAATAAGTTTTCCTCCAATCCTGATGCCCCATTCTTCTTCATATAGTCCAGCTTCTCGGATTATTTGCTCAGCCTACAGGTTGAGTAGGTATGGTGAAAGAATACAGCCCTGACGCACACCTTTCCTGACTTTAAACTTTGCGGTATCCCCTTGTTCTGTTCGAACGACTGCCTCTTGATCTATGTACAAGTTCCTCATGAGCGCAATTAAGTGTTCTGGAATTCCCATTCTGCACAGTGTTATCCATAATTTGTTATGATCCACACTGTAGAATGCCTTTGCATAGTCAATAAAACACAGGTAAACATCTTTCTGGTACTCTCTGCTTTCAGCCAGGATCCATCTGATATCAGCAATGATATCCCTGGTTCCATATTCTCTTCTGAATTAGGCTTGAATTTCTGGCAGTTCCCTGTGGGTGTACTGCTGCAGCCGCTTTTGAATGATCTTCAGCAAAATTTGCCTTGTGTACAATATTAACGATATTGTTCAACAATTTCCGCGCTCGGTTGGATCATCTTCCTTTGAATGGGCACAGTAGGACAAACTGACAGCACCTTGGGGGCAGAAATAGAGAGCTAGGCCTTTCTTCCAAGGCACCTCTGGGTGGACTCTACTCTCCTGCCTTTTGGCTACCACCCAGGGACACCTGGCACGTAATTATTGCTCAATAAATGTTGGTGAATGAATGAGTCTCTATTTCATAGAACAGAAGAGAAGACAAACTCAGAGCAGTTAAGTAACATACAAAGTCACTCCTGAGTCCAGGGTTCCCTTCATGCAACAAAGCTGCCTCTCTAAAATGTCAAAAAACAAAAGGGAGAGAAATAATTGAAGAAGTTTATAAGCTCCTAAAATCACAGTAATGTTTGTGGAAGAGTTTAGTGTTGATAAATGAATTATAAAGCCATGTCCATTATGTAAAGTTCTTTTATAATATCCTGAGGATTATGGAAATTTGAAATATTGGGGCTGGAAATTACCTGTCATAGATTGAATTATGTCCCCCAAAACTGTGTGTATCCATTTGGCTGGGCCATGATTCCCAGTATTGTGTGGTTGTCCTCCATTTTATGATTGTAATTTTATGTTAAAGAGAATTAGTGGGATTGTAACACTCTTATAAGGTCACATCCCTGAACCAATGTAAAGGGAGTTTCCCTGGGGTGTGGCCTGCATCACCTTTTATCTTACAAGAGATAAAAGGAAAGGGACGCAAGCAGAGTTGAGGACCTCATACCACCAAGAAAGCAGTGCTGAGAGCAGAGCACATTCTTTGGACCAGGGGTCCCTGCACAGAGAAGCTCCTAGTCCTGGGGAAGATTGATGAGAAGGCCAATAGAAAGAAAGCCTTTCCTTGGAGCCAATGCCCTGAATTGGGACTTTAAGCCTACTTTACTGTGAAGAAATAAATTTGTCTTTGCTAAAGCCATCCCCTTGTGGTATTTCTGTTACAGCAGCACTAGATGACTAAGACAGTACCTTAAGATCCATCTAATATGACCGCCCACTTGATACTTTAATCCCTTTGAGAGCAGCCACACAGAGACAACACATTAGAGTTTGTTACTTTTAACCCACCATACTTAAGAAGCTCAGAGCTATTAAATTCCACCCAAAATAAAAGTAAATGCTTTACAGTGGGAGCCTGGGGGGTTCTCTCATGAGTTATATGCATAAACTTGAGTGTGCTGGTCCTTAACTTCTATCCCACATGTTCAGAGGCCCATCTTTGTTTCTTCCATTTCCAGGGAATATTCTAGGTGGTTAACGGAGCAGATAACAGACCTCCTAGAAGTCAGGGGTTGCTGTGAGGTTGGCTCTCACTGAGACTTGGCTTTTCTTTACATTGGGAAGAGTCGTTATGCCTCCTGTCCTCCTGGGTCGCAGAGCAGAGACAAGTCCCTGTCACTTTCTCCTGAAAGTAGGAGAGCTAGCACTGTCGAGTTGGGAATAACCAGCCCCGGCAGTGGGAAGGCTCTTTGCTGGCTTCTAAGCTGCCCACAGTGACTAAGAAAGATGCATGAAAATAGCAGCTGAAAATGTCACCACCCACCTCCCAAACTTTCCAAGAAAAAGCAAAACGTTGGCCCAGGGAATGCAGCCCATGAGCAAAACCAAGAAGCAACAGTTTATTTGTGGCTGAGACCAAGGCTTCTTCCCTTGAAATGGATGCTGTTCATGACTGTCTCTGAGCATTGTCCACGGACAGAGGACCCAGTTGATTCCATTTGGCAAGGCCCCTCCCTCCTGCCCAGAGGTAGCACAAGTTAGTGGAGGGATGAGGTGATGTGACTGGCAATGTCAACTGTATAATTAGATGTCATTTGAAGCCCGTCAGCCACGATTCCTCATCTGAAAGAGGAGATGATTCCCACCCAGGCGGCCTGCCAGGTGGGTGTGAAGTCGTTCTGTGAAGAGTAAAACGTGGTCCATCGGTTTCATCGGGTAACTGGGACAGTCCCCCCATCACTGTGACTCCCTGTCCATCTTGAGGCCTTACCTGGTGAGTGGGAAAGTAGGGGAACACCATATCACCTGAGGGGAGCTTAGCCTTTGGTCCTTACCCCCAACAGGAACTTACTGGAATCCCTGAACGTGCCCTCAAGTCCAGCACAGTCACTATCCTTATGGGAAATCAAAGGGGCTCCTGTCAGGGACATCTGGGGGCCCATAGGGTAGTGCCTTAGTCACCTAGTAACTAATTACCTAGTGCCACAAGTGGGTGGCTTTAAAGAAGACATCTATTTGCTCACAGTTCAGGAGACCGGAAGTCCAGATTTAGGGTGTGTCTCTAGGGGAGCATCCGTTTTTGTCTGTTTCAGCTTTGAATAGGTGGCAATCCTTGGCGTTCCTGGGCTTGTAGACGTACCTGCTGTGTAGTCTGTGTTCCTGTGGCATCTTCCTCCTGTGTGTGTGTCTGTATCTGTTCTGCTCTTTTTAGAACTCAGAAGTGATTAGGTTTAGGACCCAACCCACTCTAGCATGACCTCATTCATATAACAAAAGAAAACCCTATTTCCAAACAGAATCACATCCCAGGGTACAGGGGCCAGGAAACACATATTCTTGGGGACTACAATTCAGTCCACCACAGGTGGAACGTGTGGAGGCACACAGCTTCCTGACCAGCAAGGACCTCAGTCAGAGAAGTCAAGTGAGGTGACCAAAAAAAAAAAAAATTTTTTTTTTTTTTTTTTTAATACACAACACCTAGGGCCTGGTAGCCTGAGTTGGTTTACCTGTCCTGGGTAAACCAGACAGAGATCATTCCTCCCAATCAAGAGCTGAGAAAATGGAGGTCCACTGGGGTCACCCCAGCCGTACTTTGCAACCTAATCTCTGTCCTGGAGGAAACTTGGAGGCCTTGGCCTGAGCCCCAAAACACTATGCTGTAAGACCTATCTTTGACTTTCAGTAAACACGGTCATTTTAAGCTTTTAATTACTAGGATTACGCCTTTGCAGCCAGTCCTGCTGTTGACTAGAAAATACCAGCAGGAGGCAGACACTGTATGGATAAATTTCTCAGCTGGGCCGAGAAGAGTGGCACAGGAGTCGGGGTGGAAATGAATGCACGTACAATGTGGGCAAAGGTGTTTGAAGGTGGTCAGAATGCGGATCATAATACTAATGATAGCTGATATTTATTTAGCTCTTATTCTGTCCCAATGGAACCCTGGTGGCACAAATGATTAAGCGATCAGCTGCTAACTGAAATGTTGGCGGTTCAAACCCACCCAGCAGCTCCAAGGGAGAAAGACCTGGCTATCTGCTTCTGTAAAGATCACAGTCAAGAAAGCCCTATAGGGCATTTCTACTCTGTCATATGGCGTCGCTGTGAGTTGGAATTGACTCAAGGGTACCCCACAACACCACCACTCTGTGCCAATCTGTGCTCTAAGTGGTTTCCTGGCTTAACTCATTCAATCCGACAGCCACATGAGCTTATTACCTGCTCTTGGCCCCATTCTGCAGATGAGAAAACTGAAGTTCAGTGATATTAGATAAATCCCCCAAGATCATTCAGCTAGTTAGTGCCAAAGTCATGTTAGAACATAACTGGAACACACACACACACGAGAGAGAGATACTATAATCATTTCTTGACTTCCAGAACCCTCTCAGAGTGTGGCCCCCACAAGGTGTAATCTGAAGCCACGGGGGTTTATCTATTTTCGTCAGTGAAGGACTCAGGATCTTCCGAGGTTGTTCTGACTTCTGTGTTGCTGTACTTTGCTTCACAGTCAACTGAATTCATTAAAAAAAAAAAAAAAGTGAAAAATCAAGTCATGAAGATCCAAAAGCCCACAAGGCACGCAGTGTCAGACCTGGTGGTACGCTTGGAGATCATCTTGCCAGAGCCTCCCCTTGTTACAGCTTGGGGAAACTGAGGCTGAGAAGAGGGAAGGGAGGTGCCCATGCCAGCCTTCAGCTGAGCCCCAACCAGAACCGACACCCCCAGGCAGCCCCTCAGTGGCCTCCTGTCTCTGCCGCCCGGCCTGGGGGCCTGTCCCAGCCCCCCTCGCCTCACCGCCCCTCTCCTCCACGAGGTCTCCTCTGCTGCACCTGCCGCCCGGCGGAAAGCTGGTGGTCTATCGCGCACTCAAACCCCTTCACCCGTTCACGCCACAGACGCCTGGGGCTCCTCCTCTGGGACAGGCGCCCAGGCCACAGCTGACAGACCCTCCCTACAGATGCCCCGGGAGCGCCTAACACTGCGGTCCTCCCGTGGCTGCACCATCAGCCAGATGCCATGGGCAGACCCCAGTGTCATCCTCCCCTCTCTCTCTCTTCTCTCCGGCCCTCCCACCAGCATCCACCACCCTGTTAAACCAACTGTTCTGTTGCTCTGTTGAGACGGTCACTGCTCACCAATGCCCATAGAATTCCCAATCGGGGTCTTCCACACTCATCTGCAGGGCCCCACCTTTGTGCCACATCCTCGGGCTGCCCCACCATTCCCCCAGCAAGGTCCTCGGTCCTTCCCCTGGGCTGCTGTGGTCCCTTATCTCTCAGCTCTGGGTCAGGCTCTGTCTTCCTCAGGGCACCCTAAGACGTCCAGCACAGGGCCCAGCACCCACAAATGCTGAGCACCCATTTATTGCATCAATAGATAAGTGAGTGAATAATACTTATGTCTTCTTTTTTTATCGTGGTAAAATATATTTAACGAAACATTTGTCACTTCGACCGTTTTCACGTGTATAGTTCAGTCACACTAATCACATTCGTCTTTTGTACAGCCATCACCAGTGTTTCCAGATTTTTCCGTCACCCTGAACTGGAACTTGGTGCCCGTGAGTTGAGGCCAGCTCAACAGCAGCTAACAACAATAAGAACAAGCAGTAACTCGCCCTTCCTCCCTCTCTCCCCTCTCTCACCACTGTTAGTGTAAATGTTCGTAACCATGGGTCACCCCTGGTTTACCACTAATAAATTTTGGTCTCTATACACTTGCCTGTTCTAGATACTTCATATAAATGGGATCATACAGCATTTGTCCTTCCTGGGGTGATGGAATATTCTAAATCTTGATCCAGGTGTGGGTAATATGGGTGCGGACATCTGTCAAAACTCATTGAACTATACTCTTAAGGCCTGTGCAGTTCACTGCGTGTTTATACCTGTATTAAAAAGACATACAAGAAAAGACCCACGAACCCCCTCCCCCCGCCACAAGCATATCCCATGATGGGGAACACACTGTCTACTTCACATGACCCAGTCTGGTGGCTGCAGTGGGGTCACCTCTGATACAGGCCTAGGGGGGCATGACTGGCTCCCCCTTGGCAGCCACCTCATCATATATCCCAGGTCCCCCACCCAAGTCTTTCAGGGGCCAGAGGCTGCCAGGAAGACAAGGGACTAGCCTTATGGAGGGGCAGATGGTGGGGGTGGGGGCCAAAGGGTGACACATGGATATAGGACTCTAGCTGTGTCAACAGCTAGGCGCTATTTATAGGACACTGATGTCTTCGGTGTTGTGATTCATCCTCTCTGCTTAAATACGTCAGTATCTTTAGAACACAAAGCATGGCATTAGGAAAATTCTACGAATGGGGAGAGAAGGTGGGCTGAGAAGCCTGGAGTTTACAACCCAGACCAGAAGCCAGCAAGTTGGAGTCCTGGAATTTCCCAGACGGAAGGTTGGAGGCCCCAGAGCTTACCCCACCCCCACCCAGAGACCCCTCATACAGGAACCCCCTCTTCAGCCCCTGAGGAGGTGGACAGACAGTGACTCCATTTTGACAAATATAACCAAACCCCTGCTGCTCTGAGCTGGGTCTGTGTCTGGTGCAAATGAACAAAACTGAGTCTTTTAGAGCTTATAATCGGGAAAGGTTGGTGAAAGACACGGCTGATATTGCCATCCTGCTTTCTATTAGTCGTTTAATTTATTTTATAGATTTAAACTTATATGCTTATAATAAAATCAACCAAAATACAAAGAAAACCAAGCCAAACCAAACCCAGTGCTGTGGAGTCGTTTCCGACTCATAGCGACCCTATAGGACAGAGTAGAACTGCCCCATAGAGTTTCCAAGGAGCGCCTGGCGGATTCCAACTGCCGACCTTTCGGTTAGCAGCAGTAGCACTTAACCACTACGCCACCAAATATAAAGAAGGCTGTTTAAACAAACACAAATTTTAACTCTGGGCTTATGGAAGATGGTTGTTCCCTTAGCATCTGCCGTGGATTCAATGGTGTCCTCCAAAAAGTTACGCTGAAGTCCTAACCCCTGTACCTGTGCACGTGACCTTGTTTGGAAATAGGGTCTTTGCAGATATAATTAGTTAACACAAGGCCATACTGGAGTAGGGTGGGTCCTAACTCAATGTGAAAGGTGTCCTTATAAAAGGGGAGAAGAGACACAGAGACAGAAGAAGGATGGCCATGTGACGAAGGAGGTAAGATGGACTGATGCATCTACAAGTCAAGGAGCGCCAAGAATTGCTGGCATCGCTGGAAGCTAGGAGAGAGGCACGGGACAGTTTCTACCTCAGAGCCCTCAGAAGGAATCAACAAGGCCAATGCCTTGGTCTTGGACTCCCAGCCTACAGGGCTGTGAGAGAATAAATTTCTGTTCTTATAAGTCACCCAGTTTGTGCTGCTTTGTTATCACAGCCCTAGGAAGCTAACACAGCACCCAAGCATCCAATTTATTTCTGAATTTTATTTTGGTTTTACAGTAGCAAGAAAATCCTGATTCACACTGATCCTCACAGATAAGTACCTGCATGTGGTAACTTTTTGGGGGTGTGTAATGTAAAATGAACAATAAACACCTGTGAAAGCAGCAGTCAAGAAATCAAACATATTGCATTGGACAGATCTGCTGCAAAAGACCTCTTTAAAGTGTTAAAAAGCAAAGATGCTGCTCTAAGGACTAAGGTGCACCTGACCCAAGCCATGGTGTTTTCAATCACCTCATATGCGTACAAAAGCTGGACAATAAATAAGGAAGTCTGAAGAATTGACACCTTTGAGTCATGGTGTCGGCAAAGGATATTGACTGCCAGAAGAAAGAACAAATCTGTCTTGGAAGAAGTACAGCCAGAATGCTCCTTGGAAGCAAGGATGGGGAGACTGTGTCTCATATGTTCTTTGGACATGTTATCAGGAGAACATCATGCTTGGCAAAGTAGAGAGTCAGCGAAAAAGAGGAAAACCCTCAAAGAGATAGGTTGACACAGTGGCTGCAACCGTGGGCTCAAACATAACAAAGATTGTGAGGATGGTGCAGAACTGGGCAGTGCTTCATTCTGTTATCCGTAAGGTCGCTATGAGTCGGAACCGACTTGACAGCACCCAACAACAAAAACAACATCTACTTCTGAAAAATCAATCATTGAAAACCCTACGGAGCACAATTTTCCTCTGAAACACATAGGGTTGCCATGGGTTGGAGTCTATCCTGTTCACAACCGTATCTCCTGAGTCTAGAATGGTTCGTGGCACATCAAAAAAAAAAAACAAACAAAAATACAGTTGCCATGGAATTGGCTCTAACTCACTCAACCCACCAACATGAGCCGACCTTTCAGTCTGAAGTTGCCCCGCCTGCCCGCCGAGCGGTATAGTCGTAGGCCTCTTCCCCACTTATGTTCCAGAGATGTGGGGCGGGGGAGACAGGAGGAGATGGATGGCCTACAACAAAGCACCTGAGTGAGTGTTGTGAAGGGAAAAAAGCAGGTAAGTGGGATAGAGACCACTCAGTGGGGAGGCAGGGCAACTCAGGCTGTGTGGTCAGGGAGGGAAAGAGCCCTGGTGGCACAGTGGTTAAGCACTTGGCTGCTAATAGAAAGGTCAGCAGTCCGAACCCACCAGCCATTCTGCGGGAGAAAGATGTGGGAGTCTGCTTCCGCAAAGATTACAGCCTAGGAAACCCTGTGGGGCAGTTCTACCCTGTCCTACACGGTTGCTACGAGTTGGAATCAACTCGATAACAGTGGGCTTGGCTTGGTCAGGGAGGAAAGGCCACTTGGAGCGAGGCTTCCAAAGCAAGGAAATGGGCCCACAAAGCCAAAGTCCGAAGGGAGCAAGCTTCCACATCGATGGTCTGGCAGCCCAACGGCAACCTGGAGAACCCAGGTTCTTTCCTGTCTTTGCTCTGCCATCCACAACGAGCCATTCTGTCAGTCATTAGATAAATATACATCAAGCACCTGCTGGGAATTTAGCCAAGAACACAGCAGACCAATTCCCGCAGTCATAGAAATTTCAGTCCTGTCCAAAGACCTAAGGAGCCCTGGCCATGTAACAGTTAAGAGCTCGGCTGCTAACTGAAAAGTTGGTAGTTCAAACCTACCCAGCAGCTCCATGGGAGAAAGACCTGGCAGTCTGCTCCCGCAAAGCTGACAGCCAAGAAAATCCTACGGGGCAGTTCTACTCTGTCACATGGAGTCCCTATGACTCAAAATCGACTCAATGACACGTAACAACAATAAGCAAACAACAGCAAAAAATTTTAAAAAACCAAACCCGTTGTCGTCGAGTCGATTCCAATTCACAGCAACCCTATAAGACAGAGCAGAGCTGCCCCGTAGGGTTTCCAAGGCTGTAAATCTTTACAGAAGCATCTTTCTCCTGCGAGCAGTTGGTGGGTTCAAACCTAGCAGCCGAGCGCTTTATCATTGGGCCACCAGGGCTCAATGTATGTGTCAGGTGGGAACTGTGCTATGAAGACATATAACAGAGTGAGGACACCGAACTTGACGAGAAAGGTGCATTCCATTTAGAGTGATCAAGGAGGTCTCAGGGTCTTGGGGACATCTGAGCAGAGATGTGGAGGAGGGAGGGAGCCACGGGGGTAGCCGTGGAAACAGAGGGAACAGGGCAGCAAGGCCTGCAGGTAGAGGGCTCACAGGACGTTGGAGAATCTAGGAGGCCACTGTGGCTGGAGCAGTGGAAGCCACGGGAAGGAGGTGGGACACAAGGCCTGCCAGGAGGCGGGGCCAGCCCTGTAAAGGACCACCGGTGGCTCTGATGACTGCACCTGGCTTAGATTTCAGGGTGGTGTCCCCGTGGGGTCCAGATGCAACAGTCCTAGCATCTCATCGAGACAAGAAATTCCTGAGGGAGAAAGCGACTGTTAGGAGTTGAATTGCGTTCCCCAAAATATGAGTGGAATTCTTGGCCCCTGTACCTGTGGATGTGATCCTATTGGGAAATAGGGGTTTTCTTTTGTTATGTTAATGAGGTCATGCCAGAGCAGGATGGGTCCTAAGTCTAATCCCTTCTGAATTATAAAAAGACCAAAATAGATGCAGAGACACAGGGGACGACAGACGCCATATGAGGACCGTCTACAAGCCAAGGATCACTGAGGAACCAAGGAACGCTTAGGGCTGCTGATGAGGAAGGAGGCTACACGGCCCAGGCCCTGATTTAGACTTCTAGCCTCCTGAACTGTGAGAAAATACTTCTGCTCTTTAAAGCCACCCACTTTTAGCATTTGTGCCACAGCAGTACTAGGTGGCAAAGACAGAACTCATCGCTTGCCTTTTCTGCAGGGGCAAAGAACCCCAGCAGCTTCCACTCCTGCCTCATGGGCCAAAACGGGCTCGTTTGGCCTTTTGGGAACCAATCACGGGCAAGGCAGATGGGATTCCCAGAACTGATTAGGTCTTCTGGGGTGAAGCAGATGCCTGGTCAGCCCTCATGTCCACTTTAGTGGGGCTGTAGGGTAGACAAGGGCTGGACGGTGAAAAGCTCTGAGGCTCAGGCATGGCCTCCAGGTTTGATTCTAGCTGCAATGAGAAGCCGTGCGAGGGTCTGGTGGATTTTTCTCTATTATACGTTTGCTTTCTATTTCAGTCATTTCTGCTCTTATCTGTGTTATTCCTTCTACTGTCTTTTGGTTTATTTTGCTTTTCTTTTTCTAACTCCCTGAGATGGATACTTAGCTCATTGATTTTCATCCTTTCATCACTTCTAAAATACGCATTTTAGGCTCTAAATTTCCCTCCAGCCACCACAATAGTTCCATCCCACAAGTGATGATATGTGGTATTTTCATTATTGCCCAGTTTTAAAATGTTTGATAACACTCACTGGGATTTCTCTTTTGACCCATGGAGTCTTTTGGTTTCCTTTTTTGGTTTTTTAGAAGTGTATTGCTTTCTTTCAAACACTGAGGTGGGGTGGGGGTGGGAATTTTGTACTTATCTCTTTTTGTTATTGGTTTCTGGCTTGCTTCTCCTCTGGCCAGAGAACATGCTGTATATGTGTTCAATTTTTGGAAATTTGTTGACACTTGCTTTATGGTCCAGTGTATGGTCAATTTTGCTCCTTGTTACATGTTTACTTGAAAAGAATGTGAAACCTACATTTAATTGGGGATGGAGCTTCCCTCATCAACTGGGTCCAAACCAAAACCAAACCCACTGCCATCAAGTCACTTCCAGCTCATAGCAACCCTGCAGAGCAGGGTAGGACTGCCCCATAGGGTTCCCAACATTGTAAATCTTTATGGAAGCAGACTGCCACATTTTTCTCCAACAGAGCAGATAGTGGGTCGGAACCTCTGGCCTTTTGGTTAGCAGCTGAGCGCTAAACCACTGCACCCCCAGGGATCCTTGTCAATCGGGTCAAGTTTGTTAACTGAGTTGTTCAAATCTTTATCTCTACTCATTTATTGTTTGCTTTTCAAATTTTACAAGCTACTAAGACAGGCTGATTAAAGTCACCCACTAAGACCAAGGAGCCGTCTGCTTTTCCCTGTGGTCGTCCTGGTCCTTGCTACACAAACTTTGAAATTCTATTACGATAAAGGAATTGACAGTTGTTCTATCTTCCTCATCCACGCAGAGTCGGGGCCTCTCTGGGCTCCATGGCAGACAGCGATGTGTCCTGCACTGGAGCCCTGTTCACACCGTGTACAGTTGTGGAGAGACCAGGCACTGTGTCTGCCTTTCCCATAGCTAATCCTTCAGCTCCCCAAGGGCAGAGGGGCTGCTGAATGGGAGAAGTGGCATGGGAAGTGGGTCTGGAAGGCCAGTGGTCAGCCTGGACAAAGGGAGAGGCAGGTGGATCCAGCATTCTTCTCTCTGTAGAGAGCCTATTAACTGGGTTGTCTTCAGCCAGCACACAGGGGTATACATCACCATCTGACATTCGGACAGGCCCCTCGTACCTCACCTCCACCGTCTGTCATAAATGGCCCTGTAAGGAGACACGTTTGGATGGAGCGTGTCCTGCCGAGAACAAGGCAGAGGCAGAAAGCAGACAGGGCTGAGGCCCTGCCTGGCTCAGCAGTACCCGCAGGAGGCCAGAGTGTCTGATGAACCAGGGCAGGTTGACTTGGGGCTAGGGTGCTGCGGAAGGTTCCAAGGACATCAGGCTGCAGTGGGCACTGTGTGGGGTCTTGTCCAGGTAGAGGGAAAACCAGCACAGGGCCCAGGACATGGAGCCCTATCCTAACCCTAGGCCTCATCATGGCACCAGGCCTGGGCCCCTCTGTACCCTAGACTTCCAGAAGCAACCTTGATGAGCCTGAGGAGCAAACAGGCAACAGAAACAGAGACTCCAAGGGCCCAGGGTCCCTGTGACCACCCCACACCCCCATGTCCCATTCCTGAAAGCTTCTCGATTCCTAGGTCCCGGGGCACCTCTCCCTGGCTGCTCCTCTAGCTCTGCCTCCTCTTTCCAGTTCCTCAGGCTGGAGGCCTGGACCCCCCTGCACACTCCTGTCCCTCTGCTCCCCCTCCCCGATGGAGTCTGCCACAAGGCCTGTCCACCGTGCTCCTGTAGTTCTACCCAAAATTTAAGGGGCGCACACTCTCAGGGGCCCACCCAGCATGTGCGACCCCAAGAGAGAGCACCTTCTTAAATTTTGCACCCTGGATGCCTCACTTGCCTCACCCTAGTCCCAGCCGTGCCACTGCCGTACACTTGTTCAGGCCTCCCTAGAGTCCCACCTGAGACCCCTGAGGGCTGTCCCACGGCCATTTCGAGCCCCACAGCCCACTCTCTACCCCACAGCCCGAGCCATCTTCCCAAGATGCTTGCCTCCCTTAAGACCTGCCCGTGGGTCTCCTCAGTTCAGGAAGAGGCCCGTCTGCTTACCTGCACATTCTGCCCTTGCCTGCCTCTCTAGCCTCACCTCTGGGCTCCAGCCACACTGGCCTCTCCAGCCTCACCTCCGGACTCCAGCTACGCCTGCCTCTCCAGCCAGCTTCACCACTGGGCTCTGGCCACACCTGCCTCTCCAGCTTCACCTCTGGGCTCCGGCCACATTGGCCTCCCCAGCCTCACCTCTGGGCTCCAGCCATACCTGCCTCTCCAGCCTCACCTCTGGGCTCCGGCCACACTGTACTCTCCCACTTCCTAGATGTACCAGGCTCTCCCTCCCCCCGCCTCTCCTCGCCCACCCCCACCCCTGACCCCTTCACCTGGTCAAACTCCTCTTCACCCACCTGATCCCAGTTCAGTTTTTTTTTTTTTTTTCCTCTCAGAAAAGCCAGTCCTGACTCCCAGTCTAGGCCAGGTCTGCTGTTTAGTGCTCTCCTAGTCTACCCCCAGGAGCCCTAGTAGCACAGTGGTTAAGAGCTCGGCTGCTAGCCAGAAGGTCAGCAGTTTGAATCCTCTCGCCGCTCCTTGGAAACCCTATGGGGCAGTTCTGATCTGTCCCGTAGGGTCACTGTGAGTCGGAGTCAACCGGATGGCAATGGGTTTTTGCGTGTGTGTGTGTGTGATTTTTTTTAGTCTGTACCTTCCTCCAGAGCACTTTCTCCCCCGTAGCTTTACGTCATTTTGCATTGTTATTTCATGACCGTCTGTCTTCCCTGGAGCCCTGGTGGTTAGTGGTTATGAGGTACAGCTGCTAACCAAAAGGTTGGCAGTTTGGATCTACCAGCTGCTCCTTAAAAATCCTATGGGGAAGTTCTACTCTGTCCTATAGGGTCGCTCTGAGTTGGAAGCAACTCGATGGCAACAGGTGTTTTTTTTAATATAATTTTTATTGTGCTTTAAGTGAAAGTTTACAAATCAAGGCAGTCTCTCACACAAAAACCCATATACACCTTGGTACACACTCCCAGTTACTCTCTCCCCTAATGAGACAGCCCGCTCTCTCCCTCCACTCTCTCTTTTCCTGTCCATTTCGCCAGCTTCTAACCCCCTCCACCCTCTCATCTCCCCTCCAGGCAGGAGATGCTAACATAGTCTCAAGCGTCCTCCTGATCCAAGAAGCTCACTCCTCACCAGCATCCCTCTCCAACGCATTGTCCAGTCCAATCCCTGTCGAAGAGTTGGTTTCGGGAATGGTTCCTGTCCTGGGCCAACAGAAGGTCTGGGGGCCATGACCACTGGGGTCCTTCTAGTCTCAGTCAGACTATTGAGTCTGGTCTTATGAGAATTTGGGATCTGCAGCCCACTGCTCTCCTGCTCCCTCAGGGGTTCTCTGTTGTGTTTCCTGTCAGGGCAGTCCTCAGCTGTAGCCGGGCACCATCTAGTTCTTCTGGTCTCAAGATGGTGTAGTCTCTGGTTTATGTGGCCCTTTCTGTCTCTTGGGCTCATAATTACCTTGTATCTTTGGTGTTCTTCATTCTCCTTTGCTCCATGTGGATTGAGACCAACTGATGCATCTTAGATGGCTGCCTGCTGGTGTTTAAGACCCCAGACGCCACTCTTCAAAAGTGGGATGCAGAATGTTTTCTTAATAGATTTTATTATGCCAATTGACTTAGACATCCCCTGAAACCATGGTCCCCAGACCCCTGCCCCTGCTACGCTGGCCTTTGAAGCATTCAGTTTATTCAGGAAATTTATTTGCTTTTGGTTTAGTCCAATTCTGCTGACCTCCCCTGTATTGTGTGCTGTCTTTCCCTTCACCTAAAGTAGTTCTTATCTACTATCTAATTAGTGAATGCCCCTCTCCCACCCTCCCTCCCTCCCCCCTCTCGTAACCACAAAAGAATGTTTTCTTCTCGGTTTAAACTATTTCTCAAGTTCTTATAATAGTGGTCTTATACAATATTTGTCCTTTTGCAACTGACTAATTTCACTCAGCATAATGCCTTCCAGGTTCCTCCATGTTATGAAATGTTTCACAGATTCCTCACTGTTCCTTACCGCTGTGTAGTATTCCATTGTGTGAATATACCATAATTTATTTATCCATTCATCTGTTGATGGACACCTTGGTTGCTTCCATGTTTTTGCTATTGTAAACAGTGCTGCAATAAACATGGGTGTGCATTTATCTGTTCGTGTAAAGGCTCTTATTTCTCTAGGATATATTCCAAGGAGTGGGATTGCTGGATCGTATGGTAGTTCTATTTCTAGCTTTTTAATGAAGTGCCAAATCGATTTCCAAAGTGGTTGTACTATTTGACATTCCCACCAGCCGTGTAGAAGTGTTCCAATCTTTCCACAGCCTCTCCAACATTTACTATTTTGTGTTTTTTGGATGTGTGCCAGCCTTGTTGGAGTGAGATGAAATCTCATAGTAGTTTTGATCTGCATTTCTCTAATGGCTAATGATCGTGAACATTTCCTCACATATCTGTTAGCTACCTGAATGTCTTCTTTAGTGAAGTGTCTATTCATATCTTTTGCCCATTTTTTAATTGGGTTGTCTTTTTCCAGTTGAGTTTTTGCAGTATCATGTAGATTTTAGAGATCAGGCGCTGATCAGAAATGTCATAGCTAAAAACTTTTTCCCAATCCGTAGGTAGTCTTTTTACTCTTTTGGTGAAGTCTTTGGATGAGCATAGGTGTTTGATTTTTAGGAGCTCCCAGTTATTCAGTTTTTCTTCTACATTCTTTATAATGTTTTGTATACTGTTTATGCCATGTATTAGGGCTCCTAACAGGCAACAGGTGTTTTTACAGGTCTGTCTTCCCTGCTAAAATGTAAGTTTCTTGGGAGCAGGTACTGTGTCTGGTGTTGTTGCCATCAGGTCCGTAGAACCCAGCACAGCACCTGACACATTAGCAGTTACTAGATATTTACTGAATAAACAGCTGAATAAGTGAGTGAGCCCCGTCGTGTAGAGACAGAAGGAACAGAAAGGGAGGGCAGAAGACGGGAAGGAAGAGAGGAAGGGAGGGAGAGAGGGAGGCGGGAAGAGAGGGAGGGAGGAAAATCAGAAAAGGGACAGAAGAAGGGAAAGGCAGAAGATAGGAAAGAAAGTGAGAAGGAGAAAAGAGAAGTACAAAAAACTAACAGCAAACTGAGAGGGAGCAATAGGTAGAAAGAGGACCAAGAGGGAAGAGAGCCAATCTTCTGGAAGGTTCTGTGCACCCACGCCCAGGCTCCCCCTGGCTGGCTTGGACAGCCCTAGAGCCAGCCCCACACCTGGTGGCCAGTGGTGTCCCTCCAGCTCCAGCGCCCCCAGCCTGCTGCCACCCCTCCGCCGTTTGGCGAGATTTGCAGAGACAAGTAGTGGCAGCAGCTGCACAAGGTTCTTCTTGGCTGTACACCTTAGCTTGGGCTCGTCAGCCAGCGTCCTTGAAGTGGCAGGAGGGGGCAAGAGCAGATAACCCGCACCTCTGTCGGGGGTTGGTGGGATCTTGGGGTGGAAGGCGGGCCCTACCTTGCAGGCGTCATAGATTTCAGGAAAGCCCTGATTCACACCTCTCTAGCACTTCTGGGAGGGAAGCGTCTATTGCAGCTGGTGGTTGTTTCTGCCTAGTCAGTTCCGACTCATGACTACCCCGTGAGTGCAGAGTAGAGCTGCTCCACAGAGTTTTCAAGGCTTCTATTACAGGGGTTAAGTCCAATTTCCAGTCAGACAGTTCTGCTAGACCCTTCCCCAATCCCGGGGAACTGGCACTCTCAATAAACCATGATGCTCTGCTCCAAACACACTCGCTATACCCGTTCTGTTGCCATCCAATCGGTTCTGACTCGCAGAGACCCTGCAGGACCGAGTAGAGCTGCCCCTTAAGGTTTCCAAGGCCATAATCTTTACAGAAGCAGACTGCCACATCTTTCTCCCACAGAGTAGTTGATGGATTCGAACCACTGACCTTTGGGTTAGCAGTTGAGCACTTAACCACTGCACCATCAGGGCTCCTTCCCCAAGCACGCAGCTATCCCTGATTCTCTCCCAAGTGTTCGCTGTACAGCTAACCATTCTCATTTCCTCTGGTGATGCCAAAAGAAAGTCTTAATTAGCGCCTCTCTCTTCAACACTTGGAAACCCTGGTTAGCTCTGGTTAGCCTGACTGCTAACCAGAAGGTTGGCAGTTCGAATCCACCAGGTGCTCCTTGGAAACCCTATGGGGCTGTTCTACTCTGTCCTATAGGGTCACTATGAGTCGGAATCGGCTCGACGGCAACGGGTTGTGATGGAAGTGTGAAGACTGAATTTCTACATACATCTGGCTAGTAAATGCTCAGTAAATGTCAACTATTTTTTTTTATTATATATATATATATTTTGGTAGTGATATTACTAGCAGAGTGCCAAAAGGGCCTGTGAGTTTTAATGGCCTATGAAATGTTTTTGACACTGAAAAAACGTGCAGATGACAAAATACAAAAAGAAAAGGACAAAATCAAAATAATAATTAATCCATTCAGAAAGCTGTATAGCTCAAAAAGAAAAAGATCAAACCTCTACAGAAAAAGGTGTGAATCTGCAGAAGAGAGAATCCAAAAAGTTAACAAGCAAGAGGATAAGGTGTTCAAAAGTGACCGTAATCCGAAAAATTAAAATGAAATAGTGATGACATAACAATAAGGGTTCACTTGACACCTATTTGTGTTCCGGAGTAGAATTGCTCCATGCGGTGTCTTTGGCCGTAATCTTCACCAAAGCAGATCACCAGGCCTTTCTTCCACAGCGTCTATAGGTGGGTTTGAACCACCAACCTTTCAGTTAGTAGACAAGCACTAACAATTTGTGCTACCTTTTTACATCTACGAGACGGGCAAAAATTTTAAAACCAAAAAAAAAAAAAAACCCATTGCCGTGGAGTTGATTCCGACAAGTAGTGATCCTACAGGGTAGACCTATAGAGCCGAACTGTCCCACAGGGTTCCCCAGGCTGTAATCTTTACAGACGCAGACTGCCACGTCTGTCTTCTACAGAGCTGCTGGTGAGTTCAAACCACCGACCTTTTGGTTAGCAGCCGAGCACTTAACCGCTGCGCCACCAGGGCTCCTTGGCAAAAATAAGGCAGCTCAATGATACCGCAGGTCGGACGGGGATGTGAGGATGACATCGAAGCCGGAAGCTATGCTGAGGGCAGGGGACGGGATGGGCAGCCCTGGGGAAGGCCGCTCCAGCACTACCCCCAACGCCGATCGGAGGTCAAACCACTGTGCTCCATTGTCATTGGCTGATTTTCGAAGTCGGTCACTAGGGCTTTCTTCCCAGTCTATCTGAGTCTGGAAGCTGCACTGAAAGCTGTCCGGCATCACAGCACCACACAAGCCTCCACTGACAGACGGGTGTTGGGTGCGAATGAGGTGCTCTTGCCGGGAATCGAACCCAGGTCTTCTTCAGAGAAGGCAAGAATTCTTCCACTGAACCACCACTGCCTCCTCGGGCAACGATTCTGAGGAAATTTTCTCCCGGCCATGAGGCTTTTAGAGGACAAGTCCTTTCTCTTGACCCCCGTCCCGGTCTCTGTCAGAGCCTCCCCGGTCCAGCGGCTCAGAGAGGCCCCCAGTGAGCTCCCTCGGGCCTGCTCGCTCCCTCGCCGCCATCTTTGAAAGCCCACCAGTTCCCAGCAGCGCCGCAGCCCTTCGCCTGGCGCCTGCCTGCCTGAGGAGCCCGAAGCCGTGGTTTAATTTGTCTTCCCTCACAGGAGTGGGTATTAACAACCGCTGAAATGCAGTTTCCCGCTGTGGAGAGAGTGTCGTGAAGCCGCCTGAAGAAGGAGCGCTGCTGGTGTGCCACCACGGCAGAGACAGGGTCGGGGGAAAGAGGTGAGGGGAGCCCTGGCTCCGGGGAAGCCCCCCGCCCCACAGGCCCCTCCCCCGCACCCTCCTTAGCACCTGGGGGCTCCTCCCCACCCCCGGGCCTTCCTCAGTCAATCTGAGGCCACAAACATTGACCAGCCATTTCTCAGGGCCTCAGCTGAGCCCCCGGTGAGCCAGACCTGGGAACCCCCACCCGACCTCCAGGGGCTGCCCTGTACCGACAGAGCACAGAGGGAGAACACAAAGCAGGCCCGCGTGTCCAAAGGGCAGTGGTATAGACAGGGGGAGGGCACTGGTTAGCGGCTCAGGCCCAGGTCCACCCTGTACCTGCTGGTAACTTGGGGCAAGTTTTGCAGCCCACCCAGCCTTAGCTTCCTCGAATCAGCCACAGGCGAGGTCATGCGAATGGGGCGGAGGATGGTGTTGGGTGCTGCCAAGTTGATTCTGACTCATAAGGACCCCATGTGACAGAGAAAACTGCCCCATCCTGGGCCGTAATCTTTACAAGAACAGATCCTTCTTCCACAGAGCCGCTGAGTGGGTTCAAACCACCAACCTTTCAGTTAGCAACCGAGCACATCACCACTGTGCCACCAGGGCTCTTTATGCCTACCCTAGGGCCTAGCAATTCTGCTTTTAGGATTATACCCTAGAAGAGTGAGAGCGTGTGCCCACAGGAAGACATACGCAAGTATGTTCCTTGCAGCTTTACTCAGTTGCCAAAAAAAAAAGGGAAACAGCCTAAATGACAGTCAACAGGACAATGGATAAATTGTGGTATAAATACCTACACAATGGAACGATCTCCTGCTACAGGCAACAACTGGAAGAATCTCACAGACGTGGTGAGTGAAAGACGCCAGACCCAAAAGACTGCAGTCAGTGTGATTCCGGGTACATAATGCACAAAACCGGTAAAACCGGACAACCGTCAGAATAGTGGTTACCTCTGGAGTACCCCGGTGGTGCATGAGGGTAACCTGCTCCACTGCGGAGCGAAAGGTTGGATGTTCGAGTCTACCCAGAGGTGCCTCAGAAGAAAGGCCTGGCAATCTACTTCCGAAAAACCAGCCACTGAAAACTGTGTGGAGCACAGATCTACTCACACACGGTTCTGTGTCACACACATGGGATCTCAGCGTTTCGAGGGCAGGTCCTGTTCTCAGAGCTCGGTCCCTCTCATGCCTAAAATAGGCCCTGTCACATAGTAGGTGCCCAATACTGTTAACCAGTGACCTGACTCAGCAATATACTCCGAGCCAATGAATTGAATTCTTTGGAATTCATGAGGCAAAGTTACATTCAGCTAGGCCGTGGTACCGAGGCCAAGACACTTGAGTTTAGGGTTGTACGTGAGTTCCAGACAGGCTTGCCACATTCTTGCTGGGTGACCTTGGACAAGTGCCACAACCTCTCTGAGCCTCAGAGCGAATGATAACGTCCATCTCGGGAGGCTCTGTAGGAGTCCATAACAGAAAGCTTATCCAGGACCCAGCCCAGACTGGCGCATAGTTAGCGCTCACAAAGCAGAACTAAATAAATGGAGACAGCCAGAGCAATGCTTTTAAAAATGTCGTTAAAATTCTGCCTTGCTCTTTATTCCCTATAATTGTCACACAGAGAATTTAGAAATTATTAGTCACATTGGCAGCAATCCCCCTTCCCAGCCCACTGGCGCATCAGAAGGGTGCCGTGGCACACTGAGAGCTGTGAATGGCGTGAGGTTTAAAACGAGCCGCACGCAGCTCACCAGCTCACGGGCGGGCTGTTCTCTCCATCTCCCGAGAAAGGCAGTGACTCAGGCATGAGTGATGGCTACAGATGCCTTCCCAGAAAGGATCACTGTCCTTTGTTCTAAGAGTTGACTCATGTGCCCCACGCTACTCGCCTCTATAATTCTTAAGGAAGCTCCGCAAGGAATCGGATAGGAGAGGGAGTGGTGGGCCTTTCTCTGCTCCCTCAGGGGGTATTTAGCAGTAATGGCTCCATTTCTCCACCCTCCCCCATTCCTCCACCCTCCCCCATTCCTCCACCCTTTGCAATGGAATTTGCTACTCCTCCCTTTGAGAGATACAGCCTCTAGCCACCCTCTCCCTGGGACGTCCACCATCGTCTGTTGGTTTGTTGCACTGTGGTGGCTTGCATGTTGCCGTGATGCTGGAAGCTGTGCCGCCCATATTTCAAATACCAGCAGGGTCACCTGTGGTGGACAGGTTTCAGCAGAGCTTCCAGACTAACACAGGCTAGGAAGAAAGGCCTGGCAATCTACTTCTGAAAATCAGCCAATGAAAGCCCTCTGGAATATTGTCCGATATCGTGCTGGAAGATGAGCCCCATAGGTTGGAGGCTCTCAAAATACGCCATGGCCAAAACAACGGACTCGAGCATACCAACGACCATGACGATGGCACAGGACGGGGCAGTGTTTTGTGCTGTTGTGCACGGGGTCACCATGAGTCAGGACTGACTGGACCGCCACTAACGACCCTGGGATCTGGCCAGGCCATGTGACTCGTTTTGGCTGACTGACTGTGGAAGAAGTGCCAGCGTGCCTGCTCCAAGCCCAGGTCCAAGGAGCCTCACCTGCTCCCACATGCTCTTTGGGCCCCAACACCTCCATGGGAACAACCTGGGCTGGCTGCTAAGGGAGGAGAGACCATGGGGCACCGAGTCAGCCCAGCTGTCCCCGTCTAAGCCCCACAGATATGAGGGAGCAGGCCAGATTGGCCAAGCTGCAGGCGGACCACAGATGCATGAGGTAGCCCAGCCAAGAGTGGAAGAACCGTCCCGCTGAGCTGTCGCTTCATAGCAAAAACACACGGTGTGGTTTTCTGAGCCACTGAGTGTTGGGGCTGTTTGTTAGCTACAGCTGACTGATACACTTGTTCCCTGAGAACAGCCTTGGTCCTCCCCACTAAGTGCAGTCAGGTGTGGGGGCTCAGAGGCCCAGTCCCTGGCTCCCCTCCCTTACCTGTGCCTGCCCCAAGCCCCCAACAGCTGGATCTGCCTCTGGCTCCCCTTCCTTACCTGTGCTAGCCCCAAGCTTCCAACAGTTGGCTTTGCTAGCTAGTCCAGCAGGAAACCCAGGAAGCCACTCGGGCTGACCCAAGGTCTGTAGCACCAACTTTCATCCAAAACCAAAACCCACTGCCATTGAGTAGATTCCAATTCATAGTGACCCTATGGGACAGAGTAGAACTGCCCCAAAGAGTTTCCAAGGAGCGCCCGGTGGATTTGAACTGCCGACCTCTTGGTTAGCAGCTGTAGCACTTAACCATTACGCCACCAGGGTTTCCCACTTTCATCCACAGCCCATAATATTCCCAGACTTCTGCCCCATATTCCCAGAGACTCTGCTTTGAGCTGCAGCCTCCTTCCTGAGCCCAGCCTGGTGACTGAGCACTCCATCCGTGTTGAGTGATGCTGGAGAGGGGACCACTGGTGCTCCCTGGCCTGTGGACTCACTGGCAGCTGACCGCTGCCATGGATGATGTCTGCTGGAGGAGCTCAGAGGGCCCCGCCAGAGTGTCTACCACCTGCGACGGAAGCCGGCAGAGGCCCTGCTCAGGCAGATCACCCGAGAGCCTGCTGCAGTTATCCAGGCCCAACGTCTGCCTGCTGCGCCCACGCCCTAGATGGCCCTCCAGGCACTGAGCCTGACCCAACTTTGCCCGCTTTGCCCCTGAATGTCCTGCCTGCCTACCATGGCAGCTGAGCAGCCCTCTCCACTCCCTGGATGAGGAGGGCTGTGATCTACTCAGTGTCAGCTCATTCTCTCCCTCCTCTCACCCCCAAGACCACCCTGACAGCGCTCCTGCTAAGCTCACTGCTGTCCTGATCAGAGCCGCTGCCCACCGGGTGCTCAGCGCACCAGCACAGGGTGGGGCTGCAGCACAGGACCTCGCTGGGCTCAGCCACACCCCCTAGAGGTGGGCACTGTGCTGACCCTCTTCCCAGGTGAGGAAATCGGGGTGCAGAAGAGTTAAGTCACCAGGGTGATGGTTTTCCAGGCCTGAGGGGGTTCCTGAGACACGTTCCTGTTATAGGGTGTACTGTGTCCCCCCAAAAATGTGTGTTGAAGCCTGTTGTGGATTGAATTGTGTCCCTCAAAAATGCGCATTAACTTGGTTATGCCATGATTCCCAGTATTGTGTGGTTGTCCACCATTTTGAGATTACCCTGTGTGTTGTAAATCCTAACCTTTATGATGTTAATGAGGCAGGATTAAAGGCAATTATGTTAATAAGGCAGGACTCAGTCTATAGGATTAGGTTGTGTCTTGAGTCAATCTCTTTTGAGATATAAAAAAGAGAAGCGAGCAGAAAGGAGAAGGACATCGTTACCACCAAGCAAGAAGAGCCAGGAGCAGAGTGTGTCCTTTGGACGCAGGGTCCCTGTACTGAGAACTCCTAGACCAGGGGAAGATTGATGACAAGGACCTTCCCCACAGAGCTGACAGAGAAAGAAGGCCTTCCTCTGGAGCTGGCGCCCTGAATTCGGACTTCTAGCCTCCTAAACTGTGAGAGAATAAACTGCTGTTTGTTAAAGCCACCCACTTGGGGTATTTCTGTTATAGTAGCACAAGATAACTAAGAAAAAGTCCTAACCCCGGAACCTCAGAATGAGACCTTATTTAGAAATAGGGTCTTTGCAGATGTAATTAGTTAAGATAAGGTGACACTGGAGTAGGACAGGTCCTAATTCAATACGACTGGTGTCCTTACATGAAGAGAAGAAGAGACAGACATGGACACACACAGGGAGAGTCCATGTGAGGATGTGGGCAGAGACTGGAGCGATGCAGCCACAAGCCAAGAACGCCTGGGGCCACCAGAAGCTGGAAGAGACAAGGCAGCATTCTCCCCTAGAGCCTTCAGAGGGAGCATGGCCCTGCTGACACCCTGATTTCATCCTTTCAACCTCCAGAACTTCAAGACGATCAACTGTTTTCATCCCCCAGTTTGTGGCGCTTGGTTGCAGCAGCCGCAGAAAGCTGATAGGCCTTCCTGGGGACAGGTGGGCCCAGGGTCTGAGCTGGACAGAACTTGGCCATTGGGAGAGTGTTCCAGTCACACGGGGTGGAAGGTTTGACTTTAAAGGACCGTCACTTCTGCACTCCCTCCTTCTCCCTAGTAATAGCTTACTTCCCGGACGCCTCGGTCATCTTCCGTCATCTCCATATTGCAGAATGCAGCAGGCATGAAATAAAAATGTCAACTAGCTCGTTAATAATGTCTACATGGATTACGTGTTGAATGGATAATATTTTGTATGTGTTGAGTTAAATAAGCTTAAGATTCAAATTGATTTCACCTGATTTTTCCCCCTTTCTTTAATGTGACTACTAAAAAAAAATCTAAACCAGTTGCTACGGAGTCGATTCCCACTCCTGGCAACCCCAGGTGTGCCCGAGTAGAACTGTGCTCTGTAGGGTTTTCAGCGGCTGGACTGTCAGAAGTAGATTGCCAGGCCTTTCTTCTAAAGTACCTCTGGGTAGACTCAAACCACCGACCTTTCTGCTAGCAGCCGAGCGCTTGGCCGTCTGCGCCACCCAGGAACTGAATGTGACTACCAGGCTATTTTAAGTGACCCACGTGGCTGCCATTACATTTCCGGTGGACAGTGCCACACTTGGCACAATAAATCTTTCTCACCTGCTTTTGCCTGAAATTCATATAAATGAGACAAAACCTTTTCCCCACAACTAAGGCTAAAGACCAATCCTAGGAAGCAGAGAGGACTTTGTTTGAAGTCTGGCAGTCAGAATTGTATTTATATTTCTTGTGTCAACACAAACTGTTTGTTTGAACTCTCCCCTCCCGGGTTCCCGAGGGTCCCTGAGGAACAGGGGCCGCCAGTTTGTGCGGTGTTTGCATTTCCGAAGCCTGCAGAGTTTGGCTTCCTGCTCAGTGAGGGGCTCGGCTCTCTAATATTCTTATCCGCTGCCCTTGCAAATGAGGTGCAGGGTCTAAGGATGTTAGCAAAAGCTCCTCACTCGCAATCAAATGGCAACGGCCCTCCAGGAAGTGATTTTCTCACTATTGACACAGTAGCTTCCATGATCTCTGGTGGACAGCCACACACACACACACACACACACGGGTGTGTACACACAGATACACACAAACACACACGTGCACACACAAACATGTTTTTTTTGTTGTTGTTAGGTGCCATCAAGTCAATTCCGACTCAGTTGTACCCTATGTACAACACGACGAAACACTTCCCAGTCCTGTATCATCCTCACAATCGTTGCTGTGTTTGAGCCCATTGTTGCAGCCACTGTATCAATCCATTTCATTGACGGTCTTCCTCTTTTTCTCTGATCCTCTATTTTACCAAGCATGATGTCCTTCTCAGGGACTAGTCCCTCCTGATAACATGTCCAAAGTATGTGAGACACAGTCTCGCCATCTTTGCTTCAAAGGAACATTCTGGCACACAAACATATGCACACAAAACACACGTGTGTACACACAAACATACACATACACACATATACACACAAACACACACGTGTGTGCATACACAAACATACACACACATGCATACACATATACGTACATACATACAAATACACACGCAAACACACACCTCCATAGAAGAAATACGTGAAATGCGTGCTTTCAGTAACAATCTATACACTGAGTTTGCTTTTTTTTTTTTAGGTGAAAATTTTGGGTCTCAATCAATAAAACCAAAGTCCAATTCCTGAGAAATCTATGACTGCTAATTAAAATCATCTTTATCAAACCAACATATAAAGGATTAATCTTTTGATCCTACTACTCATTGCTGATGGGTTATTTTCTTTTAGTTTGTTTTAAAACTGCACCTCTCTGGCTGTGATGGCTCTGTGGAGCCCTTGAGCTACCTGGTTTCCTCAGACACAGACACGCCCATGCACAGAACACCTCACACACTGAGGGCGACTCGGAGCTCCACAGGGGACGTCTGATCTCCCTCCTACCAACATCACTTGGCACTTCCTCCTGAGAGACACCCTCCTTGGGATGTGGAGGTCATTAAGGCTGAAATGTGCTTATAGAGAAAACACCTGCATTAGGTGAGCTTCACTGGCCGTGAGGTTGATGCTAATGAATCAACCATATATATTAAATAACCGAAAAACAAACCAAAAAAGGTGTCTTTAAACAGAAACACACATAAAACAAGGTCACGTATTGATAGATTGACAAAAGTATTGTGATTAGAGGCTCGCAGGAACCTAACTTTGTATTCTGCCTAGGAGCAAATGTCTGTGTTCACAAATTCAGTATTCTTGGTGCCTTTATAGAATAGTTACTGTTGTTAGGTGCCATCTAGTCAGTTCCAACTCAGCAATCCTGTGTACAACAGAACGAAACACTGCCTGGTCCTGTACCATCCTTACAATCCTTGTTATGCTTGAGCCCATTGTTGCATCTATCCAAGTAAAATGAAATCCTTGACAACGTCAATCTTTTCTCCGTTTATCATGATGTGTCTTATTGGTCCAGTTGTGAGGATTTTTGTTTTCTTTATGTTGAGGTGTAATCCATACCGAAGGCTGTGGTCTTTGATCTTCATCAGTAAGTGCTTCAAGTCCTCTTCACTTTCAGCAAGCAAGGTTGTGTTATCTGCATAAAGCAGGTTGTTAATGAGTCTTCCTCCAATCCTGATGCCCCGTTCTTCATATACCCCAGCTTCTTGGATTATTTGCTCAGCATACAGATTGAATAAGTATGATGAAAAAATACAACCCTGACGCACACCTTTCCTGACTTTAAACCAGTCAGTATCCCCTTGTTCTGTTTGAATGACTGCCTCTTGATCTATATACAGGTTCCTCATGAGCACAATTAAGTGTTCTCAAATTCCCATTCTTGCCATGTTATCCGTAATTTGTTATGATCCACACACCTGAATGCCTTTGCATAGTCAATAAAACACAGGTAAACATCCTTCTGGTATTCTCTGCTTTCAGCCAGGATCCATCTGACATCAGCAATGATATCCCTGGTTCCACATCCTCTTCTGAATGTGGCTTGACTTTCTGGCAGTTCCATGTCGATATACCGCTGCAACCATTTCTGAATTACCTTCAGCAAAATTTCACTTGCATGTGATATTGATGATATTGTTCAATCATTTCCACATTCAATTGGATCACCTTTCTTTGGAATGGGCATAGATATGGATCTCTTCCAGTCAGTTGGCCAGGAAGCTGTCCTCCAAATTTCTTGGCATAGACGAGTGAGCATCTCCAGCACTGCATCCGTTTGTGGAAACATCTCGAATGGTATTCCATCAATTCCTGGAGCCTTGTTTTTTGCCAATGCCTTCTGTGCAGCTTGGACTTCTTCCTTCAGTACCATAGGTTCTTGATCATATGCTACTCCTTGAATTGGCTGAATGTTGACCAATTCTTTTTGGTACCATGACTCTGTGTATTCCTTCCACCTTCTTTTGATGCATTCTGCACTGCTCAACATTTTGCACATAGAATCCTTCAATAGTGCAACTTGAGGCCTGAACACCTTCTTCAGTTCTTTCAACTTTAGAAATGCCAAGCATATTCTTTTCTTTTTGTTTTCTAACTCCAGGTCTTTGCACATTTCATCATAAGACTTTCCTCTGTCTTCTCAAGCAGCCCTTTGAAATCTTCTGTTCAGCTCTTTTACTTCATCATTTCTTCCATTCACTTTACTCTGTGTTCAACAGCAAGTTTTAGAGTCTCTTCTGACATCCATTTTGGTCTTTTCTTTCTTTTTAGTCTCTTCTGACATCCATTTTGGTCTTTTCTTTCTTTCTTGTCTTTTTAATGATCTCTTCCTTTCTTCATGTATGATGTCCTTGATGTCATTCCACAACTTGTCTGATCTTCAGTTATTAGTGTTCAGTGTGTCAAATCTATTCTTGTAATGATCTCCAGATTCAGTTGGGATACATTTAAGTTTGTACTTTGGCTCTCATGTACTTGCTTTAATTTTCTTCAGCTTCAACTTGAACTTACATATAAGCAATTGGTGGTCTGTTCCACAGTTGGCCCCTGGCCTTGTTCTGCCTGATGATATTGAGCTTCTCCATCGTCTGTTTATGCAGATGTAGTCTATTTGGTTCCTGTGTATTCCATCTGGTTAGATCCACTTGTATAGTTACTGTTTATGTTGTTGAAAAAAGGTATTCCAATTAATAGGTCATTGGTCTTTATGTAACTACCAGAAATAACCAGAATCGACTGTAAGTCCCAAACATTGCATAAGACATGGTTATACTAAAAATTATTTGTTGTTTATCAAAAACTCAAATTTAACACTGTGTCCTATATTTTATCCAGCAATTCTGGCAGGGATGGAGCAGAGAGTCAACCGGTCAGACTTCTCTCTCCTCCTGTTCTCCTATCTCCTGCCAGTGCCCTCTATTGGCCAAACTGAAGTGAGAGCCAGAGGGAAAGAGTTTGACGCCAATTACAGGGATCAGCCTCCAGGGCACAGGGAAGGAGAAGAAGGATGGGAAGTGGGCTGAAGGGGTAACAAGGAGTACCCATCACAGGGTGTTGTAAGGAGGACAAGGAATACCCATCACAGAGTGTTGTAAGGAGGACAAGGAATACCCATCACAGGGTGTTGTAAGGAGGACAAGGAATACCCATCACAGGGTGTTGTAAGGACAAGGAATACCCATCACAGGGTGTTGTAAGGAGTAACAAGGAACACCCATCACAGGGTGTTGCAAGGAGTAACAAGAAACACCCATCACAGGGTGTTGTAAGGAGTTAACAAGGAATACCCATCACAGGGTGTTGTAAGGAGGACAAGGAATACCCATCACAGGGTGTCGTAAGGAGGACAAGGAATACCCATCACAGAGTGTTGTAAGGAGGACAAGGAATACCCATCACAGAGTGTTGTAAGGACCGGCTGCCCAAGGTCAGCTCATCACAGCGGTCAGAGGAGGCCAAAAGAATGAAGACACCCCATCCCATAGCAAACATGCTGTGGGTCCTGGCAGCCACTTAACCTCTCTTAGCTCAGTTTCCATGTCAATAGAAGGGGGAAGATGTTAGGCTAGGTTTATTTCTAAGGTTCTTTCTCATTTTGATGTTCTATGATTTTTTAATGGCAACAAAGGAAACCTGTGACCTATTTATTTACTTTTTTAAATCCTTGGGAATCTGACTTTATGGCTGACTGGGACCACCACAGCCCCTTCCCAGGGAAGGTCCTGACCAGGACTTGATGGCAATGACCTAGAATCATCAAGAAGAACAGGAATACTACCCAAGACCCTCTGTTTGCGAATGAAGGAAAGTGTGCTATGCGCTTTAGAAAGGCTTCCATCTAAAGAGTTAAAATGCAACAGGGTGTCAGTCCTCAAAGGAGGATCCTTCAGTTATCCAGAAAATTCACTGGTGGAAGATGCGTCAATTTCTCAGGACGCTGGACGGGAGAAGTTTGACTGTAACTACATTGGCTCCATGAAAAGTGCTTGTAAAAATTAATCATAAAAATCAGTTTGTGTCCAGCACACATCGTCATACATTGTGTGTTAAAATAATCAATACTTACTAGGTTCCATGACTCTAAGAAGTCAAATATCCCATATTTCCTTTCACATCTTTACACATCATTTTTCTTCCAAATGCCTTCTTCTTCTCTTCCCAGATCTTTCCTGAAGATTGGAGAGGTTAGGATGACTTTCATTAATTTACTTGCTCACCTCAGAAAGCAAGATTCTTCTTCTTTGTCTAAGAGAAGAGTTGAGTCCTTCTTCCCAAAGGCAGGGAGCGCTGACAGGGGGCTCCGGTCTGTCCCTTGGTGTGGTGTGATGTCACCCTTCTGTCATGGGAGGAGTTTTCCCACAGGGCTAAAACCATTCCACAGCATTAAGAACCTCCTTGGTCTGTGCTGGGGGCAGCAGGGTGCACTGATGTGAGAACCGTCCCTACCTTTAAAATTTTTAAATAACAGTTCCACCACGCATCTGTCTGTTTGTTGTACTGTGGTGGCTTATGTGATGCTGTGATGCTGGAAGCTATGCCGCCAAGATTTCAAATACCAGTGGGGTCACCCATGGTGGACAGGTTTCAGAAGAACTTCCAGACTAAGACAGACTAAGAAGAAAGGCCTGGTGATCTACTTCCAAATATCAGCCAATGAAAACCCTACAGGTCGCGACAGAACATTTTCTGATACAGTGCTGGAGGATGAACCACCTACGTTGGAGGCACTCAGAATACAGTGGCCACAACAACGGACTCAAGCATACCTACAGTCATGAAGATGTTATGGGACCGGCGACGTTTCATTCTGCTGTACACGGAGTTGCCATGAGTAGGAGCCCACACAATGGCAATTAACAACACACAAAGAACAGAGAAACAATGGCCCATCCAAAGGAACATGACAACAGGAGTGAAAGCCCATCTAGGGATGACCGACCAATGAGGGGAAGAAAGAAACAGAATATAACGCAACACTAAACACAATTAAAAAACTAAGGAAAAATACAGACAAAAAGCTAAAAGAAATAAGGAAAACAATGCAAAAACAAAGTGAGGATCAAAAGAAGAGATATTGCAACTGAAAGGGACAATAATTGAAATAAGCAACACAATAGAAGGACTACCAACAAATTTAATCAGGGAGAAGGAAGAATCCACAAATTAGAGGATAACCAAAAAAACCAAACCCAGTGCCGTCGAGGCGATTCCAACTCATAGCGAACCTATAGGACAGAGTAGAACTGCCCCATAGAGTTTCCAAGGAGCGCCTCATGGATTCGAACTGTCAGCCTCTTGGTTAGCAGCTGTAGCACTTAACCACTATGCCACCAGGGTTTGATGGTTAAAATTACAGATGGTGAAGAGCAACAAGAACTGAGGCTCCAGAAGGCTGTGCACAGTTCAATGGAATCACAGACAACCAGGGACCTAATATACGCATCATGGGAATCCCAGGAGATGAGGAAGGGAAAGGGACAGAAAGAATGAAGAAATAATCACAGAAAATTTCCCCAATCTAACAAAGGACCCGAATCTACAAATCCAAGAAGCTCAAAGAACCCCAAGTAGGATAAACCCAAAGAGATCTACACCAAGACACACCATAGTTTAAAAAAAACCAAACCCATTGTCATCGAGTGGGTTCTGACTCATAACAACCCTACAGAACAGAGTAGAACTGCCCCGTAGGGTTTCCAAGGAGTAGCTGGTGGACTCAAAGTGCCAGTTTTTTAGTTAGCAGCTGAGCTCTTAACCACTGTGCCACCAGGGCTCTACATCATAGTTAGGCTCTCAAAATTTAAAGATAAAGAGAGAATCCTGAAAACAGTGAGAGAGAAGCAAACAGTCACATACAAAGGATCCCCAGTAAGAATAAATGCTGATTTTTCCTCAGAAGCATTGGAGGCCAGAAGGCAATGGAATGATACATTTAAAGTGCTGAAAGAAAAAAAAAACTGTCAACCAAGAATACTATACACAGCAAAACTATCCTTCAAGAATGAGGATGAAATTCAAACATTCCCAGACAAACAGAAGCTTAGAGAGTTTATATTCACCAGACTGGTCCTACAAAAAATACTAATGGGATTTCTGCAGATGGAAGGGAAAAGACACTAGAAAGTAATTCAAAGCTATACATAAAAAAGAAAGATCCATGATAAGGAAAAATGCATGGACAAGTATAAGGGCTAGTGACAAGGTATTCATGCTTGGTAATTCTAAATGTTTTGTCCTTCATGTTTTTAATAACAAATATATAAAAAGCAAGGATAAAACTCTGTTATTAAAAAAAAAAAAAAAACCCGTTGCCATCGAATTAATTCTGACTCATAGCAACCCTATAGGACAGAGTAGAACCGCCTCACAGAGTTTCCAAGGAGCACCTGGTGAATTCGAACTGCCGACCTTATAGTTAGCAGCCATAGCTCTTAACCACTACTCAACCAGGGTTTCCAAACTATGTTATAGGGCACATGAAATATAAAGTCGTAATTAGTAATAACAACAAAAGGGAGGGAGAAGAATGGTATAGATACAGAATTTCTTGTATGTTACCGAAGTTAAGTTGGTACCAACTTACCCTAGAATGTTATAAATACAAGCTCTTAAATGTAATGTTCATGATAACCACTAAGAAAATACATTAAAAAAAAAAAAACACAAAAGGAAAGGAAAAGGAAAACCAAAAAGGCTCACTGCAAGAAGCCAACAAAACACAAAAACAAGCAGTACTCAAGGACAAAGATAAAGAAAGCTTAAGACACACAAAAAAACAACAAAATGGCGGAAGTAAGTCCCTTCTTATCAGTAATTACAGTGAATGTAAATGGACTAAGTGCTCCAATCAAAAGCCAGAGAGTGGAAGAATGGATTAAAAAAATACAATCCAGCTATATGGTGTTTACAAGAGGCACACCTTAAAACCAAGGACACAAATAAGTTGAAAGTGAAAAGACGGAGAAAAAATTCCATGCACGTAATAACCAAAGGACAGCTGGGGTGGCAATCTTAATATCAGAAAAAGTAAACTTTAAGACAAAATATGTCCAAAGAGATAAAGATGGACATTATCTAGTGACGAAAGTGTCAATCAAGAAGATCTAACAATCATAAATATATATGCACCCAACATTGGGGCACCTAAATACATAAAGCAAACACTGAAAGAATTGAAGGGAGAAATAGATAATACGACAGTAATTACTGGAGACTTCAATACACCACTTTCAATATTGGACAGAACATCTAAAAAGATAAAAAAGAAAACAGAGGACCTGAATGACACTATAAACCAGCTAGACTTAACAGACATATATATAACACTCCACACAAAAACTACACAATATACTTTCTACTCCAGTACACACGAATTATTCTCCAGGACAGACCACATTTTAGGCCACAAAGCAAGTCTTGATTAATTTAAAAAGATTTAAACCATGCAAAGTATGTTCTCTGACCACAACGAGGTGAAGCTAGAAATCAGTTAACAGGAAAAAAAAAAAAAACCTGAAAAATACACGAACGTATGGAAATTAAACAACACACTATTAAACTACCAATGGGTCAAGGAAGAAATCAAAAGAGGAATCATAAATTTCTTAGAGTCAAATGAAAATGAAAGCACAAGGTACCAAAACTTATGGTTTGCAGGGAAGGTAGTGCTCAGAGGGAAACTTACAGCAATAAATGTCTACATAAAAAAAGATCTCAAATTCACAGCCTAACCTGAGAACTCCAGGAACGAGAAAAAGAAGAGCAAACTAAGCCTAAACCTACTGGAAGAAGATAAAAATAACAAAGATCAGAGCAGAAATAAATGAAATTGAAAACAGAAAAACAATAGAAGGAATCAATAAATCCAGAAGTTGGTTCTTTGAAATGATTGATAAAATTGACAAACCCTTAGCTAGACTGACAAAGAAAAGATGTAAATAACCAAAATGAAACAGGGGACATTACAACTGATCTGATAGAAATAAAGAGAATTATGATAGATTATGAACAACTGTATGGCAACAAACTGGACAACTAGATGAAAGTGAGAAACTCTTAGAAGCACACGACCTACCCAAACCGGCTGAAGAGGAAATAGAAAGTCTCAACAGACCCATAACAAGTGAAGAGACTGAATCAGTGATCAAAAACCTCCCAACAAAAAAAAAAGTCCTGGACCAGATGGCTTCACTGGAGAATTCTACCAAACACTTAGAGAAGAATTGACACCAACACTGTTTAAATTCTTCCAAAAGATAGATAAGGAAGGGATACGCCCTAATTCATCCTACAAAGCAAACATAACCCTGAGACCCACAAGACACCACAAGAAAAGAAAGCTACAGGCCAGTATCTCTTATGAATATAGATGTAAAAATCCTCAACAAAATACCAGTGAACAGAATCCAACAGTTTATTAAAAGAGTCATACACCATGGCCAAGTGGGATTTATTCCAGGAATGTAGGGATAGTTCAACATTGGAAAATCAATCAATGTAATACATGACATCAACAGAACAAAAGAAACACACAGTCATCTCTATGAATGCTGAAAAAGCATTTGATAAAATCCAATACCCTTTCTTGATGAACACCCTTAAGAAGATCGGAATAGAAGAGAAATTCCTCAATGTGATTTAGGGCACATATGAAAAGCCAACAGCCAACACTGTACTTAATGGAGAGAGACTGAGAGATTTCCCCTTGAAATCAGGAACAAGACAAGGGTGCCACTCTCACCACTTCTATTCAGCATTGTGTTAGAAGTCCTACCCAGAGCAATAAGACAAGAAAAAGAAATAAAAGGTATCCAGATTGGAAAAGAAGAAGCAAAATTATCTCTATTCATAGATGATATGATCCTATATTTAGAACATCCCAAAGAGTTCACAAGAAAATTTCTAGAGCTAATAGAGGAATTTAGCAAAGTTGCAGGGTATGAGGTCAACAAACAAAAATCAGTTGGGTTTCTACACATCAGCAATAAGAAATACGAGAGGGAAATTAGGGAAACCATTCCATTTACAATAGCATCTAAGAGATTAAAATACCTAGGAACAAATCTAAGCAGGGACTTGAAGGACTTACACAATGAAAACTATAAAAACTGCTGAAAGAGATTAAGGAAGGCTTAAATAAATGCAAAGATGTTCTGTGCTCATGATTGGAAGACTTAATATTGTTAAGATGTCAATATTACCCAAAGCAATCCACAGATGCAAGGCACTCCTGATCAAAATTCCAGCAGCTTTCTTTACAGAGATAGAAAAAACCAATCCTCAGCTCTGTATGGAATGGCAAGAGGCTGCAAATGGCTAAAAAATGTTGAAAGAGAAGACCAAGGTAGGAGGACTCACACTTCCTGGTTTTAAAACACAGCTACAGTACCATATTTTTACACAAATAATGCTCACCTTCTGCATTGGTTTGTCGGCCATGTCTTCCCTCCTCGAGGCACCCTTACAAGCATTGCCATGCCAATCCTCTTCCACATATTGCTGCTAAAAAAAAAAAAAATATATTAGCATTGCGCACTTTTGCTAACAACCTGTGTTACGCAGATGACACAATCTTTCTTGCTGAAAGTGAAGAGGGCTTGAAGCGCTTACTGATGAAGCTCAAAGACCACAGCTTTCAGCATGGATTATACCTCAACATAAAGAAAATAAAAATCTTCACAACTGGATCAATAAGCAACGTCATGATACACGGGGAAAAGACTGAAGTTGTCAAGGATTTCATTTTACTTGGATCCACAATCAACAGCCATGGAAGCAGCAGTCAAGAAATCAAAAGACGCATTGCATTGGGCAAATCTACTGCAAAGGACCTCTTCAAAGTGTTGAAGAGCAAAGATGTCACCCTGAAGACTAAGGTGCACCTGACCCAAGCCATGGTATTTCCAATTGCATCATATGCATGTGAAAGCTGGACAATGAATAAGGAAGACCAAAGAAGAACTGACACCTTTGAATTGTGGTGTTGGCGAAGAATATTGAATATCCCATGAACTGCCAAAAGAATGAACAAATCTGTCTTGGAAGAAGTACAACCAGAATGCTCCTTAGAAGGCAGGGTGGTGAGACTTCGTCTCACATACTTTGCACATGTTATCCTGAGGGGACAGACCCTGGAGAAGGACATCATGCTTGGTAAAGTAGAAGGTCATCAAAAAAGAGGAAGACCCTCAACAAGATGGACAGACACAGTGGCTGCAACAATGGGCTCGAGCATAACAAAGACTGTGAGGATGGCACAGAGCCCGGCAGTGTTTCATTCTGTTGTACACAGGACGACTATGAGTCAGAACCAACTCAATGGCACCTGACGACACGTTGTACACCTGTAAAACGATGATTTGGCAGAAGTCATATATGATAGATGTATTTACAACAACAAAAAGAGTGGCTGCTGAGGCTGCTTACGTACAACCAAACACCTCATGGAATTTGGGTCCTTGGTTTGGAGGATTAGGGTCATGGTTTCATGGGACATCTCAGTTAATTGGCCTAATAATGTGCTTAGTTCTTTTGTTCTGCCTCCTAGTTCATTCTGTAGGGCCTGGGGTCTTAAAAGCTTGCAAGCAGTCATCCACATCACAACAATTGGTTTCTATTCACCTGAAGCAACAGAGGAAGGAGAGTCAGGCATAGGAGGAGGAAATGGAATGTGTAGCTAATTGCCTCCACGAACAACTGCCTCCTTTGTCAGGAGATCAGAAGAACTGCATGGTGCCCAGCTGCCGTCACTGAACATTTTGATCAGATTCCATAGAAGGATCCTGAGCAAAAAGGGGAAAATGCGGAACAGAATTTCAAATTCTGATGAACACTAGACTTTCTGGAGCCCTGAAACTATTGCCCTGAGATAATCTTTAAACCTCGAACCAAAAATATCCCCGGAAATCATCTTAAAACCGAACGATAGTTTAGCTTAACTACGAAAAAAGGTCTGCCTTAAGCATTACGCTCTTTAAGGAACTATCTATATGGAATCAAATTGACAACAGCAACTCGAATATAGCATTCTGGCTGTATTTCTTCTAAGACGGATTTGTTCATTCTTCTGGAAGTCCATGGTATATTCAATATTCTTCACCAACACCATAATTCAAAGGCATCGAATCTTCTGTCGTCCTTACTCATCATTGAGCTTTCAAATGCATATGAAGCAATTGAAAATAGCATGACTTAGTAATGGACCACAATTACCACGGCCTCCACCAGGCTGAGTCCAGCACAACTAGATGGTATCCAGCTACCACTGCTCTGACAGAGCTGGAGAAAAATGCAGGACAAAATTCTGACTCACAAAAAAAAAGTCCAGACTTACTGGCCTGACAGAGACTGGAGAAACCCTGAAAGTATGACCCCTGGACACTCTTTTAGCTCGGTAATGAAGTCACTCCTGAGGTTCACCCTTCAGCCAAAGAATAGACAGGCCCATAAAACAAAGCGAGACTAAAGGGGCACACCAGCCCAGGGGCAAGGACTAGAAGGCAGAAGGGGACAGGAAAGCTGGTAATAGGGAGCCCAAGGTCGAGAAGGGAAAGTGTTGACATGTCATGGGGTTTGCAACCAATGTCCCAAAACAATATGTGTACTAACTGTTTAATGAGAAGCTAGTTTGTTCTAAAGAACAATTAGAAAAAGAAAATACCATGGCTTGGTTCAGGCACATTTTAGTCCTCAAAATGACATCTTTGCTTTTGAAGGCTTTAAAGAAGTCTTTTGCAGCAGATTTGCCCAATGCAGTATGTAAAGATTAACAGTGTTGGAAACCCTGTGGGGCAGTTCTGCTCTGTCCTGTTGGGTTTCTACGAGTGGGAATCGGCTCAATGGTAATGAGTGTTTGGTTGCAACAGCAGGGCACAGGCTGACACCCTGGCACTGTGATAGGTGCTTTCCTCATACTGCTTCCTCTAATCCCCACACCCTATTGCCGTCCAGTCGATTCTGATCCATAAGGACCCTACAGGACAGAATAGAACTGCCTCATAGGGTTTCTAAGGCTGTAATCTTTACAGAAGCAGATTGTCATATCTTCTTACTGTGGAGCGGCTGGTGGTCGAACTGCCGACCTTTCAGTTAGCAGCCAAGCGCTTAACCGCTGCATCACCAGGGCTCCTTATGCAATAATAGGCACCATTTTATAAGACGAAAAATCTGGGGCTTTAAAAGAGTTCGTTCCTCCCGATTACCCAGCTGATAAGGGATAGAGCCCCGTGCACAACGGAACAAAGCCCTGCCCAGCCCTGCGCCATCCTCATGCCACCTGGTCCTGCGCCATCCCTGTGACCAGCTGCAGGTCGGACTGCTGTGATCCACAGAGTTGTCGCTGGCGGATTTTCAGAAGTAGATCACCAGGCCTCTCTTCCTAGTGTCTCAGTCTGGAAGCTCTGCTGAAATCTGTTCAGCATCACAGCAGCACCCAAGCCTCCACGGACAGACAGGTGGTGTCTGCGCATGAGGCTCACTGGTCGGGAATTGAACCAGGTATCCCTCATGGAAGGCGGGGATTCTACCAGTGAACCATCACTGCCCTGCGGGCCACCTAACCCCACTCTATTAGAATCACCTGGACAGTGTTTACAAGCACTTCTAGATTTCCAGTTCAGCAGGTCTGGTCTGCAGGGGGGCAGGTGTGACATTCTCTCCATGGGGCAATCCTCATGCACCCTCCCACAACCGAGAACCACTAGCTAACCCAACCCCCTGATTTTACAGGCAGGGAAACTGAGGCCCAGAGAGCCCAAACGACTTGTCCAGGTCACACCTGGAGAGTTCTTGCCAGAGCTAGGCCTGAAATGTAGATTTTTGACACATCCTTCAAAGCTCTTTCCAATATGCCTATGTCTTCCCAATACTTCTACCCCTTTTCAAGAAGACAGCAGGGGCTTCCCCAACTAAAGACATTAGAAACCCAAAACCACTGCAAAGCTTTAAGGCCACGTGACCCCAGGTAGGTGACACTGAAAGCAATCCCACCTGGCCCGGCCTGCCTAACTGCTCCCATAAAAAAAAAAAAAAAAAACCCGTTGTCATCGAGTGGATTCTGACTCTTAGCAACCCTAGCCTAGAAGAAAACAAAAGAAGTCTTTCTTCAAAAGACTAAACAAAATTACTCTCCAGCGCCATCTAGTGACATGGAGATGGGCTGTTCGGAGCTTTTGTGCAGCCCAGAGGACAAAATGAGGCGATTGTAGGGGACTGGAGTGTTTTTTTTGGAGTGTTGGGGAGAAAGGACTGGGCCAGGAGACAGGGGACAGGGAGGGGCGACACAAAATTGTCACCAAGGAGGTGAGGCCTGAGGACAGCTAGGTATTTATGTTAAAACAGAGCATTTTACTTAAGTCCCGAAGCGCTGAATCAGGCCAAACTGAGTAGCGCTCCCTAGAACGAGATGGTCATTCACCGCTCGTTCGCTTGCTCATCTGCTAGGACAGACTGATGCCACTCAATGAATTAATGGGTCCTAGAATTAACCAACACCTGCTAACATCACAAAAGGAGAGTCAACAAGACATCATGAGCCCTCTGATTACCAAAAAAAAAAGCAGCAGCACCGAGAGTGTTGTCAAAGGGAAGGAACCCAGCAGACAGGAACACGCTGAACTGCACCATGAAGACGCAATCAGCAAAACGCAGACCGTCAGTGGGAAACTGTACAGGACAAAAGGCCCCCATTCCTCAGCAGAGAACTTGTAAAGAAGAACAAAAAAAAGAAAAAGGGAGGTTCGAGTTATAGATGAAAAGAATTTTTAAAAAATATCAAAAGTTTTAAGTAGGCAAGGCTGAGCTGTAGTGTCCAGGGATACACTGTTGAGTGATGAAACCTTCAAGAAAGGCAAGGAAGTGTTAACTACAAGAGTCAGGCATCTTTGGGGGGAAAGGAGGGCCTGTGATCGAGAGGAACTTCTGGAATAGGTGGCGAAGTTCTACTTCTCAGCCTGGGTGGTGGCTGAAAGGGTACTATTTGCTTACATGCACTTATTTATTTATTTTGAACAATTAGCCTGTTTTTATAGATACACACATACTCCATTTATTTGGTGGAATCAGATTCCTGTGTACAACTACAGAGCCTCTAACACCTGGAAGGGGAGGGTAAACGTGTGAATTAGCGAACTCAGCAAATATACAATATGTGAGACACTGAAGGGGTGGGCAGACAGAGACACGTGCAGGAGGCAAATAACCAGGGTCATGTTACAAGTTGGAGGGAGAGGTAAAAAGTAAGTTCAAGCAGAAGGCTGTGGGAAGGAAGAAGAGAGGACGGACTGGAAGGCTTCATGCAGGAGGTGGCTAGCATCCGGTAAGTCCTGAAGTAAGAGGAGCATTGTCATGTAGGGAGAAGCAAGGGAGGCAGAGAGGCAGCCAAGGGCTAAGAACTGGGCGAAGGCTTTGGAGTGTCGGTGTAGGCCTTTAAGGTATTTCTTGAAACAAGAATACTCTGTAAAAAAAGAAAGAAAGAAAAGAACTCTGGTGTCAGATAAGTTTGAGAAAAGATGACTTATGACCTCTTTCTTGGAGACTTAAAGTGTCCACTAGCACAAGAAGGACCTGAATGAGTTCTGCAGTAAAGGAGCCTGCTGAACCTTGTTTAGCCCAATGTTTCTCAATGGACCAAACTTACCTGGGCATTGCCCCCCCTTAGCTGGGCATTGCCCCCCACCGCCTTATTAAATTCTGCCCCCCCCCCCCTTATTTTAATTTAGCTATGAACAGCCCATGGAACAGGTGTCCTGTGGATTGACCTTTCGGGAATCTGAATTTTAGATTTGAGCATTGGAATGACAAGGTAAGGCCCGTGGTTCAGGAGGACGTTCTGGTGATAGCTTTGTAAAGGTGAGAGACTGGATTCAGGGAGACCAGGGAGGAGGCTGTTGTCACAATCCAGGTAAGCAATGGCGAGGGCCTGAACCAGGGCTGTGGCAGTGGGTTGGCAGAAGAGGGGCCAGAAATTTCAGAGACATTGGAGGTGGAATTCCTTGGACTTAGCAGTTAAGTGGGTGTGGAAATGAGAACGCTGGGGTTGTCCAGCTTGTGTGACCAAGAGGACTAGGTGCTGAAAGCTGCAAGAGGAGTCTTGGAGGGTTTTCCTGTTTTTAATGGCTTAAAAAACTTTTATTATGCTCGCTGATTCTGTGGGCACTTCAGAAAGAACACAGTTAAGAAGGCTTTGTTAGTGATATCTGGAGGTTTGACTGGGGGGGCCAGAAAGCTGGGGGTGACTCCACGGCCGGGGTCAGGAATCACCTGGAGATAAGATCACTGACATGTTTCAGCGTTGATGTTGGCAATCAGCTGTCAGCCAGACTAACTACACACGGCCTGGGCTTCCTCTCAGCGTGGCCACCTGACCACCGTGGACTTCCTACATGGCAGCTCAGAGCTCCGAGAGAACCAAGTGGAAGTTGTATCAGCCTTTTTAAGTTTTTTTTTTTGTTCTTTAGACGAAGGTTTACAGAGCAAACTAGCTTCTCATTAAGCAATTAATACACATATTGTTTTGTGACATTGGCTTACACTCATTCATTAAGGTACACTTTTGGTGTTTCTTCCTGTATATCACTCCCTAGGGGACAGTCTGGAATATGTAGGGTGTTTTGTTATCACCATGATGGGGGCCACCAACAGACCAGGTTTGCTAGATGTCCTGCAATGAACGGGGACAGTCCCACACAAAGAATGGCCACGTCTCATACATTTTTTTCAAATGTTCCAATGGGCGTTGTTAGGTGCTGTTGAATCGATTCAGACTCATAGAGGCCCAACATGACACAGTAGAACTGCCCCAAAGGGCTTCCAAGGGAGCAGATCACTAGGACTTTTCTACCATGGAGCTGCTGGATGGGTTCAAACCACCAACCTTTCAGTTAGCAGCTTAGCACTTAACCATTGTGCCACCAGGGCTCCTTCGGTGGACATTGGTATAGGCGAAAAAAAAAAAAATGTGTTTCTAACTATATAGGCCTAGCAATGTATTTTTTTTTTTCAGGGTTTTAATTTACATGATAAGAGTCCATGGGTGGTGCAAACAGTTGAGTGCTCAAATACTAGCTGAAAGGTTGGTAGTTCAAACCCACCCAGAGGCACCTTGGAAGACAGGCCTGGTGACCTGCTTCTGAGGGGTTGTAGCTTTGAAAACCCTACAAAACAGTTCTGCTCTGCACATAGGGGGCTGCCCTGAGTTGGAATCAACTCACTGGTAACTGTGATGGTTAAGATTGTGTGTTAACTCGGCTAGGCCACGATTCACAGTGATTTAGCATGTATTTATTTATTTATTATGATGTTGTGATCATTTTCATGATGAGATTTGATATAATGTGATCAACTCAATGATGGGATCTGCTGTGAGTAGACAATCAGTTGAAAGGGAGTTTCCTTGGGTGTGTGGCCTGCATCAAATATAAGTGGACATTCTGGCAAGGCTCATGGGCTTTTTGCTCAAGCTGGATCCTACAGCTGGCTTCTGTTTGTCCGACCTCTGGTTCTTTGGACTTGAGCTAGTAGCTTACCTGGGGTCTTGCCTGCCGATCTTGGGATTCATTGGTCTTCACAGCCTGTGAGCAAGGGCCCTGCTCTCTGACCTGCAGATCTTGGGTTCGCCGGCTCCTGTGGCTATGGGAATCAGGAGAAGCCTCTATCCTGACCCACAGACTTGGGACTTTCCAGTCCCTACAACTGCATGAGCCATTTTTTTGATATATATTTATACGCTTTACAGGTTTTGCTTCTCTAGAGAACTCAGTCCAAGACAGTAACTCCCAATGAACAGTGACGAGCAAATCTAGGGAAGACTATCTATGTGTTCTCACTGGAAGTTTACCAAAGATTGCTCACCATTTTGAAAAACCGCACCACCGGCCACAATATGCTGTGGCATTCAAGTCGATCCCACCCACCTGTAACAGTACATACGCCCAGTGATTATCTAAATCCTATAGGTGTAAGCATCTGACCACTCTTTTACGTCTCCTGGTGAGGTCAAACCTGAGTATTTACATGTTGAAATACACCTTACCTTATCATCAATTAAGGAGCCCTGTGGTGCAGTGGTTAAAGCAATCGACTGCTAACCAAAACGCCGGTGGTTCGAAATCACCAGCAGCTCCACGGGAGAAAGATGTGGCAGTCTGCTTCTGTGCGGGTTTACAGCCTGGGAAACCCTGTGGGGTTTCTATGACTCGGAATCAACCAGGCAGCAGCGGATTTGGTTTTATCAATTACTTTCTTTTTACTTCTCCCTCTTATTACAGTTAGGGCATTATATTGAGTTTTTTTTTTCCAAAATTATGTGTGTAGGAAGGTTATGTTATCTATGAATTTCATTTTAGTGCAAAAAAGGGGGCATTACAAAGTACCTGGTATGAGAAGGGGGCATTAGGCTGATTGGTTGAGAACACCAATCTATATATTATTGTCTATATTTAAAAGCGAGCACAGTGTTACCCAGATGATTACTCAAAATCCTCTTGGGCTAAAGCTATTGTCTCGTTCTGACACGTCTTCCTCTTGCATTTTCTCTTCTTAATAGAAACAGGCTTTACCTTCTGAATAAGAATCACCCACTGTGTTTGGTAAAAATGTAGACTCCTAGGGCCCCTCCTGCTGTTTAGATGTGGTGGGCTCATGGGTCACACTTTGAGACAGACTATTCTGGACTCCCTGTCCGTTGCAGGCAATTGACTGATCCAGTGAAATCAAGAGAGGTCACGGGAGAGTCAAAGCTCTCGTTCTTCCCTACCTAAAAAACTCCTACCTGTCTCCTCTGTCAGAGTGATAGCATGAAACCATTACTGAATATTTTCATCTATAGAATACAAGAATCCTGATCAAAAGGGGGGATAATGTAGAACAGAATTTCAAAGTCTCCATGAAATCCAGAGTTGCTGGAGTCATTGAGGCTAGGTGAACCCCCAAAACTATTGCCCTGAGATAATATTTAAAATTTAAATAAAAAATATCCCCTAAAGTCTTCTTTAAGCCAAATAATAGTTTAGCTTAATTAGTAAAGAATGTCTGCCTTGAGCATTGTACTCTTTTCAAGAATTATCTGTATGGGATCAAACTGACAACAGCAACTTGAAAGGTTAAATAGGAAGCTTAGGGAGCAGTGAGTTTATAGTAATGGGGGAGGAACAATGTGGGAAAAAAATGGGTGTATAACTTAAAGAATGTAATCAATGTCACTGAATTGGACACACAGAAATTGTTGAATTGGTGTATGTTCTGCTGAGTATATTTTCAGCAACAACAACAAAGATTATTTTTAAAAATGACAGCACGAAACTGCTTAGTGCATTAATGCATGACTCCTGGCTCTGTCCACCACAATGGCTCCGGATGTGTGGGTCATTCAATTCAACAGTCATGCATTCACTCACCAAGTGTTGAGCACCTACTGATTGTCCTTGGGTGGTGCAAATGGTTTGCACTACTAACAGGAGGATTGGTGATTCAAACCCAGTGGTGCCATGGAAGAAAGGCCCGGCAATCTGCTTCCAAGCAAATCCTACGGTGCAGTTCTACTCTGTAACACGTCCGGTCGCCATGAGTCAGAACTGACTTAACAGCAACTAACAACAACAGCAGCAGCCAATCGAGAAAGCAGAGGGCAAGGTCCCCGCCTCTGGTGGGATTCAGAATTAGTTATCGGTGTCTTGCCCAAAGACAGAGGTTTCAAAGTACTTCTGTCTCCTATTAGCTGCCACATACTCCTGCGAAAAACCTTGTAGGTGGCCTGGTGGCTTCCTTTAGCCCGTCTACCTGAGTGGTCTGTCCCCAGAGTTTCTCTTTCCCTCCAGGCTGAGAAAGCTCATATGCAAGCAAAAGCTAGATGAGGAATAAGGAAGACTGAAGAAGAATTGATGCCTTTGAAATATGGCGTTGGCAGAGAATACTGAATACACCGTGGACTACCAAAAGAAGAAACAAATCCGTCTTGGAGAAAGTACAATCAGAATGCTCCTTGGAAGCAAGGGTGGTGAGACTTTGTCTCACGTACTTTGGACGTGTTACCAGGAGGGATTCATCCCTGGAGAAGGACATAATGCTTGGTAAAATGGAGGGTCAGCGAAAAAGAGGAAGACCCTCCATGAGATGGATTGACACAGTGGCTGCAACAACGGGCTCAAACATAACAGCGACTGTGAGGATGGCGCAGGACCGGGCAGCGTTTCTTTTGTACATGGGGTCACTATGAGCTGGAACCGACTTGATGGCATTTAACGACAGTCTTTATGGAAGCAGATGGCCAGGTCTTTCTCTCGTGGAGCACTTCCTGTGTACACTCTGGGGAGCACAGAGACTGAGGGATGAGTCTTAGCTTCAAGAGCCAAAGGCGCAGCAGCAGAGGCAGTTAGCCAGCGATCCCAGCTGAGTGAAAGCGCCCAGATGGGGCTGCTGCCTCTGCCGACACGGCCAAGCCAGTGGGTCTTCCTGGGTCCGATCTGGCTCTGCCTCTAACTAGCCTGTGGCCTGGGGCGAGTCACTCAGGCGCTCCTGACTTAGTTTCCTAATCGGTATAACAGGGGTGACAGTGACAGGCGCCCCCGGGAGCACTGTTGTATTAACTGATTCGTGCAGATAAGAGAGATAAACAGGGTAGTACTTGGCCCACCAACCATGTTTGATGGGTGCTGGCTGCCAACCATCTTCATCTTACTCATCATCATCATCATCAGGATTCAGAGGGCAGGGGAGCACCGGGGGGCAGCTGGATTTCACCAAGAGGTGGGTCTTAGGCCTTAAAGGAGAGTGGGACCTGGTTGAATGCTAATGGTATCATTAGTGGCAGACACATTGCCATATGTATATCATGATGGTGAAGGTTGTGTGTCAGTTTGGCTGGGCCATGATCCTCAGCGGCTTGGCAGTTAGGTAATGATGTAATCACCTCCAGGATGAGACCTGCTGTAAGCAGCCAATCGGTTGAAAGTGAGTTTCCTTGGGGGCGTGGCCTGCCTCAAGTATATAAACAGGTTTTCCAGCAAGGTTCTCACTCTGGGTCCTGCATCTGGCTCATCATCATCTTATCTCCAGCTCTTGGGACTTGAGCTAGCCAGCTCACTGCTGATCTTGATTTGTCAGCCTCCACAGCCTGTGAGCCAGTGGTCTGCTGTCTGACCTGTAGATCTTGTGTTCGTTAGTCCCTGCAGGTACATGAGTCAGGAGGAGCCTGCAGCCTGTTGTCTGACCCACAGACCTGGGACTTGCCAGCTTCTACAACCACGTGAGCCATTTCCTTGAGATAAATCTCTCTCTGGTTTTGCTTCTCTAGAGAACCCAGCCTAAGACATATACACATATATAGAGAGAGAGAGAGATTTACTTCAGAGAAAGGGCTCACACACTGTGGGGGCTGACAAGTCTGAAATCCATAGGTCAGGTGACAGGCTGGAGACTTCTGCTGGCCTATGTCCCAAGAAGCAGAGGTAAGGTGATGAGAAGAGTGTAGGGTCGAGAGAGACTGAGCTTTGCCAGAACATCCATTTATATGCTAGAGGCAGGCCATACTTCCAAGGAAACTCCTCTTTCAACTGATCAGCTGCTCACATCCGATCACATCATGGAAGGCATAATGGTTAATGTTATGTGTCACCTTGGCTAGGCTATGATTCTCAGTGGTTTGGCAGGCATTGAACCGATTGCTCTTCCATAATATCATGTGATCACCCCCATGATGGCATCTGATATAATGTAATCACCTTCATCAGGAGACCTGCTGTGAGCAGCCAATAGGTTGAAAAGGAAGTTTCCTTGGGGGTGTGGCCTTCCTCCAGTATATAAATGGATGTACCAGCAAGGCTCCTTCTCACTCTGGATCCTGCATCTGATTCATCGTCCTCTGACCTCTGGTTCTTGGGACATGAGCCAGCTGCCTGCTGTCTGATCTGCTGATTTGGGATTTGTCAGCCCCTGCAACCACGTGAGTCAGGAGAAGCCTCCAGCCTAACACCCGATCCACAGATTTTGGGACTTGCCAGCCCCCACAACTGCGTGAGCCATTTCCTTGAATTAAATCCCTCTCTCAGTGTATATATATGTATGTATATGTGTATACATAAGGGTGCTGTGATTCGAAACCAACTCGACAGCACCTAACAACAAAAGTATATATTTATAAGTTTCACTGGTTTTGCACCTCTGTTGAGCCTGGCCTAAGGCAGAAAGTGATTATATTATATTACATTCTAGAAGAGCAAACAGTCCAGTGTCTGCCAAACCACAGAGAATCACAGCCTAGCCAAGTTGACACATAACATTAACCACCACACACGTACATGGCCCTTCCTCCGGGCTCTACACACATTACAAAGGGAGTTGGATGTTGGCCAAACAGGCAGTTGTGCATGGGGATACAGAAAAGGACTCAGTGGTGTTGAAAAAAAAAAAAAACCAAACCAGCTGGTATGGGGTCAACTGACTGCGACCCCATGTGTGCAGAGTAGAACCGTGCTCCACAGGGTTTCCAATGGCTGAGTTTTCAGAAATAGATTTCCAGGCCTTTCTTCCAAGTCGCCTCTGGGTGGATGTGAACCACCAACCTTTCGGTTAGTAGACGAGTGCAGTGATGTTTACGAGCCCCTTATGTGCAGGAACAGTTAAGGATTGGAATTCGAGGAAAAGTGCACGCTCGCTTTCATCATGCAGGCTTTCTGGAAGGAGGAACAGGGTGAGACGACTCCTCTGACACCCATCACCCTTCCCCACCTCCCCCCAACCCCCACAAGCTCTCCACGGACTATTTAGGTCTTAACAACTCTGGAGAACTATTATGGCCTATCAGGTGGGGAAATAATTTGCTTTACAGAGTGGTGTGTGTGGATTTTCACCACTGACTGTGATGGTGACAGCGAGTCATCTCAGCTGGCTGAGTGTATAATCTGTGCTAAACTTCCCTAAGCGCGGAGGTACACATGGAGGAAGATGGCCCCCTGGGACCACTCCTGCTGTTGAGTCAATAGCCCGGTTTGTAAAGGGGCTGAGATGTGCGGAGCCACGCTCAGGAACCTCCACCGCCCATCTGATCATCCCACGCTCAGGAGCCGTCTTCACCAATCCTTCGGCAGCAAGGCAGGCCCCGGGAGCGCGCGCCCAACCAGTGAAGAGACTGTTGATACGACTCTTGATGCTCTGCTCGTCTGCCACCAACCAGCCAAAGGAAGACAGGAAAGCAGCCCAAGGGTGGATATGCCCCCTTTCGTACCTTCCTCACCATCACACACATCAAAAGCTATAAAGTCAGGCAGCAGGTGGGAAGTCATCTGTATGAATTGTCGACGTGTACACTTGACTGTGGTCTCCTAGAAAAGTGTTTGTTCACAATGGCATAGTTTGGACCAGGTTATGGATTGAATTGTGTCCCCACAAAATATGTGTTCAAATTCTAACCTCTGATCCCTGTGGCACAGTGATTAGAGTGCTCAGGGCTAACCAAAAGGTCGGAGGTTCGAATCCACCAGCTCCTCTATGGGAGAAGGATGTGGTAGTCTGCTTCCACAAATATTAAGCCCACTGCCGTCAAGTTGATTCCGACTCAGCAGCCCTATAGACAGGGAAGTACTGCCCCAGAGGGTTTCCAAGGCTGTAAATCCTCACGGAAGCAGGCTGCCACATCTCTCTCCTACAGAACAGCTGGTGGGTTCCTTTCGGTTAGTGGCCGAGCCCTTTAACCACTGCTCCCACCAGGGCTCCTTTGCCATAAAGATTACAGCCTGGGAAACCCTATGGGCAATTCTACTCTGTCCTTTAGGGTCACTATGAGTTGGAATCAGAATTTTGGTTTTGGTGCCTGCAAATACGACAATGTTTAGAAAGAAGCTTTCTTTGTTATGTTAGTGAGCTCATACCAGAGTAGAGTGGGTCCTGAACCTAATCACTTCTGAGTTATAAAAAGACCAGAAGAGACACGCACAGGACAAAGACACCATATGAAGACAGACTCACACAGCTAATCCATCTACAAGCCCAGAAATGCCAAGGTTTGTTAGCTGCTATTAAGCTGAAATAAACAAAAAAAAAAGAGCCACACCCTAAATTTGGACTTCTGGCCTCCAGAACTGTAAGAAAATAAAATTCTGCTTTTTAAGGCCACCGCGTGCGGTGTTTCGTTACAGCAGCTCTGGGTGACCAAGACAGCGTGTTCCACGACTTGCCAGGCTTCCTGCCCCAAGCCCGCTGTTCCCTACAAAGCAGTCCTGGAATCTCAGCCAGGGACTGGCCCGTGCTTGTCTGAGGCAGGACCCTTCAAGACACCCACGGAGGAACACTGAGGATTTTTAGCACAAAAGCAGGTGCCAAATTGTACATACAGTGTAAGCTCAGCTGGGTATCAAGAAAGAAATCGCTCCATCAGCCATGGCTATCGTTCAGATACTGGATTATGAGTTTTTTCCTGATTTTCTACACGTTCTAATATTTTGACAGCGAACGGGCAACACTTTTGCAAGAAGAAATAATAAACATAAAATTCCAAAAAACAAATCTCAAGATCCCCCTCTGACCTTGGCCCGAATTCTAGTAACAAAACTCATGTCCAGGGAACACCAAGACCAGTCACGTGAGGACTGGGGCCTCACGGCATCAACAGCTTCTATAAAGCGCAGAGAAGAGTACAGCGTTGACACTCACAGGGCTGGGTTCTAGTCCTACCCGTGGGAGCCAAGGCAAGTCCTTACTGGCCTGGAATCTCACTATTCACACCCCTTAATTACACAAGAAAACCGGCCAGCCTGCCTCCTACAACCGACACTTATCCTTCCAGCTCAGTGTTCCTCACCCACTGTGTGAACAAAGGGCTGCCCTAACAAAGTATCACAGGGCAGTGGCTTTGAACAACAGGAGTTTATTCATTCACAGTTCGGGAGGCTGAGAGTTCAAGATCAGGGTGTCGGCCCTGTTGATTCCTTCTAAGGCTTTGAGGCAGACTCTGTTCTAAGCCTCTCTTCTAGTTTCTGGTACCTACAGGCCTTCCTTGGCTTTCAGCTGCATGTCACATGGCTGCCTTCCCTCTGGGTGTCTCTGTGTCTCTTCTCTTTCATAAGGACATCAGTCCTCTAGGATTAGGACCCACCCTGCTCCAGTATAACCGTATATTAACTGATACCACCTTCAAAGGCCCCATTTCCAAACAAGGTCACGCTCACAGGTACAGGGATTGGGCCTTCAGCACATCTCTTTGGGGGAACACAATTTAATCCAGGACACCCACTCTGTGCAATTTTGCTTTGCTGTCCTTGCTCCTCTGAGTCAAGCTGGGCTTAGAGACCAGCCTGGCAGAGTGTAGACATGGTCGGGGCAGGGGAGGGGCACAGCAGCTAGGCAGAGGTATGTGCTTGGACAAAGAGATTTTTCTCTCCTTTTAAGGACTCGAGTACTGAGGAGCGTGTAAGCCTGGAGCCGTCGTTTTTATTTTATTTTTTTTGTTTTTTGGCTGCTGCAGAGAAAGCACGTCTGAGAGCGAAGGCAACAATGGGAAAAGAGCATTGGGAGATGAGAGAGGCTGAGTCCTGCCGACCTCCCCGAGCGCAGCCCTGCCCGCAGCCTGTGCTGGCCCTTGCAAGTTCTGCTCATTCAACCAGTAACTTCCTTCCCTGCTTAAGCAAGATCCGATGGGATTTCAACCCCCTGCAACTGCAAGGCTCCGGATGAAACTGCCTTGTGGAAATGTGCTGGGTGGTGGACCTGACGCTCTTTGAAATGCAGGCAGCTCCAGCCGGAGCAATACATGGCGGCCTGCTAGCCAAAGCCACCTCTCTTAGTCATCTAGTGCTGCTCTAACAGAAATACCACAAGGGGATGGCTTTAACAAAGAGAAATTTATTCTCTCACCGTCTATTAGGCTAGAAGTCCAAATTCAGAAAGTCAGCTCCCAGGGAAGGCTCTCTCTCTGTCAGCTCTGGAGTAAGGTCCTTGTCATCAGTCTTCCTGGACTAGGAGCTTCTTTGCACAGGAACCCCAGGTCCAAAGGACGTGCTTTGCTCCTGGCACTGCTTTCTTGGTGGTATGAGGTCCCCATGCCTCTCTGCTCACTTTCCTTTCCTTTTAACTTGTAAGAAATAAAAGGTGGTGCAGGCCACACCCCAGGGAAAGTCCCTTTACACTGCATCAGGGATGTGACCTGGGTAAGGGTGTTACATTCTACCCTAATCCTTTTTAGCATAGGGCAGTTTTACTCTGTCCTATAGGGTCGCTATGAGTCGGAATCGACTTGACAGCAGTGGCTGGCATTCTTGCCTCATTAACCACAGGCAGGGGTTAGGATTTACAACGCACAGGAAAGTTACATCAATCACAAAATGGAGGACAATCACACAATGCTGAGAATCGTGGAGACAGAGATGAGAGACCACAGGAGACAGAGAATGAGAGACCACAGGAGACAGATAAGAGACCACAGGGAGACAGAGATGAGAGACCACAGGGAGACAGAGATGAGAGACCACAGAAGACAGAGATGAGAGACCACAGGGAGTCAGATGAGAGACCACAGGGAAAAAGAGATGAGAGACTACAGGGAGACAGAGATGAGACCACAGGGAGACAGAGATGAGAGACCACAGGGAGAAAGAGATGAGAGACCACAGGGAGACAGAGATGAGAGACCACAGGGAGAAAGGGATGAGAGACCACAGGGAGACAGAGCTGAGAGACCACAGGAGACAGAGAGACCACAGGGAGACAGAGATGAGAGACCACAGGAGACAGAGATGAGAGACCACAGAAGACAGAGATGAGACCACAGGGAGACAGAGATGACAGACCAAAGGGAGACAGAGATGAGAGACCACAGGGAGACAGAGATGAGAGATCACAGGGAGACAGAGATGAGAGACCATAGGGAGACAGAGAATGAGACCACAGAAGACAGAGATGAGAGACCACAGGAGACAGAGAATGAGAGACCACAGGAGACAGAGATGAGAGACCACAGGGAGACAGAGAATGAGAGACCACAGGACACAGAGATAAGACCACAAGGAGACAAAGATGAGAGACCACAGGGACACAGAGATGAGACCACAGGGAGACAGAGATGAGAGACCACAGGAGGCAGAGATGAGAGACCACAGGGAGAAAGGGGCCACTGGCAAGGAGGCATTCAAAGAATGATAGACACAAGTCAAAAAGACACCCATTAAAAAAAGAAATTGCCACGGAGTCAATTCTGATTCACAGCTGCCCTAGATGACAGAGTAGACCTGCTCACAGGGTGTCCACAGCTATAAATCTTTACCAGTGCCGACTGCCGTGTCTTTCTCCAATGGAGCAGCTGGTGGGTTTGAACCGCCAACCTTTCCGTAAGCGGCTGAGCACTGTAAAAACTGTGACGCTGAAGAATGTTATTCAGCCATAAGGAGAAATGAAGCTCTGACACACGCTGTGACGCCGAACCTTGAGACGTGACAGAGAGTGAAATAAGTCAGATGCAAAACGCCACATGTAGGATCCCACCTACATGAAATACCTAGAATGGACAAATGCACAGAAAGTTATCAGGGCTTGGGAGGAAGAGAGAATGGCGAGGGATTGCGTAATGGGTACAGTTTCTGTTTGGGGTGATGAAAAGGTTTGGAGGTTGGCAGAGGGGTGGTTGCATAATGTGAACGTTATCAATGTCGCTGAATTGTACCCTTAAAATGGCTAAGATGGCAAATTTTGTGTCCTATGTTTTACCACAATGAAATTGGCGGGAGGTCATAGTAAGATGAATCCTAAGCCAACCTGACTAGTATCCTTATAAAAGAGACAAGACACAGACACATACATGGGAAGACAGAGGCAGGGATTAGAGCAATGCATCTGCGAGCCCAGGATGGCCAGCAACCGCCAGAAGGTGGAAGAGGCAGGGCGGGTCTTCCCTTAGGGCCTTCAGATACAGCATGGCCCCACTGACACCTTAATTTGGACTTCTAGCCTCCCGAACCGTAAGGCAATAAATGTCTGTCGTTTTAAGCCACCTAGTTGATGGTGCTTTGTTACAGCAGCTCTAGGAAACTAATATGCCAACCAACGGTAGGAATGGTTGAAAATACCAGACTGGTTAGTAGCCTTCAGTCTTTTTGTCCCCACCTGAAATCTGAAAGGTACAAACCAATCCCTAAATATTGATTGAGCATCTACAACACGGTCGATATTGAAGACATGGCCTATGCGTTCATGGATGCACATTCCAGGCAGGGAGGCAACACACACTGGAGAGGCTGCATTAAAATGTAAGAGCTATATTGCTCAGGACAACAACGGAGAGACTTCACAAGGCTGTGGGAATTCTTTGCCAAGTAAATTCCTGCAGTAATAACTAGTTCTGTAGATCATGAACGGTAGGTACTGGGCTAGGAAGGCCGGTTCCATTCTGCAGCCAATGACCGTAAAAGTCAACAGATCAACCATACAACAAACCTACCTGCTGTGAGTTGAATTGTGTCCTCCAAAAAAATATGTTGAAGGCCTAACTCTGGTACCTGTGAACATGACCTTGTTTGGAAATAGAGTCTCTGAAGATGGTGTCCGTTAACAAGAGGTCGTACTGGAGTAGGGTGAGTCCTAATCCAATGAGGGGCGTCCTTAGAAAAGAGAAGAGGCACAGAGAAGAGGCAGCCATGTGAGGGCGGAGGCAAAGACCGGAATGATGCATCCACAAACCAGGAATGTCAGCTGGAAGAGGCTGAGGTCAAGCTGGGCCCTGACGGACGATGTCACAGATTGGGTTCTTGGGAAGAAGAGCTGAGATGGAGTTCGGGCTGCAAGATGTTTATAAGGGATCAACACTTGTGAAAGGAAGGGGACAGAGAGGTTTGGACAGAGGAAGAAGTCAAACCACAATGCACGCTCAACAAGGCTTAGGCCCAACCAGTGAGGCGCTCTCGAACAAGCGTCTCCCACTGGCTAGGCATCATACCCTCGCCTCTCTCAGTCACCAGACATGGGCTGCCCTGGAAATGGTGTGACCTTGACAAGTGGCTCTCTGAAGGTGCTGACCTGGAGACTGTTGAACACCTCCCTGCAGCTCCTTGTCTATATGTAGGTCTATCCGCGCCTGCCACAGGTGGCAATTTGAGATAAGGGGACAGGATAGTCCAGGAGAGGAGGAAGGTACAGATATGTTTGGGTAGGGGGGCCATGGTGCTGTGAGGGAGGCCACCCAGCCAGCAGCCAGTTACCTAGACCTTACAGGATGTCAGGGTCTTCACTCAGGGCAACTCACACCGGAACATGTAATGCCCAAACCCTACTCTGTGGGCTCAGAGCCAGAAGAGCCCTCGGGAAAAGAACTGCAGGTCCTTGCAGTAACTAACTCTCAGTGTGTGGCCAGCACCACACACCAGTCAACAAACTCAGTTGTCTTAGTTATCTGGTGCTGCTGTAAGAGAAATACCTCAAGTGGGTGGCTTTAACAAACAAGAAATTTATTTTCTCACAGTTTAGGAGCTAGAAGTCCAGCTTCAGGGCACCAACTCTAAGGGGAGGCTCTCTCTCTCTCTGTCCACTCTGGAGGGGAATCTTTGTCTCAGCTTCTCTAGCCTGGCGTTCCTCGGCTCCTTGCTATCTCCACGTGGCATCCATGTTTCCCCCATTCATGCTTACTTGTCTGTCTAGACTGCTCTTTTCTTATCTCAAAAATGATGAGGTTTAAGACCCATTCTACGCTGCTGTGGCCCCCATTAACATAATAACGAAAACCCTATTCCCAAAGGGGATGACATCTGCAGGTAGGAGAGTTAGGATCCCAACACAATTTTTGTTGTTATCGTGTGCCATGGAGTCGATTCTGACAAACTCGATATGGCCGACTAGAACTCCCCATAGGGTTTCCTAGGTTGCAATCCTTACGGAAGCAGATCGCCAGGTCTTTTCTCCCTCGGAGCCATTTGTGAGTTTGAACCACCAACCTTTCAGTTGTGTCTCAGGAAAAGACAACTTACTTTGCAGCCAGTGAGACAGAGGCATACTATGCTGACCACGCTATCTAATTTTAACCTGGATTTCTAGACTACTTGCCATGTTTTTTGAGAAAAACATGTTTTTCCCCAGTGATCAAAACTGGGATGTGAAACCGTATGCCCTCCAGGGTTCTTAACCAAGTGACCATCTGTACCCCTCAAAATACACAGACTCAGGAAGAGTGCTGTCTGGGTGCTGTTGCCAACAACATATTTTTACAAAATAGACAAAGAAAATACATGTAAGTATCTTGTGACCACAAGCATCCTGTGAAACCCTGTAGTCACTCATTATGCTATTAATGACCAGTAACCAAGCAAAGGATGACGGTTACAATACTCATTCGTTTGCCTGTAATTGCTCTCCCTGTGGTTTGGTTCCTCTTTTTACCCCATAAGAATACTTGTAGGACGAAACTGCCCCTGGACTACCCGGTTCCATTTTCAATGGGCTACGTAGTTCCCCGATTGCAATTTTTTTAAACCCTTAATAAACCTCTCTGTTTTAATTTGAAATAGCAGTCAAGTTTTTCTCTCAGTAAACTTAGTAGCTAAGGGCTTAACCATGGTGCCACCAAGGCCCCTTAACACATTTTTGGGAGGGACACAGTTCAATCCATTACATCAGTCTAATCCTACTTAATGAAAATCAGAACAAAAATGTAAGAAATCTGGATCTACGTAAATTCCACTCAAAGTCTTTAATTCTTAAGTTTCAACTTACAATGTTAAAATGTGGCCACTTCTAAAATATGAAGTCCAAAGATACCAATATGGTGAGGTCCCGGTAGAGAAGCTGTCTGGCCACGTACCAAAGATGGTACCCTCAGAATTTTTATCAGAATTTTATCTACCACCTCGCCCTCTTCCTTTCGAATCGCAAGAACCCACTACCTGAATCAGGAGTCAGACTGTGCGGGCCGGTCCTGCCACCTGCTCTATTTTACCCCTTTGCCAACATTCCACCGTCATCTCCCTTTCTGATGAATAAGGAAGAAAATGGGTCAGGCCTTGGCACATCTCATTTCAAAGGCTGCCAACACTCTGCTAACATAACCCAGTCCTACCCTTAGCTCTCGCACTTACAAACCCCCAGGCACTAGAGTGTTACAATGTAACTTGCTGTCTTCAGAAGTGATTAGAGCAAATTTGCTCACTGGGGGAAGGCCACGAAGGAGGAGACAAGATCGGCTAAATATCTTGGGCGCTTCCCTTGAGAGGTAATTAGTATATCTTGGCAATCATTCGTTTTTAGCTCTGTCATAATTTTCAGCAGCAGGTTAAGCTGCTGAAAATGAAGTACGGCTATTAATTAGTGCAAAGATTCATCAAGTAATGACAACAGATGGAAAGAAATCAGTTCGGGGAATGGAAAGGATAAACCATTCCATACACTGATTCCCACCACAGTTGGGTAAATCTGGCTGTTTTGTGCTTACAGGAGGTCAAGCTGCTGCCTTCTTTGACCTGGGGCTTGATTGCCACTATGAGAAGAAGGCTCATCACTACACGCTGGTCACGGGCAGTGCGAACTCCCCCTCTTCTGGGTGAAGCCGTCTCAAACTGGCCCAGCCCAGAGCCACTTCTCTACTCCCTGAGTTCTGTTCATCGTGTCTGTCTCAGGACATCGCTGTGTGGTTCCTTTGTATCACTGCTAAACTCACACTGCTTTTTTTTCACTCTACTTTAACCTTCTCAGTGAGAATATAAACTTGAGAGTGGAGAGGATAGCCACTCCACATATGCCCAGAACTGAGACTCATTTCCATAAAGTTACTTGAGAAATCGTTACTACTTTGCTTGAGAAATGTGTTGCTTCCTGCAGAAAATACATTAACCAGCCTGAGTGGGGACTTGTGTATCATAAGCTTCGGGTCATTCAGAACGGAGGCTATGGTAGAACCAGCTGCCAGCAGATGGAGATGCAGAGGGAGAGGGGAGACCCCAGAAACAGGCTCCTGTTCAGAACCCCCCAGGGATTCAAAGACAGCGATCGCTGTGCTGGACACAGAAGCTGGACCTTATCTGAATTACGTTTCTTCTTTCAAATGTCTGTGCAACTTCACTAGGCTCCCTTGGACCCTCCTGAAAGTGACTGCTCCTGCCTTCTTCTTCTAGCCTTTTTAGACAAAATAAATGTTTGCTGAAGACATCCAGAGCCAAGCCAAACCCATCGCCATCGAGTCAATTCCAACTCATAGCAACCCTACAGGACAGAGGAGAACTGCCCCACAGGGTTTCCAAGGAGCGGCTGGTGGATTTGAACGGTCAACCTTTCTGGTTAGCAGGTGTAGCTAGTAACCACTGCACCACCAGGGCTCCGCCATAACAAAGAAAAGTACTTGAAGTAATTGCAAACGTGCTGATGCTTAAATGGCTTAAGTGTCTCTTTTCTTCCCCACGAGAAACAAAGGGAGAGAGACAGAGGGCGAGGGGTTTAAGGGTGCTGGCTCAGGCAGCCTTTAAACAAAGATTTTGCACTACGCCACGGATAAGCCCCCAAAATGCTTACTGTGGCTCAGAGCGTGGGCTCTGGACGCAGACTGTGGCTCAAGCCCCAACCTGAGACGTACCAGCTTTGTGATCTGGGCAAGCTCACAGTGTTGTCGTAAGAATTCCAATTAAACAGCACATGCGAAGGACCTTTGGGAAAGCTTAGAGCGTAGCAAAGGTAGGCAGCGTTGTAACAGAAAGCGTCTTTCTTTTTTTAAGCCCCTTTCTTTGGAGGGCCTGGCCTTCCTGGAGGATGCTGATGTACCCTGTCATGTTACTGTAAATACGCCAAGTGACAAGCTCGGCTCAGGTGATTTAACAAGGCTCTTCTGTGCCCACCACTGTTTATTTTTCTCAGCTCTCTTTCCTTCCAGCAAATCCCCTTCGTAAACATTGAATAAGCACTCAACCTCATTCTTGGGTTTGATCTTCATGACTTAATGGGAAGCATGGACGGGCTCTGTCTCCAAAGGATAAACCACAGCCCACTGGTGGTTATTGAGATAATAACCTGAGGCGCATACTACTTACAAGGCAATCAGAACTGTTCTTTGGGTGACATTCTGAAGCCAAAAACTTCCTTGTTCAGGACACAGGCATTACAGGGCTTAAGAGGTCAAAATCTCAGGCCACACATAACAGACTTTTTGTTGTTGTTGTTGTTCTTGTTGTTAGAGACCATCAAGTCAGACCACGACTCATGGGGACTCCACGCACAATAGAATGAGATGCTGCCTGATCCTGGGCCATCCCCGGGATTGGCTGCAGCTCAGACTATTGATCCATAGGGATTTATTGGCAGATTTTCAGAAGTCGATTGCCAGGCCTTTCTTCCTAGCCAGTCTTAATATGAACGCTCTGCTGAAACCTGTTCAGCATCACAGCAACACGCAAGCCTCCACTGACAGACGGGTGGTGGGCGCACATTAGGCACACTGGGAAGGAATCAAACCCAGGTCTCCCGCATGGAAGGTGAGAATTCTACCACTGAACCACCACTCCGCTTTCAAGACATATGTATGACTGTTAATGTATGTTCATGAGAATAGTCATACGTTCATGAGAATAGTCATATGCCATGCCTGTGTATAAATGTTGTTAGGTGTCGTTGAGTCAGTTCCAGTTCATAGCAGCCCTATGTACAACAGAACGAAACACTCCCCAGTCCTGCACCATCCTTGTAGCCTACTAGACTGTGAGAGGATAAACTTCTCTTTGTTAAAGCCATCCACTTGTGGTATTTCTGTTACAGCAGCACTAGATGACCAAGATATACATATATATATATATATATATATATACATATATATATATATATATGGAATCCGTGAGGAGTAGCAAGAGGGGAGGATGAAGCCTAGCAATGAGACCCTACCTTCAAAGTCAAGGTCAAAAATGTGATGCCCTCTGCTCTCCTGACACTTGGAATCAGACCGCAACCCTTATCAGAGTTGTCACCAGCTGTAGGACACTGTGCTTCCTGATGTACCTAGAGCACGATAATTAAGACCAAAAGTGCTGTACATTGAAAAGGCCTCTCCAGGGTGCTTCCAACACGTGGACACCCTGAGGGAGCAGAGGTAACAACTAGGATCAGAAGCACAGCTCAGGTGGGTTTCATTAAAGACTGTCTTTTGGTTCAGTGGAAGGTGGCAGCCTAACCGCTGTCTTGACCGTGGTTCCCCTGATGGACATGCAACTGTGAGAACTTCTGCGCTTGCAAGGAAGTCTGAACTGTCTTAGATTTTCAGAAATAACATAAAGATGGGACAAAGTCATAATGCTGCTTTGGCATTTTTAACTCCCAGCATAAGAACCTTTTTTTTTTTTTTTTTTTAAATCTTAGCACAGTTGACAAATAGACACCTTTTCCTTGGAATCCTTGGTCTTGACAAAGGCAATGAGCAGCTCTAAAAGATCCCTAAAATAAAGAGGCTGTGGCTATCATTCCTCTTTGTTCTGATCCCGTTCTTCACTACTTTACACTTTCTCATTGTGAAGCTCTTCAACTCTCCTTTGTAGGCTTGTGAGAGAGATGTGCAAAGTCTCAGAAAGGTCCACCTCATCTCCAACTCCTTATTCCCTAAATAATGCTGCGGCCTGTTGTCCGGGGGTCCCTGGGGCTCCCCGTCGTCTTCTGGATGTTCCACACACTGCACCTGTCAGGGAGGCATGTCACAAAATTCTCCCTTACTGTCTTTAAATGAACATCCAGGCTGTGGGTGGGAGGAGTGAACAAGATACTGGTCATGCTTTCCAGAAGGATGACAAAACGAGATACCAAAAGCTGCCGGGACGCCTTCCACTCTGGGCTCATTCCCTTGGTTACTTAAAGAAACAAGGGAAGATCATTATTCCTGGAAATAAGTAGGAGTGATGAGTAGCTGTTCTCTGAGGGATAACGAAGCATGCCAACTGCTCTGTCGTCCTCACAGTACACAGGCAACGGCGTCTTCCTGCCTGGCCAGTGAGCCTGACGTGGCTGCCAGTCTGCTCTGGCTGAAAGGCAGCAGGCAAAAGGCAGCCTTCCCAGAGGACACGGAACAGGGCTTTATCGAGTCCCTTCGTTCAGGCGATAGGTGTTGGGTGACTGTTAAGTATACCAGTGATGAGAGAGGTATCGTTTTCATCAATAAGATAATTACAGAAGCCTCCAAAATATTTTTGCTGGTTTAATCCACATACGATTGTACAATTCCAGTTGTGCAATTTATGACATGTGAAACCTATATTCAACCAAAGGATCTCCTCTGATACACAAAAAGAGTCAATAAAAAAATTCCTTCGAATTAGTCGATTCAGTTCCCTAGTCCACCTAGAGCACAATCAAGTAGTAAATATCCAAAAATTCACCACACGCATCGACGGGAACAAATGAGAGTCCAGGAAGGAGGGCAGTTACTCCCCATACATAGCATCTGTGAGGAAGTTCCCGCCATTGGTAACCTGACCCTACCAATGCCAGTAAATTTCCATTAGTCCTTAAACTAACCCAAATTAGATCTGACCCACCCCAAATGAACAGAAGGGCCAGCTGTGACCGCTAATTGACCTCAACAGAGGACGCAGCAACTGGAGGAACAAATCAGAAGGAAAATCATCACCCTGACGCTATTTCGAAGTGAGAGGTCCAACAAGAATCACTCACCTCCTGTTTCCTGGCCACCTGCTAGAGTTTTCCCTCCCCAGACCCGTGCGGCTGCCATCTTGCTGCCTGAATCACACAGAAGCCCTGCTTCTCTGTATCTTAGTGAGCCCGGATCTGAGGAACTCCTTCCTGCCTCCTTACTCTGTGCATTGCAATAAAGTTACTTTCTCTTTCTCAAAGACAGGTGTCCAGGTAACTGGCAAGTCTGAGCATGCCAGACAAGGACCCACCTCCCCAGGTTTGGTAACAGGCATACCTCTATCTTAGCAAAGGTGGGAGGCAGAGAGGAAGCATCTTTTTCGATACATAAATTTCATGGAAGGAACAGTTTGCTGAGGTGAAAGCAATGGTCATAACAGAAGGCTCTATTATAAGAGGAGGGTGAGCTTCCTTGAAGTAAAAAGAATGAAAGGACCTCACAAGAAGTTTGTTTCCAGCAAAAACGTGGTCAAGTTATCCTGACACTGTCGTATTAAAAATGCCTAAAGTTCTACCTTTCTAAGCGGTAAGTTAGCTTTTAGCAAAAGCTGGAAAATAATGGTTTGGGAGCTGGTATGGACTGAATTGGGTTCCTCACCAAAATATGTGTTGGAATCCTAACCCCTAAACCTGTGGATACAATCCTATTTGGGAATAGGGTGTTCTTTATCATAATAAATGAGTCCATATGGGGCTAAGGTGTATCCTAAACCTAATCACTCCTGAGTTATAAGGACTGGCACAGACACAGAAACAAGTGAGCACAAATGGGGTACAGCAGATGCCACACCAGTGAGGCTTGCCAAGGATTCAAGGAATGCTGGAAAAGACAAAGATCTTCCTCTAAAGCCTACAGAGAGAGCAAGCCTCCCCCTAGAGCTGATGCTGTGAATTCTAGTCTCCTGAACTGTAAGAAAATAAATTTCTGTTCTTTAAATAAATAAAAATGCCTAAAATTCTAGATCAAATATAAAAGACATTCTTTTAAGTGCATGGCTGGACTTGAAAGAAAAAAAAGGAAACTCTCAGGTGCCATAAAACAAAGCAGGAGCAGGAATGATGGAAGGAGAGCAAGCACTGAGGCAGAAGGCCAGCAGCTGCCAGCCATGGGAACAACAGCTTTGACATTAAGCAGACAAAGCTTTGGTGCACACAAGATAGGAGTTTCTACCAGAAACCCCTGAAAGGGTAAACCAGAAAAAAAATGCACCCTGCAAAGTGGTCAGTAAGGAAACCAGTCTGTCTCAGGTTTAACTCTTGGTGAGCAGGAAAAGGCTGCACAAAAAATTCTTAAACACAAGTCAGTCCTCACACAGGTTTGCAGCTTAAATTAACACTACCTACGTGGCCAGAAAAAACCTCAGGCTGAGAATGGGATTTAAAGTGGTCCCAGGTTGGTAGTGTCCCCAGAAGCCTGATAGAAACCAACTAAATCTTCACCCTCAAGCAGGCCCTCGAATAATTCACATTGACAAAGCTTTAAGGAGCATGCCCTGCCCATCAAAAAGCACACCTACATGAATAAACAAGCCTCCATGAGTGTGAGTGAGCAGACACAACATACCGCAGAGCAGCAAAAGCTCCAGATTTTGTACATTATCGGATATGAAACATAAAACAAGTGTCTCTAACATATTTAAATAAAAAGGGAAGATTAAAAATATGAGTAGAAAACAAGAAACTATAAAGCAAAAGACCAAGGAGTTTTTTTTTTAATTAAAATTTATACAAATAAAAAGCATAAAACTTAACATTAAAACCTCTATGAATATGTTAAACAGCTCGTTAGACATAGCTGAAGAAAGAATTAGTGAACTGGAAGATAGAACTAAAGAAAATAGAATGCAGTAAAGTGAGAAATAAAGGTAGAAAATATCAGAAGTTGAGAAATAAGTAAGGTGTTCCAGAAAGAGAGGACAGAGGAACAGGGGAGAGATAGTTGAGAATTTCTCAAATTTAATTAAAAAACAAATTCTCAGATTCAGGATTTGCAGTTAATTCCAAATAGGATTTTTTAAAATCTATATTTTGAATTATCATTGTGAAACTGTAGAATATAAAAGACAAAAAGGTCTTAAAAGTAACCAGTAAGAAGACAGAGATACTTACAGAGGAGCAATAATTAGATTGACAGCTGATTTATGAACAGCAACAATAAAGGTCAGAAGCCAGTGGAATGCAATCTTCTGAGAAAATAACTGAAAGCCAAGAATTGTATACACATGAAACTATTTTTCAAGAGCAAGGATAAAATAAAAGTCAGACAAAATTGGGCAAGTTTACCAGCAACAGATCCTGACAAAAGGAACAAATAAAGGATAATATCAGGAAGAAGAATGATCCCATGAGGAAAGTCTGAGATGCAAGAAGAAAGGATGAACAAATAAATCAGTAAATATTGGGAAAATATTAGCAAACTAATTACTGTACAAAACAGTAAGAGAAATTTGTTACCATTTTGGAGAATCCAATAAAAAGCATCCCTTTTCCATGTACGACTTGTGAATGGATTGTGAAGAATGACAAAACACTGCCTTTATTACTGATAAAACTAATATTTTAAAATCTAGCTTATCTCTGCGGGCAACTACATTTCTTAATACTGAACCTCAGAATTAGGTCTACTTACCCAAGAGTGGTGAAAAGCAAGGCTCCAGAAATTGACAGAATACAAATGGAGATGTTTCCACAAACAGACGCAGCACTGCAAGCACTCACTCATCTATGCCAACAGATGTGGAAAACAGCTACCTGGCCAACTGACTGGAAGAGATCCATCCATATCTGTGCCCATTCCAAAGAAAGGTGAGCCAACAGAACACGGAAATTATCGAATAGAATCATTAATATCACACATAAGTCAGATTTTGCTGAAGATCATTCAAAAACGATTGCAGCAGTACATCGACAGGGAACTGCCAGAAATTCAGGACTTTCAGAAATTCAGAAGAGGATGTGGAATGAGGGATAACATCGCTGATGTCAGGTGGATTTTAGCTGAAAGCAGAAAATACCACAAAGATGTTTACCTGTGTTTTACTGACTATGCAAAGGCATTCGACTGTGTGGATCATAACAAATTATGGATAACACTGTGAAGAATGGGAATTCCAGAACACTTAATTGTGCTCATGAGAAACCTGTACACATATCAAGAGGCAGTCACTCGAACAAAACAAGGGGATGCTGTGTGGTTTAAAGTCAGGAAAGGTGTGCATCAGGCTTGTATCCTTTCACCATACCTTTTCAACCTACATATGCTGAGCAAATAATCCAAGAAGCTGGACTACATGAAGAAGAACACGTGGCATCAGGATTGGGAGAAGACTCGTTAACAACCTGTGATATGCAGATGATACAGTCTTGCTTGCTCAAAGTGAAGAAAACTTGAAGCACTTACTAATGAAGATCAAAGACGACAGCCTTCAGTATGGATTGCACCTCAACATAAAGAAAACAAAAATCTTCACAACTGGACCCATGAGCAACATCATGATAAAAGGAGAAAAGATTGAAGTTGTCAAGGGTTTCATTTTACTTGGATCCACAATTAACAGCCATGGAGGCAGCAGTCAAGAAATCAAAACACGCATTGCACTGGGTAAATCTGCAGCAAAGGACCTCTTCAAAGTATTGAAGAGCAAAGATGTCACCCTGAAGACTAAGGTGCGCCTGACCCAAGCCATGGTATTTTCAATCACATCATATGCATGTGAAAGCTGGACAATGAATAAGGAAGACCGAAGAAGAGCTGACGCCTTTGAATTGTGGTGTTGGCAAAGAATATTGAATATACCATGGACTGCCAGAAGAATGAAGAAATCTGTCTTGGAAGAAGTACAACCAGAATGCTTCTTAGAAGCAAGGATGGTGAGACTACATCTCACATACTTTGGACATGTTGTCAGGAGGGATCAGTCCCTGGAGAAGGACATCATGCTTGGTAAAGTAGAGGGTCAGTGAAAAAGAGGACGACCCTCAATGAGATGGACTTACACAGTGGCTGCAACAATGGGCTCAAGCATAACAATGATTGTGAGGATGGCGCAGGACCGGGCAGTGTTTTGCTCTGTTGTACATGGGGTCACTAGGAGTCAGAACCGACTCAACGGCACCTAACAACAACAAGAAGTTGGTGGGAGTCCCTGGGTGGTGCAAATGGTTAACGTGCTCGGCTGCTAATCAAAAGGTTGGAGGTTTGAATTCACCCAGAGGCACACTGGAAGAAAGGCCTGGTGATGAACTTCCAAAAAATTAGCCACTGAAAGCCCTACAGAACACAGTCCTGCTGTGACACCATGAGGTCATCTCGAGTTGGAATCAACTAGTGTTTTTTTAAAAGAAGTTGGTGGGGCTTTGGTGAGTGGCGTGTGGGCTCTTAAAAGCTAGCAAGCAGCTGTCTAAGATGCATCAATTGTCCCAACCCACCTGGAGCAAAGGAGAATGAAGACCACCAAAGACACAAGGAAAATATGAGCCCAAGAGACAGAAAGGGCCATATAAACCAGAGACTCCGTCAGCCTGGGACCAGAACTAGATGGCGCCCGGCTACCACCAGTGACCGCCCTGACAGGGAACACACCAGAGGGTCCCTGACGGAGCAGGGGAAAAGTGGGGTGCAGAACTCAAATTCTAGCAAAAAGACTAGACTTAATGATCTGACTGAGGCTGGAGGGACCCCAGGAGACACAGCCCCCGGACTCTCTGTTAGCCCAGAACTGAAACCATTCCAAAAGCCAACTCTTCAGACAAAGATTAGACTGGAGTGTAAGACATAAAACGACACTCGTGAAGAGAGTGCTTCTTAGCTCATGTAGATACATGAGACTAAATGGGCAGCTTCTGTCCAGAGGAGAGATGAGAAGGTGAAAAGGGACCGGAGCTGGTCAAACAGACACAGGAAATCCTGGGTGGAAAGGAGGAGCGTGCTGTCACCTTGTAGGGGAGCAGCCAGGGTTACATAACGATGTGTGTATAAATGTTTGTATGAGAAACTAACTCGAACTGTGAACTTTCACGTAAAGCACAAGAAAAATAAATAAATAAAAAGAAGTTGGTGGGGAATGCGAAGAGACAGCACTGAGTTTCACCAAATGCTCTTATTTAAATAAAATAAAAATCCAGATAGAGCTTTCTGAATTAGTAAAGCAGAAATTTGACATATAAGAGAAAAAAAAAAACTTTACAGGAGACTTCGTGATATGCCCCAATGGGCTCTGCCTTGCCTCCCCGTCCGGTCTCGATCTGAAGCGATGGATATAACCTCTCACAACTCACCATGCCTCTGTTTCTGCAGGTTCCTCTATTAAATGTCATTCTGCCGCCACTTCTCCATCTAGCAACCCCTTTTTTTCAACCAGTCCTATTTTTTTTATTATTAGATTCAACAGATATAAAATTATACTTCCAATAAATATAACCAGAACAAATTTAACCTGGGAAAAAATATAAAGATTTATACAAACGGTATGCATTGTTCATTGAAGTTGTGTGTATAGGTGATTAGTATAGAAAATATTCCTATTAGATTTATAAACTTTATCCTTACATGCTTGTCACTAAACAAAATTAATGAGTGAAACAGTGACTCCCTATAATAAGCACCTATATGCGTACTGTGGATATGTATAAACACCAAACATATCATTATTTAATATAACAAAGAGCTTGCTTCTTGCTTGTAAATGTAGTTAATCCTCCACCTAGCAAACTCGTATGCATCCTTCCGGTCCAGCCTACACTCATTCATTGATTTATCTCATGATTCAGGTTTTCGCAGTCATCCAGGCAGAGACGGGGGCGGCTTGGACAAAGGTGATAGCAGAGGTGGTAGGAAATGGCTGGATTCTGGGCATGGATAACTGGAGAACCAATGGATACATCAGGAGCCCTGGTGGCGCAATGGTGAATCGCTAGGCTGGTTGGTAACCAAAAAGTTGGCAGTTCAAACCCATCCAGCGTTCCACAAGAGAAAGACCTCCTGATTTACTCCCATAAAGATTCCAGCCTAGAAAACCCCATGGGACAGTCCTACTCTGTCACATGGGATCACTATGAGTCGTATCAACTTGACGGCACCCAACACCACAACAACGGATTCGTTAACAGACTATATGTGGAGTTCTGAGAGAAGGAGAGGCTTTGTCCCACGCACCTGGAGGACTGGAGATACCATTACCTGAGATGGAGAGCCTGCAAGGGAAGCAGACCAGGGAGGTAGACTGGGCGGTTCGTGGAGATGAGGGATTCAGGCTTTGAATTTTGCAATGCCTGTTAAACATCCAAATAGACACGCTGAGAAGGCAAGCAGAGAAGTGAACCTGGAGTTCAGAGGAGAGGTTCAGGCTGATGATACACATTTCATGGCAACTTCTCTAGAAAGCATTTGTAAGATTTTCCACACAGATTTCAAACTTAGAACAGATCCTTGGTGCCCAGTTTGGGATGCAGAAAATAGCTATAATTAAAAAACTGGGAGCAATGAAAGCCATGAGAAGCTCTGCAGAGGAGGCAGGGAGCTGGCACGCAGGCTGGGTCCTGAAGGATGTGCTGGAAGGAAAGCTGATGAATTGCCTTGGTTGAGAAGATGGAAATGATGCTAATCAGGACTGCCCCGGAAATCTGGAGACAGGGCGTATGGATAACGGCAACCGCGTGACGGTGTAATGCAGAGCTCAGCCCCCAGAGTCGCTTTCTGGTTTTAATTCCAGCTCCGTGGCTTCTCCTAGCCTTGGACAAGCGCATTCATTCCCCTGCCTTAGCTTCTTCGTCTGTTAAGACAGACCAACACTGCTTCCTACCTCATAGGGTTGTGGGAACTGCTGGTGTCAGCTGCTGTCGAGTCAGCCCCCAGCTCATGGTGACCCATACACCAGTCCCGCACTGTCCCCAGGCTCGGTCACAATCAGACCAGCTGTGATCCATAGGGTCTTCACTGGCTGGTTTTCAGAAGTAGATCACCAAGCCTTTCTTCCTAGTCTATCTTAGTCCGGAAGTTCTGCTGAAACCTGTGCAGCATCACAGACAGAAGGCTGGACAGCCTCAAGGCCAGAATAACCTGCCCGTTGATCTGGGCCTCTATCCCCGGGGTGGTGTTACAAGGTAACACACACATACAGCCTGCGAGGCACAAAGTTTTGCATATCTCTCTTGTAAGTTGTCTTTCAGGACTCCACCATAGGGAGTGGTGTCACAAAAAAACCCACATCCTGGGCCCTGACATGGAGTTCTATGTATCTTCCCTATAAACTGTTTCCTAAAGATGAACAGAATCAGTGGATCCCTGGGGCGTGTGCAGTGAAAATGGGTACGACCTTACAGTCATGTCAAGTGGCCACCCAGACTGCGCAGTAGTGACGTGACATTGTCCAAACTGACTCCATCTTGGATTCCAGGTGCGCACGCACCTAATTTCTTTAACACTGCCATTTCCCAGAAAGCCCCACCTTTTCCCCCCAAAAGCAATGAATAAAACAGAAGATCCTTCCCACCTAAAACCCCTTATAAACTCCAGGAAAATCTCCATTCCGGGAGAGACTGGAAGCTAGGGTAGGTGGAACCCCCTCTCCGTCTCTCCCTCGCGAGCCTCTGCTTTCTTTCTGTCACTGATAAACCTTTGGTCGTGTGGAACCTCTGAGCCTCTCCCGGTCATTCTTGGTCAGTAGAAGGCAAGAACCTAGGCAGAACTTGGTCCCAAGCTGGGAAGCCTTGCCCTGCAACACTTCCATGGACACATAGGTGGTGGCTATACACAAGGTGCATTGGCTGAAATCCAATCAGGGTCTCCCACGTGGAAGGTGAGAATTCTATCACTAAACCACCAGTGTCCCCTTCAAAATAAACTATCTGCATGCAAACCCTAGTCTCAGGCGTGTTTTCCAGGGGAACCTGGCCAGGATAGAATGCCGGTGTGTGTACTTCTGAGGGCAATCCCTACAAAGGTCTATTCATGGCTTGAAAGGAGCCTTTATCTGTTTTCTATTTGCAAACAATGTGAATCTCCAGCAAGTAGAACACTAACCACTGAAATGGGATAAATCCTTGTGGGATACCTTCCATTTCCCTAGGGGATGCAGCTCTCAGTCAACCGGCAATGTCCTTGTGTACCCCGTGTCGTTCAGCAGATGGGTAGTTTGCAAAAATGCTTGCTGAGCTAAACTGAATATCCCATTTTTAAAATTTGCCTAAATGTTTTCATGATATGGATGCATCAAGGACTTTGTTATTGTTCAAATGTTGTATTATTTGGTGGCTCTAAATAGCCCTGGTATCAGATGGACCTGGAGTCTCTGAGTGGTGCAAATGGTGAATGAGGTCAGCTGCTCACAAAAGGTTGGAGGTTCGAGCCCACCCAGAGATGCCTCAGAAGAAAGGCCTGCCAATCTACTTCTGAAAAGTCAGCCACTGAAAACCCTATGGAACACAGCTCTGCTATAACACGCACAGGGTGGTCAGGAGTCAGAATCAACCTGACGACAACTAGTGTCAGATGGAGCCCTGGTGGCATAATGGTTAAGAGCTCAGGCTGCACACAAAAAAGGTCGGAAGTTCAAATCTACCAGCTGCTCCTTGGAAACCCTATGAGGCAGTTCTATTCCCTCCTATAGGGTCACTATGAGTCAGAAACAACTCGATGGCAACAAGTATTATCAGATGAGCCGGGGTTCGAAACACAGCTGCTCCATTCACTGCTTGTGGCCCAATGTAATCTAAGAAGGAGCATAATTAGATTTATCAATAGAAGCCAGGAAACAATGTCAACGGAAGTGCTGAGAGAACATAAATGCCCAAGTAGAATTCCTTTCCAAGCTCAATGTGAACCTAAGAATGGGGGAGAGAAGAGGTTTTATTTCTTAGAAGACTGAAAGAATGCCACTATAAAGATTCTTGCTGAAAGAAAGACTACAGGATTTATTTCAGAAAGAAAATATTTGAGCCTAAAAGGAAAGAGAGAGCTGTAAGAAACAATGGCGGACAAGGAAAATGGGAACTATGTGGGCAAACCTAAGTGAGCACTGGCCGCATACAAACAACAACTATACTAACTAACTGGGAGAATTCAAAAAGAGGGAAGAGCTAGAACAATGGACAAGAATGACATAGAAGATGGAAGGGAGTGTTTGGATTAAAGCATTTTAAGGCCTTGGTGTTACTCGAGACAAGAGTAGGGGAGAGAAACTGATTCATTTTGGATGGGGCAAGTATGAATGACAGATATGGAAAGAGAATATACCTTGGAACCTGTGGGGTGGGGTGAAAGTGGAGGAAGGCGTGTCATGGAAACTCAAGCAATACAATTTAAGGCAGGAAGCGTTTTTTTTTTTTTTTTTTAATCAAACAAACAAAAAAATACAAAACGTAGAAAACACAAAATTAGACGGCAGAAATCAATACGTATGTATCTGCAGTCACAATGACTATAAACACTATAGTTACCACAGCAAGGCTGAGACTCACAGACTGAATATAGGTAAGAAAAACTGATCTGTGTGATATTTGCAAGAAATGCACTTAAAACTTCAATACCTAGAAAGAATGAGACTGAAAGGAGGGGAAAAAAGGCTTACCAGACAAATATTAACAACAACAAAAAAACTTGAAACAGGGAAGAGATCGGGCTGGCTGAATTAAACAAAGGCTACATTTCAAGGCCCTGTGTGCTTGACCAGCTATAATTAAATACCCTCTGAATCTAAACCTAAGTATAAGCCACCATATAACTTTTGCTACTGGCATTCGAAAACTACTTATAATTAACAAACTAGGTGCTTAGACAAGACAAAGGGCTACATTTCAAGGCCCTGTGTGCCTGACCAGCTATAAATTACTGAGAAGCTTCCTGAGTTGTTTTTTCATGGCCTCACCAGGTGCAGAGCATACACAGTAAAGATCAACGCGGCCTATGGATGACCTTCCACATCAGACAAACATGAACAGGGACCCCGCGCCGGGGCCCGAACCAAGATCCAGAGGCATCGCTCATGTACAACATCCCAGAATAAGTCCTGTTCGACATCCCGGCAGCCTTTGTGACAGGCTCCACTTTAGTTCCCGCGACCTCTGCGAGGGAAGTCCTCTGCTAGGAATTCTAACTGCGTGTGCATGTAATTTCCGTAATCCCTCCCCTTCTCCTAGAAACCTCCACCCATCTAATGAATAAAGATAATGCCTCCCCCCTCCACCCGCACCTAAGAACTCTTATAAACTCTTATAAGCCCTATGAAATCCTTTGCCCAGTTGAGAGACTGGAGGCTAGCATAGGCGAAAACCCCTCTCCTTCTCTCCCTGGCGAGCCTTTTACTCCGTCTCTAATAAACCTTTATTCATGTGGAATCTCTGAGCCTCTCCTGGTCATTCTTGGTCAGAAGAAGGTAAGAACCTAAGCAGGGCTTAGTCCCGAGCTGGGAAGCCCTGTCTTGTAACAAGCTGATGCAGTTATCTTATTACCAAGAAAAAAAAAAAGGAACTAAAGCGTCATTAGGGATAAGAGGACATGATAACAGAGGCATTTTCCCACCAAGATGTAAGAATTACAAACGCGTTCTAACCTAAAAACGTACTCTCAAAACACAGCAACTCAAAACTGACAGAGCTGCAAGGAGACAGTGACAAAACCACGGTCACAGTGGAAGAATACACTGTCTTTCCAAGGACATGGTGAATGTTCACAGAAGTTGATCGCACACTAAGCTAGAATGCAAGACTCAACAAATACCAAAAATGGATACAATAAAGACTAGTTCCCTGAACTCAATTAATTAAAGATGTGTGCCATCGAGTCAATCGCAACTCATAGCCACCCTATGTGACAGAGTAGAACTGCCCCCCCTCCCATAGGGTCTCCTAGGCTATAATCTTTACAGGAGCCGTTTGCCAGGTCTTTCTCCTGCAGAGCTGCTGAGTGGCTTTGAACCACCAACCTTTTAGTTAGCAGTGAAGTACCTACCCTTCGCCCCACCGGGGGTCCTTAATTAAAGATAAGAATTGATAACAAAACTATAAATCAAAAAATGTCCTTACGATTGAAACTTTGAAAAATAAAATTAATTCATGAGTCAAAGAAGATTTCATAAAACAAACTATAATAATTCAAGACTGAACAATAATGAAAATGCTATGAATCTAAACTTGTGGGAATCATATAAAGTACAGTCCTAAATACACGTATTAGAAAAAAGAGGGATTATTAATTAACTAAGCATACACATTGTTTCCATTGTTAGATATTTGAACATACCTTTGCCCTCCAGTGTGCAACACCACCCCATCATGACCAATCCTGTTAGACAATGCACGCACACACACACACACACACACACGCCAAACACATTGTTGTTGTTAGGTGCCGTCGAGTCGGTTCCGACTCATAGTGACTCTGTGCACAACAAAACGGAACACTGCCCTGTCCTGCACCATCCTTACAATCGTTGCTGTGCCTGAGCTCATTGTTGCAGCCACTGGGTCAATCCACCTTGTTGCGGGTCTTCCTCTTTTCCGCTGACCCTGTACTTTGCCAAGCACGATGTCCTTCTCCAGGGACTGATCCCTCCTGACAACATGTCCAAAGTATGTAAGGCACAGTCTCGCTGTTCTTGCTTCTAAGGAGCATTCTGGTTGTACTTCTTCTAAAACAGATTTGTTCATTCTTTTGGCAGTCCAGGGTATATTCAATATTCTTCGCTAACACCACAATTCAAAGGCGTCAATTCTTCTTCGGTCTTCCTTACTGTCCAGCTTTCACATGCATATGATGCAATTGAAAATGCCATGGCTTGGATCAGGAGCACCTCAGTCTTCAAGGTGACATCTTTGCTCTTCAACACTTTAAAGAGGTCCTTTGCAGCAGATTTGCCCAATGCAATGCATCTTTTGATTTCTTGACTGCTGCTTCCATGGGTATTGACTTTGGATCCAAGTAAAATGAAATCCTTGACAACTTCAATCTTTTCTCGGTTTATCACGATGTTGCTCATTGGTCCAGTTGTGAGGATGTTTGTTTTCTTTATGTTGAGGTGCAAACCATACTGAAGGCTGTGGTCTTTGATCTCCATTTGTAACTGCTTCAAGTCCTTCTCACTTTCAGAAAGGAAGGTTGTGTCATCTGCATAACACAGGTTGTTAACGAGTCTTCCTCCAAACCTGATGCCCCGTTCTTCTTCATATAGTCCAGCTTCTAACCCATTCTTCTTCATATAGTCCAGCTTCTCGGATTATTTGCTCAGCATACAGATTGAATAGGTATGGTGAAAGAACACAACCCTGACGCACACACCTTTCCTGACTTTAAACCAATCAGTATCCCCTTGTTCTGTCCAAACAACTGCCTCTTGATCTATGTAAAGGTTCCTTATGAGCACAATGAAGTGTTCTGGAATTCCCACTCTTTGCAGTGTTATCCATAGTTTGTTATGATCCACACAGCTGAATGCCTTAGCATAGTCAATAGAACACAGGTAAACATCCTTCTGGTATTCTCTGCTTTCAGCCAGGATCCATCTGACATCAGCAATGATATCCCTGGTTCCACATCCTCTTCTGAAAAAAGTGGCCTGAATTTCTGGCAGTTCCCTGTCGATATACTGCTGCAGCCGTTTTTGAATGTTCTTCAGCAAAATTTTGCTTGCATGTGATATTAATGATTTTGTTCAAAAATATATATATATATATATACTGGCCCGGAGATGAACATACCATGAGTCAGAGTAGAGAGCACGAAGACACCCATGCATATATGGGAACACAGCATGCAAGAAGATGGCATAACAAAGGGAAAAGAATTTAATAAATGGGTTTGGGGCGTGTTATGTAAATGAACCAAAGATGGCCCCTGTGTATTGACCCCAGGCTGTTTACCTCCTTACAGCAAGCTGAGGCTTATTGGCCTAAAAAAGCCTCCCCCCCGCCATGCCAAACTTAAATTTTTACACATCCAATTATCTTAAAAATAGCCCTAATAAGCTGGGTTTTAGCCACTTAGAGCCTACCTACAAAACGGTGCCCAATCTCTGCCAGCCCAAGGTAAGATGAAGCCCTATAGTTAGAAGGATCCCTAGCTGCTGCTGTCCTTTGGAACTCTCTGACCCAAAGGTTCCCCACCTTGCTGCCGGAGAACATCACGAAGGCACACATGAACTCCCTTCCCCTTCTAGGGGCTCCTGCCCACTTGCCTCTGGCAGACATCCTGTGTAAAGGACTGCTCCCCCTCCCGCCCCCGCCAGCCTGTGGCTGTCAATGCTCCAGCTCCAATCTGTTATCTCATGGTTGTATCTTTTTCCTTGATCAGCCTCCCCTTGAACTCACTACAGGGCAATTGGTTTTCTATACGAAAAAAATTAAAAGTGAATTCCTTCCTAACACTGTTCTCCAAAATAAATTCCAGGTGGATTAAAGATCTAAAGGGAAGGGCAAGACTTGCAAACTTTCAGAAGAAAACTAAGAGAATATTTTTGTGATCTCAGGAAACCCTGGTGGCGTAGAGGTTAAGTGCTACAGCTGCTAACCAAAGGGTCGGCAGTTCAAATCCGCCAGGCGCTCCTTGGAAACTGTATGGGGCAGTTCTACTCTGTCCTATAGGGTCGCTATGAGTCAGAATCGACTCGACGGCACTGGGTTTGGTCTTGTTTGTTTTCAGGGTAAGAGGGTCTTAGCATGCGAAAAACACAAACCGTTAAGGAAAAGGTTGCTAAGTGCGACTATACAAAAAACGAAAACTTTGTTACAACCTAAGTCACCATAAACAGAAAGAAACGTCAGGTCACGGGGTAGGAGAAGACTCAGCAATGCATGTAACACGGAAAGACTGATTTCTGTAGTTGTCAGATGGTGGCCCCCAAAAGATACGTCCACCCAGAATTTGTGAATATGATCTTCTTTGGAAATAGAGTCTTGGCAGATATAACCAAGGATCCTGAGATAAGACCATCCCAGATTTGGGTTGATCCCTAAAACAAACGACAAGTGTTCTTTTAAGAGAAAGGCTAGGGATTGCAACCAATGTCACAAAACAATATGTGTACAAATCTTTGAAGGAGCGATTAACTTGACCTGTTAACTTTCCTTCAAAGCACAATAAAAGAAAGAAAGAAATGTATAATTTTCCTCAGTAGATATTGGGAGACTTAAAGGAAATATATTGTGCCCTTTAGTCATCTAGATCTTCAGTGTCTAGAATATGAGTGTGAAAATCATCAAGAAAAAATGGAAACGACAAGGATCACAATAGAAGGTCCCTGATAGAGCCGGAGAAAAATGTAGAACAAAATTCTAACTCAAAAAAAAAAAAAAAGATCAGACTTACCGGCCTGACAGAGACTGGAGAAACTCCGAGAGTATGGCCCCCAGACACCCTTTTAGCTCAGTAATGAAGTCACTCCCAAGGCTCACCCTTCAGCCAAAGATTAAACCCACTGCCATCGAGTCAATTCCAACTTACAGCGACCCTACAGGACAGAGTAGAACTGCCCCATAGAGTTTCGAAGGAGCACCTGGTGGATTCAAACTCCCAACGTTTTTGGTTAGCAGCGGTAGCTCTTAACCACTAATCCACCAGGGTTTCCAGCCAAAGATTAGACAGCCCATAAAACAAAGTAAGACTAAAGGGGCACACTAGCCCAGGGCAAGGACTAGAAGGCAGGAGGGAACACGAAAGCTGGTAACAGGGCACCCAAGGTCAAGAAGGGAGAGTGTTGGTATGTCCTGGGGTTGTTAACCAATGTCACAGAACAATATATGTACTAACTCTTTAATGAGAAACTAGTTTGTTCTGTAAGCCTTCATCTAAAGTACAATAATTTAAAAAAAAAAAATTTTTTTTTTTTTTTTTTAGAAAAGAAAACGAAAACAAGAAATCTCTCTTAAAAAAAAAAAAATTCTCCCCATGAAGTCACAGTGGTTCTGGAAACCTTTTCTAGAACACATATAAAAAACTTCTTTCTGATTGAAAAGGGAGTAACTGTCCTGATAAAAATGTCCTGAGAGTTAAGGAGGAACTGAAGGAATTAATGCTACATTCGTTTGTCCGCCTGAGTTGACATGGGACACAAATTCAGATACCCCAACACCCAACTCAGCATTCTATAAATATTACACCACTAACTGATAGTTATAAAACCCATGCTCTTTGGCAGGAGTTGTATGAAACTGCTATCCCAAGGTGAGTAGTTTTTGAATATCGCATTTAGGTTCACCAAGAATGGAGATAACAAAATAAATTCAACTTTATTTGATGACATCCATTTTATTAAAATAGCCATACCTGGTTTTTCTCCATGTAAGTTCTGCTGCTCGCTGTCATCGTTATTTCTAGTTCTCCATGGATTTAAAACTTCCTGAAAGGACCTGGCAGAAGCTTCTTCATACAAGAGCCCATCTCTCTGGTTTGTAGATTCTGCTCGTCTGGATGTCGTAATTTCTACTTAAAGCGATTAAAAATGCATTTAAGTTTAAAAACAGAGAGAAAGAAAGGCAGAGGGAGATCCAAGGCACAGAGAAAAAGAAGGCCACATGACAATGGACGCAGAGAGATGACTGATACTGCCTCCAGCCAAGAAAACCTGGAGACACCAGCAGCTAGTAAGAGGCAAGCAAGGACTCTCCCCTAGAGCCTTTGGAGGGAGCATGACCTGCCAACACCTTCATCTTGGACTTGTGGCCTCCAGAACCATGAGACGATACATTCCTGTTGTTTCAAGCCACCTTGTTTGTGGTAATTTGTCATGGCAGTCCAACGAAACAGTGTAATTTCCAAAACATAAAAAGAATTACTATAAAAAGAGGAACGCCAAAGACTCTGTTAAAAAAGGGGAAAGAGAAGTGGCCTGAGGTGATCTGTCAGAATGGCTCACTACCCACCCGACCCCCAAAACCCCACAAAATCATGCAAATCAGGAGGTTCATATTTTCAGGGCTATTTTAAGAACACCCACGAAATGAAACTGCCAAGGCCGTCAAGGGTATGCATATCTGAAAAGCCACCAAGTCTCTGAAAGATGTCACTTTGCAGAAGCGACGAGAACCATTCTGATGCGACAATGGTGGAGTTGGTAGGTGTGCCCAGGCCAAACCGTGGGGTTGGATACAGGGTCGGTGGCCCAGAAAGGGTGCTGCATTTTTGGTGCACATGCTTAAAAGTGCAGAGAGTAATGTCAAACTTACGGGTTCAGATGTAGACTCTCCGGTCACTGAGCTGCACGCCCAGGTGAACAAAGCCCTCGAGATGAGCTGCGGCACTGACACAGTTAAAGGGCAGATTAACCCATATATGAGCTCCCCACCCCACGCTGAGATGATCCTTACTGCAAAGGGACACACTGTTCCCAAACTACAAGGGGAGACTGCACAGAAGAAAAAAGATACTCCAGAAGAAACGAAAAATCAAAATCTTAGGGTTTGGGAGTATATTCAGCATAAAATAAAACGCAAATAAAAAATGGGAAATAAAGAGTACAAATAGATAATTGACAGAAAAGGAAACGAAAGGTCAAGAAAGGATGCATAACTTCACTAATAACCCAGGAAATGCAAATGAAAATCACGATGTTCCCTTCCACAACCATCAGATCGGAAAACTTTTAAAATCTAAGAGAATCAGGTTTTGGTGAAAATGAGCAGCAACAGAACCTCTCGAACACTGCTGCAGAGGTGGGACAAACACTTGGGGAAAAAATTTGACCTCATCAGTACAACTGAAGATGCTGGGGCCATCCCACAAGCAACCCATTGCCATCGAGTTGGTTTTGACTCATAGCAACCCCAAAGGACAGAGTGGAACTGCCCACAGGGTTTCCAAGGCTGTCATCTTTACGGCAGCAGGCTGCCACCTCTCTCTCCCCTGGAGCAGCTGGTGGGCTCAAACTGCCAGCCCTTCTGTTAGCAGCCAAGTGCTTAAGCACCCTGCCACTAGGACTCCTTGCTGGAGTCAGGCAACTCAGCAGTTCCACTCTCAGGCACATACCCCAGCTGGCCCGCAAGGACACAGGTACGAGAAAACTCACCGCAGCACTGTCAGTGACGCTGGAAAAAACGCATCAACCGCAGCGCATGTATTTGACTGCTATTTAACAGTTAAGACGACTGAATTATAGAACAGCGCCTGGCATATCACAAGCACTATGCAAGTGTTGGGAGTCCCCAGGTGACGCAATTGGTTACAGTGCTCGAATACTAACCGAGAGGTTGGTGGTACAAACCCACCCCGTGGCATCCTGAAGTCAAGTCCTGGTGACTTGCTTCTGAAAGGTCCCATCTTTGAAAACCCTTTGGAGCAGTTCTACTCTGCCCACATGGGGTTGTCATGGAAAGTGTTTGTTGCTGTCATCACTGTCATCCCGATCGTCGTCATCAGCATGGATAAACCTCAGAATGATGGTAAGTGAAAACAGCACGCAACAGAAGGGTGTGTGGGGTATTTTATGGTTTCTTTAAAAGTTTACACAAAATTTTGAAGCATGTTGTCAATGTTGTAAAACCTATTTATGAATCCACATGTATTCATATTACAGAAGTATGAAAACACGCATGGGAACCATGAACATGAGATTCAGGATAACGCTTACTGTGAGGAGGAAAGAGGAGAATGCAATCGGGGGAGCACAGAGAGAGCTTCATTTGCATGTGAAGAGTTTTACTTCCCTAACCTGACCCTACAAATGCTGCCGGTAAATTCCCATTAGTCAGAACCGCCTGCCTTAAACTTGCCGCAGCCAGAGTTGCCCCGCCCCCGCATGCGCAGAAGCGCCAGCTGTGCCCATTAAGTGACCTCAACAGCGGATGCAGCAACAGGGGGAATGAATCAGAAGGAAACTCACCACTCAGACCTCATTCCGAAGCGAGAGGTCCTACAAGAGCCACCTCATCTCCTGTTTCCTGGCCCCGTCCTGGAATTTTCGTCCACAGTACGCCTGCAGCCGCCATCACACTGCCCAAATCACGCATACACCCTGCTTCCCCACAGCTCCAGGAGTCGGATCTGAGGAACTTCCTCTGGGTGCCTTGCTCTGTGCATTGCGATACAGTTACTGTCTCTTTCTCATAGTGTCAGAAAATTGGCAAGTCTGAGTGCACCGCTGGACGAGGACCCACTTTCCAAGGTTCAGCAACACACCTTAAACTGGATAGAGGATACGTGGAAACTCTGTATCTCATACTTCACACACCTTTATAATCCCGAAATATTTCATGTTTCAGAATTAAATCTGATAATCCAGCGCGTTGGTAAGGATTTTCAAAAAAAGAAACTTACATTGCTGGCAGGAATATAAATCGGAAGAGCCACTTTAGGGAGTAATTTGGCAATAACTAATAGAGTTTGGTGGTTTTGGGGTGGTGGGTTAATACAGTTTAAGTGTGCACACTGGGGCCTGGCAATTCCACTGTCTATCCTGGAAAACCTCTCCCGCACATGTGCACAGAGATAGATGTTGAGGAGGATGTCCAATGAGCCACTATTTATCTTTTATTCTGCTTTAAGTGAAAGCTTATAATTCAAGAGTTTCTCAAACGAAAACTTAGACACATTCCTATGTGAACCTTGTTGCTCTCCCTGTAACGTGACAGCACACTCATCCTCTCCACCCTGTATCTCCCGTGTCCATTCAACCCGCTCCTGTCCCCCTCTGCCTTCTTCTCTCGCCTCCAGACAGGAGCTGCCCAATTAGTCTCATGTGTCTACTTGAGCCAAGAAGTACACTCCTCACCAGTATCATCCTGTCTTATAGTCCAGTCTAATCTTTGTCTGAAGGGTTGGCTTTGGGAATGGTTTTAGTTTTGGGCTAACAGAGAGTCCGGGGGCCATGACCTCTGGGGTCCCTCCAGTCTCAGTCAGACCATTAAGTCTGCTCTTTTTGCTAGAATTTGAGGTCTGCATCCCACTGTTCTCCTGCTCCATCAGGGATTCTCTGTTGTATTCCCTGTCCGGGCAGTCATTGGTTGTAGCTGGGCACCATCTAGTTCTTCCGGTCTCAGGAGTCTCTGGTTTATGTGGCCCTTTCTGTCTCTTGGGCTCGTATTTTCATTGTGTCTTTGGTGATCTTCATTCTCCTCTGCCAATGAGCCACTATTTATACTAATAGTTAGAAGCTCCCTGGAGAAGGATATCATGCTTGGTAAAGTACAGGGTCAGCAGAAAAGAGAAAGACCCTCACGAGGTGGACTGACACACTGGGTGCAACAATTGGTTCAAGAATAACAATTGTAGGGATGGTGCAGGATTGGGCAGTGTTTTGTTCTGTTGTGCATAGGGTCGCTATGAGTCGGAACCTACTCGACAGCACTTAACAACTATTGTAATAGTAAATAATAATTTACTGAGTGCTTATCACACACTAGTTATTGAGCAGGGCAAAGAATAAATAAATTGTGATAATTCTTGAAACAATAGTAAGCTACTATTAAAACAATAAACACGACCAAAATATATCAACATGATAAACCTCAAAAATAATATGTAAAAAAAAGTGAAGTGCCAGTGGGTACACGCAGTATGAAACCACTAAGAAACACTTTAAATTCATAAAATGATCTGAGATACTGGTGTGGCTACGAACATTTGCATTGCAGCATAAAAACATAAAAGCCGTGAGAGCCATTAGCCCAATGAGGCTGGCAAGTACCCTGGATGGAAGCTGACTTGATAGTAATTACCTCTGAGGCAGCAGGCAGGGGAATGGGAGGGGGAAGCGGGGCTTTACACTGCATTGTTATGTTTCTTAAAGAAAAAGATCTGAAGCAAATATAGCAAAATGTTTGCATTTGTTCAATCTAGATGGTGAATAAAAGAAAACCCATTAGAGACCCTACAGGACAGAATAGAGCTGCCCCATAGGGTTTCCAAGGAGCAGCTGGTAGATTCGAACTGCTGACCTTTTGGTTGGTAGTTTAACCATTACACCACCAGGGCTCCACCACAGTGAGTACACGGGTGCATTTAATTCTTTTGTAGTTTTCTACATGTTTGAAATCTTTCATAACTGATTGAAAGGAAAAAGAAATTGTCAAGCCACGCTCCCTGCACAAATGGCAACGGAACAAGAAATCACTTTAAGAACTAGCCCAGGGCCCTCCTAGCACTGCTTTTGCTGCATCCCATAGGCTTTGCTACGTTGTTTCCATTTTCATTCATCTCAAGGTATTTTCTAATTTCCCTTGAGATTTCTTCTTTGACCCACTTGTTATCTCAGTGTGTTAATTTCCACATATTTTTGAAATTGCTAGTCTTCCTTCTTTTATTGATTTCCAGCTTCATTCCATTGTGATTAGGAAGATACTTAGTATCATTTCAATCTTTTAAGATGTATTGTGACTTGTTTCATGGACTAACGTGGTCTACCCTGGAGAATGTTCCATGTGCACTCAAGAAGAAAGTGTATTGTGCTGTTGTTGGGTGGAGTTTGTGTGTGTGTCTGTTAGGTCTGATGTTGCTCACGTCCTCATTTCCTTAGTGATTTTCAGCATGTTTGTTCTACCCAAAAAAAGTGGGGTACTGAAGTCTCCAGCTATTATTGCGTAACTATTTCTCCCTTCAATTTTGTCAAATTTTGCTTCATATATTTTGGGGCTCTATTGTTTTTTTATTGTTAGCTTATTTTTTATTGTTAGGTGGGAAACCCTGGTGGCATAGTGGTTAAGTGCTACAGCTAACCAAGAGGTTGGGAGTTCAAATCCACCAGGTGCTCCTTGGAAACTCTATGGGGCAGATCTACTCTGTCCTATAGGGTCGCTATGAGTCGGAATTGACTCGATGGCAGTGGGTTACTGTTAGGTGTGTATATGTTTATAATTGCTATGTTCTTCCTGGAGTGAACTTTTTCTCAGTATATAATGTCCTTTGTCTCCTGTAAACTTTTTTTCCTTAAAGTCTATTTCGTCTGACAATAATATTGGTTACTGTCTGTATGGAATATCTTTTCCATCCTTTTACTTTCAACTTATTTGTGTCTCTGAATCTAATGTCTGTCTCTTGTAGACAGCATAGAGTTGGATCAGATTTTTTTTATGCATTCTGCCAATCTCAGCTTTTCTGAGAAATTTTTTTAGTTCATTTATGTTTAGTGTAATTGCTGCTGACATGATTTATAGCTGGCATTTTTCTATTTCTTTTCTATATGCCTTATGTATTTTTTGTTCTTCTATATCTCCATTACTGCTGCCTTCTGTGTGAAGTATTTTCTAGTGTGCCACTTTAATTTCCTTTTAATTTACTATATATTTTTTAGTGATTGACCTGGGGATTATAATTACCATCTTAAAACAACCTAAGATTAATATCAATTTAATTTCAACAGTGTACCAAAACTTTCCTCCTATATAATCCCATCTCCTCCTCCCTCCTTTGTTCTATTATTGTCAGAGAAATTAAATCTTTATGTGTTATAAACTCATCAACACAGCTTTATAATTTGTTTTTTGCAGTTGTCTTTTAAATCAGATAGGAAAAGAGTTAAAAACAAAAGTACATTTATACTGCCTTTTATATTTACTTACGTTTTTCATGTAGTTACCTTTACTGGTACTTTTATGCCCGTGTGGATTTGATTACTGTCTTGTGACTTCATTTCAGCCTGGGGAGATCTACTAGTGAAAGTTTTTCTTTTTAATCTGGGATTGACTTAATTACTCCTTCATTTTTGAAGCAGTATTTCTGGACACAGAATTCTTGGTTGACACTCTTTCTTTCAGCATTTTGAATAAGTTATCCCATTGCCTTCCCACCTTGATGATTTCTGATGAAGGGTCAGCTGTTGAGTGTTATTAAGAATCCCTTGAATGCAAAACTTGTTTTTGTCTTGTGGTTTGTGGCTTTCAAAATTCTTTGTCTTTTGACAGGCTGGCTATGATGTGGCTACGTGTGGATCTCTTTGAACTTCCTGGATGTGTAGATTTCATTGAATTATAGGGGTTTCGGGACATTATTTGTTCAAATATTCTTTATGCTCCTTTCCTCTGCTTCTGGAAACCCTGCTGGCACAGTGGTTAAGCGCTATGGCTGGTAACCAAAAGGTTGGCAGTTCGAATCTGCCAGGTGCTCCTTGGAAACTCTATGGGGCAGTTCTACTGTGTCCTATAGGGTCACTAAGAGTTGGAATCGGCGCGAAGGCAGCGGGTTTGCTTCCTTTGGTTTGTCTCCACTTCTTCTAGGTCTCTATCATGTATATGTCAATATGTTTGAAGGTACCCCCTAGGTCTATAAGGCTCTGTTCATTTTTCTTCATTCTTTTTTCTTTATATTCCTCAGATTGGATTATCTCAATTGACCGATTTTCAAGTTTGCTGATTCTTCCTTCTGCCAGCTCAATTCTGATGTTTAGTCCCTCTAGCGAAATTTTTATTTCAGATATTGTACTTCTCAACTCCACAATTTCTATTTGGTTGTTTTTACATATAATTTCTCTTTATTGATACTATTTGTTGAGATACTGTTCTCCACTTTCTTTTAATTTTTTAGGCATGTTTTCCTTTAGTTCAGTGAATATAATAGCTGATTTAAAGTCTTTGTCTAGTAAAAGTCCACTGTCTTGGCTTCTTCAGGGGCAGTTTCTATTGACTGCTTTTTTTCCTGTGAATTAGTCATAACTTTCTTGTTTCTCATAGTTTTTTGTTGAAAACTGGACATTTTAAATAATATAACTCTGGAAATCACATTGCCTCACCTCCCCAGGGTTTGTTGTTGTTGCTGTTTATTATGTGTTTTGTTTTTGCTGTTTATTTAATGACTTTCTTGAATTAATTCTGTAAAGTCTATACTATACTTTTCATCATGTGCAGCTGCTGAAGTCTCCACTCGGTTAGTTTAGTGGTCAGCTAATGATTCAACAGAGACTTCCTTAAATGCCTTGAGGCTGTATGTCTCCCAGCCTTTGCAAAGGGCCCTGTGTGTTGGGCCTTTGATGTTTCAGCAGTTTACAATCCTGCTTTTTAGCCATCACTTCCTGCTTGTGCAGAAGTGAGAAATCAGGGTCTTCTCAAGTCTTTTCTAGGTAGGCACCCAGCACTACACATGTGCATGGCATTCCAGATTGTCAGGAATATGTAAGTTTTTCAAAGTCCCCTATGAGCACCGCACGCACAGCCACCACCCATCTGTCAGTGGAGGCTTGCGTGTTACTACGATGCTGAACGGGTTTCAGCGGCGCTTTCACACTAAGATGGACTAGGAAAAGAGGCGTAGCAATCTACTTCCAAAAATCTGCCAGTGGAAACCTTACAGATCACAGTGGTCTGATCCACAACTGATCGTGGGAGTGGCGTAAGACCAGGCATTATGCATGGTGTTGCCATGAGTCAGGGGCTGACTTGATGACAGCTGACAACACGGACAGCTCATTCCCCAGATTTTTAAGATTTTAGTCAGCGTTTTGTTTGCCCCAACTGGTATCACTGCCTCAGGCAGCTGCAACGTTGAACAATGCTGCTAGTTATTTTCAATAATACCCCAGGAATAGGGCTGGTCACACTGAGTGAGCTCTGAGTCAGGACAAATAATGATAAGCCCTATGAATGGGGCTTTTCCAAGGAACTGCTATTTGGGCCAAATAGTGACAATTGTTTTGGGTTGAGGCTTTTTGGGGAGCTCCGACCCCATTCTGCCCCTGTTGGTGGCTGCTAGGCTGTTGGTTTTCATAGCTACCAGGGCTGTGACGCTGTTAGTTTAGAGGCACACGGAGCTGAGAAGAAGGGTATGGGGACAGAGTGAGTTAAAACACCATGAAGTTCACTGTTCTTACCAAGATTCAGCCATTTTTCTTGAATAAATGCTCCTTGGATTGTTGTAGGTCTTTGATTAATTTCCAGAGTTCTGAAAAAGTTGACTGATAATTTTGCAAGTGGTCTCACTGTTTTTATGGAAGAGTTGATTTTTGAAGGTCTTTACCCCACCATTCCAGAAGTGTGTCTACCTTCGACATCTTATTGGGGACTTAGAAAATCTGTGGACTTTTCCATTAGAAACCACTCTTGTTCTATAAGTAGCTTCTAGGGTGCAATATCAGGGCTCATATTTTATAATGTACAATTCGTTTCCTCATTATCATTTAACAGATTTTGCCATCTGGTGACATATGAGGCTTATAATAAGGCTGAAGATAAAAAATCGGGTACCAACTCCCAACGCCCTCATCATTTTTCTCTTCTGTGATAATGTATGTACTATGTCCCTAACATCCTCAACCTTGACCGGGTACCAACTCACAACGCCCTCATCATTTTTCTCTTCTGTGATAATGTATGTACTATGTCCCTAACATCCTCAACCTTGACCAGGTACCAACTCACAACGCCCTCATCATTTTTCTCTTCTGTGATAATGTATGTACTATGTCCCTGACATCCTCAACCTTGACCGGGTACCAACTCACAACGCCCTCATCATTTTTCTCTTCTGCGATAATGTATGTACTATGTCCCTAACATCCTCAACCTTGACCGGGTACCAACTCACAACGCCCTCATCATTTTTCTCTTCTGTGATAATGTATGTACTATGTCCCTAACATCCTCAACCTTGACCGGGTACCAACTCACAACGCCCTCATCATTTTTCTCTTCTGTGATAATGTATGTACTATGTCCCTGACATCCTCAACCTTGACCGGGAACCAACTCCCAACGCCCTCATCATTTTTCTCTTCTGTGATAATGTATGTACTATGTCCCTGACATCCTCAACCTTGACCGGGTACCAACTCACAACGCCCTCATCATTTTTCTCTTCTGTGATAATGTATGTACTATGTCCCTGACATCCTCAACCTTGACCGGGTACCAACTCACAACGCCCTCATCATTTTTCTCTTCTGTGATAATGTATGTACTATGTCCCTGACATCCTCAACCTTGACCGGGTACCAACTCACAACGCCCTCATCATTTTTCTCTTCTGTGATAATGTATGTACTATGTCCCTAACATCCTCAACCTTGACCGGGTACCAACTCACAACGCCCTCATCATTTTTCTCTTCTGTGATAATGTATGTACTATGTCCCTAACATCCTCAACCTTGACATTATGTCACAGGCTACATATTATGAGAATCACAATCCCCAAACTTTACAGCTATCAAAACTATGTATTTATCTGGCATCCACGCGAAATCTACGCAGACCGCCACCACATTTACCTCATTATTCTCACGTCTAAACTCTCAGTAAAATGACTTTACGTATCATACTTAGATTATTTCAGTTTAACTGCTCACCTCTCCAATACTTCTCCCTCAGCATACTGGCTTTTTATTACAAAAAACTTAAAGTGAAATACTAAATTGGAATTTAATCATTAGACTCTATATAACGTAAAACCTTGCCCAGTAGCTTATCCCCTTTAGCCTCTGTCTTCATAACATGCTTTGAAAAGTTCTTTTGATATCAAGTTTATCCAATTATAAATATCAAAAATTTATTTTGCATTTGGCAGCCTACGCCAAATGTGAGCTTTGCTGGCAAAAAATCTGAGCCTAAAGCTCAAAACAATTATGGAAATAATTAAGCTGAATCATAGACTGGGTGGCTTATTGCTATTATAGATATCTAAAATGCAACATGTTTTTCTGGAAAAGATTCCAGTTACAGTAATTGTGGTATCCTTGGCTAAGATAGCTCATTGCAAGTATTCTGTGTATATAATAATTATGTAGATATATAATTCCAGATTGTCTTATTCCATCTGTGTTCATGGTATTCAATATTCTGTTTCTACTTTTTATTCAAAATATTCTTTTTATTCACATAGAATTATTTGCCTCTAGCTCATGTCTAGACAGAGACTGGTGTTCATTAAAGACCCTTTAAGTCTTAATTTTTTCCAAATCATTTTAAGCCTTGATTGACCTCGTTTGGCTCTAGAGCTATGACGACGAACTGGACATAAGCCCTCACCTTTAGGGGCTCACAGTCTAGTGGAGAAGACAGACATTCCATGAAAATACAACACGGTAAGTGCTTTTAATTCAGCCTGCTCCATGGAAGTCTCCACAGAGCATACATATGAGCGAGGTTTTCAAAAAGGCCAAGTCAGGAGAAGAAACAGGTATCCAGGCAGGGGGGACCCCCGGGCAAGGACTCGGTGACATAAAGGGTAGGATGTCCTCGGTAAGGCAAAAGGATACAGAGTGCCTCACAGGGAGCATCAGAGGGGGAAGCTAAAAAGATGTCTAGGCCCAAGCAGCGGAGGTCCCTGTGTGCTGAGACTACAGAGTCCAAACGTCACTATAAAAAATACTTCCTCAACAACTAGCACATGCGTGATACCGATAAGTTTAAGACACTGCCCTCCGGGAAGTCATTTCTTTTATGCCCCTTTCCTCCCAATGGTTTCGAAAGGTTTTGACTGCCAAACAGCATTTATTAACAACAACTTCCTCGTCTTTCCATTTTTTTTAAATCGAAGACAAAATGTCATCAAATCTGATCAACAGGCAACATTTAGCATCACCAGACTGAGTGGGTAATATTCCAACCAAGAGAAAAACCTGACATTTTAATTTAACTGTGAGGACTTATCGTGGGGGTATGTGTGACTACTGTGCGGTGGTTTGAAGAACGAAAATGGGCTGAGTGGTGTACTCTGACAGCAGCGTCCCCACATGTCTCCATCACAGCACTTGGCCCATTGCCAGGGCAGATTAACCTGTAAACAAGGCACACACGGGCTTAACGGTGTTTACTTACTAATCTGTAGTGCACAGGTTTACATGGGTTTTAGCACATCTTTGATGTGGTGAAAAATAGGTGAAATTGTGCACTACAGATTAGTAAGCACAAGCAAACCTGTGCATACCTTGCTTCCTAGGCAATCCGTCCCATGATGCTACGTCGAAATTCTGAGTTTACATGACTGTCTCTGTCTCTAGACTCTGAATTCCCTGTCAACAGGGACCACAGTTTACTCATTTTGCATCCCAAGCAATGTTCCTAACTGTTGAACTCTACTAAACCCATTACTAATCTTTAAGTCCCCCAGAGGTCTACAAAGTTGCAAACCACTACTCTTGAATGTAAATGGAATGACCACACATACATACACAAATACACACTCAGAAATTCCCCCTTCACACAGTGCAGATGAAGACTGTAGTGCTATCGGATTTAGGGCAGGGAGCAACAAAAAGCTGGAGCACTCAGGGAAGACCCACTAGAGAAGGTGAGATAACGGGGAATTTAGAGAAGCTGAGAAAAAGGGAGGGAGGATTCAGGGGAGGAAATAACATGAGAAAATCCAGAGATGGCAAGAAGGCTTTTTATGGTTTTCAGTAAACTATTTTATTTTTATCAAAGTTTAATACGCATAGAGAAAGATGTCCAAACCATAATGGCACAGCTTGGTGAACTATCAAAAAGCAAACACACTCACATAACCACCTTCCGGATCAAGAAATAGAACAATTATTCTCTCTACTTCCTTTTATATTTTTAAATATTGATCCATGCATGCTTACATATTAGAAAATATAAACAAATGAAAGACCAACAAACAAAAACAGTATTCTGTCTGCTACGCTCACTACAGTCAGTTGAATAATGGCTACCTGAGTCTCAATCCCTGGAGTTTTCAAATGCCAATATATTTGGAAGAGGGGCCTTTGCAGATATGATTTCATCAAGGAATCTAAGATGAGATTACCCTGTATTATCCTCCTGGGTCCTAAATGCCAGCATACACGTCTTTATAACAGAAAGGAAAAGGAAGATGTGCAAACACAGAGAAGGCCGTGGAAGATGGAGACAGGGACCAGAGGGATGCAGTCCCAGCCCCTGAACGGGGTAACCACCAGAAGCTGGAAGAGGCAAGGAATGGGCTCTCCTTAGAGATTTAGCTCCAGTACAGTGACTACTTCCTTTTGTAGACAGTGATTTCTCCCTCCTCAGAATTCAGAACAATTTTTGTCTTTGTCATCATCAGCCATCAAAGTTGGAAACAAAGAAGGATCAGTAGTTGGAAAATATGGCCTTGGTGATAGAAACAATGCCGGAGATCGCATGACTGACTTTTGCAAGACCAATGACTTCTTCATTGCAAATACCTTCTTTCACCAACATAAACAGTGACTATACACATAGACCTTGCCAGGTGGAACACACAGAATCAAATGGGCTACATCTGTGGAACGAGACGAAGTAAAAGCTCAATATTACCAGTCAGAACGAGGCCAGGGGCCGGCTGTGGACAGACCGTCAACTGCTCATATGCAAGTTCAAGATAAAGCTGAAGAAAACTAGACCAAGTCCACGAGAGCCAAAGTACGAACTTGAATATATCCCACCTGAATTTAGAGACCATCTGAAGAATAGATTTGACGCATTGAACACTAATGACCAAAGACCAGACCGAGTTGTGGAATGACACCAAGGACATCATACATGAAGTAAGTAAGAGGTCACTGAAAAGACAGGAATGAAAGAAAAGACCAAGATGGATATCAGAGGAGTCTCTGAAACTTGCTCTCGAAAGTCAGGCAGCTAAAGCAAAAGGGAGAATGATGATGTAAAAGAACCGAACAGAAGATTTCAAAGGGCAGCTCGAGAAGACAAAGTAAAGTATTATAATGACATCTACAAAGACCTTGCGATAGAAAACCAAAAGGGAAGAACACGCTCAGCGTTTCTTAAGCTGAAAGATCTGAAGAAAAAATTCAAACCTTGAGTTGCAATAGTGAAGGATTCTATGGGGAAAATATTAAACAACACAGGAAGCATCAAAAGAAGATGGAAGGAATACACAGAGTCATTATACAAAAAGAACTGGTCACCGTTCAACCATTTCAAGAGGTGGCATATGATCAGGAACCAATGGTATTGAAGGAAGAAGTCCAAGCTGCACTGAAGGCATGGGCTAAAAACAAGGCTCCAGGAAATGACAGAGTATCAATTGAGATGTTTCAACAAACGGATGCAGCGCTGGAAGTGCTCACTCATCTATACAAGAAATTTGGAAGACAACTCCCTGACCAACTGACTGGAAGAGATCCATATTTATGCCTATTCCCAAGAAAGGTGATCCAACCGAATGCAGAAATTATAGAACAATATCATTATTATCACACGCAAGCAAAATTTTGCTGAAGATCATTCAAAAGCAGCTGCAGGAGTATATTGACAGGGAACTGCCAGAAATTCAGACCAGATTCAGAAGAGAACATGGAACGAGGGATATCATGGCTAAACGCAGAGGATACCAGAAGGATGTTTACCTGTGTTTTATTGATTACGCAAAGGCATTCAACTGTGTGGATCATAACAAATTATGGATAACATTGGGAAGAATGGGAATTCCAGAACACTTAATTGTGCTCATGAAGAACCTGTACACAGATCAAGAGGCAGTTGTTCAGACAGAACAAGGGGATACTGAGTGGTTTAAAGTCAGGGAAGGTGTGCACCAAGGTTGTATCCTTTCACCATACCTATTCAATCTGTATGCTGAGCAAATAATCTGAGAAGCTGGACTATGTGAAGAAGAATGGGGCATCAGAATCGGAGGAAGACTCATTAACAACCTGTGTTATGCAGATGACACAACCTTGCTTGCTGAAAGTGAAGAGGACTTGAAGCACTTACTAATGAAGATCAAAGACCACAGCCTTCAGTACGGATTGCACCTCAACATAAAGAAAACAAAAATCCTCACAACTGGACCAAGAAGCCACATCATGATAAACAGAGAAAAGACTGAAGTTGTCAAGGATTTCATTTTACCTGGATCCACAATCGACAGCCACAGAAGCAGCAGTCAAGAAATCAAAAGACGCATTGCATTGAGCGAATCTGCTGCAAAAGACTTCTTTAAAGTATTCAAAAGCAAAGATGTCACCTTGAAAACTAAGGTGCGCCTGACCCAAGCCATGGTATTTTCAATCGCATCATATGCGCGTGAAAGCTGGACAATGAATAAGGAAGACCAAAGAAGAGTTAACGCCTTTGACTTGGGGTGCTGGCGAAGAATATTGAATATACCGTGGACTGCCAAAAGTATGAACAAATCTGTTTTAGAAGAAGTACAACCAGAATGCTCCTTAGAAGCATGGATGGCGAGACTGTGCCTTACATACTTTGGACACGTTGTCAGGAGGGACCAGTCCCTAGAGAAAGACATCATGCTTGATAAAGTAGAGGGTCAGGGAAAAAGAGGAAGACCCTGAACCAGACGGACTGACACAGTGGCTGCAACAATGGGCTCAAGCATAACAATGATTGTGAGGATGGTGCAGGACCGGGCAGTGTTTCGTTCTGTGGTACACAGGGTCACTATGAGTTAGAACCAACTCGATGGCACCTAACAACAACAACAACACTGGCCCTTAATCAGCATTCACTGCCTGGGACATCTCCTGATGGTTTTATCATTTAATTCTTATCAACCAATTTTGTTCCCAGAAAAGTGATACAATATGCCACTTTGTGTAATTCAATGTCTTGGAAGTTTTTTTTGTTTTTTTTTTTCACATATTATGTACTGTTACTACTTTTTTTGTGTGACTATAAAAACTTCCTGTAGGGTCGCTATGAGTTGGAATCAACTCAATGACAATGAGTTTGGGTTTTTTTGTTTTTTATAAAACTTCAAGAGAAAATAAATAACAGCACTAGAAAATTTTCGTAAGGTTTCACTGGCTAGTTCTTCTCAAAAGTAGACTGCCAGGTCCTTCTTCCTAGTCTGTCTTAGTCTGGAAGCTCAGCTGAAACCTGTCCACCACGGGTGGCCCTGCTGGTATACAAATACTGGTAGCCCAGCTTCCAGCATCACAGCAACATGTTAGCCCCCACAGTATGACAAACTGACAGACTGATGGGGGATGGCAAGACTACGTCTCACATACTTTGGACGTGTTATCAGAAGGGATCAGTCCGTGGAGGACACTATCCTTGGTAAAGTAGAGGGTCAGCAAAAAAGAGGAAGACCCTCAAGGAGATGGACTGACACAGTGGCTACAACAATGGGCTCAAGCATAACAATTGTGAGGATGGCACAGGACTAGGCAGTGCTTCGTTGTTTATATGGGGTCACTATGAGTAGGAACCAACTTGACGGCACCGAACACCAACTAGAAAATTCAGTTATCCTTTTCCATCCCTTTGCAATGAAGTCTGAAATAGGAAAAAATACAAGTTGCAAAGGGTTCTGAATGCCTGGCACGGATCAGAATTTCTACACAAAATAAGTCATGCTGTGCCCAAAGCCTCAAGAGGATCCAGCAGAATGCCCGTTTAATCACCAGTTCTTTGTTATAGAGCCAAATGTGCTCAGAGTGAGAAAGACCCAGTCTGGGATCTACAAGGGCCAGGGAGCTGCGGAGCCGTGGGAAATACTTCAGAAAGCCTACTGGAAATCGTAAAGCTAACTCAAAATAAAACTGTTCCCGCTAAAACGTCACAGTTCTTCGCTTTTAGCCAGGATTACAGGAACTCAGTGTGATTATAAAAGTCATTAAAAAGGCTAAAACCTCTGATTGTCAGTTATATTTTTTCATTAGTAAAAATGGGAAAGTGAATTATCGTTTCACAAACAACCTCTTTTAAAACAAGAGTCTCATCAGAAAAAGACAATGAGATTTTTTCATGGTGTTTAGGAAGGACAAAAAGCTCCAAGGAACTTAAAAACAGGGCCCACTGTGTAAATAGTAAATTTATTGAGCCCTTACGTGGACTTCACAGAACTGTTCTCATTTAATCCTCACAACTCATTGAAGACACTATTATTATCCCGTATATAGAGAGGAAACCGAACACAGAGAGTGAAATAACTTGTCCAAGGCTGCCCGGTGATAAGCGACGTGGCCAATAATCAAGTTCAGTAGGATAATTTCAAACACAGGTTCCATGCTGTGTCCTTGTCTGGCACAGTATGCTATTTTACTCATCTTCCTTCGCCACCTCTGCCCTCCCAGCAACTAAGGAAGACTTTCTACTCTAGGGTCAACCTTACACAAGAAGAATTGTGGAAGGAACAAGACTCTGAACAGAACACCTGCTCTGTGCTGTACCTGCATCAGCCACTGGGCTTCTGACCCTGAAGCTCTAGAACCAGGTCTGGGTAACTGTCAATGTGCCGAGGCCTCTCGAGTTCCTGTGGCACAACTATTTAAGAATCCTTTGTGCTGTCGTCTGGTGACAATGCCCCAAACTTCATTCTGGTTGCTTTTAGTGCCTACTCTTACTTGTCCTTGCTGTTGTGTGCCATCAAATTGATTCCAACTCATAGCGGCCCTACAGGACAGAGCAGAACTGCCCCATAGGGTTTCCAAGGAGCAGCTGGTGGATTTGAATTGCCAAGCTTTTGGTTAGCAGCCAAACACTTAACCACTGCGCCATCAGGGCTCCCTACTTGGTGAAACTGGGCTTGAATTATCTTACAAATTTGTGACTCGATCACGGTGGCAAAGCTGACACACTGGTGGTTCCTGACACGGAGTACAAAGTAACGAAACAGAAGGCAGGATTACATCATGGTGAATTCATTTTGAATTGGGTAAAATGGGTAAATCGACATGTCTGGTTATTTATTCTCTGAATATGAACAATGAGTATCTTGGTAACCATAAAACTCCTCCGGGGTGAAGCAAAATAAAACAGGAAGGTCGATTTCAGGGAAAGCTGGCTAACACCTTTGGAGGACTATTTCTTAACATGAGGGACAAAGAGCCTGTCAAAGGGAGAAACTGACAGCAGATATCGCACTTTGATTTGTGGGTTTTCTTACCCATAAAACCAGATATTCAGTTTAAAGAAACCCCTGACCAAAATCACTCTGCCGGCTGCTTTTCTTTCACCTAAAGTTGCAAATCCTTTCCTTCCCGTTGAAACCCAAAACCAAACCAAACTCACTGCCATGGAGTTGATTCCCACGCATAGCTACCCTATAGGACAGAGTACAATTGCCCCGTAGGGTTTCCAAGCAGTAGCTGGTGGATTCGAACTGCCCACCTTTTGGTTAGCAGACAAACACTTGAGAAACACTGTGCCAGCAGGGCTCCCGTTGGAAGCCAGGCTTACTGAATTTGAATCTTAAAAGATACTGCTGGGTGGAGAGGCAGAGGCTACTCTGCCAACTGATATCCCTTGATCTCGTGAAAGGGGACAGGAGAGCAGGGTTCAATCGATTACGTGAAGATTAGCCAAAGGTTGATTTCTGCCTCCGCTTCTCTTTATAAGCCCCACTGTACCTAGCTTCTTAGGGCATTTGATTTTTCAGGAATCAAAATGGCCTCCCTGTCTGCATAAAGCCCCATAGCCCTCCGGTAGACTCTGACTTACAGCCGACCTACGGAATGGAGTAGAACTGCCTCTTAGGGTTTCCAAGGAATGGATGGTGGATTCGAACTGCCGAGCTTTTGGTTAGCAGCTGTAGCTCTCAACCACTGTACCACTACTCCACCCACCCACACAAAATACACTGAAAGCACTGGCCAAAAACAAGGTTCCAGAAGTTGATGGAATACCAATTCAGGTATCTCAACAAACGGATGCAACACTGTAAGTGCTCACTTGTTTACGCCAAGAGATTTCGAAGACAGCTACTGGGCCAACCAACTGGAAGGGATTTGTATTCGTGTCCATTCAGAAAAAACGTGATCCAACGGAATGTGGAAATTACCAAACAGTACCATTAATATCACATGCAACAGGCCCATAAAGCAAACAATAATATACGTAGCCAACCACGGATATGAGAGTAAATGAGCATACCAGCCCAGAGCATGGACAAGAAGGCAGGAGGAGACAGGAGAGCTGGATGAATAGAAATGGGGAACCCAAGGTCGAGAAGGGGAGAGTGTTGACACTCGCAGGGTTGACAACCAATGTCACAAAACAATAAATGTATTGTTTGATGAAAAACTAATTTGCTCTATAAACCTTCATCTAAGACACAATTTTAAAAAATCACATGCAAGTAAAATTTTGCCGAAGATCATTCAAAAACAGGTACAGCAGTACATCAACAGGGAACTGCCAGAAATTCAAGTTCCATTCAGAAGAGGCTGTGGAATGAGGGAAATCACTGCTGTCAGACGGATCTTGGCTGAAAGCAAGGAGTAACAAAGCTTTTTTTTGGCTGTGTTTCATTGCCTACACAAATGCATTTGACTGTGTGGGTAATAACAAATAATGGGTAACAACGCAAAGAAGGAAAATCCTAGGAAACTTAACAGCGCTCACGCAGAACCTGTACACAGACCAAGGGGCAGCCGTTCGAGCAGAACAAGGGGATACAGAGCGATTTTAAGTCAGGAAAGGTGTGCGTCAGAGTTATACTTTTTCACCATACCTATTCAATCTGTATGCTGAGTAAATAACCTGGGAAGCTGGACTATATGAACAACGGGACATCAAGACTGGAGAAAGGCTCATTAACAACCTGCAATATGCAGTTGACATGATATTGCTTGCTGAAAGCAGAGGACTTGAAGCACTTCCTAATGAAGATCAAAGACCACAGCCTTCAATACGGATTACACCTCAACATAAAGAAAACAAAAATCCTCACAACTGGACCAATAAGCAACCTCATGATAAACGGAGAAAACATTGAAGTCAAGGATTTCATTTTACTTGGATCCACAGTCAACGCCCATGGAGGCAGCAGTCAAGAAATCAAACGATGCATTGAATTGGGCAAATCTGCTGCAAAAGACCTCTTCGGAGTGTTCAAAATCAAAGATGTCACTTTAGAGACAGCTGCTCCTGACCCAAGCCATGGTATTTTCAATCGCCTCATGTGTATGTGGAAGCTGGACAACGAATAAGGAAGACTGAAGAAGAACTGACGCCTTTAAATTATAGCACTGGTGAAAAATACCGAACATACCATGGACTGCCAGAAGAATGAACAAATCTGTCTTGGAAGAAGTACAGCCAAAATGCACCTTAGAAGCGAGGATGGGGAGACTATGTTTCACATACTTTAGACGTGTTATCAGCAGGTACCAGTCCCTGGAGAATGACACCACACTTGGTAAAGCAGAAGGTCATCAAAAAAGAGGAAGGAAGACCCTCAACAAGATGGATTGACATAGTTGCTGCAACATCAGACTTAAACATAGCAATGACTATGAGGCTGGCGTAGGACCAGGCAGTGTTTTGATTCTGATGTAAAAAGGGTCACTAAGAGTCAGAATAAACTCAGTGGCACCTAACACCAAGAATAATATATGCATATAGAATTACTGCTCAGAATAAACCTTATGTTCAAATTTCAGTGAGTTCCGATTATTTTGAACAAGCGTCACTAAGTGGAAGTAGCGCAAGTCAATTCAGGTAGATGCCTGTACATCACCTGCCTCTACTCTTCTGAGTTACAGCCAGTTATCAGTCAGCGCTGAAATCCATCCAGTAACTTGCAAATCAGCCAAGGTGCTATTCTTTGAATAAATCTGGTTTTTATTTGCATCAGTAAAGCATCAATTACTACATGCTTGTTGTTGTTGTTAGGTGCCCTCAAGAGTCGTTCAGAGTCGGTTCCAACTCATATCAACCCTGTGCACGACAGAAAGAAACACTGCCTGGTCCTGCGCCATCCTTATAATCATTGTTATGCTTGAACCCATTGTTGCAGCCACTATGCCAATCCACCTCCTTGAAGGTCTTCCTCTTTTCTGCTGACCACGTACTCTGCCAAGCATGATGTCCTTCTCCAGGGACTGATTCCTCCTGACAACATGTCCAAAGTATGTAAGACGCAGTCTCGCCATCCTTGCTGCTAAGGAGCATTCTGGTTGTACTTCTTCCAAGACAGATTTATTTGTTCTTCTGGCAGTCCATGGTATATTCAATATTCTTCACCAACACAATTCAAAGGCATCAATTCTTCTTCAGTCTTCCTTATTCGCTGTCCAGTTTTCACATGCATATGATGCGACTGAAAACACCATGGCTTGGGCCAGGTGCCCCTTAATCTTCAAGGTGACATCTTTGCTCTTCGACACTTTAGAGGTCCTTTGCAGCAGATTTGCCCAATGCAATACGTCTTTTGATTTCTTGACTGCTGCTTCCATGGCTGTTGATTGTGGATCCAAGTAAAATGAAATCCTTGACAATTTCAATCTTTTCTCCGTTTATCATGATGTTGCTCATTGGTCCAGTTGTAAGGATTTTTGTTTTCTTTATGTTGAGGTGCGATCCATACCGAAGGCTGTGGTCTTTGATCTTCATTAGTAAGTGCTTCAAGTCCTCTTCACTTTCAGCAAGCAAGGTTGTGTCATCTACATATCACAGGTTGTAAATGAGTCTTCCCCCAATCCTGATGCCACGTGTTCTTGTTCATATAGTCCAGCTTCTCAGATTATTTGCTCAGCATACAGATTGAATAGGTATAGTGAGAGAATACAATCCTGGCGTACACCTTTCCTGATTTTAAACAATCAGTATCCCCTTGTTCTGTTGGAACAACTGCCTCTTGATCTCTGTAAAGGTTCCTCACGCGGGGGACCACATGCTACAATGCATAATTAAAACAAATGTGCTGTGTCAATTAGCCTTATTGTTGTTGGGTGCTGTCGAGTTGCCTTGGGCTCAAGGCAACCCCATGTTACAGAGTAGAACTGCCCCCTTGCCGGGTTACTAGGCTGTAACCTTTACCGGAGCAGATCGCCAGGTCTTTCTCCCGCAGAGCAGCTGGGTGCATTCAAACCACCAACCTTTCAGTTAGCATCCAAGTACTTAATCTTTTGAGCCACAAGACAGTATTTATTACTGCAAGAATAAAAGTTGTGATTTTTAACTAAGGCACATTTCAAGACAAGAAAGTCTACCACAACCTAAGATGTCTACGACCTTATACAGTAACAAACTAAAGATTATGTTGATTAGTAGTTGCACATTTAAGTTTAAAAACAAAAGTCATCATTCAACTTACAAGAAGGCACTATATACGATTTGAGATGAACGCGCTTCACACAGACAGACCCAAATACAAAGAAGTGAAAGCTATTAGTCAGACAGGAACTCAGATATTGCCTCATATGTTTCTCTCAGTGAAGGAAAAGGGTTCCTTCGTTTGGTAGTTGACTTTCTATTGCCATATGTACTCAGGATTATACTAGCTTCTTGGGATCTCACCGGTACCAACTGCCACCAAGTTGATTCCAACCCACGGCGACCCCGCATGTGCCAGAGTAGAACTGTGCCCCACAGGATTTTCAATGGCTGACTGTTTGGAAGTAGGTCGCCAGGCCCTTCTGAGGTGCTTCTGGGTGGACTCAAGCCTCCAAACGTTCAGTTAGCAGCTAAGCACGTTAACTGTTTGTCCCACCCAGGGGCTCATTTGGAACCTTAGCGGTTGAAAACACAGGTGAGAAATATTGACTAACTGGTAAAGGACGATATCAGAAAAACAACTTTTTGAGATTTGAGAGAAGGAAATAATATCGGGTGAGGACAAAGGTAAGGTAACAGGTTTGAGGGAACGGGCACTCAAGTTCATGCCCGCCTCTTTTCTGTGAAGCACGAGGTGAGGCTGCGTGCTGTGTGGCCCTATGGGAGCAGGTAAAGGGAAGTGGGTGGCTATCCGCTGCCATCGAGTTGATTCCGACTCATAGAGACCCTCTAGGACAGAGCAGAACTTCCCCATACAGTTTCCAAGGCTGCAATCTTTATGGAAGCAAATTGCCACTTCTTTCTCCCACAGAGCGGGTTTGCCAACCTTTCTGGGTTACTACCAAGCGCTTTAACCACTGTGCAACCAGAGTCCCTACAGTGGCTAGGGAGGTTTAGGTGATGAGAGCTAAGAATAGTCACTGTGAAGTACGGGAAATTGACTGGGGCAGTTGGGAGAGATGAGGGCTCAGTTGTGCCCAGGCACCCACAAATCTGTGGAGGTGCCAACAGCAGGCATTCAATATTTGTTTAAAGAGCTTGTGGAAAGGGACACTAGGCTGGAAGTGAGACTTGGACTCTGGCCCTAGCTCTGCCACCAAACAATCTGATGGCTCTCGCAAGTCGCTTATCATTGTGAAATATCTCTACTGTTCTTTTTGTTGATAAAAACAAACACTGAAGTAGACAGAGTTAAGAACAGAGCATGTCACTAAAGACCTTCCTCTTTGCAATACACTGTTCATTGGCATTCTCTGGCTAGTTGTTTCAACTGGTTATTAATTAACCCAATTCACGTTATTCCATCCAATTCACCGGGATGGTGTGAAAGATTTGTTGAATTAAAAATACAGTTCCCTGGTTGGATATTTTTCACATCTACCCTCAGAAAAAGAACATCTGCCAAAACACGTATTTTGGATTTCTTGCCCACAGGACAGTGAAGTAGAGAAAACATTTTCTCCAGTGTTTTAATATTAGAGAGAATACATTTCCTCATTTGTTTTAGTACAGCTGTGATTCATCTCTGGTCTTTGGAAAATGGCACAGGTTCCGTTCAACATATGGCTGAGCAGCCTGTTCCACTCTTAACAAACACCCTAATACCTTACAACATATTTTCTCCTATTCACAAGGGGTGATTGAGAGCTTGACATAAGCAACGCCATAACGATGCTCTAAGTAACCTCTAAACGTTTTTTACTGCACCAGCTGCACCGGTCTCTTCCAAAGGGGTGCCGAGCTCTCTCAGCTCCTGTGGCCTTGGTCTCTCTCCTCTTGAGAAATGGCTTTCAGCCTGCAAGACTGCAGCTAGAAAAGCTGCCTGACATTTTTAATCTGCAACTTTCTTTCCTGCTCCCTCTCAGCCATGAGTCGGAGTCGGAGTCGACTCGACGGCACTGGGTACCGGGATCTCAGCCAGAGTGGACTTCGCAGAGCAGTTCGACTGGCCGAGATTCTTATGTGAGTTTTTTCAACCTGTTACAAACATACAGATTAGAGTCCAAATGTCTGACATGCATCTCTTTAGTTTAATAGAGTTTCTGGTAGTTGTTTTGTGACGTTTAAGACCATCTGTGGGCTACGTCCTTAAAAACATTAGGTAGCCCTAACCTTTCCCCTATAAAACCCCTCTGCTAGCTCTTTAAAATGAGACGGAATTTGGGAGAGATTTAACCGCCTCTGTCCCTTGAATACCCGTGTTCAATAAAGCCCTCTAGCTGCTTACCTCCTCCAGTCTCAGTATTGGCTCTGCAATTTGCAGTAACAGCAGTAAACACACATACTGGCCGGGAAAAAATCTGACCTTCTTGTTAAATGTCAAATGTAAAGGCCATTTTTTAGTTATCCTCACATGTGCAACCTAGTCTCTAGATCAGGTGTCCTTAACACTGGATCCCGGATGGGCTTTTAAGAAGGGTTCATACACACCCCGAAACTACATGCAAACTGCATTCCTACATGCACGTACGCACAAACTTCCTTCAGATTTTTAAAGTGTATCATAACACCTCAGCAAAAAAAAAAAAGAAAAGGTTAAAAATCACTGCTGTAAGTACAGAAGTTTTTTTTCTTATGCAAGGTTCCTTAACAGTTCACGAGGGGTCCAATTTCCACGGCATCTACGGTTACCACCTTAGCCTAGGGACAGCTGGACAGACCTGCCTTGTACACCTCTGCCTATCTCTACAGCCTGAAGCTGCAGCAGTCACACAAAAGCACGGAAGTCCTGACATTCCAGTTTAAAGGCGTGTTTGCAGACTTCGTCTCTGTTGATCCCAACTAGTCGTACGATTTGGGGCCAGTTAGTTCACTTCTGGAAACCCTGGTGGCACACTGCTCACGAGCTACGGCTGCTAACCAAAAGGCTGGCAGTTCAAATCCACCAGCGGCTCCCTGGAAACTCTATGAGGCAGTTCTACCCCGTCCCATTGGGTCGCCGTGAGTCGGAATCGACTGGACGGCAGCGGGTTTGGTGTTTTTTGGTTTAGTTCACTTCTACAGCACGGAGAGCAGAAAATAAATAAAATTTGCTTGCTGAGCGACGAAGACGCGCGATTTCACCTAGGACTGAGGCGGCTGGAGAGGGTGGCTACCCGGTCCCTTCCGGGCTCCGAGATTCCAAGCCATCACCATTCACTCAGCAGCCGCGCATTACTGAGCCATAACCGTTCCGAAGTCCTAGGTCGTCCCTGCAAGGCCACCTCTAGCGTGTCCCACGGGGAATTCGGTGGCGGGGCGGAGGCGGTCTGACGTTCAATTATCCCGATGTCACCTCACGCCTTTCACGGGGAGGCAGAGTTGGAGCGAGTTCCGGGGGCCACGGTCTCTCAGCCCTCCAGCACCCCACAGGGGAACATCACCATCACGCCCACCGACTGACCCTTCTCTCCCGACCTTCTCACAAGCCACCAGCCCTTTCCGTCCTGCCACAGCGACTCGCGCCGAAACGCCACAAACGCCGACGGCGGCCGCCACGTGACTACGGCGCCTAACCGCAAACGCCAACCGCGGACTTCGGCTCGCCCGGCCAACGCCGGCGCGTGGCACGCATACGTGCGGCGGATGCGCATGCGTGCGGCAGACGCGCTCCACCAGCCGACAGTCGCGCTCCGCCCAGAGACGGCTTCCAAGCAGCGGAGCGCATGCGCCGCGTGACGCCACTACCCCCGGAACGAGGTGCTGCCGGCCAAGGCTCCGGCGCGCCTGCGCAGTAGCTGGACCCGGGCTTTTTTTTTTTTTTTTTTTTTTTTACCGAATTGGTTCAGGGGTAGATTCGAGTTACAAAATGGCGGCTCTGAGCGTACGGAGCGCTGTTGCGCCGGCGGTCTCTGGCTGAGGGGATAGCTGTGCCGTCACTCCCGAACGCAGAGAGACGGGGCGCCGGGGGACATGGTGTTTGAGAGCCCGGCCTTGCTGACCACGAAGCTCTTCGAGGCTCTCAGCACACCGGAAGCCACCGAGCGCGCGCGGCCGGGAGACCCGCGGCCGCTTCAGACGCGGGCGCCGAGGCCGCGGACCTGCTCTTGGCCGCGCCCACGGCCCAGCGAGGTGAGAGGGCAGGAGGTAGGACGGGAGGCCGGGAGGGTGGGGCGCGGGCCGCAGCGACGCAGCCCGGGCGGTTTGTGAAGCCGGGCTGCGGTGGCCGGTGGGTCGGCCTCGCCCCGGCACGGGGCCCCGCGGCCCGGCGGAGGTCCCCGCGGGCCCCTCGGGTGGCTGTCGGCCGTACCCCTCGGCGGCCCGCTCCTCCGCCGTCTCCTCTCTCGTCCAGCCCCGTCCAGTGCCTTTTGGGCCCGGCTCCGCTTGCTTCCCGCACCCCCGGGCCGTCGGTCGCCCTCGTCCTGTTCCGCTGCGGAGCGGTCCTGAGATCTGCGCCTTCCCCCGGGGCTTCACGGGCCGTCGTGCGCCCGCCTCCGGGCCCCTCGCTGAGTGTTGCTGGTGCCGACTCTTAGCGACCCTGGAGGACAGAGCAGAACTGCCCCGTAGGGGTTTCTAGGCTGTGAGCTCTAAGAAAGCGGAGCGCCACGTCTTTCTGCCACCTGGCGACTGGTGGACTCGAACCGCCGACCTTGACGTTAGCAGGGAGAGGTCGCTTTAACATCCCAGAAAAGCGTACTCGAGTCTGTGTTTGAGTCCAGTGCAACCCCGGGGGCAGCAGCGCACCAGGTGGCAGAGGCCGGATAGCCTCCTGGGCACGAAGAACGTTGACTGACTTAGAGGTTCGGTTTCCGTCGGGTTTCTACCTGCTTCGGAATCGTTTCAAAGCTCGGTGCCTGTTTTACTCGTAAGCGCAGATGTGTTTTGAACTCATGGTCATGGCGGCAAGCCTGGAAGACCTGCTGGGGACCGGGCCGCGTTCTGGGCACTTGGCAGAGGTTTCTCGTCTGTTAATTGCACAAAAAGAAACGTATCGTTCAGAGTCTCAGGCTTTGGAATAAACTTAAGATGCGGCAAAATCCTGTTTCAAAGTCAGGCTCGTAACTCAAGTTTCTCTCATTTTCCATCCTCCGTTTTTAAATTTTGGAGGAAAAATAATATTTTATAGCTATTGTGTCTGACAGAACTCGTTTCTTTCATAATATTTCGTAAACCCTTCCTGTGCTCCAGGTAACTGTTCTAAACTAAGCTCTTCATTTATCTCATGTAATTAGTTTATCTCTTCCCCATTTTACAGATGAAGAAACTGAGGAACAAAAACTTACCTGCTGAAGGTCTCACAACTAGAAAATGGCAAAATTGAGATGCTAGTATAATGCATTGCTTTTTCAAATGCAGAATGCCCAAAATCATGCATTCAGCAACATCGAACACCTACCGTGAGCTGGACAGAGGTCAGGGCATTTGGAATATATTAGTAAACAGGGCAAAGATCCCTGCCCTCTGGCTGTATACTGGTTCAGCTCATACGGTGCACGTGGAAGCAGCTACGTAATTGAGGCGGTTTTACAATGCCAGACACCTCTTCAGTTGTTATCCGGATAGTTGTTAGATGCTAAAATTTTATTCCTATTACAGTTTTTGCACTTTCAGCTCCACGCTTTTTTACTCACAGTTAATCTCGAATAACAAAAATGACCATTTCAATTTTTCTTCTTTTCTGCCCTCTGGTGGAAGTCGTTGATGAATAGGAAAATGGCTGGAAAAATCCACACAGAGACATGCCGCCTAAGCAGAGCAGTATTAGTTATAAGGAATTATGTCCAAAAGTACTTTGTTTGGATGGCAAAGGTTAATAGCAAAAGTTGACCAGCTGTTTTGGGGGAGGCCTTAGAAAGAGAACGATTCTCAGAAAATGGTTGAAAAATACATGTTTTAAATCTAATACTTTATGTTTTAGGACCTTAACCAAAGCCCATTGTCATGGAGTTGATTCCAGCTTACAGCGACACTATAGGACAGAGTGGAACTGCCCCATAGGGTATCCAGGGAGCAGCTGGTGGATTTGAACTGCCAGCCTTTTTGGTTAGCAGCCTGAGCTCTTAACCACTGTGCCACCAGGGCTCTGCTTGAGAGCTTTAGACATTAAGGTTGTTTATAATCTGAACAGAAGCATATACTTGTAAAAGAAAAATTCAGATATTATTGGGATGTTGAAAGTCCGTATGTAACCGCTCTACAGGGGATGAGATTTTAGAGGCCTTTGGAATGGCAGCATTTGAGTTTTATTTTACTGATACTAGAGAGCAGTAGGTGGTGTGTAAGTTGATGAGTGTCTTCCTGGCCATGAGGTTCCAAGAAGCTTGGAGTTCACGGCAGATGAGAGGGAGGAAAGACTTATCAGGAAGAGTACAGGGTGGGTTTCAGGAGCCCTGGAGGTACCTGGACCTAAGTGATAAATTCCTGGGCAAGATGGCAGCACAGGAAAGGGGAAGGTTTCTCTCCATTGAGCTGGTGTCTTAGGGAGGATGTCACAACTGGAGGGCTCTCAGTTTGCTGTTTTTGTTTGTTGTTTTTGTTTTTTTAATAGCAAGGGATATGATGTTAGGATCAAAACACAAGTCTAAAGTTTTAAGGAATGGACACAGCACCCTCTTTGGATGAGTGCTTCTTATGTCCACTTCAGTGAGAATGCTGTCAGCCTCACCAACCACCCAACGCTGTATTAGAGGAGTTGAGCTGATGGTTTATTTTTGAAAGGTTTTACATTCCCAGGATGTTAACACATCCATATTAATCATATTTTGAACTTTAAAATGATGCTTTAGCTTAACGATGTGCCGTTTGGGCAAATTAAATGTTCACTCTTGGAGAACATGTTTTCCGGTGACACAGTGGTTAAGCATTTGGCTGCTAACTGAAAGGTCGGCAGTTGGAATCTGCCAGCTGCACCTTGGAAACTATGGGGCACTTCTCCTCCGACCTATAGGGTCACTCTGAGTCAGAATCAACTCGGTGGCTTTTTTTTTTTTTTTTTTTAACCTGTAGCCTGAAGAAGAGTGTTCATGTTGTGAAAGCATTTCTAATACCTTATTAAAATTTCTACTTCAGGGTGGACTTCTTTAACGGGTCATTCTAATGAGAATTTTAATATTAAAGAAGTTTTGCTTAGGTTAAGACTAAGTATAATTTACATAGACTGTTAGTTAAGCACTTGTTCCAGATTTTTAAAAATAAGTATTTCATTTTAATTTTTTGGAATCAAGTTGATTTAGTGTTGGTCAGAAAGAATGCCAGCCTTCCCTCGGAGCTTCCCACCGCCTCCTAGCGTAATCCTTTATTGGATTTATAATGCCACCAGCCGAACAGCACCGGCATAAAGCTCTCACCGGAGTAGTTTCCATGGGTATCAGGAGTGTTTTTATCTCGTTTCATGCTAGAATGAATTTTAAAAATTACTTTTAAGAGTTATATCTTGATCTTGAAAAATAAGCTGTTTACTTTTATTTTCTGTAATTTAGGTTTGAAAACATGGCCAAAAGAATTGCTGAGAAGGAATTGACAGATAGGAATTGGGATCAAGAAGATGAAGCAGAAGAGGTAAAAAGTAGTTTCTGCAAGAATGATGTCATGCCATTTCTAAGTTTAAATTCATTTTGAGGTTCCTCATGAAGTCTTGGTGGTAAAAATTAAAAGACCTTCCTGAGGGGGAAGAATTGTGGTTGCTCATGGTCTGTACTTAGTGTGGAGAGCTGTTATTTACCCTCGGTGGGCTTTTCCACTAACATCTATGCTTTAATTCTGCTCTTTGTAGAAGTGGCTTTTTCCTGAATTTCACAGACTTGCAGCATTCTTAACCCGTGGTTTGGAGTGAGTCATTTTAGTCATGACTGCAGGTTAGGTGATCTAGTCGTTGAAGTATGACACAGTGCTGGCACCCAGACTTGGAAACTGGTTCACCACCACCATCTTGGTCTGCTGAGCCTGTAATTTTAGATTTCAGAAGCTTGAGGTCGCCGCCCTTCTTCTGATGCTTCTTGGAGGCCTGCTCAGTGGGTCTGAGACGCCCAACGATTGATAGAAGTAGAATGAGATACTGTGCCTCCTCGGGTTGGCCTAGTTTACTTCCAACAAAACAGCAGTGGTCCTCCTTGAGGAGATCCTGTAGTTTTTATCCTATAGAAAATAGGGCATGGCTCCATTTCTCGTGTCTCATCAGCAGTTTGAGACTCCTGGGCCAGTTCGCTAAGGAAATCTGTAACCAAGTTAGCCTTTGAAGTTGTTAGAATAGTGCTAAGTTAAAAAAAAGAGCCTGCAAGAGTGTTTCCAAGCATGTTTTTAGACAGCCATCTTTCTGCTTTCTGGATCTCCTTTCTTTGTAGTATAATGTATTTTTCTTTACAAATATGTGAGCTAATAATGCCTGAGTAAACAAAAATCACAAATATATTAATGTGTTGAGAGGGCTTTTAATATTCCAAACTGGTTTGGTGCTTTTTGACTAAGCCTTTGACTGAGGATATTTTTCTAGGTTTCAGCACAGTTACATTAAGATCTAGACTATCGTATATGATTTGCTTTGGCATTAAAATATTTCAGGAATGGAAGAGTTCACATTTGGATGATTTCTAGTGAAATGAATGTGGAAGGACTTTAATTTTGGGCAAGTGCAGCCAAATGACCCCTTTTGTGGGCATTAGGGGTCCTTTTAAATTTAACATGTTCTGAAATAAGCATACCAAAACCAGAAAACCAAACCCATTGCCATCGAGTTGATTCCAGTTGACCCTGTAGGTCAGAGTAGAACTGCGCCATGGGGTTTCCGAGGAACAGTGGGTAGATTTGAACTGCTGCCCTTTTGGTTAGCAGCCAAGCTCTTAACAGCCACACCACCAGGGCTCTGAAATAAGTATAGATGAGACTTTTTTTTTTTTTTACAGAAAGTGTTTTATACCCACTCTACAGGCTGAAAGGAGGGTTGAAGTAGAGCCAGAGATCTTCAGCAAATTTATGGTGCTGACATAATACTTCGTAGTACTTTAGCATATGTGGAAAGGGCGGTAGTGTTCCCAGAGGGTCACTTAGAATCCCTGGTCCCTCAGTGGCCTTTTGAGCAGTGGACAGGCGGGCTCTTAAAAACGATATGTGTACGTGAATAATACGTGGATCCAACCCACTGCCGTCGATTCTGACTCATAGTGATCCTATGGGATGGAGTAGAACTGCCCCGTAAGGCTTCCAAGGCTGTACATCTTCACAGAAGCAGACTACCACATCTTTCTCCCGCAGAGCGGCTGGTGGGTTCAAACCGCCAACCTTTTGGATAGCAGCTGGGCGTTTGAAAACTGAGTAGTAAGATACTGGATTTGGGCATTTGGGTTTCAGAACTGGCTCTGCTACCAACTAATTACGATCTTTTAGGTGCCTTCCAGCTTTTGGATAATAGATTTTGCTCCTTAAAACTGAATTTGTGTAATAAGTTTTATTAATATCTTAGAACATCCCTGAGATTAATTTGAAGAATTGGTAATTCACACAGTTTGTGTCAAAGTTTCGATCGTCTTCGTCTTCTCAGAATTTTCTGTACGTACATGCCCTGTGCTCCTTTCTGCAGACTGATTTGAAGATTTGGAAGATTTCTGACGTGCCTGATTAGAGTCGGCATTCACAAGATAGGTGTAGCTTACCTTGTCTGTAATTTGTGTTTTGTATTAATAATAATTGGCAGGCTAGCAGCTACTAGGTAAGTGTATCCTAGCTTTTCTGCTTGTGTTATCTCCTTTTTGCCATCGTCTTACTCCTTTTAAATTTGTACTCTTCTGCAGGTGGGAACATTCTCGGTGGCCAGTGAGGAAGTCTTGAAGAATAGAGCCATAAAAAAAGCAAAACGTAGGAATGCTGGATTTGAAGTGAGTGTTTTCTTACAGAGCTTTTGATAATTAAAGCCGAACGTGACTTCTGAGCTGCAGTGCATTCCCACCTCTGGGAGCAGTCAGACCGACACACTTTTTAAAAATGCTTACTCCTCGTGTGAATCCTTGGTGTGGGCCTGAGAGGGAGATTGGTTAAAAAAGCAGAAGATCTGTACCTTTCAAAGGGACCTTATCCGGTTGAGGAAAAGATAATAGGTTCAAATTGAGTGACAGTGTGAAGACAAAAAACGAGTGTAGCAATACAGAAGGCCAGAGAAGTGTCAGGTGGGAGTAAGAAAGGGAAGCACGCGTGAGTAGATTCTCAGTCCTCTCTGCTCCCTGGGGTTGAGTGTGGGTAGAGGAGTCCTTGAACTATAACAGAAGCGCTTCACAGGCTGGTTATTTTCCCTGTAGGATAGTATTAAAAAAACCAAACCAAACCCATTGCCGTCGATTCGATTCCAACTCATAGCAACCCTATAGGAGATAGTAGAACTGCCCCATGGGGTTTCTAGTGACCGTATAGCGTGTTACAATGTTCCATCCTGGTGCTTGAAGTATAAAGGTAAGTTTTTACTCTTGAAATCATTTAGTCTGTGTTCAGCAACCACCCCCCATTTAGCAACGTTTCCCCACCCCTCATACATCGCAGGCACGGAGCGGCGTCTTGGTGTCCCTGGACGTCTGTTGTCTGGTGGGAGAAGCTGACGTGAGTCTCTTGAGTGGCTGCTTTGGAGTAAACCTCAACTGCACATTCTATGGGGGCTCCTTCACTGTGTTTTAATTCCAGGTGTTTTTCTGGTCTCGTTTCATTCTGGCCGTGAGACTGGCAACTAGTTGGATGCAGGTGTTGAGGGAGAAGCAATGACTCGTTCACTGAGAAAACACAGGGGAGACACAACTTAATTAGGAAGCGAGTCTTCTGGAACTGTTCTGAAGTGCCTGTGGCACATTCCAGTGGAGTTCTCTGGAAAACTAGGAATTGGGGCAGGCGGTGGCTGCAGCTCTGGGAGTAGACGGAGGGAGCTCGTGGTGCGGAGGAGCAGGAGAAGCCGAGGGAAGATAGTCTGCAGGAGGGAGGGGCCGGCTGCTGAATGAATGAAGATGAGAATTAGAAACGGCACAACCTTCAAGCAAAACAGCCAAAGGAAAGGGAGAGAAGCATACGTGGATAATTGAAATCTACGTTGTTTTTACTGTACCTTTTAGCTTTAAGTTTCCATCGGACCTCGTATGGTAAAGTACTTAAGTGCCGTATCATCCACCTAGATGCTGAAGTGTGGCATTTACCAAATAAAGAATTTGTTGGTTGGTTCATTTGGCAGACCAGCTGGGCACTGGGGACATGCTGGCAGCAAGACAGACCAGAATGTCCCTGCCTTGTGGAGCTTATGTCCTCGAGGTGGAAGGGAGACCACACACACAGAGAAGTGAGGGGCCTGGGGGTCGTAGGGATACTTTCTGCTGGGGAGCCCAGCTGGATCAGCAGAATGTCACTATGCCATTCGTTTTGTTAAAACCAGTACCTCTTGCATTTTTGTAATGATCCTAGAGCCAGTTTGCTTCAGCAGTTTCCAAAATAGCTATAAATATCACGTGGCTTTAGAATCTAGGGCGAACTGAAAGACCCGAAAGATTCTTGTAGCTTTACAGCTTGTCCGTGAGTCATCACTTCCAGTGACAGCTATCTCAGTTTGGTGTATTTTGGATTTTAAGTAATTAAAAATCAAAGAGATTTAGAACATTAGAACCTAAACTGTGTTTATCATCTGCATTAAAATCCATACGTGTTAAGGTCTGGCACTCTGCCGTATTTTATCAGACGCTGCCGTGAAGTGTCAGTGGTCAGCAAACACCTGAAATGCCGGAGATGGGATTGAGACGTCTGTGTGCGTGATCAGTGAGCAATGACGTTAGACTGGCCTGTTGAGAGAGTTGAGGGGTTCTCGTTTAAGTAGTTTGTGGGTGAAGTCGTGTTATAATTCTCTTACGTGGGAACTTCAGGTTTGCATGCTCCCTCGGAGATGCTCTGAAACCTGTATTCCTCAGATGTGGAAAAACTTCTCACGCACGGTCCTTGGGTCATCCAGGACGCGGCTTCCTCCCCCTGTGGTGTAACCGTTCCTCTGACAAAGATCTTCTAAAACTCATTCTAGTGATTTTAGTAAAGCACTTACAGCTGAAAGACCTTTCTCCAAAAGTTGACGGAGACCAGGTTTGGGATTTCATAAGGAATGCCAGACATCTCCACAGCTGCTTAGGTTAGGGATGTGAAATGGCCGTGAACAATGGGAAATGATCCTCTAGAAAGATATTGCTAAAGAGATCTAGTTTAAGGAAATAAATGAGGAAAATGAGGATCCAGTGTTACCCCTGGATTTCTCAGCTAACAGAATCTGGCATGAGACAACCAGCTTTTCAAATCAAGTGTCTTTAGGCTGAAAGCTACAGAAATTCTGAAGAAATCATATGTAAGTGGATAAAGTAAACACTTCTAGTTCATCTAATTTGGTGTTTCTGCAACTTTAAGCAGATGGGCTTTAAGTAATAAATGAAAAATCTTTCATTTGGGGTTTAGTTGTATTGAGAATGAGTTTTGCAGTGTTTTTCTGAGGCCGGGTGGCAGGTACGTGGATTCACTGCGTTGTTTCTTTTTCCTTTTATGTCTCACGTACACGTGCTACGTTTAAGAAGGTATCTCACTGTCGGCGATGACCGTCTGGCACTCCTGGCATTTCAGGCGGGCAGCCTTGGCCTGCAGAGCTGGCCGTGCGTGCCAGGCCTTCCTTTCTCCTCGCGGTTTCTGCTGTGCCGGCAGTTCCCGTAGAGTGCAGGCTGCAGGAGCGTCCTGGGTGCTGTTCACCTAGGATGTTCCTGTTGCTTACTTGCTTATCTGCCAGTGGACAGGATACTCTAACATGCGCTCTTTCTTTATATTTCAGTCCGATAGTGGAGGGGCTTTTAAAGGTTTTAAAGGCTTGGTTGTACCTTCTGGAGGAGGAGGAGGGTTTTCTGGATTTGGGAATGTCTCTGCAGCGAAGCCTTCAGGACTGTCAAATGGAAATAGCATGACCAGCACCCCTGTGTCTGCCAGTCCCAAGGCAGCCACAGAGACCAAGACGACTTTTGGTGAGTAGCTTTCTCTCCCTCACCACATCTGAGTGTAATTTGTGAAAAAGAACTTTGCAAAGATATTTTCTTATCTTTATCCTGATACTGGGACTCTGAGCAAAAACGGGGTGATAACGAAAGGGATCGAAATCTGGGAGACACTGGCTCTTTACAGAGTATACGGGGAGAACATAGGCATTCGAACCAAAACAGACCCAGCTTCTGTTCTCAGCCTGCCAGTCACCAGCCTGTGGCCTCGGTAAAGCCCCTTGACCCCTGAGCCTCAGAGTCCTCAACGCCGTAAAGGCTTCCCATCCATCCATCCATCCATTCGAGGACTTCCCCTGGGCCACACACCAGCATGGCTGTGAGGACTCAGATGACATTGTCCTTGGTCACTGGGTCCTCCCAGTCTGGGTTTATCTTGTACCACACGTGTTGATTGCCTGACCTGCTTTGAGGAAGTGAAGTTGAGAACTTTCGGGATTAGCAACAGAGAACGGGATCGTGGGTTAAAACCTTCAGTTCCTTGAACTGATCCTGAGTGATGAGTTTGTACTTAGCTGATTGTTTTGAAACAATATACCGTTTAATTTGAATTTAACGTGACAAAAATAAGTGTTTTTCTGTTAAGATTTTAACTGGTACATCTACATCCTTGACACCCCTAGGGATGAAGTTTTATGCTAACCTAATACCGAGCAGGAGTCCCTGGGTGGTGCGAACAGTTAAACGCTCTTGGCTGCTGACTGAAAGGGTGGAGGTTTGAGTCCATCCAGCGGTGCCTCCAAAGAAAGGCCTGGCAGTCAACTTTCCAGAAATGAGCTGTTGAAAACCTTACGGTGTACGGATCTACTCTGACACACGTGGGGTCACCACGAGTCGAAGCCGACTTAGTGGCAGCTGGCGCTGGTAGTTTTCTGACAGTTCTGTTGGTAAATGGCGTCCTTTTGAAGGCAGAGTATTTTAAGGTTGTTGAGGCCCAGTGCAAGCATGTAGGAGATTCTCGTATACAGCTTCATTTGGTCTTCACGATGCCTCGCTCCTAAGCAGTAGCTGTGTACATAGTTTTTGAACTTTTGCTAAAATAAGATACAATAAACGCAGAAAATAGGAAGAGTTTTACAGAAAAACTGGATTTTAATCAAATCAGTTTCTAAGTACCTGAAACTTGAATTTCTTATAGGTTCTGTTACTACAAATGGTCCTACCTCCTTGGTTGAGAAAAATATTTCAGATCCCAAAACTAATGGCAGCAGTCAGCAGCCCTCCGGCTTTTCAGCCAGTGCAACGTGCCGTGGCAATGCCTATCACAAGCAGTTAGCAGCCTTAAATTGCTCCGTCCGCGACTGGATCGTGAAGCATGTGAACACAAACCCACTCTGTGATCTGACACCTATCTTCAAAGACTACGAGAAATACTTAGCGAACATCGAACAGCAACATGGGAACAGTGGCAGCAGTAATTCTGAAAGTGAAACTAACAAGACGTTGGTTGAAACACAGTCTCCTTCACTCTTTGGTTCAACAAAATCACAGCAAGAATCAGCGTTTTTGTTTCATGGCAGCAAAACTGAGGCTTCGTCCGAGAAGACGACGGACCCGTCCCCAGGAACAGCAAGTGCCTCGTTTAACTTTGGCAAAAAAATCGACAGCGCAGTTTTGGGCTCGCTGAGCTCTGGGCCCCTGGCTGGGTTTTCATCCTCCCCAGGAAATGCCAGCAGCTTATTTGGCAAAGATACTACCCAGAGCAAAGCAGTGTGTTCACTGTTTGCCACCAAAACGCTGGAGAGCCAAGCAGAAGGTGGGAGCAGTGACTGCAAAGGTAAATAGAGAGTGTTTAGTTCGGAGTTTAAGTTTAGATTTGTGTTTAGCGGGGAACAAAAAACAGACTTGACTGAGGTGGTCTGGATACAAATCCTGGCTCCATCATTGATTCTGGGCAAAGTTTATAAACCCCTCTGAGCCTCAGGTTTCTGATTTGTAAAATGGGAATAAGATCTATTTTGTAGGGTTGTTACAAGGATTAAGAATATAAAAACATCTGTCCCATTGACTCTGGCTTTGCATATGAAAGAATTTAGTCAGTTAAAAGCATCTTCTGACAGTTGTGTCCTATTGAGAAAGTTCACGAATACCCGTGGGGCTTTATATTAAATTGCTTGGAAAACGTACTTGGTTCTAATCAACCCCTTTAAAATAAAGAAGGTTGACTTTTTATAGCGATAGGGAGCAAGTTGACAGTGTTTTCCCAAGAGAGAGCTGAATCGCAGCCACATTTCTGGAGAGCCATCGTGGTGACCGTGATGCGTCTGCAGCACCTTGTCAGAGCGGACAGGCCAGGGAGAACAGCTGGGCCTTGGTCCCAGCCTCTCCCTCGGGCAGTCTCCCTCCGCTGCGCTCAGCTCTAGAAGCAGGTCTGCGTGGCACACCTCCTCATCGGGGCCAGTGTCACACAGCGATGTCTGTGCGGGAGCTTGTAGCCAGTGCAGAGCGCACGCCCACGAGGTGTCACGCTGATCACTGAGAGAGACAATGGCCCCTGTCGCCCTGCCTCCGAGGAGCCTGTGTTCCTGCCTGAGCTGGTTCTCCATCGCTCTTGAAGTCTGCCCTGCCTTCGAGTGCATCCTCGGGCAAGAGCTTTCAGGGGCGAAGGAGGGCCTCCCCTCATTTCTCCGCTGCCCTCAATGAGACATGCAGGCTTTCCAGGCTCCTGGGCGCTGTGGGGCCGGGGAAGCTGGAGCTTGTGGAAGGGAGGTTGAGTTTGAATTGCGACTCCTGGTGCAGGTGCTCCCGGGTCACCTGCTTTTGTAGGTGATGACTGCACTGAAGGCACCTGGAACACCTGGGGCGCTTGTTAACCTAGCAGGTGCTGGGGACCCTCCCCGGAGAGCCTACCTCGGGAGGCCTGGGAGCTTGCTTTTTAAAATTCCCAGGGAGGTGCCAAGGCATGTCAGTTTGAGAGCCATGGCCTGGCAGTACCTTTTGTTTGTAGCTGTTACTGTAATTTTTATTATGTGTAATTTCTAACATAGGAAAAAGTAGAAAGAATAGAAAAATGAACCCAATACCCAGGCTCAATGACAGTACCTTTATTACATTTCAGTCTTGTGACCGGATTCATTTGAGCCCCAGAATTGTCTTTTCTTAGACAAGAATTGCTTAGTATAGAGAGTTTTATGCTGTGTGTTGCTCTTTAAGAGCACCTTTCTGTGTCTGAAGCCTTCTCACCTGCGGTCAGGTACTGTTGCCGGTGAAGGTGTGCTTTGGACCTGTCTCTGGCCAGGAATGCCTGGGTTACAGGGCCGTTCACACCAGCCTTAACTTAGGTGTGCCTTGAGAATGATTGCTCTGACAGCTCGCCCTGTCGGACTTCCGTTTTCCCCGTTTCTCTGGCCGTCGTACCATTCCTTGGCATGGTGCAGCTGTGGTCCCAGGAATATTTGGGGACAAAAGTGTGAGAAGCCCCTCTGAGATTTTGATATTCTTGGTGAGTTATCTGAACACAGTGTTGGCTGCTTGTTTTTCTGTCAGCGTTTGTTGCCTGTGGAAACCCTGGTGGCGAAGTGGTTAAGGGCTATAGCTGCTAACCCAAGGGTCGGCAGTTTGAATCCACCAGGCGCTCCTTGGAAACTCTACTGGGCAGTTCTACTCTGTCCTGTAGGATCACTATGAGTTGGAATCGACCTGACAGCACTGGGTTTGGTTTTTTTTTGTTGTTGTTGTTGCCTGTATGCAGAGTCATAAATATAGACATTTTTTATTTGAGGGCTTTTTATACATAAGGATTTATTTCAGAATTGAGCAGGATGTAGCTGTTAAAAATGATTCTCATTTTCACAGAGTAGTTAAAATCCAGCAGGGGCTCTTTTCTTCCCTTCCTACCCTTCCCCCCCCGCCCCCCGCAAGAAAAAAATTAGGTTTATGCTGTCAGAGCCTCTGTTTCGGCTTACGTTGCATTTTAGGTTGAAGTGTAGGGTGGTAGATGAGCTTTTTCTACCACTTTTTCAAACTGGACTTGAACCTCACCAAATGAGTGCTATTTTTTGAAAGCTTATGTTGAATTTTAGGTTGAAGGGTTGGGGTAGTAGGTAGACTCCTTCTATGACCTTGTCAAACTCTGGATTTGAATCTCACTGAGTCAGTGCTCTTTTCTGCAAGGTGGAGACCAAGAAGAGAGTGATGAGCCACCCAAAGTAATCGTTACTGAAGTCAAAGAAGAAGATGCTTTTTACTCTAAGAAGTAAGTAGCTGTCACGAGGACCCGCTCTGAGAGCGAGCTGTCACAGATGGGAAAGGGTTCGTCTGGCCTAGACAGTGGCTCCCATCGTGTGTCTTCTTGGGAGGCCACGTCCCTGCCGAACTTGCCCACGTGCCTGCTCTTTAAGGAGCTAGAACGTGGAAGAATCTTTGGCCTGCCTATTTAAAAACAAACCAATTCTAGAAAGTCCCTGCTGGGCAGGTCTTATTCTTTTCTGTTAGATTTAGCTCTCTGCTGCTTTTAAAGTACTTCTCTCAAAAGAAAGCCAAGGGGAAAGTTTGAAATGTGTCATCTCTCTTTCAGTCAAATGAGATTAACTGGTAGCTTTCACAAAGAAACATTCACACCATTTCAGAAGCTTCCCTAGGTGTGTTTTTCTAATGCAAAAATATCCGAATATATCTGTGTCCTGTGGAATTCCCAAGTGTTTTATTTCTGAGAACTTTTAAAAGAGGCTAACAACTCCTGTTGCTTCTGTTTAAATTGACTTAGCCAGACGATATAAAGGAATGGCTCTGACTTTGAGATGTTTCTCTAATCAGGATGACTCAGAGGAGCAGGCGGTGGTTTGGTCTGATCAGTGCCTTAAGGAGGCATTGATGATTTTATCATGAGGCAGGCCCTGCCTGAGACCATGTTCCAGGTTTATTTCAATATCGTGGGAGACCAAAAATGGAAGGAATCCTGAGGAGAGCTTCAGAAATAAGAAAAACAGGGAGCGGGCCGGTCCGACATTTGCTCATATCCTGGGGGACCAGAGAGGGTCTCGAGACAGGGCCGAGGAGCAGATCAGGGAGCCAGGGGGCTAGCGTGATTTTGACTTACTTGAGAAAAGATTATTTGGAAAGTGTTCTACAGAAAAGTTTGGTAGGACCCACTAGTTAATTTAAGGAAATGAGGAAGAGTTCTGGAATACCCAGACAGATTTTCTTCCTCTGGACGGTGGCCAGGTGGCGGCCAGTCAGTCTGGATCTGTGAACGATCTGCCCTGAAGCTTCCTCTGCTCCCATTTAACGCAGAGCCTCTCCACCCAGTGTGCACCGCTGTTAGGAGACCGTGGCTTGGTTTGTCACCGAGTGCCTGATCAAGCCGTTTACTTTTTCTCCATAGGTGCAAACTATTTTACAAGAAAGACAACGAATTTAAAGAGAAGGGTGTAGGTACTCTGCACTTAAAACCTACAGCAAATCAGAAGACACAGCTCCTGGTGCGGGCAGACACCAATTTAGGTGGGTGGCTCTTCCCCAGGCACAAAATGACCAAAATCTTTATAGGCACCTTGCTGGGTTCAGTCATTGCATGTTTTCAAGTATATTGATGTGTTATTTTGGAATGGAATCTAGGTCGTTCAGGCCAAATTATTCTGTATTTACTAATTATTTATAGATTTAGTTGTGAGTACGGGAATAGCGTGTAAGAAAATGTCCATATGTTGAAAGCTGAAACCAAAATGGTTTTCATTTTCCTTCGTGTGAGAATTGTGACTGAGAAGCAGTGGATAAACTGGATGGTTATGATAAACACAGAGGATGGTAACCTTTTGCTGGACTGCTCCTGGCCGACCGCTGCCCCTTTAAGGCAGTCCCCTGGAGGAGAGTCCAGCTCCAGGATGGGGATGACCAGGGGTCAGAGGGTGGGTGCCCGGCTGTGCCACAGCAAGGAAATGCGAGGAGCCTTGTGAATCGGTAATACCTCAGTCGTGTCCCTCTTACCCAGGACTGCCAGCACTGTGACAGATGTTTTGTCTTTGTTTCGTGTGGTCTGTTGAAGACTCCAGGTCATGGCAGCTTGTTGTTCCTCAGAGACAAGGGTGTGTTGTGTTCAGAGAGGCCGGAACATTCTGTGGGACGGTGGCCTGTCGCAGGGCCCCTGCTATGGCTCTAGGCGTCTCGGGAGAGGAGGGCAGCTCCCAGGCCAGAGGCCGAGTCCAGCAAAGGCTGAAGGCCTCACGTCCTCGCAGGCACACACACCGGCAGCCACAGCCTGGAGCCAGGTTCCCTCCGACCTTCCTGGGCTTTCAGTTTTAAATCCATTAAGTGTAAATTGCTCAAGTCTTTGACGCTTAGTGTGTTAAAGACCCTGTTACGGAGCTGTAGTGTGTGTGTAACATTTGTGTGTTTTCCTGGGTTTAAATGCAGGCAACATATTGCTGAATGTCTTGATTCCACCCAACATGCCATGCACCCGGATGGGGAAGAACAACGTGCTCATTGTCTGTGTTCCCAACCCTCCCATCGATGAGAAGAATGCCACCAGCCCGGTGACCATGTTAATCCGGGTCAAGACTAGCGAGGACGCCGAGGAGTTGCACAAGATTTTAGTGGAGAGGAAGAGTGCCTGAGGCCATGGGCCCAGTGGGGCGAGTGCTGCTTCCCAGCACCCCTCACCGTGCTGGTTTTCTCCTCTCCTCCTCTGACATTCTAAGAACTTAGAGATAACTGAAAAACTCCTGTGAGGACATGAATATGGCCAATAAACCTTTGAATGTTAAGTGTCGAGAAGCTGTATTCTCCCTTCTTAAGAACTGTCTAACGTGTACAGTATGTTTGGATGACAATTTTTGGAAGATTTTTAAAGTTCAGTTGTTTATTAAACTAACCAGAAGTGATTTCTTAACAGACTGCAATCAGGGTATCGATAGATTTCCCAAAGGCTTTCGTGGTCCTGGGTTTTAGGCCTACCGCCTCCACTGCCCCCTTGACGGGGCTCCAGGCGGCAGTGTTGGTGGGAGACTCGCTGCTGCATCCAGAGAGAAGCCTGCCTGGAGCAGCATCCTCTCCTCTCCTCATCACTCCGCTGCGATGACAGCACTTGTACCAAGTGACAGAAGTGTGCTTCCTTTGTTTTGTTAAGGTTTACTTAAAAGTGAATTCGCCTATTGTTTGCAGACATTGGCCTTTAACGCTGTAGGCAGCTTTCCAGAATTCCGGACCTGCTTTTCCAATTTGAACGTCGTGAGCAGCTTATAGAGGGCCCAGTGGACTTCAGCGGTTCTGTGGTTTTGATTTGTGGTTTTATTCATGGAGTGCTGTTACTTCTGTGTCCCCCCCAGAACAGCTGGGGACAGGGGGATGGCCAGGAGTCGTTTCAAAAGCACAAAGTTTGCCAGTGTGTGGTTTCTAGACCATGGAAAGTAAACCTGTGTGAAAAGAAAGTTAAGTCAAAGTTAAACCTGACTAGGTAGAAGAAAAAGCTAGGAGGCTGTGTGGAAGCCTCTGGGCGGGAAGACGTGCTCCTTAGGTGACGGGCCAGGAGCTTTCCTGAGCGTGAGCCGCGGGGACTGGCGGCAAGCACGTCAGAAGTTGATGGCAGAGGATGCTGCGTGTAGAAATTGTCCTTTAACTTTAGACAGCAGTACCTTCTATCTTTGGTACCTCAAGTCTTTTGTTTTTTGAAGGATCAGATATTTAACGTGCCCCTTTGGAGGGGATCCGTGTCGTGCGTGAGAAAACCCGCCATGTGTGCCCGCTTTCTGTCTCATGGCTGGTAGGGAACCAGCAGTTGAGACTCGGGCACATGACTTTGGCGCACAGTTTCACGTTGAAGTCCCCCACTGCCATCCCTCATGAACCATTTCATCCTGACACCAGCGTGATGTTACCTAATCAAGGCTCAGGTCAGTGTCAAGACGCTCCCAGTTGTGTATTCTGGTCTTCAGTACATAATGTAGTTTGAGAAGAAAGTAGTCAAAATAATTGTGGATGGTACAGTTGCTTTAAAAAAAAAAAGGTACAGTCTGGGTGCCAAATGGTGAAAACAGTTTTATGATCAAATATGTCAGCCCTTAAATGCTTGAGGTGAGGTGACTGGGCCGGTGTGTCCTCTGAGGTACTCTTCGTTTTTGATCCCAGCGGAGAATGTGGCCCAGTGTGTGACTTTGGAGAAGTATCTGCAGAGAGGTGTGTTTGTGCTATTGTGGATGTGTTCACAAACCACTCCATTGTGCGGCCTTGGGAGGACGTGGTGACTCTTTCTGCATTTCCTTTTTAGAATTGAGAATGTTCGTGGGTTTTTGTTGCGAAAAGTTTACGGGAAGCAGGTGGTTGATGGAGTTACAGTAACACAGACCCGTCCTGTTCACCTGGATGGACTCAGCTGTTAACCAGGATGAAGAGGTGACAAGGGGGATTTCCGTGTGACACCTCAGCCGCACGGCGTGCTAGCAACATGGCACGTTCTGAATAACCTTTGCCTGGTTGTGGAATGTCTGTAGATGGGGCATGAAAAGATCGTGACTAGGTTATCTTTTAACCACTCTCCTCCCCCCTCCCCTGCCAAAGTTTGTATCTTTTAAGAACTAGTGGATATGTGTGGCTTTTTTTTTTTTTTTTTTTCCTAACATTCCCAGCAAATTATTGCTGCTAAGAGACTGTCACTGTTAAAGTGAAAATTACAGGGAAAAATGTGATATGTATGCCGTTAACTCAAAATGTGATATTAAAGTCAATCATTTCTGCTTCAGGAACCTGCTGGTCTCCACTTGTGTGCCAGTCTGGCAGCCCGAGTCTGCCTGGGCTTCAACCCCAGCCCCTGGAGGGCGGGGCTTACCTTTTTTCCCCATGGTATTCACGGCTAAATTCCGACCCATGGTTATTTAAGTTTGATTTTTTTTTAACATATATTAGAAAGTAAGCTTTAAAATGTTTCATGTAATATGGACTGAAATTTTCATACATGTTTAGTTTGTGAATCTATAAATTGTATCATATATATGACCTAAAGTGAAGTGTGTATTTTTTAATTCTGAATCATTTTGCATCTTGACAAATAACTGAGTATCTGAGTGGCCTTTTTTTTAAAAAAAAAAAAAGCTGATGTGTGTCCATTTCATCCTTTCAGGCATTCCCAGTGAGCAAAAAATTGAGTTGTCTTTGTTAATGGAATCACAGACTGAAAACATGTCCGGGTCTCAAAGATGTTTTAGATTGTTTTCCATGGAAGGGAAGTCTGTTGGTGTACTGACTTTTCTTTAAGAGGGTGGTTTTACAATTTCAACTGTAAATCCTATTTTTTATATGCTGCATGCCAAAAAAACAAAAACCCAACCCCTTGGTAGGGGCGAGAAACACTCTTAACCCACCCCGACTGTTAGTGCAAAACACGCCCTCCCAGAGAAGGCCTTTTCTGCATCATTTTAGAGGTAAACAGTTGTGCTTAGGTTTTTTTTTTTTTTTTTTTAACATTCTGAGCATTTGCCAGCTACTCTAATGTCTTAGCAGAGTCAAATGCAAGTAGGATGCATTTGAAAGCTTTGCAAACTGAATGGCTCACTCCCCGGCCCCCAGTGGGAATCAGGTAGAAGCAGATTTGTCTGCGTGGAACCAGCAGATGACAGTGAGGACCGTCACCCCCACGCCGGTCCACTCTGCAGTGTTGCGTCTGAGTACGAGCTGGTCTCCGTGGCCAGTCCCCAATCATGGCGAGGACTAAGGACCCCCCTCTGACACAGACGCAACTAACCGTAAAGTCAGACTTACCAGCAATCAGACGGATAAACTGTTTGCTTTTTATTTTAAATAGGAAATTGTTTTCTAAAACAAAGCTGCTTGAACTGTCAAACAATGTAATCTCAGTCTGTAGAGTTCGTGAATGCTCCCGCTGAGAAGTGTAACAGCCCATGAAATGTGAATAAATGGAAAGTCAACAGTTCCAGTGTTTGACACTCTTCTGTTCTCTGTGGTGCGCTTGGTGCTGAGTCAGGCAGACAGGAGGGAAGAGAAGCGGCAGCAGGAACAGTCCACTTGAAGGCCAGGGAGAGGCCCACTGAGATTTAGTACCAGACTCCCGTGTACAAGCCGAGAGTTCTGTTGGATTAATGTCTGACAGAGTGGAAAGAGTCGCTCGGGGAGGGTAAGCATCCAGGCCCATCTTGGCCCAAAACCTGAGCTCTAGAATGACATTTGAGACTAAGAAAATCAAAATGATCAAGAAAAATTAATGATTGAGTTTATGGACTTAAGTTTTTGGTGATTGAGAAAAGCACTATGACGGTATTCAGTTATGACAGTATTTTGGAGTCATGATCACATTTTGTTTCCTGAGTTATTTAGCACTTATCTGGCTCATAAGGGTCTCCTGCTGAAGAAAATACTGCAAAGTCTGAAGTTACCCATCAGAGTGTTCCTGAAGTGTTCACATCTAATGGAAACTCTTGATAAAGTGGCACTAACCAGGTGCTGTCTAAAGAGTGGGAGTCCCTGGGTGGTGCAGTTAATGTGCAGCTGCTAACCAAAAGGTTGGAGGTTCAAGTCCACCCAGAGGCACCTTGGAAGAAGGTCCTGGCGATTGACTTCTGAAAAACTAACCATTGACAACCCTACTCTGTGCGGTTCTGCTCGGACACGCATGGGGTCACCATGAGCTGGACTCAATTTGACAGCAACTGATGGTTTTAACCGAAGAGTAGGATGGTGCCTGAGTACCAAGCCCATTTCAGGTACTCAGCTGAGTAGCTGGGCTAGAACAGTGGCTCTCTTCAGCGTGGTCCCGGCACCAGCAGCATCAGTAAAGCCTAGGAATTGGCTAGAAATGGCAACTCTCGGGCCCCCTCCCAGACCTACTGAATCAGGACCTCTGATGAACACCCAGTCACCTGTTGTTGTTTTAAAACTGAGCTGTAGTTTGCATACAGTAAAATCCACCCTTTTGAAGTGTACAGTTCTGTTTTTAGTATATTAGCACAGTCGGGCAACCATCACCCCTATCTGATTCCAGAACGTTTTTGTGACCAGCCAGCTGGGTTTCAGCAGGTGGATCTAATGCTCAGTTTTGAGAACCACTGGGCAAGCTCTGTGCTCCCTTGTGACTCTGGCTTAAGGACCAGACAACCTGTGAAGAATCTTCTGGCCCTCTGGAGGCGGGGAGGGCAGCAGCAGTGATCAGTAACAGGACCATGCCAGCCTCTGATAACCTTGCCTCGCTTGAACCTCACTGTACCTTGGGGGAAGGTAGGTGGCGATTCTCCTTCCCCTGAGAAAACCCAGGCCTGTGTGTGCTGTTTGCGGCCCACCACTCAGAGGCGTGTATGTGTCCCCTTAAATGAAGGAACTTCACTGACCTCTGGAATCGGCTACAATCTTTTGAACAAAATTCTTTATTCAAAATATAATCATTAAAGTTCACTGAAAACCATGGTTATTTCAAACTGAGCAGCGTTGTTTTATTAAAAGTCAAATTCCAAGAGAAGAAACCTGACTCCACATGTAGGGAAGAAGTAGCTTCTTCAACTCTGTGGTTTATGTGGGGGTAAGTCAGGGGCAAGTCAATGAAGCCACAAGGAAAAGAAAGACACCGTTGTTTCATCATCCCCGGAAACGAGTAGCTCCCTTCCTCGTTAGACATCCCAGCTGCTTTCCTGTCATTTCCACATCAAGCACGAAGGGCAGCCACGTTTATACATTCAACACGTGTATTTACAATGGACCGGGTTATCCTACCACTAAGTTACCTTATGTTTCCCGCTCTCCCACTATAAAATCCCCAGAGGTCTTCCCTTCCAGTCAACACTTTTTCTAAGCTCAGGCATGACGGTAATTCCGGATAAAAGCACTGAACACAGCAATATCAGTACCAAGAGCGGGCAGTCACTAGGGTTGTCACTGCATGTAGCTCCCCGGATAGACTTTCTCCCCAAATAGCAACAAGTACATCGTTTCAGGGGACTAAAAAGGACTTCCTAATAATTTAATGAGAAAACAGCGTTTCATGTGAACGGCAAGGAAGACTTTTTTTAACCTGTTCAACCGCCTCCTTATAGCACTGCCATCTTGCGTTGTGGTCTGCCCTTCGTGATGCTGGTTCAGGAAATTTTGGTTCAGATGCGTCTAATCCGATGACTGTCTCCGAGGGGAGTCACTTGATGTGAAGCCCCTAACTGTACTTCCACACCTGGATATGCGTTCCTCTCGGGTCCCCCTTTTCCCTTGTTTTCTCTTCTACAGCTTTCTGCAGTGTCTCAGACCTTACTCACTGATCATGGAAAGAGAGTCCGTCGCTTGAAAGGTAGCTTCTGAGGCTGCTTCCATCTCTGATGGTTTTGCATAGCAGGCTCTGGTAGAATTAACCAGAAAAAAAAAAAAAAGTGAACATGCTCAACATCGTACTTGATTATTTGTACAGTTAGTTGCAAGGCAACAGAGAGAGCACCCATCCCAAAACCTCATCTTCCAGAAGACGAGGCAGCTGGCCAGGAGTCAGGTCAGAACTTGGACTCCTGATTTCTGTTCCAAGTATTTGTTCACGTCTGGGAGGGCTTTTAAAGAAGTTCTCTAGAACAAGCTCCGGATTTTACAGGACAACTGTATGAAGTAGCATATGCTACTTTAGGGCTCTGAGAGCTAAACCCAAAACTCGTCTCTCGTGGTTTTGCAAACGTGCAACTAAGCATCACGGGCCCGCCAACACCTTCAGCAGTGCACGAGGTGATCTCTGATGGCCTCAAACACGTTCCATTTCAAAAAAGTCACTGGTGTCAAAGCTCAAAAAAAAAGAAGTCTTGGCGGCAAATGATTCGACCACAGAGTTATCACGTTGCTGTAACGTCTGCAGAGAATTTAATCTGAAAAGCGTACCAGGAAAGAATGACTAGGTACAGACTAATTTAGAGGAAAACAAGGAAGAAAAGTTTAATATCTACCATGCAAATCAATGTTCAAAGGAAACGTGGAAATCATAAAGCCAAGCCAACAGCCAACCACAAATACTGCTGGGAAACAGTTGAGGCTGGCTCAGCCAGTAGTGGGTCACGTTTAGGGAAATACCTAACTGATGGTTAGCATACTAATGTATCGCTACCTACACCATCACGGTGTTGTGGCTAAAATTTGTTTTGTAAAAATCACTAGGAAGCCTCCAAGTAGTGAAAAATCTCAAGAGGTCCTCTCTGCAGGCTTAATGATTCTCATACATAGAATTAGTTTGAAAACCATAAACAATAACTATTTACACTTAAACCGCCCTGACCTAGGACAAAGCGAGAAACTGAAGGACAAAGGCAAGTCCGAATGCCTCCGGCCACCCGGTAGAGTTGGAGGACGGCAGTTACGTTTAATCTATGAAACTCGAGGACTTGAAGGGGAACCCTGAAAATCCTGCTAGCCTCGGGAAGAATAGAAAACTGTAAACACAAACTCTCCGCACTGTGGACACAGGTCGTGGCTTCCTCCACTGCTCAGGCCCCGCCCCAGATCCCTCGGGATTCAGCTGAATTTGCTTGTCTGTGGTGTCCCCGGGAGCTCAGAGGTGCTGGAGGATTCCTTTTTCCACTGAGGATTGTGTCAGTGCAGGTGAATGGAAGGGAAAAACGAGAGATGCAGCGCGTCCCCAGCTCTTCACGCCCAGAGGTCCTCTCCACACAGGGCAGGGCTGGACCCCGACCACCGGGCCTCCTGGCCTCCGCATGGGCGCTTCCCTGAAGGAAAGGGCTGGGCCCACCACCAACAGGCTGCCTCAGCTCCGACTCCGGGCCCAGATGTCGGCCTTCCTTTTCCACTAGGGCGGTTATTTTCTTTAAAGAGACCTAATCCTGCTTTCTGATACAAAGGATGGTGGAAAGCCCAGACAGGAAGAATCAGGGTAATGCCAAAAGTTACTTGGTTTCTGAAAATGGATATGCGACTAAATTCCGGCTAAACTGGAAAACCGAAGAGAACATACATCCAAATCAAACGTACGAAGTTTCTTTGATCCAAAAAGTTAGCAGATAGATTTTTAATATGTAAGTTTGTAAAGAATTTTGGCCAATGATTTAAAACCACCAGTCAGTCACTGGAATGTACCAAGTGCATGAGAAGCTTCCTTCTGGAATGTTGTTTAAGGGAAAAAAAAGTTTTTCCTGGTCCTTAAGTCTTCTGTTAACTAGTCTATCTGTGATTAAAACAGCGTAAATAGATCCTGGTTTGATTCTGACTAAGATTCTTTTTAAAAAATTACACGGAGAACGTGCCTTTGTCCTTGCTACCAAGACACCCACCTGACTGGCTTCTGGTCTGTCTGCAGGAAATGTGAACAATTATTTGACTCACGGGAAAACCCAGGCTGTCTCCAAGTCGACTGGGCTATAGAATACTTGGCTTCTTTTTGTTCTCATTTGCCTACTTCTCTGTTACTTGTGTTTTAAATAACATTCTTTTGAAATAATGAACCTTCATTGTCCTTATGGGCAAAGATGCAAACTCGCCCTAGAAATTCCAGTAGGACATCAGGATGTTAAGATAAGAGCCACCTGAACGTTCAGGTGTTGAAGGATTTAAATGGAAACAGTGTGTCCCCTATCAGAGTCCAGGGCCATGATATTTCTTTAAAAGAAACAATAAAAAGATAACTCTTCTTAATGTCCTGAAAAGTGACTCTGAGGTTTCCTCAAAAGACAGGTGTACTTTAACTCCAGTTCCACATTAGGAAATGTACGTAGCATTTGGTCTTCCCTACATTATTAAGAGGGGCACGTCCCCAGAAAAATTAACGGTGGCGTCACGAGAAGGGAGAGTTGACTGACACCAGGGCGTTCGGGGCCCTGGCTGTGGCCCTGGCATTTGCAGCTTGTTACTGATGTTACGTGCTGCTTTGAAAAACCAAGCTTCAGACTAACAGCTTGCTGCCTGGCTAGGGTGCCTCTAATCGTGCCCTTTGGGGAAGGCCTTAAAGGCGGAAGGGGTGACTCCACCAAATGTCTGTCCATTTGTCTGGGCAGGCTGGAGTGGGGGCTGTGGTCAGAAGGGTGCTTGATGCCTAGCCGTCATTACTTCTTGTTCAGTCTCAGGGAGTTCCCGTATCCTCTCTGCTGCTGTCGCTCATGTGTAAAATGGGCTAATAGTGTTCACCGCAGGGCCTGCACGCGGCTGGAGCTGTGAAACATCAGATGTTGGACAGCCAGACCATCGTGCGTCTGTTTGCACTCTGAAAATGCAGGTGTGAGCTCTGAAATCCCGCTGCACGCCCACACTTCCCTGCCCTGCGAAGCACTTCCCCACGTTAACCGACCTCACAATTACCACAAGTGGCCGGAACGTCTGCCATCCTACAGATGAGGGCTCTGCCCGCTGGGCCAGCCAGGGCATGCCGGTCTGCACTAGCCCCAGGCACCCTCACGTGTTCCTCGCCTCTGAGGACAGGAGGGAGCGGCGTTTCTGCACGACTCGAGCGTCCCCATCCTGCCTGTGTCCTCCCCAGATCTGAGCTTCAGTCTTCAGACCCCAGAATGACCGGGAGAAAAAGTCCCTGGAGAAACAGCTAGACTTCAGCCACCCCGGACGCAAGCCTGCGGATGGGGTGTCCAAGAACGCTCCTTGGGTGCTCTGCTCCCACTCCGGGGGACGTGGCCTGCCTCTGGCTGCCCTAAGACACTGCTTTGGAAAGTGGAAGCGTGGAGAGCTGAGCTGGGCACCGAGGCCAAGCCCACCACCCCTTCTTGACAAGGTTAATGGAGGGGGTGGGGCAGGCACCCCCAGTGTAACACTTGACCAGAGCTACGCAGAATAGTGGCGGTCGTGCCCCGTGAACCTGCACACGCTCAGTGAGGTAGGTGGCATCAGCCCTGTGTTACAGGTGGGTAAACTGAGGTGGAAGAAAATGCCAACAGCTCGCTTTTAATAACAGCCCCAGGGCAGCCCTGTCCCCGAGCGCAGACCGTCAGAGGCCGCAGGACAAGACCGGACGGCAAAACAGCCCACCCTCTTTCCTCTTCCCCCAAAGAGGACCTCCAAGCACGCCGGTACTCCTGGGGCACCAAACAAATGACAGCCACAAAGAGACCCATCTTAGTTTATTCCCGGGGGAGCTCTGATGCAAGAAGGCTCATGTGCGTCTTCTCAGATGGAAGCGCCTCCGTGGTGGAGCAGGCCCAGCTGGGAGCCTCCGAGAGCTGGCCTGAGATGGGGACCAGCACGCTCAGTCAGAGCAGGTGAGCACCCGGAGACCAGGGCAGGTGGAACAACGCGCCACGCCCTCCCACAGCCCCCAGCGGAGGGGCTCTGGCCTAAACCTTCCTCAGGTGGGGCTCCCGCTCTCCTCCTGCCTGGCCGCCAGACCCTTCCTCCTGCCCTCAGGTCCAGATTCTGTGGGCCCTCCAGCGAGGCCCCCGCGGGAGGACGTCAAACTGGAGGTGTGTGTGTTGGCGGGGTTCTTTGGCTGGAAGCAAAAGGCCATTCTGGCAGGGATTGGGCCTTTCTGGAACCAGGCGTGGGGTGAGGTATCCCAGCCCAGGGCAAAACCGTGCACCTCTGTGTTCCCCATCTCCCCGTGGTAATCCAACAACCAAGTGGTGAGCCAGGGAGAGCAGGCAGCCTGACTGGGCAGCTGACGCTCATCAGCACGGCATTACAAAACCTCACGTGGGTTTCCTTGACAAAGCTCCGACGGAGTGCTCCAGCTGGGGGTTCCGCTGTGGTCTGTTGGGACGCGGCCATAGGTCTCGTGCATTTGGACAGATTCTGGGTGCTGCTCCCTCTCGTGCTCCCTATGGCCTCCTGGGACTCTGGTCCCCGCCGGACGCACAGGACTCTCCAGAGATGGGCTGGGGGTGGTGGGTGGTGAGCATGGGGCAGGGCAGAGCCAGCAGGGAGGGAAAAGAGGCACTTCAGTTTGGGCTGGTGTTCGTGGAGTCGGCCCCGCCCTGGCCCGGCTCCAGCGCTGGGTTGTCACAGAAGACCCCGGGGACGGTGGCACAGATAGGCACTTGGCAGCACTCCCAGGGCCGGGCAGGGCTGGTGGGCCTGCTCGGGCTCCGCACACTGCTAGGTCATCAGGATGGGCTTCTGCCGTACTTCCAGGATGTCTAGGCGGCAGGAAGGGAGAGACAGAGAAGAAAATTCAGCCCACTGAGTGCTGCAGCCACAGCAGCCGCTATTTATGAAGAAAGCCCTGACCCCACGCGAAGCCCACACCCAGTAATTCCCACGCATCTCGTCGGTGCCTCCTGTTACCACTCCTACTTTATAGACTGGAAAATGGGCTTGGAGCAGCAGAGCTGGCCAGGGCCAGGCGGAAGGAGGCCCGAACCCAGGCCGGTCTGAGCCCAGGGCCAGTGCCTGGCATGCAGGCCAGGGTCTCACCTGCCCACAGGAGCTCACACCTGGGGCATTTCCTGCTGCTCAGGAGGGGCCGGCAGGGGCCACAGGGGTGGGCCAAGGGAGACCTTTAGGGGCCACGCTTCCCCGGATCCCCAACCTGGAGTCTGCAGCAAGGAACTTGAGAACCCAGCATGGAAGTGCAAACGGGCAGGCCCTGGCCTGGAACAGCGCTGGTGAGAAAACCACACGAGTAGCCCTCGGGGCCCAGGGCCACAGCTGCTCCGAGGCAGTGGCAGAGCACCCCCCCCGCCAGCCGGTGCTACCTGTTAAAATCCGATGCAGCGGCAACGTGACGTAGGTTAAGTGTGCATAGAGGAGGAAGTTTCCATCCGCTCTGTTCAGCTTCAGCCAGGACCCCACCAGCGACCGCCCCGTGCCAGACAGGGACCGTGACCTCAGATTCGTGGCGTTGTGCAGGTCAGCTGGAAGGTAGAAGGCCAGGTCAGAAGCAGGCAGAGGGGCCCTAGGGACAGCAGCAGAAGAGCCACCCACACTCTGGGATGACTCCCTCCAGGCCCAGCCCCACCCTCTGTGCGGCAGGGCGCTCTTTGCCAAGGGCTCCCCCACAAGTCCAGATTCCACACCCACACCAGATGGGGGCCTCCTCACTCCCTGCTCCTGACTCCAAACCTTAGCCCTGCCGCCAGGGCTCAGCCATCCCCCACCCCCGGGAAAAGTCTCTGCCTCAGGGAGCTCAGTCCTCCAGGCAGGCTGGCACAGAGCCTCGCCTGTCATTGCAGCCAGCACAGCCAGTCTGCAGTGTGTGAGGAGTGAGGCCTGGACACCTGTCACCATCTCATGGTCCAGTCAGGGGACCTCACACCACAGGGGCAGACGGGTGGGAATCAGCACTTTCCTACTAACGTGGGAACAGGCTCAGAGGAGAAGGGCTGTCCCAAGATCTCACCCAGCACCTGCAAGGCCCGTGCCCAAGCAAGGGTCTCCTGGCCCTGGGGCGGGGTCTTGTCCCACATGTGGGGCCCTCTGCTCTCAGCCCTGGTGGGCGGGACAAGAACTGCTATCTTCCCCAAGTGCTCGGTAGGTTAGTGAGGCCACACATTCCTGCATCAGCTAGCAAATACAGATGGCTGCAGGAATGCGGCCCTGTGGATACATGGGCGTGGCGCCCCACAGAGCTTGCAGGGCCCTCCCAACTTGTCTCCCAATGACAGGCCATCTTCACAAGGACCTCCTAGTGCTATTTAGAACATTCTGATTCTGCCACTCCCTTGCCTAAGGCCATCCACGGTTTTCCAGATGCCATGCCTAGGTGATGGGGTGCCGCTCATCAACAGCACAGTGGGAAGCACAGGTTTGCTGGGAGACGGAGCATGAGAGTGTGTGTGTGTGCATGTGCATGTGTCCTATGTGTGCGTGGGCGTGCACAGGCTGGGAGAGGGTGTGTGTGCATCCTGTGTCTGTGCATGTGTCCCGTGTGTGGGCATGCACAGGCTGGGAGAGGGACTGTGTGTGTCCTGTGTGTGTGTGTCCTGTGTGTGTGCATGTGTGTCCTGCGTGTGTGTGGGCGCGCACTGCCTGGGACAGAGTGTGTGTGCGCAGGTGCAGGCTGGGAGTTGGTTACGTGGGAGCACGGCTGGGACCTCCCAGAGGAGATGCTGAGGAGGCCCTGGGGACACAGGCTGGGCAGGGGAGGCCAGAGGTAAAGGTGCGCAGCTGGCAGCTGCCAGTGGTGACTACTGCTGCCACAGAGCAGAGTGCACCTAAGGAGATTGCGCAGAGTAAGGGAGACACGGGAACCCCAAGGACCCCCAATGAAGGAAGGTTCTAGAGTGGAGGGAGAGCTGGCCAAAAAAGACACTGAGAAGGAGTGAAACCAGGAGAGTGTCAAGTCACAAAATGCAAGAATGAGCCAGAGTTCACCCCTCACTCAGGGTTTCTCGCACCCATTGTGCGTAACAGACCAGCGATGGTCAGCTCTTCTCAGGAAAACCAGAGGGCTTCAGAAAGTCCACAGACCCCTGAAACTGAAAAGCCTGCATGGATGTGCTCCTGAGCACTTTTCTAGGGGAAGGGGGAGGCCCACTGGGAGGGAGGCTCCCCGAGCGTGAGCCGTGACTGTCGCTCTCTTCGAGGCGCTGCGTCAGTCCCTGGCCCATGGCACTCGTGCCCCACCTGTTGAGCCGCTAGCCTAGGCCCAGAGGAAATGGGGAGCGCTGTGAGCAGAGGGGCAGTCACCTCGGCTGTCCTCGTCCCGAAAGAACTCCTCGCTGTCATTGGCCGAGTGCGACTTCTTCATCTCAGCCATCAGGGTCCGTGGCACCTTCCTCTTGAGGGATGGGGAGAAGAAGGTGGGCCGGCTGTTCCGCTCGGGGGTAGGGGGTGTGCTGAAGGAGGTCACCTGGGCAAAAAGAGCTGCTGTCACCACAGCAGCAAGGGCTGTCCGTGGGCCATGGGGCCAGGGCCACTCACTTCCTGCCCTCCATCTAGCTGGGAGCTTGTGATGGGGACAGGAGCCTTGGGCTGCAGTCTCTGGCCTTGCCCTTCCAAGCCAGCCTCCAGGGCTAAGTGGGCAGAGGGCACTGGGAGTTGGGCTTCAGCTCAGGGGCCAGCAGGACGGCCTGCCACCAGGGCTGCTCAAGAAGGAACTGGGCCATGAGTGGCAGAGGCTCTTCTTCCAGGCCTCAGACAATGGTCAGAGGTTGTTCAATAAATATAATACCACCAGCTGCTGACACTGAACCATGTCACAGGCACTCACTGAGCCCCCCAGCCACTCCTGAGGTCAGAGCTAGCGCTGGCCCACTTGATAAACGTGGAAGTGAGGGCAGGGGTGCTGCCGAAGGTCGACCAGCAAGACGAGGCAGAGCTGGGCCTGCAGCCCAGGTCCTCTGCCTCTTCCCCTCCTGCCTCTCGGCTGATACGTCCCCGTCCCTGTATTCCAGCGTCCTCTCACGAGAAGTACTACAGGCAGGCGGCTCTACTTTCTGGTCACCCTGCACGGTTCACCAGACACCCCGCACACCCACTCAGGGCCAGGCAGATGCTGCGTTAGGACAGACACCACATGACACTGGTCCCTGCCCTCTAGGAGCTCACAGACTTGGAGAGTGACAACCACATACATACAGTGAGGTGGTCACTGAGACAGAGAAAGGGGGGCACAGGATACAGGGGGAGCCCAGAGGCAAAAGAGTCTGACAGCTGGGAAATCAAGGAAGGCTTCCTGGAGGAGATGCTGCTTGAGCTGGGTCTTGAAGGACGAGTAGGAGTTCGCCAGGTGAAGAAGGGGGGGAAGGGCGTTCCAGGCAGAGGGAACTTGGCCCATCTCCTCCCTCCTCCCCACGCAAACAAGAATCTGCGGAACAAGATGCGCTGGGCTGAGACTTCAGGGAGACCCATCAGCCTCCTCCTCATGGCTCCGGCTTCCACCAGAGTCCTGGCAGCTGCTGGGCTCCATGTGGTCCTCACACCAGCAGGGGAAAGGTTTTAAAAAAGAACACACACGAGAAACCACAATATACACAGCGTCTGCACTTGTCACGCACTGGCTACAAAAAGTCGCTCTGTAAAAGGAGGACGCGCAACGGCGAGCAGAAGGGCAGGAGCCTGGGCTGACTCGGAGGTCCGGCCTGCTGCTGCCCACTGCCCACTGCCCACTGCCCACTGCCTGGCTCCAGCAGCCGCCCGCCTGCCCGCCCCTGCCCTGGGGCTCCCTGCTCCCAGCTGCCGGGAGCTTCCACACATATCTCCATTCCCCACAGGCACCCTGGGAGGGGGGCTCATCACTCCCATTCCACAGAAGGGGCAATCAAAGTCTCGGCAAACATAGGGCGGTGCTGGAATTGCCACCCACGATTGTCCCGCCCTAGAGTCTAGGCTACCTCTTCACCAGGGCTTCCACACACATGTTCTGTCAGGATGACTCAAGCCCTGTCTGTCTCACGGGCCCAGTGGCAGCTACTTAGGGCCCCCTCTCAGAAATGAACTCCAACATGGAAACAACCTGAATCCCAAAGACAAGAGAGGCCCCCGCCTGGAATTCTCCCCCATCTTCCTAAAAGAAGGGCACTGACTGGTTTTGGTCTGCTTATAAGACACATTCACTGAAGAAAATACAAAAAGAAGAAATGAGGGAGTGAGAAGAAAACAAGGTGTGCCCTGGAGACGCCTGTGGTTGCCCTTTCTACAGAATGAGAAGCAGAGCAAAGACCCCTCCCCGGCCTTGGCATCGCTGGCATTCCTGGGACTCGTTTTCCCAGCAGGTCAACAGCACACACGCCTACAGCAGCTGCTGCCTGGGGGGCACAGCAGAAGCAGGGGCTTCATCCACTCCCAGGTAAGAGCACTGAGGCCGAGAGAGGAACAAGGGCTTGTCTGAGGTGCTGTGGGCAGCAGAGCCCGGTCCCAGCCACTGGGGTCCCCCCAGTACCCACTCTGGGGAGGGGCTGGGCAAGGCAGCCTCCAGGACCCTGCCCATCTGCATGGGCTCCCATCCCCTTCCCAGACCTCCAGCTCTCAGCAGCCCCACTGGAGACCAAGGGGCTAAAGATGTCCTTGTGCCTGCGCCTTGGGTCCAGAGAAGGCTGCCCTGGCCCTGGCTTCCTGCCCTGACAGAGGACGGTGGCCAGGAGGAGCGGGCCTTGGATCGCGAGAGCTGAGTGACCAGGCAGTGCTGGCTCAGCTCCTGGTCCGTAAGGCAGGGGTTCTCACGCCTACCTGCCCAGCGTCTGTAGCCTCGCAGCAGCTAACAGGCAACAAACGGAAGGGCCAGGGCCCCCTGTCCTCTCACCGGTCCTCCCAGGCCATGGTACAGAGGCTCACCATCACCCCCACGTGACTCTAGGGAGGGCAGACACTGAACCCTGGATTCCCAGCCGGTCTCTGTCCATTCCATTCCGGAGACCTGGCCTGGCTGCAGGGGTGGCTCAGGGAAGCAGAAAGAGCTCTGGCCCAAGCACGAAGCTGCTGTGTGACCTTGGGCAAGCCACACCCTCTCCAACCCTTGGCACCTAGCTGGCTGGAGGCTGTGGGGCCCAGGGAGGCGGTGGGCAGAGACTCCGAGGGACCTGCCCTCCCAGCCGTCCAACTCTTACCCGTTCGTGCATGGGTGACGCTGGGCTGGAGTCCTCGGTGCCGCAGGGGGACGTGTCTCCAGTGGACACGCGGCTGACCGCCATCTCAGCGTGGCCCTTGCCCTGGGGCCCCTTCATGCGTACAAACTCCATATTGTTGTACTTGTAGAAGCCAAAGGACATCTTCTGTGCCATGCGAGCCGCTACGCTCACCTGCGGGCAGGTGGAGATGATGGGGTCAGAGCAGCAGACGTGGGCACCAGGACCATCGTCCCTCAAAGATGGACCCCTGAGGGCTGCCCTCCATGCCTCAGGAGACTGAGCCCCAGGAGGGAGGCCGGTCAGCAGGAGGGACAGCTCGGAACGTCTTCAGATTCTGAGTGAGTGATGCTCTCCCTACCAGCCGAGGGCTGAGCCCCAGCCAACCCCAGCACCAGGAGAGGGAGGGGGCCACAGCCCGCCTGCCTCCATGACCACCTCCCTCCCCGCAGCTTAGCTGTCAAGGGCCAATTTCGTAAGTGTTGTCCAAACCCAGAGCTGGTCACCAGAAAGTGGGTGACTCAGGAGTGAGAGAGTCACAGCACCACCAGCTGTCACTCTCCACGGAGTTACAAATTAAGGACCAGGTCCCCCCACTCACATTTCTTATGGGAGGAGGTGGCCAGAGTGAGCTGAGGCACCCTGTGAAGGATGCAACATAAAGCGGGCCATGGACCGCTTCAGAGAGGCCCGGAGGGGCTGCAGGTGCTGAGCCAGAGGAGCTACAGCACCAAGGAGGGCTGAGGACACCGAGCTGGGCAGTTACAGAACCAAGGTGGCGGGCTGCAGACACTGAGCAGGGGCAGTTAGAGTACCAAGGGACGGGGGGCTGCGGGCGCTGAGCCTGGGCAGTCAGAGCATGAACCAAGCTTGGAGTTTCAAAGTGGCAAAAACAAAGTGGGATCGTGGGGGCACCCCACCCGGCTCCTGGGCAGCCACGGGCCGTCCCTGCACTCACCCGGTTGTCATACACCTTCTTGAGCGCCTCATAGCGGATGGAGCCCTGGAAGATGACCCCTTGGAACATGTTGGTTTTGTCACTGGCCACCAGCTCCACACAGACCATCTCTCCTTCTCCCACCGTCATGTCGCTGAACACCTGGGGTGGTGGCACAGAGAGGAGTCAGCCCACCCCTCCCACCACAGCCCTCTCTTCCCCGGGGTTGGTGGGAGGACTGCTTGGAAAAACCCCATTTCATGGGTGAGAACAGTGAGCCAGAGACATGGAGACACTGTCCCTGGTCACCCAGCTCTCCAGCCACTCCATGGAGACCAGAGGAGCGAGCAGTCTCCCTGCGGGGGTGGAGCTGATGGGGGCAGGGCTGGTGCTCAGAACAGGAACTCTGGGTACTGCACGTCCCCCATGGCCCTTCTAAGGCAACATCCCGCTCCACCCTTCTGCTCCACACTACCTTGTGCGGGGGACATGAACTGTTCACAGGGACATCTGGCCCATTTTCTGGGCCCTCCCTGATGCTGGCTGTGAGCAGCCCCAGGCCTCAGCCCCAGTCCTGGGTTCTGCCCGCTGGCTTGCAGCGCTGACAGAGGGAGCTGCCCAGGAGATACCTGGACCTGTGCATACAGCCGGTATAAGTCTGCCCTGTGCTATCCTGGGTCACCACTCCCAGGGCCTGGGGAACAGGCTGAGACTCAAATCTCAGCTCCACCACTAAGGAGCCCTGGAGCCTGGAGAAGGTGTCTTAACACCCCGACCCTGAGATGCTTTAAGACAACTCCTGCCGATCAAGACACCATCAAATGAGGAGAGACCCTGAAAACACACTTCCCTTCTCTGCCGAGCCCTCCCTGAGGCTCTAACAGCTGCTGGAGAGTGAGAGGACCATCTATCAGGGCACTGGGCAAGGAAGATTGCTGGACAGGGCACTGTGCAGTCCATCCCCCACTCTTCCCAGCCCCGTGTCCCCGGGTGAGCCACTTTCTGCCCTGGGTCCCAGTTTTCCCAACCTTGTCCCAGGTAACTCCTGAAGTCCCACCCCCTCTGGCATGCCGGGATTCCAAGTGGGTGCAGGCATTCATAGTTTAACAGCAATAACGACTCTGCCTGCTTGCACAGCACTTTCTAAAGGGTTTACAATGCACTCCCCCATTCATTAGTTTGTTTGATCTTCAACCCCTTGAGGTAAGTAGGGCAGACGGTCATTGCCCCCCTTTTACAGATGAGAAAACCGAGGCTCAGGGCCAAGTGAAGGCACTTGCCCAAGTTCAAGCACTGGGGAGAGTGAGAGCCACGTTTGTGTGAATAGAGACCTTCCTCCATCCTAGCCACCCCCATGCCTTTCTGAAGGGTGTGAGGCCTCAGGGAGAGAGGCTTCTCCCCACATCTCCTGACAAAGGAGAACTACGGGGAGACACGGCTCACCTCCTCGAAGCTGTCGATCATGAAGAAGATGTTGGGGTAGCTGATCTTGGACTCCTCCCCCTTGCTGTCCATGGGGTGCTTGCTGGGTGATGCAAACACTTGCTGAGAAAAGGAGAGTTTAAGCACTGAGGGAGGCCCACCGTGCGTACAGGTGCCCGTCACTCAGCCGGGTGGTCACCGTGTCACATTGCGCAAGGCCTCTAAACCCAGGGAGAACCACGCTGGGGAGCTGGCGGGTGCTGTGCTCCTCGCCGGGGACACTGAGTGGATTCTGGGAGCCAGACCCCTCCCTCAGTGGCAGGGAAGGAGGGGGAGGGGACTTCCCCCAAAAGCACCTGGGTGGCCAGGGCAGTTGGAGGGCTGGGCTCTGGCTCAGCGCTCACCTGGGATTTCTTCTTATGGATGTGAATATCCCCGCCGTCAGAGCGTGTGCACACAGCACAGGTGACCATGTAGTCCAGCTGGAAGAGAAGGGCAGGGCAGTGAGATGGATGGCGGGCTGTCCCTCGAGGTCCCTGGAGACCTGTCCCCGCCCACACCCCACCCGGACCCTGGTACCTTCTGCAGGATGAGGTTCAGGCAGACGCTCTCCTCCCAGTCAATGTCAGGGTCTCCAAGGCCCGGCAGCTTCTTGGAGTCCCGCCGGTACACCTCCACCTCCACCTCGGGTTCCATCTCAGCCACCTGCAGGGCACAGCGCAGAGGTGAGCACCCAGGCCCGCCGTGGCTCCCTGCAGAGGCCTAGGCCTGGGCCAGGGCCCGCCAATGTTAGGCAGACCTGACCCCAGTCCTGCTCCTCAATTTTCTAGCTGTGTGACCCAGGGTTAAGCATCTCAGTTTCCCTGTCAGTACAATGGGCTAAAAATTCTACTTCTCAGAGCTGTTGTGACAATTAAGAGATTATTTGTAAAGCATCAGTGATAATAAACCCATAACCCATTGCCGTCGAGTCGATTTCAACTCATAGCAACCCCATAAGGCAGAGTAGAACTGCCCCATAGAGTTTCCAATGAGCGCCTGGTGGATTCGAACTGTCAACCTTTTGGCTAAGAGCTACAGGGTTTCCATCAATGATAACAGTGACAGTGACATCCATCACACTCACGGTGGGCACCACAGTCTGGGCTGATCATTTTATAACTTATTAATTCTAATTTAATGACAAATTATATTATTAATTAATAATTACTGATTGGGTCACTATGAGTCGGAATCGACTCGACGGCACTGGGTTTTTTTTTTTTTCTTCTTTAACCCTTACAACCCCGCAAGCAGGAAGGTTGTTTTTCTGGGTGCTGTTGAGTGGATTCCAGCTCATAATGACCCCGTCCGACAGGGAGCCGCCCCACAGGGCTTCCCAGGCCGTAACCTTCACAGGAGCAGGCTGCCAGGTCTTTCTCCCCATGAGCTGCTGGGTAGGTTCAAACCGATAACCGTTCAGTGAGCACTTAACCATTGCGCCATACTGAGTCTCATTGTCACAGATGAAGATCAAATTTGTTGACTATCAAATAACAAGCACAAGATACAGGGAAAGCAGAGCATCTGCCCACGGGTTAAGAGGTGTTGAAAAAAATCCGGGGTAGCTTTGATGCAGCCTGTCCTGGCCCTGGCTGCCATCCTGGCTCTGATCCAGACCCCTGGGGAAGGTGAGCCACCCTTTGCTGGGTGATGCTGGGCCGCGGGCAGGGGCTAAGGCCTGTGCACGCGGGAGGCAGAGCCCATGGAAAGAGGGGCAGGCCACCCTTGCCCAGGTGAGAAAGTCTGTCCCATGGAGAGGCAGGGTGGCTTCCACCTCCCAGGGCTGTGTGGCTCCTCACACGACCGTGGTTACTCTTGTCTCATCTTGTTGCCCTGTTTGTTTTCTTTCCTCCCTGCACTTATCACTCTCTGGAATCATCTTGCCTGGTCTTCTCCAAGAGAACGTTAGCTCTTTGCTTTGCACAAAGTTGATGGGAGGTACTCGCTGCCTCAGTGCAAGAGAGGAAGAGAACAAACCAGTGGGTGGGCCAGCACAGGGTACACAGGAGAGTCAGAAAGTGTCCAGGTGTGCACCAGGAGGCAGGTTCTTGATGCACTACCACGCCGAAGGCCCCAACCCCAGGGCACCCCAACACCCACCCACAGAGAATGGATACACAGTGAGGTCCACCCACACAATGGAAGGTTCTGAAATAACACCCACCCACAGAGAATGGATACACAGCGTGGTCCATCCACACAACGGAAGGTTCTGAAGCAGCGAGAATGGACAGATCACCACCCTCCGCACACAGGCAGGAATATCACAAACATGAGACCGGGAGGAAACAGCCGACACAGCACAGTCTGTGACTTCACGAGATGGGCCCCAAGAACAGGCAAAGCACCCACTGCGTGTGAGCCATCCAGGCGGGGGTTACCCTTGGGGAAGGGCAGTCATGGAGGTGGCCTCTGGGGTTCTGGTCATGTTCTGTCTGGTGATCCACGGGCTGGTTAACCAGTGTTCACTTTGAGGAAAATCATCAAGCTACATGTGTATTTGTGCATTTTTCTGTATGTTTGTTATGAGGAAAAATTCAATCCCTCCAACAACAAAACTAGACTGGGAGTAACCCCACGTGGCAGACCCCAAAGCAAATTCCTCCTGTCTCTGAGCTTTAGTTTTCTGCAAGGTGAGGCTAGAATACTCTGTACCCAGGACTGCTGAGGGCATCACTGAGCAAGAAACTGGCACCAGCGTGGGCCACCAGCACAGGACAAGCCCTCACACAGATGCCGGGTCCCCTCACTTTCAGAGACAAGCTGGGCAGCCACGAAAAAGGAGCTTTCTGGTCCCGGAGTGGTGTGAACGGAGGGCAGGAATACAGGACGTCCCTCCCTGGGACAGGCTGGGATCTCCCTGGTCGCCCCTGGTCTTGCCGGGGGACGCCAGCATCCTGCACCACCCGCACTGCTGCTCCTGACCCTTCCTGGAGCTGCTGACAGGCTCAGGTCCACCCACCCACCTCCTACCACAGGCAGGAAGCCCAGGCTGGTTGCTATGGCGACGGGGTAGCAGCTCCACCCGGAGGGGAACCAGTGGCTTGCGGCAGAGGCCCCGCAGAGCAGAACGCAGGCGCAGTAGCACAGCCACACTGAGCTTGGGCAGGGCTTTCCCCACACTTGGTCTTTAAAGGGATGCCTCCAGCACCCGCCCCCCACCCCAGGGCCTGGTGCGTCCCCGCAGGTCCCTATCCGCCTGGGTAAGCTACCCATGTGTCTGTGTCCTGGAGAAAGCTCCACCCCACCTGCCTCCCCACACAGCCAGGTGGGCCTCGCAGTGCCCAGCTCTGTGTGGCTGCAGTCCTGTGTGCCCACACCGCCCCTGGCCTTCCAGCCTCTGCAGCGCCTGCGCCTCCACATGGGGGGCTCAGACACTGCTGTCCCCCGGCCTTCCCACCATCCCAGCCTGGTGACTAGCCACTGCCTATGCGGTCTGCCTTGCCCAGAGCATCCTTGGTGTGTCCTCAGGGACGCTGGGCTCGACAGACTTTTCCTTGGGGTGAAGTTCAAGATTTTGTTAAAAAGCGTCTCTGAATCTGCTGAGTCAGGCCAGGGTGGGTGGGCCAGCCAGGAATCAGGCAGCCGGGCCCCTCCCAGTGCATGACCCTCTGAGTTTCGGCTTCCTGTCTGTGAGTGTGGGTAGTGGGAATGCCTATACCCCAGAGCTGTGCTGAGGGTTTGAGAACACGCCCCTAGTGGTCACTGGCAGTGAGGGTCCTGGGACACCACCATCAGACTGCCATCGGACTCCTGTGGTCACGTCCACCCCAAGAGTCCCAGCCTCCCCATGGTCCACAATGGGAGGTCCCTAGCCTTAGGGTGCTGTGGCCTGAACCCCTTTTACAGAAGGAGGGGCTGAGACCCAGAGGGAGACTGACTGACAGAGTCACACGCCAACTCTGGGGTCAGCATTCCAACTAGAAAGCTTGTCTCCCAACTACACCCCAGAAGGGCGGGTGACCAGGGGCTAAGCAGCGTGGGCAGGGCTTCTGGAGGGCACTTGGCTCAGGGGTCTCTCCACCAACACCTGCCAGCCAGACCCACTGAAGAGGCTTCCTCTTCTTCCCTGCAGAGAGCACCCTGCCCACGCTGAGTCTGGCTGGGTCTCCGCCTACCCTGCAATTCCTCTGCCTGGGCCTCCACACCTCCATCACCAAGCCCAGTGGGCCACTCCCTCTCATCCTGCCAGACTTCCTCCTCAGGCCCTCAGGGCCTCCCGCCACATCCGCTCTACCACCCTCCGCCCCACTTCTGGCTCACCCCCACCTCTCTGGCCAGACCCTTGCGGTCTCTGGTTTCTGGGCTCAAGGTTCTGTCCCAAATCCTCAACACCTCAGTATGGACAGGCCCAATCTCTCCTTCCACCCCTGGCATCTCTGAGCAGTTTGTGACAGACATCTACTGGCCACCAGACATCATTGTCTGCATGTCCTCTGGCACCTCCAACACAGACCGTCCAAGACTGAGCTCCCTCCTCTGTACACCAACCCCGCCGCCAAAACGAACCCTACTCCCCCAGGCAAGTCAGACACCAGGCTCTAGGCTCTAGTCCCACACTGGATCACAGAGGTCCTGCTGGTTCACAGCACTTCCTTAACCTCGCATCCACCTGACCTCACATCCACCTGACCTTCCTCTTCTCTCATCCCAGGCCCTCTCTCTCCCTCCTCCACCAGCAGCCCCCAACCAGCCCCCTGCTTCAATCCTCCAATCCTTCCCCCACCCCCTGCTCACAAAATGAAACGTCGAAATGTCACTCTGACCCTGTTTCTTCCTCCCTTTATGAGGCTCAGGCTTCCCAGGGCTCCGCAGCTGAAACCCAGCCTCCTGGGCAGGACCTTCAGGGTCTGCCATGGTCAGGCCCTCACCCACCCCCCACTCGTCTTCCTGTGCCCCCCACCTTTCTATACTCAAACAGGACTAGAGGTTGCATCTGATGAGGATGACTTTACAGGCTCTCAGGGCCCTTCTGCTGGGGGTAGCTCTTGCCCTTTCTTAACACTTGCCCCCCCCCCCAGGAGCCTTTACTGCCCACGGTCCACCCCTTCCCAGTCACTATTTCCCACACTGGCTTGGCTCTAGGTGGCCCATTTCTGTGTACAGTGCTCACTATCCCAAGAAGGTTGCAGGTTCCCAGTGTCTCAGTCACACAAAGGTCACTGCAGGCACCAGGGGAACCCCAAGAGAGCAGCAGGCCACTCCCTGGATCTCTTGAGTTTCACCACACAGCCAACCCCTGGGTCATCTCGAGTATCACATGGCCCTGCCACACCAGACATACAGCTGCCAGCACAGAGGGCAGCCGGGCAGGGGGTCCCGGTGCCCCCTTTGCAGCAGGCACTGGACCTGTCCTATTCTGCACACAAGGAGCCCTGGTGGCTCAGCCGTTAAGCACTTGGCTGCTAGCCAAAAGACGGGCGATCCAAGCCCATCAGTGGCTTCGCAGAAGAAAAGACCTGGCAGTCTGCTTCTGTAAAGGTTACAGCCTTAGAAACCCTATGGGGCAGTTCTACACTGTCCTGCAGGGTTGCTATGAGTTGGAACCAACTTGACAGTGATGGGTTTGGTTCTGGGTATTCTGCACATCTGGGCTCAAAGAACAGGCACACGCAGGGGAAGGCTCCGAGCGTCCATGGTCATGGAGCTCCAGGGCACTGGACTTGGAGCTGGAGAGATGGCAAGCCCCAGGCCCCGCTCCATGCCCACCCCCCCCGGCCCCCTCTTGCTTCTAGAGGAAAAGAATGCATTTCTACGCCTGGCACACGCTGTGAGAGCCTCTGAAGGTTAGCGGAGGAAACGTGCAGCTTGTTTTGTGAACGCCCCACACCTCAGTCTGGTGCAGGAACGCCCTCAGACAAGCTACCTCACCTCCCTGAGCCCCTGGCTTCTTTATCTGTAAAAAGGGGGCACGACACCCTGTGGGGGAGCTGGAGGGCACAGGAGATGAAGAAGTCTAGGGCTGGGCACTGTGTGTGGCGTGTGATGAGGGTACAATAGATGGTAGGCGTTTACGACATCATCATCACCATCGTCGTCAAGCTAGCTCTCCCTGCCCATGGCCGGGGGCGGACACCGGGCTCTGGGTCAAGCTCTCCCCTAGCGCTGACTAATTAGGAGAAGCTGGCCAAATCACGTCTGCAGCTCAGTCTCCGCAAAGCTACAACCTGTTGCCATCGAGTGGATTCTGACTCACAGTGACCCTATAGGACAGAGGAGAACTGCCCCATAGGGTTTCCAAGGAGAAGCTGGTGGATTGAACTGCTGACCTTTTGGTTAGCAGCCGAGCCCTTAACCAGCGCGCCACCAGGGCTCCCCCAGAGCTACAAGCATGGTCACAATCGGCACCTTCCAGGGCCTGGTGGAGGTTAAGAACACGTGTACAGCACGCAGGCACACCCTCACCAGAAAGCAGGCGTGATTGTCCCCACAGGGCCCCCAGCATGCAGTAAAAACCCAATAAACATTCACCTCTTTTGCCATCATACACAAGGGCTACATGGAGCCCTCATTCCCCGCACGGCGGGGGCAGGCCGGAGGGGCCACTCACCTTGCCCTCCTCGGTGCCGCTCTCGCTGCCCGCAAACGCCCGCTTCCGGCGCACGTAGAAAAGCATGTCGTCCTGCTGCGGGGCCCACTTCTCCATGAAGTAGGTGGAGAACATCCAGGTCCAGAAGACAATACGGTCATCCTTGAAACACCCTGCGGGGGAGGCCACAGGGAGTGAGAAGAGCCCAGCCAAGCCTGCGCTCACGGGCACCCTTGGCCACGTCCTGTCCTCTGGACCTGGCCCTCCAGTCAGACACCTGCTGGGGCTGGGTGATATCTTTCTCCCTACCCCCCGCCACCCATGGGGCATCCAGAGAGGCTGGAGGACGCCTCCGGGGAGGAGGATACCTCCCAGGAGGCCTGCTCCATCCCAAGAACCCTGCTCGGGCCCTGGAGTCACGGCCAGCCTGCAGAAGAATCAGCAGCTTCAGGGGGAGAAGAGCAAACCGGGGAGTGCTTCACGGGCAGGCTGGCTGGCTGGGCGGGAAGGCTCCGGAAGGGAAGATCCTCAGGCAGCTCCATCCTCAGCCAGCAGCCCTCCCTGCCCCCCAGGCTGCAGCAATTCCCAAGGAGACGCCAATTTAAAGGGACAGTCTCGGCAGCCCTGTGTGGGAGACCCCACACTCCCCGGCTTCCAGCCCCCAGGTGTATCCCCGTGTGATGCTTTTATCACCAATGGCATTTCCTTATGACCAACATTTGTACTCTTTTCTCCCCCAGAGAAGCAGCCTGCAGGCTTTGGTAGAAAGATTGGGGTTTCCATGCCAGCTCTTTCCTCTGGTCCGCAGGCGCCCCCCCGCCCCCCGCCACACCCGTCAGCCAAGGGTGGCTGAGGCCTGGGGCTGAGAGCAAGGCCAACAGAGGAGCCTATCATCCCTTTCTAGAGGGATCCAACAGAATTCCAAGAGATGCTACAGAGATCTTTCTCATAAACTCAAACTGCCGCTGTTCGACTGGTTCCTTTTTCTCTTCCTCCTCCCCGCCCCTTCCCAGAAAACACTGCCCTTGTGGCCTGGGCCTAGCACGGGGGTGCCAGAGAACCTGCTCTCCGCACTCGAGATGGGGAGGGCTGCCGGCATCTCACAGACCCTTCAGAGGGTACCAGAGCGTACCCAGGCCCTCACCTCCTGGGAGTCGGCAGCTAGGTCGCCTGCAGAAAACACCAGTCTTTCTTTAACCTCGGTCATACCACTGACTGAGGGCCAAAGAACAAGGGCTGGAAACCAACCCTTAGACTGTCACCCGCCTCACACCCTGCCTGTCACCTGCCCCACACCCTGCCTTGACCCTGGAAGTTGGGTGTGGGCAGGCAAGGAGCAGCAGGGCTTGGTCAACTTCCGGTGAAGCCAGGAGAACGTGTAGGGCTGACCCATCTCCCTGGCTGATGGGGAGCCGAGAACTGCCCTGTCTCCATCATGGCTTTGAAAACTCCTCCTGCACTCTCAGGAACAGGCACGCTCAATTCACACTACCACAGGTTCCCCACGAAAGTGAGCAAAGGTGCTATGGTGTTCCTGGATAAGGTCTGTGCTCTTCTTTCCATCCCCTTGACTTTGCTCTCCACCACGCGTCTGTCAGTCTGTCATAGCATGGTGGCTGGCATGCTGCTGTGATGCTGGAAGCTATGCCACCCGTATTTCTCATGCCAGCAGGGTCACCCATGGCGGACAGGTTTCAGTAGAGCTTCGTGTTGCATCGGGCAAATCAGCTGCAAAAGGCCTCTTTAAAGTGTTGGAAAGCAAAGGTGTCACTTTGAGGACTAAGGTGCGCCTGACCCAAGCCATGGTGTTTTCAATCGCATCACATGCATGCAAAAGCTAGACAATGAATAAGGAAGACTGAAGGAGAATTGACGCCTCTGAATTACGGTGCTGGCAAAGAATATTGAATATACCACAGACTGCCAGCAGAACGAACAAGTCTGTCTTAGAAGAAGTACGGCCAGAATGCTCCTTAGAAGCGAGGATGGCGAGACATTTCATACATTTTGGACAAGTTATCAGGAGGGACGAGTGCCTGGAGAAGGACATCGTGCTTGGTAAAGTAGATGGTCAGTGAGAAAGAGGAAGACCCTCAATGAGATGGATTGACACAGTGGCTGCAACAATGGGCTGAAGCATAACAGGGATTGTAAGGATGGCACAGGACCTGGCAGTGTTTCGTTCTCTGGTACACAAGGTTGCTGTGAGTCGGAATTGACTCGACGGCACCTAACAACAAAAAACGTTGTCCTGCTGTAGTTCCCTCTTCACCTAGAATCCAGCAGAAGGCCTTTAAGACTAAAATGCGTGCTGATTGCTCCTTGGCCTGTAGTGGAGACGGGCAACTCTGGCCATCCCAGCTCTAAACCCCACCACCAGCCACCATGAGGCAAATCTCACCACTAATGTCACTCCCCAGGGTTAAGCACTGCCATTCCTCAGATGATCTTATTCTGTTCACAAAAGCAACCCAGAAGCGGTACTAGAGCTCATTCCCGGGTGATCACAACATCAACAACCACAGCAATGATACTAGTGACATCAGCTACAATTCATCAAGCACTTGTCATATGTTCAAGGAGCCCTGGTGGCACAGTGATTAAGTACTCAGCTGCTAACCGAAAGGCCAGCAGTTCAAACCCACCAGCTGCGTTGAGTGAGAAAGATCTGGTGATCTGTTCCTGCAAAGATTACAGCCCTGGAAACCCTATGAGGCAGTCCTCCTCTGTCCTACAGGGTTGCTATGAGTCGGAATCAACTCAGTGGCATTGGGGTTGGGTTATTTTGGTTTACCACATGTTCAGCACTGGGCAAAGAGCTCCGTGTGGCTCATCTCACTGAATTCCCAGTCACTCTGTTATTGCTGCCCCATTTCACAGAAGAAGAAATTGACTCTCGAGCATTAAATAACGTGCCCAGGTTCACAGAGCTAGAGACTGATATAACGTACTTAGACCTGTCCGCCTCCCAGACTCAGGCTCTTTGAAAAATCTCAATGCTACAGCCTGTTCCTCAGCAGCCTGGTGAAAGGAAGGAACCAGCTAACAAACCCCAACTGCTTCGCAGGCGGCTGGCTACCCTAGGACCACAGTAAACGTAGGGGTCGGCTCAGGGGCAGCTGGGTGGGGAGGGAAGGTGAAGGGTCCAATCTCGGCGTGCTGGAGGTGGCAGGCCACATGTGGCCAGCTGGCTTTCCATCATTCCATGATACCCTGGGCCCTGGCCAGCAGGGTCCCATCTCCCCACTTTACAATGGGGAAAAAGCATTCTATTCTCAGTTCATCCATCCTGGCTATTTAGGAGTCTCCAGGCCCTGGAAGTCAGTAATGGAACCCAGACCGCCGGCCAATACTGACTCTTGTCAAGAAGGCAAAGCACAAATAGGCTCCTGGGCCAAAACCCGGGTCTCTTTTCTGGGGGCCCCCTTTTGGAGTTCCCTGTGGGCCTGAACAGCACACCCTGGGGCTCAGTGGCCAAACAACCTTGCAGAAGGGGACAGAGAGAGAGCGCATGTTCAGTGTCCCAGGCCCAGCGCTGGCCCTGCCAAAGTTCAGAGCCACATGGTTGTTGGGAAGCCCAAATCTCCCCCATCCCATCCACCCCAGCATCATCTCCTGGGGGTGCGACCATTGCTGGCTCCCACTCTCACCCTCACCATCCACCCTCCACACTGCAGCCAGATGGCCCTTTATTAAAACAGGAAGATGACCTTTTCCTGCCCCCACTTGGAACGGCCATCGATTATAACAAAATCCAAATTTCTCACCACGCACTCCCCTCCACGCACTCCCCCCACCCGCTCCCCTCCAGGACACAGGCTCCTTCCTGTGTCTCCGTGAGGCAGGTGGCTGCCACCTCAGGGCCTCTCGACACCTGTCCTTCATCTGCCACCAACCCTCTTCTCTAGGGTGGCTCCTTGTGGTCATTTAACTCTCAGCTCAAATGTCACCTCTTCAGAGAGGCCCAGGGTCCTCCCTAGCATATCATCGTAACCCTTCTCATAACTTGGAGACTTCCCATTCGTTTACCGACTGCCCTCGCCGGGATGAAAGGGTCACAGGAATAGGGACGTTGTCTCAATCGCCACTCTATCCAGAACAGCGCCTGGCCCGCGATCGGCACTCAGTAAGTGCTGGGTGAATAAATGATTCCCCCAAGGCAACAGCACACGAGCTCAGCGAGGTGGGTGACGGGCAAGGAGGTAGCCCAGTTGGGACGTCCTCCTGAAGCCTGCGCCCGCCCACCCTGAGTATAAGGGCTTGGGTCTGCTACCTCCCCGCAACCAGAGCCCCGACCTAAGAACATCTTCCAAGGAGCTCCAAGTGCCACACCATAAGCACGAGCTGGCTCCAGTTCGGGCATGAAGGGGCCGGGGATCTGAAACCCCACCTGCTTGGTTCTTCTGGGGCTCAGAGCAGTGACTCCACAGAGGAAAACCGCCGCCATGGTGAAAGGGGTCAGGCGGCTCCACCACGTGCTCAGAGAAGGTACAACTGGGAGAAGAAGCTGTCTAAACAGCCCTGATCCCTGGGTTGAATCAATCACCCAGCCTCCCCGAGCACCTTCTGTTTCTCTGCGCCAGGCACACATGAGTTAGGAGATCCAACCAAAGACGCCAGCAACACCCTCTTATCCCCCAGGGTTATCACAGGCTCTAAAGGAAACAAGGCGCTCAGAAATTCACTGTAAGCTGTCAATGGCCGTTTTATCTTTCACGTTGTTATTAGAGTACCAGATGACAGGCCCAGCGGGGAGGGACTCAGTCTGCCGGAAACACAAACACACACCCCTCACTAACCTGAGGCCACGAAGAGGGGGAGAGGCACTCTAGTCAGAAAGAACTGCAAAAATCATGTTTGCTGAATGATACTGACAGGATGCGCAAGGCAGGACACCTCTGCACCCTCAGGACATGCAAAATTTAAAAGCAAGGAGAGAAATCAAAAGGGACACGGTTAAGAACTGGCCTCTTAAGCATTCGTGGCTCCCTTATGCCCAAGAGAAGCATAACCCGAATCCAAAGGAAGGTGAAAAACGGGGTGAGGAAAATCCACAATGATGACGACGCCCATGAAATACAAAGAGCTCACATCATAGCAGGTTATAACAAATGCTTAAGGCCCAAGAGATAAAGGGGTGAAATATCAAAGCAGGCAACACCTCAAAAAGGAAACACAACCGGTCAACAAACCTGTGGGAAAATATTCATCTCACTGTTGTGTGCTGTCGAGTGGATTCCGACTCATAGGGACCTTATAGGACAGAGCGGAACTGCACTCTTTACCTGAGCAGATCACCAGGCCTTTCATCCTGCAGAGCCTCTGGTGGGTTTGAACCACCAACCTTTCAGTTAGCAGCCAAGTCCTTAACCATTGTGCCACCAAGCCTCCTTATTAACCTCACTAGTAATAAAAAATTCAAATTAGAAGAACAAATTGGCAAATTTGGTATTTAAAAAACAAACCCAAAACCCTTGGGGCCTTAAAAGTTTGCAAGTGGCCATCCAAGGCACAACAATTGGTCTCTATTTGCCTGAAGCAACAGAGGAAGGAGAGTCAGAAACTGGAGGAGGAAGTGGACTGTGTGGCTAATTACCTTCGTGCACAACTGCCTTCTTTGGCATGAGACCAGAAGAACTGGGTGGTGCCCAGCTACCATTACTCAACAATTTGATAAAAGATTCAAATTATCATGGACTGTAGCCTTCCTGGAGCCATGCAGGGTGGATGAACCCCTGAGACTATGAATCCCTGAGATAATCTTTAAACCTTAAACCAAAAATATCCCCTGAAGTCTTAAAACCAAGCAACAGTTTACCTTAACTAGTAAAGAATGTCTGCCTCAAGCATCATGCTCATTTAAGAGCTATCTATACGGGGTCAAATTGACAATAGCAACTGGAAAGATTAGACAGGAAGCTTCGGGGGCAGTGAGTTTATGCTAATGAGAGAGGAGCAGCTCGGAAAAGGAAGGTGAGGAGGGTTGCACAACTCAAAGAATGTAATCGATGTCACTGAATTTTCCCTGTAGAAACTGTTGAATTGGTGTATGTTTTGTTGTGTACATTCTCAACAACAACAAGATAAACAAAAATCTGTTGCCATAGAGTCAATTCCGACTCATGGCGACCCCATGTGTTATTTAAAAAATAGCACTTAGGAAAATGAGGACATTCTTATAGATACATACACTCCCACACTATTCCGCCACTCCCAGGCATAGGTTTAAGAGCAATGAAAGCATCCGTCCACCCAAAGCCTCAGACAGGAAGGTTCAGAGCAGCTTTATTCTTGACAGCCCCAAACTGGAAACAACCTCAACGTCCATCAACAGAAGAATGGACAAAAGAAATGTGGTTTAGCCATTCAATGGCCTGTGACTCGGCAACAAAAACAAACTACGGATCACACAACAGAACAGATAAATCTCAAAATCATGATGGGTGAGTAGAAGAAGTCAGGTATACGGGGCTACATTCTGCGCGATCCCACTCATCCACTCACGTGAACCGTCAGAAACGGCAAAGCTACAGTGACAAGGAGCCGGCCGGCGGCGGCCTGGATGGGCTGCGTCTCCAGCGGGTGGCGGTTTCAGGGGTGTGCGCAGCCACCAAAACCCGGCAGACCATTTACTTTAACTGGATGTGCTTTCTTGTCTGTAAGTTACACTCCAATAAAGTTGATAAAAATCACAGTAGCCAAAGCTGCCAGGGGTACATTGGTCTGGACGCTCTCAACATCCTGCTAGAGAACAAAAAGCATCATGTCTCTTTTGAAAAGCAAATGAGCATTTTTCTACTTCTATGAATCTGCCCTATGGAAGAGAAACACAAAATACAAAAATAAAATCCTTGTGCACAAATGTTCTCTGCATTGTTACTGACAGAAAATAATAATATGATGATGATGGTAACAGTAAGGAAGGAGAAAGAAAATATTCTGTAATTATTAACATTTAATTAAGGTATCTTGTTCTTGTTGCTGTTTTTAGGTGCCATCGTGTTGATTCCGAGTCACAGCAGCCCTATAGGACAGAGTAGAACTGCCCCATAGGGCTTCCAAGGAGCAGCTGGTGGATTCGAACTGCCGACGTTTTGGTTAGCAACCTGAGCTCTTAACCACTGCGCCACTAGGGCTTCAGCCCAATCTTAGTCAATCTTTTAAAGTGAAGACAGCCATGTAGATGCCTGGAGATGCAAATTTGGTGGAACACCAAGGTACAGGCACACATGAAACATACGGAAATGAGAGGAGTAGCTGGGTTTAACAGGGGAGATTTTGCGGGGAATTTTTTTTTTTTTTAATATTTCCAATAATGAAATTATACTTTTTCTCATGAACAACTGTTACTGTTATAAGGTTCATCAAAGACAGAGTGTGAGAAAGAAAGATGAGGAGGAAAGGACTCCCACGTCACAGAAGGGAGGAGGGGGGGAAGAGGAAGGGAGGGAGAGAGGCAGGGAGGGAGGGAGGGAGGGAGGGAGGGAGGGAGGGAGGGAGAGAGGCAAACACGGGAGGACATTACAAGGCAGAAACGTGGGTCTGGTCAAGGTTCCAGGAACAGTTCTGAGTCCTGGAAGCCAGGTTCAACAATAGGATTTATAATCAAACAGACCTGAGTTCACGACCTGACTCTACTCCTCCTGAGCCAGGGGGCCAACTCATTTGACCTCTGAACCCCAGTGAACCCCCATCAGTCAGACGGGTCTGAGCTGCCACCCTTCTAGAATCCACGGTGAGGACTGGGTGAGAGGTAGACGTGGAAGTACTTTGTAAACTGTGAGCTTCCATCCACTCTGCTACTTTATCGTGCCTTCTGTCGGCGGTGTGACCTGCTCAGATTAGTTCCCCCGGTCCCGAATCCCCCAGGGTTCTTTGGCCGAGGGGTGCAGTGACCGTGCGTGAACAGGAGCCAAGGGACCCTGCATGGATGTGAAATCAGTGTGTCTCTGCCCTGACACGGAAACCCCTTCTCCCTTCATCCTTTCCCAGGCCTGCCCAGCAGGAAATGCCCAGCAGGGCACCTCCTCCTCTCCAAAACACTCTCCTTCCCAGTCTCCCTGCTATCTATCTGCCAGGCTGCAGGTTTTCCCGCCCTTGAACCCAGTGGACAGACTAAAGGGCGCAGTTGCGGTCCGCTGAAGCTGAGCAGGCGCCGGGCAGGACCACGGACAGCTCCATGCCCAGGGCCACCCTCCCTCCAGGGTCCTAAGAAGCAGCACTTCCCAGGAAAGCAGACACTCCCAGCTCCAAAATGTGGCTGTGGGGACACAGCTTCCTCTGCTGGCCCCGTCACTGACCTGCTTCCACAAGCTTCTCACTTCAGAACTGGAGGAGCCCAGTACAGACTAATGGCTTCACGGATGAGTGGGAGAAGTGGACACACAGTGAGAAGGAGGCTAGAGCCCACGCCGCCTACCTCCCAGTTCAGTCCCTCTGGCTCTGCAGTGCCCAGGTTCTCTGCCTCTTTCTGCAATACCAGGTCACTATGAGTTGGAATCAACTGGATGGTTTTGATTCTTTTAGCAGGTAACATGGTCAAACCAAGGCCCAACAGTACTGGCTTGAGACACAAGGATCAGCAAAGACAGCTGATGTGTGCCCCACACTCTACAGTTTACAACGCCTTTTTTATGTGTTACCTCGGCAGATCCTCACAGCAACCATGTGAGGTGGGAAAAATGTCTCTGGTTTCAAGATAAGGCAATCAAGGCTCAGGAATCAAGTGACCAGATGGTGTATGTAGGAGCTGATATGTAGGAGCAGGGATTCAAACCCAGCTCCTCAAAACCGAGTCCATATTCTTCTTGAGGCACCATACAGGCACAGGCAGGACCAGTTCTTCAGCCCATTTTATACCTGGGGAGCTGAGGGCTCCTGCAGTCTCCAGGTGAGTACACAGACTGGCCAGTCAACTCGGGCTTCCAGACCTCTCCACACCTTCCTGCTACACTCCTGAGCCCCAGGAACCACTCTGCCCATGCCCTAATGCCCCTGGCCCTGCCCCCACAGGAGTGTACTAGGGCCATTCTGGGCCCTAAACTATCTCAAGGCTTTCTGTGACATCAAGGACAGACAGTTGCAAGTCACTCCATTTGAAGAGGCCTGTCCTCCGTTTCCCAGCCGAGTGGCAATAATTTAATTGAATATAATTTAATTATTTTCATTGCTGGTAATTCCTTAAATGTATGATGAATAGGGAGAGAAAGTTTACATCTTAAAAGATTTTCATATTAATGCCATCACAAGATGGAGCTGGGGGAAGCCTTTGTCAGACTAGCATTTAAGAGTAGACTTCATTCACATCCGTAACCCACTACTTACTTGGGCAGGTTACTGAACCTATTGGACCCTCAGTTTCTTCATCCATAAAATCAGGAGAGTGACAGCTACCTCCTGTGGTTGCTATGGAGAGCACCTGGCACAGAGTAAACACTCAATAAATGATAACTCACTATTAAGTGCTATTCTTGTTACTACTACTAGTAATTTGGAATAATTCTCCATTCACCAGACCTTCAGAATAATCACGGGTTACAGTTTAGAAGGAATTCCTTCAAACCCACTCCGATCCTTTTCTAGATCATTAAACCACACAGGTGAAGGTCACTACAGTAAAGCCCTAATTAGATAGTTTACAGCCACCAAAAATGGTGGTCATGAATTCCAGTAAAGAAAACTGTCCAGAGCTGCTCCCAAAAAAGTACGAGGCCAAAGGATGTTTTCGAGAGGGCAATTCTCCCAGATCTTCAAGAAAGCATATCGCAAATGCAGTTTACGCATTTGTAGAGCCTGAGAAACTTACAAGTTTTTAGCAAGCAGGAATATCATTGATTCCAAAGAAGACACACACATCAAGAAAGCTACAGGTTAATCTCATTCACGGAGATTAACAGAAAAATCTTAAACAGAATTTTAACAAAGAGAAGAACCCAGCAAGCCATTAAAAGAACATGGCATGGCCAAGTAGAACTGAATTTAGGAATAGAAGAATGGTCCGATATTAGGAAACATATTAACATATTCACTGTATTTACAGCTCAGAAAAGAAATGGCACGTGATGACCTCTATAAACGCTGAAAGGGTATCCGATACAAGTCAATGAGCATTTTTGATTAAAAAAACAAGGCTGTATGACTCTTCCTTAAACATGATAATCTCAACTAGAAAAAGTTAGAAACAAAATAAGTCCTATCACAATCTGCTATTAACATTGTTCTAAAGGTACTAACCAACACCAAAACCAAACCCGTTGCCGTCGAGTCAATTCCAACTCATAGCGACCCTATAGGACAGCATAGAACTGCCCCAGAGGGTTTCCAAGGAGCACCTGCTGGATTTGAACTTCTGACTCTTAACCACTACACCACCAGGGCAATTAGACAACAAAAGATATTTAGAATAATAGGAATTGTAAAGATAAGGTAAAAATTAGCTTAACTTGCAGACAAAATGGTACACACCTGACTTGGAAAATGCAAGAAAATCAACTGAAAAACTACTCAAACAACAGAAGTCATAAGGGTACAAAATTACCAGTCCATCCATAAACCAACAGCTTTGATACAAACCAACACTCCTAATTAGAAGATAAAAGGAGGGAAATGCTCTGTTTAGAATTTAAAAAAAGACCTGAACAAATGGGAAGGTTGACCAAGTTCTTAGCTAACCAGTAACCAGCTGCCATCAAGTCGATTCCGACTCGTGGAGACACCACGTATGTCAGATCAGAACTGTGCTCCGCAGGGTTTTCAGTGCCTGATTTTTCAGAAGTAGGTCGCCAGGCCTGTCCTCTGAGGTGCCCCTGGGTGGACTCAAACTGCCAACCTTTTGGTTAATAGCCGAATGTGTCAACTGTTTGCGCCACTCAGGGACTCCGAAGTCCTTATCTAGGAAGACTGAAATCATAAAGAGATCCATTCTATCTAATTTGATCTATTAATTTCCCAGGACCCAATAGAAATGCCAAAAGAATCTTTTAAAATAAGTGAGAACTGCCAGGAAACTTCAGACAAAGAGGAGCGATGTGGAGACAGCGTTCCTACCAGCTATAAGCACATACGACAAAGCTAAGTCTTCAAGCCCCCACCCAAACGATCCATTACCCTTGGGTGATAGAGACAAAAAACCCAGGGCTGTTGGGAACAGAATGGAGCTAGAAAGAGAGAGCTGGGGCCACTTAAGCCCTTAGTATTGGGGGTTCCTATTCTCCCCGCGGTCTGATCTGCAACCGACTACAAGGATGCTGCAGGACCAGGCAGCGTTTTGCTCCACTGTGCGTGGAGTTGCCATGAGTTGGGGCCTGACTCGACGGCAGCCAATAACAACAATATTCTTCCCGGGGTCCGATTTTTCAACCCTTCCACAGATCATCCCCCCATACAGTTCCCTCTTTTCTCTAAGCTCCTACGGGTTGGGTTTCTGTCACTTGCAGCCAAAAAAATCCTAACAAACACAATACTCAAGACTCCCCCACCCTTCCAAAAATACACCAACCGACAAAATACTCCCTTGACCCCACATCTCCCCCAGCTACTGTCTCATCAGAAACTGATACAGGTCTCAAACAGAAACTTTTTTTTTTTTTTTAATTATTTTATTTTGTCGTTGCTGTCTTTGAAAATATATACAACAAAACCTGCACCAATCCAACAATTTCTACCTGTATGATTCAGCGACACTGATTCCATTCTTTGAGTCACGAAACCATTCTTACTCCCCTTTTCTGAGTTGCTCCTCCCTCGTTAACATAAGCTCACTGTCCCCTAAGCTTCCCATCTAACCTTTCAAGTTGCTGTTGTCAATTTGATCCTGTCATGTGTCCCCCCAAAAATACGTGTATCAAGTTGGTTAGGCCATGATTCCCAGTGTTCTGTGGTTGTCCACCATTCTGTGATTGTAATTTTACGTTAGGATTAGGGTGGGATGTAACACCCTTACCAGGTCACATTCCTGATCCAATGTAAAGGGAGTTTCCCTGGAGTGTGGCCTGCACCACCTTTTATCTCTCCAGAGATCAAAGGAAAGGGAACCAAGCAGAGAGTTGGGGACCTCATACCACCAAGAAAGCAGCACCAGGAGCAGAATGCGTCCTTTTGAAATAGGCTGCTCAGCCATATTGAAAACCCCAGTCAACACTCTTTCCCCCCTCTCTTTGTCTTGCTAACCACAAGCTTGTTTTGAGCAACATTTTTCAGGAAGTCGCAGCAGGTAGTGGCTCCATCCACTGAACTAGCCCAAGTTACACCCTGAAGCACGCACAGATTGAAGAAATCACATCCTTCAACTGACCGCCCCCCGGACCCTCAAACACGGGCATGGGAGGGCTGAGGGCAGAAAGCTCCAGGTACCAAGTCCAACCCCGACACCACTGGAAACAAAAAGCTCCCCAGCCCCCTTAGTCAGCGTGCACGTGGCCTTGTGGTTACTAGACCCCACGCCATTCCTTCACATGTGCAGACAGTGTCCGTCCTACTCTAACTGGCTAATAAGACAGTTACGCTTTGGACCCGGGGTCCCCACGCCTGAGAAGCTCCTTGACGAGGGGAAGATTGAGGACAAGGACCTCCCTCCAGAGCCGACAGAGAGAGAAAGCCTTCCCCTGGAACTGATGCCCTGAATTTAGACTTGTAACCTACTTGACTGTGAGAGAATAAATTTCTCTTTGTTAAAGCCATCCACTTGTGGTATTTCTGTGATAGCAGCACTAGACGACTAAGACAGTCACATACAGATAGTTCTTTTAAAAAGCGCAATGCTCAAGGAAGATGTTCTTTACTAATTAAATTACCGTTTGGTTAAAAGAAGACCTCAGGGGAATTTTTTGTTTTAAGGCTTAAAGAGCACTAGTTTTGGGGTTTCATCCAACCTTCATGGCTCCAGAAAATCTGAATTCCATGAGAATTTGGAATTCTGTTCTCAAACGGAAACTTCTCAGTCCTCATTTTCTTGGACAGATTTGTTCACTTCTTCTATGGCTTTTTTTCTGCAGAACTCTCTCACTTGTCGTCTCTATCATTTCACTGGCTTGATCTTCGAACATACCAGAATCCAGTCGGTTCTCACAAACTATGGTGCACTAAGCTGCCATCATCTCCTGACTGAACTATTGAGCTGCTTCCTAACTGCTCTCCACACTTCCCCATTTGTCCAGCAGCACCTGGTCTCAACACATCTCTGTTAAAACGTGAACCAGTTCTTGCCGTCTCTGCTCAAAAGCCTCCAATGGCTTCCCACCTCAGAGGAAAAGCTCTAGTTACCACACAGCCTCCATGACGCTGGACCACCTGCCCTCTGCTCTCCCACCTCACCTCCTAGCACTCTCCCACGCATCCACTCCCCTCCAGCCTCACCAGCACCCTTGCTATTCCTTGAACCCACCATGTACCCTTTGGCCCAGGGCCTTGGCACTTGTTGCCTCTGCTGGACCAGTAGCCATGAGGCTCGCTTCCTTACCTCCTTCCGGGTTCTGTACTCAAATATCACCTTCTCCAGGAAGCTTTCCCAAAGCACCCTATTTAAAACTGCAAACCCTCCCCTGACATTCCCCGTCTCAGTTCCTGCCTTACTCTTCTCCACAGCACTTGCCACCATTTAACATAATATACTTGCATGGGTTGGCAAACTTTTCCTGTAAAGATCCAGACACTAAGTATTTTAGGACTTGTGGGCCATAAGGTCCCGTTGCAACTGTGAAATCAGCCATATGTTAAGAGATGGGCATGGCTGTAGTCCCATGAAGATTATTTACAAGAACAGGTGGCTGGTCGGATTTGGTCTGTGGCCACAGTCTGCCAACCCCGTCCTACTAGAAAACCTACCTATGTCTTACCGGAGATGCCGGGCCAGACCCTCAGCTCCATGGAAGTCTCAGATTTTTGTCTCTTTGATCATTTATTCACTTACTCCTAGACCCCTGTTTGGTACCTAGGAAACACTCAGTAAATACTTGCCAAATGAGTGAATACATGAAAGAAATGAAGTGATGAAAGCAGGCAAGGCGGTACGGTACACGATCATCAGCTAGAGTGGGATAATCCTCCATGGAGCAGAATAAAGCACAAAAACAGAATCGAAACGTTGTTGATACTTTCAACACTAAAAGATGCTCAACTTTTAAAACACAGAACAATGTTCAGCCTCACACAATAAGAAAAATGAAAATTAAACTACTAAATTCTATTTTTCACCTATCTGATTTGCAAAGACCAAAAACCCTGCCAGCACTCCAGGTTGAAGAGGGCGTGGAGAAATGGCCGCTTTCACACACTGTGGAATGGCAGCACAGCTATGGAGAGACATGGGCAATAAAAGCCAAAATGCTCAAACCTCTGACCCAACAATCCCACTTCTGAATTTTTTCTCCTATACTCATGCTCCCACACATGTAAAACCATGGAATTATCACAGTGCTGTCTGCAAAATATTGGAAATATCCTATCAGCAGGGAAGTAACTAAATAGATTAGAAAACATTCATTGAATGGAATACTGTGTAGCTATTAAGAACTGAAGGGGTTCTAATGGAATATTACACAACAATGAAGAACAATGATGAATCTTCCAAACATCTCACAACATGGATGAATCTGGAGGGCACTATGCTGAGTGAAGTAAGTCAATCACAAAAGGACAAATATTGCATGAGACCACTATTGTAAAAACTCATGAAAAGGTTTAAACCAAAAAGAAACAATCTTTGATGGCTACGAGGGAGCAGAGGGGTAGGGATAGAAAAACACTAAATAGACAATAGATAAGTGGTAACTTTGGTTACCACTTTGATAAGTGGTAAGACAGTACACAATACTGGGGAAGTCAGCACAACTTGTACAAGGCAAAGTCATGGAAGCACCACACACACATCCAAACTCCCTGAGAGACTGGATTGCTGGGCTCAGGGTTGTGAGGACCATGGTCTCAGGGAACATCTAGCTTGATTGGTATAACATAGTTTATAAAGAAAATGTGCTACGTTCTACTTTGGTGAGTAGCATCTGGAGTCTTAAAAGCCTGTGAGTGGCCATCTGAGATACTCCACTGGTTTCACTCTGTCTGGAGCAAGGGAGAATGAAGAAAACCAAAGACACAAGGGAAAGATTAGTCCAAAGGACTAATGGGCCACAACTACCACAGCCTCCACCAGACTGAGTCCAGTACAACTAGATGGTGCCCGGCCACCACCACCGACTGCTCTGACAGGGATCACAATAGAGGGTCCCAGACAGAGCTGTAGAAAAATGTAGAACAAAATTCTAACTCACAAAAAAAGACCAGACTTATTGGTCTGACAGAGACTAGAGAAACCTTGAGAGCATGGCCCCAAGCCAATCTTTTAACTCAGGGCTGAAGTCGCTCCTGAGATTCATGCTTTAGACAAAGATCAGACAGGCCCATAAAACAAAACGAGACTAAATGGGCACACCAGCCCAGGACAAGGACGAGAAGGCAGAAGGGACAGAAAAGCTGGTAAAGGAGAGCCCAAAGGTCGAGAAGGGCAGAGCGCTGACACATCGTGGGCTTGGCAACCAATGTCACAAAACAATATGTGTATCAATTGTTTAATGAGAAACTAATTTGCTCTGTAAACCTTCATCTAAAGCACAATTAGAAAAAAAAAAAGAATTGAAGGGGTTCTATCTTTACCGAGAAAAGGTCCCTTGGACAAATTAAGTGAAAACAGTGAGGAGCGGAACGGTATTAGAGCTTTTCAATATAAAATGATGGGAAAATGTGTGAATGGATACTGGTGATGGTCACACGACACAGTTAATGTCATTGGTGTCCCTGCATTCATTGTACTTGTTACAAATAGTGAATCGGTGACTGTTGTGTTGTTTTTACCACACACACACCAGAATCAACAGCTCAAAAATTATATATGTGCCCGTTACACTCAACACATCCCTGGAAGGACAGACCAGGGGCAGAAGCTAAGAGAAGAGGGGTCCCGGCTGATTGCCTGGGGTCCAATCCCGCTCCCTTGGGGCTGGCTGGGGGAGGGCAAAGCCCAAACCTCTTGGCGCCTGCTTCCTGACTTGTGAAATGGTGGTAATGATAGTTTTTACCTCGCGGGGTAGGTGAGAGTTTAAATTAGTCGTTACATCTGAACCCCTTTGAACTAGGCACCAATCAAGCGCCCAGTGTTGGCCATTAAGAAACCCTGGTGGTGCAGTGGTTAAGTGCTATGGCCACTAACCAAAAGGTTGGCAGTTCGAATCCACCAGGCATCCCTCGGAAACTCTATGAGGCAGTTCTACTCTGTCCTGTAGGGTCACTGTGAGTCGGAATCGACTCGATGGCACTGGGCGGGTTAGCAATTATTATTTACACCATCAGTAGTGTCCTCTGGAGAAACTATGGAAGAGAAAGGAAACTTGGTTTCTTCATTATAAATCTTCTCATAGTTTTCACACAGTTGGTCTTGTATTTCTAGGTACACTATATAATCCAGTAACAGGGGCTTACTGTGTGCCCGGCCCTGGGCTAAGCACTTCGCTGAGGAGCTCACAAGTCCAGCAAGCCTGAAGAGGCTAGAAAGAGCCAGCACTGGAGTCCACTCATCCAGGCTTCACTTGTCTTAGGTGACTGTGTACCAAGTGCCAGCTCCTTAGCAGGCCAGGGTCTGTCTTGGGTGTGCAATAAGGAGCAAACCCAGCACAGCTCCTGCCCCCTGGGCTGCAGGGGGAGGCAGAAGTTGTCAACAAGAACATGGCAGAAGTACAGTAACTGCCGGGGCATCCACCGGGAGGGCTGGCTGCACTCTGAGTGCACACAACGCTATCTCCAGGACAGATGCTGGACCGAGTCAGGGGCGTCATGGGGCCCCGTGAGGTCTCCGTGCCAACCAGGAGTTAAGGAGGCCAGGCAGAGGGACCAGCACTGAAGGCAGAGAGGACAGCCTGTGCCAAGGCCCTGCTGTGGGAGAAAGGCTAAGGCCCTGGAGGGAGGACGTTGTGTGGGAGCCAGAGCTGGAGAGGGCCCAGGCTCTAGCCTCACTGGGCCGAGGGCTGTATCTATTCTCTGAGGACCCTGAAGGGCCTGGCAGGCAGCAGGCCGACGGGGGTCTCTGCTGTGGGAGAAGGGACGGTAGCCACCATGCCCAGCCCAGGGGGTTCTCCTGAGCACGCGTCACTCAGGAGCAGACTCTGTGTAGTCTGGCCACTTCCCAAAGGTGGCAGGTCAACCAGGCCTCTTGGGAAGAGTCCAAGGAGGTCCCCTGGACTGACCCCGCCCAGGCAGCCACGAGGGATGAATAGGCCTCTGTGGCCCCTCAATGGGCCCTTTCATCACTTGTGCCTCTCCGTGCCTCTCGCCTTTGGACAACCATCCCTGGGGTCACGAAGACAAAGCAGCGGCCCACGAGGCCCGGGGTGCCCTGAGGAGGTCCTTGGAAGTGGAACTGATCAGACGGGTGCCCATGTGAGCAATCCCAACACAGAGGGGGTGGGGGCAGGGCCCACAATCCTCTCCTCTCCTGGGGCCATGAGGGAAGCCTGGGGTCCCATGGAACTTCGCCATTTCCTACCTAGAAGGTTGTTAATGAGTCTTCCTCCAAAGCTGATGCCCCTTTCTTCTTCATATAGTCCACCTTCTTGGACTATTCATTCAGCATACAGATTGAGAAAGTATGGTGAAAGGATACAACCCTGATGCACACCTTTCCTAGCTTTAAACCATGCAGTATCCCCTTGTTCTGTTCGAATAACTGCCTCTTGGTCTATGTCCAGGTTTCTCCTGAACACAATTAACTGTTCTAGAATTCCCACTCTTCACAATGTTATCTATAATTTGTTTTGATCCATACAGTCCAATGCCTTTGTGTAGTCAACTGCAGACCCATTAACAACCTGCCTTATGCAGATGACACAACCTTGCCTGCAAAAGTGACGAGGACTTGAATTACTTACCGATGAAGATCAAAGACCACAGCCTTCAGTATGGATTGCACCTCAACATAAAGAAAACAAAAATCCTCACAACTGGGCCAATAAGCAACATCATGATAAACAGAGAAAACACTGAAGTTGTCAAGGATTTCATTTTACTTGGATCCACAATCAAAAGCCATGGAAGCAGCAGTCAAAAATCAAACGATACATTGCACTGGGCAAATCCACCGCAAAGACCTCTTTAAAGTGTTGAAAAGCAAAGGCGTCACCTTGAGGACTAACCAAAGGCTACCTAAGGTATGGCAGGTGCCTGGGTGTTCACCTCCAGGAAGCCCTTGAGCCGTAGTCCTTGGGTGGCAGGACCAGGACCAGCCTTGAATCCTTGTCTGGTTCCCTGCACTGTTCAGGACCAAGTCTGGCTCCTCGGTCAGACAACCCAGCGCCCAGACCACCCCTCCAGGTCTGTAGTGGTCGCCTAGTGCTCCCACCTCGCCCTTCTTCCTGGAACTAAACTCCCTGTAGCAGCTCCTGGCGCACTCTACTCCCTCACCTAGGTCTCTGCCGGACACCAGCATGGGATCCTGGCCCCGTTCCCACTCGCCCTGTGAGGCTCAGCTCAGTTGTCACCACCCAGGGGCCTCCCCCTACCCCCTGCACCAAGCCTTCCCTGACTCACTGATCACCTACCCCCCAGCACATGGTCCCCGCCACCACTGAGCACCCACCGGAGCTGCTTCACCCCATCCGGTCCTCACAAAGATCCTGTGTCCCCATTTAACTGATGAGGAAACTAAGGCTCGGCCATCGCATAACTCATCCAATGTCATGCTGCTGGCACATGGCAGGGCCAGAACTGCAGCCAGACCTGCCTCCAAGGCCATGCTCTTAGCTCTGGGCCCCTGCCTGTCATACCGGCTCGTAACTGCCTGTGAGTTTTCCTCCCCACCAAGACAGGTGGCACCTTGCTGGCAGGGTGTCCTGGTGCCCACCATAGGGCAGGGTATACAACAAGTAGTCAGTGACTTCTGAACAAATAAACATGAGACTAACGAGCCAAAGTTCTCAGCTTCCTCAGGGAACACCACGGCATAGCAAGAGAACGACCCATTCTTGTATTTGTGCAGTACTGTAAAATCTTACAACCCTCAGGTCCCATCTGCGATCTTCCTGATAACCCATTCTACAGATGAGGGAACTGAGGCCCTTAAGGTCAGGTTACTCAATAGGTTCATAATGGGAACAGTTCAGGACCTGTCAACACCCACTCCAAGTTCCCCCTCTGTCCCAGGCACTGTGTTGGGCCCCAGGGGGTACAAACCCTAATCCCTGACCTGAAGGTCCCTTTCAGGGATGGGGGTTTCTACCAGAGAGGCCTGTTGGATCACAGTGCCCAGAAAAGCGATCCTTGATACTCCCTCCAAAGCAGCTCTTCCTGGAAAACCACCTCGTCACAGCGGGGACCACCATCAGACGCCACCTGCCACTTCACTTCCCACAAACAGTTTCCAAGTAGTTTCAATCTTTCCCAAGCAAAATTATCCAGAAAAACCAGCAGCTCCAGCTCCTAACTCCCCTCTCCTACATAGGGTCCTGATCACATTGCTTTTCTCTGATACTCCTGCAAGGTAAGTGTTCTGAGTCACTGCTCAGACTTCCGCAGACACGCACATGAGGTGTCCTGCCCCAGCGGTGAGCTGTGACCCGGTGACCCCAGCTTCCACGCCTCCCGCCCTCTCCACTGCCTGGGCTTGAGATCCCTTGGTCACTCACTGCTTGGGTGACCATGCTGGCCAATGACCGGTCCCTCACCCACCACCTCCTGCCTCCACCCAACTGTGAGACATGGCACAAGGCAAGTCACTGAGTCCCAGGGCCCCAGGCCAGCACTAGAAGGAATGAGCAGAGTCCAACCAGCCCAACCACCTCGTTTTCTCAACTGTTGTTAGTTGTCATCAAGCGGCTCTGATTCAAGGTGACCCCGTGTACAACAGAACTAAACGCCACTGGTCCCGCACCATCTTCACATTGGTTGGCATGTTTGAGTTGCCTGTTGCGGCCGCTGTGTATTCTGAGTGCCTTCTAGCCTCGGGGCTCATCTTCCAGCACTGTATGGGGCAATGTTCTGCTGTGATGCATAGGGTTTTCACTGGCTGATTTTTGGAAGCAGGTCGCCAGACCTTTTTTCTTAGGCCATCTTAGTCTGGAAGTTAGCTGAAACCTGTCCACCATGGGTGACCCTGCTGGTAACTGAAATACCGGCAGCATAGCTTCCGGCATCACAGCAACACAGAAGCCACCGCAGTATGACAAACTGACAGACGGGGGCCAGATTTTATCAAGGGAGAGACTAACACCCAGTAAGAGGTACTCAGACCATGTGGGTTCACTCATCCACTTCTTCACGCTTCGCTCAGTGAGCCAGGCTCTGGGTGGGGACGCAGGCACACAGCTGCGAGCCCGTGGCCAGGGGACCGTGCCTGCCTCCTTCCCTGCTGCGTCCCAGCACCCGGCTCCCTGCAGGCTCTCAGCGCCAAGACACAGAGCTGCCCGCACGCTACACAAAACGAGGGTTCAAGGGCACTTCTGGGCCCTGGGCAGATGCAGTGGACAACTGAGCCCTTCAGTCGTTCTACCTTCAAGCCATCTAGCCTATTCCCTCTGGAGACTAGACAAACCCACCGCACACCCATCCCATACCAGGCGGCCCCTGCTCTTGTGTCCTCAGACCTGCGGCCTCCGTTCTCTCACTCAGTTCCATGTCCTCTGTTTTGTGACTTCCCCCTCAGAATGTTCTGCTCCCATGACCCTCTTCCCTTTCATATCCCTCTTTACTGTCACTGTGAAAACCAGGGGCCACTCCTCATACACTAGACCAGGGCGGAGCCACCAAGAACCAAGGGTCAAAGGCCTGCCCTAGAAGAGGTGGAGACGCGTGCACCTGAGGAGACGGCCCAGGGCTGACTGCTAGGGGCCCCTGAGCAGTGCCTGCACCTCTGCAGCGGTCACCTGCCAGCAGCGATGGTGTGGGGACCTCCCAGGGCTGCCAGCAGAACTCGAGAGGGCAAAGGTGGCAGTGGTGTGGCTTCCAGCCCTCCCCCGGGAGAGCGGGCGTCTCCGGACTTGCAGGGGAGGCTGCCGGATGGATGCAGAGCTGTCTGTCGAAGCAGCTGAGCAGCGATGACCTCATCAGGGGCCCGCAGCCCCGCAGCCCCGCCTCAGCTGGCGCAGAGCTTCACTGCCGGGAGACAGCTCCAGGGGGCTGAGCTACAGCTGTGATCACCACTGTAGGCGGGGCCGCTGCCATCTCGGGCCAGGACTCAGGGGCTCCCCAGCCCCCACCTGCCAGGGGATCCTGAGGCAGCACCAGCCATCGCAGATGCCCCAGGGACCAGTAGGGGCCTGCTGCCTCCTGCAGACAGCTGGGTGGCTTAGCGTGCCGGGGAGCTACGGCCCTGAATGTGAAGTCATGGCTCCGGGGGGCAGAAGGGCAGGGTTCCTCCTTCCCGTTTGGGGGGTTTACGGGGAGGGGAGCACCTGAGCCTTCATCTTTGTCTTTTTCACTCATTTATGTGTCCCTGAACTGATGCCTACATAGAGCAGTGACCTCCTTGGGGGGCGGGAGACCGGCCCTGGCTGTCAAGCCCTTTCACAAGTGGCTTGGGGCTCAGCAGTTGAGAGTGCAGACAGGCAGGAATGTGTCCTCAGTCAGCCTTCTCTCCGTTTTCCAGAAGAGGAAACAGGGGGTCAAAGGGGGAGGGCCCTGCCAAGATCACTTCCTTGGCCAAGATCCTGGCCGAGGGCTCTGACCCCTTACACACTGACCATCTCGGATGCCCCAGTGAGGCGGAGGGTAGTCTGTCCTGCGTTGCCGAGAGAAACTGAGGCCCAGAGAGTGGCAGCAACGGCCTTCTGAGCCTTCTCTGCCCTCCTCTGCCTCTGTATGTGCTCCGGGGGTCCCTCATTGGTGAGTGCCCCGCCCAAGGACCACTTTACCCTGAGCGATGACCGCCTCTTCACTTGGGAAACACTGTCACCTCCTGCCTGTCCCCATGGCACCGGCAGTCCCGCCCCTGTGGGCAGCTCAGCTGACCGTGAGGGAGGAAGTCCCACGCTGAGAAGGCGGTGCAGCACCACAGGACCAGCGGTGCCATGAGGAACACGGGGACCAGGAAAAGGAGACGGCAGCCCTAAGCTGAGGGCTGAGAAGGGGCCCTCCAGGCAGAGGGGTGGGGAGGGCAGCTGTAGCAGCGGAGCAGGAGGAGCAAAGGGGTGGAGGGGGGAGTGTCCTGGTACCTTGGGACCCCACAGAGTAGCCTGCTGGGGCGCGGGTGGTCATCGGGGCCGGGTCAGAAAGGATCTTGACCAAGAAGCTTGGCCTTGTTGCCTTGTGGGTATTGTTGTTGTTGTTAGGTGCCGTCAAGTCGGTTCCGACTCATAGCGACCCTGTGCACAACGGAACGAAACATTGCCCAGTCCTGCACCATCCTCACAATCGTTGCTATGCTTGAGCCCATTGTTGCAGCCACTGTGTCAATCCACCTCATTGAGGGTCTTCCTCTTTTCTGCTGACCCCATACTTTGCCAAGCATGATGTCCTTCTCCAGAGACTGATCCCTCCTGACAACATGTCCAAAGTATGTAAGACGCAGTCTCGCCATCCTTGCTTCTAAGGAGCATTCTGGTTGTACTTCTTCCAAGACAGATTTATTCGTTCTTCTGGCAGTCCATGGTGGATTCAATATTCTTCGCCAACACCACCATTCAGAGGCATCAATTCTCCTTCGGTCTTCCTTATTCGCTGTCCAGCTTTCACATGCATATGATGGGATTGAAAATACTATGGCTTGGGTCAGGTGCACCTTAGTCTTCAAAGTGACATCTTTGCTCTTCAACACTTTAAAGAGGTCCTTTGCAGCAGATTTACCCAAGGCAATGTGTCTTTTGATTTCTTGACTGCTGCTTCCATGGCTGTTGATTGTGGATCCAAGTAAAATGAAATCCTTGACAACTTCAACCTTTTTTCTGTTTATCATGATGTTGCTCCATGGTCCAGTTGGGAGGATTTCTGTTTTATGTTGAGGTGCAATCCATGCTGAAGGCTGTGGTCTTTGATCTTCATTAGTAAGTGCTTCAAGTCCTCTTCACTTTCAGCAAGCAAGGTTGTATCATCTGCATAACGCAGGTTGTTAATGAGTCTTCCTCCAACCCTGATGCCTGTTCTTCATATAGTCCAGCTTCTCGGATTATTTGCTCAGCATACAGATTGAATAGGTACGGTGAAAGAATACAACCCTTACGCACACGTTTCCTCATTTTAAACCAATCAGTATCCCCTTGTCCTGTCCGAACAACTGCCTCTTGATCTATGTAAAGGTTCCTCATGAACACAATTAAGTGTTCTGGAATTCCCATTCTTCGCAATGTTATCCATAGTTTGTTATGACCCACACAGTCGAATGCCTTTGCATAATCAAACACCGGTAAACATCCTTCTGGCATTCTCTACTTTCAGCCAGGATCCATTTGACATCAGCAATGATATCCCTGGTTCCACGTCCTCTTCTGAAACCGGCCTGAATTTCTGGCAGTTCCCTGTTGATACACTGCTGCAGCCGTTTTTGAATGATCTTCAGCAAAATTTTAACTGCGTATGTTATTAACTATATTGTTCTATAATTTCCACATTCAGTCGGATGTCTTAATGGTGTAAGCAGCAAGGGCAGGACACGGTTCACGAGCAGTTGCTCTCGGTGGATGGACGGGAGGGCAAAGGACCAGGCAGGCGTGACTCATATGAGGCCTGAACTCTGGACAGGTGGGGACGGGGAAACAAGAGACGGCTCAGGACAGGACACAGCCTGGTCACAACTGGAAAGCATGTAGTGCCTACAGACGTGGTTTTCAGGGGAGGGTAACGCCTGGCTTCAGCTGAGGTATCTGGGTGCTGGACAGCTGTGTCCGGGGGCAGGACAGGCAGGAGGGGGAGCAGTGGGTCCAGTCCTGACCAGCCTGGGCCTGAAGGTCCTGGACACATTCAGGTGTAGACAAATGACTGGAAGGCAGCTGGCATGGAGAGTTGGGCTGGTCCCAGTGACGGGTGTGGGTAGGACACAGGGGCAGTGGGGCCATAGGCACAAAAGATCACCTCTCCTGACCTTCCCCACTGTCTCCCCAGCAAGCTCTAAGCTTCGGGAGGCAGGACCAAGCTTCGTTCAGCCCGGCACCCCAGTGCCTCTGAGGTGCCCAATGGACATAACCACACAAATGGGCCAACAGTAGCTACAAACACACAGACGTATGCTCTATTGTTGTCAGGTGCCATCAGGGCGATTCCGACTCAGAGTGACCCCATGCAATGGAGCAGAACTGACCCACAGGGTTTCCTGGGCTGTCATCTTTACAGAAGCAGATCGCCAGGTCTTTCTCCAGCGGATCCACTGGGGTTCAAATTGCCAGCCTTTTGGTTAGCAGCCCAGTGCTTAACCATTGCACCACCAGGGCTCCTCTAACATACACTTACTGTTGTTGCTGGGTGCCTTTGAGTTGATTCCAACTCGTAGCAACCCTACAGGAAGGGGGAACTGCCCCGCAGCGTTTCCGAGGCTGTAATCTTCATGAGAGCAGGTCACCAGGTCTTCCTCCCGCGGACCAGCTGGTGGTTTGGAGCCATTGACTTCTCGGTTAGCAGCCGAGGGGTTTAACCATCGCACCACCAGAGCTCCTGAACATACACTTAACCCATTGCTGTTGAATCAATTCTGACTCATGACGACCCTATAGGACAGAGTAGAGCTGTCTCATAGGGCTTCCAAGGAGCCGCCAGTGGATTTGAATTGCTGACCTTTTGGTTAGCAGGGGAGCTCTTAACCACTGTGCCACCAGGGCTCCAACGTATTCTTAGGGGGGCAGAAACTGCAGAGAGGTGAGAATTAAATGGGTGCCAAGGTCGTGGGGGGGGGGGGCGTTGCCATAAGGGTACCCTGGAAGCAATGCAACAGGAAGAGTGATAAGGCAGAAGCCCTGGCCCAGGGTCACCCAACTCTGCCTGCCACTCGGAGCCTCAAGCCCTGTCAACTGGAGGGGAGGTCCCCCTCCCCCCGCATTCTACTGAGACCGCTGGCAGGGTGAGTGGGAGCCTGCAGGAAGGTGCGGTTTTTAAGCAGGCTCTTGTCTCATTGTACAGGTAACATGCACTCCCGAGAAGTCATTCTACATTCTGCTTTTCTCACTCTCTCTACCCTAAGTATTGTCCCATGTGTGAAAAAGCACCTTTCAAGATTCAAAGGATGTTCAATGCAAGGAGTTTTTACATTAATAGCACCTCCACCTACAAAACAAAAATAAAAAATTTAAAAACTGCCTCAAAAAACCTCAGCCTCTCTCCTTTTCACTTTGCCAATAAGGTTTCTCAAGTCTTCACTAAACATTCAAGCGAGGCAAAATATGCACATACACCTCCCTATAGAAAAGCCCGCAAAATGGAGTATCACTCAGCCATAAGAGAAGTGAAGTGCTGATACACGCTACGACACGGATGCACCCTGAGAAAAGTACGCTGAGTGAGATAAGAAAGGCACCCAAGGACAAATACTGCACGATCCCACTTATATGATCTATAACAGGTCAGCCCACGAGGGCCCAGGAACCGGCATCTGGGAGTGAGGCCAGGCCACTCAGCACAGGAAGGTTGGGGGCAGGGAGGGGTTGTCAGGGCAAGTCCTCTCCCCATTCTGGGCCTCAGTGACTCCATCTATAAAATGGGGGTGGGGCAGTAACCAGACAGAGCAGTGGTCACCAACGCTGGACAGTGCAGCCAATCACATAGGGAGTGTGTTAACAACAGAGACCCCTGGGACAACCTGGGAGTTTACCTCAGATGCTCTGCAGGGAAGGAGCCCCCAAGTAGTGCTGTATGAGGGGCACAGGGCAGGTAGAGTGAGGGGGACCTGGGACACTGGGGCTGAGGCACCAAGTGAAATGGATATGCTCCTAGCTGAGGATGGTCACTGCCCCAGTCGTGGACACAGCCATGCACTCCAGCTCAGCAGCCTCCCTGGACGTGCTCCACAGAACCAGGAGGGCCAGGGGAAAAGGGCTCTGGGCATGGAGGGCAGCAGGTGCAAAGGTCCAGGGGCAGGAAACTACCTCCAGGCATGGAGGGCAGCAGGTGCAAAGGTCCAGCAGCAGAAAGCTACCTCCAGGCATGGAAGGCAGCAGGTGCAAAGGCCCAGGGGCAGGAAGCTACCTCCTAGCATGGAAGGCAGCAGGTGCAAAGGCTCAGGGGCAGGAAGCTACCTCCAAGCATGGAGGGCATCAGGTGCAAAGGCCCAGGGACAGGAAGCTACCTCTAAGCATGGAGGGCATCAGGTGCAAAGGCCCAGGGGCAGGAAGCTACCTCCTAGCATGGAAGGCAGCAGTTGCAAAGGCCCAGGGGCAGGAAGCTACCAGTCACATTGGGGAAACCACACTTTGTCACAGAACAGCCTTTGGCAACCACCTCCTGGGGGCACCTGCGCTGGTCTCTACATCATCAGAAAGGGGCAGGGTAAGCCTACCACAGCCCATCAGCTGACTGGCTCAGCCACCAGCCCTGGCAGGGCTTGGGTGACAGGCGGTGCACACTGCCTTCCCGGAGAGCAAGTGTACAGACCCAAACCAATAGATGAGACCAGCCGGATGCTCCAGTTAGCTCTTGGGGGCTCCACTTTTCCTTGGCAAGGTCATAACACCTCCCTGAAAGACCCCTCATGGCGTTAATGGTTAAGTGCTAGCTGCTAATGAAAGGTCTGCAGTTCAAATCCACCCAGTGGCTCCGAGGGAGAAAAGACCTGCAATCTGCTTCCATAAAGACTGTTGTTGTTAGGTACCATCGAGTCACTTCCATCTCATAGCAATGCTACTACAACAGAACGAAACACTGCCCGGTCCCGTGCCATCCTCACAATCATTGTGTTTAAGGATTGTTGCAGCAGTGTGTCAATCAGCCTCGGAAACCCTATGGGGCAATTCAACTCTGTCCTATAGTGTTGCTTTGAGTTGGAATCGACTCAACGGCAATGGGTTTGGTTTGGGTTTAAGAGTCAGAATTAACTAGGCAGCACCTAACGACAACAGTTCCTCCCTTACTGGGGGGGCGGGGGGGGGATGGTATGAGAATTAACTGAGATACTACTTACAAAGTGGGAGGGAGGAGCCGCAGCCACTGGCCGTGGGAGTGTGCAGGTGGGGGCTGGCCGGGCCTCGCAGGATCTCTGTCCTCTGCTGCCCTCCCTTAGGAGGCAAGCCTCAGCTCCAGGAAGAGAACTCACGGGTGGGAAAACACGATCAGAGAGCCATGGGGCAGCTGGCCCAGAGTACCCTCTGAGGCTGGCTCATTTACAACGGGGGACAGCATGGTAACTGGACAGAGCAGTGGTCAGACGCTTTCTTTCTGTTCTGTACCATCCGTGTGAATTTCTCCTTAAGGTTAGCAACTGCTGGGGCTGCAAACAGTTATGTGCTCGGCTGCTAACCAGAAGGTTGGAAGTTCAAGTCCACCCAGAGGCACCTCGGAAGAAAGGCCTGACAATCTAGCTCCAAAACATCAGCCACTGGAACCCCTATCGTGCACAGTTCTACTCTGACACACAAAGGGTTGTCATGAGTTGAAACTGACTTGATGGCAACTGGTTTATTTATTTTTTTAAGGTTAGTAAGTATTGGCCCAACGGAGCTCTGGTGGTACCGTGGTTAAGCACGCGGCTGCAAACAGAAAGATCGGTGGTTTGAACCCACCAACTGCTCCAAGGGAGAAAGATGTGGCGTCTGCTTCCGTAAAGACTACAGCCTTGGAAACTCTACGGGGCAGTTCTACTCTGTCCGACAGGGCTGCTGAGTTGAGATCAACTCGATGACAGTGGGTTTGTTTTTCTTTTGTTGTTCTAAGCGTCAGCCCACCACCCACAGTGTCCACTCATGGTGGCCCTGGCCCTGCTCGTTGTGGTCAGACAGCAGAGTGGGGAAACGGTCTCTCAGACTGCAGCCTAAAGAAAGACAGGATCCAGACAGAAGCCTCTTCGTGTGTAAGGAGGCTTGTTGCCAGTTATGTGTAACGGTGGAAGACTGGATCCCAGCGAAGCTCTCACCGAGACGCCACCATCCAGTCAATTACTGCACCTCTGCTCAGCGTCACGTAGTCATTTAGATAACATTTAGAGTTTGAGCAACGTGGAAACGCTCTTAGGAATTCTCAGTGAAGAAAGCGAGATTAGGAAATTTTCTGTATAGAATATCAAGTATCCGTAAAAAATGCCTGGCAAAGATTGGAAGGCAATACTTGGCAAAATTAACAGTGTGTCTCTGATAGTGGGGACCATGAGTCATTTTTTCCCTCTTTCCCTATATTTTCCAGTTTTCTACAATGTGGACGTAACACTTTTTAATAGGAAAAAGAAATCTATTTGGTTTTCTGGATGATTTTTTCACAAGTGTCCTGCTCTAGGCTCCAGCAGCCTCATGGCTCAGCTCACGCTGAGAGGCCCTGCCTGGCTCAGTGATGGAGCTGGAGTTGTTGCCTTCGAGTCGGTTCCGACCCCTAGCGACCCCATGTGCTACAGAGTAGAACTGCCCCATAGCATTGTCTAGGCTGTAATCTTTGTTTGTTTTTAATATTTTTATTGTGTTTTTATAAAAGTTTACACAGCAAGTTAGGTTTCCATTCGACAATCTCCACATAAATTGATCAACGACATTAGTTACATTTTTCATACTGTGTCAACATCCTCTTTAATTGTGTTCTGGTTGTTTCCTTTCCCGAACTCTAGTTTCCCTGCCCCCTTGTCTTTGCTATGGATTAAAAATTGATCTTTTGGTCTCCTACAGATGGTTTTTTAGTACGGTACCAATCTAATGGGTAACATCCTTTATTTTGTGTGTCACTCTGCCTTTCTGCTAAAAAGTGATCTCAGGCAATAATTTTGGTTCAAGTTTTAAAAAGTGTCTCAGGGCAATAGTCTCAGAGAGTCCTCTGGTCTCAGCTGGTCCAGTTACTCTGTCTTTTTTTAAAAGAATTTGAGTTTTGTTCTGCATTTTTCTCCCATTCTATCCAGGACCATCTATTGTGACCCTGGTCAGAAAGGTCAGTAGCGGTAGCCGGGGACCATCTAGTTCTTCCGGTCTCTGTGTAGCTGAGGTTGTGGCTCCATGTAGGCTATCAGCCTTGTAAACTTGTTCGTTCTCTGAGATTTTGGCTATCTTCTTACTCTTTTGCAAGGATGACCTTTTCTGAAGTAATCAAGGACGTGGCTTGTTTGTTGGATGGCCCTGAGCCGCAGCCCTGTCCTTCATGCATTCTTTGCACTTTATCCGATCCTTTCAGTTAGCAGCCAAGCACTTAACCGCTGTGTCACCAGGGCTCCTTAATTACCTTATAGGAAACCTGCTGAGCTAGAGGGACCATTTCCTTATAGACAACATCCAGGCTGACATTCAATAAACTGTAAGGCTGATAAAATTTTTTCTGCTTGTGCTTTATCAAATCGCTGAGTTTTCAAGTCTTGAACCAATGCATGGGTATTGAAAGTTCATTTCGTCTGCTCTAAAGGAGTTATGTCCACTCACCTGACATTATATCCATCCTTGGTTATGGCGGCTAAGAAGTCTTGTTGGAGAACCTTCTGGAGCCCCTTTCTTGACAATGAAGTGCAGTCCAAGAGCAAGCTGCCCCGACAGCCACTGACCATTACACCAGGCTGTAATCTTTACGGGAGCAGATCACTAGGTCTTTCTCCCAGGAAGGCACTCGTTGGTTTGAATTGCCAACCTTTCAGTTAGCAGCTGAGTGCTTAACTACTGTGTCACCAGGGCTTCTTTATAAATAAGGCCAGAAGCTCAACTCAGGGCGGTCCAAGCGATCTAACCCGTTGCCGAAGGGTGACAGCTGGGGAGGGGGGGGGAATGACTCCCCCGAAGTTACTCTTGCTCGGGCTAGAGGCAAGCCCAGCTGACTGCCCCTCACTCTGCTGAGCCGATTCTACAGCTGAGACCTCGCTGTCTTTAAAGCCTGAGATCCAAACTCCTCCGACTGCTCAACAAAGATGCGAGTCCCACCTCGGGAAAACCACAGCGCAGCCAGGCTAGCCTCTGGCAGCTCCAGCCACGGAAGTGGAGGAGGCCGGAACCCGCAGTCCTTCAAAATAGGCCCAGGAACCGAAAGTACCACTGTCACCACTCCAAACAGTCACACTTCCTCCTGCCCACACTGGCCCCGAACAGCTCTGACTGCCTGAAGGTCGAGGGACCGCGCAGGTCCCCAGGGAACCCGGGGAACCCAGGAAACCATCCCGGGTGACTGCAAAGCAGTCTGAACTCTGGGACACGAGTATAATTACAGTTCCACGTTTCGGGCATTGGGCCTGGTGTTTCGGGTCCTTCACAGTAAATACCAACACAGCAGCAGCATGGGCTAAGCCCTGCTCTGTCCCGGGAAGCCGGCCCCTCCCAGGCCTCACGCATGTATCATTCATTCCCTTCACACAACAGCCCATGAAGCTGTGCCAGAACTTCTCTTACACGAAACCAGTAACTGAGAGGGTTTGCTGTCCCCATTTTACAGAAGAGTATGCAGAGCCCCGAGGGGTGATGCATTCAGCCAAGGGCCCAGCCTTCCCTCCCATTCCCACCTCCCACTAAAGCCCTCCCCACCCCGCCACCTACTTACACCCAAGAAATGCTGGGCCTTGCAAAACGGTGCAAGCCCTGGCAAGGGTCCACAGGCCTCCTCCCATGTGACAGGGTGGCACCCAGCACCTGGCACACAGTCATTGCTCAGCACAAAGGACACGTTCCCCTCACTCCTTCTCATTCATTCAAGTACTCCCTCCGGGATGGCCATTTGCATCTGACAGGCCTCAGCTGGAATCCCAGCTCAGCCACCTCCCAGCTCCACCACCTGGGTGAGCCACCTGCCCCTGTGAAGCTCAGCTGCAAAGTGGGGGACTAACAGAACCTAGCGATGTGGAAGGCAGGACTAAGTGAACTGTGCATGCGCAGTGCTGTGAGCCACGGCGGCCAGGCAGAGTCCTTTGTGCCAAGTCCCTCTCCAATGACGGTCACTTGACAAGTCACACACCTGCAAGGCACCCCCTGCCTAGCCAGGCAGTGTCACACTTGGGCCCTCTGGCCACCCCAGCCTCGACTTCCACAACTGCACTCAAGCCACGTAAGCCCCTTGCTGTCCCCCTCCTCCTTCACCTGGGCAGATCCTGCCCAGCCTCACACCCCCACACACCTCCCTGGCTCCCTTCTCTATGCCCCTCTGGCTGCATGTTCACACCTCTACAGCCACCTGTGCCAGGCAGCCATGCACACCTGGGACCCGCCAGGCTCCTGGCACCTCAAGGACAGGTCAGCTTGGTCCCCATGCACAGCCAAACAGTTAACAACTTGGCCTCATAGACTCTGCTCCTCCCAGCTGTGTGATGTCGGCATGTTACTTCGCTCTAAGCCTCCGTTTCCTCCTCAGGACCAGGAAACGAGTATAACTGATGCCTACCTTGTGGGATTATCATCTCAAGGATAGAAGGAATTAATGAATGTAACACACACCTCCCCACAGCACCCCAGACAGAGGGAGAATCCCCGAGGCCACCTAAAAGAGGCTGGCTACGTGTGGAAAGCTCTTCAAAATGCTCCCCAAGGTAGGGTCTAGCAAACAAGCACCACCACGGTGCAGGCCCTGCCATCAACGTGCCTCACACCCAGGCTGGGTAGACCACGTCCAAATCGCCATGTGCCGCCCTGTCAAAGGACCCTACCCTACAGCATGTCTGGGCTGACATCCAGGGCCCACGAGAAGGCCCAAGCCTGGGAGGAAGGGTCACGCTTTTCTACCTTCACTCCAGATGTCTGCACCTCACAACATGTGGGCCCTGGCTGCCCAGTTCTTTCTACCTCAGTGGCCCTGAAACCCCAAAGAAGCTACTGCAGACAGCCAGCATACTTCACAGGTTACCTGGAATCACAGTTTCCTGTGGATGAAACACCAAAGTCCTGCCAGGGGTGGCCACCGCAATGGCAGCTCCCAGTCGGATTTTACTTCAGTTAACAGTCACCCGCTGTTGGGTTTTCAATTAACCTTCCTCAAAGAATTTGGTCTTTGTCCTCTGCTCCTGAGAGATTACCCCTAGAACCTTGGAATTTCCCCAGGGGTTGGAGTCTTTGTTACCCCTGAGGGTCCCAGACCACACCTCACCAATAGGTGATGCTAATGAGGGGACTCCTGATGGGGGCTGGCCAGCCCAGAAAGACCAAGAGATATCAGCCCCATCTCAGGGGAGAAGACGGCTCATCCGTGTGGGCAGTGATTCAGTCAGGCCTATGTAATGGGAACTCGATATAAAAACTCTGCACAACGAAGCTCCATGAGGTTTCTGGTTGGTGACACACACCTAAGCATGGCAAGGGTGGCCTGTCCTTTGGACACGAAAGCTCCACATTGGAAACACCCCCGGTCTATGAGTCTCTTCATTTGTATCCTGTTTGCTGTAATAAGATTGTACTCCTAAGTATACCACTTCCCTGAGTTCTGTGAGTTATTCTAGGGAATTACTGAACCCGATCAAGTGGTGGGAGCCACCAGGTCAGAAGAGAGCGGGGGCCTGGGAGCCTCAGCTTATAGCTGGTATCCTGAGTGGGTAAAGTGAGCCCTCAGATTTAGAGCCAGCAGGTCAGAAGTGAAGGTGTCATGGGGACCCCCAAGCTTGAGACTGGCATCTGAGGTCTTGGGCAGCTTTGGCAGTCTGGAGGATTGGGGGCTCTGTCCTCACTCTGGTGGTCAGCGTCAGGGCAGGAAGTGTTACCTGTACAGGTAGTGTCAGAACTGGATTGGACTGATTTGCTCACCTGGGCACCTGGCTTCTCTTCCATCTGCCCCCACCCACCCATACACTGGGTCTTTCATCATGAGAGTCCAGCAACACCCCCTGTGTGGGCAGGGCCACAGTTTCTCAAACTCATACAGACTCTGTGACTCAGAGATGACAAACGGCTTGCCCAAAGTCAAGCTTCTCCACCAGAACCAAAAAAAAAAAAAAAAAAAACCCAGAGCTTTTTTTTTTTTTTTTAGTGCTGTCAAGTCATTTCCGACTCATAGCAACCCTAAAGGACAGAGTAGAACTGCCCCACAGAGTTTCCAAAGAACGCCTGGAGGCTCCTTTTATACCTTCAGAACAGCCTGAGAAAGGATGGCACGCTCTGAGTGACCTAAGCTTTAATTAAACAAAAAAATCTGGGAATTTGAATTAGTTCACAAATGTAACTGGTACATGAACCTCAGGTGTCGCACCTGTGAAGTGGAAATGATGGCGCGTAACCCTGATCTCGCAGGGCCGAGAGGGTTCAGTGGCCCACTGGCTCTAGCAGTGCTTTGGGGCTGGAGTTCTCTTTGGGGGCTTGGGCCAACCTGTGGTCCCCAAATCTAGTCTGGGCATTAAGTCCCTGCTAAGCTTCTCCAAGCATCAAATTTCTCATCTGAAAAATGAAGGCGAAGGCAACCAAGCGCTTCTGAGAATTTAATTTCCAATATCCTTGGCTGTCAACACCATCCATTGGCCAGTCCAGAAATTAATCTTTTCATCCATTTGCTAAATGTTTGCCAGGCATCTGCTCTGTACACAGCCTGGGCTAGGCACTGAGAAACCTCAGCCTGGACATGTCCTCAGGAAGCTCACAAGTTAATGTGGAGACAGCCCCACAGACGATGACAATGCCACAACCGCCATAATGGACATGTCCCTAGGAAGCAGAACAGGAAAGTCGGCCTGGGGGAGGGAAGGACGGCTTCTCACGGAGGCGGCAGAGGCGGTGACATTTGAGCATAGACTTGAAAGAAAGCTTGTAGCTAGCTGCTTGTGGGGAGGAGGAGTAGGGGGTGGCTTCCCAAGCAGAGAAAACGGCAAGCTTAAGAGCTTAGCGCTTCCAAGCACCAAAGGTACTTAGTTGGGGAAGGACCGGGGTCAGGGCAGGAGATACCAGGGGATGGCACGAATGAGCCTGCAGGTGTCCCATGAGACCATCAGGCTCTGCTCTTGGCCCACTACTATGGGGAGGCTCTCTTCCCCAAGGCAGAGCCTGGGCACAGCAAGGCCTGGCCGGGGAGAGATGCATACTCAGGGGTGGAAGGGGAAGGCTGGCCTGGCGTCAGACTGACCAGGGGCCATCCCCACTGGGTGTCCCTACACGAGTCACTTGCAGCTCTGAACCTCAGGCTGCTCATCAGGTGAAATGGAGATAACATTCGTATTGACAAGAGCAGGCCAGAGGTACCTGGCTGTCTACGAGTGCTAGCTGCTACAGCTGTTCTGAGGGGAAGGCCCTGTGGGCTCCACGGGGGCAGGAGTGAGAAGTCGCTGGCTGTCAAGGCTGGCAGAGGCACCGGTTACCTGGGAAGCGAAGCCGGCAGCCTGGAGAAGCCGAGCACACGGGGCTGAGGGGCCTGGAGCAGATGGTCCCTCAGACCCCTCCCATTTCAGCCATTCTGTGCCAGGTGACAGGTGGGCCTGCCATACTGGCAGGCAGCCTGGCACACAATAGGTGCTTAATGAATGTCTGCTGAAAGAATTTATAAGGATTCTCTAATTTCTGCTCAAAACTAAGTCTTGACGCCTTTTTAGAAGAGACCAAAGAAACCAATGTCCTCATCTATGCCCACTTTGTAAACACCTCTGACCTCCCCCTCAGGAAAGCTCCCGCCCCAGCGCAGGCTGGGCTGGGACCTGCTCACCAAGGGAAAGTGTCCTGTGCTAAACCCACCTCCCACAAAAAGGAGCATTCAAATGTATGTCCTCTCCTCACCCCATGTCCAGGGCGGGGCCTGCTGAAGGGCCCGGAAAGCCTGGGGCTTCATACCCCAGCTGCTGGGTGATCTCAGGAGAGAGAGGCCCACTCTTTGACACTCCATTTCCCCAACAGAGGAATGAAGGGAGACTGGTGGAATCTTAAAGGTTGGCGTTCACAAGTCAGCAACGCTGGGGTGGTGGTGGCTGACAATGTGGTATGAAGTCATTCCCAGCACGGAGAAGGGAGGGGTCTTTTCATGGAGAAAATGACGAGAACCGGGGCTGCGGGAGGGGGCTCCTCCACACATCAGTCTGGGCACGATCCTTCAGTATCCATTACCTCACACCCAGCCAAGCTGGAAACCCACCCACACCTGCAGCCAAGCCCTTTAAACAATACAGGCATCTCTATTCCACCCCACCCTCCATTTGTGACTTGGAGCCTCCTTAGAGGGGAATCCCCCCAGGAGAGCAGCAGGCCCTGCTCCCGCCAGAAGGGGAGGGGGGCTCAGGGGGCATGGCCCAACAGGTCCCCTTTAGTTAATGGACAGGAGGGCAGTAGATGCAGAGAGGTTCCAGAGGACAAAGGCTTCCGCACCGGAGACACAGGCTCCGTGTGAGCCAGGGACAGTGGCTGGGGTATGAAGGCTGGCTCGGAGCCTTGGAAGCTGGCCCTGCCCTGTCAAGCTAAGGGTCTCCTGGAATCTGTGCCAACATCGCCTGCATGGCTTCCTGGAGCAGAAGGGGAACTGAGACCCTCAGGGAGGAAGGGAGGGAGATGGAACAGAAACCCAGAGAGGCACCAGACGCACAGCCAGAGGAGGACAGCTAAGGACCTGGGAAGCAGAGACACCCGGACGCTGCGTGCAGGACCCAGACAGTGGGAGACCTGGACACACCGGCACCCGAGGGTATCTGAGGGGGACACGCAGACATGGTGAGACTCAGATACACAAACAGATGGACACACAGAGACATGCACAGAGATAGACACACATGGAGGGACAACACAGAGACACGCATGGCCCACGGCGGCACGCACCCTCCAGGAGAGGCTCGCAGACCCACCGAACTGGGATCACGGCCCGGCCCCACTCACCGAGGCTGCAAACCCCAGATCCTCCCCGGCCCGATCCACTCACAGAGACTGCAAACCCCAAATCCCTGCCCAGCCCGATCCACTTACCAAGGCCACAGACCCCAGGTTCCCACCCAGCCCCACTCACTGAAGCCGCAGACCCCACGTCCCCGGCCGGCCCGCCCCACTCACAGAAGCCGCAGACCCCAGGTCCCCACCCGGCCCCAGTCACGGAAGCCGCAGACCCCACGTCCCCGGCCGGCCCCACTCACAGAAGCCGCAGACCCCAGGTCCCCACAAGGCCAAGCCCCACTCACCGAGGCCGCAGACCCCAGGTCCCCACCCGGCCCCACTCACCGAGGCCGCAGATCCCAGGTCCCCGGCTGGCACGGCCCCACTCACCGAGGCCGCAGATCCCACGTCCCCACCCGGCCCCACTCACCGAGGCCGCAGATCCCAGGTCCCCGGCTGGCACGGCCCCACTCACCGAGGCCGCAGACCCCACGTCCCCACCCGGCCCCAGTCACCGAGGCCGCAGATCCCAGGTCCCCGGCTGGCACGGCCCCACTCACCGAGGCCGCAGACCCCACGTCCCCACCCGGCCCCAGTCACCAAAGCCGCAAACCCCACGTCCCCGGCCCGGCCGGCCCCACTCACCGAGGCCGCAGACCTCGCGGCGCAGGCTGAGACGGCTGCGCTCCTCGGCTATGGCGCGCAGCATGTGCTGCAGCGAGCGCCCCTCCGCCTCGGCGCCGCCCGCAGGCTCGGGGGAAGCGGCGGCGAGGGCGGGCGGCCCGGTTCGGAGCCCCGCGGGCGCGGACGCCGAGGCGCAGGCCCGGCCCGGCGGCCGCGCGGAGGCCATGCCGGGCCCCGGCTCATCGCCCGCGCCGCGCCCGCGGGGGCTCCCGGCGCACCCCGCCGCCCCCGCCCCCGCCCCCGCCCCGGCGCAGCCTGCCTGGAGCACCAGTGAAGCCACAATCGGCCTTTGTGCGCGTCGCCGCCGCCCGCCGAGCCGGCCGAGGGAGCGCACCTCCGCGCCGCCGCCGCCCGCGCGCCTCCGGACTGCCAGGCCCCGCCCTGCCCCGCCCGCCCGCCAGGCCCCGCCCCGCCCGCGGTCAGGCCCCGCCCCACCCCGCCCGCCAGGCCCCGCCCCAGTCCGCGGTCCCGCCCCTAGGCGGCCCCAGATCTCCAGGCCCCGCCCCCGGACCCCCGACTCTGTCCCGGACCGCCAGGAGGCCCCGCCCCCGGACCTCTTCTGTACAGTCGGGGCCCGCCCCCGAAGGCCAGGCCCCGCCCCTAGACGGCCCCAGATCTCCAGGCCCCGCCCCAGACCGCCGCCCCGCCCCCGAACGGCCAGGCCTCGCCCCGCCCGCCAGGCCCCTCCCCGGCCCTCTTCTGTACAGTCAGGGCCCGCCCCCGAACGGCCAGGCCCCGCCCCTAAGCGGCCCCAGATCGCCAGGCCCCGCCCCCGGACAGCCAGACTGCCCCAGACCGCCAGGAGGCCCCGCCCCTGAACCGCCTCCGTACAGTCAGGGCCCGCCCCCGGCCCTCCAGGCCCCGCCTCTGGGCTCCGCTCCCGGCCGGCCTGCCCCGCCTCCCCGCCCCTTCCCGCCCGCCGGCCAATCCTCCACGAGGGGAGAGACCCGGAAACGCAGTCTCAGGGCGCTCTGGGCCCCAGCCCCGCCCACTTCCAGCGGCCCGCCCCCGGCGACCCCCACCGTCCGCCACGCCTTTCCTCCAAAGGCTGAGCGCATCTCGCCTCGGCCTTCGCCCGCTGTCTGCCCGCGTTCCGGCCCTCCGCCCCCGCAGCCACGGCCCTCCTCGAGGCCGACCTCCGCCCCGAGCCCCCGCCGCGAGACCCCGCCTCTGGAGGCCACACCCCCGCCGCCGTCCCCGCCAGGTTTACCTTGTCGCTCACCCTCCGCGCTGCCACCCCCTTCTCCACCAAGTCGGTGATGGAGAACTGCCGGTCCTTTCTGGAAACTTCCTCCGCAGAACCCGGAAAGAGGTCACCCTCCCCACAAGGAGGTCTCCTGGGGGGCACGGTGACAAAGCAGAACCCTCACCGTCCCCCGCTGACCCCTCTGCACCTGGCACAGCGCTGCGGACACAGATCCCCCAACCCACAGTGCAGGGAGCTGAAAAGGCTCTGAGCTTCAGTTTCCCCAGTTGTACATCGGTGGTCTCTACCAATCTTGGCGACCTGAGTGTTGATTAGATACGAGGGGGCTGGGGGAGTGTGATTCCACTGGGTATCCATCCAGGTGCTGGCCTCTGCCGAGAGAGAAAGACCCGGGAAGAAGCAGCTGGGGGCCTCCAGAAACCTCACCCCGCAGCTCATTTTCAAAAACTGGGCTAGATGGGATGGGGGGGTCCAACTCGCTAAGTCTTTAGCATCATCCTTTGCAGGACACGAGTCTGCCATTCCTCAAACACACAAGCACTGTCCACCTCCAGGCCTTTGTTCTCTGGTTCCCTCCATCTGGAATACTCTCCTGATCCTTGCATAACTTGCTTCCTCGCCTTTAGGCCCAGGTATCACCTCCTCAAAGAGCCCTCCCTAACCCTCCCCTCTATCACTCCTCCCAGCATGGCGTGCTCTGACATTCCACTATATAGCTGTGCATTCTGTTTATGGCGTCCCTGGGTGACTGGCACAAATGGTTGAGTGCTTGGCTGCTAACCGGAAGATTGGAGGTTCGAGTCCACCCAGAGGGACCTCAGTAGAAAGGCCTGGAGATCTACTTCTGACCCTCTCCGCCCCCACCTGCCACCTCAGCCCCGATGAGCGAGGCTCTATGACGTGCACAGCAGTATTTCTGGAGCCTAGGATGTGCGTGGCAGATAGGAGATGCTCAATAAATAAATGTGGGAAGAAATGACTGAATGAGAGGCCTGGCAGGGAACCTGGAAAGCCTCCTTGGAAGAGGCAGCAGGAAGGAGGCCTCGGATGGCTGCCTATGGGAAGAGCCTGGAGGAGGAGCTGGGGGATCTGGACCCTGCTTTGGGCCCCACCCCTCGCTCTGTGCCACTAGTGCTCTGACTTCCTTGATGTCCCTAGAGCCAGACACGGGGGGTTCCCTGAGAAGTGTACAGTTATGGACTCAGTGGACGGAATGAGCAGCCCTGGGTACCTCTCTCTCCTCCCCTGGGCGTGGGTCCCCATCTGTAAAATGATGGCACCGGCCTGACAGTAAAGATCTCTGGTTCTGAGTCTGGAGAGCTGGGATTTGGGCCAGTGGAAATGGGACACGCGAGTGGCCGAGCAGACTGCATGGCAAGGGCTTGGAAGCTGGCAAGTCTGGTGGTCCTGCCCTTTTTGTTTCCTAAAACTCCACAGGATCTGTGCCAGTTCCGCAGGACATGCCTTTGCTCACACAGTTCCTGTGCCTAGAATCCCTTCCCTCCGACCTCGCACTCACCTTCGGGGCCCACTTTCTGCGGGAAGCCTCCTGTTAGTTGCCATTAAGTTGGCTCCGTTATATATTCTTACATATGATGGAATGAAACGCGACCCGGTCCTGCACTAGCTTCGTGATCTTCGTATGTTTGAAGTCGTTGTTGCGGCTTTTCTGTCAATCCATCTCGGGGAGGGTTTCACTCACTTTTGCCAGCCCCGCTCTACCAAGCGTGATGTCCTTTTCTATCGATGGGACCTTCTCATTAGGCTTGGCTGTTGTCGTTTGTGTCCTGATCCCTTTGCAGACCCCTTTACCTCTCCCACTCCACGCCGTCCCCCGTGCTGTTGCCCCCATAGATTCTAAGCTAGGAAACCAGCATCCAGTCAGATCCATTCCATTTCCCCTGGTGTCCAGCTCAGGGCTGGTGCCAGAAAATATTTGTTAAATGAATAATCACCATCGGTTGAGTTCTCTCCTTTTCATTTCAATATCACTCCAGGTATTGCCCATATAGGGAATTTCTTTCTTTCTTTTTTTTTTTTACTGTCCCAAAAATGTATATAATATGTGGTTGTTGGTTGCTGTTGTCGATTCCAACTCATGGCGACCCCATGTGTGCAGAGTGGGACTGCTCCACAGGGCTTCGAAGGCTGCGACCTTTTAGAAGCAGATCACCAGGCCTGTCTTCCGAGGTGCCTCCTGATGGGTTTGAATGGCCGACTGTTCGGCTCACCCATCTGTATAACTCAGGTGCTGCTATATATATACCACATTTGCCAACTCAACATTTTTCAGGTGTACAATTTAGTGACATCAGTGACATTGAATCATGCTGTACAACCATCACCCTTAGTTGTTGCCAGATTTCCCATCCCTGTAAACAGAAACTCACTGCTTCCTAAACCATGACTCCCCGTTTCCCCCTCCCTGCCTGCACAGGGAATTTTTTAATGTTGAAACAAAAACCAAACCCGTTGCTGTCGATTCAATTCTGACTTATAGTGAGTCTACAGGACAGAGTAGAACTGCCCCATAGCATTTCCCAGGAGTGGCTGGTGGATTTGAACTGCCGACCTTTTGGTTAGCAGCCGAGCTCTTAACCACTGCGCCACCAGGGCTCCTTTTTAATGTCAAGTAGTGTTAAATTGTTTGCTGTCAGCTACTGACTGAAAGGTTGGTGGTTCATATCCATTATGCCACCAGGGCTCCTTCTATGTTACCTTTCAGGGTAAAAAAGGACTTTGCAGGTGTGATTAGGGATACGGACCCTGAGATGGAGAGACGATCCTGGATTATCTAGGTGGACCAAATCTGATCATATGAGCTCTTTAACATCAGAGAGCCTTCCTGGCTGCGGTTGGAGGGAGATGTGATTATTGAAAAAGGGTCAGGAGATGCAAAGTTGCTGGTTTTGAAGAAGGAGGGGAAGGGGCCACGATCCAAGGAATGTAAGCAGCTCCTAAAAGCTTGGAAAAAGCAAGGAAGCAGATTCCTCTCCAGGGCTCCCAGAAAGGAATGCAGCCCTGTTGGCACCTTGAAGCCCATATCAGGCTGCTAACCTACAGAACTCTAAGATACTATATTTGAGGGTTTTTTTTAAGGCATTAAGTTTGTGCTCATTTGTTACGGCAGCACCAGAAAACCCATACGAAGAGAAAATATAAGATGGATGGGAATCGGGTCATCTCTCAGCTCAAGCACTTCTTTCCTGAGCTTTATTTTGCAAGCAACACGAGAACAACAATAAAGCAAAGTTAGGCAGAAAGAGAAATCAAGCACAGTCCAGTTGCATTCATAGGTCAGTTGCTTCATTTTTCAGCATTCCTGCCTGGGACTCGCCTAAATGCCAGCTCCTTCCTGGCCTTAATGCTCTGCTAGTCTATACTTGAGGAGGCCTGGTGGTGCAACAGTTAAGAGTTCGGCTTCGAATCAAAAGGTTGGAGGTTTGAACCCACCCAGTGGCTCCACAGGAGAAAGACGTGTTGGTCTGTCCTATAAACATGACAGCCAAGAAAATCCTACGGGGCAATTCTACTGTGCCACATGGAGTCGCCATGAGTCAGAATTGACTCTATAGTTAGACTCCGATTGTTTGCCTTTTCTCCTGAGTCCCTGAGCTGATCCACTGAGCATATCTTCCAAGGGGCGGGTCCAAGGGCTTTTCCCTTCATACCTGAAAATCAGTTAAAATACTTGCTTCGGTCACATGAGTGTGCCTGTTTACAGTTTCCTCTTCTGACTTCTTCCTATGAGTTGTGGCTCTCCTTTGCTGGGAATTCCCCAGCCTATTTTCCATTCCACATCCTCCTTCTCATCTGAAAGGTTAAATCTAACCACGCCCTCAACCTTTGGCTTTTCTCACCTTAGGGGAACTACCTGGAAAGGCTCCACCGGCTCCCTTCACTCATCCTCCAGTGGAACAAATTGTTAAGCACTGGGTGGCTACTTGAAAGTTTGGCAGTTCAAACCCATCAGGGGCTCCATGGGAGAAAGACCTGGCAATCTGCTTGCATAAAGATTGTGTTGTTGTTAGGTACGGTCAAGTTGATTCTGACTCATAGCGACCCTAGGTACATCAGAACGAAACACTGCCCTGTCCTGTGCTGTCTTCACATACATTGCTATGTATGAGCCCATTACAGCCACTGTGTCAATCCTTCTCCTCGAGGGTCTTCCTCTTTTTTGCTGACCCTCTACCTAACATGATGTCCTTCTCCGGGGACTGATTCTCCTGATAACATGTCCAAAGTATATGAGACAAATTCTCCCATCCTCGCTTCTAAAAGACAATTCTGGCTGTACTTCTTCTAAGACAGACTTCTGGGCAGTCCATGGTATAGTCAATATTCTTGGCAAACACCATAATTCAAAGACATCAATTCTTCTTTGGTCTTCCTTATTCATTGTCCAGTTTCGCATGCATATGAGGTGATTGAAAATACCATGGCATGGGTGAGGTGTGCCTTATTCCTTAAAGTGACATCTTTGCTTTTGAACATTTTAAAGAGATCTTGTGCAGCAGATTTGCCCAGTGCAATACACCATTTGATATCCTGACTGCTGCTTTCATGGTGTTGATTGTGGATCCAAGGAAAATGAAATCCTTGACAGCTTATTGCTGATTATTGGTCTGGTTGTGAGGATTTTCAGGGTGCCACATCCAGGGGAAGGCTTTCTCTGTCAGCTCTGGGAGAAGGTCCTTGTCATCAACCTTCTCCTGGTCTAGGAGCTTCTCAGCTCAGGAACCCCACGTCTAAATGATGTGTTCCACTCCTGACTTTCCTCGCTTGGTGGTAATGAGATCCCTCTCCTCTCTCCTTGCTTTTTTTTTTATATCTCAAAAGAGATTAACTCAAGATACAACCTGATCCTGTAGATTAAGTCCTGTCTCATTAACATAGCTGCCTCCTTAACACCATAGAGGTTAGGATTTATAACACATAGGATAATCACATCAGATCACAAAATGGAGGACAACCACACAATACTGGAAATCATGGCCTAGCCTAATTGACACACATTTTGTGGGGGACACGATTCAAGCCATAACACTAGGAAACCCTATGGGACGGTTCTACTCTGTCACATGGGGCCACCATGTGTTGGAACTGACTCGACGGCACACAACAACAACACCCTCCAACTCTGGGCTTCTCTCACCTGCTATAACGGTAGGAGAACTACCCAGAAAGGCTCAGCTGTCTCCCTTCACCTGTCCTCCAGCCCCCTTTCCACCATCTTTTACAGGCACAAAGTGTTTTCTGCACCCTCCCAGTTGTCAGAAATTCCACCATCAGCACTCCACTTCTTGTTTTAAATAGATCCCTGCTAAAATTCCCCTGGAGGGGAGAACCTTCAGGTTATTATTAGACACTGACACCTCAGTGAGAATGTAGGTTTTGAAAGAGGGGTGTCTGGTGGGGCTGGGGGGCTACGGAGACACTAAGGTTTCTTGACTTTCTCTGTGCTGGAGCCTCAATGAGTATGAACAAGTACGGTATGATCCTGAACCCTGGTAGGCATCTAGTGTCATCTTCATATGTTAGAGGAGGCGAACGAGACCCAGGGAGGTGAAGGCATGCTAAAATCATGCTGAAATCACATAGCACGTTAGCTCTGGAGCCAGGACTCGAGCCTCCTGTAGCCAGGGAGGAAAGAGACCCCAGTGCACACACCACTCACCCCTTCTCTGGCTAGGAGTCCCTGGGTGGTGCAAATGGTTAACATACTTAGCGGTGAACCAAAAGGTTGGTGGTTCGTGTTCACCCAGAGGTTCCTCACAAGAAAAGCCTGGTGATCTACTTCTAAAAAATCAGCCATGAAAAACTCCATGTGGCACAGTTCTACTTTGATGCACGTGGGGTGTTCCTGCGAATTGGGACTGACTTGATGATGACTGGTTTTTGGAGTCCCTGAGTGGGGCAAGCAGCTTACGGGCTCGGCTGCTATCCGAGTGGTTGGAGGTTCAAGCCCATCCAGAGGTACCTCGGAAGAAAGGCCTGGCAATCTACGTCCAGAAATTCAGCCATTGGAAACATGGAGCACAGTTCTACTCTGACACAGATGGAGTTGCCATGAGACCGAGTGGACTCGATGGTAACTGGTTGTTTTTGTTTTTGTTTTCTGTCCTTAGGAGTGAAGGCCCATTGCGGAATGGGACCTGAGATTATAAGTTTTAAAGGGGGAGGCCCACATTATGGAATTGCAAGGCAGTGGGTCATTGCAATAAGTGAGGACACAGGGCACGGGGGTGGGGGGCACTGAAGGTGGACAGGGATGTAATATGAGTAGAAATGCTGTCATCAGTGGACCTGGGACCATCGCAGTTTGAACTTGGACATGGTCTTCGGTCTCCCATCTGTCAATGAGGAGGCTGAGTCAGATGTGCCCTTGGGCCCTTCCAGCCCGGGTGTCATGGGAGAGCAGGTAAGGTGAGCTAAAGGTTAGCAGTTAAATCCACCAGCAGCTCCACTGGAGAAAGACCTGGCAATCTGCTTCCGAAAAGATTCCAAACCCAAAAACCAAACCCATTGCTGTCGAGTCAATTCTGACTCATAATGACCCTATAGGACAGAGTAGAACTGCCCCATAGGGTTTCCAAGGCTTAATCTTTACTTTCCCCGCAGTGTTCCTAAAATGTTCTTTTATAGCAGGGTGTCAGGATCAGGGTGACCTTTCCAAAACCCAAACCTGAACGCTTCTCTTTCCTGCTTATATTCCACCATCTTTCTCTCCGGGGACACAGGCCCAAGTCCTGGCCAGAAGGCCACACAAGCTGTCCAGCTCCCCCGGCACCCTCTCCTCCTTACTTCCTGCCCTCTTGCCCACTGGCCTTCTTTAGGTTTCTCAACAGGTCATCGTCCTTCCAGCTGCAGACCTCTGTGCCTGCTGTTTCCTCCACCTGGAAACTTCTTCGAGCCCAGTTCAGTCATCATGTTCCTGGGGAGGCCCCCAAACCAGGTCTAGCTCCTGTCTTCTCTGCTGTCTTGGAGCCCTGAGCCCACTATTTCCTTCAGAGCACCTGCCTCTATTCACAACAATATATTAATTTTTTTCTCAGCAGGCGGGGCTCCCTGCGGGAAGGCTCATGTCCGTCTGCCCAACACGATGGCCCTACCGCCAGGCACAGAGGGAGCACAGAGTGGGTGCCCGATAAACACATGTTGAGTCAGCGAATGGGGCATAGATGAGGACTGGGCTGTCATCTGAGGAACTCGCAAGCCCTTGCTGGCCAGAGGGGAGTTGATGACATTGGGTGTGAGCCCCCCCAGATGGACAGGAACAGCGTGGGAGGGACAGGTTACTGACTAGTGGGCATCAGAGGAGCGCTGACTTGGAGACCACAGCCCTGTGTTCCCCTCGGACACTGCGCCGCCCTGACTGCTGTGGGCTGTGGCCGAGCAGGGTCGGACAGGAGCCACAAAGAGTGGTGTTTCTTTAAGAAGAAACAAGAATGAGTTCATTGTCCCCTGCAGACACTGACACAAAGATGACCTGGGAATGGCCAGGTCTGGGATAGAGAGAGGAAGGCTAAGGTGGGGGCCATGCCAGGTGAGAGTGGGGACAAAGAGAAGGGGGTAGAAGGCAAAGGGGGCTTCGAAAAGCAAGAGCAAGGGCCTGGCGTGCTTCATGACCTGAGCCAGGCCCCCACACACTCTCTGAGCCTCAGTTTCCCCACCAGTGCAAAAAAGAACTGTACGTCACCAGCTGCCAAACTGCCTGTTCACTCTCCTGTGCCTTCTGGATTCCACAAAAAAATGTCGTTAAGTCAATTCGATTTACGGTGGCCCCGTGTGTTACAGGGCAGAACTGTCTCATAGGGTTTACTTGGCTGTAATCTTAAGGAAGAAGCCCCAGTGGCTCAGTGGTTAAGTGCTCAGCTGCTTACAGAAAGGTCAGGGGTTCCAACCCACCCAGCTGCTCCCGGGGAGACAGATGTGGTCTGCGGCAGACGGGTTCCCTAAAGATTTACAGCCTTGGAAACCCTGTGGGGCAGTTTGACTCCTAACAGTAAGGGAAGCAGATGGCCAGGCCTATTGCCCGGGTACCACTGGGTGGGTTCAAACCGCCAAAATTTAGGTTAGCAGTCGAGCTCAAAATGTTTGAATCGCCTAGGGACCCTCCATAAAAAAATAGTAATAAATTAAAATGATACTTTATGGTTGAGTTGGTATATAAGGACATATATACCAATATTTTATGTTAAAAAGTTTCTCTACTTAATAGTTCATTCAAGGAGCCTTGGTGGCGCAGTGGTTAAGCCCTCGGCTGCTAACGTAAAGAGCCGCACCCACGAGCTGCTTCTGCCATCTGTTTGCAGAAGGATTTCCATAAAGATTACAGCCTTGGAAACTTTATGGGGCAGTTCTACTCTGTCATACACGGTCGCTATGAGTCAGAATCAGCTGGACGGCAGTGGGTTTGGAATAGTTCATTCTTTTCCTTTTTGATTTTAAAAGATATGGGGTAATTCGGCTCACCCTCACCCCCCAGCCCGCCCTCCATCGCCCCGCCCTGTCCGTCCCACGCGCATCTGAGCGCAAGGAACATTGGACCCGCCAGGGGGCGCCCGGCACTAGCGAGCCGCCCTTTCTGGGATGGGGAGCGCCATAAGGGGCGCCAAATTCCGCAGAGCCCACCTCTGGGCGCTCTAGCCCTTCCGCTGCGATCCCAGCCACCAACCCCCCCCCCCCATGAGCTTCTTAGCTACTGGCTTTTGCATGCGCAGTTCACTCGCCCAGGAACAAGCAGCTCCCTTCCCCTTACAGACCTAGCTGAGTGCCACCGCCTCCAGGAAGCCTTCCGGGGCATGGGCTGGGTCACATGCCTGGTTGGGCTCTCACCCAGGGACCTGTCCACACTGCCAAACTCTCTTTTTCACAGGACAGTGGAAGTGAGTCCCCAGGAAACGATGGGGCTGGGTCACACGTGACCCCAGAGTGGGCACTAGGGAACTGATTTTTTCAGGTCAATACATCTGGAAGCTGGGATCCCCACGCAGCTTTTCCAGGTCATTGGTCGTGGAAGTCGTGGTCCCTGTCTCCCCCGCTACCTTGCTGGGACACCCAGTAACCGGGCTCCCTGGCTCCTGCCCATCATCCCGGTGGCTTCCGTCTGTAACATTTGAGGGCTAATTATTTGCTTCCAGGGACTTAGGGCAGTACCCTCCCAGCTCTTCCTGATGGTGACCTGGAGCTTCCCAGCACCACCTCCAGGATCCCAGCTGGTCACTTGGCCAGGAAACACCCTTTCCTGCTCCTTCTCAGCCTCCCGCCTCCCATTAAGTGTTCCCCTGAGGTGGGAAGGGAGATTTGGTGAGGCCCATCTCCAATCTGTGACCAATAAAAATAGCTGTTTGAAAATTGTTTTCTTACAATTAACAAATTAGAGAGGATCCAAGTTACCCCTGTAAAATCTATTCTCACTCATTTATATTCTGGGGCTTGCTGGAGTGTCTGGACTTTGGAGTGGTTTTGGAAAAGCTGTCTTTGGATGACTCTAGAACACGCCACCCCAGCCCCACTCCCGGGGTCCCTCTCTGGCCTCGGGTTCACGCCAGTGTAGGTAGGTGGCTCATGGCACAGACAGGAGCAAGCTGACTAAGTTCAAGTCACAGCTGCAGTTCTCACTAGCTGTGTGACCTTGGCTATACCGCTGAACTTCTCTGTGTCTCAGTGTCTTCATCTGTAAAATGGGGTCATGATATACAGCTACCCCTCGGGTTCTCATGGCGATTAAATGAGGCAAGGCCTGCAGATCACTCAGACAAGCTGCTCCCTGGGCTGGTAACAAGCATGACTGTTAGGCCTGCAGGTATGGCATCACCTGTCCAGGCGAGGTTGAGCCTGGCCCCAGGACAGTCAGAGCCTGGGCTTGTCAGGCCTGCAGTCTGTCCTTTGCCTCTGAGAACCTCCCTTCATGCTCCCCTTCCGTAAAGCTGACCACACTTAGGAATACGCGCACTTTTGGTCCTCTTCCCTGACCCCTTAACTGAAAGCTCCTGGATGGAGCGCAAGGCTGAAGGGGTGATGATCCCTGGGGAGGGGTGTTCCTCTCCTCCTCTCATAGCTGAGGACTCTTCACCCTTGGATAGGATCCCAGGTCCTGATTTGAGGAAGCAGGAGCTCTGAGGTCTGCTGAGTAAAGGAATAAATGAATGGACAGGCTAATGAAAGAGTGTGTCTGGCGCGCTGACATCCAGCAACCTTGGATCCCAATTCTGGCTCCCCCACCCACCAGCGAGGTGAGCCCAGACTTGACACCCTGAGCCACAGCTTCTTCCCCCATGGAGCCCCACCCCATGTCCAGCCTCTTGGAGGGAGGGGGCACTTGCCCAGGGCCACACAGCTTAGAGCAGAGCTGGGGCCAGAGCTCAGGGCTCCCAACCCCCAGAGCAGGCCTTTCCTGGTCCATTTCCTCTGTTTCTTCAGGAGCATCCATTTCCCCTGCCTGCTGTCTGGGATTTGGCAAAAGGGCCCACGCTAGGCTCAGCGCCCTCTTCCTGATTTAAAGGCCCAGTCCCGCTCCCTGTGGACCCTCAGCTTTCCTGAGTGAAGAGTGAAGGGCTGAATGGCCACTGTGACCTATGAAAACAGGACAGTGAAGAATTGGCGAGAATGTGGAGAAACTGGGGCATGTGTCCACTGCCGGTGGAGAAGCTCACCATTCCGCCTTGTGGAAAACCGTTTGGCACTTCCTGAAAAAGTTAAACATAGAAGAAAATTGACTGTACTTGAAACACGTTAAGCCTATGAATAATCATGAATCCATAATGATACATAAGATAAAAAGTTACCATAATATCCTAAAGAAGGTGACCTTAATAGAATGTATTTGTGTGTCTTTTTATTCGTTCAGTTATTATATCGACAAAGGATACGTTAGCTTAAAGACATTTTGTGACTCATGGAAAAAACTCCATAGAATAACCCAGTAAACTGTAACCATAAATCAGACTAAGCCCTGCAGAAGATCCAAAATTCAAGAGGACATCACTTTAAATGACCCATAAGAGTCATATGACCCTAAGAGTATGAAATAATGGGAGATCCATTGGGTCCAAAGGTCTTTATGATTAATTAGCTATTGAAGCACTTACTGATGAAGATCAAAGACCACAGCCTTCAGTATGGATTGCACCTCAACATAAAGAAAACAGAAATCCTCACAACTGGACCAATGAGCCACATCATGATAAATGGAGAAAAGAGTGAAGTTGTCAAGGATTTCATTTCACTTGGATCCACAATCAACAGCCATGGAAGCAGCAGTCAGGAAATCAAAAGACGCATTGCATTGGGCACATCTGCTGCAAAAAACCTCTTTAAAGTGTTGAAAAGCAAAGATGTCACTTTAAGGACTAAGGTGCACCTGACCCAAGCCATGATGTTTTCAATTGCCTCATATGCATGTGAAAGCTGGAGGAGGAATAAGGAAGACAGAAGAATGGATACCTTTGAATTACGTATTGGTGAAGCATATTGAATGTAGCACGGACGGCCAGAAGAAACTGAAAGCCTGGTGGTGTAGTGGTTAAGTGCTATGGCTGCTAACCAAAAGGTCAGCAGTTTGAATCCACCAGGTGCTCTTTGGAAACTCTGTGGGGGCAATTCTTCTCTGTCCTAGAAGGTCATTATGAGTACTCGACAGGAACAGGTTTGGTTTTTTTTTTTTTCGTTGCAGAATAACCAACAAATCTGTCTTGGAGGAAGTACAGCCAGAATTGTCCTTAAAAGCAAGGATGGCAAGACTTCATCCCACATACTTTGAACTTGTTATAGGGAAGGACCAGTCCCTGGAGGAGGACATCATGCTTAGTAAGGTAGAGGGTCAAAGAAAGAGAGAGAGACCCTCAACAAGATGAATTGACACAGTGGCTGCAACAGCGGACTCAAGCATAACAACAATTGTGAGGATGGCACAGGACCGGGCAGTGTTTCTTTCTGTTGTACATATAGTCGCTATGAGTCGGAAAAGGATCGACAACACCTAACAACAGCACATTTACATATTTTAAGAGTTAAAATGCAAATTCTAATTCATCTGGGTAAGGATGCTGTCATCAGTCGGGGGACAGAGGGTTGGGTGATATGAACATAACTGGGGTTCAGGGGTTGGAATCGAATGGTGCCTCCCCTCTTGAAGTTTAAGATCCAAAACCAAAATGGGAATAACGTTCAGTGGATTCTATCTGGGTCAGGGTTACGAGCAGGTCAGCTTTCCTGCCCAAAATGCTGAATAAACAGTTTTAGGACTTGAAGCACTTACTGATGAAAGTCAAAGACTACGGCCTTCAGTATGGATTACATCTGAACGGAACGAAAATAAAAACCCTCACAACTAGACCAATAAATAACATCATAACAAATGAAAAAGCAATTAAGGTTGTCAAGTATTTCATTCGACTTGGATGAATAATAAACACTCATGAAAACAGCAGTTGAGAAATCAAATGACATATTGGGTTGGGCAAATCTGCAGCAAAAGACCTCTTTCAAATTTTAAAAAGCAGAGATGTCACTCTGATGACTAAGGTGTGCTTGACCCAAACCAGGGTCTTTTCAATCGCCTCATATGCATGTGAAAGCTGGACAATGAAAGAGGAAGACAGGGAGAATTGATGCATTTGAATTGTGTTGGTGAAGAGTACTGAATATACCGCGAACTGATAGAAGAACAAACAGATCAGTCTTAGAAGAAATGCAACCACAATGCTCCTTAGAATCAAGGATGGTGAGACCTTGACTCATTACTTTGAACGTGTCATCAGGAAAGACCAGTCACTAGAAAAGGACATCATGGTTGGTGAAGACCTCACTGAGCTATCTCCATGGGCCCTCAGGAGCCCCTCTCTGCTCTTTCTTCCCTGCTTTGGGCCCTGCTGGCCTCCGTGGGTTCCCTCAGCATCCATTGGGTTTGGTCAATGGGGGCCCTGGCTTGAGACTGGAGGGCGGGAGGAAAGTGAGTTTGGACTGTTTGCTCCCTGACTACTTCTCTGCTGGGCTGAATTTGGCTCTTCAAAGGCCACCTCTGCATTCTAGTAAACACTCTCCTTGTCCCTGGAGGCCTGGGTGTGACTTGCCCAAGGCCCCAGAGGCGTCCTTCACCCTCTGCCTGGCTGACAAGCCTGAGGGAAGGTCTAGGAGCCCAGGCGCCTGATGTGAGCTCCCTTGTCGGCCTTCAAGGGCAGAGACTGTTAGGGGGTCAGTCTGGATGTGGGCAAGAGATAGAGAACTAACTTTTGGGCTGGGGGGACTGACAGGTGTTAAACTTTTAGGAACAAGCACCCACAGGGCAGTGTCAGAAAAGACCAACTCGGGCCTGCTCTGTATGAGAGTAGAGAGTGGTCCAGAAAGGGCCGGGGGCTCCCGCCTGCATGTGCATGGGACACTGGAGCCGAAATGGGGTACAGACTCAGGGCTCTAAGCCTACCCTGCTGGGGCCATGTGGCGTGGTGGACCCAGCTCTTCCTTGGTCTCCCCTTCAGAGCCATGTGGGGGTTGATCCCAGTGTCCATGGAGGCCCCTTCCAGCTGGGCCCGGCAGTGCCTGGGATGGACGTTGTTGGGGGGGCAGCAGTCAAAGCAGGCAGGACCTGGACTCCAGCCCCCCAGTGCCCACAGGTTAGCCTGGCTCGGGGTGCCCCCATCCTTGAAGAACACTTGAAACGCACACTTAGTGGAGCGCTCACAGAACTGGCAGGCTGGTAGCTGGTTCAAGTCCCAGGGAAAGTCCCTCCAGCACTGTAACCTCAGCTTTCCTCCTCTGTAAAGTGGGGGTGATGCTGGCCACCTCCCCAGTTCTGTGGGGCAGGGGATTGATGGAGGTGGAAAAGCTGCCTTTCTCACACCCTGGGCCTGTGCTAACTCTCCCGGCTTCGACCCACCCAGGGTTGACCCAGGGTCAGGGGGCCAGTGGGGAGGGACTGGGCAGCCCGGGGCCCATGGGGCAGATGGAGAGGAATCTTGAGCCCGCAGAGGCCTCTCTCGGGGCTGGCAGGACCAGTCCCTCATGCCGGCAGTGTCCATATCTCATGATCAGGAGAGCTAATGTCTATTTAACCCAGGCTTCATTCCAGCAGCTGACAAACCAGTTTGCTATCGCTCAACTGGAGAAGGCTGACTTTCTGCAAGGTTACAGGGCTGGACCCTGCGCCCGCCTGGCCCTACTTGACCTCACAGCACTGGCATGTGGCCTTGGCACAGGCTCCAGGGGCTTCTCAGGACCTGAGGGGCCCAAGCCCATTGCTGTCAAGCCGACTCCGACTCATAGCGACCCTATGAGAACTGCCCCATAGGGTTTCCAAGGCTGTAAATCTTTTTGGAAGCAGACTGCCACATCTTTCTCCCTCGGAGTAGTTGGTGGGTGTGAACCGTCTCCCTTTCAGTTAGCAGCTGAGCACTTAACCACTGCCCCACCAGGGCTCCTGGTCTGAGGGGCAGCCAGTTAAATTCAGCTGGTGAATCAGTACCCCCATTCCGGCCACTCCTTTTCTGAACTCAATAAATATACTGAGGTATTTATGAGTGAAATATCACCATGTCTGAAACTGACTTTAAAATATTAAAGAAAAAGGCGAATGAAGAAAATATGGCAAGATATTGTTGGCTGCTGTCGAGGCAGCCCCCCAACTCCTGGTGACCTCATGCATGACAGAACGAAACCTTACCCAGTCCTGTGCCATCCCCGTGATCTGTTGCAGCTTGGGCTGTTGTGACTCTTAGGTTTTTATCAGCCGATTTTCAGAAGTAGATCACCAGGCCTGTCTTCCTAGTCTGTCTTAGTCTGGAAGGTCCACTGAAACCTGTTCAGCATCACACAAGCCTCCACAGACAGCCGGGTGGTGGCTGCACATGGGTGCGTTGGCTGGGGTGGAACCGGGGCCTCCTGCATGAAAGGTGGCAGGACAGGAGGCAGCAGAAGGATTCCAGAGTCATCTGGGGGTGGGTGTACCAGCACAGAATGCCTGCATGAAAGGTTGGCATTTTGAATCCACCCAGAGGAACCTTGGAAGAAAGGCCTGGCTATCTACTTCCAAAAAATCAACCATTGAAAACCCTGCAGAGCACAGTTCTACTGTGACACACATGGGGTTGCCATGAGTTGGAATCCATTCAATGGCAAAGGGTGCCCAGCACAGAGCAGGCACTCAAAAGATTCTCCATCTGAGAGGCAGGGCTTGAAACAGCCCTGAGGTGGGTAGATGGAGAGACCATGAACTGGCCCGCCCAGGAGCAGACTGGGGAGCCTGGTGGGGATGGGGGGAGAGGGGGATGGTGGCCTGTGGGTTGTGAGGACATCTCTAGTCCTTGACCCTGCCCGGCACTCCGCAGACCCAAAGCATGTCCACGCCCCAGACTACCACATTCCATCCCTCATCTCTGCAAGGGGGAGCCTTGGTTTTCCCCATTTTCTTGAAAAACAAACCGAGGCTTTAGAGAAGGTCAGGGACTGCCCAGTGAGAACCAGGGTCAGAGCTCGAATGGAGTCTTCTGAGCCCTTTTATGGCCCCTTGGAATGACCAAGGTGGGGATGTTCTGGGGGACAGGTGGCTGGACGCGGGAACCTGGAACTTGGAAGGTGGATGACGTCTGCTTAGAGTGCCGCAAGCATAATTGCTACCAGGCTGGGGGAGACGGGGAGCCCCCCCAGGGCCAGAGGCTTAGGATTCTTTGCTTGTGTTTTGCTTTGTTTTGTCTTGTTTTGAGATGACTGACTCTCAGAGCCTTGAAAAGCTTGGCTTCCAGGGGATCTTGGAAACAGGACAAACAAGGGCTTCCAACCAGTTTCTTCCAGTTGGAACCCTGTTGAGAATTTACATTTCTAACAAGCTCCCACAAAGCTCCCAGGTGAGGCTAATGCTGCTGGTTAGGGACCAATCCTGAGAACCAGGTCATTGTCAGGTGCCCACTCATGGCGACCCTACAGGACAGAGTAGAACTGCCCCATAGAGTTTCCAAGGAGCAGCTGGTGGATTCGAACCGCTGACCTTTTGGTTAGCAGCTGAGCTCTTACCCACTGCACCACCAGGACTCCACTAGTAGAGCAGTGGTTCTCAAAATTTATTGTACATAAGAATCATCTGGGATCTTGTTAAAATGTAGATTTTTTTTTTAATTGTGCTTTAGGTGGAAATTTGCAGAGGAAATTACTCATCATTTAATGTACAAATTGTTTTGTGACATTGGTTGCCAACCTGTGATGTGTCAACATTCTTCTCTTCACCCCAGTTTCCTGGGTTCCCTGTTTCCATTGGTCCAGTTTTCCTGTCCCTTCCTGCCTTCTCGTCTTTGCTTTTGGACTGATGTGCCCATTAGTCTTGTATACATGATTGAACTACGAAGCACGTTTCTCACGCATGTTATTGTTCGCCCTATAGACCCTCAACAAGATGGATTGACACAGTGGCTACAACAACGGGCTCAAGCGTAACAATGACTGTGATGATGGTGCAGGACCAGGCAGGGTTTTGTTCTGTTGTACAGAGGGTTGCTATGAGCCAGAACCAACTCGGTGGGACCTAACAACAACAACATTGTTGTTGTTCCTAGTTGCCATCAAGTTGCAACATAGACCTGACTAATCTTTGACTGAAGGGCGAACCTCGGGAGTGACTTCAGTACTGAGTTAGAAGAGAGCCCGGGGCCATACTCTTGGGGTTTCTTCAGCCTGTGTCAGACTACTAAGTCTGGTCTTTTTTTGTGAGTTAGAATTTTATTCTACGTTTTTCTTCAGCTCTGTCTGGGACCCTCTAATGTGATCCCTGTCAGAGCAGTCAGTGGTGGTAGCCGGGCACTGTCCGGTTGTGCTGGGCTCAGTCTGGTGGAGGCTGTGGTACTTGTGGTCCATTAGTTCTTTGAACTAATTTTTCCCTTGTGTTTGGTTTTCTTCATTCTCCTTCGCTCCAGCTGCGATGGGACCAGTGTGTTAAGCCAATTGAGCTAGGTGTCCCCGAAGACCATGGTCCCCAGCCCTCAGCCCGGTAACTCAATCCCTCAGGGAGTTTGGATGTGTCTGTGAAGTAAAACGTAGATTCTGATTCAGTATATCTGGGGTGGAAATGCAAATCCTTGGCAGGGCTTCAAGCCAGAATGAATCAGTTTGAAGCCCTGGGACAAGTGCTTCCATCGAGCTCTTGCTGTGGTGAGCTGTTCCCACACCTTCTCTGACTTCTAAGAGAAGAGTCGTGGAAACTGGATCAGTTTTCTCGGCCCTTGGAGAAACACTTCTGGGTCAAGAGTTCCCAGCCCATAAATTCCCCATGTTTCGAATTCAAAGGAGGCCTTCGAAGGGCTGGACTTTGTTTAACATCACAGAACTTCCTCCTCGGCAGCCCAGGGAGTTCAGAAAGGGGACTGAAGTGTGAAGATATGCAAACAAACCTAAAGGTGGACTGAAGTTCAATGCCCAGGATTTGGAGAATTTTTGCCTGATTTGGAGAATGTCCACATGGGCCATTGGCCTGCAGCTGGAGACGTTGGTAGGTGTCAGGGCGTCCTTTCTCCCCTTACCTCTCCCTCCACTGACACCGGCACAGTCTCTCCCACGGGAAATTGCCCTCAGTGACTCGTTTCTCCTCTGCTTAACACGTGGGGTCACCATGAGTTGGAATGGACTCGACAGCAACGGGTTTGTTTTTTTTGGTTTTCTCCCCTCCACAGAAATAGGCCAAACAAAAGTCAACCATCTGGTGTATAAATCCAGGAATGTTTTGTAGAATGTTTTGGGGCCTTTGAAGATTATTATTTTAACATTTTCCCCCAAACATTCTCTTCCTTTTGGGGCAAGTCAAGAGACGAGAGGATTTCGTGTTCATGTTTTTGTGAGAAACTGCAGTGCCTGGGAGATGACACCACGAGCCTAGGCCTTTGGCTCGCGAGTGATTCTGGGCTGAGTCTTCTAGCTGAACTCTGCAGTGTCAAATAAACTCCAGGGTCACAAACAACTGCTGGACAAGAAATGCCAGTCCATAAAAATCCTCGGACGAGAGCCCCACCACGCCTTGCTCAAAGGTTCCTTATCTCTGGGGCACTTTTTGTGCACTGGAGATAAGGATCTGGTGATCCACTCTCCGCACGTCACAGCCGAGAAGTGGTTAGTCCCCCTCCCCATTTCACAGAGGGGACACTGAGGCCCGGAGAGGGGAACAGTGTATTCACGTCAGAGCCAGAATAGCTCACAGGGACTCTGTCTTGTCTTTAACTTTTATACTTCAAAACATTTCAAATCTATAGAAATATTTCAAGAACAGTACAATCAATGCCCATATTCCCCACTTGTCAACATCATGCTATATTTCATTTATTTCTGTCTCTCTCTCTTTCACTCCATGTACATATGTTATTAAAAAGAAAAAGGTTGCCGTCAAGTCGATTTCAACTCACGGTGAACCTATTGGCAGAGTAGAACTGCCTCGTAGAGTTTCCAAGGAGCACCTGGCAGATTCAAACTGCTGACCTTTTGGCTAGCAGCCGTAGCTCTTAACCACTACACCACCAGGGTTTCCATATATACAGAGAGAGAGAGAGAGATAGGTATATATCTCCTTGGGTAGCCCAAATGGTTAGGCACTCAACTACTAGCCAAAAAGTTAGCAGTTCGAACCCACCCCAAGGTTCCTCAGAAGACAGGCCTGGCAATCTGCTTCTGAAAGATCACAGCCTTGAAAACACTGTGGAGCAGTTCTACTCAGCACACTCGATGGCAGCTAACAACAACAACAAATATACATATGAGACAGTTGGTTGCATACTCCCCCCACCCCCCGCAAAAAAAAACCCATTGCCATCCAGTCGATTCCAGCTCATAGCGACCCTGTCAGACAGGGTAGAACTGCCCCATAGGGTTTCCAAGGATGTAAAGCTGGACAGGAGACTACCACATCTTTCTCCCTCGGAGTGGCTGGTGGGTTCGAACTACCAACCTTTCAGTTCGCAGCCAAGAGCTTAACCACTGTGCCACTAGGGCTCCTTAGATACGTGACACTTCCGCCAAAATACTTTAGCACGTATTTCCTTTCATATAATAAAGTACAATTATCAGACTCAGGAAATTTAACATCTAATCAATATTATTATCTAATTTGTTGTTGTGTGTTGCTGTCCGACTGACTCCGATTCATGGCCACCTTATGCATTGGCGTCACTAGGGTTGGTGTCACCAAGCAGTGTGATAACTCACGGTGCCACCCCCGCCCCCGCATGCTAATTACCGCACTATTGTAGCTAAAACGCCAGAAAACTTGACAAATCAGCGACTGTAAAAACACAGGCAGCCACGAAAACAACAGCGCATGCTCGCAGCAAGACCTTGTGATGCCAAGCATCACTGTAATTGGGTAATAATGACAGCTCTGGCCAGAACTCATTAGAAGGTTCAAAAAGTAAATTAGCATAGAGTTTTAGCCTTTTAAGTATATTAATACATGCAAACTGGCTTACAAAAAAATTTTTTTTGTTGTTAACTACAGGGATTTTTTAAAATGAGAAATAATAAATTTCTAGCACAACTAGATGGTGCCAGCTACCACCACTGACTGCTCTGACGGGGTTCACAATAGACAGAGCTGGAGAAAAATGTAGAACATAATTCTAACCCAAAAAGAAAGAGCAGAGTTGCTGGCCTGACAGAGACTGGAGAAACCCTGAGAGTATGGCCCCCAGGCACCCTTTCAGCTCAGTAATGAAGTCACTTCTGAGGTTAACCCTTCAGCCAAAGAGTGGACAGGCCTATAAAACAAAGCAAGACTAAAGGGGCACACCGGCCCAGGGGCAAGGACTAGGAGGCAGGAGGGGGCAGGAAAGCCGGTAATAGGGAACCCAAGGTAGAGAAACAAGAGTGTTGACAGGTTGTGAGGTTGTTAACCAAAGTCACTAAACAATATGGGTACTAACTGTTTAATGAGAAACTAGTTTGTTCTGTAAACCTTCATCTAAAGTACAATAAAAAAAGAAAAAATAGTAATAAATTTCTGCTGAAACACCACACAAAAATTTTATAGAGTCACTTTAGTGTCACTCCCTCTGACAGTGTTACATTGTGCAGTCCACCCCCCTCCCAGAGACACCAGTGACCTTACATGTAACAGAACGAAAGGTTGCCTGGTCCTGCGCCATCTTCGTGATCTTTGATATGTTTGAGGCCATTGTTGTGGCTATGGGGTCAGTTCATCTCATGGAGGGTCTCCTTTGTTTTTGCTGACCTTTTCATTTACCCAACATGATGTCCTTTTCCGGTGACTGATCTTTCCTGATGACAGGTCCAAAGTAAGCGAGACAAAGACTCTGTATCCTGGCTTCTGAGGAACATTCTGGTTTATTTCTTCTGAGACTGATTTGTTCCCTCTTCTGGCAGTCCACAGTATATTCAATATTCTTTACTAACACATCCAACTTTCTGCCATTGTTGTAGTAACAATAATGCTTGTTATGGGTGCGTTGGTTGTTTCTCTCCAGGAATTCATCAAGGGCCACTCATTGCATTTCGTTGTTATGTCTCCTTAGCCTCCTTCAGTCCACAACAGCTCTCAGCCAGTTTAGTTGCACAGAGTCCCTCAATTTGGATTTGTCTGGTGTTTCTGGTTGATTACAGTCCTTGGATGGTGCAAAGGTTGGATGTTCGAGTCCACCCAGAGGTGCCTCAGAAGAAAAACAAACAAACAAAAAAATCCCAACCCATTGCCGGTGAGCCGATTCCAACTCATAACAACCCTATAGGACAGAGTAGAACTGTCCCATACAGTTTCCAAAGTGTGGCTTGTTGATTTGAACTGCCAACCTTTTGGTTAGCAGCCATAGCTCTTAACCACTGTGCCACCAGGGCCCCTCCTCAGAAGAAAAGCATGGTCAAGAACCAGCCGCTGAAAATGAAGAATTTCTACCCTGACACTCATGGGGTGGTCATGAGCTGGACTCCACAGCAGCCGTTTTTTGGTTTTCCTGTTGATTAGAGTCGAGTTCAACATTTGGGCAGGAACACTACACAGGTGACGTTGAGTCTTCTTAGTGCCTGACACCAGGAAGCGCGGAGGTCAATTCATCCCGTTATTGGTGACGTTAGGTTTGGTCGTTTGGCTGAGTTGGTGTCTCCCAGGCTCCTGAACATCTTGTTCCCGCTAAATCTTTCACTCAATGGTTTTAGCATCCACTGAGATGATTCTTGAGTGAGTTATTAGCAGGGTGGTTGTAAGATGCTGATTTTTTGTGTCATTCCTACATTTATTAGTTGGTGTTCTTCTTTAAAGAAAAGCATTCTCTTCTCACCTCTCTTTTTAAAAACATTTTTAGAAGTGTCAGCACTGACTTGTGGACTTTACGTTCATTCATCTGTGCTCCAACGTTGCCAGATTTGGCCAGCGGAGCCTCCAAGTGCTCCTGTGCCAGCTTCTTTGATACTTCCTCACCTACTTTGAGTATTTCTTTACTTTCTGGACTGACACAAGGTGTCAGACTCACCTTGACCTTCCCTGTCCCAGCCCTGCAGGCGCCACGTCTCCAAGGAGCCCTGGTGCTTAGAATTCAAGAGTGCTCCTTGCCACAGGATGCCATTGCTTCTAAGCCCTTTCAGTGGACAATGCTAACAAGTTGTTTGTTTTTTTAAATTTCGTAAAGATACTAAAATCAAAAAATCAAACCAGTTGCCATCGAGTAGATTCCGACTCACGTGACCCCATGTGTGTCAGAGTAGAACTGTGCTCCACAGGGTTTCCAGTGGCTGATTTTTCAGAAGTAGATCACTAGGCTTTCCTTCCAAGGTGCCTCTGGGTGGACTCGAACTGCCAATCTTTTGGTTAGCAGCCAAGCGCTTAACTGTTTGTACCACCCAGGGACTCAATTCAAAAAGACGAGAACAAAAAATTCCCAAACACCACAGAGTTCTCTTTTTCTTTCCTCCATTCCAAACCTCCGTCATCGTATAGCAAGAGCCTGGTCTGACGTTCCCATCCCCACCAGGAAGTCAGTTCAGAACTGCTTTGCCCTTCCCACTGCCAACAACAAACTTACAGAGAAGTTCAGGGCTCTGTTGCAGTTGTTTCTGTCCTCAGAACGTACTCCACCTAGGAGCCTAGAGTACCCGGTTTCAGAGTCGCTTAGGTGATGGAGGGTCTTTTCCTTTTTCTGCACGTGGTTATGTGGTCAATATCATACACAGATTCACTTGTTTCTACCAGTTTTCAGTTTTAGTTTGTCCCCATCCTTGTTGGTTTACTCTTAGCTCTTAAAGGTAAAATCCTATGTAAGGTCCCTTGGGGGATGTGCGGAAGCCCTGGTGTGACAGTGGTTAAAAGCTCGGCTGCTAACCAAAATGTCAACGGTTTGAATCCACCAGCTGCTCGTTGGAAATCCTATGAAGCAGTTCTACTCTGTCCTACGGGTTACTATGCATGGGAACCAACTTGACAGCAATGGGGTTTTTTTTTGGGGGGGGGGAATGTGCATAGATTCCTGGTGCTGGCAGGCACCTTGAAGATCATCTAGTGCAGACCAGGAGCCCCCACCACTATTTCGAGCCCCCTCCCTGCACCCCAGGAAGTAGGCAACCCTGTCCCATCCCTTTGGAAAAGGCCTGAGCCTGACCTGCACTTTCAGGGAATCCGTGGGGGACCTCGGGGAGTCCCAGCCACTCCCTGGCCGCCCTGGGCCTCGGCTTTGCACCTGTGCATTGAGAGCGGTCCTGGCTAACTCCCAGACCCAGGACTCGGGATTCCCGTGGAGCGCATGCTTGCACCAGTTAACCCCTTTCATCTTCCCAAGGGCCCAGCGAGTGTCTGGGGCATAGTACGGGCTCAACACCTTGTTGTAGGAATTAGCGCCCCCATTTTACAGTGTGGGCCAGTGGTAGAATTCTTGAGGGACAGCCGGGTTCAGTTCTTGGCTAATGAACCCCAGCTTGGCCACCACCGATTTGTCAGTTGAAGCGTGTGTGCTGCTGTGATGCTGAACAGGTTTCAGGGTTGCTATGAGTTGGAAAGGCAATGGGTTTCTTTCCAGACTAAGACAGACTAGGAGGAAAGGCCTGGCGATCTACTTCAAACTCTATAGATCACAGTGGTTTCCTCCACATCCAGTCGTGGGGGTTTCGCACTGGGTCACCATGAGTGGGGCGGCCCTAAAGCCGCTAACAACGCTTTACAATAAGGAAACTGAGGCTCAAAGAGGGAGTGATTCGCCCCTAGGTCCCATTGGTCAGGAGACATCGTGCAAGCACAGCCAGGGCCTTGGAACACCGTCGGCTCTTAGGCAAGGCGCCGGGAAGGGCCCGCGCGTAAGGACGCAGCCCTGCTGCGCGGTGTGTGCGAGAGCCTGGGCGGGGCCGTATGCAAATATCCCTCCAGGAGGCCGAGGATTGGCCGGGGCGGGCGGCGGGGCGGGGCGCGTCGAGGGCCCAGGGCCGGCGGGGCGCGGCGAGGAGGTGCGAGCCCCCGCTTGGAGCCGCTGCTGCCCGGCATCGGGGCGATGTCTGCGCTCTGGGCCCTGCTGGCCCTCGGCTGCCTGCGGCTCGGCTCAGGTGCGCGGGGCGCCAGGAGAGGCGGCGTGCAGGTGGGGCAGGTGTGTCGTGGGGCGGGCGCCCTGCCTGCACCGCCGGAACCCTGACACCCCCGGAAAGACCCAGGGAGCCTGGATGGGAAGCGGCGTCGGGGACTTTGTTATTCGCTCCAGGGGTGGGCGCGATACCTGCGCTGGGCCAGGTCCTGTGTAGGTGCTGGGCGCCTAGGTATCGATAATAACAGTAATAATAGCAAACAGTTATGGAGCTTCCTCGGGTGGGGATGGAGGGCTCAGGACGGCTACAGCCTGTGATGGGCCCTGAGAGACAAGGACACGCAGGGGCTATGGCAGAGCAGAGAAGGGCCTGGGCCCAGCTCACGGAGCTGCCTAGACTGCGGGAGACCCAGGGACATTTCAGGCTGAGGGACCAGCATGGGCAGTCAGGGGGCTGGAGGCAGCATGGCCAGTCGTGGGAGCTGCAAGTCGTCGGTCGGTGTGACCAGAGCATGCAGTGGTGTGTGTGTATGTGTGCGTGTGTGTGTGCGCCTGTGCGCACGTGTGCGTCTGCAGCATGCTGCCAGGGGCGTTCGGAGGGGCGAGGCTGCATCTCACAGCTCGTCCAGAGAGACTGGATTGCATCCGGAGGGCTGCGGAGAGCCACCAAGGCCAGAGCAGAGAGTGGCACAGCCAGGTTCGCATGTTAGGTAGTGGAGGATGGACTGGGGGCAGGGGCTGTTACTATGGTCTAGGTGAGGGGAGTGGGGATGCCATGGCTGGGCTGATGGGTGGATAGATGCTTGGGGGGAGTGGACCAGTCTTGGAGAGGGAATGTCTGGGGTGGGGGTGCGGGATGTAGGACAGCAGTTGGGTGCGACTGCCCGGTTTCTGGCTGGATGACTGGGTGGGGGCAGGGGTGCTGTCAATCTCTGAGACCAGCTCATTAGATGGCCCTTGGTGCCTGGGACACAGCAGGTGCTCAATAACTACATCCAGACACACTGGTGTGTCCATGGGCAGAGGTGCCCATAGGTGTGGACAATTCTGCCAGGGCTGAACGCCCATCCCCATTGTCCCCTCCAGCTGTGAACCTTCAGCCCCAGCTGGCCAGCGTGACCTTCACCACCAACAACCCCACGCTCACCACTGTGGCATTGGAGAAGCCGCTCTGCATGTTTGAAAGCAACACTGCCCTTGTTGGCACCTACGAGGTCTACCTCTACGTCCTCGCTGAGTCGGGTAAGGGTCCTCTCCCCTGAGCCCCTTGACTGGGGGGCTGCTCCTGTCTGCAGAGAGGTGGGGGGTAGGCAGGCAGAGGTGTGTCCCATCCCTGTGATTAGATATTCCGCTTGCTTCACCAGCATGCACTGCTGGCCACCCTGTGCCAGCCCTGGGCTCGGTGCTGGGGCCTCAGACCTGCTCTCGAGGGGTGTTTCATCTCATGGGGGACGTAATAATAATACCAACTGCTGAGTGCCTACGTCACACCAGGTGCTTTGACACCTTGTTTTTATTGTTAGTTGCTGTCAGCTGAGTCAATTCCAACCCATAGCAACACCTGAGAGCTAATATTTACAACCAGCCTGCAAGGTAATTACAACCCCACGTGTGTCAGAGTAGAGCTGTGCTATGTGGGGTTTTCAATGGCTGATTTGTCAGAAGTAGGTTGCCAGGTCTTTCTTTTGAGGGGCCTCTGGGTGGACTCCAACCTCCAACCTTTGAGTCAGCAGCTGAGCAGGCTCACTGTTTGTACCACCCAGGGACTATTACTGATCCCCATTGCAGAGAAGGGAATCAAGGCTCAGAGGGGTGGACTAACTCACTGGGGCTCCCAGAGCTGGAATTTGAATCCAGATCTCTCTGGCCTTCAAACCCAAGTCCTTCTCAAGGCTTCCCAAGGTGGTTCCAGGCCGGTGTTTGCAAGACAAGGGCTAGTAGCATTTGGATCTGCTCTCTGGGAGCCAGCCCTCATCCCTTCACAGGCAGTGTCCTGGTCCTCCGAGAGGCAGAGCCCAGTCACATCAAGCAGTGATGCTCAGCCGTTCACTCAGGGTCATCCTTTTACCCTTCGGCAACCATTTACTGAATGCGTACCTGTGCCCAATCTGTGGGCACTACGGGATAGTTTCCTCCCATTTTACAGATGAGAAGAATGGGGCCCAGAGAAATAACGTGAGTAGTGCATGATCATTGAGCTAGTAAGCGAGAGACACAGGACCCAGCATGGGTCTGGTTGCCTCCAAATTATTTTCCCCGTACCAGATGGCCTTACTTTCCCATCTTACAGCAGAGGAGCCCTGGGCTTCCAGCAAAGAAGGGAGAAAGTTCTATGGGGTGGGGTCATAGGAACGTAAGGAGCTAAGGTGGGTGAGAGCCAGACACAGCCTGAGAGCAGGAAGGTGCTCCTGGGGGAGGGGTCTTGCCCACGGCACTGGGAGCCCTGGAAGGCAGGGACCTGGCCTGCCCATGTCTGTCACCAAGTGACCAGCACAGGAAGGCGCAGAGCGGCTACTCGGGGAGCATTTATTTTCCCTAAATTTTATTTTGTTGTTGTTGAGAATATACACGGCAAAACATATACCAATTCAATGGTTTCTGTATGTGCAATTTAGTGACATTGATTGCGTTCAAGTTGGGCAACCATTCTCACCCTTCTTTTCTGAGTTGTTCCTCCTCCATTAACATAAGCTCACTGCCCCCTGAGGTTCCTATCTAATCTTGAAATTTGCTGTTGTCAATTTGATCCCTTATAGATAAAAAAAAAAAAAATAGCTCTTAAAAGAGCATAGCGCTCAAGGCAGACATTTTTTGCTAGTTAAGCTAAACTATTGTTCCATGTTAAGATGACTTCAGGGGATATTTTTGGTTTAAGGTTTAAAGATTATCTCAGGGCAATAGTTTCAGGGGTTCATTCAACCTTTATGGCTCCAGAAAGTCTGGAGTCCATGAGACTTTGAGCTTCTGTTCTGCATTTTCACCTTTTTGGTCAGGATTCTTCTCTGGAATCTTTGATCAAAACGTTTAATAATGGCCACTGGGCACCATCCAGTTCTTCTGGTCTCATGGCAAGGGAGGCAGTTGTTCATGGAGGCGATTAGCCACACATTCCATATCCTTCTCCTGTTCCTGACCCCTTCTTCCTCTGTTGCTCCAGGTGAATAGTTGCGCCTTAGATGGCTGCTTGCAAGCTCCTGAGACCTCAGGTGCTACACAATGAACTAGGAGGTAGAGCAGAGGCACTAAACACATTAGGCCAACTAACTGGGCTGCCCCGTGAAAACATGACCCTAAACCTCCAAACCAGGGAGCCAAATCCCATGAAGTGTTTGGCAGTATATAAGCAGCCTCAGCAGCTCCTTTTTTTTAAGTCGTTGTAAATATATCTACTACACAACTTACGCTAATTCAACTTTTTATAGGTGTACAACTTATTGACAGAAATTGTAATAATTGGCTGTGCAACTCTACCCTTAATCAATGCAATTTTTCCATCACCTTTAACCCCCCGTTTTCCCCTCCCTCCCGCCCCTGCTAACCACTAATAAACTTTGTCCTCTATACAAGTGCCTTTTCTTGTCTTTTTATATAAGTGAGGCCATACGATATTTGTTCTTTTGTGATTGGCTTATTTCACACAGCATAATGTCTTCAAGGAAACCCTGGTGGTGTAGTGGTTAAGTGCTACGGCTGCTAACCGAAAGGTTGGTAGTTCGAACCCACCAGGTGCTCCTTTCAAACTCTGTGGGGCAGTTCTACTCTGTCCTATATACTTGCTATGACTCGGAATTGACTGGACGGCAATGGGAATGAAATGCCCTCAAGCTGCGTCCATACCGTAACATATATCAAAACTTTGTTTCTCCTGCTGGCTGTGTAGTGTTCCACTGCATGTAGGTACCACATTTGTTTATCCACCTATCTGTTGGTGGGCATTTGGGCCTCTCCCACCTTTTGACTATTGTGAATAGTGCCGCAATGAAGGTTGTTGTACAAGTCTTTTTTGAGTCTCTACTTTCAAGTCTTTTGGGCACATACCTAGGAGCAGAATTGCTGGGTCATATGGTAGTTCTGAGGAGCCTTGATGGCACAGTGGTTGAGTGCTCGGCTGCTATCCAAAATGTTAATATTTCGAACCCACCAGCCATGGGAGAAAGATGTGCTGGCCTGCTTCCGGAAAGATTTACAGCCTTAGAAACTCTGTGGGGCAGTTCTACTATGTCCTCTAGGGTAGCTGTGAGTTAGAATCGACTTGATGGCAATGGTTTGGATTTTTTTTTTTTGCTTATGGTATTTCTATTTTTAGTTTTTTGAGGCGCCATCACACTGTTTTCCGTAACGGCTGTACCATTTTGCCTTCCCACCAGCAATGGATAAGGGTTCCAATCTCCTCACACCCAATGTCTTTTTTTTTTTTTTAACCTTAGCCATCCCAGTGGGAGTGAAATGATATCTCATTTTGGTTTTGATTTGTATCTCTCTGCTGGCTGATGACACTGAGCACCTTGTCATGTGTTTGGTGTCGTTTGAATGTCCTCTTTGGTGAAATGTCTATTCAAGTCCTTTTCCCATTTTATGATTATTTGTCTTTATGTTGTTAAATGGTCAAAGTTTCATATATATTTTTGTTATTAGATTCTTGTCAGATTTATCTGGTTTCCGAAGATATGCTCCCAGTCGGTAGCTCGTCTTTTTATTTTTTTGGTAAAGTTTTTTTTTTTTTTTTAATAATTTTTATTGTGCTTTAAGTGAACGTTTACAAATCAAGTCAGTCTCTCACTTACAAACTTATATACACCTTACTACATACTCCCATTTACTCTCTGCCTAATGAGTCAGCCTGCTCCCTCCTAGTAAAGATTTTTGATGAACAGCTGTTTTTAATTTTTGAGGTCCCATTTATTTGTCTTTTGCTGTTTGTTCTTTAGTTATTGTATTAGATAATCCATTGTCGAAAGCTAGGCCTGACAGTGTTGCCCCTGCTTGTTCGTCTGAGAATTTTAGTTTGCACCTTTAAGGTCCTTAATCCATTTTGAATTTGTTTTTGTGTATGCTGTGAGGCGTGGACCCTGTTGCATTTTTCTGCATGTAGAAATCCAGTTTCCCCAGCACCATTATTGAAGAGACCCTTCCTTCCCTATTGAATGGACTCAGAACCCCTGTCAAAAATCAGTTGGCCATTATCTCTGGACTCCCAGTGCTATTCCATTGGTTTGTCTGTTGTAATACCAGTACCAGGCTGGATGATTACTGTACCTGTATAGTATGCTTTAAAATCAGGAGGTGTGAGTCCTCCTGCTTTGTTCTTTTCTTTCAGTGTTGCTTTATCTAATTAGGGCCTCTTGCCATTCTAATAAAGTTGAGGTTTGGGGTTGTCGTATCTGTAAAGGAGGCTGTTAGATTAGGGAGCGTTTGCTGACAGGCTGAGTGACTCCTCGCTGGGGCAGCCAGGACCTCACTTCCACACTGCCTCTGCAGCCAGCCTCAGGAACGCCTCCATACAGGACCACACCAGTGCCCCGCTGAGCTCGACATTCCAGCAAACAGAGGGCGGGCGGACAGGCCCCTACAAGGCCGCGGCCTTTGATCTGCAGCCCTGCAGCGACCTGCCCAGCCTGGATGCCGTGGAGGATGTGTCCCGGGCCTCAGAGATCCTCAGCACATACCTGGTCAGGGTAGGCGCCAATGGGACCTGCCTGTCCGACCCCAACTTCCAGGGCCTCTGCAACCCACCCCTGTCGGTGGCCACGGAATACAGGTGGGTCTGAGCAGCTGTGGGGGTGGCAGTGGTGCACACCCCACTCCCCCCTGGGAAGACCCAGGGGGCCACATTTCTTGAGGACTTACCCTGTGCTAGGACTGGCCCAGGTTCCCTGTGGGCCAGCTTCCCGGTCACGTGACCAGTGCAGGCACGCAGGGCCCAGAGCACAGAAGGACCTCAGTTGCTCTAATGCTCTGCCCTTGCTGTCTTGAAATTCTTAACTCTTTTGGGGCAAGGGGCTGCATTTTCACTGCTTGGGCCCCTGGCAATGATCTAATCCTGCCACGTGTGGGCAAGTCATCCATCCAAACCCCTGGCTTTACAGGGAAGGAGACTGGTCAGAGGAGGGTGGGGGTCACCTAGTGAAAAGCTGTGATCCAGCCTGAGCCAGAGCCCCTGAGGACATGTCCACCCCTACCTCCCCTCTGCTCTGACCCACCTCCCTCCAGCTCTGCCTCTTGTTGCCCACTCCTGCCTCGCCAGACCCTGATTCACCTCCACACACGTTTCCTGAGTGTTCTCTCTGTAAATAGCTTAGGGTCTGACCCATGGCCAGAGGGCCTAAAAAACCCAGTTACCATCAAGTTGATCCTGACTCACGGTGACCCCATGTGTGTCAGAGTACAGCTGTGCACCACAGGGTTTTCAATAGCTGAGTTTTCAGAAGTAGACCACCAGATCGTCCTTCTGAGGTGCCTCTTGGTGGACTCGAACCTCCAACCTTTTTGTTCACTGCTGACTCTCAGGGGAGCTAACCTGGGGCCAAAGCACTGGGGAGGCCCGTCAGGCCTCAGGGTGTGCCCTTCAGTTACCATGGATTTGCCCAGGTGGGGGTCTCTCCAGATTCCAGGCTTCCTTTGGGACCCAGACAGTCACCCCAGGTGCCTACCTGCTGTAATCTCAGAGGTCTGCCCCTCCGTGAGCTCAGCCACCGGGCAGAACAAGATCTCTGCTCTCCTCTCCTCTTCTCCACCTGGACCCCTCCCTCTGATCCTGTTTTTAATATGAGACAATCTCTCCCTCCTCCCCAATCTCAAAGGCATGCCCTCTTGGTTGCCTTCCCGTGTTCTCATCCTGCTGCATTTGCAAGTCCCCCTACCTTGTGGACACAGGGGACATAGTGCTGGCTCTTGTATCCTCACCTTCAAACCACAGACCCAGCAAATTAAGCAAATCACAGGATGCTACAGATACTTGAAGGGTCTTAACGTTTTAAGGGAGCCCTGGTGGCACAGTGGTTAAGAGCTCAGGTGCTCACCAAAAGGTTGGCAGTTTGAATCCACCAGCCATTCCCTGGAAAACCTGGTAGAGCAGCTCTTTGTCCTATAAAAAAAAAAAAAACAACTATAGGGTTGCTATAAGTCGGAATCGACTTGATGGCAATGGGTTTGGTTTTGGCTTTTTAATGTTTTAAGGTGTTAAACAGCAGGCCATAGCCTTCTTAGTTCTCCAGACACCTGTCATTTTAAACTGACTTCTGTGTCAGGCCTTATGGGTCCTGGGTGGTGCCAGTGGTTTGTCTCCATCTACTAACCAAAAGAAAACCCTGGTGGCACAGTGGTTAAGAGTTATGGCTGCTAACCAAAAGGTCAGTGGTTCAGATCCACCAGGTACTCCTTGGAAATCCTATGCGGAAGTTCTGCTCTGTCCTATAGGGTTGCTATGAATCGGAATCGACTCAATGGCAATGAGTTTACTAACCTAAAAATCTGAAGCCACCCAGTGGCACCATGGAAGACTGGTGATCTGCTTCCATAAAGATTACAGACAAGAAAACCCTGTGGAGCAGTTCTAGTTTGTAACACATGGGATTGCCCCGAGTTAGAATTGGCTCATCAGCAACAGGTTTGGTGTTCTGGGTTTGTGGTTAAGACCTTAAGTAGGCCATGGATATTTTGTACCGTGTTGTGGGGCTTCTTTTGTGATTAGTAACACTTGATTAAGGAGCCCTGGTGGCTGCAGTGGTTATGCGTTCAGCTCCTAATTGAAAGGTCGGTGGTTCGAACCCACCAGCCGCTCCATGGGAGAAAGATGTGGCAGTCTGCTTCTGTAAAGATTTACAGCCTTGGAAACCCTATGGGGCAGTTCTACTCTGTCCTATCACAGGGTCGCTGTGAGTGAGCAACTTGATGGCAACGCTTGATTTCTTCGGGGTTTCTGCCTTTAAAACGTAACCCTTGTCCAAGGACAGTAGGGATAGGATGGACGTTATTCCAGTGGTATTTTTAAAGTCCTCTTATGTTACCAAGAGCCTGGCTTGGAATAGTGGAAGGTAAAAATGCCGGGAGGACAAATGGGTTAATACTCAACAAACATGCGACGTGTGTGCTATGAATATGGTAGAGAGTCAGAGGGGCTTGAGAGGGAGGCCCTGGAGGGGGCCCCAGTTCCCAAGGCTTCGTGGAGGAGGGGGCACCTAGGCTGGGAAAGGGTCCAGGTGGTCCCATGTGTGCAAAGGCCCGATGGTGAGGTCTAGCACTGCCCTGGTGGTGCCCACCTGGGGGCTGTCTAGATTTCCGCGTCCTAGAAGTATCCCCCTTCACCCCAACCTACCCCGCCATCCTAGTCCCTCCCACCTGCCCATGGCCGGGGCTGCAGGACAGAAGTCACCCTCACTGTGTCCCCTTCCAGGTTCAAGTACGTCCTTGTCAATATGTCCACGGGCTTGGTACAGGACCAGACCCTCTGGTCGGACCCCATTCGCACCAACCGGCGTAAGTGGCAGAAGTGGGGGGAGGGGTGGCCCGCCGGGGAGCTGGGGAAGGCAGAGACCTGCACAGATGACATGGGGACAAAGACTCATGCAGCCACGCAGGAAAGTCTCCTGAAACAGCACTCAGCCCACTGGAGAGACGAGTGAAATGCATCCTAAAACAGTTTCACCTGAAGCCCTAGCCAACCTCCCTTCATTCCTGGAGAGCCAGGTGTTGTCTCAGAGGTAGGTTTTCTGCTGGAGTTGGGCTAGACGGGAGAGGGGCCCTGGAGCCCAAGCCAGCTGGGTCTTCCAGCCCCAAAGAGCACTGCCCCAAAGAAGCATGTGGCTGATCCCAAATTTAGATCCTAACCAGCCTTTTTGTTTAAGCCTCATGAAAAATACCCATTGATTGATATGTAAAATGGTTCCGGATGCTTAACGTTAGGACCAAGTGGAGTGGGGCTGGGGGCAGAGGGGCCCTGCCTATGTCTCCGCCCGCCGAGCCCACCTCCCCAGCCTTCATGTGCGTCCAAGAGGTGGGAGGGTGCCTGAGCCTGGTATCTGCCTAGAGAGCCGCCCTGTGCCTTCCTCAGCCTCCACCTGAGCTTCTCAGCACAGACCCGGGGTTTATACACACACGGGGCATGGCTCCCGAATGGTAGGGGCTGTGGAAGGAATTCTCAAAGGCGATTTTGACTGTTTGTGACTCTAACTTTATAACTGCCCTTCCCACCACACCTCCGCCCCCAAGACTATCCTGCCTGGTAGGATGGAACCAGCACGAGGCCAGGCATTTTACCTGTAACGAGTCCTGTCACCTCGTTTGGTTATGGGTCACATGGAGGCCCCAAAGGCGGTCCAAGATCACACAGCTAGTGAGCGGCATAGAGGGTGTGTGTGTGTGCTGCATATGTGTGCATGTGTGTGTCTGTGTACGTGTGTGTGTGCACTGGTACGTGTCTGTGTGCACGTGTAGAGTGTGTGTGCCTATGCACGTGTGTGTTGTGTGGTGTGTGTGCATGCAGGTGCGTTTCTGTGTGCACATGTGAATGAGCATGTGGCGTGTATATGTGTGCGGGTGTGTATATGGGTAGGCGCATGCACGTGTGTGTGGCTGTGTATATGTGAATGAGTGTGTGGTGTGTATATGTGTGCAGGTGTGTATACGGGTAGGTACGTGCACGTGTGTGTGGCTGTGTACACACAGGTGTGTTTCTGTGTGTATATGTGAATGAGTGTGGTGTGTATATGTGTGCAGGTGTGTAGACGGGTAGGTGCATGCATGTGTGTGTGGCTATGTGCACACAGGTGTGTTTCTGTGTGCATGTGTGTATGAATGTGTGTTGTGTATATGTGTGCAGGTGTGTATACGGGTAGGCGCATGCATGTGTGTGTGGCTGTGTGCACGCAGGTGTTTCTGTGTGTGCATAGTGTGTGGTGTATGTATGTGTGCAGGTGTGTGTGTGTGTTCATGTGAGTGGGTGTGTGCACATGGACGTGTTTTTGTGTGTGCATTGTGTGATTGTGTGATGTGTATATGTATGTGTGTGTACACAGGTGTGTTTCTGTGTGTCATGTGTGGTATCTGTGTGTGCTGTATGTGTGTTGTATGTGTGCGTGTATGTGTGTCTGCCTGTGTGTGTGTGTCTTGGGTGACTCCCCCTGCCACCACCGCTCCCAGCCCGCCCCTCCTGTGGCCCTCCATGTGGCGACTTTGTGACCCCACTGAAATAGCACGACCTAGGCACCAGGGTCTTGAGTTCAAGCCCAGCCTCAGCCCCTCACTGTGGGCAGGCCCTTGTGGATCTCAGTTTCCTTACCTGAGAAGTGGAGGGAAGAGCCCTTGCCTTGTTTCCCAGCAGGGCTGTTGGGGGGCTCCAGGCAGAAGCACTGGGCCCTTTGCAGCGGGACCTGAGGCCAGTCTGTGGAGAGGGACCAGACAGACCTGCTGAGTCTGGGCTCAGTGTGTGTCCTTGGATAGGGACCCGTCTCCTGAGCTGCAGTAAATGGTTGTTTTCATGGAGTCTGCCCGGGACAATTGCGTCCAAGTGTCTGCTCATAGTAGAAATAGTAGGACCTACAAATTGTTTCCATAGTCCCAGAAAGGTGACACCAGCCAGAGACAAGCAAGAACCCAGGGCCACCAGGCCCTTTGCCTCCTCTTTATTTGTTTATAATCCATATGCGCCCTTCTCAACGGAAGACCCAAGTCAGTCTGTAATTTAAATTTATGCAAAAAGACAGCTACAGAGGAATGACCAGAAAACACACAGAAGAAAGCTGGAAGTGGGACGTGGGGACAAGAAAGAAAATTGCCCCTAAACCTGGGATGAGACAGAGAACTGGGTCCCTGGTTCACCTCTGGGGGTCCCAGCGACCAGGGCAGGCAGGGAGAGCTGCTGCCCCTGGGGGGTGTAACTGGCCCGCTGTCCCCACACAGTCACCCCTTACTCAGCGATTGACACGTGGCCTGGGCGGCGGAGCGGAGGCATGATTGTCATCACAGCCATCCTGGGCTCCCTGCCCTTCTTCCTGCTCCTGGGATTCGCGGGTGCCGTCCTCCTCAGCTTTGTGTGAGTACTGCCAGCTGCGGAGAGGGGGGTGCTGTGGACAGGAGATGCTCCACCCTGGGATGTGGGGAGAGCCCTGGGGTCGGGGACTGGGGTCTGATGAAAGGGGAGCAGAATCCTGGGGTTTCAGAGCCGGAGGGCCTTCAAGGCCAAGTAGGTCAGCTTCTAGGTCACAGGCTCAGCACCCGGGGCTGTGGGCAGACTGCTTAATTCAGATCTCAGCTCTGCTAGTTACCAGCTGTGCAACCTTGGGCAAGTATCTTACCCTCTCTGTGCCTCAGGTTCCTCATTTGGAAATGGGGATAGTAATAAACACTGCCCACCCGGTGGAGTTGTGATAATTAAATGAATTTATCCCTATAAGGTCCTGAGGGCAGTGCCTAAGAATTAAAGTATTAGCTTACACTATCTCTATAATTATGATTGTAATTCGCCCTTTCAAAGTACAGACGGGAAATGGAGGCCCTGAGAGAGGAAAGGTGGCCCAAGGTCACACAGCCAGTTAAAACAGAGTTGAGACTAGAACTCAGGTCTTCCGACTCCACCGACGCCTTCTGATTTGTGTCTGCTTTTGATTGGGACTGAAGGTCCCCATGGGGTGTCCTGGAGCAGCTAGAAGGGCTGAATGGTGGGTGACCGGTGTGCACCTGCTCTCTAATACCTGGGAGGACTGAGCAAGTGATATTAAAGACACCCAAAGGTGCCACGGGAATTCACAGGAGGGCAGGGTGGGCTTCCTGGAGGAAGGAACAGCAGGGGCAAACTCTCACCAGGACAGAGATGAATCTCAGCACGAGGGACGCAAACCCAAGGGGGCTTAGAAGATCAAAAGGGGTGCCTGTTCCCGCTTGGGAGCGCAGACAGGAAAGCTTCTTGGAATACGTGAAATTAAGTGGCTAAGTGGAGATCGACCAGGCAGAAAAAGATTTGTGGAGGGGTCGGGGGTGGAGTCCGGGGTAGGCAGTGAGCTTGGAAATCAGGTTGCCCTCTGACACTGAAGTTAATTAAAACACAAATAACAGATGAGATTTGCTGCCAAGCTCTCTGCACCTGGGAGCAGGGAGGACATGGTTCTGTCCCTCTTCCCTTGGGCAATGCCTTAATCTGGCACTGAACCAAAAACCGGTTGCCATCATTTGACTCTGACTCAGGGCGATCCCATGTGTGTCAGAGTAGAGCTGTGCTGCACAGGGTTTTCAATCGCTGATTTTTTAGAAGTAGATTGCCAGGACTGTCTTCTTCCGAGGCACCTCCGGGTGGACTCAAACCTCTAACCTATTGGTAAGCAACTGAGCACGTAACTGATTGCACCATCCAGGGACTCCAGTCTGGAACTGAAGGCTCCTGTTATCTGAGCGTCTCCTAGCTCTGCAGTCCATCCTCCCCCCGCCCGTCCCCGCCATCCCCACCAGTCCTGCTCCAGCTGCACCCAACTTCCCCTGTTCCTGGAGATACTGCCGCCCCTTCCTGTCTCAAGCCTTGGAGAAGTCTGCACTCACCACCTGGACTGCCCCTCTCTGCTCCGCCCTCCCCGCATCCTTTAGGACCTAGATTAGCTGCCCCTCCTCCAGAAAGCCTTCCCCTGGCTTCTACCTCGCTTCGTGCTTACAACATGCATCATACTGTCTTCTGAGGTCTGTCCTCCTGCTTAGTCTCCTGCTGCTGTAACAGGAATTCCACAGTAGGTGGCTTTAACAAACATCTTCTTAAAGTTCAGGAGGCTAGAAGTCCAAATTCAGGGCACTGGCTCTAGGGGAAGGCTTCTTCTCTCTGTAGGCCCTGGGGGAAGGTCCTTGTCTCTTTTCAGCTTCTGTTCCTCGTGGTGCAGTGGTTAAGCACTCGGCTGCCAACTGCAAGGTCTGCGGTTCGAACCCACCAGCCGCTCTGCAGGGAGAAAGATGTGGCAGTCTGCTTCCATAGAGATCACAGCCTTGGAAACCCTACGGGCCAGCTCTACTCTGTCCTATAGGGTGGCTATGGGTCAGAGTTGACTCCACGGCCAAGGATGTTAAAATTTTGTTCCTGGGTTCCTTGGATCTTCACGTAGCATGGATCATCCCCCTGTGCTTCCTTCAGTGTACCTAACCTGGTCTTTTTATGTCTCAGAAGTGATTGGTTCAAAACACACCCTACACTGATATGGCCTTATTAACATTACGAAGAGAGTCCTATTCCCAAACAAAGTGCATCCACAGATATGTTGTTGGGTACCGTGCACTGGATTCTGACTCCCAGCCATCCCATATGGCAGAGCAGAACTGCCCCGTAGGGTTGCCAAGGCTGTAATCTTTATGGGAGCAGATTGCCAGGCCTTCCTCCCATTGAGCCACTCGTGGGCTGACCTTTTGGTTAGCAGCCGAGTGTCTTAACTATCGCGCCATCAGGGCTCCTTTTCCACAGGTATGTTGTTGTTTTTTGCCGTCGAGTCAATTCTGACTCATAGCAACCCTATAGGACAGTGTACAACCGCCCCATATGGTTGGGATTTACAACATATATTTTGCGGGTACACAATTCAATCCATAACACCCCCCATACAATCTTGGCTTTTCGGGGACCAGGTCTGGTTACTGCCTTTATCCCCAGGGCCTGGTACACAGTAAGTGCTCCAGAAAGGTCAGTCGATAGAAGGAATGCCCAAGACACCATCTGTGAAAACAATGTCCAAGTATGAAGTCCTGACCCACTGCAGGGGTTTGGTCGGCTCTGCTCCCCTAACTCTGGCTCTCTTCATCCCTCGGCCAGGGACGTGGGGAGTCCAGATGGGGAAACGACACATGACTCCCAGATCACGCAGGAGGCCGTCCCCAAGTCTCTAGCGACCTCAGAGCCTTCGTACGCATCTGTGAACCGGGGGCCTCCCCTGGACAGGGCTGAGGTGTATTCCAGCAAGCTCCAGGACTGAGCCGAGCCCCCCACCTCAGGGAAGCAGTCCCCACCAGCCTGCTGAGCGTTCATGCACTCACTTGACCTACAGTGTCGTTCGGTGGCAGGAAAACGTTCAATAAAATCTTCCCAGAGATTTTGAGTTTAATAAACTTTACAGAACTGATGAGTGATTAGACAAATGAATAACTGAGATGACGTCATATGGAGGGGCTGAACTGTTTCTGTGGAGGACGGGGTTGTTGTTAGCTGCCAACGAGTCAGCCCCAACTCATGGCCACTCCATGCACAAGAGAACGAAACACTGCCCCATCCTGTGCCATCCCTGTGATCAGCTGTGGATTGGACCATTGTGATGCATAAGGTTTTCATTGGCTGATTTCTGGACATAGATCACCAGGCCTTTCTTCCTAGGCTGTCTTAGTTTGGAACTTCTGCTGAAACCTGCTCAGTATCATAGCAACACACAGGCCTCCACCGACAGAGAGGTGGTAGGTGTGCATGAGCTGCACTGGCCGGAATCGAATCCAGGTCTCCCAGGTAGAAGGTGAGAATTCTACCACTGAGCCACCACTGCCCTGGGGTGGGGCAACAGGGTGAGGGCTCTGCTGGAGACTTGTCCTGTGGCCTTGAAGGGTTACCACTTTCTCTCTGGGGCTCTGCTTCTTCCTCTGCAAAATGAGCTGGTGGAAGTGGTCAATTTCCAAGGCCATGCATGCCTGGGTTCCTTCTCAGCTTTCCCTGGGGACCCCTTGGGCTGGCTGGGACACAGAGATGACCTGGCCCCACCAGCCCTATGGGCTCCTGGTCCAGCAGCAAGATGAGGGACACCTGGGGCAGACACAACACACTATGAGATGAACTCCACTCATGTCGGAATACAACAGTCGCTGTGTAGAGGGTATCCTGTTTATTCTGTGGATCTGGGTACCCCTCGGCTTGTATCTAGAGACCCCCCAGAGGTATCCTTCCGCCCGTTTGAAAAGCGGGACTTCTAGGTGACCTGAGCTCCCTCTGCTAACAGCAGTTGCCCCATAGTGGACAAGTCGGTCAGCAGCCACCTGGATCCCAGTCCTGCCCTCTTTCCACTGGCCTGGTTCATCAAGGCCCATCCAAAAACCCATTGCTGTGGAGTTGATTCCGACTCATAGCGACCCAATAGAACAGAGTAGAACTGCTGCATAGGGTTTCCAAGGCTGTAAATCTTTACGGAAGCAGGTTGCCACAGCTTTCTCCGGTGGAGAAGCTGGTGGGTTTGAACCACTGACCTTTTGTTTAGCAGCTGAGCAATTTAACCGTTGCACCACCACTGCTCCCAGGAAACTGAAACTCCCAGCTAAGGAGCCACCTTAGCAAGAGCTCCTGAAGCAAAAGCTAAGAAACCAAACCGACTGATCCCAGGGGAGCAAACACTTTCCAGGCCACAAGTGAGCGATCAAATGGATAACCACCCCACCCATCTGCGAGGCAGGACTCAGCTTCCTTGGTGACGAGTCTCCAGTCTCCCTAGAGAGTATCGGTCCCCTCTCTGTGCCCAGTAAGACTCTGTTGGGAGAGACGTCTGGTCTCGTGGGTAAAGCTCAGGCTCTCTGGGGTTGAACCGTATTTTACACAAATGATGGTTGTCTTCTATGTTTGTTTGCCAACTGTTCCTTCCCTCCACAAGTTATTTTTGTAAACGCTGCTATGCTAATGTTTTTTACAGCAACATGTAAAAAGAAAATTGGCATAGTGGCACTTACGAAAATACCTCATAGGAAGGCAGAGCGGTTGACAAACATGGAAGGTGTGTGCTACTGGTGTAAAAATATGGTAGTCTTACTGACCTACCAGCCAAGACACCTTTGGGACCGCTTCTCGTCTTGGAGCCTCAGTTTCCTCATTTATAACATAGTATCTTAGTTCCCTAGTGCTGTGTCACAGAAATACCACAAGGGGATGGCTTTAAAGAACAGGAATTTATTTTCTCACACTTCAGGAGGCTAGAAGTCCACATTCAGGGCATGGCCCTGAGGGAAGACTCTGTTGGCTCTGGTGGTGACCCTTGTCTCTTTTAGCTTCTGTTCCACGTGGCATCTATCTTCCCTGGTTTGTGTTTGCTTCTGTGTCTAACCTGCTCCTTACATCACTCAAAAGGGATTAGGTTTAGGACACACTTTATACTGATAATGGTTCCATTAATATAACAAAGAAAACCCTGTTCCCAAGTGGGATTATATCCATGGGAATAGGGGTCAGAACTCCAACACACGTGGTTGTTGTTAGGTGCCCTAGAGTCAGTTGATTCCGACTCATAGCCACCCCATGTGACAGAGCAGAACTGCCCCACAGGGTTTTCTAGGGTTTTTGGTTTTAATCTTTATGGGAGGGAGCCGTGGTGGCACAGTGGTTAAGCACCGTGTGGCTAACCGAAAGGTCGACTGTTTGAACTCAGCAGGCGCTGTGAGGGAGAAAGATGTAGCAGTCTGCTTTCACAGAGATTTACAGCCTTGGAAACCCTATGGGCTTGCAAGGAGTCAGAATTGACTCTATGGCAGTGGGTTTGGCTTTTTGGTTTAGGGGTATAGTGGCTAAGTGCTTGGCTGCTAACTGAAAGGTCGGTGGTTTGCGCCTACCAGCTGCTCCTCAGGAGAAAAATGTGGCAGTCTGCTTCCGGAAAGATTATGGAAAAGCCTATGGGGCAGTTCTACTATGACTATGGGGTTACTATGAGTGGGAATCGACCTGCCCGGCGATGGGTTGGTTTTGTTTGGTATGCACTTCCTGCTTCAGAGGAGAGAGTGGGTGCTGGGCAGGTGCCTGTTGGGCATTTTCACGGCCAGCAAGGGGGTGTAGCCTGGTGTCCGTGAGGGAGAGGTGAGGGAGCTGAGGCCAGAGGTGGGAGGCCCTGAAGGTCACTCTCAGGAAGCTGGGGTTTACCTGGGCAGGTAGGGAAGCCACTGAGCCGTTTTACATAGGGAACGACCTGCTGATTTGGGTGTTGGAAGCCCACTCTGCTGCTTTGTGGAGGATGGATTTGAGTCAGGGAGACCACTGGGGAGACTGGATCAAGAAAGATACAGGATATTCTGGGAACTTGTTATGAGGCAGTGGTGGGTCAGTGGTAGAATTCTCGCCTTCTATGTGTGAGACTTGACGGCACCTATCAACAACAACAGCAGCATGTGGGAGGACCTGGGTTTGATGCCCTGCCAATGCACCTCACGCGTGGCTACCACCTGTCAGTGGAGGGGAGGCTTTTGTGTCGCTATGATGTGAACAGGTTTCAATGGAGCTTCTAGACTAAGACAGACTAGGAAGAAAGGCCTGGTGATCTACGTCTGAAAAATCAATGAAAACCCTGTGGATCACAACAGTCCAATCTGAAACCAATCGTGGGGATGGAACAGGACTCGTAGCATTTCATTCCCCTGTGCGTGGGGTTGCCAGGAGTCAGGAGCTGACCTGAGGGTGGCTAACGACAATTTAAGGTATATATTTAACGAATTTTTACATATGTATGTATGTTGTTGCTGTTAGGTGCCATCAAGTAGGTTCCGACTCATAGTGGCCTATGTACAACAGAACGAAACACTGCCAGGTCCTGCGCCATCCTCACCATCGTTACGCTTGAGCCCATTGTTGCAGCCACTGTGTCAGTCCATCTCATTGAGGGTCTTCCTCTTTTTCACTGACCCTCTACTTTATCAGCATGATGACCTTCTCCAGCGACTGGTTCCTCCTGGTAACATGTCCAAAGTACACAAGAAGAAGATGCTTCTAAGGGAGCATTCTGACTGTACTTCTTCCAAGACAGATTTGTTGCTTCTTCTGCCAGTCCATGGGAAACCCTGGTGGTGTAGTGGTTAAGGGCTACAGCTGCTAACCAAGAGATCGGCAGTTTGAATCCACCAGGCGCTCCTTGGAAACTCTATGGGGCAGTTCTGCTCTGCCCTATAGGGTCACTATGAGTCAGAATCGACTCCATGGCAAGGGGTTTGGTTTATTTCGGATTCTGGCAGTCCACGGTATAGTCAATATTCTTCGCCAATACCACGATGCTCCCCATGAAACCAACACTATCAAGGTACACATCTATCTCCCCCAAGAGTCTACCCCAATGTTTCCTGGTGCTTCTTTGTAATACCTCCGTCCTGTCCCTTGCAACCTCTACTCTCAATGATCTGTGTTCTGTCACTTAAGAGTAATTTGCACATTCTAGAGTTTTCCCTAAGTGGTTCTTTGTTGTGTGGCTTTTTTCACTCAGCAGAATTACTTTGAGACTCATGCATGTTCTTACACGCATGCGTATTTTGTTCCTTTTTCTTGCTGAGTGGTATTCCATTGTATGAATATAGCATGGTTTGTTGCTCCATCATTCACCTGTTGGTGGATATTTGGGTTGTTTTCAGGTTCGGGGTGTTACAAATAAAGTTGTTATGAACCTATGTACAAGTCTCAGTATGGACATACGCTTCCGGTTGTCTTGGGTGAATACCTAGGTGTGGAACAGGGGGTGTGTATTCATTTCTTAGAGCTGATGTAACAAATATCTACAAACTGGGTGGTCAAACAACAGAAATTTATTGTCCCATGGTTCTGGAGGCCAAAGGTCTGAACTCAAGGTGTCAGCATATGGAGTCCTACCTGCAGCCAGACAGCCCTTGGCCCCAATTCCAAGCAGACCCCCACTGTGAGTCCTCTGAGTCTGTTTTTCAGTCTGGGAAAGAGGAATAATAACACTCACTGCCTAGGGTGGCTGTGGGATGCATAAGGTTTCCAGGGCTACCTCATCTTTCTCCCACAGGGCAGGTGGTGCGTTCAAACAGCTGACCCTTCAGTTAGCAGCCAAGTGCTTAACCACTGTGGCACCAGGGCCCCTTGTGTTACAGAGCAGACCTGCTCTCTAGGGTTTTCCTGGCTGTAATCTCGATGGCAGTGGATCACTAGGCCTTTCTTCAGCGCTGGGTGGGTTTGAACTGCCAATTAGGTCAGCAGTCGAGCACAAACTGTTTGTGCCATAGTACGAAAACCCAAAACCCACTGCCGTCACATCGATTCTGACTCATAGCGACCCTATGGGACAGAGTAGAACTGCCCCATACGGTTTCCAGGGAGTGCCTGGTAGATTCGAACTGCCAACCTTATGGTTAGCAGGCATAGCTCTTAACCACTACGCCACCAGGGTTTCCTGCACATAGTAGGTGCTCAATAAATAGTGGTGTATAACACACACACAACATGTACATCCCAAATACACTCACAGGGCAGCCCCTGTGGCCATCAAGAGTACCTGTGATGCCGAAATGAATCAGTCTGGCCCCTGTGCCTAGGGAGCCAGTATTGTTGTCTCAAGCACACCCATATTCACCCCTTTGACACATCCTGAGTAAGACAAGCTTACACTGGCCATGTGGAGGGTGGGACACAGACACTCACACCCTGCAGCATACAGCCATGTGTGACACACACATCCACACACAAACACCACGCTGGCCCCTTGCCAAGCTGCCACATCGTCCCCTTATCTACTCTGAGAATGGTCATGGTGGCCAGGTGGCAGCGCCTCACGCAGTAGTTTTCCATGACCAGAGAAAAGCTTCATCTCTCTGGGACATGGAGGTAGGGTGGAGTTTCTTCCTAAGTTGTCCCTTCCGTTGGCCTTGTTGCTTGTAAGACCACTCGGGAGAGTTTTTGGGTGGCCTCCAGTCTGTGCCTCGGATAGGGCTGAATTTGGCTGGCGGGTTACAGGTACGGTCTGCCCTGAGGGTCGGTTAGTCTGGCTGTGCCACCCTGGGCCTTAGGGGACACCCTCCTGCCCCCGCTTTGGCCTGGCCTCTGACAGTCCCCAGCCCCCAGCCCCCAGCACAGGAGCAGGCACTCATGAACCCATTTGTACTGCATTTCAATTGTGTGTCTGGGGAAGGGAGGTATGCAGTGGAGGTTAAATGTGTGGGCTGGGTACTACCTGGACAACCTGGAGGGTCCCTAGCTTGCCTGTCTGTTAAACTGGGACAATGAGGGTGCCTTCCTCACAGGGTTGTTCTGAGGGCTACATGAACCCACGCATACAAGGTGTGTAGGCAAGTGCCTGCCTGGCACCACACAGGAAGCCCACAGATGCCATATCCACCCCAGTTCACAGTGGTCCGGGCCCCCAAAAGTTTACAGGCTGCTGAAAAGCCCAAGATCAGTCTCCTTAGAAATGCCGGGCTTCCTTGTTGGGCTGGGGGATTGACAGCCAGTTTTAAAGCCAAGGAGAGAAGAAGTAATGATTAACTCCGGCTTGGGCAGGGCAGGTGATGGAGGAAGGCTGGGAAGAGGAAGTGGCTTTGAGCTGATGTGGTCACGTTCAGGGAAGGAGCTCACCTGAGTAATACGATCACGCACCCGGTGCGCGTCCCTGTTCCAAACCCATATATGAGAGCTCTCAGTCCTCTCGGCCAGCTCGAGAGGCGGGTACTAGTGTCACCCCGTTTTACCGTCGCAGAACCTGGGTCACAGGTGAGAGCTCACAGCACCTCACGTGGGAGACCCGGATGCGAAACCGAGCTGGCCGGGTCAGCCTCCTGGGAAGCGGTATTTCCTGAGCAGGGGAGAGCGAGAGGAACACCGACTGCGCGGAGAGTCAGGCGGCACGAGCCTCTGAGCCCCGGCCGCGTGCCCTGGCCCGTCCTAGCTCTCGGGACCCAGGGCTGAACGAGGCGGACCAGCGCCGGCTCTCACCTCCACCCCCGTGGGAGAAAGACGACAGCAGGTGTGCGCGATTTCGGGTACTACCCAGCACTGTGTGCGCAGAGGGAAAGCTCGGGGAGCGCGCGCGCGGGGAGGACGGCTGCTTTCGGGGGTCGGGGCCTCGGCAAGCAGGACGTGCCTGGGGACCCGGGACCCCCGCTTGGAAGACCGAGGCTGTGCGTGAGCGTGCTGCAGGACCTGGCCGCTGCTCTCCGCAGACCAGGAGCCTGGGCCGCCGCGGCGCGCCCGGAGCAGGCTGGGCTGGGGCGCCGGTTCCAAGGCGCGAGCTCCGGCCGCGCCCCACTGCGCCTGCGCAGCACCCGCGGGGCGGGGCCTCCAGGGGGCGTGGTCCGGGCGGAGGGGCGGGACGCGCGTCCTGGCCCCGCCCTTCGTCCGCGTCCGGCGTCTGGCGGGAGCGGGCCGTTAGTTTCCGGGCGGAACCTTCGCGCGGCGAGCGCGGGCGCGTGGGGGAAGGCCGAGGGCGCGCCGCAGCCGGCTAACGTGGGCGTCGCGGCTGCAGACGGCGCGGCGTCCGGCTCGGCTCGGCCCGGGTGCGCGCGCAGCATCTCCCCGCAGGCCGCCCGCCCCGCCCCGCCCCGCCCCGCGCCAGACCGGGAGACGGAGACCGAGACGGCGTCGGCGGCCGAGGAGACGGCGGAGGGGACGGCGGGCGCGCGAGCTCAGACCCGCGTCTCGGCGGCGCCGCAGGTGAGGGCTCGGCTCGGGGGCGGCCCGGGGTCCCCGCACCGCCAGACCTCAGGACCCCGAGACCCTAGGAGCCACCCCGGTCCCCTCAGGGCCCCGGACACTCGGGATGTCGGGCCACCTCAGGGCCCCGACGCCCCTCGGCTCCCGAGACCCCCTCTCAACATTCCCCCGGGAACCCAGCCTCGGAGACCCCCTGAGGACCCGCGCAGCCCCTGCAGGACCTCTGGCCCCGAGACCCCCTGAGGACCCGCCCCTACAGGACCCCTGGCCCCGAGACCCCCTGAGGACCCGCCCCTACAGGACCCCTGGCCCCGAGACCCCCTGAGGACCCAGCCCCTGCAGGACCCTTGTTCCCTGAGAACCCTTGAGGATCCTCGCAGCCCCTTCAGGACCCCTGGCCCCGAGACCCCCCGAGGACCCGCCCCTACAGGACCCCTGGCCTGGAGAACCCCTGAGGACCCGCCCTTACAGGACCCCTGGCCCCGAGACTCCCTGAGGACCCGCCCCTACAGGACCCCTGGCCCCGAGACCCCCTGAGGACCCACCCCTACAGGACCCCTGGCCCCGAGACTCCCTGAGGACCCGCCCCTACAGGACCCCTGGCCCCGAGACCCCCTGAGGACCCACCCCTACAGGACCCCTGGCCCCGAGACTCCCTGAGGACCCGCCCCTACAGGACCCCTGGCCCCGAGACCCCCTGAGGACCCACCCCTACAGGACCCCTGGCCCCGAGACCCCCTGAGGACCCGCCCCTACAGGACCCCTGGCCCCGAGACCCCCTGAGGACCCACCCCTACAGGACCCCTGGCCCCGAGACTCCCTGAGGACCCGCCCCTACAGGACCCCTGGCCCCGAGACCCCCTGAGGACCTGCCCCTATAGGACCCCTGTTCCCTGAGAAACCCTGAGGACCCGCCTAGACCCTACAGGACCCCTGGCCCCGGAACCCCTCAGGATCCGCCCCAGCCCCGTCTTAGGACCCCTGGGCCCTGAGAACCTCTCAGGATCCCCCCCCCCATTCCCATTCAGGACCCCTGGCGCCTGAGACCAACCTTTGGCCGCTGTCGGGCCCCAATTGCCCTCAGGGCCCAGTGGCCCAAACATCTTTCAAGATTTTCCCCTGGACTCTGAGACTCCCTGAGGACCTCTGCCTCCTCAGGACCTTGTGACCCCTCAAGACTCTTGATTCTCGAAACCCTCAGGATTCCCTTAGGGCTGTTCAAGATCCCTCCCCACCCCCACCCTGTTCCCAGACGTCTTCAGAATCCCCGTGACCCCTGAGACCTCCTCTCTCTCCTCCAGGGACCCTGGCTCCGTAGACTCCTCTACCTTTCCTGGGTCCCATTGCTGCTTAGCTCCCAGGAGATCCTGGGACTCCACACTCCACACCACCCATCAGCTTCTTGGTTCTGCCTCTACCACCCACCCTGAGGTGTTCACAGCCGTCTTTTGGCCCCTTCTCCACCTAGGGCAGGGTTTCTCAACTTGAGGTCCGTGGACTTGTGGGGTATCTGTGAAAGTATTCCTGGGGTTTGTGAATTCTTAATGATGATACAAAAGAAGTAGATGCCTGGGATGGGTCACCCGATGGCCACTTTATAGCCAAGCACAGGGTGTGTTTACTGTGGCCTTGAAGCCAAAGAAGGTACAATGTTTAAGGTACAATGCTCTTTGGTGAGGCTCCTGTGGCCCTAGGGAAACAGTCTAGAGAGGGAGCGAACGGAAGATTCTGGTGGAGTGCAGGGAGGCAGAACTAAGCAGCTGGAAGGATTAGGGCAAAACAGGATGCTTTTTAATTTCGTTATTCATGGAGCTAACAGCTTTTTGAATGCCTGACAGGTCCAGGCATTGGCACTGGAGGTAGAGATGACACAGTCCCTGCTTGCAGGGCCTCGCCGGAGGGGCGGTTAGACAAGTACGTAGTGATGATAACAGTACAGTCGCATTGAACTTAGCTAGGTAGGGGTCAGAGTCATAGGAAGGGTAGTGTTAGGGAGGGCTTCTAGGAGGGGAGGAGGTGACAGGTGACAGGTGAGCTGATTCTCGAAGTTTGAGGCTGAGGAGAGGTTTGCCAGGGTTAATCCAGGTGAAGGGGAGAGGATGTGAAAAGTAGGAGGCACACCAGATTGTGGAAGCCGTGAAGTGTGGCCGGGGCTTAGATTCATCCTAGAGATGTATTGCCTCTCAGTCAAAGTCAAATGCAACTTTCTGAGGTTGCTATTGGAGGGCACCTTCAGTGGGGAGATCCCAGCCTGCACCCTGAGGCCTGTCCTGCCTTGGCACTCTCTGGGATTACTGCTTCTACCCCAGGCCCTGAGTGTGGGATGACCCAGCCGAGACTGAGGGCAAGTGGGAACTGGCCAGTGGACAGGAATGAGGGCAGTGTGCCACAGAGGAGACGAGAAGGGAGGAACTGGGGGGCTCTGCAGAGCACAGGGCATGAGAGGGGGAGGGCAAGAAGGGCTAATGAGGGCCAAGGCCTGGACACCAGCTTCTGAACCAAGTGGAGGGCGTGGGACTTGGTGGGAGTGGGGGGCCACTGAAGGTTTAAAGAAAGGAGTAAACGTGGTGTGTGAGGTCTTGAACACTCGCTCCGGCTATAGTGGGGGAATCGTTTGGAGGAAGCAAGACGATGGGCGTGATGGAGGTGACCGGGACCAAGATAGTGGCAGTAGGGGCCGTGACTTCCTCAAGCTTCTTAAAGTCTAGACTCCAAAGACGGGTGTTCAGCGCTTCCCTGTCCGAGCCTACAGTTTTCTGTCTGGGGATTGACTGACTTTGGGAAGTTCTTACTCCCTTTAGGTGAGGTCACATCCTTTGCCCCACAGGACACAGGGCCCACCTTAGAGCTTCAGCGGGGTGTGAGCCTAACATCCACACAGGAGATGCCCTTGCTGCACAGTGGGCAGAAGGGGGCTGGTTCTCAGAGACGGGACAAGAGCACCAACGTTTGATGCTGGCCTCGGTGTCCTGAGGAAATGGAAAGCCGGTGAAGCGGAGCAGACAAGTTGAGATGCTTTGCATCAGAGATGCCGCTCTGGCGATAGTGAGGGCTTAGAGGGGCTGACCCCCGAAGCAGGATGGTGTTCAGTAGTCCAGACAAGAAGTCGTGAGGGCTTTAAGGCGGTGGCAGATGGTATGGACTAGAGGGGGATTTAGGAAGGAAAATCAGCGGGACTTTGGTTTGTGAAAGTCTGGACTTGGGTGAGGGAGAGGGCGACCCACGGACAGCCCAGTACAGTAGAGCTTGATGACGATGCAGCTGTGGTGTGCGTGTGCCGTCCGTTACGGCAGCCACGCATGGCTGCAGAGCGCTTCAAGTGCGACTCGTGTGACTGAGGAGCTGAGTTTTCCGTATTAACTAATTAAAGCCAGCACACACACAGGTGTGGTGGGCAGCACGCTCTTCCAGGCTGGGTTCTTCTAAGTGTTATCCCGGTCAAGCTCCCAACAACCGTGTGAGGTGTAGGTGTTATTTCTGTTTTACAGCTGAAGGAAATGGAGGCTCAGAGAGGGCAAGCAACGTGCTCAGGTATTAAGTAGTACAACTAGAACCTGAACTTCTGAGTTAAAGTTAGAAGTTCCTGATAACTTACACATAGGTTCAAAGTTACCTGAAACCAAAAGCCAGACCCATTGCCGTCGAGTGACCCTGTAGGACAGAGTAGAACTGTCTCAGAAGGTTTCCAAGGAGCAGCTGGCGCATGAGCTCTTAACCACTGCGCCACTAGGGCTTTGAAAGTTACCTCAGAGTTAGGTTTAACTTCTCAGGCTGGGCTCTTTCTACTCCACCCTGCTTTCTTCCCCCACAGAACCTGAAGCTTCTTCACGCTGGGGAATGAAGTCGTCTGGAGTCCAGCATTGTTTGCCCCTGTTGAGGCCTCCGTATCTGTTCGTGCCAGAGTTAACTGGGGCAGTTGTGTGATAAGCAAGCGTAGGCTAAACAGAACACCGTTTTTAGGTTGTTTTGCCCAAAGCTGCTTCCTGCTTCTGGTACCTTCCTAACGGTAGCTGTTGCTCTTCGTAGCATTTCTAGAGACTTAATGGAGAAAGAAAGCAGGTGAAGCTGCCGATCGACTAAACTGGTGGCTCGTGAGTTGGGAAGAGTTGGCGGTGAAGGGGTATAAATGAGCACCTGAGACGCAGCTTTGGAATCACTGCAGACCGGGCCGTGCCTGTGTGGTGGGAGGGTGTGGGCCATGAGCCAGGAGTTAGTGTAGCTGCCTCTGATGCCGTGGGCACCTTGCCCAAGGCACTTTGCTTCTCAGGGTCTCAGTTTTCACATCTATAAAGTGAGGGTGCTTGCCATTGCATGATCTTTAAGGTCCCCCAGCTCTAAAACTCTGTAAGTTTAAGCTCCATCAGAGGTGTGCATTCCAGACATCTGCTCCTCTTGGGATGGGTGGGTACTGGTGGTCAGCATGTTCTGGTCTCCATTTTGGGGTCTTTCACTGTTACTGGCTCATCACTAAGTGCTGTCTCCTTGAGTTATGTGACATGTCACATCTGTTGGACACACATTAAACAGTGAAAGCCTTAATGGGTGGCAGGATTCCCAGTAAAATATCAGGTGTGCTTGCCATTCTGAGCAGCATTGAAGTTAGGAAGAAAGGCCCAAGGCTGCATACCAGGGACGTTGGGCTCGGTGGCAGGCCTTGGCCAGGTGCCTTGCCCTCTGGGTGGAAAATGAGGGATAGTAATAGTATCCGCTTACAGGGTTGTTGAGAGAATTCGATGAAATATCGCATGTAGGGTGCCTAGCACTTTTCCTGGAATATGGTAAGGGCTCAAAAAGTAGCAGTAATGTTGCTTTTTGAACTAAATGTTTCCTTTAAGTTTGTTAGTGGTGGGTTTTGTTGTTTTCGTGGTTTGGGCAGCTCTGTTGGCACTGGTCATTTCGAGCATTGCAAAATAAGTGCCTTTTTTGTTGTGATTTTTTTCTGACTGATTGGTTAAGTAGCCTGTGTTCAAATGAAGGTTTTGCATCTCCTGTAAATGGAAGAAAACAATCCATTCTGAAGATCCCTTGCTTGTAACAGCCAAGGTTAGACTTTACCAGAACCTTGGTTAAACTGATAGGTACTTGTGGTGACTGCCTTGGAAAAGTGATGCTGAATTTAAAGCAGGGCTCCGTTCTGGTGGCTCCAACCCCCGCTGAGAATTTGCATTTCCACCCCAGATATACTGAATCAGAATCTACATTTTCTTTTATTTTTTATTATTTAGAATGTTTATATTTATTGAAAGATCTGTTTTAGAGTAATTTAGACATAGTTTCTATCACATCAGTGTTGTAGATTCATAAAAAGAAAAATAGAAGCAAGATAAATTAAGGCACTCAGGCCTTCATGTTCTGAGTCCAGCTGCTCTAAACCACTTTTTGTCCACGTTTTCCCAGACAGTATTATCTTCTGTGCCGTGAGAGCGTAGATGACGCGGTATTTCTTTAGAAAATGCTCCGTGGTGCTGTTCTGCTCAGTCAGCAGGAACTTGCTGACAAGTTGATGTTTGATGCCTTATCAACAGTCTTGCTCCATGCAGCAGAAAGCAACAACAGCCACCTGGTTGCCTTGAATTTTTTTTCATCTTTTCCTGATCTCATCCCCTCACTAGAGGACCTGAGTCTGTCTTTTTTTTTTTTTTTTTTAATTTTGTTGTTGTTATTGAGAATATACACTGCAGAACATACACCAATTCGACATGTACAGTTCGGTGACATTGATTAAATTCTCAGAGTTGTGCAGCCATTCTCACCCTCCTTTTGAGTTGTTCCTCCACCAGTAACATAAACTCATTGTCCCCTAAGGTTCCCGTTTAATCTTTCCAGTTGCTCTTGACAATTTGATCCCATATGCAGTAGTCCCCCCCTTATCCATGGTCCCACTTTCTGTGGTTGCAGTTACCTGTGGTCAACCTCAGTCTGAAAATATTAAATGGAAAATTCCAGAAACAAACAATTCATGAGTTTTAAATTGCGAGCTGTTCTGGGTAGCGTGCTGAATCTTGAATCTTGCATTGGACTGCTCCGTCCTGCTGAGAGGTTAATCATCCCTTAGTCCCTTGTGTCCACGCTGTACGCTACCCGCTCCTCAGTCACTTAGTAGCCATCTCGGTTATCAGATGAACTCTCCAAATATTGCAATGCTGGTGTTATTTTACCTAATAATTGTTCTGTTTCATTATAAGTTCTTGTTGTTAACCTCTTACTGTATCTAATTTATCAATTAATCATAGCTATGTACGTATAGGAAAAAACATAGTCTATGTAGAGCCTGGTACTGTCCACAGTTTCAGATATCCACTGGTGGTCCTAGAACATATCTCCCGCAGATAAGGGAGAACTACTGTAGATAGTTCTTAGAAGAGCGTAATGTCCGTGGCAGATGTTTTTTACTTGTTCAGCTAAACTATTGTTTGGTTTTAAGAAGACTTCAGGAAATACTTTTGGTTTAAGATTTAAAGATTATCTCAGGACAATAGTTTTGGGGGTTCATCCAGCCTCTGTGGCTCCAGGAAGTCTGGAGTCTATGAGACTTTGAAATTCTGTCCTGCATTTTCCCCTTTTGATCAAGGATTCTTCTTTAGAATCCTTGAACAAAATGTTCAGTAATGGTAGCCGGGCACCATCCCGTTCTCCTGGTCTCGTGGCAAAGGAGGCAGTTGTTCGTGGAGGCAATCAGCCACACGTTCCATTTTCTGCTCTTATTCCTGATCCCTTCCTCTGTTGTTCCAGGCATATAGAGACCAGTTGTTGTGCCTTGGATGGCCACCTGTACAGGCTTTTAAGACCCCAGGTACTACCTAGTGAACTAGGAGGTAGAACAGAAGCACTAAACATGATATCAGGCTAATTAACTAGGATGTCCCATGAAACCACAACCCAGAAGCTGAGTAATTTTAACTAGAGTTTTTGTGGTTGTTAGGTGCTGTTGAGTCAGTTCCGACTCATAGTGACCCCATGCACAAGAGAACGAAACACTGCCAGGTCCTACACCATCCTTACAATTGTTGTTATGCTTGAGCTCACTGTTGCAGCCACTGTGTCAATCCGCCTCGTTGAGGGTCTTCCTCTTTTCCGCTGACCCTGTACTCTGCCAAGCATGATGTCCTTCTTCAGGGACTGATCCCTCCTGACAACATGTCCAAAGTATGTAAGATGCAGTCTCGCCATCCTTGCTTCTAAGGAGCATTCTGGTTGTACTTCTAAGACAAATTTGTTCGTTCTTTTGGCAGTCCACGGTATATTCAGTATCCTTCGCCAACACCACAATTCAAAGGCGTCAGTTCTTCTTCGGTCTTCCTTATTCATTGTCCAGCTTTCACATGCATATGATGCGATTGAAAATACCATGGCTTGGGTCAGGCGCACCTTAGTCTTCAAGGTGGCATCTTTGCTCTTCAGCATTTTGAAGAGGTCCTTTGCAGCAGATTTACCCAATGCAATGTGTCTTTTGATTTCTTGACTGCTCCTTCTACAGCTTTCGATTATGGATCCAAGTAAAATGAAATCCTTGACAACTTCAATCTTTTCTCCGTTTATCAGGATGTTGCTTATTGATCCAGTTGTGAGAATTTTTGTTTTCTTTATGTTGAGGTGCAATCCATACTGAAGGCCACTGTCTTTGATTTTCATTAGATCACCTTTAATAGTTACTACTCTTGTCAAAGACTTTTTCCTTCTCTCCCCCTCAAAGCTTATGGGCACTCTGTTACTTGTTAATCCACTCTTTTTGTTTTTTTCGCTTCACAGTCTCTTCCTCCTGTCCCACCCCCGTGCTCTTCATTGCAATGAGTGGTGGTCATGGGTGTTTGAGACTGCAGCGACCAAGACGCCAGCCAGTTCCCTGCTCACAGGGTGGGCTCAGTGGGTTGCTCCTGAGTTCCAGTCACCTGCTGCTTGGTGGGCTAACCAGCCCAGGTAGCCTCGCTCAGGTGCTGCTGTCAACCAGTGTGCCTGGCTCGCCACCACGTGGCCTTCATCCTCCCAGGAGGTGAGATAGGGCTTTACAAGGCCAAGTTCCGAGAAGCAGCTCCGGTATCAAAGTGTTTTATCAAACTCTTTCTTGCTTCACGTTTGTCCATATCTGGTTGGCCAAAGAGTTCTCATGACCAAGCCTCAAGTCTGTGTGTGAGGAGACTGTGTGGACAGCAGGAGGCATGGGGGCAGGTGGGTCATTAACAGTCTACCCTGTGAGGGAGGGCTTTTTGTGCCACCTGTAAATGACAAGTTCAGTTTTTGTAGTTTATTGTGTTTTGCATTGGCCTCGGTTTGAGGAACCCTTTTTAGTGCCGGGAATTCAAATAAGGCAGTCTCAAACGACTCTGTGTGTAGTTCATAAAGTCCTGGTGATCTCAGCTTCTAAGCAGGAAACACCCTCTTCAGACTGTATTTGTGGCTTCAGATACAGAAGGTAGGAACTGCTTACAGGCACCTGCCTTGGGGCCTGATGCTGCTTGCAGAAAACGCTGGTAAGTGCTGGGGAAACATGGCTTGCTAGGATGATCTGGCTCTGGGCCTGCACCCTGGTGACAAGGCAGTCACCAAGGAAACCAAAGATACAGCTTCTAAAAGGCCCCTCAAAGGCTTTGTTGCTGCCGTCTGGAATCAGCCCAGCTTGGGAGCATGTGCTGGAGATGGAAGTAGAAAGCAAGAAGGAACTTCCGGGACGAGGGTGGCAGTTGTTTTTGAAATTCTTACTTGGGCCTTGTTTCAGAACAAGGGGAGGTTTGGAGTAATTTTGAGGTTATTGTGAGATTTGGCTCTGATGTGGATGCTGCCGAGAGAACAGGAAATGAAATCTTGGTGTTTTAAACATGTGGTGGGAGAGTGAGCTGCAAATGTCTAAATATGGCCAACTCTGCAGGTCTTCATTGCAGGGCGAGTGTGCTGAGTTGGGATAGAATTGGTTACTTCCCACGCTGGCTCCTTTGATCCTTAAAGGTACATGGTGCACATCTGCCCGTCGAGGTGGGGACCTGGGTGGTTCTACTGGAGTCCTGGCCAAGGGGTCAGTGCCACACCTTCATTGAGCCCTGGATGAGGAAGAGGCCCTTGGTTTTGGGCACTCAAACCAGCAGCCGGCCACCCCCGATCCCAAGATCCCACCTGCTTTGTAAGTGTTCGGACCCATAGTGAGAACTTGTTCTTTTGAGAAACTTTGAAATCTCCCAGTTCAGGAGGACCCAGATGCCGCCGGCAAGAGTTCTAGTCACAATTTTTTGCAGGTGTGTAAGTGCAGTACTGGGTTTGGGTAAGTGCAGTGTTTAGGTTGTGACTTTGTAACTAGAATCCTTGGTGTGTGGAGAATCAAAAGCAGCGGAGCAACGATGGAAAGAGCTAGGGAGAGATTTTGAAAGTTCTGGGCTTGGGCTATCTCAACAGCCATTGGCTGACCGGTGGCTGTTTAAAAAAGTAATCTGAAATGTTGTACGGAAGGCTGAGATGAGCGGCTCCTTCCTACAGGCAGGAGAACAGCTGTTTTGATATATAGCAGCGTGGGTGGTTCTGGAAGTCAGGGGTGGGGGCGTTGGATTAGTCTGCTGATGAGTGTCTCAGTAACCTGTCATACAGGTTTGGACAGGAGCGGGCTCTGGGTTCCCCTCTGCGGTGGGGGGCTCGGAGAGGAAGTGGGGGGACAGTCCCATTGACAGCTGGAGCCCAAGCTGAGTGAACCGAGTGAACTGGCAGTTAGAACTCCCACAGGACCTTTCATGAGTGCCCCCCCTCCACCAGCTTACAGAACCATGTCTGTTAGCGAGAGTTACTGTTTGATAGTTGGTAGAACTGAGGGCTGCTGTAAAAACGGCATGAGGTGGCATCTGACCTCCTCTAACCCCACAAGGGGGCAGGAGAACTGGGATCAGCAGCACAAGGCTGACTCCCATGAGACAAAGGCCAGACAAGCTGCTTCTCTCTGCCATCTTTACTAACTTTGACACAAGTTGTTCCCCCCCTCAAGCACTCTGCTCCCCTGCTGGGTTTGATAATTCATTGCAGTGGCCACACAGAACTCACAGACCACACTCACCATCAAGGGGTTTATTAGAGAAGTAACAGAATTCGGGCTCAGGAACTCTCAGGATACAGTTCTTCCATCAGGACAGCCTCTTCCCAGCTGTGCTCGCAGGCATGCCTCTCCCTGGCCCTAAGTCTCTGCCCAAAGGCACCCCGCTTTCTCTTCTGTGGGCTGGGAAGCCCACCGTGCTGTCTCCTGCTGCTGGGTCTCTCCTTCCTTGGTGGTGGGCTCCCCCTCTCTGCTCTGGAATTGGCTCTCTTTTAAAGCAAAACTGACCAATTCCCTTGGTAGGCCATAGTTACCCTATCACATAATCACCTGGGTGGGAGTTAACAAGACCGTGGCTGGAAAGGCCACACACAAATCAGTCCACTACAGCTGGTGAATAGTTAGTCATTGAAACCCAGGGCTGGGGCCCAGGTTTGCTTCTGCTGGGACTTATACTACAGTCAAACCTTTGAAAGCTGGAACCTGTGTAAGGCGGAAACCTGCCAGAGAAGGAAAATACAAATATTTTACACTATACAGAGAGCTACAGAAAAGTGGTGACTACACCCTGTCAAAGGCGGAAAACTTGGGAGACCTGGAAAAGCAGGGCAGGCCCGTCCAGTTCTGGCTGTCACAGTTTTCACTGTATATAATGGGCAGCCTGTAATTTGTCGTTTTCCTTAGAAAATCTCTAGTAGATCCAGAAAACAGACAAACAGACTTCACTTGATGGTAGGTGACTGTGACTGTAACTCTGCACTAGAAAGGAGAATGGGAGGTGCAGCCCACGCCCACTCTGCCGGCCTCCCCTGGACAAGTTTCAGACACCTTTGGGCCTCATTTCCTCACCTGCGCACTGTAGTTTCTTAACACTTGGGGGAAGATCACAGACACCTTTGGGAGTTTGATGGAAGCGCTGAGCCCTTTCCCCAATGGGGGTGGGGGTTGCCCAGTGTACCTACATAAAGTTTGGTGTACGCCTTTAGGGGACAGGCTTCAGAATCCCACTTAGGACTGAAATTTCAGGGCTCTCATAGCCTGAGTAAGCCTTGTTTCCCTGCCCTGGAAAATCACTTTTGGTGACCTGATTCTAATTAGGAAGACAAAGGTGACCCCTGTGAACCAGTGGCTGCAGGCAGAGCTGGTGGGGACGTGTGCAGCAGGCCCCACACTCGGCTGGCACCTTTCCGGAGAGTAGTTTGGCAGTACATGCTGAGCTGTTTCACAGGACGTGGAGCCTGTAACTCAGCCATTCCGTTCCCCAGGATGCTCTTCTAAATAAATAATTTAAAAATATATAAAAAGCTTCACGCACCAAGGTGATTGTTAGATTGTTACCGCGAGACTGTCCTGCATTGGCATGTAGATAAGAATCCCATAAATGCAGCCGTACACTTAGATTTCTGAGTAGTTTTTAATAAAATAGGGGAATTGTGTTTGTTATAATATGTGAAAAAGGATGGATATGCTCTGTGATCTCAAATAATATTAAAAAAATGAAAATCTAGAGGAAAATACAGAAATGTTAACAAGTTATTGCTTGTAGATAGTAGGATTATGGGGTATTTAAACTTTTTCTGTTTTCTCGTCTGTGGTATTAGCTCTAGGTTAGGGAAGGATGTGATTCGGAAAAACTGTAGCATGTGGACATAGTTTGGCAGCGCAGATCTAGCTCGTTTCTGGCTGGATCCAGTGGTTTTTCTGTTTCTAGCTTTTTAGGGAAGTGCTGTTGTTTTCCAAAGTGGTTGTACCATTTTGTATTCCCACCAGCAGTGCATAGTTCCAGTCTCACTGCAGTCTCCAACATTTGTTATTTTCTATTTTTTTTTTTATTTTGTGCCAGTAATGCCAGGTGAGATGGTATCTCACTGTGGTTTTGAGTTGCATTTTCTCTAATGGATAGTGATCTCAAGCATTTCCTCACGTGTCTGTTGGCCGCTTGGATGTTTTCTTTGGTGAAGTGTCTGTTCATTTCCTTTGCCCATTTTTTAACTGAATTTTTTGTCTTTTTGTTGTAGGGGTGTTGGATTTTCCTGTAGATTTTAGAAAGTAGACCTCTGTCGAATTCGTAATAGCCAAAAATTTGTTCCTAGTTTGTAGATTCTCTTTTTAGTCTTTTGGTGAAGTCTTATTTTTAAAAATTTTTATTGTGCTTTAAGTGAAAGCTTACAATTCAAGTCCGTTTTTCGTATAAAAACTTATACACACATTGTTATGTGGCCCTAGTTGCCCCCCCTACAATGTGACAGCACACTCCTCCTCTCCACCCTGTATTTCCCATGTCCATTCACCCAGTTCCTGTCCCCCTCTGCCTTCTCATCTCGCCTCAGACAGGAGCTGCCCACTTAGTCTCTGCTGTGGTGAAGCCTTTTGATGAGCTTAAGTGTTTAATTTTTAGACGGTCCCAGTTACCTAGCTTATCTTCTGGAGTTTGTGTGTTGTTAGTTAGGGTTTGTATCCTGTAATGCCTTGTATTAGGGCCTCTAGCATTGAGACTATTTTTTCTTCTCTGATCTTTATAGTTTTTGGGTTTTTATTTAGGTCTTTGGTCCATTTTGAGTTGGTTTTTGTGTAAGCTGTGAGGTATAGGTCCTGTTTCATTTTTTTGCAGATGGACATCCAGTTTTGTTAAAAAGACTGCCTTTTCCCATCTGATGAACTTTGGGCCCTTGTTGAAGATCAGGTGACCAGAGGTGGATGGATTTACATGTGGGCTCTCAGTTCTGTTGCATTGGTCAGTGTATCTGTCGTTGTACAGGTAGCAGGCTGTCCTGACTGCTGTAGCTGTATGGTAGGTTCGGAGGTCAGGCAGTGTGAGTGTGAGTTCTCCTGCTTTATTCTTCTTCAGCGGTGTGTTACTTACCCAGGGCCTCCTCCCTTTCCATATAAAGTTAATGATTAGTTTTTCCGTCTCTTTGAAAAATGTTACTGTATTTGTAGGATTGCTTTGCGTGCAGGACATGTTCTTCATAAACTTTGTTATGCCACTTGACCTAGATGTCCCCTGAAACTATGGTCCACAGACCCCTGCCCCTGCTACTCTGTCCCTTGAAGTGTTTGGTTGTGTTCAGGAAACTTCCTAACTTCTGGTTTAGTGCAGTTGTGCTGATACGTATGATAAATTTTGAGAACTACTCTGGTTCTTGTTAAAATGTAGATTGTGATTCGGTGTATCTGGGGTGGAAAGGCAGATTCTCAGCAGGGGAGTCTAGCTGGACTGAACCGGTTAGAACCCTGGCTGGATCTAAGTAAGTATGGCCGAGGGGAGGGCTGACACCTCAGAAACAGTGCTAGTGCAGTTGCCAAGACTTGGCGAAAAGTGTCACACTCCACCTCAAGTACAGTACCAGAGAGCACGGGTGTTGTCGTCAGGTGCCGTCCTAGTCTGTTCCGACTCGCAGTGACCCTGTGTACACCGGAAGAAAACACCTCCCGGTCCTCCGCCGTCCTCACAGCCGTTGTTATGCTCAAGCCCATTGTTGTGGCGTCTGGCTTGTCTTCGCTATGCCGCTTGCCATTTTCCTTCTTCTGTGGTAAGTCGTTTGTTCACGCCGAATCTCTGCAGGCCTGGAAGCTCTTCCGGGATAGGGTCATAGGGGGCCGGCGTGAGCAGCCGGCCCTGAGCCGCCACCGGATGGCCTCAGAGCTCCTTAGAGCAGCAAGAGTCTGAACCTCCGGGCCTGATAGATCACACAGCGTTGGGGGCAGTGGCTTAGGAAACATCCTCAATGGACGTTTTTTGCATGTGACATTTTTCAGGTCTTCTAATTTAAATAACGATCCGGGACCTTTGGTTTTAATTCCAACCTTAACTCTCTTCCAGGGTAATTGTCAAAGAACGTTTACCTGGGGGATAGAAATTGCTTCTGACTGATTTTTCTCTTTAGGGTTCACAGATGGATTCAGTGGAAAAGCCAACAAATAGAAGTGAACAGAAGTCAAGGTAAATAGTCACCCATGCCTTCAAGCTGATTGACCTCATGCAGCACCCCTCGGGTCTGCCCACATGGTGCTTAGCACCTGCGTTGCTCTGGACCCCGTGGGTCTGGAGGGGGCCTTAAGGGGGCTGTCCGCTGCGTTTTGCTTCAACAAAAGAAACATTCCAGAAGGCAGTTTTCTACCCCAGTGCCCCACAGCCTAGCTTCCAAACCAAGCAGCAAGTAGCTAGAGTGGCCTTGTCTATGACTCGGGCGCCCCGCTTAGCGGGAAAGAGTTCTTGGCTGAAGATGGCCAGCAGGCTTTGCGTGTGAGGAGGCAGCCAGAGAAGGGGGCGCTGGCCTGAAACGCGCTGCGGTAGGTGGTGCCGGGAACCTGCATATCTCTCACTGCAGGCAGGGATCATTTGTCGTCACAGTTCGTATTTACAGTCTCTCTGCAGCTCCAGAGAAGTGAAGAGTGCTGAGCTTTTTATTCACAGCTATGTGTCACTTAGATATGTGCTTAGCACTGTGGGAGACTCAAGATGAATAAGACACAGCTGCCCCCAGGTCCTTTAGGAAACGAGACTAACCCGGTGCCAAGTTAATTTTGACTCATAGCAGCCCCGTAGGACAGAGAAGAACTGCTCCATGGGGTTTCCAAGGCTGTAATCTTTATGGAAGCAGACTGCCACATCTCTCTCCCATGGAGCTGCTGGTGGGCTCAAAACGCGGACCTTTGGGTTCACAGCCGAGCGCTTAACCACTGTGCCACCAGGGCACCTTTCAATTGAGGCTAGCCCATGTAAAGTAAAGACGTAAAGGAGACAGCCCAGACTGTCTCCCACCGTGGGGTAGAGTAGGGAAAACACCGATGTGTGCCCTGCAGGCTGTATTAGACGTTCCCAGGTGCCGCGTGGGGCTAAATGGAACCTGGGCAGGCGATAGTGATATTCTCTGTGTGGTCGCAGTATTTCCACGTTGGCGTTCATTCTCTTCTTCCCTGTTGTGAGTAGAAAGTTTTTGAAAAGCCTCATCCGGAAACAGCCACAGGAACTGCTCCTGGTCATCGGGACAGGTGTCAGTGCGGCCGTGGCCCCAGGCATCCCTGCGCTGTGCTCCTGGCGAGGCTGCATCGAGGCTGTCATCGAGGCTGCGGAGCAGCTGGAGGTGTTGCATCCTGGGGACATCGCCGAGTTCCGGAGGAAGATGACCAAGGACCGGGACCTGCTGGTTGTTGCCCACGACCTCATCCGTAAGATGTCACCGGTGAGTCTTTCTGACAAGTACTGCAGGTCCCACGGGGCGACCCTGGTTCTGGGCCATGCAGGTGAGTCTTCCTGATGAGTACTGCAGGTCCCACAGGGTGACCCTGGTTCTGGGCCATGCGGGTGAGTCTTTCTGATGAGTACTGCAGGTCGCATGGGGCCGACCCTGGTTCTGGGCCATGCGGGTGTGTCTTTCTGACAAGTACTGCAGGTCCCACGGGGCTGACCCTCATTCTGGGCCATGTGGGTGAGTCTTTCTGACGAGTACTGCAGGTCCCACGGGGTGACCCTGGTTCTGGGCCATGCGGGTGAGTCTTTCTGGCGAGTACTGCAGGTCCCACGGGGTGACCCTGGTTTTGGGTCATGCGGGTGAGTCTTTCTGATGAGTACTGCAGGTCCCACGGGGCCGACCCTGGTTCTGGGCCATGCGGGTGAGTCTGGATTTGATGTTAATTTGCTTCGGGCCTGTGCTGTGTTCGCTTCATGGCAGACTCAGCTGAGCAGGAGCCCAAAATCCTCTCATCTGTCAGTGTCATCTTTTGACACACAGAACATGCCAGGTACTGCGTGGGGCTAAATGGAACCTGGGCAGGCGACAGGTCTGGGGTGTCGTTATGTGCCACTGGGTGTGAATTTGGTTGTTTTCTGTTCGTTGGGTGGAGGAGGGACCTCTAGGTGTGTCTTGGTCTCAGCACGCCGGCCACATCTCTTCAGATGATGAGTTGTTCTTAGAAAATGTTGCAAGATGGTGGAGATAGCTTTCTGTGGGCTAGTGGACGTGATCCAGGAGAGAGGAAGGTCATCGGTTCTGTAAGAGACAGTGCTAGAGTGGTGCGTGAGGGAGCTTGGCCTTAGGTGCGTGGCTGGGTCCTCCACAGGGCAGGTGCAGTGACAGGTGAGGTGGGTCCTCTGTGGGGCAGGTGCAGTGACAGGTGCGGTGGGTCCTCCATGGGGCAGGTGCAGTGACAGGTGAGGGCGTGTCCTCCATGGGGCAGGTGAGGTGACAGGTGAGGGCGGGCCCTCCATGGGGCCAGTGCAATGACAGGTCAGGGTGGGTTCCCCATGGGAGCAGGTGTAGTGGTAGATGAGGGCGTGTCCTCCGTGAGAACAGGTGCAGTGACAGGTGAGGACGTGTCCTCCGTGGGGCAGGCGCAGGGACAGGTGAGGACGTGTCCTCCGTGGGGCAGGTGCAGTGACAGGTGAGGCCGTGTCCTCCGTGGGAGCAGGTGCAGTGACAGGTGAGGCCGTGTTCTCCGTGGGAGCAGGTGCAGTGACAGGTGAGGCCATGTCCTCCGTGGGAGCAGGTGCAGTGACAGGTGAGGCCGTGTCCTCTGTGGGAGCAGGTGCAGTGACAGGTGAGGCCGTGTCCTCCGTGGGGCAGGTGCAGTGACAGGTGAGGCCGTATCCTCCGTGGGGCAGGTGCAGTGACAGGTGAGGCCGTGTCCTCCGTGGGAGCAGGTGCAGTGACAGGTGAGGCCGTGTCCTCCGTGGGAGCAGGTGCAGTGACAGGTGAGGACGTGTCCTCCATGGGGCAGGTGCAGTGACAGGTGAGGCCGTGTCCTCTGTGGGAGCAGGTGCAGTGACAGGTGAGGCCGTATCCTCCGTGGGGCAGGTGCAGTGACAGGTGAGGCCGTGTCCTCCGTGGGAGCAGGTGCAGTGACAGGTGAGGACGTGTCCTCCGTGGGGCAGGTGCAGTGACAGGTGAGGACGTGTCCTCCGTGGGGCAGGTGCAGTGACAGGTGAGGCCGTGTCCTCCGTGGGAGCAGGTGCAGTGACAGGTGAGGCCATGTCTTCTGTGGGAGCAGGTGCAGTGACAGGTGAGGACGTGTCCTCCGTGGGGCAGGTGCAGTGACAGGTGAGGCCGTGTCCTCTGTGGGAGCAGGTGCAGTGACAGGTGAGGCCGTGTTCTCCGTGGGAGCAGGTGCAGTGACAGGTGAGGCCATGTCCTCTGTGGGAGCAGGTGCAGTGACAGGTGAGGACGTGTCCTCCGTGGGGCAGGTGCAGTGACAGGTGAGGCCGTGTCCTCTGTGGGGCAGGTGCAGTGACAGGTGAGGACGTGTCCTCCGTGGGAGCAGGTGCAGTGACAGGTGAGGACGTGTTCTCCGTGGGAGCAGGTGCAGTGACAGGTGAGGCCGTGTCCTCCGTGGGAGCAGGTGCAGTGACAGGTGAGGCCGTGTCTTCTGTGGGAGCAGGTGCAGTGACAGGTGAGGACGTGTCCTCCGTGGGGCAGGTGCAGTGACAGGTGAGGCCGTGTCCTCTGTGGGAGCAGGTGCAGTGACAGGTGAGGCCGTGTTCTCCGTGGGAGCAGGTGCAGTGACAGGTGAGGCCATGTCCTCTGTGGGAGCAGGTGCAGTGACAGGTGAGGACGTGTCCTCCGTGGGGCAGGTGCAGTGACAGGTGAGGCCGTGTCCTCTGTGGGAGCAGGTGCAGTGACAGGTGAGGCCGTGTTCTCCGTGGGAGCAGGTGCAGTGACAGGTGAGGCCATGTCCTCTGTGGGAGCAGGTGCAGTGACAGGTGAGGACGTGTCCTCCGTGGGGCAGGTGCAGTGACAGGTGAGGCCGTGTCCTCTGTGGGGCAGGTGCAGTGACAGGTGAGGACGTGTCCTCCGTGGGAGCAGGTGCAGTGACAGGTGAGGACGTGTTCTCCGTGGGAGCAGGTGCAGTGACAGGTGAGGCCGTGTCCTCCGTGGGAGCAGGTGCAGTGACAGGTGAGGCCGTGTCCTCTGTGGGAGCAGGTGCAGTGACAGGTGAGGACGTGTCCTCCATGGGGCAGGTGCAGTGACAGGTGAGGCCGTGTCCTCCGTGGGAGCAGGTGCAGTGACAGGTGAGGACGTGTCCTCCGTGGGGCAGGTGCAGTGACAGGTGAGGCCGTGTCCTCCGTGGGAGCAGGTGCAGTGACAGGTGAGGCCGTGTCTTCTGTGGGAGCAGGTGCAGTGACAGGTGAGGACGTGTCCTCCGTGGGGCAGGTGCAGTGACAGGTGAGGCCGTGTCCTCTGTGGGAGCAGGTGCAGTGACAGGTGAGGACGTGTCCTCCATGGGGCAGGTGCAGTGACAGGTGAGGCCGTGTCCTCCGTGGGAGCAGGTGCAGTGACAGGTGAGGACGTGTCCTCCATGGGGCAGGTGCAGTGACAGGTGAGGCCGTGTCCTCCGTGGGAGCAGGTACAGTGACAGGTGAGGCCGTGTCTTCTGTGGGAGCAGGTGCAGTGACAGGTGAGGACGTGTCCTCCGTGGGGCAGGTGCAGTGACAGGTGAGGCCGTGTCCTCCGTGGGAGCAGGTGCAGTGACAGGTGAGGCCATGTCTTCTGTGGGAGCAGGTGCAGTGACAGGTGAGGCCGTGTCCTCCGTGGGAGCAGGTGCAGTGACAGGTGAGGCCGTGTCCTCTGTGGGAGCAGGTGCAGTGAAGGTCAGCCACAACATGGAGGCCCCAGTGCCGGGAAGCTGGACAGTGTGGCGGAGGCTGTGGTAGGCTTCTTCTCATTGCTTGGACTTGGATTGAAGAAGACCTAAAGGTCTAGCGGCTCAGCTTTTTCTGTTTCTCATGTACAAGTGTGGTGAGCACGGAGTTCACAGTGTTGGGGCCCAGGCTCCCGTCTGTCCTCTGCTCCTTCAACTTGCAGCATCCTTCTCAGACCCTAAGATAGCTGTTGCAGCTCCTGCCATGACAAGCATGCTCCGGCCTGTGAGGGGAAAGTGGAAGTCATCTCCAAGGGCCTGACACAGAAGTCACATGCCACTTCTGTTTCCGTCTCATTGGCTGGAGTTTGACACGCGGCTCTATGGCTCAGCGGTAGACATGGCTCCCACGCTGGAGGCCTGGGCTCAGTATCCGGCCAGTGCACCCCATGTTCAGTCACCCTGCGTCTGTTGGGGGAGGCTTGCATGTTGCTGTGATGCTGAACAGGTTTCAGCAGAGCGTCCAGGGCCTGGCAATCTACTTCTGAAATCAGCCCGTGAAAACCCTGTGATCACAATGGTTGATCTGCATCTGATCATGGGCATGGCCCAGGACTGGGCAGCATTTCATTCTTTCGTGCGTGGGGTTGCCATGAGTTGGGGGTGGACTTGAGCGTATCTGACAGTACCTAGGTTTACCAGAGTCCAGGAGAGGACTTCAGTTTGGGTGATGCTAACAAACACGAGTGTCTGTTGATATGGGCCAGTGTATCAGAGCAGGGCTGGCAGTCTGTGGCCTGCAAGCGATCCAGTCTGCTGCCTGTTTTTGTAGGTAAAGCCTCATTGGACGCAGCCACGCCCATTCATTTCAGCAGGCTGTGGGGCTTTCCTGCTTCTGTGCAGAGTATTTGCAATAGAGCGTATGGCCTGCAAAGCCTAAAATATTTACTATCTGGCCCTTTATAAAAAGAGCTGACCAACCCATCAGAAGAAGACGACAGAGTCAGTGGTGCAGGGAAATGCATAGGATTGCTGGGCAGCTCTGAGGGCCCGTTTGAGACGAGGTCCCTCTGTGAGCAGAGGCCACGTTGGCCGGAAGTGGGTTCATCTCGGGGATGAGTGTTTGGAGCCTCATTCTACTGCCCTCTCTGCTGTTGTGTATTTTTTGAGAACTTTCATAAAAAGAGCTACAGTGAGGCCAGTCAGCATGGGGTGTTCTCCCTGCACGTCCACCCGTTTTGAGGACAAGTGTGGGACGTGCAGAGTTGGGTTGATGGGGGCTGGGGTCTTGAGGACAGATGTGGAGAAAGTGGAGAGTTGGGTTGATCAGGGTTGGAGTTTTGCCAGAGAATCCCAACAAAGCAAAGAAGGGCAAGGAAGTTGGGCGCTTAGCCAAGAGAGTGGTGAAGTGATAAGAGTCTGGGACCCCAGCTGGTTGGTGGGAGTAGAGAGGGCATTGGGGCAGTGAGGGCCAGTGAGAAGGTAGTAGAGTCAGCATCTGGTGGTCTTGGTGGGGTGAGGTTTTCATGGGAGCTGGGGTGCAGGAGAGTTGGGCGGACAGGAAGGAGTGGTTGGAGATGGGGAGACTGGACCAGAGCTCTTGGTAAGGATGAAATCTGGGGTGTGACCGTCGGCGGGATGGCTGAGATGGGACTGTTACTGGGGAGACTAACGGAGGACTTTGGAGGCCCTGGTGCAGAAAAGATGGTCTAAGTGGGCGTGAACACCTACAAACTGTGACAGAAGTACAGCTGGAGGGGGTAATGGCGAGCTGGGAGCTGAAGTCTCCAGGGGGTGAGGGGCGAGACCCAGGAGTCTCTGTTCCTGCGACAAGGGGGGTGGCCAGCCGTCAGGGGAGGGAGGCAGATCATCTAGCAGCAGCAGTGTCAGGCCCAGGGGCATAGGGATGTGGGGAGCAGCCCCTGCCTGGGGGACTTGGGGGAGGGCACAGGGACGTGGGGAGCAGCCCCCACCTGGGGGGCTTGGGGGAGGGCACAGGGATGTGGGGAGCAGCCCCCGCCTGGGGGACTTGGAGGGCACAGGGATGTGGGGAGCAGCCCCCGCCTGGGGGACTTGGGGGAGGGCACAGGGACATGGGGAGCAGCCCCCGTCTGGGGGACTTGGGGGAGGACACAGGGATGTGGGGACCAGCCCCTGCTTGGGGGACTTGGGGGAGCAGGCCGCCTGGTTCAGCTGAGGAAGAAGATAAGCACCCACATGGGAGGGTGAAGATGGGAGATGTTGCTGCCGACAGCCTCTGAGCTCCACTGGGAATAGTGGGAGGGCTTTGGAATCGGGAGGGTGGGAGAGTGTCAGAAAAGGGGGTACCCAGAGCCTTATGGGGAGAGTGGTAATCTGGCTTTTCATGACGACCAACTTACACAGGGACAAAGGGCACGATGACAGGGTGAATTCTGACAGACGGCCAGGTGGGGAGGGCTAGGTGGAGTCACTGCAAGGCAGTGCACCCCTGGGCTCCGTGGCCATCCCACGGGGAGACAGAGGCCAGGCCGGGGTACCTTCCTGGGAGCGCATGAGATCTCTCCACCCCTGCGTCCTCCTCTCTACCACCCCCATCTTCCTGATTCTCCTAAGAGCAAAACTCTTCAAAAGAGCTGTTTGTACCCGTTGTGGCCAGTTACTATCCTTTTCTCATGGACCCACTCCAGGCAGGCTTGTGCCCCCACCACTGTCCCGAAACTGCCCTTGTCCAGGCATCCAGGGCCTTGGTGCTGAATGCAGAGGCCCAGGCAAAGCCATCTTGTTGACTCCCAGCAGTCCCTGCAGCACTGTCTCTCAGCGGTCTCTGCAGCGCTGTCATCTGTTGAAGGTGCATTGATGGAGACACACCCTTTGTTGTGCCACCAAGAACGAGAAAGCCAGTACCGCTGCAGCTCTCCGGGGAAGGCTGGGGTCTGAGGCCTGGTGGTCAAGGCCCAAGGTCTAGTTCAGGTCCCTCTCTGCCATCACTTCCCGTTGTTTCCCTCCACTGGTCTGCCTCCGGCCCCGCCACCCTCGCCCAGCCCTGCCTGCCCTCCTCTCTGCTTTGCTTTTCCCACAGCCGTGGTCCCTATCCGGCCTGTCATCCCTGTTTGCCCATTCTCTGTCTCCCTCCTCTGGAGCCGTCATAAACTCCATGAGGTCAGTGGTTGGTGTTTCATGGCTGTGTTCCTCGCACCCAGAATACCACCTGCTTAGGTGCACGGAGGTTGTCAAAGGCCGACGTCCTCGTAACTGGCGTTCTGCCTTTCCGTAGCGCACCGGTGACACCAAGCCCAGCTTCTTCCAGGACTGCCTGATGGAGGTCTTTGACAGCCTGGAGCAGCACATCCAGAAGCCACTGGTGCTGCAGTGCGTCCTTGGCCTGATGGAGCGTGGCACCATGGTGCTGACCACCAACTACGACAACCTGCTGGAGATTGTCGGGCAGCGGCAGAACAGGCCCATGGAGTCCCTGGACCTCAAGGACAAGACGAAGGTGCGGGCCTGGGCCGAGGGCTGTGGGCTGCTGAGGATTTACGGGAGGTTTGCTTTCCTCCAGCAGGGACTTTGTCCTGACAGGTTGCTACCTGCCAGCTCTCCGCAGTCGAACCAGCCGCTAAGTCATTCTTGAAAGGCTATGCTGGTCTCCGCAGGGCCGCCGGGAGCTGGGGTGGTGAGGCCCTTCATCTCTCAAGACTTGTGTTGCCCAATTTCTTTTCTTATTACCTTGTCTTTCTTTCTGGTCCCCGGGTGGCGCAGACAGTTTGCACTCAGCTATTAACCTGAAGGTTGGTGGCTTGAACCTACCCGGTGGCGCTCTGCAGTAAAGGCCTGGCAATCTGCTTCTGGAAGGGTGACAGCCAAGAAACCCTATGGAGCCCGGCTCTGCTCTGTAACACACGGGTCTCCTTGAGTGAGAATCCGTTCCACAGCAGTGGGTTGCTTTTTTGTATTCTGTCCTGCGGGCCTGTAAGCTTTTCTGATCTACATTTACTCACTGGATTCCTTGTAGAAAATACGGGAAATAAAAATAGTGAGAAAGGAAAGCAAAAGCCGCCACAGTCTTGCTGGTGTTAATTTCTGGTTAATAAAACCCATAGGGATTGCAGCATCAATAGCCTTTTCGCCCACATTTTTCCCATAATATTACACTGTGAGCCTTTTCCTGTCATTGAACTGGCTTGCAGGCGTGAGTTAAAACAGCAGAATACTTGGGAGACTGACCGAGAGTCGTTAGTCGTCCTGCACTGTTGTAGCAGAGCTTTGCCATTACAGCTGATGCTGCAGCGACGGTCCTTACGCTTCCATGTTTCTCTTTGCTTCTTCATGGTAAATTCCTAGAAGAGTGTCAGCGTCTAAAGGCGTGACTATTTTAAAGACTGATAGAAATTTCCAGATTGTTTTCCGGAATGATTCACCAGTTACCCCCCACTGACTGGGTATGGGGGTACTACCTAGTTCCCATGACTTGCCAACCCAAGACGTTATTTAAAAAAAACAAAACAAAATACACTTCAGCTATCTGATAGGTGAAAATTTACAATTTTTATTTTTTTTATGAGTAAGGTTGAGCACATTTGTGAAGTGCGTGTTCATCTCCTGTGTAGGTTTTTGTAAGGGTTTACATTAGTGTTGATGACTACCACTGCTCCCCATGCCGTCCTGCTGAGCCCGTGAGGGAAGGTGTCTGTCCCCTCTGGTCACCCTCCCCGTGCTGTCCCTCTGAGCCCGTGAGGGAAGGTGTCTGTCCCCTCTGGTCACCCTCCCCGTGCTGTCCCTCTGAGCCCGTGAGGGAAGGTGTCTGCCCCCTTTTGTCACCCTCCCCGTGCTGTCCCTCTGAACCCGTGAGGGAAGGTGTCTGTCCCCTCTGGTCACCCTCTCCGTGCTGTCCCTCTGAGCCCGTGAGGAAAGGTGTCTGTCCCCTCTGGTCACCCTCCCCGTGCTGTCCCTCTGAGCCCGTGAGGGAAGGGGTCTGTCCCCTCTGGTCACCCTCCCCGTGCTGTCCCTCTGAGCCTGTGAGGGAAGGTGTCTGGCTCCTCTGTGCACAGGGAGGCTCGAGCACATGGAGGTGGCATCTTGTTTGAGGCCCCACCCTAGTGGCAGGCTGGCGCACACCCAGGCCTCAGCTCAGAGTCCTCAGTGCTCACCTTCATGGCAGAGAGTGAGGGGTGCTCGGGGACATGGGTGCAGACTTCTTAGAAGGAGTCGCTCTGAGACTACAGTTCTTGCCATCGTGGGTGGCGTTTCACCCTGTCCGGGGCTGTCAGCGACCTGGGGGAGTTTGTCTTCCTGAGCGAGCTTAGGACGGTGTGACACTGTGAGTGGTGTCTGTGGAGAGAAACCGCAGATTGAGCGTAGCGACGACGGAGCTAGCTGGTCCCCCGAGCGTGTTGGTGAGCGGGGGTGTCTCCTGCTGGTACATCCGCTGAGGGATGCTCCCACGTGAGGTGAAACTACCTGTTCACCGTCACATCTTCCTGAGGCCCTTTGCTCTGTGTCTTGAACAAAATGCATACAGTTGGCCGTTTGATGAATTCTGTTTTCTGTACGTATTTTTTCTGATTATAAAAACAATATATAAATAAAACCAAAAAGCCACTGCTGTTGAGTCAATTCCAACTCATGGTGTCCCTGTAGGACAGAGTAGAACTGCGCCGTAGGGTCTCCAAGGCCGTAAGTCTTTACAGAAGCCGACTGCCACGTCTTTCTCCCGCGCAGCGGCTGGAGGGCTCAAGCCGCCCACTCTGTAAATAGCAATATTTAAAATGCAGTGTGTAAGCCAGAAGTGAATGTTCCCAATGATCCTAACGTAATCACTTTGAACAGTTTGCCGTAATCTCAAACGTTAAAGCTACTTTATGCTTACCTCGCTGTCTTTAGGGTCCTTTTGATGGGCTCTAACAGGAGTACGTAGCACTGGTAACGGCTGAGCTTCCCTTAGGTCTTAAAGGTGTAACTATAAGTTGAAATGTCTAGTCTTTCTCAGGGAAGTTCGAAAACCAGGAATCCGATTTAGATGTTTTCCTCTTGTATCTGCTTTAGATAACAGCAGGTTTCCCTGTGTCTTGGCTTCGTATTTGCTAGGTCCTCCAGTGGGCGAGAGGGCACATCAAATATGGCGTTCTCCACATCCATGGCTTATACACAGACCCTTGTGGGATGGTGCTGGACCCATCAGGGTATAAGGATGTGACCCAAGACCCCGAAGTAATGGTAAGGCTCATTTAATCAGGCATTTGCTGCATAACCTTGGAAATACGTGGTGCCCACTAGCTGGCTGTAGTCTGAACGGTTCTCCGTGTCCAGGCATCACCCTCCGTCTGCCCTCCACACTGCTGCTGGGGCAGGGCCATGTCTCCCATCCTCTCGGCTGTGTCTGCAAGGCCTGGCATGCTGGCCATAGATGCCCAGTGAGCACTTGCTGGGTCAGGAGTGCTGCCTCCTGTAAGGTCCTGGGTCTGGGCTGCTCTTCCCAGGCTTGGCCTCATCCCTGCGGGGCAGGGGGGAAGCTCCTGTGCAGGGCGGCCTCCCTCCCTCCTACAGCTCCTCATTTCTTACACACACATTCAGCCTTCCTTCTCTGAGCCCATCCAGCGCCTCTCCCTCCTTCCTGTACGGAGCACGCTGTCTGTTCAGCTTTCAAAACCCAGTCTTCACATTTCTGTCTCTGTGAGGGCTGCTCCACACTCTTCCGTTAACAGCACTCAGTAATTCCTTGGTTCATCTGTGAGCTCAGGGTCAAGGGCTCTGTCACTCATTGGCAACCCCAGGCCCTGTGTGACACTGGCACCAGGCATGCCTGCAGTGTCCGACTCGGCAGATTCTTGTCCTGTGTGGTGCACGCGGGTGGCTGGCTGTAGGGGTCCCTGTGCTGGGCTGAGCCTCTCCGAGGGGTCTGGATGCCCGTATTGGTGGTTCCCTGTGCTTTGCCCAGCCCTGCCCTCTCTGTCCCCAGTGACCCCCCGGTCTGTGCCCCCTGTGCCACTCCCTGCATCTCTGTCCCTGGTCCCTCCTCAGCATTCCTGCCCTCCCTCCCAAGCCCTCTTCTCTGAGCGCTACAGAGTGCACACACATGATCCGCTGAGGTGGACGCTGCCTCCAGGTGTTTGCACGTGCGGCTCTGAGCTGAAACATGCTAAAGGCCCTCATTTCCTGTTAAACGTTTTACATAATGCTAGATTGGAGGTGGGTGATGGCACTGACAAGATTTGGTGGGCAGGGGCTGGGGACGATGGCCACGTCTACACGGACGTTGATTTTCGGCACAGGCCGGGTAACTGGCCCTGGTGGGAAGAGGCTCGCCGTCCTGGCCGAGTGGCAGACAGCCAGCCCAGCTGGGCTTCCGTCTCTCAGTTGATCTGAGAGCTGTGTCGGGTGTGTGCTGCGTAGCTGACCTCATTCCTCAGTGTGGCTCTCTGGAAGTCTGGCCAGAGATGCTGTTCTGGGGTTAGGTGTAGACCTTGCTGTCTTTCCACTGAGCATCCGATGTCGTCTTTGGCCTTTTCACAGGAAGCTCTGCAAAACCTGTACCGCACCAAATCTTTCCTGTTTGTGGGCTGTGGAGAGACCCTTCGTGATCAGATATTCCAGGCCCTCTTCCTTTACTCTGTGCCGAATAAGGTGGACTTAGAACACTACATGGTCGTGCTCAAGGAGGACGAAGACCATTTCTTTAAGCATCAGGCAGACATGCTTGTGCACGGAATTAAAGTCGTATCCTACGGGGACTGCTTCGACGACTTTCCAGGCTACATGCACGACCTCACCACGCAGATCTGCAGACAGCGCAGCCCAGGTACAGGGTCTCTTCTCCACCTCCGGGGTGTGACAGGCAGCCCCTTCTGGGCCTCCCCATTAAAAATTTTTTTTTCCTGAGATACTGTTCACCTACCATGACATTCACCGATGTTCCAGTTCATTTAAAAAATGCCTCTCAGTGCTTTAAAAATAGCGAGTGCATCAGGGTAGTGGGGTGATAGTAACAGTCTGTGACTAGAAGTTTAAAATAACTCTGAAGTTCACAGCTGTGTGTTTAGTTGCACACATTTAGCATGTTTCAGATCCTAGGCCACGCTTCAGATGACCTTGACCAAGAAAGGAAACAACCAAGCCAGCTCAGTCACTTGCGATGCATAAAAGCTGCGAAGAGCAGGGTGTTCTCACTGTCCTCCTGCTGCTATGTTCTAAAAGTTACAGCTTTAAAAGTGCGTGATTTTATCAAGACTTCGGCATCTTTTTTCAGCTAACATTGTTTCCCTGTTCTGCCGAACGCAACACAACTTGAGAGTAATTCTTTTTGGACCTTCTTTTGGAGAATCGTTCATAGGCCAGGAATTGAGACAATTGAGAAATTCTTGGTCATTTTGACAAAAGGGCAGTCAGTGACTTTGTGTTCAGTGTCATAAAACATTGAGGACGGCAGACTCCGAAAGGTCTGTACTATCATTTAATTGTGACGGGAAACCCAGACACACCTAGCGGAATTGGGTTAGCCACACCCGAGGTTGGCTGTGCGGCCAGCTAGTAACTGTGATGACGAGAAGATGCTAAGATCACGGGTGACTGGCCACACAGATAATCCAACAGCTCGTTCTCCTTTTTTCCCACCAGCCTTTTCTTTTCCGAGTTGTAAATAATTAGGAGAACGGACTGACTGGAGTTCCACTGGCACTGCCGAGAGCATAACCAGGGCAGCCGTCTGTGGGGGGAACTAACGCCAGCCGAGCTGTCGCGTGCCACGCGCGCCCTTGGCATTATTTCATTTTCAGTAGCAGTCCCCGCTGTTGATGGGTGCTGTGACAGGCTCACAGAGGCTAATGACCTGCCCAGTTAGTGCCCAGGTGTCCTGAAGCTGGGACTGGCTCCTGGACCACCAGCACTGCATTCCGTGTGGCCCCATGGAGCCCGCGCATGTGTCTGCAGAGAAGCCAGTTAGTGGTTTCTTCTCACCTCTGCCGATTCCCCCTGAACTTCACCCTGAGCTCAGGCTCCAGAGCGTGTGGCTCCATGGGCTCCTGGGCCTGCTGAGGCCCCCTCTTGGAGCCCCGGGAGCTGACCCGGTGTTGACAGGTCACTCAGACTTTCAACCTGTGACTGTGTCCCTACGGACATGTATATTGTGGTCAGGATGCCTTATCTTCATTGTGGGGAGGCTCACTGTGTGCCAGGTGGCCTGGCGCGGTGCCCACAGGCTCATCTAGCCTCAGCACCCCGGGAGGTGGGCGTTGTGGGAGCCACAGCGAGCCCGGCTGGCGCTGGGACCCAAGCCAGGCAGCAGGGCTCCATCACCTCGCTGGTGGGGCGGGTGGGTACGGTGGAGGCGTGCTCACACTTACTGTCTTTCTCTCGTCTCAGACGTGGATCGTGTGGACAGCACGACGTTTCTGGGTAAGGCATCTTTGTTTTTGCCAGCATGTTCCATCATATCTTCCTCTACTACTTCTAAAATCACAACAGTCTGTCTCTCACCTTAAATAACTAGCCTAAGACGCGGCAGCACCAGAGGTGATCAGTAGCTGCACCCCCACTCCAGTTGCTGCCACAATGAAAGGGTGGGGAGCAGAGCTGAGCCAGCCTGGGCCACCTGCTGGCCCCTGAGGAGAGTCCTGTTGTGGAACCAGGTGGAACCGAGCAGGAATCTGTTTGCCTTATACCACTCAGTGCGAAGTGTAGTAACTTGACGTTACCCACCCCCTCCAGGAATTTCACCTGCAAGGTTCTAACATTTCATACAGTTTTTCTCTTTAACACTTGCTTGAAATGTGGGCCCTCCTCTTGCTGGGCTCACCTCTGCTGAGTTCTGAACTCACAAGAGATGTCTGAGGTCGGGAGCCCCTGGTGCCCTCCCGCGGGGGGATTTGGCACCGGCCTGCCCACCTGCTGGCTCGCTGGATTAAGAAGGGCCCTGGTATGGAGCAGAGGCCTGCATGTGCAGCCCTGTCCTTGGCTGGCCTGGCCCCATACCCACAGAGACGGAAAGGTGTCGGCGTGGGTTCAGATTGGAAATTTTAACACAGCTGCGCTCAGCTTCTTGATTCTATCTTGTCACCATGTGAAAGGACGTGTTTATGAGAAAGGCGTCACAGACAGGTAGCATCTGCAGGTGCGGCGGGTGGATTGGCCAGCTGCTTCAGTAAGGTCAGATTACAGCAGGTCCTCAGAGGGTGCGCACTGGAATAGGGTGTATAAAGCCTACGCAGACAGGTAACCCTTTTAACACGGAGTCTTCCTCTTTCAGGTAACGCATGTCAGGACTGTGCAAAGAGGAAGCTGGAAGAGAATGGAACTGAAGTTTCGAAAAGACTCAGACAGTCGGATGCCGGTACTCTCTCCTTTCTTTTTGCTGGAACCACACTTCCAGTGCACCCTGTTCTGTAGGTGTTCAGTGGTGGTGCCTGGTTTCATGCTCTCTGTCCCGTGGTGGGAGGAGCAAGCCCACATGGTGTCCACTTCACAGGCAGGCTCACAGTGACCTCGTGTCTGCCACACCACAGTGACCTCACGTCACCACACCACAGTGACCTCACACCTCTACATCACACGGTGACTTCCCACCTCCACACCAGTGACCTCACCTCCACACCACGGTGACCTCACACCTCCAGACCAGTGACCTCACCTCCCACACCAGTGACCTGATGTCTCCCACACCACAGTGCCCTTATACCTCCACACCAGTGATCTTGTCTCCCACACCCAGTGACCTCACACCTTCCACACCAGTGACCTTACCTCCACACCACAGTGACCTCACACCTCCACACCAGTGACCTCACACCTCCCACGCCAGTGACCTCACACCTCCACACCACGGTGGCCTCACACCTCCCACACCACGGTGACCTCGCACCTCTCACACCACGGTGACCTCGCACCTCCACACCAGTGACCTCACACCTCCCACACCAGTGACCTCACACCTCCCACACCAGTGACCCACCTCCCACACCAGTGACCTCACACCTCCCACACCACGGTGACCTCACACCTCCCACACCACGGTGACCTCACACCTCCCACACCACGGTGACGTCACACCTCCCATGCCAGTGACCTCACACCTCCCACGCCAGTGACCTCACACCTCCCACACCACGGTGACCTCACACCTCCCATGCCAGTGACCTCACACCTCCCACACCACGGTGACCTCACACCTCCCACACCACGGTGACATCACACCTCCCACGCCAGTGACCTCACACCTCCCACACCACGGTGACCTCACACCTCCACACCACGGTGACCTCACACCTCCCACGCCAGTGACCTCACACCTCCCACACCACGGTGGCCTCACACCTCCCACACCACGGTGACGTCACACCTCCCACGCCAGTGACCTCACACCTCCCACACCACGGTGACCTCACACCTCCCACACCACGGTGACGTCACACCTCCCACACCACGGTGACGTCACACCTCCCACGCCAGTGACCTCACACCTCCCACACCACGGTGACCTCACACCTCCCACACCACGGTGACCTCACACCTCCACACCACGGTGACCTCACACCTCCACACCACGGTGACCTCAAACCTCCCACACCACGGTGACCTCGCACCTCCCACACCACGGTGACCTCGCACCTCCCACGCCAGTGACCTCACACCTCCCACACCACGGTGGCCTCACACCTCCCACACCACGGTGACCTCACACCTCTCACACCACGGTGACCTCACACCTCCCACACCACGGTGACCTCACACCTCTCACACCACAGCTGCAGAGGTGCTACTGCTGACAGTTTCTGCTTGTTTTAGTGAAGAAAAACGTGCAGAGAAGGTGCAGGAATTCTAAGGCCTTCTCGATGGATTTGCTCACCCAACCATACTGTAGGGTCACTATGAGTAGGAATTGACTCGATGGCACTGGGTTTGGCCTTTTGGTAACCACACCCAGTTCCAGAAACGTTATCAGGAACAGCCCCCCTCCCCCCACTTTCCACTCCACCTGCCCTTGCAGGTGACCCTGTCCTGACTTACGTCACCTTGGTCTCAGAGAAAACCACTGTAAATCATTTGCAGACTGGACTCAGTCTCTCCCGACTCTGGAACGTGTATCCTGGTGGGTGCACGCAGGGCCTTGCCTTGCCCTCCCCCCGGGGTGGGTTCTCTCTGTTCCCCTTCGTGTTAAGTGATGCAGCTACACCTCTGGCTTCCCACTGCAGGGGTCAGGCCAGGCTGTGACAGCCCGCGTCCTCCCCTCCCCTCCCACATCGCACTTCCCTAAGTCTGCCCCTTCTCCCTTGTCAAGGCTGACTACAGAACAGAGAAGAGAGAATGATGCCTCCACTCCGTCTATAGGTTGGTTCTGAAAATTAAAAAACCACAAAAAAGGATTTACATTGTTAACGTGAATATTTTTTTTTTGGAGAACCAGCCTGTGTTGTGTTAATGTCCTGTGTGGTGACTCCCAAGTTCAGGACTGGCAGGCCATTTGAAGGGCATGTGGTCAAGATCAAATGTGGTTTTTCTTATCTCCCGTGAAGTGCTCGTTGTTCGTTTCATATTGTGACCTTAACGTACTTGGGTTTCTTTTTTGAGAAGTTTTTAGATTCCTCTTCCTCTTGTTGCCCAGAGAAATATGTGTTTCCACAATATTCTCAGTTATTTTCCTGTCTTCTTATCTTCTGCTCTGTTCTAATGCTGCGTACTTGTTAGACCTAGGCCTTACTTCCTTACTGTCCCGAGGCTTCCTTTTTCTTGTTCCCCATTCCCACATCCTTCGGGAACTCCTGAAGACACTGTGTGCACAAGGTAAACTTGCCGGGTGTTGCTGTGTCTGCAGGTGTCTCCACTTGGCCCTCATGCTCCACTGGTAGTTGAGTCTAGGATTCTTGGTGGTAATTTCCCCTTAGACCAAAACTGTCTTGAGTGTCCGGGCTTCCTGGTGAGGAGGGTCTGAAGGTGGTCTTAGTGTCACTGACTTGGAGGGTCTGGTGGTGGTCTCATTCTCACTGACTTGGAGGGTCTGGTGGCGGTCTCATTCTCACTGACTTGGAGGGTCTGGTGGCGGTCTCATTCTCACTGACTTGGAGGGTCTGGTGGCGGTCTCATTCTCACTGACTTGGAGGGTCTGGTGGTGGTCTCATTCTCATTGATTTGTAGATGGCCTGTTGCTTTCATTTCTGAAAGCTTTGGAGATCTTTTTCCTCGATGTCTAGAAATTCTGTGAGGCTGTGGTTAGGTGTCTAGAAATTCTGTGAGGCTGTGTTTAGGTGGAAGTTTTTATTTACCTTGCTTAGATTTTTTTCCCTTCATTTTTCCAGTTTTGGAATAATCTCATTTCCTTGATTATTTCTTCTTTCCATCTACCTGAAATTCATACTAATTGGAACCTCTTGAGTTGATTTCTACTATTTTAGATTTTCTCTATTATCTTTTAGTTTCCATTTTCTGACTCTGTTTAAAAAGAAAAAAAAAAAAAACTTTCTAGAAGGTTTTCAAAATTATGTTCTAGCCCTTGGGTTAAATTTTTGCTTTGACAGTATCCTCTGTAATTTCTGAGAGCGTGTGTTTTCTGAGTTATAGCGCCCCATTGTTTTTCTCATGATACCTGTTCACATCTCAGGCACTGGGAGCTCCCTGATCATCTGACGCTCATCCATCCGTGACAACAGACATTTAGGGGAGAGGATTTTCAGATAACTGGAATTTGTTTTTTCTACTTTAAATAAGAAAACACCTATGTAACAATCCAACAGGGATTTTTGAGAGCTCTGAAGCATTTAACATGTTAGTTGTCTATATTTTAAATGTCTTAGGCTGGGTTCTCTAGAGGAGCAAAGCCAGTGAAGCCTACATGTATAAATATACATGATCGATTAAAACTCGTTGTTGAGTCGATTCCGACTCATAGCGACCCTACAGGACAGAGTAGAACTGCCTTCGTAGGGTTACCATGGAGCAGCTGGTAAATTCAAACTGCTGATGTTTTGGTTAGCAGACAAGTTTTTAACCATTGCACCACCAGGGCCCTATATATATATATATATATTTATCTCAAAGAAGTGGCTCACACTGTTGTGGAGGCTGGCAAGTCCCAAATCTGTGGGTCAGGTGTCAGGCTGGAGGCTCCTCCAGGCTCAGGTGGTTGCAGAGGCTCATGTCCCAGGAATTGGAGGCCAGAGGGTGACGAGTCGGATACAGGATCCAGAGAGAACTTTGCCAGAACATCCGTGCATATTGGATGCAGTTCATACCTCCAAGGAAACTGATTGGCTTTCAACTTTTCATCTGATTGGCTGTTCACATCACATCACATCACAAAATGGAGGATGATTACATGTTATCTGCCAAAACACTAAGATTCATGGCCTAGCCGAGTTGACACCTAACCATTAACTATCACACTAAGCAATGAAATGAATTCCTTAGTGGGTATATTTGAGTCCTGGTGGCACAGTGGTTAAGTGCTTGGTTGCAAACTGAAAGGTTGGTGGTTTGAACCCACTAGCCACTCAGAGGGAGGCAGGTGTGGCAGTCTGCTTCGGTAAAGGTTACAGCCTGGGAAACCCTCAGGGGCAGTTCTACTCTGTCCTGTAGGGTTGCTGTGAATGGGAATCGACTCATTGGCAACGGGTTTTGATGATCCCACATTTTCCTTCTGCAACGAAAGGAGCATGGACCGTTGATGGAATTGGTTGTAGATACAAAGATTCGTAATGAATGCAAGTAACATTTAGTCAAATAAGGCAAAAAAGGGTAACTTCCAGGGCAAATGGTAGGTTGGTGGCAGGAGGAGATGGATGAGCTGTGGGCTCTGCTGCTGGGTGATGGGTGAAGGCGAAGGAGCAAGCGCACTGCTGATCTTCTTGGGGTCCTTTGCTGAGATACAGCTGCTTAGTTTTTGCCCAGCTGAAATCCTTTTGGGGACATACGTATCGATGCCTTAGAGGGAGAATCCAATTTTGATAGAGTTTTGGAAAGACATCTTTGCAAGTCTTTTAGCATGTTTGGATTTTGAGTTCAGTTAGTAGGGACACCTGTAATTAAAAACAGAAAACAAAACCTGTGTTCTCTGAACTGTTCCCTCCAGCAAGTGGTACTCTGTCACTCGGCTCTTTCCTGCTCCATGTTTTCCTTGTGTCTGGTGCTCCTCCTCTTTTTCCACCGTTATTTATGGATGCTTTGTGTAGGCTCCTCCCGCTGCCCTTGCGGTTGTATGTGTGGCCTTTACTCTAGGCCTGGCGCTGTGTCTACCAGCTGCAGGGCTAGTTGCCCAGCAGACTTTGCTACAAAGCCGAACCTGCCCCGAGGCCGGGCCCTTATGTGGGCACAGCAGCCCCGAGGCCAGGCCCTTCCGTGCTGGGCGCCTCATCTCCACGCCTGCAGCGCCGCTTCTCCCCAGGTGGTTGTATCTGTTTAGAGAAGTAACCTTCTGGTCTTTTTTTTCTTTTTTTGCGGAAAGCCCTGGCCTGCTTTGCATGTGGGCAAGAGAGGCCTGTGTTTATCTTCTTGGTGCTCCGGCCACCACGCCTGCAGACCTCAGGGCTCGGGAGCAGACAGGCCCCCGTCTGCACAGTAGCCGCGTGGAGTGGGTTCTGAGCTGCACTCGTCTGTGCCGCTGACAGGTCTGGCCGTGCACCTGTGTGGAGAGTTCTCGGCGCTGGTGGTGCCCCTCCCCCGTCCACTCAGAGTGGAACCAACACGTGGACTTAGGGGCTGGGATTTCCTGGGTCTTTGCAAACCCCATGTCATAATTTATTTTGTCCCCTTTTCTAGCCAGTTGCTCCTATTTCAATTTGGAGCTTTTTAGGTCTCTAGCACACACACCAAACCCATTGAGTGGAGTCAATTCTGACTCCCAGCGACCCTGTAGGACAGAGCAGAGCTGCCCCATAGGGTTTCCAAGACTGTAATCTTTACGGAAGCAGACTGCCACATCTTTCTCCCTTAGAGCGGCTGGTGGGTTTGAACTGGTGACCTTTTGGTTAGCAGCTGAGTGCTTAAACCACTGCACCACCAGGGTTCCTTGGTGTATGCGCGCACACGCAATGTGAAGCGCTTTCTGAAACTGAAATCCTATTGCAGGTATCTCTGTAGCCGAATGTTAATGTTTGGTGTTCCTTTCTTTTGTTTAAACAGATGATGCTGGAGGGTCTTGAAATCTTTAAAACCAATAAAACCTGCAACTTGAAAACCAGCCTTCTGTAACCACAGTGCCACACACACGATGAGGAATGTTCAGAAAACTCCGCACGGGATCTCTCAGTTCTGAACCGTCATATACCCCAAAAGAGCCGTGTGGGGGCGAGGCTGGGTGTGGGAGCCCACTGTGTCTCACCGCTAGGAGGGAGGTCACACTTCAGGTACTTTGTAAGGATGGATGGACAGCTACCTCAGGGACCAAAACCAGGGGGCAGGGATACAACTAGTGTCCAGGCTTCCCTTTGACACGCCCTTTATCAAGGTTGATTTTTCTAATGAAAGGGTCAAGGGAAGACTGTCCTAGCAACAGTAGTTGCCAAAGAGAAAACAAGAAACCACTTAAATTTAATCATTTTTATCTAGAAACATGTTACTCTAGAAAAAAACTAAAGGTATGTTTGTTACGTTGTTAAATAGCAAAGAACAAGTGAATACTCCAGGCCCTGGGTCAGCTAGTGAGGACGATTAGCTAGACAGGGCTTCTTTGGAACAATGGCATTTTAATGACTTCAGCCCCAGAGAAGCGGCAGCTACGCTGGTAGCTCAGTGCTGTGAGGTCACAGGGAGCCGGAGGCCTTTTCCAAGTTGAGGTCAGTGTCGTGCACACCCATCTGGAGACACTGCCAGTGGGCAAAAGACGACGCTAACTTTTAGTTACAGTGTAAATTCCACGCTTTTCAAGTCCTTATTTATGGATAAGGCCCAACCTTGCTGTTCTCATCTCTCCAAGTTCTCTTCCTGTGGCCCACATTCAAGGGCATTTGCGCAGTGAGTAGCCAGACCTGGCGAGGGCCTGCACACCTTATACGTCTTCGGGATCCGGCTGTGTTGGGCAACGCTGCGGCCAGGGAGCTGCTCTGTGGCCAGTGCCTCACAGGAGAGCGAGGCTGTGAGACACCGGGAGTCACGGCCCTGCTTGGCTTCAGCTGAGTCTGCCAGTTTTTGGTGCGACAGAGCTTGCCAGGCCTGTGACTCCCCGTTGATGGCACTGAAGCTCCCCGCAGGTGTACAGAGCTAAGAACAAGGAACGTGAAGGTTGGGATGGATTGTGAACAAGAGATAAGGCAGAGACCCGCTCAAGATGTTTTTTTCTCTCGAAGCACGGGAAACAAATCTGTATGTCTCTCTGGTCGTAAATAAAGTGTTGACTCTGATCCTGTGTGCTCAGCTTTCCCAGGCACGAGACGGCTCGGTATTATCCATTTAACAAGGAGTGTGGCCTGAGTTGCCACTTGGTTGTGAAGCCAAGTACACAATTACTTGAATGTGTTTAAATTTTTTAAAAAGCAAACACTATAAACTATTCACAAAGTGTAGTCAGGGTTGGCTATCCTACTCTGAAAGGAGGACTAGGATGCGGGCCAGCCGCAGGGTGCAGCGCGTCACAAGCACACAAGGGGCTGGGATTAGGGCAGAGCCCGGGAAGGTAGAGCCGCCTCGTGGGAATCCCCGAGGGCCGGGCCTGGGCGCGCTCTGAGCTGTCCCCCGTGATGAATGACTAGGTCTGCAGCCAGCCCTGCGGTACCGCTTGTTTTAAAATGCAGTTGTTGTTCCGTCAGGATTGATCCAGAAGGGGACAATGAAGTATGGCCCTGTTGGCTTACTGAAGCAAGAATAGTTTTTACGTTTTTAAATGCTAACATTTTAAATAGCTGTACGAGTACATATCTAACAGCCTCGTTGCTGCCTCACCAAACCCTAAGCAATTAATTAGTGTGGCCTTTAAGATGACGTTTACTGACCCCTGGTGAGGTGAGCAGCTTAGGGGAAGCCAGAGGCCACAGGTGAGCACGTAGCCCATCGCTCGCCCTCTGTTCCCCACCCGCCCCGTCTGGGTGAGAAGGTGAGGACCCTCCTTCCACCACAAGCTGCAGCCTTGTGCTCATCGCCACAGCCAGTGAAGGTGGTTGTCAAGAGAAAGTGCTCTTACTGTGTCTGAACCAAGCACTTCACGTGTGAAGAGCTGGCTGTCGTTTCCAGTGGGCTCCTATTTGTGTGTGTCGCTGCGATTGAAGTGTGGTGCCTCAACCCATCCCCCACGAGCCCTGTGGTTTTGGGGGTCTGCACCACTTGTGGTGCTGTTACCCCAGAGCTGACTGCTCTCAAGGCTCACTGGCATCATAAGAGAATTAGGATTGTCTGGCAAGAGACGGGTCTAAACTGAACGCCTGGGAGCACTTCCAGGACACAACGTTCAAGGTGATGTCCTTGCAGAGGGAGAGCAGGTGACGGAGGTGGTGGTGCCAGAGCTAAACCAGGAATGTGGGAGGATGAACAGTGACCTTGAGGCCAGGAGCCCCATCTTTTGTGACAATCTATTAGGCACAGAATATATTCTGTTACCGGAAACAGTGAGCTGTCGGGAAGCACTTATACTACTTCAGGAGGTTGCTCCTCGCTTAGCTCTTGGGCCCAACACAGTCTTGAGAAGACCACCAGCATCTTTGAGTTTTTTGGCTCCATTTTTTAAATAGAAATGAAATACTATGGAAAAGTCTGCATCCTTTCCTGCCCATAACAATGTATTTAATTGGAGAAGTTTGTATTACCTGAGAAAGTCTGTGTTTTTCAGTATTAACAAATTTACAGCAGACACTTTTCAATTTTCCCATTAAAATTGTTTTTGGTTTCCAAGGTTGTAGATTGGAGACATTTGAAATTATTTTTTATTGATATCTTCAATATTGATAAACAGTTCCTCTGAAATAATTTTCCATAAAACAACGTAACCACCCTATAACTATCATTTAAGAACTAAGAGTTTCCCTTAAAGATTACTCAGAGGTGCCATAATTGGCAAGACAGGAGTGAAGGTGGTGCAGAATTTGAAATGTTTCTTACTAGACTGTTACATAGTGTTAGAAACTGTTAACTTTTTCCTTAAACTCATTCAAAGTTAACTTTCACTGGAAACTCCCTGCTGGGGCGGATCTTAAAAGGAGCCTTCCCTGGAGGGGCTACAGCTGCATCGGTCTGAGCTAAGGTTTTTTTTAAATAGCACTTGAGGCTGTTCCTGCCAGCTCAGGAAGTTCATTATTCAGGAGCTGTGCGGAGGGCAGCTGGGAACTAAGCCGCCATTAACCTGACCCGTACATGACTGTCCTGTTGCTTGGAGGCAGCAGTGGCTCAAGAGGGCACTGTCGCTCCTATCGGGACTCCCGGTGTCCCCTGCTGCTTTCCTGGTCTTCAGTGTCTGGGTACTGGGAGAGATCGAGGGTCAGGACCCGGCTGAACATGTAGTCATCGTGCTAAAATGAAGAGAAGACGTTAACTGTCAGTCCCCAGGTCTAGGGAGGGGGTGTTAGCAAACCTAAGATAAGGGCGTTCGGGGGTCTGGATTTGCCTTTACTTAAAAAGGAACCGCAGGAGCCATGGACAAGGGCTCTCAGCTATCTCACTTACACCAGCGATTTGTTTTTGCATTATCTGGCGTGAGGCTTTTCATTCTCTCACAACGGCGTATTTCTGGGTGGGGGCTCCCTCCCATTCTGCACGCACAGGAAGGTAAGTTAATTCTTAGCTGTGCTTAAAGGAAAATTTAAGAAGAAAAACCAAAGAACTTGAATGAGCTGCTTCCTCTTTAAGTTCACAGAATATTCTGAATGGCTTAAGGAAGGGTGTGTCTGAATTCCAAAAGCCACTGCAGGCCTCAGAGCTTCTAACAAACATCTTGGTTTTCTCCTCGGAGACTCTGGAAGATAAGTGATCCCTAGCTAGATTACCGCAGTGCGTTTTTGTTTAAAACACAAAACATTAGGTGAGATGTGACATCGACAGTGTAGTCTGCTATGATCAGTGTGCTGTTATTTTACAAAGCACAACTCATACCTTGCAACGTTCATTTTGCTTGTTTCATTTAAAATAGATCTTAATTCTCTGTACTGTCAGAAAAATACTGAGCAGTTACTTTGCAATCTTATTTGATTGCAAAAATGTTAATTGTGGTAAAATAGACATAACACATTTGCCATCTCATCCACTTCTCTGTGTACAATGCAGCTACATGCATTCCCTTCACTGTGTTGTGTGACCCTCACCGCACCTTTGCAGCTCCGTGGGGCGCTTCCAGCTCCGTGGGGCGCACTCACTGTGCAGGGAAGGCCCGTCCCGTCAGGACAGAGGCCGGCCGCTGTTAAAGGAGCCCCCTCCCCTCGTCATTTGTTCTCACCTCTGGATAGATGCCGATCAGGGCGTCGGCTCTGGAGTAGAGCTCCTCTTTCAGGGAAATGATTATCATCTGAACCTGCTCTTGAGTCTGTTCTCTGATGTAACTAGATACCTGGGGGGATACAAAAAGCACCATTTCACCAGCAAGGAGAGGAGGCCTGGGCTCTGGGCACAGTCCACCGTAAGTACAGAAGTGGAAGTAGCTCAGGTTCTAAAATATGAAAATCCATGCTACAAAACTATTTTTACAAAATAAAGCTCTAACTTAGGATACTGCTGTGTGAATGTACCATCAGCCTTTTTAACAAGATAAAACAAAACCTGTATTTGAATATTTTAGGAGGGTAAAGAGGGGCTGGTGTTTAAACTTCCAACCTCCTATTTTGCCAACTCAAAGCCTAAACAATCAGGTGTAGTTATAATCCCCAATCAAGTCGCTTGGCTGGAGGTGAAATCAGCGGCTCCTTCAGGAAGCTCAATTCCAAGGAGATGGGAATAAGAACAAAATGGACACCGGGTAGAAGGGGGTCTCGGTGAACAAGCTAGTGAGAGCTTGGAGAAGGCCAGTGAAGGACGGTGCCGGGCTGTCAACAGTCTACTCAGAGTCCAGCCTGGGAGCAGGGATGGCAGCTGCAGGCAGGGAGGCTTCACTAGTGAGGCGGATGAGGAGATGGAATGGAAACGACTCCCGGGATACAGGACTGAGAGTTGGAGACTGAGCGGCACGGGCGAGGGGCCTGCACTTTGCTCAGAGTTCCTGTTAGAGCAAAACCTGTGAGAGCTGGAACCGACGGGCTGCTTTGTCCTTCCTGGTCATGAAGTTTTCTGCCTTGCCTAGGGTGCAGTCCTTACCACTTTGCAATTACTCGTTTTACTGTCCAAATGGGAAATATTTGGGTTTCCCTTCTCTTTCTCTGCCAGGTTTCCACCTTACACAGGTTCTGGCTTTGGCAGCTTTTACCGTACAAATGTTGGGCACTCTGATCACAAGAGGGAGTGGAGGCTACGTCTCAGCAATGGCTCATACTTGGCTCAGCAGCGGAGTGCCAGGAACAGAGGTCTCAGAGGGAAATGGGAACTTAGACATTTCAGTACATGCACTGGGCATCAAGAGTCCCAAGGAAGACCACGTGTCTGGAGATGCCACCAATTCAAATTTCTAACCTTTGCTAGAAGATGGACACTTAAATGCCAGTGAGAAAAGAGGCAGTCCACAAACAGACCCGTCCCGCAGAAGATGGGATACACAGTGCCAAAACTAACCTGGCAAGGGGAAATTCCTCCCAAGGAGCCGGGCAGGGATTCCGGTCAGCTGACGCGGACTGACTGGCACTCAGCAGAGGCAATGTGAGATCTTCCCCTTTCCCCTGTTGCTTCTCCAAGTGACGGGAAGACTCTGATGGTTTTGGGCTGGTAATGGGATGTGGCTCTGACCTGTCCTTTGTATGAGCTCCAGGGGACTGGAGATTTGTCAGTTTTCTACATTTTGTGGGTATAAAGCATGGGATACTCTCATGTGTCTTGCTGTGACGTGCAGAAAGGGCACTAAAGAGATTTGGGTTGGATTAATACAGCTTGCAAAAGTGTCACTTTGAGGACTAAGGTACGCCTGACCCAAGCCATGGTGTTTTTAATCACCTCATATTGCATGTGAAAGCTGGACAATGAATAAGGAAAACTTGAAGAGCTGATGCCTTTGAATTGTGGTGTTGGCGAAGAATATTGAATATACCATGGACTGCCAAAGAACCAACAAATCTGTCTTCGAAGAAGTACAGCCAGAACGCTCCTTAGAAGCAAGGATGGCGAGACTGTGTCTTACATACTTTGGACATGTTGTCAGGAGGGCTCAGTCCCTGGAGAAGGACATCATGCTTGCTGAAGTTCAGGGTCAGTGAAAAAGAGACCCTCTTCAAGATGGACTGACACAGTGGCTGCAACAATGGGCTCAAGCATAGCAACGTTTGTGAGGATGGCGCAGGGCCGGGCGGTGTTTCCATCTGTTGGACGTAGGGTCGCTGTGCGTCTGAACCGACTCAATGGCGCCTAACAACAACTCGGGAAATGCCACTAGAAGGCACCTCAGGCTGCAGCTACTGCAAACCCAACTCCCAGGCATTTCACATGAGACTCAGCAGAGCAGGAAACCTGAGAGGCCAGCTTTGGAGGCCCAGGTCTGCAGGGGGCGGCACCCCAGGAGTGAGTACATCTCTCAGGGTGAACTCATGAACCCAGCTCCCAAGACTGAGGTCTAGACCAGAAAGCCAATTTACAAGTTAGTAACGAGAAACATATCCCTCAGCGTGTCCGGAGCAGCCTGCCTGTGAGCAGCTAGAGATGCAGAGCCCAGTTATTTCTGGAAGATGGCTGGGCCTGGAATCAGCCAGGAGAGTCCGGTTCATCTCCAGATGGAAGGCCTGGCAGTGGGTCGTGACCCCGAGAATCTGCAGCTATAGCACTCCCTCCCTGGCAGCGGGGGGTACGGCCAGCATTGCCTCCTCCCTTTGTTCATGTTTCCATGGCCGACCCAGTAACCCTCTTTCATGTCAGAAATTCAGTTTAGTGACAGTCAAAACCCAAGGGCTGAGAGCCTCTCTCTTCAGTGTGGTCTTGTCATCCATGCAGACCTTTAAAATTTAACTCTAGACTTAAACTGTTGCCTTAGTTCCTCCTTGTCCTAGATACTGGAAACAGGATCATACACAGTTACAGTTTAAGTGACTGGATATATTTTGATAAATAAAATTGGGAGGGGTGGGGGGAGAGCAGAGTTTTGAACTTTTAATCCTTTGGCATTTTATTTAGAGATGCTGTTTTTGGACTTTACCTAACAACTAACTTGACCGATGAGACCATATGAACCTGTGTGCTGCGGCCTGCTGCTACAGACCCTCTGGCTGTGGACGTCTGGATGTGGGCAGGGGTGCGCTGAGGCTGGCAGTGCGGCAACCTTCACCAGCTCCCTGTGTCACCCAGGGTCCCCTAACCACCTGAATCGTCCTATTTCTACATGTTTAACTCGGGTTTTAAAACTACTCTGGTTTTGCACCAGTTACCATTGCTTTTCCTGCAGTCCTGTTTGCTCCAGGTGAACTGCCTTCTGACCGAGTGTAAGCCTTGAATTGTGTACATGCTAATCAAAGTCAAAAGCAGAAAGAAACTTACTTTGCCGATGTTGGTATTGTCCAGGGCTGCATCCACTTCATCTAAAACAAAGAAGGGGGCGGGCCGAAAGCTAGGAAAAAATGACAGTCCAGTAAGTTACAACGTTGTATTTGTTTACAAAAGGCCTGGAGGAGGGTTAGCAGTATTCAGACTACAGCAGACACCTGCTTTTGGGGGCTTCTGACTAGTCAGCAATGGCCTCTATGCTGCTAAATCCACAGCTCTGTCTTCAGCCCTCTCGCATGGACCCAGGCGTGGACCACTGAGGTCGGGCACCGCCCTCTCCCCCTGGGAAACGCTTGACTTCTGGGTCACCAGCCTCCTCTCCCCGCCTTACCCACTGCTCCTTCCAGGCCCCCTCTGCAGCTCACATGCTCTCCTATCTAACTGGCTGCCTTGGTGATCTCAGCTGGTCTTGGGTTTTGAGTACCATCTGTGTACTAATGGCGTCCATGCTTTTATCCACATCTGCCCTCTCTCCCCACCTCTCACCTCAGGTGTCCAGCTGCTCATTCAACAATCCCATTTGGTGTCTAGTCAACATTTCAAACTCATCTAAGACCATACCCCTCACTTGCCCCTCCAAACCTTTTTCCCCCCTATGGGTTTCTTCATCTCAGTTAATGGCAGCTCTTACCACTCTAGGTGATTAGGCCAACCCCCCCGGAGTCACCCTGGCTCGTTTTTCACACCCCACACCTGTCTGTCAGCATACTGTGTCTGCTCGACCTTCCGCTGTCACCCGGATCCAAGCACCATCACCTCTCACCGTGCTATAACAGCTTGCCAGCCTGGTGCCTGCCCTGCCTACAGGGTCTGTCCTCCCCGAGGCCAGGCTCACTCCTGCTGTGGGGCCTTTGCACTGGCTATTCCTCAGGCCTAGAACATTCTTCCTTCAGCTCTCCACGTGACCTGCTCCCTGGAAGTCATTCAAATCTTTGCTCAAATGGCACCTTCTCCAACAGGCGTCCCTGGGTTCTCTGTCACACTGGAAGCCCTTCCCTGCCTCCCTCCACCCCCAGTTCCTGCTTTATTGTTTTCTCTAGAGAGCTTGTCACTTCCTAGTGTTTTCTATAGTGGAGAACTGTTGTTAGGTGCCATCGAGCTGGTTCTGACTCATAGTGACCCTATGCACAACAGAACAAAACACTGCCCAGTCCTGAGCCATCCTCAATCATCGTTATACTTGAACCCATTGCTGCAGCCACTGTGTCAATCCATCCCATTGAGGGTCTTCCTCTTTCTGTCTGACCCTCTACTTTGCCAAGCATGATGTCCTTCTCCAGGGACTGAGCCCTCCTGACAACATGTCCAAAGTATGTAAGACGCAGTCTCACCATCCTTGCTTCTAAGGAGCATTCTGGTTGTACTTCTTCCAAGAAAAATTGGTTGGTTCTTTTAGCAGTCCATGGTATTTTCAATATTCTTTGCCAAATCCACAATTCAAAGGTGTCAGTTCTTCTGTCTTCCTTATTCATTGTCCACCTTTCTTGTGCATATGATGCAACTGAAAACACCATGGCTTAGGTCAGGAGCACCTTAGTCTTCAAGGTGACATCTTTGCTTTTCAACAGTTTAAAGTGGTCCTTTGCAGCAGATTTGCCCAATGCAATTAGTCTCTTGATTTCTTGACTGCTGCTTCCATGGCTGTTGATTATGGATCCAAGTAAAATGAAATCCTTGACAACTTCAATCTTTTCCCCATTTTTCATGATGTTGTTTATTGGTCCAGTTGTGAGGATTTTTGTTTTATGTTGAGGTGTAATCCATACTGAAGGCTGTGGTCTTTGATCTTCATCAGTAAGTGCTTCAAGTCCTCTTCACTTTCAGCAACCAAGGTTGTGTCATCTGCATAACACAGGCTGTTAATGAGTCTTCCTCCAATCCTGATGCCCCGTTCTTCTTCATATAGTCCAGCTTCATCTGCTCAGCATACAGACTGAATAGGTATGGTGAAAGGATACAACCTTGACGTACACCTTTCCTGACTTTAAACCACAAAGTATCCCCTTGTTCTGTTTGAACCACAGCCTCTTGATCTATGTGCAGGTTCCTCATGAGCACAATGAAGTGTTCTGGAATTCCCATTCTTCGCAATGTTATCCATAATTTTTTATGATCCACACAGTTGAAAGCCATAGCATAGGGAATAAAACATCTTTCTGGTAGTCTCTGCTTTTGGCCAAGATCCATCTGACATCAGCAGTGATATTCCTGGCTCAACATCCTCTTTTGAAACTGGCCTGAATTTCTGGCAGTTTCCTATCAATATACTGCTACAGCTGCTTTTCAATGATCTTCAGCAAAATTTTACTTGTGCGTGATATTAATGATATTGTTTGATAATCCCACCATTCTGTTGGATTACCTTTAATTGGAATGGGCACAAATATGGATCTCTTTACGTTGGTTGGCCAGGTAGCCGTCTTCCAAATTTCTTGGCATAGAAGAGCGAGCACTTCCAGTGCTGCATCCCTTTGTTGAAACATCTCAACTGATACTCTATCAATTCCTGGAGCCTTGTTTTTTGCCAGTGCATCAGTGCAACTTGGACTTCTTCCTTCAGTACCATTAGTTCCTGATCATATGCTACCTCTTGAAATGGTTGAACATTGACCAATTCTTTTTGGTATAATGACTCGTGTATTCCTTCTATCTTCTTTTGATGCTTCCTGCGTCATTTAATATTTTCCCCATAGATGCCTTCACTATTGCAACTCAAGGCTTCATTTTTTTCTTAAAGTCCTTTCAGCTGGAGAAACGCCGAGCGTGTTCTTCCCTTTTGGTTTTCTACCGCCAGCTCTTTGCACATGTCATTATGATACTTCACTTTGTTTTCTCGAGCTGCCCTTTGAAATCTTCTGTTCAGTTCCTTTAATTCATCATTTCTTCCTTTCGCTTTAGCTACCGGAGGTTCAAGAGCAAGTTTCAGAGTCTCCTCTGACATCAATTTTGGTCCTTCTTTCATTCCTGTCTTTTCAATGATCTCTTGCTTTCTTCATGTATGATGTCTTTGATGTCATTCCACAACTCGTCTGGTCTTCCATTATTAGTGTTCAACGCATCAAACCTGTTCCTGAGATGGTCTCTAAATTCAGGTGGGATATACTCAAAATCATACTTTGGCTCTTGTGGACTTTTAATTTTCTTCAGTTTTTGAACTTGCATATGAGCAATTGTTGGTCTGTTCCACAGTCGGCCCCTGGCCTTGTTCTGACTGATGATACTGAGCTTTTCCATTGTCCCTTTCCACAGATGTAGTCAATTTGGTTTCTGTGTGTTCCATCTGGTGAGGTCCATGTGTATAGTCGCCGTTTATGTTGGTGAAAAAAGGTGTTTGCAGTGAGGAAGTCGCTGGTCTTGCAAAATTCTATCATGTGATCTCTGGCATCGTTTCTATCACCAAGGACGTATTTTCCAACTACCGATCCTTCTTTGTTTCCAGCTTTCGCATTCCAATCACCAGTAATTATCAATACATCCTGATGGCATGTTTGATCAATTTCAGACTGCAGAAGCTGGTAAAAATCTTCAATTTCTTCATCTTTGGCCTTAGTAGTTGGTGGGTAAATTTGAATAATAGTCACATTAACTGGTCTTCCTTATAGGCGTATAGATATTATCCTACCACTGATGGCGCTGTACTTCAGGATAGATCTTGAAACGTTCTTTTTAACCATGAATGCAACGCTATTCCTCTTCAAATTATCATTCCTGCCATAGAAAACCATATGATTTATCTGATTCAAAATGGCCAACATCAGCCCATTTCAGCTCACTAATGCCTAGGATGTCAATGTTTATGCATTCCATTTCATTTTTGACCATTTCCAATTTTCCTAGATTCATACTTTATACATCCCACATTACGATTATCAGTGGATGTTTGTCACTGTTTCTTCTCATTTTGAGTTGTGCCACATCAGCAAATGAAGGTCCCGAAAGCTTAACTCCATCGAAGTCATTAAGGTCGGCTCTACTTTGAGGAGGCAGCTCTTCCCGGTGTCTTTTGAGTGCCTTTCAACCTGGGGGGCTCATCTTCTGGCACTGTATCAGACAATGTTCTGCTGCTATTCATAAGGTTTTCACTGGATAATGCTTTTTTTTTCCCTTTATTTTACAACATTAAAAAAAAAATTTTTTTATTGTGCTTTAAGTGAAAGTTTACAATTCAAATCAGTTTCTCATATAAAAACTTATATACACATTCTTATGTGACCCTAGTTGTTCTCCCTACAATGAGACAGCATACTCCTTCTCTTCACCCTGTATTTCCAGTGTTCAACCAGCTCCTGTCCCCCTCTGCCTTCTCATCTCGCCTCCAGACAGGGGCTGCCCACGTAGTCTCATGTGTCTACTTAAGCTAAGAAGCACACTCCTCACCAATATCTTTTTATGTCTTATAGTCCAGTCTAATCTTTGAAGAGTTGGCTTTCAGAATGGCTTTAGTTTTGGGCTAACAGAGAGTCCAGGGGCCATGACCTCTGGGGTCCCTCCGGTCTCAGTCAAACCATTAAGTCTGGTCTATTTACTAGAATTTGAGGTCTGTATCCCACTTTTCTCCTGCTCCATCAGGGATTCTCTGTTGTGTTCCCTGTCAGGGCAGTCATTGGTGGTACCTGGGCACCTGGTCAATTCTTTTCAGAAGTAGACTGCCAGGTCCTTCCTCCTAGTCTGTCTTAGTCTGAAAGCTCAGCTGAAACCTGAATACTGGTGGCATAGCTTCCAGTATCACAGCAACACGCAAGCCCCCAAAGTATGACAAACTGACAGACACGTGCTTTTCTATAAAGCTGGAATTTTAGTAGCTACTGATACCAGAAATGGAGCAAAAATCTGTCAAAGCCTGAACTCCATCTTAGGCTTGCTGTCTAAATTGCTATAGGCCTAAAACATGCCCTGAATTGTCTGGCATAAGAAAACCGTTTTGTATCACATTTGCTAAGTATTACTAATGGCAAGTGGTTAACAGATCTTCTGTGGGGAGGTCCACTGGTTTCTGCCCTGATGCAGCATTGGCGCCTGCTGCGAGCTCACCTATGCACAGCGAACAGGAGTGCCAGCGCCGCCACGCACTTTTCTCCCCCTGACAGGTTGTCCATCGGCATAAACCGTTTGCCTGGGGCCACACAGTTATAGCTGATCCCCTCCAAGTAAGGTTCTTCAGGGTTCTCTGGGCTAAGAAATGCCTGAAACACATGTTACTTATTTAGCAACATCAGAAAAGCAGCCAGGAAACTGCAATTCGGGATTGTGACAGCTTAATTGTGAAATACTCTATTGGTTAGGTTTTTCTTAATTTTGGTGAAAAATACCAATGCTTGAAAATAATGACTTTAACTCTACATGTCATCACGGACAACCAGGCTACACAGGTGGATCTAGAGGGAGAACATTCTACCATACCCAGACCTTCCCACCAGACTGCCTCTGAATATCAGCAGCACATGCCGCAAGTCTTAACCAGTAGCCTCCATTCAACTCACTCACTGGTCCACACAACTAACTAACTCTTAAGGAACACCTATTCTGGGCCCAGTGCTGTAGATACACTGATGAACTCTGCCCTCGAGGGGTTAATGGGTTTATTTCAGTCATAAAAAAAACACATGAGAAAGGCATGAAAACAGGTCTGGAAGAACCCCATCTTTGTCTTCAGTCCACATTCAATTCCTCAAGTATTACCACGGGTACTGATAAAGGAAGGGCAGAGAGCTTACAGCAAAGAGGCCATTCAGACAGAGGGACATACCTGGTCTGAGTCCTGACTTTTGTTCTCTCCTCCCCCTTGTTACTCCACCTACCCAGATCAGCCATCTTGCCAGCATCCTCTACCTTTACCACAGATGTCATGAACAGTGTCATAAAATCATAGTAGTACCAGACAAGAGAATTTCAGAACCGAAGAGCACTTGGAAACCAAATGATCTAGCTCGCGCATTTTTCAGATGAAGAAATGGGCCAGAGAGGCTATGCGGCTTATCCAAGCCGGTGGTGGTGAGTGGGATCTAGAACACAGGCCATTCTGACGGCCCATCTTCAGGAACCGACTTTGCCCTTTAGTGAGTCACTCACATAACGTGCTGGCTGTTACTCGTTTCCCACCAGAGAACAGCCACCAACGGTAACACGACGTTCCCACTAGTATTTGGGGGTGAAGGATACATACTTGGGCGCTGTCGCTTCTGCAGAGCTTCTTGTAGATTTGATCAATTGAGATCGACACGTGCTCAAAACACTGGCTGAAAAGATCGTATCTCCTTTTTTTCACCTGTTCAAACTCTTGCCTACAGATTCTGGCTTCCTTTCTGCTGGCCTCAAAAGCTGAGAGAGAATCAGGGTTCTTACTTTACTGTAACAACTACCAAAGGGCTTCTCTTATTTAAACTTTAAAGCATAAAATATTTTTAAAATTGGATTTTAAGATTGGTTGTCTGGAGTAAACCTACCTTCAAAACACCTCAACTATAATTAATTCCAAAAACATGGCCCTTACAATTGGTGAGCCTTTTCAAGCAGGGCCAACTTCTAAATGAGTGACAAGTTCTGACAGAGTATTCGATACGCCTATTATTCTGGTTTGAAAAAGTACATAAGTATTATCTGTTCTAAAATAACCAATAACTCTGTTTTTAAATGAAAGCTGAACACTTTTCAGAAAGGAAACAGTGGTTCGGTAATAAAAGCACACACTAAGACGAGAGAGGAGAGTGTAGATGATAAAAACAAAGGTGCGGTCCAGGGGGGCTGGTGGAAAGGGCTAGAGAAACCCAAACGCCCCACACCCACAGCTCCAATCTCGCGAGCGTAACAACTAAAGCGCAGTTTCACCGTCTGCGGACTCCTGAAACTTGTCTCTGACTGTCTTCAACTTCTCCAGGGCTCTTAGGTTGGGAGCAGCCGTCTTCAATAAAATATCTTCCTGGGATGCTACTTGCTGCAGCAACAGTGTGAGCTGGGCCTCAACTTCTTTATCTGTCTGTAGAGCCTGTCAGGGTAGGAACAGCAGTCACTGGCACACCCTGGAGTCCCGAGCGCTAAGGCCAGGCATGTGCACGGCCCCGGTGGCCTGCCTGGCCTCACTGCCACTGGGTCCTGGCAGCTCTCTCGGGGTCTTTGACGTTCTTTCAGGACTCGAGCGCTGTACACACTGCTCTATGGGAACATGCTTCCCCTCCTTATTTCTTCATCTGCTAAACAACCACCATTCATAATCACCTTCATGTATTCACTCATTGAGAATATCTATCACTCACCTGCTATGTATGAGACACTAAGGATTCAATGATGAAAAATATTCAGTCCTTGCCCCTGCAGAGCTCGCATGGAGTCAACATGTCACCTGGATTTATGCCAGAGTGACGAGCCCTCTAACGTACAAGCACGGGTCCTGTGGGCAGAGCAGAAGGTACAGCCCAGTGGGGGACGTAACACTTTGGCTGAGACCTGAAAGGTGAGCAGGACTAACTCAAGTAAGAGGGAAGGGAAAAAGCGCCTCAGGGGTGTCCCTCCAGGAAAACTTCGCTGACCTTCCAGAGTGGGTTAATAATATATGATAAAGGTGACATTTCAATTCACTAGAAACAGAAAGATTACTTGATTAAATGTTGGTGGGTCAACTGGCTAACCTGGCTACCTTTTGAAAAGTAGATCCTTACCTCATACCATATGTTGTTGGTGTTAGGTGCTGTCAAGTCAGTTCTGACTCATAGCGACTCTACGTGCAACAAAAAGAAACACTGCCCGGTCCTGCACCATCCTTACAATCATTGCTATGCTTGAGCCCATTGTTGCAGCCACTGTGCCAACCCATCTTGTCGAGGGCCTTCCTCTTTTTCACCGACCCTCTACCAAGCATGATGTCCTTCTCCAGGGACTGGTCCTTCCTGATAACACGTCCAAAATAAATGAGACACAGTATCGCCATCTTTGCCTCTTAGGAGCATTCTGGCTGTACTTCTTCCAAGACAGACTTGTTCGTTCTTCTGGCAGTCCATGGTATATTCAACATTCTTTGCCAACACCATAATTCAAAGGCATCAATTCTTGTTTGGTCTTCCTTATTCATTGTCCAGCTTTCGCATGCATGTGAGTCAGTTGCAAACCCATGGCTTGGGTCAGTCGTGCCTTAGTCCTTAAAGTGACATCTCTGCTTTTTAACACTTTAAAGAGGCCTTTTGTAGCAGGTTTGCCTAATGCAATATGTCATTTGATTTCTCGACTGCTGCTTTCATGGGCGTTAATTATGGAAACGAGTAAAATGAAATTCTTTACAACTTCAGTATTTTCTCTGTCATGATGCTGGTTATTGGTCCAGCTGTGAGGATTTTTGTTTTATGTTGAGGTGCAATCCATACTGAAGGTTGTAGTCTTTCGTCTTCATCAGTAGGCGCTTCAAGTCTTCTTCACTTTCAGCAAGCAACGCTGTGTCATCTGCATATTGAAGGTTGTTAACAAGTCTTCCTCCAACGCTGATACTGTGTTCTTCATACTGTCCAGCTTCTCGAATTTTTTGCTCAGCACAGAGATTGAATAAGTATGGTGAAAGGATACAATACAATCCCGACACACAACTTTCTTGACTTTAAACCACGCAGTAACCCCTTGTTCTGTCCGAACAACTGGCTCTTGATCTATGTACAGGTTCCTTATAAGCACAATTAAGTGTTCTGGAATTCCCATTCTTCGCAATGGTATCCATAATTTGTTATGATCCACACAGTCGAATGCCTTTGCATAGTCAATAAAACACAGGTAAACATCCTTCTGGTATTCTCTGCTTTCAGCCAGGATCCATCTGACATCAGCAATGATATCCCTCATTCCACATCCTATTCTGAATCTGGCCTGAATTTCTGACAGTTCCCTGTCGATGGACTGCTGCAACTGCTTTTGAACGATGTTCACCAAAATTTTACTTGCATGTGATATTAATGATATTGTTTGATAATTTCCACATTCTGTTGAATCACCTTTCTTGAGAATAGGCATAAATATGGATCTCTTCGAGTCAGTTGGCCAGGTAGCTGTTTCCAAATTTCTTAGCATAGATGAGTGAGCACCTCCAGCGCTGCATCTGTTTGTTGAAACCTCTCAATTAGCATTCCGGCAATTCCTGGAGCCTTGTTTTTCACCAATGCCTTCAGTGCAGCTTGGACTTCTTCCTTCAGTACCATCAGTTCTTGATTGTATGCTACCTCCTGAAATGGTTGAATGTCGACCAGTTCATTTTGGTATGTGACTGTGTATTCCTTCCATCTTCTTTTGATGCTTCCTGTGTCGTTCAACATTTTCCCCACAGAATCCTTCAATACTGCAACTCGAGGCTTGAATTTTTCTTTAGTTCTTTCAGCTTGAGAAATGCTGAGCATGTTCTTCCCTTTTGGCTTTCTTATTCTAGGGCTTTGCACATGTCATTATAATACTTCGTTTTGTCTTCTTGAGCCATCCTTTGAAAACTTCTGTTCAGCTCTTTTACGTCATCATTTCTTCCTTTTGCTTTAGCTACTTGATGTTCAAGAGCAAGTTTCAGAGTCTCTTCTGACATCCGTTTTGGTCTTTTCTTTCTTTCCTGTCTTTTTTTATGACCTCTTCCTTTCTTCATGTATGATGTCCTTCCACAACTCGTCTGGTCTTTAGTCATTAGTGTTCAATATGTCAATCTATTCTTGAGATAATCTCTAAATTCAGGTGGTGTATACTCAAGGTTGTACTTTAGCTCTCATGGACTTGTTCTAGTTTTCTTCAGCTTCAACTTCAACTTGCATATGAGCAATTGATGGTCTGTTCTGCAGTTGGCCCCTGGCCTTGTTCTGACTGATGATACTGAGCTTTTCCATTGTCTCCACAGATGTAGTCAGTTTGATTCCTGTTATTCCTTCTGGTGAGGTCCACGTGTACCATCACTGTTCATGCTGGCGAAAAAAGGTATTTGCAATGAAGAAGTTGTTGGTCTTCCCAAATTCTATCATGTGATCTCTGGTGTTGTTTCTATCACCAAGGCCATATTTTCCAACTACCAATCCTTCTTTGTTTCCAATTTTTATATTCCAATCACCAGTAATTATCAATGCATCCTGATTGCATGTTTGATCAATTTCAGATGGCAAAAGTTGGTAAAAATCTTCAATTTCCTCATCTTTAGCCTTAGTGGTTGGTGTGTAAATTTGAATAATAGCTGTATTAACTGGTCTTCCTTGTAGGTGTATGGATATTATCCTATCACTGACAGTGTTGTACTTCGGGATAGATCTTGAAATGTTCTTTTTGACGATGAATGCAACACCATTCCTCTTCAAGGGTCACTTCCAACATAGTAGACCATATGACTGACTGATTCAAAATGGCCAATACCAGTGCATTTCAGCTCACTAATGCCTAGAATATTGATGTTTATGCGTTCCATTTCATTTTTGATGGTTTCCAATTTTCCTAGTTCATACTTCATTCCATCTTCCTATTATTAATGGATGTTTGCAGCTGTTCTTCTCATTTTGAGTCATGCCACATCAGCAAATGAAGGTCTCGAAAGCTAGACTCCATCCACGTCATTAAGGTTGACTCTACTTTGAGGAGGCAGCTCTTCCCCAGTCGTATTTTGAGTGCCTTCCCATCTGAGAGGCTCATCTTTCAGCACTATATCAGACTATGTTCCACTGCTTTTTATAAGGTTTTCACTGGCTAATTGTTTCAGACATAGACTGCCAGGTCCTTCTGTCTTAGTCTGGAAGCTCAGCTGAAACCTGTCTACCACGGGTGACCCTGCTGGTATTTGAAATACCGGTGGCATAGCTTCCAGCATCACAACACACAATCCACCACAATAACACAAACTGACAGATGTGTGGGGCCATACCATATTTTTGTATGATATATTTTAGTATATTATACCATATTTAAAAAAAAAACCCCGTTGCTGTCTAGTCTACTCTGAGTTATAGCGACTCTATAGGACGGAGTAGAACTGCCCCACAGGGCTTCCAAGGAGCAGCTGGTGGATTTGAACTGCACTGAGCTCTTAACCACTTAGCCACCCGGATATATCATACCATATGGTGAAATAAATTTCAAGGAAACACACACAAAAAAATACCCATAAAAGAACAGGAAGAAACTGTTGATAAATATTTATTCAGTAATGAGGTGGGGCAGAGCTTTCTAAACACAAAAGTGAACACAGAATCCACTAAGAGAAGATTACAGAAAAGCCAAGAAAGGAGACCAAAGTAGAGCTGCTTTCTGATTCCCAAAAGACACTACAAATGAAATCAAAGAGCCCAACAAACTTAGCAAAATATATTAACGACACATGAAATGAAAAGATGTGGCATCTACGCGCCATTTCTTCTTCACAGCAGAGGCCAGGTTTCTGACCAGGTAGATGTGTTTCTTCTTCAGGCATCCCCTGCACCCTAGTGGGTGGGCCTTCCTGCTCTAAGGCTAAGTCCACCCCCCACCTCCTACCAGTGATGGACTTGTGACCCAATTCTGGCCACTATGATGAGGGGAAGGAGCCCTGGTGACTCAGTGTTTAAAGCGGTCAGCTGATAACTAAAACGTCAGCGGTTTGAACCTACCAACAGCTCCCTAGGAGAAAGATGTGGCATTCTGCTTCAGTAAAGATTTACAGCCTTGGAAACTCTATGAGGCAGTTCTACTCTGTCGTATACAGCTGCTACGAGGCAGACTCGACGAGGCGGACTCGACTCACTGGCAGTGAGTTTATGATAAGGGGACAACTGCTGGTGCTTTATGTGGGAAAACCTTTCTTTGATCTTAAAAACAGTATCACTGCAAAGGATAGCCTCTCTCTTCCTCTGAAGGTTGTGACTGTGCAACTGGGCAGCCAAGAATGACCACGGACATTTTCCCCTCAGGAGAGAACTGGCCTCAGGAGGGAGCCATCTTAGTTATCCCAGTGCTGCTGTAACAGTTATACCACAAGCGGGTGTCCTATAGGGTTGCTATAAGTCAGAATCACCTTGACAGCAACGGGTTTGGTTTCTTTGGTGTGGGTGGCTTTAACACAGAAATTAATTTTCTCACAATTTAGGAGGCTAGACATCCTCACTCAGAGGGCTGGCTCTGGGGGAGGCTCTGGAGGAAGTTCCTTGTCTCTTCAGCTTCTGTTGCCTGGTCCCTTGGAGATCTCTGTTTTGGCACCTGTCTTACCCCATCTCTCCTCTGCTCTCTTGTTTAATTTCTTATATCTCAAACGAGATCGACTCAAGATATAAAAAATACCCCATACTAATCCTACCTCATTAACATAACAAAGACAGCCCGTTCTCAAATGGAATTATAACCACAGGCATAGACGTTAGGATTTACAACACATATTTTTGCGAGACATAACTCAGTCCGTAACAGAAGCCTACACACAAAGAAATGTACGGCTACAGGAATTATACAGAACCGGAGCCAGAGCCGTCCATGGGCTGGGTATCTAGGGCTGTGCCTGTGGCTTTGAAGGCTCTGTTACACCATCAGCTAGGGCTTTGGGACACCCCCTGCTACCAAGGCCATGAAGTGTGGGACTGATGGGAAATTCAGGAAGCTGGAAGGTGTTGGCTGCTTCTGTTTACTGCAGGACTTCTCAAAGCCTTTAACACTCATTGTGACGTCCCAAGAAGGGAATAGAGATTTTCAAAATTAGCTTGCCACAGAAACTTCTTTGGAGAGACATTTCACGGGACTAATGTTCTGCAGAACACAGAGTGAGAAATCCTGATCTACACATCAACAACAGAAGTAATCTACTCTGCTATTTCTTCAAAAATCATTAGGAAATCTATTTTTCTTTTTTACTTACACTCTACTGTGTAAAAATTATTTTGCAATATTTAGTATTTAAATATTCGGCATTACTGTGAGTTATTCATACGCAATGGAAGTCTTTCCAGTACCTTCAAATCCTCTCTCAGAGAGCTGTAGTCTACTTCAATGGCTTCTTCTTTTTCATATATGTCGATGGTTGCCTGGGTACTTTCGGCTTCAGCTCCCAACTGAAAAATAAATGAAGCCCTTTCCTTGTTATCTGAAATGGCGATCACTACTCATCCATCAGCCCCAGACCCTCCAGTTGCTTGCTACCTCGCTCAGGTTAAAAGCTAAAATCCTCACAGTGGCCCGTGAGGCCACGGTGACCTGCCCATCACTCTGGCCCTGTCGCCTCTCTAACTTCATTCTGTGGCAGTTTCCTGTGCCCACTCTGCTCTGGCCACACTGGCTGCTTGGACATGTATATCGCACTCTGCTGGACACAGCAGGCCCACAGCCACGGCACTCTGCTGGACACAGCAGGCCCAGGTCCACTGCTGGACACAGAAGGCCCATGGCCATGCACTCTGCTTGGACACAGCAGGCCCAGGTCCACCGCACTCAGCTGGACACAGCAGGCCCAGGTCCACCGCACTCTGCTGGACACAGCAGGCCCAGGTCCACCGCACTCTGCTGGACACAGAAGGCCCACAGCCACGACACTCTGCTTGGACACAGCAGGCCCAGGTCCACCGCACTCTGCTGGACACAGCAGGCCCAGGTCCACCGCACTCTGCTGGACACAGCAGGCCCAGGTCCACCGCACTCTGCTGGACACAGAAGGCCCATGGCCATGCACTCTGCTTGGACACAGCAGGCCCAGGTCCACCGCACTCAGCTGGACACAGCAGGCCCAGGTCCACCGCACTCTGCTGGACACAGCAGGCCCAGGTCCACCGCACTCTGCTGGACACAGAAGGCCCACAGCCACGACACTCTGCTTGGACACAGCAGGCCCAGGTCCACCGCACTCTGCTGGACACAGCAGGCCCAGGTCCACCACACTCTGCTGGACACAGAAGGCCCACAGCCACGACACTCTGCTTGGACACAGCAGGCCCAGGTCCACCGCACTCTGCTGGACACAGCAGGCCCAGGTCCACCGCACTGCCCTCTGCCTGCACAGCCTTCCCCTAGACATGCACACCGCTTCCCCTTGTGCCTCTTCCACTCACCGTCATCCTCTGTGCGGCGACCTCAGGCCTCTCCACCCGAGCACGCAAACCCCCCTACACCAGTACTCTAGTCCCTCCCTTGCTCCATTTTCTCTTTAGCGCACATCACCACCTAACACTTCATATTTTACTTGTATATCATTTTGTCTGTCCACTTGCCATGCCCCCACTAGAATGTGAGGGAAGAGACTTTGAGTGGTCATGTTCACTGCTGTATTCTCAGTGCTTAATGCAATGATGTAGCCCTGGTGGAACAGTGGTTAAGAGCTATGGCTGCTAACCAAAAGATTGGCAGTTCAAATCCACCAGCCGCTCCCTGAAACTGTATGGGGCAGTTCTACTCTGTCCTCTAGGGTGGCTATGAATTGGTAAATTGCCTTGATGGCAACGGGTAAGGCAATGATCGACCATATATATTTCCATTTCAATATATTACTCTCCGAATAAAGGAGGGAACAAATCAATGGGCATTCATTCTTCACTCAGGTTGTAATGCTGATACCAAAATCCAAGACTCACAAATTAAAAGAACTGAAAAAAGAAAACCTTTGTCATACTTACTCCCCTCCAGATATTCTCGGCTGAAACAAACTTTGAATGAAATCACTTCCAGAGTTAAGTTTACATTTTATTCAATGAGTATCTATTAAAACAGGTCACCAAAAACAACAAAAAAAAAACAAACCCAGTGCCGTCGAGTCGATTCCGACTCACAGTCGGACAGAGTAGAACCACCCCACAGAGTTTCCAAGGAGCGCCTGGCGGATTCGCACTGCCAACCCTTTGGTTAGCAGCCATAGCACTTAACCACTACGCCACCAGGGTTTCCAAAACAGGTCACAGAGAAGCTGAACTTGAATACAAAACGTACCACTGGAGCCTGAACCTCACAGTCTGTGATTCAACAACCTATTTTATGTTCACCTTCCCGGTGAGTCATCTGGTGCCTTGCTACTCAGTGTGGTCAGTGGGCCGGCAACAGCGGCCCCACCTGGGAGTTGTGAGAAATGCAGGCTCTTGGGCAACAAGACCCCCAGATGCTTCACGCGCACGGCAGGACTTGGGAGCCAGCCGTCTACGACTGTCTCCCTCACAACGCGCGAATCTTCCACATGAACCCTGGCGGGTGCAGGTAGCTTACCCTCTGTCTGAACACCTCAGCGGAAGGGCAATCTCAGGTTTTACCTCACAGTCGTAAGACAAGTGCTTCCACCCCGTGTTCTGTCTTCTGGAGAGCGGCGAGTCATAGTGAATGCTTTGTCCATTTGGGGTTTTATGGCTCTTTTTTTATATGTGCAGCATCACCATTACAGGGCACAGGAGAAGTGGCACCAAATTCCCATCAGGGAGCCCACCACCCGAGGGCCTCCACCTTTCCAGGAGAAAGCTGTTCCCCAGCAGAACAACTCTGACTCTGGGCCTCCACCTGCCAAATCCAGCGGTCCCCTTTGGACCAGAGAACAAGTGTGCCCCGTAAGACGGGACTTCATCTATTTGAAAAGCGTGATCGTATCCCCTCACCTTCCCCTCCCGGTGTGACATGGGCTGGGTTTTCGTCACCATCCTGGACACTATTCTCTTAAAAAGCATCAAGCTTTAAAAAGCGAATGCAGTTACTTCAGCGTGGCCTGATCAGCACCGCGTGGAACAGAAAATCCAGCTTAAGTCCTAACGCCTGCTTTGAAACACCCCCCACGATGTAGTCTTTCCTGCTGACAGAGAAGTCAGTCATTTCACATCCACGACAGGACATGTGAGGACGGACGCCCACCCGCACGTCGTTAGAACTGCTTCCTCCCCCACCTCATTCCACAGCACACTTCTAAAACCGCCGTGACTTCTCCACAGACTTTCCGTTCTTTCTGAATTACAGTGAGTACTGCTTTTGTGTTCCCACCTACATCCCCTGGTAAGAGATGCCTCCTCCCTTCTCTCCTCACCAGAGGAGTAGACACATGTCCCAGAATGAGCCACGGAGCTCTTCCTCAGGACTGCTCTAACAAGAGGGCAGAGGAAGGTCTCTTTCCCCACTGGTCAAAGCCACAGGTCACAGCTGCAGCCTTATGGGAAAAGCTAATGTAAGAGAAAAGGGCCACTATCTGCTGAGCAGGGAGAGCTCCAGCCTGGTCAGTTCCTGGGTAAGCCATGCCGTAGCCCATCTCCATTTCATCCCTGCCTCTCTGTCCCACTTTTTTCCCCCTTAAAGCCTCTGAGTTGGTTTATGTCACCTGTGGTCAGGACAGGTTTTCTCCTTTTCTTACCTCCTGTCTGAAATATGAGCTTTGCTAAGGAGAGGAAAGAGACAAAGACTTCTGGAGCATAGTGCCACACCCGAATTCTGCCATAAGAAGTGGCCAACATTAGCGACAGAGAAGCCTCTTTTATAGGTGCTTCTTTATGGAGATTACAGAGGGCCTAAGGTCTCCGGTCGCTGTGAGTTGGAATCAACTCTATGGCAGTGGGTTTTGGTTTTTGGGTAAGGTCTCTTCTGGCGTGGAAGCTGGATGGAATGGTACGGATTTCTGAGTGTCCAGGGTCTGAGGAAGAGGAAGAGGGATGTGGAAGGGAGACCAGAGAGAAAAGACTCACTCGTGTACGCAGGATGAACTCAAAGATGACTGGAGAGGCAAAGCAAGTACCTGTGTTCACCATCCTCTGGACGGTTCTCACAGTGGGATGTGCGTTCTGAACTCACGTTCCCATCTTTCCTAACATGAGGGACAGACCAAGGGCTTATATTTATAACCACCCTGAAGAGTCCTGTGTAGTAACAGGTGATTGGAAAAGAAAGAGGGAAGCAGAAATGCCCACCACAGTGCCTTGTTGAGTACCCGTTCTTACCTTCCCCTGCACCCTCACCCCCTGTGGAGACCCAGGGGCCTTTAGTGAAGGTGCAGAGCAAAACCTGTCCCGGCAACCGCATCTCGAACATGGTTCCAAGACTGCAGGGCAACTGCTGAGGCCAGCAGGCGACTTTGACAGGCCTGCAGTTCACCGTGGCTACCTAACACCCCTCAGTGTTCATAACTCCAACAGCATTTATTCTCTGATTTCTCTCAGGCATTACTACAATGGAGGTAAGACGCTCTAGTCCATCCTATGACGCTAAAAAGACAACTTAACCAGATCTGTGGAATGCTGATCAAAAAAAAAAAAAAAAATTTTTTTTTTTTCTTCCTAGAAGACGTCTTCTCCACCCCAGATGGCTACAGAACAAGAGGAAGAACCTCCAGGGCTGGGATTTCACTAAACAGTCAAGGAGCACTACGTTACGTGCCGCACACTGCACTGTGTCTACACCAATGGCTGTAATACCTCCACTTCAATGATGTCATCCAGTGATCCCAGCAGAAGAACTATCTCGATGTCTTGAACTTTGCAATCAAGCAGCATGTTATGCTTCTCCAATCGTTTCTGTTCCAGAGAAGTTTGAATTTTCACAACTTCTTTTTGCAATTTTCCCACTTCCCTGTAAATACAGATACGAAAAAGTGACTATATTTTACGTTATGTAAAGTGGCACCAAGGGAGAAAAATGTACATGCTATAAATTAACGAAAAAAAAATTTTTTTCCCTATGAGTGAGTGCTGCAACTTCTAGAGTTATCTCATGGCCGCTTGCAGCTTACACTTTAACACTCCTGAGAACAGGCGTGAGTTAATCCAAGGGAGTACTTTCAATAACAAACATTATCACTTTGACCAGGGCTTGTAAACCGGTATGATTTTTCAAGCTTCATTTTTCCCTCAAGTATACGCTTTACATTTTAGAACCTCAAACCCAGGGAAGTATTCTGTTAGGAGGACAGCTGTCTTACCAAGTAGTAATCTGCAGTTTCTTTACCGCCCCTGATGCAAAGACTTCTATTTTAAAACGGTGGCTTGGGAGGTTATCAATTGAAATGTGGGATTTTAAAGATGGTCTAGAAACAGGATCTAAAAAGGAAATTAGGAACTATATGGTTTTCAAAAATATAAAGAATAGAAAAATGGTTCTGTTTAAATACAAGGGTAAAAAAATTAAGAGTAAGGAGACTTCAATTCCACTCAAAAATCTCAAAGAACTTTCTGGGTGTGATTTGAAACAACGAAGGCCTTCAAACAAGTGAGGAAAACTGAAATCCCAAAAGGCTGAACACAAACAGAGCTCCTTCCATCTGACCACCCATGGCCTGCCAACCACACAGGAGAGATGACACTTGGGTGCGAGGTGGTAGCCGGCTCAAAGTGTCCTGTCCTGTGGTGGTCACTCATAGCAAGCACCTGCACACACTTATGCACCAGGCAATGTTCTAGGGCCAACTGAAGAGCAACTCATTTAACCCTTACAAATACTCTGCGAGGTGGGCTGTCATGATCCCCGTTCTACTGATGAGGAAATTAAGGCTTGGCAGGCAAGCAGCAGAGCTGGGATTTGAGACCAGACAGTCTGGCTCTGGATTCCACCTCCTCATCCACTATGCTATGTCGCACAGAGAGACCAGAGTGAGTCTCTGTACAATGGCAAGACACCAGCATCAAGGAGGATTTTTAGGGTAAGGGACTCTTTACAGAGGCCTAAGTTTTTATCCAGCAAAGAAACAAAACACGACAACAACAAAACAAAAAACTATTCACTCTAAACAACTAACTGTGCTCTTGGTTTTTTCCCTAAATTAGAATGTTTGAGGTGTGATGTGGGACCAAAGCAGCCAAGGGTATATATTCAAAAAACAAAACTTCCTCTCATAAATTTTAAATGGACAGTAAACATTTTAAAACCATGGTTATGACTTGCAAACTGATGAACTGCTTAATTACCTGTCAACAGCCAAAAGCTTCTTCCGTTCCTCTTCAACTTGAGCTTGGACCTTCTCAATGTTGGAATTCTGAGTGACAAACATGTCCTTAAGTTGCTGACGCTTATCCCTGAGTTCATTCACAATTTGCAGGCAGTTTTCTTCGGTCTGTAGATGGTTTGCATTGTAGATTTACCATCTTTTACATTCATAGTCAATAGACTGGTCATCTTGTTATCAGTAAAATCAAACGGGCCATTCTGAGATGAACCTCCTTTCCCTGTGAGCTCCTGGAACCTCTGCTGTAGGCTGTGTCCCACCCCCACCCTACAGTCTTGAAAAACTGGTCACTGTCTGCCCGCACCCTTCACTTCGGGTTCATTCGTCAGCTCACTGCCATCTGACTTCTCTTCCCATTTTCCAGTAAAAATGACCCCTTACTTGGCAATTAAACAGACATTTTCTAGGCTTACCTTTTTGACAACCTTCCATCACTTCCTCCTTGAAACTCTGGGGCTTCTATGCCTCTGGCTCTCTCATAACCTGTGTGATCACCCCTGCCGCAATTCCACTCTGCCCCCTGCTCTTCACTGCCTACACCTCTCCCTGAGAGAGCTAAACCATTCTCACAGGGTTTCCGTTTATACTCACAAACCAGGAATTCCTGAGTATCTATCTCCAGCCTAGACTTCTCCCTTGATCTACATCCTGGGAAGTGCCATCTAGAGGCCACAAAGGCGCTCAAGCTCTGCAGGTCTGGAATTTTCCTTCCTTAACCTGCTCCTCCCATTGCTGTTTATCTTGGTGACACTGGCCTGTCCGAGGATCACCCAAGTCAGAACCTAGGAGTCATTTGTCACACTCTCTTTGCCTTCACCTCCCATTTCCACATCTAATCAAGCCAGTGTTTCTCACATCTTTCTCTCCCGCCCCCCCGCCCGCCCCCAACCACTATGAGGACACTCCAGGAGCCCGACAAATGTTTACTTGGTGAAGGAAGTCCCAATTTCAAGGAGGAGGCACCTCAGCGACCCACTGTTCATTACCTTCTTCAGGTTATCAGTGTCTTCTGTACCTTTCTGCAGAGTTTCTTTTAATGCATCAATTTTATTCTGTTTCTTCTTCAGGTGGTTGCGGCTATATTCAAGTTGAACGTTTAGCCGAGTTTTTTGTTTCTCAAATTCTAATCTAGTATAATAGAGCATTACAGCTGGTAAACAGAGACCTTCAATTTTTTTCTTTTTCTTAACATTTTATTATGGAAAACTTCAAACAAATACCACAGTACAAAGTCGAGTATAATGAACCCCCATGTAGCTATCACCCAACTTTAACATCAATTCATGGTCAATCTGGTTTCATCTATAACCCCACTCACCCTCCTTTCCCACCACTGGATTATTTTGAAACAAATTCCAGACATAATGTAATTTTATCTGCAAATATTTCATTATGTGTCACTCAAAGTAGAATGACTTTTAAAAAGCATCATCGCACGCTCATAGCAAAAAAAGGGTAACAATAATTCCTGAATAGCGAATTCCATTTAATGGCAACTTTCTTCACAGTATTAATGTTTTTTTAAAAATAACTGGTTTGAGTCAGGATCCACATATTGCATGTGGGTGATACGTTAAGTTTTTTTTTTATGATCTATCCGTTCCCTCTCCTCATCTTTTTCCTTAAATTACAGTTAATTTGTTGATTCTTATTCAGTCAGGCAGTCTTTCTGAAGAGCTTTCTACACAAACTCTGAACCCTGGAATTGAAGAATGTGCTCCCTTCCTGATGCCCTTTCCTACTCTGGCAGCTTCGTAAAGTCCTTACAAGGAGTTCTAGTATCACCTGTGTCTCTTCCTTTCCACCCTGTCACGTTCCCTGCCAACAGAATGATTTGTTCAAGAGACATTTTAAAGCACTAGCTGTATCAGATAGTGTGCTAGATATTACTAATAGAAACAAAACAATGACAATAATAAAACAAAGGGTAATATTCTCGACAACAAAAAAATATAAAAAGGGTAATATTTACTGACCGCTTACTATACGCCAGGCACTGTTATGTTTTTTACATGAATTAACTCACTTGTATGAACATATGGGGCAGGTATTACATTCACCCCCATTTAAGAGATGAGGAGAACAAGGCACAGAGTTAAGTAACTTGCCCAAGGCTACCCACTAGGAGGTGCCTGGGCCAGGCGGACACACTCAGGCAGGGTCACTAGCCATACTGCCTACGGGAGCGGGTATGCACAGATCCTTGAGGGATTTCTTTCTGCTGCAGGACGCAGACAGCTGCGCCACCTAGAATGAAGCACATCTTCCCCAGGTCCCCGCACCATGTTGGCTTTCCCCTCCCCTCACTGGCTGCTCCTCTCATGGCTCCGTCTCGCTTGCTGGCATCTCCTCTTTTCTCTCTACATCCATTCTCTTGTGATCTCACCCAGGCACATGCCTCTAAGTGCCATCTGTATGCCGACAATCCCAAAATTTATCCTTCCACCTAGACCTCTGCCTTGAACTCCTAACTTGTATTTTCAGCTGCCTACTCTAGTTCTCCAATGGGTGTCACAGCCAACTAGAAAAATATCATACAAATGGATACTATTCATAAGACAAAAAAAAAAAACTATAAAATATCTAGGAATTAACATACAAGATCTTTATGGAAAAAAAACTTACATTTTAACCAAGGATACAGATAAGAATAAACAGAGAGATACTCTATATTTCTGTATGGGATGACTTAATATTTTGAAAGTATCAGTTCTCCCCAAATAAACCTATAAATTCAATGAAATCCCAATCAGAATTCCAGTGGATTTTTATGAGAAACTGAGTAAACACTGAGATAGGCAGAATTTTTTAGAAAAAAAGCCTACTGACAGGAAATGCTACGTTTATCTTAAATTTTTCTCACAGATCCAAGTATTATTTCTGGACTCTCTATGACCCATGGAAAGCCTGGTGGCATAGTGGTTAAGTGCTACGGCTGCTAACCAAAGGGTCGGCAGTTCAAATCCGCCAGGCGCTCCTTGGAAACTCCATGGGGCAGTTCTACTCTGTCCTATAGGGTCGCTGTGAGTCGGAAGTGACTCGATGGCACTGGGTGCACTGGGCTATGACCCAGCACAGTATCTTAAGGTTTTAATTACTGTACTTCTGCACTATATTTAAAAATCTGGGAGTTCTAGTCCTTTCTCATCTTTTTCAGATTTTTCTTGGCTAGTTCTGTATGTGAACTCTAGAACTGAACTCTAGAACCAGCTTATCTAGTTAAAATCTTTGTCCATACATGCATTGAGATGCTGTTTAAATTACTGATTAATTTAAGGAGATTCACCTTCTTTATAATATTGAGTCTTCCTATGAGAAAACTACTACGGCTTTTCTTTTTATCCAAGTTTCTACCTGTATCCTCTAGTCTTGTTTAAAGGTTTCTTTATATAGTGCTTTCATATTTTTTATTTCTAAGTACTAGACATTTCACCATTTTTTTCCCCCTCTAATATCACTGGAATTTTTTCTTCCAATATACTGTTCCAATGGTTGTTCATATATAGAAAGGCTGTTGAGTTTTAAATTAATTTTCATACTAATTTTTGTGTGCAGCCACTTTACTCAATTCTCTTTTGTTGCTAATGGTTTTTCGTTTGTTCTCTTGGATCTTCTAGATACATATAGCCTGAAAATAATAACTTTACCTCCTCCTTTCCAAATGTTTTGCTTTGTCCCTTGTCCAACTCTGCTGAGCAGCACCTTCAGGAGAGCGTCAGGTAACAGGGGTGACACTGAATATTCTCATTTCTGACTTTACAGGAACACGTCCAGTGTCACTCCACAAAACCACAACGCTGATTTAGAACGAGATGTATTTTGTCATATTATAGGTTTTTAACCATTCACATTTTATTAAAAATTTAAAATTAGGAATGGCTGTTGAATTTTGTCAAATGGCTTTTTGGTCATGTATACAGCAGATTGTGTGGTTGCTCGTCCTCTGAGCTATTAATGTGGTGAGTTACAGCAACAGATTCCTAACACTGAACCATCCTTCCCTTCTGACATGGAGTCCACCAGATCATGGTATATTTTGTTGTATTGCAGGACCTTATTTTATTTGGTTATTCGTAGGTGGGACTGATTTATAGTTTCTTATTGTATGTATACGTTTTCGGATTTTGGCATCAATATTACGTTCATTCATAAAAAAAGGCGTCTCTTCCTCTTCTACACTATGAAACAGTTTAAATACTGAAAACCCAAAAACCCAACCCAACCCCAGAGGACAGAGTAGAGCTGCTCCACAGGGCTTCCATGGCTGTAAATCTTACAGAACCAGATTGCCTCATCTTTCTTCCACGGAGTAGCTGGAGGGTTCGAACTGCAGACTTTTTGGCTAGCAGCTGAGCGCTTAAACATTGTGCCACCAGGGCTCCTTTTAAATACTGAACATCTGTGTAACTGTTAAATATTGACATTACCTGCTCCCTTAAGTTTTGCAGGGATGATTCACCTGGAAACCACGTTTCTGCTGCATTGTGGGCTGGACAGGAAGCTTTTTAACCTTTTTTCCCTATGGTAACTGGCCTCCTTAAATTTTCTATCAGCTTTAATTTTTGCCAATGAATAATTTATTGAAGATCATCCATTCTGTCCACATATATGAACATTTACAGGCAATGAGAAAAGCAGTGCCGTATTCTTCTCGTAGTAACCACTGTACGTGGGATCACGTCCCTATTCTCTTCTCTTACTATGTTTACTTCTGTGTTCTCTCTTTAAAACATTATGAAATGAAAAAAAATTGGATCGCGTTATAAGAGCATGAATGCTTAATTTCTTGATGAACTGAAATAAAGATTACCTCAAGCATAATTTCTCTAAAATTATGAAATAGTTACTTTTTTATTTATAAGCTGCTGATCAACATCTCTTCATGAAAATACCTTTTTTGATCAATTTCCTGTTGCCGTTTAACATGTTTGTTCTCAAATTCACGAATATTTTCCACGCCAATTTCTTCACAGAAGTGTTGGAAAATATCATCCTCCACCTTTTATTTAAAACAATTGATTTAATAATTAAATTTAAGAAAGTACACAGACAATACTGAAATCTAAATGTCCCCCAACATCTTCCAGGATTAGGCCAAAAACTAGTCCCAACAAGCAATATTGTACCTGAGGGGCCCGTGCTTTCTCTTCCCTTAACTTCATAAACTAGGCCTGTCTACTTTCAATTTTCTTACTCTACAAACTAAACAGGAAAGTGCATAACTGGTCTTATGAAGTGTTCTGGCTTTATTAAGTGCTTAATACAAAATGGGAAGGATTCCACGTAGTCACGCCACAATATAACCGCCAACATAAATTATTCTTTATGTAGAGTAAATACTGCACGGTTTTCAGGCAGCACAAAACCAAGACAAATGGATCTTAGAATTAAGAATGAAAAAGATCTGGAAAAACTAGAATGAACTGAAACCAACAAAATAACATTTCACCTCAATCTTTGTACATCTGTGCACTGAGGTACAATTATAGGATAAGAGAGGCCTGTTTTAACAGCAGGACAGGTTAAAAATGTTAGGATTTTAGCTGAATGTAAATTAAATACGAATGTGATATGATTGTTAAAATAGTTGATGCAGGAGTAGTGAGCTACAATGAACCTAAGTGGAAAATCCACGCACGGAGAGTTATAGTTATGTGCACAGAGGCCCTGGGTACTCCATGCTGGCCAGCCAACATCTGGACATTATGCTCTGTTTTGGGAGTGTCAGACAGAAGAGCACCCAGAGGTGGTTACCAGAGCTGCTCTGACGTCCCAGGTGAACATGAAACGGCTGAGGAAATTAGAGGTACTTAACCTAGAAGAGAGATAATTCAGGAGCAATGTACGTGTGGTTTCAAATCATGTGATGAAAGGCGGAACTGGAAGCAGTGAGTGGTAGTTACCGAGTGATGGTCTGAGAACAACTTTCTACGGGTCAGACACACAGAGCAGTGGACTGCATCACATCACAAAGTTCCTGACACTTTACAGGCAGAGGCTAGACGACCAACTCTTTGTTGCCCCAGAGCCAAGCACTGTGCCTGGACTATAACAGATGTAAAAAGCTCCTGAGTGAACCAGGGCAGTGGGAGAAAGAACGACTAGGCTGTGACTTGTACCACGGTCAAAGGAGGCTGGAGAGCAGGCGAGTAACTGTACTGGTCAGTCTCCTCAGAGGGGCAGCACTGGCTCAGAGACTCAGGGAATTAATTTGACAAACCCATAAAACTCAGTTTACGTGTTGTTTCCAATAAGGGCACTGTTAGCTATCAACCTGTGCTTTGCACATATCAAAAAGCTACTAAAACTGGTCTAGAACTATATATGCCATTCCCAATGAATATACCATTCATGACCTTATCTATTTTCTCCTGAAATTCTTCAATTCTTTGTTGTCGTTCTTTGATTCCTTCCCTCAGCATAGCACATTGAGACTCAATATTTAGTAGTTCACTTTGTAGCTGAGACTGTTCCTAATTAGAAAAAAGAAAATTTCTTTTTAACATGGCTATTTTAGCTTTATACAGTGAAGTAAAAAGCATGGCAGGTATCTTTTAGAACAAAAGGGGAATCTGGTGGGGTAAGATGGAACTCAGGTACAGCTGGGTAACAAGATTAACCACCGTAAAAATAAAATAACTAAAGTAACATGGGGTACAGTGACTAAAAATTATACGGTGCTATATAAAAAAAAAAAAAAAATTTTTTTTTTTTTTTTATATAAACGTAATTCCTGAAAGTGTACGCTCTGGCTCTAAATTCTGTGACTTCGTATCTGCCCGTATTACCCTGTAAAAAGCAGCAAGGTGCTTCTTTTTAATCATCTCTAGTTCACTTTGTGAATATTTGAGTCGTGTATGAGTTCCTTGTGCTAGGGTCTGTATTTGTTTCAAATCCGTCTCCTTGCGAAGTGTCTTCATTAAGCCCTAAAAAAAGAAGAAAAATAGAATATTTTGCAAGAGAAAAACACTTCCCCTTCTCAAAGTGCTTTCCTATGTAGTAATTCACTGATTTTTCATACAACCACGCCTTCCCCTTCTCCTCAAAAGAGATGGGCAATTAAAGTAATTAGCCACCTGGAGTAACCCAAGTGCCACACAGCATCCTCAAACAACTAACACACTTCCTGTCAGGAGAGTTCAGGGAAAAATGACGAATGGAACGGGTAGCTGTTTCACCCAGTGCACACTGACCGCGTCCGTGAGTGGGACTGTGGGATACACATTGCCTGGCTTTTCAGTGCAGTTCTGGGTCTTTCCGCTCTCCTCCCCAACCCTTGCTCCCTTCACTCACCCTATTACTCGTCAGAGTTAACTCCCTATATGTGTTCTGTATTTTCCCTCTAAGTCCTCATAATGATACACGAATATGTACGTGTATACATGTTCACCTACATACGTCGGTCTTTCCAGTCATTTTGCAAAGTTAGAATCATGCTGAACACTTTCCTGCAGCTTCTTTTCTCATTCATTCACTCACAGAAGTCCCCCCAGTTAACTAACAAAGCTCTAAATTCATTCTTTTAATGGCTGCATATCACTTCAGAGTGTGAACGCACACAGATCATTCGGATATTCTCTTAACGATGGGCATTCGCTTTGTTTCCAGGTTTTTTGCTACCACAAACAATGCTGCAACAAACTTGTACGCATACTCTCAAGTATCAGCATTTTTATTTCCATTCCGGAGACTCCCCAGTGTGAGACTGCTGGATCAAAGGAGTTCATGTTTTTATTTTAATATTGGGTACCAGACTGCTTTCCCAAAAGACTGTGACGATCACGTTTCCACAAGCAATGTATGAGTATCCTTCTCCTTCCACTCTCACCAGCAATACACATTGTGTGTCCGTATGTGTACAGATATATCTCTACACATACATACACACATATATATGCTTTTATTTTCCAAGTCTTGACAAGTAAAAATAATCTTATTAATTTAATTTTTACTCCCAAGTACTAGAGGATTTGAGCATTTTTTCAAGTTTACCAGCCACATGGATTTCTTCTTCCTGAACTCCCTGATCTTATCCTGTAGTTCTCTGCATGTCAGATTTTCTTAAAATTATTTTAACTTTTTTTCTTCCTGATCATGTATATTTTTGATTCTACTATTTCTTCCCTTCATTACAGATGCAAAGAGTTTGTCTATTTTATTAGTTTTTCAATAGAAACCAGCATTTAGATTTGTCCCTTTTCTATTTTTAGTTTTCCCATTAATTATTTTCAGCTTAAAAATAATCCCCTTTTATAGTTTCATTGTTGTATATTTTGTGACTGTTCTCCTAATTTCCTAAGGTGAGTAATAAGTTCCCTTACGTCCTCTCCTTCTTCCTTAATAATGAAGGTGTCGTTGCTGAGTCCCAAAAGCACTGGTAGGAAGCATGTTCCTACTCACCATTTTGAGATGTTTTATCATTTGCCTTTTGACTACCCTTTGATCCAAAAGCTATCAACGAGCACATTTCCTAGTCTCTACGTAGACAAAAAGTTTTTGGTCACTATTTTTAATTTTATTGTAGTCAGGAAACATGACCTATAAAAATCTCTACTTTTAAAAAGCAGATGATGTTTTCCTGTGACCAAGTATGTGATCAGTTTTTATAAATGTTCTGTGGATATATAAAACAAAAGCTCACATTTATTTAGCATTTGCCACTGTTCTATTCAATTTACATTTAACCTACTTAGTCCTCTCAACAATGCTATTAAATAAGTGCCATAATTATTACCATTTTACGGATGATGAAACGAATTTGCTGCAAAAGACCTCTTTAAAGTGTTGAAAAGCAAAGATGTCACTTTGAGGACTAAGGCCTGACCCAAGCCATGGTATTTTTCAATCACCTCGTATGCATATGAAAGCTGGACAATGAAGAAGGAAGACTGAAGAATTGATGTCTTTGAATTATGGCGTTGGGGAAGAATACCGGATATATATACCATGGATTGCCAGAAGAATAAATTCTGTTTTGGAAGAAGTACAGTCAGAATGTTCCTTAGAAGCGAGGATGGCAAGACTTTGTGTTATGTATTTTGGACATGTTATCAGGAGGGACCAGTCCCCGGAGAAGGACATCATGCTTGGTAAAGTAGACGGTCAGCGAAAAAGAGGAAGACCCTCAATGTGATGGATTGATGGTGGCTTCAACAAAGGGCTCAAACATACCTTTAGTTCTTGGATTAGCTGGGTTCTTCTGTCTTTTAAACTCTTTAACTCTTTCTCATCCCAGTATCTAGCCTTGTATTTCAAATCACTTGACCCTCCGGAGATCACCCCAGATTTTAGAAATAATGTTCCATCAAGAGCTACTGTCTGTAAAATGAAAAAATACTTTACTTTGTAGAAATGTACATAAAGAAGGCACAAGAATAAGGACACAATGTAGTAATTTTTACAGCTGAGATTTTGTAGCTGAGAAAAACCACTCACTAAACTTTGTTAATAAAATACCTAGCTATGGAGGGACAGCAGCCAACCAACCAGCCACGAAGACACGAAGACAAAATTCAGAAATGATGGTGTGAAATCGGCCAGTCATACCTAGGGTGAAGAAAGAAGAAGAGACCTGAAAGATATTTAGGATGTGCGGTCACAACAGGCTGGAGACTGCCCGGGTGTGGAGCGCTAGGAGGGAATCCTGGGGAAAACAGGGTTTCATTTGGCTGGAATGGTGGCACCAAGAACTGAGGCAAAGAATACAGGACAGAGATCAAGACTTAGAAAAAAGAACATGAAATTAAGCTTAGACATGCTGATTTTGCAGTGCCTGTGGGCTAAGACTTTACTTATTTAATCATAATTTATACTTAATTTCTTAAGGAATTTCAATAAGGTTGTAATATGTATTACAAGGTAACTACAAATAATAATTAAAACAGAGATAAGAAATCCCACTAAATGAAAAAATAGAGTATAATTAATAATTTAGAGTATAATTATGAGAAAACAGTGAATTAAATTAAATGAATAGGAAAAAGATAAATTATTTAATATATGATGTTGGGACAAATAAGTGACCATTTAGAAAAAAAGGTAATACCTACATGTAACAAAATACATCAAAATAAATTCCAAACAGATTAAAATAAAAATAGTAAAACCATTAACAAAAGTGAGGAAAATTTAAGTGAACAAATATTTGATCTCACAGTAAAGACCCAATTATACGTATAAAAACAATACCTACAAAGGTTAAGAGTGATATAGTTGATTATAAAATATAAAGATACCATAAAATGAGCAAAAGTCAAATGGGAAAAACTGTAGTAACCCATATAATTGACCCACTTTATACATAAGAGGGAAAAAAAAAATAAAAAACATAAGTGGGAGCACGTAATAAATCAATAAGAAAAAGTCAAACACTCTAAAAGAAAGGCAGTTGAAGAACACAAACATAACTTAGGTATTTAAAAGGTCAATGACTATACGATACGGTGTCTAATGTCATATTAATCGATGAAACAGAACTAAAAGCAGCCCACGCTCCCAACCACTACGTTACGCATCCTCTTCGGTTCTAAAAATGTAGTGGCAACAACATGCAGGATTATGGGTCTTCAGTCTTTTCTACAGTTTCTAGGTGGCTGAAAACTATTTCTTCTAAAAGTAAATGCAGTCTCAAACATGAATAACCTATTTGCATTTGATTTACAGTCAAATTCCTTTTCTAAGAAGGATGATAATTTTTTTCTCAGCCTGCAATTTCCTTATCTCACAGCTTACTTACTTGCTTAGTACAACACTCTCATGCCTACCTTGGGGGAAATACATTGTTAAAAAATACTATGGAGGGCACAATTAAGATTTCATATAAAATAAAAATAAGGACTTGGGAAAATTTTAAATAGCATCAAATGAAAGTTCCAGAGGGCATGGGCCTGCCAAAAACTATGAATTCCTTAGCATTAAAAATTTGCTCTTTTAGATAACCAATCCTCCCCCTGAACCAACTTCAGTTATTTTAAGAAATATTTTTTCAGTGTCGTAAGCTGGTGAGCTGGATTCTCCCATTATTTTTTGTGTTATACAAATTACAGGTATTTTTAAGTTGCCTTTCACTGTTAGAAAAATAATATACTTTAAATCTTTTATTTTTGAATGGTAATATAGTCACATGGTCCAAAACTCAAAAGGTACAAAAGAATGGAGTGACAAGTTTCCTGGCATCCTGTCCTCAACTACCCAGTTACCCTTCCGGAGATGAATGATGCTATCAATTTATGGTGTAATCTTCCAGAAATATTTTTGTATATACAAGCAAATACATACATCCATCTCCTCTTTCCCCATTTTTGACACAAATGCCAACAGACTATATACTAGTTTACATATTGCTTTTTTTAAAAAACTGAGTTTATCTTGGTTTTGTCCTATATTTGTACATAAAGAGCTTCATCCTATTTTAAATTTGCATAGTATTCCATTCTATGCATGCAGTATGATTTCTTTTAACCCTACACGTCCATCATCTGTTGTACTGTGGGGGCTTGCATGTGGCTGTGATGCCAGAAGCTATGCCGCTGCTATTTCAAATAGGAGCAGGGTCACCCATGGGGGACAGGTTCCAGCTGAGCTTCCAGACTAAGGCAGACCAGGAAGAAGGACCTGGCGGTTTACTTCTGAAGAGAGTTAGCCAGGGAAAGCCTTATGAATAGCAGCAGCACACTGTCTGGTATGCAGCCAGAGAATGAGCCCCCAGGCTGGAAGGCACTCGAAAGACTGAGGAAGAGCCGCCTCCTCCTCAAAGTCGAGTGGACCTTCATGACATGGATGGAGTCAAGCTTTCGGGACTTTCATTTGCTTGTGCAGCATGACCCAAAATGAGAAGAAACAGATGCAAACATCCATTAATAATTGGAATGTGGAACGTACGAAGTATGAATCTAGGAAAATTGGAAGTCGTCAAAAACAATATGCCGAATAAAGATCGATATTCCAGGCATTAGTGAGCTGAGAAGGACTGGTACTGGCCATTCCGAATCCAACAATCATATGCTATACTATGCTGGGAATGACAAACTAAAGAGGAATGGCGTCACAGTCACTGTCAAAAAGATCGTTTCAAGATCTATCCTGAAGTACCATGCTGTCGGTGATAGGATTATATCCATAAGACAACAAGGAAGATCAGTTAATATAACTATTATTCAGATTTATGTACCAATCACTAATGCCAAAGATGAGGAAATTGAAGATTTTTACCAACTTCTACAGTCTGAAATTAATCAAACATGCAGTCAAGGTGCACTGATAATTACTGGTGATTGGAATAGCAAGTTGGAAACAAAGAAAGATGGGTAGTTGGAAAACATGGCCTTGGTGATATGAATGACACTGGAGATCACATGGTAGAGTTTTGCAAGACCAACAACTTCTTCATTTCAAATACCTTTTTTTCAAAAACATAAAGGGCAGCTATACACGTGGACCTCACCAGATGGAACACACAGGATTCAAATCGACTACATCTGTAGAAGGAGATGATGGAAAAGCTCAATATCATCAGTCAGAATAAGGCCAGGGGCCAAGGGCGGAACACACCATCAATCGGTCCTATGCAAGTTCAAGCTGAAACTGAAGAAAATTAGAAAAAGTTCACAAGAGCCAAAGAACAACCTTGAGTATATCCCACCTGAACTTAGAGACCTTCTCAAGAACAGATTTGACACGTTGCACAATAATGACGGAAGACCAAACAAGTTGTGGAATGACATCAAGGACATCATGAAGAAGGCAAGAGATTGTTAAAAAGAAAGAAAAGACCAAAATGGATGTCACAAGAGACTCTGAAACTTGCTCTTGAATGTAAAGTAGGTAAAGTGAATGGGAGAAATCATGAAGTAAAAGAGCTGAACAGAAGATTTCAAAGGGTGGCTCAAGAAAACAAAGTAAAATATTATAATGAAATGTGCAAAGACTTGGAGTTAGAAAACCAAAAGGGAAGAACACACTCAGCATTTCTCAACCTGGGAACTGAAGAAAAAATTGAAGCCTCGAGTTGCAATTTTAAAGGGTTCTACAGGCAAAGTATTGAATGACACAGGAAGTGTCAAAGATGGAAGGAATATACAGCATATCACTGTACCAAAAAGAACTGGTGCACGTTCAACCATTTTAGGAGGTAGCGTATGATCAGGAACCGATGGAAGTCCAAGTTGCACTGAAGTCTCTGGTCAAAAACAAGTCTCCAGGAATTGAGATGGAATATCCAATTGAGATGTTTCAACAAACAGATGCAATGCTGAAGTGCTCAATCGTCTGTGCCAAAAAATTTGCAAGACAGCTACCTGGCCAACTTACTGGAAAAGATCCATCTACATGCCTATTCCAAAGAAAGGTAACCAAATGGAATGTGGAAATTGTCGAACAATATCATTAACATCACATGCAAGTAAAATTATGCTGAAGATAATTCAAAAGTGGTTGCAGCAGTACATGGATAAGGAACTGCCAGAAATTCAAGCTGGATCCAGAAGAGGCCAGGAAATAAGGGTATCATTGCTGATGTCAGATGCATCTTGACTGAAAGCAGAGAATACCAGAAAGATTTTCACCTGTGTTTTATTGACTATGCAAAGGCATTCGACTGTGTGGATCATAACAAATTATGGATAACATTACAAAGAATGGGAATTCCAGAACAGTTAATTGTGCTCATGCAGAATCGGTACACAGATCAAGAGGCAGTTGCTTGAACAGAACAAGGCGATACTGCGTGGTTGAAAATTGGCAATGCTGTTCGTTGGGGTTGTATCCTTTCATCGTACTTATTCAATCTGTATGCTGAGCAAATAATCCGAGAAGCTAGACTGTATGAGGAAGAACGTGGCATCAGGATTGGAGGAAGACTCATTAGCAACCCGTGTTACGCAGATGACACAGCCTTGCTTGCTGAAAGTGAAGAGGATCTGAAGTACTTACTGATGAAGATCAAAGACCACAACCTTCAGTATGGATTGCATCTCAACATAAAGAAAACAAAAATTCTCACAACTAGACCAATAAGCAACATCATGCCAAACGGAGAAAACATTGATGTTGTCAAGAACTGCATTTTACTTGGATCCATAATCAACACCCGTGGAAGCAGCAGTTGAGAAATCAAATGACACATTCCACTGGGCAAATCTGCTGCAAAAGACCTCTCTAAAGTGTTAAAACACAAAAATGTCACTTTGAGGACTAAGATGCACCGGACTCGAGCCATATTTTTTTAATTGCCTCATATGCATGCAAAAGCTGGACAATGAATAAGGAAGACCGAAAAAGAACTGACGTCTTTAAAATATGGTGTTGGTGAAGAACACTGAATATACCATGGACTGCCAGAAGAACTAACAAGTCTGTCTTAGGAGAAATACAACCAGTATGTTCCTTAGGAGCAAGGACGGTGAGACTTCGTTTCGCATACTTTGGACATGTTGTCAGGAGGGATCAGTCCCTGGAGAAAGACGTCATGCTTGGTAAAGTAGAGGGTCAGTGAAAAAGAGGAAGACCCTCAATGAGGTGGACTGAAAACACAGTGGCTGCAACAATGGGCTCAAGTATAACAACGATTGTGAGGATGGCACAGGACTGGGCAGTGTTTCATTCTGTTGTACGTAGGGTCGCTCTTAGTCAGAACTAACTCGACGGCATCTAACAAAAACAGATAGCAAGATATTGAAGACACCTTATTAGTTCGCTTATTACACCTGTTTAAAATCAATATATAGAAATCAATAGAAATTATCACTGAAAGACAGTAATCATAATATCACTAAGACTATTATTGATATAAGTACTAAAATAGGAAAAGTTAATCATGTTAGATAATTCAGTAAAGTTAACACTGGCACTCCCCACCTCTCGTAAGAATAGCCTTTTGTTTTGTGTTAATTTGCAATTCTGGGCATTCCAGATCATATGTGTTAACTGTAAGTAAATTTGGAAAAAGACAAGCACTTTTTGAGAGCTATTTGCCAGGCACTGTAAGAACATTTTCAATGTTATTACTTCATTTAATTCCTACAGTCCTACCAAATTAAAAAAAAAAAAGGTACTAGTATTTCTCCAATTTTAGATGAGAAAATTTAAATGAGATGTTTAGAAAGTTGCCTAAAGTTACATAATTTGTCACTATGTAGTTTCACTGGTCTGACGTCACAGCGTCTATGTTACACTTCATCATGAACGTAGTAAAAAAAAACACTATGTCAGATAATTTGAGGAAACACATACTATACATACAAAGGCAGGGAAGATGGAGGCTCAGCAAGGACATTTATTCCTATCAAGTGAAGAAAAATTTAACTGCTTTAGGACACTATTGTTGCTGTTAGGTGCTATCGAGTCGTAATTTCCAAAATATAATTCAACACATTGGGAAATGGTACCAAGTAATTTCTTAAAAACTCAACTGAACATTATAAAAACTACTGAAGCCATAACCACCTGAGATGATGTGTTGGTTTTCCTTATATAGGAGAACACATGACAGTGTATCTAAATATTTGCGTGGTGTGTAACATAAGCCAGTTGTATAAATAATATTTGCGTGGCGTGTAATATAAGCCAGTTGTATAAATAATATCTGCGTGGCGTGTAATACAAACCAGTTGTATAAGTAATATTTGCGTGGCGTGTAATATAAGCCAGTTGTATAATAATATCTGCGTGGCGTGTAATATAAGCCAGTTGTATGAATAGTATCTGCGTGGCGTGTAATATAAACCAGTTGTATAAATAGTATCTGCGTGGCGTGTAATATAAGCCAGTTGTATAAATACTATCTGCGTGGCGTGCAATATAAGCCAGTTGTATAAATAATATCTGTGTGGCGTGTAATATAAGCCAGTTGTATAAATAATATCTGCGTGGCGTGTAATATAAGCCAGCTGTATAAATAATATTTGCGTGGCGTGTAATATAAGCCAGTTGTGTAAATACTGCCTCAACTTATACAAAAGTGCCGCTCGAGCCTCTTTTCCTACCTTCCGTCTTTCAGGTCCACCAAATGCAATATGCCTTGCTTCTTCCACCGTCTCACAGACGAGGCCATTCCCACACACAAACTGAATCACTTTCTTCAGCTGAGGGAACTGAGTCTTTATAACATCTATCGCCATTTTACAGCCTTTAATCTCTCTTAATCTTTCATTGATTGGTTTGATCTGAAACGTTTAAAAAATACTTGTTACAACAGATGCACTAAGAAAACCCAAATACCCATTACATTCTTTCCCACAAAACACGAACAGGCCTGTGTGCTGTTAAATTATACACAGATACGCTTGGTAAGGACCCGAGGACTATATCCCATCACTGTTTGTTTATTAAACAAAACAAACAAGAAGAAAACACTTCTTCAGGAAGCAGAAGAGCTAAGTTCCAGACTTCTCTGTGCTAAGCAGTTGGTTAGTGCATGAGAGGTACTTCATGATCTCAAAACCGTAAGATCCCACTGAGCTATGTGCCAAGAGTGGCTCGACACTGCAGCTGAAAACATCATTTTAGGCTTAAATGGTCAGGAAAGCCTTCAGACCTCCTTGGACATGACTTTTCAGTGGGGTCTACAAATAGATTAGAAAGTATCCACATATATTACTGAAAAAAAGCAAGTATGATCTCATTTTGTAAAGCAAAGCAAAACAAACAAAAAATCCTGTCCATAAACAAAATGTATATGTATGTGTCCTTGGGAGATGTTATGGGGTGCCACGACTCCCAGCGACCCCACGTGTCGGAACAGAACCGCCCCAAAGGGTTTCCTAGGCTGTAATCTTTACAGAAGCAGATAACCAGGTCCTTCTCCCACAGAGCCACTGGGTGGGTTTGAACCATCAACCTTTCAGTTAGCAGCCAAGTGCTTAACCTTTGTGCCACCAGGGCTCCTTACTTAAGAGTACAGCTGCATATCAATTTGTTTGTGTAGAGGTCCTCTAAACAGCTACCATTAAGGCACAGGGACTGGGCACTGAAATGGGTAGGAGTATTTCCTTTATACCTGATACACTTCTGTATTAGATTTTTTAAAAAAATGCCGTGGCTTGGAAAAAATCTCCAGTGAGGAATAAGTAAAGCAGGATTTTAACAGGCAGATGAATCAGGGTAAGACGTTTCAGTGGGCAGAAGGTGAACGCAGAAGCATGGAAATACAAAAGGCAGGTCTGGACCCTAACTGCAACAGCAGCCAGCACTCACTGAGCACCTTCTACATGCTCGGCACCGTGCTAGGTGCTTCCTGGGTACTAAGTCCTTGCAGTAAGGTATGTACTCATGCCTCCACTTTACAGATGAAGAAACTGAAGCTCAGGAAAATTACAGATGAATGAGTGAGAGCCGAGTAGAAGTAGCGCTCAGATTCATACTCAGGTGGGTCCACCTCTAGGGCACGTGCTCTTGACGATACATACTACCTGCAGCTCAGGGTCTTGACTGCTGGACCAGAGAGAGCACTTTCTTTAGTAGGTAACGAAAAATAATCACGGAAGGATCTCAATCATGACAATCACAGAGTCCCTCCCTCAGGCATTTAGACTCTGTATATTCTAAGACCTCTCAGTACATACTTCAAGGCTCAAATTTACCCTGCTCTGCCAAGAACTGACACGCTGGACCAGGTATTTACTATCGGGAGCCTGGGTTGGCATTTCCTCAGCAGACCATGCATCCCATCCTTCTGTTATTTGCTACTGAAGAGAAATGGATGGCTGGCGGGTAGGCAAAGGGGTGCACTGCTAGACCAACAGCCCCAAAATCACCGAAGTAGAACTACGGCAAAACTAGATCAAGAAGAAATGGCAGGAGGTCAAGAAAGATATGGCACCCGCTGGTAATATTTTTTGCCTGCCAGCTCATTAACACCAGCCGTCTGGGTGAAAGGCTAACTGCCATCCAAGCTTCAATTTTTTCATTCACTGCCATAGTTTTAGGCAGTGAAGACAAGATTTAACAGACGAGATTTTATCACTACTAAATACTGGACATCGTGAATTTCTTACATCAAGGTAATCTAGAGCAAGGAATGTCTCAGGTTCAGCTCTTTCCTCTTTCAGAAATCGAATGCAGTCTTTCGCTACCTTTTCAGAGGCGACCACAATGGCAACCATGTACCGACCAAATAGTTTGGTAACAGCCAGCTGGTATTTCTTATGAATAGGATGGCACAGGTCTAGCAGTCTTCCAAACTTTGCAGGTTTTAAAAAAGGAGAGAAAAGAAAAGATAGTAATGAGTAACATGATACTTCATCGTCTGCTAAGGCAGCAAAGAACAGAGACCAAAACCTCATTTTATAAAATTGTATGTATCAGATTTTAGTAGACATTCCGCATTCAATCGGACTAATTTTCATTACAAAATGACTATTTAGGTTGTTACAGTGTGATATGACACTTCGCTTCACAAAAGAGGAAGCAGGAGGCACTAGCCTTACTAAAGCACTAAAATATTTTATAAAGCTACAATAATTAAATAATATTCACTCATCCATCATGGTTAAACGAGAACGTGAGGCGCCTACTGGGTGCAGGGAGTGAGCTAGACACTGGGTAAGATTATTGAACAAACATGCTCTCTGACCCCCAAGAGCTTTCTGCTAGTCAGGGAGACAGGCATACATGACCAATCACTGAAGGCACGTACAATGTACAACGTGGAGTGATAACAGATGCAGGGACAGAACAACGTACAACGTGGAGTGGTAACAGACGCAGGGACAGAACAACGTACAACGTGGAGTGGTAACAGATGCAGGGAGAGAAAATACAGAGCGCTATGTGAGTATATAGTGGGGACTGGTCTGTCCTGAGAAGTCAGGGAAGGCTTCCCCTGAAGAAGTGTTATTTGAGCTGAGGACCAATTAATTAGACTGAAGTTCAAAAACTTTACTAGAACGTGTCTGAATGCCAAGCATCCTGCATCGATGAGTCACAGACTATCTGAAGATTCAATTTCACATCTTTAGACTCTTCCTTCCGTCTGTCAGGCTCTACCACAGGGGCACCTTATATCATCTTAGTCGTTCATATTAATCATCTTTAATTGTTTAGATATCTTCTGCGTTAGTAATCTAGTTTTCAGCTGTGTAATCCATTCCTTGCTACTTCTAATTTATTAATTCAGTAATATTTTGTTCTTGATTTATTCTCTGAGCCCTACAATTTTCCATTTCATTTTATTCTGTTTTATCTCATCTTTGAAATCTGGTTTTATGAATTTAAGCTCTTATTAAATTGTCCATAGAATAAAACACTTGTGGGGGGTTTTGTTCTGTAACCTTCTTCCAGGCTGGGCTCTGTGATTTTTAAATGTTGTAACTACTTTATATTTATTCTTACATGTAGCTGCCATACCGATTCTTTTCACCTGGCTTATGCTTACTGTGTGCAGCTCTGTTCATTTTATTGGCTGTGAAGATCTTTTTCTTGACTCCCTTCCCACAGAACTGAGATGGGCCTCTGCTGAGCAGTAGCTGACTGATTCAGGACTTGTGTTCTGTCCACTTCTACAGCCTAAAGGCCTGGCAGGCAGGGAGGGGCAAGAGAGAGCTCAGCTAAAGCTGTGCATATGCTCTGTGAATATCTGACTTCTGTTCTTTCTTCTGAGTTTTTACTTAGTATCTCATACCAAGGCTCCTCTACCTTGTGGAAGGAGGACAGATCCCATCTGAGGAGAGGGCTTGGAAGTAGCCTGGAATTTAATTGGGAGTCCTCAAGCTTTCACTTCCATCTTAGAGCAGCAGAGGTTCATTTCCCCAGTTTAACAGTTTTAAATCCAACTCCCTCCAGTGAGAAGAGGAAAAGGAGTTTGCTTCTTGCTAGATTATGGAACGGTTGTTGTTGTTGTTATTAGGTGCTGTCAATTCCAACTCCTAGAGACCCTACGGACAACAGAACAAAACACTGCCCGGTCCTGCGCCACCCCCACAATCGTCGTTACGCTTGAGCCCATTGTTGCAGCCACTGTGTAAATCCACCTCGTTGACAGTCCTCCTCTTTTCCGCTGACCCTGTACTCTGCCAAGCATGTATCCTCTAACAGATAGACAGATTTGTTCGTTCTTTTGGTAGTCCATGGTATATTCAATATTCTTTGCCAACGCTCAATTCAAAGGCGTCAATTCTTCTTCAGTCTTCCTTATTCACTGTCTAGCTTTCACATGCATATGATGCAATTAAAAATACCAGATAAGAATTCTCAAGCAGTCAATTTACCAGTTTGGCTTCTGCAGGGTGTAGATAAGAAAGAACAATGGTATACTCAAACCTTTTTTTTTTTAATCCTGTATTATCATCATTTTCTGAAACTCAGGGATTAAGTTGAGCCCCTTTCCCTGTTTGGCTGTTGAACTAGTTTTCTCTTTTTAACTATTTTTTGTCATTTTGTTAGTGTTTTGAATTGAATTGTGTCCCCACAAAATATGTGTTGTAAATCCTAACCTCTATGCCTGTGGTTATAATCCCATTTGGCAACGGGTTGTCTTTGCTATGTTAATGAGACAGGATTAGTGTAGGGTGTATCTTGAGTCAATCTCTTTCGAGATATAAAAGAGATTAAATAAAAGGTAGAAGCAGAGATGGAGGAAAAGAGATGCCAAGCCACATGAAGATCGCCCAGGAGCAAAAGCTCACAAGAGACAAGGACCTTCTTCCTGAGCCAACAGAGAGAGAAAGCCTCCCCCTAGAGCTGGCACCCAGAATTCAGACTTCTACATATTAAACTGTGAGAAGATAAATTTCTGTTTGTTAAAGCCACCCACTTGTGGTATTTCTATTATAGCAGCACTAGATAATGCAGACAGAATTTAGTACCAGGAGTGGGGTGCTGCTCTAACAGACAGCTAAAATACAGAAGTGGTTCTGGAATTGGGTAATGGGTAGAGACTGGAAGAGTTTTAAGGTACCTAATAGTAAAAGCCTAGTTCGTCTTGAAGGGACTATTGGTAGAATTATGGAGATCAAAGGCAATTCTGCTGAGGATTCAGAAGGATGTGTAGAGAGCTATAGCAAAAATCTCTATTGTCTCAGAGAATACATATGGACCTAGCAACAGTATGTTGCTAGAAATATGGATGTTAAATGTGCTCCTGGTGAAGCTTTAAAAGAAAATGATGAACATATGAATGGAGAAAGGACAATGCTTTTTATACAGTGGCAAAGAACTTGTCTGAATTATGTTCAAATGTTTGGTGGAAGGCAGAACTTTTAAGCAATGAACTTGGGTATCTGACTGAGGAGATTTCTAAGCAAGATCTTAAAGAGGTCAACGTGGTTTCTCATAAAATGTGAGAGGAAAGAGATGGACTTAAAAATAGACTGAGCAAATTGAAAACAAAACTTAAGAGATTCGGAAAATTCTGTTATAGAAACTAAGAATGTGTCCTAGAATTTCCACCGAGGACACGGCTACACAATCTTTTGTTAAAGAGATTAAGCCTGTGGCTGATGGATCTAACCAAGCAGCACAGCAGAAAAATCATCAGCTTAGACTGATGGGGACAGAGAAAGAATGAAAGGAAAGAACACTGTCTGCCTCTTGGAATTCTACAGCCAGGAAACAGGCCCAAGGAGCTACATCTCTTGTCCTCTAAGAAAAGGGCCATCCCTGGAGCAACTCAGAGATCTGCAGAACTGCTGGAAGGAGCATGGGAGACAAGGCCTTCTCTCTGTTTCAAAGGGTGGACCCATGGTCTCCTGGGTCTCAAAAAGTGGGGCCACAGCCTCCAAGGTTTCAAAGAGTCGGATCTTTGCCAACTTGGTTCTGAAGTGTGGGGATGCTGTTAAGGTGTGCCAGGGGAATAGGGCCACTGCCCAAAGCTGAGGGGGCAAGGCTACGAAGCCCAAAGGGCAGAAGAATGGGGCCTACTGGGGCCAAGGGGATAGGGTTGCCACCCGAAGTAGGAGAATGGGGCTGCCCAAAGCCAAGGAAGCAGAGTTGCCACCCCAGTGGTCCTGGAAGGCGGACCTTAAGCCCAGGGCCAAGGGGCCTCTACCCAGAATCAAGAGAGCTTGGTAAACACCCAGAGTCTAGAGGGCAGGACCATTGTCCAGATGGTCTCAGGGAACAAAGGATTATTTTCAAGCCTTGAGAGCTAATGAAATTTGTTCTGCTGGGTTTGGACTTGCTTGGTGCCTGTCATCCCTTATTTCCCTATGATTTTTTCCATTTGTAGTGGAAATGTTTACCTTGTACCTGTTCTATCATTGTACCTTGGAAGGAAATAATCTGTATTCTAATTTCACAGGTTCACAGACAAAAAGGAATTTTGTGCCAGGATGGAATGCACCTAAAGTCTTACCCGTATTTGGTTTAGATGCTACAGAAGATGAGATTTTGGACTTGGAGTTGATTTAAGACTTTGGGAACAATGTGATGGGGTCAGTGTGTTTTGCATGTGGCAAGGATATGAATTTTGGGGGGTCAAAGGGTAGAGTGTCATGGATTGAACTGTGTCCCCTAAAAATATGTGTTGTAAATCCTAACCTCTATGCCTGTGGTTATAATCCCATTTGGCAATGGGCTGTCTTTGCTATGTTAATGAGGCAGGATTAGTGTAGGGTGTATCTCGAGTCAATCTCTTTTGAGATATAAGAGAGATTAAACACAAGCTAGCAAGCAGAGATGGGGGAAAAGAGATGCCAAGCCACATGAAGATCACACAGAGGCAGAAGCTCAGAAGAGGTAAGGACCTTCCTACAAAGCCAACAGAGACAGAGAGCTTTCCCCTAGAGCTGGCACCCTGAATTCAGACTTCTAGCCTCCTAAACTATGAGAAAATAAATTTCTGTTTGTTAAAGCCACACACTTGTGGTATTTTTGTTATAGCAGCACTAGATAAGACAGTTAGGTACTAGGGAAAGGAGAGTCTGTGACCCAGCTTTATTCCTTCCTCATTATCCAGAAGTCAAACCCATATTTAAGAGTCAGAAAGTCAAAAAGGATGCTATAAAGGAGCTAGAGACAGGGTGGCTAGATGCAGGAGGAAAGCCCAGAGAGTATAGCATCATGGAGGTCTGTGGACAAGTGTTTCACGATAGAGCGCGTGGTTAACAGTGTCAAATGCTGAAAACAGGTCATCACAAAAGAAGGACTGTGAAGTGTACACTGGTATTAGTGACAAGATAGTAAGATGCTAGGCCCCTAGTACCAAGGGAAATAATTCTGATATTGACGCCCCAAGCAAAAAGTTCTCTCACCCTATTTTGGCTAATAAGATACGCGAACAATATTGGATGTATAGTCAGATTTATAGAATAAAAACTAATTTTTCAAAAGTATGCCAATGATGTCTGTTGAAAAAAATATATTAAAATACTCTGTAACCACGAAGAACATGATGTTTGAGGCTATGTGTTTGGGGGAGACCAGGCTACCTCATTTTGGTCCTTTGTGGGTACTAGCCATACTTGGACTTTATATTAAAAAACTCTGAAACCACGAAGAACATGACGTTTGAGGCTATGTGTTTGGGGGAGACCAGGCTACCTCATTTCGGTCCTTTGTGGGTACTAGCCATACTTGGACTTTCTGGGTACTGTGTTCAAGTCCCTGCTTCTCCCCAACAATTACTTATCTACAGACACTAATGGATGTTATATATGTTTTACCCCAATTATTTGCTGCTATATTTTATATACGAATACACTTTCAAACACAAATCTTAAAGACTTCTTAAATAATACTGCTTCCTAATAATGGTAAAAATTTTAATCCCAAATAAGAAGATAATTGTTTTCCTCAAATAAGAAAGCTTAGCCTTTTTTGTTTTAATTAACTATCCATTTCTAATTACCACAGACTCTGGGTACAGCCTTCTGAGGTGTTCCAGAACCTCTGCTCTTTTTTGCTGGCGTTTTCCCTCATGCTTATCAATTCCAGCATTCTGCAGCTCACTTCTAATAAGATTCAGTTCTTCATTAACTTCAGACATTCTTGATTTTGCTTTTTTAATTTCATCCTCCAGGATTTCCTCTTGCTGTTTTTTCTCTTTCAAGCAATCACTACATAATAGCAACAACAAAAAACCACATAATAAAAAGAATAACCAAGATTTAGGAATTACGAGATAAAATAAATTCCTGTATAGCACTATGGAGGAATGGAGTCATGCTCTATCAATTTTTAAATAAAAAAATACAATAAAATAAACCTAAACCAAATATGGGCAAAAGAGATTTTGATAATTTTTTTATGGTCAAAAGATACATATTTGTGGGTATTGAAAAAGTAAGATCACTATAACTAATGCAATCATCGTGAGCTTAATAAGAAAACAAAAACCATATACGTTGCTGCAGAATCGATTCCAACTCATAGCAACCATATACAACAGAGTAGAACTGCCCCATAGGGTTTCCAAGGAGTGGCAGGTGGATTCGAACTGCCAGCCTTTTGGTTAGCAGCTGTAACTCTTAACCACTGTGCCACCAGTGCTCCAATAACAAGAAAATGCTGGTTGAAAAGAAATTCTTAATGGCAGAATAGTTAGGTTCTACAAGCTTTCATGATGTAACTTGTTACTTTTATTATAAAATATCAACAACCAAAAGGGATCTTTAAGTTTTAACAGTATTAAACATTTATATCTTTCAGATTTTATTTGTTATGTGGTTACCTTTAATTTTTTGTTACATACTATGAAATGATAAACAACAGAGTTGAGCATTATCGTATAGCTGGAGGATTCATCTGATGTACAGAGGTACACCAGACACTTGAAATAAAAAAAATCTGTAAGGGTTTTTCTTACTATACCTACATGCATGTCTTTGTATACTCCTCCAACTTCTCTATTCTCTTTTTATGGTCTTCTATTTGTTCATGTATTTGCTTTATATTTCCCTAAAATATGAAATAAAATTTGAAATCAGTTTCAACAATTCCAAACCATTAATTTTCACTCCCAAACTATAATATTGTTGTTATAAATTGGAATTATATAAAATATCACTCTTCAAAAATTTTTTAAGAATAAATTTTAATTTTGAAAAGGCAGTGTGGTGTAGACCTTTGAAATTACATGGATCAATGTTCCAATCCTGGCTCCACCATTTATGAGATACCTGATCTCCAAGAAGTTCACTCGGATAACTTCAAACTCCAAGGGGATTATCTTCATGTATCTATACACAGTTTTATCTGTCCCTCAAACTAATTCATTCAAGAAGTTATTTATTCACTGGCTAACATGTGCTAGGAACTAGAAGTACAACAATGAACAGGATTGAGTCCCTGCCCCCAAAGAGAACTGCCTGGTGGGAGAGAGAGACAAATAAGTTATTACGGTAGAGACTGGTTAAGTATTACAACAATATAGGAACTTACAGGGCAACTAAAAGGTTTGTGGGGAGAGCACTTCATGAAAGTCTAGCTCTATTCACCTTATCATTAAATCCAAACTCTGTGGTAGTCTCCAATTAGTTTCATGTTTTTACCCTTCCCCCCTTTATTCCATCCAGCGTACTACAGAACAAGGTCAATCTGTCTTATCTCATTACTAAATAATCTAAAACTAGGAGTGTACAAATGTAAAAAGGACAATTCATTTTCAATATACAACCCTAGGGAAGAGAATATTGGTTTTCAAGTGGAAAAGGACAAATATACTTAGGAAGATAATCACTCCATTCATCACACAAACTCACTGAACAAATACCTAATGTGTTAAGAGCCAGTTATAAAAATGAGGAAGACAAAGCTCCTTTTTTCAAGGAACTCACAAATTTTGAAAAGTTTCCATATTGAAAATCTACTACCTAAATTAATAATTCTATCTAGAGAGGAAAAAACAAGGTCAACTGGGAACATCTGCCTCTGTGCCTAAACTCAGGAAAGTCCCAGGGCTTGTCTCATGCCAGATGAGCCCCATCACAGTCATCACCTAACATCCCAGCTAGGCCTTAGGGGTTACCACCTGCTATGTAAAAGAGCTCAGAGACACATTTAGGTTGAGGAAGATACTTTACTGGAGAAAATGTCAAACACCTGGGTCAATGAGAAAAGAGAAAAACTGTCTTATCATCCCAAGGAGTAGTGTCAGGGCCTTTGTGTTAGTCATCTAGCACTGCTTTAACAGAAATACCACAAATGGATGGCTTTAACAAGAGAAAGTTATTTCTTCACAGTAATGAAGGCTAAAAGTCCAAATTCAGGGTGTCAGCTCCAGGGGAAGGCTTTTTCTCTCTGTTGGCCTTCTTATTAATCTTCTCCCAGACTAGAAGCTTCTTTGCCCAGGAACCCTGGGTCCAAGGGACGTGCTCTGCTCCTGGCACTGCTTTCTTGGTGGTATGAGGTCCCCAACTCTCTGCTTGCTTCTTTTTCATTTATCTCTTAAGGGATAAAAGGTGGTACAGGCCACATCCCAAGAAAACTCTCTTTACATTGGATCAGGGAGGTGACCTGAGTGAGGGTAGTGTTACAATCCCACTCTAATCCTCTTAACATAAAATTACAATCACAAAATGGAAGACAATCACACAATACTGGGAATCATGGCCTAACCAAGTTGATACACACATTTTTGGGGGGACATAATTCAATCCATGGCAGCCTGGGTGCTCCGCTGGACACATATTGGGGAATAATCAGACTACTTTGGTCTCAGGCGTTCTGGATTTTGGATGCCAGCTGATCACGCAAACTGTCTGAGAAAGCCAACTACTGCCCAGCACCAGAGGTCTCTGGACTTGTGAAAAGCTACAGCCCTTCTTGTCTGGGAAAAGAGTCACCAGTCCTTTAGGAAACTGAGTTTGGGTATGGGTCTTCTCTAACTCTCCACCATGGTATTTCATTTCTTCTTCTATTAAAAAAAAAAAATTCAACTAACACTTATTAATACCTACTAAGTGCAAGGTTCTACAGTGGACACTATTGTAAGTCCAGTAGAGCTGTAACAATTAGTAATTTTTGTGTAAGCTGATAAAAACCCTTAGACATATACAGATAAAAACAATGTATGACCAGATGAGCTTTCTTGAAGTGGGGTGGTAAGAAGGGGCAGGGAAGGCTTTCTGGAGTGGGTAATTACAGAATTTAACATGTGATATGAGTAGATTGTTCCAAAAAGAAATTAGCAAGCACAAAGGCAACAATCTCCAACGTGTGTTTGCAGAAATCAGCGTATAATTTCATGTGATTCCAGGGCTCTGATACAAATTACACAAGTGTTTTAAAGCAATTCTGCTGTTACTACCTTTGTTTTTCTCTTTCCACAAAATGTCCTCTTCTACTCATGATTATCATATAGTGCACCTTTAATATTTTTTTGTACTTTATTTTTTTTAAATATTTTTCTGTACTTTAGTCTGCCAAATCACGAAGAAACTAAAATGAGAGCCAGTACAGCACAGGTGTGGCTGCTGTTCGGTGCCATTCAATCGATTCCAACTCACAGCAACCCTATGTACAACAGAGTGAAACACTGCCCGATCCTGCGCCATCCTCACAATCGTTGTTATGCTTGAGTCCATCGTTGTAACCACTGTGTCAATCCATCTTATTGAGGGTCTTCCTCTTTTTCGCTGACCTGCTACTTTACCAAGCATAACGTCCTTCTCCAGGGACTGATCCCTCCTAATAACATGTCCAAAGTAGGTGAGACAAAGTTCCGCCATCCTTGCTTCTAAGCAGCATTCTGGTTTTACTTCTCCAAAGCAGATTTTTTTCCTTCTTCTTCACCAACACCACAGTTCAAACTCATCAATTCTTCTTTGGTCTTCCTTATTCACTGTCCAGCTTTTGCATGCATATGAAGCTACTGAAAATTACCATGGCTTGGGTCAGGTGCACCTTAGTCCTTTAAGTGACATCTTTGTTTTTTAACACTTTAGAGAGATCTTTTTTTGTAGCAGATTTGCCCAATGCAATGAGCCACCTGACTGCTGCTTCCATGGGTGTTGATTGTAGATCAGAGTAAAATGAAATTCTTGACAACTTCAATATTTTCTCCACCTATCATGATGCTGTTTATTGGTCCAGTTGTGAGGATTTTTGTTTTATGTTGAGGAGTAATCCATACTTGAAGGCTGCGGTCTTTGATCTTCATCTGTTAAGTGCTTCAGGCCCTCTTCATTTTCAGCAAGCAAGGTGGTGTCATCTGCGTATCACCAGTTGTCAATAAGTCTCCCTCCAATCCTGATGCAGTGTTCCATTCAGTATGTATGCTGAGCAAATAATCCGAGAAGCACAGAGGATAAGAAAATTCATTTTAAAGAACGAGGCTTGGAATCTATTTACCGAGGCTTGAAATTCTGTTCCTCTAATTGCTAGCTGTGTGACCTTAATCAAGTTAACCATCTCGTGTCTTGATTCCCTCATCTGTAAAATTCATTCACTTATTCATCAAATATTTATTGGTTATCTAGTCTGCGTAAGTAATTATTCTAGGCACTTGGGATGCATCAATAAATAAAACAAACATCTCTGCTCTTATGGAGCTTACATTCTAGAGTGGAAAAGCAGACAATAAACATAACAAACACGTAAATGAAGTATAGAGAAACCTGAGAGCTGGAACTTGACAGGACTGCCTTGGTTCTCCAGGACTCTCAAGTTTTCTGCCTTTGACAGGGTGCAGTCTTACCACTTTTTATTGCTTGTTTTAGTGGAAAATATTTGAGCTTTCCTTCTCTAACAGGTTTCTGCCTTACGGGGGTGCTGGCTTTCGCAGGTTTTACTGTAATATGTTAGGAGATAGGTGCTACTGGAAAAATAGAGTCAGGGTATGGGATCAAGATGTGCAGTGGGTACTACAATTTTAAAGGGGGTAGTCAGGGGACATCTCGCTGAGAAGGCAACATGTGAGCAAAAACTTCAGGAAGTGAGGGAATTAACGATGAGGAAATCTAGGGAAAGCATTTTCCAGGCAGAGGAATAATCAACCACTGCAAAGGCCCTGAGTTAATGTCCTAAGGCTACCATAACACATTACCACAAACTGGATGGCTTAAAACAACAGAAATTTATTCTCTTAAGGTTCCAAACCAAAACCAAACCAAACCCAATGCCACCGTGTGGTTCCGACTCCTAGCAACCCTATAGGACAGAGTAGAACTGCCCCATAGTTTCCAAGGAGCACCTGGAGGATTTGAACTGCCGACCTCTTGGTTAGCAGCTGTAGCACTTAACCACTACGCCATCAGGGTTTCCTCTTATCGTTCAGGAGGCTAGAAGTCTGAAATCAAGGTGTTGGCAGTGTTGAGTCCTTCTGGAGGCTCTGAAGGAGAGGCTGTCCCACACCTTTCTTCTAGCTTCTGGGGGTCGCTGGCAATCCTTGGCATTCCTGGGGTTGTACGCACATCATACACTAGTCTCTGCCTCTGTCTTTAAGTTACCTGTTCCTCTGTGTCTGTGTGTCCTCCCCACTTCTGAGAAAGACAACTAATCATTGATGTAGGGCCGACTCTAAATCCAGGATAATTTCACATCAAAGCTGCTATTTCCAAATCTGGTCAATTCTGAGGCTCTAGGTGGACATGAATTTTTGGGGACACCAGAGACCCTAAGGAAGAAACATTTCTGATATGTTCCAGGGGGCCAGTCTGGTTAGATCACAGAGAGCAAGGAGAATAGGAAACAGGATGTCCACGAGGTAAATGGGCGGGGGGGGCAGGGTGAGCAGATATAGGTAGGCATTTGTAGGACATTTAAGGGCTTAGATTTTAATTTCATGTGTGATAGGGAACCAGCGGAGAATTTCAAGAAGAGGAGTTTCATGATCTGACTTAGTTATTAAAAGCATCACTTGGCTGCTGTGCTGAGAGTGCTGTGGAAGACACAGGAGTGGAGGCAGGAAAGCCTGTTAGAGGCTAGCAGGCTACTACACTGACCTAAACGAAAGCAAAAAAGACAGGGGTTGGACCAGGATTGCAGCAGCAGAAGTGGAGAGAAGGGATCCGATTCTTGGTATACTTTGAAGGTAGAGCAACAATTTCCTAAACACGTCAAATGCAGACTGCAAGGTTTTGGGGCTGAGCAACTGCTAAGACTGAACTCGCATAACCTGAGATAGAGCACATTTGGGTGGCGACACCGGAAGTTTGGTTGGGATTGGTTAAGTTTGAGATGTCAATTTAGCACATAAAATGAAGATGCTGAGGAGGCAGCTAGGTATATGAGGCTGAGGTTTGGAAGGTCTGGGCTAGAGATACAAATTTGGGAGTCATTAGCAGATGATATTTAAAGCTATGAGACTGGATGAGATCACCAAGGCAGTGAGTGTATACAAGAGAAAAAACCAGAATATCTGCCGTAATACTGCTGTGAGGATTAGGGTTTACAGCGCTGGTTGACATATGGAAAATACAAATAGACATTATAAGGCTATTATTATAACTGTCATCTCTAGAAAATGTCAGACCCTTTTCTGGAGACGTATCTAGTTTGGAAATCCCAGCCTCATTTTCTTCTCGGCACACTAGAGCAAAGACCTACCCTCACAGTGTTGTTGTGAGTCGTGAAGGCTCTAGCAAAGTAGGCATTAAAAGTTTTTTTCCTCTAAATTCCAAATATTTACTTATAAATCAAATGTGTGTATAATTCAGACCATTTCCCCACTGCCGCTTTTATTAGCAATGGTGGTGGTCATCAGGATGGCCCACAGAAGCCTATTTAACTCCATAATATACGATAAACTGCAATTATTGTTGAACGTGCCCATAAGGATAATTCTGCAGCCCAATTAGTCTTCAGAATAGAAGTCATGAGGCATAGAGGGACAGCCTAGATGCTTGGTGTGTTATCATACTCACATTCATCTTAATCTGCCCAGCACTATCCTCACTATACAAATGAAGAATCAAAGTCAGAGGAGTTAAATAATTTAGTTATTTACCAAGATTACACAGGACAGTGACAGAACAAGACAAGCTGGAAGCCAAGTCTGCCTTGCTCTAACGCAGGACACTAGATAACCTAACACATACATCGCTGCTTCAATGGGCACTGTCCACATAGATCATTGAGCTCCTCTTGGGCTATGTCCTTAATGTTTCCAAATGACTTTGCATTCACCTCTATCATGGTACTTTTTTGCTTTTCTCACTCTATCTAACCTTTTCCTAAGCCCACTGGACTAAAATGTATGTAAGAACAGACTTTATTTTCTTTGAATCTGCCTAGTGTCTATCACTGCATACATGTACAATGATGCTTACTGAATACACAAATGAAGGCACTGCTGACCCTTACCTTAGACCAGAAAAGAACACCTAAATAATGCTAGGCACGACAACAGGTAACCCAGAAATTTTTGACTACTTGCCTATGTTTGATGTAAATCCATTCATATACTGAAAAACTAATGTAAAATGGGAATAAAATTCAGTGAAACTATTCTAAACCATTGTTGCACAAATCGAGGTACCTGAACTTCTCCATGCCTCCTCTTTTCAAACGCCAGTCTGTCTTCATCAGCCTTCTGCTCCCGCTGCAGTTTCTCCAGCTGTTGGGTCATTATGGCCACTTTCTTTCTTACTTTATCTTTAAGTTCCTTATAACGATCCAGCTGTATAAACAGCAGTTAGACATTGCTAACTCATTTATGGAAGCATGAAAGGAAATTCTTTGTATGATATCCTTTACCAGCAGTTAATTAATCTTATTAAAAAAATGTCTTACATAGATGAGATCATAACTGGCCATTTTCCCCAGGTAAAATATGTGAACGTGAAGAACACTTCTTACTTAAAACCATTTAAGTAGATCAACAAGGTATCCAAAACAAACCATGGACGGTTTCCGTCAGAAATTCTTTAAAGAGAAAGGGGACTGTAGCTCCTTAACAGACCCAAAGCAAGAGGAGTCCAGAGAAAATTATGTATTTTTTTCTATTTATATAGTCACAATTTCTTTGGCATATATATTGTAATACAAGGTTACCACAAAAGTAATGAGATAAATGACAAGAATTTGATTGAATGTTTGAAAACTCAGAACTACCTATTTTTGGACTGTTGATTTATGGAGCCCTGTTGGTGCAGCGGTTAAAGTGCTCAGCTGCTAACCCAAAGGTAGGCAGTTTGAACACACCAGCTACTCCTGCAGAAGAATGATGTAGCAGTCTGCTTCTGTAAAGATTTACAGCCTTGGAAACCCTACGGGGAAGTTCTACTCTGTCTTACACAGGATCACTATGACTCAATGGCAGAGGTTTTTCTTTTTTTTCAGGTACTACTGATCTATTGTAATTAAAGACTATACACTAAATTGGACATTAATTCATCACTTAACCTCTTGTATCACCTCAAGTAATCAACTTTCCTCCTGCCAAATAAGTGAGCACGTAAGGCTCTTCAAAGCTACATATATCTGACCTCAAAAGTTTTTGTAATATTCTTGAGAGGAAAAATAATTACCAAAAAATAATAATAATAATTTAATTGCCTTTTATTACAAAATGGTACGATGTAACTTTGTTGAAGTATTTTCTAGGACTTCAATCAATTCGTTAATGTTATAATACCCTCTGTGGAGTCCCTGGGTAGTGGAAATGTTTAATACACTTGGCTGCTAACTGGAAGGTTGAATGTTCAAGTTTACCCAGCTCTACTTCCCCCAAATCAGCCACTGTTCTACTCTGACACACACGGGACTACCATGAGTCAGAGTCAATTCAATGGCAAGTGAATTGGTTACAAAGGAAAAAAAGCTCCAGACTAAAGATTAAAATTAGATTCTGTGTATAAGCCCCAATCCCTATAATTTAACGTTCTAAGGATAATCTCTTAAAATACCTGAAAAAAAAGTCATCCTTTAAATTTGTTCTAATTAAAAGAAACTGAAACAATAAAAAGAAAAGATTTCCCAGGTATCAACTTCTTCACCTGACTTGCTTCCAGCTCAATCTCTCTCCCTTTATATAAGATTTCTTCCTCAACCTGCTTTTCAAAACTTTTCCATGCAACATCTAAATCAACCAGTTCTGCTTCCAGGGCTCTTATGTCATCTTCCTGTTTAGAACGTTGTTTTTCACTGTCCTTTATTGATTTTTTAGCTACGTCTAATTTCTTGAGGTGGTGAGAAGTATTTTCTTTGGCTTTAATGTACTGAGGCTTCTTCTGATTTAAAAGTGCTTCCACAGATCTAAAAAGAAAAAAAAGGTTTCCTTTAAATTTTATAATCTATAAAAGGAAAAAGTTCTTTTTATCAAATCACGATTAAAAATAAATATAAAAAACCAACTTTCAGAGACTCTGAACATATCAGTGGTTGCCAGAGGTTAAGCTGGGGCTAGGGGGTGTGAATAGGTGAAGCGTAGAGAACTGTTTTAGCGCTCGTAACTGTTCTGTATGACACTGTAATGGTGGATTCATGACAGCATGCATTTCTCTAAACCCACAGAACTTTACAGCACAAAGAGTGAGCCTTAATGAACGAAAATTCAGTGCAAGGAACATAAGGAAGTGTTCAAATATGTCAAAAGAACACAATGGCCGAAGCCAGAACAATCTGACCAACAAAGAAAGTAATATTGGATTATAATCCAAAGTGTAAAATAAATATTCACTGTTGTTGGTGTGCTATTCAGTCCGTTCCGGCTCAGCAACCCTACGCACAAGACAGCAAAACACTGCCTGGTCTATGACATCCTCACAATCCTTGTTATGCTTGAGCCCACTGTTGCAGCCACTGTGTCGACTCACCTCTTTGAGGGTCTTCCTCTTTTTTGTTCATCTTCTACTCTATCAAGCATGATGTCCTTCTCCAGCAACTGGCTTCTCCTGATAAATGTCCAAAGTATGTCAGAAAGAGTCTTGCCATCCTCACTTCTGAGAAGCATTCTGGCTGTACTTCTTACAAGACAGATTTGTTTGTTCTTCTGGCAGTCCATGGTATATTCAGTATTCTTCCTCAACATGGTAATTCAAAGGCATGGATTCTTCTTCAGTATTCCTTACTCACTGTCCAGCTTTCGCATGCATATGAGGCGACTGAAAACACCATGGTTGGGTCAGGCTCACCTTAGTCCTTAAAGTGACATCTTTGCTTTTTAACACTTTTTTTCCTTATATCAAACATTTATTCTTACAGTGAGGATCTCATAAAGAATAGCTATAGGACAGTGAAATATTTATAGCAGAAAAACTGTGAGTGCTAGCCAAACTTCAAATACTGTCACAGCAAGGTTATCCCAATAGTATCTTCTAGCATGGCAGATCGCACGTGTTAAAATTAACTGCATTCTCTGAACACCTCTCAACAGACATGCACAATGATAAAAACAAGCATTTAGGGACTCCAGTCCTTAAAGAGATCTTTTTTAAAGAGTCCTTTTAAAGAGATCTTTGGCAGCAGATTTGCAGTGCGTCCTTTGACTTCTTGACTGCTGCTTCTGTGAGTGCTGACTGTGGATTCAAGTAAAATGAAATCCTTGACAACTTCAGTCTTTTCTCCATTTAGCATGATGTTGCTTACTGGCCCGGATGTGAGGATTTTTGTTTTCTTTATGTTGAGGTGTAATCCATACTGAAGGCTGTGGTCTTTGATCTTCATCAGTTAAGTGCTTCAAGTCCTCTCCACTTTCAGCAGGCAAGGTTGTGTCATCTGTATAACGCAAGTTGTTAACGAGTCTTCCTCCAATCCTGATACCCAATCCTTCGTATCGTCCAGTTTCTCAGATTATTTGCTCAGCATACAAACAATACAACCCTGATGCACACCTTTCCTGACTTTAAACCACACAGTATCCCCTTGTTCTGTTCAAATGACTGCCTCTTCTTCTAAGTACAGGTTCCTCATGAGCACAATTAAGTGTTCTGGAATGTCCATTCTTTGCAATCTTATCTGTAATTTATTACAATCACACAGCTGAATGCCTTTGCATAGTCAATAATACACAGGTAAACATCTTTCTGATATTCTTTTTCAGCCAGGATCCATCTGACATCAGCAATGACATCCCTTGCTCCACATCCTCTTCCAAATCCAGGTTGAATTTCTGGCAGTTCCCTGTCGATATGCTCCTGTAACCACTTTTGAATAATTTTCAGCAAAATTCTACTTGTGTGTGATATTAATGATATTGTTTGATATTTCCACATTCTGTTGGGTCACCTTTCATTGGGATGGGTACAAATATGGATCTTTTCCAGTTGGTTGTCCAGTAGCTGTCTTCTAAATTTCTTGGCATAGACGAGTGAGCACTTCCAGTGTGGCATCTGTTTGTTAAAACATCTCAATTGGTGTTCAGTCAATTCCTACAGCGTTGTTTTTCGCCAATGCCTTCAGAGCAGCTTGGACTTCTTCGTTACCATCAGTTCTTGATTAAATGCTACCTCCTGAAATGGTTGAACATCGACCAATTCTTCTCAGTACAGTGACTGCGTATTCCTTCCATCTTTTTTAGATACTGCATCATTTAGTGTTTTCTCTGAAGAATCCTTCAATACTGCAACTTGAGGCATGATTTTTTTTTCTCAATTCTTTCAGCTTGAGAAATGCCAAGCGTGTTCTTCCCTTTTGGTTTTCTATCTCCAGGTCTTTGCACATTTCATTATAATACTTTTGTCTTCTCGAGCTGCCCGGTGAAGTCTTCTGTTCAGCTCATTTACTTCATTATTTCTTCCTTTCGGTTTAGCTACTCTACATACAAGAGCAAGTTTCAGAGTCTCTTCTGACATTCATTTTGGTCTTTTCTTTCCTTCCTGTCTTTTTAATGATCTCTTGCTTTCTTCATGTATGATGTCCTTGATGTTATTCCACAACTCCTCTGGTCTTCGGTCATCAGTGTTCAACGCGTCAACTCTATTCTTGAGATGGTCTCTTAATTCAGGTGGGATACACTCAAGGTTGTGTTGTGGCTCTCATGGACTTGTTCTAATTTTCTTCAGTTTCGACTTGAACTTGCGTATGAGCAACTGATGATGTCTTCCACAGTCGGCCCTGGCCTTGTTCTGATATTGAGTTTTTCCATCGTCTCTTTCCACAGATGCAGTTGATTTGAATCCTGAGTATTCCATGTGGCAAGGTCCATGTGTATACTCACTGTTTATGTGGGCAAAAAAAGGTATTTCCAATCAAGGAGTCGTTGGTCTCGTAAAATTTTATCATGTGATCTCTGACACTTTACCTCTATGGTCTTTCTCCCCAAAACCCATAACGTTAGCTTAATCAAGAGGAAAACATCAGATAAATCCTAATTACAGGACATTCTACAAAATAGTTGACCACTACTTCTAAAACTGTCAGTCATCGAAAACAAGGAAAGCCTGACAAACTGTCACAGTCAAGATGAGTCTAAGGAGACATGACAGCTGAACGTAATATGGTATCGTGGATCAAAAAAAGGAAATTAAGTAAGAATTAAAATCAGAGTAAAGTATAACTTTAGTAATAATGTATCAACAGGGGATACGTTCAACAGAGGAAACTGGGTGTGAGATATATGGAACTGCCTCTTCCATCTGCAATTTTCTGTAAATCAGGAAGTATTCTAAGACAGAAAGCTTATTAAAAAACCAAATCTCAAAGTGTCACTTACATTTTTCTCTATGAGATAATCTATATAAAATCCAACTGTTAATACCTATTTTTAAAAACTCACTTTAATTCTTTTTCTGTTTGTTGCAGTTGCCTAGTTAGCATTCCATGTTCCTTTTTCTTGGCTTTAACTATATTTTCCTGATGAGAAAGAGACTCTTTCGTGACACTCAACTCTCTATTCACATGCTCTAACTCAGTGTTCAGAGAACGAATTTTTCTCTCATTATGATATAGTCGGAAAAGCTGCAGTTGTATCTTGTTTATTTTCAGTTCTTCAAGTAGACTCTGGTAACGGTCTGCCTATAAAACAGTATAATTCAACAGTAATTAATGGGGAGAATACTTAAGCTGATCTTTCATAAACTCAACTATTATACCAACAAATGGTATCTAATGAATTTTTATTTACGTTAAGAAACAATACTGTTCCCAAAAACAATATGGAGAGGGCTTCTGGATACACTTCTAAAATAAACTGGTTCATGATTCTGGATTTATGCACTCGACAGTCTGGTGTTAAGAACCATGAAGTGATACCCTCTATCCTCGGTCCCAACCCCGTTTTTGTCTTGACCTGTGATTTTGAGAAGTTCACTAACATTTCTGGCACCAGCTTCCTCACTTGTAAACTTAAGAAAAAAACATTATATAACTTGTAAGGCCCCTGACAACTCTACAGTTCAATGATTCTAGGTAAAACTCCTGCTACAGGATGTATTTGCCTAGCAGAACTATTAAAGTTCTAAATTATATAGGATCCCTGGTGGTGCAGGGGTTAAAGCAATCAACTCTTAACCGAAGGTCAGCAGTTTGAAACCACCAGCAATTCTGTGGGAGAAATATGTGGCAGCCTGCTTCCACAGAGATTTACAGTCTTAGAAACCCTACAGGGTCGCTATGAATGAGAAAAGAATTTTCTTGTTTTTTCTATTTGGGCTATTAATAAAGGAATGGCTAGTAAAAAGACTAGACTTAATGGTCTGACTGAGACTGGAAGAACCCCAGAAGACATGGCCCCCAAACTCTTGGTTAACCCAGAGCTAAAACCATTCCTGAAGCCAACTCTTCAGACAAAGATTAGACAGGACTATTAGACATAAAACGATACTCGCGAAGAGTGTGCTTCTTAGTTCAAGTAGATACATGAGACTAAATGGGCAGCTCCTGTCTGGAGACAAGATGAGATGGCAGAAAGGGATGGGAGCTGGTTGAATGGACACAGGAAATTCGGGTGGAAAAGAGGGCTGTGCTGTTACTTATAGGGATAGCAACTAGGGTCACATAACAACGTGTGTATAAATTTTTGTATGAGAAGCTAACTCGAGCTGTAAACTTTCACCTATGGCACAATAAAAAGTGAACATTATTTAAAAAAAAAAAAAAAAGTTTTTTTTTTAAATAAAGGAATGAGCTGCCTGGAGAGGGGGATCCTCATCAATGATGTGCTCCAAGTAACCGTAAGCAGCCAGATGTCAGGAACTCGTAAAAATTAATTACGGTGGACTATTCTAGCTTTCCTTATACTGTTTAAAGTTCTGCAATTCTACAATTTTAGTAAGCTGTCTCAGTATGTTATGACATATGAGTCAGTATGTAGCCTTCTACTGCCACCACCCCTTTCCACTGACAAAACCAAGGAATGAATATGTATTGAGTGCCTACGATGTGCCAGCCCCTGTTCCATGTGCTGGGAGTATAGTGGGGAATAAGACAGATGGGGTCCCTGCTCTCTTAAAGCTTACATTCTGGCAGAGGGAGGGAGGAGTCAGACAATAAATAAATAATAAAGAAGATAATTTCACACAGCAATATGTGATACAAAAGGAAACAAAATAGGGTAACATGGTAGTACGAGCAAGGGGTGCTAGTTTCAATTGCGGGGCTGAACGGCAAACACCTGCCTGAGGAGACAATTTTTTTAACAAAACTTGACAGAGAGTATCAGTCATGCAAAGATCAGGTCATGATCTAGGCAGAGGAAATAGCAATGGCAAAAGCCCTTGCCTCTTCAGTGTATTGACACTGTACTGATAGTGCTAGTGCCAAAGTTAGGTAAAACTGCAAGGCCTTAGTACAAATCAAAGCAGTGACACCAAACTGTACTAGACAGTCACTGTATTCTTTACTGTCACACACCTGTAATTTTAAAAAAGTCCATTTAAGAATGTATTTGATAAAGCAGTAAAAATTATTAATTGTACTGAATGTTCTTTGCGTGCATGTCTTTTTAAAATTGTTTGAAGAAATGGGAAGTACACATAAACACTTCTGTAGGCTACTTAAATGTGGTTGTCTTGAAGACAAGCACTTGCGTGACTGAGCTGTGGTGCGAGCTGAACGAGCCACTGTTCTTAATGGAACGCCATCTTTACTTAAAAGAACAAGTAACAAACGCTAAGTTATTCAGACCTGGGTATCTGGTAGGTATTTTTAAAAATTGATTGAAGTGAGCCCATCAGTTCAAGGAAAACAACTAACATTAAAAAAAACATTATTTGCTACCAAATTTGAACTTTCAAGTGAAAGCTGAGCTTTCAAGTGAAAATGAGAATTTTGGAAAACTTGTACACACCATTATGAGCTTGACAGCTTCTCAACACTTAAAAGCTTTTCTGATGAGAATGGTGGTAATATTAACAAATGTAAATTTTCAATATTATATGATAACATGCATCAATATTTAGAAAATCTCCATAACTCAGTGAACCAATATTTTCCAAATAACCAATGCGTGATATTATAAAATCACGCATGAGTAAAAGGCTCATTCAAAGTACAAGGTATACAAAGAAATTTTAAGGTAACAGAGTATGACAAGTTCTCTAAGGTAGTTTCAGGTTCTACCCTGAAATTAATCTTCAAGAAACTGCCACCTATTGAGTTTTGGTGTAGTATCAAAGAAGAATACCCACAATCATCTGAAAAGACTATTAAAATATTCCTCCAATTTCCAGCTACAATTATCTGTGTGGGGCCAGATTTTCTGCATCAATTTCAATGAAAACCATATACTACAACAGACTGAATGCAGAGGCACACCTGAGCATCCAGCTATCTTCTATTAAATCAGACCTTAAAGAAAGTATAAAAATGCAAAACAATGTCACTCTTCTAATTTTTTGTTTTAGAATATGTAATTACTTATCACAAAAATAAGTTAGTCGTGTTAGCATGTAATAAGTTTATTACCGTTATTTTTACATGGATCATTAACACATTTTTAAAATTTCTCAATTTTCATTTCAAATGCAGTAAATACTGATAGATATAACCCACAGAAACAAAAAGTCTTTGATTTCCTCAATGATTTTTAAAAGCGGAAGGTGGTCAAGATCCAAATGTTTAAACTCAAGCTTATTTTTAGTTGAGAAGATTAGACATTTTTGCAGTTCAGGCTGTCTTGCCAACGGGGAAAAAACAATCAAATGTGGAAGATATATCAAAAAGTCTATCTTTAATGAATACTGGGCTTTTCTGTTTTATATTACTAAAGAAAATTTCTTGTTAACCTCAACCCCCCCCAAAAAAACCAAAAAAAAAAAAAAAATGTTTTTTTCTTGTTAACCTCAACCCAATACATAACAATTCTAGCAGACAGAATTTTTGAATCCGATATCTAACTGGCTACTTCTTTGTGACCTTACCTCTTCCTTCTCTAATTTTGCATGTTTGCGCTCTGCAGCCACACTTTTTTTCTTATTAAAATTAAACTGTGCATCCTCTTCCGCTTTCTGTAACTTTTTTTTCTTTTCCTCATATTCTCCTATAAGCTCTCCTGAACTGCTGATTTCTTCAAAAAACTGAGTTCTTTCTTTGGGCTTTTTCATTGAAATCAACTCTACGGTTCCCTTTAAAAAGAGTAAAGTACACCAACATTTAAAATACAGTGATGCAGTTCTTTTTTCAAACTATGAACCGAACTCCCACCACTACTTACCTGAAAAACTAGACAGTTTCTCGCTTTGGCTATTATGCCTATCTTCTCCAACTCTGCTAAGTAGGCAGAACGACTCACAGGTTTGTCATCAAAATGAAATTCTGAGCATGCCCCTAAAATAAAAGAGAGACTCTTACAGGAAATTTAAGTATTAGACACATCTGAACAATCACTGAAGATTTAATAAAATTGTTTTTCTTATTGAAATGGTCAGTAATGAACTCTACATGTTCATAAATGCATTTAATCACTCAGCAAAGATCGAGTGTCTACTATGTGCCAGGGACCGCTCTACGGCAGTAAACAAAACACAAAGTCTCTGATCTCATGCAGCTAATACGCAAGTGGGGAAGACAGATAATCCAAGATGTGCAAGTCAAGCAAAGATAAGTGAGAACGTGGTCAGCGCTACGAAGACACGGTTGTGAAAGGGTGAGGAAGTTTCCATGTAGGGGAGGAGGTGCCGTATTTTCAACAGGATGGCTAGGGAATCCCTTCTGAGATAGAGACTTCTGAGTAAATACCTGAAGAAAATGATGGAGCTAGCCAATGAGATATCTGGGTGATAAAGTGGTGAAACCCTTAAATTACATGTTAAGTTATAAGTATACAATAACATTTGATTATTTTGAATAATATTAGATTATTTTGAATATTAGAAATAATATAATATTTGATTATTTCTAAAATTGTCTGTGGTTGAATTTGGGGGAGAGTAATAAGATCGTGTATTTATAGAGATGTTCTAAGTGGACCAGAATGAAAACAACAACAACAAAACCAAAAAAACACTGAGCCTATTTATAGAGATTCTGTAAACTCCTGACAGAAAAATAAACAGCTCTCAATTTTGTTTAAGGAAACACAGGGATTTCATGAGTAAATTCACAAAATATAAATTCAAATATTTCACCCAAGTTACTTTTTGATGGTAGAGAAACTGTCTATACAAGTTAAAAACATGCATTAGCACATCAGTAAGAAAACCGTATAAACATAACATAAATAACCTCAGGAAGAACCTTTTTGACCTCTCTCTGTCTTCCAGGTAGGTTTCCGCCTTCATTTTAATCAAATATACAGGCATAAAAATGCTATTTAAGAATAGAAAGATTTATCAAATACGTCTTCTCACGGAGTTCTAGTGCAGAATCCTTGCCAAACAGGTTCTACTACTTGCTTCTGAGATTTGCTATACAAAGGGGAAAAAATTCTCTAGTTCGCTTTGCCACAGAATAATAAATCATATCCTTCAATGAAGGGAAAATCAGGTAACCTGACTCAACTCTTGAAAAATCAAATGACTCATCAACAAAAATCTATAAAGAAATACCTCGAATAATTCTTGCAAATGTTTTCTCTTCTCCACTTTCCTCCACATAGACAATCTTTACACTTGCAAAAGAAGAAACAGGTTTCCCAATATGGGCTCCATGAATAAGTTCTTGGATATTTTTCACTCTTAAATTAGTTATTTTTTCTCCCATTACAAAACTAAGTGCATCCATTACATTAGATTTTCCTGGGAAGAACAGATAGGAAAAAAAGGTTAATTCTTAACAACAAAAATCCTTACCCAGAGTCCAAGAAACCAGGCCACCAACAGAAATGAAATACAGTCAATACCCACGTCTAAACAGCCTCGCCTTGTCAGTGTTCGGAATGCACGTGACTGAGAAGTTTCACGCAGATCACTATGGTAGAGCATTAAAAAAAAAAAAAAAAAACTATATGGTAGAGCATTAAGTGGTCTGAATTTAAGGATCTAAATACCTGCAACTAAATCCCAGATCTCCTCCATCGTGAGGTACTACACCGTTGGCAAAGTACTTAATTTCCCTCATGGCTATTTTATAAATATGGAAATGGTCACCTAAAGCATTAGTGCAGCACTAAACCCTCACATACTTTAAAAAAAAAAATGCTAACTAAATCCAGGATTTTCCCAAGGGTCAAACTAAGGTTTGAAATGCTTGCTTACAAGGTTAGCTGGTATCTGGGAATTCGGATTTCAAGAGAATTCACCCCATTCCCTGATAAGAGCATCTCACTGTGCCTAAACAGCTTACGCAAACAATATGGTTTGTGCTGAACACTTGCTCTCTTTCTGGGAGTCTGGAATCTTGGCACGTGCTAGGCAAAGGGTGCCCACATGACTGGTGCCCAGTAAAAACACAGGCACCGAGACCCTAATGAGCTTCCCTGGTAGACAACATTCGTGTCCTCAGAATTCAGTGCTGAAGGAGTTAAGTTCATCTTGTGACTATGGAAACCCTGGTGGCGTAGTGGTTAAGTGCTATGGCTGCTAACCAAAAGGCTTGCAGTTTGAATCCACCAGGTGCTCCTTGGAAACTCTATGGGGCAGTTCTACTTCATCCTGTAAGGTCACTATGAGTCAGAACTGACTCAATGACAATAGGGTTTTTTGTGTGACTACACTGGGAGACACTCTTGGAACCTGGAACCTAGTTTCTTCGGACTTCATTTGCTTCTCCCTTTTGCTGAATTTTCTTTGCATTCTTTCACTGTAATAATTTACAGCTGTGACTACAACTATATGCTGAGTCCTGTGAGTCCTCTTAGCGAGTCACCAAACCTGGGGGAGGGGGTGTCTTGGGGACTCAAGACCCAGATGGCAAATTGCTATGGTATTTTCCTTATTTAAAGTTTCATGAACAGTATTAACTGGCCTTCTATGGGGCCCTAGTGGCACAGTGGTTAAGAGCTGTGGCTGTTAACCCAAAGGTTGGCTGTTCAAATCCACCAGCTCCTTGGAAACTCTATGGGGCAGCTCTACTCTGTCCTATAGGGTCGCTATGAGTCGGAATCGACTCAACAGCAAAGGGTTTGGTTTTTGGTTTGGTATTACAACTAGGTGTGTTACTTTCTTACACTTCCTATTCCCTGGGAGGAGCTGTCTTACTCTGCATATCTTCTCCTGCTCCTAGCTCTTAATATATACGCAGCAACTATTTGTTAGAGGGAGCACTGGTGCGCAGTGGTTAAGCACTCAGCTGCTAGCTGAAAGGTCCACAGTTTGAACCCAGCAGCTGCTCTGCAGGAAAAAGATGTGGCAGCCTGCTTCTGTAAAGATTACAGCCTTAGAAACTCTATGCGGCAGTTCTACCCTGCCCTGTAGAGTGGCTATAAGTCGGAATCGGGTTTGGTTGGGTAACCATTTGCTGATTTTCACTGGATGGAAAACATGAAGGTTAAGATTAAAACTGAAAATTTTATCACCCACAAAAATCAAAATTAGATTTACTAAAAACGAAGAAATGAGGACATGCTGAGTTTTGGCAGATGGGACAAGAGGAAATTATTACAAAGGGAATGACCAATTAATTAAATTGAAGTATCACAGGAAACAAACTGCTGGCTTAAAAATTATCTGAATGGGGCAGCAGTTCTGTGAAATTAAAAAATGATTTACTAATGAGAGTTCATATAATTATGAATAAAATACCATCCGTTAAATCGGCCATGGATAAGTGCCACATTGAATTTTGGCCTTCATTCATAGCAAAAAGAGTGAAGAGCCCAAGCAAAATTCAGTAATAAGTAAACCAAACATGTTTGGGGAAGGCAGCATTGAAGACAATGCTGCAACGATCCATGACTGGCTTTACGTGATTACAAGTCTCTAGACCACCCTTCTGACGGTAATTCTCTAGAGGGGAACGGGGTCCAAGTGAGGGACAGCAAGAATTTATAAAAGCATTTCTACAATAACCTCGAGGTATGTTTTAAATCATTATATGTATTTTTAAATTAAGAAAAGCAGTTAAGATTTTTTTTTTTTAAGTTTGGCGTTAGTTAAAAAAAAAAAAGGTGTAAGATGCCGCTTTGACAGAATCTTGAATGATAAGGGCAATCAGTTTAGGGAGGCTGAAGTTCAAGTCCCCTGTGCAGATACTCATTCTGATCAGCACAGTGTTGGAGTTACAAAATAAAATCCAGCCATCTTCATATAATCACTTATCACATAACCACCAGATAAAAGGTGAAAACCAGCTGGCGGTGGGTCCAGTGACTTCCTGAGAAATAAGTGGTAAAGGTTAGGGGAAGAATGTCCCTGTCTTATCACAGCACAATGGAAAGCCTGGCCAGGCGGGGATTCAAGTCAACCTCAGCAAGTCACCTTGCCCCTTTGTACCTCAGTTTCTCAACTGTAAAACAGGGATAATACTGCATGGAAAAATTGTGAGGGTTAAACAAAAATAGCAGTGCCAGGGGCTTGGTAAGAGCTCACTAAACCCGGTGGCCATCACTATATTCCTAGGTTGAAGATTCCCTGGAATCAAAGACCTCCTCAAGAGCCATCCACTACCACTTAATCTTTGGGTGAAAAGAAGAAGAAGCCAGAGAAGAGGGGTGAGGAAGACTGAGCTTAGGAGAAGCTCAAAGGCAGAGGGAGTGAGGGCAAAGAGGGAAAGGGCAGGTCAGGCTCCCTGGAGGGCAGGGGGCTGCAGTCTGTGAAGGGTGAAAGCTGGGGCCCGGGGCGGGGATGACAGGCAGGGTCTGTGGGGTGTGGGGGATATGAAGGATGGGGGGGCTGGGGCCTGTGAGGGTCAGGGGCAGGGGTCTGTGGGGGTTGGGGTCTGAGGGGTGCACGGTCTGTAGGATGCAGGGTCTGTGGGGAACGAGGTCCAGGGTTTGTGGGGGATGAGGGCCAGGGTCTGCGATGAATGGGGTCCAGGGCCTGTGGGGGACAGGGTCCAGATTCTGTGAGCGATGAGGGCCAGGGTCTCTGGGGGATGGGCTTTTGGGGTCGGGGTCTGTGGGGAGCAGGGGACAGGGTCTGGGGTGTGTGAGGGCCCAGGTCAGGGTGCATGTGGGGTCCGGGGTTGGAGTGTGTGGGGACCCACGTGTGTGGGGGCCGGGGTGCGTGGGGTCTGGAGTGTGTGGAGACCTGAGTGTGTGGGGGCCAGGGTTCGGGGTGTGGGGCCAGGGTCCAGGATGTGTGGGGTCTGGGGTGTGTGGGGGCAGAGGGTGTGGGGGTTGAGGTTCGGGTCTGTCGGCTCCAGGGGTTCCAGGATGTGAGGGGGCCGGGGCCAGGGTGTGTGGGGGCCGGAGTGTGTGGGGGCCAGAGTCCAGGGTGTATGGGGTCTCGGGTGTGTGGGGGCGGAGGACCGAGGTGTGTGGAGGTTGGGGTCCGGGGTGTGTGGGGTCTAGGGTGTGTAGGATCTGGGGTCCGGGGTGTGTGGGGTCCAGGGTGTGTGAGGTCCAAGGTCCGAGGTTTGAGGGGGCCGGGGTCCCTGAGGCCCGGGCTGTGTGGGGGCGGATGGCCAGCGTGTGAGGGGGTCGGGGTTTCGGGTCCGTGGGGTCTGGGATGTGCGGCAGCCAAAGGCCGCGGTGTGTGGGGGTTGGGGTCTCGGGTCTGTGGAGGTCGGGGTCTGGGGTGTGTAGGGCCGGGGTCTGTGGGGTCGGACGCCGGCAGCAGCGGCCCCGAGTCAGGCCGCGCGGCGCCCTCTCGTCCCCTCAGCTGAAAGCGGCCGAGACTGCGCGGCGAGCTAGCGGGCAGAGGCGTCCCGGGCCCCGCCCCAGGCGCCCAGTTACCAGAGCCGTTGGGGCCGATGATACAGGTGAACCTCTTGAAGGGGCCAATGACCTGGCGGCCCCGCCACGACTTGAAATTCTCCACGAGCAGCAGCTCGAGGTGGCCCATGGCTGCCCCTCCGCGCCTCAGCCGCGTCCTCACACGCCGGCCGCGAAAGCGCGGGAAGCGCCTCCCGGATCTCGCGAGAGGAGAGCGAGCGCGGCGGGCGCGCGCTGTTCCTTAGCAACCGAGTGGTTGATGTCTCGGGGAGACCGGGGCTCCGCGCCGTTGGCGACGCCGGGCAAAGCCGGACTGCGAGGCTGGGCCTCCTGGGGAGCCGGCCTCGCCTGGGCTTCGGCTTGTTTTCCTGTTCTTTCTATCCTGCATAGCCTAAACCCCCCTAGAATTTCCTGGCGACTCCCAGCGCCATGGAGATAGCGCTGCCCAGGGACCTGGCGCAGGACGTTGGCCTGGCCGAGAGGAGGCACGGGGAGCTGTGCAGGCAGAAACGGATCTTCAACGCCAGGAACAGGGTCATCGGGGTGAGGCCCTTGGCCTTCAAGGGAAAGGACTGGGAGGAAATGTGGAGAGAGGGGCGGCGCGAGAGAAAAGGAGATGAACTGTGGCAGTGAAACCTTTTCTTTTTTTTTTTTTTGGTCCAGGCAGATGGGGTGTGTGTCTGATAGTTCCATGTACTGAATTTGCAGAGGGTGGGAGAGACCTTTCCCCACCGTGCAGAGCAACCCTCACTTGCCACGTGGCACATGGAGTCCCAGGGCGGGGCGGGATCTGGCCTGGAGTTAGCAGAGATGGGAACGCGGTTCCCTGCTCTAGGAGCCAGGTTCTCTACACTGCCAGGAGGCTTCTTCCTGGCCGTTTATTTAACAAACGCATATGAGGTTCCTATTTTGTAGCAAGTCTGAGCCGGCCTCAGGAGATGAGTAATAGGCAGTTCCTGACCTTGCAGAGGAGTCCCTGGGTGGTGCAAAAGCCTAAGGTGCTTGCTGCTAACGGAAAGGTTCGAGTCCATCCAGAGGTGCCTCAGAAGAGAGGACTGGTGATCTACTTGTGAAAAACCAGCCACTGAAAACCCTATGAAGCACAGTTCCACCCTGACACAATGGGGTGTCTCTGAGTTGGAATTTGCTAGATGGCAACTGGGTTTTTTTCACCTCGAAGGAGTCATGGCTCCAGTGGAAGATGCAGGCATGAAAACAGACATGCCATGGAATCAGTGCTGTGAAGGAGGGAGCTCAAGGAACATAGACTGGGGCTGGGAGGGGAAGTCAGAGAAGGCTTCCTGGAGGAGGTGATGCCTAAGCAGCTGTTCTGAGGATGAGTATCTGTTAATCAAGAGTGGAGGAAGAAGTTTCTGGGGAAAGTACAGACTGAAGAAGTCACAATAAGCAGAGGCATCCAGGTGTGAAAAGGCATGGCATGCCCTCAGACAACTCATTTACAGTGGGTCGAGGCTACAAGATAAGTAGGATTGCTATCAGCTGATCAAAAGTATCTGACTCTAACCCCTCTCCCCGTGTTTTCTATGCCCAGGGAGACCCAGAAGCCTGGGATGTTCAGGTTCACGACCAGAAGATAAAAGAAGCAACTGAAAAAGCTAGACATGAAACCTTCGGTGAGTATTTTCCGAATGCCTACCGAGGGGCTTAGGGCTGTGAGACCTTCCGCTCCTGCTCTCGTGTCTTCATATATGTAAAAAGTCCTTTTCATGCTGCTTCTCCGTTTAATGGCGCAGGACCAGGCCGTGTTTCGCTCTGTTGTACATCGGGTTGCTGTGAGTTGGAACCAACTCAATAGCACCTAACAACAACCTGCTTTTAAAATGTCACAATTTCTTGGGCCTACTTGACTTAACGAGTGAATTCTCATTCTAAAAACAGCTGTATGAATTTTCATATGGATTGAAGGAAATATATTTTAAGGGTAGATGCGTGATTTTCTGTTTTCTTAAAAAGCTGGGTATGAAAAGCCTTAAAAGACACATACATACGAACACATGCTTGTATTCTCCACCAAGACCTTCCAGGCAGGACAGCTGTACACAAGAAAATGTCCACAGTTTATACCAGATAACACACACATACACTTGAGCATGCACTCTGGAACTGACTCAGAGATGGATTTAAGTAAGTGTTCTTGTCCTTAGATGGAGTCCTTGGGTGGTGCAGTGAATACACTCAGCTGCTAACCAAAAGGTTGGAGGTTCGAGTCTACCCAGAAGTGCCTCAGAAGAAAGGCCTGGCAATCTACTTTCAAAAAATCCATCCTTGGAAGCCATTTGGAGCATAGTTCTACGCTGACGCACATGCCCGTGGTTGCCATGAGTTGTATTCGACTCCGTGGCAACTGGTTTTCTTTTCTTTTCTTTTTTAGTTCTTAGATTAAAAGTTCGGATATAATTCATTTCCCTCCATCAGGTCCATGATTTCAACTTTTTTTTAAACACATAAGGATTTTTGAAATAGGATAAAAAGAAGGATACTAAATTATGCATACGGTGCATTGTCAGTTGGTTTAAAAAATATACATAGAAAAAGAGTGGAAGGAATTATACCAAAATATTTGTTGTTGTGTGCCGTTGAGTCGATTCCGACTCATAGTTACCTTATAGGACAGAGTAGAACTGTCCCATAGGGTTTCCTGGGGTGTAACCTTTACAGGAACAGATTTCCAGGTCTTTTCTCCTACACAGCCACTGAGTGGGTTTGAACCTCCAACCTTTAGGTTAGCAGCCTACCACTTAACCATTGCGCCACCAGGGTTCCTTACCCAAATACTAACAATGGTAATGTTGAGGTGAGGGAATTATGAGAGAAGTTTATTCTTTTCTTTATAATTTTCTATGTTTCAAGTGTTTTACCTTTTTTGTTTTTAGTTATAAAAATCCACACTTACAAAAATCTGTGTGACAGACATACATATTCACCACCAGATGAGATGTAATATTTTTCCAAATTGATTCCAGATATCTTAAGAATTTTTTGATAATTATACATACATGTATATGTGTATGTACATATATGTATGTATCTATATATGTATCTAGGGCCCTGGTGGTGTAGCGGTTAAGCGTTTGGCTGCTAACCGAAAGCTCAGCAGTTTCAATCCACCAGCTACTCCTTGGAAATCCTATGGTGCAGCTCTGTTCTATCTTATAGGGTTGCTATGAGTTAGAATCGACAGCAACAGGTTTGGTTTTTATGTATATTTAAATATACACATAGCCCCAAGTGGTACAGTTAACATGCTTAGCTGCTAGCTAAAGGTTGGCACTTTCAGTCTACACAGAGGTGCCTTGGAAGAAAGGCCTGGCAATCTGCTTCTGAAAAATCAGTCATTGAAAACACTGTGGAGCACAGTTCTACCCTAATACACACGGGGTCGCCATGAGTTGGAGTTGACTCGTTGGCAACTGGTACATATCTGTCTATCTCTATACGTCCATATATCAGATATGAAACCCTGGTGGCGTAGTGGTATACAGCTATGCCTGCTAACAAATGGTCAGCAGTTCAAATCTACCAGCTGCTCCTTGGAAACTCTGTGGGGCAGTTCTCTGCCCTATAGGGTCACTATGAGTCGGAATTGACTCCACAGCACTGGGTTTGGTTTGGGTTTTTATCTATATCTAAGGAGCCCTGGTGGCACAGTGGTTAAAGTGCTCAGCTGCCAACCAAAACGGTCGGCAGTCCGAATGCACAGGCCACTCCATGGGAGAAAGATGTGGCAGTCTGCTTCAGAAAAGATTTACAGCTTTGGAAACCCTAGGGCGGCTGTACTCTGTTCTGTAGGGTCACTATGAGTCGGAATCGAGCCACGCCAGGGGCTTGATATCTCTGTCTCCGTAGCTAAAGTCTCCCGCACCTCATCGTTTTCCTCTTGCTCCTTCCTCAGAGGTGTGTATCATTCCCATGCGCCTTCTTCGTACTTCCCGTGTATGTATCCATAGTAACATACAGAAGCGTTTTTTGTGTGCTATAAAATTTATAAAATTCACTTAAATCCTGTGTATTGAATGGACCCTTTGGCAACATTGTTTTTTTGGTCCTTTTTCACTCAGCGTTAAATTTTTGAAATTAATCAGTGATCTACATCTGGAGTATCCTTTTTAATTCTTTTAAGGTATTTCGTTATATGGGTGAACCACAATTTCTTTATCCGTTCCCCTACTGGCGGCTGACGTAAATTTTTTTAATTGCAGACAGTGTTGCACTGACCAGCCATGCATCTGCCGTGCACGTGAGCGAGAGATACCTAGCAGTGGGACTGACAGGTTATGGAGTGTGCAGGTTCTCAGTGTCATGAGATGTTGCCAAATCACTTTAGAAAGTGTCTTGAGTACACTCCCATAAGCAGCGAGTGAGGGCCCTTGTTTCCTCACGTCCTTACTAGTAAAAACCAAACCCACTGCCATCGAGTCGATTCCAACTCCTGGCAACCCTATAGGACAGAGTAGGACTGCCCCGTGGGGTTTCCAAGGCTATAAATCTTTACAGGACCAGGCGCAGGACCAGGCAGCATTTCGTTCTGTTATTAACAGGGTTGTTGTGAGCCGGAATCAACTTGATGGCAACAGGTTACGGGTTACGAGTCAGAACCAACTCAATGGCACCCAACAACGGCAGCAACAAAATCTTGATGGAAGCAGACTGCCACATCTTTCTCTTGTGGAGCAGCTGATGGGTTCAAACTGCCAATCTTTAACTTAGCAGCCAAACACTTTAACCACTGTGCCACCAGGGCTCTTTACCTTACTAATAACGCTCCCCCCTCCAAAAAAAACCAAACCTGTTGCCATCAAGTTGATTCCGACTTATAAACAACAACAAAAACCCATGGCCGTCAAGTGATTCCGACTCGTAGCGACCCTATAGAACAGAGTAGAACTGCCCTCTAGGGTTTTTAAGGAGCAGCTGTTGGATTTGAAATGCCAACCTTTTGGTTTGCAGCTGAGCTCTTAACCACTGTGCCACCAGGGCTCCTCCTTACTAATACTTGCTGTTAAATATTTTGCCAATTTGTTGGACGTTTCCTGTCTCGTAAGGCTGTTGATCTTTTCACAAGTGGATCTTTCAGGTTTGTTTTTAGTGATTTGCCTGTCCCTATCCTTTGCCCATTTTGTAGTTGGGTTGTTTGCTTATTTTAATTGATTCGTAGGTGTTCTTTGTATATTAAGGATAAAACCAGTTGCATTTGAGCAGATTCTGACTCACGATGACCCCATGTGTGTCAGAGTAGAACTGTGCTCTGTAGGGTTTCCAATGGCTGTTTTTTTTGGTAGATCACCAGGCCGTTCCTCTGGGTGAACTTGAACCTCCAACCTTCCAGTTATCGGCTGAGTACATTAACCATTCACGCCACCCAGGGACTCCATATCAAAGATACTAGTCCCTTAATGGTTATATTTCCTTTTTGGAGGGTTGTATTACATTTTTTTTTATTACTTTTATAATCATTAAAAAAAAAAATTAAGTGGATTTTAAATTAATTTTTCTCCTCGAATCTTAAGCATCTGATATACTATGTCTCTTCTAGCTGCTGAAATGAGGCAAAATGACAAAATCATGTGCATATTGGAAAACCGGGAAAGGAGAGACAGGAAAAATCTCTGTAGAGCTATCAACGACTTCCGGCAGCGCTTTCAGAAGCCAGAAACTTGCCGTGAATTTGACTTGTCTGATCCCCTAGCCCTTAAGAAAGATCGTCCAGCCCGGCAGTCGGATGATGATGTTCGGAACTCGGTATCAGGAATGCAGAAATTCATGGGCGAGGATTTACACTCCCACCAGAGGAAGAGATTCCAACAGGAACAAAACAGAGAATGGTCCTTGCAGCAGCAAAGAGAATGGCAGAACGCCCGTGCCAACCACAGATTTGCAGGTAACGAAACAAAAAAAGGCAACCTGGTTTCAGTGCTTACTTCTGCAAATTAACCCCTGGGTGTTTTGTTCTTGTTAGCTGCTGTGGAGTTGGCCCCTGATTCACAGTGACCCCATGTACAATGGGATTGGTCCTTTGTGATCCATAGGGTTTTCACTGGCTGATTTTCGGAAGCAGATTGCCAGGCCTTTCTTCTTAGCCTGTCTTAGTCTAGAAGCTTCCCTGAAACCTACTTAGCATCGTAGCAACATGCAAACCTCCACTGACAGACGGGTGGTAACCGCACATGAGGTGCGTTGTCTGGGAATCGAACCTGGGCCTCCCACATGGAAGGCAAGAATTCTACCACTGAACCACCCAGGTCTTCGAGGTCATACTAATGTGCACAGCCACATGGTGCACTGGCCATGTGGGGTGGGAGGAGATGTCAGCAGCCTGCAGCCTGGGAATTAAACATCTCCAGCCACACACTAGTCACCCAGGAAACTCTTCCTAAGGGTGCACTCTGTGTCGGGGCCAGCTGGGTGCTGGAACGCAGAGGTGAGTCAGAATAAGCCCCTGCCCTGAAAGTGCTCACATTCTGCTGGGGAACGTGAATGTGAAATACCTGGGCCCAGCTTCGCATCCCAGGTACTGTGGTAGAGGTCCCTACAAAGTGCCTGGGGCCCTGCCAAGGGCAAGGTGGCCACGTGTACTCACCAGAACTCTCCAGGCCCAGGGAACCTCTCAGGCAAAGGCTCTGAGCTGTGAAACAGCCTTTCGTCTTGAGAGCTGCAAAAAAAGTTCACTAAATCCTGCTTTCACCAAGGGCAGTCCCCTCTCTCACGTACTCTCAGCAGCATTGACTCCCCGGCCCCAACTGCGCCGGGCACTCTGATGGCTGGGGGGCACAGCAGTGAAGAAGACAGAGTCCCTGCTCTCGTGGAGCTGATCAACGGGTAATGAAATAACGAAGAGGAGCCACAGTGAAGACAAAGACAAATCAGGGCGCAGCGACAGGAAGCGATGCACTTCCGCCCCCATGAGAGCCCCCCTCTGGTTGTTTCTTCCCCGTCTCCTGGGTGGTTCATTGTCCTCCCAGCCTGGCCTCTAAAGGTCAGAAGTTCAGAGCCTGCCGAAGGCCGTCTGGTTTTCTCTTTCTCCTCTCTATGAGCTGTTACTCCCAAATCACTTCTCCCATCCCCTCTGACCCTGCTCCCACCAGACCTCTGCCCTCACCCCTTTTCTGAAACTGCTCTGGTCAACATCACCAGTGGCCTCCATGTCTTCTGATCCAAGGTCAGTTTTCAGTCATCTTGATGTGTCGTTATGTATGGCACAGCTGACCACCTTCTCTTCCAAATGCTTCGTTCGTTTTGGCTTCCGCAACACCATCTCATCCTGGCTCTCTTCTCCCAGGCTCCTTGTTGGGTTTTGTTCGTCTTCCGAACCTCAGTGTTGTTGTCACCAGCATTCTTTGGACCTCTCTTCTAGCAGCCAGACTCCTCCCCTTGGTGATCTCATCTAGTCTTGTGGCTTAAAATACACCTTTACGCCATCATTCCCCCAATTTATGTCTCCAGCCTGGACTCTTCCCTGAATCCAGACTCTCAAATTCAGCCACTTCTAGGCATCTAACTCCTCCTGAGTGTCTAACTTGCAAATTAAATGAGTCCAATAATGTGCTCCTGATCTTACAAAACCTGACCTTCCCACCTCCGTCAGTGACATCCCATTCTTCTAGCTGCCCAGCCCTGAAACCCAAGGCATCGGGACTCCTTCCTTTCAATCAGATGCCACAGCACGGCCATCAGCACATCATCTCAAATGTCACCTAGCATTTCACCACTTCTACCATCGGCTCTCTGCATAAGCTAACATCTCTCTAACTAACCAACTGACTAGTATCCCTGCTTCTGCTCACATCCCCTGCGGTCTCTTCTCAGCCCAGAAGCCAGAGGGATCCTGTCAGGTCAACTCCTTTGCTCAGTCTCCTCCAGCAGTTTCCCATTTCACTCAGGGTAAAAGCCAGATTCAGCTCAAGGCCCTGCTGGGCCTTCATAGCCTGGCCTTAGCGCCTGCCGCTCTGCCCTTGGCTCACTCTGTTCTTGCCACACCGGGCTTCCTGCCTGTTCCAGACCGTGGTGGTCATCGCTAGCCCTTGTGAGCGCCGGGTGAGTGCCCGGCTCCCACCTAAGAGCTTAGTCAGAACACGCTCTTCTAACTCCTGTGGCCGCCTCCAGGTGGGACCTGTCACTGTTGCCAGCCCTATTCCTGGGGATGAGGCATGATGATAAGAAACGAATGTGTGAGCAGCCCTATGGGGCACCCTGTGTGGACGGGGGCTCTGGGTGGCTTCGGCTGAGCACCGTCCCCCTTTCAGAGGCCCTGCACACGCAGACGCGCCTGCAGCTCGACCACACGGCCCGGCACCTGCAGACGCTGGAGGGCTCCACCAGGAAGGCCGTGTGCGCGGCAGTGAAGGAGTTCAACAGGAACCAGGTGCGGCTCAGCGTCTGGGGAGACATGCTCACAACCCTTGACCCTTCTTCAGGTCCTTGGGACCCCCCGCCCCCTCCGGAGCCCAGTGCAGGGTGCTCCCAGAGAGGCGAATGAGACCCAGCCCCTGCTCCTTAGCTCTGAAACTCCCCACAAAACCAAACCCATTGCCATCAAGTCAATTCCAACATGTAGCGACCCCATAGGACAGAGTAGAACTGCCCCATAGGGTTCCCAAGGCTGTAACCTTGAAGGAAGCAGACCACCACATCTTTCTCCCAAGGAGCAGCTGGTGGGTTTGAACTGCCAACCTTTTGGTTAGCAGCCGAGCACTTAACCATGGCGCACCTGGGCTCCCCTGAGCTCTGAGCTGGGAGGGAAACCTGACAGAAGCAGCCCTGTGACCTGGGGGAGTCAGTTCACCTGTCCCACCCAGCTTCTGTAAAGTGGAAGTGGTAACGCCTACCTGTGCTGGTACCACTCGTGCAGGGTGGGTGCCTGCTATTGGCAGCGTGGGCTTCACTTCCTCTTTCCCACCTCTCAGAGTTGTTGTTTTTTTTTTTTTAATCAAGAACAAGTACTTCAAAACAAAACAAAAACAGTTGTCAGGATTCAGCACTGACTCCTGTGACCCCAGGTGTGTCAGAGGAGAGCTGGGCTCCACAGGGTTTTCAGCGGCTGAGTTTTCAGAAGTAGATTGACAGGCCTTTCTTCTGAGGTGACTCTGGGTGGACTTGAACTGCCAACCTTTTGGTTAGCAGCCGAGCATGTTAACTGTTTGCAGCAACCAGGGACTCTACTGTGGTGAGATACACCCCCCAAATCTCAGTGGATTAAAACAAAAGTTTTGTTCAGCTATTGCTCCATGTCCGTTGTGGGCCGGCTGGGTGGCTCTGCTCGTGGTCCTCGTGTTACCGGAATAAGGTTCTTGCTTCTCACTGGTCAAGAATCAGCAAGTAAGCCACGTAGTTTTCCACACTCCCAAACCCAAAACAAACCCAGTGCCGTCGAGTCGATTCCGACTCACAGCGACCCTATAGGACAGAGTAGAACTGCCCCATAGAGTTTCCAAGGAGCGCCTGGCAGGTTCGAACTGCCGACCCTTTGGTTAGCAGCTGTAGCACTTAACCACTACGCCACCAGGGTTTCGTTTTCCACACTAGCAAAGCTTTATTAAAGAGGCTTGCAAGCGGAGACAAGGAGGGCCTAGAGCAACATTTAACCTCATCGCACAGAACAAAAGACAGGCCCAAGTTTTTAAAAGTTCTTGGGCAGGAAAAGATTCATGTTTATTCATAGACACAGGCAGGGATACATTCACTGAGGTGCACGCAGTAGCTTTCCAAGATGGCTCCTGTCCCGGAGGCCTCTGGGACTCGTAGCAGGACTTATTATGGGGCGTCGCGCCAGTGCAGTCTCCTGCTCCCCAGGTTCGATTCCCCAGCTGGGGCCGCGGCCCCTCACTGCCCCCGCTGGAAGGTCACACAGCGGTCACAGGTGGATGTTCTGCGCATGTCCCTGGGCCTGGTTTTCTCCAGCAGCTTCTGAAAGGCAACTTTAAAGAAGTTTGCGGGCTGTTTTTAGATACCTTTCCCCCTTGTTCTGGGCTTTGTTTCTGGGCCTTGGCCCATTTCTTGTTACTTTGTTTGCAGATTTGGGGGCTCCTCTGTTCTCTGTCTTACTAAGTCTCTAGGTTCCACCCTCAACCCACTATTACCTCCCTGAAAGTATAGCCTATTTCTTTTACTTCTTCTCTAACCACACCAGTCTCTGCTTTTTCTGAAACAGGCACCCTCCGATCTCAGGGCCTTTGCTCCCTGTCTTACTCGCTCTGGACCCCACACCCTGGAACAGAGCAGCTACCATCTAAAGGAGTCCATCTGCAAATAGGTGGAGGGCAGCCAGTTCCACGCTGGCTCCTACAGCTCCCTCCCAGCAGCGAGGCCCTTCACTTTCCCTCTCATTTCGTTGGCCAGATAAGGCACATGGCCTCGCGGCCTCTCAGCGCGGGCAGGGAGAGAAGGGCAGTTCTGGCACTACTTAGTGATCGGCGGTAACGACTGCCACACTCGCCCGCCCAGGTGCTGAGAGAATTAAAGACATGTGATAGGAGTCGCTGCGTGGCGCAAATGGTTAAGCACTCGACAACTAGCTGAGAGACTGCTGGTTTGAACCCACCCAGAGGCGCCTCGGAAGACAGGCCTGGCTATCTACTTCCGAAAGGTCATGGCCTTGAAAATCCTGTGGAGCAGTTCTACCCTGCACACACGGAGCTGCCCTGAGCCGGGATGGACTCCACAACAGCCAGCAGCAACAACAAAGCATGGAATATGCTTAGAACAGGACTCGGGAAGTGCCAGCCGTTCCTGTTGTCATTGTGGTAAATACACACACGTAACAGATTGTTTGCCACTTCACTCCTCACCTGCACAATGCGGTGACGTTAGTTGTTTAGCCATAACCATCATCCATTTCCAGATTTTTCCGTCACCCTTAACAGCAGCTTGGTGTCCCCTAAGCAGCAAGTCCCCTTCCCCCCCCCGCCCCCATAAAACCAAAACCTACTGCTGGCGAGTCAATTCCAACTCATAGCGACCTTATAGGACAGGATAGAACCGCCCCTAGGGTTTCCAAGGAGGCCTGGTGGATTTGAATTGCCGATCTTTTGGTTAGCAGCCGTAGCACTTAACCACTACACCACCAGGGTTTCCCCACCCTGATAGCCACTAACAATAAACTTTGATCTCTTTAGACTTGCCTGTCCTAGAGGTTTCACACCCATGACAGCCATTACCTTTAACCCTAGCCACACTTCACCACTGTTACTGGTCACTATCTCAACAACCCCACCAGAGAGGCGTGATTAACCCACTTTATACAGGAACAGGCCCAGAGGGGTGAACTGGCTTTCTCTGGGGCACCGAGTCCCGAGTGGCAAGTCCAGGACTTGAATCAGGGCCCGCCCAGCTACAGAGCATGTTCTTACGTAACACCGTGGAGCTGGCCTCCTGTGGGCACCTGCGGGGCGCCGGGCGCCTCGCCAAGGGCTCTGTTCCCTCAGTTTTAGGGGGCAGTGGTGCACCAACAACCTCTCCTAACCGTGCCTGACATTACAGAGAAATGACCGCAGCCCAGAGAGAGCAGGCGGCTTGCTCCAGGTCACACAGCACTCACCGCCCCCACTTGAGGAGGACTCGACTGGGGGTTTATCTTTGACTGAAGTGTACCAGCAGCATTGCGTGACAGTGTCTGCCACCTTTTAGAAGTCACCTCTTGTGAATCATGCTGCTGGGTGTTCTTTGTGGCCCATGGATGTCCAGCGGTTACCAAGACCACAGGCAGGGGCACAGAGCCCTCGTCTGGGCTGGGGCCAAGCCAAGGGGGAGGTGGTAGCCTAATGGGAAAAGGCAGCTTCCACTTTGGAAAATTGGTGCCAACAAAGACCAATAGGTCTTACACGCCCACTTGATGAGTGGCAATCCCCTCCTTCCAGCCCACCCCACCCACCATCACCCAGGCAGCCAGGGGTCTAAGTCAACCCACCCACCCATACCCCAGCTGCCCGAGAGCATTCTTCCCCCCAGGGTCACCTGTGAGATTTGCCCGACCTGTGCCCCTGAGCCTCCTTCAGGTCGCTTGGAATGTCTTCCCTAATGTCTTCTTCTGCGTAGGCTCTAGAGTCAGCAGCAAGGAGAAAGTGGGAGAAAAAACAGGAGCAAGAGGCCAACCTGACCGAGATCTCCAGCCTGCTGCGCGGGGACCTGCTCTCGGAGAACCCACAGCAGGCGGCCAGCTCCTTCGGGCCCCACCGCGTGGTCCCCGACCGCTGGAAGGGCATGAGCCAAGACCAGCTGGAGCAGACGCGCCTCGTTCAGAAGCAGCAAGGCCAGGAGAAGCTGGTGGCTGCCCCTCAGTCCCAGCAGAGCCCCTGCCCACCTGGCGATTGTCCTAGCCCCCTCGGGAGCTTACGCTAGGCTAGCGCAGAGAGGGGGAAGCTGGCATCACCAGCGTAGGATGCCGCGGGCCACAGGGAGCAAAGCAAAGCTAGGCAGAGGGGAGGGGAGTGCTGGGGGCGCGTGAGAAGTGACGCTTGAGCAGAGACCCGAGGAGGGGCCTCTTCCTGTGCGTGGAGATCATTTGGGAAATTGAGATCATGCTCCACTTGGTTCCACGTTCTTGTCCAAAGCACCTGTGTGACGATACAGGGCACCTGGGAGCAGCCCAGTGTACAGGTGAGGAAACTGAGGTTCACAGGAGCCACGTGGCTGGCCCTGGAGGTGGCAAAGCCAAGCCCCAGCCTGCCTTCCCATCCCTGGGGGCTGGGCCTCTGCCAGCCTGTCCCTGCAGGCCTGCTGGGCCACTGGACACCCCTAGCCCTGGCTGGAGGGAGGAGCCTACTCTAAGATCCAAGGCCTGGAGGAGGGGAACTTATCTGTGGCCCTGGCCCCGCCCCTCTGCTTCCTGTTGCTCTTCAGGAGAAAAACCAAAAAAAGAAAAGAAAAAAACCAAACCCATTGCCTTTGAGTCGATTCTGACTCAGCAACCCTAGAGGACAGAGTAGAATTGCCTCATAGGGTTTCCAAGGAGCAGCTGATGGATTCAAACTGCAGGCCTTTTGGTTAGCAGCAGAGCTCTTAACCACTGCGCCACCAGGGAGGAATTCACACTCAGGATGGCTGATAAAACTGATCCCACTCGGCACCAACCCAGGGGCCTTTTAGGGTGCAGCAGGTTTTATCAAGGGGTCTGAATGCAAAGAGGGACGGGCCAGGCAGGGGCTACCCCCAAGGTCATGACCAGTGGATGGTGGGTGGGGCTGCGGCATCACCGTGGAGCAGCAGCCCACTGTGAGCGTCCGGGCCCCATGGTATCTGCTAACCAAGCCTGGGCGACCGCGGAGGCCTGACGTGGCAGACCCCATGTTGCCTGCAGTCACAGCCGGGGGCACTGTGGGGTTGGAACTGGTCCCTGCTGCCCTCAGGCAGAAGAGGACCAGCAGCCCTCAGTGTGGGAGGCAGCTTGGCCCCTGCAGTATGACAGCTTGGCCCTTGCAGTATGACAGCTTGGACCCTGTAGCATGACAGCTTGGCCCCTGCGATATGACAGCTTGGCCCCTGCAGTATGACAGCTTGGACCCTGCAGCCTGACAGCTTGGCCCCTATAATATAGCAGCCTGGCCCCTGCAGTATGACAGTTTCAGGGGTCACCTCTGACTTCCTGCATGACCTTGGCCCCCTACCTCCCTCTGGAGCCTCAGTTTCCCCACCTGTGAAATGGTAGGCCTGGACTCCTTGCCTTGCCCGTGGGCTCCCTGGGAAAGGTAGTGAGTCGGCTGTCCTCCCTCCAGAGGCTCCAGGAAGAGGAGCGCCAGCGAGACATGGACTGGGACCGGCAGCGCATCCAGAAGGCTCGGGCCACCCTGCTGTTTGAGCGGCAGCAGCAGCGGCAGCTTCGTGAGCTTCGGAGGGCACTGGACAACACCAACCACATCTTGGCCCAGGAGCAGCATCTGCGGTGAGTGGGGGCGGGGGCCAGAGGCGTGGACAGACAGGTCAGAAGAGTGGATGCTGCGAACACTGGGTATGCTGATAGGGCACACAGAGTCATCAGAAGCCCCAGGGGAGGGGCATTGCGTTGGCCTGGGGGAGCCTGGAGGGCTTCCTGGAGGAGGCTCCATGGCTGAGACATGGAGGAGGAGGCAGTGCTAGCCCACAGTCTGGGGGAAGGGGCTGCCAAGAGCAAGCCTGGAGTTGCTTTCTTATTAGAGACAGGACCCCAGTTCCAGTGTCAAATGCAGATAAATAAAAGAACTTGTAACTAAAAAATACATTACTTTTTTACCAAGGGTCCCTATGAGTCGGAACTGACCTCACGGCAATGGGATCTATTTACTTATTTATCAAGCTCTTGGCTTGAACTCAAGGAGCCCTGGTGGCGCAGTGGTTAAGTGCTTGGCTGCTAACCAAAAGGTTGTCAGTTCAAACCCCCCAGCCCTCCACAGGAGAAAGATGTGGCAGTCTGCTTCCATAAAGGTTTAACCCCATGGGGCCGTTCTACTGTGTCACACAGGGTCACTGCGAGTCAGAACTGACTCAGCGGCAACTAGCAACAACGGTCCTGGAGGCGACACACTAATATGAAGTTTGTTGCTTTTATTTTGTCAAAAAAAAAGAAAGTTTGGGAAGTGCACTCAATGCTGACTTCTTTTTCCTCCTTTTGTTTTCCTGTCAGGAAAAACTACATGAAAGAAGTCTATACAAACAATCCCACAGGAGACTATTTCTCACAATTTAATACCAGCAGTCGATAACGAAAAAGACACCCTCGTTCACCTCTGAATGACTTATGTGTAAAATGGGGCAACCTTAAAGAGTCGTATTTATTAAAAAAAAAAAAGAAACGAAAAACGCAACTCCTTGGTTCAGAAGGAGCTAACTCGTTCACTTTGTGTTTCCGCCGTGGAGGGGACATTCATTAAACCTCTCGGTTGAGATTCTATGAGGAACGATCGTTTCCATTCAGTGAACGTCTCCAGCACACCTACTGCGCTCTGGGTGCCGCAGACAGGACGGAGCAGCCACGGCCCCACTAGGGTCAGTTACGGAGCGAAAGTGGCATTTGAGCTGAGTCTGTGTCTTCCTTAGACTCCAGGTTCAACTGCTGCGATAGCTAACATTATGAGTGCTAAATATGTGTTTGGTAAAGTAGAGGGTCCGTGAAAAAGAGGAAGACCCTCAATGAGATGGACTGACACAGTGGCTGCAACGATGAGCTCAAACATAACAATTGTGAGGATGGTGCAGGCTGGGTAGTGTTTCCTTCTGTCGTACATGGGGTCACTATGAGTCAGAACCAACTCGACAGCACCTAACAACATCAACAATATGTGCAGGAGCCCTGGTGGCACAACAGTTAAGAGCTCTGCTGCTAAGCAACAGGTTAGCAGTTCGAAGCCACCAGCAGCTCCTTGGAAACCCTATGGGGCAGTTCTACTCTGTCCTACAGCGTTGCTGTGAGTCGGAATCAACCCGATGGCAGCAGGCTTTTTGGTTTCAGTGTGTTCAAGGTGTCATTCTTGCCTCTTGAAGTGGAATTCACTGATTTAATTCTCACGTCAGCCAGCGATGTTTTCGGATATTAGACCCTCACCAGATAACGTGACTCCGGAAAATTTTCTCCCAGTCTGTAGGCTGTTTCTTCACTTTGTTGATAACGTCCTTCAATGAACAGAAGCATTTCATTTTTACGAGGTCCCATTTGTCTATTTTGTCTTTTGCCACTCACGCTTTTGTTGTCATGTCTGATAACACAGCGTGACAAACTAGGTCTCATGTCTTTGCCCCTGGGTTTTCATCTAAGGATTTTATGGTTTTGGTTTTCACGTTTAGGGCCTTGATCCATTTTGAATTGGCTCTTGTGTGTGACGTGAGCTTGGATCCTGTTTCGTTCTTCCGCACGTGGAAATCCAGTTTTCCCAGCGCCATTTGTTAAAGAGACTCTTCCTTCCCCAGCGAATGGGGGAATCAGTTGACCACAAATGTATGGATTCAGTGGTGGGTTTTTACTCACATATTCAGAGGAAGAACCTGAGTTACAGACACGGTAGATGGCTTGCCCAAGGTCACACGAGGAAATGGTGGAGCTGGAATTTGAACGCAGGGAGCTTGTCTCTCGACCACTCCGTTGACTCCCAGTGATGGAGACCCAGGGTAACAGTGGCTTTGGCAAAGCAGAAGTTTACTTCTTGTGCATACGTGCACGTGCATATATATAGGTGTACACATATACAGACCATATGCACAGGGCCAGTGACAGTGGCAGCTCTTGGTGGCACTCTAGCCTTCCCTCTCCACCTAAACCCAAACCTTGTTCTCCCACGCTCGTCCCCCTTCCCTGGCTGGCACTTGATGTGAGCGTGAGGATTGGCAGGATTTTTCCAGGTGGCACTACAGCCAGCGTAAGCAAAGGCCCTGGCGTATTACAGAGACTGTGAGATCAGAGACATTATCTGCTGTGGTTGGGATACAGGATTTGGGGAGGGGACTGCAGCCAAGGCTTGAGAAATAGGCCAGGCCTGATCAAGGAGGACCTGGACTTGATCCAAAGGCGAAGGGGACCTCATAAAGAGTTTTCACAGAGCAGGGGCAGGCCAGGTGGGCATGGTTCAGAGAGGAGGCTCCCACAGCAGAGGGAGGAGGTGGGCTGGGGCCACCTGGGGCTGCCAAAAGAGACAAGCTCTGAAGACAAACTTTATTGCCTCCCTCTGGATCCAGACCCACACACGCTGCCAGGATGGCGAAACAACTGAACAAATGACCAAGCCAGGGACGCGGTTCAAATCCAGAGTTCACCCAGTAATGCCACCCACAGCTTGGGGCGGGTGGATCCAGATGTTCTGCTCACTTGCGCCACCTGCTGGTCAGGGAGGCCAGGAGCAGCCAGCAGGAGAGGGTTTATGAGCACCTGCTGTGTTTGGGGCTCCAACCAGGGGTCTCCAGCAATTGATCTTTCAGCTAGCCCCACCACCCTGCAGAACAGGGGCTCTTGTTGTTGAAAACAATCTTTTTTAAAAAAATTTTATTGTGGTGACATATATATAAAACATTGGCCATTTCAGCCATTTTCATGTGTAACTCAGTGACGTTAATTCATCACGTTGCGCGACCATCCCATATCCATTTCCAAGTTTTGTTCCTCACCCTCCACAGAAACTCAGAGAGCAGAGGTTTCATCCGCGTTTTCCAGGCCGATATGTGAGGAGCCTCCCCACTCGGCCTGCATTCATGGAGCCCCAGTGGCATTTCTGCCGCTTTAAGCAGCTAAGGAGGCCTGCAAGGCACCCCCTGACTTAACTCAAGCCTGTTAGCAAACGCATTTTCTGCAATTACACCACCACCACCGCTGCTTGCGGACCCGGAACCCGGTGACAGGAACGTGACGCTCCCATTGCTGAAGGCACCAGGATGGCCGGGCCATTCTTGACCCTGTAGTTGTGAAGGCGATTGACCTGCGGGTCCTGTCACGACAAGACCCTGCAGAGGCAGAGGTGTGGAGATGTGCCTGGGAGGCCTGTCCTTTGAGAATGCTCTGCTCGGCCTGGAGCCTGACGGTAGTGTGAAAAGGACCTGGAGATTTGGAGTTTCGCACTTCACCCCAGACCTCGGCCTTCCCCTGGCCCAGAATCTCTGACCTCTGCCAGCCCATGCCTCTGTGTGCCCTGCAGTTCTGGGACCAGGGACCTGTTGCTGCCACCCTGCGCCATCCTCAGGGAACCCTGCGGCCCTGTTCATCCCTCCGGCCCACGAGTGGACTAAGACTTCACCTGGGTTCTCTGGAGCAGGTGGGATCTGTTGTAACTGATCAAAACATTGCTAAAGGACCAGGAAACCGAAAGGAGACCCATGCCAAGGCAAGCAGGGCCCGGGCCCCTCCATGGGACCTCCCAGGCCCCTCTATGAGCCACCCGAGCCCCTCCACAGGCCACCCAAGCCCCTCCGCAGGCCGCCAAGGCCCATTCTGGGGTGCTTTCTAGAGCGCTTCCTCTCTAGATCCCGCTCCTCCTGCCAGTGCCCGAGGGAAGCCCTCCCCCCCAACCGCCCAGGCTGGAACGAGCTCAGACAGGTCAGCCCACAGAGTCCAGGGCCATGAGAGCAAGTACGAGAAAGGAGAAGCCTCCCTCTCCTCCACTCTCAGCCGGCCTCATACCCTCGTTTTTTTCTGAGCAAGAGCTGCCTGCCCATTCTCAGAGTGATTGACAGTGACAAGGCCACTCCCTTTGGGGAAGGGACTGGGGGGAAATAGCAGGGCCCTCAGGCCCCTTGCCTCCAGGGATAATCCCGCTGGGAGCGCTGGTCCCTTTCTAAAGCTACCGATGATGGGAGATTGACAGCCCATGTTGTTGTTGTGTGCCACTAAGACGGCTCCGACTCATAGCAACCCTGTAGAGCCGCCCCATAAGGTTTCCTAAACTGTAATCCCACTTTTTTTTTTTTTTTACTTTAGATGAAATATTATTTTAGATGAAAGTCTACAGAGCAAATTAGTTTCTCATTAAACAATCCACATATTGTTTTGTGACATTGGTTGCAAACCCCACGACATGTCAACACTCTCCCCTTCTCAACCTTCAGTTCCCCTTTACCAGCTTTCCTGTCCCCTCCCACCTTCTCGTCCTTGCCCTGAGCTGGTGTGTCTGTTTAGCCTCGTTTTGTTATATGGGCCTGTCTAACCTTTGTCTGGAGGCTGAACCTCAGGAGTGACTTCAGTACTGAGTTAAAAGTGTGTCTAGGGGTAGGCTGTAATCTTTATGGGAGCAGATAGCCAGGTCTTTTTTTCCTACAAAGCGGCTGGGCCCTCCCACCGTCCAGTGGGAGACACAGAAACGGTCCTTGCAGAGGACAGCAGGGGGGGACAGGCCAGGCGGGGACAGAGCTGGGAGCCACTGAAGCTGTCAATCATATGTCTATATGCCTAGAATCGTGGGCACAAGTCAGAGAGGGACTTGCTCTAACTCTGAATTCTGCATCCTGACAAAAAAGTCCTAAAGGAAGGCCAGGCCTGAGAACTCTGGACACTTGCATGTTTTAAGTGCGCCCTCTGCTGGTGACTAGCCACACAACTCATTCCCAGTGGCTCTTCAGTGGCAGGACAATTACCTAACTACGCATTTGCTCTACGGGTTTGCATTGTCTTCTAACCTAAAGGCTGGCGGTTCCAACCTACCCAGCAGTGTCACAGAAGAAAGATTTGGCGATCTGCTTCTGTAAAGGTTGTTGTTGTTATTAGCGGCCATCAAGTCGAGCCTGACTCATGGCAACCCAGGTGTTCCAGGGCGGGGCCACTCCACAGGCTGTAATCTAATGGAAGTCGCTGGGTGGATTCAAACCACCAACCTTTAGGCTATCAGCTGAATGCAAACCCATGGCGACTTTTGCTGTTGTTGTTTTTTGTGTTTATCAAACTACCAGGTGGCAGGTCTTGTCTGGGGGCACATTCTTGCACATTCATTCTGCCAGATGTTGTTTTCATCATTTTGCCAAGAGGAAGCAGGTAAAAATGATTGACAAAGGGCTGGAAGGCACAGCCAAGGCCCGGATGTGGACCGCTCGCTCGCTCTCCATTGCTGCCCTCTGAATGGCCCACTGCGGTTTTACAATGTCTCCTCAGGAGGGCTCGTATTGCTTTGTTTTAATTTTTTCCCAACATCTTTTTTCTGAAAAATTTCAAGTACACCGAAGAGTTGAAAGAAGTGTGCAGTATGCTCCCACACCTACCACCTAGGTTGTACAATTAATATTTTGCTCTGTTTGCTTCATCACCTGTCTCTGCACAGACTGGCTATTAAAAAAAAATCCAGTCATAGGCTGCTTATACTTAAAAAAAAAAGTCGCCATGCTGTTGACCCTGACTCATGGAAACCCCATGTGTGTCAGAGTAGAACTGTGCTCCGCATGGTTTTCAAGGATTTTTTTTTCTCAAAAGTAGATCGCTAAGCCTTTCCTCCTGGGTGGACTCAAACCTCTAACCTTTGGTTAGCAGCCAAGCGCATTAAACCTTTGCACTCCCCATGGACTCTGGGTGTCTAATAGACAATCAGAAAAGAACATGTCCAAACAGAACTCCTGATTTCCTTCAAACTCCAGTTTGTCCCTCCCAAGTCTTCCCTGTCTCAGTTAATGGCGACCCCATTCTTCTGGTTGTCAAAAACATCAGACTCATCCTTGAGTTTACTGTCTTACCTCCCACATCCAACCTCTCAGCAAACCCTGTCAGCCAAGCTTCAAAATGTATAAAAAATCCTGTCTGCTTCTTGCTACCTTCACAGCTACCACCTTGGCCCAAGCCACTACCTCCTGGCTTTGTCACTGGTGTCCCTGCTTCTTCTCTTGCCCACTGTTACGGTTTGAATTGTGTCCTCATAAAAAATATGCATGGTAAATCCTAACCCCTATACCCGTTGTCAGAAACCTGGGTGGCGCATAGTGGTTAAGAGCTATGGCTGTTAACCAAGAGGTCGGCAGTTCAAATCCATCAGGCGCTCCTTGGAAACCATATGGGGCAGTTCTACTCTGTCCTGTAGGGTCGCTATGAGTCAGAATCAACTTGTCAGCAATGGTTTTTTTTTTTTTAATATACCTGTGGTTATAATCCCATCTGGGAATGGGTTTTCTTTGTTACGTTAATGAGGCAGCACCAGGGTAGGGTTTGTCTTAAATCAATCTCTTTTGAGATATAAAAGCAGATTAAGCAAGTAAGCACAGATCAGGGGAAGATAGATGTCAAGCGACATGAAGATCACCAAGGAGCCAAGGAACAGAAGCTCAGAAGAGACAAGGACCCTCCCCCAGAGCTGACAGAGGGAGAAAGACTTCCCCTAGAGCCGGCACCCTGAATTCAGACTTCTAGCCTCCTAGACTGTGAGAAGATAAATTTCTGTTTGTTGAAGCCATCCACTTATACTGTTTCTATCATAGCAGTACTAGATAACTCAGCTCAAAAGTTACCTTCTCAGTGAGGTCCTTTCCTGATCCCTGTTGGAAATGGGAACCTCCTTCCTTGGGGTGGATTCATTACTTTTGTGTGTGGTCTTTCTAGCCATGGTCTTGTAACTCCCACCCAGGTGGCTGTGTGATAGGGTAGCTGCTCCCTACCAAGGGACTGGTCAGTTTTGCCTTAAAAGAGAGCTAATTCCAGAGTGGAGAGGGGGAGCCCACCACCAAGGAAGGAGAGACCTGAAGGAGATGGTGCCATGGGCTTCCCAGCCTACAGAGCAAAAAAGCTGAGTGCCTTTGTGCAGAGACTGAGGGCCAGGGAGAAGTCTATGCCTGACCCACGAATTTGGAACTCACCAGCCTCCTTTATATGGTCCGTGAGTTCTGTGAGATGTTACAGGGAATTACGGAACCAGAGATGGGAGGGAGATTACTGAGGGGAGAGGGAGTAGCTGATGTTAGAGATGATGGAGTGGGGCAGCAGCTTGGAAACGTTAGACATTTGGGTCATCTTTAACCTCCGCCTCATAGGAACCAGCTTTGTGCTGAACCTTATAAAAGAAATTATCCGTTTCCTCCTCCACACACTCCCCCCACCCACTTTTTTTTTCTCCATGGCACTGATCGTAGGCCATAGTATACGTATGCTAATTGTTTGTCTTCTCTGCTAGAATGTAAGCTCCATAAAAGGGCAGAGGCTTTACTTTATTCACGACAGGGAGTTTGTCCTGTGGGCTGGGTTGGGGGTGTGCAAAGCCCCTGCACCCCAATCTGCCTTGGAATGAGCCCTCAGCTCCACCCGCAGGCTCACCATCCCAGGACCCCTCACCCACCATCCAGGGTCCAGATGAGAAAATGCAGGTCAGCTCTATAAAGGCAGGCTTCCTCTCCCTATCACCTCCCCCCAGCTTGAGTTTCCTGTGACATCTTGCGCACAGATGGAGTGGATTTAGGGGCCTAGAAGACCCTTCCAGCATTGTATACTCAGAAGCAGACAGACACTGTGAGTGACAACTCTGCCATCCCCAACTCACTGAGATTCCACTTCCTAAGCCCAGCAGGTGGGCAGAGAGCACCCTGCCTACCTCTTAGCTCAAATCTCCCAGACATGGTGGCTCAAGATAGACAGCCTGGGGGGTCTCGCTCTGAGAGTGCCACAGGGGCTTGGCCCTGGAGGAGATGAGGACAGGGAAGGTGGGAAGATTTCTGGTTGGGAGAACCCCTGGGTCAAACAGTCTTCCCTTACGATTCCACTCTCTACAGTGAATGGTGTAGTCATGGTTATTTTGTTCATTTAGCAAACATTTTCTGGGGCCAATGATGAGTGAGGTCTTAGGGATGAGCAAGGCCCTGTTTCTGACTGGGCTCCCTGCCCAACAGGGGGCGCTGCCGTGAGAAGCAAACCCAAACCCATTGCTGTGGAGCCCATTCCGACTCACAGCGACCTTATAGGACAGAGTAGAGCCGCCCCATAGGGTGTCTAAGGAGTGGCTGCTGGATTGAAGCTGCCAACCTTATGGTTAGCAGCGGTAGTTCTTAACCGCTTGGAGCTACGATAAGGAGGGGGAATGCAGAAGATGGTGGGTGGCATGGTGGGGAAGACACAGGACCTAGGGACAGGCAGACCTGGCTTTAAATTCAGCTTTCACCACTTTCTTAAAGAACTTGAGCCTCAGTCTCCTCATCTGTAAAATGGAGAGATATCGATAGGAGCTACTCTGCAAAAATGTCGTTAAGAAAATAAAATGATGTATGTGCCCACAGATGGACTATGAATACTGCTCGAATACGGATCATGCCCAGAAGCAGATTAAAGACAGCATCAAAGAAAAGGTGATATTTGACTCGGGCCTTGAAAGATGCATAGACTATTACCTTGAAGAATGACACAGAATGTTAAATATACGCTGACTAAAAGGAATAGTCAACCCTGCAACAATGCCATGGTGTTGGCAAAGAATACTGAATATGCCATGAACCGCCAAATGAACAAAGAGATCTGCCTTCGAGGAAGTACAACCAGAATGCTTATTAAAAGTGAGGAAGGCAAAACTTTGGCTAGCTTACTTTGGACATGTCATTAAGAAAGTCTCTCGAAAAGGACATCATGGTCGGTAAAGTAGAGGGCCAGTGAAAATGAGGACAACCCTCCATGAGATGGATTGACACAAAGGCCACAACCATGGACTGAAACATACCAACGATCATGAAAATGGCCCAGGAACAGGCAATGCTTGGTTCTGTTATATATAAAGTCACCAAGAGTCAGAGCCAATTCTGTGACAGTTAACAGCAACAAAAGGAACAGTGGAGGAAGACTGAAGAGTGTAGATGAAGGTATGAATGGTGAATTCCATGGCTTCAAGAGTGGCCTGTGGCCGAGCCCAGGCTGCTGTGCTGAGGCTGGGCTCTCAGCTGGTACTGGGGCCAGGCCAGGGAGTTTGTGCTTGAGTCTATGGAGCTCTACTGGGTGTGCTCCTGAGGGACAAGGCTGGAGGCAGGAGGCCAGGTAAGGGGCTGTTGAAGAGGTTCATGGGAGAAGTGATGGCTAGGAGAGCTGTTTTTATTTATTTATTTTTTATTGTGCTTTAAGTGAAAGTTTACAAATCAAGTTGGTCTGTCACACAAAAATTTATATACACCTTGCTATGTACTCCTAGTTGCTCTCCCCCTAATGAGACAGCACACTCCTTCTCTCCACCCTGTATTCCCCGTATTCGTTCAGCCAGCTCCTGTCTCCCTCTGCCTTCTCATCTCTCCTCCAGACAGGAGCTGCCCACATAGTCTCATGTGTCTACTTGAGCCAAGAAGCTCGCTCCTCACCAGTATCATTTTCTGTCTTATAAAAAAAAAAAAAAGTTTTTGGGAATGGTTCCAGTCTTGGGCTAACAGAAGGTTTGGGGACCATGACATCCAGGATCCTTCTGGTCTCAGTCAGATCATTAAGTCTGGTCTTTTTATGAGAATTTGGGGTCTTCATCCCACTGCTCTCCTGCTCCATCAGGGATTCTCTGTTGTGTATCAGGGCAGTCATTTGTTGTAGCCGGGTACCATGTAGTTCCTCTGGTCCCAGGCTGATGTAGTCTCTGATTTATGTGGCCCTTTCTGTCTCTTGGGCTCATACTTACCTTGTGTCTTTGGTGTTCTTCATTCGTCTTTGGTCCATGTGGGTTGAGACCAATTGATGCATCTTAGATGGCTGCTTGCTAGTTTTTAAGACCCCAGACACCACTTACCAAAGTGGGATGCAGAATGTTTTCTTAATACGTTTTGCTATGCCGATTGACCTAGATGTTCCCTGAAACCATGGTCCCCAGATCCCTGCTCCTGCTACTCTGGCCTTCGAAGCATTTGGTTGTATTCAAGAAACATCTTTGCTTTTGGTTTAATCCAGTTGTGCTGACATCTAGGAGAGCTGCTTTGTTCCATCAAGCATCTTTAGTGGTTACTTGAATAAAGCTTTTAAAAAATATGCTCTCAAGAACAAAACAAACATACTCTTCAGGTCTTCAGATGATTAGAGCTGGCGTCGGGGGCCCACACAACCCAGAGTGCAGCAAAATGAAATCTAACAGTGATTCACTGTCCACAGTCAGGTTGCTCAAGCCAATCACACCAAGTCAGAATGTCAGAGTCGACAGATGGTGCCAAAAGGATGTGGAGGATTTTGCTGACCACACGTCAAGGGTGATGAGGCTGTTCAGCCCCTCCTTCATTCAGTCAGTTTTGCTTGGATGCTTCGAAACCCTTGGAAATGCTTGGAAACTGTTTGAAATGCTTGGAAACTGTTTGAAATGCTTGGAAACTGTTTTGGGCAATAGAATTACAAAAACAAACAAATCCCCGTCCTTGTGGGGCTCACATCCTGGGGGGAGGAGAGACAGTAACAAGGTGTATATGGAAAACCTATGTATGTAGGGTGGCACAGTGGTTAAGTGCTCAGCTGCTAACCAAGCAGGAGAAAGATGTTGTCACAAGATGTTGTCTGCTTCTGGAAAGATTACAGCCTTGGAAACTCTGTGGGGCAGTTAGTTCTACTCTGTCCTTTAAGGGTCACTGTGAGTCGGAATCAACTTGACGGCAACGGGTTTGGATTTGGATGTATGTAGGTGATGGTAGGTGCTAAAGGGAGGAGGAGGGGGGTAGTGTGTGTTTGGGGAGGGGTTTTAGGAAGGGTGACCAGGTGTCACTGTTGGGGTTCTTGGGAAGCTGACCTTGATTTGGAGACTAGAGAGTGCCAAGTGGGAGGAGGTGTCCTGATACATGCTACAACATGGATGAACTCGGAAAACATTATGTTGAATGAAATAGGCCAGACACAAAAATATCTATTCTAGATATTTCACATAGGTGATCCCACCTAAGTGAAATATCTAGAATAGGCAAATGCACAGAGACCTAAGTACACTGGTGGTCACCAGGGCTGGGGAGGAGAGGAAAGGGAGCTCGGTGGGTGCAGAGTTTTTGTTTGGCGTGATGAAAAGTTCTGGAGGTGGATGGTGGTGATGGTCGCACAACATGGTGAATGTACTTAATGCCACTGACTGCTCTCCGAGGGGCCCCCCGCAGCTGTCAGCGCCCCAGTCCTCATTCGTGGGCTGCAAATCTGACCCTGAACTTCCCCCTCAGCAGGCGAGCCCCAGAGGGAGGGAAGAATCCGATGCATCTCTCAGTTCCTTTCATGCAGCCGTGCGCGCAAGATGAGCCCCGCGTGGCTGTGGAGAGGAACGCGCTGGGTCTTCGGATCTGCGCTTCGGTCACCCGCGTGGAATGAGCTACACCGGATCTGGTCTCTCCTGCCTCCTCTCCGGGTTTTCCAGAACCATGTCTGGCACAATCACAGCTGCACTGACGCCAGGAGGCTCCAGGGTCTGAGCCTGGGTCCCCAGTGGGGACCGATGGAGATCTGTTGTCTGGCTGAGCCTGTCTAGCCCTGTGCAAAGGTGCAGGCGGGGGGCTGCAGCAGAAGGCATGGAACTCTGGGACACTTAACACACCCGTTGCCATCGAGTCAATTCTGACTCATAGCGACTCTATAGGACAGAGTAGAACTGCCCCATAGTGTTTCCCAGAAACAGCTGGTGGATTCTAACTGCCGACCGTAGCTCTTAACCACTACACCACCAAGGCTCCCTGGGACACATAGAGGGAAACAAATGAGCAGGTTGGCTTGGACCTGGGTTCAGGCTCCTCCACTTAGGGTGACGTCAGACAGATGGCTTAACCTCTGTGAGGCTCAGTTTCCCTAGCTGTAAAATGGGGATAATAACACTGACCCACCTCACAGGGTTACCAAGAGTAGTGCCCTGGTGTTCCAGGGTTAGGCTGTGACAAATTACCACAAACTGGGTGCTTGTAAGAATAGAAGCTCATAGTTCCACAGTTCTGAGGCTGGGAGTCCTAATCAGGGTGTTGGTGGTGTTGTTTCCTTCTGAGACTCTGAGGGAGAATCTGTTCCATGCTTCTCTCCCAAATCCTGCTGATGGCTGGCGTCCTTGCTGATGGCCAGTGTCCTTGCTTTGTAGACCCATCACTCTAATCTCTGCTTTGCTGTCACATAGCTATCTTCCCTCTGTCCATGTGTCTTCCTTCCCCTCTTTCATAAGGACACCACTTAGATGGGATCAGAGCCCTGGTGGCACAGTGGTTAAGAACTTGGCTGCTAACCAGGAGGTTGGCAGTTCAAATCTACCAGAGGCTCCTTGGTAGCCCTGTGGGGCAGTTCTACCCTGTTCTACAGGGTCTTTATGAGTCAGAATTGACTCCACAACAGATTTTGGTTTTGTTTTGTTTTTAGATGGGATTAGGACCTACCCCACTCCAGTCTGACCTGATGCTAACGGATTACATCTGCAAGGACCCTGTTTGCAGACAAAATCGTGTGCACGGGTACATATCTTTTTTTGGTGGCCACAACTCAACCCATGAGAGGAAGTAAGTAACTGAATGACATAAAGGCCCATTTAGGGAAACCTTGGTGGCATAGTGGTTAAGTGTTATAGCTGCTAACCAAAGGGTCAGCAGTTCGAATCCACCAGGCGCTCCTTGGAAACTCTATGGGGCAATTCTACTCTGTCCTATAGGGTCACTGTGAGTCGGAATTGACTCGACGGCACTGGGTTAAAGGCCCATTTGGTGCCTGGCTCACCGCTGGTGCTCAGAAGCCCTTGAAAACCGTGGTTAACTGTGGTGTCACGGTCCCTGGGCTCAAATACCACCTCTGCCTCTCGCTAGCTGATGCCCTGGAACAATGAACTACGCTTCCCAAGGCCAAGTTTCTTCATCTATAAAATGAGGCTAATCAGCATATCATCATTCCAGTATTGTTTTGAGAATTAAATGAGAAAATTTATTAAGGTGCTTGGCACATAGAGGAGCTTAATAAGTTTTTTTTTATCGTTACGTGACAATACACTTTGGGGATACCTGGGGCTCATAAGCATACCATATAGTACTCTATGCCAGTGATGTTATTTGGGAGGGCCCAAAATCACTAATACAGAATTTAACTCTATTCAAGTTCAGAACATTAATTCCATATAAATATTTTTTCATTTCTGTCTTAGCAAAGCCACCACTCCCCTTAAGTAAGCCCTCAGAACCCCAGAAGGAAAAGCTGAATGAGGAAAACTAGTACGTGCCAATTTGTGGCACTCAGCTGTTTCTTTATGCAGTTAACAAACCCTTATTTGGCACTGCCCATGTGCTTGGACTTAAGTGGAGGTGGGGGAAACCAGGGGAAAATTCCGGGGTCCTCCCCCCTGAGGAGTTCACCACCGAAGCCCCATAGGGCCTTCCGGGTTGAAAGTTCAGACGAATAGCCTTCCATTTACCAAGCGACTGGCTTTCTTTCTCCTGGGAACGCGTTGGAAAATGGATATTGGAGCAGAGTTAATCCAACAACCATTTCTTGGAATCGTAAATGTCTGAGGGTTGCTGCAATCCTTCAGATTATCTTGTTTTCTTTATCCAGCGAAGCCAAGATCTTGATGCTACATCTGTGTGAGTATCTTTTGATAATAGGAACCAAATGTTGTCAGTGAAAATGCCTGGAAATTACACTTAGGATCAGAATGTGGGGTTTTAGATTCCTTCTTGGAAGGCAGTGCTGAGAAACAAACATACAAGACGCCTTCCCCATAAATCACCTCGGGATGTTGCAACACATGGGTCTCCTGCTTCTTCCTCTACCCAGGCATCAGGAAGACTGGAATGAACCGTCCGGGTTGAAGGATTCCACCAGTCATCATAAAGATCACTTATAGTTGTTGCCATCGAGTTGGCTCTGACTCATGGAGACCTCATGTATAACAGTAGGAAGCACTGCCCGTCCCGCAGCATCCTCCCAATTGTTGCTGTGTCTGAGCCCCTCATTGCAGCCACTGTGTCAATCCATCTCATTGAGGGCTTCCCTCATTTTCATTGACCCTCCACTTTACCAAACATGATGTCCTTTTCTAGTGATTGGTTTTTCCTGATGACATGTCCAAAGTAAGTGAGTTAAAGTCTAGCTGTCCTCACTTCTAAGAGCATTCTGGCTGTACTTCTAGGACAGATTTGTTTGTTCTTCTGGCAACCCTTGATATACCCAGTATTCTTCACCAATACCACAGTTTAAATGCATCAGTTCTCCTTCAATCTTCCTTTTTCATCGTCCAGATTTCACATGCATATGAGGCAATCAAAAAGATCATCCCCCCCGCCCCCGCCCCGCTCCTTCTTTTTCTGCTGCTAGAAATCTCCCCCTGGACATCCCATGGGCATCTCAAACTCAATGTATCCAAACCCAACTCACCCCTTTCCCCATACCTGCTCTCCTATTTCAAACTCCACATCAATAAAAGGTACCACCTGGTTCTGAACTAGGACGCCAGGAATCACTCTTGATCTCTTCCCTGGCTCCCACATCGGTCACTCACAAAGTACTGACCCTTCTCTCTCTGAAATAACTCTCGATTTGGTCCCCCCTTCCCTATCCCCTTGTCGCCTGTCCTAGTTTGGGGTCCACCTATGGAGCCTGAACCATGGGATTAGCCTCCTTATGGCAGCCTTCAACAGCCTGTCCCCCTCCAATCTCACCTCTGGCCAAAGTGACCTTGGAAAAACACAAATCCCATTTGGTCATGACCCTTTTAAAGATCTGAACTGGAACCTGAATCCAACAGTTCCCTCCACTTGGATGTCACCTTTGGAAGAAAAATGCAAATGGAAACAATATAAATGCATATCTGGGATTTAGTAAAAACTGGGACATTCTAGGAGCTGCCGTGAGACCAGGACACTTAGTTGCAGACCCTGCCCCTTCTTCTTGCCCACCAAGTCCTGGACGTCAGGACAGATGGTCACGTGGCAGGGCTCTGATATCTGGGCCCAGGCATGGCGATGGCCAACATATGGTCCCTGTCAATGAGGACTTCTTGCCTGAGCTGGGCTCTGAGGATGGGTTGTTGAGAATGGCTGGAAGTAGGGTTTCCAGAAGAAGGGAACAGGGCCAGCTCTAGAAGACCCATGGAACACAGGCCCAAAGGTTAGGTGGATGCCTGTGAATCCCTGGAGTTGGCAGAGCCCTTACAGGGACTTCTAGCCTCCTATACTGTGAGAGAATAACTTTCTGTTTGTTGAAGCCACCCACTTGTGATATTTGTGTTATAGATGACTAAGAAAGAATTTGGTGCCAGAAGAGTGGGATGCTGCTCTAACAGATACCTAAAATGTGGAAGCAATTTTGAAACTGTGAATGGTAGAGGCTGGAAGAGTTTTAAGGTGACTTATAGTAAAAGCCTAGATTGCCATAAGAGACTGTTGGTGGAATTATGGACATCAAAGACAATTTTGGTGAGGACTCAGAAGGAAATAAGGAGAGCTGTAGCAGAGATGGCACTCATGGTGAGGAACAGCAGTAGGGAAACGGTGGCAGCAGAACTAGGAGACTGGTGCGAGATGATGTGGGAGGCCACGCACAGAGCTGAAGAGCTGAGTGCCTTTGGGCTGAGGTTCACTGGCTGTCATGGATTGAATTGTGTCCCCAAAAAATGTCTGTCAACTTGGCTGGGTCGTGATTCCCAGCATTGTATGATTGTCTACCATTTTGTCATCTGATGTGATTTTTTGAGATATAAAAGAGAGAAGTGAGCAGAGCGACATGAGGACCTCATACCACCAAGAAAGCAGTGCCAGGAGCAGAGTGTGTCCATTGGACCTGAGGTTTCTGCACGGAGAAGCTCCTAGACCAAGGGAAGACTGATGACAAGGACCTTCCTCCAGAGCCAACAGAGAAAGCCTTCCCCTGGAGCCAGTGCCCTCTATTTGGACTTTTAGCCTACTGGACTGTGAGAGAATAAACTTGTCTTTGTTAAAGCCATCCACTTGTGGTATTTCTGTTATAGCAGCACTAGATGACGAAGACACTGGCAGAGTGGGGTGCCTCCAGGCACTTATCAGTAGAGCTGAAGAGCTTTGGAACAACTGCCTGAGCAGGGCAGAAGCAGGACAGCCCAAGGACCTGAGGGGCTGAGAGGTCAAGGAACTAGGAAGCAGAAGCTGAAGAGACAAGGAACATAGGAAGCAGAGTTGCCTCAGTCTCAAAGGGTAGCGCCATGTCCTCTGGGGTCTCAAAGGGTGGAGCCATGACCTCTGGGGTCTCAAAGGGTGGGGCCATGGCCTCCTAGGTTTCAAAGAGTCAGATCTTCACCAACTCAGTTCTGGAATGTGGGGCTACCTTTCATGAGTGCCAGCAGGATGGGGCCAGATGTGCTGCCCAAAGCTGAAGGGGCCTGGGGCTACCGTGTCCAACGGGCAGAAGAACGGGGCCTGCCGGAGCTAAGGATGTAGAATCGCCACTTAGATGGACTAGGAAAATGGGGCTGCCCAGATGCAAGGGAGCAGAGTTGCCATTCCAGCGGGCCTGGAAGGCAGAACTGAAGCCCAGGGCTGAGGGGCCTCCACCCAGAATCCAGAGTGTGTGGCCAACATCCAGAGTCTGGAGGGCAGGGCCATTGCCTAAATGGTCTCAGAGAACAGAGGATTATTTTCAAGCCTCGAGAGCTAATATAATGTGTTCTGCTGTTTTGCTTGGTGTCTGTGATTCCTTTTTCCCTCCAATTTCTCCCATTTGTAATGGAAATTTCTCTCTTGTGCCTAATACACCATTGAGCTTTGGAAGCAGATAGCTTGTATTCTAGATTTCACAGATGAAGAGGAATTTTGCCCCAGGATGTATATTGGACTTGGATTTGATTTAAGATTTGGGGGATGATATGATGGGGTGAATGTGTTTTATATGTGGCAAGGACATGAATTTTTGGAGGCCAAAGGGTGGAATGTTATGGACTGAATGGTGTCCCCCAAAATGTGTATCAACTTGGCCTGGCCATGATTCCCAGTATTGTGTGATTGTCCACCATTTTGTCATCTGTTGTGATTTTCCTGTGTGTTGTAAATCCTACCTCTATGATGTTAATGAGGCAGGACTAGAGGCAGTTATGTTAATGGACAGGACTCAATCTGTAAGATTACGTTGTCTCTTGAGGCAATCTCTTTTGAGATATATAAGAGAGAAGTGAGCGGAAAGACAGAGGGACCTCCTACCAACAATAGTGAAGAACCAGGACGGAGTGTGTCCTTTGGACCTGGGGCTCCTGCACTGAGATGTGCCTAGACCAGGAGAAGATTGATAACAAGGTCTTTTCCCCAGAACCAACAGAGAGAGAAAGCCTTCCCCTGGAGCTGGTGCCCTGAATTTGGGCTTCTAGCCTCCTAGTCTGTGAGAATAAATTTCTGTTAGTTAAAGCCATCTACTTGTGATATTTCTGTTATAGCAGCACTAGATAACTAATATAAGAGGGGCCAGGACCAGCTCTGGAAGACCCTTGGAAGCCAGGCTCAAAGGTTGGATGGATGCCTGCAAGTTCAGGGAGTTGGCCCAGCCTTAGCAGGACCGTGGATGGGCAGCGTGGGGCTTTAGGCTGAGAAGGCAGGCCACGAGCTCTCCTACACCCCCTTTCCAAATCTTGGGGACCTAATCACTTTTGCTCAGGCTTTGCTTTTGGGAATCAGGATGAGGGGAAGAGCTTGCCTGGGTCCCACCATCCCTCACCTGAGATTGGCTGCTTGGGCCTGAGCCAGCACCTCTGCAGTGCTGGGAGGCTGTCTGCTGAGGCCTCAAGGGCTCTGATTAGTAACAGATTTGCGTTCCTGTGCTATGATTTGCTTTGTTCTTAGAAGGCAGCCAAGGAATAGACATTGCTGGGTGAATGAATAGTCCCCAGTTCCCCAAAACAGCTTCCCTACCAGTACCTTTTCTACCACTCATCTGCCAGTTTGTCATACCGTGGGGCTTATGTGTTGCTGTGATGCTGGAAGCTATGCCACCAGTATTTCAGACACCAGCAAGGTCACCCATAGTGGACAGATTTCAGCAGAGCTTCCAGACTAAGACTGAGTAAAAAGAAGGATCTGGCAATCTACTTCTTAAAAAAAAAAAAATGACCAGTGAAAACCTTATGAATAGCAGCGGAACACTGTCTGACATAGTGCTGGAAGATGAGCCCCCCAGGTTGGAAGGCACTCAACAGACAACCCGGGAAGAGCTGCCTCCTCAAAGTAGAGTCGACCTTCATGATGTGTATGAGGTCAAGCTTTTGGGACCTTCATTTGCTGATTTGGCATGACTCGAAATGAGAAGAAACAGCTGCAAACATCCATTAATAATCAGAACGTGGAATGTGTGAAATATAAATCTAGGAAAATTGCAAGTCATCAAAAATGAAATGGAACGCATAAACATTGATATCCCAGGCATTAGTGAGCTGAAATGGACTGGTACTGGCCATTTAGAATCTGACAGTCATACGGTCTACTATGCCAGGAATGACAAATTGAAGAGGAATGGTGTTGCATTCATTGTCAAAAATAACATTTCAAGATCTATCCTGAAGTACAATGCTGTCGGTGACAGGATAATATTCATATGCCTACAAGCAAGACCAGTTAATATGGCTATTATTCAAATTGATAGAAGAAGAATTGATGCCTTTGAATCATGGTATTGGCAAAGAACATTGAATATGCTACAGACTGCCAGAAGGACGCAGAAATCTGTCTTGAGAGAAGCACAGCCAGAGTGCTCCTTAGTAGTAAGGATGGCGAGACTTCGCCTCACGTACTTTGGATATGTTATCAGGAGGGACCAGTCCCTGGAGAAGAACATCATGCTCGGTAAAGTAGAGGGTCAGCAAAAAGGAAGACCCTCAGTGAGATAAATTGACACAGCCACTGCAACAATGGACTCACTCAAACATAGCAACAATTGTGGGGTTGGCACAGGATTGGGCAGTGTTTTGTTCTGTTGTACATAAGGTCACTGTGAGGTGGAACCCAAGTGAAGACACCTAACAACAAGAACAACAACAACAACAACCAGTACTTTTGAGGTACCCAAAGGGCAAAGCTAATAAGAGCTCAGTGCAACTTTCACCTACTTGGTAGTTGTTGCTGTTAGGTGCCATCAAGTTGATTTCGACTCACAGCGACCCCATGTGACAGAGTAGAATAGAGCTGCCCCATATGGTTTTCTAGGCTGTAATCTTTACAGAAACGGATCACCAGGTCTTTCTCCCACAGAGCTGCTGGGTAGGTTCGATCCAGCAACCTTTTGGTTGGCAGCCAAGCGCTTAACTATTGCACTACCAGGTCTCCTTCTACTTGGTGGTATCTATGGTAAAACAGTAGTAGCTAGGGCCTGCTGAGTCTTTACTATGTTCCAGGCATTTTGCTTGGATTATCTCATTTAATGCTGACAACACCTGTGGCCTGCACACTGTTCTCGTTGCCATTTGCAGACGTGAAATCGAGGCACTAGTCTGTTAAATTCCTCAAGGTCACAGCAGTGGAACCACGACTTGAACCCAGGCAGTGTCGCTCCAGAAAGCGCCCTGTGAAGTGTTACACTGTGCTGCTTTCCCTCCACCCTCTTCCACATCGTCTGTTGTTAGTTGCGCTGACTCACGGCAACCCCATGAACAACAGAACAAAACCCTGTCTGGTCCCATGCCACCCTCACGACCGCTGGCATGCTTGAGTCCACTGTCGCCTTCCAACCTAGGGCCTTCGTATTCCAGCACCATATTGGACAATATTCTTGTGATCCATACGGTTTTCATTGGCAATTTCCAGAAGGAGATCACCAGGCCTTTCTTCCTAGTCTGTCTTAGCTGGGAAGCTCCACTGAAACCTGTCCACCATGGGTGACCCTGCTGGTATTTGAAATACCCGTGGCATAGCTTTCAGCATCCTAGTAGCAGGCAGCCCACCACAGTATCACAAACTGACAGATGTGTAGCATACAACACATTACACATTGCATATTATCCTTCTCTCTGCTCTCCTTGCTAGAGCAAAGGCTGGAGTTGGCCACCACCTCTGAGCCTCTGAGCAACTTGAGGACAAAGTCTAAGGGAAATGTCTTGCCCAGAACCCAGAATAAAGTCAGAACTAAAAGATGTTTGCTGAAAGAATAAACACATGGATGTATTACTTAATCAGACGCCAAACAGCCTCCACCACCCAACAGCTCCCAGCCCCACCAAACCTAGTCCACCCCACCCTATCCCAGCGCCTCTTTTGGATTCCACTAAAGGCCAGCTGTCAAACTGACTATTTCAGCTGTAAACTGATATCTGGGAGGAGAAGTCCTTACGTATCTATTCATTTAATATAAATGAACCCATCCACTCTTTCCAAATGGCTGATCTGATTACGGTTCTCTCTGCAAATACTCAGCTCCATCTGTGGTCAACAATATTTGCGGAGCACCCCTGGAATGTTCCAGCGTTTTGGAGTATTCATGATAAATCAGCATGTGGGTTTCCTTTAGGAAAGCAGGCGCGGGCTTTGGGCACAGGAAGATCACAGAACTGACAGTGGGGTGGGCCATGGGCACAGAGGAGGCCAGTATGAAGGGCCCACTTCCAGGCACCCCAACCGGAGTAATTACCTTCTCCACGGAGCACAACGTAATTGGTTCTGCATGGTGTTTGTTATGGTTGATGTCGAAATCAGAATGAAAGAATTTGGTGGAGAAGGCAGTTGTCAGAGACCACATGGTTGGCTTCCCTCGAGTGCCTCCAGTAACCTGTTCCCAATTAGGGGTTTGGGGGCGCAGGGCCTCGCGTTTGTTTGCCGAGCTCTTTGACCAAATTCTGCTTCCCAGGGTGCTTTTTGGAGCCATGCTCATCTTCTCCTTTTTGAAATGGAGACTGAAAACACCCTCAGAGCCTCGCTCACCTCAGAGGTGAGAGAGAGCAAGGGCTTGCACTCAGGCCGCCATATTGGATTTTATGGGAAGGATTGTAAGCTTGTGAAACCTCATCCCCCTGCACCAGGCCAAGCCCCAAACCCAGGTTTATGTGGCTGACGCTCCTCCAGTTGGACGCTTCCAGGGGTCGCTGGCAACCTTGATTCAAGAAAGAGCTAGATGGAAATTTGGGAGGAAGCAGTATTTTCTTCCATGACTTGGGCATCATTTTTGGCCTCTACAAAAATACACATTGCTATATTTAGTCAGTGCTTTTCACAGGATTCCTCTCTCTCTTTCTCTCTTTTTTTTTTTTTCCCCTCAAGAATTTTTCTCAGTTTGTTTTTGTCATTTAATATTTTTTTCCTACCACCTGGGGAAATCATCAAGCACTCACATTCCTGAATCGACTTTTCCTGCTGCTTGCTAATTAAATCTCTGACCAAATTACAACCTTCTAACATATTTTAGGTGGCAGTGGAAAATATGTGTGCACGCCCCTCCCCCCCACCTCCAAGAGCTCATTGCTGGTATTTATGAGGCAACTGTCCTGTGCCAGGCACTGCCCTAGCTGCCATATACACATCTGCTCGTTTCAGACTCTTGTCATCATACCAAGTTAGAGATGAGAAAACCAAGTCGTAGAGAGATCGAGCTACTCACTCATGGTTCCACAGCCAGTGGAGGGCAGGGGGGCTGAGATCTGAATCTGAGCTTATTTGATTCAAAGTTCCCCATCTGGGACATTTGGGTTAGAGTGGAGAGGCTTGTTTCCAAGTTCTGTAGGTTTTATTTTAACGTGGAATCTCATGGCCCACTGAACTAACTCTACGGGAAGTGTGCTCCACTGCAGTGGCCCTGCCCTGGGGTCTTGAGGAGAGCGGACCTTCCTCCTAGCTCACTCACCCCCACCACCCTGAGAAGTCTGTGTTTAGCTTCCAGCCCTTGCCCCCCAGTGGAGATGACAGTGATGTCCCCTTCACTGCTCCCGAGGGAGATTCTAGTCCTTCAGATGTGCATCCGAAAAAAATTCTCCTAACCCCCGCCAGTGCCAAAAGCCCAAAACCAAACTCAGTGCTGTTGAGTCAGATCCACTCCTAGTGACCCTGTAGGACAGGGCAGAAGTGCCCCATAGGGTTTCCAAGGAGCAGCTGGTGAGATTTGAACTGCCGACCTTTTGGTTAGCCCCTGAGATCTTAACCACTGTGGCACCAGGGGTCCCCACTAGTACAGGGCTTGGCAAATTGGAAAAAGGTGCTCATTCTCTGGGTGAGTGTGGTCCTTTGCCCAGCACGTGGCTTGGCCAGCATACAGTAGGCGGCATCCAGACCTCCACTCACCCTTGGCCTGGCAGCTGCATGCAGTCTGCAGCTTTGCACAGTGCCAGCGGCCCTAGCTTCCCTCAACAAGGATGCCACCCGTTCAGCTGCAGGGCCTGAGGAGCAGTAGCAGCAGCAAGGCAAGAATGAAATAGATAATATTGATTGGGCACTTACTATGTTCCAGGCACTATTCCAAGCACTTTTAGTTGTATTAACCTGCACAGCGACCCTATGGTGTTGTGTGCCATTGGGTCTATTCCAACTTATAACAACCCTATAAGACAGAGTACAACTACCCCATACAATTTCCTAGGCTGTCATCTTGAAAACCCTACGGAGCAGTTCTACTCTGTCTTATAGGGTCATTATGAGTTGGAATCGACTTGACAGCAAAAGGTTTGGTTTTTGTTTTAATCATTATGGAAGCAGGTTGCCAGGTCTTTTCTCTCATGGAGCCGCTGGTGGGTTTGAACTGCTGACCTTTTGGTTAGTAGCCGAGTGCTTAACCATTATACCGCCAGGCTCCTTATGAGGTAGGTAGGGTTCTATTACCATCTTCATTTAATAGATGGGGAAACTGAGGTATTTGAGAATACCAGGACCATGAGGCCAAACCAAAAACCTGATGCCGTCAAGTCAATTCCCACTCACGGCGACCCCATATGTTACAGAGTAGAGCTACTCCATAGGGTTTCCTTGGTTGTAATCTTTATGGAAGCACATCTCCAGGACTTTCTTCCATAGTGCCAGCAAATGGGTTCGAACCACCAACCTTTATGTTAGTAGCTGAGCATAAACTGCACCACCCGGGGACATTAGAGAATACCAGGCCATGGGACCAAAGTCCTTTAAAAAAACGTAAATCTGACCGCATCAGTCTCCTGCTTTAAATCCTTCTGGAACCCCTCAGTATAATACCAGAGCACATGGACATAGTGTCCAAAGCCCTCCACCAACAGGGCTAACTGAGTCTCCTCCAGATCCCCTGGAGGCCTTTGCCCCAGGGCCTTTGCATGGACTGTCACTCCCCCTGGATTGTCCTGCCTTCCCAGGTCTTCCTGGCAAACCCATCCTCTTCTTCATCTTTCAATACTTGCTTGAGCATCAGCTACTCTGGACTCTTTTTTTTTTTTAAATAATTTATTTTGTTGTTGCTGTCTTTGAGAATATACACAGCAGAACATACACCAATTCAACAGTTTCTGCATGACAGTTCAGTGACACTGCAACCATTCTCAACCTCTTTTCCAAATTGTTGCTCTGCCATTAACATAAACTCACTGCCCCCTAAGCTTCCTATCTAACCTTTCCAATTACTGTTGTCAGTTGGATCCCACAAAGATAGTTCTTTAAAACACGATCCATCTATATGCTGCCTACAAGAGACACACCTTAGACTTAGAGACACAAACAAACTAGAACTCAAAGAATGGAAAAAAATATATCAAGCAAACAATAAGCAAAAAAGAGCAGGAGTAGCAATATTAATTTCTGACAAAATAGACTTTAAAGTTAAATCCACCACAAAGGATAAAGAAGGATGCTACATAATGATTAAAGGGACAATTGACCAGGAAGATATAACCATATTAAATATTTATGCACCCAATGACAGGGCTGCAAGATACATAAAACAAATTTTAACAGAACTGAAAAGTGAGATAGACACCTCCACAATTATAGTAGGAGACTTCAACACAGCACTTTCGGAGAAGGACAGGACATCCAGTAAGAAGCTCAATAGAGACACGGAAAACCTAATTGCTACAATCAACCAACTTGACCTCATTGACTTATACAGAACACTCCACCCAACAGCTGCAAAGTATACTTTTTTTTCTAGCGCACGTGGAACATTGTCTAGAATAGACCACATATTAGGTCATAAAACAAACCTTTGCAGAATCCAAAACATTGAAATATTACAAGGCATCTTCTCAGACCATAAGGCCATAAAAGTGGAAATCAATAACAGAAAAATTAGGGAAAAGAAATCAAATACTTGGAAACTGAACAATACCCTCCTGAAAAAAGACTGGGTTATAGAAGACATAAAGGAGGGAATAAAGAAATTCATAGAATGCAACGAGAATGAAAATACTTCCTATCAAAACCTCTGGGACACAGCAAAAGCAGTGCTCAGAGGTCAATTTATATCGATAAATGCACACAAACAAAAAGAAGAAAGAGCCAAAATCAGAGAACTGTCCTTACAACCTGAACAAATAGAAAGTGAGCAACAAAAGAATCCATCAGGCACCAAAAGAAAACAAATAATAAAAATTAGAGCTGAACTAAATGAATTAGAGAACAGAAAAACAATTGAAAGAATTAACAAAGCCAAAAGCTGGTTCTTTGAAAAAATTAACAAAATTGATAAACCGTTGGCCAGACTGACTAAAGAAATACAGGAAAGGAAACAAATAACCTGAATAAGAAACAAGATGGGCCACATCACAACAGACCCAACTAAAATTAAAAGAATCATATCAGATTATTACAAAAAATTGTACTCTTAACAAATTTGCAAACCTAGAAGAAATGGATAAATTCCTAGAAAAACACTACCTACCTAAACTAACACAATCAGAAGTAGAACAACTAAATACACCCATAACAAAAAAAGAGATTGAAACGGTAATCAAAAAACTCCCAACAAAAAAAAGCCCTGGCCTGGACGGCTTCACTGCAGAATTCTACCAAACTTTCAGAGAAGAGTTAACACCACTACTACTAAAGGTATTTCAAAGCATAGAAGATGATGGAATACTACCCAACTCATTCTATGAAGCCACCATATCCCTGATACCAAAACCAGGTAAAGACATCACCAAAAAAGCAAATTACAGACCTATATCCCTCACGAACATAGATGCAAAAATCCTCAACAAAATCCTAGCCAATAGAATTCAACAACATATCCAAAAAATAATCCACCACGACCAAGTGGGATTTATACCAGGTATGCAAGGCTGGTTTAATATTAGAAAAACCATTAATGTAATCTACCATATAAATAAAACAAAAGACAAAAACCACATGATCTTATCAATTGATGCAGACAAGGCATTTGACAAAGTCCAACACCCATTTATGATAAAAACTCTCAGCAAAATAGGTATTGAAGAAAAATTCCTCAACATAATGAAGGGCATCTATACAAAGCCAACAGCAAACATCACTCTAAATGGAGAGAGCCTGAAAGCATTTCCCTTGAGAAGGGGAACCAGACAAGGGCCCTTTATCACCGCTCTTATTCAGCATTGTGCTAGAGGTCCTAGCCAGAGCAATTAGGCTAGACAAAGAAATAAAGGGCATCTGGATTGGCAAGGAGGAAGTAAAATTATCTCTATTTGCAGATGACATGATCTTATACACAGAAAACCCTAAGGAATCCTCCAGAAAACTACTGAAACTAATAGAAGAGTTTGGCAGAGTCTCAGGTTATAAGATAAACATACAAAAATCACTTGGATTCCTCTACATCAACAAAAAGAACATCGAAGAGGAAATCACCAAATCAATACCATTCACAGTAGCCCCCAAGAAGTTAAAATACTTAGGAATAAATCTTACCAAAGATGTAAAAGACCCATACAAAGAAAACTACAAAGTACTAGTGCAAGAAACTAAAAAGGACCTACTTAAGTGGAAAAACATACCTTGCTCATGGATAGGAAGACTTAACATAGTAAAAATGTCTATTCTACCCAAAGCCATCTATACATACAATGCACTTTCAATCCAAATTCCAATGACATTTTTTTAATGTGATGGAGAAGCAAATCACCAACTTCACATGGAAGGGAAAGAAGCCCCGGATAAGTAAAGCATTACTGAAAAAGAAGAAGAAAGTGGGAGGCCTCACTCTACCTGATTTTAGAACATATTATACAGCCACAGTAGTCAAAACAGCCTGGTACTGGTACAACAACAGGCACACAGACCAATGGAACAGAATTGAGAACCCAGATATAAATCCATCCACATATGAGCAGCTGATATTTGACAAAGGCCCAGTGTCAGTTAATTGGGGAAAAGGTAGTCTTTTTAACAAATGGTGCTGGCATAACTGGATATTCATTCACAAAAAAATGAAACAGGACCCATACCTCACACCATGCACAAAAACTAACTCCAAGTGGATCAAAGACCTAAACATAAAGACTAAAACGATAAAGATCATGGAAGAAAAAATAGGGACAACCCTAGGAGCCCTAATACAAGGCATAAACAGAATACAAAATATTACCAAAAATGACGAAGAGAAACCAGATAACTGGGAGCTCCTAAAAATCAAACACCTATGCTCATCTAAAGACTTCACCAAAAGAGTAAAAAGACCACCTACAGATTGGGAACGAATTTTCAGCTATGAAATCTCCAACCAGTGCCTGATCTCTAAAATCTATATGATTCTGTTAAAACTCAACCACAAAAAGACAAACAACCCAATCAAGAAGTGGGCAAAGGATATGAACATGCACTTCACTAAAGAAGATATTCAGGCAGCTAACAGATACATGAGAAAATGCTCTCGATCATTAGCCATTAGAGAAATGCAAATTAAAACTATGATGAGATTCCATCTCACTCCAATAAAAAAAAAAGGCTGGCATTAATCCAAAAAACACAAAATAATAAATGTTGGAGAGGCTGCAGAGAGATTGGAACTCTTTTACACTGCTGGTGGGAATGTAAAATGGTACAACCACTTTGGAAATCTATCTGGCATTTTCTTAAAAAGTTAGAAATAGAACTACCATACAACCCAGAAATCCCACTCCTTGGAATATACCCTAGAGAAATAAGAGCCTTCACACAAACAGATATATGCACACCCATGTTTATTGCAGCTCTGTTTACAATAGCAAAAAGCTGGAAGCAACCAAGGTGTCCTTCAACGGATGAATGGTTAAATAAATTGTGGTATATTCACACAATGGAATACTACACATCGATAAAGAACAGTGACGAATCTGTGAAACATTTCATAACATGGAGGAACCTGGAAGGCATTATACTGAGTGAAATTAGTCAGAGGCAAAAGGACAAATATTGTATAAGACCACTATTATAAGATCTTGAGAAATAGTATAAACTGAGAAGAACACATACTTTTGTGGTTACCGGGGAGGGGGGAGGGAGGAAGGGTGGGAGAGGGTTATTTACTGATTAGTTAGTAGATAAGAACTACTTTAGGTGAAGGGAAGGTCAACACTCATTACACGGAAGGTCAGCTCAACTGGAGTGGACCAAAAGCAAAAAGTTTCCGGGATAAAATGAATGCTTCAAAGGTCAGCGGAGCAAGGGCAGGGGTTTGGGGACTACGGCTTAAGAGGACTTCTAAGTCAACTGGCAAAATAATACTATTATGAAAACATTCTGCATCCCACTTTGAAATGTGGCATCTGGGGTCTTAAATGCTAACGAGCGGCCATCTAAGATACATCAATTAGTCTCAACCCACTTGGATCAAAGGAGAATGAAGAACACCAAGGTCACATGATAACTATGAGCCCAAGAGACAGAAAGGGCCACATGAACCAGAGACTTACATCATCCTGAGACCAGAAGAACTAGATGGTGCCCGGCCACAACTGATGACTGCCCTGACAGGGAGCACAACAGAGAACCCCTGAGGGAGCAGGAGATCAGTGGGATGCAGACCCCAAATTCTCATAAAAAGACCAGACTTAATGGTCTGGCTGAGACTAGAGCAATCCTGGTGGTCATGGTCCCCAAACCTTCTGTTGGCCCAGGACAGGAACCATTCCCAAAGACAACTCATCAGACATGGAAGGGACTGGACAACGGGTTGGAGAGAGATGCTGATGAAGAGTGAGCTACTTGTATCAGGTGGACACTTGAGACTGTGTTGGCATCTCTTGTCTGGAGGGGAGATAGGAGGGTAGAGAGGGTTAGAAACTGGCAAAATTGTCACGAAAGGAGAGACTGGAAGGGCTGACTCATTAGGGGGAGAGTAAGTGGGAGTATGGAGTAAGGTGTATATAAGCTTATATGTGACAGACTGACTTGATTTGTAAATGTCCACTTAAAGCTCAATAAAAATTATTTAAAAAAAGATAGTTCTTTAAAAGAGCACAATGCTCAAGACAGATATTCTTTACTAATTAAGCTCAACTATTGTTTTTTCAGGGGATATTTTTGGTTTAAGGTTTAAAGATTATCTCAACTCTGTTGTTGTTGTTAGGTGCCATTGAGTCAGTTCCAACTCATAGCGACCCTACGTACAACAGAACGAAACACTGCCCAGTCCTGTGCCATCCTCACAATCATTGCTACGCTTGAGCCCATTGCTGCAGACACTGTGTCAATCCATCTCATTGAGGGTCTTCCTCTTTTCCACTGACCCCGTGCTTTACCAAGCATGGTGTCCTTCTCCAAGGACTGATCCCTCATGTCAACATGTCTAAAGTATGTGAGACACAGTCCCGCCATCCTTGCTTCTAAGGAGCATTCTGGTTGTATTTCTTTCAAGACAGATTTGTTTTGTTTTTTTGGCAGTCCACGGTATATTCAATATTCTTTGCCAACACTGCAATTCCAAGGTGTCAATTCTTCTTCATTCTTCCTTATTCATCGTCCAGCTTTCACGTGCATATGAGGCAACTGAAAACACCATAGCTTGGGTCAGGTGCACCTTAGTCTTCAAGGTGACATCTTTGCTCTTCAACACTTTAAAGATTGTCTTTTGCCGCAAAGTTGCCCAATGCAATGCGTTTTTCTATTTCTTGAGTGCTGCTTCCATGGGTGTGAATCCAAGTAAAATGAAATCCTTGACAACTTCAATCTTTTCTCCATTTATTACAGGTTGCTCACTGGCCCAGTTGTGAGGATTTTTGTTTTCTTTCTGTTGAGGTGTAATCCATACCGAAGGCTGTGGTCTTTGATCTTCATCAGTAAGTGCTTCAAGCCCTCTTCCCTTTCAGCAAGGAAGTCTGTGTCATCTGCATATTGCAGGCTGTTAATGAATCTTCCTCCAATCCCAATACTTCATTCTTCTTCATATAGTCCAGCTTCTCGGATTATTTGCTCAGCATATGGATTGAATAGGTGCAGGGAAAGGATACAACCCTGATGCACAGCTTTTCTGACTTTAAGCCATGCAGTATCCCCTTGTTCCATTTGAACAACTTCTTCTTGATCTTTGTACACGTTCCTCATGAGCACTATTAAGTGCTCTGGAATTCCCATTCTTTGCAATGTTATCCATAATTTGTTATGGTCCACACAGTCAAATACCTTTGCATAGTCAACAAAGCAAAGGTAAACATCTTTCTGGCATTCTCTGCATTCAGCCAGTATCCATCTGACATTAGCAATGGTATCCCTGGTTCCACATGTTTTTCTGAATCTGGATTGAATTTTTAACAGTTCCCTGTCAATATACTGCTGCAGCTGCTTTTGAATGATCTTCAGCAAAATTTTACTTGCATGTGATATTAATGATATTGTTCTGTAATTTCTGCATTCAGTTGGATCACCTTTCTTGGGACTAGGCATAAATATGGATCTCTTCCTGTCAGTTGACCAAGTAGCTGTCTCCCAAATTTCTTGGCATAGATGAGTGAGCACTTCCAGTGCTGCATCCATTTGTTGAATCATCCCAATTGGTATTCTGTCAATTCCTGGAGCCTTGTTATTTGCCAGTGCCTTCAGAGCAGCTTAAACTTCTTCCTTCAGTACCTTCAGTTCCTGATCATATGCTACCTCCTGAAATGATTGAACGTTGACCAAATCTTTTTGGTATAGTGACTGTATGTATTCCTTCCATCTTCTTTTGATGCTTCCTGCGTTGTTTAATATTTTCCTCAAGAATCCTTCAGTATTGCAACTCGAGGCTTGAATTTTTTCTTCAGTTCTTTTAGCTTGAGAAATGCCAAGCATGTTCTTCCCTTTTGGTTTTTTATCTCTAGGTCTTTGCGCATGTAATTATAATACTTTACTTTGTCTTCCGAGCCTCCGTTTGAAATCTTCTGTTCAGCTCTTTTACTTCATGATTTCTTCCATTTGCTTTAGCTTGTCTATTGTTCAAGAACAAGCTTCAGAGTCTTTTCTGACACCCATTTTTTTTGCATTCAATGAGAATTTTTATTTCAGTTATCCACAAAACAATATTACAATACTTCATAAAAATATTAAGTTTTAGGCTACCATTATTCATTTAAAAAAGTGCTTGTGCTAGAAGGTTTTTTTTTTTTTTTGCCAACTTCCATTTTTGGTAAGGGTTAAGTTCCACATTAAGATACTGGAGATGAAAAGCTGTTCAAAAAAAATCTTCAAATGTACAAAGTTGTTTATTTTTCTTGGCAATTTAAAAATACACAACCACTTGAAGTTAATACGCGCAAGTTAGTGTTTTATTTCCTTACTACACAATTGTTATTACAAGGAACTGTGCCATTCATTTCAAACCTAATGAATACCATCAACTTTTCTTGGCTTATTTTTCTTAACAGCATTAGTACATAAACATAATTTTGTCACCTTTTTTAAAATGCTTAGAAAAATGATCTCAGTTCACATAAAGCCCTTTAAAAATCTGATGTCACACGCTGTAGATGTTAAGGGTAAATAATGACGGCCACTCTCCTGAGGAAGATCCTCTTGGTAGAGGGATTCAATACTAAGCAGTTTATGTAAACGTAAGAAAGGACTACAATTTTTAGTACCAGAACTGTTGCCAACTTGCACAAAATTCATTTGTCACATTTTAAAATGGTCTGAGTTTCAACATAGATACCATGGCACAGAATTTTCAATTTTATGATTAAATCAGGTAAGCAATGGCAGATAAATATTACATTCCTAAAATACGGGGACCTGATGTTATTGCTTTATTTAAGTGTGACTATAAAATAGAGTATTTAAAAACATAAGTATCAAACTTTTATTTATCAGATTCAGTTTTTCCTTTGCTGGTCACTTAAACCAGTAATGCTACTATTCAAATTCGTATGTTGGAATTTCTTTCTGAGTTAGTCATAAAAATCAGTCTTTGTTTCACTTCTGCACTTTAAGTGAGCAAAAGCTATCTGTTACTGTTCTGAGCCAGTTTTCTTCCCCAAACCAACTATATTCTAAAAGGGAAAAAATGGCCACCAGTAAGCATATTTAAAATGTGAATGTAGATTCAAACAGGAATTTGAAAACTGGAGTTCTAAAAACGCTCTGAGTAAGAGGTGTATCACTGTAGAAGTGTGAAAACTCTACTATTTTGAGGATGCTGACACCCATTTTTGTCTTTTCTGTCTTTCCTGTCTTTTTAATGACCTCTTGCTTCCTTCACGTATGATGTCCTTAATGCCATTCCACAACTTGTCTGGTCTTTGGTCATTAGTGTTCAACACATCAAATCTATTCTTGAGATGCACTCTAAATTCAGGTGGGATATACTCAAGGTCATACTTTGGCTCTGGTGGACTTATTCTAATTTTCTTCAGCTTCAACTTGAATTGCATATGAGCAATTGATGGTCTGTTCCACAGTCAGCCCCTGGCCTTATTCTGACTGATGATATTGAGCTTTTCCAACATCTCTTTTCACAGATGTAGTCAATTTGATTCTTGTGTATTCCATCTGGCGAGGTCCACATGTATAGTTGCTGTTTATATTGTTGAAAAAAAGGTATTTGCAATGAGGGGGTTGTTGGTGTTGCAAAATTCTATTATGTAATCTCCAGTGTTGTTTCTATCACCAAGGCCATATTTTCCAACTACTGATTCTTCTTCTTTGTTTCCGACTTTTGCATTCCGATCACCAGTAATTATCAATGCATCCTAATTGCATGTTTGATCAATTTCAGGCTGCAGAAGCTGGTAAAAATCTTCAATTTCTTCATCTTTGGCCTTAGAAATTGATGTGTAAATTTGAATAATAGTCGTATTAACTGGTCTTCCTTGTAGGCATATGGGTATTATCCTATCACTGACATTGTTGTATTTCAGGATAGATCTTGAAATGTTCTTTTTGATGATGAATGCAATGCCATTCCCCTTCAAGTTGTCATTCTTGGCATAGTAGACTATAATGATTGTCTAATTCAAAATGGCCGATACCAGTCCATTTCACCTCACTAAGATCTAGGGTATTGATGTTTATGCGCTCCATTTCATTTTCGATGATTTCCAATTTTCCTACATTCATACTCCGTACATTCCAGATTCTGATTATTAATGGATGTTTGAAGCTGTTTCTTCTCATTTTGTGTCATGCCACATGAGCGAATGAAGGTTCTAAAAATTTGACTCCATCCACATCATTAACATTGACTCTACTTTGAGGAGGCAGCTCTTCCCCAGCCATCTTTTGAGTGCCTTCCAACCTGGGGGGCTCATCTTCCAGCACTATATCAGACAAGGTTCCAGTGCTATTCATAAGGTTTTCACTGGCTAATTCTTTTCAGAAGTAGACCACAGGGTCCTTCTTCCTGGTCTGTCTTAGTCTGGAAGCTCAGCTGAAACCTGTCTGCCACAGATATCACTGTTGGTATGTGAATACTGGTGGCATAGCTTCCAGCATCAGACCAACAGGAAAGCCCCCACAGTACGACAAACTGACAGATTGGTGGAGGGTCTCAACTCTGGACTCCTTTTAAGAACAGCTCGCTCCCTTCTTCCTCTGGGTCCTGCTGTTCCTACAACAGACATCTGTCGTGGGATACCTTGTGGTTTTTTATATGTTGACCATCCAATTCCTCCTGCACCTACATAACAGTGGGTGCTAGGACAGGTGCTAGGCTACTGTTGGGGTCTGTGCCTTTGAATTCTAGCACAGGGTCTGGCCATGGTAACTGCTGAGTGAGCATTTGAGAAGTCCTCCCCCAACTCCACTCCCCTCCCCACACAGCTGACCTCATCTTATAGCCCTGGCCCCTCCCCCAATTCCCACACCCCTGACATTAGACCACGCATTGGTAATTCCAACTACAACCTTACATATTTGCTGAAACTAAATTAGCAATTTTCTAGGTCCGATGGTTGCAAAGTTCTAGGTGACTTAATCCAGCCAGCTCTTTTCTCACACTTGTTTGGAGCCCCTGGTTTTCTGGGCCCTCTGCAGGTGTGAAATACCCCTACAAAGGCCTAGAGTGGAGCCCAGTAAGTAAGCACAGGACACAGTAATTGTATGGACATGCCTTCATTTCAATAAACCCAGAGGCTACATTCTTGGCTAAACACCCTGGAAACACCCATCTCTGGCTGTTTGGTGAGTATGGGTCCTCAGTCTCCCCAGTTCCTTAAGGGAGGCATATTCAAGTTGATGGTGACAGCACCCTGTTAGTCCAGGGTGGTATCTTTCCAAGGTGAGAGAATTCCTAAGTAGGGACCTCTTACTCTCTAGACTCAAAACTCTGAAATCGCAGAGTTGTACGGCTGCAGAAAGAGCTAGAGGAAGCTTCGTCGCCTGGTCTAACATCCAAGTCCCTTGCGCAACCTCTCAATACTAATGCACTACGCCATTTCGGGACAGGGACCTGGTCCAGGGTTCTGTAATAGTGATTGGGCTAGATTCATGTGCAGGCCCCCTGTGGCCACAAAATGATGACTGGTCTGTGGCCATGTGTAGCTGTATTCGATGAGGTCACAAGTCCTGAGAAGATGAGCAGGACAGTCCTGTGTATTGGGTACATGAGCAGTCTGGAGGGTGGGTGGAAAGATGGAAAGAAGTGAATGGATGGAACAGTGATCTAGAAGGCTCTTTGCCGGGACATGGCCATAGGCGGCTCTGGGCTGTAAGAGAGGAGGGGGAAACAGAATGAATCTTGGGTTTCTTTCTGGCTCAGGCAGCTGAGAGGCTGGAAACACAGGAGGTATGTGAAAGCTGGACAATGAAAAAGGAAGACAGAAGAATTAATGCATTTGAACTGTGGTGTTGGCAAAGAGTACTGAATATATGGTGGACTGCCAGAAAGAATAAATCAATCTTAGAAGAAATACAACCAGGATATTCCTTAGAAGGCAAGACAGCAGGACTTTGACTCTCTTACTTTGGACGTGTCATCAGGAAAGACCAATTGTTAGACAAGGACATCATGGCCAGTAAATTAGAGTGTCAGCAAAAATGAGAAAAAAACCTCAATGAAATGGGTTGACACAACAGCCGTAACAATGGACTCAGACACAACAATGATCATGAAGATGGCCCAGGACTGGGCAGCCTTTTGTTCTGTTGACTCAGTGACACCTAACAACAAAAAGCCGGGCTTGAGGTGAAAGTATGTGTGCCGTTTCTTTTTTCTTTTCTTCTTTGTTTATTTATTTTAATTGAGACAAAATATACATAACACAAAATTTACTATTTTAACCATTAAAAAGGGCTACATTTAAACACCTAAAAAGGATGTGATTCAGTGGCTTTAAACACATTCATCACGTTGTATAACCATCACCACTATGCATTTCCAGAAGTTTTTCATCATCCTAAACAGAAACTCTGTACCCATGAAACAGTAACTCCCCATTCTACCCGGCCCCTGGTAACCGCTATTCCACATCCTGTCTCCGTGAATTTATGCATACGGTTTTAAATAGGCTGAGTCCAGAGAATGCTGGAAATATCCAGGAAGTGATAGCTAGTAGATCGTTGGATGTGTGTGCTGGGTTCACAGACAAGGGCTTGGCTGGAGCTATGGATTTGAGAACAGATGGCAAAGAGATGGCAGCTGAAGCCAGGGGAGAGGAAAAGTTGGTCCAGGGAGCAGAGTGGAGGGAGAAGAGAAGAGGCCCAGGACCAGGTACCAAAGAATCCGACACTGAAAGGGCAGGTGGAAGCTGTGGCCGTTGGGGCAGGAGGAGATCCAAGGGAGGGAGGAATCACAAAAGGGACTCCAAAGACGGGATGGCTTCAAGTAAGAAGGAGTGGTCGCCATATTGAATGGCCTCCACTGGGGAGTGGTGCCTCTTTCTATCTAGTGCTCGTTCCTCTTTGTGTCTTCCATGAGATGGTGGATGATTCAAGAGCTGGGGCTTTGTTTTGCTTTTATTCATGTCCCAAGCACCCACTCCAGGACTTGGTTCCGGAATAGAATAAAAAAAATGGAAATATGAAAATAGTCATTTTTGGTTTGCCCTAAGCAGGTATGAATTTCTCCTTTTGTAAGCTCAGTCTGCTACTTTCTGGTTGTTGAAGATAAGTAAATTTCCTTTGACTTCAAGAGGCTCATGTCCTCCCCAAGGCACTTTCATGGCAGCAAATGAATCTGAGCTAAAATGAGATACCCAGGCACAGTGTTCTGTTGAGAAGGGCCAAAAAAACAAGCAAAACCCAGCCTGTGCTCACTGTGGCTTTGTTTGGCCTTTAAACAGTGATTGGTTGTAGTGAGTGATGCTTTCCAGATGCTCCCACCTCTTCCAGCCTGGAGTCTGGCTGGCCAGCTGGGCCCCACCACAGGCCTCTCCTGCAGTCAGCCTCCTGGGCAGCCAGATGGCCTTTCTCCGGCCCAGCTGCTCTCCCATCTCTCTCCAACTAGGCGACTGTGGCCTCACTTCCTGCAGTCAAAGGAGAATCATACAGATGGTCATGTGGGCCCTTCCAGCTTTAACACCCTACAGTTGTGGGCTTCTGAGTGTCTTATATTCAAAACAGGTGTTTGAGGATGCTTTCTCTTTGAACAGTGGTTCATAATCTCCAGAGACACCACCTGTCTTAGTCCCCTAGTCCTGCTGTAAAGGAAATGCCACACGTGGGTGGCCTTAAAGAACAGAAATTTATTTTCTCACGGTTTTGGACACTAGAAGTCTGAATTCAGAGCACTGGCTCTAGGGGAAGGCTCTCTCTCTGTCGACTCTAGGGGAAGATCCTTGTCTTGGTCATCTTCTGTAGCTGTGGTATTCTTCGGCTCCTTGCAATCTTTGTGTGGCATCTATCTTCTCCCTGTATGTATCTGCTCTTTGTATATCTCAGAAGTGATTAAGTCTATGTCGCACCCTACACTGATGTGGCCTCTGTCTTAGTTATCTAGTGCTGCTACAAAGAAATACCATAAGTGGATGGCTTCAACAAACAAGTTTATTCTTTCACAGTCTATTGGCTGGAAGTCCAAATTCAGGGTGTCAGCACCAGGGGAAGGCTTTCTCTCTTGGTCAACTCTGGAGGAAGGTCCTTATAATCAATCTTCCCCTGGACTAGGAGCTTCTCAGCAGAAGGACCCTGGGTCCAAAGGGTGTGCTCTTCTCCTGGTGCTACTTTCTTGGTGATATAAGGTCTTGGTGGTGTGAGGCCTCCCATCTCTTTCTGTTCCCTTCTCTCTTTTATATCTCAAAAGAGATTTGCTTAAGACACAGCCCAATCTTGTAGATTGAGCCCTGCCTCATTAGCATAACTACTGATAATCTCAGCTCATCAACATCATAGAAATAGGATTTAAAACACACAGGAAAATCACATCAGATGACAAAATGGTGGACAATCACACAATACTGGGAATCATGACCTAGCCAAGTTGACAGACTTTTTTGGGGGATACAGTTCAATCCATGACAGCCTCATTAACATAATAGAGAAAACCCTATTCCCAAACAGGATTATACCCATAGTTGTAAGGGTTAGGATTCAAAACATATATTTTGGGGGGACATGATTCAATCCATGACACCACCCTACATGTCCGTCTTGAGCTACCTGCCCACCCCATCTCTCTGAGTGCTGCTGGTGCTACTCATGGTCCTGTTTCCTGGATAAAGTCATTCCTAGTGACAGCACTGTTTTTTTTTTTTTTTTTTTCAGTGATATTAGCCCCATACTCTCTTCTGCCTCTGGGCCGCTATCCTGCAACCCTCCTTTGCTTAAAGGGATGGACAGCTCTCCATTTTTAGTATAAAGATCTTTATTGTATTCGGATACTTGAACAAATTGGTGAGAACTTTTATTTCAAACTAATAACAGATTCAAAGGAAGTTGCAAAAGTAGTAGAGAGCCTTCCACTTCCAGGAACATGCAGTAGATATATATTTCCTTAGTTCTCCTTTTAAGTGCAACCATAAACCCTGGACACTACACATAAAATAAGCATAGGAAGACTCGAAAAGGTAGAGAGAAGAAGGCAGACCAGCTAGGGAACTTGGGAGCTGAGGAAGCACACGTTGGTGAGTTTCCTGGGTTTTCTTTTTGCCTCATAAATCCCAGACTTGGAACTGAAGAAGGAGGCAACCCAGAAATGCCAGCAGACACAGACAAAAAAAAAAAAAAAAAAGCAACGGAAGCCTGCTCTCTATAGAAAAAGCTCAAGGAAACGGCGGCCTATCAAGAAAAAAACTTTTAGATAGTAACTGCTATACTTTAGCCAAATACCACAGAAAAAACCGTGGCTGCATCCCCATCTATGACGGTAAAGGCCAAGTGGGGAGCCTAGACTTCCATCCTCATGAGGCTATAATGTGTCACCCCAACACCTGCGCTTGGGTGATGTCAGAAGAAGCCTCGTAGAGAGTCAAAACTTTCACCATGACCCAGTGGTTACAAGGCCACTCCCTTTCGAACACTGTGGCTCCAACTGGGGAGCAGTAACAAGGCAGGGAGGTGTCTGTGGGGATACAGTGGGGAGTTAGAACTCCCACCCCCACCCAGCAGTACTGAGGGAATGGCCCCCTCCCCAAAGTCAGTGGAGCCCAAATGAGGAACCTGAATTTCTACCTCCACCTGTTTTAAATGAGACCATTACCTCCCCTCCCCCCCACCACCATGAGCAGTATCAGAGAAAGCCACCTTAAATTGAAGGATTAAATAACATCTGGCATCTCAAAATATAACACGAAAATATCCAGGTTTTGATGGAAAATCACTGATCATACCAAGAGCCAGTAAAAATCACAAAGTGAGTGAAAAATGACAATTAACAGATTCCTACACTAAGATGACACAGATGTTAAAACTATCTTCAAAGATTTTAAAGTAGCCGTGACAAAAATGCTTCCACAAGCAATTACAAATGCACTTGAAACAAATGGGGAAAAAATAGCAAGTTTCAGTAAAGAAATTGAAGATATGGGAAAAAAACACAAGTTGAAATTTTATAACTGAAAAAATTTAATAGCTGAAGTGAAAAGCTCAGTGGATGAGCTTGACAGAAGAATGAAGGGGACAGAGGAAAGAATAAGTGAACTGGAAGACAGAACAATAGAAATTAACATGAACTATAGAGATAAAATAAACTGGGAGGAAAAATGCCAGAATCTCAGAAGCCCATGGTTCTACTAAAAAATCTAACATTTGTGACGTTGGAGTCCTGGAAGATGAAAGGTAGAGGGTGGAGCTGAAATAATGGCTGAAAACTCCTGAAATTTTGGAAGATATGAATGGATAGTTTCAAGAAACAGTGCAGCCCAAACAAGATAAATACAAAGTAATTCATGCCAAGACATATCATAGTCAAACTTCTGAAAGCAAAGACAAAGAAAAAAAAAAAACTGAAAGCTGTGAGACAGTAATGACATTTTGCCTATAGGGGAAAGCAATTAGAATGACAGAAAATTTCTCATCAGAAACCATGGAGGCCAGAAGAAAGATGTACAACATTTTTCAACTGTTGAAAGAAAAGAATTGCCAACCCAGAATCCCACATCCAGTGAAAATATCCTTCAGGAGTGGAAGGGAAATCAAGACATTATCTGATGAAAGAAAACTAAGAGAATTTATTGTCATCTGACCTACCCTAAAAGAATGGTTAATGGGGGTTCTCTAAAAAGAAAGTACCGTAAGTACTCTCTTAGTATAATGGGTAATGAAATAAGGAAGCTTAGAACATCAGGAATGAAGAAAGCATGGTAAGCAAAAAAAACAGGTAAATACAATAGATTTTCCTTCTCTTGAGTTTTCTAAATTATTTTTGACTATTGAAGCAAAAATTATAACACTTAGTGATGTGGTTCAAAATGGATTAGAGGAAATACTTGGGGCAATTTTATTATAACTGGGAGAGGATAAAGGGATATAAAGAAAGGTAAGGTTACCATACTTCACCCTAACTGATAAAATGATGCCAGTAGACTGTGATAAGCTGTGTATATATAATGTAATACTTAGAGGAAACACTAAAATAGCTATACAAAGAAATACCCCCCCCCAAAAAACTATAGATAAATAAAAATGGAATTCTAAAAAAGATTCAAGTAACCTACAGGAAGACAGGGAAAAGAAAACAGAGAAATGAAAAACATTCAGAACAAACAGAAAACAAAAATAAAAAGATAGACTTAAGCCCTAACATGTTAGTAATTACATTCAATGTAAATGGCCTGAATATACCAATTAAAAAGACAGAGACTGGCAGAGTAGATTAAAAATATTGCCCAACTATATGCTTTCTATAAGAAATTTACTTCAGATACAAAGATCTAAGCAGATTGAAAGTAAAAGGATAGAAAAAGCTGTATTATGCAAATATTAATCAAAGGAAATCAGGAGTGGGTATATTAATATCAGATAAAATAAACTTCAGAGCAAAGAAAATTACTAGGTACAGAGAAAGGCATTATATAATTATAAATGGGTCAATCCACCAAGAAGACATAGCAATTCTAAATATGTATGCACCAAAGAATAGAGCTGTAAAATATGTGAAGTAAAAACTGATAGAACTGAAAGGTGAAGTAGACAAATACACAATTATAGTTAGAGACATCAACACTCTTCTCTCAAAAATTCATAGAACAATTAGATAATCAGTAAGAATATGGAAGTCATTCAGCCAATAGGATCTAATCAACGTTTACAGAATATTCCACCCAACAACAGAACTCACAGTCTTTTCATGTGTCCGTGGAACATACACCAATATAAACTGTATTCTAGGCCATAAAACAAACCTCAACAAAAGAGTTGAAATCATACAGAGTGTGTTGTGTAATCACAATGGAATCCATCTAGAAATTAATAACAGAAATATAACAGAAAAATCTTCAAACATTGGAAACTAAACAACACATTTCTAAATAATCCATGAGTCAAAGAGTTCACAAGAAAAAAAATACATTGAACTGAATGAGAATGGAAATACAATATACTAAAATTTGTATGACATAGCTAAACACATACATTAGAAAATAAAATCTCAAAGTGATAATCTAAACTTCCACCTCAAGAACTTTGAGAAAAAAGAGCAAAATAAACTCACATTGAGAAGGAAGGAAATAATAAAGATAAGAGCAGAAATCAATGAAATTGAAAATAGAAAAATAATAAGAGAAAATTTATGAAACAAAAAAGCTGATTTGATGAGAAGATCAATAAAATTGACAAACCTCTAGCAAGACTGACAAAGGAAGAAATGAGAGAAGACACAGATCACCAATATCAGGAAAGAAAGAGGGGATATCTCTACAGACCCTGCAGACATTTAAACAATAAGCAAAAGCTATGAGTGACTCCACAACTAAATTTGACAACTTAGACAAAATGGGCCAATTCCTCAAAAACAAACAAAAACACACAGCACTACAACTCACTCAATATAAAAATAACTAATTTGAACAGCCCCATAATTATTAAGGAAATCAAATCCATAATTTAGAATCTCCCAAAAAAGAAATCTCCAGGCCCAGATGATTTCACTAGAGGATTTTAGAGAATTTTACCAAATGTTTAAAAAAGAACTAACACAAATTCTACACAATCTCTTCCAGAAAATAGAAGAGAAAACCCTTCCCGATTCATTTTATGAAGCTAATATTACCCTGCTACCAAAACAAGACAAAGGTAGTACAAAAAAAAAAAAAAAAATTACAGACCAATATCCCTCATAAATACAGACATAAAAACCTCTAAAATGTCTATTTAATTGTATTGAACAGAATTTAGCAATATGTAAAAACAATTTTACACCATGGCCAAGTGAGATTGATTCCAGGGATGCAAAGCTAGAATCATGATTTGAAAACCATGAATTCACCATTTAATAGGCTAAAGAAGAGAAATCATATGATTATATCAATCGATGCAGAAAAAGCATTTGACAAAATTCAACATCCATTCATGATAAATATGCCGAGAAAAACAGGAACAGATGGAAACTACCTCAATGTGATAAGGACCAGTAAACCAGTTACTGAGCTGACTATGACTCACGGCAATCTCGTGTGCGTCAGGGTAGAGCTGTGCTCCACAGGGTTCTCAATGGCTGCTTTTTCAGAAGTAGATTGCCAGGCCTTTCTTCCAAGGTGTCTCTGGTTGGACTCGAACCTCCAACCTTCAGCTAGCTGCTGAGCATATTAACCATTTGCACTGCCTGGGGACTCCACTTAATAAAGAAAAAAAGTATCTACAAAATCCAACATATGACATTATACTTAACGAAGAAAGACTGAATGTTTTCCCTCTAAGACTAGGAACAAGGCAAGGATGTTCACTCTCACCACTTTTATACAACATAGCACTTGGAAGTTCCACCCAGTGCAATAAAGCTAGAAAAGAAAATAAAAGCTATACTGAGTGAAAAGGAAGAAATAAAACCGTTTCCTTTGGCAGATGACACAATTATCCATAAAGGAAATTCCAAGGAATCTACAACAAAAAAAAAGTCTAGAACTAAATGAGTCCAGCCCTTATTAGCCTACAAGATGCACATACAAAATGGGTTATATTTCTATATATTAGCAACGTACACATGGACACTAAAATTAAAAATAAAATACTATTTAAAATCACTCAAAACATGTAATACTTAGGTGTAAATCTGACAACGCATGTACAGAACTCATATGCTAAAACTACACAATTCTAGTGAAAGAAATTAAAGATATAAAAAAAAAATGGAGAGGTATACTTTATTCATGAATTGGAAAATTCAATACAGTCAAGATGTCAATTCGCTCCCAGTTTATACACAAGTTCAAAGCAATTCCTATCAAAATTTCAGCAAGATAGGGATATAAACACAGTTATTCTAAAATGTATATTGAAAGGCATAGAATAACTAAAACAATTTTGAAAAAGAAGAATAAAGTGGGAGGAGTTAGTCTACTGGATTTTAAGACTTATTACATCTCTACAGTATCAAGACTCTGTGCTATTGGCAGAGGAATATACACAGAGATCAATGGAATAGAATGGAGAACCCAAAAATAGACCCACACAAATATGCTCTCTTGATTTTTGACAAAAGTGCAAAAGCAATACAATGGAGAAAGGATTGACTTTGCAAAAAATGGTGCTGGAGCAAAAATGAACTGCTACATAAATCTCACACATTGCACAAAAATTAACTCAATGGGTCATGAAATTAAATGTAAAACATAAAACTAAAACTTTTAGAAAAATAGAAGAAAATAGGATCTAGTGCTCAGAAAAGAGTTTATTAGACTTGACAGCAAAAATCATAACCCATAAAAGGAAAAATTGATAAATAGGGCCTTAATAAATTTAACATCCACCTGTCTGTCTGTCATACTGTGGGGGCTTGTGTGTTGCTGTGATGCTGGAAACTATGACACCAGTATTCGGATACTGGTAGGGTCACCCATGGCAGACAGGTTTCAGCTGAGCTTCCAGACTAAGACAAACTGGGAAGAAGCACCCAGCAGTCAGTCTACTTCTGAAAAGAATTAGCCAGTGAACACCTTACAAATAGCAGGGGAACATTGACCAATATAATGCTGGAAAATGAGCCCCCCAGGTTGGAAGGCACTCAAAATATGACTAGGGAAGAGCTGCCTCCTCAAAGCAGAGTGAACCTTAATGACGTGAATGGAGAAAAGCTTTCAGGACCTTCATTTGCTGATGTGGCATGATTCATGAGAAGAAACAGCTGCAAACATCCATTAATTATTGGAATGTGGAATGTATGAAGTATGAATCTAGGAAAATTGGAAACCATCAAAAATGAAATGGAACGCATAAACATCGATATCCTAGGCATTAGTGAGTTGAAATGGATTGGAATTGGCCATTTTGAATTGGACAGTCATATGGTCTACTATGCCAAGAATGACAACTTAAAGAGGAATGGCATTGCATTCATTGTCAAAAAGAACATTTCAAGATCTATCCTGAAGTACAACACTGTTAGTGATGGGAAAATATCCATACACCTACAAGGAAGACCAGTTAATATGACTATTATTCAAATTTACCCACCAACCACTAAGGCCAAAGATGAAGAAATTGAAGATTTTTACCAGCTTCTGTACTCTAAAATTGACCGAACATGCAATCAGGATGCATTGATAATTACTGGTGATTGGCATGTGAAAGTTGGAAACAAAGAAGGATCAGTAGTTGGAAAATATGGCCTTGGTGATAGAAACGATGCCGGAGATCACATGATAGAATTTTGAAAGACCACCGACTTCATTGCAAATGCCTTTTTTCACCAACGTAAATGGAGACTATACACATGGGAACCTTGCCATATAGAATACACAGTAATCAAATTGATGACATCTGTGGAAAGAGACAATGGAAAAACTCAATGTCATCAGTCAGAACAAGGCCAGGGGCTGACAGTGGAACAGACCATCAATTGCTCATATGCAAGTTCAGGTTGAAATTGAAGAAAATTAGAACAAGTCCACAAGAGCGAAAGTATGACCTCAAGTATATCCCACCTAAATTTAGAGACCATCTCAAGAATAGATTTGATGTGTTGAACATTAATGACCAAAGACCAGACGAGCTGTGGAATGACATCAAGGACATCACACATGAAGAAAGCAAGAGGTCATTAAAAAGACAGGAAAGAAGGAAAAGACCAAAATGGATGTCAGAGGAGACTCTGAAACTTGCTCTTGAATGTCAAGCAGCTAAAGCAAATGGAAGAAATGATGAAGTAAAAGAGCTGAACAGAAGATTTCCAAGGGCAGCTCGAGAAGACAAAGTATTATAATGACATGTGTAAAGACCTGGAGATGGAAAACCAAAAGGGAAGAACACGCTCAGCATTTCTCAAGCTGAAAGAACTGAAGAAAAAATTCAAGCCCTGAGTTGCAACAGTGAAGGATTCTATAGAGAAAACATTAAATGACACAGGAAGCATCAAAAGAAGATGGAAGGAATACACAGAGTCATTATACCAAAAAGAATTGGTCGACGTTCAACCATTTCAGGAGGTGGCATATGATCAGGACCCGAGGGTACTGAAGGCAGAAGTCCAAGCTGCACTGATGCACTGGCAAAAAAGAAGGCTCCAGGAATTGACTGAATACCAACTGAGATGTTTCAACAAGTGGATTCAGCACTGGAACTGTTCACTCGTCTATGACAAGAAATTTGGAAGACAGCTATCTGGCCAACTGACTGGAAGAGATCCATATTTATGCCTATTCCCAAGGAAGGTGACCCAACAGAATGCAGAAATTATTGAACAGTATCAACATCACACACAAGCAAAATTTTGCTGAAGATCACGCAAAAGCAGCTGCAGCAGTGTATCGACAGGGAACTGCCAGAAACTCAGGCCGGATTCAGAAGAGGACGTGGAACCAGGGATATCATGGCTGATGTCAGGTGGATCCTGGCTGAAAGCAGAGAATACCAGAAGGATGTTTACCTGCATTTTATTGACTATGCAAAGGCATTCAACTATGTGGATCGTAACAAATTATGGATAACATTGCAAAGAATGGGAATTCCAGAACACTTACTCGTACTCTTGAGAAGCCTGCACATTAATCAAGAGATAGTTGTTCACACAGAACAAGGGGGTGCTGCATGGTTTAAAGTCAGGAAAGCTGTGCATCAAGGTCATATCCTTTCACCATACTTATTCAATATGTATGCTGAGCAAATAATCTGAGAAGCTGGACTCTGAAGAAGAAGAACAGGGCATCAGGATTGGAGGAAGACTCACCAATAACCTGCGTTATGCAGATGACACAACCTTGCTTGTTGGAAGTGAGGACTTGAAGCACTTACGGATGAAGATCAAAGACCACACCCTTCAGTATAGATTATACCTGAACATAAAGAAAACAAAAATCCTCACAAAAGTTGTTAAAGATTTTATTTTTACTTGGGTCCACAATCAACGCCCATGGAAGCAACAGTGAAGAAATCAAAAGACATATTGCATTGGGCAAATATGCTACAAAGGACCTCTTTAAAGTGTTGAAAAGCAAGGATGTCACCTAGAAGACTAAGGTGCACCCAACCCAAGCCATGGCATTTTCAATGGCATCATATGCATGGGAAAGCTGGACAATGAATAAGGAAGGCCAAAGAAGAATTGATGCCTTTGAATTGTGGTGTTGGCAAAGAATATTGAATATTCCACGGACTGCCAAAAGAATGAACAAATCTGTCTTGGAAGAAGTACAACCAGAGTGCTCCTTAGAAGCAAGGATGGCGAGACTGCGTCTTATGTACTTTGGACATGTCGTCAGGAGGGATCAGTCCCCGGAGAAGGACTTCAGGCTTGCTAAAGTACAGGGCCAGTGGGATAGAGGAAGACCTTTAATGAGATGGACTGACACAGTGGCTGCAACAATGGGCTCAAGCACAACGATTGCGAGCACGGTGCAGGACCGGGCAGTGTTTCGAGCCGACTCGACGGCACCTAACAACAACAACAACATCAAATTTAAGAACTTTTGTCCTACACAAGACCCTGTGAAAAGGATGGACAGACAAGCTGCAGAGTGGTAGAGAACAGTTGCAAACCGTATATCCGACAAAGGACTAGTGTCCAGAATACCCTCACAATAAACTCGGAAAACTCAACAGCTAAAAAACCCAAACAATCCAACTAGCAAATGGGCAAAAGACAGGAGGAGATAGCTTACTGAAGAGAATATTGTTGTTGCTGTTGTTGCCATGGAGTCGCTCTGATTCGTGGTAGCCTTATGGATAACAGGAGGAAAGGTTGCCAGGTCCTGCGCCATCTTCATGATCTTTGGTTATACCAAGAGAATATGTTGTTATTGTTGTTAGGTGCTGTCGAGTCAGTTCCGGCTCATAGCGACCCTACATAAAAAGGAACAATACAGTGCCTGGTCCTTCGCCATCCTCGCAATGGTTGACATGTTTGAGCCACTGTGCTCAGCCTGAGGGGCTCATCTCCCCGCACTATACCAGACGATGTTCCACTGCTACCATAAGATTTTCACCGCCCAACTCATTCAGAAATAGACTGACAGGTCCTTCTTCCTAGTCCGTCTTAGTCTGGATGCTCCACTGAAACCCGTCCACCATGGGAGATTCTGCTAGTGTTTGAAATACTGGTGTCATAGCTTCTAGCAACACAGCAACATGCAAGTCACCGCAGGATGGCAGACGCATGGCAAACAGAGACAGTGGACAATGTTCAACATCGTTAGCCAATAGGGAAACACAATAAAACCACAACGAGATATCAGTACACACTTATCACAATGGATAAAAAAACAAATGCTGGTGAGGACGAAGAGAAACAGGATCACTCGTACACTGTTGATGGGAATATAAAATGGTACTGCCACTCTGGAAAACAGTTTGGCCATTTTTTAAAAAACCTAAATATGCAACTACCTGCGACCCAGCAATTGTCCTCCTGGGCATTATCCCCAGAGAAATAAAGACTTTTGTTCATGCAAAACCCTGTACATTAACGTTTCTAGAAGCTTTATTTGTAGTGGTCTCCAGTTGGAAACAGTCCAAATGTCCTTTACAGGTGAATGGCTAAACCAACTGGGATGCAGTCACACCGTGGAATACTGTCGTGGTTGTCCTTTGGTGCTGTTGAGTCAGTTCCGATCAGTGACCCCACGTGACAGGGCAGAACTGCCCCACAGGGTTTTCTAGGCTGTAATCTTCACAGGAGCAGATCATCAGGTCTTTCTCTGGCAGAGCAGCTAAGTGGTTGTGGTGCCCCTGAGTTGATTCTGACTCAGAGCCACCCTATACGACAGAGCATAGGGGTTCTTAGGCCATATAGCGGCCCTCTGGTGGTGTAGTGGTTGAGTGGTTGGTTGGCTGCTAATCGACAGACTGACAGTAAGATTGGCGGTTTGAACCCACCAACCACCCTGAGGGAGAAGGATGGGGCAGTCTGCTGCCATAAAGATTTACAACATTGAAAACCCTATGGCGGCAGTTCTACTCTGTCCTATAGGGTCACAATGAGTTGGAATAGAAAGCAATTTTTTTTTTTAAGAATCTTTATAGGAGCAGATCACTAGGTCTTTTCTCCAGAGGAGCTGCTGGTGAGTTCGAACCGCTGACCTTACAGTTAGCAGCTGAGTGTTTAACCATTGTGCCACCAGGGCTCCTTGGCTCTGGAAATACAGCAGTAAATAAAACAAAGCCTCTGGCCTCACGGAGATGACACTGTCACTGAGGGAACGGGATACCCAGACCAACAAACAGAACGCGTGTCAGCTCACGGTAAGTGCTTTGAAGACAAATACAGTAGGGTAAGGGGGAATGGCAACAGGGGTGTGTGTGGTAGTTCAGGTGTGGTGGTCATTTCTGCTGAGGTAGCCTTTGAACCAAGACCTGAAGGAGGCTGAGGGAGAGGGTGTTTCTGCCTGAGTTAGCCACCCGTGCAAAGGCCTTGAGGCAGGAATGCCCTCTCGGAGAACAGCAAGGAGCCAGTGTGGCTGGAGTGTAGAGAGAAGGGTAGAACATGTGGGGCGCGCAGTCAGCTGGGGTCAGATCACGGACGGCCTTGGAGGCCTGAAGAGGGGTTTGGATTTGATTTCTAGTGTGAAGGGTTTTGAATAGGAGTATATGAGGTGACCTGATCTGCGCTTTTGAAGGAGCCTTCTGGCTGATGTGGGGTGTCATGGATTGAATTGTGTCCTCCCAAAATACGCATTGTAAGCCCTAACCCCTTTACCTGTGGATAAGGAGCCCTGGTGGTATGGTGGTTAAGTGCTTTGCTGCTAACTGAAAGGTTGGTGGTTCAAACCCACCATCCACTCCGCGGGAGAAAGGTGTGGCAGTCTGCTTCCATAAAGATTAAAACCCATTGACTCATAGCCACTCCAGAGGACAGAGTAAATGGCCCCATAACGTTTCCAAGGAGCAGCTGGTGGATTCAAACTGCTGACTTTTTGGTTAGCAACGGAGCTTTCAACCACTGCGCCACCAGGGATCTCCTGTAAAGATTACAGCTTTGGAAACCCTATAGGGCAGTTCTACTTTGTCCTCTAGGGTGGCTATGAGAGCGGATGAGTTAGTCAGCAAAGCATTTTGTTATGTTAATGAAGCAAATCAGTGCAGGGTACCTCTTAAACCAACCACCTTTGAGCAGATTAGGCAGAGAGAAGGAAGCACAGAGGGGAAAGTCGAAGCCACAGGAAGACTGCCAACAACCAAAGGGCGGAAGCTGAAAGAGACAGGGACCTTGCCTCAGATCCAACAGAGAGAGAGCCTTCCCCTAGAGCCGGCTACCCTGAATTCTACTTCTAGCCTCCTGTGCTGTGAGAAAACAAATTTCTGTCTGGTAAAGCCACCGTTTGTGACATTTCTGTTGTAGCAGCCCTAGATAACAAAGACAGAGTTTATGTAAGATTAGCGGAGTTTTTCCCTAAATGTTTAGTAGAATTCACTAATTAATCTTTGAATCTAACCCTCGGTCCCAACCCCGCTACATTGGTACTTAGTACACGAGGAATGAATGGATTGTGCTTCTAGACCAAGAGGTGAAAATTCCAATGGCTTCCCGGCTGGGCCAGTAATATAAATATGTGAAACACTTGAATCCAAACAATAGAGAGTGGTGGGCTATGTGGCTAGAGAGCAAAGTCAATCAAACTCAAACTTCTATGAAGCTTACTTCTGGATCTTATCTGCAGAACTTCAGTTTGCAAATTCCATACAAAATCCTGTAAATGACTTATTTATTGAAAAGAGCTATTTTCAACAACATAAACGGTGACTATACACGTGGACCTCGCCAGATGGAATACACAGGAATCAAATCGACTGCATTTGTGGAATGAGACGATGGAGAAGCTCAATATTGTCAGTCAGAATAACTCCAGGGACAGACTGTGGAACAGACCAACAATTGCTCACATACAAATTCAAGTTGAAGCTGAAGAAAATTAAAATGAGTTCAGGAGAGCCAAAAAACAACCTTGAGTATATTCCACCTGAATTTAGAGACCATCTCAGGAATAGATTTGATGCATTGAACATTAATGACTTAGGACCAGACGAGTTGTGGGATGACACCAAGGACATCATACATGAAGAAAACAAAGGTCATTGAAATGACAGGAAAGAAAGAAAATATCAAAATGGATGTCAGAAGAGACTCTGAAACTTGTTCTTGAACAATACAGCAGCTAAAGCCAATGGAAGAAATGTAGAAGAGTTGAACAGAAAAATCTAAAGGGCGACTAGAGAAGACAAAGTAAAGAATTGTAATGAAGTTAGAAAACCAAAAGGGAGGAGGAACATGCTCACGTTCCTCAAGCTGAAAGAACTGAAGAAAAAATTCAAGCCTCAAATTGCAATAGTGACGGATTCTATGGGGAAAATATTGAATGATGCAGGAAGCATCAAAGGAAGATGGAAGGAACACACGAGTCAGCGTATCAAAAAGAACTGGTCCATGTTCAACCATTTCAGGAGGTAGCATATGATCAGGAACCCATGGTACTGAGGGAAGAAGTCCAAGCTGCACAGAAGGAAACGGTGAAAAACATGGCTCCAGGAATTGACAGAATACCAATTGAGTTGTTTCAACAAACGGATGCAGGGCTGGAAGTGCTCACTCGTCTATGCCAAGAAATATGGAAGACAGCTACCTTGCCAATTGACTGGAAGAGATTCATATTTGCGCCTATTCCCAAGAAAGGTGAACCACTGAATGCAGAAATTACCAAACAATATCCTTAATATCACAAGCAAGGAAAATTTTGCTGAAGATCGTTCAAAAGTGGCTGCGCAGTGCATCAACAGGGAACTGCTAGAAATCCAATTCGGATTCAGAAGAGAACGTTGAATGAGGGATATCATTGCTGATGTCCAGTGGATCCTGGCTGAAAACCAGAAAGATATTTACACGAGTTTTATTGACTATGCAAAGGCATTTGACTGTGTGGATCATAATAAATTATGGATAACGTTGCAAAGAATGGGAATTCCAGAACGCTTAATTGTGCTCATGAGGAACCCGTACATAGATCAGGAGGCAGTCATTCCAAAAGAAAAAGCAGATGCTGCGTGGTTTAAAATTAGGAAAAGTGCGTGTCAGGGTTGTATCCTTTCGCCATATCTATTCAATATGCTGAGCAAATAATCCAAGATGCTGGACTAGATGCAGAGGAGCATTGTATTAAGTTTGGAGGAAGACTCATTAACAACCTGTGTTATGCAGATGACACAACCTTGCTTCTTGAAAGTGGAGAGGACTTGAAGCACTTATTGATGAAGATCAAAGATTACAGCCTTCATTATGGATTGCACCTCAACATAAAGAAAACAAAAATCCTCACAAGTGGACCAAGAAGCAACAATGATAAATGGAGAAAGGACTGAAGTTGCCAAGGACTTCCTTTTATTTGAATCCACAACCAAAGCTGCGATTCATAAGGTTTTCACTGGCTAAGCTTTTCAGAAGTAGACTGCTGGGTCCTTCTTCCTAGTCTGTCTTAGTCTGGAAGCTCAGCTGAAACCTGTCCTCCATGGGTGACCCTGCTGGTATCTGAATACTGGTGGCGTAGCTTCCAGCATCACAGCAACACGCAAGACCCCATAGAACAACAAACTGACAGACACGTGGGCATCAGGATTGGAGGAGGACTCATTAACAACCTGCGTTATGCAGATGACACAACCTTGCTTGCTGAAAGTGAAGAGGACTTGAACCACTTACTAATGAAGATCAAAGACCACAGCCTTCAGTATGGATTGCACCTCAACATAAAGAAAACAAAAATCCTCACAACTGGACCAATGAGGAACATCATGATAAACGGAGAAGAGATTGAAGTTGTCAAGGATTTCATTTTACTTGGATCCACAACCAACAGCCATGGAAGCAGCAGTTAAGAAATCAAAAGACGCATTTTGCACTGGGCAAATCTGCTGCAAAGAATCTCTTTAAAGTGTTGAAGAGCAAAGATGTCACCCTGAAGACTAAAGTGCTCCTGACCCAGGCCATGGTATTCTCAATCGCATCATACGCATGTGAAAGCTGGACAATGAATATGGAAGACCGAAGAAGGGTTGACGCCTTTGAATTGTGGTGTTGGTGAAGAATATTGAGTATACCGTGGACTGCCAAAAGAACGAACAAATCTGTCTTGGAGGAAGTGCGGCCGGAATGCTCCTTAGCAGCAAGGAGGGCAAGACTGCGTCTTACATACTTTGGACATGTTGTCAGGAGGGATCAGTCCCTGGAGAAGGACATCATCCTTGGCACAGTACAGGGTCAGCGGAAAAGAGGAAGGCCCTCAACGAGGTGGATTGGCACAGTGACTGCAACAATGAGCTCAAGCGTAACAACGATTGTAAGGATGGTGCGGGACTGGGCAGTGTTTCGTTCTGTTGTGCGTAGGGTTACTATGAGTCAGAACCGACTCGAGGGCACCTAACAACAACAACAACAAGCAAAGCTCATGGAAGCAGTAGTTAAGAAGTCAAACAAATAAGACTATGTGGGCAGCTCCTGTCTGCAGAGGAGATGAGAGGGCCGAAGGGGGTCAGGAGCTGGCAGAATGGACACAAAAATAGAGAGTGGAGGGAAGGAGTGTGCTGTCTCCTTAGAGGGAGAGCAACTAGGAGCATACAGCAAGGTGTATATAAGTTTTTGTATGAAAAACTGACTTGGTTCATAAACTTTCACTTAAAGCACAACAAAAACTAAAAAAAAAAAAAATCAAACGATGCATTGCATTGGGCAAACCCGCTGCAAAAGACCTCTTTAAAGTGTTGAAAAGCAAAGACGTCACTTTGAGGACTAAGGTGTGCCATGGTATTTTCAATCGCCCCATATGCATGAGAAAGCTGGACAATGAGTAAGGAAGACTGGCAAAGAATCACTGCCTTTGAATTATGGTGCTGGAGTAGAACACTGACTACACCGTGGACTGCCAGAAGGACGGACAAATCTGTCTTGGAAGAAGTGCGGCCGGAATGCTCCTTAGAAGCGAGGATGGCGAGACTTTGCCTCATGTACTTTGGACATGTTATCAGGAGGGACGAGTCCCTGGAGAAGGACATCACGCTTGGTAAAGTAGAGGGTCAGCGGAAAAGAGGAAGCCCCTCAGTGAGCTGGAGGGACACAGTGGCTGCGACGATGGGCTCACGCACAGCAAAGACTGTGAGGATGGCGCAGGACCGGGCAGGGTTTAGTTCGCTATGAGTCAGAATTGACTGGACGGCGTCTAACAACTATAACATAAACAATCCTGGTTCCATAATTGTTAAGACAGAGAGAAGCTGAAAGAGGATACTTTATGAACCTACCATTTTTTAAAAAATTAAACCCGCATCTACGTGCCTGTTCGTCGCTTCCCTTTTGTTAACTCGCCGTCCTTCCCTGTCCCGGTTTTCTTCTCCCTTGTCCTTGCTGTCTTGGGATTGCACGCTCCCAGGAAAGCACTATCGTTGTTGTTAGGTGCCGTAGAGTCTATTTTGACTCACAGTGACCCCATATGACAGAGTACAACTGCCCCATAGGATTTTCTTGGCTGTAATCTTTACGGGAGCAGATCACCAAGTCTTTCTCCCACGGAGCCAGCCACTGATGGGTCCCAACTGCAGATCCATTGGTCAGCAGACTCAGTGCTTAACCGTGTCCCACCAGGGTTCCTAAGAAAGCATTAGCACATTTTTTTTTTAATATGTTTCGGCACTGTGCAGCCTTTGCCCAGCCGAGTGGTAGACACTTATCTGAAGGTGTGGGCAGGAGGGAAATGCCTGGTGCAGTTCTTGCCTGCCCACTCCCAGTTGGGCTTCTTGATGGCAGCCACAACGGGTGGACAGCATTTCCTGGCAGACAGGGCAGGAGTTTGCTTTAGCTGAATTTCCGTCTCTGGGTTGTCTTGATGCCTTTGCTCATATAGACCAGTGTTTATGGAGACTCGTTGAAAAGAGGCCTATGAAGGCAGATAGGCCTTGCACTCGGTCCTCCTGGACTACACAGCCAGTCTCCCATCTCTCTCTTCTTGGGTTCACTTATGGAAAGAGTCAATCTGGAACCCTCTCCAGCATGTCTGTCTTGGGCTGGCCCTGTGCTGGATGGCACCATAGATGAGACACAGTCCTGCCCTAGAAGACTCATGACTTCGTAATGTGAACTTAATGGCTTGGAATCATCTGAGAAAAAAATGAAGTATGCTCACACTGTTTCTAAAGGCAAGGGCATGTACTCCAGCTACGTTTTGGAAATCTATCCATCCAAAGTTGTCAAAATAGAGAACGAAGTCTTGTCTCTTGAAAGGATAGCTTCCAATGTGGGGGAAATCACTCAAGCACAACTGGCCCTTTTCCAAACATACTTGATCAATGAGTCATTACTCTGGATGTCGTTAAAACGTAGTCCAAATGTTTTCCTATTGCTGTAGCTTAGAGGGCCATACAGGCAGGACAGCCTCTCGTTTCAAGTTTTGGTGGTGACTTCAGCTTTTAAAAACAGTGTTTTTGGATCAGTTCTCAAGTCTTAGGAATTTTGTGTAGCTATTAACAAATTCTTCCTTGTCTCTTGCAAGTAGATTTCATATCTTTATGATCTGTTTCATTTTCCATTAAGGTTTAAAAAATGCATCTTGAATTTTCCCTGGCCTCAGAATGAAGTCATAAGACCTCAGAACCACTAAGCAGATGCTTCTTTCCAGAGCATGAGTGTGTGGGGAAGTTTTATTAAAGTGATTTTCATGGGCAAAAAAATGTTAGGTATGAATAAAACCAGCGTCAAAAGTACACGCTTTCTCTGGGGAGTGTTTCAGATTTGATTTCAGTGTTCGGTCTTGTATAGATAATGCTAGTTTTTAATAATACACTTTTCCCCCCTTTTAGCTTGGGTGTTGTTTTTTTTTTTTTTTTTTTTTTTGGCCTAAATTCCCGCTGTGACTCTAACTTGCCAACATTGAAGCCTGAAAAACTGGCATTTGAGGTTAGGCATAAAATGATGAGATTACATACCTCCAAAGTTTTTCATGCATTTTGAATCTTCTCAGTTCCAATGTTCTTTTCTGCCAATAACGAACATGTGCTAGGAAGCAGTACAGGTTGTTAAAAGTGCTTGCCAGACGTACTTCTAAAGCTAACCTCATTAGGGGGAAAAAATGGCATTCCAGCACCTTGGCCCAAAAGCAATTTACTCAATGGTTCGCTCTCAACTGTTTCTCATTAAATACCTTCCCCAAGGGCCAGCCTGGGACTTGTTCATTCCTCAATTTTCAGCCCCTAGCTCAGTGTCTGGCAGTGTTAAGTGCTTGGTAGATATCAGCTAAATGAATTATTTGAAAATGTTTGACCCTAAGAGATGGGTTTAATGAATGGGTCCCTAGAAGTATGATCCATGCCTCAGGACAAAGGACGCTGTATTACCTTTCAGACTCCAAAATGGACTTTTGAAATCTCAGCAGCGACACTTGCCTTGAAACCTTAGAAGCTGCTCGGCCTGGAGGGAGAGATTTCTGAGAGGGGTAGAAGAGAGCTTTGGTGCTGCAGAGTTCCTGTGCCCCATTCCCCATCCCTCCCTTCTCTCAGGATTTGTCAGGGATGATGGATGCCCAAGACAAGTTCTGGGAAATCCTGAAAAAGAGGACACTTATGGTCTTGGAGGACCCCAAGCCCAACAGTTGGGCCTGTCCCACAATGGTGTGGGGGTTGTAGAGTGGAGGTCACCACAGAGAAGACTTGTAGGGGGTGTCCTAGGAAACCCTGGTGGTGTAGTGGCTAAGTGCTATGGCTGCTGTCTGAGTCATCTAGTGCTGCTATAACAGAAATACCACACGTGGATGGCTTTAGCAAAGAGAAATTTATTCTCTCACAGTCTAGTAGGTTACAAGTGCAAATCCAGGGTGTCAGCTCCAGGGGAAAGCTTTCTCTCTCTGTCAGCCCTGGAGGAAGGTCTTTGTCCTCAATCTTCCCCTGGTCGAAGAGCTTCTCAGGAGCAGGAACTCCGAGTCCAAAGGACACGTTCTGCTCCTGGTGCTGCTTTCTTGGTGGTATGAGGTCCCCAACTCTCTGCTTGCTTCCTTTTCCTTTTTCTCTCTTAAGAGATAAAAGCTGGTAGAAGCCACACCCCAGGGAAACTCCGTTTACCTTGGATCAGGGAGGTGACCTGAGTAAGGAGGCTGTTACAATACCACCCTAACATAAAATTACAATCACAAAATGGAGGACAACCACACATTACTGGGAATCATGGCCTAACCAAGTTAATACACACATTTTTGGGGGGACAAAATTCAACCCATGACAGCTGTTAACTAAAAGGCTGGCAGTTCAAATCCACCAGGTGCTCCTTGGAAACTCTATGGGGCAGTTCTACTCTGTCCTGTAGGGTTGCTGTGAGTCGGAATTGACTCAACAGCAATGGGGTTGGTTTTTTTGTTTTAGTCATCTAGCGCTGCTGTAATGGAAATACCATAAGTGAATGGCTTCAACAAACAGAAGTTTATTCTGTCACAGTCTAGTAGGCTACCCACCCAGTGCCGTCAAGTCGATGCCGGCTCACAGCGACCCTATAGGACAGAGTAGAACTGCCCCATAGTTTCCAAGGAGCGCCTGGAGGATTCGAACTGCCGACCCTTTGGTTAGCAGCTGTAGCACTTAACCACTATGCCACCAGGGTTTCCGTCTAATAGGTTAGAAGTCCAAATTCAGGGTGTCAGCTCCAGTGGAAGGCTTTCTGTGTTGGCTCTGGAGGAAGGTCCTTCTCATCAATCTTCCCCTGGACTAGGAGCTTCTCTGTGAAGGAACCCCAGGTCCAAAGGACGTGCTCTGTTCCTGGTGCTGCTTCCCTGGTAGTATGAGGTCTCCCTGTCTCTCTGCTCACTTCTCTCTTTTACGTCTCAAAAGAGGTTGTTTTAATACGCAATCTAATCTTGTAGATCTCATCAACATTTAACTGCCACTAATCCATCTCATTAACATCATAGTGATAGGATTTACAACATATAGGGGAATCACATCAGATGACAAAATGATGGACAACCATACAATACTGGCATCATGGACTAGACAAATTGAGGCGTATTTTTGGTGGACACAATTCAATCCATGACAGGGGGCTTCTGACTGGAACTTCTTCTCTCCTCCAAGGTAATTCTTACCTGTTCTTTGGGATTCCCCTCAGGGAAGACTCCCCTGACTCCTGGTCTGGGTTACATGCCTCCTCTCCTCTGGGTTTCCTTGGCCCCCTGTGCGTCCACCTATCATAAGCCCATCCCTTGGCGTTGCCATCCTCTGCTCCCTTCCTAGCCTGTGGGCTCCGTGGGGAGGGGACCACGTCTGGGGCCGCTTTGCATCTCTGGGACTCAGTCCAGGGTGTTCTTGTGCTCCCTGTTATCCACCCCAATTTATCAGCGTTCTTTTGAAGATAATGTATCTCTTACCCCCTCTGGCTGCTTTTAAGATTTTTTCTTGTGCTTGTTTTCCAGCAGTTTGGCTATGTGTTCCTTAGATGTGGTTTTCTTTGTTGTTTATCCTGTTTGGGTTAGTTGAGCTTCTTGAATCTGTGTGTCGGTATCTTCTATCGTTTCAGGAAAATTCTTGACCATAATCTTTTTGAGTATCGTTTCTGCCTCTTCTCTCTTTCCTCTCTTTCTGGGGCTATAATTAAAAGTATGTCAGATCTTTTGACTATGTCCTATCAGTCTCTTTATTCTCCATTTTTTTTTTTTTTTCCCTCCTCTTCTCTTCCTATGCTTCTGTTTGGGTATTTTCTATCGACTTGCCTTTGAGTTTACATTTCCTGTGTTAAGCTATGTCTAAACCGCTGGGAAACCCTTCCACTGAGTTCTTAATTTTTTAGTTTTAGAATGTTAACTTGGTTCTTTTTCTTTAACATTTCCAATTCCCTGTTGAAAATCCCCTACCTTTTATTATTTTGTCTACACTTTCCTCTATTTTCTTTGACATATTAATCATTATTACTTTAAAGTCCTTGACAGCTAACTTCAATATCTGGGTCAACTGTGGGCTTGCATCTTTTGCCTCTTTTTGCTTCTTTATTTCCTTGACTCTTCTCATGTCTAAGTAATTTTAATTGAATGCTGGGCATCGTGTATAAAAAGTGAAGAGGTTCCAGGGGCCTTTATTCTTCTCCAGGGATGGTTCCTCTTTTTCTCCTAAAAAGTTTTCATGCCTTAGCAAAAAAAAAAAGGGGACAAATAGCGTGAAGGCTTCTCACCTCAGTCCCATCAGGAGTTGAGCAGGGCAGGAACTAGGTTGCGGTTTTAGTCATATTCCACCCATCTCTACTGTGTCCCTGTTCCTGGGTCACAGCTTCCTAAATTTTTGATTGAAAGCCTGGTGGAACTCTGTCTCCTCAGCCCTGAAAGGATACAGGAGAATAAGCTCTGCCTTCAGAGGTTGCAGCTCGTATCTCCCACCTCCTGCCCAAGTAGCTTTACAATCTGGCAGATGTCTTCAGTGGGGAGACCGGCAGCACGTTTGAAGCAGGTCCCCTCCCAGGCTGGTTTTTGTTTCCTAAGTACCACTCTGTCTCTTAGAAGATCTCAGCTTAGCTTCCCAGCTCTCTGGATGCCACCAGAACTCAGCAAATGTTTGTTGTTGTTGTTGTGTGCCGTCAAGTCCATTTTCAACTCATAGGGACCCCATGTGACAGAGCAGAACTGCCCCAGAGGATTTTCTAGGCTCGGAAGCAGATTGCCAAGTCTTTCTTCCTTGGACCTGCTGGTTGGGTTCAAACCACTGACTTTTTGGTTAGGAGTTGAGCGTGTCACATTTGTGCCACCAGGGCTCCTTTCCACAAATGTACTACGGGGAAAATAACCTGTGCACCTGAATCCCCTCAAGTTGCCTTGCCATGCTCTCCCATGTGACCACTCAAAGATTCTCTGGTTTTGAAAACATCCCCTGACATCTTCTTTGAACCAAACGGTAGTTTTGCTTAATTATTAAAGAATATCGGCCTTGAGCACTGGGCTTTTTTCAAGATCTGTTTATATGGGATTAAGCTGACAAGAGCAACTCAAAAGGTTAGATGGGAGTCTTAGAAGGCAGTGAGATTATGTTAGTGGGGGAAGAACGATTCGGAAAACGAAGTTGAGAATGGTTGCACAACTTGAAGGATGTCATCAATGTTACTGAATTGTGCATTTAGAAACTGTTGAATTGTTGTATGTTCTCCTGTGTATATTTCCAACAACAACAAAAAGAAAATAATTTTTTAAAAGCATGGTTACAATGAAAAGAATTTTTTTTTCCTGGTTTCTCTTCCCCCAGAAGAGTCTCTCTGCCAGGAGAAGCCCAGTCGTCAGCCCTCAGGTAGGAAGTATGCCTGGAGATTGTCAGCTTGCCTCCAAAAGGGTCCTCTGTCTCTAGAACTTAGTCTCTTCTGAGCCTTTTGTCTTCCACAGCTCTTTAACGGTACCCGTTGCCCTCCAGTTGACTCTGACTCATGGAGACCCCATGTGTGTCAGAGTAGAGCTGTGCTCTACAGGGTTTTCAATGGTTGATTTTTCAGTAGATCGCCAGGCCTCTGGGTGGACTTGAACCTCCAACGTTTCAGTTAGCAACCGACATATTCACCGTTTACACCACCCAAGGACATTTTATCTGCCACATTGTTGTTGTTCGTTGCTGTTGGGTTGATTCTGACTCATGGCGACCCCACACGTGCAGAGTAGAACTGCTCCAGAGGGTTTTCAGTGGCTGATTTTACAGAAACAGATCACCAGGCCTTTCTTTTGAGGACATCTGGGTGGACTCGAACCTAGGAAAACATTAGGCATTTCCACCACCCAGGGACTCCCCACAGCTCTTTGATGCCTTTAAGAGTATGTTTTTTATAATTTATCCTTTATTTCCTAATTACTGAAGTGGGAATGTTGGCCTGCAGTGACCTAGTACTCCAATTTAAAAAGTAGAAAAATCATGTCTGCCACAGAGAATATCCACATGTCTTCTCTAAAAAATATTCATGCTTAAATGAGAAAAGCTAATTACAAAATTGTATCTGTATCATGATTAAACAACAACAACAAACCCTTCGCCATCCAGTTAGTTCCAACTCATAGTGACCCTATAGAGCAGAGTACAATTGCCCCATAGGCTTTCCAAGGCTGCAACCTTTAAGGAAGCAGATCACCAGGTCTTTTTCTGCGGAGCCACTGGTGGGTTAGAACTGCTGACCTTTCCTTTGGCAAAGGATGTAAGTGATATAAATGATATCCTCATTAAAAAAACAAACAAAAACCCGTTGCAATCGAGTCAATTTAAACTCATAGCGACCCTATAGGACAGAGTAGAACTGCCCCATAGGGTTTCCAAGGAGCAGCTGGTAGATTTGAGCTGCCAGCCTTCTGGTTAGCAGCTGAGCTTGTAACCACTGTGCCACCAGGGCTCCGTATCCTGATTACAATAGTAGAAACCCCCTGTGCGGGTGAACAGGAACCAGGAAGGAACAGGAAAATCGAGCCTGACGGGCTGGGGTGCTGTGACTGATGGCCAGATTTTCTCTGTGCTTTCGATTTCCTTCAATATGATTAAAATGTGGTTTGCAGAGTTTTCAAAAATATCATTTTGGAAATCCAGGCTTGGCTCTGTGGCGCCGCCTAAGATAGGTTTCCAAGATAGTGTCCCAGCTCTCACAACTGGCCCACTGTCCCTCCACTCTCCCCATCTCAGTCTCCCAATGTGATCCTTACTCTCTTGGAGAATCCCCACACCTCATCTGGGCCCAACTCTTAGGGAGTGGGGAGAACTAACCACGCTGATCCACTGGGGTCTTGTGTCCATTCTCTGATGACTTTGTGGATCGAGGGCTGGACTTGGAACCAGGAGAGCTGGGTGAGATCCAGGCCCCTGTCCTACTGGCTGTGTGACGTCTGGTAAGCCATTTGGTCTTTCTGAACCTCAGTTTCTCCATCTGTAAAGTGGGCATGATACTTCTATCTGACCAGGTTGCTTGAGGAGTCAGGGCCATGCCATTTCAGCCATGGACCCCAGAGGCCTGCAGCCTTCCCTTGCACATGGACATAAGTGCATCGTGGCTGTAGAGGCCCAGCGCCACTTGTGGAGGGCCACATGCTTGACCCGGGGGCCTGGAATGATCTGGAATGTCCAGCCCTTCCGTTCACTCCCATTCTGCACAGAATACTAACTGTGGTCAACACAGGACAAATGTGCACTTTCTCAGGGCCAGCACTGAGCCGGGGTCCCCGAGACAAACAAGGTGCAGCCCCAGCCTGGGTGAGACAGATGGACAAGTAGGCCAGGCCGGTACAGGCTGGTGGATGCTGAGAGACAGGGAGGGTGTAATATAATACTTCACAGATGCTGTCTTGACCCATTCTGGGGTCCTTCTTGAACAGCTGATGGAGTCCGTTCTCCAACCATTCCTCTCCTTGGGCTCTCACACTCCTGGGCCACTGTGAACCCATCCCAATTCCCTAAGGGCTAGGTACCCAACACTAGGGATAGCCCCTGTGCCCCAGAGCCTGTGGAATTATTCAAAATTCCCAAAAGCCACCAAAACCTAGCTAATAGCACTCTGCCTGCATACATAAGCTGTCTACTACAATTCCAGACGGCCACCCGTCTGTCAGCATGTCACACTGAGGTGGATTGAGTGTTGCTAGGATGCTGGGAGCCATGCCACTGGTATTTCAAATACCATCAGGGTTACCTATGGTGGACAGGTTTCAGCGGAGTTTCTAGTCTAAGAGAGACTAGGAAGAAAGGCCTGGCGATCTACGTCTGAAAAGCAACCAGTGAAAACCCCATGGATCACAACAGAATATTGTTTGATATAGTGCTAAAGGGTGAGCCGCCTAGGTTGGAAGGCACTCAAAACACACAGTGCCTCCCACAACGGACTCAAGCAGACCAACGATGGTGAAGATAGGGCAGGACCCGGCCACATTTCCTTCGGTTGTACACAGGGCCATCCTGAGTTGGAGCCCACTCAACAACTAACAACAGAAATTCCAACGTGTTGTTGGCTTGTCCGTGGGTGCAACCCCCTGAGTGGCCCTGGGTTGTTGTGGCCTGCTGTGAACAGAGACTGTGAGTGTAATGAGTCTGTGTTTCCATCCGTCCTCTCTTGATTCACGTTCAACCTCACTGTTCTTCCGACTTTACATTACCTCACATTAAAACAACAGAGACTGGAGTCCAGGGAAGGCTGGTGGAGAGCAAGCCTGCATCCTGACCTCCCTACCCACCGCAGACCACCCAACCCGTCCTGTGTCCGCAGGCTGGTGCCCATCACAGCATCATAGTGGCAAACCCAACATCCTGGGGGGTTTGAGGTTCGTGGAGGTCTGAAATGCAAGAACGCATGAAAAGTGGGCGTAAATGGAAGCGGCCTTGCAAATTGTGAAAGCTGAGACAGCGGGCTTTTTCCCATCCCACAGTAAGCTCTGCGCATATGATGTTCAGATTGAAACTGAAAAGTAAGGTGAGGTGGATCGCCGCCACTGCAGCGAGACCCCTGTGTCTGATGGTGGCCCTCCGACCTCAAAGTTGCTGTTTGTGACTGGGGCGGAGGGCAGGGGCTGCAGAGGTGCCCCACCCCTGAAACTACACTGCAGCCTGAACAAGCCAGGGACATGTGGGGCACCTTTGGGAGGGTGACAATGAATTTGCCAGGGAGGGGGTAGGGCCAGCCAGGAGAGGGACAGCAGCCACAGACAAAGGGAGAAGAATGAGGAAGGACGTACTGTGCCTCAAATGGAAAGTCCATACCCCCGAGGTTTGGCCCCACGGAGGCAGGCTCATCGTCTGTTTGGTTCACTTCTGCACCTAGAACAGTGCCTGGCACACAGCTGTTGTCTGTTAACTGCCACAGAGTGGGCCCCCAGCTCATGGTGACCCCAGGCACAACACAATCAGGCCATTGTGCTCCATAGGGTTTTCATTAGCTGATTTTCAGAAACAGATCACCAGCCCTTTCCTCCTAGTCCCTCTTAGTTTGGAGGCTCCGCTGAAGACTTTTTGGCGTCACGGCAACAGGGAAACATCCTTTGGCAGATGGGTGGAGGCTGCACATGAGGTACGTCCGCTGGGCTTAAACCCGTCTCCTGCACAGAAGGCAAGAATCCTCTCACTGAGCCACCACTATCCTCTGGCACATGGTATGTGCTCAGGGAAATATTTGTGGAGGGGCTGAGTGAATTAATGAATGAGCCACTCACTACGTATGCAGAGAGAAGGGGCTGAAGTTGAAGCTCAAGAAAACAGACAGGACAGAGTGTCCCAGGGGCCCAAACACAACCCAAGGCACCGGACTTGATCTCGTAGACAGCAGGGACTCGGCAGAGACATGCTGAGATCCCTTTGCTATTGCCCCACTGTCCCAGGTGGGAGAGGAGGGCATAGGACTGGCCGGACCAACTAAGTGTAATGCCACACCCTGGGCAATGCCAAGGCCATAGCCATGAACATCACAGCCCTCCAGGATGGCCCAGGGGTTGGTGCCCAGTGCCTTGTGTAAAGCCTGTGGTGCCTGCAAGCCTGGACGTGGCTATGCCCACTGATGACCACAAGGCAGGAGGAGTGGAGGACAAGCTGGAGCAAAGCCAAGCAGCAGAGGAAGGCCAGGAGCAGGCCGGGCAGGAGAAACAGGCCCAGCAGACAGGTTTGTGAGAGCAAGGGGAGGGAGGCCACTACGGGGCCCTGGGCGGAGTGGGCACCTGACACATGCAGAGAGACCCACTGAGTGTTCCCGAGGAGCCACTGAACCCCTAGATCCTCCCTCTGTAAAATAGCACAGATCCCAAACTCATGGGTTATGTGAGAACCAGACAAGTTAATGAGGTATCAACACCTGGCAGGGTGCCCAGCCCCCAGTCAGGGCTCCACAGAGACACAGGGGGACACATCTCAGCAAGGATGGAAACGCCAGGACCCCTGGAGACGCCAGGCCTCTCTCCAAGCCTTCGCTATTCTCCTGCCTCCAGGGCCTCTGCCTTTCATCTTGGCCTTCCAGGCTACATAGGCATGCCTTCCCAGCTCACGGTTCAGAGTCTTCATGGAATCTTCCAGGATGGGTCCTCCCACCACATCCCCCTCCTCCTTCTCATCCTCTCCTTCCTTCTTCTCTTTCTCCTCTTTTCCCTCCCCCTCCTCTCTTTCCCCTCCTCCTCTTCCTGAACTTACCCTTAGCACACAGGCCCCATGCACCAAGCACTGGGCTAAACGCTGCCCACCACCTATCCAGCTGAATCCAGCACCCCTACGGGATAGCTATTGTTACCCTTTTTCACAAAGCAGCAACTGAAGCTCAGAGTGGGTGAGTGACTTGTCCGAGGTCATCCAGCTAGTAAGAGGTAGAGGCAGCATTCACACTCAGGCCTGTGAGGGTGAAGCCATGCTCTGAGAAGCCAGGAGATATCGCCAGGCATGAGCAGGTAGACACGATCCGCTCTGTGTCCCTTGGGCTCCGTTCAAACAAGGGGAGTCCTCGTGGCTTCCCTGTGTGACGCACTTGTTCCCATCTAGGAGACCAGGAGCGGGTTTCGTGGGCACGAGGAGTGTGATCCACTGGCCCGTGTGGCCACCAGGCTCTCCTCCCTCAGTCCCCAGGCCTTGCACATGCTTGTCCCTCCCTTCTTTCTGTGTGCACCTGGCAACTTCTCTTTGTCTTTCTCTGGGAGGCCTTCCTGCTCCCCGCAGCCCCCTTCTCCAGGCTCCTGTGCTTTCCCCTGGTCCTAAATGCCTACAGGTAGCTGGCCTGATGCCACCAAGCCTCCAGGGCCCAGCACAGGGCCTGGAATGGGTTTGGGCTCTGTGTTTGCTGAATAAATGAATGAACAAATAAATGAATCCACTCCAATGTGGATCAATTCTGAAGCACTGGAGAAAACGGGGGAGCTGGAGTTGGAGGGACTCCACTGAGTTTTGGTTTTGCAACTTAGTAACTATGCAGTCTCAGGCATGTCCCTCCACCAGTTTGGGTCTCAGTTTTTTCATCCATAGAATGCAAACTATTTGAGGCAAGGAGAGATGAAAGTACTTCATCAGCTCTGAGTTGCCACGTGGTTACAAGGCAGGATGATGGTATTGCCCAAGCTAAGGGTTCAGGGAAAGCGTGTTGGGTGTGCTGCTTGCTAAAAAAGGCTGTTGTAAGTTGTGGTGAGTCGACCCCAACTCATGGTGACCTCATGTACAAGGGAACAAAATGTCGCCAGCTCCTGTGCCGTCATCATGATCACTGGCGTGTTCGAGACCATTTTTGCAGCTATTGTCTGGTGTCTTCCAACCTAGGGGACTCATCTTCCGGCACTATATAGGACAACGTTCTGTTGTGATCCATAAGGTTTTCATTGGCTGATTTTCAGACATCAATAGCCAGGCCTTTCTTCCTAGTCTTAGTCTGGAAGCTCCATTAAAACCTGGCCACCGTGGGTGACCCTGCTGGTATTTGAAATACCAGTGGCATGGCTTCCAGCATCACAGCAACATGCAAGCCACCACCGTACCACAAACTGACAGCTGGTATCGAAGCAAAAGTACTTCTTAACACTCACAAGCAATCAGCTATCATAGATTCCCCTAACACATGAGTCTGCAAAAAAGATGGCGGAGTTACTCTTGAAAAACACTACCGACAAAGACTCAGCACCAGCCATTTGGTGCAGTGAGTTTGCTTCGGCTGCGCAGGCCCTGGTGGCTCCCCCATACTCGCAGCTGGGACCTATGAGGAGATGTCAGGCCATTAATTAGAACCCTTTGTCCTTCCAGCTCACAGCAGGTGGAGGGCCAACTCAGAAAGAGATGTTCATTAGGGCAATATGTGTCCTTTAACCCGTCCATCTGACTTCTGGGAATCCGCCCTGAAGAAATAACCCCAAATATGGAAAGGCTTATGAACAATAAATGGCCTTTGCAGCCTTCCTTTTAGCGGCAAGAAAACTGGAATCCACCTGAATATTCCACAGGAGAGTGGGCCGAATGACATTCACCCAACTTGACGGCATTTACTGCCCACAGAGAAGGAATGTTTTTGAACGCTACGTAGCAGCAAGGAGGAGGTTTACGATGGAACGTAAATTAACGAAATCAGGTTACAAAAATACGTACCCTGAGATCAGCTATGTAACCTACACATAAAAAAATACATATAAGATACTGGAAATAAATACATCGCAATTCTGGTTGTTAGGAGGGTAGGCTGATGGGAAACCTTTGCCTCCATTTTCCGATTTCTGCAATATGGTGGTAGTTAAAAGTATATTATAAACCTAAAAACTGGAAACAAAGAAACAACAGCTGGTTTTCCCAGGGCAGAGATGGAACTTATGAATTCATAAAAACAAGTCCTGATGGGGCCTATTAGAAAAAAATTTTTTTTAACTCAAAAAAATAACGTGTGCGCAGGGTAAAAGGCATTCAATACAGAACTGTATTAAAGTATCCTACCAAAGCTGCCCTGGGTCGTGCAAATGGGTAATGCGCTCAGCTGCTAACTGAAAGGTTGGAGGTTCAAGTCCATCTAGAGGCATCTCAGAAGAAAGGCCTGGCAATCCACTTCTGAAAAATCAGCCATTGAAAACCCAAGGGAGCACAGTTCTACTTTGACACCCGTGGGGATGCCACAAGTTGGGGTCACCTTGATGGCAACCTTTTTTTTTTCCTAATAAAACTGCCTTTTCCTTCCAATATTTTATCCATGTTTATACGTGTTTTAACAAAGCCTAGTATATACACAATTTTAAATTCTGCTTTTATTTTATTTATAAAATGAGTACCTCTGTGTCAAGAGTCTACGTATTTATGAATTTAAAGGGCTACGTGATATTCCACAGTGAGGCTGTATATTTACTTAATTAACTATTCTATTGTCGTTGTTAGGTGCCACCGGGCTGGTTCCGACTCATAGCAACCCTACTAAAGCGACAACATGCTGCCCAATCTGCACCATCCTAATCCTTGCTATGTTTGAGCCCAGTGTTGCAGCCACTGTGTCAGTCCATCTCTTTGAGGATCTTCTCCTTTTTCACTGACCCTCTACTGAGCTTGATGTCCTTCTCCAGGGACTGGGCCCTCCTGATAACACGTCCAAAGTACACGAGACGAATTTTCGCCACCCTCGATTCTAGGGAACATTCTGGCTCTTTGTTCATTCTTCTGGCAGTCCACGGTATAGTCAGTATTCTTCGCCAACACCATAATTCAAAGGCGTCAATTCTTTGGTTTTCCTTATTCATTGTCCAAATTTCACATGCATATAGGGCAACTGAAAATACCATGGCTTGGGCCAGGAGCATTTTAGTCCTCAAAGTGACATCTTTGCTTTTTAACACTTTAAAGTGGTCTTTTGCAGCAGATTTACCCAATGCAATACGTCATTTGATTGACTGACTGCTGCTTCCATGGGTGTTGATTGTGGATCCAAGTAAAATGAAATCCTTGACAACTTCAATCTTTTCCCCGTTTATCATGATGTTGCTCATTGGTCCAGTTGTGAGGATTTTTGTTTTCTTTATGTTGAGGTGTAATCCATACTGAAGGCTGTGGTCTTTGATCTTCTTCAGCAGGGGCTTCAAGCCCTCTTCACTCTCAGCAAGCAAGCTTGTGTCATCTGCATGTCAAATATAGCAACGGTTGTGAAGATGGCCCTTGTTTTGCTGTACATAGGGTGGCTCCATGAGTCAGAACTGCCTCAACAGCACTTAACAACAACATCAACTCCCTCTGCCTTAGATTGAGCTCCACAGAGATGGAATTGCACAGTGTAATACGCTTTTGTGCCACTTTTCCACTCAGCATTATTCCTGTAAGATTCATTCATGTTGTTGCATGTATAAATATTCATTATTTAGTATTGCTGAGTGATATTCCATTGTATAAATACACCACAATTTAGTGCAGTGGTAGATTTCTCACCTTCCATGCGGGGAGACCCAGGTTCAATTCCCCACCAGTGAATCTCATTGTGCAGCCATCTGTCAGTGGAGGCTTGCGTGTCACTATGGCACTGAACAGGTTTTAGTGGAGCCTCCGGACTAAGACAGACTAGGAGTAAAGGCCTGGCGATCTACCTCCAAAAGTCAGCCAGTGAAAACCCTACAGATCACAATGGTCTAATTTACAGCTGATCATGGGGATGGGGGTCTCGTTTGGGGAATTTGGGGCCAGCATTTCGTTCCCTTGTGCATGAAGTTGCCTTGAGCCAGGGACTGACCCTATAGCAGTTAACAACAACAACAACAAAGTGTTGGTGGACCTTTGGGTTGTTTCCAGCTTTGGGCTCCTCTGACCAAAGCTGCTGCCCCATTCTTCCCCGGGTCTGTGGTGGACATGCGCACTCCCTTCCGTTGGGCACGTACCCACGAGGGAAGAGCTGAGTCGGGGTCTCCGTGTTAGCTTTAGTAGATCCTGCCGTTTCCCTCTGTTCTTCAGGTTGTGAGTTCACAGCTCTGCCCAAACCTCTGCTTAGCACACAGTTCCTTCTCAACACAACCTCATCCACCACGCATCGGGATTGGGGTGCCTCTCACAGATGGCACTGACCCAGCATGTGCCTGCCATTTGAAGTAAATCTTACCCCTTGTTATGGATTGATTGCGTCTCCCAAAAAATATGTGTTGTAAATTCTAACCTGGGGCTGGAGCCCTGGTGGCGCAGTGGTTAAGGGCTACAGCTGCTAACAAAAAGGTTAGCAGTTCGAACCCACCAGGCACTCCTTGGAAACCCTATGGGGCGGTTCTAATCTGTCGGAATTGACTCCATGGCAATGAGTTTTTTATACCTGTGGTTATAGTCCCACTGGGAATGGGTTCTCTTTGTTATGTTAATGAGGCAGGATTAGTGTAGGGTTTGTCTTAAATCAATCTCTTGAGATATAACAAAGCAGATTAAGCAAGCAGCAAAAAAAGCAGAGATGGGGAAGACAGATGCCATGCCACATGGAGCTCACCAAGGGGCCAACAGAAGCTGAAGAGACAAGGACCTTCCTCCAGAGCTGACAGAGAGAAAGCCTTCCCCTAGATCCGGCACCCTGAATTCAGACTTCTAGCCTCTTAAACAGTGAGAAAATAAATTCCCGTTTGTTCAAGCCATCTCCTTGTGGTATTTCTGTTATAACAGCACTAGAGAACTAAGACAACCCTCCGTTGGCTTTTTGGGGCATCCTGAGAAGGCAGGGTCAAGAACACACAATAATCAGGGAGACTGCACAGAGAAGGAAGGAGGTGGGATTTCCCTGAGCTGAGGCTAGGGGGGCTTCTTCCTGCTCAGGACTGTAGGGGGGACCTGAGGGGGCAATGAGTAGTCATGGGGCGGAGGCCAGCAGAAGGCAGTACCCGCGGGATTACCCTGGAGTCAGGGATGGCTGGACTCCTGGCCCCGCACGGCCACCTCCCTACGCTGCAGCCTCCTTGGCGGTAACTCAGGGAGAAGAACGTCGGTCTCAGTGTCATTGTGAAGCTGTGCATGACTCTGACTCCGAAACCTAAAAAACCAAGCCCGTTGCCGTGGAGTTGGTTCTGACTCATGGCAACCTCCTGTGTCACAGAGTAGAACTGTTCCGCAGGATTTTCTCGGCTATAATCTTTACAGAAGCAGATTGCCAGGATTTTCTTCCGAAGTGCTGCTTGGTGGCTTCGAACCTCCAATCTTTAGGTGAGTAGTGGAGTGCAAACCATTTCACCACCCAGGGACCTCATGCTGACTAGAGGCTGTGTTAATTGCCAGCTGCTGGGAACACAGCTTCCTCCAAGTGTGCCCGGAACCGGGATTTACCAAACACTGATGAGGCTCTCAACCAACAAGCGTGCAGCATCCAAGAGGCCGACACAGTGCCTACCCTGGGGGGCCCATGGGCTTGCAAGGGGAAAGAAAATCAGCATACCCACCAAGAAATACGAAGTGCAGAAGTGCGTCAAAGAGGGGACAATGAATGGAGCAGGCTGGGAAACATTGGGGCCTGGGGACTTGGGTTAGCAAGATGGGCAGGGAAGATTGTCTGCGGAGGTGGCGTCTCCGCTGAGACTGAGGCAGGGAAGTGAGGGCGCACTTGGGTGTTCCAGGACCACGCAGAGGCCAGGGGGCTGCCGCACAGACAGTGAGGGGCCAGGTGTGGCCAGAGCCGTGGGTGGGCCGGGTCAGGGCATGCCACCCACCTCTGAAAGCCACCAAGCAGGGGACTTGGCAGTGGCAGCAGCCCATGCAAGAATCACAGGAGGCTTTACCTCCAGAGGCTGAGAAGCGTCAACACCATTTCTTTTCTTCCTTTTTTTTTTCTGACTTGGGGAGAAACAGTCCATGTGTGCCAATAATGATTTTTCAAACAAACCAAGAGTTATTTGTTATCAGAGGACAGTGACCAGTTGTTCGTCTCCTCTGAGATGGGAAAAAGCTGGGCTGTCACAGCAGGACATAATGAACGACTTCCTGCTTGGGGCAGATTCCACTGGGTGTGTGTCTTCTTGCTCTGGACCCAGAGTCAGCGGGCAAGGGGCCTCTCCTGGCCCCTAACTCCCCAAAAGAAACCTCCCTGAAAGCCTGTCCCTTTGCAAACAACAAGCAAATGTGCTGCTCCTTCTGGTTCTTGACTCTTACATAAAGACCCAGTAGGGAGATGACTAGAAACTAATGCCAGAAACACGTCTCTCCTGATAAAACGGTGCACCACCTTTGGTCAGAAGACAGAAACTGTACAAGCGGTCATAATTTGATGTCTGCTTCAGTTGCCAAGAAACTGAGAGGCAAGGTTACGTGCAGTAATTACATCACTCCAGGTTCCTGGTACAATTATTTCTCCCTGCCTTAGTTGTTTGGAGGAAAGAAAGAGAAGGAGGGAGGGAGGAAGGAAGGAAGGAAAGAAAGAAAGAAAAGAAACAGATCAACTTTAAAAAACGAAAAATAACAAAAATTTTACTCCTAAGTTCACTAGTCGAACACTACATTCACTTTCATTTGGTTCCCTTTCTATCTTTGCCCACATGAATGCATAATTATAACTATGACTGTGATTGATAGTTATTACGATTATAGGCATCGTTGCAGTGTGGACCTAGACACACACATCAGACACAATTTTGTTTTCTACTGGAACATGTAACATTTGTTAACGAACACATTCCCATATTTCTACTTCAGCATCCTCTCCTGTCTTTTCAAACATGACACAATATTTCATTGAATTGTTGGTATATTGATATAGTCGAATCCAATTTTACATACCATAAATCAAAAGGGAAGAATGTGCTTGGCACTTCTCAAGCTGAAAGAACTGAAGAAAAAATTCAAGCCTCGAGTTACAATATTGAAGAATTCTATGGGCAAAATAGTGAACATGCAGGAAGTATCAAAAGAGGATGGAAGGAAAACTCGCAGTCACTGTACCAGAAAGAATTGGCCAATGTTCAACCATTTCAGGAGGTGGCACATGATCAGGAACCGATGGTACTGAAGGAAGAAGTCCAAGCTGCTCTGAGGGCACTGACGGAAAACAAGGCTCCAGGAATTGATGGAATACCAGTTGAGATGTTTCAACAAATGGATGCAGCGCTGGAGGTGCTCACTTGTCTATACCAAGAAATTTGGAAAACAGTTACCAGACCATCTGACTGGAAAAGATCCATATTTGTGCCCGTTCCAAAGAAAGATGATCCAACTGAATGTGGAAATTATCAAACCATATCATTAAATATCACACACAAGTAAAATTCTGCTGAAGATCATTCAAAAACGGCTGCAGCAGTATATGGACAGGGAACTGCCAGAAATTCAGGTCGGTTTCAGAAGAGGACGTGGAACCAGGGATATCATTGCTGATGTCAGATGGATTCTGGCTGAAAGCAGAGAATACCAGAAGGATGTTTACCTGTGTTTTATTGACTATGCAAAGGCATTCGACTGTGTGGATCATAATAAACTATGGATAACATTGTGACGAGTGAGAATTCCAGAACACTTAATTGTGCTCATGAGGAACCTTTACATAGATCAAGAGGCAGTTGTTCGGACAGAACAAGGGGATACTGTGTGGTTTAAAGTCAGGAAAGGTGTGTGTCAAAGTCGTATCCTTTTACCATACTTGCTCAATACGTACGCTGAGTAAATAATCTGAAAAGCTGGACTATATGAAGAAGAACGGGGCATCAGGATTGGAGGAAGACTCATGAACAGCCTCGGTTATGCACATGACACAAGCTTTCTTGTTGCTGAAAGTGAAGAGGACTTGAAGCACTTACTGATGAAGATCAAAGACCACAGCCTTCAGTATGGATTGCACCTCAACATAAAGAAAACAAAAATCCTCACAACTGGACCAATGAGCAACATCATAATAAATGGAGAAAAAATTGGGGTCCACAATCAACGCCCACGGAAGCAGCAGCCAAGAAATCAAACGACACGCTGCATTGGGTAAATCTGCCGCAAAGGACCCCTTAAAGGGTTAAAAAGCAAAGATGTCACTTTGAGGACTAAGGTGCACCTGACCAAGCCATGGTGTTTTCGATCACCTCATATGCATGTGAAACCTGGGCAATGAAAGAGAGAAGAAGAGTTGACACCTCTGAATTGCAGTGTTGGCGAAGAATATTGAACATACCATGGACTGCCAGAAGAATGAACAAATCTGTCTTGGAAGAAGTACAGCCAGAATGCTTCTTAGAAGCAAGGATGGGGAGACTTCGACTTATGTACTTTGGACATGATATAAGGAGGGACCAGTCCCTGGAGAAGGACGTCATGCTTGGTAAAGTAGAGGGTCCGTGAAGAAGAGGGAGACCCTCAGTGAGGTGGACTGACACAGTGGCTGCAACAATGGGCTCAAGCATAGCAATGATAATGAGGATGGCGCAGAACTGGGCAGTGTTTCACTCTGTTGTTCATAGAGTCGCTGGGAGTGGGAACCAACTCAACAGCAGCTAAAAACAACAGCAACAATAAATGGACTATTCTTGGACATTGGGTTTTTGATAGATTTTTACTGTTATAAATAATTCTGTTCTCACAAAAATGAGTAAAAGAGTCAAGAGAAGTCACAAAAAGAAACCAAACAGCTAGTGGTGCCCCTGGGTGGTACACTCGGCTGCTGACTGAAAAGTCGGAGGTTTGAATCCACTCAGAGGTGCCTCAGAAGAAATGCCTGGCAAACTAGTTCCAAAAAACCAACTACTAAAAACCCTGTGGAGTACAGTTCTACTCAGACACACACGAGGTCGCAATAGTTGGGGCTAATTCAATAGCCACTGGATGGGGGCAGTGGTAGTTCAGCGGTAGGATTCTCACCTTCCATCCAGGAGACCCGGGTTCGATTCCCAGCCAATGTTCCTCATGGACAGCAACCATCGTCTGTCAGTGGAAGCGTGCATGTTGCTATGATGCTGAACAGGTTTCAGCAGAGCTTCCAGACTGAGGCAGACTAGGAAGAAAGGCCTACTTCCCAAAAAGAAGTCAGTGGGAACTCTATGGATTACAACAGTCTGATCCCATTGTACATGGGGTCACCAGGAGTCAGGGGCCGACTTGACAGCAGGTAACAACAACAAGGTGACAAGTTAACCTGTGACTGTTTCACGGATTATGGCAGAAGACAAGAGACTCCCGGGTCAGAGACAATGGATTTTATTCCTCATGCTAAAAGCAGTAGCCGGAGTTTCAGCACGGTCCTGCACCAGTTCCCCATGCCCCCTAATTTCCATAAGGCAGTGAAAAGGGCCCATAATGGAAGCCTGCTCACACAATGGACTGTGTTACAGGAGAGGGACACTGAGCTTGCAGAATCCACTGCTTCTGTGGTAAGCCTGTCTGGAGGGAGACATTGCCTCATCCCTTGAGGCTGCTCGCTGCAAATACAACCCTGAGGACTAGCCCAGGTACAGAGCAACCAGGGCCTTTTATCCTTGCACAGCAAGCAAGAACGTGTGGGATGGTTTTTTCTAACACCTGCACCGCAGGAATTGCAGGCCTTTGGTCTTCCAGTGGGCTTCTGAAAGCTGTGTTTACCTGGAACTGGGAAGTCCCTGGGTGGCACACAGGGTGAACCCGTTCAGCTGCTAACTGAAAGGCTGGAAGTTTGAGTCCACCTAGAGGCACCTTGGAAGAAAGACCTGGCAATCTACTTCCAAAAAATTAGCCATTAAAAACCCTATGGAGCACAGTTCTACTCTGACACACATGGGGTCACCATAAGCTGGAATCAACTCGACAGCAACTGGTTTTGACCCAGAAACAGAGAGGGGTGTCTCGAATCACAGCCTGTGATTCGGGGTCTGAAGTATCTTTGGAGAAAGGCTGGTCCGTTCCCTTCATTTTGTAGGTGGGGAAACTGAGGCCCAGAAGGCAACTTGCCCAAGGCCAGCACCCAGAGAGCCAGCGGGAGGTCAGGACTGATGCTGCCCAGCTCTGGTCCCAAGGGTACATCATCACTGCCGTCCCCACTGCCACCGTCACCGCCATCTCAGCATCTGACAGGGAGCTGTGTAGAGCTCACAGGCTTGGACCACTTCTCACAACCATTTCAAACCCTATCATGGGTGCACTTCACAGACAAGAAAATGAGGCACCAAGAGGTTAAGCAACTTGCACGAGGCTGTGCAGGCAGGACCTGGCGGAGCCTGGGCTGGAACCTGGGTGGTCTGGCTGTGGAGCCTGCACTTGGCCCTCACTCCCAGTGACCTCAAGCAGGACTGGACTTGACCATCTGGGGTGGGGTGGGGGTGAGGGGTTCTCACTCTGGTGTCTGTTTTCCCAACACCTGGCAGCTGACTTTCTTGTTTTGGGAAGGACTTGAGGCTGGGCTGGGTTTGACCTGTCTTCATGGTTTGATCCATGTGTTCTTTGCCAAGTCATTAGCCACAGGGATGAGAAGACCAGGGGACCCGGAGAGGCTGGGGAGGGCAGGAACCCGAGTGAGTGGCTAAGAACGAGAGTGCAGAGGTGGATCTCCAGGACAGCTGTGGAGGGGTCTCCAGTGCACCCCGGCCTCTGGCCTCCCTCCTACCTGCTGCAGGCCTGGCTGAGGCTGTCCCCTCCCAGGAGTGCGTCTACGTGCTAAGGTGTGCAAGGGGCTGAGTTTGTGTTTGCAGGAATGAACGAGAGGCACCCATGCCTGCTGGCCCTGCTTCCTCCCTCTAGTCCCACCTCGGCTACCCTGGGCCCTGCCGCTCCCTCATCAGCCTCAGAAGGGGCCAGTGGCTGTCCCGTTCTCACCCCAGTGTGTCCTCCCAGTCCTGACCTCACTGACCACCGGGCCACAATCGCAAGAGCCCCCCAGAATCACCCCCGAGACCTTCTGGGACAGCCCGTTCTTCTGGCTTCCCTCCTACCTCTCTGGCTGCTTCTTCCTTTCTGGGCCTCCCAGGGCTCCTCCCCAGTCACCTTCGCTTGGTACTCCAAACCTGTTCCAGGTCATTCTTATTCTCTCATAGCCTAGAAAATCAATTTAACACTGAAATACTGAGGAGTCTCCAATCTGTTTCCAGCTCAGAGCCCCTTCCACCCCATGTCCAGCTGGCTGCAGGAGCCGGCACCACTGGCAGTCAAAATGCCCCGATGGTCTTCCCGGGCTGCCCGGGGTCTCTCATGCCTCCAGGCCTTTGCACATGCTGTTCCCTCTGCCCAGAAAACCCTTCATGCTCTTCTGTGCCTGGGAAAGCCCTGCTCATCTTCCGAGGGCCAGCCCTGTGTCACCTCCTCCAGGAAGGCCTCCTTAAACTAGAAGGCAGGTAGCAAGTGGGCCTCTTCCATGAGCTTTCCAAAAGGGGCTCTCTCAAGTCTTGAACTTATGAAGCGTCCTGTTTTTGCTTTTTTTGGTGTTTTTTTTTGTTCATTTGTTTTGTTTTACATTTAACGTTCATTCAGAGAAGGGCACATATCATAAGTGAACAGCCTGATGAGTTTTCACAAACTGAGCTGAGTCTTACAACCAATACTCAGGTTCAAGGAACAGAGGACCTAAGCAGCACCCCCTACCCGAAAGCCCACTCATGGCTCCTCCCAGCTACTAACCCACCCTAAGGGTCATCATCGCTCTCCTCACTTCTAACCTACATCATGTAAATGGGATCAGGCAAAGTGTAGGAGCCCTGGCTGCGCAGCAGTTAAGCACTTGGCAACTAAATGAAAGGTCAGAGGTTCAAACTCACCAGCAGCTCCGTGGGAGAAGACGTGGCAGTCTGCTTCCATAAAGATTCCAGGCTTGGAAACCTCTGCAGCCGATCCACTCTGGCCCACGGGGTCACTGTGAGTTGGAATCGACTCGATGGCAGTGGGTTTTACAGGCTGCAGTGTGCGCTCTTTGATGTCTGGCTGCTTCTGCTCTGCATTACATCTGAGACAGTCATCCCCCCGCCACAGGAACCGCAGCTCTGTCCTTTGTCATAGCTGTATAGTGCTCCAACGTGTGGCTACCCCTGTGTTTATTCAGTCTACTGTTGGTTTCCAATTGGAAGCTGACGTGAACAGTGCTCTATGGACGTTCTAGCACGTGCCTGTATGCATTTCCACCAGGGAGGGGAATTGCTGGTTTTTCAAAGCTGTGTCTGATGGGCTGCATTGCCTGGCATCCTCTCCTGCACGAGTTGTTTTTGTTTTTTAATCTGTTTGTGGTTCCAACAGACGCACTCCTCCTCAGTGACCACTGGCTGGTTGTGGGCATGGATGCCTTCACCACGACGTGGCCCAGAGCAAAGGCTGCCGGGATTTCCCAGTCAAAGCAAATCTCTTTTTCCTCTGGAGTCGGGCCACACTTTGTTAACTGGTTAGCTCCTCACATTCTAATCTTATCTGTTGGTTAGAGTTTGTCTGCCTCAGGCGACTGGTATCCACTGAGGGCAGGACCCCGACTCAGCCTAGGGCACCCCTGGGGTCAGCATGGACCTGCAGACCCTGGGTGATCAGTGAGGCCAGGGCGGTAGAAACAAGAGGATGGTGGGATCAGGGCTTTGTCTGAGAGGGCACCGCCTTTACTTCCCCTCTGAAGGCGCCTCAGACCCTTGGCTGGGCTCCCAGGGGGCCCCTTGCTGCCTCCAGCTCCCAGCCAGGCCCTTACCTTGGGGTCAGGGGTCAGGCCGAGTTAACCTTTAATACCAAGCCCGCCTCTCAGGCCCTCAAGGTGGGGTGGGTAACGAGTTTCTTTCCCGCGGGCGGGGGAGGGGGGAGGAGGGAAGAAAGAGGACCGGAGGGGGTGCATCGCTGGACCCAGGTATCTCCAGCCCAACAGGTTCCCCTTCTCTGCAGCCCCATGGAAAAATTTCGGGGTACTCTCCCCCAGACACAGCTGTGAGGCCAGCGCGCCCCGCCCCGCCCCCTGGGGCCGGGGAGGAAAGGAGGCCCCAGATCTCTAAGGAGGGGTGTCTGGGTGGGAGGGAGGGAGCCCAGCCGCCCCGCCTTCGCCGCTCCCTCCCCGCGCCCTCCTCCGGGCGGGATAATTGAACCGCGCGGCGCCTGCCCAGCGTTGGCTGCAGAGGCTCGGCCGGACCTTGGAGTCCGTTACCCATCGCGCCGCCCTGACCCGAGGGTTTGGGGACCTTCCGGGCTGAACCACACCGCAGCTCTGCGCCCGCGCCTTTGTCTGCTCCGCGCCCGCCCGCCCGCCGGCCCCATGGAGCGCGCCGCGCCGTCGTCCCAGGTCCCGCTGCTGCTGCTGCTGCTGCTCGGAGCCTTCTCGCTGCTGGCGGCCCGAGGTAGGGGCGCGGTGGGGCGCATCGGGAGGGGGACCCCGGCTTTAGTGTCCTTCCATCCGGCCTCACACTTCTTGGAAGTTCTGGAGCGGCAGGCCCCTGGGAGCCCGCGCGCACCCCGCGCTGCGCCTGGCGCGGCCCGGGGGTCTGTGAGCTGCGCGGCCTCCCAGGCCCAGGCGAGGTTTCCTCCTCTGTACCCCAGCAGCTCGGGTCTGCTTTGCCCTGAAACTTGTTTAAAGGAGGGTCCCCCCAAACACGTCCTACTGCAGGCCGTCTCACGTCCACGCTGCCCATTCTAGTGCCCCTCGGTGCCAGCGCCGGGCATGGGGGGAGTGTTTGGCGGTTAATGAGACCCTCCGGTGCCTTGTAGCCTGCACCGGGTTAGCTTATCTTTGCTCCCTGCCCCCCACCCCTACCCTCGTTGGGGCTGTTGCACTCCTTTGCTGATGAGAAAACAGGCTGGGGTGGAGGAGAACCGTAGTTTGTCCAGGGCGCTCAACCAGTCACGCGGAGGGACGCGGGGAGGAAGTGAGCAACGTGGTGGTTTCAGGGTGATAGCTGCTTGAGGGGAACCGGGCCTGACCACCTCGGCCCTGCCTGCCGTCCGGGGGCCCAGAGGCCCAGAGGCAGAGGTTCTGCCAGAGCCCAGTGTCCTGCTGGACCGGGGGCCAGGCAGATTCTAAGCCCACCAACCTGTCTTCAGGGGGGTGGGGTCTTCATGAGTCAACCCAGAGCCCCCAGGCCAGGACTGGAAGACCGGATGGTGAGCTCAGAGCCCTCACCTTCTCTGTGTGGGTGCTGAGCTCCTGGGTGGTGACCAGGAGGCCCTGCAGACCGGAGGTGAGCAGAGCCATGACCTCTGAGCTCTCTGCTGACCCATGGCTTATCAGGGTAATTAGCCAGGCCCTGCTTTCTTGAGGTTTTGTTTCTCTGGAGGCCCAGGCCCCGGACCACCCTCGGAATCCTCAGAGTCTTTATCTCTTGTTTAGTTTAGATTCTTTCAACTTCCCGGTGACCACTCTCCTTGGTCAAAAGGTCACTTGTTCCAGGTAATGCTCACAGGGGATTCCAGGAGAAGCCCAGAGGGGAGAACTCAGCAGAGCTCTCTGGGTTCGCTCTTTACAGGGAGGGCTGCTGGTTCCAGGCACCGGGCTCCCTCCTGGGTCTGTAATCACGGGTGGATGCAGGGCTCAGTGTTGGCAGTACAAACCGTCAGCCCCGAGGAGCTCACAGGAGGCTTCTTGGTGGAGATGGTGCTTGGGCAGGAGCTGGGCAGCTGTGCAGGGAGGAAGGGCATTCCAGCATCCTTGGGTATTCAGGGGGGCACCAGGTGCCTCGAAAGCCCGAAGAGGGGCTTGGAGTGAAGAGCACGCAAGAGCCTGCTGGGAATGGAAGGCCCCCAGAGACCCCAGCCGCATTTTACAGAGGGGAAAATGAGGTCTGGAAAGAAGGCAGAGCCTGGAAGCTTCCCCAGTTCCTCCTTCACTGGCCTTTCCTGTCTCTGTCCAAGAAAGATTTTTCCTTCTGCAGGGCTTAACTTTGAATGAGCACCAGGGCCTTCCTGGCTGGTGGCCACAATGATCTCTGTTCATAGGGGAGGCCTGAACTTGCACGGGATCAAAGAGACCTCTTAAATGCACACTTTGGTGAGAACCACTGTTTTGTCCTGTGGCTTCTTCTCTGGGGAGAGATCTCTATTGAGTTTCGACAAATTCAGTTTGGTGTGGTTTGGGAAGAGGGTCCCTGCGTGCCACAAATAGTTAAGCCCTTGACTACTAGCCGAAAGGTGGGTGGTTTGAACATACCCAGAGGTGCCTCGGGAGACAGGCTTCCAAAAGGTCACAGCCTTGAAAACCTTATGGAGCAGTTGCACTCTGCACACACGGGGTTGCCATGAACCAGAATCTACTAGATGCCAGCTAACAACAGTGGTTTGGGAAGAGGGATTAGCAGACAGCCTGGTCCCTTTGTACAGCTGTAAGCTGTGAGGTTCCCTGCAGCCCTGTAGGGAGGTGGGCGTCCCGCCCTCCAGAGAGCGGCCCCAAAGAAACATGAAATTTAAAAGTGCTCATGAAAAAGGCAATCATGGAAAAGGGTAATCTGCTGAAACTCGTCTGTCGGCCCAGCCGCTGAAACTGGCAAGAGTGGCTGGTCTTGGTGAAGGGCAGAGGGAGCCTCGAGGTCTGTCCTCTATTTGTCTGTCTCCTGTTGGGCTGTCCCAAGAGAGCCAGACTGGGGAGGGAGCGAGAGGAGGAGGGTGTTGGAAGACATCTGTATTTTCTCCAAGCCTCTCTTGGCCTCCAGCTTGGCTGGAACGTCTTTCAGCCAGGCAGCGTTTAGGACTGATTAAAGAGAAAGTCATGTTGGGAGGGAGAACAAAGGCAGAGAGAACTTGGCTGGAAAGCATGCGGCCTGTGCTGCCCGGCTCTGCTCCGGGAAGTCTCCCAGGTGGGTTGTAGGGACCTGACAGTCCGAGGGGCGAGGCTCATGGGCACTGAGTGTAGAGATGAGACTCGGGGTGCCCTGGAGGGCAGCACTGGGCCACTGCTGCAGTGTCATGCGCCTGGTCACGCCCTCTTCTGGCACTGCCCCCCCTCCGCCCCCACCCCAGCTCAGGGCTTCGCTTGCTCCTGACTGTGAGCCTCATGCGTGGGGAACATGGGTCACTTAGCTTCCAGTCCCAGCAGGGCGCCCAGCGTATTTATGGAATGGAAAAGCACTTCGCCTGCCGGTTTGGTGGCTTTCTTGTTTGTAAAATGCAGATAACAAAACCTACTTGTTAGGTTGCACTGAGGATCGGGGAGAGAACGCAGGACACACTCCACCCGCCATGGTAATTATGTTATTATTCTTAGCTGTTATTTGAGTTGTCCCTTTCTAGGGTGGGCCACTGTTCTTTCCCCCAAGCCTGAAAGTTCTGAAAAGTTCTACTATATCGAATTTCCCCAGCCAGGAGCTGGAGAACAGCATCTGGCAAGTGCCAAACCCGTGGTAGTCCAGGCCCTGCAAAGCCGCACTGACTGGCCTCCTTAGTAACTTTGTCGTTCGTTCACTGCGTATTGCTGAGGGCCAGCTCTGTGCTAGGCACTGCTGTGGGTCTCGGGGACCCAATAGGGAAGGAAAGAGACACAACTTTTTCCCCCATGGGCTCACCCTACGAGGTCCAGAAAAGTGAGCAGACAATCCGAGCCATCTCCGACTGGCAGAGAATTGGGGAAGACTTCCTGAGGAGGCAGTAACCAAACTGGGACCTGAAGGAGAAGAAGGGGTTGGCCAAGTCTGTGGGCTGGGAGGATAGCGGGGAGGGTGTTCCAGGCAAGAGAGAGTGTGGGACTTCTGAGGCACTTCTGAGAGTTCGGCCCCCTCCTCCGGCTAGGGAGAGACCACCGTGCAGAGAGACTAGCATCTCCCTGGAGCCCCTTTAGCGGAGGGGTGTGTGATTGGTGGACGTGGGGAGAGGTGGGCATAGTGAACAGGGCAGCTTTGTGGGTAAAGTTTATGAAAACAGTTCTAATTGGATGGATAATTATCTTGCCAGTGCATTTTATACAATAAATGTTTTTCCTTTTGCAAAACATCAAATTGCCAAAATATACATACATGTATACATATGTATCTATATAGACTAATAAATGTTTTTGCAGGCCTCTCATGGTTCCAGTTTCGTTTTAATGATCTCAGCTATGGCCATGTACCGGGATGGCAGGAGGGCGGGGGACAGACTCATCACATCCGTCTTTCCTGGGATCCAAAACCCTGTGGGCTGGAAGGGAGCTCGGTGGGGGAGAGCGTGTGGGTGGGCTGGAAGGAAGCTCAGTGGGGGAGAGTGTGTGGGTAATGTGCTCAGGTCATTGAGTGCGTAGCAGGCAGGCCTGGAGCAGGCTCTGAGCAAGGGCTGGCCAGGGTTCCCTCTGCTGTGGGGCCTCCTCTGAGCCCCAGGCTGGTCCCAACTTGAGGCTGGGTCACGAGGGAGTGGGCGGCCTGTTGTTTCAGCTGCCTGCATGTTCGCTGGAGGGACTGCGTTGTAGGAAAGCAGGGATGAACAGGGTTCGGAGACTGCAAGCTCATCCCGTTCTAGGAGGGGCTCCAGGGGTTTCGACCAACGTCCATAACCTCTCTGTATCTCTGTCTCCATAGTATGAAATGGGAAAACTTTCTGCCCTAGGCAGTGATTGAAATGCTTCATATATGTTGTTACGTGCCTTCAAGTCGGTTCCGACTCATAGCGACCCTATGCACGACAGAACGAAACACTGCCCGGTCCTGTGCCACCTTCACAATTGTTGCTATGCTTGAGTCCATTGTTGCAGCCACTGTGCCAATCTATCTCATTGAAAGTCTTCCTCGTTTTCACTGACCCTCTACTTTACCAAGCATGATGCCCTTCTCCAAGGACTGATCCCTCCTGATAACGTGTCCAAAGTATGTGAGATGCAGGCTTGCCATCCTTGCTTCTAAGGAGCACTCTGGTTGTACTTCTTCCAAGACAGATTTGTTCCTCCTCCTACCAGTCTCTGGTATATTCAATATTCTTTGCTTGATATATAGTAACTAATTTAGTCCTCTCAACAACTCTATGAAGTAGGTACTATTATTATTTCCATTTTACAGACGTGTAAAGTAAGACACAAGGAGCGCTGGTGGTGCAACGGTTAAGCGCTCTGCTGCTCACCAAAAGGTTGTTGGCTTGAACCCACCTGGTGGCTCCTTGGGAGAAAGACCTGACCGTCTGCTTCATTAAAGATTACAGCCTAGTAAACCCTGTGGGGCAGTTCTGTCTCGCGGGGTCACTGGGTCAGAACCAACTCGACGGCACCCAATGACAACAACAAAGTAAAGCACAGAGCAGCTCAGTAGCTTGCCCAAGGTAACACGGGCAGTCAGTAGAGGAAGCCAAACAAGTTGTCATCAAAGTGATTCTGACTCATGGCGACCCGATGTGTGGCAGAGTAGAACTGTGCTCCATAGGGTTTTTAGTGGCTGTGACCTTTTGGAAGCAAATTGCCAGGCTTTTCTTCTGAGGTTCCCCTCAGTGGATGATTTGAACCGCCAACCTTTTGGTTAGTAGCTGAGCGCTTAACAGTTTGTACCACCCAGAGACTAGTTAGTAGAGGAACTAGACATGGAACCCATATCCTAAGCACTTGGCTGTCTTGCCTTAAGTTTAGTGAGGGAAATAAAAACTGACCAGAAAGCACTCTCAACGATCCCGTAAAAGAGCTGTGAACAATAGTAGCATTGTTAGGAAGGGCAGGTGTTTCCCAAACATGGGGGAGACCACAGAAGTGGGGAGCCACACCCTGGGCCCTCGTGGGGCTGGCAGCTGGCCTGATGGGAGCTGGCCCCCAAGGTGCCAGGTCAGAGGGAGGAGCCTGTGCTGTATGGGGGGGAAGCAGCTCTCTGCGGTGGGGGAAAGGGTGCTGCTGGCCTTCCTGAGTCAGGCTCTCCCCTCTTCACCTGGGTGGAGCTCAGAGCCCCCTAAGGAGCCTGAGGCCTGTGATAACCCTCCAGTTGCAGAGGCGAGGTCGGTGTCCCCTTGGGAGGCTGGGCGAGGTCCAGCACTGACCACAGGGGAGAGTCTTCTTCCCTTTGCTGGCTCCTCTGTGAAGGAAAGTGTGCCTGGCCGCCCTGGGCTCCAGGCACTGCAGGGCGGGCCAGCACCTAAAGGGACCATCCTGGGTGGTAAGTCGTGCACCTGTTTAATCAGTGGAGCCTGCCCAGGGCTGTGCTGACGTGTGCAGTGCCAGGCGGGAGTCTGGACACCAGGGATCCCACCCAGCTCTGCACTGACTTTGTAGGGGATCCAATGGGTAAGAGCCTACTGGCCCCTCCTTCCCTATGATCAGAGGTCCAGACCCTGGTTCCTCCAATAAGGGATTTGCCGTGTGTGCTGTTACCAGGTCTGCAGCCTGCTCGGGGGACGCCAGGTAAACAGGGATTCAAACCCTCTGGAATTCACATGCTCCTGGTTAACAACAAAGCACTAAGAACCAAGAGCTAGCCTTGGGGTCCGATGTGGCCTGGGCCAGGTGTTACGCCAGGCACTGAGGAGACGGTTTGAGGCATGGTTTGTATATCAGGATACAGATATACAAACTCTTTACGATCGTCAGGGAAACTGAGGCCTAGGAAGCGGTGTGGCTTGTCCAGGATCAGTGAGCTGGTGAGTGGTATCCTTTACCTACCGTTTCTCAGTTCTGTTCAGCAAACCTCTCACGAGCATTTCCTGTGAGCCTGTTCCGGCCCAACAAGCCCATCGCTTGTCAGCGTGATTACCCAGGTATTTGACAGTCGTCCTTTGAGGAGCCAGGCCCTGGGCAAGACACCAGGCATACAGGACAGATGAGACGGCGGCTGTCCTCTGGGGCTTACTTACCATATTAGTGTCCTGAGGCTTCAGTGACAAAGTGCCACAAACGTGGTGGTTTACGGCAATAGAACCCTATTGTCTCACAGTCCTGGAGGCCAGAAGCCTGCAGTCAAGGTGTCGGCAGGGACAGATGGAGGACATGTGGGAGTGGACAGGACTTGCTGAGCAGTGAATGCTGAGGATGGGGAGGAGGGTCCATGCAAGCTGACCCCCTTAGTTTTGGCGTGAGCAGTGGGCGGAAGGTGATGATATTACTGCAACGGGGAGGCCGGACGATGGGGGTGATGACAGTCGGGCGTTCTGTTTTGGTCACCTTAGTGTCTCGGCAGACACCAAGGTGAGGCGATGGGCAGCAGGGTGCACGTAGGTGCCTGAGGCTCTGGGGAGATCAGGCTGCAGCTGGAATGTGGGAGGTGCCAGCACATGGGGGAGGTAGATGTGATCGTCCGGGGAGAGGGGGCCCAGGACCGGGCCCCCCGGGGCATCCCACTTCTTGGAGGCAACGTGATGGGGAGACAGCAGGAAGGTAGCCAAAACTAGGAGGGTGGTCAGCCACGTGGGGTGCTGCTGGGAGGTAGAGGGAAAGGAGGGCATCTTGTCCCGAGTGTTTGGTGAGTGGACAGGAGATGGCCATGTGGAGGACAGGGCAGGGGGACACTGAGCATAGTCACCTCCCGGGGGGGCAGTCACAGAGACCTGGGTGGGGTCTGGAACATCGGGGATGCGATGGAAGCACGTAGGCTGTGTTTTTATGCACATGAGGTGATCCAGCACCTTTCGTGAGCCTTGAGCCTTCCTTGAGCCATTTACTTTTGGATTGTGTCACCTGCGGGAGTAAAAATATACTCTGAGTTTGGCACCTGTGTGTGAAGCATCACTTCTCGTTTTGGCTTGAAGGTTTCTGCACAACCCCACCACGCACTTTCTGTGGTCACTGTGCCATTAGGCTGGCGTCACACCAGTAGAATTTTGTCAGGCCAGTGTCCATCCACAGGTGGGCCTTAGAAACCTGTTCTGACACCTCCGCTCAGTTCACAGACAGGGACACTGTCTCAGTTATGTAGTGCTGCTATAACAGAAATACCACAAGTGGATGGCTTTAACAAAGAGGAGTTTATTCTCTCACAGTCAAGTAGGCTGCAAGTCCATATTCAGGGCATTGGCTCCAGCGGAAGGCTTTCTCTTTGTGTTGGCTCTGGAGGAAGGTCCTTGTGATCCATCAGTCTTCCCTTGGTCTGGGAGCATCTAAACGCAGGAACCTCAGGTCCAAAGGACACACTCTGCTCCCAGCGCTGCTTTCTTGGTGGTATGAGGTCGCCATGTCTCTCTGCTCACGTCTATCTTTTATATCTCAAAAGAGATCGGCTTAAGACACTATCTAATCTTGTAAACTTTATCAATATAACTGCCACTAATCCATCTTATTACATCATAGTGATAATAGGATTTACAACACATGGGGAAATCACGTCAGACGATAAAATGGTGGACAATCATAGTCATACAGGGAACCCTGACCTAGCCAAGTTGTCAGGTATTCTGGGGGGACACGGTTCAATCCATGACAGACACTGCAAGCTGGACTTGCTTCCAGTGGAAAAACCCTCGACAAGGGAGTTCTAACCAGACTGTGGCCCCGGTTGTCACAGCCCTGGCCCCGCCCACTGTGACGATTTGCATGGTGAGCAACCTGGATATGGTAGTTCAGGGCCTTACGGGCCACACAGGAATGGTGCTTGCTGACCAGGCGTTGCCCAGTGCTCCTGCGACGTTTATTGGCTGTCAGACCAATGCTCTGGACGTTTCTAACCAGGCAATCTCGCAGAACTCTGCATCTGCAGTCTGGGAGAGAATATGGGGCCATGTCCTTACTACTTGTCAGATGCAAGGTCCCTGTTGGGCAGTGTTACCTGTACATCTCCGGACCATGAGCCTCCACGTGCCTTGAAATGTGTAGCCCGCCATTGGGTGTCCATCAAAATGGTTGCGATTTCAGTCAGCATTGTGATTTTTACCCCGGTTTAATTCACCTGGTTGAGGCAGTGGTGGGTCAGTGATAGAATTCTTGCTTTCCACGGGGGAGACCCTGGTTTGAATCCCAGCCAGTGCACCCCATGTGCAGCCACCACCCGTCTGTCAGCGGAGGCTCGTGTGTTCCGTGATGCTGAACAAGTTTCAGTGACGCTTCCAGACTAAGATGGACTAGGAAGAAAGGCCTGGGGATCTAGTACTGCTGAAAATCAGGCAGTTAAAATCCTGTGAATCACAAGGGCCTAATCCATAACCGATCATGGGGATGGTGCAGGACTGGGCAACGTTTCTTTCTGTTTTGCAAGGGGTCACCTTGAGGTTGGGGTTGATTCCATAGCAGCTGAGAACTACCACAATTTAAACGCTTTCAAGACCCATGGGACGTATGGTATCCCACCCGCTTTTTATGCATGTGGAATTCTTTGAAAAGGGGGGTAGCCTGATTTAAAGGTGTTTATCCTCAAGGTGGAAACCCTGGCAGTGTAGGTGCTCCTTGGAAACTCAATGGGGCAGGGAAACTCAATGGTGCAGGGTCGTTATTGGGTTGGGTTTTTATCCTCAAGGTAGGAGCCTTTTGAAATGCGTGAAACTAAAAAATCCTGAGTGGGAGCCTCATTTTTGTGTAGATTTGGAATTGTCTCAGGTGATGCCTCAGGAATGTGTGAATTTTTCTAAAGTATTGACAAGTTTGCCTTTATTTCTGTGAGACTAGCCTCTGCACTATGTTTCCCAGTTACGAAGTTTTGGTGAGAATGTTCTTATCACAAGAATAAGCTATTGCCAGTCCTCATTCAGTCACAGTGACCATGTTCCCCTTGACGCCATTCATTGTTTCCAGGTGTTACTGGCTCCCTTCTTTTCTAACTTCTGAACAGTAAACGACACCTTTCCGATAAGGAATAATGCGTCTCAGTGATACATTTCCAGAGATTGGCACTCCATTGAGTTATTCCTGCCCTGGATTCTGTCTTAGGGCCCAGGTGGAAGGCACCCCTGTGAACGGTTCTCCGATATTCCAAGGCAGCTGTTTCTGCTTCTTAGCTGTTAGTACTGCTTTTGTTATAATGAAGAATACATAGTAGTGGTCGTTTTCCTGAGATTCAAATTCCTTTAGTTTTATTTATTTGGCCTCTAAGTACTGCTCTTGCAGTAATGAAGAATGCATCGTGGCAGTAATTTTCCTGAGACAAAAAATCCCTTGGCTTTATTTATTTGGGCTGTAAGTACTGCTTTTGCAGTCAGGAAGAATGCATTGTACCATGTTTTAAAAAGTTTCCTGAAATGTAATAAAAAAGCTAAGAAGAAGGAGACCAGAGTGAAGTGTTTGTGCAATCATTGACAGATGCCTTCACGTTTTACCTCGTATTTCACAAATTTTCAAGAAATTAAAACAAATAAACCGATTTTATTGTTGACTCATGTTGGCAGGATTTACATCATCCACGGCCTGCTGGGACACATGTGATCCCAGATAATGTGTATTAAAATCCATAACTCATAACAAAAATTCTGAGAAATTGATTCTTTACTCAGCATGCCTTCATTAATGAAAGCACATAGTATCAACAAAAAATTCAAAGGAGAAAGTAATCGGGTCTTGAAAGGGTTTTAACTGGGAGAAATTTAGTTTTACCTGCTGTCTCAGGTGACAACTGGTACCTGGTACCTGTGAACTAGGTTGTCTCTTTCCACCTACTCAGGATTACTTCGAGCAGGTGTTCTCTTTCCTGAAGAGCGGTAGGGTGGTGGGGTGTCAACCATCTGGTAACATGTAGGCCCAAGAGAGAGTGATATTTCTATTAAAAAAATGTTTCCGCAATACTGGTGAGATAACTTAGGTATTTTTTTTAGTTTTGGAGATTGTGGTTTTTTCTGTGGTCACGGCGCTGCTCTAAGCACGTTTCCTGGAAGATATCACTGATCCTACCAGGCCTATACAGCAGGCAGTGTTACCACCCCCGTTTTATAGATGAGGGAAATGAGGCTCGGTAGGTTTAGTAAGTGGAGGAACCAGGTTCAAGGCTGGACAGTCTTACCCTAGAACGCTGGCCTTCCCTGAGAACACCTGAGCTGAAGATGAATGAGATTTTGCAAGAGAGTTTGTTCTTGGTTTAAGGAGCCCAGGTGGCGAAGCGGTTAAGTGCTAACTGAAAGGTTGGTGGTTTGAACCCACCAGCCACTCTGCGTGAGGAGGATCTGGCAGCCTGCTTCCGTAAAGATCACAGCCTTGGAAACCCTATAGGATAGTTCTACTCTATCCTATAGGGTCACTTGAGTTGGAATTGACTCCATGGCAGTGGTTTTGGTTTTTGGTTTTGTTCTTGTTTTATGTTTAGGATTGTGCCTTGTGGGTCTAATTTACAGTCAGGTTACAGGAATCGGATATTAAAACTGTGGTTGACTGAAGTTTCTTCTCCGAGAAAAGAGAAGTGGTCTGTGAGAGGAGAGAACATATAGACTCAAGCTCCCAGGTCTCCCTGAAGGGTGCCCACAGCTCAGCAACAGGCATTAAGTGACCCATGGATAATTTTCAAGCAACATTAGGTGTCCTCATGGAGTTACTTAAAGTTGTCTTACTCACCAAGGTTGGTGGTTGCTTGAAATTACTCTTTTCACCCACAACGTCAGAGGGCTGCTTGGACGTGGTGGTGTTTGTGCATGAAATTTCTTGTATTTTATGCCCTTCTGAAGACATTGCCAGTGGGTCTGTGGCTGGCTGACCTGGTTGGTCATTGACCAGTGTGAAATTCTTGGTACCCATGGATGGGGCTGTGGTGTGGAGTTTGTTCCCTTTGGTTCTCTTCCTGGCCACTGCCCCCTGGCCTGGCCATGTGCCCTGTGTCAGAGAGGGAGATAAACCACTGTGAATCCCTCCCCATCATCTGGGAACCTTTTCTCTATTTGTTGTTCCACTAACATTGCTGAGTTCCTGTTGTGTGAGGCCCAAGGGTTCAAACCCAGGTGGTTCTTCTACTCTCATCACTTAGTGCTCCCCAGAATAGCCACAAACTCCTCAAGAAGCATAATAAAAATGGGATCCAGCACTCTTTCACATGATCCCCTTTGACTCATAACCTGGGTTTAAGCTGGAGCCACTGGGTAAATACCTCAGCCATGACCGGTAGGCTGGTGAGCTTCGACCAGTTAGTTCTGGCTCCATCTGACCACCGATTGGTCACAGATCCTCACTCTAAACTCCTGATAATCCTGCTCCAGCCACAGCAAAGCCTTGTAAACAGGACACCTCCCAGGAGAGCAATCCACCACGTAAATACTGAGTCTTGATAATGCTCCTCCCTTTGACCCAGTTCCTCTCCTTCTGGGGCTCTGGCCTGAGCAAACAATCCTGACTTTATGAATAAAGATTTATAAATAAAGATGTTTAACCCAGAGCTGTTTCTTCCTGATAGTGAAAAGTTGGAAGTGAGAGGGGAAATGATGCCACTTCTGCTCAGTCGTTTGACTAATATAGTGCAAACTCTGCACTAGACACAGTGATATCAAAATGAATTTAAGACACAGTCCTTCCCCATAAGGAGCACTCTGTGCAGGGTAGAGTGTTATGCAGTAGTTATTATAATGACTCTGCAATAATGTTAACAAAAAAACAAGTTTGGGTTAATATGTTTAAAGGACCAAGCAAGCTACAGACTTATATAAACAAGTAAATAAAATGATGTAAAAACCTCCAAGTCCTGAAAGCAAGACTGAAAAAAGTGCAGCAAAATGCAAAAAAAAAAAAAACCAAAAAACCAATTGCTTTAGAGTAGCGGCCATTAGGAGCTTTAGTTCCATAAAATTAATTTTTTTAATTTAATGTGTATGTGTTTTGAAAAATACCACAATAAACGTAAACATTATCACGTTAGTACGTTAGGCCATTTTTCAGCTGTACCTTAAGAACTCAGTTTTCTAAGCCCTGCCCTTGCATCACCTGGCACCTTCTCTGCTGTCACGGAGGCCTTGCAAGGAAGCTCAGTGCAGTAGACAGTCAGGCTGGAGACCTGCTCCCGGGCCTGGCTCCCACTCGCCAGCCCTGCTGCCTTGGTCGGCCAGGTGACTGCTTTAAGCCTTGGGTCACACATCTGAAAAATGAGGTGGGCCCAGCTCTGTGGGGAAGTTTGTATTATACCCGAGGTCATTGTTCTTGCTTCGAGCATTGCACTGAATCGCAGGTGACGGTATGTGCCCAGGTACAAAAACGTGCGTGTGTGTGATTCACCCTGTGCAAATGTGACCTAAAGGAAGAAGCGTCATCGTGACCCTAAAGCCCCGGGAAAGTCTGGGTTTCAGAAACATTGGCCCAGGGGTGGAGGAGGCCACCTGAGAGGGCACGTAAAGAGAAGAGGGTCTCGGACACAACTTGGGGGTCACCAGTGTTTACAGGAGGTGTACAGGGGGGGATCACCACCCATCTGTCAGTTTGTCATACTGTGTTGGCTTGCTTGCTGCTGGTATTTCAAATACCATCAGGGTCACCCATGGTGGACAGGTTTCAGCAGAGCTTCCAGACTAAGACAAACTAGGAAGAAAAGCCTGGCCATCTACTAAATTAACCAATCAATACCTCACGCATCAAAACAGAATATTGACTGATATAGTGGTGGAAGATGAGCCCCCTTGCTTGGAAGACACTCAAAGTACACAATGGCCTCAACAATGGACTTGAGCATATCAACAAATTGTGAAGGTGTTGTAGGACCAGGTGACATTTTGTTCTGTTGTACACGAAGTCCCCATGAGTTGGGGCTGACTTGAAGGCAGCTGGCAAACAACAAGCAGGGGTAGAAGAGCCCATGAGAGAGGTGGAACAGGACCTGCCTGAGAGATGTGAGGAGGCCCAGAAGAAGGTGGGTAGCTAAGAGGGCAGAGAAGCCTGGGAGGTACGAATGGGTAGGAGGGTCAACGCTTCTGTGTCTGGGCAGCTGTCAGTGATCTTAGGGGGGTGCAGAGTCCAGGGAGCAGTGGGGGTGGAAGGCTGGCAGCAGAGGGTTGCTGATGTTGGACCGTGTGTGATCAGGTAGCTGTTGTTGTGTATATGCGTGATTTCATGAGGCTAAGAAGGCCCTGGGTGGGGAGTAGGTGCAGGGGATATGGGGGCAGAGACGACAGTGGGCCATGCCAAGAAGGCAGCCTTAGTTTGGGGGAACACTAAGTCCCTTGTGGAGTTCCTGGACGGTGCAGTTAATGCGCTTGGCTGCTAACTGAAAGGTTGGAGGTTCACGTCCATCCAGAGGCACCTCAGAAGAAAGGCCTGGCAATCTACTGCCCCAGAATCAGCCATTGAAAACCCTGTGGATCACAGTTCTACCCTGACACACATGGGGTCACCATGAGTTGAAATCGACTCGATAGTAACTGGTAAGTCCCTTCCACAATCTGATTCTGAGTTTCTATGAAACCCATGTCTGCCCTGAAGCCGGCCCAAGCCCTGCCGACCAGCTGGACACCGCACCTTGGCGAGTGTTGCCACCGGCCACCACCTATGCCTCCCAGGTGAAGCCCATGGTGCCAGATTTAATTTGTATTTATTATGCATCTATCTTATGCCAGATAGACTTGTGCCTGTGTGAGGCCCTTTCACATCTGAAGCCATGTTTTGCCACTAGGTGACAGTCCTGGGTGGCGGGCCTTGTCTGGGAGAAGTGGGAGAGAGGGTGGGTGGCACCTTGGAGTCAGGGTTTTGAGTTGGACCCCAGCATGGCTAGTTGGAAGTCTGACCTTGATGAGCACTGCATTTCATGATTCTCTGAGTCTTTTGTTTCCTCATCTGTAAAATGGGCAGAGTGAAAACACCATACACTCTTAGGGCGGCCGAGGGGATGAGAGCTGGTGAATGAATGGGGCCTTCCCTGCAGGGCCCGTCGCGTGTCAGGGGTCTAGTGAACAAAGGTTGTTTATTGTGATGGGACAATGATCCGTGGTGCCCTTCTGGGTCTGCTCCCTGGATTCCTGCCTTGTCGCCTTCCAGCCTCGCCACCCTTCCTGGTGGGCTCCTCATGGTCCCTCTGAAGGGATCTTGCAGGGCCTTTCCCTTGGCTAACAGGGCGCTTCACGCTGACCGTGTGCTGATCCCAGCCAGGCAGAGCCCCCAGGTGGCCCCCGTTTGCACAAGCTCCAGCTTTGGGTCTGCTTGGAACATTGTAACTGCATTCCAGGGACATTCCAAGTCTCCGCACTGACCAAAGGACTTCACATTTTATTGTCCTGCTGAGAATAAGGATCAAAGTGCTCAAGGCTCCCCAGCAGGAATCGTTTCCAGATGTTTCTACACTCAGGGCAAAAGGTTCTAGCCCTGCTGAGCCAGCGGGAGGCTTTGAGGCTGCGGCTCATACTTGGGGGATTCGGCGTACTAAAATATGGCCACGGCTCCCCCATTTCTCATGGGTGAGGGCAAGCAAATCCCCTTTGTTCATGTAACGCAAAATCTAGCCACTGTTTACCGAGAGCTTGCTGCGTGCTTGGAACTTTATAAACTTCATCCATCCTCTCCGCGAGTCAGCATGGGTATAGTGAGTCCCGTTTTACAGATGAGGAAGCTGAGGCTTGGGGTCCCAGACTGCAAGTGGTGGCGTTGGGATTTGACCCAAATCTATGTGAGCCCAAGCTTTCCTTCTTTCTACTAAACCCCGGAGCTGCTGCATGCTGGCTTTTGTGCCCAGGAATAAGAGGACAAGATACTGATTCTGCAGTGGGGAGGGTAAGGCAGACGGCAGACAAACAGAATATTAGGACAGTGCGACGTATGCCACGTACAGGGTGGTGGGGCGGGGAACAGGGCCACCCAGGCCCGACAGGGTGGGCCGGAAGGCTGTGACGAGGAGGTAGTGGACCATGGGAGAGGTGGGCCAACACTGGGACTGGCTGTGAGGGTCACAGGTGTGAGACAACAGGCAGGGAGCAGAGTGGGCCCAGCGGACTGTGGGATGAAGGGGTTGCTGGGAGCAAGGAGTGGGACTGGCTGTGTAGGGAAGGTCAGCCTCAGGGTCAGGCCACTTGGCTGGGTCCCAGTCATCCATGGTGCGAGGCACAAAGCCATTGTTACCTGTGACAGATAAGGCCCTATGTTTTGTGAATGCTTTTGTTAAAAATAAAAATAAAATAAAATAAAAAATTTATTTTTATTTTGTTAAAATAAATTGGAACAAAAGTGAATGGACGGAGAAATAGATACATAGGTAGGTAGGTAGATGAATGGATAAAACCAGTTGCCATGAAGTTGATTCTGACTCGTGGTGACCCCATGTGTGTCAGAGCAGAACTGTGCTCCACAGGATTTTCAATCGCCAGGCCTTTCTTCCAAGGTGCCTCTGAGCGGACTCAAACCTCCAACCTTTTGGTTAGCTGCCGAGAGCTGAACTATTTCCCCACTCAGGGATGATAAATAAATAATAGATAGATTGACAGACAGATAGATGATATATTGATAGATGATAAATGATAGATTGATAGATGACAGATAGACAGGTAGATAGGTGATAGTCAGACAGGTGCATTCAAGGTTCCCCCTTTAAGAGTACGGCTCTCACTTGTGATGGCTGCTGCTTTGGGGCCGGGAGACTCACAAGTGGACAGTTCTATCTGAGCCCCAGCACATTGGTGGGAATACAGACAGGGGACGGCTGAGGCAGGGACAGACTGAGTGGCCGGGTCGCAGGGGGCCAATGGGCTTTGCTGGGGGCTGACTTGTCCCCCTGAACCACACCCATTGCAGACTCCTGCTGCCAGCCTGGGGGTGCCGGGGCCTGTGCGATGGAGTGAGGCACACCCCTCACTGCCAGAGACAGCTCAGAGTTGCTGGAAGCTCTGGGGAAGGGGGAAAGCCCTGGAGCTGTAGGTAGGAGACTTGGGCTCAAGGAAAGGCCCCTCCTCCCTATGGCCATGAGTGGGGTCCCAGCCTCTGCCTCCTCACCTGTACAACAACGATGCCCCTCCAGAGCCTTTCTGGAGTGGAACACTCTCTACTCCTGGTGACTGAATAGCAGGTCCCCTCTCCCCTGCCTAGGGTGGGGCCAGCATTTGAAGGCAGGATGATCCCAGACCCACCTTTACATGGCTGGCAGAGGGCCATCTAAGCTGGGTTTTAGGGAGTCTTGTCTCATGCTGAGCTCAAGAGCAAGCCTCCCTTTGGGGCCACTCCAGGGCCCAGCCTTGGAGGAATCATGGGGTCAAGCTGGGCACCCCGGCCGCTGGGCCAAGAAACTCTGCCAGGCCCTTGGGGTTCACACCCTGCCAGGACCCTGGCCATGTTTCTGACATGTCCCGCTTCAGGGTGGCCTGCCTGGCAGTCGAGGCTGGTCACGTGTGCCTCCTGGCCCGCTTGTGCTGCCCCCGGGGGCCGCTTATGCTGGCGGGGGGGGATGTTGCTCCCTGGTTGCTCCTTCGTGGCGCCTGGTGAGGTCCTCTCCTTCCGCCAGCCAAGGGGCCGGGTTTCAGCGGACGGTGTCCATTGGGGTGGCAGCCTGGGGTGAGGCCGAGAGCCAGGTGGGGACAAGAGGGCCTGGGTCCTGGCTGGTCATCGTGTAGCTGGGAGGGCATGGGCCCGTGCTTTACAGCGGCTTGAGCTACCTAGCCATTTATCTGCCCTTTTGGTGAGAAGAAAATACGGCCTTAACCCATCCTCTGGCCAGCCAGCTCTGTCTTCGCCGAACCTCCTGTAACCGTTTCTGCAGAAGAAGGGGTCTTGGGGCAAATCAAGGTTGAAATCCATTACTTCGGGTTCCTCTTCTGTACATCAGGACTGAGGCCGCCCTTACAGGCTGCTGTGCAGATTTAACGAGAGAACACGGTCTGAGCACGGAGGCTGGCCTAGAAGTGACAGCTCTTCCCTTTTACACAGGTCGCCCATTGTGTTTTGAGGGTCCCCCTTTCCACCCCTCCTCCACACCTGGCACGCGTGGCCCCTACTTCCTGGCGCATTCCCACACACGGGGCCAGGCTCTGGCTCTTTAAGGAAGCCTTCCTCTGTTGTCCCAGTTTCAGGGAACAGGGCACTCCATCTGCACCGTCTCTGTTTAGTGGTGAGTTCCGTCTCTGGGCCAAGGGGGTGTGAGGGTGGCTGTGTCCCGAGCTCGTCGGCAGCATGTTCGTGCCTCAGTGGCAGCACCGTCTCTCTCACCCCTGGGCCATGAAGGCTGAGACTCAGGCTGCATCTTAGATGTGTGGCCGGGGCAGGACTTGGCCACGCATGCTGGGATCTCGGGTGCCCAGTCACAATTTGATGTGAAAGAAAATGGTAGACATTTTAGGCGTCTCTGGGAAGAGTAGAGGACCCAGTGGGGTTTTTCACACGGGTGACTAAAGGTGGATGGCTGTGCCCTCGGTTCCTGTCTGAGACCTGTGCGGTGCTATGGTAGAGACCTAAGGAAGTGCCAGGAGAAGGTGCCCTCCTCAGCAGTGGGGAGGATTGCATGAAGAAGGGTGGGGGCGCCCAGTCACTCAGCCTCCTGCCCTTCCTCACAGTGGACGCAGACGTTCCCGTGGAGACCTGCTGTGCCGACGGACACAGCATGGCCACCCAGCGGAGGGACTGCTCACTGCCCTACACCTCGGAGTCCAAAGAATGCAGGTATGTTTTACAGAATGGTGTCTGTTAGGGGGAAGCGTAGAGAAAGGGACAGGGTGTGTCCACCCCAGAGAGAGACTAGGCACCCAGGGCCAGCCCTCCCAAGTTGCCTCCCTCCAGTGGCCGCTGTGTCCTCTGGCCCCCAGTTTCCTCACGCTGGTGTTGGCTCCCCCTGTCTGTGCTGGCCTGGGCTTGTGTGTCTGTCCCTTCACTGGGCTGGGGCAGCCCACCACTGGCTGCAAGAGGGTCTGGGTTTGCTGCCTGCCCTGCCATGGGCAGGTCACTGTGGGCAAGACAGTTTCTTCCTAAGAAAAAGGGGCTTGTGGGAGCTGATGAGACCCCATGACTGGGAGTCCTTTGCAAATAAAATCGTGGATTACCCTAAACCTAAAAACACAGAGGAGCTGGGCCCAGAGCAAGCAGTTCTGCCAGACACCTTGTGCAGTAGTCGACCTCTGGACTGAAGATTTTTGTTCTTCTCTCCCCAAATTGGTCCCTGGGAACAGTTAAGCACTTGGCTGCCAACCAAAAGTTTGGAGGTTCAAGTCCACGTAGAGGCACCTCGGAAGAAAGGCCTGGAGATCTACTTCCAAAAAACCAGTCACTGAAAACCCTGTGGAGCACAGTTCTACTATGACACACATAGGGTCGCCATGAGCTGGAGTCTACTCGGGCAACTGGTTACTCCCTGAATTGACTCCAGCTCACTGGAAGATTTGGGAGAACATAAGCTTAGAATAAAAAAAAAAAAAACTTGTTGCCATCAAGTCGATTCCGACTCACAGAGACCCTATAGGACAGAGTAGAACTGCCCCACAGAGTTTCCAAGGGGTGCCTGATGGATTTGAACTGCTGATCTTTTGGTTAGCAGCTGTAGCTCTCAACCACTATGCCACCAGGGTTTCCAAACTTAGAATAAATGATGAAAATTGTCAATGGTGCTCACCAACCCAAGTGCAGAGCTCCAGCCACCCTGCAGCAATCCCATTGTACAGAAGAGCACGCTGAGAGTTCCCCAGGGCACACAGCCCATCAGTACTGCCTTGAGGGTTTGAGCCCAGGCCCGCAAGCGCAGGAGAGGCGAGGGTGTGGAAGGACCCCACCATGCGACGTCCACTTGCCTTCTCCGTATCTAACTGGCAGCCATGGGGTGCTGGGTAGGGAGCTGTCACAGAGGAATGTGTGAACGAGGCGCCCGGGGTGGGGGTGGGAAGTGTCTTGTGCTCGTTCTGGAGCTCAGCATTTGGGTTCACATTGCACGTAGGCTGCCCGCCAGCTTCAAAGCAGGACATAAATCTCAGTTTAGGAAATTTTAAAAAGTCAACGCACTCCCTATAGACCAAACAAAGGAAGAGGGAGGAGGAGACGCAGATTATTTGAGTTGACTGGAAGATCACGCCCTCAGAATCTACACAGCATCTGATGAGCCTGAGCCGAGATTTTGGCTTCTGGTGTGGCAGAGTGCTGGAAATGTCCAAGTGGCCGCCCGTTGGCTGTTCCGTCGTGAAGCCGGGCGCTCACCGCCAAGTGTGCTGTTTACACATGGTGCTGAGGAGAGGCAGCCTGGCCCAAGGAGGAGCGCAGCTGGGATGTTAGGCTGACCTGGCCTCAGTTTCCCCAAATGTAAAACATGGACCATGATACCTTCCTTTTGGAGTTGCTGAAATGATCAGGGGTGATATACGAAACCAGCGCCAGAAAGCCAAACAGTGGGAGCCACTATTATCAATATTTATTGCCATCAAAGACTTAGGAAAACTCAGAAAAGGAGTCAGCCAGCTGAGTCCCCAAAGAGCAGAGGAAGCAGCTGGGGCCAGAGAGGTTGAGTGGCTCTTGGGGCCCTAGTGAAATGGGATTCTAGAGCCCTGGTGGCACAGTGGCTAAGAGCTTGGTGGCTCAAACTCACCAGCTGCTCCGAAGGAGAAAGATGTGGCAGCCAGCTTCCATAGAGATTCAAAAAACCAAAACCAAACCCACTGCCTCCGAGTTGATTCTGACTCACAGTGACCCTATTCAACAGAGTAGAACTGCCCCCATAGGGTTTCCAAGGCTGTAAATCTTTACAGAAGCGGACTGCCACATCTTTCTCCCACGCAGCAGCTGGTGGGTTAGAACTGCTGACTTTTCAGTTAGCAGCTGAGCACTTTAACCACTGCACCACCAGGGCTCCTTTCCATAAAAATTACAGCTTAGGGGCAGTTCTAGTCTGTCGTGTAGGGTCACCTGGTTGCTGTCTCTGACAATTTAGTGAAATGCCCGTTATTTGCCAATGCACCTAACATGCATGTGAAACGTGTGTGGCACAGTACAGACAAATCCATGCTGGAGCCTGAGGGCAGCCCTAGAAACACAGAGACAGCTGGGTGCAGACCTTCAGCCCCACGAGGGTGGTGTGGGAGAAAGCGGGGCTGAAAGCCGCTGTCCACGGCAGAGATGGCCTAGCTGGCAGCTCGAGGGGCTGCGGGACCCACCCTCTCAGCCTGGACAGGTGCAGGCTGGGCGGCTCCTCCCGCCTTTGCTGGCTTTGGCAGCAGCTGGAGCTATTTTGGATTTGGTTAGGAGCCACCTGTGACTCACACACAGCTCTCACCCGCCTGCCCGCCCACCAGCCCACCCGCCAGCAGGGCCAGCTTGTGCTTCTCCTGCACTGAGAAGACGATTCTAGCGGGCCGTGGTCCTCCTGCCTCCACATATGGCTCCTTGGGCCACAGCTGGGCACCGCCGTTGCCACTGTTGTTAACCATACCATGGGCCAGCCCCTACCTCTCTGAACCTGTCTCCTCTGAATGTGGCCCCTGGATGATCCTTGTGGAGGATTCAGGCTCATAAGGGTGAAACAGTCTGGCCCTGTGTCGGCACCAGCTTCTTTCATTCTAGAAGGTGGGAGCATTTTAGGGGTGAGGCTCAGAGCTCCGACTCCCACCCCAGGCACTGCCTGCATTTGTTCTTTCTAACTAAACACTTATTGAGCGCCTTCTGTACGGATGGGTGTGGGGAGGAGAGGCCCATGATAGACGACAGAGCTTCCGTCCCGAGGGCTCCCGTCCGATGGAGCCCTGGCCCACCGCCCTCCACCCACAGGATGGTCCAGGAACAATGCTGCCACAGCCGACTGGAGGAGCTGCACTGTGCCACCGGCATCAACCTGGCCAACGAGCAGGACCGCTGTGCCACGCCGCACAGGGACAATGCCAGCCTCGAGGCCATGTTCATGAAGGTGAGGACTGGGGTCCTAGGTCTGCTGCCTCTTTCCCTCGCAGCTGGCAGGCCCTGCACTGTCCCAGCTCAGCAGGCCCTGGGCTCCCCAGGCCCTGTGCCCCTTCCCAGCCAGCAGGCCCAGGGCCCCCACCCAGCCAGCAGGCCCTGGTCCCCCTCCCAGCTCAGCATGCCCCACTTTCCTTCCCAGCCAGCAGGCCCTGCCCACCCCCAGCCAGCAGTCCCCAGGTCCCCTCCCAGCTCAACATGCCTTGGGGCCCCTCCCAGCCAGCAGGCCCCTGGTCCCCTTCCAGCCAGCAGGCCCTGCCCACACCCAGCCGGCAGGCCCCTTGTCCCCTCCCAGCTCGACATGCCTTGGGCCCCCTCCCAGCCTAGCCAGTGTTGTCCATCAGCAGGGGGCCTGGGCCCTTTCCCCTCTGCGCCCTACTCTGAGTTCACCTCTGCTGTGTGGGGCAGCAGGGGAGGGGGTGCCCAGCCAGGAGGGTGGAGGAGCTGAACATGTCCCCACCTCCTCCCGTGTAGTTGGGAAACCCTGGCCTGGCCCAGCTGGGGAGACAGGGATGAAGTGGCCAGCCTTGCCGAGGACCTCCAGTCCCCAGGCCTCAGGCAGGAACACAGGTCAGAGGAGGGGTCCTCTGAGATCAGGGCCTTAGGAGTTTCTTCTCTGGTCAGGGTAGGCACCCTCCATCCCCCTGCTCAGGAACCCTTACAGCTTCCCTCCACTAGGATTCACTGGGTGAAGTTCAGAATGGGCCCTCCCAAAGCCTCTGATGTCACATGACTGCAGCCATCCCAGAGGAGGAAACTGAAGTTCAGGGAGGACCACACCCCAAAGTGGCCTCTCAGCAGCGGCCCTGAGGGGTCCTCCTATACCCAGCAGGGAAGGGGTCTGGAAGGCAGCCGGGCAATCCCTGCATGGCCGATTCTGGGTCTCTAAGGCCAGGCCAGGTCACTCAGGTCCCTGTGACAGTAGAAGATCTCCGTCCTCTGCCTGGGCACGGAGAAGTCCCTGACAGCACCCCTAGCTCTGAAAACTACAAATAAAGGAACGTTGTCAGACTGTCAGAGCCCTGGTGGCATAGTAGTTAAGAGCTCAGCTGCTAACCAAAAAGTTGGCAGCTGGAATCCACCAGCTGCTCCTTGGAAACCCTATGGGGCAGCTCTACTCTGTCCTACAGGGTCGCTGTGAATCAGAATTGACTCGACAGCAACAGGTTTAGTTTCAGGTTTTGTCAGACTGTCTCTCCCTGCCACCTGCTGAGGGAGGAAAACAAGCCTGAGCTGGGATTTGGAAGTCAGCCTGGTCCTCGGGCTTCTGCTGGAGGTGCCAGGTGCGGGGAGTGAGTTCCCTGGAGAAAGATGTCCCATTCCCAGATAGGACAGCGATGAAGGAATTTCAAGGAGCAAGAATCTAAAGGGATGAAGTCAGGATTCTGGGAGGGGCTGTGGGTTCTCTGGCCCGGCCCTTCCTTTCTGGAAGTTCTCTCCCCGCACAGACTGGGACATGGAGAGGACTCCCCATGCTGGGAGGTGGGGTTCAGAGCCTGCCCACTCTGGGCCTCTGCAGACTTTCACGGGGGGAGGCCTCTTGTTTGAGGGAACTGTGTGGGGTGATGGTGGGTTGGTCTGGTCCAAGGTGCCTGGGAATCCCAGGCATCTGATGACTATTTCCAGGGCAGGGCTGGGCTCTGCAGACGCCGTCCGCCTGGCAGACGGCTGTGCCAGTGTCCCCAGACGTGAGAGGGAGGGAGGGAGGTGCGGAAAAGCGGGGAACAGTCTATGGGAGTGGGAGCGGATCTCTTTGGCGGACGAGAGATCTGCGTTTCTGGGAAGCATGACTCACACCCGAAAGGTGGACTCGCTAACAATCCCTCCCGCTCTTCTGGCAGCAGAGGGGTAGGATACACAGTGTGGGAGGCCCGTCAACCTTCACGGAGACTACAGCAGAAACCACGCCTCCTTGGCTCCCAGTATGGGCTTTCTGGAAAGTTCTGAGTCCTTTTTAGGATAACCACTAGAGGGAGGATTGAAGTGGGGATTTTCTTGCGCGAGGGGAACGTGGTCCAGGAGTTCAGGCCTGAGGACATGGGGCGCACGTGTAGGTTGGGGAACGCGGGGATGCAGGGTGGCCCCTGATTGATGCCTTGTCTGGGGGCGCCTGTGCTTATCAAGTGCAGAATGCCCTTCCTGCTGCCCAGACCAGCGAACAGGCTCGGGAGGAAGGGGCACGGTCCATATGCCTTCTTTGGGTCTGGCTAGAAAAATCTTAGACCACACACAAGGAATGGACTCCCTGGGGGACTCTTATGGCCCCTGTATGAGGCTCCCCTTCCCTGGAGGTGTGTGGGCAGAGCCCACTGGCCGCTGGACAGGGGTGCTGAGGAGGGCAGTTGGGTATGGCAGGTAGGTGGGACAGGTGCAGCATACGCCAGGACCTAGGGGATTTGGGAGCGGCGAGGCCCAGGTTCTGCCGGCTCTGCCCCCTCCCAGGGCCTCCGCCTGGCCGAACCGAGCGGCCACCTTCTCCACCTGGTCTCCATTCGTGTTTGCAGAGGTGCTGCCACTGCTGCCTGCTGGGGAGGGCGGCCCAGGCCCAGGGCCAGAGCTGCGAGTTCAGCCTCATGGCTGGCTACCAGTGTGGACTGGTCTTCCGGGCGTGCTGCGTGAAGGGCCAGGAGACGGCAGACTTCACGCCGGGGGACATCGGCGACCCCCAGGAGACGGGTAAGCCCGCTCTGCCTTCCTGGCTGGGTGGTGAGGGCGTGCACGGCTGTTGCCTAACTCAGCACAGACCCACTCGAGTTGTCAGGGCATTTCCCAAAGATTGGGTCCTTGTCAGGAGACAGAGAGCATGGGCTCTGGGACCGGACAAAGCTGGGGTCATGTCCTGGCCCTAACATGAGCCTTGGGTGAACTGATTTATCCAGGCCTCAGTTCCCCCATCTGCCATGTGGGGATAATCACAGTCCTGCTTCATAAGGTGCCCACCTCAGGATGAGCGCTCCGTGAACCTTTTCCAGCCCAATTTCCCCTGACCTCCCCCGGCCCTGAGCAGCAGCCAGTAGCTGGCCTTACCCTCCTTTCACAGTGGAGGACCTGATGCTCAAAGTCATGTGGCCAACACGCAGAGGAGGGAGAACCTGGCCTCCTGACTCCTGGCCAGCTCCTTCCCTCCCCTCACGTGGAGCCAGTGACACTCGGGCCAAAGGGCTGAGGCTTCACACTTTGCATCTGTGAGCTTTCAAATAATAGTCACTTACCAACAAAGGAGGAGCCCCTGCTGGAGCAAATAGCTAAGCACTGGGCTGTTGTTGTCATGTGCCCTCTAGATTTTCTCCCGAAGAGTTGCTGGTGGGTTTGAACTGCCGACCTTTCCGTTAACAGCTGAGCACCTAATCATTGAACCACCAGGACTTCTTAAGTGCTGGACTACTAACCAAAAGGTCGATGGTTCAAAACCACCCAGAAGTGCCTTGAAAGTAAGGCCTGATGACCTACTTTTGAGAGGTCATATCCTTGAAAACCCTATGGGGTTGCCATGAGTCCAAATAGACTTGACTCCAACAATGCCAAGTTCAGCAAAGGGGTGAGCGGCCCCCAGAGGCATTATAAGAGCACGCCCAGCTGTCTGACTCCCTCCCTGCTTCTCTGCCCTCCGTTTGCCTAAAGCTTCAGGGATGGTTCAGCTTCTTGATGTCTGATAACCTCTCTCATTTATGCGGTAGTTTCCGGGCCTTAATGGAGATATCCCTGGAAAAATTCAGGAGTTGGCTCTGCCCTGTGCCTGTACCCTCTTCTCTCTGAGCTTCATACCCCATTGATACCGGGTGAGGCAGAGGAAGGGGTTCTAAGAGAAGAGCTCACAGATCCCAGCGTGGCCTCTAAGTCAGGCCTCCTTTGGTGCAGCTGCACCCCCAGAGGCTTTGGGGTCCTGGGCCAGACGGACCAGTCTCTTTTTAAGTCCAGGGCTCCAGAGACGCCCTGGGCTGATTTACAGCTGCCCGGCCATAAAGGGGTGTTGGGACCACATTCTGGCTCCCTGCTTGGCTTTTGAAATCAGAGCTGACATCTTCACTGTAAACAAACCCAACTGTTAATCCCAGTCGGGGAGTGCTCCTCTGTCTCTGGGAGGATTTTCACTGATTTGTGGCTTCTTTTATTAACGTGCTCTGGGATTTTTTGTGGCTCCAGATGTCTTATCTCTCTCCTGTCTTTTATCTGCTTCAGTTCCTGCCCAGACTTTCCTCAGATGCCACCCACTCTTGGAGGGCTCCCTGACTTTTCCTCCTCACCCTGTCACAGATGGTCCTTCCTCCTCCCGCTAACATTTATCGTGGGCCTCGTATGTCTCCTGCAGGGCTGCTCCGAGGGCCACAGACCGGTGCTGGCCTGAGATGAATTAGTATAGAAATTGGGAGTAAGCCTTTAGAAACTTCTAGAAGCATTTGATCCCTGGGTGGTATTGGAGCTTGGAGTTCACCCAGATGTGTCTTGGAAGAAAGGCCTGGTGATCTACTTCCGAAAAATTAGCCATTGAGAACCCTATGCAGCACAGTTCTACCCTGATGCACATGGCGTCATCGTGAGTCAGACGTGACTCAGCAGCAGCTGGTTTATTGGATCAAAGTACTGGTCCCGGACTAGGGAAGGCGACCTGGTCATTTGCCACAGTTAGTTTGAAAACCGTACCTGGGCATCTTGTGGGTCCAGTGATTCCCATTCTACAGATCGAGGCACTGAGGCTGGGCAACCTCAGGGTTGGATCTGTTTGCGAGCAGGTCCAATGGTCTTTCTAGGCTTGCTGGCCTCCACGGAACATGGCACAGACCTTGGTGACATCATCACACGGTGGTAACTGGTTTCTTACCACTCCTTCCTGCCCCCTCACTGTGAACCGTTTCAGGGATGGGATTGGATCCCTGTATGCCTCTGGGCCTGCTGGCCTGGGCCTGACACATGGAGGGCACTTGGTGTTTGCCTGAATCCAATGCACTGAGGGAATGAAGTGTCCCCAAATTAAATAAACCAGATGGAAGGTGCTTCACAGCCTCCTAGCCTAGAAGAGATGACTCCACCCTAAATGGCCTTTTTTTAGTTATCTTCTCCCCAGGTTAGAAGTTATTTGAATGCTCATTCGGTTTATTCAACAAATGGGTTAGCGGGTCAAGGACACAGTGTAGACAAGGCCCCCATACCATATGGGGTCACCATGAGTCGGAATCGACTCAACAGCAGCGGGTTTTAATGGGCATCGTATTTTAATAAGAAGCCCTGGTGGTGCAGAGGTTAAAAGCCCTAACTGCTAACTGAAATGTCAGCGGTTCAAACCTACCCAGCGGCTCCTCGGGAAGAAGACCTGGCGATCTGCTCCTGTAAAGATTACAGCCTAGGACACCCTATGGGGCAGTTCTTCTCTGTCACATGGGGTCACTGTGAGTTGAAAATAGGCTCGATGGCACCTAACGACAGCATATTTTAGTAGCCCCTAAAATACATTTGTTGTTGTTGTTAGGTGCCGTCGAGTTGGTTCCGACTCACAGCGACCCTACACACAACAGAATGAAACACTGCCCGGTCCTGAGCCATCCTTACAATCATTGTTATGCTTGAGCTCATTGTTGCAGCCACTGCGTCAATCCACCTCATTGAGGGTCTTCCTCTTTTCCGCTGACCCTGTACCCTGCCAAGCATGATGTTCTCCAGGGACTGATCCCTCCTGACAACATGTCCAAAGTATGTAAGACGCAGTCCCGCCATCCTTGCCTCTAAGGAGCATTCCGGCTATACTTCTTCCAAGACAGATTTGTTCATTTTTTTGGCAGTCCGTGGTATATTCAATATTCTTCGCCAACACCACAATTCAAAGGCGTCAGTTCTTCTCGGTCTTCCTTATTCATTGTCCAGCTTTCACATGCATATGACGCGACTGAAAATACCATGGCTTGGGTCAGGCTTACCTTAGTCTTCAGGGTGACATCTTTGCCCTTCAACACTTTGAAGAGGTCCTTTGCAGCAGATTTACCCAATGCAATACATCTTTTGATTTCTTGACTGCTGCTTCCATGGCTGTTGATTGTGGATCCAAGTAAAATGAAATCCTTGACAACTTCAATCTTTTCTCCATTTATCATGATGTTGCTTATTGGTCCAGTTGTGAGGATTTTTGTTTTCTTTATATTGAGGTGCAATCCATACTGAAGGCTGTGGTCTCTGATCTTCATTAGTAAGTGGTTCAAGTCCTCTTCACTTTCAGCAAGCAAGGTTGTGTCATCTGCATAACACAGGTCGTTAATGAGTCTCCCTCGAATCCTGATGCCCTGTTCTTTATATAGCCCAGCTTCTCATATTATTTGCTCAACATACAGATTGAATAGGTATGGTGAAAGAATACAGCCCTGACACACACTTTTTCTCACTTTAAACCAATCAGTATCCCCTTGTTCTGTCCGAACAACTGCCTCTTGATCTATGTAAAGGTCCCTCATAAGTACAATTAAGTGTTCTGGAATTCCCATTCTTGGCAATGTTATCAGTAATTTGTTATGATCCACACAGTCGAATGCCTTTGCATAGTCAATAAAATACAGGTAAACATCCTTCTGGTATTCTCTGCTTTCAGCCAGGATCCATCTGACATCGGCAACGATATCCCTGGTTCTACGTCCTCTTCTGAAGCCGGCCTGAATTTCTGGCAGTTCCCTGTTGATATACTGCTGCAGCCGTTTTTGAATGATCTTCAGCAAAATTTTGCTTGCGTGTGATATTAATGATTTTGTTCTATAATTTCCACATTCGGTTGGATCACCTTTCTTGGAAATAGGCATAAATATGGATCTCTTCCAGTCAGCTGGCCAGGAAGCTCTCTTCGATATTTCTTGGCATAGACGAGTGAGCACCTCCAGCACTGCATCTGTTTGTTGAAACATCTCAATTGATATTCCATCAGTTCCTGGAGCCTTGTTTTTCACCAACGCCTTCAGAGCAGCTGGGACTTCTTCCTTCAGTACCATCAGTTCCTGATCATATGCCACCTCTTGAAATGGTTGAATATCGACTAATTCTTTTTGGTGTAATGACTGTGTGTATTCCTTCCATCTTCTTTTGATGCTTCCTGTGTCGTTTAATATTGTCCCCACAGAATCCTTCACTATTGCAACTCGAGGCTTGAATTTTTTCTTCAGTTCTTTCAGCTTGAGAAACGCCAAGTGTGTTTTTCCATTTTGGTTTTCCATCTCCAGCTCTTTGCACATGTCGTTATAATACTTTACTTTGTCTTCTCAAGCCACCCTTTGAAATCTTCTGTTCAGTTCTTCTACTTCATCAATTCTACCTTTTGCTTTAGCTGCTCGACGCTCAAGAGCAAGTTTCAGAGTCTCCTCTGACGTCCATCTTGGTCTTTTCTTTCTTTCCTGTCTTTTCAATGACCTCTTGCTTTCTTCATGGATGATGTCCTTGATGTCATTCCACAATTCATCTGGTCTTCGGTCACTAGTGTTCAGTGCGTCAAATCTATTCTTCAGAGGGTCTCTAAGTTCAGGTGGGATGTACTCAAGGTCATATTTTGGGTCTCGTGGACTTGCTCTGATTTTCTTCAGTTTCAGCTTGAACTTGCATATGAGCAATTGATGGTCTGTTCCACAGTCGGCCTCTGGCCTTGTTCTGACTGATGATATTGAGCTTTTCCATCATCTTTTCCCACAGATGTAGTCAATTTGATTTCTGTGTGTTCCATCTGGAGAGGTCCATGTGTATAGTCACCGTTTATGTTGGTAAAACAAGGTATTTGCAATGAAGAAGTCGTTGGTCTTGCAAAATTCTACCATTCGATCTCCGGCATTGTTTCTATCACCAAGGCCATATTTTGCAACTACTGATCCTTCTTTGTTTCCAACTTTCGCATTCCAATCTCGAGTAATTATCAATGCATCTCGATTGCATGTTTGATCAGTTTTAGACTGCGGCAGCTAATAAAATCTTCTCTTTCTTCATCTTTGGCTCTAGTGGTTGGTGCGTAAATTTGAATAATAGTCGTATTAACTGGTCTTCCTTGTAGGCGTATGGATATTATCCTATCATTGACAGCATTGTACTTCAGGATAGATCTTGAAATGTTCTTTTTGACGATGAATGCAACCCCATTCCTCTTCAAGCTGTCATTCCCAACATAGTGGACTATATGATTGTCTAATTCAAAATGGCCGATACCAGTCCGTTTCAACTCACTATTGCCTAGGATATCGATGTTGATGCGTTCCATTTCATTTTTGATGATTTCCAATTTTCCTAGATTCATACTTCATACATTCCAGGTTCCAATTATTAATGGATGTTTGCAGCTGTTTCTTCTCATTTTGAGTCGCGCCACATCAGCAAATGAAGGTCCTGAAAGCTTTACTCCATCCACGTCATTAAGGTCAACTCTGCTTTGAGGAGGCAGCCATTCCTCAGTCGTCTTTTGAGTGCCTTCCAACCTGGGGGGCTCATCTTCCAGCACTATATCAGACAACGCTCCGCTGCTATTCATAAAGTTTTCACTGGCTAATGCTTTTCAGAAGTAGACTGCCAGGTCCTTCTTCCTACTCTGTCTTAGTCTGGAAGCTCAGCTGAAACCTGTCCTCCATGGGTGACTCTGCCGGTATCTGAATACCGGTGGCCTAGCTTCCAGCATCACAGCAACACGCAAGCCCCAGCAGCACGACAAACTGACAGACACATGGGGGCTAAAAATACATAGTTAGGACATATAAGTTATATACATAGCTCATGTAAGTTAGGTTACATTGACATTTAGACAGCATCACTGATCTTTTTTTCTTCTTAATGACATTTATTCTTCCGTTATACATGTATTATGCTCATGGCAGGCATTCTAGAAAATACAGAAGGGTAGAAGGAAGAGAAACGTAGACCCGGAGATAAACACTGTTTCCCTTCCAGCGTGTTGCTTTTCTGTGTCTAGCTTGGTTTCTTCCACCCAGGTATGGTCACGCTGTGGCTACCACTTTGATGGGTGCATCTTCCACCTAGTTCTGCAATGTCCTTGCTGTTCAATCGTGATCACACTCATTTCCTCTTGCGGAAACGTCCTGAATACCAGAGGGCTTGATTTTGAGTATTTCTAGGGCTTCTTCCCACCCGTAAGGAGCCCCGGTGGTGCAGTGGTTAAGCACTAGGCTGGTAACTGAAAGGTCGGTGGTTCTAACCCACCAGTCTCTGGGAGAAAGACGTGGCAGTCTGCTAACATGGAAATTCTATTTTAAAAAGGATAAAGTGAATGGTTAGCTGATCGTAGTTTTTACGAACGGGCGTTAAAACGGAAATCAAACAGAAACAAACCGGTTGCCATAGGGTCGACTTGACGTATGGTGACCCCATAACTGTGCTCCACGGGGTTTCCAGTGGCTGCTTTTTCAGAGGCAGATCACCAGGCCTTTCTTCCGAGGCACCTCTGGGTGAACTTGAACCACCAGCCTTGCAGTTAGCAGTCAAGCACTTACCCATTTGGCCACCCAGGGACTCTTATAAACGGGCATTACTGGCTGATGTTTACGAGAAGATAAAATGGTTTTTAGTTTCTTGTAAGATGGAACAATGTATTTGTATAAATGCTTGCCTTTGTTTCCCTTCCCCCTTAGCCAAAATTTCTGAGGGTGAGGAGGAACAAGAAGACCCATACCTTAATGACCGCTGCCGAGGTGAGAATCCGTCGTCTTCCCCTGTGCCGTTCAGTGGTTCGTTAAACCTGAAAGAAAGTCGACCCTAATCTCATTGGGAGTTTGAGCCTCAGCGGTTTTGCTCAGGTTCACCCCGGGAGGTGCCCTTTGTCTGGGAGTCAGGTCTGTCCTTCTGTTACTCCTGGGCTCCTGCCTTCTTCCCTCCAGCGTCCTCGGAGCTGGGGCCTGGTGGGGAGGCTGGAAAGGGGTGGGCTTACTCAGAAGGGGCCGCAGGTGAAAAGCTGGCATTGGAAACCCTAGCGCCACATGTTCCGCCTGAACACCCTGTGTTACAGGCACTGTGGACACCAGCTTCTCCCAAAGCTGGGGTCCCTCAGGATGGGGCAAAGCACTATTGGTCTTTGTGACCCTGAGCCCAACCACGCCTGGCCCAGAGAGGGCGTTCAGTAATACTCATTTGTCCCGCAAGACAGATGTTTTCAAATTTAAAGTTAGAGGGGCTTGCAGGTTTGTTTTTCATGTGATAAAGCTTTACTTTGCTTTCACGGAACAGTCCGGCGTGTTGAGACTGGCAGGCCTGCTCCACAGGTTCTTTCGGTGACTTGCCCTGTGGTTGGGGAGAGCCATTGGCTAAGTGGAGACCCAGCTTAAGGATATAAGGCTGTGGTCAGTGGTTAGTGACGGTCAGCATCAAGTCCTGGCAGGGGAGGGAACGAGCAGAGAGCCCCAGAAAACTTCTGGTTCAGCTTCCTAGTGCTGCCATAACTGAATACCAGAAAGAGGGTGGCTTTACAGAACAGAAATGTACTATCTCACAGTTTTGGAGGCTGGAAGTTCACAGCAGTATATTGGCCATGTTGATTCTGCCCAGGGGCTGAGAGAGGGACTGTCCCAGGCCACCTCCTAGATTCTGGTGGCTGCTGACAACCCTTGGCGTGCCTTTGCTGCTCAGAGATGTAATTCACAGTGTCTTCCCCTGCTCGGCTCCTCATCTCTTCTTCCCTTTCATAAGACGCCGCTCAGAAGGGATTAGGACTACCCTACTGCGCCATGATCTCTTTAATGGAACTGATAGTATCTTCAGAGAAGGGCACTATTTCCCCCAAACAAGATCAGGTTCACAAGTACAGCAGTTAAGACTTTAGCATATCTTTTTGGGGGACACGATTTGATCCATAGCAGCCTTGTGATCCTCTCTATGATGCGGGAGGTTCTTCTCGGGGAAGCTGTTAAAACCTCTGAGGAGGGTTAGCCAGGACATGACACTGAAAGGGTATTTAGGCAGGAGGTGGAGGCGTGGAGCCTCATGAAGGGTGCAGTGTCATGGCAGTTGGGCACTGGTGGGTGTAGGGTGGGGGTGGAGGAGGGCGCAGAAGTGGGCAGGGCCCTTCAGGGCCTGGGCAGCAGCTGGAAATTTACCTCGTAGGATCATTACCTGGTAGACATTTATCCTGATGGACCTGCCTGTGAACACTCGGGCTGCCTCATAGTGAGGGTGGGTTGCCGGGGTGACACCAGGGAGACCCGGTGAGCAGGTGGTGGTACCCGAGGTGGTGGTAGTGGCAATGGTAGTGGCAGTCCCTGCTTGAGAGACATGGGGAAAAGCTAGGCCTGCTCAGGGCCGGGCCCCATGTGGGGTCCGTCGTTGCTCTTCTCTGCCCTGCTTCTCCCAGCTCCATGGAACTTACAGAGACTGCCCTGCCTGCCCCCCATGTTGTCAGCCAGAGCTGAGACTGGACGGTGCAGCCCCCCAGGAGTGCCCAGAGCCAGACCTGGGGCCTCCTGCAGGGTGGGGGCTGGGAGGGTGGCAGGTGGGCTCTGCCCTGTGGACCCCACCTTTCTCCGTCCTCTGCTTCATGGAACCGGGGAACGTGGAGGTCTGCAGGGTCTCGGTGCCCCCTGCCCTGCTCACATGCACCCTGTCTACAGGCGGCGGCCCTTGCAAGCAGCAGTGCCGTGACACGGGGGACAAGGTCGTCTGTTCCTGCTTTGTGGGCTACCAGCTGCTGTCTGACGGCGTCTCCTGTGAAGGTAAAGGTCCCGTGGGTTGGGGCCTGTCCTTCAGACCCCGGCAAGGTCGAGGCTTTGCACAAGCCAGGGGCCCCAGCTGTGTTGGGGGCACCAACCCTGCATTTCTGGTACTCCCCGGAGCTGAATGGTGCCGGGCCTCCTGGCCCCGGTCCCATCCAGAGAAGATGGGCCATGTGCTAGAAAAGAGGGCTGGGGTTGGGGTCAGCCCGGGCTCTGAGTCCAGGATCAGCAGAGGGGCCTTAGGCAAGTCCCCCAGCCTCTTGTCCTGAGAGGGGGATGGTGAAACCCTCCATAAGGGCTTGTTGAGGGTCAGGTGGTCCCAGTCCAGGGCTGGCACTTAACAAGAGGGTGCTGAGAAAGAGCAATTACTCTGAAACAGCAGGGGACCTGGTGGGGAGTCCCCATGACGCCCCTCTAGGCACATTTGTGGTGTGTCATAGTGGGACCCCAGCCAGGTTGAATGGGGGACTCATGGATGCAGGGAGCCAGTTTCCCCGTGACTTCCAGAAGATTTCTTCGGATGACGCGTAGGGATCCATGTTCTCGCCGGTTACTCCTTGCCGTCTGGCTCTCTCCTAGATGTCAATGAGTGCATCACTGGCAGCCATAACTGCCGGCTCGGGGAGTCCTGCGTCAATACCGTGGGCTCTTTCCGCTGTCAGCGGGACAGCAGCTGTGGAACAGGCTACGAGCTCACAGAGGACAATGACTGCAAAGGTTAGCACCTGCTCCGGCCCCACAGCCTGGCCCCCGGGAGTAGATGTGCTACAGTGGGCTCGCTGGTCAAGGGCCCTGGTGGTGTAGTGCTCCCATGTGGCCACCAGGGCTGCCGCCTTCTCATCTGTGGGGTGTTGTTTGTTGCCATCAAGTTGGTCTCCAACTCGTGGTTACCCTGTGCACAATGGAACAAAATGCCACCTGGTCCTGTGCCATCCCCACGATCGGCTGCAGACTGGACTATTGTGACAGGGGCAGCTATACCTGCTTGGGGGAGGGGTCCCTGGGTGGTGCAAATGGCTAATGGACTTGTCCACTAACCGAAAGGTTGGAGGTTCCTTTCCACCCAGAGGTACCTCAGAAGAAAGGCCTGGCAATCTACTTCTGAAAAATCAGCCATTGAAAACCCTGTGGCGCACAGTCCTACTCTGACACACAGGGGGGCACATGAGTCGGAGTTGACTTGACGGCAGCTGGATTTTTATACCTACTTGACCAGCACCTGGGATGTCTTGGGGGAATAAGATGATACGTCAAAGTACGGATAGAAGCGATCAGACATCAAAAAGCTGACAGCAGCCCCCCAGTCCCGGCCCGCTCTGTCATTAGTGCCTTCTGTCAGTGCCTAGTTAATGCCAGTGGCGAGTTTGAATTTCTGAAAAGCCCCAGTGTACTATTATTTAAAAACAACATCTGGGATGAATTTCAGGTGCTCACACGTGTTTTCTACCAAAAAAAAAAAACCCAAATTTTTGTTTGTGCCCTCCATCTGATTGCAGGCTTCCTTGAAGTGCAAAGCATATTCCCTTCTGCTACCTAAAAACATGACATTTCTGGCTGCCGGCCTTTTGCCGCCAAGGCCTAGATGTTACTTGGCAGATGAGGCTCTGATGAGGATTGTTTAGGATGCGGTTTTCTGCGGAGGGTTTTGAACCTTTCAGGATGACAAAGCCACTTGTGTAAAAACGTTGACTGAGTCAGGAGGCTAATTCAAAAGCAAGGCACGCCTCTGACATCTGAGGGCTCTTGAGCAGGTTCAGTTCATTCCATTCCTGCGGACTTGCTGGGTGGTTTGGATACTGAGAACCCAGTGGCTGAGCCAGCGGAGTATACACGTTTGGACGTTTGACATCCTTGAACTTGAAGGGAAGGCAGCCTGGTTACATCTAATCATGACAGTCCGCACTGTTAATATTTGGAATATTGTGAAGACTTCCAGATGAATAAGTTTATAGGGACCATGTTTATTGCCACTAAGACAATTATTTTATGATCTAAACTAAATATACACTTAGCCGGGAATGAAAAAAATAAATCTGCCAGGAAAATGCCTGGGTTATTTATCGTATAGCAGAAAGCTTGCCTCGTGAGAGCCCAGGAACAAAGTCAGCGTTTAAGTCTTTAGCAGCGCGAGTATTATTTGTCTGGCTGAAGCCCTGTTTGTATCAGACCTTTCTATGGGATTGTTTTGGGTTATATTGTGAGTAATGAGCATTAAAAAAAAAAAATACTTGTGATTTTAAAGTGTTGTAAGATGCTTCTGGCAGTACTCTTGCTAACGATTTCCTTTTTTTATGATGTACCAGATATTGACGAGTGTGAGACTGGTATTCATAACTGCCTCCCCGATTTTATCTGTCAGAATACTCTGGGATCCTTCCGCTGCAGACCCAAGCTACAGTGCAAGAGTGGCTTTATACAAGATGCTCTAGGCAACTGTATTGGTAAGACACACTGCCGCCAGGGCCGAGGGGCTCCAAGAGGCGGGCCAGCTGTCCAGCTGTGGGGCTAGACTAGACTATCAGGGGCTGCGTAGCCCATAGAACAGGGCCAGGTGGTAAATATCTCAGGCACCGCGGGACGTATGGTTTCTGTCACCATTTCTCCACTCTGTTGCTGGAGCTGGAAGCAGCCACAGACAACGTGTAAATAAATGGGCAAGGCCGTGTGCCAATAAAACTTTATTTACAAAATTAGGCAGCAAGCTGGATTCGGCCCAAGGGCCTTAGTTTGCCAACCCCTTCCATAGACAAAAAGGGCTCTGGTGAGACAAAGAGTTAAAGCACTCAACTGCTAACTGAAAGGTTGGCGGTTTGAACTCACCCTACCACTCTGTAGGAGGAGGACCTGGTGATCTGCTTCCTAAAGATTACAGCCAAGAAGACCCTATGGGGCAATTCTACTCAGTCACATGGGGTCTCTATGAGTAAGAACTGACTCGATGACACCTAACAGCAACAGTATAGATGAAGGAGTCCCTGGTTGGTGCAAATGGTTAACACATTTGCTGCTAACCATGGTCGGCAAATCAAGTTCACCCAGAGGCACCTCAGAAGAAAGGTCTGGCAATCTATGTCCAAAAAATCAGCCATTGAAAACCCTATGGAGCACGTTTCTACTCTGACGCAGGGGTCACCATGGGCTGGAATCGACTTGGTGGCGGCTGGTTTGGTGTTCAGTTAGTGTAGATGAAAGGCCTTGAGTTATGGAGCCAGGGACACCTGGTTTTAAACTGAGTGAACTAACACAATTTATTTATCTTCTCTGAGCCTCAGTTTCCTCCTCTGTAAAATGGGAGTAATAAAAATCTGGCTTATAGGCATGAGGCAAAGATTAAACAAGGTGATTGTGAAGTGCCCGGTACGGGGGAAGCCCTCAATACACAGTAGTTCCCTGCCACAAGCCATTTTAGTCTATTAAAAAATTGTTTAAAAAAATTCTCCATTAATATCAGAGGAAGCTCAGTGGGAAAGGAAAGAAAAGGACATGTGAACTTCGTGTAAAAATAGAAGGTCTGGGTGAGACTCCATAAGTGGGAGGAGCAGCGTGGGTCACGGGTGAGGGAGCCCCTGGCCAGTGACCTGTTCTGTGAAGGCAGGAGTGGGCCCCCCTTTTCTCCTAGAGTCTCCCTGGTTAGGCACCTGGCTCCATCACTCTTTGATGCCAGCATGTGAGTCCAGAGCTACTGGCCTTCCCTCAGAGGCAAACTAAGGCATGGCAGGTGGGGCATGTGCCCGGGCACTGCTTTAGGAGGGTGCTAAAGAGCAGTTTCTATTGGCCATCGGAGTTTCTCCGTGGGAGAAAGATTACAGCCTTGGAAACCCTATGGGGCAGTTCTGCTCTGTGCTATAGGGTTGCTATGAGTCGGAATCGACTCGTTGGCAATGTTTTTTTTGGGTTGTTGTTGTTAGGTGCCATTGAATTGGTTCTGACTTATAGTGACCCCATGTACAACAGAAAGAAACACTGCCCAGTCCCGCATTATCCTCACAATCGTTATGCTTGAGCCCATTGTTGCAGCCACTTTGTCAGTCCATCTCGTGGAGGGTCTTCCCTTTTTTCACTGACCCTCCACTTTACCAAGGATGATGTCCTTCTCCAGGGACAGATCCCTCCTGATAACATGTCCAAAGTATGTGAGACGTAGTCTTGCCATCCTTACTTCTAAGGAGCATCCTGGCTGTACTTCTTCCAAGACAGATTTGTTCATTCTTCTGATAGGCTCCCGCCTTCCCTTGCTCTGTGCTCGCCCCAAGCTTCTGGGTCCTGCCTTTGAAGTCAGAGAGACTTTTCTGATCCCAGCTGTAGGTGGGCCGTGGTTAGAACCTAAAAACAAAAACAGACCCATTGCTATGGAGTCGCATCTGACTACTGCTCCTTAAAGGCCGGCTCCGCTGTGAGCCAGGTGCTACGAACCTCTTTCTTATTTGCAAGACCTCAGCCTTAGATAAATGCACACTGATCTTTTATCTGAAACTGTAGTTTGCATTGAAAGCACTTTGTCTTTTTTCCCACATTTCTTTTTACCACCCAATATGTATATATGTGTGTGTGTGTGTGTGTGTGTTTTCCACTTTATTTTTTTTGTGAAAATATACACACGGCAGAACATGTGCTGGTTTACCAATTTCTAGATGTACGATCCAGTTACATTGATGACACTCTTCCAGTTGTGCCATTCTCGCTATTCTTTTCCAGATGATTCCACCGTTCTTAAGATAAACTCGCTGCCCCTAAGCTTCCTAGCTGACCTTTCTAATTGCTGTTGGCAGTTGGATCCCATGTAGATAATTCTTTAAAAAAGCACAATGCTCATGGCAGACATTCGTTACTAATTAAGCTAAGCTATTGTTTGGTTTAAAGATGACTTCAGGGGATAGTTTCGGTTTAAGGTTTAAAGGTGATCTCAGGGCAATAGTTGCGGGGGGAGCAGGGAGGGATGCGTCATCCAGCCTCAGTGGCTCGAGTCTGTGAGATTCTGGATTCTATGAGAATTTGAAATTCTGTTCCACGGTTTTCCCCTTTTAAATCAGGATTCTGCTGTAGAATCTTTGATCAAAACGTTCAGTAATGGTAGCCAGGTACCATCCAGTTCTGGTCTCATGGCAAAGGAGGCAGTTGTTCATAGAGGCAATTAGCCACACGTTCCATTTTTTCCAAATATTCCTGACTCTCACGGGAGCCCTGGTGGTGCCGTGGTTAAGCATTCACTGTTAACCCGAAAGGTTGGCAGTTTGAACCCACCGGCGGCCCCAGGGGAGAAAAGACATGGTGGTCTGCTTCGTAAAAATTATATCCTTGGAAACCCTATGGGGTAGCTCTTTTCCGTTCTGTAGGGTCGCTGTAAGTCAGAACCGACTGCAGGGCACCAGATGTCTACCGAAGGTATGACAGGGCTGTGCTCTGGGCACTGGTGGACAAGGGGTGCTAGCGAGCAGTTTCCACTGGGCACTGGTGGACGAAGGGTGCTAGCGAGCAGTTTCCATTGGCCCTCAGTTTCCCTTCCCAGCTGAGGGAGATTATTAAGCAGTTTAACACTAGCGTCCATAGGTACTGTTATCCATTGATAGGCCCCCCGCACAGCACACAATTCCTGGTTCTCCTATTGCTCCAGGCAAATAGAGACCTATTGTTGTAGCTTGGATGGCTGCTAGCAAGCTTTTAAGACCCCAGGCACTAAGCAAGGAACTAGGAGATAGAACAGAAGCACTAAACACAATATTAGGCCAATCAACTGGCATGTCCCCTGAAAACAGGCCCCAAACCTGGAAAATAAACAAAGCCCATGAGGTGTTTAGTTGGTTGCATGATGGCAGCTGCTCTTTTCGTTGTTGTGTAAAAATATGTGTAACACGGTGTTTACCAGTTCAGCCTTTTTTAGTGATATCAAAGCACATGAATCCTATCACACAACCCTTACCCTTCACTGACGCCAAATTTCTCCTCACCACAAACAGAAACCCACTGTTCCCAAACAAGGGCCCCCTCTCCACTTCCTCTTGCCCCGGCCACCACTAGTGAACTTTGGTACCTACACATTTGCCTATTCTTGATGCGTAAGTGAGCTAATACAGTATTTGTCCTTTTGTGATTGGCCTATCTCACTCAGCATAGTGTTTTCAAGGCTCGTCCATGTCGTAGTCTTCATCAGGACTTCACTTCTCTTTATGGCTGAGTTGTATTCAATTGTATGGATAGATATGTTGTTGTTGTTGTGTGCCTGTTGATTCCAACTCATAGTGATCTTATAGGATAGAGTAGAAGTGCCCCACAGGGTTTCCTGGGCCGAAATCTTTATGGGAGGAGATCACTAGGTCTTTTCTCCCATGGAGCCACTGGTAGGTTCGAAATGCTGACCTTTCAGTTAGCAGCCAAGTGCTTAACCATTGCGCCACCAGGCTATTGTGAAAAGTGTTGCAATAAACATTGAGGTATATTCAACCCCAAATATTTAAAGGCCAGTAGAACAGTGGCCCCTTAGGACAGGGGCCTCATCTGAACTCAATTCCAGTCTTATTCCGTTAAAGCTTCACTTTCGTCTTGGGCAGGAAGGCTTGGCCAGCAGGTGACCCCTTGTCAGTCTCCTGGTCAGCCACCTCCCAGCGAGCAGTCATCACTCAGCACAGGAGCAGAGAAGGATGGGCAGTGAGTGGGGAGAAGGAAGGACCTCCCCAGACCTGCAGCCTACTCAGGGGGGCCCCACAGATGAGGCCGGAAACACAAACTCATTGCCAAGTCAGCCCTGATTTCCACAAAGAAGGGACATTTTCTAGTATCAGCCTCGCCCTGATTTTGCCCCTTCCAGGGTGTCACCTTGTGCAGGGGGTAAGGCACAGGAACAGTGGGAAGAGGGACAGCCCCCTCACTGTCTCCCCTAGATCAAGGTGGCAGCGAGGTCTGCGCAGAAGCCTAGGGCAGGTGGGAGAGGCCGTTGGCTGAAGACCAGCCTGGTGGCACTTGGTTTCTTTGTGTCATTTCTCTGGGTCCTCAATGCTGGCATCAAAAGCCACAGTTGGGCTCTCAGAGGCTCCATTACCCTAGCCTTTTTGTGTGTGTAAGGGGGTGCCTCTTTCTGTGTTTTTACAACCCTTGCAACCAAGTTCAGGCTTTGGGGTTTTTTTTTTTAAGTGCTTTGTCTATTTATTTTAAAATAAGCAAACAAAACCTCAGTGTAGAAAGTCAAAGCTTCTCCCCGCCTAGTTCTGAGTGTGGAGTAAGGTTACTGGTTTCCTGGAGCTGCCGTAACAAAGACCACAAACTGGGTGGCTCAAGAGAACAGAAATGTGTTCACAGTGTTTTTTCACAGTCCTGGAGGCCAGGAGTCTAAGCTCAGGGTGTCTGCAGTGTTGACTCCTTCTGAGGCTCTGAGGGAGAGAATCTGTCCCAGGGCTCGCTCCCAGCTTCTGGTGGCCCTGGCACTCCTCAGCTTGTTGATACAAGGTCACGGCCGTCCTTCCTGTCTGCCTGTCCCTGTGTCTCCTCTACTGTATTTTAAGGACACACTCATGTAGGATTAGGGACCCCATACTCCAGTATGGCCTCATGTTAACTGATAACATCTGCAAAGACCCTATTTCCAAACAGGGTATTTCAGCATATCTTGCCAGGGGACACAATTCAACCCATAACAGGGCGTGAATACAGGATGGTGTAGGAATCGCCAAACTGGGGGTGGCGACGGAGAGTCTCCAGAGCTTGTGGCGGGGATGGGATTCAGAGGGGACTTTGTTGCATCATCACAGAAGAGTCTAAAAGCCAGGCAGGCAGGTTTGCATTGGCTGCAGTGAAAAATGGAGGTGTTTCAGGGCTCGGGGCAGGCAGAGGGGCCACGGAGGTGGTGTCTAAGGAAGCCAACTGGCAGCGTGTGCCGGTGAGACCCAGGAGGCCGGTGGGGGCTGCCTTGTGGCCTAGGGGCCAGGGCTTGTGGTGCCTCCGCTGGTGGTCGTACAAAGAGGTGGGGACCTGCCTGTTGGGCTCCAGAAGCCCCCACAATTGACCACGGTGTCCCATCTCTCCCCACTGCAGATATCAATGAGTGTTTGAGTATCAGTGCTCCGTGCCCTCCGGGGCAGACGTGTATCAACACAGAGGGCTCCTATACCTGCCAGAAGAATGTGCCCAACTGTGGCCGTGGCTACCACCTCAACGACGAGGGCACCCGATGTGTTGGTTGGTATTGTTTAAAACTCTGGAGTTGACATTTCTGTCTGCTGCCAGCACACACCCCCTTCTCTGGAAGGAGGAGGAGAGCAACAAAGCAAAGCCGTCCCCACTTGCCCATCCAGCTTGCTGCCAGTCCCCAAACATAGGCCTTTGTCATCTGCTGCCTGGACTGGTGCAGTAGAATCCCAACCCCTCTAGAGCCCCCAGCCTAGTGTCATTCAGACCTAGTGAGGCCCCCTGACAGGAAAGCCCCACGCCCTGCCCTTCTGGAAGCCCTCCTGGCTGCCCGCTGCTGGCAGAACACAGACGCCTCTTAGGACCTAGTCCTCCTGAGCTGGCTTCAGATGTGCAAACCGTGTGTGGAATCCAAACTTCTCACATTTGTTGTTGTTGTCAGTGCCACTGAGTCAGTTCCGACTCACAGCGACCCCGTGTACAACAGAACAAAACACTGCCCGGTCTTGTGCCGTCCTCACAATCGTTGTTATGCTCGAGGCCATTGTTGCAGCCACTGTGTCAGTCCATCTCCTTGAGGGCCTTCTTATTTTTCACCGACCCTCTACTCTACCTAGCATGATGTCCTTCTCAAGGGACTAGTCCCTCCTAATAATATGTCCAAAGTACGTGAGATAAAGTCTCACCACACTTGCTTCTGAGGAGTATTCTGGCTGTACTTCTTCCAGGACGGACTTGTTCGTTCTTCTGGCCGTCCGTGGTATATTCAATATTCTTCCCTTAGGAAGCCTAGGAAACCCTATGGGGCAGTTCTACCCTGTCCCATGGGGTCGCCATAAGTCAGAATCAACTCTATGGCACCCAACAACTCCCCAAACAAGCCCCTCCCCTCCTCTCTGTGTGGCTTTTTTCTCTTAGATTATTTTCTCTGCCTAAAACATGCCCCCACCGGCTCCTACCTTGGGATCCAAGGCTAAGACATCTCCTCCACCCAGCCTGCCTGAGTCCCTGCCAGCCTAGAGTCCCCTCCGGCCAGTAACTCCCAGAGCTCTTTCTCATTGCCCGTCCCCTTAGCTAGAGTCACTGCTGAGCGGCCAGAGCAGGCATCTCTGGGGGTCAGGGCTGTGTCCCGTCAGCTGTCTCCCCAGCATGGGGCCCGCACACAGTAGGTGCTCTATGAAATCCGTGTTGGAGGAGATGGAGCTGCTTTGTCGGTGAACACACTAGTTGCCTCCTTTCTTGCCTCACTATGTTTAAATGCATCTTTCTTTGTCGGCAGACGTGGACGAGTGTTCGCCGCCCTTGGAGCCCTGTGGGCCGGGGCATGTCTGTGTGAACTCCCCCGGAAGTTTCCGCTGCGATTGCAAGGCTGGCTACTATTTTGATGGCATCAGCAGGACCTGTGTGGGTACGTGGGTGTCCTGAGCCCCCACGGGGCCATGGGTATCCTGAGGCCCCCACGGGGCCATGGGTGTCCTGACGCCTCCAAGGGGCCATGGGTGTCCCTGCAGAATACGTGGGTGTCCCTGCCGGTACGTGGGTGTCCTGCAGGCCTCCTTGGAGCCTAGGGTGTCCCTGCCAGTACGTGGGTGTCCCTGCTGGTACACGGGTGTCCTGAGGCCTCCACGGGGCCGTGGGTGTCCCTGCCGGTACGTGGGTGTCCTGCAGGCCTCCTCAGGGCCTGGGGACCCAGCTAGGTGGGCACCAAAGAGGCCCTAGCCCATAGCACCAGGGTGGAGTGGCCTTGAACTCTGGTTCCATCTTTGTCCCCTCCTCACCTCAGAAAATCTCAAATCTGGGCAGCTCCCAGAGAGAAGACCCCGAGTTAGGAGACCCACAATTTAGTCCTGCCGCTGCCAATGGTATGTGGCCACACCTGCCAGGTGTGAGCTGACTCCCCACCTGTGCAGCAGGTGCTCCAAACGTCTCATGTGTCCGTGGTTTCCCATTCGCCGCCTACCTGTAGGGTCGCATGGCTGAGCTGTATGGTCAGCCCAGGGCAGCGAAGGGGGGGAACCCTGCTGAGCTAGGCCAGTCACCCCAAACAAGGATTTTCTGGGGGAGGGTGGTGTCTCCACCCCAGCCCTTTGTCAGATCCCGGTGGACCTTCCTTGGGACCAGGCTGGGGACTGGGGCAGGCACATGCCCAGGGGTCCTCAGGAAGGAGCTGGGCCTTACCAGGTGCCAGGCAGGAAGGCAGGAAGGCAGGCAGGCAGACCGTGTGTGATCTGGCCTGAGTTCTGGGACGAGTCACCCCTCTGCCTGAGCCCTGAGGCTGAAGGAGACCGGGGAGGTCTGGAGCTCTGCCACAGGCAGGAGGGCAGACTGGCCAGGGTCCACGGGGCTGCTGTGGTGAGGCGTTGCCCCTGAGCTGGCCCTCCTCTGCTTGCAGACATCAACGAGTGCCGGCGCTATCCTGGCCGCCTGTGTGGCCACAAGTGCGAGAATACACCCGGCTCATACTACTGCAGCTGCACCGTGGGCTTCCGGCTGTCCGCCGACGGCCGGTCCTGTGAAGGTGAGGGCTGGCGGGGCAGGTGGGCCTGGGACGCTGGGGGCGTGGCCGGGGCAGGACTGAGGTGGGGCCTGTCCTGCAGAGGTGGAGGTGTGGCTGGGGCAGGGCTGAGGCTGGGCCTGTCCTGCAGAGGTGGGGCGTAGCCAGGACAGGGCTGAGGTGGGGCCTGTCCTGCAGAGGTGGAGGTGTGGCTGGGGCAGGGCTGAGGTGGGGCGTGGCCGGGGCAGGGCTGAGGTGGGGCCTGTCCTGCAGAGGTGGAGGTGTGGCTGGGGCAGGGCTGAGGCGGGGCCTGTCCTGCAGAGGAGAGGCGGGCTGCAGGCGGAGCTTAAGCAGACCTATTGTGTCATGGGCAGGGGAGGGGCCTGGGGTGGGTCTGGGGGCGGAGCCAGTCCTTCTAAGGTGAGGATGGGCCTGGGGTGGGCCGGGCCTGGCCCTTAGTAACCCCGTTCACACCTCCACCCCACCTAGCCACCTTCTTCCTGGGGAAGCCACCGTTCTTCCCAGACACTAGGGTCTGACTGATGTGCCTTTATTTCCCAAAACTCAGAAAACCAGCTGCCGTCCAGCCGATTTGACTCATGGCAACCCCACGTGTGTTGGAGTGGAACTGTGCTCCGGGGTTTTTAGTGGCTGATTTTTCACAAGTAGTTCTCCAGGCCTTTCTTCTAAGGTGCCTGAGGCGGACTGGAACCGCCAACCTTTTGGTTAGCAGTAGGGCACGTTAACCATTTTTGCCACCCAGTGGCTCCTTTTTGCTGCCCAAGCTCGTCTTAAAACATGTCAGCAGGAGGCACCTATAAAAACTGCGTGTTGGAGAGGACTGCTGGCCTGACCCCTGGGCCGCGCGGATACTCTCCGCCTTCCAAGGCGAGAGGGGGCTAATGGGCTAACGGAAGAAGCCATGAGGGGTCTGGTTAAGAGCACGACTTTGGAGACTTATTTAAGTGACTTTGGGGAGTGGCCGACCCCATCTGCCTCAGTGTCCTCATGGGGTTTACCTGTCCCATCAAGTGGACTCCGACTCACGGGGACCTTGTGTGTGTCAGGGACAACTGTGCTCCACGGGCTCTTCAGTGGCTGGGTTTTCAGAAGTAGATCGCCAGGCCTTTCTCCCGAGGTGCCTCTGGGTGCACTTAAACTTCAACTTTTCGGTTAGTAGCCACACAAGTTAACTGTTTACACCACTAGGAAGTTCCCTCAGGGGTAAACAGGTGATAACATCAACCTCCTCTGGCTGATGGGGCAGGGACAAGGTGATGGGGAATGGCGTGTCCAGTATAAAGCCTGGTTTAGAGTAGGTGCTTATTGAATGTCATGTCTTACCAGGGATTGGGTTCTTGTATCAGCAGACTGAGAGCTTTAACTAGCCCCTGGCAGTCCCTCAGGTCGCTCACCGTTTCCTGTCCTGGGCATTGTGGTGGCCAGGCCCAAAACATGGCAGGTTCTTAAGTTCTGGACTGAGAAGGAGGCCTTGCTCGTGAGATCACAAATAGGAGACGTGCCAGGATGCACCACTGTGTACGGAATTCTCGTGCTGAGAGCAGGTGGTAGGATGGCCGCCTGGGCCCTACACTCCCCCCAAATTCTGACATTTGCCCTCAAGGACCTAATCCACCCTGTGTCTAGTAGGAGGGAACAGATTCACACTCGGGGGCCCACAGGCCAAGATCCAAATCCCAGCTGTCCTCTTTTCTAGCTGTATGGTCTTTAAGAAGTAACTTGACACTTCTGGGCCTCAGTGTGCCCATCTGTAAAATGGGGGTAGTGGAACACAACACAATGAAGCATGTGAAGAACTTATCACAGCGCGGACAGCATGGGCCGTGCCGAAAATACGGATGCTACCGTTATCATTGCTGTTATCATTCTTGGCTGGCGTTGTAGCTGGGCCCTCATCAATGGCCCAAAAGTAGGCATTCATACGTATCTATGTTAGCAAAAAGTATCGTGGGCACGAAGCCAGGGGTCTGGCCAGCCTTGCTGCGTCACTGCAGTAAGCATTTTTTAAGCCCCTGCACTGGCTGCGTAGCAAGAAGACAGTTCCTGCTTTCGGGCGGCGTTTCTAAAATGTGATGAGAAACAACCTCGGGCAGAGGTGAGCGGGCGGAGGCCAGGCCAGACGTGGGGAGGGGAGGCCGGCGGGATGCAGCACGGGTGAGAGGCTGGCAGGTGTTCCTGGCTGCCCACCCCTCCTGTCTTGCTAAGAGTGTGCAGGACATAAACGTGAGAAGGGAGTTGTAGGCCAGGGGCTGGCAAACTTTTCCTCTCAAAGCCGTAGAGTGAGTATTTTAGGCTTTGAAGGATGCATATACTCTCTAATGCAACTACTCAGCCTAGCCGTTGTAGCGCAAAAACAGCCATGGACGGCGAGTAAATGCTTCAGCATGGCAGTGCTCTGATAAAACAGTAGTTACAAAGACAGGCAGTGGGGCAGGTTTGGCCCGGGGGCCGTAGTTGGCCGACCCCTGCTCTAGGTGTGGGAAGCCACTAGCCCGGCTGGGAGCATTGGAGAATTAGGAGCATTGGTGTACCGGCCAGTCCTGAAGGGCCTGCTCGTGTGCTGTCTTCTGCTGAGGACACCGTGTGGAAGGTGGAGTGGGGAGGACAGGACCAGGTTTCTGCTGAGAGCCAGAGCTGACTTGGGGATCAGAGGGAACCGGGGCTGGAGGCTGTGACATGTCTTGGTGGGAGATGGGTTGACTTGAAGTGGGCAGTGGTGGGGGTGGAGATATTCCACACTCGCTGGCCGTGGGGTCAAGTCGCCTCAGGGTGACCTCGGGCAAGTCCCCACCCCAGGACCCCACCTCTCTGGGTGTGGTGTGTGTTAACTTGAGGGAGGTGGAGGGGGACTGTCTTAGTCTCCCAGCACTGCTGTAACAGAAATACCACAGTTGGGTGGCTTTAATGAGCGGAAGTTTATGTCTCACAGTTCTGGAGGCTAGAAGTCCAAATTCAGGGCGCCAGCTCTAGGGGAAGGCTCTCTGTCCGCTCTGGGGGAAATCCTCGTGTCAATTTCCAAGTGCTCCTTGGAAACTCTATGGGGCAGTTCTGCTCTGTCATATGGGGTCGCTATGAGTCGGAATTGACTTGACAGCAGTGGGTTTGGTTTTTTTTTGGTTTTGTGCATAATCTGCTCCTTTTATGTCTCAAAAGTGATTAGGTTTAGAACCATTCTACTCTGACATGGCCTTATTAACATAACAAAGAAAAACCTGTTCCCGAATGGGATTACTGCCGCAGGTACAGGGGTTAGGATTCCTACACGTGTTTTAGGGGAACGCCACTCAATCCATAACAGGGGCACCCTGTCCCTGCCTCGCTAGCAGGAGTGCTGTTGGCTGCCCTGGAGGCTGGGATGTGGGCTGTGGCTCTGAGTGGTGAGCGTGGGCGACCCCTCTCTTTCAGATGTGAATGAGTGTACCAGCAGCCCCTGTAGCCAGGAGTGCGCCAACGTTTACGGCTCCTACCAGTGTTACTGCCGGCGGGGCTACCAGCTCAGTGATGTGGACGGTGTCACCTGTGAAGGTGAGGGTGCCCCCTGTGGGCCGAGGGAATGCACACCTGGGCCTTGCTCCTCATCTCAGTGTCTATGGGAACGCATCTGCTGCGACTTCTGTGGACACGAGTCCCCTGGGTGGCTCCTCTGCTTCCCACCCTTTGAGGCGAGCAGCTGTTTCGTTTCTTCTTTCCAGCTAAGTTTTCCTGGGTCACACTGAGCCCATTGTTGAGTGGGGTTTGGAAAGAAGCAGCCCACTCCTTGGATTTTTCTCTTGTAAACACATAGCACTGATGGTGCTTGGGTGTGCTTCAGCTTCCCTTCTAACCTGATGGCCTCCGGAGCCCGGATCCCAGGGCTGGGTGGGGGCATGGGGCCAAGGGCTGAGCGTCTCCTCCATGTTCCTCTCGGAGCTGGGCCTGTTTCCTTGTCTCTGACAAGGGCTGAGCGTCTCCTCCATGTTCCTCTCGGAGCTGGGCCTGTTTCCTTGTCTCTGACAAGGGCTGAGCGTCTCCTCCATGTTCCTCTCGGAGCTGGGCCTGTTTCCTTGTCTCTGACAAGGGCTGAGCGTCTCCTCCATGTTCCTCTCGGAGCTGGGCCTGTTTCCTTGTCTCTGACAAGGGCTGAGCGTCTCCTCCATGTTCCTCTCGGAGCTGGGCCTGTTTCCTTGTCTCTGACAAGGGCTGAGCGTCTCCTCCATGTTCCTCTCGGAGCTGGGCCTGTTTCCTTATCTCTGACATGAGGACTTTAGTGCAGATAATGGATAAAAAGCCACCATAGGTGCTTCAAGGGCAGCTATGATGATGATTGGTATTATTATTTTTTTGTTTTGTTTTTGGTGAAAATGTGCAAGCAGAACACGCCCAATTCAAAGATTTCTACCTGTACAATTCTGTGCTGTCGAGGACAGTCTTCCAGCTGTGCGGCCGTTCGCACCCTCCTTTTCCGAGTTGTTCCTCCACCATGACTGTTAACTGCCTGCCCCCTGAGGTTCTTCTCTAACCTTTCCCATGGCTGTGGTCGTAGTTGATATGGATAGTTCTTTACAGGAGCACAACGCTCAAGGCAGACGTCCTTTTGATGAGTGCTATTTTCGCGTCATGTCTTAGCAGTTTTTTTGTGTGTGTGGTAAAACTATATAACACAGCGTTTGCCAACTCAGGATTTTTTACATGTACAATTCAGTGTCACAGATTCCATTAATTTTGGTAGGTGACCATCACCGATATCCGCTGCCAGATTTCCCATCACCTTCAACAGGCACTGTGTGTCTCCTAAGTAGTGACACCCCTCTCTCCCTTCCTTCCGCCTCTGCAAACCACTGATAAATTTTGGTCTTTAAGCATTTGCCTCCTCTAGATATTTCATGTAAGTGGGATCAGACAGTACAGTATTTGTCCTTTTGTGATTGACTTAAGAAGAAGTGGGTTTTTTTTTTTTTAGCAAATTTACAACAGTTAGCATTAGGGTGCCTGTTCTGTGTGTCATTCTGAAGCCCTTTGGCTTCCCCACTGTCTGCCCTGCCTTTGGTCCCCCCGACATGCATGCTTCACACTGAACTTGCTGTGTGACCCTAGGCTAGTCCTGCCCTCTCTGGGCCTCAGTTTCCCTTCTGACGCAATGATGTCTGAGGCTACTGCTAAGCTCTAGCACTTCGAGGCCTCCTGTGTCCCTCTTGCCCTATGCTGCCCGCCTAAGCCCTGGCAGGGCCCACAGCCAGGGGCCCAGACACGGGATAACGAGGGCGGGCTTTGCCATTGCAGATATCGATGAGTGTGCCCTGCCCACCGGGGGCCACATCTGCTCCTACCGCTGTATCAACATCCCCGGAAGCTTCCAGTGCAGCTGTCCCTCGTCTGGCTACAGGCTGGCCCCCAACGGCCGCAACTGCCAAGGTGAGCGTGATGGTACTCAGGGGTCGCTCAGGCCATCCTCGGGACTCTGCAGTGGTGGGCGGGGCTGCGGCCAGGCGGCCTCCAGCTGGGGGCGTGCTTCTCTGATCCAGGGCCATGCACATGAGGGTGCATCAGGGACGGAGGCCACCAGCAGATCTGGAGGCCAGGACGGGGCTGACAGCCTCTAGGAAGATGCCTACCAAGGAGGAAGCAGGAGGCCTGACTAGAAATCGGAACCTGGACACCCCCTTCCACAGCCTTTTGCCTGCTCGCTCAGGCACTCCACAAACCCTTGCTTTGGGCCAGGCCCTGGGCCCAGCATTAAGGGCAAAGCACTGAGCCAGACGGTAGAGGCTGCTGTCCTGAGGGGCTGACCACACAGTAGGCAGGCAGATGGGTAGGCCCACAGGTTTGTGAGAACATTGAGCTTGGACCCAGTGTTTATGGGCAGTAATGGCTGTGAGCGTCCGGCCAGGCTGGGGGTCAGCTCCCACACAAGCTAATGAGGGAGGGTCAGGGGCGTCCATTCTGAAGGACACTGTGGCCTCACCATGTGTCCTATAACTCTGCTTGATAACAGATATTATGAAAATGGATGATTCCGGAATCCAGGAAATGGAATCAGTCGGAGGGGTTGGAGTCATCCAGCCTCTTCCTCATGAGCTGCACGTGGGTTGTTGATCCAGGGCCTCTGAGGCCCCCGTGTTCTGCAAACGTGGGTCACGCAGAGGGTGGCTTTGGTCAAAGGCAGGCAAGGGCCTGGGTGTCTGCGGGGCCAGGATGCACACTCACCTGGGCCTCCAGGTGGGCGTTGCTGTGTTTTCTGTTTCTGGGGAGCAAACGCCCTTCCTGCTCCTGGCCAGGCTTCCTCCCCGCAGCCTCAGGCCTGCGTCTGCCCAGACACAGAAAAAAGACGTTCCTCAGCTGTGACCTTTGAGATAGGGGGTGTTATCTGTGGCATCTCTTACCCGATGCCCTTGGAGCTTGGTGACATTCCCTGGACCCCACTGTCCGGCTATCCCGGGGTGTCTGTGAGAAGGGTGATGACTCCCCATCTCCAGGGTCCTCTCTTTATGGTTCCAGGCCGTCCCGATGGTCATCCTCCCTGGGGACACTGGCCAGTACATATAACCCCTTTCAGCCTTCGTTTTCTCATTGTAATGTGGGGGCTGGTAGCTTCTGCTTGGTCCCTCGCAGGTCAGGGTGACGCACCTCAGGTGTCGCATGAGGGGTGCCAGGTAGTACAGGCGTGCGCCCTGGCGCCAGCTGGCCTGGATTCTGAGCTCAGTTCCGCCACTGAAAAAACGTGTGCCCTTAGGCAAGTCTCATAGCCTCTCTAAAAATCTGAACGCCTCCTAAATTGAGGAGGATGATAGCTGGCTTCAAGAGTTGTGAGAATTCCTGCTAAGCACTGTTTGCTGTTATCCTTGTCAGACTCATCCCAGGGATTGTGAACAATAAAGGAATATTCCATAAATATAAATGCCTTTAAGCCAAAGACTGGCCAGGGTGCTGCTCCAAGGAGTGGGCACTGGGGGCAGGCAACAGTGACAGGATTCCCCTGTCTGACCCTGGTTGGTGGGAGGGCTTGATGCCTCCGTCTGCCATCTGGAAGCTTCTGTGGCCTTGGCCTTCACCATACTGCCTTTGGGTCCTTCACAGACATTGACGAGTGCGTAACTGGCATTCACAATTGCTCCATCAACGAGACCTGCTTCAACATCCAGGGCGGATTCCGCTGCCTGTCCTTTGACTGCCCAGAGAACTACCGTCGCTCCGCAGATACGTAAGTCCCTTGACCCCGCGCCTGTCTGTCTGCGCGGCCTTCCTGCCAGCTCGGCTCCAGGCCCTCCCACCAGGGTCTCAGGAAATTTGATGATCAGCTTACCCCTGGTCCTCAGACTCCTGAACGCAGGTGAGACTGTCTCAGAAAGCCAAGGTGGTACCTTTGACTGAGGCCAAGGTCAGCAGGCTGTGCTCCAACCCGCTTGTGCCAGATCCAGGTGGACCCACGGCCCAGTCCGCAGTGTGGAAGCTGGGCCTCAGTTTCCTTACCTTTAAGAAGCCGGGGCCAGAACTTGTGCTGTCTGCTTAATGGGCTGGCAGTGATTGCTCCATGACAGCAGTGAGCCTGTTAGCCCTCCTGACTTATTGGGGCATCACTACTAGGGGACCCTACCTGGAAGCCAGGTTTTGTTCTACCTGTGTGAATACAGCCCAGAAGTTTCTGTGCCCTAAACTTGGGACTGTGTGGCTATATGTCATTGTAAGCTCACTCTCCCCAGGCCACTGGTGTCTGTGGGGGTGCCTAGGAGCCCCTTCCTCAGGGGAACCTGCAGGCACGGTTCTCACTGCAGCACCCGCCCCTAATTTAACTCAGTGAGTCTCAGATGGTTTGTTTAGGGCCATTGCAATTGCTTCAGGAAAAGTTCCTTGGTGGGCACCCATCTCAGGTGTGGCTTGTAAGCCTGCTCCCCCAGCACAAAAGGTTCCCCTGGAAGTGCCCTGAGTGAGCACACAGCTGGGCAACCACACTTCCAAGGTCTGGAGCCAGCACCCACCTAGGTGACCACACCTCCAAGGTCTGGAGTGAGCACACAGCTAGGTAACTAGGTGACCATACCTTCAAGGTCTGGAGCGAGCACACAGCTAGGTGACCACACCTCCAAGGTCTGGAGCGAGCACACAGCTAGGTGATCACTCCTCCAAGGTCTGGAGTGAGCACACAGCTAGGTGACCACTCCTCCAAGGTCTGGAGCGAGCACACAGCTAGGTAACTAGGTGACCATACCTCCAGGATCTCAAGCGAGCACACAGCTAGGTGATCACACCTTCGAGGTCTCGAGCCAGCACACACGTAGATGACCACACTGCCAAGGACTCAAGCGAACACGTAGCTAGGCGACCACACCTCCAAGGTCTGGAGTGAGCACACAGCTAGGCGACCACACCTCCAAGGTCTGGAGCCAGCACACAGCTATGTGACCACACCTCCAAGGTCTGGAGCCAGTACGTACCTAGGTGATCACAGCTCCATCCACCCAGCAATGCATCTCTGAGACCTCACGTGCCTCCTGACCTGGAGCCTGTCTGTGGGCTCTTGGTTTGATTGCTTCCTCCTGAAGGTCAGTGTCCACCTTTGATGGGGAGCCAGGCTGACTCTGCCTTGGTGCCCCTGCTTGGCTGAGGGGTGGCCGCCCTGGCTCGTAGCTCTGGTCTGGCGTCCAGTGACGAATGGTGGAGTGGGAGGGCCTCAGACGTCCCCTTTTTCCCTTGCAGCCTTTATGTTTTGTCCAGCTTTGAGGGTGCTCACCGCTGGCTTCTCCGCTCCCTCAGGCCTGCTTGTTCCTCTGGCAGGTGCTCTGTCTGCTCAAGAACCCAGCCCCTCGCTTCCTTCCAGGCCTGGCTGAGGGAAAAGCCACTTCAGAGCCAGGTCTACGGTGGGTGGCATTCCAAATAGCCTGCAGGTTAAACAGCACCCCATGGGCAGTGATGGGGCTCCTCTGATCCAGGTTCCCTGTCCCCAGTTTGAGGCTGTGTGGCTGTTCGTCTTGGGAAGCTAGCTCGCTCGCTCCCAGGCCTTTGTTGGTGCCTGGGTTTGAGGTTTCTGGAAGACGGGCTGTTGTTATGACTTGATATCTAACTCACGCACGGCCAACAGCCCAAGAGAGGAGAAGGCTGCCCCTGCGCTGGGCTGCACACTCTCCCAAGCCTGAGGCGGGCAGGTCCTCTGTGCACGCTGTGGTGGGCCTAAATCGGTGGAACCAGCTCCACCACCTTGTGTTGGCTGGTGCTGTGGGGGCCTACACTGCCTACTCTGTGCAGGAAAACATTTACTTGTTTGTTTGGGAAACATTCACCGAGGATTACTGTGTGCATGTACCTGGCTAGAGGATGGGCTGGCAAAGGCCCTGTTCCCTGCTTGGAGACCTCTGGGAGCGTGGCAAAACAACAGTGAGCGGAGAGTCCTAAGTGTTCCTGAGATGAGGGGGTGCCCCGCCTGGCTTGAGGGAGGAGAGGGGAAGAGAGGAGGGGGCCGCAGGGAGTCGGCACTGGTTGAATGAAGGTGGAAGGAGGAGCGGAGTTAGGCAGAGGGGGCTGGACAGATGGCAGGACTGGACTGGGGTGTGGGCGTGGGTTCCAGTGGAGACAGAAGAGTCCCAGCAATGCAGTGTGGGGAGGGCAGAGGAGGGTGAGCTTGGAGCAGGGCCGTGGATGTGGGTTAATGGAGCAATGAAATCGGGTGGTTGGGGGAAACCTGAGTGCTCTATTTCTACCCGGGGAGGTGGCCCCGTGTGCCAGGTGTTGACTTGACCCCATCCTATGGATTCATCAATGCGCCCCATTGGGACAGGTCAAGCGGAGACTCCGTCATTCTTGAATACGGACAGACTGGAAGCTGGGCTCTGTCCCTGGTAAAGCCGAGGGGGAGGGTGACGTTCTGACCCTGTCCTTCCAGAGAAGATGGCAATCCCGGCCATTATGAGCAAGTCCCCTTTACATCTGTTTGTTAACAGGAGCTGCTGCTCGCTAGTGCCACTCAGCGGCCAGCGTGAGCAGAGGCTGGGGAAGGGGGCGGAGAAGGAGGAGGTGCGAGGACCCCTGTGTAGTGACAGCCTTTCTCCCAAGCACGCGGGCCCCCTTGAGATGCTGTGGCATTCTGGAGAGACTGAGACTTTGGAGTCAGGCTCACTTGGGTTTGTGGTTCAGCTCAGCACAAGACCGTGGTTCCTGAGATTCTTGAGGCCTCCCATTTCTCAGCTGTAAAATGAGGGTGGTGACCTCACCTTCCCTGGGTTCCATGGGGTGACAGAGCCCCTCCCCGCATTTCACCCGTAAAGCTCACCCCAGATTCAGCACTGGGGGGATGTAGGTGGAGACCCCGAGGCATGCCAGCCCTACAGGTATTTTTGGGCGAAAAGACGGTGGGTCTTTGTCTGTGCAGGTATCCAGGCTGGCACCTGGCCTGAGAGGCCGTGTAGGGGAGAACCAGGCCTAGAACACAGGATGGATGGGCTTTCAGTCCTAGCTCTCTCATTCACTGGGGCTGTGGCCATGGGTCCCGGTCTTGGGCCCTCAGAGTCCGTTTCTGCGTCAGTAACATGGCACCAAAAGCACCTGCTACCAGAGGTGGTGAGGCTAAGAGGTGTCTGAGTCTCCTACAAAACCAAAACCAGACCCATTACTGTGCAGCCGATTCCGACTCACGGCGACCCCATGTGTTACAGAGTAGAATTGCTCCATCGGGGTTTCAGAGCTGTAATCTTTATGAAAGCAGATCTCCAGGCCTTTCTTCCTAGTCCTTCTTATTCTGGAAGCTCCACTGAAATCCATTTACCGTCACAGCGCACACAAGCCTCCAGTGACAGATGGGTGGTGGCTGTTTGAGGTGCATTGACCGGGAATCGAACCTCGGTCTCCTGCGTGGAAGGTGAGAATTCTAGCACGGAACCACCGCTGCCCCCAGAAGAAGATATAAACTCCTTGCCGTCGAGTCAATTCCAACTCATGGCAACTCCATGTGGTACAGAATGGAACTGCTCCACAGGTTTTCTTGGCTGTGATCTTTATGGAAGCAGATTGACAGGCCTTTCTTCCATGACGCCGCTGGGTGGGTTTGAACCGCCAACTTTTATGTTAGTGGTCAAGTGCAAACCGTTTGCGCCACCCAGGGACCCTGACTCTGATGTTGTGCCACTCTAGTGGGGGAAGATGGAGAAGCAGGGCTCGGGAAGGGCTGTGTAGTGACAGGATGTCACTCTTGCACACACAGGAATCTCTGGTGACAGTGCCCTCATTTGCTGACCCCTGCCAAGGAGGCAGAGACCAGCCTGGGGCCTAGCATCCGGGCGTAGGGAGTGGGTATTGGGCCTGGAACCCTAAGTCGAGGGCCACAGGGGTTTTATCCTGGCTGCCTCATCCTAGTCGGGGCACTACTCCAGGACCACGGACACACCGGCAGCTGACAAGCCAATGGCAAGGAGGAGTCTCTCCTTTGCCAGTCCAAGGCGCCGCGGCCGTCCCAGAGCCTGCAATGGGACTGAAACACCCCCTTTATCCCTTCAGTGGGGCCAAGTCCTGGCTGCTGGGCCCTTGGAAGTAGAAGCACAGCTGGGCTGCCTTGGTTGCTACTTTCTGGGGAAGGGATCCCACGAACAGCTCTTAGCCTGAGGGTGCAATGTGGTTGGGCAAATAGGGGTGCGCCCTTGATGTCCCCTCTGCTTTGGCCAGTTTCTGGGGCTGGTTTCCAGAATGCCCAGGGCAGGAGAGTGGGAGCAATCCATCAGGGATGAATAGAAGCACTCAGGCAACCTGGGGGCAGCCAGGACAGCCATGCCTCCCGGGGAAGGACTTGCCTGGGCACCTGTTCTCTCTCCCATCCGTGGTGTCTTTCTGCAGTTGCATTTTCAGGGAACTCGAGCGTTACGATCAAATGTGGGGCACATTGTTCTGTAATGCACGACACAGTCAGGACTCATGGTGTGATAAGGAGACAAGTCTGTGGAAGCCAGGGCACATGGTCCCGGAGCCTGGGTGGGGTGGGGGCACCCATGCCCTGTCAGTGATGACAGCCCCTCTCCCACCCAGACAGGTGGACTAACAAAAGTGTTTGTACCATGCTCAGCCTAATGGGCAGCTTGCCAGATGCAGTAGTTTAAGCCCTGAAATGTTAGAATTTCTGGAATGTTTCAGTAAATTTGGGGTGGAACCAGGATGGAATCGAGGAGCCCTGGTGGCACAATGGTTAAGCGCTCAGTGCTAATAGAAATGTCGGTGGTTTGAACCCACCAGTGGCTCTGGGGGAGAAAAGACCTGGCGACCTGCTCCCATAAAGATTACAGTCCAGGAAATTCTATGGAGCAGTTCTCCATCAGTCATATAGGGTCACTCTGAGTCGGAATCGACTTGATGGCACCCAGGAACAACAGGATAGGATCACCGAGCTCACAGAGTAGGCGTCGGCCCGTGCTGGGTATTGTCGAGGAAGCCGGCAGCCCCGGCAGCGCCTTAGGAAGCGAGTGGTCTAGAAAAAGCCTGGCTCTGAGAATCCAGTTAGCATGAGGCAGGGCTTGGGGTGCCCTGATTAATGACTCTGTGGGGCCTGGTCCAAGAGGAAGGCGTGTCTGGCTGTGTGGTGTGTGATGGCCTCGGGAGCTGTACCAGAACAGTTCTTCGCCTCTGCCCACCCCCCGCCACGTGCTGGGTTAACACTTCAGCTGCCAAATCTAAGCCGCCTGTCCTTGGACCCGGTACAGCCTGCAAGGGGAAGTGGAAAGGCCTAAACCACAGGAGGGAGACGCTAGCTCCACCTGCTGGCCAGGCCCAGGACCTCCGTGGAGCAGGGGTGTGTGTGTGGTGTTTGTGTGTGTGTGTGTGTGTGGCTTGTGTGTCTGTGTGGTTTGTATGTATGTGCATGTAGGTATGTGGTTTGTGTAGTGTGTGATGTGTGTGTGTGTGCGATGTGTTTAGGATGTGTGGTCTGTGTGTATGTGTGTGTATATGTGTGACGTGTGTGTGTATGGTGTGTATTTATGGGTGTGCAGTGTGCGTATATGGCACATGTGTGTGCATGTGTAGTGTGTGATGTGTGGTGTGTATGTAGTATGTGTGGTTTGTGTGTGGTGTGTGTGGTGTGCTGTGTGTGTAAAGGCTTTGAAGTTAGGACAGGCCAACTTTGAAACCAAACCTGCCGCCTGCTTCAGCCTGTGGAGTCATGACCAGCTTACACGTCCTCACCAAGCTTCATTCTCCTGCACCCCCCACCAAAAGCCATAGAAGGAGTTAAATGAGTAGGAGAACCCCAGACTCACCCAGCATGGTGCCAGCACCCTAGAGAAGCACAATTTATGGGAGCCAATCACCTTCCCCATTTCTCCATGGAAACCCCCCCCCCCCCGCCAGGTCCCAGCTCCTCAGAGGCCCTTTCTCTGTGGCAAGATTGCCCTAATCACTTGGAGCACTCCCATTTGGCCAGGGCCTGGGCAGTTCTTGAGGTGGTCTGTGCCTCAGCAGCACCCATGCCCACTTTCTCTCCTGCCTCTTCCCTCTCCCCCGGGCCCTTCTTCAGTGTTCCAGACCTTCACATGCCTCTAGTACATGGAGCTCACTCCCTGGGCCATCCTTCCTAAGAGCTCAGAAAGGTAAATGGCCGAGTAAATATAAGGATTCCTGTAAGTCCTGGTAAACAGTCTGGAAATAGGATGTAAAAGAGACCCTGCTCACAGTAAATGTCAAGAGTAAATAAGTCTAAGTAACTGAACACAAGGCATAAAAACTTTCAAAGCTGAAAGGGAAAGGTCATGGAGGTCCAGAACAGAGGGTGCTCCTGACTGGTGGACCTGGTCAAGATGGCGGAACGTCGTGGGATGTGCTCTGCCAACTCCTGTGGGGTTTTACACCTTGGCTTTCCTTCCCAAGGCCATCTTCAGGAGGGAGAAGACAGTACCTGTCCCCATCCTGTCACAGGAAGTTGGGATCTGTCCCCATTCTGTAACAGGAAGTCAGAACCTGTCCCCATCCTGTCACAGGAAGTTAGAACACATCTCGTTCTGTCACAGGAAGTTAGAATCTATCCCCCTTCTGTCACAGGAAGATAGTACCTGTCCCCACCCTGTCACAGGAAGATAGTACCTGTCCCCACCCTGTCACAGGACATTAGAACTTGTTTCCATCCTGTCACAGGAAGTTGGAATCTGTCCCCATCTTGTCACAGGAAGTGAAAGTCTGTCTCTATCTTGTCACAGGACAATAGTACCTGTCCCCATCCTGTTACAGGAAGTTGGAATCTGTTCCCATCCTGTCCCAGGAAGTGAGAGCTTGTCCCCATCCTGTCACAGGACAATAGTACCTGTCCCCATCCTGTTACAGGAAGTTGGAATCTATCTCTATCTCTATCTCTGTCACAGGAAGTTGGAATCTGTTCCCATCCTGTCACAGGAAATGAGAGCCTGTCACAGGACAATAGTACCTGAACCCATCCTGTTACAGGAAGTTGGAATCTGTCTCTATCTCTGACACAGGGAGTTGGAATCTGTCCCCATCCTGTCACAGAAATTAGAACCTGTCACAGGTAGTTAGAACCTGTCACCATCCTGTCACAGGAAGATAGAACCTGTCACTTCTGCATTCCAGGCCCTGTGGCCACAGATGGGGAACTGGGTCTGGAGCACAGGCTTAGTGATGGCTTGGGGAGCTGCAGAGGGTGGTGGGAGATCTGACTGCCTGAGCACAAATATCACTCCCTGGCTCACTCTGTGACGTTGGGAAGGCCACTTACCCTCTCTGAGCCTCAGTTTCCTCAGCTGAAAAATGGGGATGAGAATGCGTGGTGACGTGTCACCGAGCACTGGCTAAGTGGCGGCAGCTGTGGTGGCTAGTGTGGAGACAATCACTTGGAGGATCATCTCCGCCCTGACCACCGGCACTCAAAGGGCAGAGTGTGCCTGGCAAGTGTGTCTCGGGGTGGGGCTCTGCCGGTGAGAAGGGGACACCCCTCACTCTGGGCATAGCCCTTGACCCCCAGCCCCCAGCGCCCCTGAGGGCGTTCAAGAGGGTAATACCTGAGTCAGCAGCCCAGAGGTCCCACGGCGCCTCCCACAGGTGAGTGAGGGGTGCTCTTCCCGTTGGCAGAATTGGCTAGAGGGGCAATGGGAGGCCTGGGCAGGCCCCCGAGCCCCCACTTCCCCTCGCTCTGTTGTTCCTTGCTTGCTGAATGTGCCCTAACGCTCTTCTTATCTCTGTCCACTTTTCTTGCAGCCGCTGCGAGCGCTTGCCTTGCCATGAGACTCAGGAGTGCCCCAAGCTGCCTCTGAGAATAACTTACTACCACCTCTCTTTCCCTACCAACATCCAAGTGCCCGCTGTGGTTTTCCGCATGGGCCCCTCCAACACCGTCCCGGGGGACAGCATGCAGCTGGCCATCACTGGTGGCAACGAGGAGGGCTTTTTCACCACCCGGAAGGTGAGCCACCACAGTGGTGTGGTGGCCCTCACCAAGCCAGTCCCTGAGCCCAGGGACTTGCTCCTGACCGTCAAGATGGACCTCTACCGCCACGGAACCGTCAGCTCCTTTGTGGCCAAGCTTTTCATTTTCGTGTCTGCCGAGCTCTGAGCGCTTGCTTCAGGCTATGGTTCCCTTGTCGCTTTCCTCGCCCTCCTATCTTGGGATCTGAATAAAGTTTAGCAGGTGATCCCACCCGCGTGCTTCACGTGCATTGATTTTGTTCCGCGTGGTTGTGGGTCTCCGTGCGCTTATCACCCAGGGCTGAGCCGAACATGTGCCACCGCCTCACACCCACAAGGGGTGACCAAGGAGTGTTTCCCATAAATGGCATGAGCCTGGCAGTCCCTGTCGTGGGAACTCCCTGGATATAGGGTCAGGGAAGCTAGGCAAGGGGAGAACAAGGCTGGGTGTATCATTCCAGATGAATCTCTGGGCCTTCCTTCTTTGACTCTGTTGAACTCAAAGGACAGAGGTGATGATTGAGCACAGCCCCCTCCCCAACTGACAGATGTGGAAACTGAGGCCCAGAGAAAAGGAAGGGCTTGGCCAAGGTCACTGGCCTGTTTGTAGCAGAGCCAGGACTAAAAACAGGTCTCCTGTCCCCTGCTTGGCTTCCTTGCCCAGAACACACCCATTGCAATCGAGTCGATTCCAACTCATAGTGACCTTATTGGACAGCGCAAAACTGCCTCATAGGGTTTCCAGGGCTGTAATCTTTACGGAAGTGAGTGTTTACCTGAAACAAAATAGCTCTGTCCTGGGATTCAAACCTCCCATTCTGTCTGTCTTGATAAGAAACCCAAACCTGTGGCGGAAAAAGTACTGACGCGGTGGGAGCCTCTTGTAAGGGATTCTGGCCCAGATGAGGTCAGTGATCTCCACTGAGGAGCTTGGCCTGAGCCAAGAGGAGGTCAATGCCAGTGAATAAGTGCTGTGTCAGGGACTGCTGAGTGTCCACCTGCTCCTCCCAAGCATTGCCCCCAATCCTGCCACCAGCCCTGCAACGGGAGGGTATCACCCTATGGATACCTAGAGAAGACAAGTGGTTTGCCCACAATCACACAGCTGGTATTAGAACCCCAGTTTGCTGAGAAAGCACTAGCTATTCCATTCTGTCACAAGCCCTCCAAAGTGGGCCTTCTCTACCTTCTCCGCTATGATTCCAGCCAGGCCACTGTCATTGCTCACCGTCGGCTGGTCTCCCAGTGTCCACTCAACCTTACAGTTCATCCTCTGCTCAGCAGCTAGAATGACCTTTTCAAAACACAAATCACACCATGTCATTCCCCTGCTTAAAGCCCTCCAGGGCTTCCCTTCATTTACATTGAATCCCCCCCACCCCCAAAGCGCCTCACAAGGCCCTGCGTAATTGAGTCCTCGCGTGCCCATCCAGCCTGACCTCAGACTTCCCCTCTTGCTCACTGCTCCCTCGTCACACTGACGAGCCTTTGACTGCCTCAGGCCCTTTGCACGCCTTTGCACCCGTGGCCTGAAATGCTGGTTACCTCAGCTCACGTGATTCTTCTTCAGAGAAGCCTTCCCCAACAATCTGGGTTATTTTTCCTGTCAGTCTCTCTCATAATACCTTTCCTAATGCCTATCACAGTTTGCAAGGCCCTGTTTACCTGTGGTTAGCTTCGGCCTCCCCCACCATCCAGCAGGCCCAAGAAAGTGGGGACCAGGTCTGTCTCATTCGGTGCAGTGTCTCCAGCTTCTGGGACGGGGCCAGGTGTGCAGTAGGTGCTCTGTCTACATCTGGGGAGGGAATGGAGGACTTGACACCAACATTGGCTTGTGTTTCTAACATATCTGTGGCTAGGACTGCCAATGCCTTTTCTAAGCAGAAATGGGGCAGGACACCATACTGGAATCAAGGAATGGGCTCTGGGTGGTTCTAAGGTCCTTCCTACAATGGTGTGTAAGGGATACCCATGCTCTGCTGTTTTGTGGGGAGGACAGGCAGTGAGTTCTGTGCCATATGCCTGTGACAGGGACAGCAGTAAACTTGCCACGGGAGCACACACAGCTCCTAGCCAGTCACCTCCAAGCCTCCCAGGCCTCTCCCCGATGACCTCTGGTCTGTATCAGCTTCCTGTCTCCTATTTTCCAAGGCATTCTCCAAGCTAAAGCCAGCAGGCCTCTCCAAAGGGCCAGTCTGGTCCTGTCCCTCCCCTCTTTAGAGTCCTTTCATGGTTCTCTGTCACTAACAGATGAAGTCCACCTCCCTTGGAATGGCCCTCAAGGTCTGAGCCAGCCTCTGCCAGCCTTTGCACCTACATCTTTTCTGACCCTGGCCTACAGCTCACCCTCTTTGCTTCTTGCTCTAGCCACGAAGGGTTGCTTGCCCTTCCCTGAATGCATCTTCCCTGTGGCTTGCCCAAACCTACTGCAAACTCCTGTTCTCCTTGAGGACTTAGCTCAAAGGTCTTCTCCTCAGTGAAGCCTTTTCTTAACCTGAGCTGCCTTGTCCTGGGTGTACTCCAGCTGAACATTTACCTTGTGAGATTGTTATTGTTGGGGGGCAGTGGTGGGCTGGTGGCAGAACTCTCACCTTCCACGAGGGAGACCCGAGTTCCATTCCTGGGTGATCTACCTTATGCGTGGCCACCACCCGTCTGTCATTGGAGGCTTGCGTGTTAATATGATGCTGAATAGGTTTCAGCAGAGCTTTCAGACTAAAATGGACTAGGAAGAAAGGCCTGGAGATCTACTTCTGAAAATCAACCAGTGAAAACCCTGTGGGTCACAATGGTCCAACCCACAACTGATCATGGGGATAGTACATGACTGAGCAGTGTTTGGTTCTGTTGTGCTTGGGGTTGCCATGAGTCAGGGCTCACTGGACGGCAGCTAACAACAACAACATTCTGGTCGCTACCTGTTTACCATCCTCACTGGGCTGGGGCATTTTGAAGGCAGGGATTGTGTCTGGTTAACCTGTGTATTCTTGGCACCTTCAGAATGTTTGGTCTGCAGAGGGAGCTTAGTAAATATTTGAATAAACATGGATGGATGGGTAGGTAGGTGGATGGAGTTGTGGATGGATCGATGGATATTTGGATGATAGATAGATGGAGGTTGGATAGATGGATGGACAGGTGGATGGGTGAATGGATTGATGGATGGATGGATGAGTGGATGGGTAGATGGTTGGATGGATGGATAGGCAGATGGATGGATTGATGGGTGAATGGATGGTGGATAGATGGATAGATGAGTGGGTGATGGATGGATGGATGGACAGATGGGCGGGTGAATGGATGGGCAGGTAAGTGAGTTGATAGATGAATAGACGGTAGTACTTTCAAGGCTTAGTTCAAATATCACCTCCTCTGTGAAGCCAACAGGGCACAGCAGGGATTCCATTTTTGTATTCAGTCACTCATTTGTCATGCTTCAGATTATTCAGGCCCAAAGGAGCACTTTTTCATTCATGTTAAGAGGGGGAAAAACAAACCACCCAGGGAGTGTAGAGCCCATCCAATATCCTTTCATGTCTTCCCACAACCCCCCTGGACAACATTCTCACCATGTGCCTACTCAGCTGTGTTTGACCTTTCCTTGATTTGTGGAACACCCCACCCCTGAGGTGGCTGTTCCATTTTAGGATGCCTCTGATGTTTCTGTGTGTGTGTGTGTGTGTGTGTGTGTGTGTGTACGCACCTGCGTGCACACGTGGAAGATGTATCGAAATGACCTGACTTCCTCCATCTGCCTTGCAATTCTTTGTGGCTGTATAGCAGGACCCCTCCATCATGCAGCTGAGAGACAATTTAGTGCAGAAAGAAACAAACAAACAAGAACAGGGACTCAGAGTCCTTGCCCTTTACCAGCTCTGTGACTGTGGGTAGGTCGCTCACCTTTCAGAACCTTCTTTTCTCCATCTGTTAAAATTAGCAAGGTACCTCATGAAATTATTTTGGGGATTACGTGAAATAACACCTGAGGCAGTGTCCAGTAGGCATTCAATAAATGTTGGTTTGCCCATTTATTGTCTTAGTTATCTAGTGCTGCTGTAACAAATCCCACAAGTGGATGGCTTTAACAAACAGAAATTTATTTCCTCACAGTAAAGTACGCCAGAAGTCCAAATTCAAGGCGTCAGCTCCAGGGGAAGGCTTTCTCTCTCTGTTGGCTCTGGAGGAAGGTCCTTGTCCTCAATCTTCCCCTGGTCAAGGAGCTTCTCAGGTGCAAGGACCCCAGGCCCAAAGGATGCTCTCTGCTCCCGGTGCTGCTTTCTTGGTGGTATGAGGTCCCCAAGTCTCTGCTTGCTTCCTCTTTCATCTTTTGAGAGATACAAGGTGGTGCAGACCACACCCCAGGGAAACTCCCTTTACTTTGGATCAGGGAGTTGACCTGGGTAAGGGTGGTGTTACAATCCCACCCTAGTCCTTTTAACATAAAATTACAATCACAAAATGGAGGACAACCACGGAATACTGGGAATCATGGCCTAACCAAGGTGATACACACATTTTTGGGGACACATAATTCAACCCATGACAGTACTCAAGTATTCATTTGGTTCTTGATTTAAATGGGAATGAAGGTCCAGAAGGTCTGAGAGCTTACTACACATACACGTTGGGCATTTTATTTAGGCATCTTATTTCATCCTCAAAAGCATGGTACAGGTGGTGGTTGTAGTTTGCCGTCGTCAAGTCTATTCTGACTCCTGGCAGCTCCATGTGTACAGAGTAGAACTGCTCCATAGGGCTGTCAAGCTCATGGCCTTTCAAGGCCTATCTACTGAGGCATCTATGGCTGTGTTCGAACCACCAACCTTTTGGATAGTAATCAAGTGCTTAACCGTTTGTGCCACCCAGACACAGTTCAAAGGATTTAGATGGACCCAAGGTCATTGGTATGTGGAGCTCCCATCTCTCTGAGCCCTAGACCTTGATCTTCTGGCTAGATCACTAGAATCAATCAAGCTTCCGAGGGGAAATGGTAATGATCACCATTATACTGATAATAATGCTGGGAGCCATAATAACATGTGTGACAGCTAGTGCTTACTGTGGGCCAGGAACAGTTTCAAGCACTTAACTCATTTAATCCTCACAACAATCCTGTGGAGAAAGTACTGTTATGATCCCCAGTCCACAATGAGGACAGGGAGGCACAGAGAGGTTAAGTAACTTTCCCAAAGCCCTGCAGCTGGTGTCTGGTGGAACCGGGATTCACACCCAGGCAGCCTGGCTGTGGGCTCTGTGTTCTGAACCCCTGCCCTGTGCTGCTTCAAATAATGTAAAGAGAGGAGCATCCTGAGATCATTTAGTGCTGGTCAGATTCTTACTCTGACTTCATCTCAGACAGCCCTGAATATCAGTCCGCATTCTATAATTCCCAAAAACAGAGCAGGGTATTTTCTTAGCTAAAAAAGGAGGCAGTGTGGTGTAGAGGAAGGAGCTGTGGAGATTAAACGAGATAATGGAAGCAGCAGTCAAGAAATCAAATGATGCATTGAGTGGATCTACTGCAGAAGACCTCTTTAAAATATTAAAGGGAAAGTTGTTACTTTTATGACTGAGGCATGGTTGATTCAAGCCATGGTATTTTCAATGCAAAAGCTAGGCAATTAAAAAGAAAGACTGAAGAAGAATTGATGCAATTGAATTATAGCGTTGGAGAAGAATATTGGATATGTCATGAACTGCCAGAAGAACGAACAAATCTGTCTTGCAGGAAGTACAGCCAGAATGCTCCTTAGAAGCAAGGATGGCAAGACTTTGTCTCGCTTACTTTAGATACATCATTAGGAGGGACCAATCCCCAGAGAAGGACATCATGTTTGGTAAAGTAGAGGGTCAGCAAAAAAGAGGAAGACCTCAATGAAATGGACTGACACAGTGGCTCCAACAGTGGGCTCAAACATACCTACTACTGTGAGGACGGTGCAGGAGCAGGCAACACTTCATTCTGTTACAAATAGGGTCGCTAGGAGTTAGAGCTGACTCCCATGAAAAATGTCTATCACAGGGAACCTGGGAAGATACCGGCATAGTTTTTGAAGCCTCTGGATCTTAGCCCCAAAACTGAGAACAATTAGATAAGAAAGTAAAAAAAAATCCATGGAAAACATTTCCATCTAAATGAGATGACAAGGTATCCCCGTGAACCCCACAATATTATTCATGCTGACCTGCATGGTATTGGTATCTGTGCAAGAGAAAGCAGGTAGGAAGCAATGGAGTGCCCAGTAGGCCTGAGATCCAGGAGAACATCAAAAATAGTCAATAGGAAGTCACTGAAAAGTTCAGTGGGCCAATCTGAGAACAGCAGCTGAAACTGGGAGGCATTTTGCTCACTCTGTGAGTTTCTATGGGATTTGATGTTGATACTTTTTGGTTGATCATCTTTATGTGAAATTGGTTTTCCTGAAATTTTAGAAAGAGGCATAGTTCACAGTAGTTTTCCTGACTTCACGGAGCACCCTTGTCTCTTAATTTTAGCAGCTTGATTTCTGATAAATCAGCTACTGTTGAGTCAATTCTGACTCATGGCAACCCCACATATGTCAGAGTAGGACTGTGCTCCATAGGGTTTTCAATGGCTGGTTTTTCAGAAGTAGCTCAGGAACAGAATGACATCCCTGTGGGTAAAGGAAGCACACCAGAGAGACATGCTCACAGACTAGATCAAAACTGTAACCTTCTATTTCAAAACAAACTAAAAGCATTAAGAAAATTAATCAAACGGCGGGGGGGCGGGGGAAGTAATTCAGAAATAGAAAAACCAAGAGGTGAGGTGATAGAACTCAGAAAATAATCAAAAATTAAAGAAAACGCAATTCCAGAATTAGATACTAAATAAAATGAACACAAAGGTGAATAAACACTTAAAAGAAGTAGACATTGAAAAGAAAAACTAAAAAAAAAAAAAAAAAATGGAAAGACTTGAAGAGAAAATGCCAGATATTGAAGACAGGCAAAGAAGATCCAACATGCAGATTATAGAAAGCTCTGAAGAAGAAATCCACAACGAGGAGGGAAAAATGAATACTAAAAATGATTACTCAAGGAAACTTTCCAGAAATTAAAAAAAAAATTAAAATTCCACATACCTGGTAATATCAACCTAGAACAACCAACCCAAAACGTGTTCTAGTAAGAAAAGAAAAGAGAAACCTATCAGCATCTAGGCAAAAACAGCAAGTGACTTATAAGGAGAAAATGTATTGTCATCAGGGTTTTTGACAGCAACACTTTATGCCAGAGTAATATACTTAACATACTCTTAAGAAGATGTGAACCAAGATTTTTATACCCAGCAAAACTGACTTTCATGGACAAACCAGTATTACCATGCAAAAATAACATGCAAACATTAAACTTGTACAACTACAACAAAATGAGTGTTATAATGAGCATAGTATGAATCAGTATATGCTAAGACAATGTAGCTATGGCACAGTGATTTAAGAACTATGGATAGAATACAGAGGACATAGCCAATATAATTTAATTATTCTCAGTAATTATGTTGGTGGTGGTAATTTTAGTATTGCTATTGTGTGTAATGTGGGATAAGCTAAATAATTATGGGACACCTGTCATTCCCTGTGTCCTTGGGAACTAGGATTTTTGATGTGGAAGAAAGGACATCCCTTAATGTTATACAAGACATTAAACAAACAAAAAAGTGTGGTCCTTGTTTTCAATTGGAAATATCAGTATGAATTTATGATGGCCAGTGGCACTAAGCTTCCCCAGTGCCTAGATTATGGCCTTGAAATACCATTTTCTACTAAAAACAAAATAGCACCCTCTTTGATAAATGGCTGAACTCAGTTTTGGGACATAAAAGTATGAAATGAAACTGGAATATCTTGTCCTACCACATAGCAAGGAAACTATCAAATGACAATAAGGATTATGTCAAAAGGACTTAGGAGCCAACTCGATTTTCCCACTGGCCAAAAATGGGAAAATTTGAGCTTCCACAAAGGATGATAATTGTAGTGGATTGAACACTTCAAGTACATTTAAATCTGTAAGTTCTTACTGATATTTTAAAGAAACTACTTGGTCACTTTGAGGGAGGATAGGTAACCAGTTCATTATCCTGAAAGCTGGTAAATAAAAGGAAAGAACCAAGCATTTTCTTGTTCTCCTTAATGAACTGTACCTCCAGGTAACCAAATAGCATATGAAGGGAAGCATGTCTTTCTAGAAGCATCCCAAATAATAAATGAAAAAGATATGATAGAATCAGACTATCACCATTCTGCAATCTCAGAGGAATCAATGGATTGAGGCCGTGAGCATCAACAACTTGTTGTTGTTGTTAGGTGCCATCGAGTCAGCTCCAACTTATAGCAACCCTGTGTAGGCACAACGGAATGAAACACTGCCAGGTCCTGCGCCATCCTCACAATCGTTGCTATGCGTCAGCCCATTGTTGCAGCCGACAAAATCTAGGCTGCGGGAAGCTGCTTGGGCTTCTTTAACGCATAAGTTGTTTGGAAAATTGAGAGGTGAAGAGGAAGGCTGTAGATTCAAAAAGACTTAAAAGACAGAGCAAAAAATGTCCAATGGACAAGTCTAATGATTGTGGCTAGAGATGCACCCTTAATGTGATAAAACTCTACAGAAACCCAATGAAGTGATTGCTGGGGTGTCAGGGTGGGAGTTACTTTGGGGATGAAGGAGGGGTTGACATTGGTCTGTAGCACACGAAGGGGTCTCTGGGTGGCTGGCAAAGTTCTCTTTCTTGACCTGGGTGGTGATTATAAAGGTATATCAGGTGTTTGTCTTATACAGTGAAACCTCTCAGGGCCGGGACTCAGTGAGGGCCTGCCTTATTTTTCCAGGTCTCGCAGGTTTTCTGCCTTGGACAGGGTGCAGTCGCCACTTTTCTGTAGCTCTCTATTTATTGGGAAACATTTGAGTTTGCCTTCTCTGACAGGTTTGCCTTATACAGCTTCCAGCTTTTGCAGGTTTTACTGTCCTAACTCTTTGCACTATACCTTGGTTTTGTGTAGCTTTCTGTATGCATTCGTTTTATGATAAAGAAGTTTTAAAAGTCTGTCCAGCACAGTGCCTGGAACATAGCCCTTTAACAAACTTTAGCTTCTTTTGTTTCCTCCTTGTCATGTGATGTGTAAATATATAGATTTACTTCTTTGTACTGGGCACTAAGCTTGGCCCTTACTGTGTGCTTTCTTATTTATTACCCCTACAACCACCTGACCCTGGGCTCGGTTAAGGGGGACCATGTTTCTTCTCTTAACTTGGGTATCCCCAGCACCTGCAGGCACTCAAACGTACGTGCGTGTATGCATGTGTTCTGTAAGTGTGTATACACACACATTTACTTATATTTAAAAGAAAAAAAAAGGCAAGATAAACCCATGATTACTGAAGTGATTACCTGTGGAAGAGGAAGGTAACAGGGCAGAGTAACAAGGAGGGAAGCTAAGAATGAACGAGTGAGTGGGCTTTGCAGGTGTAGAAACGGAAGCTCGGTTTATACTGTTGGCAAGTGTCCAAGCTCTGCTTAGCCACAGCCAGGACAGGGGAAACAGAGCGTGTCCCTGCCCAGTTTGTAGGAAGGTCCTTGAGGCTCCCCGCAGAGTAGCCAGGCTGTGAAGCTACCTCAGCACTTCCATGGAGCCATCCCTGGGACAGATTCTCCCTGGCCTGGCCACCTGTGGCCTTCCCTGCGCTGTGGCTGTGGGTTCTGTAGGTACTCAGGTTCCAACTTCCCCACCCACCTCTCGTGCTGTGGTTCCCTGCAGGCTGCGCCAGGAGAAGACAGACACTGTCCGCTGCGTGAAGTCTTGCCGCCCGAACGACGTCACCTGCGTGCTGAACCCAGTGCACACCATCTCTCACACGGTCATCTCGCTGCCTACCTTCCGCGAGTTCACACGCCCTGAAGGTAAGTTGGCACGGAGGTCCCAGGAGAGGGCGTCAGCTGGGGAAACTTGCCTGCGGGCAGCCCCTTCAAGGCCTCCCTCCACCTGAGCTGAGAGCTTGACCTGGATGAGCCTTTCTTTGGTAAAGCGTGGTTGGGGTGTGAAAGGTAGCCTTCTCCCTGTCCTCAGATCTCCTCTGTTCCCAGGCTTCAAAGCTCCACCCCGGCCCATTCTCAGCTCTCGGTTAAGGGTCTCTCCTCATGGGTGGAGCTCCTGGGTGGTGCAAACGATGAACACGCTCAAAGGTTGGAGGTTCACCCAAAGCAATCGCAAATACAATGCAATCCCGATCCAAATCCCAACAGCATTCTTTAATGAGACGGAGAAACTAATCATTAACTTTATATGGAAAGGAAAGAGGCCCCAGATAAGTCAAGCACTACTGAAGAAAAAGAACAAAGTGAGAGGCCTCACACTACCTGACCTCAGAATCTACTATACAGCCACAGTAGTCAAAACTACGTGGTACTGGTAAAATAACAGATACATTGACCAATGAAACAGAATCAAGAACCCAGATATAAATCCATCCACCTATGGCCATCTGATCTTTGACAAAGGACTGAAGTCCATTAAATGGGAGAAGAGAGTCTTTTTAACAAACGGTGCTGGCAAAACTGGATGTCCATCTGTAAAAAAATGGAACAGGATCCATACCTCACACCATGCACAAAAACTAATTCAAAATGAATCGAAGACCTAAATATAAAACCAAAAACTATAAAGATCATGGAAGAAAAAACAGGGTCAACACAAAACCCATTGCCATTGCTTTGATTTCAACTCATAGTGACCCTATAGGACAGGGTAGAATTGCCCCATAGGGTTTCCAAGGAGTGGCTGGTGGATTTAAACTGCTGACCTTGTAGTTAGCAGCCAAGCTCTTAACTATTGCACCACCAGGGTTCCAGGGTCAATCCTAGAGGCCCTATTACATGGCGTAAATAGGATACAAACCATAGCTTATATTACACAAACACGAAAAGATAAGCTAGATAACTGGGATCTTCTAAAAATTAAACACTTATGCTCATCAAAAGACTTCACCAAAAGAGTACAAAGAGAATCTATGGACTGGGGAAAAATTTTGGGCTGTAACATATCCAACAAAGATCTAATCTCTGATATCTATTAGAAAATCCAACGCCTCTACAATAAAAAGACAGATAATCCAATTAAAAACGGACAAAGGGTATGAACAGACACTTCACCAAAGAAGACATTCAGCTGGCTAACAGACACATGAGGAAATGCTTGCGATCACTAGTCATTAGAGAAATGCAAATCAAAACTACAATGAAATACCATCTCACCTTGACATTATTGGCATGGATCAGAAAATAGCAAATGTTGGAGAGGTTTCAGTGAGATCAGAACTCTTATGCACTACTGGTGGGAACGCAAAATGGTACAACCATTTTGGAAAATGTGCTTCCTTAAAAAGCTAGAAATAGAAATACCATAGGATCCAGTAATCCCACACCTAGGAATATATCCTAGAGAAAAAACAGCCATCACATGAATAGACATATGTACACCCATGTTCATTGCAGCATTATTCACAATAGCAAAAAGATGGAAACAATCTAAGTGCCCGTCAACAGATGAATGGATAAATAAACTATGGTACATACACACAATGGAATACAACACAACGATAAAGAACAATGAAGAATCTGAGAAATGTCTCACGACATGGATGAATCTGGAGGGCATTATGCTGAGTGAAATAAGTTAATCACAGAAGAACAAATACTATATGAGACCACTATTATAAAAACTCATGAAAAGGTTTACATACAGAAAGAAACAATCTTTGATGGTTACAAGGGAGGGGAGTGGCGGGGGAGGGAAAAAGCCTAACTAGATAGTAGGTTAGTGGTAACTTTGGTGAAGGGTAAGACAGTACACAATACTGGGGAAGTCAGCACAACCTGACCAGGGCAAGGTCATAGAAGCTTCACATCCAAATGCCCTGAGGGACCAAGCTACGGGGTGAGGGCTGGGGATCATGGTCTCAGGGGACATCTAGCTCAATTGGCATAACATAGTTTATAAAGAAAACGTTCTACATCCGACAGTGGTGAGTAGTGTCTGGGGTCTCGAAAGCCTGTAAGTGGCCATCTAAGATACATCTACTCGTCCCATCCTAGCTGGATCAAAAGAGAATGAGGAAAACTAGAGACACAGGTATAGATTAGTCCAAAGGACTAATAGACCACAACTACCACAACGTCCACCAGACTGAGTCCAGAACAACTAGATGGTGCCCGGCTTCCACCACCAACTGCTCTGACAGGGATCACAATAGAGGGTCCCAGACAGAGGGGATGAAAAATGTACAACAAAATCCAAATCTGTACACACATGAAAAAGACCAGGCTTGCTGACTGGAGAAAACCTGAGAGTATGGCCCCGGACACCCTTTTTACTTAGTACTGAAGTCACTCCTGAGGTTCACCTTTCAGCCAAAAATTAGACAGGTCTACTGGGTGGTGGGTTATAGCATCAACTACAACAAATGTGAGGAACGTGCTTCGTAGTTCAACCATGTATACGAGACTAGTGGGCACACCAGCCCAAAAGCAAAGATGAGAAGGCAGGAAGGGACAGGAAAACTGGACAAATGGATAAAGAGAAATCGTGGTGGAGATGGGGAAAGTGTTGACACGCCATGACGTTGGCAACCAATGTCACAAAAAAATTTTGTGTGTTAACTGTTTTTTGCTCTATAAACTCTGTAAACTTTCACCTAAAGCACAATTAAAAAAATAATAACATTAAAAAAAAAAAGGTTTAGAGTTTCGAGTCTATCTGGAGGCACCTCAGAAGAAAGGCCTGGTGACTTGTGTCTGGAAAATTAGCACAGCTCTGCTCTGGCGCCAACAGGGTCACCAGGAGTTGGAATTGACTCCACAGAAATGGGTTTTCTTCTTATGGATAGTAGTCGTTCTGTAAATAGCTAGTTAAGTATTGAAACTGTGCCAAGCACGGGGAGTCAGGAAGGGCCACCGGGCAGAAGTGACTTCACGCCGGGGCTGAGTGGTAAATGAGTGAAGCAGAGCGGGCAGGGAGAGAGGAGGCGCCAAGCAGAACAGAACACGTCTGGAAAGGTCTGGAGGTCAGTGGGAGTTTCTGGGCCCAAGATGCTGACAAGTAGCTCCAGCCATGCGCTGCTCATTTCTGGTAACCAGCTTGTGGGTATTTGAGGAACTAAACAGACTCGTCCTGGCTGAGTGATAGGGCTCAGCAAGAGATGGGCTGGAAGGATAAGCAAGGGCCTTAACTTGGAGTCCCTCAGTGGTGCAAATAGTTAGTGTGCTCAGCTGCTAACTGAAAGATTGGAGGTTGGAGTCCACCCACAGGCACCTTGGAATAAAGGCTTGGCAATCCACTTCCAAAAATTCAGCCTCTGAAAACCCTATGGAGCACAGTTCTACTCTGACACACATGGGGTCGCCATGAGTCGGAATCGACTCTGCAGCAACGGCTAACTTAAAGTCGGAACTTCAACCACAAGGCTGTGGGGAGCCGTTGACGGGGCGCAGCTGATGAGATTATTTAGAAATATCACCCTGATCGCCAAGAGGCAGAGGAACTGGGACAGGGAGCCTGAGAGTGACTGGTCAGAGTTCCCTGGCCCGTATGGGGTAGACCTGCCACCACAGGGGCCCTGCCAGGCGCCCCACAGGGGCCCTGCCAGGCGCCCCACAGGGGCCCTGCCAGGCGCCCCACAGGGGCCCTGCCAGGCGCCCCACAGGGGCCCTGCCAGGCGCCCCACAGGGGCCCTGCCAGGCGCCCCACAGGGGCCCTGCCAGGCGCCCCACAGGGGCCCTGCCAGGCGCCCCACAGGGGCCCTGCCAGGCGCCCCACAGGGGCCCTGCCAGGCGCCCCACAGGGGCCCTGCCAGGCGCCCCACAGGGGCCCTGCCAGGCGCCCCACAGGGGCCCTGCCAGGCGCCCCACAGGGGCCTGTGGATGGCACTGCTCCGGACACCTGCCTCCCAGGTGTACTGCCCTTGTGCTGAGTCCATCGCGGTCACCAGCACCCCTGCCCTGGCCCTCGGAGGCTCACTCCCCATTATGCCTCCATCCAGCAGACGCTGGCCAAGCCCCCTGCACATCAGGCCCTGGCCTGGCCTCTGGGGACCCTCTCAGGAAACATGCAGTTGAGCCGCTGTGATGACACCTGTGTTGATGCACTCGGACAAGGTCACATGGGACAATGCAAGAGCTCATGCCAGAACATAAACTCCGGCCGACAGGTGTGGGGAGGGCAGGAGAAACTCCCCTAGGCTGTAGCTGCCTGGCAGGTGCCGGCGGCCCCCAGCTTTCAGTGCCCCTACCTGCTGACCCCAACTCTTGGAAGAATCTCCGCAGGATGGCACGGGCGGGATCAGAGGACATTCCTAACTGGTGCTTGCTTCGTGGAGAATGACGGGGTTCCACCAAACCACCGACTCCTCCTTCCTGACCCCCAGTGGCTGGTTCTTTGGGCTCTCGGGCTGGTGCAGATCTGTGAGGAGGAGGGTGTGGCTGGAGACACCTGTCAGCATCCTTTCAGACCTTGTTGTGGTTATTCCGACTCATAGCCACCCCTGTGTTACGGAGTGGAACTGCCCAATAGGATTTTCTAGGTTTTTTTTTTTAATCTTTACGGAAACAGGTGGCCCGGTCTTTTCTCTCACAGAGCCAGTAGGGGGATTTGAACCACCAACCTTTTGATTAGTGTCATGGATTGAATTGTGTCCCCCCAAAATATCTGTCACCTTGGCTAGGTCATGATTCCCTTGTATGACTGTCTACCATTTTATCATCTGACGTGATTTCCCTGTGTGTTGTAAATTCTACCCCTATGATGTAATAAGAGGGACTAGCAGCCATTATACTGATGAGGCCTACAAGATTAGATAGTGTCTGAAGCCAGTCTCTTTTGAGATATAAAAGAGAGAAGTGAGCAGAGAGACATGGGAACCGCATACCACCAAGAAAGCAGGGCCGGGAACGGAGCGTGTCATTTGGACCTGAGCCTCCTGCGCTGAGATGCTCCCCGGCCAAATTCCTTCCACCTGTGGTATTTCTGTTATTGTGGCACTAGATGACTGTCTTAGTCACAAGTGGATGGCTTTAAGAAAGAGAAATTTATTCTCTAACAGTCCAGGAGGCTACAAGTCCAAATTCAGGGCATCAGCTCCAGGGGAAGGCTTTCTCTCTCTCTGTCGGCCCTCGAGGAAGGTCCCTGTCATCGGCCTTCCCTTGGTCTGGGAGCGTCTCAGGGCAGGAACCTCAGGTCCAAAGGACATTCTCTGCTCTCTGCAGTGCTTTCGTGGTGGTATGAGGTCCCCATGTCTCTCTCCTTCCATCTCTGTTTTACATCTCAAAAGAGATTGGCTTAAGACACTATCTGATCTTGTAGACCTCATCAGTATAACTGCCACTAATCCATCTTATTACATCATAGTGATAGGATTTACAACACATAGGGAAATCACACCAGAAGATAAAATGCTAGACGATCATACAAGGGAATCACGACCTAGCCAAGTCAACAGATATTTTGGGGGGACACAATTCAGCTCATGACAATGACTAAGACAAGCTGCCAACCTTTTGGTGAGCAGCCAAGAGTGTAAACTGTTTGCACCACCCAGGGACTCTCTCCTCCAACTTAATAGATGAGGAAACTGAGGCCCAGAGAGGGGGCTCTCCAAGGCCACCCCAGGCCAGGGCTGTTTGCCATGTTTCACTATCAGGTGGTCTGGGAGACAGACACAGCCACCCAGTCGTTCAGCCCATTGGGAAGTGGCCTGTCTAACCCACGTCACTGTGGGGCAGGAGAGGAGCCCGCTCCTCTGGCCTTTCTGACCTCTCTGTCCCCCCATCCACTTCCCTTCCCCCCTTTCCTAAAAAAAAAAAAAAGTTCATGGATATTTGTGACTGATTACTTCCAAACCAGTTAGGAGCCTTCTGGCTGACTTCTGAGTGATGGCACTGCCCAGAATGAGCTCCCCAACCTCGGGGAAGGTCTTAACTCTCTGCAGACCTCAGTTTCCCATTTAAGGTGGGGGTGAGGTGGGCTGTGACATGTGACCCTCAGGACCTCTCCATCTTCTCCGTGTGTGTCTGTGGCTTCAAGGGTGTCATCTGCAAACAGTCCCTCTGTGGTATGCTCTCACTGCTCAGGGATGTGTTTCGGGGTGCCCGGCCCATGCTGTGCTGCCCAGGGGTGCATTTTGGGTCGCCCAGCCCATGCTGTGCTCCCCAGGGGAACATTTCAGGGCGCTGGGCCCATGCTGTGCTGCCCAGGGGCACATTTTGGGGCACTCGGCCCATGCTGTGCTGCCAAAGATGTGTTTTGGGGTATCGGGCCCATGCTGTGCTGCACAGGGGGCTTTTCAGGGCACCAGGCCCATGCTGTGCTGCTAAAGGGTGTGTTTCGGGGTGCCGGGCCCATGCTGTGCTGCCCAGGAGACATTTCGGGGCGCCCGACCCATGCTGTACTTCTTGTTACAGAGATCATCTTCCTCCGGGCCATTACGCCGGCGTATCCCGCCAACCACGCTGACATCATCTTCGACATCACAGAAGGGAACCTGCGGGACTCCTTTGACATCATCAAGCGCTACATGGATGGCATGACCGTGGGTGAGTGGCTGGAGACCTCAAATGTACCCAAAAACTCCTCTTCCTCCACGCCCCAAAGTCATAGCCAAGGCCTCCTGTGCCAGCCCAGGCGCCTGCCTGAGTTCCCTTCCCAAACCCAACCACACCCAAAACTGAGGGCCCCGAAGCCCAGAGGTGGGGCACCTGTTCAGGATCCAGCCCTGACTCTCCAGTGACCCTTCTAGGCCTCAGTCTCCCCCCCTATAAAATGGGTGGATGAAATACATCTCTGCCTCTCACAACCATGAGTTTCAAATGGTATCACACACAAAAAGCACTCCTGCCAGGGCCTGGTCTAGAGCAGTCCCTCAGTCACTGGGGGCTAACGTGGGTTTTATTCTCATGGAGCAATGGAACGAGTCCAAAGACCTGAGCTCTAGCCTGGCCTCGGAGCTAGTTTGACTTGTCACCCCCTGTCCACCAAGTTTCCGCATCACTCATGCTCACAGCTCTTCTGAATGTGAGCCAGCTGCTCTTGTCCCTGGAGAAAAGGTGCCTTGGGCACACAAAGGAGGGCTGAGGTGGAGGACAATCGAGGGACGCTTCCTGGGGAGCGGGCGCTGAGCAGAGGACTGCGGGGACACTGAGCAGAGGAGTGGAGGGAGAGGGAGGTGAACCAGGCAGAGGGGACAGCCAAGCCCAGGGCCCAGAGGGCAGAGAAGCCCATGAGTTTGGGAATCTGCGGTAGTTCTGTCTGTCTGGAGGGAGGGTGGCCATAACAGGGGAGGGGGTGAGACCGGAAAAGTCCTGTTATTGCCGTCATTGCCATTGGTCCTATCTCTCATGAACTGTCACATTTTAAAGAAGTTTTACAAATTCACGGGGAACGAAACAGTCCCATCTGCCATTTGGGGCTTAGATTTAGACCCTGAACATTTTTATAGCAGATGAGCAGCCGTGGGCCACTCCCTGCCCTCACCTGGACCTCAATTTCTCCTTTGTGTATTGGGGGAGTAGGTCCCTGCCTCTTAGGCCCTGGCACCCACACAGACGGCACCCTAGCTGAGTGTTTGGGGACATGGCCTCTAGGTGGCACTGTTGGATTTGAGATCCCCAGTGGCCGCTGCCCCAACCCTGACCGACTGTTGACTAAACTGAAGCCGGCAGTTGGAGAAAGGGAATCGTTACTCCATGTTGCCAAAGGGCCGTGTACAGCGACTTTACAAGCTGTTAAATGGGTTTGCATGTTGTAAACATAACTGAGTCACTGGGGGCTCCCACCCCCAGCCTCCTCCTCCGCTAATTATTTAATTACTGTTAATGATTACACACTAGCCTTTGCTGGATTTCCAAGCTTGTCAACAGTCATCAAGCTTGCTGCTTGCCCTCGAGTCCCTGCCCCCTCTGAGCCTCAGTTTCCCCAACTGTAAAGTGGGAGATTTGGATGACACGAACCCTAAGGGACCCTCAGGCTCCTGTGGAGAGGGCTTACCCCTTCACTGGGTGGGGGCTGGGGGAGGGAAGGCTCACACACAGAAGCGCTGGGTGCTGGGGCTGCAGATGTGGCCAGCCAAGGCTCCTGCCCTGGGGGAATTCACAGCCCTGAGAATTGTCCCAGTTTGCAATCACACAGCCTTTCATTCACTCATTCATTCTCTCAGTTACCACACTGCTGCCAAGCCCTGTCTGTGCCAGGCTCTGGGCTGGCACTGTGAGCACCGAGGCGAACACTGCGCAGCCCTTGCCCCTGGAGTTTTGCATTGGGTAGGGGGGAAGAGGGAGACAGCCTAATAAACAGACCCTCAAACGCTATGCGTCCATCAAAAGCCAGCGGCAAGCATGCATGGCCTATGAGGGCTGTCTTGGGGGGCGGATTTCCAACTAAACCCTTCCTGGGGTGACCTAGCTGGGGGCCAGGTACAGCTGGTCCCAGAACCCTGGCCCCCAGCATGTATCTCCGGCTGCATCTGTACTCCAAACAGAAGCAAGCTGGGAGCTCCCGTTTCTCAGCTTCCCATCCACTGGGGCAGAAAATCCTGGCGCATCAGAGCCAGAAGGCTCCTGAGACCATCTCTTCCAGTCCTTTCTTTGGTGGAGGGGGAAAGTGAGGCCCAGAGAGGCAGGATAGGTGGCCAGTCTACTCGCAGTGACTCAGGGCAGAGTTGGGGACAGAGTGGAGGCCCTGGGTGTGAGAGGGGGCCGCACGAAGCAGATGGCTCCTGGGAATGGAGTGGGGGTGTGGCTGCAGGGGCTCCCCGGGAATGGAGAGAGCCTGCGCTTCTGGAGGGAGATGGCGGGGGCCAGAAGGCCTCCCCTCATGTACTTGGTCGCGTGTGTGTGGTCTTTGGAATTCCGGCCGGTGCTGCGGCGGGGAGGGCCCAGGCTGGCCAGGACTTCTGCTGGAACACATCGCTAGGTCTCTTCTCCTGTGGAGCCGCTGGGTGGGTTTAAACCTTTCGGTTAGCAGCTGACCGCCTCATCAGTGTGCCACCAGAGCTCCTTGCTCTTGTTTAGCACCCCTCTTTCCTGGGCTTCCTTACCCCAACCCCTGTCCCTCTCATCTTCCAGCCCAGATCACCCTGTGCCCTCTGGGAGCTTCCTGGTTCCTGGGGGTCCATCTGGCTCAGGCCGGCCCTGGACTGGGCGTGGCACTGCAGCTTTGGACCTGTCCGCCTGCAATGGAATTTTCTGGACTGGACTCGAGCCCAGGCATGGAGCAGCCCTGGGAACACGGGGTGTGACATCTCCGGATTGTTAGGGAACCCTCTCACCTGCATTATTGTCCTCCCACACGCCGTGGGGATGGGGCCAGGTGGTCTCCACTGCAGCTGAGGGGCTGAGCTTAGTGGCAGCCTGAGACTGTCCACCTGCTGAGCCAGGGCCCAAAAAAAAAAAAAAAACTCTTCCAAATCTGTTCTTCGCAGTGCAGGGTTTGAGTCAAACAACATTTTAGGCAGAAGCCCTTTTTGTCAGCTAAGAAGGAGAAAGTGTTATTCAGGCCACTTAAGCCTCTGTCTGCTGTGGCCAGCAGGGTCTCGGGGGTTCCTGGGCCCTGTGGGGGACTCCTGGCAGCATGTAAGAAGAGACACCCTCACAGGTATTCACTAGAACCTGCTGTCTGTATGCTAAGCCCTGGGTGGACACTGGGCACCAGGGTCAGGAAGGCTTCCTGGAAGAGGTGAGGCCTGAGCTGTTCAAGTCTCCAAGGATGAGAAGGAGCAGCTCTCACTTAATCAGTTGCCGTTGCTATGATTCAGGCTTATGGTGACCCCATGTGTGTCAGAGTAGAACCGTGATCCATAGGGTTTTCAATTGCTGATTTTTTAACCATCCTGGTGCCAGGCCTTTCTTCTAAGGCACCTCTGAGCAGACTCGAACCTCCAGTCTTCTGGTGAGCAGCGGAGTGTGTGAACCGTCTGCAGCACCCAGGGACTCTGGCTGATGCTTAGCGGACATGTATTTTGTCACTACCACACCCTGTGGCTTGGTGGGATTATCCCCATTGAACAGATGAAGGGGGTCCCTAGGTGACGAGATAGTTTGTGCTTGACTGTTTACCTAAAGGTTGATGGTTTGAACTCACCCAGTGGCTCCAGGGAAGATAGGCCTGGTGATCTGCTTCTGTAAAGATCAACCAAAAAAATCAAACTTGTTGCCATCGAGTCGATTCTGGCCTTGTAGGACAGAGTAGAACTGACCCATGGGGTTTCCAAGGCTGGAACCGTTACAGAAGCAGACTGCCACATCTTTCTCCACTAGAGTGGCTGGTGGGTTCAAACCACCAACTTCTCTGTTAGCAGCCAAGTGCTTAACCACTGTGCCAGCAGGGCTCCTCCGTAAAGATCACAGCCAAGAAAACCCTATGGAGCAGCTCTACTCTGCACACATGGGGTTGCCATGAGTCAAAATCAACTCCAGAACGCTAACAACAACAACAGCGGATGAAAAAGCAAGGACCCGAGAGACCAAGGACTTGTCAGAGGTCACTCAATGCTGGGGGCAGAGTGGGATCCAAGCCCACCCCGGCCCTGGCTCTGTTTCCCCCAAACCCCACACTTCCTTCAGCCCTGGAGCTCACACGCGCCTTGTGCTGACGGGCAGAGTTGCTGCGAGTTTGGCGTCCCAGGCAAACAATCAATGCACAAGCCGCCAGGACCCTGAGCCGCCGGGCTCCGTCCCGCCAAAATGACAGAAGAAGAAGAAAATGCCCCAAGTCAGCGAAGAATCCAAACGGCTGGGCCTGCCCCTAATGTAGCCTTTAACAACCAGCGCTTAACAGGAATCCGGGAGGCTCTGAAGCCGGCCGAGCCTGTTGTCTTTGCAAAGCCTCTTACCGACTGCTGTTGCATTCCTCTTTAATCAGCTGTCAACGCAGAATGAAGAGTGCGTTTTCCACTGGTGCAAAAACGCCCGATGAATGCCCGAGGTATTCGCGGGCCACTACAAAGCCTTCGTTTTCCAGATTCATCTGAGCCCTGCCGTCTGCGGGCTGTGATCAGGGGCACATGGGAAGGGGTTTCGAGGGTAGTCACCCCTCTGCGATGGCTCTGGGGGAGCATACACTTCATGGCCGTGCGGGCCATATATTATCAGCCTCTGGGTCAGACCGAAGGGCCACCAGGGGCCACCCCTGCACTTCGTAGGTGGCCGGGCTGCAGTGGACATCTGAGCCTTCGTCTCCCACCCAGCGACCAGCCCATCACTACTTTTTTTTCAATTCACCCTCATTCCCTGTTTTCGCTGACCCTCTACTTTACCAACCACGATGTCCTTTGTTAGCCAGTGGTCTTTCCTGAAGACCAAAGACTAAGGAGCATTCTGGCTGCGTTTCTAAGACCAATTGGCTGGTTCTTCTGGCCGTCCACGATATAAGTCAATGTCCTTCGCCAACACCACAGTTCAAATGCATCAGTTCTTCTTCCGTCTCAGAAACTAGGGGCTTTAGTTAATGATGGAGTATGTCAATGTCTAGTTAATCAAAATCCATCACTATGGGCTCCTCCATTGCAATGAACGTATCACAGGACTCCAAGATGTTAGTGACCGTGTGCAGGGAGAGAGAGGGGGGTGGTTTATGGAACTCTGTCCTCTCTGCACAATATTTCTGTAAACGTAAAACTATTATAAAAAATAACCCTACGGGGCAGTTCTACTCTGTCCTATAGGGTCACTACGAATCGGAATCGGCTTGGTGGCAACAGGTTCGGTTTTTTTGGTTCCCTGTCTTTTTAACTCTCTAATTCTTTGTTGGTATGTTGTTAGGCACTGTCGAGTCGATTTTCGGCTCACAGCGACCCGACGTGAAAGAGGAGAGCTGCCCGTAGGGTTTCCTAGGCTGTAATCTTTACGGGAGCAGATTGCCAGGTCTTTCTCCTGAGGAGCCGCTAGGTGGGTTTGAACGACCAACCTTTCAGTTAGCAGCCGAGCGCTTAGCCATTGCGCCACCAGGCTCTATTTTTCTAGGGCCTGAAAACAATCTGTCCATACGGAAGGTCAGCTTTGCCGACTTTGCCGTTAAAACCTTACCGAAGTGGAGAGGAACTTGAGGCAGCTCTGGCTAGGTTACGTATTAAGCCTGCTGCCTAATTTTGCGATGGTCAGCCTGGCTCTTGGGGCAGTGTGGTGACCTACAAGGCTGACTTAGGAACTGTCTGCAAGTCAACCCTCCCCACCACTCAGACATGACGGGGTCGAAGACACTTGGGGGTGGCATAACGTCAGCCAAGTGGAGTGCGACCTCCTGGAGGCCAGAACTTGGGGCCCCCGCCACCCTTTAATGTACAGTACCAAAAAAAAAAACCAAACTCATTGCCATCAAGTCAACCCTAACTCATAGTAACCCAGTAGGACAGAGAAGAACTGCCCTATAGAGTTTCTAAGGAGGGCCTGGGGGATTTGAACTACTGACCTTGTGGCTAGCAGCCATAGCACTTAGCCTCCACACCACCAGGGCTTCCTTGCACTGAAAATCCTTGCACTAAATGATGAATATTCACTGAAGGCCAAGCTGAAAAGAAGTGAACGTTACCATCTGCGTGGGCTCAGTGGGAAAGCAGTCTTCCAAAGCAATTGGAACATCCCAGCAAGAAAGGACTCCCGGAATATTACGGAACTGTGATTTGGAAAACTTCCCTTTCAAGGCTGTGTATCTCGGGCTTTCCGGTTTCCAAGGAAATCAGGCCCAACCAGCCCAGGTGCGTGACTGCGATCCATGAGTTCACCTACACTGGTGATTTCCCTTATATTTATATAATTCCCCGTACAATGAAAGTGAAAGCAGCTCTGTAACTCCTAGTTAGTTAGTCTGTAGAGATCCCTAAAGTAAACTGAAATAAGAGACGGGCTGGCTAGCTGCTGTTCCCTGATGGAGCAGGGCTTTGGGTTAGTCTGTACACAGTTAACACAGAGGCTTTGTTTTTATCAAAGCCACAACAGCAGGCATAACAAGGACAACTCAGTGTTAGGGGGACCCAAGTGCTGGCTTTGGGGCTCATAGGACTTCCACCAGGGTCCTGTCCCTTAACCTCTAAGGTAAGAGCCCCTGTGCTATGGCTTGAGAAATCCTGGAAGAAAATCTATATTTGGCTTGCGGTTGTTGTTGTGAGTTGCCGTCGAGTTGGTTGTGACTCATGGCGACCCCGTGTACCCCAGGACAAAACGCTGCCCAGTCGCACGCCATCCTCGTGATCGTCCACATGCTTGAGTTTGCTCTTGCCCTCCACCCTTGGGGGCTCGTCGTCCAGGGTTCTGCTGGACAATGTTCTGTGGTGGCCCATAGCGTTCTCAGCGACTGATTTTCAGAAGTAGATTGCCAGGCCTTTCCTCCTAGTCTGTCTTAGTCTGGAAGCGCCGCTGAAACCTGCTGGTACTTGAAAAACCGGTGGTATAGCTTCCAGCATCACAGCAACGTGCAAGCCCCCACGGTATGACAGACTGACAGACAGATGGTGGACGCTGGCTTAGATGCAGGTGATTGTCTCAGCGTCGACGGCGTCATGAGCTGCCCCTGGTCTCTGCAGACACCGCCCTCCCCGCCACCTTTCCACCCTGGTTGTGTTGTGGAGAAGGGGCTAATGTGGGCGGCACTTGTCTCCCTTTCACTGTGTTCAGGAAGGGCAGTGGCCTCGGGACTGAGAAGTGTCAGCAGTGGTCCCAGAGAGGGCAGGCCTGAGGACCCCGGGATTGGCCAGTTAATGGATTCATTCCTTCAACAACACTTACTGAGCACCTACTATGTGCCAGGCAAAGAGGACACAGCCTCTGCTTCCGGGGAGGCTGACAGCCCCCAGGGAGTGACAGGAGAGTGGGGTGAGAGGAGTGGTGAGTGCAGCACCCGGCCACCCTCCTAGGGCAGTCAGGGCAGGCCGCAGGGAGGAGGTGGCCCCTGCTGCCCTTCCAGGTGAAGAACAGAAGGACGTTCCCGGCCCCTGTTCCCTGGATTCCGCAAGTGCCAGCGCATTCTTGCTCACACAGGCAGCTGCTCTGGGGGCCGTTGCCTGGGACCCCCGGCCCTGCCTCCTCCACGTCTGCCAGGAGGTGTGGGGGGCCCAGGCCTCCAGGGGCCCTGTGGGCCTGAGGGGCTGCCCAGGTGGCGGCTGCAGCGGAGGGCCGCTGCCCCCCGGGCTGACCGCATCACCTCAGGCAGACCGGGGACGGGCTGCAATTTCAGAATATTGTTGGTGCGCTCAGGCAGGACTCTCTCCCCTGGAAAGGTGTTTTAATTATAACCTGCAAACCTGGAGAGAAATTCAGATTCCACTCTGCTCTGTGAGCATGTTTCTGGAAAAGCCCTCAGGTCTCAAGTGTTCTAAGTGCCTGAATGTGTGTAGGTGTGGCTGTGAGTATATGTGGACTCGGTGTGTGCAGGTGTGTATGACCGATACAGGGGTGAGCGTGTGTGGATGTGTGTGTAGGTGTGTGTACCTGTGAGTGTACATGGGTAAGTGTGTGCAGTTGTGTGGGGGGAGTGTATACGGGGTGAGCGTGTGTAGGTGTGTATGGCTGTGTGCATGCGTTGGGTCAGTATACATGGGGTGTGTACAGGAATGTGTATGGGTGTGTGTGGCTGAGCATGTGGCTATAAATGTGTGTGCGAACACACAACACCCTCCCATCCCCTGCTTGTTGTTGTTGTTAAGTGCCCTCGAGTTGGTTCAGGCTCATAGTGACCCTGTGTACAACAGAACAAAACACTGCCCGGTCCTGCACCATCCTCACAATCGTTGTTATGCTTGAGCCCATTGTTCCAGCCACTGTATCGATCTATCTTGTCCAGGGTCTTTCTCTTTTTTGCTGACCATGTACTTTACCAAGCATGATGTCCTTCTCCAGAGACTGATCCCTCCTGACGACATGTCCGAAGTATGTGAGACATAGTCCTTGCTTCTAAGGAGCATTCTGGTTGTACTTCTTTCAATACAGATTTGTTCATTCTTTTGGCAGTTGAGGGTATATTCAATATCCTTCACCAACAACACATTTCAAAGGCATCAATTCTTCTTCAGTCTTCCTTATTCATTGTCCAACTTTCACGTGCATATGAGGCAACTGAAAACACCGTGGCTTGGGTCAGCCGCACCTTAGTCTTCAAGGTGACATCTTTGCTTTTCAACACTTTGAAGGGGTCCTTTGCAGCAGATTTACCCAATGCAACGCGTCTTTTGATTTCTTGACTGCTGCTTCCATGGCTGTTGATTGTGGATCCAAGAAAAATGAAATCCTTTACAACTTCAATCTTTTCTCCATTTATCATGATGTTGCTCATTGGTCCAGTTGTGAGGGTTTTTGTTTTCTTTATGTTGAGGGGTAATCCATACTGAAGGCTGTGGTCTTTGATCTTCATTAGTAAGTGCCTCAAGTCCTCTTCACTTTCAGCAAGCAAGGTTGTGTCATCTCCATAACACAGGTTGTTAATGAGTCTTCCTCCAATCCCGATGCCCTGTTCTTCTTCATGTAGTCCAGTTTCTTGGATTATTTGCTCAGCATGCAGATTGAATAGGTATGGTGAAAGGATACAACCCTGATGCACATCTTCCTTGACTTTAAATCCACAGTATCCCCTTGTTCTGTTTGAACGACTGTCTCTTGATCCATGTACAGGTTCCTCTTGAGCACAATTAAGTGTTCTGGGATTCCCATTCTTTGCAGTGTTATCCATAATTTGTTATGATCCACACAGTCGAATGCCTTTGCATAGTCAATAAAACACCAGTAAACATCCTTCTGGTATTCTCGGCTTTCAGCCAGGATCCATCTGACATCAGCAATGATATCCCTGGTTCCACGTCCTCTTCTGAATCCGGCTTGAATTTCCGACAGTTCCCTGTCAACACACTGCTACAGCTGCTTTTAAATGACCTTCAGCAAAATTTTGCTTACATGTGAAATTAATGATATTGTTTGATAATCCCCCGCTTAGAAGTAATTTAAAACATTTACATTTTGAAATAGCATTATAAATTCCATTTATGATTGTATATGAATTATTACTCAGTTTCAAACTTACTGTTTTGAAAATGTCAGTGGCCAGGACAGCCCTTTTTAGGACAGAGCACAGTCAAGTCTCTGTGGCGTGGGCCAAGCACTGGAGCTGGATGTCCTGGGCTTGATTTTGGTTCTCTGTTGCTAGCTATGTGGCTTCAGACAGGCCCCTTAACCTCTCTGAGCCTGGGCTTTCTTCTCAGTAAAATTGCTCGCATCATACTTGCCTTCCATAGCTGTAGAGGCTGGAGGTAACGTGGGTGTTTTAACAAGGCATGGGAGTAACCTAGTTCAGTAGGTTTTTATGAGGTTAAATGAGCAGCTGTCAGGAAGCAGCTCAGAACTGAAGGCCTGGGGAGAGCTCAGAGCCCCCCAGGGGACAACAAGCCTGGGGGAGCCCACAGGACAGTTCCAGGGTCTGTTCACACTGGTGGCTCTGACTACCCAGAACTGTTTTGTGGACCCGTCTCGCAGCCTGGGCTGGGAATTCCGGCCCAGCCTGAAGACCCAAGTTTGTCATCTGGAATTTCCGTATTCACTCAACAAGAACATCCGGGACTCCTATTCCGTGCCAGGCCTGTGCTGAGAGCTGGCGGACAAATTCATACCCAAGACACAGATCCTGCTTTCAAGAAGCTGCTTACCAGCTGCCCAAGCTTCCTGCCATCTGTGTTCCCATGGCTGAAAGTGCTTGATTTTCAGGCGGTGGCTTTGGCATCATCCCTCTTAACGTGTCAGAGGGAGAGAAAAGTGGTATGCAGCAGGGCTGCCACCAACAGTTGGGTGTGTTGTGCACTGCACGACCTTACCATTCATAGCCCAGTCCATGTGAAGTGTACAACCTGTTCAACTGGACACAGCAGCCCCTGTATAAGAACTTGTGAGCAGAGAGGCTGACCAAGCTGTACCTCTCCCCCTGGCCAGGCAAGGCCTTGATCCAGGCTGGAGAACTTACTGGCAGCCATCTGGCCAGCGGGGCCCAGGTTGCGCCTTGAGAATATTACATCTTAAGGGGTTAAACGTGTGCTGCTTACCCGGGGCTCCAGCCTGATTTGGAAAGTTTGCCCAGGGATCAGTGCACGTTACGAACGAGATTCAGAAATTCCACCTAAAAACAACAGCGAGGCCGTCCCTGCCCAGTGATGACTGATTGGCCCTGTCCCGGCTTTCACGGCAAATCCCTGGGATTAGGCCCCTTCTCTTCTCCGGGAGGCACAGCCTATCACCCCAGGGGCCACACCCTGGCCAGCAGCCAAGTTGTTTCCCAGGGTGACAGCCCTGCCCCCTCAGGCCTGGGCTGAGGCCTAACCTCACCCTGGGGCCGGCAGTGTCTCTGCAGTGACCTGAGGACGGGCATAGGGCAGAAGGGTCCCTCGGAGGGACAGGACAGGGGGCTGAGAGGGAGACAGACACTCCTCACTTTCCCCATGCCTAGACCCCAGGAGCAGAAAGAGTCAAGGGCACCAGGCCCAGCGCTGTGCCAGCCACTTTGAACCACAGCTATCGTTCCTCCAGAAACCCTGGAAGGTGGGCATCAACCCCCAGGTTCACAGCTGCAGACACTGTTACAGTCCACAGCTATGGGCATCAGAGCTGTATCGAGTCTATGCCTGGCTGGTCTGGAGCCTCTGCCCACTCCCGCCCCCACCTCCTACCCACTGCCCCTTCTAAGAGAGGCCCCGGGTTTCCCTGGCAGCCCCTGAGCTTGCTGGACTCAGAGGGCCCTATAGGCTTCAGTGAGCCATTAAAAAAGAAAAGTTGCCTTCGAGTTAACTGATTCATCGCAACCCCATGTGTGTCAGAGTAGACTGCGCTCCACAGGGTTTTCAATGGCTCAGTTTTTGGAAGCAGGTCTCCAGGCCTTTCTTCTGATGTGCCTCTGGGTGGATTCGAACCACCAACCTTTTGGTTAGTAGCTGAGTGCTTAACCGTTGGTGCCACCCAGCAGGCCATAGCCCTCTGCTTTTGAGCCCGCTAAGTGAGATGCCACAAGGGTCCAGGCCGCAGCAACAGAAACCTCCTGCCCCGCCAGCCCTGATGGCCGGTGTTGGACCCACAGTGGCATAACAGCATTCGTTCAGGGCCCGAGGCCACACTCCTCACCCCAGCTCAGCTTTCTGCACCAAACTTCAAGCCGCAGCAGGGGCCAGTCGGGTGCGGCCTGCTCCAAGAGTCCCTCCCAGTGCCCCCCACCCCAGGGGAAAGGAGCAGGGGTTGGAAGAACAGCACATGAGGTGGCCAACCCGAGCTGAGATGGGGCCCTACCCATCATGAGCAGGGCTGCAGCACTGAGCCTCCGGTCTGCGGAAGCCTCCACACGAGGAGATGATGTGGCTAAAAGAGCTGGGTATATCAGAAAGCTCCTTGTTCATGTGAGGTGGTTACTGTGAATGTCACTGTCACAGCTGTCCCCAGGAGAAGGGTGCAGCTCCACCGTGTCAGGGCCGCCAAAAGTCCAGGAGCCACCCGTGGATTTAGCAATGTGAGGCTGTCGGTGACCTTGGCAAGGGCAGCTTCCGTGGAGCAGGGCCAGGGGTGCGCACTAGAGTGGGTGGCCTAGGCAGAGCTAGAGAACCCTTTCCAGCACCTGCTGTGGCCCGGAGCAAACACACGCTTGTCCTGGTGGGAGGGATGTAGTAGAGGGAACTGCCCGCCCAGAGTGGCCTTGGGATTTTTGCCGGACTTTCTTTTCTACCAGACTGAATCCTAGAGGGAAGAGGCTGCAGGGCTTATTCATGCAATGTCTCTCTGTCACCCTGTGTCTTCCTTTCTCTTCACACACACGCACACACCACCCCAAACATGCACAGAGCAGACAGACCCTGTCCTAGCTTCCTAGGGCTTCCCTAACAAAGTGCCCCCAACTGGGTGGGGTTAAACAGCAGAAGTGTATCATTGCACAGTTCTGGAGGCCAGAAATCCAAACTCAGGGTGTCAGCAGGGCCCTGCTCTCTCCAAAGGCTCTAGGGGAAGATCCTTCCTTGTCTTTTCCGGCTTCCTGTGGCCCCAGGCATCCCTTGGCTTGTAGACAGATCACTCTGGTCTCTGCCCCGTCTTCACATGGCATCTTCCCTCTGTCTCCGCATCTGTGTCTCTCCTCTTTGTAAGGACACAGTCAGGTGGGATCAGGACCCACCCTACTCCAGAATGACCTCAGGTTACCCTACCGATAACATCTTCTAAGACTCTATTTGGAAACAAGGTCATGTTTACAGGTACAAGGGTTACAATGTTGACATATCTTTTTGGGGGACACAAATCAACCCATTAGAAGGTCACCTGGCCCCAGCACCCAGCTCAGTAATGGGCTGCAGGATCTTACATACACCTGCTGGCTTCCAGAGCCCCCCAGGGTTAAAACGAGCCCCGAGCAGCCTTTTAGGGTCTCCGGGGTTCTCCTGGACTCCTCCGAATCCTGCCGGGATGCTCTGAGACTGTCTTACTGCTGCTATTACACGCCCGCCGAAAGGCCTCTGGTATCACTGGGCACCTTAATAAATGCCTTGCTTTTAAAAATGGCGCGTTGTAGCCAAACAGCATCAGAGACGTCCCGTTGCGCAATATGAGACCAGGGTCCCAGTGTCGCTGTGCCTCTTGCGGCTGCCTCCCCCGACAGCCGTCAATACGGTGAAAGGACACGGGGCCAGCCCGCAGAGCGCTTCCCTTAGCCTCGGTGTGCCTGGCCTTCGGTGGGCAGTGAGGAGCCGGACAGACTCTGGCTTGGACCACCTCACTCCCTGGCCGGGGTTAAGAACCTCAAGTTGTTGCTGTTGTTGTTAGTTGCCGGCGAGTCAATTCCGACTCACAGCAACCCCGTGGGTGCAGAGTAGAACTGCTCCGTAGGGTGTTCTGGGCTGTACTCTCCATGGAAGCACATTGCCAGGCCTTCCTCCTGCCGGGTGGCTTCCAGCCATCAACTTGTAGGTTAGAGGTTGTTGTCGTTAGTTGTCGTGGAGTCTATTCTGCCTCCTGGCGGCCCCATGTGTGCAGAGTAGAAGTGCTCCACAGGGTTTTCAAGGCTGTGACTTTTCAGAAGCAGATCACTAGGCCCGTCTTCTGATGTGCCTCTTAGTGGGTTTGAACTGCCAACCTTCCAGTTAGTAGTCCAGCACTGAACCGTTTGGCCTCCCCGGGGCTCAAGTAGCCTGCCCCAATCATACCAAAATGCCAAAATGAAACCAGTTCCTGTCGAGTCGATTTTGACTTGAGGGGACCCCGTGTGTTATGGAGTAGAACTGCTCCACAGGTTTTCTTGGCTGTAATCTTTATGGAAGAATTGATGCCTTTGAATTTTAGTGTTGGCAAAGAATATTAAATATACCATGGACTGCCGGAAGAACGAACAAATCTGCCTTGGAGGAAGTACAGCCAGAATGCTCACAAGCGAGGATGGTGAGACTGTGTCTCACATACTTTGGACCTGTTGTCAGGAGGGATCAGAACCTGGACAAGGACATCGTGCTTGGTAAGTAGAGGGTCTGCAAAAAAGAGGAAGACCCTCAAAGAGATGGACTGACACAGTGGCTGCAACAATGGGCTCACGCATAATGACAATTCCGAGGATGGCACAGGACCGGGCCGTGTTGCGTTCTGTTGTACGTGGCGTGGCTGTGAGTCTGAACCGACTCGGCAGCACCTAACAGCAGCAACAGTCATCACGGAAGCAGATCGCCAGGTGTTTCTCCTGTGGCGCCACCGGTGAACTCACTGCCAACCTTCAGGTGAGTGATCAAGCACAAGGCATTTGGACCAACCAGGGGTCTCTCAAAATGGCAGTCAGATGAACGGTAAACCTTTACCTGGCGCTTAGTGTGGGCCAGGCACTCTTCCAAGCACATTACAGATACACATTATGTCACTCGGTCCCCATAGCAACCCTGTAGGGAGACACTGTGATTATCCCCATTCTTTAGATGAGAAGACTGAGGCACAGAGAAGGTTCCTGGCTCAGGCGCCACGACTTGAGAGTACACAGCGAGATGGGACTCAATGTGGGGTTCCTGCTGCCGTGAGCATCCTGTGTGACCTTGGGTGGGGCCTGAGTTCTCCTCTCGGAGGCCATGCCCAGTCCTGAAACTCTGCACCTGTTCTGCCTAGTCCCCCTGCCACCGTAGCAGACAGGGTGCATACAGCAGGTGTGTAATAAGTGCTCCTTTGGTGGTCCATCAGGCGATTCTCTTTCTGGGGACTCAGTGAGCCTCTCTCAGGTGCTGGAAGAGCCCTGTATCAGATGACACTCTAAACAAAGGGACGTTGGAGACATGGGGTCGGTTATAGGAGGCACCAGTAAGCAAGGGTTCTGAGCTGCAGCCCCGTCCAGCAGGAAGCCCCTTTCCATCCCGGATTGTCTCATGGATGGCACCTCTCATGGATGGCAAGGAAAGGAGAAGAAAGAGGTAGCTCTCCACGCATCTCGGCGCGTCCCCTCCTTGCTGAAATCTGGCAGCGACTTCCCGTTGTGTGGGGCACCGTCTTGCTCCTCGTCACAGTCTGGCTCCTGTCCATCTCTCCAGCTCTTCCCACGCCTTTCCAGTCCTTATTCTCGTCTGCTCGGTGAACCTTCGTCCATTTCCCTGTCCCAGCCTCATCCTTGGTTTGTCCTGCAAGATCAGCTGGAGGCTCACTCCCCGCCGACCTGCCGTGACCACCTGGCACCTGGTTTAGGCGTGTGGTTCTCTCGGGGTCCACCCTAGCCCCTCTGCTCATCTGCAGCAGGCCGACTCACGGTCTGTCTCCCCCACGGGCTGGGAGCTCCATGCAGACCGGACCAGGGCTGGCCAATATTTGGGACCCCAGCACCCAGCTCAGCTTCTGCCCAGAGCTTGTGCTCCAAGCTTGGCCAACGAGTAAAGAAGAGAGCCTTCTGCTCCAAGGCGACAGGCGTGGGGTACGGTCCCCATTCTGTACTCCGTGGCTGCATCCTGGGCTGGCCTCCTAATCCTTCTGCATGAAAGAGATAGAGCCCGTGAACGGTGCAAACAGTGAATGTGCTCGGCTGCTGACCGAAAGGTTGGTGGTTCGAGTCCACTCAGAGACACCTCAGGAGAAAGACCCGGTGATCTACTTCCAAAAAATCAGCCATTGAAAACCCCGTGGAGCGCAGTTCTGTTCTGATACATATGGGGTCATCACGAGTCAGAGTCAATAGGACGGCAACTGGTTTTTTTTACAAAGGAGACCCAAACCCCATTGCCTCAAGTCAATTCTGACTCATGGCAACCTTATAGGGCAGGGTAGAACTACCCCAAGGAGCGGCTGGTGGATTCAAACTGTCCACCTTTTGGTCGGCAGCTGAGCTCTTAACCACTGCACCACCAGAGCTCCAGGACAAAGCAGACAGTGTGGCCTGAATTCCAGGAAAGCTGAGGTGGGACCAGTCACTCTCCTGTCCCAGGTCTGGGATCTTTAATTCCAAGTCAAGTCAGTTGGCAGGCATGTGCCCGTCTTGCCCCCCTGTGGCCTTTGCTCATCTCGAGGGCAGGGGGGCACTCGAGGGACTGGGAGGGGTTCGGTGTGGCCAGAGCACAGGGTGCTGAGGACTCAGGCGGGCAGGGCGTCAGGTGGGGGGCCTCACTGAGGTGCATCTTACCTGCTGTGAGCCAGGAGTGGGGTGGGAGGCAGTGGTGAGAACGGATCTAAACACAGCCACCACAGAACCCCTGAAGGACTGACATTCTGGAAGGCTGGCTGTGGCTGCAGTGGGGGCACGTGGGGGGCGGTGAGGAGGAAGCTGTCGTGAGAGTTCAGGTGAAATCATGAAGGGAGGAGGGGGTGGGTGGGGGAGGGAGGAGCATTAGGGACACTTAGTGGGTTGATGTGAAGGACAGACAGAAGCTCCTGCGGCGCGTGACTCCACGTTGCAGGCTCCGCTGGGCTGAGTGGACTGCGGGGAGGAGGTTTGGGGGAGGAGGCTGGGGTCGGTGTTTGGTGTGCCCAGGTTTGAGCAGCACATATGGGGCGTCTCTGGAGTGGCGTGTGTGGGTCGATGCGTCTGGGGATCTGGGACCCAGAAAGACACCAGCAGGTATGTGGCGAGCTGAGGTCTCAGGAAAAGATGGAACTGCTCTGGAGCCTTCTGGAACACTGTCCAGGCCTCCTCTTCCTTTGGTGAGGCCGCAGGCTTGGTAGGAAGGATAGTGGCCTGGGATCTGGGTTCAAGACCCAGTTTTGCGCTTACTGGCTGCTTGGTCTTCAGCGCTCACTTAACCACACCCAGGCTTTCTTCCTCCTCCATCCAGTTGCCCTTGAGTCAAGTCTGACTCACAGTGCCCCCATGTGTGTCAAGTAGAACTGTGCTTCATAGGGTTTTCAATGACTGGTTTTTCTGAAGCAGACCGCCAGGCCTTTCTTCCGAGGTGCCTCTGGGTGGACCGGACCCTCCACACTTTCAGTTATCAGCCGAGCACTTTAGCCACTTGCGCCAGGTGCTCTTACCTGCTCCCTAAACCACAGATAACACGGCCACCAGCTGCCTGGGGCTGAGATGGGGGAAAGAGGCAACTGAGGTGTGTGAGCTTTGTAACAATGACGTGCCGTGGAAATGCTGGTTGCCACGTCGCAGGAGGAGGCCGCAGGGGAGGGGAGGTCCACAGCTGACAGTGCTTTTCATATTCCTCCCCCAAAACCAGAGATGGGCTCTGCGGTGTTCTTTTTTTTAATGCAGCTACTTGCAGCCGCCCCATGCAAACTGTCCGGTTTTCTCATGGGAGATGGGAGAAGTGAGCACATTTGTAGTAATCTAGAAATACGGATGACAAGTTTTGCTGAGATATGTCGAGTGACATTTGGTATTTTAACTATGTGGCACAGACACCTGTCCTCCTTCCTTCCAAACTGTTACCTGGGTGTTTCTCAGGGCGAGGAGAAGAGACCGGGCTTCAGGAGCTCAATTCCTCCCACTGCCAATCACTAGCATGATTGCTCTGAAATTCCTCATTCCTCTCTGCCATTTTGCCCTGTGTTTATGACGCAGCTCGGGGCAGTAAGGGAGTCCCTGGGTGGCACACATGGTTAAATGCTCGACTACTAACTGAAAGGTTGGTGGTCCAAACCCACCCTGAGGTGCCGCAGAAGAATGGCCTGGTGATCTGCTTTGGAAAGGCACAGCCTTTCCACCCTGATGGAGCACAGTTCTACTCTAACAGACACGGGGTCACCGTGAGTCAGAGCCAACTCAGCGGCCACTGGTTTGGTTTGGTTTTGGAAGGGCGGTGAGGTTCTGGACATTTTCTCTACATCACATGGCGCCGTTGAGTTTATTCTCTTGTTGGGAGGGAGGAGATGAATGGGATGGAATGGAATGGAATGGGATGGAATGGAATGGAATGGGATGGGATGGAATGGAATGGAACGGGATGGAACGGATTGGGAATGGGATGGAATGGGATGGGATGGAATGGAACGGGACGGAACGGAACGAGCTGGGCCGTGGGCCTGTCCCCGTGACCTGGAATCCATGCCCGCGTCAGCTGTGCTCTCTCAGAGGCGTCACTCTCGGGGCCTTGTTTTGCTGTCGTTAGCTGCTGTGAAGACTGCTCCAGCTCAGCGTGACCCCACGCGCAGTGGCACAGAATGTTGCCTGGTCTTGTGCCATCTTCGTGATCCTTGGCGTTTGGGTCCATCAATGTGACCACTGTGTATGTTAAGTGCCTTCCGACTAAGGGGCTCATCTTCCAGCCCTGTATCTGGCCAGATTCTGTTGCGATCCATAGGATTTCATTGGCTCATTTTTGGAAATAGATCAGCAGGCGTGTCTTAGTCTGGAAGCTCTGCTGAAACCTGCCCACCATGGGCGCCCCTGCGGGTATTCGAATACCAGCGGCATAGCTTCCCGCATCCCAGCAACGAGCTGACAGGCGGGCGCTGGGAGCCTCGTTTACTGTCCCGGTGAAATGAAGGTGGGACCCGCTTCTCCGCAGGATGGAGTTGGGACTGAATAAAGCAACGGTGCGTGGACCCACTGGTCTCCTTCCCCGCCCGTTGCTGTGGAGCGTCTATCCCAGCCCGTCTATGTTCTAGTTTTTTGTAGCTTCACTAGTACTGATGCTATTCTCGGTGTTCTTGATTTCTCCTCTTGGCTTTTGGTTGTGTCCTTAATCCTGGCCTATGGGGGCCTGTTATTTCAGTCAAGGTAGACTGCCTGAGATCTGGGTGATTCCTTCTTTCTGGCTGTCCGTCATGTTTGTGATAAGTAAGACCACATGGGTCTCCTCTGAGCTCCCAGTTTCTCTGTTCCAGGGGTTTGTCCACATAGGTTCGTGTTTCACCTTCATCCATGCTGCCTGTTCCAGCTGGTGGCCCCCGAGGCCAGACAGTGAAGCCTGGCTCTCGTTCCCTCCACCCATTTGGTCAACATACCTGAAAACTCAATTATCTTTGGCTATACCCATTCTTTCCCAATACATTCATTTTAGGGTGATAATTTCCAACTTTGTAAACTGTACTCAGAGTCCCTGGGTGGTGCAAACGGTGAATGTGCTTGACTGCTCACCGAAGGGTTAGAGGTTCAAGTCCACCCAGAGGTGCCTCAGAAGAAAGGCCTGGGAATCTCCAAAAAAATCAGCCATGGAAAACCCTGTGGAGCGCGGTTTTCCTCTGACGCACCCGGGGTTACCGTGAGTCAGGGCGGATTCAATGGGAACTGATTTTTTTACTGTTAGATTATATATATAGTGGGTTGTCAGCTGATTTAAAAAAATACGTGTGGAAAACGACTGGAGCCCATGTACAATGGGGCGAAATGTCACCCGGTTTCGTATCATCTTCCCAATCTACTTCTGAAGCATCACCCACGGAGAACCCTATGGACCACAGTTCTACCCCGACACACACGGGGCTGCCACCAGCTGGAGTCGACCTGATGGCACCGGTCAGCCGTACGGAGTGCTTTCATCTTTAGTTCGTTCATTCAACAGCCATCTACTGAGTCCCTCCTATGTGCCAGGCACGGCGTAGGACCAAGGACCTACTTTGTTCCAAGACAGAGTGGGATGGAGAAACCAATAAAGACCATTGCCCTTGGGCCTTATGTTGTAGTGGAGAGGCAGATGGTCCCCAAGAAAGCAAATGACTGCACGTCTGAGTGCAGGTGGTGACAGCTCCTCGTTCCTCTTATGACGGTGACATGTGGCTTTCATTTTAAAAGTCTTACCTATGCCTTTTCTAACTCAAATCTCTGCCTTTCAAAAAACACTCCACTCCCATTGGTATGAGACATGGCATAGTCTCTTGATTCATCATCTTGTTTGTTGAACAGACTCTTTGACAACCCTGTTCACTCCGTTACGGTTTGTCAGAATCACAGGATTTTTTAGTTTAGAGGCTGTTATGGATTGAATTGTGTCCCCCTAAAATGCGTGTCAGCTTGGCTAGGCCATGATTCCCAGTATTATGTGGTTGTCCACCATTTTGTGATCTGATGTGATTATCCTGTGTGTTGTAAATCCTACCTCTGTGATGTCGATGAGGCAGGATCGGAGGCAGTTATGTTAATGAGGCAGGGCTCAATCTACAGGATTAGGTTGTATCTTGAGTCAGTCAGTCTCTTTTGAGATATAAAAGAGAATTGAGCAGAGAGGAGAGGGACTTCCTGTCACCAAGAAAGAAGTGCCGGGAATGGAGTGCATCCTTTGGACCTGGGGTCCCTGCACAGAGTACCTCCTAGAGCAAGGGAAGATTCATGGCAAGGACCTTCCCCTGGAACTGACAGAGAGAGAAAGCCTTCCCCTGGAGCTGGTGCCCTGAATTTGGACTTCTAGCTTCCTAGACTACAAGAGAATAAATTTTTATTTGTTAAAGTCATCCACTTGTGTTATTGCTGTTACTGCAGCACTAGATAACTAAGATAGAGGCTGAGCTTCAAACAGGGGCCATGACTTGCCCAACGTCACACAGCTGGCCAGTGGCAGGACCAAAACAGGAAGCCGAGGCTCTGACTCTGGGCCCGTAGATGAGTCAGTATTTCACATCAGAGTCGTCAGATTCAGTGCAGACCCACGGCCGATGTTCACTATTGGAAATCATGGATGGACGCTCAAATGCAACCTCCAGGAGCAGAAGCTGGTGCTGGCCTGGGGGGCCAGGAACGTAGACCACAGTCCCTGAGAGGTGATGAAGGTCTCCCCTCGGCCCTGTGCACCCCGTGTGCCGGCTTCTGGATCCCCCGTACATCAGCTGCAGCTTACAAAGCAGAGACAAGACAGGAAGGTGAAGTGCCCGAAGGGGCCTACATTTTTCAAAGGGGAAAAAAAGGCTTAATTATATCTTTAAGCGGCACAGACACGCCAAGGAATACCAGCCGCGTCTGAGACCCCGAGCAGAAATGCCAAGGACGAGGATTTGGAAGATTAATACAGTTGAACTCAGCGCTGCGGCGTTTTTTGTTTTTTAACCTGGGGCTCCTGGAAAGGTGGGGAGGTAAACACCCCAGCAGGTAGGATGGACAAGCCAGGCGAGGTAGGAATGCCCGTCTCTCTCCCTTCGTCCTGCCTTTGCTGCTGGAGAGGTTGCTCCAAACGAAACGCTCTTGCTGGGAGCCTTCAGCGGCCTGTGTCCTGCAGGATGGAGTTTGGTCATCCTTCCTGGATTGCCGGCACCTGGAGGGCCATCTCCCTTCTTTCCCCTCTCCCTCCTTTCCTTCCTTTTCCTCATCTCCCCTCTCCTCCATCTCTCTCCTTTCTTCTTCTGCCTTCATCCTCATCATTAACATGACCGTGTCCCTCCTGTGTGCTGGCCCCAGGCCCTGGGTCAGGGACGGGCAGAACAGAGATGAGCACAATGCAGACCCTGGCCCTCAGCAGGCAGGGAGACCTGCTGGACTTTGAACATTCCCTGTGATGAGCAGATGCAATGTTACAGGGCAAGGGCCCAAGGTACCAGGTGACACAAAGGACGGCCAGGGAAGGCTCACAAAAGAAGAGAGGAGCCTCGAAGCTGCGTCCCAGTGCCCAGCACACAAGAGATACCATGTAACCGTCTCTAGGGTCAAGCAGATGGGTGGGACTGGGCCCCTGGGGAGGCTTCCTAGTAATTGTGATGCCACATGTGGGCAGCAAGTGTCCCTCCTCTGCTTCCTCCCTCCCGCACTTTAAGCCAGTAGGGAGGTTGTTGGTGGCTGCAAAAGAGCAGTGGTCTAGAATCAGTGATGGGGAGGAAGCCAGGAAACTGCTGACCCAGCTTCCTGGTTCTGTGAGGCTGATGAGGTGTGGGGTCCCCTGGAGCAGCCCTTTGCCTCATCTCCTGCCCATCTCTCCCGAGGATCAACACGCTACCAGAAATGGCCTGAAGCCTCGTACCTTTGGGCTTTGCACTTGTCCTTCTTGCTTCCTTGACTCCTACTTGTTCTTCAAAACCCAACTTAAATGTCAGCTCCTCTGCGGAGCCTTCCCTATCAGAGCAGCCTCTAGAGGATGGGTGGATGGAAAAGCTGTGAATGATGGCGGCTGGAAGGCTGGATGAGTGAGTGGGTGGATGGCTGGATGGCTGGATGGCTGGATGGCTGGCTGGCTGGCTGGCTGGCTGGATGGATGGATGGATGGATGGATGGATGGATGGATGGATGGGTGGATGGAAAAGCTGTGAATGATGGCGGCTGGCTGGCTGGATGAGTGAGTGGGTGGATGGCTGGATGGCTGGCTGGATGGCTGGCTGGCTGGATGGATGGATGGATGGATGGATGGATGGATGGATGGGTGGGTGGGTGGGTGGATGGATGGATGGATGGATGGATGGATGGATGGATGGATGGATGGATGGAAAAGCTGTGAATGATGGCGGCTGGCTGGCTGGATGAGTGAGTGGGTGGATGGCTGGATGGCTGGCTGGATGGCTGGCTGGCTGGCTGGCTGGCTGGCTGGATGGATGGATGGATGGATGGGTGGGTGGGTGGGTGGGTGGGTGGATGGATGGGTGGGTGGGTGGGTGGGTGGGTGGGTGGATGGATGGATGGATGGATGGATGGATGGATGGATGGATGGATGGAAAAGCTGTGAATGATGGCGGCTGGATGGCTGGATGAGTGAGTGGGTGGATGGCTGGATGGCTGGCTGGCTGGCTGGCTGGCTGGGTGGGTGGGTGGATGGATGGATGGATGGATGGATGGATGGATGGATGGATGGATGGATGGAAAAGCTGTGAATGATGGCGGCTGGCTGGCTGGATGAGTGAGTGGGTGGATGGCTGGATGGCTGGCTGGCTGGCTGGCTGGCTGGCTGGATGGATGGATGGATGGGTGGGTGGGTGGGTGGATGGATGGATGGATGGATGGATGGATGGATGGATGGATGGATGGATGGATGGATGGATGGTTGGGTAGATGTATGGAATGATGGATGGATGGATGGATGATGGATGGGTGGGTGGGTGGGTGGATGGATGGATGGATGGATGGATGGATGGATGGATGGATGGATGGATGGATGGATGGATGAATGGATGGATGGGCGGACGGATGGGCGGGCGGATGGGCGGGCGGATGGGTGGGAAGATGGGTGGATGAGTAAATGGATGGATGGATGAGTGGATCGATGAGTAAATGGATGGATGGATGAGTGGATGGATGGATGGATGAGTGAATGGATGGATGGATAGATGAGTGGATGGATGGATGGAAGGATGGCTGGATGAATGAATGAATGAGTGGATGGATGGACGATGGATAGAAAATCTGTGAAGAAAAAGTGTTATTAGGAGAAATACTGGGTTCAGTCAAACTGAAGGCAAGGATGTGGAACTCATGCTTGAACTAGCCTGGGAAAGGAGGAAACATGTTCACCAAAACCAGAGCTCCAGGGGAAGCATGGCTGGGCTGAAGGAGCAGTGATCAGGTCCACAGAATGGGCGTGGCCTGGGAAAGGGAGTCCTGGTTTGAATTGGGTTGTGGGTAGAGTTGACGATTCAGCCTGGGGTTCAGGTCAGAGGGGAGGGTCTGGAGGGTGGGAAGGGGCACACGTTCCTTGAGTGCCTGCTGTGTGCACTCCTACGTCATCTTTTTTTGCCCTCACAGTATCCTCTCTTGTTCAGCCTTAACTGTTCCCTTGTTCAATGACGACATCCTAAGAACAATCCGGCCCTAATATGAGCTGCATCAGTAATTCAGCCAACGTACCCCCCAGCCCCTGTCTTCCCAACCCCCTTCACTAACACAGTCCTTTTCTTCTTTCAGTGTTTCTCTCGTCTCTCCTTTAGCTGTTTACAGTCTGAATCATTAGCCATTGGCATGGAGTACTGATCTTTAGCCATTATAGGAAGGAAACCTCATGAAGGACCCTGATATGACGTATTTAGATACAAACATTTTCTACCGTTCAGGGCTTCCCCTTATATGTGTTTTAAGATTGATCCAATAAGAATATTTAGCACTTGTCTTATTCTTCAGTCATGCAGGAACCCAGCCCTACTTTAACTGAAAATCATATGACACTTAAATATTGGGGTGCTTTTTGATATGCAGTCGTCATTTCTATCTCCACCCATCTGTCAGTTTGTCGTACTGTAGTGGGTTACTTGTTGCTGTGATGTTGGAAGCTGTGCCACTGGTATTTCAAATACCAGCAAGGTTATGATGGACAGGTTTCACAGGAGCTTCCTAAGATAGACATGGAAGAAAGGCCTGGTAATCTACCTCCCAAAAATAGCCAGTGAAAACCCTACGGGTCCTGATAGAACATTGTCTGATACAGTGCTGGAGGATGGTCCCCCTAGTCTGGAAGGCTCTCAGAGAAGACCTTACGGGTCCTGAGAGAACATTGTCTGATACAGTGCTGGAGGATGGTCCCCCTAGTCTGGAAGGCTCTCAGTGAAGACCCTACGGGTCCTGAGAGAACATTGTCTGAGACAGTGCTGGAGGGTGGTCCCCCTAGTCTGGAAGGCTCTCAGTGAAGACCCTACAGGTCCTGAGAGAACATTGTCTGATACAGTGCTGGAGGATGGTCCCCCTAGTCTGGAAGGCTCTCAGTGAAGACCCTATAGGTCCTGAGAGAACATTGTCTGATACAGTGCTGGAGGATGGTCCCCCTAGTCTGGAAGGCTCTCAGTGAAGACCCTACGGGTCCTGAGAGAACATTGTCTGATACAGTGCTGGAGGATGGTCCCCCTAGTTTGGAAGGCTCTCAGAATACACGATGGCTGCAACATGAATCAAGCCCACCAACAGTCATGTAGATTCCGCAGGACCGGGCAACGTTTTGTTCTGTGCTACTGGGGTCGCCATGAGTTGGAGCCGACCCAACGGCAAATACAAGTCATTTCTGAGGTAAAGAAAATGATGACCTCAGGTTTGTTTTGTCTCTAACTTTGAAGGTTGGTTTTTTAATTCCTGTTTCACAGAAGAGGAAATTGAGGCTCAGAAAGGTTAAGTAACTCATCTGGGGTCATGCAACTGCCCCAGCCCAGCTATTACAAATCCTGTCTCCTGCAAAGACGCGGATCTCTGGAGACCGGTACGTGGCTCGCCCTGAGCAGAGCCCCACCAGAAGCCCTATGAGAGTTCCCTGCCCAGTGCTGGCTCGCTGCGTCACCGTTTTCTCTTCCCCGCCCCCAGACGGAGCCCCCTGAGGACAGACCATCATATTCTCTGTATGTACTTATTCAGCCCAGTGTCCGGCCCAAGAACGTCTGTGGGTCTCATCTGTTGATGCTATAAAAGGTCCCATGTGTAGTCAAAATGTTTATATATATCCACTATGTATACATTTTATATAAATATAAATAAAGAAATATATATATATATTTGTTGTTGTTGTTATTATGTGTCGTCAAGTCAGTTCTGACTCATAGTGACCCTGTGTACAACAGAACAAAACACTGCCCGGTCCTGCGCCATCCTCACAATCGTGGTTATGCTTGAGACCATCGTTGCAGCCACTGTGTCAATCCATCTCATTGAGGGTCTTCCTCTTTTTCGCTGACCCTCTGCTTTACCAAGCATGATGTCCTTCTCCAGGGACTGACCCCTCCTCATAACATGTCCAAAGTACGTGAGACAAAGTCTCACCGTCCTTACTTCTAAAGAGCATTCTGGCTGCACTTGTTCCGAGACAGATTTGTTTGTCCTACTGGTCGTCCATGGTATATTCAGTGTTCTTCACCAACGCCATAATTCAAAGGTATCAATTCTTCTTCAGTCTTCCTTATTCATTGTCCAGCTTTTGCATACATATGAGGCGATTGAAAATACCGTGGCTTGGGTCGGGAGCACCTTAGTCCTCAAAGTGGCGTCTTTGCTTTTTAACACTTTAAAGAGATCTCTTGCCGCAGATTTGCCCAGTGCAATGCATGTTTTGATTTCTTGACTGCTGCTTCCACGTGTGTTGATTGTGAATCTAAGTAAAATGAAATCCTTGATAACTTCAATCTTTTCTCCATTTATCATAATGTTGCTCATTGGTCTAGTTGTGAGAATTTTTGTATTCTTTATGTCGGAAGCCCTGGTGGTGTAGTGGTTAAGTGCTACCACTGCTAACCAAAAGGTCAGCAGTTCGAATCCACCAGATGCTCCTTGGAAACTCTATGGGACAGTTCTACTCTGTCCTATAGGGTCGCTATGAGTCGGAATCAACTCAACAGCAGTGGGTTTGGCTTTTTGGTTTTATGTTGAGGTGTAATTCACGTTGCAGGCCGTAGTCTGTGATCTTTATCAGTAATATATATATATATATACTTACATTTATATACATACACATATACACACACATATATACATATTTATTCATACATATACGTATATGTGTATGTGTATTGTTGTTGCTGAGTGCTATGGAGTCGATCGTAACTCATAGCAACCCCATGTGACACAGCAGAACTGCCCCATAGGGTTTCCTATGTAACCTTTATGGGAGCAGATCACCAGGCCTTTCTTCCATACAGCCACTGGGTAGGTTGAACTGCCAACCTTTTGGTTAGCAGCCGAGCACTTAACTGTTGTGCCACCAGGACTATTAAAAAACCCATTGACATTGAGTCAATTCCAACTCGTAGCAACCCAGTAGGACAGAGTGGAACTGCCCCATAAGGTTTCCAAGGCTGTAAATCTTTACGGGAGCAGACTGCCACATCTTTCAGACCGCTACCCTTTCTGTTAGCAGCTGAGCGCTTAACCACTGGGCCTCCAGGGCGCCTATGTATGTAAGATGTATAGACACGTACGTGTGTGTATACATGTGTGTATATGTGTGTATATACCGTGGATTCTCATTTTTCATAGAGTCCTTATTTGTGAACTTACTAAAAGTTATATCTAACTCCAAAACCAATCCTTGGGCACGCACGGAGCAGGGAACGTTTTGAGCGGCCTGACACACATACTCCTGGCTGAGGCTCCTTATAAAGAAATGTACATATTATTAATTATTGTAAGAAATATATATTAAATAAGATGTGTTTAAACAAAAATGCACATAAAACTAGGCTACATATTCATTGGTTGACAAAAATATTGTGACCAGAGGCTCTCAGAAGCTATTCCTGCATTTCCCATAGAGGCAATAGGTCCACATTTACTAATTCAGTGTTCATGGCAACTTTACAGAACGCAGTTATTCAGTGTTCATGGCAACTTTACAGAACATAGCTACGGGGAATGAGAATCGAGTGTGCATGTGTGTATACACGCGTGTGTGTGCACGTTTGTGGAGGCATATGTATTCAAGAAAACCAGTTGCCATTGAGTCCGCTCCAACTCATGACAACCCCATGTGTGCCAGGGTAGAACTGCACTCCATGGGGTTTTTAATGGCTGTGACCTTTTGAAAGTAGATCTTCCAAGGCAGCTCTGGGTGGATTAGAACAGCCAACCTTTTGGTTAGTAGCCAAGTGCTTAACCGTTCACACCACCCACGGTCTGTACGTGTGTGTATGTATCAGTGTATATGCATATGTATATATGTAAACTATATGTATGATATATGTATATGTGCACACATATGCAAACTTTATGTATGTTATATGCGCGTGTGTATGTAAAGTCTATGCGTAGTATATGTATATGTGCCGTTCGTGTAAACTGTATATAGTATATGTAAAATGGAAACCCTGGTAGCATAGTGGCTAAGAGCTACGGCTGCTAACCAAAAGGTCGGCAGTTCAAATGCACCAGGCGCTCCTTGGAAACCATATGGGGCAGCTCTGCTCTGTCCTATAGGGTCGCTATGAGTCAGGATCGACTCGGAGGCAACGGGTGTGGTTTTTTTTGTTGTTGTTTTATATGTAAAATATATGTATAGTGTATGTATATGTGTGTGTAAATTATATGTATAGCGTAGGTATATGTCAGAGCCCTGGTGGTGCAGTGGTTAAGAGTTTGGCTGCTAACCAAGAGGTTGGCAGTTCAAATCGGCCAGCTGCTCCTTGGGAACCCTACAGGGCAGTTCTACCCTGTCCTATAGGGTCACTATGGGTCGGAATCCACTCAACAGCAACTAGTTTTTATATGTGTATGTGTGTGTATATGTAAATTGTATGTATAATATATGTATATGTGCTTGTGCATGTATGTATGTATATATCCATGGGCATGTAAATTATACGTATAATATATCTGCATGTGTGTGTACACGTATGTTGTTGTTAGGTGCCACTGAGTCAGTTCCCACTCATAGCGACCCCATGCACAACAGAACGAAACGCTGCCTGGTGCTGCGCCATCCTCACAGTCGTTGTCATGCTTGAGCCCATTGTTGCAGCCGCGGTGTCAGTCCACCTCGTTAGGGTCTTCCTCTTTTCCCAGACCCTGTACTTTACCAAGCATGATGCCCTTCTCCGGGGACTGATCCCTCCTGACAACACGTCCAAAGTGTGTGAGATGAAGTCTCGCCATTCTTGTCTCTAAGAGCATTCTGGCTGTACCTCTTCCAAGACAGATTTGTTCGTTCTTCTGGCAGTCCATGGGATATTCAATATTCTTCACCAACAATATAATTTAAAGGCATCAATTCTTCTTCAGTCTTCCTTATTCATTGTCCAGCTTTTGCATCCATACGAGACGATTGAAAATACCATGGCTTAGATCAGGCACATCTTAGTCCTCAAGGTGACATCTATGTTTTTCTTTTAACTTTAAAGAGGTCTTTTGCAGCAGATTTGCCCAATGCAATGCGTCTTTTGATTTCTTGACTGCTGCCTCCAAGGGCGTTGATTGTGGATCCTAGGAAAATGAAATCCTTGACAATCTCAATCTTTTCTCCATTTATCATCTTCCAGCACTAAATCAGACAGTATTCTGCTGTTATTCATGAGGTTTTCACTGGCCAATTTTTTTCAAAAGTGGATTGCCAGGTCCTTCTTCTTATTCTGTCTTAGTGTGGAAGCTCCGCTGAAGCCTGTCCACCATGGTGTTTGAGATACCTGTGGCTTAGCTTACAGCATCACAGGGATGCACAAGCCACTAGAGTACGACAAGCTGGCAGACACTTGGCGGTATATATGCATGTGTGCCTGTGTGTGTAAATTGTATGTATCGTATATGTGTGTATGTAAATTATATGTATGGTATATGTACGTGTGTGTATGTGATTATATGTATAAACCAAAAACCCATTGCCATCGAGTTGATTCTGACTCATAGTGACCCTATAGGACAGAGTAGAACTGCCCCATAGAGTTTCCAAGGAGCAGCTGGTAGATTCGAACTGCTGACCTTTTGCTTAGCAGGCGTAGGTCTTAACCAGTGTGCCACCAGGGGTTATATGTATAGAGTATGTGTATGTACATGTCTATGTATGTATGTGTATGTACATGTGCATGTATATGTATGTATGTGTACACATATATATATGTACACGTAAAATGTGTATGTATATGTATGCATGTGTATGTATATGTACACATATATGTATGTATGTATGTGTATGTATGTGTATGTATATGTGCATGAGCCCTGGGGGCGCAGTGGTTAAGAGCTACGGCTGCTAACCAAAAGGTCAGCAGTTCGATTCCACCAGCCGCCCCTTGGAACCCCTATGGGGCAGTTCTACTCTGTTCTGTAGGGTCACTATGAGTTGAAATTGACCTGACGGCTGTGGGTTTATTTTTTTTATGTGGGTTTATACACGTATGAAAATTATGTGTATATGTCTATGTGCGTGTATGTATGTATGTGTAGCTGATTATAGCCAGGGAGGCACCCACCCCACCCCATGGCCCCTCTCTCCTAAAACCTTTCACCCAGCCTCTCACTTCTCCTTTCCTTCGCATCCCCAGCCCTCTGAGCACTGGCGAGCACAGTGGTCGCCTCTGGGCCCCTAAGGTGGGTGAAATCACAGGTAGCCCAGGCCACCATGGCTGGCGGACACCATGATCTGCCTTGGGCCCGGGGGAGGCAAAGCTAACCCTGCGGGGAGGACGGGAATGCATCTGGACTCAGTAGTGCCGTGAGCCCACACTGACCCTGGCACACACTGTGTCCATGGGGGGCAGCAGGGATGGCCAAGTCATGGGTAGCTGAAGACAGGACGAGCGCCGAAACTGGACAAAGCTGCAGCGTCATCGCCAGGTGGCGGGCAGAGAAAGGGTGCTGACAGCCTGCAGGAGTGGCGCTTATCTGCCCATCAGCGCGAAAGCCCTGTTTGCTCAGAGCAGCCCTGAGACCTTCCTGGAATTCCAGCCGGCTGCTGCTGGCATCTCCCGTCTGAAACAGAAGCTCAGAGAGCCGAAGGGGGAGGGGGCATCACACCGACATGCTGCTTCCTGAGGGTGAACTTGACGTTTCTGACCGGGAGCTAGCCACAGCAGGAAGGCCTCGGAGACACCTTTCTCCCTCTCATCTGCCGGGGAGACGTGCTGCTCTGCGCGGTGCTGCGTGTAGAAACCAACCTGCAGTCAGCCATTTGACGCAGCGCCCACTCGGTGACTGATTCTCAAGCCGAGGCTGTGAACTGTGGGCTCCATGCTGGTTTTTAAGGTGCGCCCCTACCGAGAGCTGAATGCACCTCTCTTCCCAGCCCTACCTTCATGACGTCACGGTGGTAGCTTGGTATCAGCCACCAACATGGGCACCTGGTTCACACAGAGACCCGGTTGTTAGGAGTTACCAGCACACCACTGCATCCACAGGACGTGGGGCAAATGCTCATATCAGAGAACAAGGGGTGGAGGAGGAACCTGAGAGGCCTTTCAGTCATAAATTTAACAGCCCTGGGCTGGCACCGGCTACCTCAGGCACTGGGGATAAACCTCAGGGCTTCGCTCCTGCTGCTTCCTCTGCTGGGAGTGGCACCTCCTCCAAGAAGCCTGCCCTGACTGCCCTCCCTTCTGGACAAGACTTCTGTCAGATCACAGTACTTATCTACTTTCAACTCTAGACTCTTCACTGGCCTTGACCCCAGGATGGTGTTAGTTATCTCTGCGTGGCTGAAAACAGCCAGGGTGCCTGCTGAGGAATGTGTGAATGCAATCGGAAGTGAAGAGGTGGCACCCTCCCGGCTGGTAGGGAGCTCTGCCCTACGTGCCCCAAGCTCACCTGGGCCTGACGTCACAGCGTTTGCTCGCCGGGGGAAGCTGAGGCCCAGGGAGATGCTGTTAGGTCTCTCCCTGGTCGCATGAGGATGGTGATGCGCACTCTAGCCTGGTCCTGACTCATCTCAGGGTGCAGGAGAGTTTTCTGGGGGGCTTTGGGTGCCCTACAGGGGCAAGGCAGTGCCAGCAGAGCTTGGCCCAGAGACCTGCAGATGGCCAGGCACAGGCATGGAGGGAGTTACACATTCTAGGCTCTTAGCCCAGCCCCACTCCCCGGCGAGTCTGCAGAAGCCTGCGGGAGCTCTCTCTTCCACCCTTGCCTTGCTGAGCTTTTTTCTGTTGCCCAAGGTAAGGGAAATGTTTCACCTTTCTTGGCTACTGCTTTATTATAAGGAAATACTGAGTATAAGTATCTGTAAGAAAATATATTAGAGAGAGAGATCGACAGCTGCCATCAGGTTGACTCCTAATTGTGGTGACCTTATGACAACAGAACAAAATATTGCCTGGACCCGTGTCATCCTCATAGTCACCGCCATCACTGTGGCTACTGTGCCAGTCCATCTCACTGAGGGTCTCCCTCGCCCTCACTGACCCTCTGCTTCACCAAACATGATGTCCTCCTCTATCCATTGATCCCTCCTAATTCCATGTCCAAAGCAAGCAAGTCAGGCAATGTTCCGTGGTGATCCGTAGGGTTTTCATTGGCTAATTTTCACGAGCAGGTTGCCAAGACTTTCTTCCTAGTCTGTCTTAGTCTAGAAGCTCCACTGAAACCAGTTCACCATGGGCGACTCTGCTGGTATTTGAAATACCGGTGGCGTACCTTCCAGCGTCATAGCGACACCAAGCCACTGCAGTACGGCAAACTGACAGACGAGTGGTGGATATATTAAAGTGTCTTTAAGTAGAAATACACATAAACCAAGGTTGTGTATCGATCAGTTCATAAGAACGTCATGACTAGAGGCTCCCAGGAACCTCACCCTGTATTTCTCCAGGAGCAAGAGCTCTGTATTGGTTAACAGAGCTCACGGCGACTTTATAGGACACAATTACCACGAGTAGCAAGAATCAGCTGTGGAGATGTGTGTGTGTATGGGTATATGTGTGTGTGTGTGTGTGTGTGTGTATGTGTATACGTATCTGATTGCAGCTTATGGAGCCAAGCACCCCACCTCCCCCAGGGCTCCTTTTCCTAAAACCTTTCACCCAGACTCTCACCTCTTCTTTCTTTCGTGTCACCAGCCCTCTGGGCATTGGTGAGCACAGTGGTCACCTCTCAGCCCCTAAGGTAGCTGAAGTCACAGGTAGCCCAGGCCACCATGGCTGGTGGATGTCACAGTCTGCCTCAGTCCCAGGGGGAGTCAAAGCTGGCATGGCCGGGACTGCTCTGGACCCCAGTAGAGGAGGGCACTGATCACAGTCTCAGCCTGGCCCCTGGTCCAGGCAGAATTCCCACCACACCCGGCAGCTTCACCAGAAGGTTCCTGCATCCCCATAACTGATACCTGTCCCCACCGTCACCTGCCCCCCTCAGCCCCCTACCCTCCCCTCCTCTGCCCCTTCCACCCCCACCCCCTGCTGCCCCCTGATTGCCCTGCCCCCTCCGCCCCCTGTCCCCTACTGCCCCCTGCCCCTCTCAGCCCCCTGCCCCCCTGTTCTCAGACACCCTCCACCCCCCACCACCCCCTGCCCCCCTCTGCCCCCACTGCCTCCTGCCCCCAGTTCTCTGACCCCCTCTGCCCCGCCCCCTGCTGCCCCCTGATTGCCCTGCTCCCTCCACCCCCATCCCCTATTGCCCCCTGCTCCCTCCGCCTCCCATCCCCCTGCCCCCTGCCCCCCTCAGCCCCCTGCCCCCCGTCCTCTGACCTCCTCTGCCCCCCGCCTCCCCACCGCCCCCTGATTGCCCTGCTCTCTCAGCTGCTGCTCAGGCCAGGACCTGCCCACCTGTTATCACAAACACTGACCAGTGAACTCAGGTGTCACCCTCCACAGAGGTCGGGAGAAGACCTGGATGGAGATCTGGTGGCTCCAGGGCGTGTAGGGGAATCTGGGCTGCTCCACTTGGGGAAGGCCATTCAGCCCCCACTGTAATCCTCAGAGGTCACAGGGTCGAGGTCAGGCCTTCTCCCTCCCTCCCCAGGGTCAGAACTAGGCACAGTGGTCAGTGGGTAGAAGGCAGGGGACAGGTGTTTATTGAGCATCTATTCCATGCCACACACCCGTTCCAGTCCTGAACCCACAGTATCCTCGTTCTGTTCAAACAACTCCTCTTGGTCTATGTACAGGTTCCTCATGAGCACAATTAAGTTTTCTGGAATTCCCATTCTTTGCAATGTTATCCATAATTTATTATGATCAACACAATTGAATACCTTTGTGTAGTCTGTAAAACACAGGTAAATATCTTCCTGGTATTCTCTGCTGATGGCAGGTAACAATGACGCTCCAGGCCAGGCCCTTTCTTGTTGTTTGGTGCCATCAAGTTGGTACTGACTCATAGCGACCCTCTGTACAAAGGAACGGAGCACTGCCCCATCCTGTGCCATCCTTACAATCATTGTTATGCTTGATCCCATTGTTGCAGCCACTGTGTCAATTCATCTGCTTGAGGGTCTTGTCTTTTGCTGACCCTCTACTTTACCAAGCATGATGTCCTTCTCCAGGAACTGATCCCTCCTGATAACCTGTCCAATGTATATGAGATGTAGTCTCGCCATTCTTGCTTCTAGGCACTTTAGATCCTCGGAACAGTGTGGCGGGGGAGATGGTGATGGAGGAGGAAGCCTGGCCTCTGAGAGGGCAGAAGCTGGTCCTGACCCAGAGCTGTCTGACCTCAAAGCCCACCCTCACGGCACAGTGGGCCCCAATGGAAAGGCCATTTCCGGAAGTAGTGAACTCACTGCTGCCAGTCCCAGGGTGGTGGAAACAGTTGGTATGACAATTTGGAAGGGGTGCCATGCAGGAGACTTGTGCATCTGGCTCAGGTTGTGACTCGGTGAGGTCTAATGCCCTAAAGATCTAGCCCTGAAATTCCCCAGGCAAGATCATTACCTGGATCTTAACAATGCTACTGTCCCTCTAACTGCCAGGGCCCTTTCTGTTCTCTCCCCAGGTGTCGTGCGCCAAGTGCGGCCCATCGTGGGCCCATTTCATGCCGTCCTGAAGCTGGAGATGAACTACCTGGTTGGGGGTGTGATCTCCCACCGAAATATCGTCAACGTCCACATCTTCGTCTCTGAGTACTGGTTCTGAGGGCCAGTGCGCATCGCAGCCAAGGCTATGCCTCCAGGCCAAGTCATTGCTGCAAATGACAATGCCCGGTGCCTCTTTGCACCACCCAAACATTTCTTAACTTTATCTATTTGTTTGTAGTGTTAGGACAACATGTATTAATCTGGGCCAAATGAGTAAGTCCATCTGATGTACTTTGGTGTTTAATCATAAGTTCAGTTTCTCAACAATTTGGTGAAAACCTTGCTTATTCCTTTTAACACAAAGGTTGAATATTGCTTCCTTTCTCTGCCTGTGGGCTTGGGCAGTGCTAAGGACCTAGGAAAGAAAGGCATTTTTTTCGGAGGCAGCAGGTCCAAGTGCCATGGAAAGACCAGTTCTGGCCCTGATTGTATGAAATTTGACATTTCGGTTCTTTTATGCCAATCAGATGTGGCACACCCAATTTTAAGGACACACACACACACACACAGGCGCTGTAAAATGTCAGGTACAATAAATTGCCCCCCAAAGCAAAATGCTTCGGGGGCACTTACAAGGTAAATTGCAGTTCTGTGTTCAAAAAAAAGAAAAACAAAACAAACCCTTGGTAAAGACATAGTCCTGTTCGGCTCTAGGTTTGTGTATGGCCCAGGTGCGTTCGCGAATGGAATGATGGGTTTTCTCTGCACCTTGTCCCTCTCCTCTTCTTACTCTGAGGGAAAATAAACAGCTTTGTGAACCTCCTGACGGCCTGTGAATGCGAGTCTTTCCAGAAGGGTGCTCCCCTCGTGCTCAGGCATCTCCACCAGCAGTGGGTCTGAGGCTCTCACCCCTACACTTCCCAGAGTCCCTCCTGCCCCCAGTTCTGGGGTGAGGTCCCAGCATGAGTGTTTGGAAAAGCTTCCCTCATTCTTTCAGACCCTATGCCCCCGTCTCCCATCCAGCCCCACAAGGCACATTTACAGGCTCCCGCGTCTGTGTGACCCACTTCCCATAGTGTCCCATGTGACATCTGGTCACCTCCAAAGTCGCTGGGGAAAGGAGAGGACCGGTGTGTGCTGAGTCCCACTCCATGCCGGGGTCTTGGCGTGGGTGTTTCATTTACTTCCGGGGCAGCCTAGCAAGTTCAGCATGGCCATGCCCACTTTGTTGTGGTCAGGTGCGGTGGAATCGGTTCCGACTTACAGTGACCCTATCTATGTACAACAGAACGAAACACTGCCAGGTCTGCGCCATCCTCACGATTGTTGCTATGCTTGAGCCCATTGTTGCAGCCACTGTGACGATCCATCTCATTGAGGGTCCTCTTCTTTTTTGCTGACCCTCTACCAAGTGTGATGTCCTTCTCCAGGGACTGATCCCTCCTGATAATACGTCATGTAGTCTCGCCATCCTCGCTTCTAAGGAGCTTCTGTTGTACTTCTTCCAAGACAGATTTGTTTGTTCTTCTGGCAGTCCATATGCCCACTTTAGAGATGAGCAAAGTGGGCCCAGAGAGAGGAGCTCAATTGCTCAGAGTCCACTGCTTTTCACAGACAAAGAAGGGATTCAAATTCAGTTTACCTGCCTCCAAACTCCATTCCTCTAAACCCTTGTATCAGAGCAGACGTGAGCAGGCTGGATTAATTGAATGTTCCCATGCCACCCTGTGTGTCGGTGGCAAGACAAGGAGCACCCAGCAGCCCGAGGCCCACTTGGATCCGCAGAGATTCTGCATCCAGGCCCCCTGCTTTCCACCAGGGCTTCTAACCAGTTTGTTCTGGTTTGAACTCCTGAGAATTTGTGTTTCCATCCCCAGATATACTGAATCAGAATCTATATTTTAACAAGATCCCCAGGTGATTCTCGTATAATAAATTTTGAGACCCACTGCTCTACTAGTGGTTCTTGGAACTGGTCCCTAACCAGCAGCATTAGCATTGCCTGGGGACTTGTTAGAAATGCAAAATCTCAGCAGGGGTTCAAACTAGAATGAATTGGTTCAAAGCCCTGGTTTCCACACACATCTCCTGTGACCCCTCGTTAGACTCTGCGTTTATCTCATCTTCTCAGGCATGGTCCATCAGTGGCTAAGAGCTTCTCTCTGCCCACCGTGCCCCAGCAGCCTGGGCCCTAGCATTGGCCATGATCTCATCTTCCCCACATGCCTCACCTTCTTTGGGGTTTCAATATGGCTGGTGTTCTGATAGGGGTCTCTGGATGGAGCAAATGGTTAAGCACTGTGCTGCTAACTAAAAGGTTGGTGATTTGAATCCACACAGAGGTACCTCAGAAGAAAGACCTCGTGACCTACTTCTGGAAAATCAGCTACCGTAAACTCTAAGGACTGCAGTTCTACTCCGACACACACGGGGTCGCCGTGAGCCAGAGCTGACTCTATGGCAGCTGGCTTGGTTTGGTTTGATATTCTGGTAATTCAAGCCAGCGCTGCTGGAACTCTGCTGAGTATGGGCTCTGGCCCCCTTTGGGAACTCCAGCATTTCCATACTCACTGGTTTGGGGCACCGGTCTGCAAAGCCAGAACTGGGCTATCTAGGGCCTCAGCAGCTGGAGACGGGGGAGCGGAGGAACTGGTGTGAGACACACAGTCCAGCGAGCCATGTCCAGGGATGCGGACAGCACAAGGAGGTGCAGCTGCTCTTGGTGCCAGGACACTGGGGCCCTGGCTGGGAAGCAAGCGCAGGCTGGAGTCCCAGGAATGGAAGTCCCATCTGATGTTCTGGCGGCCCATGGGTGCCCAGGGGGCAAATCCACAGGAGCCAGGAAGCTTTCAGCCTGGGCCCTTGGAGGAGGGAGATTTCTGGGAGCTTCCTCCTGCCTGGGGCTTGAGTGGAATGCAAGGTGGGGCAATAGAAGCTCCAAGTGCTTCTGGGAAAGGTCTCTTTCCCTACTCTGAGTATAGTTAGAGTTGGAGCTGCCACTGGTTGGCAGAGCCAAGGCCGCTGCCATTGATTGGCACTCGAATGAACATGTGACCCAAGGTGGGCCAATCAGAACCCTTCCTAAGGGGTCACCATTGCCAGGGCAGGAGCCAGCAGCAGGGAGGTGAAGGCTGGATGGGTGGATGGATGGATGGGTGGGTGGACAGATGGAGCTGCCAGGCTGGAGAAGCAGATGGGGACGAAGGACCAGGGTGCTAACCCTACCTAATTTGGAGAGTCCGAAAGGCCCATTCGAGCCTCACCTTGGCAGGTGCTAGCAGGGTGAGTCACTGCCATCTTCCAAGCTCAGTTTCTGCCTCTGCAAAATGGAGACAGTATATCTGCTCAGCTGTCCTGCCCCTGGATGGCAGTGAGGAGCGCTGGAGAGGATGGGTAAGAAAGAGCTCTGAAAACTGTAAAGTGCAGTGCACATCTGTGGGGTCTTATTACTAGTGATTGTTAAAAGTAACAATGATAATACTCATTGCTACTTCAAGCTCTATCCTGAAGTACAACGCTGTCAGTGATATGATGATATCCATCCTCCTACAAGGAAGACCAGCTAATATGACTATTATTCAAATTTACCCACCAACCGCTAAGGCCAAAGATGAAGAAGAAGCTTTTACCAACTTCTGCAGTCTGAAATTGATCGAACATGCAATCAGGGTGCATTGGTAATTACTAGTGATTGGAATGTGAAAGTTGGAAACAAAGAAGAAGGATCCATGGTTGGAAAATATGGCCTTGGTGATAAAAACAATGCCAGAGATCGAATGATAGAATTTTGCAAGACCAACGACTTCTTCATTGCAAATACCTTTTTCAACAATATAAACAGTGACTATACATAAAAAAAAAAAAAAATTTTTTTTTTTTTTTTTTTATACATGTGGACCTTGCCAGATGGAATACGCAGGGATCAAATTGACTACAGCTGTGGAAAGAGACAATGGAAAAGCTCAATATCATCAGCCAGAACAATGCCAGGGGCCAACTGTGGAACAGACCATCAATTACTCCTATGCAAGTTCAAGTTGAAGCTGAAGAAAATTAGAACAAGTCCATGAGAGCTGAAGTACAACCTTGACTATAACCCACCTGAATTTACAGACCATCTCAAGAAAGAATGACCAAAGACCAGACGGGTTGTGGAACAACATTGAGGATATCATACATGAAGAAAGCAAGAAGTCATTAAAAAGACAGAAAAGAAACAAAAGGCCAAGTGGATGTCGGAAGAGACTCTGAAACTTACTCTTGAATGTTGAGTAGCTAAAGTGAACAGATGAAATGATGAAGTGAAAGAGCTGAACAGAAGATTTCAAAAGGTGGCTGGAGAAGACAAAATAAAGTATTATAATGACATGTGCAAAGACCTGGAGTTAGAAAACTAAAAGGGAAGAACACGCTTGGCATGTCTCAAGCTGAAAGAACTGAAGAAAAAATTCAAGCCTCAAGTCACAATATTGAAGGGTTCTATGGGGTAAATATTAAATGATGCAGGAAGCATCAAAAGAAGGTAGAAGGAATATACACAGAGTCACTATACCAAAAAGAATTGGTCGATGTTCCTATGACCAGATTGACGTAGCATATGACCAGGAACCGATGGTGTTTAAAAAAGGGGTGTAAGCTGTACTGAAGGCATTGGTGGAAAACAAGGCTCCAGGAAGTGACAAAATACCAACTGAGATATTTCAACAAATAGATGAAATGCTGGAAGTGCTCATTCGTCTATGCCAAGAAATTTGGAAGACAGCTACCCAGCCACCCAACTGGAAGAGATCCATAGTCATGCCTATTCCAAAGACAGGTGATCTAACTGAATGTGGAAATTATTGAACAATATCATTAATACCACTCACAAGTAAAATTTTGCTGAGAACTGAGAACTGCCAGAAATTCAAGCTGGATTCAGAAGAGGACATGCAACAAGGGATATCATTGCTGATGTCAGATGAATCCTGGCTGAAAGCAGAGAATATCAGAAAGGTGGGAATTCCAGAACACTTAATTGTGCTCATGAGGAACCTGTGCATAGATCAGGAGGCAGTTGTTCAAACAGAACAAGGGGATACTGTGTGGTTTAAAGTCAGGAAAGGTGTGTGTCAGGGTTGTATTCTTTCACCATAGTTATTCAATCTATACACTGAGCAAATAATTCGAGACGCTGGACTATACATGAAGAAGAACATGGCATCAGGTTGAAGGAAGACTTATTAACAACCTACAATACGCAGATGACACAAACTTGCTTATTTAAAGTGAGGAGGATTTGAAGCACTTACTGATTGATGAAGATCAAAGCCTTCAGTATAGATTATACCTCAACATAAAAAAACAAAAATCCTCACAACTGGACCAATAAGCAACATGATGATAAACATAGAAAAGATTGACGTTATCAAAGATTTTATTTTACTTAGATCTATAATCAACACCTACGGAAGCAGCAGAAATCAAACGATGTATTGCATTGGGCAAATCTGCTGCAAAAGACCTCTTTAAAGTGTTAAAAATGCAAAGATGTCACCTTAAAGACTGAGGTGCTCCTGACCCAAGCCATGGTGTTTTCATTCGCTTCATATACATGTGAAAGCTGGACAATGAATAAGGAAGACTGAAGAAGAATTGACGCCTTTGAGTTATGGTGCTGGCAAAGAATATTGAATATACCACCGACTGCCGAAAGAACAGACAAATCTGTCTTGGAAGAAGTACAGCCAGAATGCTGATTAGAAACAATGATGGCAAGACTGCGTCTTACATACTTTGGACATGTTATCAGGAGGGACCAGTCCCTGGAGAAGGACATCATGCTTGGTAGAGGGTTAATGAAAGAGGAAGACCCTCAACAAGGTGGATTGACACAGTGGCTGCAACAATGGGCTCAAGCAAAACAAGGATGGCACAAAACCATTCTGTTGTACCAAGGGTCACTATGAGTCAGAACCGACTAGATGGCTCCTAAAAATAACAACTTAAAAGTAACAAGGACAATTCTCATTGCCGCTGTCCTCGGAGTCACGTGAATCACTTCGGAAGCATCCTTTTAATCCTGCATTTCCCTTTCCTAATTCTGCAGGAAGACTTGTGGACAGTGTGTGAATTACACAGGAGCCCAGCTTTTCATACTTCACGTGGCGCCCTGGGCTGGGCACCTGACTGACAGATGAGCTTGGCTCAGTCCAAGCCCTGGCCGCACTGGGGGACTAGCTAATGGGATCTGGCAGTGCCTCTGGGCCCTGGCAACCAAGATCGCTTCTTAATTGTGGCCTTAGACAAAATAATTGAGGGAAATCACTAAAAGGAAACCAGTTTACAAGCAGCATGAGAAGGCAAACACACACAGGTCGGATCATTTTTGCTGATCTGGTAGCGAATAAACTGGGAGGGAGGAGGGTTCCGGAATGGTGGGTCTTGTGTTATAATAGTCGACCAGAAAGCTTTGTCTATTCCCTTGCCACTGAGTTGATTGTGATTCACAGCGACCCTAAAGGGACAGAATAGAACTGCCCCATAGGGTTTTCAAGGAGCAGCTGGTGGATTTGAACTGCTGACCTTTTGGTTAGCAGCCAAGCTCTTAACCACCGTACCACCAGGGCTCTGCTTTGAGTGAAAGGAACCCATTTGCTGTACAAAGGAGCACTCCAGAGTGTGACCGGAGCCCTGGGCCCCCCGAGTCCTGGAAGGACCAGTGTTACCACACTGCCCTCGGAGACTTGATAAGTGGCACATGTGTGGGAGGGGCGAGTGGCAGGACCACCCTACCTACTAGGACCCATGCAGCTGAACGATTTTCCCAAATTCGTCTAGATTCTCAAGTGTGTTCAGGTGAAAAAGCACTTGGAAATCAAGTTGCATTTTATTACGAACATCTCCAAATACACAAATATACAAAGTTGAGAGAATTTTACAGTGAACAACCACGCGCCCACCGTCTGGATTCTACAACTTGCATTTAATGAGATCAAGTTGTGTTTTGAGATGATATGATATTAACTATAAGATAAATGTGGGCTTTGCAGGCTCAAGGTCAGATCTAATCACTTTCCTCTGTGGCCTGAGGCACGTTACTTACTGTATCAGCCTCAGTTTCCTCTACGGCCGAATGACAGCAAGCACTGTATACGTCACAGGACTGGTGGTCAGGAAGAAATGGGACAATTTCATAAAACACTCAGCACAACGACTGCAGCATAGGTTCCCAGTGAACGGTACTATTGTTACAAATACTGCTGAGGTCTTCTTTATTCAATTGTGTTTGCTGTCAGCTGCCTTCTAGTTGGCCCCTGACTCACAGTGACCCCATGCACAATGGAACAAAACGCTACCCGATCCTGCTCCATCCTCATGATAGGTTGTGGATCAGACTGTTGGGACCCATAGGGCTTTCATTGGCTGATTTTCAGAAATAGATCACCGGCCCTTTCTTCCTAGTCTATCTTAGTCTGGAGGCTCCACTGAAACCCGTTCCACATCTTAGCAACACGCGAGCCTCCACGGACAGACAGGTGGCGGCTGTGCATGAGGTGCCTTGGCCAGGAATCGAACCTGGGTCTCCAGCGTGGAAGGCAAGAATTTTACCACTGGACCATCAATGTCCCCATTTATTCAATTAGGCGCCACATTTTATTAGAGTCTGGTGTGGACAAGCGGTAGAAATAGCAAACTTTCAAGAAAAGTTTATAAAAGATAATCTTAAGTGATTTTACGTAACTTGGGTTCAGCAGCAGGGCCAGGGGTACCAGCCTGGAGAGAGCACATCTGCCTGGGCTCTCAGAGCTCTTGCCTGGGGCTACTTCCTGGACCACAGCTGGGCCTCAGCCCAGGCCAATTCAGATCCAAACCCAGGCCTGTTTGCATAATGCGTCTCCTTCCCTGGCTGTCCTCTGCTCAGCTGGATGGCATCTGGGGGCCAGCAACAATTCCTCAAATCCGTTCACCTTTCCCAGCATCGCTCAGGCCAAGAGGTGTGATCCAAGAGGCTGTCCATCTTCACCTGGGGAGTGGAACACGACAGGAGGGATGGCTGAATGGCTTCTGAAGTCTCAATGGAGAAGTAGAGCCATCGCAGAATGTTAATAATACTGCCTGGGGAAAAAACCCGCCCCACCAAAAAAAAAAAACCACTGTTGCTGATGATTCCGACTCACAGCGACCCTATAGGACAGACAAGGAGTGGCTGATGGATTCGAACTGCCGACCTTTCGGTTAGCAGCTGAGCTCTTAACCAATGCACTACCAGGGCTCCATAAAGGAAGACCTAGGTATTAGGATTTGCCAATGTCTTGCTCATCTCAGCCAAAAACCCGTTGCCAATGAGTCAATTCTGACTCATAGCCACCCTACAGGATCAGAGTAGAACTGCCCCATAGGGTTTCTAAGGCTGTAATCTTTACTGAAGCAGACTGCCACTTCTTTCTCTGGAGAAGCAGCTGGTGGGCTTGAACCACTGACCTTTTGGTTAGCAACGAGCACTTAACCACTGCGCCACCAGGGCTCTGCGTGGAAAGTACAATGACAGCCACATTGCTCCTAAGAATCTCATTACTGTTTGTTGAACACGTACTATGTGCCAGGAACGCTGCTATAACTACCCCCTACACACACGTACGCACGCACATTCGCACACGCACACGAGCACACACAGACACGCGCACACACAGACACGCGCACACACAGACACGCGCACACACCCACACGCACGCACGCACACAGAAGCACGCACTCCCTCCACAGCTGTTCTGCAGGCCCAGCGCAGCGCTATCCGAAGACACTGTGTCTCCTCCCCTGGATGACCCTCTGCTCCCAGCCACGGCCGGATTTACAGGTGCTCCTTACAGACAGCAAGTATCTGCAACTGTGCGCTTGTATACCTCTCCTCCCTCAAGATACTCGCTTTGCGACTTTTACTTTTTAAAAACCTTTTATTGCGTTTAATTGAAAGTTTACAATGCAAGTCAGTTTCTCATACAGCTGCCCTCCCCCTGACGAGACAGCACACTCCTCCTCTCCACCCTGTGTTCCCCGTGTCCACTCAGCCAGCTCCTGTCTCCCTCTGCCTTCTCATCTCCCCTCCAGACAGGAGCTGCCCACATAGTCTCACATGTCTACTTGAGTTAAGAAGCTCACTCCTCATCGGTATCATTTTATGTCTTATAGTCCAGTCTAGTCTTCGTCTGAAGAGTTGGCTTTGGGAATGGTTTTAGTTTTGGGCTAACAGAGAGTCCGGGGCCCATGACCTCTGGGGTCCCTCCAGTCTCAGTCAAACCGTTAAGTCTGGTCTTTTTACCAGAATTTGAGGTCTGCATCCCACTGTTCTCCTGCTCCATCAGGGATTCTCTGGTGTGTTCCCTGTCAGGGTGGTCACTGGTGGTAGCCAGGCACCATCTAGTTCTTCTGGTCTCAGGCTGATGGAGTCTCTGGTTTATGTGACTCTTTCTGTCTCTTTGGCTCATATTTTCTTTGTCTTTGGCGCTCTTCACTCTCCTTTGCTCCAGGTGGGTTGAGATGCATCTTAGAGGGCTGCTTGCCAGCTTACTTTTTAAAAATCTTTTATTACAGATTTTTTTTAATGCACTAAACTATGGAGAAAAGTATGTAAACCCTCCAGTATCCATCATCAAATTGACTATATCTGTGGAAAGAGACGATGGAAAAGCTCAATATCATCAGTCAGAACAAGGGCAGGGGCCGACTATGGAACAGACCATCAATTGCTCATATGCAAGTTCAAGCTGAAACTGAAGAAAATCAGAGCAAGTCCACGAGAGCCAAAATATGACCTTGAGTATATCCTACCTGAATTTAGAGACCATCTGAACAATAGATTTGACACACTGAACACTAGTGACTGCAGACCAGACGAGTTGTGGAATGACATCAAGGACATCATCCACGAAGAAAGCAAGAGGTCACTGAAAAGACAGGAATGAGAGAAAAGACCGCGATGGATGTCAGACGGGACTCTGAAGCTTGCTCACAAACGTCAAGCAGCTAAAGCAAAAGGAAGAAGGGATGAAGCAAAACAACTGAACGGATGATTTCAAAGGGCGGCTCGAGAAGACAAAGTGTCATAATAACTAAGACAATACTGTCGACCGCACGGTGTCGGTAGGAGTTCCGGAGGCAAAGCATCGTTGTGCTGCTGATACATCTCTAAACATGGTCTTCCTTGTCCAGTTGGAAATGTCTTTTCTTTTTCAACCCTTGTTCAAACAGACTCTGCTGAACACTGTGGTTGTTAGTTGCTCTTGAGCGAGCGCCGACTCGCGGCAACCCCAGGTACACCAGAAGGAAGTGCTGCCCCGTCCCACATCACCTTCGCGATCCTCGGCCTGCTCAAAGCCACTGCTGCAGTCACCGTGTATTCTGAGTGCCTTCCCGCCTGGGGAGCTCATCTTCCCGCCCTCTGTTGACCAATATTCCCTTGTGATCCATAGCCGTTCCATCGGCTAAACTTCTGAAGTAGCTCGCCAGGCCTTCCTTCCTAGCCTCGTCTTAGTCTGGAAGCTCCGCCGAAACCTGTCCACCACGTGTGACCCTGCTAGTATCTGAAACACCAGCAGCATAGCTTTTAGCATCACAGCAACACGCCAGCCACCGCAGTGGGACAGACTAACAGACGGGCTGCAGAGCACTAAACGGCTTCCATCTCAGCTCAGTGTGCTTGCACACTTAGTGCGGCTTCCTAAGCACAGGGGCACCGAGTGCCCAGGGCACTCAGCTCCCGCCGCAGAGATGGCCAGGAGCTCTCCAGGTCCTGGGGGGCTGGCCTCGGGCTCCCTGCTGTACATTAAACGCAGCAGCTGGCAGGGGAGCCGCAGACAGATTAATTAGCTTTCTCGTGTTACCCTAGCTTAGTGCACACTGCCAAATTTTTGTGGCACAGAAAGAAAAGGAACTGAAGAAGTCTGGAATGTGGAAAATGTCCCAGTCCTCCTAAAATCCCATTGGATTCATTAGGCTGAAATGTTCATCAAAAGAACACATGCCACCAACAGGTCCCCGTGGATGCCGGCCAGGATGGAGTGCACTCTGACCTCAGTGCTATTAGCATGCGGTCCAGGTACACCAAGGGCTTTCCCTGCTACAATCTGGCCCTGGGGATCGATGTGTTCAAACTTCCAGAGCGACACTTCTGGAAGGGTTTTCTTCGCTATGAATTGGAATTGAGGACAACAGGTTAACAGTAAAGGCTGGGGAGAAACAATTTCAACCAGCGCACCTGGGGATACAGCGTGGGCACAGTTCCTGTCCTAGTCATCCCGTGTCGCTGTAACACAAGTACCACACATGGCTGGCTCTCAAGGACAGGCATTTATTTTCTCATGGTTCTGGAAGTCCAGATCAAGGTCTGGGCCTTGCTGATTCCTTCCTGCTTGCAGTCCCGGGCAGTCCTTGGTTTCTTGTCATGTAGATTTTATGCTCACTGAGGTGAGGTCTTCTGGGATGTGTGGCTCTGTGTATCCTTTGATCTTTTTATAGCACATAAGTGATTAGATTAGAATCTGTCCTACTCCGCCTGGTCTAATTAACATAACAAAACCTTATTTCCAAACTGGATCACAGCCACACCTACAGGGGTTGGGATCCTAACACATATTTTGGGGGGGACACGATTTAGTCCTTAACAGTTCCTTTGTGCAAAGCCGAACTCCACTCTGGGGCAGGCAGCTTCGTAAACTGCTGCCTGCTGCCAAGAGCATTAGGAAACCCTGGTGGGATAGTGGTTAAGTGCTACGGATGCTAACCAAAAGGTCAGCGGTTTGAATCCACCAGGCGCTCCTTGGAAGCTCTATGCGGCGGTTCTACTCTGCCCTATAGGGTTGCTATGAGTCAGAATCGACTTGATGGCAGTGGGTTTGGTTTTTGTTTGCAGGCACAGCAGACAGAGAAGGCTGCCAGGAGGGCACTTTCTTGGGAACCTGAAGGTTTCTTCCAGGGTATGTCTGACTTGTTCTACAGGAAAACGTAGAACGGGCTTTCTTGTCTTAGGAAGAGTCTAGCTAGGGTCGCTGCTGCTTGACAGATGGCCTTGAATAATTCACCCTTAAAGGTCGGGAGCATGGCACTCCTTCAGGTTCAAGGTTGTTGGTTGATGTTACCACTGTAACTGCTTTAGGTTTCCCGTTTAGGGCGTTGGAGCTTTCTTAGTTCTACAAGACCCCCTAGCCCCATGTATTTCTTCTTAATGGCCTTGCCCAAAGCTTCCCAGCAGAGTCCAGGTACTCATGGGGGTGCTGGGATTGAGGCATGGGGGTACGGAAGGGGTTCCAGGCTTCCCTGCAGCCTGGGCTTCTGCACCACACACGAAGGTTACCCCAGGCTTACCTGCAGAAGCCCACAAGCTCTCCATAAACAGATTGCGTGCTTCATCTCCAAATTTTCTGCAAAGCGAGAATGTGAGCGGGAAGGGAGATAGCAGTCTGTGGGTGGAGGGAGATGGAGGCCTGAGGGTGGAAGGGAGATGGAGGCCTGAGGGTGGAGGGAGATGGAGGCCTGAGGGTGGAGGGAGATGGAGGCCTGAGGGTGGAGGGAGATGGAGGTCTCACGGTAGAGGCATCAGGCAGCTATTCCATGGCCAATGGACAACCACCCTAGGTCAACTCCCTCCACCCCGTTTCCCAGGACCCACGGCTGCACCTGCCCAGACCCTGGACCTGCAGAGTGGGGAGGGAGGGACTCTTGGAAATCTGTGCCTTGCAAGTGACTCATGTCAGACAGCTGAGGCCCCACAGGCCAAGAAAGGAGACGGGTGTGTTTGGTTGCTGTTTTGTTTCTCCTGCCAAGAAGAAAAGTATCTTCTGTGTTTAAAAACCAGTGTACACCTTCCCCCAGAGAAGCCCACACCCCTCCCTATGTGGAGCAGGTGTTCCAAGTCATCCTATGTCTCGGGGGTGTGAAGACCCAGAATCAAGTCTGGGTGGGGCCCTTTCCCCTGCCCCCAGCACTCACTGTCCAGCGGTTGCCTGCTTTAGATAACCACCTTTGGAGCAGCGCCCCAGTTCTGTGAAGGCTGAGAGTAGTCCCAGCATGGCAACTGTGCTCTGGGAACCAGCCAGCGGCCATGGGCACATTTGACCCCCAAGTGAATGAGCGGCTACGTGGACCATGAGGGGGAAGGATAGGGGTAGGGGAAGCGAAGAGGACCACTGCTTCCAGAAGATTCTCAAAAGCCGAGAGGGGGATGGCCACAGTCCCAGGGGGCAGTGGTAGCAGGAATACCCCAGTGCTTTCCAGCCTCGAGATGGGGCGATAGCTTCACTCCAACCACCCCGGCTGAGCCTCGACCGCAATCCGTGGCCTTCAACTTGGCCCAACAGAGCAAACATGCAGCAGCAAGGCCACCAGCCCCACACCAGGAGCTCCTCTGATCAGGTGTGAGCACAGAAGGCCCAGCAGGCACCACCCGGGGCTGGGCAGGGGCTGTTCCGCCAGGGGCCTGGGTGTGGAGGCAGGCCTGGCACCACAGCAGGGGGGTGGGTGTTGGGCACCCCGAGCCTATAACCATCCTCCCAGGTGAATGACCTGCACACAATTAATTATGCAGTTATCTAGGTCGGGCTGAGAAGAGAAAAGATCAGATTGTCAGTCGGCCTTGGGGTAACAGGGTTTCCTTAGCAATGTGGAAAACATCCTCCCTAATTTCTAAGTCCTGTACGGCTGGCTGCAGTTAGAGCCACACCTAGTGCTTTGGGGTTAGCCTGGCTCAGGCATATGGTTATCATTCTCAAAATCTGAACTGTCGTTCAGGAGGTACCTGTCGAACAAACAGTTCTTATCATTATTCCTGCTCTGCTTAAGAGGGTGGTAGTCTGAACGCAACTGGGCAGCGTGTAATTTAGGCTGGTCCTTGGCTTCAGGTCGGAGGTCACGGGGGTCAGAAGGCAGATGGAAGAAGGCAGCCTGGCCCCCGGTCTCTGCCAGCCCCTGAACACAGACCTCCTTTACTTCAAAGAGGAAAATAAGCCAAACACACAAAGGATCCAGGAAGGAGAACCAGTGCGTCAGGGTCGGTTTGGGGAAGATTCGAGGCTGAGTCTTCCATGGTGGGGTCTTCAACCTTTTCAATGGCCTCTTTTCTGGAGAGGCTAAAGTTACAGTCCACCACCCATCTGTCAGTCTCTTGTACTTTGGTGGCTTGCGTGTTGCTGTGATGCTGGAAGCTATGCTACTGGTATTTCAAATACCAGCAGGATCACCCACGGTGGACCGGTTTCAGCGGTGCTTTCAGACTAAGGCAGACTAGGAAGAAAGACCTGGCAATCTACTTCAGAAAATCAGCCAGTGAAAACCCTATGGACCACAACAGAATATTCAGTGCTAGAAGATGAGCCCCCATAGGTTGGAAGACATTCAAAATACACAGTGGCCCCAGCAATGGACTTCAGCAGACCAACTGTTGTGAAGATGGCACAGGACCAGGCAGCATTTTGTTGTGTTGTACACAGGGTCGCCAGGGGTCAGAGTAGACTGGATGACAATTAACAACAGATGGGAGAGAATAGGAGGTTGAGGAAAGGTGGATTTAGGTTAGATTTCGGAAAGAACTTCCACGAAAAAGGTCTGGGGACTCCAGACTGCCTGAGTTTTTGAGAGATTTGTGAAGGATCCCTAGAAACTCTCTGCCTTTCTTCAGCTTCCACTGCCGCTACTCACACCGGCTGCTACGCCAATATCGTGGGGCATCAAATGCTTTGATAATTCCGTAGGTGTCTACAAATGCCAAGTGCATTCCTGCCTGTTTGCAGTGATGTTATATTTTCCATCCAATAAACATTTCCTGAGAGCCTGTTTTGTGCTGAGGGAACCCAGAGATGACAAGGATAAGTGTCTGTCCTTAAGGTGCTCTGTGTCTGACAGGGGACAGGTATGTGAATGGCATTTATAATGTAGTATAGTTAATGAATGATTCCAAATGGTAAGAGCTCAAGAAGGGAAAAACTAACAATACCTGGAAATTTGAAGTGTCTCAGAGCAGTGGGCATTTTATGCTGGGTTTTGAAGGATCAGTAGAAGTTCACCAGGCAGAGAAGGGGAAAGGGACTCCAGGTAGAGAGATCTGTGTGTGCAAAGGCTCCAAAGCCTCCCAGTATGAGGCTACTAGGGAGGCAGAGCAGTTCTGGATGTCTGTGTCATGCATAGAGCGGCGGGGCAGGGAGCAGTGGCGGGAAGGAATGCTGGGAGGCTAGTTGAGGCCTGTATTGGTTTCCTAGGGCTGCTGTAACAAAGAACCACAAACTGGGTGATTTATAAAAACAGATACTCAGTGTTCAAAGACCCTATTTCCCAACAAGGGCACATTCACAGGTACAGGGCTTAGACTTCAATGCATCTTTTGGGGGGACACAATGCAACCTATCACAGGGGCCAGGTGTGGAGGGTCCTTCAGCCACGCCACAAGGTTGGCAGAGGAGCCCTGAAGGATCTGAGGCCAGAGGAGCTCCACTAGATTTGGTTTTGGAAAGAAAATCTGGCAGCTGGGGAGGCTGGGATGGAGAGGGAGGAGACTCAGGCAAGACTGATTTGCCAGTGGGAGGGGGTGAGATGAAGCGGGGGGGCCGGTCAGGGTGGAGAGGCTTACGAATAAACCCAAAAATAGGAAACTGAGGCTCAGAAAAGTGAGAAGACAGCTGAGCACACACATCCTGGATGCAGAGGAGTGAAAACCTCCATGTTTGTCTCCTAGTTCAGCCAACCTCCACCGGACGGTGAGGGCTCTGGGAGGTTCTCAGCCTGTCCACGGGGGTGGCTAGCTCCCTCTGTCAGGTACCTGAGCCAGCCAGAGACCGGTGTGTAGAACCGGCATGGTGGCCAGGGGGCTGTGCCAGCTGGTGCCCTGCTCCTGGGGGTCTTCTCTGGCGTGGACAGCCAGGTGAGGGTAGGCAAGAGAGGGCACGTGTGATCAGTGATGTAATCAGATATGCCTTCCAGAAAGTTCCCAGGACAATCTTAGGAGACTGAGTTCTGTTGCCACCACCTGAATTCATGTCCATCTTAATGCCCTTACTTGACATGATGTCACCGTTACCCCAATAAAGCAGTACCTGTGTCCCAAGTTGCCTTTTACAGGACAGGTGTGTGCTGGGGACACTGCAGTGAACGGCAGCAGCCTGTGAACGAAGACACCACCTGTGAGCACCTGGAAGCCAGGCCCAGGCAATCGTATGCACCCCGTTCCGCAGAGCCTCCCCAGAACAGGCTGCACTGTGGGTTCAGAAACTGCTTGTCAAACAAATGAATGCATGAACAAATGAATGAATAAGAGTACTAGACGGGAGGAAGGGCGCCAGGTCATGCAGGGTCTTACAAACAAGGCCCAGGAGCTGGAATCAAGTCTGCTTGACTTCATATAAAGGAGCAACTTACCAGGAAGGAGTGGGCCCAGGAGGCCAGGACGTAGGATCGCAGCCACTTGTTCCGACTAGCAGGCGAGGTGTGTTTATTTCATGTGGCCCCTAGTACGCCTTCCAGAAGACAGCTCATGGGGTTGTGACACTGGACTCTCAACGCCTGCAGAAAAATCAGCTGGGAAAAAGGCAGAGCCACGCTTACCTGCAGAGGAGCTAAGTCCAGGAGGCTCGAGTGTCTCCACGAAACCCCTTCAGCTTGACTTCTACCGCTAACTCCATTCCCAAGCATAATTTCCTGAGTGATTATAATACCGTTAGCAGAGGCAGCTCTTAACCACGATGCTGCCAGGGTTTCCAGGACAGACAGATAGAACCTTCTAACTTTAGACTGCATGTCAGTCTCCACACAGATGCAAAGGGCTTGTGATGCCCAGGAAGCCACACAGGACAGTACTGCTGTTCTCCAAGGGCCAGAGCCGGGGCCCAGCCACGCCACCTCTTCTAAGTGTCCCTTCCTTGGATTGTGACCACACTTGGGATCTGGTGCACAGGGGGCCCGGCTCACCCTACTCCCCTGCCCATTCTGCCAGCCTCCAGCTCCTGGCTCTGATCATCTGTTCCGTGAGTGGCGCACAGCTCTGCCCGGAACCGAGTGACCATGGTGTAACCCAGTTCAGGAAGGCCTGGGACAACTTGGAATGGAAAACATGTGTCGAGGAGATCTGCACCCTGGGTGGTGGGAGTCCAGGAGAATGCTGGGAGACATGTTGGGGCTGGATAGAGGAAGTGGAGAAAGCCCATTTTTTGTAAGGCATGAACACAGGATGGAGGCTCGTTTTGTAAAACAATCCCAAGGTGAATTCTTTGGTCAAAGAAAATTCCTCCTGTTAAGGAAATGACTGTTTTTTGTTTCGCCCCTTCCCCCACCAGTCTCCTTCCCCACCCTGGAGGTTGGGGACAGTGTCTTACTTACCTTTGTCTCTCCTCCAGGGTCCTTATGCCCATTTTACTAAAGCCTTGTTGAGTCGAACAAGAAGTATAAGCCACTTACTGGAAAATACATTGAAACCTGTGAGAGCCAGAACTCAACAGGACTGCCTTATTTTTACAAGTTCCACAAGTTTTCCACCTTTGTCAGAGTCCAGCTTACCACTGTTCTATCACCCTCTATTAGTGGAAAATACCTGAGTTTTCCTTCTCTGACAGATTTCTGCCTTACACAGGTTCCAGCTTTCGCAGGTTTTACTGTACCAAGGTATCTTTGTACGGTGTGACAGCTATGATGGTCGTGTTTTAAAAAGTTTTTATTACTAGAAATATATGTGAATTTTTAAAACTATGAAGTGGTACCTTGTCTGGGATTTGCTTTAAAATATTCCCACACTTTGCCCTCAGGGAGGTGGGCTGAGACAGGGCCTGGTAACCAGTAAGCATGGTATGCACAGACTTAATTCTGCTTATTTACGAATCTGCAGTGGACAATTTCACGTGAGTTTCACCACCCAAGTGAAATTGTGCACCACAGATTAGTGTTGTTGCTGGGCGCCATGGAGTCGGTTCCGACTCATAGCAACTCAACGCACAACAGAACAAAATACTGCCCGGTTCTGCGCCATCCTTAAAATCGTTGTTATGCTCGAGCCCATTGTTGCAGCCACTGTGTCAATCCACCTTGTTGAAGGTCTTCCTCTTTTCCACTGGCCCTGTACTCTGCCAAGCATGATGTCCTTCTCCAGAGACCGATCCCTCCTGGCAACATGTCCAAAGTATGTAAGACTCAGTCTCGCCATCCTTGCTTCTAAGGAGCATTCTGGTTGTACTTCTTCCAAGACAGATTTGTTCGTTCTTTTGGCATTAGTTCTTCTTCAGTCTTCCTTACTCATGGTCCAGCTTTCACAGGTGTTTGATGTGATTGAAAATACCACGGCTTTGGTTTTTTGGGTCAGGCGCACCTTAGTCTTCGAGGTGACATCTTTGCTCTTCAACACTTTAAAGAGGTCCTTTGCAGCAGATTTACCCAATGCAGTGTGTCTTTTGATTTCTTGACTGCTGCTTCCATGGCTGTTGATTGTGGATCCAAGTAAAATGAAATCCTTGATAACTTCAATCTTTTCTCCTTTTGTCGTGATATTGCTTATTGGTCTAGTTGTGAGGATTTTTGTTTTCTTTATGTTGAGGTGCAATCCATACTGAAGGCTGTGGTCTCTGACCTTAGTAAGTGCTTCAAGTCCTCTTCTCTTTCAGCAAGCAAGGTTGTGTCATCTGCATAACACAGGTTGTTAATGAGTCTTCCTCCAATCCTGACCCATTCTTCGTCATATAGTCCAGCTTCTCCGATTATTTGCTCAGCATACAGATTGAATGGGTATGGTGAAAGCTTACAACCCTGACACACACCTTTCCTGACTTTAAACCAATCAGTATCCCCTTGTTCTCTCCGAATGACTGCCTCTTGATCTGTGAAAGGTTCCTCATGAGCACAATTAATTGTTCTGGAATTCCCATTCTTCGCAGTGTTATCCATAATTTGTTATGATCCACACAGTTGAATGCCTTTGCATAGTTAATAAAACACAGGTAAACATCTTTCTGGTATTCTCTGCTTTCAGCCAGGATCCATCTGACATCAGCCATGATATCCCTGGTTCCACGTCCTCTTCTGAAACTGGCCTGAATTTCTGGCAGTTCCCTGTCGATATACTGCTGCAGCTGTTTTTGAATGATCTTCAGCAAAATTTTGCTTGCGTGTGATATTAATGATCTTGTTCTATAATTTTCACATTCAGTTGGATCACTTTTCTTGGGAATAGGCATAAATATGGATCTCTTCCAGTCAGTTGACCAGGAAGGTGTCTTCCATATTTCTTGGCATAGATGAGAGAGCACCTCCAGCGCTGCATCTGCTTCTTGAAACATCTCAGTTGATATTCCATCAATTCCTGGAGCCTTGTTTTTCTCCAATGCTTTCAGAGCAGCTTGGACTTCTTCCTTCAGTACCATCGGTTCCTGATCATATGCCGCCTCTTGAAATGGTTGAACATTGACTAATTCTTTTTGGTATAATGACTCTGTGTATTCCTTCCATCTTCTTTTGATGCTTCCTGCGTCACTTAATATTTTCCCCATAGAATCCTTCACTATTGCAACTCGAGGCTTGAGTTTTTTCTTCAGTTCTTGCAGCTTGAGAAACGCCGAGCATGTTCTTCCCTTTTGGTTTTCTATCTCCAGCTCTTTGCACATGTCATTATAGTACTTTACTCTGTCTTCTCAAGCCACCCTTTGAAATCTTCTGTTCAGTTCTTTTACTTCATCACTTCTTCTTTTTACTTTAGCTGCTTGACATTTGTGAGCAAATTTCAGAGTCTCCTCTGACATCCATCACGGTCTTTTCTTTCTTTCCTGTCTTTTCAGTGACCTCTTGCTTTCTTCATGTATGATGTCCTTGATGTCATTCCACAACTTATCTGGTCTTCGGTCATTAGTGTTCAACACATTAAATCTGTTCTTGAGGTGGTCTCTAAATTCAGGCGGGATATACTCAAGGTCGTATTTTGGCTCTCGTGGACTTGCTATGATTTTCTTCTGTTTCAGCCTGAAGTTGCTTATGAGTAATTGATGGTCTGTTCCACAGTCTGCCCCGGCCTTGTTCTGAGTGATGATATTGAGCTTTTCCATCATCTCTTTCCACAGATGTAGTTGATTTGATTCTTGTGTGTTCCATCTGGTGAGGTCCATGTGTATAGTTGCCGTTTATGTTGGTAAAAGAAGGTATTTGCAATGAAGAAGTCATTGGGCTTGGAAAATTCTATCATTCGATCTCTGGCATTTTTTCTATCACTGAGGCCGTATTTTCCAACTACCAATCCTTTGTCTTTGTTTCCAACTTTCGCGTTCCAATCGCCAGTAATTATCAATACAACCTAATTGCATGTTCGATCAATTTCAGACTGCAGGAGCTGATAAAAATCTTCAGTTTCTTCATCTTTGACCTTAGTGGTTGGTGCATAAATTTGAATAATAGTTGTGTTAACTGGCCTTCCTTTTAGGCATGTGGATATTATCCTATCACTGTCAGTGTTGTACTTCGGGATAGATCTTGAAATGTTCTTTTTGACAATGAATGTAACACCATTCCTCTTCGAGTTGTCATTCCTGGCATAGTGGACAATATGATTGTCTGAGTCAAAATGGCCAATACCAGCCCATTTCAGCTCACTAATGCCTAGGGTATCGATGTTGATGCGTTCCATTTCATTTTTGATGATTTCCAATTTTCCTAGATTCATACTTTGTACATTCCAGGCTCTGATTAGTAATGGATATTTGTGGCTGTTTCTTCTCATTTTGAGTTGTGCCACATCAGCAAATGAAGGTCCCGAAAGCTTTACTCCATCCACGTCATTAAGGTCAACTCTACTTTGAGGAGGCAGCTCTTCCCCAGTCATCTTTTTAGCGCCTTCCAACCTGAGGGGCTCATCTTCCAGCACTGTATCAGGCAGTGTTCCACTGCTATTCATAAGGTTTTCACTGGCTAATGGTTTTCAGAAGTAGACTGCCGGGTCCTTCCTCCTAGTCCATCTTAGTCTGGAAGCTCAGCTGAAACCTGTCCTCCACGGGCGACCCTGCCAGTATCTGAATACCGCTGTCATAGCTTCCAGCCTGACAGCAACACACAAGCCCCCACAGTATGACAAACTGACAGACAAGCGGGGGTTAGTCATCTAGTGCTGCTGTAACAGAAATACCACAACTAGATGGCTTTAACAAACAGAAATGTACTCTCTCACAGTTGAGGAGGCTAGAAGTCCAAATTCAGGGCACCAGTTCCATGGGAAGGCTTTCTACCTCCGTGGGCTCTGGGGAAAGATCCTTGTTATCAGTCTTCTCCTGGTCTAGGAGCTTCTCAGGAAGTGTTCTGTTCCTGGCTCTTATTGCTTGGTGGTATGAGGTCTCTCTGTCTCTCTGCTCACTTCTTTCTTTTATATCTCAAAAAAGAGATTGACTCAAGATATAACCTAGTCTTGAAGATTGAGTCCTGCCTCATTAACATAACTGCCTGTAATCCTGCCTCATTAACATAACAGAGGTAGGAATTACAACACATAGGAAAATCACATCAGATAACAAAGTGGTGGCCTAGCTAAGGTGACACACATTTTGGGGGACACAGTTCAATCCACGACAGTATTATTACCATTTTGCAGAGGATGAGCGTGAGCCTCAGAAATCAGGGGTCCCCCATGGCAGAGCTGTTCTTTCTCTGCAGCCGCACTCTCCCCTACACACAGAGAGAAGAGACTGGCTTCCCTCTAAGCTCTTGATAAACTTTGACATTGTGGGCACAATCTCTCTTCTTTTCAAACAACTTTCAACTCAGTTTGATGAAATCTATTGGACACCCATGATGTAAAAGTCCCCGTATTCAAGAATGCCTGAAATAAGCATAACACAACAATGTCAAGGCCAAGGGCAGGAGGCCCAGGCCGGGCCTCCCAGCGGTAAGTCACTGGGAAACCAGCCCTTCCCCTCTCCTCCCTGGTAGCATCAAACCCCACATCTTACACTTTTCTCCAACTCACCCAAGATCCTCCCCAAAGTTTTCTTCATCCATATCAGTTTTCTAATCTGAAAAATGGACCTAATAATTACTATCTTGCAGGGCTTTTGTGAGAGTGAAGCAAAATGTGGAGCGTCAGACGCGGGGCAGTGTCTGGGCTAGAATAAACAAAAAAAAAATCAAACCCATTGCCATTGAGTCAATTCCGACTCCCAGTGACCCTATAGGACAGAGTAGAACTGGCTCATAGGGTTTCCAGGGAACAGGTGGTGGATTTGAACTGCCGACGTTCTGGTTAGCAGCTGACTGCTTAACCACGGCTGGGCTAGAATTGGTGGTCAGAAAATATTCCTTCTAGTTCTTCTCTTTCTTCCTTTATTCCTGTCTCCGTTCCTTTCCTGGGGACCTAATTTTGTGGGCTCTCGGGAGACATCACTTCACTCTCCATCCCTTTTTTCCAACAAATATTTATTGCACCGTTCCTACAACCCAGGTGTGGAGCCCACCTGGATTACAGGGATGAGCCAGACACGGGGGCTGCCGTCAATGGGTTTACCAGGACGATAATGCTGAAGAAGGGTAAGGGGCCTTTCAGGCCCAGTAGAAGCCAGTTTCCTTAACTGTCTATCAAGAACTTCCTGGACTAAGTTTTTCTGTCATGACTTTTATTTTCTTAACTTTCTTTCTTTGCACCCAGCTGTTTGAAACAAAACTCATTTCTACTTCACAAATATTTGGAGAAATAAATTCTAGAGGAAAGATCCCGTGAATTTGGTCATAACTTAACCTTACTAACCTTGCTTTTAGAATCCTAAGAGTCAGAGCACCTCTTTTTACTTTGGCTGCTAGGAAGCTCAGAACTAAGTACCCAGCCGAATAATACCCTATCTGATGTTCAAAATTTAATTTTACCTTCTGCCTTCTTTCTGATCTCTGTCGTCTTACTATATACTGTTTGGTGGACATCATCTCGTATTCTTTTTAAGGTGAGGCATAAATTATAAATAATTTTATAAAAGAAGTATCATAATAGAAATCATCCGAAAATGAACACTGTGAATCTTTTGTCTTATAGAAAAATGCCCGAGGACAGCTTCTGCAAATTGTTTTTTCTTAGCAAAGGGATAATGTGGTAGCCTCCACCTTTTGATTTATTTATCCTCCTACCAGAGTTAATTGTGTACTGGAATTCTCCAAGGAGGCACCCGTAGCCCAGACGCTGACTCGCCATCAGCCGCAGCATAACACAATCCTGCTAGAATTTGCTGAGCAGGCAAACCCATCCCCAGAGACAACCAGCATTTGTTAAACAACAGGACCCAGGCTCTGGCGACAGCAACTCCAGCCCATGCCACCCCCCCAGCAGCCAGCCACAGGCCTCATTCGGAAAGGGATGCCATAAGCCATACGGGCAGTCTTTCAGCAGCAGCAGTAACTGTCATCATTGGTTTTCTCTCCGGCCTCCGGGTCTTCACCCCACTCCCATTATTAGTCATACCGTATCATCATCCACAGCTTTGCTTGCCAGATGGCTGGGGGAGGGATGCGCCAATATAATACAGGGCATTGGGGAAGGAAAGACAAAGCCGTCTCTCCCTGGGGAGGGAGGCAGGCAGGAGGGGCGGTGCCACATGACTGCCTGGTGTGTAACGATGGCTGGTGATGGATGAGGGGCCTAGAGAGGGCGCCATCTGGCCTGCACTTCATGGGCATTCCCTGTCGTCTTTCCAGGCTTGGGGGCTCTCAGAGCCAGGCACACATGGCTTTTTGTAAAGGTGGACAGAGGCCAGGTCACCCTGTCCGACTGATGTCCTCGAGAGCCACAGATGGCCTCAGAGGCCTGTGCAGAAATGTTGATGGCCGCACTGTTCACAGCAGCCAAAAGGCGGAGACAACCGAAATGCCCACCAGCGGATGAAGGATAGACAAAAGGTGGTACACATACAACGGGACATTTACTCAGCCGTAAAGAGAAGTGATAAAGAGAAGTGAGGCCCTGATGCACGCCACCACATGGGCAAACCTTGAGAACATCACGCTGAGCCAAATAAGTCAGACGCAAAAGGATAAGTATTTATATTTATTGAGCAACAATGGATTCAAAGATAGCAACTGTTGTGAGGATGGCAAAGGACTGTCATTCTGTTGTACATGGGATTGCTACGAGTCAGAGCCCACTCGACAGCACCTAACAACAAAAGCATAAATATTACATGATTTCACTCCTATGAAATAAGCAAATATACAGAAACCGAAGTGGTTCCTAGGGTGGGCGGGAGGGGGAGGTTTTGCTTAGGGGGCCGTGAGTGTGTGTTAACAGTGGTGGAATGATCCGGAAGTGGCTCCTAGGGTGGGAGGGAGGGGGAGGTTTTGCTTAGGGGGCCGTGAGTGTGTGTCAACAGTGGTGGAATGATCCGGAAGAGGATGGTGAGAATGTACGGTGAGAAGGTTGTAATCAGTGCCGCTGGATCGGACATGTACAAATTGCTGAGATGGCAAGTGTTTTGTTATGTACATTAATAATTTAATAGTAAATATTATAAATAATATAATAAATATTATTCTTTATACCACAATACATTTTTTTATTTTAAAAAATAAAGAATGCCCACAAAGTAATGAAATAGAGAAAGTGACCATCGTGCAAAAGGGTAGAAGGCAGCCCTGTGACAAGCACACCAGTTACACGTGCAACGCTCAGCACAGTGTCCAGCATACAATTAACCACCCCCCCAAAAAAAGCAAAATTTGTTGCCTTGAGTCCATTCTGACTCACAGTGACCTCATGTGATCGAGTAGAACTGCCCCATACGGTTTCCTAGGCGAAATCTTTATAGTAGCAGATTGCCAGGTCTTTTCTCCCACCCAGCGGCTGCTGGGCTCAAACTGCCAACCTTTTGGTTAGCAGCCAAGCACCTAAGCACTGTGCCACCAGGGCTTCTTAGCATACAGTTAGCACCCTGTAAATGCCGGTTCCCTTTCTTAGCCTCTTCCTTTTTATGGCACATGAATGACCCACCTTCTGTGTGTAAAAACTGTCCGGCACAAGGCAAGGCCAGGCCAGGGCTGATAGAGAATGAGCCAGTAAAGAAACAATGAGCCCTTTTTGGATTTAGACAGCTTATCACTTACATAGACAGCAAGAGGAAGAGTCACCAAAGGGGCAGGCTCCCCATGGCCCGCATTCTGGGAGACACCAAAACAGAAGGGACCAGAAGACAGCAAGAGAACTGAGAAGACACCAGCTGCTGAGGGCTCCATTCTAGGTGGCAGCAAGGGGGGTTTATAGCCTGCAGCCTGCACTCCGGAGTGAGGGAGAGAGCTTCGTACCTAAGCAGAACCCAGGAGGTAAGAAAATGCCTCCTTGGCAGGTAAAGAACCCATTGTCTTCGAGTCGATCCCACTCACAGCAACTGCATAGGACACAGTAGAACTGCCCAATAGTTTCCAAGGAGTGGCTGGTGGATTCGAACTGCCAACCTTTGGTTAGCAGCCAAGCTCTTAACCACTGCGCCACTAGGGCTTCTGGCAGGTTGGAAAGCGTGTTAGAAATGGTCTGGTAGCTCCTGTCAAGCTCCCCACGCTCTCATGTTCCAGAAGGATCATCCGGAACCCAGACTCAGAAGGGCTGTGCTTCAAGCCTTGCCCGTGGTGACTTGTGCCGGGTCCATTCAGGGGCCAGCACTGAGCTCTTCCCCAACAAGAGTGTAAGCAACCTTGCTGAAGAAGTGCTGATAAAGTTAGGGCTTGAAAAGTTTTTTCGACTACAATAATTTCTTTAAAAGGTGATTTGGGCCTTGGTTTTTGTTTTTCAGTTGAGTTTTAGCATATATTTGTTGTCGTTAGTTGCCATTGAGTCGATTCCGACTCTTGGCAACCCCATGTGTTACACAGTAGGACTGCTCCATAGCGTTTTCTTGGCTATAATCTTAACAGAAGCACATAGCCAGGCCCTTTCTTCCGCAGTAGCACTGAGTGTGTTTGAACCTCTAGCCTTTGGGTTAGCAGCCAAGTGCAAATTGTTCACATCACCGAGGGACTTTGTTTGAGTGCTATCTTATTATATTTTTGACTTGCATTTTCCTGATGGCTAATGATGCTGACTTCCTTTTATCATACTTACTGGTTTTGGATATCCTCTCTTGTGAAGTACCCGTTCAAGTCTGAAAATTTTTAATCAGGTTGCTTGTCTTATTGATCTGTCGTTGTTGTTGTTAGGTGCCATCGAGTTGGTTCCGACTCATAGCAATCCCATATACAACAGAACGAAACACTGCCTGGTCCTGCACCATCCTCACAACCCTTATGCTTGCGCCCATTCTTGCAGCCACTGTGTCAGTTCCTCTCGTTGAGGGTCTTCCTGTCTTTTGCTGACCCTCTACTGAGCATGATGTCCTTCTCCAGGACTGGTCCCTCCTGATAACGTGTCCAAAGTATGTGAGAAAAGTCTCACCATCCTTGACTCTAAGGACCGTTCTGGCTGTCCTTCTTCCAAGACAGACTTGGTCATTCTTTTGGCAGTCCACGGTATATTCAGTATTTGCCAACACCGCAATTCAAAGGCATCAACTCTTCTTCGGTCTTCCTTATTCATTGTCCAGCTTTCACATGCATATGAGGTGATTGAAAACACCATGGCTTGGGTCAGGCGCACCTTAGTCCTTAAAGTGACATCTCTATTTTTTAACACTTTAAAGAGGTCTTTTGCAGCAGATTTGCCCAAATAAATGCGTCTTTTGATTTCTTGACTGCTGCTACCATGGCTGGTGATTGAGGATCCAAGTTAAATGAAATCCTTGACAACTTCAATCTTTTCTCCGTTTATCATAATATTGCTTATTGGTCCAGTTGTGAGGATTTTTGTTTTCTTTATGTTGAGGTGTAATCCATACTGAAGGCTGTAGTCCTTGATCTTCATCAGTAAGTGCTTCAAGTTCTCTTCACTTTCAGCAAGCAAGGTTATGTCACGTGCATAACACAGGTTAGTGAGTCTTCCTCCAGTCCTGATGCCCCGTTCTTCATATAGTCCAGCTTCTCAGGTTATTTGCTCAGCATACAGATTGGATAGGTATGGAGAACACCTTTCCTGATGCACACCTTTCCTGACTTTAAACCATACAGTATCCCCTTGTTCTGTCCAAATGGCTGCTTCTCGATCTATGTACAGGTTCCTCATAAGCATGATTAACTGTTCTGGAATTCCCATTCTTTGAAATGTTATTCATTATTTGTTATGATCCACACAGTCAAATGTCTTTGCATAGTCCACGAAACACAGGTGGACATCTTTCTGGTATTCTCTGCTTTCAGCCAGGATCCATCTGACATCAGCAACGATATCCCTGGTTCCACGTCCTCTTCTGAATCTGGCTTTAATTTCTGACAGTTCCCTGCTGCAGCCACTTTTGAATGATCTTCAGCAAAATTTTACTTGTGTGTGATATTAATGATATTGTTCAAAAATTTCTGCATTCTGTTGGATCACCTTTCTTTGGAATGGGCATAATATGGATCTCTTCCAGTCAGTTGGCCAGGTAGCTGTCTTCCTAATTTCTTGGCAAAGACAAGTGGGCACTTCCAGCGCTGCATCCATTTATTGAAACATCTCAGTTGGTATTCCATGGATTCCTGGAGCCCTGTTTTTCACCAATACCTTCAGTGCAGCTTGGACTTCTTTCAGTACCATCGGTTCCTGATCATATGCTACCTCCTGAAATGATTGAATGTCAACCAGTTCTTTTTGGTACAGTGACTCTGTGTATTCCTTCTATCTTCTTTTGATGCTTCCTGCATTGTTCAGTATTTTCCCTACAGTTTCAAGGCAACTTGAGCCTTGAATTTTTTCTTCAGTTCTTTCAGCTGGCGAAATGTGGAGCGTATTCTTCCCTTTCGGTTTTCTAACTCCAGGTCTTTGCACTTGTCATTATAATGCTTTACTTTGTCTTCTTGAGCTGCCGTTTGTAATCTTCTGTTCAGCTCTTTTACTTCATCAATTCTTCCATTCACTTTAGCTACTCGACTTTCAAGAACAGGTTTCAGAGTCTCTTCTAAGACCCATTTTGGTCTTTTCTTTCCTGTCTTTTAACAACCTCTTTCTGTCTTCATGTATGATGTCCTTGATGTTTTTCCACAACTTGTCTGGTCTTCAGTCATTAGTGTTCAATGCATCAAAACTATTCTCGAAATGGTCTCTAAATTCAGGTGGGATATAGTCAAGTTTGTGGCTTGACTCTCGTAGGGTTTTTCTAATTTTTTTCAGCTTCAACTTGAATTCGTACGTGAGTAATTGATGGTCTGATCCACGGTCAACCCTGGCCTTGTTCTGACTGATGATATGGAGCTTTTCTCTCTTCTCTTTCCACAGATGTAGTCAATTTGGTTCCTGTGTATTCCATCTGGCAAGGTCCTCATGTATAGTTGCTATTTATGTTGTTAAAAAAAGGTATTTGCGATGAAAAAGTCGTCAGTCTTGCAAAATTCTATCATGTGATCTCCAGTGTCATTTCTATCACCAAGGTCATATTTCGCAACTACCAATCCTTCTTGTTTATTTCCATCTTTCACATTTCAATCACCAGTAATTATCAATGTACCTCGATGGCATGTTTGATCAATTTCAGACTGCAGAAGTTGGTAAAAATCTAGAATTTCTTCATCTTTTGACTTAATGGTTGGTACATAAGTTTGAATAATAGCCATATACTGGTCTTCCTTGCAGGCGTATGGGTATTATTCTATCACTGACAGCATTGTACTTCAGGATAGATCTCAAAGTGTTCTTTTTAAAAAAAAAAAAAATTTTATTGTGCTTTAAGTGAAAGTTTACAAATCAAGTCAGTCTCTCACATGTAAATTTATATACCACTTACTACATACTCCCATTTACTCTCCCCCTAGTGAGTCAGCCCACTCCCTCTTTCCAGTCTCTCCTTTTGTGACCATTTTGCCAGTTCCTATCCCTCTCTACCCTCCCATCTCCCCTCCTGACAGGAGATGCCAACACAGTCTCAAGTGTCCACCTGATACAAGTAGCTCACTCCTCAGCATCTCTCTCCAACCCATTGTCCAGTCCAATCCATGTCTGATGAGTTATCTTCGGGAATGGTTCCTGTCCGGGGCCAACAGAAGGTTTGGGGACCATGACCGCTGGGATTCTTCTAGTCTCACCCAGACCATTAAGTTGGTCTTTTTTTGAGAATTTGGAGTCTGCATCCCACTGTCCTCCTGCTCCCTCAAGGGTTCTCTGTTGTGTTCCCTGTCAGGGCAGTCATCGGTTGTAGCTGGACACCATCTAGTTCTTCTGGTCTCAGGATGATGTAAGTCTCTAGTTCATGTGGCCCTTTCTGTCTCTTGGGCTCGTAATCGCTTTGCACCCTTGGTGTTCTTCATTCTCCTTTGATCCAAGTGGGTTGAGACCAATTGACGCATCTTAGATGGCCGCTTGTTAACATTTAAGACCCCAGACGCCACACTTCAAAGTGGGATGCAGAATGTTTTCTTAACAGAATTTATTTTGCCAATTGACTTAGATGTCCCCTGAAGCCATAGTCCCCAAACCCCCGCCCTTGCTCCGCTGACCTTCGAAGCATTCAGTTTATTCAGGAAACTTCTTTGCTTTTGGTCCACTCCAGTTGAGCTGACCTTCCTTGTATTGAGTATTGACCTTCCCTTCACCTAAAGTAGTTCTTATCTACTATCTAATCAGTAAATAGCCCTCTCCCACCCTCCCTCCCTCCCCCTTCTCGTAACCACAAAAGAATGTGTTCTTCTCAGTTTAAACTATTTCTCAAGATCTTATAATAGTGGTCTTATACAATATTTGTCCTTTTGCATCTGACTAATTTCACCCAGCATAATGCCTTCCAAGTTCCTCCATGTTGTGAAATGTTTCACAGATTCATTGCTGTTCTTTACCGATGCGTAGTATTCCATTGTGTGAATATACCATAATTTATTTATCCATTCATCCGTTGATGGACACCTTGGTTGCTTCCAGCTTTTTGCTATTGTAAACAGAGCTGCAGTAAACAAGGGTATGCATATATCTGTTCGTGTAAAGGCTCTTATTTCTCTAGGATATATTCCAAGGAGTGGGATTTCTGGGTTGTATGATAGTTCTATTTCTAACTTTTTAAGGAAACGCCAGATAGATTTCCAAAGTGGTTATACATTTTACATTCCCACCAGCAGCGTATAAGAGTTCCAATCTCTCCACAGCCTCTCCAACATTTATTATTTTGTGTTTTTTGGATTAATACCAGCCTTGTTGGAGTGAGATGGAATCTCATCGTAGTTTTAATTTGCATTTCTCTAATGGCTAATGATCGAGAGCATTGTCTCATGTATCTGTTAGCCACTTGAATATCTTCTTTAGTGAAGTGCATGTTCATATCCTTTGCCCAATTTTTAATTGGGTTTTTTGTCTTTTTGTGGTTGAGTTTTAACAGAATCATACAGATTTTAGAGATCAGACGCTGGTCGGAGATGTCATAGCTGAAAATTTTTTCCCAATCTGTAGGTGGTCTTTTTGCTATTTTGGTGAAGTCTTTAGATGAGCATAGATGTTTGATTTTTAGGAGCTCCCAGTTATCTGGTTTCTCTTAGTCATTTTTAGTAATGTTTTGTATTCCGTTTATGCCTTGTATTAGGGCTCCTAACATTGTCCCCATTTTTTCTTCCATGATCTTTATCGTTTTAGTCTTTATGTGTAGGCCTTTGATCCACTTGGAGTTAGTTTTTGTGCATGGTGTAAGGTATGGGTCCTGTTTCATTTTTTTGCAAATGAATATCCAGTTATGCCAGCACCATTTGTTAAAAAGACTATCTTTTCCCCAATTAACTGACATCGAACTGTTCTTTTTGATGATGAATGCAATGTCATTCCCCTCCAGTTTGTCATTCCTGCCATAGTCTACCATATGATTGTCCAATTCAAAATGGCCAATACCAGTCCATTTCAGCTTACTGATGCCTAGGATATTGATGTTTATGTGTTCCATTTCATTTTTGATGATTTCCAATTTTCTTAGATTCATACTTTGTACATTGCACTTTCCTATTTTTTTTTTATTTTTATTGTGCTTTAAGTGAAAGTTCACAAAATCAAATCAGTCTCTCATGCAAAAACTTATATACACCTTGCTACATACTCCCAATTGCTCTCCCCCTGATCAGACAACCCACTCCCTCCCTCCACTCTCTCTTTTCGTGTCCATTTCATCAGCTTCTAACCCCCTCCACCCTCTCATCTCCCCTCCAGGGAGGAGATGCCAACATAGTCTCAAGTGTCCACCTGATCCAAGAAGCTCACTCCTCACCAGCATCCCTCTCCAACCCATTGTCCAGTCCAATCCCTGTTTGAAGAGTTGGCTTTGGGAATGGTTCCAGTCCTGGGCCAACAGAAGGTCTGGGGACCATGACCACCGGGGTCCTTCTAGTCTCAGTCAGACCATTAAGTCTGGTCTTTTTATGAGAATTTGGGGTCTGCATCTCACTGCTCTCCTGCTCCCACAGGGGTTCTCTGTTGCGTTCCCTGTCAGGGCAGTCATCGGTTGTAGCCGGGTACCATCTAGCTCTTCTAGTGTCAGGCTGATGTAGTCTCTGGTTTATGCGGCCCTTTCTGTCCCTTGGGCTCGTAATTACCTTGTGTCCTCGGTGTTCTTCATTCTCCTTTGATCCAAGCAGGTTAAGACCAATTGATACGTCTTAGATGGCCGCTTGCTAGCATTTAAGACCCCAGACGCCTCTTTCTGAGGTGAGATGCAGAATGTTTTCTTAATAGATTTTATTATGCCAATTGACTTAGATGTTCCCCAAAACCATGGTCCCTAAACCCCTGCCCCTGCTACGCTGGCCTTCGAGGGATTTAGTTTATTCCAGAAGCTTCTTTGCTTTTCGTTTAGTCAAGTTGTGCTAACCTCGCCTGTATTGTGTGCTGTCTTTCTTGTCACCTAAAGTAGTTCTTATCTACTATCTAATTAGTGAATGTCCCTCTCCCACCTCCCCTCCCTCCCCCATCTCGTAACTGCCAAGAGTATTTTCTTCTCTGTTTAAACTATTTCTTGGTTCTTATAACAGTGGTCTTATATAGTATTTGTCCTTTTGCAACTGACTGATTTCACTCAGCGTAATGCCTTTCAGATTCCTCCATGTTATGAAATGTTTCACAGATTCATCACTGTTCTTTATCAATGCCACATTCGTGTTTTTAATGGATATTTGCAGCTGTTTCTTTTCATTTTGAGTCATGCCACATCCACAAATAAAAGTCCTGAAAGCTTGACTCCATCTCTGTTATTAAGCTCAACTCTACTTTGAGGAGGCAGCTCTTTCCCAGTCATCTTTTGAGTGCCTTCCAACCTGAGGGGCTCATCTTCTGGCACTATATCAGACAATGTTCCACTGCTATTCATAAGGTTTTCATTGGTTAATTTTTTTTAGAAGTAGACTGCCAGGTCCTTCTTCCTAGTCTATCTTAGTCTGAAAGCTCTGCTGAAACCTGTCCACCATGGGTGACCCTGCTGGTATCGGAATACTGGTGGCCTAGCTTCCAGCATCACAGCAACACGCGAGTCCCCACAGTACAACAAACTGACAGACACAGTTTGATCTGTTGAGGCTCTTTATCTACCCTGGATATGGGATTTTATTGCATATATGTAATGTAAATAGCTTCTCCCACTCTGCAGCTTCCTTTTTCACTTACTGGTTTTTCTTGATGAACGGGAGTTCTTAATTTTGATGAAGTCTAATCTATCAGTCTGTTCTTTTGTGATTCATGGTTCTTGTGTCCTGTTTAATAAAGTACTGCCTATCTGGAGGTCATGAAGATATTCTTCTGGCAGTTTTATTGTTTTACCTTTCACATCAGAAATACGGTCCGTCTTGAATTAATGCTCATGCATGGTGTGAGGTAGAGGTCAAGATTTTTTTTTTCTACATGGGTATTACACTGCCATGAGTTATTTAATATGGTCCTTCTAGCCATGCTCCAGAGCACTTAATTGAGCTCATGAGGAACCCGTACATGGATCAAGAGGCAGTCATTCGAACAGAACAAGGGAATACTGTGTGGTTTAAAGCCAGGAAAGGTGTGCATCAGGGTTGTATCCTTTCACTATACTTATCCAATCTGTATTCGGAGTGAATAATCTGAGAAGCTGGACTATATGAAGAAGAACAGGGCATCAGGATTGGAGGAAGACTCATTAATAACCTGCGTTATGCAGGTGACACAACCTTGCTTGTCGAAAGTGAAGAGGACTTGAAGCACTTACTGATGAGGATCAAAGTTCACATCCTTCAGTACGAATTACACCTCGACATAAAGAAAACAAAAATCCCCACAACTGGAGCAATAAGCATCATCACAATAAATGGAGAAAATATTGAAGTTGCCAAGGATTCCATTTTACTTGGATCCACAATCAACTCCCACAGAAGCAGCAGTCAAAAAATCGAAAAATGCACTGCATTGGTCAAATCTATTGAAAAAGACCTCTTCGAGGTGTTAAAAAACGAAGATGTCACCTTGAAGACAAAGGTGCATCTGACTCAAGCCATTTTGTTTTCAATTGCCTCATTTGTATGTGTAAGATGGACAATGAATAAGGAAGACCGAAGAAGAATTGATGCCTTTGAATTGTGGTGTTGGCATAGAATATTGAATATACCATGGACTGCCAAAAGAATGAAAAAATCTGTCTTGGAAGAAATACAACAAGAATGCTCCTTAGAAACAAAGATGGCAAGACTAGGTCTCACATACTTTGGACATGTTATCAGGAGGGATCTGTTCCTGGCAAGGACATCATGCTTGGTAAAGTGGAGGGTCAGTAAAAAAGAGGAAGACCCTCACTGAGATGGGTTAGCACAGTGGCTGCAACAATGGGCCCAAGTGTAACAACAATTGTGAGGATGGCACAGAACCAGGCAATTTTTTGTTCTTTTGTACATAAGGTCGCTATGAGTTGGAACGAACTTGACAGCACCTAACAACAAGCCGTGGTATTTGTGACTCACACAGAGTGATTGAGTGGGACTATGCCAATAAGGTATATGGAACCTGTGATGGTTGGGGTTATGTGTCAACTTGGCTAGTCCATGATTCCCATTATTTTATGGTTGTCCTCCATTTTATGTGTTGTGCATTCTGATTCCGACCTCTACGTGTTAATGAGGCAGTATTGGTGCAGAGTGTGTCTTGAGCCACAGCCTTGTAGGAGGGCATGACTCAAGCCCCACCCTTAGTCAAGTTACACCCTTCCCTGGGGTGTGGCCTGCATCTAAGATATGTGTGTATGTCCTGGAGAGGCTCTCTCCGCACCTGGATCCCGCGTCCAGTTCATGATCAGTTGACCTCCAGTTCTTGGGACTTGAGCCAGAGGCCTGCTGTCTGACCTGCAGATTCTGGGGTTCGCCAGCCTTCATCATCTGACCTGATTCACCAGCTTCCAAATCCTTGTGATCCAGCAGCCTATGGTCTGAACTGGCGGTTTGGGTTCGTCAGCCCCTGCAAGTAGGTGGGTTGAGAAAATCTCACACCTGACCCAGGGATTTGGGGCTTGCCAGCCTCCACGACAGCATGAGCCATTTCCTTTATAATGTTCATGAGTTCTGTGAGACATTGCAGTGAATTAGGGAACCCAGAGATGGGAGGGGGTTCTGAGGGGAGAGGGAATAGTTGAATAAAGATGACGTAGTGGGCCAGCAGCTCGGACAGGTTGGACATTTGGGACATCTTTAACCTTCACCTCATAGGAACCAGTTTTGTGCTGATCCTTATAAAATAAATTATTTGTTTAGGTATCCAGTTGCTTCAGCATCCTACTGACAAGACCATCCTTTTCCTACTGACTTTCTGACTTGCTTAATGGTAAATTAAGTGGTTAGATACATATTGGTCTATTTCTGAATCATCTGTTCTATTCCACTGGCCTATTTATTTGTACTAATACCAGTATCACACTGTTTAATTACCATTACTTAAGTATGGTTTCACTATAGTAAGGCATGATGTAGTTGTGTGTCTTCCAACTTTGTTCGTCTTTAAAATTGTCCTGGTTATCCTGGGCTCTTTGCAATTCCATATAAATCAGTTTGTCAAATTCTATTACAAAAACAGTGTTGGGATTTTGATTGAGATTTCATTGAATCTTAACAATATTGAGCCTCCTAATCCACCCACGAACAACTCTGTCTTGGAAGAAGTACAACCAGAATGCTCCTTAGAATCAAGGATGGCGAGACTGGGTCTTATATACTTGGACACGTTGTCAGGAGGGATCAGTCCCTGCAGAAGGACATCATGCTTGGCAAAGTACAGGGTCAGTGGAAAAGAGGAAGACCCTCAACGAGGTGGATTGACACAGTGGCTGCAACAATGAGCTCAAGCATAACAACGATTGTAAGGATGGCTCAGGACCAGGCAGTGTTTCATTCTGTTCTGCAGAGGGCCACTATGAGTCAGAACTGACTCAACGGCACCTAACAAAAACAGCAACAATCCATGAATGTGGCATATCTCTCCATTTATTGAGGTCTTCTTTAATTTCCCTCAAGAATGTTTTGTAGTTTTCAATGTAGAGGTTTTGTACATCTTTCAAAATATTCCTAGGTATTAAATATGTTTATACTATTGTAATTTTTTAAAATTTCATTTTGCTATTATTGCTAGAATATAGAAGTAAACTTAATTTTTATACTAACATTTTATCCAGGAACTTGCCAAGTTAATTTATTAATTCTAGTAGTCTATAGACTCTTCTGATTTTCTATATGCAAAATTATGTCATCTGAAGATAAAGCCGATTTTACTTTCTTTTCCAATTGTTATACTTTTTTCTTGCCTTATTGCATTGGTTGAGACTGCCAATATCATATTGAACAGAAGTGATGACAGTGAACAACAGGGGGAAAGTGCTCAATAGTTTCATTGACATCAGCAATAGGCTGATACATACCCTTTACCAGATTAAGAATGTTTCTTTTTATTATTAATTGGTAGAGAGTTTTTATCATGAATAGGTACTGAATTTTATCCAATGTTTTTCTACATCAGTGGGCATAATCATATGATTTTTCTCCTTTATTCTGTTATAGGGTAAATTGCACTGATCGATTTTCAAATGTTAAACCAACCTTGCATTTCTGGAATAAACCCTGCTTGGTCATGAAGTATTATCCTTTTAATATATTTATGGATTTGATTTGCTAATGTTCTGTTTAAATATTTTCATCTATATTTGTCTTAGTTATCTAGTGCTGCTGTAACAGAAGTGCCACAAGTTGATGGCTTTAACAAAGAGAAATTTATTTCCTCACAGTAATAGGCTGGAAGTCCAAATTCAGGGCATCAGCTCCAGGGAAAGGCTTTCTCTGTCGGCTCTGGAGAAAGGTCCTTGTCATCAGTCTTCCCCTCACTAGAAGCTTCTCCATGCAGGAACCCCAGGTCCAAAGGACATGCTCTGCTGCTATCACTGCTTTCTTGGTGGTATGAGGTCCCCTGTCTCTCTGCTCGTTTCTCTCTTTCATATCCCAGAAGAAACCAGCTCAAGCCTGTAGATTGAGTCCTGCTTCATCAACACAGCTGCTGCCCCTCCCTCCTCATTAACTTCACAGAGGCAGGATTTACAACACATAGGAAAATCACATCAGATGACAAAGTGGTGGACAGTCCCACAATACGGGAATCATGGCCCAGACAAATTGATACACAGATTTTTGGGGGAACACAATTCAGTCCATGACAATATTCATGAGAAATATAAGCCTGTAATTTTATTTTAATGTCTTTATCGAGCTTTAATGTCAGCGTTTTGCTGGCCTCATAAAATGAGTTGGGAGGTGTTCTCTCTTTCTATTCTCTATAAGAATTTGTGTGAGAAGGGTATTATTTCTTCCTTTAAATATTTAGAAAATTCTAACGGACCGTGTCTTAGTCATCTGGTGCTACCACAAGTGGATGACTTCAACAAACAAATTTATTTCTTCACTGTAAAGTATGCTAAAAGTCCAAATTCAGGGCATCAGCTCCGGGGGAATGCTTTCTCTTCTGTTGCCTTCTCACTAATCTTCTCTCAGACTAGGAGCTTCTCCACGCAGGGACCCCAGGTCCAAAGGAAGCACTCTGCTCCCGGCACTGCTTTCTTTCTAGTATGAGATCCCCAACTCTCTGCTTGCTTCCCTTTCCTTTTATCTCTTGTAATATAAAAGGTGGTGCCGGCCACACTCCAGGGAAACTTCATGTACATTGGATCAGAGATGTGACCTTAGTAAGGGTGTTACAATCCCAACTAACCCTCTAACATAAAATTACAATCACAAATTAGAGGACAACTACACAATACTGGGAATCATGGCTCAACCAAATTGATATACCCATTTTTGGGGGGACATAATTCAACCCATGACAGACCACAACTATCACAGCCTCCACCAGACCGAATCCAGCACAACTAGATGGTGCCCAGCTACCAACACTGACTGCTCTGACAGGGGTCACCATAGAGGGCCCTAGACAGACAGGCAGAAAAATGTAGAACAAAATTCTAACTCACAAAAGAAGAACAGAGTTACTGGTCTGACAGAGACTGGAGAAGCCCCAAGACTATGGCCCCCAGGCACCCTTTAAACTCAGTACTGAAGTCACTCCTGAGGTTCATCCTTCAGCCAAAGATTAGACAGGCCCATAAAATAAGTAATAATACACGTAGCTCAGCCATGCACACGAGACTAAATGGGCACACCAGCCCAAGGGGCAAGAACAAGAAGGTGGCGGGGACAGGAAAGCTGGATGAATGGAAACGGGAAACCCAAGGTTGGGAAGGGGAGAGTGTTGACACCTCAGAGGGTTGGCAACCAGTGTCGCAAAACATTATATTAATTGTTTAATGAGAAACTAATTTGCTCTGCAAATCTTCATCTAAAGCACAATAATTAAAATAAAAATAAAAAAGGAAAAACAATATTTAGAAAATTACCAGCAAAGACATCTGGGCCTAGAGTTTTCTTTGTGAGAGCTTTTAATTACATGTTTAATTATTTTTTAACTGTATAGGATTATTTGATTTTCTGTTTCTTGTATTAGTTTTGCCAAATTGTAGTTTTTAAAGAATATATGCATTTCATCCAGGTTTTCACCTTTACTGGCATAAAGTTCTTCACAATATCCAGTTATTACATTTAAATTACCATTAGTATCTGTAGTGATGGCCCCTTCTTATTTCTGATTTTGGAGTGAAAAAAAAAAATGTGAACTTTTTTCAATTTTTTGTTCCTTGATCAGACTTAATAATAGGTGTTATGGATTGAATTGTGTCCCTCAAGACTGTGTGTCAACTTGACTAGGTCACGTCATGTGGTTGTCCTCCATTTTGTGATCTTATGTAATTATGGTAATAAAGCAGGATTAAAAAAAAAGAGGCAGTTATATTAATGAGGCAGGACTTAATCTACAAGATTAGGTGATGTCTTGAGTCAATCTCTTTTGAGCTATAAAAGAGAAGTGAGCAGAGTTGAAGGGGATCTCCTACCACCAAGAAAGAAGGTCTGGGAGTGGAGCACATCCTTTGGACCCAATGTCCCTGCACCTGAGAAGCTCCTAGACCAGAAGACTGATAACAAAGACCTACCCCCAAAGCTGACAGAGAGAGAAAGCCTTCCCTGGGAGCTGGCGCCCTGAATTTGGACTTCTAGCCTCCTAAACTGTGAGATAATAAATTTCTGTTTGTTAAAACCATCCACTTGTGGTATTTCTGTTATAGCAGCACTAGATAAGTAAGACAATGGGATTATCAATTTTATTACTCTTTTCAAAGTGTGACTTGGCTTTGTTAATTTTCTCTGATGTATATCTGCTCTACAGTTCATTGATTGCTACTCTTACCTTTGACTTTCTTTAGGTTTAATTTACAGATTTTTCCCTAGCTTCATGAGACAGAAGCTTAGATCGTTGATGGTCAACCTTCTTATTTTCTAATACGTGCATTTAAAGCTAAAGAATTCCATCTAAGCACTTCTTTAGCAGCTTTCCACAAGTTTCAATATATTTATTTTCATTTATCGTTTAGTTCAAAATATTTTCTAACTTTCATTGTGACTTCTTTGGCCCATGGGTTATTCAGAAGTGTGTTGCTTAATTTCCAAACCCGTGGGGATTCTCCAGTTATCTTCCTGTTATTAATTCCTTGTTTAATTGCGCTATGGTCAGAGAAAACTGTGTGACTTCTGCCCTTTGAAATTTGTTGAGACTTCCTTAGGGCCCAGCACATGGTCTATTTGGGTAAATATTCCACGACTCTATTTATCTCTCTCCTGCACTTTATGTCATTGAGATCATGCATTTTAGTATTTATTTACTTATTATTGCTTTAACTAATTAATATACTTTTATATTTATCCAATATTTACCCTTTTCTGTGTTCTTCATTTCTTCCTGCAGTTTGGTGCTTCTACCTGGGCGTCATTTTCCTTCAACCTGACGAATTTCCTCTAGAATTTTTCTTTTTTTAATAGCTTCATTGTGGTCAATATGTATACACCAAAACACTGCCAATTCAGTGTTTGTCACGTGTCCAACACTGACACTGGTTCTGTTCTTCATGTCCAACCATCCCCAGGTCAATTCCCACATCACCCCAGGTGCATTCCCACATCACCTCAGGTCCATTCCCAGATCACCCCAGGTCCATTCCCACGTCACCCCAGGTCCATTCCCACGTCACCCCAGGTCCATTCCCACGTCACCCCAGGTCCATTCCCAGATCACCCCAGGTCCATTCCCACGTCACCCCAGGTGCATTCCCACATCACCCCAGGTGCATTCCCACATCATCCCAGGTCCATTCCCAGATCACCCCAGGTCCATTCTCACATCACCCCAGGTCCATTCCCACATCACCCCAGGTCCATTCCCACATCACCCCAGGTGCATTCCCACATCACCCCAGTCCCATTCCCACGTCACCCCAGGTCCATTCCCACGTCACCCCAGGTCCATTCCCGGATCACCCCAGTCCCATTCCCACGTCACCCCAGGTCCATTCCCACGTCACCCCAGGTCCATTCCCACATCACCCCAGGTCCATTCCCAGATCACCCCAGGTCCATTCCCAGATCACCCCAGGTCCATTCCCACATCACCCCAGGTCCATTCCCACATCACCCAGGTCCATTCCCATGTCACCCCAGGTCCATTGCCACGTCACCCCAGGTGCATTCCCACGTCACGCCAGGTCCATTCCCACGTCACCCCAGGTCCATTCCCACGTCACCCCAGGTCCATTCCCACGTCACCCCAGGTCCATTCCCACGTCACCTCAGGTCCATTCCCATGTCACCCCAGGTCCATTCCCAGATCACCCCAGGTCCGTTCCCACATCACCCCAGTCCCGTTCCCACATCACCCCAGGTCCATTCCCACGTCACCCCAGGTGCATTCCCACGTCACCCCAGGTCCATTCCCACATCACCTCAGGTCCATTCCCGCGTCACCCCAGGTCCATTCCCAGATCACCCCAGGTCCATTCCCATGTCACCCCAGTCCCATTCCCACATCACCCCAGGTCCATTCCTAGATTATCCAACCACTGTCACTAGAAGCCCAGTGCCCCCTAAGCTAAGACTCCCTCTTTCCACCTCCCTCTGAGATTTCTTGTAGCGTGGATTTGCTGGTGACAAATTTGCTTAGTTGTTGTTTGAAAATGTCTTTATTTAGTCTTCATTTTTCAGGAATGCCTCCCCCCCAACACTTCCACAATTTAAAGATGTTATTCTGTGGTCTCCCAGTTACCAAACATGTGAAATGCTTTGCAAATTTGCATGTCAGCCCTGGGGGCCATGCCATCTTTCACTTGCCATCTCAATTTGAAGAGGACACCTAACATAGTTTTTAAAACATTCGTACTTGTTCTTTAAAAAACAACAACAGCCTTGGCTTTCAGCTTCTCTATAAGTCATCTCCTCTATAAGGAGGAGATCGGGACGGGCCACACACCCTCTGGGTGTTTTCTTGGTGTGAGTCTCAACGGGACCCTAATAAATAATACTCTGTTCCCTAACGCAGGTTCTGAACAAGCCAAGAAACAAAGCAAGGAGTTAACTCTGGAGGGCGAAACACCCCTTTTATTGTGTACACAAGGGTCCCAGCTTGAGGGTGGGGATGGATATTTGGAACAGGGGCAACAGCTACCATTTGATGAGGGCCAGCCATGTACCCAATGCCCTGCGGGGCATATTCCACACATTGTCTCATTCAACTTAGAGCCCCACCCCAAGGCAAGTGGTATTAGCTCCACTTGATGGACAGGGAGACCAGAGTTCTAACAATTATGGAATGTTCTTCAAAAAACAAACAAAAAACCAGTCACTATAGAGTCAGTTCTGACTCATGGAGATTCCCTGTGTGTCAGGGTAGAACTGTGCTCCACAGAGTTTTCAATGGCTGTGCCTTTTAGAAGCAGATCACCAGGCCTTTCTTCTGAGGCGCGTCTGGATGGACTTGAACCACCCAACTTTCCTTTGCAGCCGACTATGTTAACCGTTTGTACCACACAGGAATTCCAAGCAAAGTTCTTACCATGCTTGTAGGCAGCCAAGGCAGGATTCAAACCCAGGCCAGTCTCAACTAAACAGGGTTTCCCACTTCACCAAAAAGAAATGAGATATGTTTTCAGTTTCCAACATAGAGCTTGCCACATGGTGGATGTCATGGATTGAATTGTGTCCCCCCAAAATACGTGTCAACTTGGCTAGGTCAGGATCCCCAGTGTTGCACAGTTGTCCTCCATTTTGTGATCTGATGTAACTGACCTATGTGTTGGAAACCCTGGTCTCTTGTTAGGTTGTGTTGTTGTTAGGTGCCATTGAGTCAGTTCTGACTCCTAGCAACCCCATGCACAACAGAACGAAACATTACCTAGTCCTGCCTTTCAGTTTGTCATAGAGTAGGGGGTTGTTTTTTGCTGTGATGCTGGAAGCTATGCCATCGGTATTCAGATACCAGCAGGGTCACCCATGGCGGACAGGTTTCAGCTGAGCTTCCAGACTAAGACTAGAAAGAAAGACCTGGCAGTCTGCTTCTGAAAAGACTTAGCCATTGAAAATCCTAAGGAGCACAGCTCTACTGTGACACGCGTAGGGTTGCCAGGAGTCAGAGTCAACTCGATGGCAGCTGGGTTTTTTATAAGCTTTCATCTTAACTTTTCATTTCCTTCTTTCTGGAACTTCCCACAATGTGTCATAATAATACAATGGTTCTGGTTGTCGTTAATGCAATGAGTATCCCTTCCATTAGGCTGTGAGCTCCTGGAAGAGAGGCCCATCTGTTTGCTGCTGACATACTCCTCATCCCCAGCCCAGTACCTGGCCCTACTATTCCCGCCAGTGGGTTCTCCTCCTCTGCCCCCCTCCTCTTTCTCCGCCTTTCCTCTTCCTCCTCCCGCAGGGGCCTGAGCCATTGCTCTCCTCGCCTCCATCTGATTCCAGTGTAGACAAGCCGGGGAGTTTTCTGGGAAGCTGAACGGGTGAGGCCAGATGGGTACCTGGCATGACTGTACTAGCTGGATCACAGCAGGGCGATTGGGAGCTCGCTGTGACAACATGTTCACCTGAGTCATCCTTGGCAAAGGCTCCCAGATGGAACAGGCGTCTGTGAAATGCCTGCAGACACACCCCCCTCTCCTTAACATTAGACACGGGAAGGTGGGTGTGGTCACCAGGTGAAGAAGTCTGGAGGTTACTGAAACCAAAAAAAACCAAACCGCTTGCTGTCCCTCAATTCCAACTCAAAGCAACCCTATAGGACAGAGTAGAACTGCCCCAGAGGGTCTCCAAGGCTGTAATCTTTACAGAAGCAGACTGCCACATCTTTCTCCCACGGAGAGGCTGGCGGGTTCAAACAGCTGACCTTTCAGTTAGCAGCCGAGCGCTTAACCACTGCACCACCAGAGCTCCATCCTCTGGAGGTTACTAGAGTTGAGGAATTTAGGTGCCAAATATGGAATTTTTTTCATTTTCGAGACGCTTAATAGAAAACCCTTTGCAGGCTAGACTATTTCTGCCTCATTTGTCTTCTGTTTTATTTGTGTGAAGTCCTGTCTTCACAATGGGTTTTGGCTCCTTCAGAATAGGATTATGTTATCATTTTCTTTTCTACCCTACAGGACAACCCAGCCCCAAGCCAGGCCCAGGCAGTGTACAGCCAACCAAGCCTCCGTCAGGTCCCGCGTGCTTTTTAGTACCGACGGTAACCTGAGGAGCAGGGCCTGCATGAGGCAAGCGCGGCTGAGGGCCACAGGCATTACCTCTCGCTCTCACAACGAAGGTGCTGTCTTCTTGGCCACTCTGGACAAATGCGGACACTGAGGCCGAGGCTTGCCACCCTCAGGACCTCAGGCCTCGGCTCCGTCCTCGGAGCCTCAGGCCTTGGCTCTGTCCAGGCCTCTCCACTCAGGGTAGAGGTATAAGTAGGGAAAAAAAAAAAAGCAAAACAAAAAGAGATGACAGCTGCCGGTGGCTTTGAAAACAATGACTTGCTAAATTAAAAGGTAAAATTGAAAAATTCCGGCCCCTTCTTTGCACGGCCTTGAGGCTTGCTGACAGAGCTGAGGTCAAGTTGGCGTTGGCGCTGTGTTTTTCTACCGCTGTGGGCGCTCCTGACGCGGCTTGCTTATCTCTGAGTGCATCGGCCACATACATTTCATCGCCAGGGAGTGGCCTGGAGGTTTCTGCTCACGCTGGGTCGGTCTCACCCTCTACTTTCTTTTCTTGGATCGGCTGAAACAAAACAAACCCCAAAACCTCCAAAGAAACGGGATATAACGAATCAACGAAAACACTGCAGTGAGGCCTGTTTGCTTCTGTGAAACATTTCCAGAAACCCAGCGGTTTGGGCTCTGAGTGCCTGGTGAACTGCTGTGGTGTGGGGTTTCCATGGCCAGAGCTAGTCCTACAGTGACTCGGGAACCACTTAAGAAAGAGTCAAAGGTCAACTACCCAAATTTAGCAAAACAGATTGTGAGAGTCATGTGGCGGCTGCTTTGAGTTAAGTAATCACACTTTCTGACGGGAGTAATATGTTTACCAAAAAAATAAATCACATGGTTTGCAGTGGCATTAATTGCTCTACTGCTGCCTGTAGTGACCGTGTTCCCGACTCCATTCCCAGCACAGCTGGTGGGGGCTGAGTTGCATCTTTAAAAGAGTCCTGTTTTTATTTTGGTAAATATGCATAAACCCGTTGCTGCCGTGTCAATTCCGACTCACAGAGACCCTATAGGACAGAGTAGAACTACCCTGTAGGGTTTCCAAGAGTGGCTGGTGGATTTGAACTGCTGACCTTTTGATTAGCAGCTGAGCTTTTAACCACGGCACCACCAGGGCCCTGTGTATATTTCGTTATATATATATTTATAAAGCAAAACGCTTGCCAATTCAACGGTTTTCACACGTGCACAATTCAGTGACGTTGATTATGTTCATCGTGTTGGGCAACGATGACCAGGATCTTTTCCAAATGATTCCACACTGTTGTCAGCAACTCAGCGGCCCCCTAAGCTAAGACGCCCTTCTCCCCCGCCTTCTCCCCCCGGAAACCACTAATAAGCTTTGTTCTCTGTTGCTGTTGCTGTTAGCTGCTGTGGAACCCACCCCCAACTCATGGAGACCCCCTGTGTTACAGAGTAGAACCGCTCCATTTTATAGGGTTCTCTTGGCTGTGCTTTAGGCAAGAGATCACCAGGCCCTTCTTCTGCAGCGTCGCTTCATGGGTTTCAACCACCAACCTTTAGGTTAGTTGTCGCTGTGCCTGGTTAGTTACTCCTGAGTGGATTCCGACTCATGGTGACCCCGTGCGTGCAGAGTAGAACTGCTCTGTAGTGTTTTCAAGGCTGTGAGCTTTCGGAAACGGATCACTGGGCCTCTCTTCCGAGGTGCGTCTGGGTGGGTCTGAGCCACCAGCGTTTCAGCTAGTAGTCACGTGCTTAACAATTTGCACCACTCAGGGAATTTTTGGTCTCGGTACATTTACTCTTTCATATAAGTGGGACCGTTCAACACTTGGCCTTTTGTGACTGACGTATTTCACTCAGCACAGTGTTTTCAAGGTTCATCTATGTGGTAGCACCTATCGGGACTTTATTTTTCTTTATGGCGGAGTCATGTTCTACTATACAGATGGACCACATTTTGTTTATCCATTCGTCTGTTGGTGGACATTTAGGTTGTTTCCACCTTTTGGCAGTTGTGCATAGTGCTGCACTGAGCACTAGTGTGCAAGGGTCTTTGTTTGTGTTTTTTTTTTTTTTTTAGGTGGTGCTAGCGGAGCTGTTAGGGGCACAGCTAGTTAAATGCACACCGTCCCTTTAGGACGACACAACGTATGTTGTTAAAAATGGCTATAGTGGAAAACACACAGATTTGGGGGTGAGGTCAACCTGAGTTTAGATGGTCACTTACTTAATAGCTGTGTGGGTTTGGGCAGACCACGTCAACTCTCTGAGTCTACTGCCTGGTAGATGAAGTGGAGTTAGTAATACGTGCCGTGCACTGTGGTTATGGGAAATAGAGATGCCAGGTGACAGTACCTGGTCTGGCCAGTACCTGGCCAGGTGACAGTACCTGGTTTAGGTGCTTCCTAAAGGCAAGATGGCTATCTTTCTGTGCAACCACAAGCCGTTGTCATAAAATCGTTTATTATACGCTCTTCCACATTTTAACCATGGAGGTGGGTCTGAGCCATAATTTTAGGAGTGAAAGGAACTGATATTTACTGAGGATCTATTAGATTCTGCACAAGCAGTGAGAAGATGACACCTTGGGGAGGTTGAGTGACTTGACCAAGGTCACAAGGCAGGTAAGAAGCTGAGCTGCAATGAAAAAACAGACCAAACAACAACAACAAAAACCACTTGCCACTGAGTCAACTTCGACTCATGGCAACCCCTTGCGTGTCACACTAAAACCGTGCTCCGTAACGTTTTCAGTGGCTGATTTTTTGGAAGCAGATGGGCAGGTCTTTCTTTTGAGGCACCTTTCTGGGTAGACTTGAACCTGAGACCTTTCAGTTAGCGGCTGAGTGCCTTAACCGTTTCTTTTTATTTCTTTCTTGTTTGTATTTGCCCTTGAAGTGTTAATGGGGTCCGCTTTTTGCAGTGTGGCCTTACAAGGTAGCAGTCATTTGAGGCAGACTGCATTTATGCTCTGAGCAGTTGTCCTAAAGGCTCTTCTCCGGGGCCTCCCCACCCCGCCCCACTCCTGCTCTGTTATGGACGTTGGGCTCAGATGCTGACAATTCCGAAAAGTCCACATGGCTGCCATCTGGCAACCACATCTGACTAGACTAGCCAGGTAGGTGTTAGCTCGAGTTCATAAAAAACTTGACCTGAAATTCATCTCTCACAAATGACCTTCTTCCCTGCCCACACTCAGTTAATTCCATAATATAGTCACACTTCCTCTACAGGGTCTGCAGAGAAAATTAAGCCATTCAGCTGCTTAATAACTACAGGGAAACACATGCGACGCCTGGCTCAGGGTGGCCAGAGGATTATTTATGGGCTTTTTAACCATCTTCTAGGGCAGCAGTGGTTCAGGGGTAGAATCCTCTCCTTCCATGTGGGAGATCCGAGTTCAATTCCCGTCCAGTGTACCTCGTACACAGCTACCACCTGTCTGTCAGCGGGGGCTTGTGTGTTGCTATGATGCTGAACAGGTTTCAGCAGAGCTTCCAGACTAAGACTAGGAAGAAAGGCCTGGCGATCTACGTCCAAAAACCCTATGGAGCATAACAGTCCAATCCCATTGCACATGGGGTCACCACGAGTCGGCGGCAGGCTCAAACTGCAGCTTACAACAACAACAACAAACCGTCTCTTAGGCCTGCCCTCCACGGCCAGTTCTCCTGTTGAGCTGTGACATAGACGACAGGGGTGTGGACACGATAGAGGGGCACTCCCTGACTCATGGCCGCAGTCAGCACAGTGTGGCAGGAACCAAGGTTTAGAGTTAATCCAGCATTCAATTAGATGCCCCTGAGCTTCCAGTTTTTCTAAAAATACATGCTTTTAATGGAGGGAGAAGGGAGAGGGAGTTGAAGAAGCCACTTGCAGTCCCCAGGGCCAAGGGTGCTGGGAGAGGCGAGCAGACCTGAGACACAGCAGGAGATGGGACTCGCGGGGCTTGATGATGCAACAACCACACTCGACACATACGCACTGAGTCCCTGGTGCGCGTCAGGGGCCCACTGGAGAATGACAACAGGTGCCTGCTGTGACCATGACTGAGATGCCACCCTCACCTCCTTCAGCACCCCTGGGGGGCACAAACAGCTAAGTGCTCGACTGCTAGCCAGAAGGTTGGCAGTTCCAAGCCACCCAGAGGCGCCTCGGGAGACAGGCCTGGTGACCTGCTTCTGAAAGCTCACAGCCTTGACAACCCCACGGAGCAGTTCTACCCTGCATACATGGGGTTGCTGCGAGTCAGAATTGACATGACGGCGGCTAAAAACTATAACCTCCCCAGGAGTCCCTGGTGGTGCGAATGGCTAACACGCTCGGCTGCTAGCTGAAAGATCGGAGGTTCAAGGCTACCCAGAGCTGCCTCGGAAGACAGGCCTGGTGATCTGCTTCTAAAAAACCAGTCACTGAAAATCCTAGGAAGCACAATTCCACTCTGACACGCGTGAGGTCGCCACAGTGCGGGATCGGCTCACGGTATCTAACAACGACAGCACCCCAGGCACCCCAGGCGGCCCAGGAGAGGGGGTGGCATGGTGAGAAAGGGGCTCACTGCGTCAGGTGTGGCTGCAAACTCCGTGTCAGCCCGATGACAACGAGCAAGTCCGGGGACCTGTAAAGATCACAAAATCTCGTGGACAAGCAGACATGACAAGCCAAGCTGGGGGAAAACTGTAGGCTCTTTGCCTTCTCAGGGGCGGGAGCACAGCTGGACCCCGATGGGGAAGCTCCAGGTCTCCACCGCCAGCAAGCTGGGCAGGCTGCTCCCCGTTGCCTGGCAACATGGCCCCCGCAGGTTCCCGGGTATTATAATGAGAAAAGCCACATGCAAATGAGGCAAATTGCAATTAGGGGGAACAACACATGGTTTGTCCTTGAGGAAGGGCTGAGAAGGAGTCTGTGGGGGGCTCTGTACAGGAGACAAAGAAAGAACTCCAGAAAGAAGGGATTTGGCATTGTATAAAAGGAACCAGGGGCCTGGAGCACCGGGGTCCCCTGGGTCCTGCAGACCTGGGGTGTCTCCCCTTGATGTTGGTGGTGGTCCAATGACTAGTGAGCTGCACGGCTATGAGTCCCACCCTGGCCTGGATACTGCCATCCCTGCATAGACCAGAGGGAGCAGAGGGGCCACTCAGCAACTACTAGAATTATTCTGGGCTTTGAACCTGTTCAGTCTGGTTTGAACCCATGCTGAGAATTTGCATTTCTAACAAGTTCCCCTCAAACCAAAAAACCAAACCCATTGCCATTGAGTAGCTTCCAACTCATAGCAACCCTATAGGACAGAGTAGAACTGCCCCATAGGGTTCCAAGACTACAGATCTTTATGGAAGCAGACTGGCACATCTTTCCCTGGCAGAGTGGCCGGTGAGTTAGAACCACCAAACTTTTACTTAATTATTTTGCCACCAGGGCTCCTTATCTCTTTATGAGGAGAAGTAGGAAGAAAGGCCTGGCAATCTATTTCTAAAATATCAGCCAATGAAAACCCTATGGATCGCAAGGATCCAATCCCGTCATATACAGCCTCACCATTAGTCGGGGGCTGCCTCGACAGCAGCTAGCAACAAGAGATGAGAAACCCGAGGCTTAGATTTAGTGACTTACCCAAGCCGACAGAGCTCTGTGGGGAAGGACGGTTTGAGTACAAGTTTGTCTGAGATAACCCCGAAAGTCAGTTTCTAGAACAGTCAGCCACCAACGAGAACCCCAGGTGAGCTGGCATCCGCCCGCAAACAAAAAAAAATGTAACCAATATCACAGAGTAATTTGTGTAATAATTGTTCAATGGGAACTTAATTTGCTGTATAAACTTTCACTGAAAACCCAAACTATTATTTTTTTTAAAGTCCTTCTCAAAAAAAAACCTCCTATCTTACCGACATTTAGCAAGCCACTGCATACCTGGTTGCTCCAAGCTGAAACACCCTCTCCCCCCAAGAGGTGCCTCGGAAGAGAGGTCTGGAGATCTGCTTCTGAAAAATTATTAGCCCCCCCCATCCTGAGCTCTGAATCAGCTTGTTACTACCTTACAAAATATGTGAGAAATGGCCAAGGAAAAGCAGGCATTTGAGGGAAGCCTCCAATATTTGGGACCAAAGTAAACTAACAGAAAAAATCATCCCTGAACTAACAGAATTAAAGGAATGGGAGAAAGCTTCAGAAACAACCACAAGAACCTCTAGTTAGGATCCTTAGAGAGATTGGACACGGTACTGCATTTGTAAAACAAGAACAGGGTACTCTGAGAAAAGAATGTTCAGAGACCAGAAGTGAGATTCAGTCTACAGTGATTAACAGAACAAGAAATAAGAGAGTATTAGTAAAAAGGAGACAGAAGAGGCAGAGGAGGAGGAGACGGTGTGGGGAGAAGCAGCCAGGACTCTCTAGTTTGCCTGGAGGTCCATGGTCACTGAGTGGCCGGCCCCAGGTGTGACCCTCCACCATCAGACCAGACCAAGGTCTGAAGAAACCGCTCACCAGCCATACCCTGCCCCCACTGGAAAAGTGTACTATCTCGTCTTTTCCTTGAGGGTCAAGGGCAAATTGTCTCATTTTCCTCTAGGTAACCCCGCCTTAAAAGTGATTCCTTATCCCCCCAGGAAACCCTGGTGGCGTAGTGGTTAAGTGCTACAGCTGCTAACCCAAGGGTCGGCAGTTCAAATCCGCCAGGCGCTCCTTGGAAACTCTACGGGGCAGTTCTACTCTGTCCTGTAGGGTTGCTATGAGTCGGAATCGACTCGACGGCACTGGGTTTGGCTTTTATGGTTATTGCTCCAACAGGCGCTGCAAAAGGAGAGGTGTTGTGTTCAGGTTCACTTCCACGGCGAGGGTGGGGTGGCCCAGTGTTTATTTTCCTGCCTGATACAGAGCCTGAGATTATGACCTAACTTTAAACCAAGAATGCACTTCTATTGTTTTGTCTCAAGAAGTTACCTTAGTGTGTAGTTCAGGGTCGACCCTGGAAAATAAAAGTCACAGAAACTAGGACGTGATGAGAGACTGGGCCAAGAAATACCTCAGACACCAGCAGGGGCCAGCTCAGCACTGGTTTGCGGAGCAGTAAGCTCTGATTCCTACTAACTGAGGCTACCCTGGAGAAAGGTGGCCACAGGATCAGCCTGGCCAGGCACATGGGCACCAGGTCCCTGGGGATGAGGGTGGGGAGGCAGCATAGCCAGAGTCAAAATCCTACAACTACAGGGCATCCCACAAGGTGAGCACCTCCTGGGTCAGTGTCTGATAACACAAATTGCCACACTGGTGGATTGGAGTATCTTTTTGTGACCTCATGACCCTAGGAAGAAGTACAACCAGAATGCTCCTTAGAAGCAAGGGTGATGAGACTATGTCTCACATACTTTGGACATGTTATCAGGAGGGATCAGTCCCTGGAGAAGGGTATCATGCTTGGCAAAGTACAGGGTCAGCGGAAAAGAGGAAGACCCTCAACGAGGTGGATTGACACAGTGGCTGCGACAATGGGCTCAAGCATAACAACGTTTATGAGGATGGCACAGGACAGGCAGTATTTCATTCTGTTGTACATAGATTTGCTATGAGTCAGAACCGACTTGACAGCGCCTAACAAGAACAACATGACCTTGAATTAGGAAAGATTCCCTTAGATTCCTGAAGGGCGGCTGTGTCTCAAGGTGTTGCTAATGTCATCTGTCTTTGGCCAAAGGCAACCCTGGTGAGAAACAGGCGTTCGAAGAAGCAGTCATGTTGATTATATTTACATTTGTACTTAATGCCCTTACATAATAAATTGCTGTAAGAGCTGAAAATGGAAAATAATTGTGTATGCTTTGAAGTCATAGAGACTTGAGTTTAATTTCCAAATTGGCCTTGTGCTGGCTGTATGACCTGGGACAAATCCCTGGGCCTTGCTGAGCTCTGGGTTCCTTTTCTGCAAATTTTTTATTTGTTTCATTTGGTAGCTGCTGTCCTGCCAACCCCTGACTCATGGAGACCCCTGACTCATGGTGACCCCAATCACAATGGGATCAGGCCATTGTGATCCATAGGGTTTCCACTGGCTGATTTTTTGGAAGTAGATCACCAGGCCTCTCTTCCTAGTTCGTCTTAGTCTGGAAGCTCTGCTGAAACCTGTTCAGCATCATGTGAGGTGCCATTGAGTGGGTTCCCACCCACAGTGACCCTACGTACGACAGAACGAAACGCTGCCCAGACCTGCGCCATCCTCACAACTGTTACGCTTGAGCCCGTTGCTGCAGCCACTGCGTCAATCCATCTTTTTGAGGGTCTTCCGCTTTTTTGCTGACCCTCTACTTTATCCTTCTCCAGGGACTATCCTTCCCGATAACACGTCCAAAGTACATGAGATGTAGTACTCGCCATCTTGGTATCTAAGGAGCATTTTGGCTGTGCTCCTTCCGAGATAGATTTGGTCGTTCCTCTGGCAGTCCATGGTGTATTCAATATTCTTCGCCAGCACTGTAATTCAAAGGCATGAATTCTTCTTCAGTCTTCCTTATTCGTTGTCATATTCCGCATCATAGCCACATGCAAGCCTCCCCTGAAAGACGGGTGGTGGCCACCAGGGCTCCTCCAGTGCCTCTCAAAACTTTTGGGGGAAAAAGAAAAATGCATGTTCTCGGATGGGGTTTTCCCCTTTAATCAAGATACTATGGTATTTGTTTGCATTGGGCCGTTCCTTTTTTAAAACTACAGTTGAAGTTTGCATAACTGGGTCTTTAAGAAAAAAGAAAAGGTCCCGAGAAAAGCAGAGGTAAGTGACTGGGGCTTGTTCTGGGCCTGGGGCCTGTGCGTTCTCGCTGCATTTCAGGGCAAACCTGTGGTCCTGTCTACAGTAGGTACTGAGCACAGAGCAGACAGCAGCTGTAAACAGCCTTTGCTGGTTGGGGAAGCGTAGCGATCTTCTCCAGGCGTGCATCAGAACAAGCTGTCTAGAAACTTTTAAATCCCCTAAATACATGGATTTAACCCAAAGAGAGGAACAGCAGCAAGATGGGGACTGTACCATTTACTGGGTGGCCTTAAACAAGCGCCTTTGACTTGTCTCCGTAAGTCTTCCGGAATGTGATCAACCAGGCGTTGCAATCTTTCAGAGAGGATGCAGAGGTGCGAGGGGAAGTGGGAAGAACCACAAAATAAGTTTAGAAGCAAAGCAGCAGTTGGCTCCAAGAGCTTCTGAAGTCTTCCTTGTTTGCTTAGCGGGCGCAGGTCAGACAGGGAGAGAGTTAGGTAGTGTTTTGTTAGAATAGGCTGGCAAAACTTTAGTTCCTCCATGTCTCTGTTGCTGTTGGTTGCTATCAAGATGGTGACCTTGTATATAACAGAATAAGGTGTTGTCCAGTCCTATGCCGCCTCCATGATCGTTGGCATGTCTGAGTCCATTGTTTTGACTGTTGTCTCAATCCACGTCACTGAGGGTTTCCCTTGTTTTCACTGACCCCCCACTTCACCAAACGTGAAGTTTTTCTCTAGTGATTGGTCCTTCCTGACGACATGTCCAAAGTAAGCCAGCCAGAGTCTCGCCATCCTTGCTTCTAAGAAACATTCTGGTTGTATTTCTTCTAAGACTAATTTGTCCATTTTTTTGGCAGGCCACGGGATATTCAATATTCTTCGTCCACACAACACAATTATTGTTGTTGGCCCTGTTTCGAGCCAACTGTTACTCTCTGCCCGTTCACCAGGCACCTAGCTGCAGGTAAGCTGCCCTGACCTGGGGGCAATTTATAAAAAGGCTTGCTCAAATTTTTACTGGAAAATGAGATGGCAGGGGACACAACTGGTTGGTTTCAAGTTCCCCTACAAACACTTAAGCCAAGCAAGGTTCATAAAAAGTACCAGTGCCTCAAAACCTGGATCAAACTTTAGACAAGCCAGGGCCAGGTTGGTAAAACAATGGAAAATTTGAGTGGTTTCTCGTGGTTTGAGTCCCAGACCGGCTCAGTTCCACTAACAGGATTCTAACTTTCCTAGCCTAATACTTCAGGGTCCCACCACTTACCAGAAACCCTCACACCTGGTAACCAGAGACATGAGTGATTCTCAGCTGAGCTTGCTTTTCTCTCGCTGTGTAACTCCAATCATATTAAACCTCTGGATGCAGGGTCCACACTCCCATTCCAGATACTTATGGCCAGCTGACTAATGTGTATCTCAGAAGTCGGCTCTTTATTGGTGTCTACAGCTGCCGGAAGAGGAGCCAACATGGGGGTGGGGGGAACGGGGCAACACACTAGTGAACCATTTGTCTTTAGTGGACTTTCTAATGTGCCCCGGGAAGCGGTAGTTTTGGAATCTGAAAATTGCCGTAAGACAACGCCTGCTCCGTCTCCCTGCACAAGGCCTGGCTTCACCACTGTAAGGCGATGCCTCGCCGGACCCCTTCAGGCAGAAGGAACCGCTCCCTCCTCCATGCTGCCGCCTGGACGTCTCTGTCCCCCTCACCGCGGGCTCCCAAGGCCCAGGGCTGTGTTCTGGGACGTCCTCATCTGGCTGACTGAATACGCAAACAGCTCTTTTTCTAGCCGCCCTCACTGCTGAGTCCAGCCTTGCCCGCCATGCAGTCACCAGCTGCTGTGAAGCCACCTGCAGCTCACGGCAACCCCGTGGGGTCAGAGCAGAGCTGTCCTCTGGGGAATTTTCAATCCCTCATTTTTCGGAAATAGATCACCAGGTCTTTCTTCTAAGGCACCTCTGGGTGGACTTGAACCTCCAACCTCAGGGTTAGCAGCCAAGTGCTTAACTGTTTGCACCACCCAGGGTCTCCTGAATGTGATCAGTGTTTCTCCAATCCAAGATAAGGCAGCTACCGCAGAAAAGGGGACAGTAATAAAAATTAAAAGATGCTCATTGATACGGGGAAAAAGCTGTTCCTGCCGCCCAGCTTTCTGCTTGTTGGAAAACACCCACCTTCCCTTTGAGTTGTTCCACAGCAGGTGGTTTTCCTTCCCATCTCTTCTATTTCCTTTATAAACTGTCCCTAAACGGGAAAATTACAAAATTGTCTCGCAAGAGTATTTTCGGTAACAGTGACTGATCAAAGAAAATCTTGTTGAGTTGGCGTGAGTCTTAATCTATATTCATTCTCTTCTTAGCCATCTGTGTTTGTCTCTTTGACCAAATTCTTTTATAAGTATTTGCACCAAGGAAATTTGGCTTGCTGCCGTCTGAGCTATTGTGGATAAGTGAGCTTTTACTCAGTAAATCCAGAACCTTCCATCCTCATCAACCAGCCCTAACTGAGCACTTACTGAGTCTACGACACAGTCCTGTACGTGAGCAATGAGCTTTCCTGAGCAATGAGATTACTAAAGTTTTCAAAGTCAACCGAGAAAATAAATGCACATTTTTGTTTGGAGTTGATGGCACACATACGGATAAATAAATGATACACATTGTTGAAAGCAATGGTATTTGATTAAGACTAAAGGCATTGTTGGGAAGGAAGGTGGTGGAATTAGATGTTGACACAGTAGGTGTTTCAGATGTCAGATTTCAATGGTAATGGGAAGGAAAGGAAAGAAGAAAAATGGCTCCTTGAGAATATACCAATTCATCACTTTTCCTTCTGTAAACACTGGGCGAAGCCAGGGAAGCGGTATGCTCCTCTTGAGAAAAAAAAAATGAGGGCGTCCTTTATTCCCAGATAGATTAAGTTTGGTCTGATGTCAGGGTTACTAAGGAAACAATGTATGCTTATGAATAGTAAAGCAAATAGACATATAAAATGCAAGTCAATCATTAATTCATTAATATAATTATTGATGAGATCTGGAGAGACTTACATATTCCTTCTTTATTCTGAGTCCTCAAACGTTTTCTTTCATCGCAAAGCAAACACTCGGACAGCCACTTTATGGGTCATTATCCCCCTTTTGCCTCACACTCTAGCAACGAAGAAGGGTGAGCTCTCGGATTTTAATGGATCAAAGAAAATGGCAAACCAGGCAAGAGAAGTGTGCTTCATGTGTTTTGAGTTTTTTTTTTTTTTTCTTTACTGGCGGCTGTGGTTTCTGTAGAGAATGGAAAATGCATTAAGGATACTTTGACTTAATCACAAAGCACCATTTGGTTTGGCAAACAGGTTTGAGTAGAGGCAAATCCACGTGATGGGACCCACGAATTTTGTCAGTGCCCTGGTTTCGTGGGAATGGGGTAGGGCTGGGAGGGGGTGATGAGAACGGCGGTGGCAGTGGCTGTGTTGGGGTACATTGATGCAAATGGGGGAAGGAGCCGGCCAGGTGCCCGGCCAAGGCTGGAGGGTGGCACCCCACGGAGGACCTGTTGCAACACCGGGGAGGGCCCGCTTCCTATTACTCCTGGCTGGGCCCCGTGAGCCAGCATTTTCTCCTCGGCCCCCACCAGCCACAGAGGTTATGAGAAGTGACCTGTCCTCAGCGGGTTATCCCCCGTCATTGCCCCAGACCACCTTCTCAGAACCCCTCCCTCCTTCACCTGGTCCTGCCCCCGCGCTGCAAACGCCCTCTCTAAAATGTGTCCAAGATCCTTCCCTCCTGGGGGGCCTGGCCTGGGGTGGCAGAGATGCTGGCTCAGAGCGTGCAATCTGCCTACAGGAGGCTCCAGCAGCTGCAACCTCCTAGCTGTGTGACCTGAGCGAGTCGCTCCGCCTCTCTGTGCCCCAGGGACAGCCACAGCACCTGCCTGGAAGGCCTGTTGAGCACAGGGCCAGAGTGGACTTCTAGGGGTTGCTAATGTTACAACAGCCAGGGGAGCAGAGGCCAACACGACCTCAGTGTTGGGGGGGCAACTGGCCCGCTGCACCCTCCTTACACCCCAGAGGTTTCTGTCTCCTCAGGGTGGGCGGGGGCAGGAATGCCTCAGCCCTCAGGACCAGGTTAGCGACATGGATTCTTGGACTCTGGGGCCCCTAGTCAGGAAGCTTGGGCCCTGGAGGGCCTGTCCTCCAAGCTGCCTCAGTGGAGGGCAGGTGCTGGCACGGGGAGGCAGAGGGCAGTGGGTGAGAAGAGGGCCATGGTGGTGCTGGCTGTAAGGTGGTGTCTGGATTTCCCTCTGAGACGCCCCTTTGAAAGAAGGGGGCTTGCAGCCTGGGGGGTCCCAGAACGGGGGCCTTGGGCAGTCCATGAGGTTAGCTAGGGGCTTTGTCCTTGTGGCAGCACACTTAGCTTTGAGGGCCACCAGACGTTCATGGGGGCCAAGAGCTGGGAGGGAATCCCGGAGTACAGGAGGGTGGCAGAGCCAGTGGAGAGAGCATCACCACGCCCCTCCCCTGCCCATGGCCCGGAGGGACACAGAGCACCTTCACCCCAGAAGAGGCAGAGAGGGGCCGCTCCTTCGTTTCAGAGAGGTTCACTGACCTACCCGAAGAAGCACAGCCAGGAGAAGCAGGGGCGGGACCAAAACCAAAATCTTCTTAAGGTCCAGTGTTCTCCACCCAGGCTCATACTCGGCTGATGGGCAGTGCCCTGGTGTCTCCCTCTGCTGAGAGGGGATAAGTTAGGAGAATCACACGTCCGTTAACATGCTCCAAGAAGGTCCCCTGTGCTGGGCCCCGGGGAGCCTCTGGAATCCCAGACCCAACAAGTGGGAGCCTGGACGCGGGCTTGAGCGTCTATAAAATGGGGTCCATGGTGCTGCCAGCCAAACAGGGTTTCTGTGGGGTCTAAACAGGCCGATGTTTGCAGAGCACTCAGCAGTGCGTGGTGGGGCATCAGGGCCAAAAGGTGGAAACAACTCCAGGGCTGTCAACAGAGGAACGGATAAGGAGAAAGTGATATGTATACACACAACGGAATGCTATGCAGCTGTAAAGAGAAATGAAGTTCGGAGGCACGCCACTGCATGGATGAGCCTTGGAAATGTTGTGCTGAGCGAAAGAAGCCACACAAGAGGACAAGTAGTGTATGATCCCACTCACGTGAAAAGATCTAGAGTGAGCAAGTGCAGAGAGACCAAGGTAAATCAGTGGTTACCAGGGGCTGGGGGAGGCGGAGGGGGAGGTATTGCCTAATGGGAACAGAACTTTGGTTTTGGGCGGTGAGAGCATTTTGGAAATTGATGGTGGTGATGGTCATGCAACATGGTGAATTTAATTAGCACCCTGAATTGTAAATGGCTAGGTCCCTGGGTAGCGCCAAGGTTAAGCCCTCGACTACTAACTGAGAGGTTGGAGGTTCAAGCCCACCAGGAGGCACCTTGGAAGAGTGGCCTGGTGATCTGCTTCCAAAAGGTCACAGCCTTGAAAACCCTGTGGAGCAGTTCTGCTCTGCCCACGTGGGGCCGCCAGGAGGCAGAACAGACTCGACAGCAACTGACAACAACAACCCTCTAACCTACAAGTTGATGTTCAGAGCCCACCCGGCGGGAGGAAGGCCTGGCAATCTGCTTCTGTTGAGAGTACAGCCCAGAACGCCCTGTGGGGCGGTCCTACTCCGAAACGCACGGGGTTGCCCTAAGTCAGAGCCGCCTTCACAGCGATGGGTTTTCGTTTGCTGTCTATGAGGCCCGTCGGCAAAGCGGTCCACTGAGCACATTCCCAGAACTTTAGATATTTCAGGATCATGAAATGACAGATCTCAAAATCAAAAGTCAAGCTAAAAAAAAAAAAACAACCCATTGCCACCGAGTCGATTCTGACTCACAGTGACCCCGTAGGACATAGCAGAACTGCCCCACAGGGTTTCCAAGGAGCAGCTGCTGGGTTTGAACTGCCAACCTCTTGGTTAGCAGCTGAGCTCTTAACCACTGCGCCACCAGGGCTGCCTATCCATACCCAAATACGGATAGAAGCGGGCTGTCTCGACCTTCTCCTTTCAATGACATACTTTTTACCTTGGTTTAGGTTTCCTGCATTAGATAGTTTCAGTGTCCCGTTGGTAAAAACGACAAATTCCCACCTGTGTCATACTTTTCAGCAGCACGAGCTCCCCTGGGTGGAAGCCTGCATTCCCATCCTCTCGTGCTGGTGCTGGCAGGGGGCCTGAGAAGGGCCCCTGGTGGGTGAGTGCTTTCAGGCAGGGCGGTAAACTGAGGCAACGGCCCGAAGCCTTCCACACCAAGGTCCCCACATTCCAACCTAGATTACTGCTGTTCTTGGCATTGTTGATAACTCCCCGAAGACATTCTTCCTGCGGGGAATTCACCCTCACACAACATGAATGGGCTCGTTTTATATCAGAAGGCTGGATTTTAACTGACAAATTGGACAGGTTCCCTAAGGCAAGGGTTACTAAGCTTTGTCATTCTCACTAGAAATGTGATTTATAATATATTCCTACTTGCTAGACACTCCTTTCCCCAGGAATGAAGACCTGGCTCTGAAACAGGAGGGGGACTTAAGATCTTGACCCACATATAAAAATATGTGCCTCCAAAGTCTGCCCCAGCATACAAACATGTCCATAACCAAGTGTACTTCATTTCAATAAGTTTTAATGATATTTTCAGCCATCAAACGCTTAACCTTCAGGGTAGGGCAAGAGTAGCCCACAGTTGCCTTTCGAGTTTTATGACTTAAAGGAACATGACCTAAGGATGGGAGAAAAGTATATTTCCCAGCACCCCTTCTTCCTGTTTATAAAACAAAAACGCAATTTGTTGTTCCGTAAATACTCTGATATGAACGCAGAATATGTCAGCTACGCCTGCAGCCAGGCTTCCTTGGGGATCCTTTGTGAAACCCACACACACACAAGCAGGCTAAGCCTTCTCACTTCTTAAAAGTCCGAGTTGAAGTTGCAGACTCATTTTGCCTGAGATAACCAGCTAAGCTCCAAGCTAAGTGGGCAGAAACGGATCTGATCTCTGTATCTGATTGCTTAGCAGAAGTCAAGCAGCCAATTTTTAAACAATGTCTCCATATCATGAAACTTCCTAAAAATCTTCAAGGGGGTAACCTGAGCTGGTGAAAAACGATCCCGAATGTTAATAGGACAAAGCTTCCCTTCCAAGATATAATTAGGGGAGCTCTGAGCACACCTTCCATATTTTACTTGAAAAGCGTCCTTTTTCTTTGTTTTGCCTGCTCTGGAGGGCTTCAACAGGGCTTCGCTGTGCCTTTGTTAACAGGAATGATTTAAAAAAAAAAAATCTTTATATCATAGTAGTCATTTCAAATTGAATTCATCTGATACAACTGTTCATTTTACTCAATATTCGTTGTGAAAATAACACTTGTTTTTCTTGGTAATGTACATCCTTTATTTAATTGTCTGGTAGCCCCTGGGTGGTGCAAACAGTTAAGAGCTCGGCTACTAACCTGAAGGTTGGCAGTTTGAACCCACCCATAGGCACCTTGGAAGGAAGGCCTGGTGATCTGCTTCCGACAGGTCAAATCTTCTTCCACCATGAAAACCCTATGGGGTACAATTCTACTCGGACACACACAGGGTCACCGTGGGTCAGGATCGACTCGATGGCAAATGGTTGTTTTTGGGGGGAGGGATGATGCACGTTTGTGCTTACACATTTGTGCTTCACGAACATCCGTTGAGGACATACTGAGCACATGAGCAGAGGATTGCTAGGAGGGCTGTCGTGATCTTTAGGCTCCTCTGAGAGGAGTATGGCATCTAGAGACCAAAAGGAGAAGCAGACCCCATCCAGCTTGGTCCTACATCGTGACAGAAATGTTGACAGATGAAGGGTGTCCACAGAAGGGACCAGGAACGGCAAGAAATCTTGAAACTCTCAAGCGCTCTGGACATTTTGGGCTTAGTAATTCTTCTTGAAGGAGCCCTGGTGATGCCACGGTTAAGACAATCAACTGCTAACCAAAGGGCTGGTGATTCAAAATCGCCAGCAGCTTCAAGGAAGAAAGGTGTGGCAGTCTGCTTCCGTAGAGATTTACAGCCTTGGGAGCCCTATGGGGTCGCTATGAATCGGAATCCACTCCACAGAGGCAGACTTGGTTTTTTTGGTTTAATTCTTGCGTGTGTGGTGGTGTGTGTGGGAGAGGCTGTGCTGTGCACGGTAGGGTGCATGCCTGGCCTCTCCCCACTAGATGTCAGTAGCAGCCCTCCCTCCTCCGGGTGTGACACCCAGCATGTTTCCAGACATAGCCGAATGTCCCAGCTGGGGGACAAAATTGGCCTTGGTTGAGAACTAATGCTCTAAAGAACAAAGGAAATTGGGCACATTTAGCCCAAAGATGACAGTATTTACAGGGAACATGAAAGCTGTTTGCAGGCGTTGCATAAAAAGAAGAAAAGGAGAAGAAAAACATTATTCTGAATTGCTTCAGAAGGCAGAACAAGGACTAATGGGGTGAAGTTGTAGAGAAGTTGATTTTGACAAAGGAGCAGGGAGAACTTTCTAGAAGGACCACTGAGCAGGGAGCGCCCAGCCCCCCCACAGGTGCTTACGTTTAGACAGGACTGGAATCCTGCCTCAAGGTCCAGGGCTCCTCCCCCTGATCTACCTTTTCGGAGCCCTTCCCAACCAGGAAAGCACTGGACTGCGGCTTGACGTCTATTCTCTGATCTAATCTTCTGTCGAGTCTCCATGTTGTTGTTATACCGAATCAAACCCGTTGCCACTGAGTCACTTCCAACTCAGCAAACCTACAGGATAGGATAGAGCTGCCCCATCGGGTCTCCAAGGAGCAGCCGATGAATTCAAACGGGCCTTCTGGTCAGCAGCCAAGCTCTTAGCTGCTGTCCAGTTGGCCCCCAGCTCATAGCGGTACTGCACAGTCCTCCACCATCCCCGTGATCGGTTGAGGATCGGACTGTTACGATCCATGGGATTTACTGGATGATTTTCAGAAGTCAATTAATCGCCATGCCTTTCTTCCTAGTCTGCCCTCGTCTGGAAGCACCACTGACCTGTTCAGCCTCATAGCAACACACAAGCTTCCACTGACAGACGGGTGGTGGCTCTCGACGAGGTCCATTGGCAAGGAATCAAGCCCAGGCATTGAAGGAGAGAATTCTACCATAGAACCACCACTGCCCTCAATGGGCTATATCCAAACCAAACCAAACTTATTGCCATCGAGTCAATTCTGACTCATAGTGACCCTAAAGGACAGAGTAGAACTGCCCCATAGAGTTTCCAAGGAACTCCTGGTGGATTCGAACTGCCAACCTTTTGATTAGCAGCCGTAGCTCTTAACCAGTACACCACCAGGGTTTCCATGGGCTATACAGAGAGCTTTAAAGATGGAGTCTCGTCCTCTGAGTGCCTTGAAACAGTGCCTTTCCTCCGAGCTTACTCCGATTCTGCAGCAGGGCAGGCGGAGCAGTGGAGACAGGGGCTGTGGGTGGTGGGATGGGGGCAAGTTGAATCATGCCAGCAGAGGACAAGAATCACAGAACGTTGAGCAGAAAAAGAGCCCTCTCCCCACTACTGACAAACTCCAGGTCCCTGCAAGCTGAGGTTTCTGGACTCAGGTCCCTTCGCTGGTGTGTAAGTCAGGACTGATTCAGAATCCTCACCCCGTGCTCTTTCCAGGCTCCTCCGAGAGGGGGATGATGCCAGCTCTGGGAGAGTGGCATCGGCCCCAGGTTTCCCTGGTACTTGGTGTCCCCAGCACTCTCAACCCACCTTTCAGAACAAACACCTGATGAGGGCAGGAGCCAGGTTCTCGCAGGAAGTACTTCCCCAAGTGTCCACTAGGTGTCACTCTATGGTCTCCAATGACTGCTTGCTCGTGCGCTTTCTGCAAATTTCCTCCAGCAAAAAGAAATCCAAAATTCTTCCTGACACGTATTTTTGCTTTTTTCCTAAGTGGTCTTTTCTCTTCTCTCCCTGCCCCTGCCTCCTCAATTAACTTCCTCCTCTTTTGCAAACCTGTCATTGGCATTGTGTGGCGATGGCGTTTATGGCACAGCAGTGTGTCTGTCGGGGTTTGAAGCAGGTTAAAAAGGAGTCCATAGAAACGGGCCTCTGCGAGGGGTCCGGGGGGAGCCCCAGAGGTCAGCCATGGCTCTGGTCGGCCCCCGGGACACCCCTGTCCTAGAGGTGAGGGCCTCCAGCCCCTGCCTTCCAGGGACGTTGCCTGTCCGTTCGTGACTTCTCCCACCTGCCTCGGAGACACCTGCGTCTTCGTCTCTCTCACCTAGATTGCCAGCCCTGGGCGTCTCCCACCTTTTATTCCCTACACCTGTGGCAAGGCTTACGGCAGGGGTCAGAATGTATGAGGGTGACTTCACTGAGGGAAAAGGAAAAGAAACCTTTTTAAGCATAGGTAACAGAAACAAAGAAACACACAGGACGCGAATAATGAATAATGGCCCTAATCGTCAAAGTGAAGAAAGCAAGGAAGTGGCCACATGCGGAGTGAGGACTGACTCTGGGCTGATTCATGCGGGTGGCAGGGGAGGGGCTGGCTTGGAGAGGTTTGGGGGGCAGTACTGACTTGCATTGTACCAGAGGCCTTGACAGGGTGCAGGGTGGGGATGGAAACATTCCAGGTGCAGGGAAAGGCCTGTGCTGTCGCTGGGAGGCAGAAAGGAGAGATGCCTGTACGGGAGCAAATGGAGCCCTCTGGCTACGGAGCGGCAGCCAGGAATTCCTGCGCCCCATAAGTTATGAGAGCTGTTCGGCCCCCTGTCTACCCTTTGTCTCACTTCCCTTCCCAGATCCTGTACAAACGTCTCCCCTCCCAGAAGCCTAAGCGGAAAATGGCCCCGCAGTCAGTTACTTGACTTCTTTTTTCTGGATGGTAGTGTCTGGGGTGGCGGGATTTGTATGTAGGGTCAAAGTAAAAAAAAACAAAGGAGGCACGTGAGGGGGGTGACTCTGCGGATGAAGGGCCACCCTTGTGGGGTCCAGTGGGGACATCAAGTTGCGCGACCATCCTGGGGGAACAGATGACAGAGGTGGCCACGTTTGGGGAAAAAAATGTGGCCAATTAGGTGGTGGGGTGAATTTGACCAAATTGGGTAATAATTGGTCACTGGATAGTTAGATCATTACAACCTATTTAAACCTATGCTTGAAAAGACTTCTTTTCTTCCGTTTTCCAACTCATGGCGACCCAAAATACAACAGAAGGAAATGTTGCCTGGTCCTGTGCCGTCCTCACAGTTACTGGCATGTTAGAGTCCATCATTGTAGCTGTTAGGCCAGTCACCTCACGGAGACACTCCCTGCCCCTCGCAGGCCTCCGTTTCACCAAACACGACGTCCTTCTCCAGCCATTGAGCCCTTCTGATGGTGTGTCCAGAGCAAGCAAGTCAGGCTATGTTCTGTTTGATCCATAAGGTTTTAATTGACTAATTCTCAGAAGTAGGTCGCCAGTCCTTTATTCCTAGTCTGTCTTAGTCTGGAAGCTCCGCTGTAATCTGTCCACAATAGGTAATCTTGCTGGTATGTGAAATACCAGTAGTCTAGCTTCCAGCATCACAGTAACATGTGAGCCACAACAGTACAACAAACTGACAGATGGGTGGTGAATAATAATAATTAAAAAAAAAAAACCCGTTGCTGTCGAGTGGATTCTGACTTATAGTGAGGCTATAGCACAGAGTAGAACTGCCCCATAGGGTTTCCAAGGAGCAGCTGGTGGGTTTGAACTGCTGACCTTTTGGTTAGCAGCCGAGCTCAACCACTACGCCACCATAATAGCTAACATTTATTGAGCACTCACCACATGTCAGATGCTGTCCTAAGAGCGTCCCACACTGTCTCCTGTGATGCTCACAATAACCCAATGAGATGGTCCTGTCACCACTTTCCACCCCACCTTTCAGATGTGGAAACTGAGTCACCTCACACAGCCAGTAGTAAGGAGGTTTGGACACAGGCAGCAGGACTCCAGAGCCCCGTTCTTAATCACAGGTCTCTACCAACAAGCCACCACCAGGAAGGTCCTGCATGATATTTGGACCCAGACTGAAGGGGTTTATGCTGGCAATAGGTGTGTATTGAGAAGCCTGGGGCGATAGTTTAGCTTACTAGCAGCTAAATTTCATAGTTCACAAAGTATTTTCACCTACATAATCATATTTGGGGTTAATCATATTTGGTTCTCCCAATGGCCCTGTGAAGTGGACTAAGCAGATATCAGTAACCCCATTTTACAGATGAGAAAACTGAGACTTGAAGGCTACTTGGATGAATAGCCCAGTGCCTATTCCACCTTCCAGTGCAAGGCAGGTAAGGCTCCAGCTGGAGTCACTTTATGGAAGGGAGCAAATGGACAGACACCAGGTTCTGACTACCTGTCAGGCACTAACAGCTAACTTCAGCTAGAACAGTATTTACGAGATCCCTCATTGCATGGTGTTTTCTTCAACACATTGCAGCTGCCAGAAGTGACTTGTCTGAGGTCCCACCACCATGGACAACCAAGCCAGGCCTGGACCCCACATCTGTCTGATTACCAAGCTGGGCTGCTTCGGCCCCATTTCCTGGCTTCTTCCCAAACTCTTTCCCCTGCCCCTCAACCCCCCACCCCTATACACACAGCCTTGATTCAGCCCGTTCTTCAACTCTCACTTTGTCTGTGACGCCAGTTCTTTGGGAGGTTCTTAGCTCTGAAGCCCTGGTGGCACAGTGGTTAAGAGCTCGGCTGCTAACCAAAAGGTCGGAAGTTTGAATCCACCAGCCACTCCTTGGAAACCCTATGGGGCAGTTCTACTCTGTCCTATAAGGTCGCCATGAGTCGGAATCGACTGATGGCAATGGTTGGTGTTTTCGGTTTTGGTTAGCTCTGAAAACCAAAAGAAAAGACCTTATCTTAGAAATGCCATTGGACAAATTCATTCATGAGAGTCCACAACAGACACGATGGTGGGAACAAGAACAGCAAAAAGGGAGAGGAAACGAGTGACATAAGAATTGGGGGATTGGGAAGAAATGATAGGGTGGTTAGGAAAGGGAGGGCTTTGGGATAAAGAAAGCTAAGTTGGTTGGAGAAATGCGGAGTCGTAAGTGGTGGCCAGAGCGTTCACAGGGTGGGGAGAAGACAAAACGTAAAGGAGAATGGGGGAGCGGGGGCAAGAGGTGAGTGCCAGGGAGGCAATTCGAGGAGTCATCTGGAGGAGGATGGCCTCCCGGAAGTCATGCACATGAGGCCCGCAGAGAGGAGGGGAAAGACGTGAACAAAGGAGACCCAGGAGGCGGCCGGCAGATCCGTGCCCTCCCACACCTCCTCCTGGGTCCGGTGACCTTCACCTCCACTGGCTCCACCACCCACACCCTGGACCTTGTCATCACACGGACAGCTCCAGCCTCCTCCAGGGTCCCACTCTGACCACAGCTTCCTCTACACCAGCTCTCTCACGCCTCCGGGCTGCCGCACCCCCTCCCTGACCTCATCCTGAGCTCCACGCCCTCGACTTGGCCCTGGGGACCAGCCCTTCCTGAGTTCTCATCTTGAGACCTCCAGACCGCACAGGACAGTGTTTGGGACATTCTCGTGCCAGAGCCCTCAACTGCTCTGCCCCTTTGTCCTTCCGTCCTACTCAGTGGGCAGAAGCCCAGCTGGGGCTTTACACAGCCACCTGTCTCCTCCACCCCTCACCCGGCTTCTATGCGCTGATGGACAGAATCCCACAGCCACATGTGTGGTGACCCTAGAAAGCCCTGTTAGCCAGAGCCAGCTGCTCCTCCACTCGGCAAGCCTCCTTCTCCCCTCTGGCTTACATCCAAAGCCTCCAACATCTTCCCCTGGCAGATGGCTCTTCCTTCTAGGTCAGTAAAGGATCTCGGGGTGGATCCCGCCAGCCCTCTGCTCCCCTACCTATAAATTTGTGCCGTTTTGGGGGGCAGTGGTGGTTCAGGGGTAGAAATCTTGCCCTCCACGCAGGAGACCCAGGTTTGATTCCAACCTCATCGCAGCCACCACCCGTCTGTCAGCGGAGGCTGGCGTGTTGCTATGGTGCTGAGCAGGTTTCAGGGGAGCTTCCAGACTAAGACGGACCAGGAAGAAAGGCCTGTGATCTACTTCTGAAAATCAGCCAGTGAAGACCCTGTGGGTCACAACAGCCTGCTCCACACCTGAGCATGGGGACGGCGCAGGACCAGGCAGCATTTTGTGTTGTTGGGAGTGGGGTCGCCATGGGCTGGGGGTGACTTAGTGGCGGCTAACAACGGCAAGCACCTATAATTGCATTTTTCTCTGTGCGTGCACCGTGCCACGTGCTTTGTTGTTGTTACGTGTGGTCGAGTAGGCTCCAGCCCACAGAGACGTGCGTTATTACTGGATCATCTCCGGTATCTCACAACCATGCGCCTTCATTCTCATCTTACAGACTGGAGACCCGAGCTCAGTGAGCTGGAGTAGGTGCCCCAGGCTCTGGAGCCGGTGAGTGGTCGAATGAGGCCGTCCGACTTCAAGCCTGTGCCCTGAAACCACAGGGCTTACTGAGCACCTGTTTGGGGCCAGACACTCTACTAGTTGGTAAGGAGATAACAGTAAACAAGATAGGTGAGCTTTCTGCCCTAATGAGATTTAAGTTTTAGAAGGACAGACAGACAGTAAAACAAGTAAAGGGTTGACTACAGTGTTAAGTGCCAGCAACGGAAGACACGGAGCGCCAGGACAGGAGACTGCTTAGCTGGGGTGGTCAGCAGGCAGAGGCGTAGGGGAGGTAACGAGCACCCAGGGGCAAGCCCTAAGTTGTCTCCCCCACCCCCCCACCCCCGATTTCGTGATGAATAGACGTTGGTGGTATAATGCATCCGCAGAAATGCCTTCTCCCCACTTGTCCGGCTGCCTCAGTCAGGTGCCTTTCATATTCGTGGCTCCCTGGAATGTCATTTGGTGCTTCGTCTGGCACCCCCTTGGACTTGTGCGGGGGGGGGGGCAAGTGCCCCTTTCTGCCCCTCTCCCCCTCACCCCGCTACACCTCTGTCAGCAGGGACAATCACAAAGAGAATGTGATAACTACCCTGAGAGCCATGAAGGAATGCGTTATGGATTGAGTTGTGTCCCTTCTGCAAAAGAACTGTGGAAGTCCTAACACCTGTACCTGTAAATATGACCCCGTTTGGCAATGGGGGGTTTGTTTTGTTATGTTAATGAGTCCATACCAGAGTAGTTGTTGTTGTTAGCTGCCATCAAGTCAGCCCCCAGCTCATGGTGACCTCATGCACAAGTGAACGAAAGAGTGCCCAGTCCTCTGCCATCCCCATGACTGATGGGAGAGCAATCCATTGTGATCCCTAAGATTTTCATTGGCTGATTTTTGGAAGTAGATTGCCAGGCCTTTCTTCCTAGTCCATCTTAGTCTGGAAACTCCACTAACACCTGTTCAGCATCATGGCAACACGCGAGCCCCCACTGACAGATGGGTAGTAGCTGCACGTGAGGTACGTTGGTTGGGGATGGAACCTGGGTCTCCCACATGGGAGGGGAGAATTCTACCACTGACCCACCATGTAATCACTTCTGAGTTACAAAAAAAAGCTGCATAAACACAGAGACACACACAAGGGGAAGACAGACGCTGTGTGAAGACTGGTCTACAAGTAAAGGAACAGCAAGGATTGCCAGCAGGCACCGGAAACTAGGAGAGAGGCCACGGAAGGAATCAAGCACAGCTGAAAACCTGACTTGGACTTTCAGCCTCCACAACTGTGAGACGATAAACTTCTAGCCTTTAAAGCCACCGATGTGTGGTGGTTTTCATTATGGCAGCACTAGGAAGCTAAGACAGGAAGGCATGCTAATTGCGTCCCATCCTTACCTGCCACCCACCTGTCCCAGAAGAGACACCTCCACCTATTCAAGGATGGTGCGCTCACCCATGCTCTGGGTGTTATCACTGGCGAACACCTCCCCTGGACGGGAGTCTTAGGCGGATTCCTCTATGGTAGGTACAAAGTTGACACCACAGTAGAGGCAGCTTAGTTTGATCCCATTCAACAAATCGTTATGGAGCATCTCCTCTCAGGTTGGGTTTCCCAGGGAGTAGATTCTCATTGAGAGATTCGGGTGCAGGGAATTTGCTGGGAAGCGCTCTTGGGATCAGTCCCAGTGGGGAGTGAAAACAGCAGAGAGAGAAGTTGGAATGTGATACAGTCACAGCACATGCCCCAGCCAAGCCCATGAGGATAGCTGGGGCAGGGGTTGCCCTATGGACTCGTCCCAAATTGGGGAAGGGAATGGCCTTTTTACCCCCACTTCAACCAGTCACTGGACATGAGCTGCTTCCAGGAAGGAGATCTGACCTTGGGCAACATGGCTGTCTTCAGCTGAAGGCAGTTGCTGGGAGCACAAGTCAACTGCAAGGCGCCAGCTGTCAACACCCCCGAGCAGCTGCGTAAGTGAGTGCTTCCGTCCTGAAGGCGTGGGGAGCTGGTGGGTGCACCACTACAGCCCATCCATGGCACTGCTTGAAACTGCTGGTTATTAATTAGTCCTGGTAAAGCATTCTTTAGGATGATGCTGGGCGTCTTCCTGGAGGAAGCTTCTAAGAGGAAGGTTGGTGGAGTGAACCTTAGCCCTGGCCCCCATATCTGCAGCTGTTTTCCAGGCAGCAGTTTACACTCGTCTCCTCCCTCCTCTGTTACTCACTCTGGATAGATACCCTACACCCCCGGCTAGCACCTCTGCTGTTCTAGGTGGCGGTCTTACTTATCTAGTACTGCTGTAAGAGAAATACGACAAACAGAAATGTATTTTCCCACAGTTTAGAAGAATAAAAGTCTGAATTCAGAGTGCCAGCTCTAGGGGGAGGCTCTCTCTCTGTAGGCTCTGGGGGAAGGTTTTTGTCCCTTCGCAGCTTCTGTTTCTTGGCTTCTTGCTCTTCATGAGGTATGGTATCTAACTTCCCTTGTCTCTCTCTGCTTGCTCCTCTAACTAATCTGCTCTTTCATATCTCAAAAGTGATTGGCTTAAAACACACCCTACACTAATACTGCCTTTTAACATAATAATAATAAAATATTCCCAAATGGGATTATAACCACAGGTGTGTCGTTGTTGTTGCGAGGTGCAGTCCAGTCAGCTCTGACTCATAGCAACCCCGTGTACAGCAGAACGAAACACTGCCCAGTCCTGCACCATCCTCACAATCCTTGCTGTGTTTGAGCCCATTGTTGCAGCCACTGTGTCCCTCCATCTCATTGAGGGCCTTCTTCTTTTTTACTGACCCTCTACTTTACCAAGCATGATGTCCTTCTCCAGGGACTGGTCCCTTCTCATAACATGTCCAAAGTACATGAGACAAAATTTCAACATACTCACTTCTAAGGAGCATTCTGGCTGTGCTTCTTCCAAGACAAATTTCTTGGTTCTTTGGGCAGTCCTTGGTGTAGTCAATATTCTTCTACAACACCGTATTCAAAGGCATTAATTCTTCTTTAGTCTTCTTTATTCATTGCCCACCTTTTGCATGTGTATGAGGCGATTGAAAATACCATGACTTAGGTCGGGCACCTTAGACCTCAAAGTGACATCTTTGCTTTTTAACACTTTAAACAGGTCTTTTGCAGCACATTTTCCCAATGTGATCCGTCATTTGGTTTCTTTCTTTCTTACGATTTTTATTGTGCTTTAAGTGAAAGTTTACAAATCAGGTCACTCTCTCACACAAAAACCCATATACACCTTGCTACACACTCCCAATTACTCTCCCCCTAATAAGACAGCCCACTCTCTCCCTCCACTCTCTCTTTTTGTATCCATTTTGCCAGCTTCTAACCCCCTCCACCCTCTTGTATCCCCTCCAGGCGGGAGATGCCAACATAGTCTCAAGTGTCCACCTGATCCAAGAAGCTCACTCCTCACCAGCATCCCTCTCCAACGCATTGTCCAGGCCAATCCATGTCTGAAGAGTTGGTTTCGGGAATGATTCCTGTCCTGGGGCAACAGAAGGTCTGGGAGCCATGACCACCGGGGTCCTTCTAGTCTCAGTCAGACCATTAAGTCTGGTCTTATGAGAATTTGAGGTCTGCATCCCACTGCCCTCCTGCTCCCTCAGGGGTTCTCTGTTGTGTTCCCTGTCAGGGCAGTCATCGGTTGTAGCTGGGCACCATCTAGTTCTTCTGGTCTCAGGATGATGTAGTCTCTGCTTCATGTGGCCCTTTCTGTCTCTTGGGCTAGTAATCACCTTGCGTCCTTGGTGTTCTTCATTTTCCTTTGATCCAGGTGGGTTGAGACCAGTGGATGCATCTTAGATGGCTGCTTGCTAGCGTTCAAGACCCCAAACACCACTCTTCAAAGTAGGATGCAGAATGTTTTCTTAATAGATTTTATTATGCCAATTGACTTGGATGTTCCCTGAAACCATGGTCCCCAGACCCCTGCCCCTGCTACGCTGGCCTTCGAAGCATTCAATATATTCAGGAAACTTCTTTGCTTTTGGTTTAGTCTAATTGCGCTGACCTCCCCGTACTGTGTGCTGTCTTTCCCTTCACCTAAAGTAGTTCTTATCTACTATCTAATTAGTGAATGCCCCTCTCCCACTCTCCCTCCCTCCCTCCCTCCTCTCGTAACCACAAAACAATGTTTTCTTTTCAGTTTAAACTATTTCTCAAGTTCTTATAATAGTGGTCTTATAGAATATTTGTCCTTTTGCAACTGACTAATTTCACTCAGCATAATGCCCTCCAGGTTCCTCCATGTTATGAAATGTCTCACAGATTCCTCACTGTTCTTCATCGATGCTCAGTATTCCATTGCGTGAATATACTATAATTTATTTATCCATTCATCTGTTGGTGGGCACCTTGGTTGCTTCCATCTTTTTGATATTGTAAACAGTGCTGCAATAAACATGGGTGTGCATATATCTGTTCGTGTAAAGGCTCTTATTTCTCTAGGATATATTCCAAGGAGTGGGATTGCTGGATCATATGGTAGTTCTATTTCTATCTTTTTAAGGAAGCGCCAAATCGATTTCCAAAGTGGTTGTACCATTTGACATTCCCACCAGCAGTGTACAAGTGTTCCAATCTCTCCACAGCCTCTCCAACATTTATTATTTTGTGTTTTTTGGATTAATGCCAGCCTTGATGGAGTGAGATGAAATCTCATTGTAGTTTTGATCTGCATTTCTCTAATGGCTAATGATCGTGAGCATTTCCTCATATACCTGTTAGCTACCTGAATGTCTTCTTTAGTGAAGTGTCTATTCTTACATTTTGCCCATTTTTTAATTAGGTTATTTGTCTTTTTGCAGTTGAGTTTTCGCAGTATCATGTAGATTTTAGAGATGAGGCGCCGATCAGAAATGTCATAGCTAAAAACTTTTTCCCAGTCTGTAGGTACTCTTCACTCTTTTGGTGAAGTCTTTGGATGAGCATAGGTGTTTGATTTTTAGAAGCTCGCAGTTATCTAGTTTTTCTTCTATGTTCTTTATAATGTTTTGTATACTGTTTATGCCATGTATTAGGGCTCCTAATGTTGTCCCTATTTTTTCTTCCATGATCTTTATCATTTTAGATTTTATATTTAGGTCTTTGATCCATTTTGAGTTAGTTTTTGTGCATAGAGTGAGATATGGGTCTTGTTTCATTTTTTTGCAGCTGGATATCCAGTTCTGCCAGCACCATTTGTTAATAAGACTGTCTTTTCCCCATTTATCTGTTTTGGGGACTTTGTCAAATATCAGCTGCTCATATGTGGGTGGATTTATGTCTGGATTCTCAATTCTGTTCCATTGGTCCATGTATCTGTTGTTGTACCAGTACCAGGCTGTTTTGACTACTGTGGTGGTATAATAGGTTCTAAAATCAGGTCAAGTAAGGCCTCCCACTTTGTTCTTCTTTTTCAGTAAGGTCTTATTTATCTGGGGCCTCTTTCCCTTCCATATGAAGTTGGTGATTTGTTTCTCCATCTCATTAAATAATGTCATTGGGATTTGGATCGGAATTGCATTAAATGTATAGATTGCTTTTGGTAGAATAGGCATTTTCACAATGTTAAGTCTTCCCATCCACGAGCAAGGTATGTTCTTCCACTTCTGTAAATCCCTTTTGGTTTCTTGCAGAAGTGTAGTGTAGTTTTCTTTGTATAAGTCTTTTACATCTCTGGTAAGATTTATTCCTAAGTATTTTATCTTCTTGGGGGCTACAGTAAATGGCATTGATTCGGTGATTTCCTCTTCGATGTTCTTTTTGTTGGTGTAGAGGAATCCAACTGATTTTTGTATGTTTATCTTGTATCCCGATACTCTGCTGAACTCTTCTATTAGGTTCAGTAGTTGTCTGGAGGATTCCTTAGGGTTTTCTGTGTATAAGATCATGTCATCTGCAAATAGAGGTACTTTTACTTCTTCCTTGCCAATCTGGATGCCCTTTAATTCTTTATCTAGCCTACTTGCTCTGGCTAGGAATTCCAGCACAATGTTGAATAAGAGTGGTGATAATGGGCATCCTTGTCTGGTTCCCAATCTCAGTGGGAATGCTTTCAGGCTCTCTCCATGTAGGGTGATGTTGGCTGTTGGCTTTGTATAAATGCCCTTTATTATGCTGAGGAATTTTCCTTCTATTCCTATTTTGCTGAGAGTTTGTATCATGAATGAGTGTTGAACTTTGTCAAATGCCTTTCTGCATCAATTGATAAAATCATGTGATTCTTGTCTTTTGTTTTATTTATGTGGTGGATTACATTAATTGTTTTTCTAATGTTGCACCATCCCTGCATACCTGGTATGAATCCCACTTGGTCATGGTGAATTATTTTTTTGATATGTTGTTGAATTCTATTGGCTAGAATTTTGTTGAGGATTTTTGTATCTACATTCATGAGGGATATAGGTCTATAATTTTCTTTTCTTGTGGTGTCTTTACCTGGTTTTGGTATCTGGGATATGGTGGCTTCATAGAATGAGTTTGGTAGTATTCCATCCTTTTCTATGCTCTGAAATACCTTTTAGTAGTAGTGGTGTTAACTCTTCTCTGAAAGCTTGGTAGAACTCTGCAGTGAAGCCGTCTGGGCCAGGGCTTTTTTTTGTTGGGAGTTTTTTGATTACCTGCTCAATCTCTTCTTTTGTCATGGGTCTATTTAGTTGTTCTACCTTTGTTTGTGTTAGTTTAGGTAGGTAGTGTGTTTCTAAGAATTCATCCACTTCTTCTAGGTTTTCAAATTTGTTTGAGTATAGTTTTTCATAGTAATCTGATATGATTCTTTTAATTTCAATTGGGTCTGTTGTAATACCGCCCATCACATTTCTTATTCGGGTATTTGCTTCCTCTCCTGTTTTTCTTTTGTCATTTTGGCAAGTGGTTTATCAATTTTGTTGATTTTTTCAAAAAACCAGCTTTTGGTCTTGTTAATTCTTTCAATGGTTTTTCTGTTTTCTATTTCATTTAGTTCATCTCTAATTTTTATTATTTCTTTTCTTCTGGTGCCTGTGAGTTTCTTTTGTTGCTCTCTTTCTATTTGTTGAAGTTGTAGGGATAATTCTTTGATTTTGGCCCTTTCTTCTTTTTGGATGTGTGCATTTATTGATATAAATTGACCTCTGAGCACCGCTTTTGCTGTGTCCCAAAGGTTCTGATAGGAAGTGTTTTCATTCTCATTGGATTCTCTGAATTTCTTTATTCCATCCTTAATGTCTTCTATAATCCAGTCTTTTTTGAGCAGGGTATTGTTCAGTTTCCAAGTGTTTGATTTCTTTTTCCTGCTTTTCCTGTTATTGATTTCCACTTTTATGGCCTTATGGTCAGGGAAGATGCTTTGTAATATTTCAATGTTTTGGATTCTGCTAAGACTTGCTTTATGACCTAATATATGGTCTAATCTAGAGAATGGCCCATGTGCACTAGAAAAGAAAGTATACTTGGTTGCTGTTGGGTGGAGTGTTGCTGTGTGTATGTCTACGAGGTCAAGTTGGTTAATTGTGGCATTCAGATCTTCCGTGTCTTTATTGAGCTCCTTTCTGGATGTCCTGTCCTTCACTGAAAGTGTTGAAGTCTCCTACTATTATTGTGGAGCTGTCTATCTCACTTTTCAATGATGAGAGAGTTTGTTTTATGCATCTTGCAGCCCTGTCATTGGGTGCATAAATATTTAATATGGTTATATCTTCTTGGTGTATTGTCCCTTTAATCATTATATAGTGTCCTTTCCGATCCCTTCTGATGGATTTAACTTTAAAGTCTCTTTTGTCAGAAATTAATATTGCCACTCCTGCTCTTTTTTGATCGTTGTTTGCTTGATGTATTTTTTTCCATCCTTTGAGTTTTAGTTTGTTTGTGTCTCTAAGTCTAAGGTGTGTCTCTTGTAGGCAGCATATAGACGGATCTTGTTTTTTAATCCATTCTGCCACTCTCTGTCTCTTTATTGGTGCATTTAGTCCATTTACATTCAGGGTAATTATGGATAGGTATGAATTTAGTGCTATCATTATGATGTCTTTTTTTGTGTGTTGTTGGCAGTTTCTTTTTCCCACTTGATTTTATGCGCTGAGTAGGTTTTTTTTATATATTGTCCTTTCCTAATATTTGTAGTTGTCGATTTTGTTTCTGCTGTGTCTATATTTTTCCCTCGTATTTTATTTTGATGAACAGGATAGTTTGTCTCCTTTGTGGTTACCTTATTATTTACCCCTGTTTTCCTAAATTTAAAACTAGCTTTTATTTCTTTGTATCGCTGTATCTTCCTCTCCATATGAAATGTGTATGATTACATTTCTTAGTCCCTCTTTATTATTTTAATGTGGTCTTCTTTTATATAATAATAACGCTGTTTGCCTGTTTTGGGCTTTTTTTTATATATACACTTGCTTAATTTTTTGGGATTTCCCTGTCTGGGTTGACTTCTGGCTGCTCTGCTCAGTGTTCTAGTCTTGGGTTGATACCTGATATTATTGATTTTCTAACCAAAGAACTCCCTTTAGTATTTCTTGTAGTTTTGGTTTGGTTTTTACAAATTTCCTAAACTTGTGTTTGTCTGGAAATGTCTTAATTTCACCTTCATATTTAAGAGACAGTTTTGCTGGATATATGATTCTTGGCAGGCAATTTTTTTCCTTCAATTTTTTAAATATGTCATCTCATTGCCTTCTTGCCTGCACGGTTTCTGCCGAGTAGTCCGAGCTTATTCTTATTGGCTCTCCTTTGTAGGTGACTTTTCGTTTATCCCTTGCTGCTCTTGTAATTCTCTCTTTATCTTTGGTTTTGGCAAGTTTGATTATAATATGTCTTGGTGACTTTCTTTTAACATCTACTTTATGTGGAGTTCAATGAGCATCTTGGATAGATATCTTCTCATCATTCACAATATCAGGGAAGTTTTCTGCCAACAAATCTTCAACAATTTTCTCTGTATTTTCTGTTATCCTTCCCTGTTCTGGTACTCAATCACTCGTAGGCCATTTCTCTTGATAGAGTCCCACATGATTCTTAAGGTTTCTTCATTTTTTTTTAATTCTTTTATCTGATTTTTCTTCAAATATATTAGTGCCAAGTGATTTATCTTCAAGTTCAGAAATTCTAGCTTGTACTTGCTCAATTCTGCTCCTCTGACTTTCTATTGAGTTGTCTAATTCTATAATTTTATTGTTAATCTTCTGAATTTCCGATTGCTGTCTGTCTATGGATTTTTCCAGCTTATTAAACTTTTCATTATGTTCCTGAATAATCTTTCTAATTTCTTCAATTGCTTTATCTGTGTGTTCGTTGTATTGTGTATTGTTCTGTGTATTGCCTCATTTCCTTCCTGATGTCTTGAAGCGTTCTGTATGTTAAACTTTTGTATTCTGCATCAGGTAATTCCAGGAATGCACTTTCATCTAGAAGATCCCTGGATTCTTTGTTTTGAGAGCCTGTTGAGGTGATCACGGTCTGTTTCTTTATGTGACTTGATACTGACTGTTGTCTCCGAGCCATCTATAAAGTTATTGTATTAGTTTATGCTTGCTTACTGTGTCGTAGCTGCTTGCTTTGTTTTGTTTTGTTATACCCCTACGGGTTGCTTGAGTGAGCTAGCTTGATTATTTTCACCTTTGGAGCTCTGATGTCCTGTCTCCAGCTGGCTGGAGCTGTTATCAGGTATATCAGTCTAGGAGTCCATTCAGTTTCTTGTATGAATTCAGCTCAGGTTTCCAGGTAGCTGATCAAGTGTGTGGTACAGTCTCTGTCCTACAGTCTTAGAGGGGCAGGGGTGATTGGCGTATATACCAGTCTCTGATTGCAGCAGGGGGTCACACTCTGAACAAGGCAGGGGCCTGAGAACCAACTCCGAAGTGTCTCTGAGGAAAACATGTCTCTGTTCCCTAGAGCGTGCTTGTGCGTGGGTTCTGCAGAGGGACCAAGGGCACCCAAAGTTTTTGGTTGTAAGGACTGGGAGGTACCAGATGTCTTTGGACCCCTGTCACGGGTGGCTGGGTGACCCAAGTGGAGCTACTAGTCCTTAGGTCCCTGATGTGGGTAGGTGAGGACCTTGTTTAATAGGAAAAGCAATGTCAAATGTCAAACACCCACCTCTCTACTGCACAGCTAAAATGGTTGGAATCTGCCAACGGGGCCTATTCTCCCGAAATAGGCCCATGCAGGTCCGTGCAGAAGGGAAAGGTGCTCAAGGTCCTTGGACAGTTTATGCCTGGACAGGAGCCACTTCTGTCCTCAGCTCCCCTGGTTAATGGAACTAGCAAATTATCTTTTCCCCTCAATTGCAAATATTTTCCTTCCCCAAGGCTGGGAGGATGGCTCTAGGTGCTCACCAGGGTCTATCTCAGGCCCAGGGATTCAGCCGCTGTAGCTGGCTTGGGACGGGGGGGGGGGGGGCACGGTAAAGTATACATAAGTACTTAGCTTTTGCTGAGAGCGCCGTTCTCCTCAGGTTCCCGAAGTGTGAGTAGGCTGTGTGGCTGGCTGCTTCTCCCTGAGGAAACTGCGGCCAACCTGCTGCCTCCATTCCAGGAATGGTGCCTGAGGGCTCCCCGCAATTCAGGTCCGGTAACTCCTCTCCACTTCTGAAAGGTCTCTTCCTCTCCCTGCCCCTCAGTTCGTTTTCTAAGCTTGCCTTTGAAGCTCAGGGCTCCCAGCTTGTCACAAATATATTTATTTCACTTGTTGTTTTTGTCTTTGTCGTAAAGAGGGCTTGCCAGAAGCATCTGTCTACTCCCCCATCTTGGCTCCGCCTCCCATCATTTGGTTTCTTGACTGCTGCTTCTATGGGCATGAACTGTGGATCCAAGTAAAATGAAATCCTTGAAAATTTCAATCTTTTCTCCATTTATCATGATGTCGCTTATTAGTCCAACCAAAAACCGAACCCTTTGCTGTGAAGTCGATTCTGACTCATAGCAGCCCTATAGGACAGAGTAGAACTGCCCCACAGGGTTTCCAAGGAGGGGCTGGTGGATTCAGCTGCCAACCTTTTGGTTAGCAGCCTGAGCTCTTAGCCACTGTGCCACATTTGTGAGGATTTTTGTCTTCTTTATGTTAAGGTGTAATCCACAATGAAGGGTATAGTCTTTGATCTTCATCAGTAAGTGCTTCAAGTCCTCTTCACATTCAGCAAGCAAGGTTGTATCATCTGTATAACACAGGTTGTTAATGAGTCTTCCTGTAATCCTGACGACACCTTATTCTTCATATAGTCCAGATTCTCAGATTATTTGTTCAGCATACAGGTTGGTGAAAGGATACAGTCCTGATGCACACCATTCCTGTTTTTAAACCATGCAGCATCCCCTTGCTATGTTCAAACGACTGCCTCTTGGTCTATGTACAGGTTCCCCATGAAGCCAATTAAATGTTCTGGAATTCCCATTCTTTACATTGTTATCCGTAATTTGTTATGGTTCACACAGTCGAAGAAGTACAGTCAGAATGCTCATTAGAAGCAAGGATGGTGAGACTTTGTCTCATGAACTTTGGACATGTTACCAGAAAGGACCAGTTCCTGAAGAAGGACATCATGCTCGGTAAAGTAGAGGGTCAGTGAAAAAAGAGGAAGACCTTCAATGAGATGGATTGACACAGTGGCTGCAACAGAGGGCTCAAACATAGAAACAATTGTGAGGATGGTATAGGACAGGGCAGTGTTTCATTCTGTTGTACATAGGGTTGCTATGAGTAGGAATGGACTCAAAGGTACCTAACAACAGCAACAGACAGTCGAATGCCTTTGCATAATCAGTAAAGCACAGGTAAACATCTTTCTCTTATTCTCTGCTTTCAGCCAAGATCCATCTGACATCAGATGTTCCATATCCTCTTCTGAATTTGGCTTGAATTTCTGGCAGTTCTTTGTGAATGTACTGTTGCAACCGCTTTTGCATGATCTTCAGCAAAATTTTACTTGTGTGTGATGTTAATGATATTGTTTGATAATTTTTGCATTCTGTTAGATCAACTTTCTTTTGAATATGGCTTCCAGTCAGTTGGCCAAGTTACTGTCTTCCAAATTTTTTGGCGTAGACAAATGAGCGCTTCCAGTATTGCATCTGTTTGTTGAAACATCTCAATTGGTATTCCTTCATTTCCTGGAGCCTTGGAGCTCTGGCGACACAGTGGTTCAGAGCTCAGCTACTAAACAAAAGATCATTAGTTCGAATCCACTAGCCTCTCCTTGGAAACCCTTTGGGGCAGTTATACTCTATCTTATAGGGCCTCCATGAGTGAGAATCCATTCCATAGCAACAGGTTTGGTTTTTTGCTCTTATTTTTCACCAATGCCTTCAGTGCAGCTTGGACTTCTTCCTTCAATACTATCGTTTCTTGATCATATGCTATCTCCTGAAATGGTTGAATGTGGAACAATTCTTTTTTGGTACAGTGACTCTGTGGTTTCTTCCATCTACTTTTTTTTTTTAATATTTTTTATTGTGCTTTAAGTGAAAGTTTGCAAATCAAGTCAGTCCCTCACACAAAAACTCATATACACCTTGCTACACACTCCCAATTACTCTCTCCCTCCACTCTCTATTTTTTGTGTCCATTTCACCAGCTTCTAACCCCCTCCACCCTCTCATCTCCCCTCCAGGCGGGAGATACCAACATAGACTCAAGTGTCCACCTGATCCAAGAAGCTCGCTCCTCACCAGCATCCCTCTCCAACGCATTGTCCAGGCCAATTCATGTCTGAAGAGTTGGCTTCAGAATGGTTCATGTCCTGAGGCAACAGAAGGTCTGGGGGCCATGACCACCGGGGTCCTTCTAGTCTCAGTCAGACCATTAAGTCTGGTCTTATGAGAATTTGGGATCTGCATTCCACTGCTCTCCTGCTCCCTCAGGGGTTCTCTGTTGTGTTCCCTGTCAGGGCAGTCATCGGTTGTAGACGGGCACCATCTAGTTCTTCTGGTCTCAGGATGATGTAGTCTCTGGTTCATGTGGCCCTTTCTCTCTCTTGGGCTCGTAATCGCCTGTGTCCTTGGTGTTCTTCATTCTCCTCTGATCCAGGTGGGTTGAGACCAATTGATGCATCTTAGATGGCTGCTTGCTAGTGTTTAAAACCCCAGATGCCACTCTTCAAAGTGGGATGCAGAATGTTTTCTTAATAGATTTAATTGTGCCAGTTGACTTAGATGTCACCTGAAACCATGCTCCCCAGACCCCTGCCCCTGCTACGCTGGCCTTCAAAGCATTCAGTTTATTCAGGAAACTTCTTTGCTTTTGGTTTAGTCCAATTGTGCTGACCTCCCCTGTATTGTGTGCTGTCTTCCCTTTCACCAATATTCCATTAATTTTTTTTTTAAGTAATTTTGATTGTGCTTTAAGTGAAAGTTTACAAATCAAGTCAGTCTCTTACATATAAACTTATATACACCTTACTACATACTCCCATTTACTCTCCTCCTAATGAGTCAGCCTGCTCCCTCCTTCCAGTCTCTCCTTTCGTGACCGTTTTGCCAGTTTCTGACCCCTCTACCCTCCCATCTCCCCTCTAGACAGGAGATGCCAACACAGTCTCAAGTGTCCACCTGATACAAGTAGCTCACTCCTCATCAGCATCTCTCTCCAACCCATTGTCCAGTCCCTTCCATGTCTGATGAGTTGTCTTCTGGAATGGTTCCTATTCTGGGCCAACAGAAGGTTTGGGGACCATGACTGCCGGGATTCCTCTAGTCTCAGTCAGACCATTAAGTCTGGTCTTTTTATGAGAATTTGGGGTCTGCATCCCACTGTTCTCCTGCTGCCTCAGGGGTTCTCTGTTGTGCTCCCTGTCAGGGCAGTCCTCGGTTATGGCCGGGCACCATCTAGTTCTTCTGGTCTCAGGATGATGTAAGTCTCTAGTTCATGTGGCCCTTTCTCTCTCTTGGGCTCATAATTACCTTGTGACCTTGGTGTTCTTCATTCTCCTCTGACCCAGGTGGGTTGAGACCAATTGATGCATCTTAGATGGCTGCTTGCTAGCGTTTAAAACCCCAGATGCCACTCTTCAAAGTGGGGTGCAGAATGTTTTCTTAATAGGTTTTATTATGCCAATTGACTTAGATGTCCCCCGAAACCATGCTCCCCAGACCCCTGCCCCTGCTACGCTGGCCTTCGAAGCATTCCGTTTTTTCAGGAAACTTCTTTGCTTTTGGTTTAGTCCAATTGTGCTGACCTCCCCTGTATTGTGCTCTGTCTTCCCCATTCACCTAAATTCCATCTGCTTTTGATGCTTCTGGTGTAGTTCAATATTTTGCCCACAGAATCCTTCAAAATTGCAACTCAAGTCTTGAATTTTATTTTCAGTTCTTTCAGCTTGAGAAATGCTGAGAGTGTTCTTCCCTTTTGGCTTTCTAACTCCAGGTCTTTGCACATTTCATTATAATACTTTATCATCCTGACCCACCCTTTGAAATCTTGTGTTCAGCTTTTTTACTTCATTGCTTCTTCTATTCACTTTAGCTACTCTACCTTCAAGAGCAAGTTTCAGAGTCTCTTCTCACATCCATTTTGGTCTTTTCTTTCTTTCCTGTCTTTTTAATGACATTTTGCTTTCTTCATGTATATTCCTGATGTCATTCCACAACTCGTCTGGTCTTTGGTCATTAGTGTTCAACGCATCATATCTGTTATTGAGATGGTCTCTAAATTCAGGTGGGATATATTCAAGGTCATACTTTTACGCTCATGGACTTGTTTTGATTTTCTTCAGCTTCAACTTGCATATGAGCAATCGATGGTCTGTTCCTCAGTCATCCCCTGGCCTTGTTCTCACTGATGATATTGAGCTTCTGCATTGTCTCCACAGATGTAGTCAATTTGATTCCTACATATTCCATCCAGAGAGGTCGACGTGTATAGTTGCTGTTTACGTTGTTGAAAAAAGGTATTTGCAGTGAATAAATTGTTGGTCTTGCAAAATTCTATCACACAGTCTCCAGCATTGTTTCTATCACCAAGATCATATTTTCCAAATACCAATCCTTCTTCGTTTCCAACTTTCATATTCCAGTAACCAGTAATTGTCAATGCATCTTAATTGCATGTCTGATCAATTTCGGACTGCAGAAGTTGGTAAAAATCGTCAATTTCCTCATCTTTGGCATTAGTGGTTGGTGCATAAATTTGAATAGTAGTCACATTAACTGGTCTTTCTTGTAGGCATATGGATATTATCCTATCACTGACAACGTTGTACTTTAGAATGGATCTTGAAACATTCTTTTTGGCAATGAATGCAATGCCATTCCTCTTTGATTTGTCATTCCTGGCGTAGTAGACCATATGATTTTCCTATTTAAAATGCCCAATACCAATCAATTTCAGCTCACTAATGCCTAGAATGGAAACCCTTGTGGCATAGTGGTTAAGAGCTATGGCTGCTAACCAAAAGGTTGACAGTTCGAATCCACCAGGTGCTCCTTGGAAACTCTATGGGCAGTTCTACTCTGTCCTATAGGGTCACTATGAGTTCGAATTGATTCAACGGCAATGGGTTTGGTTGTTTTGTTTTGTTTTGTTTTTAATGCCTAGGATATTGATCTTTATGCACTCCATTTCATGGAGCACAGGTATAGGGGTTATGATTTACAAAACATGTATTTGGAGGACAATTCAATCCATAACATTCCACCCTTTGGCTCCCAAAATTCATATCCTTCCCACGTGCAAAACACATTCACCCCGTCACTTCATCCCAGGAGTCTTTAATCAGCTCCAAGTCCAAAATGTCATCTCCTGAATCATCTAAATCAAGTATGGATTAGATTTTAGGTGTATTCCATCCTAGTGCAAAATTCCTCTTTGTCTGTGAGCCTGTGAAATTTAGAATACAGTTATCTGCTTCCAAAGTACAATGGCAAAATAGGCATAAGACACACATTTCCATTACAGATGGGAACCACTGGAGGAAAAGAAGGGATAATGGGCATCGAGCAAGTCCAAAACCCAGGAGAACAATTTACATTAGCTCTCAAGGCTTAAAAATAATCTTCTGCTCTCCAGGACTATCTGGGAATGGCTCCGTCCTCCAGACTCCGGGTGTTGGCCGTACTCTCTGGATTCTGGGTGGAAGCCCTAAGGCCCCAGATTTCAGCCCTGCCTTCCAGGCCTACTGGGATGGCAACTCTGTTCCCTCAGCTTTGGGGTCTCATTCTCCTCGTCCATCTGAGTGGGGACCCCAACTCCTTAGTCCCAGCAGTCCCTGTCTTTCTGCTCCTTGGGAATCACAGCCCTATTACCTCAGCTTTGGGCATCAGCCCCATTCTTTTGGCCTTTGGGCACAGCAGCCCCACTCCCCAAAACTGAGCTGGTGAAGATCTGTCTCTTTGAAACCCAGGAGACTATGGTGCCATCCTTCGAGATCTAGGAGATCGTTGCTCTACCCTCTGAAGCCCCCTTCAAAACCAAGATAGCCCTGCTTTCCGTGCTCCTTTGAACAGTTCTGCTGACCTCCAAACTTCTCCAGGGATGGTCCTTTTTTTTTTTTTTTTTTAATGTAGGACAACAGATGTAGCTCCTTTGGCCTGTTTCTTGCCTGTAGAATTCCAAGAGGCGGACGGTGTTCTTTCCTTTTGTTCTTTCTCTGTCCCCTTCAATTTAAGCTGATGGGTTTTCTCCTGTGGTAGTTGGTTAGATCCAGCAGTCACAAGCTTAACAGAAGTTTGAGTTATCTAGTTCTTGGTGAGAGTTTTAGGGCACGTGTCCTTAGTTTGTACAACAGAATTTTCCAAATCTTTAAGTTCTGGTTTCATTTTGCACAGTTCACTTTTAAGCTCATTTCTTTCCTCTTGCATTTTAGCATAAGCTTCACCATGAGACCACTTTAAGATCTTGTTTAGAAACTTTGTCAGCCAAATATTCTGGGTCATCATTTACAAGTTCTCCTACCAAACATTTGAACATAATTCAGACAAGTTGTTTGCCACTGCACAAAAAGCATCATCTTCCATCCAATGTCCAAACACAAGTTCATCATTTCCTTTTAAAGTCTCACCAGAAACACATTTAATGCCCACATTTCTAACAACATTCTGTCCGTGATAGAAGATCTCATCACAGCTCTCAATTCTTTCTGAGATCTCATCAGAATCATCTCTGACGGCCATGATTCTAACAACAGGGTCTTCAAGGCAAGGTAATAGGTTTTTGCTACTGGGCAACTTAAAAGTCTTCCAACCCTCACCCAGTTCCAAAACCACCTCCACATTTTAGATATTTGTTAGAGCAGCACCCCACTCTCAGTACCAAATTCTGCCTTAGTTATCTAGTGCTGTTATAAAAGAAATACCACAAGTGGGTGGCTTTAATGAACAGAAATTTATTTTTTCACAGTTAGGAGGCTAGAAGTCCGAAATCAAAGCACCAACTCTAGGGAAAGGCTCTCTCTGTGTGTAAAAGCTCTGGGGGGAAGGTCCTCATCTTTTCAATTTCTCTTCCTTGGGTCCTTAGTCTTCACATGGCACGGCATCTCTCTTCCCCCATTTCTGCTTGCTTCTCTGCCTAATCTGATCTTTTTATATCTCAAAAGTGATTGACTTAAAACACACTCTATACTGATATGGACTCTTAACATAACAAAGAAAAATCCCTTCCCAAGTGACATTATAACTACAATTATAAGGGCTAGGCTCCACAGTCTGTCAGTTTATCCTACTGTGGTGGCTTGTGTGTTGCTGTGATGCTGAAAGCTATGCCACCAGTATTTCATATTCCAGTAGGGTCACTCATGGTACAGGTTTCAGCAGAGGTTCCAGACTAAGACTAGGAAGAAGGACCTGGCAGTCTACTTCTGAAAAATTAGACAGTGAAAACCTTATGAATAGCAGCGGAACATTGTCTGAAATAGTGCCAGAAGATGAGCCCACCAGGTTGGAAGGCACTTGAAACACGACTGGGGAAGAGCTGCTGCCTCAGAGTAGAGTCGACCTTAAGGACGTGGATAAAGTCCAAGTTTTTGGGACCTTCATTTGCTGATGTGGCACGACTATAAATGAGAAGAAACAGCTATAAACATTCATTAATAATCAGAACACGTAATGTATAAAGGAAGAATCTAGGAAAATTGGAAGTCTTCAAAAATGAAGTGGACAGCATAAAGATCTATGTCCTAGGCATTAGTGAGCTGAAATGGACTGGTATTGGCCATTTTGAATCAGACAATCATATAGTTTACTATGCCGGGAATGACAAATTGAGAAATGTCGTCACAATCATAGTTAAAAAGCACATTTCACGATCTATTCTGAAGCACAACACTGTCAGCAATAGGATAATATCCATATGCCTACAACAAAGGACAGCTAACATGACTATTATTCAAATTTATGCACCACCCACTAATGTCAAAGAGGAAGAAATTGAAGATATTTACCAACTTCTGCAGTCTGAAATTGATACAACATGCAGTCAAGATGCATTGATAATGACTGGCAATTGAAATCCAAAAGTTAGAAACAAAGAAGAAGGATCTGTAGTTGGAAAATATGGCTAGAAATTGCAAGATAGAATTTTGCAAGACCAACAACCTCTTCATTGCTGATACCTTTTTTCACCGACATAAATGGCAACAATTACACGTGGACCTTGCCACTTGGAATACACAGGAATCAAATCCACTACATCTATAGAAAGAAACGGTGGAGATATTCAATACTGACAGTCAGAACTAGGCCAGGCTGACTGCAGAAGAGACCATCAAGTGCTCATATGCAAGTTGAAGTTGAAGTTGAACGCAATTAAAATAAGAACACCAGAGATAAAATATGACCTTGAGTATATCCCACCTGAATTTAGAGACCATCTGAAGAATAAATTTGATGAATTGAACACTAATGACCAAAGACCACACAAGGTGTGGAATAGCATGCAGATGAGGAAGCAAAAGGTCATTAAAAAGACAGGAAAGGACCAAAATGGATGTCAGATGGGACTTTGAAACTTATTCTTGAATATAGAGTAGCTAAAGTGAAAGGAAGAAATGATGAAGTCAAAGAGCTGAACAGAAGATTTCAAAGGGTGGCTCCAGAAGACATAATAAAGTATTATAATGAAATGTGCAAAGACCTGAAGTTAGAAAACCAAAAAGGAAGACACTTGGCATTTCTAAAGCTGAAAGAATTGAAGAAAAAATTCAAGCCTCGAGTAGCAATATTGAAGAATCCTACAAGAAAATGTTGAACAACGCAGGAAGCATCAAAAGAAGATGGAAGGAATACACACAGTCACTGTACCAAAAAGACTTGGTCGACATTTAACCATTTCAGGAGGTAGCATATGATCAAGAACTGACGGTACTGAAGGAAGAAGTCCAAGCTACACGAAGGGAATGACGAAAAAAAGGCTGCAGGAATTGACAGAATACCAGCTGAGATGATTCAACAAACGGGTGCAGTGCTAGAGGAGCTCACTGGTCTACGTCAAGAAAATTGATGGACAGCTACTTGGCCAAATGACTGGAATAGATCCATATTTGTGCTCACTCTAAAGAAAAGTGATCCAACAGACACACACACACACACACACACACCCCATTGCTGTCGAGTCAATTGTGACTCATAGCGACCCTACAGGACAGGGTAGAACTGCCCCACAGTTGTCCAAGGAGCACCTGGTGGATTCGAACCACTGACCTTTTGGTTAGCAGTCATGGCACTTAACCACTACGCCACCAACAGAAAGCAGACATTATTGAAAAATATCATTAATATCACACACAAGTAAAATTTTGGTGAATATCATTCAAAAGCAGTTGCAGGAGTACATTGACAGGAAACTGCCAGACGTTCAAGCCATATTGAGAAGAGGTCGTGGAATGAGGGATACCAGAAAGATATTTACCTGTGTGTTATTGATTATGCAAAAGCTTTTGACTGTGTGGATCATAACCAATTATAGACAACATTACAAAGAATGGGAATTCCAGAACACTTTATAGTGCCCATGCAGAAACTGTACACAGACCAAGAGACAATTATTAAAACAGAACAAGGGAATACCACACGGTTTAAAGTCAGGAAAGGTGTGCATCAAGGTTGTATCCTTAAACCATATTTATGCAATCTGTATGCTGAGCAAATGATCCCAGAAGCTGAACTATATCAAGAAGGTGTTATGAGGATTAGAAGAAGACTCATTAACAACCTGCATTATGCAGATGACACAACCTTGCTTGGTGAAAGTGAAGAGGACTTGAAACACTTACCTATGAAGATCAAAGACTTGATCAAAGACTTCGTCTCATAGCAACCCTATCTACAACAGAATGAAACACTGGCCTGGTCCTGCACCATTCTCACGATCGTTGTTATCCTTGAGCCAATTGTCGCCACTGTGTCGATCCATCTCATTGAGGGTCTTCCTCTATTTTGCTGACCCTCTACTTTACCAAGCATGATGTCCTTCTCCAGGGACCAATCTCTCCTGATAACATGTCCAAAGTATGTGTGACGAATTATTGCCATCCTTGTTTCTAAGGACCATTCTGAGTGTACTTCTTCCAAGACGGATTTGTTTGTTCTTCTGGCACTCCGTGGTATATTCAATATTTTTCGCCAACACCATAGTCCCAAGGCACCAATTCTTCTTCAGTCTTCCTAATTCATTGTCCAGTATTCACACTCATATGAGGCGATTGAAAACACCATGTCTTCGTCAGGCGCACCTTAGTCTTCAAGGTGACATCTCTGCTTTTTAACACTTCAAAGAGGTCTTTTGCAGCAGATTTTCCCAATGCAATGTGTCTTTTGATTTCTTGATTGCTGCTTTCATGGGTGTTGAGCATGAATCCAATTAAAATGAAATCCTTAACAACTTCAGTCTTTTCTCCATTTATCATGATGTTGCTTATTGGTCCAGTTGCGAAGATTTTCGTTTTCTTTATGCTGAGGTGTAATCCATACTGAAGGCTGTGGTCTTTGATCTTCACCGGTAAGTGCTTCAAGTTGTCTTCACGTTCAGCAAGCAAAGTTGTGTCATCTGCATAACACAGGCTGTTAGAGAATCTTTCTTCAATCCTGATCCCACCCTCTTCATATAGTCCACCTTCTCAGATTATTTGCCCAGCATACAAACTGAGTAAGTATGGCGAAAGGATACAACCCTGACACACAACCCACCCTCTTCATATAGCCCACCTTCTCAGATTATTTGCCCAGCATACAAATTGAGTAAGTATGGCAAAAGGATACAACCCTGACACACACCTTTCCTGACTTTAAATCACTGAGTATCCCCTTGTTTTGTTCAAATGACTGCCTCTTGGTCTATGTACAGGTTCTTCCCGAGCACAATTAAGTGTTCTGGAATTCCTGTTCTTCACAATGTTATCCATAATTTGTTATGATCCACACAGTCGAATGCCTTTGCATAGTGAATAAAACACGGGTAAACATCTTTCTGGCATTCTCTGCTTTCAGCCATGATCCATATGACATCAGCAATGATATCCCTTGTTCCACATCCTCTTCTGAATACAGCTTGAACTTCTGGCCTTTCCCTGTCAATGCGCTGTTATAACTGCTTTTGAATGACTTTCAGCAACATTTACTTAATGCTATTGTTCGATAATTTCAGCATTCTGTTTGATCACCTTTCTTTGGAATGGGTACATATATGAATCTCTTCCAGTCAGTTGGACAGGTAGCTGTCTTCCAAATTTCTTAGCTTAGACGAGTGAGAGCTTCCAACCCTGCATTCGTTTGTTGAAATATTTCAATTGGTATTCTGTCAGTTCCTGGAGCCTTGTGTTTTTCCAATGCCTTCAGCGCAGCTTGGACCTCTTCCTTCAGTACCTTCGGTTTCTGATCATATGCTACCTCCTGAAATGGTTGAATGTTGACCAATTCTTTTTGGTACAGTGACTCTTTGTATTCCTTCCTTCTTCTTTTGATGCTTCCTGTGTTGTTTAATATTTCCCCTACAGAATCTTTCAAAATTGCAACTCAGGGCTTGAATTTTTTCTTCAGTTCTTTCAGCTTTAGAAATACTGAGCACGTCCTTCCATTTTGATTTTCTATCTCCAAGTCTTTGCACATTTCATTATAATACTTTATTTTGTCTTCTTGAGCAGCCCTTTGAAATCCTCTGTTCAGGTCTTTGACTTTATCATTTCTTCCTTTTACTTTAGCTACTCAACATTCAGAAGCAAGTTTCAGAGTCTCTTCTGACATCCATTTTAGTCATTTCTTTCTCCCTTGTTTGTTTAATGACCTTTTGCTTTCTTTTAGTATGATATCCTTGATGTCATTCCACAACTCGTCTGGTCTTTCTTCATTAGTGTTCAATGCATCAAATCTATTCTTGAGATGGTCTCTAAACTCAAGTAGGATATACTCAAGGTTGTACTTTTTCTCTCGTGGACTTGTTCTAATTTTCTTCAGCTTCAACTTGAACTTGCATAGGAGTAATTGATGGTCTGTTCCACAGTTGGCCCCTGGCCTTATTCTGACTGATGATAATGAGTTTCTTCATCATCTCCACAGATGTAGCCGATTTGATTCTTGTGTTTTCCATCTGGCAAGGTCCACATGCATAGTTGTGGTTCATGTTGTTGGAAAAGGTATTTGCAATGCAGAAGTAATTTATATTGCAAAATTGTACCATGTGATCTCCGGCATCAGTTCTATCACCAAGGCCATATTTCCCAACTGCTGATTCTTCTTTTTTGTTTCCAACTTTGGCATTCCAATTGCCAGTAATTATCGATGCATCTTGATCGCATGTTTGATCAATTTCAGACTGTAGAAGTTGGTAAAAATCTTCAATTTCTTCATCTTTATCCTTAGTGGTTGGTGCGTAAATTTGAATAATAGTCGCATTAACTTATCTTCCTTGTAGGTGTATGGATATTATCCTATCACTGGCAGCGTTGTACTTTAGGAAAGACCTTGAAATGTTCTTTTCGATGATGAACGTGACGCCATTCCTGTTCACTTTGTCATTCCTGGCATAGTAGACTATATGATAGTCTGATTCAAAGTGGCCAATACCAGTCCCTTTCAGCTTACTGGTGGCTAGGGTATCGAAGTTTATGAGTTCCATCTCATTTTTGTTGACTTCCAGTTTTCTGAGATTCATACTTTGTACATTCCATGTTCTGATTATTAATGAATGTTTATAGCTCTTTCTTCTCATTTTGAGTCATGCCACATCAGCAAATGAATGCCCTGGAAGCTTGACTCCATCCACGTCATTAAGATTGACTCTACTTTGAGGAAGCCACTTTTCCCCAGGTGTTTTTCTTTTTTTGTGGTTATAAATAATAAGAGGTTAAACGACATGTGATATTGTAACAAATTGAATGCAGAAGCAGGTATTAAAATCCAGCTGTCCTCTATTAAGCCAGACATGAAAGATATTTGCAAAAAATGTATAATAATGCCACTCTTACAATTTTTTTGTTTTGAAAAAGTAATTATTTTTCATTCAAAATATGTCATTTATGTAAACATGTAATAGTTTTTTTATTGTTATCACCTAAAATGAATTTTATTCAACCATTTTTTGTTTTAATTTTTAAAGTGGTAAATATTGATAAACATAAATTCCATAAACAGAAACTCTTTGAGATCCTCAGTAAATTTTAAGAGGTGCAAATGATTCTGGAGAACAAAAAGTTTGAGAAGTTCTGGCCTAGAGCATGAGCTAACTCCTGGAGCATGGTACACAATTTCCATAGTGTATAATCTCCAAGATGGCATCTTAGCTGTGCCTTCAGTTACAACATTCTCAGCATTCTCCAGGCCAGCAGCTTCTTGGTGATGCGGTATTTGATCAGTCCACTGCTACATTTCCTTTGCTAAAAGTGAGTCCCTTCGTCTGACGTGATGTATACGATCTAAACTCTTTGACAGTGATGCTAGCTAAAATCCTATGGATACAAAAAGCAAACTCATAAGTGGAATATGTGTTTATTCCAGTCAAGATGGATTGCTGCTTCTAACAGCGTAGTAGGGGTTCAATGGAGTCAACTTGCCATCACGTGGCTGGTTGTCTCCTTGTGGGATGGTGTCATATTGGGGCCTCGGCATTGGTCTTGGTGGCTGGCAGGTTGACATTTGACAGTGGCAATGGGTAGATTGGCTGTAATTAGTGGGCACTCATACTGTTGAGCCCATGCATAGCCTCAATCTCTGCCACTATGGCTAATCGCTTCATAAGAACATTGTGCCAGTTCTAGGCTGATGAGAAAGAGTGGTGGCTAAAGTCATTTTGTCTTCTTAGGTGTTTATTGCCTCTTCTGTATTGGATACTCTCTGGTGGACACTGACATGCGTTACAAAGATCTTTATTCTTAGTGTCTATTCTCTTAGGTTCATCCATGTGCTTCTTCCTCAGCTCTTCTTGGTCCTGATCTTCTGATATTTCTTCTTTCAGGCTTCTGACCAAGCAGCCAACCCGTTTGCCACTGCCTGTAAATCTGTATGTATTCTAATCTCGAGCTTCTTCTTTTTCCACATGACCAGGCACACCATTCTAAGCTCTACCCTTTAAGGTTTTACCTCATTGCTATCTTTCAAAGCCATCCTGAACAGGCTGCAGTATAATCATAGTCCACTTTCAGTTTGCACCCACATATCAAGTGTGGTAGGCAGAATAATGAATGGTTCCCTCAATGATGTCCACGCCCTAATACCCAGAATCTGTGACTATGTTACATTACATGGCAAGGGAGAAGTAAGGTTGCACATAGAATTAAGGCTACTAATCAGATGACCTTGAGATTAGCCTAGATTATCCAGGTGGGTCCACTGTTAATCACAAGGATTCTTACAAGTAAAAAAGAAAGACAGGAGACTCAGTGTCAGAGTCACAAAAGAAGACGTGATGAAGAAAGCAAAGAATTAGAGAGATGGTGGTGTGAGAAGAACTTAATTCACTTTGCTTGCTTTGAAGTAGGAGAAAGGGGCCACAATTCAAGGTATGTGGATGGTCTCTAAAGCTGGAATAGACAAGAAAACAGATTCTCCCCTAGAGCCTCCAGGAGCAACACAGCCTTATTGACACTTCGATTTGAGCCAAGTGAGACACATTTTAGACTTCTGATCTTCAGAAGTGTAAGAGAATATGTCTGTATTGTTTTAAGCTACTAAGTTTGCGGTGCTTTGTTACAGCAGCCATTAGACACTAATGCACAAGCAATCTCATCTGTGAACCAAGCTTGCTCTTTTTCCTTCTTGGGTCTGGTCATAGGGGACCCCAACTCACATGGCCATGGGTGAGAGATTAGGGAAGGACATGTTTCAGTTCATCAGTGTTGGATGACCTCAGAGTTTGGGCTGGTTTCTTGTGCAGCTTATTTTTTCCTCTGGCCCTCCTCGCAGTCAATCCCAGATGTACCGCTTCTGTCTTATAATGAATTGCTATTGCACCCTTGGAGGGTCTGATAGAATCCAGCTCATGGTGGGCAGTACTTGCCACATGATCACTTGATGTCATGGTCAGGTGCTCCATATTCGCCAGGGTCCCATAGCATGCCAGTTTATTTCTCTAATGATTTTATTTGTTTGTGCAACTATCACAGTTTTATAACACTTCCATCACCTCTAAAAATTTCCCTTGCGTTCATTTTTGGTGTATCTCTGTATCTTATTATCTAGTGCTGCTATGACCGAAATACCACAAGTGGATGGCTTTAACAAAGAGAAAGTTATTCTCTCACAATGCAGGAGGCTAGAAGTCTGAATTCAGGGTGCCAGCTCCAGGGGAAATCTTTCTCTGTTGGCTCTGGGGGCCAGTCCTTGTCATCAATCTTCCCTTGGTCTAGGAGCTTCTCAGCACAGGGACCTGGGGTCCAAAAGATGTGCTCTGCTCCCGGTGCTGCTATCTTGGTGGCATGAGGTTCCTGTTTCCCTGCTCGCTTCTCTCTTATATCCTGAAAGAGATTGGCTCAAGATACAATGTAATCTTGTAGATTGGGCCCTGCCTCATTAACATAACTGCCTCTAATCCTGCCTTATTAACATCACAGAGGTATTATTTACCAAAACCAAACCAAACCCACTGCTGTTGAGTTGATTCTGACTCATGGTGACCCTATAGGACAGAGTAGAACTGCTCCACAGAGTTTCCAAGGAGTGCCTGGCGGATTCGAACTGCTGACCTTTTGGTTAACAGCCATAGCACTTAACCACTATGCCACCAGGGTTTCTGTATTATTTACAACACATAGGAAAATCACATCAGATCACAAAATAGTGGACAACTATGCAATACTGGGAATCATGACCTAGCCAAGTTGATACACATTTTGGGGGACACAATTCAATCTATTACACCCTGTTTCCACCACCACCCCAGGCAAATACAAATCTACTTATTGTTTCTGTATAGTTTTTGCCTTTTTCTAGAAATTTTATATAAATGGAATCGTACACTATGTAGTCTTTTTTCTCTGACTTCTTTCACTTCTAGTAATGTTTTTGAGGTTCACCCATGTTGTTGAATGTGTCTGATTGGTCAGAACTCAAACATTTCCCAGCCTAATGTGGGTTCTGGGGATTTTTAAGCTTACAGCTCCCTGATGGTTGTTCTTTGTCTTGCTTCATGGAATCTCATCTGTGCGTGCACAGTTTAATATTTAGCCAGAGACTCAAGAAGATGCCTATCTGATTTCTGGAGTTCTTTTCTGCAGAGCTTCCACCTCTACAAATTCCAGCCACCTCAGCTTGCAAACTGTGACCTCAGTCTCTTCAGCTCAGTGAGAGGGTCTGCCTCTCCTGGGCTTCTGCTTCTTGTGTCATGATTTGCAGGGTATGTCCAGGCAGAAGGCTAGGGTTAACAGCAGGATCTTCATTTATTTCTGTTCTCTCAGGACTCACAGTCCTATGCTGCCTATTATTCAGGATCTGAAAAATGACTTTTTATATATTTTATTGAGTGTTCTAGTTGTTTTATGCAGGAGGGAAAGCCTGCTGCCCGGTATCCACCTTGGCCAGCCACACCTTTTTTTGGCTGTTGAATTTTTTTCACTGAGCTATTATATATAACAGGAAATTCACCTTTTTAAAGCGTATAGTTAGATGAGCATTAGCAATTGTATACAATCGGTAACCACGATTACGATCAAGATATAGAACAATTCCTTGACCCTAAGAAGTGTCCTCATGCCCCCTCCCACTCAACCTTCTCCCCTCACCCCTGCCCCCATGCAACTACTCATCTGCTTTCCTGCACTATGTGGTTGTTTTTGTTGTGTCCATTCTGATTCATAATGACCGTATAGGACAGAGTAGAACTGCCCCATGGGGTTTCCTACACTGAAATTATGGGAGCAGATAACCAAACCAAACCAAACCTGCTGCAGTCAAGTCGATTTGACTCATAGTGACCCTATAAGACAGAGTATAACTGCTTCATAGGGTTTCCAAGGAGTGCCTGGTAGATTTGAACTGCCAACCTTTTGGTTAGCAGCCGAACTCTTAACCCCTACACCACCAGGGTTTCCACAGTCAGGTCTTTTCTCCCGTGGAATGGCTTTTGGGTTTGAATGTCTGACCTTTTGGTTAGCAGCAGAGCACTTTAACCTTTGTGCCACTAGGGCTCCTTCTCCAGCTCTATACTTTTGCCTTTTCTAGAATTTCATATAAACAAAATTATACAGTACATACTCTTTTGTGTTTGACATCTTTTATTTAGTATGATGTTTCCGATGGTCACCTACATGATTACACGTGCTAACGTTTTGTTATTTTTTATTGCTTAGTAGCATTCCATTGTGTGAGTATACAACAATTTATTTATCCCTTTACCAGCTGATGGACACTTGGCTTGCTTTCAATTTTGGGGTCTTAAGAATCGTGCTACCAGGAATATTTGTATACACGTCTTTGTGTGGACATATGTGAAAATGCTGAGACATAGTGTAAATGTACGTTGAACTTTTTAAGGCACTGCCACACTGTTTTATAAAGCAGCTGTACAAATTTGAATTCCCACCAGCAATGTATGAGAGTTCCAGTTGCTCCTTAACACTTGTTATTTTATTTTTTTTAGCCTTAGCCTTTCCAGTGGGTATATAGTAGCATCTCATTGATTTCCCGTTTGAATTATGTTGGTGCTTTTGTCAAAAATAAATTGACCATGTAAGTGTGGGTTTATTTCTGTACTCTTTACTCTGTTCCATTGATCTGTATGTCTATCCTTACACCAATTGCACAGTGTCTTGATGACTGTAGCTTTGTAAATCAAGACGTGTCTGACTCCAGGGCCCATGCTCTTAACCACAGGTTGGCAAACCTTTTCTACAGAGGACCAAATACGAAAAAATCTGGGCTTTGCAGGCCATGCAGTCTCTGTTGCAACTGTCCTGCTCTGCTGTAGCAGCACGAAAGCAGCCACGTTGTTGTTGCTGTTATGGCCGTGGAGCCAGTTCCAACTCACAGTGACCCTATTTACAACAGGATGAAATGCTGCCCGGTCCTGCACCATCCTCACTATTGTTGTTATGGTTGAGCCTGTTGCACCCACTGTGTCAATCCATCTTGTTGAAGGTCTTCCTCTTTTTCACTGACCCTCTACTTTACCGAGCATGATGTCCTTCTCCAGGGACTGAGCCCTCCTGGTAACAGCCATAGACAGTATTAAAATGTATGAGTGTTACAGTTTCCAATAAAATTTTATTTATAAAAATAGGTGGTGGGTAAAATTTGGCTTGCAGGCTATAGTTTGCAGATCCCTGGTCTTAACAATTATACTACTGTTATTTTTTTCTCTTTTTTCTCAATACCCAAAGTTTTCAGTTCAATGAATATAGTATTGCTTTGAGCATAAGACGCTGAACTTGGTGCTGGATGGGAGGAGAAAAACAAAGTCCCTGCCTTGAACGACCTCAGAATGGGAGAGGACAGGTATGTAGACACATCTGTAATACAAGGCTGACTATGGAGAGTCGGTGCCAAAAGAGATATAAACTGAGGAGAGCTTTTCCTGACTGACACATGATGTAAGCCTTCTAGGGAGAGAATTATAGGGAGAGAATTATAGGCAGAGACGGTAAGGAGAATGTTTCTGATGGAGGGGCCAACAAAGAAGACTTTTTCTATGTGTCTGTCACTCATCTTTCATTCTTTTTACCAGTATTCACTTATTTCCTCTCTTTTCTTTGCCAAAACCTTATGTCCTTTGGCCTAAGTTGCTGTTTGCCTTGTACCTCACTACTTTCTCCTCTGCTTTCTCTCTCTCTCCCTTTTTCTTCCTTCCATCTTTTCTTTCTTAATTACTGAATCATTGCCAGTCCAGTTTTTCTGCCACAGGCTGAAGACACAAATTTATATCACAAATTTCATCTGAAGTTTAATCAACATGGTGGCATGTCCATGTGGTTTATCTAAGGCAAACACTTATATAACACAAAAAGATGCCGTTGAGCTCAAGTGAAATATTAACTTGGTTCTGTCAATTCAGTCAAGGTTGAAATCCTCTAGTTTATTCCAGGCCGTCAATAACACCCGCCGTTTGACTCATTTAACTTCCTTGTTTCTCATACTTGCCCTTCTACTTTTCCTCTGTTCTATTAATGTCTCTCTCTCTTTTCAAATCTTCTTTCTTACAATGTTTTTCTTACTTTTTTTCCATCCTCCATCTTTCCTCTACTTATTGGATTTTGTACTTCTTTTAGAGACGTGGTATTTCCTTTCTCCTCTCTGAAAATTAATTAAAAAAAATATCATTAACCTATTCAGCTACTTACCACATAGTGGGACCTTTTCTAGGTGCTGGGGATACAAAAGTAAACAAAATAAACAACAGTTTCTGCCCCTGTGGAGCTTACAATCTAATGGGGAAACACACAATAAACAAAATACTTAAGCAAACTATACAATATAGAGAGTGAGACGTGATATGGAGGAGAAAAAAAAATCAGGCGTCCTTAGGTGGTGCAAGTGGTTAACGGGCTCTACTGCTAACAGAAAGGTAGGAAGTTTGAGTCCACCCAGAGGCACTTGGCAATCTCCTTCCAAAAAAATCAACCCTCGAAAACCCTATGGAGCATAATTCTCCTCTGACAAGACGTGGGGCTTCCATGAGTTGGAATTGACTCTACAGGCAACTGGTGCTGGTATTTCAATTTAAATAGATTGGCCAGAGAACTCATTCAAAGACCATTTGAGCAGATATTTGAAGGAAGTAAAGAAGAAAGCCATGAAGGTGTATGTGGGGGGGAGTGTTGAAGATGTTCCTTGCAAAAGGAACAGGATGTGCAAAGTCCCGAGGTAAGAGAGCGCTTTGCCTGGTGGTGTAGAGCCAGGAGTCAGTAGGGTAGACACACAACTAATGAGGCAGAGACTACTAGGAAAAGTTGAAGCCGGCAGAGGTTATTGACCATCCCATAATAGTTGTTTTTCAGAAAAGTCTACTCCTGTTACATTTTTGTTGCAACTTTCACAACACCTCACCATGATTGTTCCATTCCCCACGTTTCCTCTTTTCTCCTGGCAGGAGGCCGAGGAGCCAGCGAACCCCAAATTTATCTGCTCTGCAACCTTCTTAGGGGTAGCAGTAGCAAGCCCTGGACCTTTTTTTTAGGGCTGTGTGCAGTGTTTTTTAGAGCCACGTGCAAAAACTCATTCGCAAAAATTATGCAGACTGCATACACATGGCAGGACTGAAGAGCCTCCCCTCACTGTTCATGAATGTGTGTATCACTCCCTATAAAAGGAGCAAACACGCCTTAATTCAGGGAGCTGGCAGCCTTAGGTCGTAAGACCTTGCGTGCCTCCCAGTTTGCAAACTGTGAATAAACCTTTCTGTTTTTCCAACCCGGAGTCTGGCTGTCTTGATTTGCTAGTCTGCTGGGCAAGATCCTATTAGTTGTCGGCTTCAATATAATCAGAGGGTTCATGTATGACAATAGATTTTATTATCCCTGCTCCTCAAGAAAAAATTGGAAGATGTCCTACCAGCCCAAAGATTGGGCACTGCTAGGTAATCTAACGCCTGGCACATAGTAGACACTCAAAAATTCTTTTTGGAATGAACGGATATAGTCCATCCAATGTTCAGACTGAATGACACCAAGCAATTTGCTTGTGCGAGATTCATTTCTCCTGTGTACTCCGGCTGGTGGCGTTTATTGTGTCTTTGAATTTTATTCAGCAGCGTGTCAGAAGGGCCATGTTATAAACACTCCTCTTTAAATGTGAATGTAGAGGGTATATGTTTACATATTTGAAGTGTTCCCACAGCAGTTTCTCCAGTCTTCTATCATAGCAGTTACCAATGGTACCTCACTTGTTTGCCTCCCCGCTTCCCCTATTTCTCTTAATAGTCTGTGAGACCCTTCAGTTTGGGACATCTCTTACTGATCTTTATATCTCCAACACCTAGGACAGGGCTTGGCAACACTGCTTATTGAAAGTATATATGATAAAGGGTGGTGGAATGAAAATGAGTTACCAATCCCAGCCAGAGAAGCCTTGTCTCCATGTTCTCAGAAAAAAAAAAAAAAATTCTGACCCTGTTGTTGGGTGTTGTCCCATTGATTCTGACTCATACAGAACCCTATAGGACCGAGTAGATCTGCCCCATTGGGTTTCCTAGGCTGTAATCTTTACGGCAGCAGATGGCCAGGTCTTTTCTCAGGAAGCTGCTGGTGGGTTGACCCCACAACTTTTTAGCGGAGTGCTTAACCACCGCACCACCTGGTTTCTTTTATACTGACCCCACTGTAAATTTTCACTTTTTGGTTTCAAATTGTATTTTAAGTCCTGGGTGGGCTGAAACAACGTATTGTCACCCTAAGCAGAGTGCCAGGTACTCAGTAAATGATCGGTAAGTGTTGTGAACTAAGCTTTCAGTGTCTGAGACCTGCAAGCCGGTGACAGGCTGCCCCAGTTTTCGTGGGTCAGGGTCACTCATCCCCCCACTTCAACCGCAGAATCCAGGCCTTCAGCCTTCCTCTCAGGGGAGCCTCTGCCCCGCACCTCCGTCCCTCTGGGTGAACCTCAGCCCTAGCAACCCCCCAACACAGAGACCCTGTCGCGGCCCCCCTCCCCGCGGGGGGGACCCTCTGTAAGGCTTCGCCTCCCCCCAGGGTGAACCTCAAGCATCAACATCACCCTCCTCTCAGACCGAACTTCCGTGCACCGCCCCCTCCCCTCAGAGTGAACCCCTGCCCGGGTCCCCCGCCCCCTCCCCTCCCCTCAGAGTGAACCCCTGCCCGGGTCCCCCGCCCCCTCCCCTCCCCTCAGAGTGAACCCCTGCCCGGGTCCCCCGCCCCCTCCCCTCCCCTCAGAGTGAACCCCTGCCCGGGTCCCCCGCCCCCTCCCCTCCCCTCAGAGTGAACCCCTGCCCGGGTCCCCCGCCCCCTCCCTTCCCCTCAGGGTGAACCCCTGCCCGGGTCCCCCGCCCCCTCCCCCTCCCCCACCCTGAACCCCTGCCCGGGTCCCCCGCCCCCTCCCCCACCCTGAACCCCAGCCCGCGTCCCCCGCCCCCTCCCCCACCCTGAACCCCTGCCCGCGTCCCCCGCCCCCTCCCCCACCCTGAACCCCTGCCCGCGTCCCCCGCCCCCTCCCCTCAGACACAACTTCCGCCCGCCGCCCCCTCCCCTCAGGCGGGACTTCCGGCCGGCGCCCCCTCCCTCCGTCGCGTCGTCCGCAGCTCCCGCGGGAGCCGAGCCTGTGCGCGTGCCCTCGCCTTCTCCGCCCGGCTGCGGCTCAGCCTCGGGGCGTGCGGCTGCAGCGGCCTGGCAGGCGGACTCCTCCTCCTCGTCTCCGGCCTCGGCGAGACTGCGACGGCAAGATGGCGGCGCCCAGGCTGCCTCCGGCCCGGCTGTCCGGCGTCATGGTGCCCGCGCCCATCCAGGACCTGGAGGCCCTCCGCGCGCTGACCGCGCTCTTCAAGGAGCAGCGCAATCGGTAACGGCCGGGGCGGGCGGCGCGGGCCGGGAGCTCGCTGGGCCGCGGGGGCGGGCCGGGGGCGGAGGGGCCTGCGGGCCGGCGACCCCGCAGCCGGAGCCCGGCCTTGGCGGCGTCGGCTACTCGGTTCTCGCCGGGCGGAGGGGGAGTCGAGGCCTGCGAGGGCAGGGCCTCGGGTGGCACCTAGGCCGCTTGATTCCTAGCCTCACGTCATCGTCGGTGGCCCACGGTGCCCCGGGAGGCGGACGCAGTGCCACCCCCAGGCAGGTGCGAACCGGGGCGGAGGACGGGCGGGACCGTTAGCGAGCCGGGTGTGCCCGTTTTATGAAGCCAGCGCGTTTGTGGGCCCCTGTGGGCGCGGGGCGCTGCCCTGGGCCATGGCCGGGAGCCAGGCGGACAGGGCCCTGCGTCATACAGCATCTTCCCTGCCCGGGGCGGACGCTGCAGACGGGGTGGCCGAATGCCAGTCCCCAGGCAGTGGCTGTGGGACTGGCACTCCGTTCTCTGCGACTGCAGAGCCCGGCTTTGGCCTCCCCAGTAAAGGCGGTGTTTGGGGGAGCTTGGAAAAACGCCAGTCAGGGGAGGCCGGTCAATCCTGATTGTGACTGACAGGCGAGATGGGGAGGTGAAGAGAAGGTGTTTGCAGCCCGACAGACGGACGCGGACGTGGATCCTGGCTTTAACGCCTTACGGACTGTGTGTCAGTGGACAATTTATCCAAACTTAAATTTCTACATCTTCAAATGAGGGTATAATAGAGAACTTCGTTGTAGGATTGTAGGAGGAATGACTGAAATAAAGCCTGTGAAAATACAAAGTGTGTGTGTCACTCAGTCCTTGTTTGGTTTGTTCTAGTATTTTCAGGCTTCAATTTCTTCGTCTGTTTAATGGGAACAACGCTGAAGAATATCTCTCTCGTGGGATTTTTATAATGGGAATAACAATGAATATTTCTCTCGTGGGATTTTTTCGACTCATAGCGATCCCATAGAACAGCGTAGAACTGCCCCATAGGGTTGCTATGAGTCGGAGTAGACTGGAGGGCAGTGGGTTTGGTTAGGGTTTTTAACGTTGAACAGTATCTCCCTTGTGGAATTGTCGTAAGGACTAAATGAGTTTATGAGTTTTAAATCCTTAGAATGAGATAACATAAACACTAAGCTATAGGGTCGCTATGAGTTCGAATCGACTCGATGGCACTGGGTTTAAGGTAGTGTTTGCCCATGCGTTATTATTTAACACAGTTATTGATGATCCGCCATGTGCCAGGTATTGTGCTGGATGATGGAGCATAAAAATGAAAAGTCTTGACTCCCCCTGTACTGGGGAGCCAGCAGGTAATTGTAATACGATCACTGGGATATGTGCCAAGAGCAGAGGGCACATAGAAGGAACACCTAGACTTGGGTTGGTATAAATAACTGATAGAGGTTTTCCTATTTAAGCTACGCTGAGCACTTTGTCCTTCAAATCACAGTAGGAAGTGTGGAGCTTCTAAAAGGATGCTAAAAATATCTTTGACTTTTTGGGAGATGTATTAATTGAGATGACCCTACTGGGAGATGTTAATTGATTCAGCGATGGGTATATCTCTTCCGTGGTGGATTCTCCTTTCGGTCAATAAATAATTCAGGCATCAGCCATTTATTGAGCACTTACTTTGAAACAGGTTCTTTGCCAGGGGCTGAGGGCACAAAGATGAGGATGCCATTCCTGTTTGGCGCGTGCCATGGAAGTTGCATAAACAAATTGTAACGGAGGCCTGTACAAGCGGAGGTGGTAGCACAGAGGGAACATGGGGGTCTGTTGGGTAGATCCATGGGCCAGGAAGGGCACTGACTAGAAGGAACAGTGTACTGATTTTGCAGAACTGCTGAGAGGATGAAATGCGTAAGTGTAGATAAGGTGCCTGGTACAGAGTAGACATTTAACATCAGTTTCCTTTTTATAAGCTAAGCAATGCCCTCGAGTCGATTTTGACTATGAAGTAATATATAAGACTTTTCTGGACTTGGTCTGTTGTGAGGTGTTTATCAAGTGTTTGACATGATAAGATCGGCATATTAAATATCTTTCGTTGTTAGCGTGTTGAATGCATTAGAGAGGGTGAGGCTGGAGGCAGAGAGGACTTTAAGAAGTTGTTGCAGAAACCTAAGTGAAAGGAAAGTGCCTGGATTAGGACATTGTGGGGTCAAATAGAGGAGATTGAATGGACAGGATTCGCACCAGTTGGATTGTTGGAGGGGAGTAAGGAAATGGGGATGCTTCCCAGATTTGGTTTGAGTTCCTCTGGGGCATGTTCTTGCTTCCAGGCAGGGTTGGGAGAGCAGGAATGGTGAACTGATGCTCCGGTCTTGGGAAGGAGAGACAGACAGTTGTGTGGTGGTGCAGAGAACTGTTGAGAGGTTTAAATGACAGGCTTCTGGTGCTGGTTCTGCCGCTGTTTCTCAGCATGTCTTCGGACAAATCATTGGCTATTCCTAAGGGAGGCCTCGGGAGGTTTGGACCAGATCCCAGCTGCTCTGAGAGGCCTCCTCCAGTCCTGATACTCTGGGATTAGGTGCTTTTCCTTGTGGGGGTCTTCTCTTCCAGAAGCTCTCCTAGAGGGCCTAGTCCTATTGTCTAGTGTGAAAAGAATGCAGATGGACCTAGAGGGAGGATGGGGCGAGGTGCCAGGAGTTGAATGGGACACAAAGTGAAGCAAAACGAGGTCTCAGATTATCGAATAGACCACAGGAGACAGAGCAGAAACAGACTGAGGAAAGTAAACTAATCGGCTGAACAAAAAGTAATCTCTGATGAAATAATGTGTATTATTATTCTCTACAGATGTTTGATGCTACAAGATAAGCCTCTGACTGTGGTAGCAGGAATAATGGAGTAATAGAAAGAACAGTAACTTTGAAACTACAGATGTAGACCTGGATATGAACCCTGGCTTACTCTCTCTGGACTCACTGCTTCTCTTATTGAAAATGGGGGTGATGATACCCACTTTGCAAAATTATCATTAGGATCTGTGGTACTGTATATTTAGCAGAGAGTTTTATACATTGTAGTTGCTGTTTATTTAGCACTTGTTATTAAACAGTAACAGAACTGTAAGTGACCAAGAACCCGACTGTGCTTAAAGTGCTTATAGAAAGCAGTAGAAGGTACTTTAGGAGGATAACTCATTCTAATTTTTAGGGTTTCCAGGGAAAGGGTATGCACCAACCACTAGGGCCAAAGATGAAGAAATAGAAGATTTTTATCAACTGCTGCAATCTGAAATTGATTGAACATGCAATCAAGATCCATTGATAATTACTGGCAATTGGAATGCGAAAGTTGGAAACAAAGAAGAAGGATCAGTAGTTGGAAAATATAGCCTTGGTGATTGAAACAATGCCAGAGATCGAATGATAGAATTTTGCAAGACCAGTGACTACTTCATTGTAAATACATTTTTTCAGCACCACAAACGGTGACTATACACATGGACCTCGCCAGATGGAACACCCAAATCAAATTGACTACATCTGTGGAAAGAGATGATGGAAAAGCTCAATATCATCAGTCAGAACAAGGCCAGGTGCCGACTGTGGAACAGACCATCAATTGCTCATATGCAAGTTCAAGCTGAAACTGAAGAAAATCAGAGCAAGTCCATGAGAGCCAGGATATGACCTTGAGTATATTCCCACCTGAATTTAGAGACTATCTGAAGAATAGATTTGACGCATTGAACACTAGTGACCGCAGACCAGACGAGTTGTGGAATGACATCAAGGACATCATCTGTGAAGAAAGCAAGAGGTCATTGAAAAGACCTGAAAGAAAGAAAAGACGAAGATGGACGTCAGAGGAGACTCTGAAACTTGCTCTTGAGCATCGAGCAGCTAAAGCAAAAGGAAGAATTGATGAAGTAAAAGAACTGAACAGAAGATTTCAAAGGGCATCTTGAGAAGACAAAGTAAAGTATTATAACGACATGTGCAGAGAGCTGGAGATGGAAAACCAAAAGGGAAGAACACGCTCAGCGTTTCTCAAGCTGCAAGAACTGAAGAAAAAATTCAAGCCTCGAGTTGCAATAGTGAAGGATTCCGTGGGGAAAATATTAAAAGATGCAGGAACCATCAAAAGGAGATGGAGAAATACACAGAGTCATTATACCAAAAAGAATTAGTTGATATTCAACCATTTCAAGAGGTGGCATATGATCAGGAACTGATGGTACTGAAGGAAGAAGTCCAAGCTGCTCTGAAGGCATTGGTGGAAAACAAGGCTCCAGGAATTGATGGAATATCAATTGAGTTGTTTCAACAAACAGATGCAACACCGGACGTGCTCACTCATCCATGCCGAGAAATACGGAAGACAGCTTCTTGGCCAGCTGACTGGAAGAGATCCATATTTATGCCTATTCCCAAGAAAGGTGATTCAACCGAATGTGGAAATTATAGAACAATGCCATTAACATCAGGCGCAAGCAAAATTTTGCTAAAGATCGTTCAAAAACAGCTACAGCAGTATATCGACAGGGAAATGCCAGCAATTCAGGCCGGTTTCAGAAGAGGACGTGGAACCAGGGATATCATTGCCGATGTCAGATGGATCCTGGCTGAAAGCAGAGAATACCAGGAGGATGTTTACCTGTATTTTATTGACTATGGAAAGGCATTTGATTCTGTGGATCATAACAAACTATGGATAACGCTGGGAAGAATGGGAATTCCAGAACACTTGATTGTGCTCATGAGGAACCTTTACACAGATCAAGAGGCAGTTGTTCGGATGGAACAAGGGGATGTTGATTGGTTTAAAGTCAAGAAAGGTGTGTGTCAGGGTTGTATTCTTTCTTCATACTTATTCAGTCTGTATGCTGAGCAAATAATACGGGAAGGTGGACTGTATGAAGAAGAACAGGGCATCGGGATTGGAGGAAGATTCATTAACAACCTGCATTATGCAGATGACACAACCTTGCTTCCTGAAAGTGAAGAGGGCTTGAAGCACTTACTAATGAAGATCAAAGACCACAGCCTTCAGTATGGATTGCACCTCAACATAAAGAAAACAAAAATCCTCACAACTGGACCAATGAGCAACATTGTGATAAACGGAGAAAAGATCGAAGTTGTCAAGGATTTCATTTTACTTGGATCCACAATCAACAGCCATGGAAGCAGCAGTCAAGAAATCAAAAGAGGCATTGCATTGGGCAAATCTGCTGCAAAGGACCTCTTCAAAGTGTTGAAGAGCAAAGATGTCACCCTGAGGCCTAAGGTGCGCCTGACCCAAGGCATGGTATTTTTAATCACATCATACGCGTTTGGAAGCTGGACAATGAATAAGGAAGACCGAAGAAGAATTGACATCTTTGAATTGTGGTGTTGGTGAAGAATATTGAATATACCATGGACTGCCAAAAGAATGAACAGATCTGTCTTGGAAAAAGTGTGGCCAGAGTGCTCCTTAGAGGCAAGGATGGCGAGACTGCATCTTACATACTTCGGACATGTTGTCAGGAGGAATCAGTCCCTGGAGAAGGACATCATGCTTGGCAGAGTACAGGGTCAGCGGAAAAGAGGAAGACCCTCAACGAGGTGGATTGATACAGTGGCTGCAACAATGAGCTCAAGGGTAACAACGATTGTAAGGATGGCGCAGGACCGGGCAGTGTTTCGTTCTGCTGTGCATAGGGTTGCTATGAGTCAGAACCAACTCGACGGCACCTAACAACAACAACAACGGGAAAGGGATCCTAGCATCTCATTACAATTTTTAGCAACTCCAAGTGAGAGGAAATTCTTATATCCCTTAGTGAAAAAAACAAACAAACAAACCAAACCCAGTGCTGTCGGGTCAATTCTGACTCATAGTGACCCTGCAGGGCAGAGTAGAACTGCCCCATAGAGTTTCCGAGGAGTGCCTGGTGGATTTGAACTGCTGACCCTTTGGTTAGCAGCCATAGTACTTAATCACTGCGCCACCAGGGTTTCCATATCCCTTAGTAGTGGTTTTAAATTAATATGTCTGCAAATTTTTTGATACACCTAACTTCAAGAAAAAGAGCTTAATTCTCCTTTCCCCTCGAGCCTGGGCTGAATTTAGTGACTTGCTTCTAAAAAATGCAATATGGTTGAAGTGATAGTGTGACTTCCGAGACTAGGTCATAAAAGGCAGCTCCCTGTTTCTTCTCCCTTGGATCACTAGCTTTGAGGAAGCCAGCTGCCATATCTTGAGGATACTCAAGCAGCCAGATGGAAAGAGATCCATGTGGTGCGGAACTGAGGCCTCCAGCCAATAGCCATGTGACAAACCATCTTGGAAGTGGATCCACTCTGTCCCAGTGAAGACTTCAAATGACTCAGCCATGTGTGCAACATCATGGGAGACCCTAAGCTACAACATCCCTACAAAGGCCCTCCCAGGTCCTTGCCCCTCAGAACTGTGTGAAATAATAAATATATTAAACTGTTTTAAATTGCTAAGTTAGGGGTAATGTATCACACAGCAATAGATCACTGATGTACCAGTTTAAATTCTTTGTACTCAGGATTAAGTGCATGTTCTATAGCCCATTTCTTGAAGAATATCTTAAAAAAAAGAATATCTTAAAAAAAATATTTAAAAAATTGCTGATGGGTAAAGATTAGACAGGACTATAAAACAAAGATAATGCATTGAAGAATGTGCTTCTCAGTTGAATCAAATATAAAAGACCAAATGGGCAGCTTCTGTCCAGAAGCAGGACAAGAAGGGAGGAAGGGATAGGAACTGGACTAATGGACACAGGGAACCCAGGGTGGAAATGGGGAGCATGCTGTCACATTGTGGGGATTGCAGCTAATGTCACGAAACGATATGTGTATAAATTTTTGTATGGGAAATTAACTTGAGCCGGGAACTTTCACAATTAAAAAAATCTATGAAGAATAAAAAAAAAAGCTGATGGTAATAAAACATCAGTATTAAGACACCTCCCTAACTGCTTTTTGTCTGGGGAAGATAATTCCTGTTTTTCTCATGTATTTTAAATTTGTTCTATATCTTTTGTTTAATGTGGAGATCTGTGTTTTTCCATGCTTACTTAACAAATGATTTCTCTTGCTGTGCTGTCTTTGCATGTCATGTTAAATCCTTTTTGGAATAAGGTGATATATAAATTAAAAACTAAAATTGTAATCTTTTCCTAGGTTCGTCAGTGCTTTAGTTACTTTTGCATAAGGCATCAGTAAAGACTTCAGACCCAGTTAAAGTGTGGAGCCAAAGTAAGAATTGGTTGTTATACTGTATGCCTGTGTTGTTCATTAAGTATTGTTGAACAGCACAGATGTAGAATATTTCTATCATCGCAGATAGTTTTATTGGACAGCAGTGCTCTATAATTTATTCTTCTCTGTAGGGAAAGTTATGTACTGGGTCTTGAGAATTTATGAAATGTAATATTTGGATATTACTTTCTGTAAACTCTTTTCATACTTACGCAGGTACCTCATTGCTTCTCCATTTTGTAAGCTTCTTGAGTAAAGTGAGCATGTTGCTTTCACATACACATCTCTAGTATCTAGCATAGAGGCAATAGTAGGTGCTTAATAGATTTGTGTGGAATTGCTGCTCTTTGAATAGTTTGGGACTCCTTGTGCGTTCTTGATCTTTTGCTTTTATATTTATATAGACAATGAGTTTTTTAACTTTTGTCAGTATAGCTTATTTTTCCTCCATAATCTGTGTTTAGTCGGATTGTTTTTCTATTTACCTTCTTTGAGTTTTGTACATCCTATTTGATAGTGCAGCCTACTTTCCTCCATATTCTGAACCCCTTTACCTTGTATGCTGTTTTTTCTAAAGCACTTAGCACATTCTAAAATAGTATATAATTTAATTATTTATAGTAGCTTCTTATTGTTTGTCTCCCTGTAGAGTGGAAGGTCTCTGAGAGCAGAGATGTTTGGCTACTTTGTAATTAACCTGTTTGGATAGTGCTGCTTCAATTTGTGGCTTGATATCTTTCATCAGGGAAATTGTCAGTTGGTATTTCTTCAAATATCATTTCTGCCCCATTTTGTCCTTTCCTTCTGGGACTCCAGTTAACACATATGTTTGGCTTTTTTCTGTGTTTTCAGTACAACTCATAGGCCCTTTTCTGTATTATCTATTATTTTTCTTCTCCAAGCTTTTGTTTGGAAATTTTCTACTAACCTGCCTTCTGGTTTTCTAATCTTCTTTTCTGCATTTCTAATCTCCTGCCACTGTTGTGTTCTTAGTTTTGGTTATTGCATTTTTCAGTTTTAGAATTTTTACTTCAGTCTTTTTTCATAGATGCCAGTGTTCTGGTGAAATTCATTTTGTCATCTGTCTTTTTAAGCACACTAATGACGGTTATTTTAAAGAATGTGCCTGGTAACTCCAGTATCTGGATCACCTGTGGATCTGTTTCTGTTGTCTGTTTTTGTCTTGTGTTTAGACATTTGGTCCTTTCCTTCTTACTGAGTGCTGAATATTGTGTGTGAAAAATTGAGGACATTCTGGGTCTCTTTCTTTTGCAAAATATTTGCAAGCTTACAACCAAAATCAACCCCCGAAGTTTATCTAATACCAAAACAGTTCAATGTGAAAAGGAGAACTCTTTCAATAAACAGTGTGGAACAACGTCATATGTAGTTGGAGTAAAGTGAGCCTGACTCACACATTAAACACAATTTACAAAAATATTTCAAGATGAAAACTGGATGAATGGACATGGAGAACCCAGGGTGGAAAGGGAAAGGGGGAGAGTGCTGACATGTTGCAGGGATTGCAACCAATGTCACAAAACAGTTTGTGTATAAATTTTTGAATGGAAAACAAATTGCCCTAAAAACTTTCACCTAAAATACAATTAAAAAAAAAAAAATCAAGATGGATTATAGACCTAAACATAAAAGCTAAATCTATCCAGTGTTTAAGAGAAAACATGGGAAGATATCTTTGTGACCTTGGGTGTAGGCAAACATTTCTTTTCCAGGACACAGACAACATGAACCTTGCAAGAAAAAATTGGTAACATTAGACCTTATCAAAATTAGAAATGTCTGCCCATCAAAAGATGCTGTTATGAAAACGAGCTCACTTATCTCCTCACTTTCCACATTTAGGCTGCTTCCTGACCCCTGCCACCTTCTCTGCAGACTGAGAGAAGGTATTTGCAACATACGTATCTGACAGAGGATTTGTTTCAGAACATGTAAAGTACTCCTACAACTCAATTAAAAAAGACAACCCAATTAAAGTGGACAAAAACTTCTCTACCTCACAGAGAAAAATCCATAAATGGCCAGTAAACACAAGTGCTGAGTATTATTAGTTGTTCAGGAAATGCAGATTAAAGCCACAGCACCACTGCATACCCATTAGAATGCTTAAAATTAAAATGACAGACAGCACCAAATTTTGGCAAAGCTGTGGAATTACTGGAGCTCTCATACTGTATTGGTGGGAGTGTAAAGGGTATACAGCTGCTTTGGGAAGATTTTGGCAGTGTTCTATAAAGTTGAACTTACACCCATCACCCTAGGTATTTATCCAGGATAAGCAAAACCAGATATCCACAACAGACTTGTACAGGACTGCTCACAGCAGTTTTGTTCATAACAGCCAAATTTTGGAAGCAACTCGTATGACTCAGTGGGAGAATGGATAAAACTACTCAGGAGTTAAAATGAACAAACCATTGTTAAACACAGTGACATGGATGAATCTCAAAACACATACTGGATTAAAGAAGCCAGACATAAAGAGTACATACTGATACAACTATTATTGGTCTCTTCCTGTCTGGAGCAAAGGACAGTGAAGGAAACCAAAGATTCAAGGGAGAAATCAGTCCACGGGACTAATGGCCCACACAAACCACAGCCTCTTCTAGCCTGAGACCAGAACTAGATGGTGCCTGGCTACCACTACCGACCATTCTGACCAGGGATACAATAGAAGGTCCCAGTTAGAGTGGGAGAAAAATGTAGAGCAAGGCTCAGATTCATAAAAAAGACCAGGCTTACTGGTTTACGCCAAGAAATTTGGAAGGCAGCTTCCCTGGCCAACCGACTGGAAGAGATGCGTATTTGTGCATTTTCTGAAGAAAGGTGATCCAACAGAATGTGGACACTGCCGAACGATATTATCAGCATCATACGCAAGTAAAACTTGGCTGAAGATCATTGAAAAACAGTTGCAGCAGTACATCAACAGGGAACTGCCAGAAGTTCAAGCTGGGGGAGTGCGTTTGTTGCAACTCATTGTACTTCAACATTTAAGATCTGCATTTCATTGTATGAAAAGGCTACCTCCTTCTACTGCATGCAGGTTATTACACACACCTTGTACCTCCTAAACCTCAGCCAGTACGGTTGAAGAACTCTGAAGAAATTGTACTGGCCTTTTCGGCTCATTATTTAAGCAGAAACTGGTGAAACAATATTTATAAATTATAAAATTTTCTGTAAGGAAAGATCAGATATTCTTTAACGTTACGAGTGTGCTGCATGCTGAGTGTTGCTTCACATTTTGGTCTTTGCCAGACAGCGCTCTCTGTCTTTCCAGAGCCTGGCTGAGGTCATTGACTGTGAGTGGATGAATTCCTGAGACAGACTGTAGGAAAAAGAGAAATAATCTTGGAAGAAAGAGGGACACAAGTGGAAGATGTGGCTTAGGAAATGTCAGTTCATTTTCCACTGAAGATTGCAGTTGAATGGTGCTTTTGGGATCTCGCACTGCAGGGTGGCCGGACTAGCTTACCATCTTATCTGGCTTGGGACCTGAGATCTTCTAAATTGGAGGGGAAATTTACTTCAGCTTTTCATACTTTCATGACCTCAGAATAACACAGGGCTCCTTGTGGGTCTCTTTTTCAGAGGGACTGAATTTTTTTTTTTCTTTTTTTAACAATTTGTGTTTTGGGGGCGTCTTCCTCCACCACCAGCTCACAAGTTCATGCACATGGCTGTTGGTAGGAGGCTTTAGTTCCTCACCACATGGACACAGCCTAGAGTTGCCAGGTTGGGAAGCACAAATTTGGCAGGTGGGTCACTGAGGGTGACTCCAAAAGGGGCCACTCTTCGTCTCTTTGAGCCTTTAGTTTGCTGGCTCACCTTGAGTGGGAAATTTGTTACATTTTCCCGTCCTAGACTCTTTCCTTCCTGTATAGGGAGGTTCTGCATTTTCCTTCTGGCGGCCTGTCGACCTTGCTCTCTGTGCCAGTCTGTTACAAGTCAAATTCCAAGGTCAGGGGTGGCCAACAAAAGCATGTCTTACACACAGACAGTGCACTTTACTCACGTACATAGAGGAGAGAGAGCAAGGTCAGCTTCAGCTCTGGGCGCCGGTCCCCCATGGCCAGCAGGTCATGCTCCACAGCTATTGGAGGGCTGGTGTTCTGCACGTACCCTTCTCGTGCCACAGGTGAGGGACTTTGCCTCCCTGCTGGGAGAAGATGCAGAAGTGGGGCTGGCCAGGTGCCATATGCAGCACACTCTTAGCTAAGTGTTTCCTGGGAATGTTGACATGCTCAGGGCAAGAAGGGAAGGGGTGTGCTGATAGGCTGCAAGCTGCTGTGAGATGTGTTTTTGGTCATGATGCCCTGGACAAGGGAGCCAGTCCACACTCATCCTGTGCAAGAAGCTAGGCTGACACGTCAGGTCCTAAGCACAAGGCTCATTTGTGGGTCACAGGGAAAGGTAGCAGGCTGAGCCCGACTTTCTGGCGTGCCAAAAGACAGAGAAGCAAAGTGACTCCATCGTCCGTTGTCCGTTTTGGACAGTGAGCTGCTTATCTCTAGCACGGTGCGTTACTGATGGATGTCCCTTCTGTATAGTGTTCGGGGGCTGAGTCCTTGCTTGACTCCCTTCAGAGACTGTAGTGCATTTACTGTGCACCTAGTCTGATTAGGAAGGTCAGCCTTCCCCATGAAGCCTCCCAGGTAAGCCTCGGTCAGGCCTGAAAACTCACACACAGGTTTTTATCCAGGAGCTGGACTCCCCAACTCCTGCATCTCTGCATCTTGAACCTAGTCTAAAACGGGACCTTTTGTTGGTGACTTAACGTCATAATGACCTTGGGGATAGTGCATATCTGGTCACTAAGCTGCCCACATCTGGCCTCTGTGACGCTCTCTTGGCTTCCTCCTGATGTTGAAGGCGCACGGTTTTATATGCAGCTTCTACACAATGCTGCATTGGTTGCAGTTCTTCTTTCGCATGCAGGGGAATCAGGTCTTAGTGCTGGGTTTCACATAGTGGCTCTGGTCTCCACAAAGTATGGGAAGCTTCTGGCCCCCGACATCCTGCCAGAATGGAATTGCAAGCTGCCCCTGTCCATTCTCAATATATTGGACTCTTCTGCTTCAGACCTGATTATAGCTGAGCGTTTCTGTTCAGTTTCTGGTGTATGGAGATACCTTGTTTTTGGTTGGGTTAGGTATTTCTAATTTTTTTCACAAAAACATTTTATTGGTCATTGCATTGTTTGGAATGGAGAGGAGATGTTTGAAGTGTGACCTCCTCCCTCACTACACTTTTCATTTCGTGATGAAATTGTCTTTTACATGTCTCTCTCCCTACTGCTTTCTTGAGGTGGGACTGTCTTCGTGGTATCTTCCTAGCACTGTGCTTGGGCCAAATGTTGAACTGAGTATAAGAATGAAGAGCCAATGGCTGTAGTGAGAATATCACTTGTTAGTGCTGACAGAGAGCCAGTTAGTAGTAATTGCTTCCAAAGCTATTAAATCGGCCTAATTATTATGTTACCACCTATTTTGAAAGCCTATTCTGACCTTCTAGGTGCTTTTCCCTTATATTCCTTAAGTACTACATGTTTAACTCTTTCAGAGAACTTCACAGACTATGGTTGGTATTTTCTTACCTATTAGTCCCACTAGAATGGGACCAGCCTGAGAGCGGCATTCTTCTTAGTGATCTCTGTATTCTCAATACCTAGCTTAAGACCTAACACACAGTGAACACTCAGTACCACATTTCCTTGAATATTGATTTTCTTGAGTCATTAGGTATAAAATGAGAGCAAAGAAGAAAGACTCAGGTACAGAAAAGAGTATTCCAAATGGCTGTGATTTCAAGGGCTAAAAAATGATTTCGTACTCCTAAGTGCTTGTATAAGTATGTTGACTGACCTTCGTAAAGAAAGTGAACAGATTAGACAAGAGGTCAGCGTACTGCAGAATTAAAAAATAAACTTACCCATCTGTGTATACACACATATGCGTAGGTTTTCCCAAGCATTACTAAGCCTCTGGCCCGCAGAAGTGTCTTTGGCTACACCAAGAGGGGGGGAAGAAAAAGAAACATGGCAAAACCCCACATGAGTCGTCAGCTTCATTAAGAATACCATATGACATCTTGACTCAACTGTGATTCAGCTCAGTTGTGTTGAGAGAGCACCAATTAAGTTATACTATAAAAATAACTTTTTAGGGTGTGATGACAGTTTCCTTTATTTTTACCTATGCCCTGAGCTGGAAGACCACATGGAACTCTTTGGTAAGGTGTCCTGACTCAGCGTCAAAATAGAGAAGTGGTCAGTGTGGAGCCACACCTCACATTCAGTTATCTTAAATGGATGAAGTAGACAGGAAAAAGTTTGAGCCAGCAAATCAAAATAAATAAATTTAGACTTGTGACCAGCTCACTCATTCTTCCAGTCTTTTGTAGTGGTCTCTGGACTCAGGGGCTTGATCGCCACACCAGGGGCAAGGGCCTTTGCTCAAAGTCAAAGGAACTCTGGGATTAACACTAAGGCTGAGCCAACCTCTCTTGGGCTGCAGGCAGAGAAGTGGTGTTCAATTTGAAAGAGTGATTTGTAGATGCTGAACATAATAAATGTCACTGAACTGTACATGTGAAGGTTGTAGAAATGGCACAATAAAAGTTACTTAGGAGCAAGTCGTTCAGTCATTACAGTATACATGGAGGAGTCTTATATGTATAGTGCTGGAGCCCTGGTGGTACAGTGGTGAAGCATTTGGCTGCTAACCGTAAGGTCGGTGGTTTGAACCCACCAGGGGAGCCATGGGGGAAAGATGTGGCAGTCTGCTTCTGTAAAGATTACAGCATTGTAAACCGTATGGGGCAGTTCTGCTCTGTCGTGTAGGATTGCTGTGAGTTGGAATAGACTCAGTAGTAACTTTTTTTTGTGTGCCAGAACAGTTCCAGCCCATACTGAGCACAATTTAAATGTTAGCTGCTATCATCGTTTCCATCATCGAGAAAATTACACACTTTATCGAAAGGCATCAGCAAAGACTTAAGGGGGGAAGATAAACCATTACATGATAGGGAAACTGAATACCATAAAGGCATCAGTTCTCCCCAAATTGATCTGTAGATTCAGTTCATTCTCAGAAGGGTTTTTACTAGGACATCACAAGCTGACTCTAACTTATATGGGAGACTCTGAGTTTTCTCTCGTTCTCTGGACTCTCGTTCCTCTCAGGCTTTGTACAAAACCTTTCTGAATCCCCAACTCTTAATCCTTCCCATGTTCTCCCAACAAAGCTCCCTGTATCTTTAACTTCCCTAAATGCTCTTTTCAGTCTCTTGGTCTAAGTGAAAGACAGCTCACTCCACAGGAGAAAGATGTGGCAGTCTGTCTCCATAAAGATTTACAGCCTTGGAGACCCTGTGGGGCAGTTCTGTTCTGTCCTATAGGGACTCTGTGAGTTGGAATCAACTCAGTGGCAGTGGGTTTTCTGAGTTCATGCCTTTGGCAGTAGGAGCTCTTAAAAGTGGGAGCCTGTTTTCTCTCCTATATTATTCTGCCTCTTGGATTGAAGGTGTTGTAGGCATTGGTCTTGATTGTCATTGCTGCTTTCAGATCTTTTTCTTCTATAAACCCCTTCAATTTTTAATCTCGTGCTATCAGACTGTAACACCTATTTCATCACTTTTGTAGTTAAAAAAAATCTGCGGGTCATTCCACCTCATTCCTTGAAGAGTTTTGCCCAAGTTTATTGTTGTTCTACATTCCTTCTCATGTCTTGTTAGGTGCTGTGGAGTTGATTCCAACTCACAGCAACCCTGTAGGACAGAGTAGAGCTGCCCCGTAGGGTTACTAGACTGTGATCTTTATGGGAGCAGATAGCCAGGTTTTTTCTCCTGTGGAGAGGCTGGTGGGTTCAAACCACTGACCTTTCAGTTAACAGTCAAGCTCTTAACTAGTGGGCCTCCAGGTCTCCTTTTTGCTCTCTTCTTGTTAGGTGCCATTGAATCAGTTCCAATTCGTAAGTGGCTCCGTGTACAACAGAAGGAAACACTGCCTGGTACTGTGCCATCCTTACAGTCATTGCTGTGTTTGAGCCCATTGTTGCAGCCACTGTGTCAGTCCATGTCCTTGAGGGTCTTCCTCTTTTTATCGACTCTCTGCTTCACCAAGCATGATGCCTTTCTCCAGGGACCGGTTCCTCCTGAAAACATGTTTAAAGTATATGAGAAGTCTCGCCATCCTCACTTCTAAGGAACATTCTGGCTTTGCTTCTTTCAGGATGGATTTGTTTGTTCCTCTGGCAGTCCACGGTGTATTCTGTATTCTTTGCCATCACTGTAACTCAAAGGCAACAATTCTTTAGTCTTCCTTATTCGTTGTCCATCATTCACATGCATATGAAGCGATTGAACATACATACCATGACTTGGGTCAGGTGCACCTTAGCCCTGAAAGTGACATTTTTGCTTTTTAACACCTGAAAGAGGTCTTTTGCAGCAGATTTGCCCAACGCAATATGTCGTTTGATTTCTTGACTGCAGCTTCTAGGGCGTTGATTGTGAATCCAACTAAAATGCAATCCTTGACAGCTTCAGTCTTTTCTCTGTTTATCATGATGTTGTTTCATTGGCCCAGCTGTGAGGATTTGTGTTTTCTTTCTGTTGAGTTGTAGTCCATAGTGAAGGCTGTATTCTTCGATCTTCATCAGTAAGTGCTTCAAGCCCTCTGTTTTCAGCAAATTGCAGACTGTTAGAGAGTTTTCCTCTAATTCTGATGCCCCGTTCTTCGTATAGTCCAGCTTCTGGGACTATTTGCTCAGCGTACAGATGTAAAGGTGTGGTGGAAGGGAACAACCCTGACGCTCGCCTTTCCTGACTTTAACCACGCCGTGGCCCCTTGTTCGGTTTCCGTGACGGCCTCTTGGCCTGTGTGCAGGTTCCTCGTCAGCACAGTTAAGTGTCCTGGAATTCCCACTCTTTGGAGCGTTACCCATGATTCGATCTGGATCCTGTCGTAGTTCTTGTCGCGTCAGTATTTACATAGATTATCCTTGCCACTGGATTCTTTTGTCCTTGCTACTGCCGCTGTATTCAAGAATGGTCTCCTAACTGGTTTCATGTTTTCTCTTTCTCCTCTTATGATCAGTTCTTTACAAACCACTCCTCTACTCCAAGCCCACCAGTGGGTTCACATTAGGATAAAAGCTAAAGTCCTTTCCGTGGCCCATGGAGTCCCATGTACTTTGGCTCCATCTTGCCTCTGACTCACATGACTCTGCCCATCACCCATTGGGTGATAATCCAGGCTAGGCCCCTTCCTTGCTCTAGGACAGGCCAGGTCTGCCTTTGTCTCCCATCCAGATTCTTCTCCCAGCTGGGCACATAGTCTGTTCCTTTGCCTTCTTCAATTCTTTGTTCAGGTATTACTTTTTGGTAAGATTTCTTTGTAGTTTACTCTTTCCCCTCCCCTAATTCCTGGCGGCCACTCTGCTTTCTGTGCCTGTAGTTTTCCATTTTTCAGGATGTCGTATAAATAGAATTATACAACGGATAACCTTTTGAGTCTGGCTTCTTTCACTTCTTATAATGCATTTGAGGTTCACCTGAATTGTGTGTGTCAGTAGTTCGTTCTGTGTTGCTGAGTGGTATTCCGCTGTATTCATCAGCTGAAGGACATTTGTTGCCAGTATTTGGTGATTATGAATAAAATCACTGTAAATATTCATGTATAAGTTCGTGGCCACCTTGAAGTGGCAGGATAAATGTACGCCCCACATTTGGTTTGGACGTTGAGACTAACGATGCCACAGACACACACGCTCACGCACACACAGGTGCGCACGCACACACGGGTTCGCACACACTCGGGAAAGAAAGGTTTATTACTTACATAATGAGGCTTTTCCTGGGAGTACAGGGCAGGGTCCCAAGCTGGTCTGAAATGGCCTCAGAGAGCAAGGAAAGGAGACTGGCTTAGAGCTTTTATTGTGGTTAGGGGCTGGGGTGAGGGTTGCCATGGGAAGGGGCTTGTGTGGTGTGAATCTTTTGCCTGTGTCAAAGGAGGGAGCACCCAGGATTTCTTTCAGCTTGCCCAAATATGGGGCAGAATGGGAAGAGGGAGGGGTGAGGCTTAAAGTGGTCAGCAGTCAAACATCAAAAAATGGAGTCAGACTATTACGTGTGTGAATGTAAGTTTTTGTTTTTTTTGGGTTAATACCTAGGAGTTGCATTGTTGTCTTATAATGAAGGAGTGTTTATTGTTGTAAGAATCTGTCAGACTTTTCCAAAGTGACTGTACCATTTTGCATTCCCACAAGTAGTGTATGAGGGTTATAGTTGATTGACATCCTTGACGGTACCTGGTACTGTCAGTTTCTTCTTTTTTAATGTTAACCTTTGTAATAGATGTGTAGTGGTATTTTACTGTGGGTTTAACTTGTATTTCCCTAATGATTAGTGAACATCATTTCATGTGCCTGTGTGCTATCTGTATATCTTTTTTGGTGAACTGTCTGTTCAAATCTTTTGCCTACTTTTTTTTTTCTAATTGGGTTGTTTGTTTGTTTTCTTATTATTGAGTTTTGAGAGTTCTTTATGTATTCTATATGGAAGTCTTTTGTGAGATCCTGATTTGCAGTTGTTTTCTCCCTGTCTGTGGCTTTTCTTTAATTCCCTTAACAATGTCTTTTGCAGAGCAGAAGTTATTAAATTTGATAGCCCTCCATCTTTGTTTTCAAATTGTATTGGCTATCCTGGGTGGGTTTATTGGCTATTCTAGATCCTTTGCTTTACCATATAAATTTTAGAATAAGTTTGTCAATTTCACCCTAAAATCCTACTGGGGTTTTTATTAGGGTTGAATTGAATCTGTAGGTCAGTTTGGGATGAATAATTGTCATTTAGCAAACATTGAGTCTTCTAGTCCACGAACACGATATATTTCTACATTTACTTAGATCATCTTTGATTGCTTTCATATAGATTTCAGCATAATAGATTCTACATCTGTTTTGTTAGATTTATATTCAAGTATTTATTATGGTAAATGGTACATAAAGTTTTTGAAATTTCCAATTGTTCATTGCTAGTATGTAGAAATAGAGTTCATTTTGTGTATTTTCTGTGTATCCTGCAACCTTGCTGAATTTATGTATTGGTTCTAATAGCTTTTTTTTTTTTTTTAATTCCTTGAAATTTTCTATGTAGTTAATGATATCATCTGTGAATAGAGACAATTTTCTTTCCAATTTGAATGCATTTATTTCATTTTCTTGCCTTATTACATTGAATAGGAACTCCAGTTGGATGTTGGGTGGGAGTGGACATCCTTGTCTTATTCCTTACCTTACGGGAACAGCATTCAGCCTTTTCACAATTAAGTATGATAATAAAAACAAAACAAAAAAACAAGCCCGTTGCTGTTGAGTCGATTCTGACTCGTGATGACCCTATAGGATAGAGCAGAGCTGCCCCGTAGAGCTTCCAAGGAGCAGCTGGTGAATTCAAACTGCCGGCTTTCCGATTAGGAGCCGAACTCTTAACCGCTGTGCGATCAGGTTAGCTGTAGGGTTGTTTTGTAGATACACTTTATCAAGTTGAATTTCTTATTTATTTCTAGTTTGCTAAGAGTTTTTTTTTTTTCCATGAACGAGTGTTGAATTTTGCCCTGTGTTTTTCTGTATCTATTGAATGAGCATACAGTTTTTATTTAGCCTATGATACGGTGAATTGCGTTGTTTTTCTAATTTTGACCCAGCCTTTCATTCCCAGGGTGAACCACAAGTGGCTATGTTACGTTATCCTTTTTATCTATTGCTGGATTCAATTCGCTGATATTTTGTTGAGGATTTTTGCATCTATGTTCATGAAGCATATTGGTCTATAGCTTTCTTTTCTTGTAATGTTGTTGCCAGGTTTTGTTATCAGGGTAATGGTGGCCTCAAATGAATTGGGACATGTTCTGGCCTCTTATATTTTCTGGAAGAATTTGTGTAAGATTGGTGTTTTATTTTTCCTTAAATGTTTGGTAGAATTTGCATTTGAAGCCATCTGGGTGTGAGTTATCTAGGTTGGAAGGTTTTAATCTGCAAATTAAATTTCTTGAATAGGTACAGACCTGTTGAGGCATCTAGTTCTCCTTGGGTGGCTCTGGTAGTTTGTCTTCCCAGGAATTGATGCGTTCCATCTAAGTTGCTGCCTTTGTGGGCGTACTGGTTTGTGGTGTTCCCATATCCTTTTATGCCTGTAGACTCTGTAGTAGTGGGCCCCTTTTTCATTCCTGGTATTGCAAAAAAAGTTTTTTTTTCTTGGTCAGTCTGTCTAGAGTTTTATCAATTTTGTTTTTTTTTTTTTTTTTTTTTAAAGAAACAGCTTTTCATTTTATTGACTTACCTTCAGTTTTCAATTTCATCGAATCCTGCCATTTATTATTTCATTTCTACTGCTTGCTTTTGGTTTAAAATGCTCATCTTTTTCTAATTTCTTGAGGTAGAAGCTTCGATCATTGTTTGAGACCCATTTTCTATCTAAGAAATTGATGTTATACATTTCTTTCCTGAGTACTGCTTCTGTTGCAGATTTAAATTGTGTTGTGTTTTCATTTTGTTCAATTCAAAATATTTTTTTTTTTCTTTTGAGTCTCTCTTTGATCCATGGATTATTAAAGAGTGTTGTTTAATTTCCACATACGTGGGCGTACTCTAGATACCCTTCAGTTACTGATGGCCAGCTTAATTCTGTTAACAGTCAAAGAATATTCTTGGTATGATTTCAGTGCTTTTAATTTTGTTAAGATTTGCCTAATGGACCACGATATGGCCTATCTTGGAGAAAGTTCCATGTGCACTTGAGAAGAACTTGTGTTTTCCTGGCATTGGGCGGTGCGTTCTGTAAACATCAGTTAGGTTAAGTTTGTTGATAATGTTGTCTGGATCATTATAACCTTGCTGATTTTCTCTTTGTTCTGATGAAAGATGAATTGTGAATGTGGTGAGAAAAGTAGGGAAGGGGAAGTGTGGAATAGTTTTTGGGCCTGGAGAGGACCCAGGACTTGGACCACCACCTATTTTTTTATGGCTCACAATTTAAGAATGGTTTTTATGTTTCTCAATGGTTGTGGGGCGGGGGGGGGTGGGGACAAAAGAATAATATAAAAAAAAATGATACAAGGAAATTATATGAACCTTTAAGTTCAGTCCTTATAGGCAGAGTTTGGAACACAGCTGTGCTTGTTTGTTGAGGTGTTCATGGCTGCTTTCATGCCACGGAACCGCGCTGAGAAGCTGTGATGGAGACCGTCTGGCCCACAGAGCCTAGCTCTCGGGCCCTGTACAGAAAAAGTTGGGTGACCCTGCAACATGGATTGCTCTGGGCTCTCAGGGACGGCTGGAGAGTCCCTGTGGTGCATGTGACAGAGACGGGAGAAGCCTGTGAAAAGGAGAGGTTGAAGGTCTCCAAAGATGAATTTCAAAATTTTGCCCTAGGCTGGTTCTGTCAGGAGATTGAGACGTTTTTATTTTCTGTTTTGTTCAGTCTGGCCCAATCAAATCAGTAAGCAGGAGGGTTTATGGTTTTAAATAACAGCCAGGGATTGTAGTTTTCATCTCTGAACTTCTGAGTATTTTAATAGTTTATCTCAGTGACAGTGGTTGAGCTTCTCTAAACCACATTATGCCCGTTTTTAATTAAGTCTAAGGTATTAGAATAAGTCTTTTGACAAGTATGAAGTCTCAGTCGTAGCATTACAATGACTAGCGTTTAGTTTCCTTTTCAGGGAGAGTCCCAGCTGATCAGTTACCTGGGAATTGTGCGTACATACAGTGTATTAGACCCATCCAACCAGTTGCATAAAATCACTGATCATTTTCTTTAATTTTACTCAAAAAGGGCATGCCAAGATTAAACCTACAGGTCTGCCCAAACTTGAAGAAAATGAAATTTTACCTTTTGTAAAATTGAACTTTTTTTTTCCAAGGGAGGTTCTGTAACGTAGCATTTCATTTATATGTTGTCTTCAGGGTACGCATTCCTGTCTAACAAGAATGTCTTAACAGTTGAATTTTAATTTCCCTCGTAAGAACTTTCTGCTTTCTGTGAATTAAGTAGCTAAGCTTTTTAAAGTCTTTGTGAACATTTTTTGTTAATTTGGATAAAGCAGAAATGACAGCTGTTAGTCTCACTGATAATGTTTGTGACGTAAGAATGATCGACTGATCTTTATTGTTTCATCCTTGTTAATCGTCACGCATATTTAGCTGTGCCTCTTGACAAAGAATGTAGGATTTGCAGATAGTAAGTTAGTACTGCTTTGGATCTGGTGGTGCAGTGGTTAAGAGCCATGGCTGCTAACCAAGAGGTCGACAGTTTGAATCCACCTCTCGCTCCTTGGAAACTGTGTGGGGCAGTTCTGCTCTGTCCTGAAGGGTTGCTGTGAGTTGGAATCGACTTGACGGCAGCGGGTTTTTGGTTTTGGATCCTGTAATGTCAAATAGTTGCAAGGCTGTAGACGAGGTAAGAGAGGTAAATGGCTTTGCAGCATTTACTGGCATTGACTGACCACTTCTTTATCTTCATCTGATGAAAGTTGTCAGTGTATTATATTGTATAAAAATGTGGTAAATAGAATCTACAGTAATTTATTGTATGGCTCTTGAGGAAAGAGTTTTCTCCTAGCCTTTATAGAGGGATCTGACATCTAAGACACACAGTCTCCGCTCTCAAGAAATTTAAAATACAATTTATAGGGTTAAGACTTCTCTCCCATCTATACCCTCTCTTTAAGCTATCCATTACCTCGTTTAATAGGGAAGGAGAAATTAGGTGTTTGTTAAATATCAGTCATAAGATAGCTACATAATACCCACATCTTAAAATCAGGCCATTTTTACAAGTTTGAGTCCAGGATATGTGGGTTTCTTCAGTGACAACTGAGGAGTTGAGCTGATGCCTCGGTTGTTTCCCTTCACTGCCCACATTCAGCTGGTGCCTGGTCCAGAGTACATACTCAGTACATTTGGATCATATGCCAGGTTTGCAGTGTGACCAGAAGCCACTCTTATGTGAATGGTCTCATGGCTGTATTTGCTCAGATTGAACAGATACAGTTACTGAATGCCAGTTCTGGGCCCCAGAAATACAGAAAGGAATAATAATAATAATAATAAAAATACAGAAAGGAATAAGATAGTCTATTTTTAAGGGACTTAACAGGGTAGCTGGGGAGGTGGACAGGGTAAGTAAATACAGGCTGATACGGATAAGTGTTACTCTGGGCTTAGGAACAAAGCTCCAGTGGAGCATAAAGATGGGGAGCCATTTTGCTTGGAGTAGCAGGGGAGTTTCACCAGGGCTGAGATTTTTCAAAAAGGTCTAGAAGGAAAAGCAAGATTCTTTCAGGCAGAGAACTGGGTGGGAATGGTGTGGAAAGAGCATTCTGATGGAGGGTATTGAAAGTGCTTGCCTGACCTTTTCAGGAATCCATGGTTGTGCCTTCTTGGGACAGCAAATGATGGTGATCACATCCCTAAATTGTTTTCTGTTTATCCTGCAAATGCAAATTATTGTGTGCCTAATATGCACTGCTCTGATTACACTTTGGTAACTTGTGAACGGTTCTTTTACTGACTGACATCTTTTGATTGGCCTTAGCTCAGTTAAACATTTTTCCTTTTGGTTAAAGTATACTAAAGGGTAGAAGGATGGTACATATATGACAGATGAACATGTAGTAGTGGAAATTATATACAGAGGGATGGTTCATGGACTATTCTATATTTGGAATATTGGTTGTCCAGTTTTCCTTACAACAGTGCTTTCTTCAATGATGTTAAGTTTACTTTAGTTGGATTCCAAAGCTTTTGCTGCGCTAGCTACCAATCGTTGGTTAAGTGCTATGGCTGCTAACCAAAAGGTCGGCAGTTCAAATCCACCAGGCGCTCCTTGGAAACTCTGTGGGGCAGTTTTATTCTGTCCTATAGGGTCGCTATGAGTCAGAATCGACTCAGTGGCAATGGGTTTGGTTTGGTTTTTGGTTTAGCTACCAATCATGGGTAAAACAGATGGTAAGATTTCAAGTAGAGATCAGGGAAGATGGTTCCCAATGGGAGATTAGTAAGTAGTACCCATAGTGAGATGTAGATTGCAAAGGATCAGCTGAAAGAAATTATATTGGCATCTTTATCATGTTTTTAGGCGCCATCGAGTCAGTCCCAACTCGTAGCAACCCTAAGTACAACAGAACAAAACACTGCCCAGACCTGCACCATCCTCACAATCATTGTGTCGGTCCATCTTACTGAGGGTCTTCCTTCTTTTCGCTGACCCTGCACTTCAGCAAGTATGATGTCCTTCTCCAGGGACTGGTCCCTTCTGATCACATGTCCAACGTCTGAGATGTAGTCTTACCATCCTTGCTTCTAAGGAGCATTCTGGCTGTACTTCTTCCAAGGCAGATTTATTCATTCTTTTGGCAGGCTGTAGAATTTTTAGTATATTCAGTACTCTTCACCACACCACAATTCAAAGGCATCATTTCTTCCTTCTTCCTTACTCAGTGTCCAGCTTTCACACGCATATGAGGCGATTGTAAACACCATGGCTTGGGTCTCACACAGCTTAGTCCTCAAAGTGACATCTTTGCTTTTTAATTTTTAACTCTTTAAAGAGGTTTTTGCAGCAGATTTGTCCAATGAAATATGTTGTTTATCATAGATATACGTAAATACACATTTCTTAGCCATCTTAATAGAATAAAGAAGCATTATTTTAGTTGTCATAGCTCTACTTTTATTTAACTGTAAGATTAAATGATATCAGCAAAACTTTATGGAGATTGGTCAGATAGAGGTAATTAGATTTCTTTGTTGTGGAAATTGTGATCACTCTTGATGTTATTTTCAGTGTTTTTCACTTTTGAGTATTTTTTAGCATATTTGTGTTTGCAGTATGTTTGGTACTCCTCAGAGCTTTCTTGAGGATATTAGTAGTTAATATACTTTTTATTGTAACATGAAAAAAACCCAAACCAAACCCATTGCCATCGAGTTAAATCTGACTCATAGCGACCCTATAGGACAGAGTAGAACTGCCCCGTAGAGTTTCCAAGGAGCGCCTGGTGGATTTGAACTACACCTTTTGGTTAGCAGCCATGGCTGTTAACCACTGCGCCATCAGGGTTTCCTTGTTGTAATACAGTCACTGAAAATGGCTTATATACTTAATTGCTTCATACAGTTGTCGAGGCAGGATAAATCTGCTCTTGGACTTCCACTGTCACAGACTTCCACTGTCACAGACATCGACTCAGAGCTTAATGATCCACACTTAGGGTGGGCTGACTGAGGGAGGCATGGGCAAATAATTTTATTTTATATGTGGTTCCACAGATTTTCATTCATCCGTACTCTGCCTCTTTCCAAAAGCATATCTGAGGTACCTTAAAAAATAATAATGTAAAATTAAGGATAAGTGAGGAAATTGGGGAGAAGAGAAAAGCTGACTAGGAAGAACAAGGTTAGTACTCAGAGTTGTGCCATGGGATTCGTCTTGTCCTAGATGAGTTACAAATCTGACTCTGGGCTTATTGAAGGCCCAGACAGAGAGGGAAACATGATAAATAAAATATGACTTACATTGTCTAGACTTAAGATAAAAAACAGCCCTTGGAGTGTGAATACTCAAGGTACTGACTGAGACCTTGTAAAGGAGATATTCATAGTGTCTTCACCAGCAATTGAGTAAGCACAGTGACTCAGGCAGTGCCCTATCAACAGTTCTGTGTAAAAGAGCCCTTGTGGCATAGTGGTTAAGGGTTAGGCACTAACTGAAAGCCCGGCGGTTTGAACTACCCAGTCCCTGTGTGGGAGGAAAGACCGTGGAATCTGCTTCCGTAAAGTTTAAAACCAAGCCTGTTGGCATCGAGTCGATTCTGACTCACAGCAGTAGAACTGCCCCATAGGTTTCCAAGGAGTGGCTGGTGGATTTCAACTACCACCGTTTTGGTTAAGGACTGAACGCTTAGCCACTGCGCCACCAGGGCTCCCTCCGTAAAGATTACAGCCTAGAAAACCCTGTAGGGAAGTTTGACTCTGTCTCCTAGGCTCGCTATGAGTTAGAATTGACTCGACTGCACGTGACACCACCACAGCAGTTCTGGGCAGATGTGCAGCCCCCTGATGGCCTGGCTTAATCCCAGGGTAAAATGTGGGGTCCTGTGGAGTCGTATTCCACAGTAGGTGCATAAGATAAAAAAGTGTACGTCAGAATTATCTCCTAAATGGTCCAGCACAACAATTTCTGCCCTAGCATCGTCTTTCTCTTAACAGGTTGCCCTTTCCTTAAGGGATTCGTAGAACGAGGAAGTTGATTTGCATTTTGGTGCCATGTTGCATAAAGATACTCTTATCTTCGTAGCTCTGGAATGATACCCAGTACAGCAGTGCACCTGGCCCGAGGCATGTGAGAACTGAGATGCCTGAGGGGACAGTCACCAGTTCATCTTTCTCCCCTGGGAGTCCACTCCTGGTGGAAGAGCTGGCACACTTTAAATCCTCTCTCTCAGCTGTGTAGTTAAGTTACCTGCTCTGGTTACCCCGCTCGTGTGAACTAGCCATTGGATGGCAAACTTGGCCTCAGGGCAGCCCTTTAGGAATATTGTTTCACAATTGAATTTTAGGTACATACTGGGTGACAGAGGCCAAGGCTGTACTCTCTGCCTAGAACATAAAATGCAGACATTCTGTTCTGATGAAGGGCAGATTCATAAGCTGGAGTAGTTGCCTGAACTGGGATTTGGGTTGTCACAGGAAGTGGAAATAGTAAAGTCAGACTGTGGAGTGGAGGTGACATTATTGACTTCATAAGGTTATTGCAAAGATTCAGTGAGCACTCAGTGTACGTACTTGTGTGAGTATATGTGTGTGTGTTGTTAAATTAAGGGACTGGAATAGAAAAGCCCAGTCCACCTCTTTGCACAGTAGATACAGGCTGTTTTCTGAGTAGAGCATTTGGAAATGAGGTGTTTTTGTTCCCCATGGTTAGTAACAAACAATATTATCCTCTTTCAGAGAAACAGCACCCAGGAGCATCTTCCAGAGAGTCCTGGGTATCTTAAAGAAGTCTTCTCAGGATGTTGAACTGGCCTGCAGAGACCCATCCCAAGCGGAACATCTGGCTTCCAGCCTGCAGTTAATAACTGAATGCTTCCGGTGTCTCCGAAATGCTTGCATTGAGTGCTCTGTGAACCAGGATTCAATCAGGTAGCATTCTTTGTAGTTACACAAGTACCTTTGATTATAGTTCCATGTATATGTATATGCTGGCTCGGTCTGTGGGCTTTTCTGTTAGGAATTGTTTTGGTTCATCTCGGGGGGAGAAGTCCTTTGCATGTCTTGCCATGGGAGACTCTCGAACCAGGATATAATGGTACAGCATGTAATAGCGTATATTTAACGTTAGGGTTACTTAGATTTCTTGCTTGTATTAATAATGTGTTTTCAGGTATTTGGTTTTGTATATAGCCCAGAGAGATGAATTCTGTTTTGATTCTTTAAGTCTAGATTTTGCCTCCTTAAATGCATATGCAGTTATGGACCTCACTTTTCTTAGTTGTGAATGTTTTAATGCTTTCATTAGTTGACTGTGTGTTCATGTTGAAAAGGAGCCTGTTTTATAAACTTAAAAGATAGCCTTTGTTTCCTGAAGAGTATGTAATGTTGCAAATACTACTTCACCGATTTACGATGTGCACATTTTTAAAAACAGTTAAAAAAATAGCCACAGAGTTACCTGGTACCATTCTTGTTTTTTTTCCATGTTACTCTCTCTTCTCAGAACTGAGCACCTTTCCTCTTTGATTTTATGAAATCTGCTTTTTATTAAAAATTTGTACTTGAGGTGAAGTCCGGAGCCACACAGAGGATGCTCACCTTGCCTTTCCTGGACGTCAATGTAGACAGGGCCTCCGTGCCCCCGTCACTGCTATGATGAGTGAAGGTGGGCTGGCCCAGAGGCACCCGCCGCCTAGACAGTCTTGTCCCTGAGGCTTTAACATGATTAATGAGCAGTTTAAGATCAAAAGGGAGGGGAAAAAAGCTAGGGTTGTTTGACTTCAGTACTAAAGTGAACCTGCCATCCGTTTTCACATGAATGGATAGAAGCAGTAATAAGCTTGATAAGAATAAACACATTTTTTTGACTATTGCCTGTTTTTTGGTTTTGTGTGCTGGAGACAGTGGACCGGCCCTCTAGTGTGATGGGGGAGGGAAAGGAAGGAGAGCCTTAGAACAGAGACTTTTGACCGAGTGCCAAGCTAGCCTCAGTGGGGAAGGAAGTGAACGTTGGATGAACCTTTCCTAAGTACCAGGCTTTGTCCAGGTGCTTGACTTGCAGTATCTTGTTTAATTTCGAGAACAAACCTATGACATAGTATACGATTCTTTTTCCATTTTTACAAAAGAAGAAACTATGACTCAGAGAGGTTAAGTATTTTGCCTGAGAGTCACTCTTTCAGTAAGTGAGAGAGCCTAGAACATTGTCTCTGGCTCCAAACTATCTGACTCTAAAGTCTAAGCAAAAAAAATAGTCTGCCATAACTATCCCAGGACATACACATTGGCATTGGTAGTGTAGGATTGCTCCATCCCTAAAACTGCGATGCGAGCCTGGACAAGTGAGGTAGCCTTTCTGAGTATCTGTTTTCTCATCTGCAGGATAGGGCGAACAGTACCTTCTGCACAGGGTTATTGTCAGGTCTGGATGAGATTACTTACGTGAAATGCCTAACAAAGCCTGGGCACCCGGTGTGGTGAGCTCAGTAAATATTAAATGTTTCTGCTCCTGCCTCAGTCATGAGGGGAATAGAAGTTTATGATAATCTTAATGTTCTTTTAAAACAATTTAATCTTGTTTTCTTTTTTGATTGCAAAGGTAACATATATGCAAGCTATGAAAATCCAAACATTATAAAAATAAGTACTATGGCAAATGAAATTCCCCACTTTCACAAAGATAACCGTTCTAATATTAGCGATCTCTGGCAGGGCCGTCAGCCCGAGGGCTGGGATTCATTTGTGTAGTAACGGTGTCTTCATTGCAGGCAGCTTACGGTTGGGCCAGAATAAACACTTACCGGGCGCTTAATCTTCTGCCCTTGCCTCCTAGGGTCGTATTATTATTCACTGTTGATTTTCAAAGGGAGATTCCAACCATTTGGGGCATCAGCTCGGGAAGAGACATTTTCTACTCAGAAAGTACAACAAAAATTCTAGCTAAGGACTTTGTGGCCAGCCTTAACTAAAGCCTGTGTTTCCAAGCCCGTCAAGACTCAGATTCAGAAAACCAACATACATTTTTCTGTTTTTTTAAGTTATTAAAAAGTTAATCAGTAGCAGTGGTGCCATTAAGGCCTAGATCTTTTCACATCTTTTGTCTGAATATGGTACTTTGGGTGGACTTTGCTGAGGATATATGGAATGGGGTGTAACAGAGCAAAGCAAACAATCTCTGAGTCATAAGAAGTTTCAAAAAAGAATCAAAACTGTTCAGAGCAGTTGCCTCTGCACGCAGTGTAATTCCTGTTGCAGGGGTTGGTATACTTTTTCTGTAAAGGGACAAATAGTCAGTACTTTAGGCTTTGTGAGGCACATGATCTCTTTCGCAGGCTTTTGACTCTTGCATTGTAGAAACAGTCGTAGACAATCCATGAGTGAATGAGTACTGCTGGGCTCCAGTAAGACTTTATTTAAACCAAAAACCCAGTGCCATCAAGTTGATTCTGACTCATTGTGACCCTATAGGACAGAGTAGAACTGCCCCATAGAGTTTCCAAAGAGCGCCTGGTAGATTTTTATGGACATGGAAATTTGAATTTCATAAAACTTCCACTTTCATGAAATTATATTCTTTTGATTTTTTTCTAACCATTAAAAAATTGTAAAAACCATTCTTAACTTGCCGGCCCTACAGAAATAATCCCGTTTGCTTTCTGGTAACTTTATGTGTGTAGAAGCAAGAATGAGAAGGAAGAGCTGGAACACCCCCTTTTCTGGGAGGCAGTTGCTGAGCCATCTTTTCCCACCAGCCATATGCATGGAATAAGACAGAAGGAGAAGTGGTTCTCTGACTGCCTGGCCTTGGGGAAGCGAGAGAGGACCCGGCCATGCGCACACTGACCCTGGCCCTCTGCAAACTCCTTCTGTTCGTGCTAGGGCTTAACACAGCGTTCTGGAATTTCATCCATTCAGAGCAGGATTCTGGTTTACCTTGAGAGAAGTGGAGAAAGTAGGAAACTGTATTAGTTTTCTGTTGCTGCTGGGATAAATAATCGCAAATTTAGCGGCTTAAAACAGCAGAAATTTATTATTTTTCAGTTCTAGAGATCAAAAGTCCAGTCATTCTCACTGGGCTAGATATCAGGGTGTCAGCAGGGCCGTTTCCTTCTGGAGGCTCCAGGGGAGAATGCATTTCCTTTCCTTTTCTAACTTCTGGAGGCCTCCTGCTTTCCTTGACTCATGGCCCCACCCTCTATCTTTAAAGCCAGCAGTGTAGCATATTCCACTCTTTCTGACTCCGACCCTCTCATAAGGGCCCTTGTGATTATACGGAAACCCTGGTGACATAATGGTTAAGTGCTGCGGCTGCTAACCAAAAGGTAGACAGTTCAAATCCACCAGGTGCTCCTTGGAAGCTCTTCGGGGCAGTTCTCCTCTGTCCTGTAGGGTCGCTATGAATTGGAATCGACTAGACAGGAGTGGGTTTGGGGTTTTTTTTTTTGGTGATTACAGTAGGCCTATCCAAGTCATCCAGGATAATCTCTGCATCTCAAGATTCTTAATCACATCTAAAAAGTCTCTTTTGCCGTATAAGGTAACATAGTTATAGGTCCTGGGGATTAGGGCCTGTATATCTTTGGGAGGGCCATTATTCAGACTGCCACAGCCTGCTCTCGGGCCCCCAAAGATTCACATCTGTCCCATCTGCAAAATATATTCACCCTATCCCAAGGCCCCCCACATTTTTGTCCCATTACAGCATCAACTCAAGTTTAAAATTTTATCAAAGTCTCATTAGATCACAAGTCCCAATCTCATCATCTAAGTCATCTAAATTGCATATGGGCGAGACCCTTGGTATGACCCTCCTCGGGGCAAAATTCCTCTTCATCTGTGGACCTGTGAAATTAGAAGGCAAGTTATCTGCTTCCAAAATGCAATGTGGGACTGGCATAGGATAATAATTGTAGACATTCTCCTTCAAAAAGGGGGGAAATGGAAGGAAAAAAGAAGTCACCAGTCCCAAGCAATTTCAAAATCCAATTTGGCAAACTCTCTTAGGTTTCAAGGCGTGGGAATAATCCTCTGTGGCTTGAGGTGCTGCCCCCTGGGCCTCAGCTCTGCCCATAGAGTCATCCTTCCTTTTTCTTGAAGGGTAGTATATATTTACAGCTGAGTAGTTTTATCAGTCTGCTTCCTGCCTGTAGAATTTTGGGAGTTTGACAACCTCCTTTCATTTCATCCTTTCTCTGTCCCTTTGAGTCTAAGTCGACAGTGTTTCTGCTGCTGTCATAGCCTCAAAAACCTCGTGGGCTTCCTGTGTATGTTATGGGGATTTACATCATTAGACAGTAGGGCCTTCCGTAGATCTTTCCTGGTTAATCCCATTTCCATTCCTGACTAATGCTGAGGTGGCTGAGGGTAATCCATGAACCACATGCCTAATCTCTACAAAGAGCCCTCTGCGTGACCGAATACTCTGACTTTTTGGTCCTTCTGAGGCACTAGCAGAATGTTGTGTGGCCACATACATGGTTTTCTTCCCATAGCATGCTTTCCTGACAGCAAATCTCCAAGTTTTAGCATCTCATGAAATTTCAATAGGCTGAGAATTTCCCAAATCATTATGGACTGCTTCCTTTTTTTGTTTGTTTTAATTGTGCTTTAAATGAAAGTTTACAAATCAAGTCACTTTCTCGAACAAAAGTTTACGTACACCTTGCTATGTACTCCTAGCTGCTCTCCCCATAATGAGACAGCACACTCCTCCTCTCCACCCTGTATTCCTGTGTCCATTCAGCCAGCTCCTGTCCCCCTCTGTCTTCTCATCTCACCTCCAGACAGGAGCTGCCCACGTAGTCTCTTGTGTCTACTTGAGCCAAGAAGCTCACTCCTCATGGACTGGCTCCTTTTTAATTAGTTCTTCACTCTATTCATCTCTTTCCTCCTGCATTTTACTGTAAGCAGCAAGAAGAAACCAGGCTGCACCCTCAGTGTTTTGCATAACTGCAATACACAATTCAGTTAAGCTTTCTGCTGTTTCCTCCAGTTTCCAGTAACATGCTTCTTGTTTTCTTCTGAGCCCTCGCCAGCAGAAATTTCAATATCCATATTTCTACTAACATTCTGTTCAAGGCAGTCTAGGGTTTTTCTATCATGCTCCTCAGAATTCTTCTAGCTTCTATTCCAAAGCCATTTCCATACTTGGAGGTATTTGTTACAGCAGTATCCCACTTCTGGCACCACAGTCTGTGTTAGCTTTCTCTTACTGCTATAACAAGTCCCCATAAACTTAGTGGCTTAAAACAACACACATTTATAATTATACTGTTCCGGAATTTTGGGATCTAACCTGGGTTGACAGGGCTTTGTTTCTTCTGGGGACTGTAGAGGAGAGTCCATTCCCTTGCCTTTTTCACTTCCAGAGGCCACCCACAGTCTTTGACTCTCTTCCAGCACTAGCGTCACTCCAGCCCCTGCTTCTGTCATTACATCTTCTTCTCTTTGACTGTGACCCTCCTGCATCCTTCTTATCAGGACCTTGGTGATTACATTGCCGCGTAAGGTAAAATATTCATAGGCAGGGCGTGGACATTTTGGGGGGCCATTATTTAGCCAATTATAGGTATTATTAACCAATACTCTCAACACCGTTCATTGAATCATCATTTGAAATGCAGTTTTAAGAAAAGAAATGTATTTAATTTTGCCTTTTTTTTTAAACATAATGTAGGAACTTGGATACAATCGGTGTTGCCGTTGATTTGATTCTTCTGTTTCGTGAACTGCAAACGGAGCAGGAATCCCTGTTGACAGGTAACACGTAGTATAATTTATAGCTTATTATAGTCTTGTAAAGGGTTTAAAACCAGTAATTTGAGTATTAGATAATCCATAGAAGCACATGTGCTGTATTTCATGAGATAGGGAAACTATAGCAGTAAAATTAGTTAAAGAAGTGTCCCAAAAGTAAGTGACAGGGACTTCCTTTCCACCTTCCTTCAGTGTTTATGAATGTAACATGATAGACCCTGTTGTCTGTGTTAGATGTAACCAGGACGATGCCCAAAAGAGACAAAAATCCCTGCCCTCAGGGAGCTTACATTCTAGTGAGGGGAGCCAGGGACTACAGACGGATAAATAAGTTGAATATATATTAAGACAGTGGAGCCCTTGTGGCACCGTGGTTAAGAGCTTGACTGCTGACCAGAAGGTCGGCGGTTTGAACCCACCAGCTCCCCGGAAACCTCATGGAGCAGCTGTCCGCTGTCTTGTCGGGTTGCTGTGGGTTGGAGTTGACTCGGTGGCAGTGGGTTTTATGTGTAAGACAGAACGGGGACTCTGATGGCCCGCATATCAGTGGCTGTTGGTACAGGATTAAGAGAAAAACCAGGTTTCCTGATTGGGAGATCATGAAGTTTTCCTAGACTTTTTGGAAAGCTTTTGCTCCTTGTACTTCTGGTATCAACATTGGTGATAGGTAGATGGAGAACTAGAGGTGATAACTCTTTTTATAGGTGTGGAAACTGAAGGACGGAGGTGAAATTGGCTAAAACAGTGGTGTTAAAGGCACTTCCTGGGTTGGTTTAACTCTTTTGTGTTTTGTGGTTTCTTTGTGTTTTTATTTTAAATTCATTCACTAAAATTCTTTGGTCTTTCTTTTTGATTTAGAAATCTTTGGGAAATGGTAATTATTTTTTGAATTATTTACCTCATCTAAGAATTTGCACATGAAGAGTTTGCTATGAGTTTATTTGAACAACAATAGTTTCTTGAGTGTTTTCAAGAAATTGAAGTGGTGTAGGATTTAGTTGTAAAATGTTGTTGAGGTATTGTATATTTAAAGATATTTTCATAACCCTATAATAAAACAGAATCTTCAGTGCTCAGAATCGGGGGATTATAATCAGCAATAAGATATGTATTTCCATCTTTTGCGGAAAGGCAGCTATGTTGAAGTCTGTGTGTGGTGTGGTAATTGAGTCGGTTCAGAATGTACCACGTTTTATAATTGTTGAGAAAGACTGACGTGGTGGATAGTGTGTCACTGGCAGAAGCCGAAGCGCTCTGCTGGGCGGAAATAGGTTTCTCTTCTATTGCTGTATTCCTAAATAAAGCAGCAGAGAGGGAGCACTGCACAGACGCTGCGATTAATCACTGTTAGAACCAGCCAGCCCGCTACGTGTGTGCTGGAGCCTGTCCCCATTCGCCTACTCAGAAACCCCGCTCCTGAAATTATCCCCTTCCTCCCCCGCAGCCTCGGTTTTTCCCTCTCTTCGCCATGATTTTTGTCATGGTATAACACACTCTCCCATTTTCCTTTAAAAATACCCTCCCTTGACTCCTTGTCTCCCCCAGTCCGTTCTCCTTTTTCTCTGCTCTGTCTCAGGTTTGCTGCAAGTGATTCGACATTTAGTTTTTATAAAATACGATAATGATTTTCAGCCTTCCCTCACGATGTTGGCATCTACTCCTCACTTACCAGCTCTCTCGTTATCTATCATTTTGCATTTACGAAAACAGTAAAAAATCTACTATCTGACTGTTTTGCACATTAATGAGGTGGTGGGCCTGGTGGAAACAGCTGTGGAGCGTCGCCTCCGTTGAGGAGGGTCTCTAGGTGGACTTCTGGAAGCTGGGCTGCGCTGCCCCATGCCCTTGGCTCCCTCCTGCCATTTGGGGCACCGCATCCAGCTGTTATGTGGGGCTGGCCTCCTTCAGGGCATGGCCTCTCGAGCGGAAACAGAGGCAGCACCCATCCAGCAGGCACCTGTTCTGGGTTCCCAGCTCTTGTGTGGCCTGAGGCCCTGTAGCTTAAAACTGCTGTGGGGGGTAGGAAGGGGGGAAAGAAAAAAAGGCATTGGAGAGGGTGTTTGGAAGAAATGCATGTGAGTTTAGTGACCTTCCAGAGTTAGCTAAACGGGGCCTGAAGCCTCTGCCTTGGTGGGGTCGGGTATGTGGCCAGGCTCCCAGCAGCAGGGCAGGAAGCCCCAAGCCTCCGTGACTGGCCGGGCCTAGAGGACAGAGCAGACACCATGATCCTGAACACAGGCCTTGCAGGGGTGAGAGTGGACCCCTGGAGGCAGCTCTGCCAGGGAAGCTGTAACCCACAATAGGAGGAAGGCGAAGTGGTTGAACCGTGGGCTACAGTCACACAGCCCAGCTTTATCTCCTCCAAGCCTTCTCTGCAGAGGAATGATCCATAACTGGACTTGTCACGGTGATGAACACGTTAGTAAACCTTAGCTGTTAGGATTTCTATGGTCATGTTTTCTAAATAAAAAAAATCGGACAAACAGGTGGTCTGAAAACAGAAAAAAAAAAATGCTCTGTTTTCGAATGATACCCTTTGGAACCTAACCATGTTGACAAGCGAGGGCTGGGTGTGTTGTTTTCCCTGCTCTGAGTAGGCGATCTGACGCAAAACTTGGAAGAGCAGATTTCAGAAGGGCTCTTGTGAGCCGGCTTGTCGTTGATGAGTGAATTGTTGGTTGGTGGCGGTGGCTGGGCCCTTCCTTGGTACTTGCTGGTCGAGGGAGTAGGTCCTTACAGACTATTTTATGTTTGATACGTTCAGGGTTTTGACAGTTCAGGGAGTTGCAGTTACATCAGTTTCATTTTTAACAGCTTTGGCGAGGCATCCTTTATATTACACACATAGTTTACATACCTTGACACAGTTTATGTAAATTGCATAAAATTCCCCCCCTTCTAAGTGTGCATACGAGTCAGTGATTTTTGGTAAATTTACAGAGTTGTGCAAAATGACCACCAGCCGGTTTTAGAACATCACCCTACAAAGGACTCTGGTGCCCATTTGCGTTCAATCCTGGTTCCTATCCCCAGCACCCCGCATCCAGTTTTGTCTTTTATGGATTGTACTTTGGTGTTGTGTATAAGAACTCTGCCTCACCCGAGGTCATGGAGATTTTCTCCTTAAAGTTTGATACCGATTTAGCTCTTATATTTAGTGCAGTGATTCATTTTCTTTGAATTTTTATGTTTGGTGTGAAGTGAGGATCTAAACCAGTGTTTTTACATCCAGGATCCAGTGGTCCTAGTAACACTTATTAAAGACTGTCCTCTCCCTGTCAGTGTACCTCGGCACCCGTTTTGACAGTTAATAAGCCGTAAATGTGGGTGTTTATTTCTGGACTCGTAATACCGTTCCTTTGATGTGTATACTTGTCCTTCTGCCAGTACCATATTGTCTTGATGACTGTAGCTTTTATTGGATATTTCGAAACTGGGAGGTGTAAGCCCTTCAACTTTGCTCTTTTTCAAAATTGTTTAGGCTATCGTGGATCTTTTGCATTTTTATACAAATTTGACTACCTATCAAAAAAGGCAGCAGGAATTTTGGTAGGGGTTATTTTGAATCTATAGATCAATTTTGGGAGAATTGCCGTCTTTACAATAATCGAGTCTTCCAATCCATGAACATGGAGATTTATTTAGATCTGTTTTTTTAGTTGTATCAATGTTGAGTGGTTGGCTTGTGTTTATGGACAGAGTTGGAAGGCTAGTATTACTGAGACAAGAAGGAAAATGGAAGTTAAGTGATAATTCTCACCACCTTCTTGAAAAAGGAGATAATGAAATTGCTAAATTTTATTTGGAGTTTAACAATGAAATTTGAATTCAACAATGACACTTGAGCGTTTTTTTTTATAGTATGTTTGCTCATGTAATCTTGTAACATGTATTCTGCTTCTTAGTAAAGTATCTGTGCCATCTCTTCACTGTCTCCCTGTGAGAACCTTACTCTAGGTAGACCGTTAGCAGGGTGCATGTGCCAGTTTTTTGTTACCACCCTTGAGGGAATTACTGTAATTACATTGTCAAAATAATATTTAGAGTAGTATTTTCAGGAAATAATTGCAGTGGTGTGACGAATACATGATGCTCATCAAGTTATGTAAACAAAAACCTGGGTTATTTTAATTGTGTTATTGGTGCTGTTTTTGGCATTTATTCTTTACTAATCTGTAAAAATAATGTTGGGATTTTCGAGGAGCTTTGTAACATTTGCAGTATTTACATAAAGATCAGTTGATAACCAGTTTGGTAAAAATAAACTGTCATTTGTACCTGTCTGGAGTTTTCACTTTGTTTCCATGACATCTTTAAACCTTTTCCTTCCATAATGCTCATTTTTAGTTGCCTGATAAATTGTTGGGGCAGCTGGCTTTCAGACCTACTTACATTGTTGGCTTTTTTTGTGTTAAATGAAATTTTACAAGGCTTTGACGGTTAATGTTCTAAAATATTCAGTAGAAATGTATGTTTTTTTTTGAACTATGGCTTATCTGAGTAAAAACGAAGTTTTTTCTATAAATGTTTTTTATAATTTAATTAAAAAAAAATTTAGAAAATGGAAGGAAAAAAATCATCCCAGTACTCAGGCCACATAAGACAAACGTGAGCTTTGACTGGTCGTTTCCGGCGTGTACTTGTAGGGTCATGAATGTGTACTTGGCAGTTTTGTGTCTGGCTTTTTTGGTTTCAAGTATAATTTTGACTCAGTTTTCAGGCACTTGGCTTTTGTTGGCCTACCTTTTTATTGCAGTGTTATGAATTTTGGCGGTAGTCTTGCAACCCTTCTTTGAGGAGTCTGATGTTGTGTTGCTGTGCTTCATGAATGAACAGCTCAGACACATACTTGGTCCTCTTTAATCCTTACAACTACTCTTTCTTTGAGGTGTTGGGGTGAGGAGCCTGTCCTGTGCTCAGCCAGGGATTAGGTGGCAGGGTTTGAAGGGAAGGCTCAGGCAGAGGGCGCCAAACCAATAAAAAAAAGAACCTAACCTGTTGCCATTGAGTTGATTGCAACTCATAGCGACCCTATAGGACGGAGTCGAGCTGTCCCATGGGATTTCCAAGGAGTGGCTGGTGGATTCAAACTGCTGACCTTTGGTTAGCAGCCAAATGCTTCATCACTGCTCCACCACAACCCAAAGGTGCCAGGGCCTGGGAAACTCCAATGACAGAGGTCAGGAGCTTGGGGGCTGGATCGGCAGGTTAACCCGCCATTTCTAGGAAAGCAGAGACCTAGAAACTGTGCTCTCTTGTTGCACGTTACCATCCTTGGTTAGCTTTGATGCCTGCCTGGGAGGAAGAGCCATCTCTCTTTTTGCCAGGCCTGGTTCTCCCACTTGCAAGCTGCATGACCTTGGGCAAGTAACCTAATGTTTCTGAGGTTTGGTTCACTCATTTGCAAGATGGGGACCATATTAATACCTACCTTAGAAGGTGGTTATGGGATTAAATGAGATAGTACAATCAGAACCCAGTGGCTGGCACCGAGCAAACACTCGGTAAATGTCAGTTACTGTTTTTGTTGTTATTACCCTGTGACCTTATCACTGTGTTCCCACTGGCGTGTAGTTCTACAGAAGTGTCCCTCTCTTCCCACTGAGGACCTTTGTGTGTGCCGTTTTCTCCGTGTTTAGCGTGCCTTGGCCCTAGTCTTAACCAGAGGGCGCGGGCACTGAGCCCATGGACTAGACACCACTGGTAGTGCAGGGGCATGGCCGTGTTGGACAGAAGCTCAGTCAGGTGTTGACCTTTTAGTTATGGGGGGTATGTCCCGAGGAGGGGACTGGGCAAGGGGTGGGCACTTGAGTGGGAGGCAATGTCTGTTTACGACAGAGTACAGGAGTGTTTTAACATTTTAGTCATCAGCATCACCAAACCAGTATGAACTGGCCACATATCAGCTCTCGTATTTCAGTGTAGTGTTGTGGTCCAGAGCTCTGGCTCTGAAGTCACGCTACCTGCTTGCGTTTTGGCTGAGCCCTCCTCTAGCTGCTTGACTTGGGCGATGTACTTACTCTGTGCCTGTGTTTCCTCGTATGTCATAATAATATAGAGTTGCTATGAGTTGGAATCGACTCGACGGGACACCACAGCGATAATACCTACCTCACAGTGAAAATTAAAGAAGATAGTCCACGTAAAGCACTTAGAACATGACTGCCTACTGGTTGCCGTCAGGTTCACTCTGACGCATGGCGACCCCATGTGTGTCAGAGTAAAACCGTGTGCCATACGGTTTTCAGTGGCTGATTTTTTGAAAGTAGATCTCTCAGCCTTTCTTCTGAGGTACCTTTTGGTGGACTTGAACTGCCAACCTATTGGTTTGCAGCTGAGCGCTTAACCGTTTGTGACACCTGGGGAATCATTCTGGAATGACCCTCCCCCCTTTCTAAAAAAAATCTCCAACAATGCTTTTTGCCTTTAAGGTTATTATGTCTAATTTTAACTGGCTTGTGACTTCCTAATTAGGTTGGCATTTGCCCAGTACATCTTTTTTCCATTATTTAACTTTCCATATTTTGACAGTTTTAGATACGTTTGTTTTACACAGCATGTAGTTAGAGAAAAAAAAAATTTTTTTTTTTTTTGTATGTAGTTAGGTTTCTCAAAATCCAGTCTATAGGTCACTGTCTTTTAATTGGCGGTCGTATTCCAGTTACGTTCAGTGTAATTACAGGTGTATTTGTGTGTGTCTACATTAACAGTCTTACTTAAGAAGTTAATGACTTTTGTGTAGAGTTAGTTGTTTTGCTGAGGCTTTTCAATATTAATGTCATGCCAAAAGTTACACTGTGAAGAGAGCCCTTCATAGTTCACAGAAGAAAACAGAAACTTCCTGTTGAATAACATGGGGAATATTTCTTATCCAGATATATTTATTCATTGTGTATTGAAAGTATTTTTCTAATCATATAACTTTTGTTTTTGCTTTGGCACATTCTCAGCTTTCCGCTGCGGCCTGCAGTTTCTGGGCAACGTTGCCTCACGGAATGAAGAATCCCAGTCTATTGTTTGGGCTCATGCCTTCCCAGAACTCTTTTTGTGAGTATACTGATGAGAATTTTTCCAACTTCCAAAAAGATGGTGGTTACGTCATTCCATTTGTATGAAGTTCAAAACCAGGAAAAACTAACTGAGGGTGACAGAAGCCAGTGTGGGGTTACTCTTTGGGGTTCTGGAGAGGGCACAGGGGAGTCTCCTTGAGTCCTGGAGACGTTCTATGTCTTGATCTGGGTGGTGGTTACATAGCTGTAGGCATATCTAAAAATTCATTGAGCTCTGCACGTTGTTGGTCAGTTTATTTCAATTAAGAAAATAAAGGTTATGGTTGAAGTAGGAATGATGTTAAGGACGGTGAAATTTATAAGAAAAAAAGAAAGGAAAACACTGGAATTACGGCGGAAGTATGGGCAGTTAATTAGCCCTCAATGTTCTGAGCATTTTGTGTGCGCTTAGCACAGTGCTGTGTGTTTTCCTGGGTGTGGAGAAATGTAAGATGCAGCTGACTGATCCTTTAGCCACATTGGATCATGGTACTTTCCCTGGTGATCTACTACCTTTTTTTCTGCCGGGTCTGTTGGTTCCTAAGAAATTGAACACTGAGGTAAATGCGAGCAGGTAATGCAGGCAGGATAGGTAAGAGAAAAGGCACCGTTGGGAATGGGCGGAATGGCTTCTAATCCAGGCTCTGTTGCCAATGAATGGGGTGACTTTGGTGGTGGCAGCAGCTGTTGTCCGAATGCATTGAGTTGGGCATTTTGTGTACGCCATCCCTGTCCTTTACAACAGCCCAGCAGGGGAAGTGGTATTGTTCTTCGTTTGACAGATAAGGGAACTGAAGCTTAAGGCTGTTAAATGGCGTAGTTGGTATATGAGCCCCATGCTGTCTGGGTCCACAGCCTCTACTCTTTCTAAATACCGTACTGCCTAAATACCGCTCTGCCGTCCCTGGCTGTCTAGCTCTTCTGGGCCTACCTTTAGGTATGGTGTTAGGATCAGATGATCTCTAATGTTACTTCTAGCTCTGTAGTCTCTTAATTGGCTCTCAAGTTCCTGCAAATAATTAGGGTTGAAGGTATGTAAATGCCTGTTATCCTTATGATGAATAGTAATTGAACTTGGGTAGAAGAATGTAATTATGGGATAGAAGCTACAGAAAGTAATTGGTTTTGAGAATTCATTCCTTTAAAACATTGTGGACGCCTACTATACTCCAGGTTGCGTGCTGCTGTTGTGTGCTGTTGAGTCGATGGGGATACAGTGATAACTTAGATGCATTCCTTGCCCGCAAGGAGTCTAGGCTTTGGTGGGGGAAATAAAGGAACAGGCACGTACATTACAGTGTGATAACTAACACAGCTAGGGTAAATCCAGGGTGTCATAGAAAAACAGAGGTGGGGCTCTTAAAAAAAGATAGGACAATTGGGGAAGTCTTAGCAGTTTACATGGTGTTTTTACTTACATTATCTCATATGAGCCTCACAAAAGCCCTGTGAGGTAGGCAGAGAAGATCTTGTTATCCCATTTCATTTTTTATATCAGAAAACACCCTGAAAGAGATTATGACTTCACTCCTCAGTGTTCGTGAGACAGATAAAACCAATGGTGAATTCCAGCTTTGGCAGGTAGTGGTTTTCTGCCTCTGGGAAGTAAAGTTTCTTAGTCCCTCTGAGCCTCAGTCCCCACATTCCTGGTTTGTAATATGAGGATAATACTTCCCCTGAGGAGAGTGTTGTGAAGTTTGAATGTAAAAAAAAATTTTTGTCATAGTGGGTGATCCATAAAATAACTGACAATCAATAAATTAGTGACCTTCCTGAGGTCACACAGCTGAGGGGTAGATTAGCCAGGACTTACACGGAGCCTCCTGACTCTAAATTCTGTTTTTCGCCTTCGACATCCTGTCCCTCACAACTGTCATTGATGCCAGTAGTCATTGAGTTATCATTTCTTACCTTGTGATTTTTCTTTTGAATAGGAACGAGCATTTTCCTGCTTTATAAATGTAATAATTTAGTCTTTTTCTCTAATCAAATGTTATTTTGCTTTTTGCTTATAAGTCAAGTGAGCTACAGCTTTAACGTTAGAGTTTTTATTGTGACTGTGTTTTCCTGTTTTGAATTAGATCTTTTCAGTATATAATGTACTTGTTTTATGGTGTTGTAATTCTTTATCAGATTCTTAAAAATATCACTGTATACTGAATTCGTTAGTGAAATTATTATTTATGTTATCATATTTTATCCTGTTGCAAAATTGGGCTAAGAATTTCATTTCTTTATTTTGAAGTACTTGCTTAAATCATCACGACAAAAAGATTGTTGCCTACTCTTCGATGATTATGTTCACAACCCTCAATCTTGAAAGAATGAACGAACTGCAGGAAAACCTCAATATTGCAATTAGTGTCATCGAAGCACACCAAAAGCAGCCTGAATCAGAATGGCCGTAAGTGTCTTCACAGATGTGATCGCTTAGGAATATCCTGACAGATTACTTTCCTTGTAGATGTCTTCAAAAATCATGGTTTTCCTTTGTTTCTAAAAAAATCAGACCCCTGTCATGTTGATGTAATGACATTGTGTGTACAGCAGATTGTCAGGGTTACCTTCAAAGAGCTTACCATCTCAGGGAGTAAGACGCACAAGTAGAAATTTGAAGTACGATGTGAGAATTGAATGGTAATATAAAACTTAAACGTATTGACACAATCAGAACAGTTGCTCAGCACAACTTGGAGCCTTTGTGAAAGACGAGGAGGAGGCTTGAATTGGGCCTTAAAGGATGAGAAGAATTTTTTAAGGTGCTGAGGAGGAAGGGAGGGCATTCCTGGTGTAAGGGAGAAGACAAAACACCTTGTGAAGATGGGCAAGGCACCTTTGGAGTACCAGGTATGCACCGCTTTTTGAAAGTTTGTTTTATTCCGCCTTGCTTTTGCGAAAGACCTACATTAGTACCTGTTTTTGCTGAGAGGAACCCAAAGAGGATTTTCGCTTTTACACAATAGATATTATGTAATGAGCTGTTAAAGAAGCAGCATGCGCCCCGAGCAGTGAGAGTGGCTTCGCCCCCACCTCCAGCATTAGATCCTTTTGCAGCTCCATGTGGCGGCAAAAGGGCCACACCGTGGGTCCCCAACCAGCCCTCCCTATCCGGTGACCCCTCTTTCCTCCAGCATACCCCTTCCCCACCATGCTGCTTCTGTCCACCCACCTCGCTCCAGGCTCCAGGCAGAACTAGGAGAGGGGGCCTGTGGCAGAGGCTGGTCACCCTCCTTCCCCAGTGTGTGCCATCTGCCGCCTGTCAGCCTCTCTTTGTGGGCCTTGATCCCAGGCGCCAGTGAGGGTGGGAGGGAGCGGCTGATTTGACCCCTCCTTCGTGGCTTCTTCCCAGGTGCCTTGCAGCCTCTGCCCTCTCTCCACCTATCCCCAGCCATCCCTGGACTTCGGGGGGTTGCTCCTGGTCACTCTGAGAAGGCCAAGATGCTGGACACTCTCAGACACATGAGCTGGGGAGGGTGGTGACTGGGGGTGCAGCCCTAACCCAGGAAGGGGGTGGCCTTCAGGGCCTATGTCCCAGTTAGGGGATGTCTCTGTCTTGGCCAAAGCTCCTTCTCTGGGAACTACACTCAGCATCTAAGCCTCAAGCCAGCATAGCTGTGAGCATCTGTGTTTTATCTTGATTTGTTTATATCATTTTTGCTTTTAGCATGTTAGTGGTATTTTAGGTTTTATGTGTTATTTGGTCTGATTTGGTAGGTTATTTTGGGGGCTGGGAATGCTCAAAAAATGTTCCCATGTGAATTAATGATAATTCTTTATGCCATTTCAGCTTAGGAAAGGTGTGGTAGGAATGCTGTGTGTTCGGATAGTGGGGAAGCCTGTACACAGGTCAGGCCCTTGTGGCAGCTGTCGATGGTTCGATGACAATTAGAGGTTGATGGGTACCTCGTGGGCATTCATTCTCATGAGAAATTCACTATCGTTCACATTGTTTTTACCAGTAGGTAGTGTGTCCTTTCTCTCGGGTTGCTTTTAAGATTTTTTCTTTGTCTTTTCAGATGGTTACTTATGATGTGTCTTGGCATGGATTTTTTTGGATTTATCCTAATTTATCCCTGGGTGGTGCAAATAGTTAATGCAGTCCACTGCCAACCAGTCCACCGGTATCCTGTAGAACAGTTTCACTGCCCTAAAAATGGCCTGTGCTCCATGTATTCATTCCTCCTCCTCCTGAACTCCTGGCAAGCACTGATCTGTTTTCACTGTCTCTATAGTTTTGCCTTTTCCAGGATGTCATATAGTTGGAACCATACAGTACATACCTTTTTTCAGACTGACTTCTTTTACTTAGCTACATGTACTTAAGATTACTCCCTGTCTTTTCACAGATTCATAGCACATTTCTTTTTATTGCTGAATAATATTCCATCGTATGCATGTGCCATAGTTTGTTTATCCATTTATCTATTGAGGGGCATCTTGGTTGCTTCCAGTTTTTGACAGTTATGAATGCCATAAACATTCATGTACAGGTTTTTATGCGGACATATGTTTTCATGTGACTTGGGTAAATACCTAGGAGCACGATGACTGGATTGTATGGTGAGCCGATGTTTAACTTTGTAAGAAACTGCCAGACTGTCTTCTGGAGAGGCTGCACCGTTTTGCATTCCCACCAGCAGTGGGTGAGAGTTCCTGTTGCTCTACATTCTTGTCAGCATTCGATGTCATCAGCGTTTTGGATTTTTGCCTTATTAATAGGTGTTTCAATGAGCAACATCATGGTAAATGGAGAAAAGGTTGAAGCCATCAAGGATTTCATTTTACTTGGATCCACGATCAACACCCATGGAAGCAGCAGTAAGGAAGTCAAAGGATGCATTGCATTGGGTAAATTTGCTGCAAAGAAACTCTTTAAAGTGTTGAAGAGAAAAGATACCACCTTGAAGACTAAGGTGTGCCTGACCCATGCCATGGTATGTTCAGTTGCATCATATGCATGTGAAAGCTGGACAACGAATAAAGAAGACCGAAGAATTGACGCCTTTGAATTGTGTTGGGGAAGAATATACCATGGACTGCCAGAAGAACGAGCAAACCTGTCTCGGAAGAAGCACAACTAGAATGCTCCTTAGAAGCGAGGATGGCGAGACCGTGTATTACATACTTTGAACATGTTGTCAGGAGGGATCAGTCCCTGGAGAAGGACATCATTCCTGGCAGAGTACAGGGTCAGTGGAAAAGAGGAAGACCCTCGACAAGGTAGATTGACACAGTGGATGCAACAGTGGGCTCAGGCATAACAACTATGGTAAGGATGGCTCAGGACCGGGCAGTGTTTCGTTCTGTTGTACGTAGGGTCGCTATGAGTCGGAACTGACTTGACGGCACCTAACGACAGCAACAACGATAGGTATTTCCTCCATGCGTCTGTCAGTTTGTTATACAGTGGGGGCTTATGTGTTGCTGTGATGCTAGAACCTGTGACACCAGTATTCAAATACCAGTAGGGTCACCCATGGTGGACAGGATTCAGCTGAGCTTCCAGACTAAGACTAGAAAGAAGGATCCAGTGGTCTACTTCTGAAAGGAATTAGCCAGCGAAAGCCTTATGAATAGCAGTAGAACATTGTCTGATACAGTGCCAGAAGATGAGCCCCTCAGGTTGGAAGGCACTTAAAACGTGACTGGGGAAGAGCTGCCTCCTGAAAGTACAGTTGGAATTAATGGAGGTTAAGCTTTTGGGACCTTCATTTGCTGATGTGGTACTCCTCAAAATGAGAAGAAACAGCTGCAAACATCCATTAATAATCAGAAGGTGGAATGTATGAAGTATGAAGTATGAATCTAGGAAAATTGGAAGTCGTCAAAAATGAAATGGAATAAACATCGATACGCTAGGCATTAGTGAGCAGAAATGGACTGGTATTGGTTGTTTTGAATCGGGCAGTCATATGGTCTGCTATGTCGTGAATGACAACTTGAAGAGGAATGGAGTCGCGTTCATTGTCAAAGAGAACATTTCAAGATCTATCCTGAAGTACAATGCTGTTGGTGATAGGATAATACCTATACGCCTACAAGAAAGACCAGTTAATACGACCCAATTTATGCAGCAACCACTAAGGCCAAAAATGAAGAAATTAAAGATTTTTACCAGCTCCTGCAGTCTGAAGTTAATGGAACATGCCATCAGGATGCACTGAGAATTACTGGTGATTGGAATGCGAAAGTCGAAAACAGAAGAAGGATCGGTAGTTGGAAAATACGGCCTTGGTGATAGCAACGATGCTGGAGAGTGCATGATTGAATTTTGTAAGACCAACGACTTAATCATTGCAAATACCTTTTGTCACCAATAATAAATGGTGACTGTACACATGGACCTCACCAGATGGAATGCACAGGAGTCAAATTGACCACATCTGTGGAAAGAGATGATGGAAAAGCTCAATATGATCAGTGAGAACGAGGCCAGGAGCTGACTGCGGATCAGACCATCAATTACTCATATGCAAGTTCAAATTAAAACGGAAGAAAATTAGAATGAGTCAACCAGAGTCCAAGTACAACCTTGAGTATATCCCAAATGAATTTAGAGACTATCTCAAGACTAGATTTGACCATCAAACACTAATGACTGAAGACCAGATGAGTTGTGGAATGACAGGAAGAAGGCAAGAGGTCATTAAAAAGACAGAAGGAAAAGACCTAAATGGATGTCAGAAGAGACTCTAAAACTTGCTCTTGAATGTTGAGTAGTTAAAGCAAAAGGAAAAAACAATAAAGTAAAAGAGCTGGACCGAAGATTTCAAAGGGCACCCTGAGAAGACAAAGTAAAGAATTATGATGACATGTGCAAAGACCTGGAGATGGAAAACCAAAAGGGAAGAACGTACTCAGCATTTCTTAAACTGAAAGAACTGAAGAAAAAATTCAAGCCTTGAGTTACAACACTGAAGGATTCTATGGGGAAAATACTAAATGACGCAGGAAGCATCCAAAGAATATGGAAGGAGTACACAGAGTCAGTACACCAAAACAAATTGGTTGACATTCAGCCATTTCGGGAGGTACCATATGAGCAGGAAGCAATGGTACTGAAGGAAGAAATCCAAACTGCTGAGGGCACTGGCGAAAAACAAGGCTTCGGGAATTGACGGAATACCAATTGAGATGTTCCAACATTTGAATGCAGCACTGAAGTGCTAACTTGTCTATGCCAAGAAATTTGAAAGACAGCTACCTGGCCAACCAACTGGAAGAGATTAATATTTATGCCTCTTCCCAAGAAAGGTGATTCATCTGAATGGGGAAATTATCAAACAGTATCATTAATATCACATGCAAGCAAAATTGTGCTGAAGATCATTCAAGAGCAGCTGCAGCAGTATATCGACAGGGAACTGCCAGAAATTCAAGCTGGATTTAGAGGAGGACATGGAACCAGGGATATCATTGCTGATGTCACATGGATCCTGGCTGAAGGCAGAGGATACCAGAAAGTGTTCACCTGTGTTTTATTGACTATGCAAAGGCATTTGACTGCGTGGATCATAACAAATTATGGATAACATTGCGAAGAATGGGAATTCCAGAACACTTAATTGTGCTCTTAAGGAACCTTTACATAGATCAAGAGGCAGTTGTTTGAACAGAACAAGGGGATACTGTATGGTTTAAAGTCAGGAGAGGTGTGCCTCAGGGCTGTATTCTTTCATCATACCTATTCAATCTGTATGCTCAGCAAATAATCTGAGAAGCTGGACTATATGTAGGAGAACAGGGCATCAGGATTAGAGGAAAACTCATTAACAACCTTGTTATGGAGATGATACAACTGTGCTAGCTGAAAGTGAAGAGAACTTGAAGCACTTACTGATGAAGACCAAAGACCACAGCCTTCAGTATATGGATTACCTACCCCTCAACATAAAACAAAAATCCTTGCAACCGGACCATTAAGCAACACCATGATAAACGGAGAAAAGATTGAGATTGTCAAAGATTTCATTTTACTTGCATCCATTGTCAACACCCACGGAAGCAGCAGTCAGGAAATCAGAAGACACATTGCAGTGTTCAAGTGTGCTGCAAAAAATCTCTCTAAAGTGTTGGAAGGCAGAGATGTCACCTTGAGGACTAAGATGCTCCTGACACAAGCCACGGTGTTTTTGCATCTTATGTGTGCGGAAACTGGACAATGATTAAGGAAGATAGAAGAAGAATTGATGCCTTTGAATTGTGGTGTTGGCAAAGAATATTGAATATACCACGGACTGCTAAAAGAACAAACAAATCTGTCTTGGAAGAAGTAAAACCAGAATGCTCCTTAGAAGTAAGGATAGCAAGACTATGTCTCACATACTTTGGACACATTGTCAGGAGGGATCAGTCCCTGGAGAAGGGCATCACGCTTGGCAGAGTACAGGGTCAGCAAAAAAAGAGGAAGAACCTCAACAAGATGGATTGACACAGTGGCTGCAACAATGGGCTCAGGCATAACAACCATTGTGAGGATGGCTCAGGACCGGGCAGTGTTGCATTCTGTTGTGTATAGGGTCGCTGTGAGTCGGAATTGACTCCATGGCACCGAACAATAGCAATAGGTGTTTAGTGGTATGGCGTTGTTTTTGTTTGCAGTTCCCTGATGACAGATGATGTTGAGCGTCTTTTCATATACTTATTTATCATCTTTGTTGAGGTACCTTCAGATGTTTTGTCCATTTTGTTAATTGGGTTGTTTGTTTTCTTAGTGTTGGGTTTTAAGAGTTCTTTGTGTATTTATACAAGTCTTTTATTGGGTACATGTTTTGCAATTAGTTTCTCCCAGCAGATGGCTTGTCCTTCATTTTCTTAATGGTGTCTTTCACAGAGTGAAAATTTTTAATTTTAGTGAAGTCTAACTTACCAGTTTTTCTTTTACGGATTGTACTGTTGGTATTTAAAGGTATTGGTAAACTCAAGGTCACATAGATTTTCTCCTGTTTTATCTTCTGGAAGTTGTAGGGTTTTTAGTCTTATATTTACACTCATCATCCATTTTGAATTTTTCATTTCAGTTAGTCTGTCTTTTAACTCCAAAATTTCTCTTGATTCTTTTTTATAATTTGTATGTCTTTATTGATACTCTCTGTTTGGTGATAACATTGTTCTCATACTTTAGTTCTTTAAACATGATCTTCTTCAGTTGTCTGAGCCTATTGAAGATACCTGATTCAAAGTCTTTGTAAGTCCAGTGTTTGGGCTTCCTCGGTGACAGTTTCTATCGATGGCTTCTTTTCATGTGTATGGGCTGTACTTTCCTGTTGCGTTATGTGCCTGCCTCATAATATTTTGTTGAAAACTGGACTTCTGGGGATCAGGTAGTTTCTGTTTCTTGACCTTGGCTGTGGCTACATGGATGTATTCACTTTGTGACAAACCACTGATGTGTGTTACGTTACGCTCTCTTCTTCTGTGTTACGGTTTATATATACATTTTATTTTAATAAAAATTTTAAAGATTCAGCCTACTTAAGCAGTTTCAAAATTATAAGCCATTTATCTTGAAGCCAAGAAACTATTCAGCACACAAAGCAAGCTTCATGTGGATTTTGTACATTATAATTTTTACAACCTGGCTGATCTGGGCATGTTAGTTTTCTCTTTAGTTATTCCAGGCTGAAGTGGGGGCTTTTTTTTTCCCCATATACTGACAGTTGTTCTCTCAGACTATTACTCAGTTTTTATTTTTAAATTTCCTTTCACACGCTTAGGTCTCTCCCCCTGGATTTTCAGCTCCATAGAGCAGGAGTCATATTTTCTCTCTATAGTCTCCGAAGTACTTAGAGAGTGGGACCTGTCCGTGAGCCGTTTCAGTTTTCCACTCTGTGTGGGGATGATTTCCTCACATACCTTTACTCAGAGTTGGGAGGAAAGATGTGCTTTTGGAAGAATTTGTATGTGAGGTGGTTAACGTTGGCAGTTGATTTACTTTGAATAGTCTGCTGTTTTCCTTAAAATCTATTTTTGTGTATGTTTCCATGTCATGTCCAGTGTGGCTAGGGCACACGTTTGTTTCAGGTACCCCGAGCCTTGAGCCACGGGGAAAATCCCACTTGGCATTTCACTGGTGAGGCATGAGCTTTGTCAGCTTTGGCCTCTTTTAGTATAAACTTTTATCGTTTTGTTCAGATTACACCTAATTTTTCAAATTTTTATTTTTCTGAATATTGATTTGTGTTTCAGTTAGCCTTTTCACGTAAACAGAAGCTGGTACGTGAAAGTAATACGTGCTTGACTTCCAGAATCTCTTACGTTTTGCTAGCGCTTCACGAACATGACGGGATGAATCCTCAGAGTCGGCTCACGGAGAGAAATTTTCTGTAGCTGAGTTTTTCATTTGTTAACTACCTTAGATTATATTTTAAGTGTGTGTACTTTTTTAGCAGCACAGGATAAAAGGCAAACGGTCATAATGGGCATTTATAAAATCTACTTCAGACTAGTTTAAATTAAAGTTATCAAAGGTCACCAAGTGGAATTAAGACAGGAAAAAGGATGGAACGTAGTGGTTAACTTGTGCCTTTAGCAAGCCAGGTACTGAATATTTTGATTTGTGTGAGAGGAACTTCGCGTTCGGTAAACACTAAAAAAAAAAAAAAAAAAAAAACACTAGGATTCCAAAAATCTAGAGCCTTCCAAGAAAATTGTTATTTTCAGTGTTAAATTGTGAACCCATCACTTAAAATGAGAGAAAACCTGCTTTCTGCCCTCCCTCTCCAACAGTGTGGGATAGCTGACAATGAGCACAAAACTACGTGGTCTTAGAGTCCACAGGTTTATTATTGTTTTTTTTTTTTTCCCCTCCTCCTTTTTTTTCTTAGAAAGAAATAAAGTTTCAGTAACTTTGGGTCTTTCTGTTGGGGTACACCACAGACACAGGAAAATGTAGGTGGGCAAGTCTTTGGCCTGACTTGGTTTGAATTATTGGAAGAGTGGTCTTCTAGAAAGGTTTGCTGCTTTGTAGGGTTGAAAGATGTTTTCGTGCTCTTAGATAACCCTGGATTAATGAAGGGGCTGAATTTTGGCATTTGACTTCATCTAACTCTGACAGCCCAGGAAAGGTGCATTGGTAGGTTATCAGCTAAGAGGTGGGTGTCAGCACTGGGTTACACGTTAGAGGAAAAGGGAGATGAGTGGGCGTTGTTCTGTGATGGAAGCGTTTCTGCGTGACCTCATTTTCACGTTACTGACATCCCGTGAAGTGTATTTTGCCCCCTGTTACAGATAAGGAACCTGAGCCTTGAGCAAGGTAAACCAGCTTGACCACAGTCACCCGACAAGTGTTCAACAGAGACAGGATTGAAAGCCAAACTCTGAGGCTTCTACTTTTTTATTACGTCATGTATTATACAAAATACTGGTAATTTTTGGGGATAGGCAGACAACACAATAAAAATGAAGTTATAACTGAATAAAGCATTGTTTTTATTACTTGTATTTGAATTATTGCATCGGGCAAATCTGCTGCCAAAGACCTCTTTAAATTGTTAAAAAGCAAAGATGTCACTTCGGGGACTAAGGTGCCCCTGACCCAAGCCAGGGTATTTTCGGTCGCCTCATAGGCTTGTGAAAATTGCACGATGAATAAGGAAGACCGAAGAATTGATGCCTTTGAATTATGATGTTGACAAAGAATGTCGAATATACCCACAGACTGCCAGAAGAATGAACATACCTATCTTTGGAACAAGTACCACCAGAGTGCTCTTTGGAAGCAAGGAAGGCGAGACTTTGTCTCACGACGTGCTTTGGACACGTCATCAGGAGGGACCAGTCCCTGGAGAAGGACATCATGCTTGGTAAAGTAGAGGGTCAGCAAAAAAGAGGACAACCCTTGACGAGATGGATGGGCACAGTGGCTGCAACAGTGGGCTCAAACAAAGCAACGATTGTGAGAATGGCACAGGACTGGGCAGAGTTTTGTTCAGTCGTACCTACCGTTACTATTGGTCAAAACTGACTCGATGGCACCTAACAGCATTTGAATGATCTAGTTGATTTATTTTCCGTGACAAATTTTCACTCCCAGGTGAATACCCTCTTGGTTCTAGGATGATTCTTGCCTTATGCATATAAATTTTACTGTTGGCTTAAGTATAAAAAGATTGGGAAAATAAGCATAGTTGTCCTTCCTCTTGCTTTCTGAATCTTTTGCCCTTCTTTTCTCTCATGGCATCCCGTACATTCCAGTATCATAGTACTTAATGCACCATGTTGATTTTAATTGTTAAACTGAGCCCCCTCGTGGCAGGAATCAGGGTTGTTTGACACTGTACCCTTGGCAGGGTAATAGGTATCAAGCGTTATACCACACTTAATTCATCTGAATCTGAGTGGCAGTCCATTCACACAGCATGTGCACAAAGGGACATCGATTGGCTGCATAACCGAATAGTACAGTGGATCCCAGGCTTCAGAGGTGTCATCAGCACTCTGTGTGTGTCTCTCATCTCTGTCTCATCTTTCATCTCTGCTGGTTTCATTCTCAGGCAGACTTCCTGCATCTTTGCTGGCACCTGTGGCTGCTTGCAGCGATGGAATAAACCATGACTCAGCCCTCAGACCACTTCTCTGTCATCTCTCGTTCCACATCTAGTTCCTTAGTTTAGAATAACCATTTTTAAGTCAGTGATGTCCAATTTTATCTCTCTGTCCTTGACCTCTTGCTGAGCTCCACACTTAACGTATTCAGCCTCCTGTTCTGTGCTTCTAATTGGCATCTCACTCTTATCCAGGGCTTCGAACCGGTGTGGAACAGTTCAATTATTGCCTGAGTAAAAACGAGGGCAGTGTACACATTGCATAGCAACCAGGTCTTTTGCCCGGGAAACAGTATGGATCCTGAAAGATTGGATTATTGGCAGGGCTGCCGAGAGCAACGCACATTCAAAGCAGTGCCCTCAGCCTGTGTCCTTGAGCGGGACACCGCTGTTTGTTTCCCACTCAGGTCAAAATCCTGTGGGCGACAGATTTGGTTGCAGTGCAACACGTATGCTGCCCTCGTTTACGTCAGCAGTTACTGAACTGATCCAGCCTGGCTCAAAGGCCCGGTCTTGTCAGGGCTACAACTAAACTCTGATATCCCCCCCTCATGAAACTTGCTGCTGCTTTCTCCTCTCAGTGAACAGCATCACCGTGTACCCAGTTGCCCAGGCCCAGAACCTTCTCAGGCTCAGAATTGAAAGATCATCCCTGATTGTCTTTTGCTCTCACCCACATATCCTCATCAGCCCCATCTTCGAGATACATCCTGAGGCCACCCACTTCACAGCATTATATTGCCCTGACAGCTCATGGTGCCATCATCTTTCCCGTCGACAGACTACTGCAATAGCTCTCTTACTCATCTCTGCCTCTCCTCTTGCCCTCTTCACCAGAGTGACCTTTTCAGAATTTACTATGAATTGTGTCACTCCCTTGCTTAAGTAAACCCTCCAGTGGCTTCCCTATGCAAATCCGAATCACTTACCATGGCCTGTACACGGCCTGGCTACAGCTGACCTTCTGGTCTAATTTTTTCCCCACTTTCTCCCTTGTTCACTAGTGCCAGCTGATGGTGCAGCTCTTCTCTGAACACCCCGGGTTTGTTCTTCCTGAATCTCTACTTGCTGTTATTCCTGCTGGCAGTTGTCTCTCTTTAGATCTTTGGGTGGCTCCTACAGGTCTGTCATCTCTTCAAGAGAGACCTTCCCCAACACCTTTCCTTAAGTAGTGTTTCCCTCCAGCACTTTTCTGTTTCTTTATTCTCCTTTATTCGTACATTTAGCGGCATTGATCAGCACCAAAAACTACCATATTTTTATGCAAATAACGTACTCCTTCTATGTTTGTTTGCCAACTGCTCCCTCCTCCTGCGAGGTATTCTCGTAAGTGCCACTGTGCCAGTTTTTCTCCCTGCACCCTTTGGGAAAAAAAAAAAGTTTTCTCACTCCTGACTGACATAGAACAGTCCTTGGTATGTAGTATTAGTTGAATTTGTTGAGTGATTGGAGGCATCCTTGGCCTTCAGCCTTTCTGGGGACACCTGGTCTTTAGTGCCCAGTGAGAGAGACCCCCAGAAGGTCCATATGAATCTTCTCTAAAGGACTGTACAGGCTTCTTCCACTTAGTATCAGTAATCTTTCTTGAAAGTCGGACGTTCTTTGAAAAAATGCTGAGAACACATTTCCTTTTTTTAAAATAGGAAAATTATAAATTGTTGCCTATTCACCTAAAACCCCAGGTGGTGTCTTCAAGTATGGCCCGAACTGGAAGACCACTCAGCAATAAAAATGAACAGACTCTTGATACAAGCAGTAACTTGGAAAAAGAACAGATATGTGTCTATACTAACTTGTGTATATACACTTATTGATACTCTATATGGAAACATCAGTATCTATGTTAAGTTAAACATGAGTTCTTTTTGATGTCTTCAGCCTTAATCCATTGCCACGTGGCTCGTTCTAGCTTCTTCCCCTTGCTTGTCTGTAAACTCTCACTCCAGCAATGAGAAACAATAATTCAATTTCGAAGCGTGAAAAAAGCTGTGCCACGTTTCAGCATCGTAATGTTAAAGGGAAGTCATCATGCATGTGTTCACACATACCAAAGCACTCATGAGTCGTGAACGGTACGTGTTGCAATTAAAATAGTTTTTTTCTGGTGTCATCGTTCCATAAATAAAAACTCAGTTGGAATTTCCTTTCCATGTTACCTTAGTACATGTGTGTGATAATTCAAGGCAAGGATTTTATAAAAGAAACGGTATATGTAGGATGAGGAATGTGGGTTTTGTGGAACAAACTTTGCAGTGTTGTAGCTGAGAAACGATGAAATCCTTGCCTCTAACCCAAGATGACCACAATTTTCTCCTGAGTCGTCTTCTAGAACTTGAGTTTTAGTTCTTACCTATAAGTCTGTAATTCATTTTGTGTGTATACTGAATATGGACTGAGGTTCTTTTTAATTTGGATGCCTGTTTGTTCTAGTACCATCGGTTGAAAACACCTCTTGTCCCATTGAATTCCCTCATACCATCTTTGCCAAAAATCAACTCACCCTGTAAGTGTGGCCGTATTTCTGAATTCTTCACACCGTTGCATTCATCTCTGTGTCACTCTTCTTGCAAATACCACAGTGTCTGACTTAGTAGCATTAAGTCAGTCTTGGCATCAAGTCATCTGAGCCCTCCAGCTTTGGTCGTCTTTTTCAAACTTGCTTTGGCCCTTCTATATCCTTTGCCTTTCCACGTAAGTTGTAGAATCAGCTTGTTGATGGCTACGGAACAGTCTTGTTCAGATTTTGTTAGGATTGCATGGAGGCTGTAGGTCAGTCTGAGGACGAATTGACATTTAAACAGTACTAGTGTCCATTTATTTAGGTGTGCCTTGATTTCTTTTAGCATTTAGTAGTAGTAGTATAGCCTTTAGATCTTGTATGTATTTTGCTAGGCTTATGTTTAAGTATTTCACAGTTTTTAGTACTGTAGTAAGTGGTACTTAAAAAAAAAATCAACTTCCATTTGTTCGTTTCTAGTATATAGGAATAAAATTGATGTTATATATTGACCCGTGGGTATCCTCAGACACTGCCAAACTCACATATTAGTTCTAGTAACTCTTCAGGAGATTGTGACATAAACAATGACGTCATCTGCGAATCGAGACACTTTTATTTTTCCCTTTCTAATTCGTAGATGCCTTTTATTTCTTTTGCTTGCTAGCACCTCTGGTACGATGTTGTGAGAGCCGATGTCTTTGCCTTGTTCTTGATCGTAGTGAGAAAGCGTTCAGTCTTTCACCCTTAAATACGACGTCAGCTCTGGGTTTTTTGTAGATGCCTTTGTGAGGCAGAAGTCGTTCTCTTCTGTACCGAGTTTGCTGAGCATGTTTACCAGGAATGGATATTCAGTTTTGTCCAGTGTGTTTTCTGTATCGAGATACTATTTTTCTCCTTCAGTCTGTTGATACAGTGAATTCCAGCGATTGATTTCAAACGTTTAGCCAGCCTTGCATTCCCAGGGTAATGGCAGGGTATAATGTCTTATCTTTTTAATACATAGCTTGATTAATTTGCTGATACTTTATGGAGGGTTGTTTGATCTTACGTTCACGTGCGCATTGTTTCGTAGTTACCCTTTCTTACAACGTCTTTGTCTGGTTTTGGTGTTAGGGTAACGCTGGCCTCTTACGGTGATTTAGAAAAGTTTCCTTCTTCTTTTGTATTCTGGAAAATTTTGGTTATTTTGTGCCAGTCACCACGCTGAGTGCTTCGGAGACATCATCTCATTAATAGTTCTGAGCATAACCCTACACCACGGACTTTGGTATCTGTCAGGGTGGTGTAGGGTGTGTTTCTGAAGTAAACCCCCCAAATCTCTGTGACATAACAGAACAGAAGTTTATTTCTCACTTTTTCTACTTGCCAGTGAGGTGTGAGTGGGTGGGATGCTCTGCTAATTTAGAGCCAATTCTCAAATGGACCCAGTTCGGTGGAGACTTTATCTTCATCTCTTATTTCTCTGATCTGATGGCAGGGGCAGGGTCGTTAAGAGGTGCCTGGTGCTTTTCAAGGCTTCCCCTCGATACTGACACAGATCATTTTTCTCACTTTCTAGTAGCCAAAGCAAGTCGTATATTGGTGCCTGAGTCAGGAGCGGGGGGTACAGTCTTACCACACGCCCAGAGCAGGAGAATCAAGAGTATTTGTGAAGCTGGGAGGCTAGGTAGTATGCCTGGTGTCACTCTGCCAGACAGCCTTGGAACTGGCACTCAAGCCCAGCTCTTCCTGAGACCCGAATCTGTGCTCGGCACCTTTACAACTGCTGCCTTTCCGAGAGTGTGGCCCTAAACGGAGAGTGGTGGGAAAGTAGCCCATGTGGGATGGCCCTTAGCTCAGGGCCCCGCACGGGCATGTTCGGTAAACTGTAGCTACTGCTGTTTCTTTGGAGATAATAAATCCCTTTTCCTAGTAGAAGAAGCATTGACGTTGGACCAACAGATGTGTTCTTCTCTCACCCTTACTCACGTTTAATCAGTGTGGAATGTCGTGCCTCAGGTAGCGAAAAGGCCCTACCCATTTAACAGGAGAAGTAGAGCTGCTTTTATAGCGGCTTTGTACACTTGGTCCACATCGCCGTATTAAGCAACCATGATCTAGATTTTTCAGATCGTAAGTAAGGAGAACGGCATCCATTTTCCAGAGCACATTTAAATCATATTCTGGGCTTTTGGAGTCCATACAATTTATTTCATTCTTTTTATGAGTATAACTTTGATACTGTGGCCTGTGGAAGTGGTGATACACAGATAGTTTTCATTTAAAAAAAAAAACCTTTAAAATCCTGACTTTTGGAATATCTATACCAGTAAGTTTCCACATTTAGTAGCTTGTGTTTAACTTGTGTTCCTTTGAGTGCCTGGATTGTGTTTACCTTCTTTTTGGCATCTAAACATTGTAATGTAGACATTGGTTAATCTCACTGTAACAGTTTATATAAAGTCAGTAATAAAGGAGGAGGACATTGAGAGAAGGAGAGATGGGGAAGAAGTAGCATCATGCAGTTTGTTTTTCAGCCAGTGTGGAAAAATGATGTCAAAATGTGGTCGGTGCCCTGGCATCTACAACTTCATTTGCGAACATTAGCTCTTCCTTAACCCATTTAAATGACGAATTTTAAAACGAAACTAAGGAGTCCTGGTCCTGCCTCTGTCATTGCCTGGGGTGGGCTAACCCCAGTACCAGAGGCTGAGAGCAGTGGCAGAAATGCCCGGCCTCCAGTGCCAGGCTGATATCCTGGGGCACACGAGGCGGGGAACTCAGCCTCTGATGTTGATGGAGTAGAGGGTCTAGGAAAGTATCACGTGTCTAGTTTTTTTCTTTCTGCAAAATAAATAATGTGTTTCTCTGATGCCGTTTGTACTCCTCCTTCTGCCTTTGTTGTTGTTAAGTGCCGTCGAGTCAGTTGTGACTCATACCGACCCTATAGAACAGAATAGAATGCCCCATAGGTTTTCTAGGGAGCGGCTGGTGGATTTGAACTGTAGCCTGTTTGGTTAGCATCCGAAGCTCTTAAACACTACGCCACCAGGGCTCCCTTCTGCCTTCAGTAGCGTGTTTTTTTGCCCCTTCCCTTACCCGGAGACAATTTATTCTGTGTTCCGTGAAGTTGGAGTAGTAATTACAGTCTAAAGATCCTTGTGGTGTTTTAGGCTTTAGATTAGTGGGAACCCCCCCCCCCCCGCCCAGCCAAAAGTAATAGTACCACAAATTTTCCAGAATTTACAGAGATAGCTCTAGAAAAGAATTTAATCATAAATGTGAAGTTTTTAACTTGGAAATACTGAACATGACTGGGTCTCAGCCTTTGGTTTCCATTGAGTAGTTATTTGACACTTGCACATATTTGATAAAAAGGTTAATGAATTTTGGAAGTTAAGAATTTACTCCTAACTTAATGAGGCACCGTGGAATGGAGAGTACCTTGTATTTAGAAAAACAATGCCAACAGCTGATAGCACATACAAGCTTGCACGTAATTGACAGCCAGTTAAATTGACATCTGCAAGTAGCGAGAACCCAATCTGCCTCCCACCAGCACATCGTCATTGTTGTTCTGTGTGTTTACTGTTTATTTGCACGAAGTGTTGTTACGCATTAGCTGTTAGGCCATTAGCTGTTAGGCCGTGATGTAGTGTAGCCAAGGATTTCAGTTGCTTCTATGGATCCCCTTACAGATCACCCTTTTTTCTGTAAATTGAATGTGAGCGACAATTGTTCTCATTTTCTCTAAATAGTTCTACAGTTGAAGTAAAAGTGTCACTGTCTTTACTCATACTGGCTGTTTACTATTTGTTGAGTGAAAGAAGAAATAAATGAATTTCAGTTTTGATAATTTTGAACTGAAGGCGAAATAAAGACCCTGACTCTAATTTAGGTTTTGAATTCACCTGAAACTTCTTTCCAGAGACTGCACAAGCAAGTCACGAACTAGAACATTCTAGGAGGAATCATGGAAGACGGGAAATGGAGTGTGTGTTTTGACTTTTTAGGTAACCAAGGGACCCTTCACCAAGACACCTTTTTTGGGCTGCTCCTTCCTCATTTCTAAAATGAGGGGATTGATTTAGGTTAGAAGTTTCCAGACTTTTGTATTTCATGCCCCGCCTGTTTTTTAAAGGCTTACAGACAGTTGCAAACTTACCAGAGTGGTTGGTTTGGTGAAATGGCTGGTGGAAACAAAACCACCTGTTTTGCCTTCTGCCTGTCTGAGCCTTGAGCGTGGGTACCTCTTCAGCCCTCTTTTATGTAGTATCATAGGGAGATACCCTTCTTGCCCCTTGCGGTACAGTGGGTTTTTTCTTACATATAGCCTTTCTGGTCCTGGGTTTGTAATTCTGCCCAGAATGATTGGTTGGGCTACAGTTTGCCCTGTGGTTAGCCTATTTTACACACCGTGCAGGAGTTGGTCACTTTGTTATTCAAATACCAAAACCATCCAAACTGTTTGCCATTGATTATAGCGACCCTGTAGGACAGAGGAGAAGTGGCACAAAGGGTTTCCAGGGAGCGGCTGGTGGATTTGAACTGCTGACCTTTTGGTTAGCAGCTGAGCCCTTAACCACTGCTCCGTCAGGGCCCTGTTATTCAAATAGTGGCTTGAAAATCCACCCAATAGGATTGAGTGACTTGCCGTCCAGTGAGGGGATTGGTTGGGTCATGGTCCTGCTGTGAGGGCTACACCTTGAAATTGACAAGGAGTTTGATTACATAAATAGCCAACCCCCACAGAGGTTTTTACAGAGGAGGAGAGTGAGAGGAAGAAGAGGAAACCTCCTGAAACAGCTGTACTACAGGTCAAGGGCTATAACACTGAAGACGGTGAGAGGCCCAGAAGCGGGCCCGGCGGCAGAGAAATGGCAACAAGCACAGCAGAGCTGAGTGGCAGAGAAACAACAGCGACGGTACGAGTGGCAGAAACCCCAAGACCGGCAGACGGCAGTGGTGGGCGAGCTGTCCCATAGAGTGGAGCTGGTCGCCTCCAGGCAGGGTGTTGCCAGTGGAGGTGGGCACCCCATAAAGGGGAATCAACTACAGTTTGAGCCCATGTAGTTGGATGCTTGAGCAGAGCAAGTGGCAGTGCAGGGGCCCAGCTGGCCTGCCTTTGGCCACTCAGATGCCCCAACTGCGTTGAGAGCTATAACCCTAAGGCCCAGAGGGGTGGGCCTGAGGGTCGAGAGGAGGCCTGTCCAGAGGATGGCCGGGAAAGATCAGCTTGCTTGCATGGCCAAGAAGGGCCTGTCTGCTAGTACAGCGGAGATCAGTTGGGAGAGCTGTCCTGGTTGGAACTGTCCTGCAGGGAGAAGGGAGGGATGTGCTCTGTCTTTGGGGCAGCCTTTCAGACCTTGCTTATATACTTCCTGATCCCAAGTTGTAGCCTGTGACTTCCCTAATAAAAAAACCCCCCTAATTGTGAGTGTGGTCTGTGGATTCTCTGGCCATTGCAGTGAATTACCAAGCCCAGCAGAGAGGTAGAGAGTGCCATGAGGGGATGGCTGGTGTCAGAAATGGTGAAGAAGTTGGAGAACGGAGGTGTGTCCGACCTCCACCTCATAGGGACCCAGCATTGTGCTGATTCTGATTCATCCCCCGCAGGGATTTAGGGATTCCTGATGCTTTTTGATGCTTGACCTAGACACCCCCTGCTCTGATGACTTTGCCTTTTCAATTATGGTGTTTTCCTTGGTTAAAGTGAAGGAGCAAATACTTAGTTCTGGTGACTTCTAAAGCATATGTTTTTGCATTTGCTAATCCGGGGAATATGATCTTGAAGTCATTGCCACTTGATACTTATTTGCAAAATAATATTTAGGAGATTCACCTGAAAAGTGTGCAGTCCATCTGTGCCTCGAAGGTACTTTAAGTTTTTCTTGAGTTCATCTGACTCTCGGGGAGCCTCATGTCTGGCTGTCACTGCTTTGGGGCCTCGGAGGACTCCCTCATGAGGCTGGCTCAGCCAGAGGAACAAATGTGGCAGCTGTGCCACTGTGGACACTGCCACCGTGTCACACAGGAGAAGGGTCTTTTTGGTTTCCATACAAGGAATACGTATACTCTTCTTCAGGATCTGATTTGGTTTTATCTTACAGAACCCGTGAATTGTGAAACCGCTCCAACTTCATGCAGGCCTTTGGGAAACCCCAGGACGCTTCCAGATGCTCCCTTCATAAAGTGATTAAATAAATAATTGGTTCAGTAATTACCGATTGGGTGTTTTAAGTATGCCAGGCGCTCTTCCTGGCAATCAGCGTTCAAAGATTAATCAGACATTATGTTTTAGTGGAGGAGACAAAACAAGGAAACAAGTAGATGTGTAACGTGTTAGATACATGCTTTGAAGAAAAGGACATAGTACTGAGCTGTTCCTTAGAATGCTACACATAGTAAACACTTTCTCCCCCTAAAAAAAAACCCACTGCCATTTAGTCCGGTTGCAACTCATAGCAACCCTATAGGACAGAGTAGAACTGCCCCATAGGGTTTCCAAAGATATAAGTCTTTACAGAAGCAAACTGCCATCTCTTTCTCCCATGGGGCAGCTGATGGGTTTGAAGTGCCTACCTTTTGGTTAGCAGGCGAGTGCTTAACCACTGTACCACCAGGGCGCCTTAAACACTATATTAGTTTTTATCACTAGAGGCAGTTTTAATATGCATGGTGGGCAGGACCCACTCCCACTGCCATCGAGTTGATACCGACTCATAGCGACTCCATAGGGTTTCCAAGGCTGTAAATCTCTGTGTAAGCAGACTGCCACATCTTTCTCCTATAGAGCCGCTGATGGTTTCAAATCACCGACCTTTTGGTCAGCAGTCGATTGCTTTAACCACTGTGCCACCAGAGCTCCTTGGTGGGCAGGACAGACCATGAGAAGGTGAAAGCACAGCAGGTCTTGATTAAGTTCTGTGGTGAGGTGATGCAATGTATAGTGACTCGGTGGTCTTTTAAAGTTTAGTGGTCAAGGAAACCCTCTCTGACTTGGTGACATTTGAGCTCAGAAGTAAATGACTGCCATTTGAAGACGGTTGGGTAAAGGTGGGATCAGGTTGGGAAGGACAGTCCAGGCAGTGAGTACACTGGGGGCAAAGGCCCCAAGACAGAGGCCCTTGTTTTAGGATTAGAAAGCCCAGGGTAGTTACAGTGGGTTGGTGAAGGGACTGGAGGCCGCCCTGGTAGGGCTTTGTGAACCAGGGTGGGGAGTTTGGCTTTATTCTATGTACAGTGGGAGGCAGTGTATTGCCCTGGCTAATGTTTTAGAAGGTCACTTTGGCTGCTGGACAGAGGTTGAACTTGGGGGTGAGGGGAGGAGCGATGGAGGATGGGACACTAGCTAGGAGGCAGTTGTAATAGCCAGGTGAGAGGTGTTGGTGGCTTAGATTAGGGTAGTGGCTGTGGGCATGAAGAGAAATGAGTAGATGGCATGTGTTACACGGGGAGAGTTGTTGAGACTTCCTGATGGACTTGATCTGTGGGCGTGAAGTGGGAAAAAGAAAGGGAAGGATAGGAGCTAGGTGTTCGGCTTGCATGACTGAATAGGATGGGTGGAGCAGTTTGGGGGGTGGGCGTAGGGGAAACCAGGAGTTCTCTTTTGGCCATGTTAAATTTGCGATGCCCATTCTGCGTCTAAGTGGAGATGTTTTTGCTGTGGAAGTACGGGCACGCGAAGCTCAAGAAGAGCAAGGTGTCCCGGAAGCATGCCGCAGGGCCGCCCACTGGGCTGGGAGCGAGGGACAGCCTTCTGGAGGAGGCGAGACTTCATGTTGAAGGATGGCTTAGGGTAGAGAGAAGGGCCGCTGTCAGGACTGTAGAGAGGAAGAAGACATGTTTTGGTAACGGTCGGTCTGTGACGTAATTCTTTTTCAGGGAAGCGCTGAAGACTGTGGGCGTGTGTGTGGTAAGGTTTTGGCCTCGGTGTTAGAGAACCTGAGTTCTGTGTTATCAAGCTGCCGTGGTGGAGAGGTGAAGACAGCTCACCTTTTCCGTTTCCTTTTATCTTGTTTGAGAAGAGATGTAGAGACTTTTGATTGACATTTTAAAGAAATTACAGAACTGCAAGCCTAGAAATAAAAAAAAAAGAAATAGCTACTGTTAAAACCAAACATACCTGGTTTCTCCAGCATTGCTGTCTCTTTTCTGTGAAACCAGAGGAGCCAGCAGCTGGAGTGATTCTTCATCGAGATAAGGAAATGCGTTCACTCTTCAGAATGGTTATTAAATGGGATTAAGTATGAGATTACTTCGCCCGGATGTACCACTTAAGTGATGTATTTAAGTTTTGGGTAGATAATACGTTAATATGGTTCAAATATCAAAATGCGTAGTTTCCCTCCCAGCCACCTACTTAGTTCCCCCAACCCCACCCCCTGAACAGGTATGCTGTCACGTCTGCTCCCCACACTGCTGGACTTCTTGCTTCTTTCACTAAGTAGTGCATTTTTGAGACCCTTCCATACCACTGTATAGAGAACTTCCTTGTTTTTTCCCATTGTATGAATATACTCGAGTTTCTTGAATCAGCCCCTTACCAGCGGGCGTTGAGGTGGTTTCCAGCTGTCCTCGCCTGCCCAGTGCTGCAGTGAGTAGCCTTGTTCCTACTTGGGTCTTGGTGCACGTGGGCCAGTGTCTGTGTCTGTAGGATGGACTCTTAAGTGCAAACGCTGGGTAAAAGGCGATACAGTTTCATTGTTTTCAGAAGCATTTCCAAGTTGCCTTTCGTTGTTAGATCAGTGTATACTCTCCTTGAAGAGTCTGAGAGTCCTTGTTTTCCCACAGCATTGCTAACAGAGTGTGCTATCGAAATTCTGGATTTGCCAACCCTATATGTGGAAACCCTGGTGGTGGTGTGGTTAAGAGTTATAGCTACTAACCAAAAGGCTGGCAGTTTGAATCCACCAGGTGCTCCTTAGAAACTCTTTGGGACAGTTCTACTCTGTCTTATAGGGTCACTGTGAGTTGGAATCGACTGGACGGCAACAGTATACCTGGTATCCCTGTATAGTTTTCTTGTTACGAGGTTGAGTGTCTTTTTACATGTTGAAGAGCCTTTTTTTCTTTTTTCTGTAGCTTTCTCATTTTCTTTACCCACGTTTTGACTAGCATGTTGCTCTTTTCCCTGTCAATTTGTAGCAGTTTTCTTCTGTATTAAGATTAGCCCTTTGTATGACATAAAATGCAAATTATTTTCTCAGCTTTTTATTTGCCTTTTGACTTTGGTCGTGGCACATTTTTTCATGTAGAAGCTTTTGATTTTTAGTAGATGCATTTATTAATCTTTTTTTTATGTCTTCCGCATTTTTGGCCATAACTATATGTTACGTTTAATCCACTTGGAATTATCTTGCTATATCCTCGAAAACTATGGGTTCACCTTCATGCCTTCGTTTTTTCTCAGATGGCTACTGGTGGTCCCAGAGGCAGTGCTGTGGTGGCTGTGACTCCGGGTTTCGTTTTCCTCTGTCCTTGGCTCATTCCTGTGTGCACCCTCACCCCATCCAGGGAAAACCCTTTTACTTCAGTTTGTACTTTTCAGGCACACTTTTCGACACGTAGAACTTACTCCTTCATTCACCAAATGTCTCAGTCCGGCTATGTAGGCCGTAAGGATTGATCAAATCATGTTTATCAGGCATTTATTAGGTTTTTTTTGATTGTTTAAGAAAAACTTCTCCAAAGTGCCTTTTATTCCCAAAACATGATTGACTCAGGTCTGTTGTCTGAAGGCCATTGTTTCGTGTATTTTTGTATGATTTTGTAGTTGTTTAAAGTTGTTGTGTGCTGTTGAGTAGATTCCGACTCATAACAGCCCCGTGTGACAGAGTAGAACTGCCCTATAGGGTTTCCTAGGCCATAATCTTTACAGGAGCAGATCTCCAGGTCTTTTCTTCTGAAGAGCGAGTGGTCAGAATGTCAAACAGCAGACCCTTTTGGTTAGCAGCCAAGCGCTTATCCAGTTGTACCACCAGGGCTCCTTTTATTTAAGGTTGTTGTTGTTAGGTGCCGTCGAGTTGTTTCCGACTCGTAGTGACCGTATGTACCACAGAACGAAACACTGCCTGGTCCTGCGCCATCCTCACAATCCTTGTTAGGCTTGAGCCCGTTGTTGCAGCCACTGTGTCAGTCCACCTCGTTGAGGGCCTCCCTGTTTTCCGCTGACCCTGTAATTTGTCAGGCATGAGGTTCTTCTCCAGGGACTGATCCCTCCTGGCAACATGTCCAAAGTATATAAGACGCAGCCTCGCCATCCTTGCTTCTGAGGAGCGTTCTGGTTGTACTTTTCCCGAGACAGATTTGTTCATTCCTTTGGCAGTCCATGGTATATTCAATATTCTTCACCAACACCACAGTTCAAGGCGTCAGTTCTTCTTTGGTCTTCCTTATTCATTGTCCAGCTTTCACATGCATATGACGCAATTGAAAATACCATGGCTTGGGTCAGGCACACCTTAGTCTTCAGGGTGACATCTTTGCTTTTCAACACTTTAAGGAGGTCCTTTACAGCAGATTTACTCAGTGCAGTGGCTCATTTGATTTCTTAGCTGCTGCTTCCATGGGTGTTGATTGTGGATCCAAGTAAAATGAAATCCTTGACAACTTCAATCTTTTCTCCCTTCATCATGATGTTGCCCATTTCTCCAGTTGTGAGGATTTTTGTTTTCTTTCTGTTGAGGTGCAATCCGTACTGAAGGCTGTGGTCTTTGATCTTCATCAGTAAGTGCTTCAAGTCCTCTTCACTTTTAGCAAGCAAGGTTGTGTCATCTGCACATCGCAGGTGTTTGAGTCTTCCTCCAATCCTGATGCCCTGTTCTTCTTCATATAGCCCAGCTTCTCGGATTATTTGTATTTAAGGTAGGAGGATAAATTTGTATTCCGTTATGCCCGGAAGAGGAAGTGATGGTTGGAGATCTTAATGCCCACTCTTCAGCCATTGATGGTACCAGTAGACACAACATCAGTAGAGACATAGGTGATCCCAGTAGTGCTATCATCCACCTTCATCTGGGTAACGCTTGTAGAACATAAGACTCAACACTTGGAAAACCTGCTTTCTTTTCAGCTGCATGTGTTGTGTTCACCAAGGCAGAGCCTGTGCTGAGCTCTGAAGAAGTCTCGGTACATATACAAAGGATTGCAGGCCCTACACAGTTTGTTCTCTGACTGCATGTACAAAGGATTCGAGGTCATCTGCAGTCTGTCTTCTGACCACAAGGAGGTTAAATCAGAAACCACAACAATAGGATGTGTAGGAAAATGCCAAATTTTGGAAATTCCAAACCAAACCAGACCTGTTGCCATCGAGTTGATTCCGACAACATACAGCGGCCCTAGGGGACAGAGTAGATCAGCCCCATAGAGTTTCCAAGGAGCGGCTGTTGGATTCGAACTGCCGACCTTTTGGTTAGCAGCCAAGCGCTTAACCACTGTGTCACCAGGGCTCCATGAAGAGCTCTGGGGGAGAGAAATTAATGGTGAAATATCCCTATTGCGAAGGTCTGATTCTAGCAGTAGTGTGGATATTATGTTGGAGATGGTCAAAATGAGTCAGAAGGCGATGAAGGCCTAACTGAGCCTAAAACTAAGACAGAGGCCAAGGGATTGCAGAGGGAGCACGGATAAGAAGAAAGACCTGAAATCAGTGACCTCCAGTTCTTTTTAAGACACTGGCAGAAGAGGAGCCCAGTAAATCCTGAGCAAGCAGAGAGAACAGTAAAAAATAAGGGCAGAAATCAGTTGAATAGAAAGCAGAAGAACAGTAATTAACAAAGGCAGAAACTGGTTCCTTAAAATTATCAACTGAATGGGTAAATCCCTAGTTTGACTGATTGAGCAAAAAGGAGGAGAACACAGATTACCAATATGAAACCGTGGTCTTAAATAAACCCCAACCTTGGCTGAGGGGACTTGGTGCAGCTGAGACCGCTCTGAGGGGCCCCGAGCCGAGGGTGGTTTGCTGGCAGCACTGCCAGCACTGGGGAGCTGAGGAGCTAAGCTCTGGCTCTGGGATCTCTCCTGGAGCCCTGGCAGGGTTTACCACTTACGGCCTCCTGAGCACGTGCTCTGCTTTCCTTCATGTTGTTTTCCGGGGTCCTTCCTGCTCCTCTAATTTAAATGCCTGCCCTCCCCCTTCTCCTGGGGATTTTGGGGACACCTCTAGCTTCCTGGTTCTTCCTGTCCCCTGCTGCCCCCTCTCCCCAGGGTTGGTTGGGTAAATGTGGATGTTTCTATAAAGCATGATGTCTGTTCATTGCACGTAACACACCCTTCTCTAGTGACCTGTCTGTGTGTCTTTTTCCACTGTGGGGAGTGTGGAAGCAGGGCTTGTGAACTCTTCCCATCTGTGTCTGCAGCCCCAGCACAGTACTTGGAGCTTCCTGTTTTTGAATGAGTGTTCTTACTGCACACAGTTTTGACTTCCAAATAGCTGAATCAGGAATGAACTTGAGGATCAGTTTTGTTTGCATACCCGGCTTGGAACCCACGAATTCCTGTCATTGCAGCTTGATGACCTACCTAAATCAGTTTGAAAATTGTTTGAGAATTTTGAGTATTATCCATTATTTTTGGAAATATTTTATATCAAAGTGTTGATAAGCTATTTTAGAGGTTGTAGAAGAAATGGAATACATGTTAACGTGCTTTTATATGAAGTGACAGCGTGCTGTCGTAGTCAGTGTACTTCGTCTTATCATAGTGAAAGACATACTTTTGTTATTTTGATTGTTAACAGGTGATTAAATAAATTGTAAGTATATTTACTTAACGCTTTATATTGGAACTAAAACCTTGGTAATGAGCAGGGTATTCTTTAGTTGTTTCCTTCAGATGCCCTCTGGTAAAGGTGATTCAGAATTAATTAATAATACTATTCAATCTTTTTAATTGTCAAAATGGTACTTTGAAGAAATTGTGCCTATAGTCTTTGCCTTGGGTGTTTCCATAAGCTTGACAGTGAGGGTGTTTTCATGGTAATTTGAGATCTCTGTTTACAGAGAGGGTAATCAGCCCAGTGTGGTGTTGGCATATGCTTAAATGAAATGGATGACACGTCCATTTCTTTGGTGAGTTTGACTAAAACAATTTAATGTGTTTTCTGTTTACAGTTGAACTTGCAGCTAAATTTCATTTTACTGCATAAACTATCGGGAAGTATTTTCCTTTCTCCACTTAAGAACTATCATAGGCCCTTTCCTCCAGTTGAGAAAATTTGAAGTATTTCATTAAATTTTTCAGAAGTGAAATTTGAGAAAAATATTTGGAAGTTTTTTTCTCTTTTGGCTGTTAATAGAAAAATCTCACATGAACCTCTTAAGACATTTAAGATTATAGCTTATCAAAAATTCAATAAAAAGGAATTCTTTTGTGTGTAATACATGCCTTTGAAGTAGATAAAGCCATGTCTGTTTTACTATGTTTCTAGTAACCAAACTTTCTCCCCCTTTTTTCTTAGGTTCCTGGTTATTACAGACCATTTTCTGAAAAGCCCGGAATTGGTAAAAGCCATGTATGCCAAACTGACCAATCCAGAAAGGTAACCCCAGAAACCAATGTGGTTTTGAGCATTTAGCATTCCATCTAGAGTATCCTGTACATATGATTGAAAAGCGGCGTGGTTTCGTAGTTGCCACACAGTCTCTAAATACATGTTTCTGTGTCAGTCATGGTTTTAAATTGGTTGGTTAACATTATAGCTTAGCCACAGTGGGCAGTGATTTACGTAGGGCTGCAGAATCCAGGTTGGCGCTGTTATTCAGTAAAGGCATATTAAAGAACAACAGAAAAAAAAACAGTAAGAACAGAATCTTATGCTCGTGCCTTGATTTTATGCTAGTAACCCAGGCAGCTACCTCCCCCAGGTGTGTATTTGAGATGTGCTCGTCTGTTGATATCACTGTGTGGTCACTTGAGATGTAGGGTACTAGGCTTGTAGTTGTCTAAGGATCGTTTGGAAACCCTGGTAGCATAGTGGTTAAGAGCTACGGCTGCTAACCAAAAGGTTAGCAGTTTGAGTCCACCAGGCGCTCCTTGGAAACTATGGGGCAGTTCTGCTCTGTCCTATAGGGCCGCTATGAGTCGAAATCGACTTGACGGCAACGAGTTTGGTTTTTTTTTTTTTTTGAGATAACTCAGACTAAAGGAAAATTAAAACCTGTCCATGACCTCACAACCGTCGCTGTCATTGGCAGAGCAGTGACCCAGGAGTGGAAGACCCTGGCTCCGGGCTTTGTCCTTTATGTGAACCCAGCCTGGTCTTTTACCCATTTTTGAATTGTGTTTCTTCACCTATAAAATCAGGGGAATGAATAAAATGATTCACAGGACTCTTTCACTTCTGGTTGTATGTGCTGCCTTAGGAAGATAAGAAAATTTACCCAGAAATCACAGACAATGATGATCAAAAACTGCAAGAGATGTTAATCTTCCGGTTATAGTCATATTTTTATAATTGCCATGGTTTTGAAATCCTTTCTGACTATGTTTTTGGGTTCCAATAATTAAATTTCATGCAGTCCTTTGTAATCTTTTGTTAAGTAATTTTTAAAAATATCTCTAACAAAAAGGAAAAGTTGATGCTTTTAAAATCAGTTTAAATATCAGGCTGATAAATCCAGTAGCTGTCCCCCCCCCCCCATGTGCATACTTCTGTTGCAGAAAAAGAATTCTTTTTTTTTTTTTGGCCAAAAATAAATAACCTGATACATGTGGTGTAGATGAGTAAGTTGCTCTGCAGTGAGAATCACCTGAACACAAAGAGAAGGCAGAGTTTCCTTGCTTTGAAGCTGCCCGTTACCTGACCAGATGGGAACGGGACGCTAAAGGTTTCCCATCCTCCTTTTTCAGAACGTACCAGATGCTTCCCTGTGTCCTGCAGGTTTCCACTCAGATGTACTCTTCTCCCTCCACCTTAACTTTCTTCAGAAGGAGAAGTGCTGCCATCCCATCACGTGGTTTAGCATGCATTGTGTCCTAGCGTGCTGTCTGATGTTAGGTTGTTAGCGCCATGAGGGCAGGGCACCATACCTCCCAGTGCTCGCTTACACACAGCAGGTGCTCGAAAAAAATGAAAGAATGAACAAATGGATACGTCTTCTTACTCCTCAGTAGTTTAGTATACGGATTAACGTGAGGTCATCTGCTGAGTAAGAAACCTCAGCGTTGTCCTCGGCTCCTCCCCCTCAGTTTTCCAGATGGTATTGGTGAGTGACCCTGGTTTGTAGTTAAGCCGTCTCAGTGTTATGAATACACTCTCTCTTCACATCCCTAGTTTGCCTTTGACTAGTATGAGAGCCCACGGGGCTGCTGCCTTGCCGTTTTCAGTGGTGTCCATCGCCTGCAGGGGGCAGCTGAGTCCCACGGCCTGGCGTATTAGGCCCTTTATAACCGAGCTTCATTCCCACTACTCTACCCGTGCCGCCCTCCCTGCCCCGTCACTATACTGTGGCCACACAGAGCTCTTCCCAGTTCTCTGGGCCTTCCCTAGAGGTTTTTACTTTTGCACGTGCCCTTTTCTCTGCCTGGAATCCTCTGCCCTCCACCTCTCCTCCTGGTGAAGATACACTTAGCAACGCCTTCTGTGGTTTTCCTGACTTTTCCCAGGCAAAATCTCATTCCGGCGTCATCTGTAGGTATATCATGATCATTTGCTTTTCTGTTGAACTGAGACCTACTAGCTGTCTGTCCTCAACACCCAGCAGAATCTGTATTGGAACAGAATAGCAACAATAAATATTGAGCACTTATTGAAAAACGCCTTTAAGATGATATCTGTGTCGGAACTTTAGATGAGGGACGGTCCAGTTGACTGGGAGTAGAAGGGTTGCAGCCCTGGAGGCACGGTGGAGACAGCCGAATCCAGGCTCTTGTCTTTGTCAGGGGCGGTGCTCAGCTTGGGGGTTGCCACTGCTTCTTAATTGTAACGTCAACTTGCTTCGGTTCCTGGCTGTATCTAGCTCTGCCTCCTTGTTTCTGTCTGTGTTCCGGGGGAAAGAGTGTCAAATAATGAGATGGCAATCTTGGGGCTCCTGACACCCTGGAAAAAAGCTGGTAGAGCAGTGGGAGACGGTGGGGACAGGGAGAGACATGGAGAACAGCTCCACAGGACCCGTCCTCTTCCCTGCGTCTCTTCTACTTCTTGTCATGCGCAGAACTGGTCCCTGCGCTGCTGCCCTCTCTTCAGTTCTATGTCCTTCATCTCTTGACCAGCCATCGGTTTAGGGTTGCTAGACAAGAGTAATGGTCTCTAAAGTGGGGTGCGCAAGACGATCCTGTAGAGTATGGCAAGAAAGTAGTAGAACATCTGCTTATATCTGTTATTGACAAACCAGCTTTACTAGTATTTAATATATAGTTTAACGTATGTTGTTGTTGTTAGGTGCCATTGAGTCAGTTCCGATTCATAGCGACCCCATGTACGACAGAAGGAAACACTGCCCGGTCTTGCACCATCCTCACAATCATTGTTATGCTTGAGCCCATTGTTGCAGCCACTGTGTCAGTCCATCGGTTGAGGATCTTCCTCTTTTTCGATGACCCTCTACTTTACCAAGCATCATGTTCTTCTCCAGGGACTGGTCCCTCCTGATAACATGTCCAAAGTATGTGAGATGTAGTCTAGCCATCCTTGCTAAGAAGCATTCTGGTTGTACTTCTTCCAAGACAGATTTGTTCCTTCTTTTGACAGTCCATGGTATATCTTAAATTCTTCGCCAACACCACAATTCAAAGGCGTCAGTTCTTCGGTCTTTTTTATTCATTATCTAGCTTTTGCACGCGTATGAGGTGATTGAAAATACCTTGGCTTGGGTCAGGCATGCCTTAGTCCTCAAGGTGACGTCTTTGCTTTTCAACACTTTAAAGAGGCCTTTTGCAGCAGATTTATCCAATGACACGTGTCTTTTGATATCTTGACTGCTGCTTCCATGGGTGTTGATTATGGATCCAAGTAAAATGAAATCCTTGACAACTTTAATCTTTTCTCTGTTTATCGTGATGTTGCTTATTGGTCTAGTTGTGAGGATTGTTTTCTTTTTGTTGAGGTGTAATCCATACTGAAGGCTGTGGTCTTTGGTCTTCATCAGTAAGTGTACTAGATTATCAATTACATATACCAGGGGTTTGGTTTTTTTCTTCGGGAGCATATGATGAAAATTTTTTATTGATCAGAAAGCTTGGAGAGTACTAGACTGATGTGTGCTGTTGCTAGATCACTTGTTCCTGTGGACCTTCATCCTTCCATTAATTTTTAGTTGAACCTGCATTTATTGAGTACTGTGGTGTGCTAAACACAAAGTTGTCCAATACACTAAACCAGAAGACCCAACCATTGCCGTCGAGTCGATACCGACTCATAGCGACCATATAGGATGGAGTCGGACTGCCCCATAGTGTTTCTGAGGAGCGGCTGGTAGATTCGAACTGCAGACCTTTTGGTTAGCAGCCGAGCTCTTAACCACTGCACCACCAAGGCTCACTAGTATTCAGGAAAGGGATATTGCTTTTTGTAGCATCATTTTGTTAATAATGTCATTTTGGAGTATGTCAGTCAAAAAAAAAATTTGTATCCTTGATGATTTTGGGGGCAGCAGAGGCACGCGCTGTCTATGTGTTGTGTTCGTGCCCGAGGGTGACAGGAGGACAGAGCTCCAGAAGGCACAGCATGGCTGTTTGCAGGGCAGAAGTTAGGAGAAGGGACTGGTGTCCTTGGGGACCAGATTTATGACCCCTGTAGGCATACTGAGCTGCTAAGGTGGCATCCTAAGACAAGAGCTTGCTCTTTTCAGAATGCTGATTTTCTGTGAGGATCTCTTGTAAGTCAGAAACAGAATATTTAGTGGGGCACACCGTAAATCTAAGAAGTGTCACCCACTCTCACCTTTGTTCTGAGTTTTGTACTGTGAGTATTAATTGTTTTCACTGTGGAGGTGTTACCAGTGAAAACATGTAACATTTTTTATTTAACAGATGTGCGCACAGCTCTTGTTGTGTAAGTCAGGCACTATCCTAAGCAGTGTACAACGTTAATTCAGTAATTCAGTCATTGCTTCAGCCCCATAAAGTTGCTGTTACATTGTCCCTGCCTCATAGATGGGTTCGCTGGGGAGGAGAGGTGAAATAGCTTGCCCGTGGACACACAGGTGGTAGGTGGCACAGCCCGGCAGTCTGGGTCCACAGTCCCTTCTGGTAACTACTGTACTGTGTTGCCTATAGCTAAATTCCATTGAGATAGGGTAACATTTGTGTTATACAGAAAACATTTAAACCCCCCTCTGATATACTCTGTGAAAAAAACCTGTTGGCATCGAGTTGATTCTTGCTCATAGTGACACTGATAGGACAGAGTAGAACTGCCCCATAGTATTTCCAAGGAGCGGCTGGTAGATTTGAATTGCTGACATTTTGGTTGTCAGCCGAGCTCTTAACCACTGAGCCACCAGGGCTCTGTTACATTATATGAGGACTTAGAAATTAGAGCCTTGTAACAACAGAGATGATCATTCTTTTTCATCTTGTTTATTTCTCCTTTCCTGAGCGCCCGTCGATTGGTCTGGCTCTCTAATGCTGATGGCGTGACAGGCAGTGTTCTGCATGTCATGGTATTAATAATGAATGAGGAAAGGAATGATAATAAGCCCTTAATCACATTGGGAGATAGGTTTTTCTGGAGGTGGGCCTTCGCAGTCCACACTGTGCATGGTAACATGGCCTCGTCCAGACTTCCAGCTGCAGTAAACTTCTTTTCCAAGAAACAGCAACCAAAAATATTCTGGCTCAAGATTTGTACTTTTGTTTCTGGTGCCCTCTAAATTGCACATATACACACATGGAAGCAATTTAATTATACCAGCACATTTTTGAATCTATTGGACCCCTTCAGATTAAAGAAAATGGGGCCTAACTGCAGAAAGACATGGCGCCTTACACAGAGGAAAAGAAAAAGCTATGTGCACTTTTTACCCCCCTCTGGTTTTTCTTATAGTGACATTTCTTTCGTTTGATTTCTTTCCGTAAGTAGTTTTTACTGCCTGCTATGACAGGGCACGAGCTTGTATTCTTTGGGGAGATGGCAGGCTTAATTAGACCCTGTGCCTACCCTCGTGGATCTCAGAGCCTCCTAGAGAGGGGCAGGATACATACGTTAATAATTGTAATACTGGGCATATCTGGTAGGAGAGGAGGCAATACAGGGTGTCAGGGACGCAGAGTGGGAGGGAGGAGGGAGGTATCACTCGTGGTCCTTGTAGTAAGTAGGCTTTTGAAAGAGGTGTTTGAAAGAATTCTGTATTCGGGGGATAGTTTCACCAGAGAGGCCTGGTGAGACATTGTGGTGCTTCTCAGGTGAGAGCACACCTCAGAATCACCTGAGGAGGTAAAGCACATGCTACTCCACTGAGGCCCAGCCTACTGACTTGGAACTTCCTCTGGGTAAGTGGCTGTTTGATTCAAAGACGTTTGAGGGTCAGCTGGGAAAACAGCGCTGCCGAACGAAGCACCTACTTGTGGGCCACTGGGGCTTACTGGCGTGGAGTGAGCCACAGCCCCTGCCCTGAGCGTGGATGACAGGTAACCCGTCACCCTTACGTGCATGATTAAAAGGGCTGTGTACATTCTAAAGGTCATTGCTGGTGCTAGCTCTTTAATTATTGTCAAAATCTGTTGAGTCCTTCACCCACAGGCTGGTAGCTTGTTTGGGAGATCGCTTGGTAAGGAAATATTGGATACAGACTCAAAATCAATTGACATGGTATGATTCAGCAAAAAGAGAGCCTACCTTTTTGCCATTTTCTGGGCCTCCTTCCCAGTGAATCAGAGCGAACATCAGCAAATGAATGAGCAGCTCTTGGTAAAGCACTTTTGTAGTTTGTGGGTTTATAATCCAGACGTATAGCCTAGGAATTAAGAGCAGGTGAGCGCTGTACTGCTCACTAGCGTGGACAAGTTAGCTAACCTTTCTGGAACCCGGGTACATCTGTAAAATGGCGATAATAGTAGTTGCCGCCCCACGAAATTGTTGTGAAAACTAATCGAGATGTATGTAAGATTCTGACTGCCTGGCTTGTAATTACAGTTCAGTAAATGTGAGCTGTTGGTATCTCTGCTTCTATGCTGCTGCTGCTGTTACTGTTTATACTGCCGCTTCTGTCACCGTTACTACTGTTACCCTGGGTGGGTTACACGGGAATCACATCACCCTTCCATCACCGTTACTACTGTTACCCTGGGTGGGTTACACGGGAATCACATCACCCTTCTGTGACCGTTACTACTGTTACCCTGGGTGGGTTACACGGGAATCACATCACCCTTCCATCACCGTTACTACTGTTACCCTGGGTGGGTTACACGGGAATCACATCACCCTTCTGTCACCGTTACTACTGTTACCCTGGGTGGGTTACAGGAATCACATCACCCTTCTGTCACCGTTACTACTGTTACCCTGGGTGGGTTACAGGAATCACATCACCCTTCTGTCACCGTTACTACTGTTACGCTGGGTGGGTTACACAGGAATCACATCAGCTACATCTGTGGAAAGACACGATGGACAAGCTCAGTATTAGCCAGAACTAGGCCAGGGTCCGAGTGTACAGCAGACCATCAGTTACTCCTATGCAAGTTCAAGTTGAAACTGAAGAAGATGAAAACAAGTTCATGAGAGCCAAAGTACGACCTTGAGTATATTCCACCTGAATTTAGAGAGCACCTCAAAAGTAGGTTTGACGCATTGAACACTAATGACCCAAAGGCCAGATGAGTTGTGAGATGACACCAGGGACTTCATACATGAAAAAAGCAAGAGGTCATTAAAAAGACGGGAGAGAGAATAGCCCAAAGTGTCCGAAGGGTCTCTGAAACTTGCTCTTGAACATAGAGCAGCTGAAGTGAATGGAAGAAATGATGAAAGTGAAGGAGCTGAAGAGAGGATTCCACAGGGCGGCTCAAGAAGACAGAGGCTTACAATGACACGTGCAGAGACCTGGAGTTAGAAAACAAAAGGGAAAAACGTGCTTGGTGTTTCTCAAGCTGAAAGAAGTGATGAGAAAATTAAAGGCTCAAGTTGCAGTTTTGCAGGATTATAAGGGGAAAATAGTAAACAACTCAAAAAGCATCAAAAGAATATAGAAGGAATACATAGAGTCACCAAAAAGAACGGGTCGACGTTCAGCCATTTCAGGAGGTAGCAGATGAGCAAGAACCAGTGGCACTGAAGGAAGAAGTCCGAGCTGCCCTGAAGGCACTGGCGAAAAGCGAGCCCCCAGGAGCACCGATGGAGGTGTTTCAACAAGTGGGTGTAGTGCTGGAAGTGCTCAGTCATTTATGCCAAGAAATTCAGAAGAGAGCTACCTGGCCACCCGATGGGACGTGATCCATATTTACGCCCATTCCGAAAAAAGGTGATCCAGCAGAACGTGGACATTATCCAACAACGTCACTAATACCCCTGGAAGTAAAACGATGCTGAGTATAAGCGATTGCAGCAGTACATCCACAGAAACGGCCGGAAGTTCAGGCTGGATTCAGAAGAGGATGTGGAACGAGGGACATCGTTGCTGATGTCAGACAGATCCTCGCTGGAAACACAGAGTACCAGAAAGATGTTTACCGGTGTTTTACTGACTACGCAAAGGCATTCAACTGTGTGGGTCATGACACATTACGGATAACATTGTGAAGAATAGGAATTTCAAGACACTCAGTTGTGCTCCTGAGGAATCTGTACATAGACCAAGAGGCAGTCCTTTGAACAGAACAAGGGAATACTTCGTGGCTTAAAGTCAGAAAAGGTGTGCGTCAGGGTTGTGTCCTTTGACCTTACCTGTTCGGTCTGTATGGTGAGCACATAATCCAGGAAGCTGGACTGTATAAAGAAGAATGTGTCATCAGGGTTCGAGGAGGACTTATTAACAACCTGTGTTATGCAGATGACACAGCCTTGCTTGCTGAAAGTGAAGAGGACTTGAAACACGGTTGAAGATCAAACACTACAGCCTTCAGTGTGGATTTCGCCTCAACATAAAACAAAAATCCTCACAACTGGACCAATAAGCAACATCATGATAAATGAAGATTGAAGTTGTCAAGGATTTCGTTTTACTTGGACCCACAATCAATGCCCATAGAAACAGCAGTCAAGAAATCAAACGATGTATTGCATTGGGCATATCTGCTGCAAAAGACTTCTTTAATTGAAAAGCAAAGATGCCATTTTGAGCACTAAGCTGCGCCTGACCCAAGCCATGGTGTTTTCAGTCGCCTCACAAGCATGCGAAAACTGGACAGTGAATAAGAAAGACTGAAGAATTGGTGCCTTTGAATTAAGATGTTGGTGAAAAATATTGAATATACCATAGACTGCCAAAAAAGCAAACAAATTTGTCTTAGCAGAAGTATAGCCAGAATGCTTCTTAGAAGCAAGGATGTCAAGACTTCGTCTCACGTACTTTGAATATGTTATTAGGAGGGACCAGTCCCTGGAGAAAGACATCACGCTTGGTAAAGTAGTGAGTCAGGGAGAGAGAGGAAGACCTTCAGTGGGATAGATGGACACAGTGGCTGCAACAATGGGCTCCAGCATAGCAGTGATTGGGAGGGCGGCACAGGACCGGACAGGGTTTGGTTCTGTTGTGCATGGGGCTGCTATGAGTTGGAACTGCCTTGCTGGCACCTAACAACAGCAGTCCAATCAGGAGCCTCTGTGGCGTAATGCTTAACTGTTCTTCTGCAAAGTGAAAAGTTGGCTGTGGGAACCCGCCCAGTGGTTCTGCGGGAGAAAAGACTTGGTGATCTTCTTTAAAGGTGGCGACCTAGAAGTTCCCTGTGGTGCAGTTGGACTCTGTCACACAGGGCTGCTGTGAGTCGGGGTCAAGTCAGCAACACCCACCCGCTAGGACGGTAGCTGACCTCGTTTACTGGGCCTTTGTTATGTTTGCATCACTAGGCTTGAGTGACTAAACCAGTGATACAATAAGATTTGTAGACCACACCTACTCTGATATGTTCTCAAGGAGGTTGTGATGTGACTTCCTCCACCTTGCCCCTAAACTGGGAGAATGGAGACATCGTGACTTTTCACATATATAACCTATTTTCTGTGAAATATGCAATAAATTTTAATACATATGTATTCTGGTAAATAGGGATGGGAAATATACAAGTAAAGTAAATGATCTTGAAAAAATAATTGTTATTTGGATTGTGACTAGATAATTGTATTCATGATTCTTTTATCCTGGGGAAGGGTGGTTTATGATGGTGACTAGAGTAGAGCCAGTTGGAGAGTGAGATGGGGACTCTGGTGTGGAGGGCCCGTGTAGGAGCTTTGGGGTCCATTCCCTAATAGTGGTGGTGTTAGCTGGCTCTGAGTCGGCCCGTGACTCCTGGCACCCCACGATCAGACTGTTGTGATCCAGGAGGTTTTCATTGGCTGGTTTCTGGAAGTAGGTTGCCAGGCCTTTCTTCCTAGTCTTTCTTAGCCTGAAAGTTCTACCGAAACCTGTTCACCATCATGGCAGCATGCAGGCCTCCACTGACAGATGGTGGTGACTGTGCGTGAAGCGATTGGCCAGGAATCGAGCCTGGGTCTACCACTCGTAGGATGAGAATTTTACCACGGAACTGCCGCTGCTTCCTTAAAAACCAGTCGCTGTGTCGTAGTCTCTGACCATGGCAGCCCCAGGTGTGTCAGAGTAGGACTGTGTGCCCTGGAGTTTCCACTGGCTGAGTTTGTTGGAAGTAGGTCACCACTGGGCAGACTGGAGTCTCCGACTTTTCAATTAGCATTTAAGTGTGTTAACCGTTTGGACCATTCAAACCAAACCTTATTTACCCATCTTTAGTGAGAGGCTTAAGGATCTCTGGTGGCACAGTGGTTAAGCACTCAACTGCTAGAGGAGAGGTCGGCAGTTTGAACCCACCCAGCTGCTGTGTGGAAGAAAACACCTGGTGATCTGCTCTGGTGAAGATCACAGCCTGGGACACCCCGTGGGCAGCTCTCCTCGGTCTGTAGGGTCTCTGGGAGCGGAAATCACTCCGTGTCGCAGCAGCAGCAGTGGGAGGCTGAGTGGCAGCACCTGCCTGGTGGAGTTTTTGCGGGGATTAAATGAGATGATGTGTGTGAAGCGCTCAGCTCAGTAGTAAAAAAAAAAAATCAGCTCAGTAGTAGGTACTGAGTAAATGGTAGCCAGTGAGGGTGGCTGTTGTGACTGTTGCTGTAGATGTTCTCGTAAAGCCTACACTGACAGAGCACGTCAAACACGTTGATTATTTCCATTCTGAAAACATCACTGTATTGAAGATACATTGGACAATTCTGCTTTCTGTAGCCATAACATAAAAGAAGCCATAATTTTAAAAACTAATTAAGTGATGAATAATTTTATTCACAAAATAGAAATTTCTTAACTAAATAGTGTAAACAAGGCAAAGCATTTAAAATAAAAATATTTCCTTAAAATTCTCTTTGTGAATATTGTTAGCTTTGTACAGTTTCAGTATGACATATTCACGTAGAAGTCTTTTTATGTTTTATAGGGTGACATTTCTAGACCTTATGATAGCCAAGATGGTGGGTGATGACCCACTGACCAAGGATGATATCCCCATGTTCCTGAGCCACGCAGAGCTGGTTGCCAGCACTTTTGTGGATGACTGCAGGGGTGTGCTGAAGGTGACCTCGGAGCACCAGACCGAGGATGAGGTAAGATGACAGCTCGCACAGTCTCAAATGAGAGGACCTAGTTGGTTTTTTTAAACTCAGGTCCTCTGTGAGGATTCTTTTTAAAAAGATTTAAAAAAAAATTAGACAAGTAATGCAGCCTTATCTTAGAATAGTAGAAGATACTTATTTCTACTATCCCCAGTTAAGGACTTAAAAAAAAAAAATTCTGGTTAATATATTTTTCCAGCCTGATGACCTCGTATATATACATGTGTGCTTAACACGTGCACACACGTATATGTTAAAAGTAAAATCATAGTGTGAGATCTATTTGTAAGTCTGTTTTTCTCCTGTTTAACAGAAGGTAAGCTCCATGGGGCAGTACTTTTTTCTAAGTTCCTCTTTTGTCCTCCTCCTTTTTAATAGAATATAAGCCCCATGGGGTCAGGAATTTTTGACTGCTGTGTTCACAGGACTCTGAACACAGTAGACACTTTGTAAATATTGGCTTAACGAATAAGTAAATAGTACATTGTGAATGTCTTTTTTAAATGCCAAAATGGCATTCCAGGTAAAGAATTTGCCACAATTCATTTGTCTAGCTCTGTATAGTTGCGCATTTAAGATGTTTGTTTTACTTATTATAAATAGCACTAGGGTGTATGTTTTTACAGTTAAATCTTTGCACATTTCCAGTTACTAGTCTAGGACATAATCTTAGCAGTGGAATTGCTAAGCTTTGGACACACGTTTCCAAATTGCCTTCCTGAATGTTGTCCTTTGCAGGAGATTGCCAGCTGCTCATGTCCTGGTTAACTGCTTCCAAAACTTTGTACCCTCCTCACGGCTGACTTACATCATTCAGACCTTTTCGTTTCTGAGGAGATGGAAACTAGCCTATATGAACAGTTTTCATCCTTTTTATTTATTTCAGAATTTCTCTTTATTTTGGTCTATTTCCTCTTCCTTCCCTTCTGTCTTAAAGCTAGAATTGTTTTTTTTCTTTCCACTTAACTTCCTTAATGCCATTCCTTTTTTTATTTTCTCCATGACAGTATCCATCTAAGCTTCTCTTGTAGCTTTATTCTTTTGATTTCTTTACTGGCTCCTTTTTTGGAAAGCTTCTGTTGGGAATAATAGCAGCTACCATCATCGAGCGTCCAGCACGTGGTAGGTCCCATCCTAAGCAGCTGCATGTATTACCCTCTTGCTTCTTTTCACTAACCTCTCTCTCAAATTTCTTTCTCTTTCCAGCTGAGTTCTTAAAAGAACAGTCATTCCTCACTACTATTTTTTCTTGTAAATCTGGTTCTTGGTGTCCCTGGGCTACTGAGATCGATGTCTCCAAAAGCCTGTGTGATTTCTTCAGAGCCAAGCTCCTTCTCAGACTTTATCCTCTGTGAACTCTTTAGTGTTTGGCACTATTGGCCATGTCTTCCACACCACAACGCTGCTTCTCCCCTAACCGTCACGACCTCGTTCTCTCCCAGTTCTTCAGTGATTGTTCCCTTACAATTATCTTTCCGAATCTTTTTCTGTCTTCTTTTTTTTTTTTTTACTTGACATAGGTGTTCGCAGAGTTTTTTCTTCAGTGTACTGTCATCCATTCTCACATGAGTGTCTCCAAAATCTGTATTTCCACCCTGCCCCGAACTCTCTTTTGAGACCCACCGTCTGCTAGATGCGAGTTGGAATCAGCTCGGCAGCAGTGTGTACGTGTCTACTAGGTGTATTGAGTTCACTGTCCTGCTGTTCATTTAAACCTTGGTCCGCCTTGGGGTGTGGCTGCTGCCTGAAAGGTGGGAGGTTCAAATTCATCCAGTGGTGCCTCAGGAGAAGGGCCTGGTGGTCTACTGCCTAAAGAAACCGGTCATTGCAGACCCTGTGGAGCACAGTGCTCCTCCGACACACCTGGGTCACCAGGAGTTGGAGTCAGTTCAGCCGCAGCTGGTTGTGTCTGAAACGGAGCCAGTGGTACTATTCGCCAAAATAAGTTTTAGTACTGATTTCCTCGTTTTTCTTAATATCCTTTCCTGTGTGTTCCATCTGCTCTTCCAAACTTAACCTAGATATCATCTCAGACTACTCTCTTGTCCCGGTCACTTATATCTAAAGAGTCCTAACTTATATCAGAAGCAAAGACGGTAAGTTCAGTGATACAGCTGTAGAAACTATCTAGACTGAAGCACAGAGAGAAAAGGGCTGAAAAATTACCAGCTTCTCAACAGTGACCTTTTGGACAATATCAGTCTCACATGTGTGTAATTGGAGTCTCAGAAAGGAGAATGGAGCAGAAGAATATTTGAAGAAACAATGGCTGGAAGAAATTTTAGATAAGAAGCTCAGTGAACCTTGAGCAGGATAAACACAAAGAAAATCACAATGCCCTTCATTGTTGAAATCCAGTGGTAAGGAGAAAATATTAAAAGCAGCCGGGACAAAAAGACAAGTTACGTACAGGGAGACAGTGAAAAGAATGACTGCTGACTTCTTATCAGAAACAATGAAAGTCAGGATACAAAGGAGCAACCTCTTATAAGTGCTGAAAGACAAAAACAAAGTAGAAGTTAACAAAAAGCCACAGAGAAAGAGAAAATAATCTTTATGAAACTGGAAGTGAGATGAAAATTTTTTTAGCAAAAGCGGAAAGAATTTGTTGAGAAGCAGACCAGCATGAAAAGAAGTGTTAGCTGAAGTTCTTTATACTGAAGGGAAATGACCGGATGGAAGTTTGGATCTGCACAAGGGAATGCAGGGGCCCTTAATGGTAAATGAGAGTAGTTAAAAATACAGAAGACGGTCGCACAGTTTTTAACATCTTTAAAGTAGGTTTGACCGTTTAAATTAAGAAAATAAATTAAAAATTGTGAAGGTTATAACATATGTGGAAGTAAAATGCAGCCCAGTAATAGGAAAATGTTGGGCTTGAGGAAACAGTAAGGTTCAGAATTAGTGAGCTGAGCTCCCCCCATTGAGATGCTAGAAGAAGATGAGCAAATTAAACCCGAAGAAATTGAATGTAGAAAATAACAGAGATGAGTGGAAATCAAAGAACTGGAAAGCAGGCAAACAATAAAGGCAGTCAAGAAAACGAAAAATTGATAATGCCTCTCACTAGATCAATCAAGAAAAAAGCAAAATAAAATAGGAATTAGCAATATCGGGAGTGAATGAATGTATCATTTCAGACCCTGCAGGTATTAAAGTGATTTTAAGAGAATATTCTGAATGCTCAATGTTGATAAGATGTCAGTTCTTCCCAGGTTGACAACAGATACAACACCCTTGTTATCAGGCGCCACGGAGTCATTTTCGACCCACAGTGACTGCCAGCTGACGGCGGTTGCTAGGTGGACAGGTATGAGACACAGATAGGGATCCATAGCTTATGTGTGGTCGTGTGACTCTGTTAGCGCCATTGGGCGTGCCAGCCAGGCTGACGACTGCTGTGTCACTGGGATGCATTTCCTCCTTGTGAACTGTGTTCTGTGCTGTGTCCTACAGACCATGTTAGGGCTCAGGTAATGCCGGTAGCGCAGTTTCTGTGATACAGGAGGGAAGATCTTCCTCACAGGCTCGCCTTTCCTGTCTGGAGATGGACCTGCCTTTGTTTCCAGCAGGAGGAGCAGTGAGCTCTGCTTCAGAAAATGTTTTTAATGTTAATTCTCTAGGAGACAGAGAAAAGGAAGTAAAATGTAGGTACTTCTTAAATCACAGCTTTAACCTTTTCAAGACACTTAGGTGTAAAGTATACATGATCTGAATGTTGTAACAAGGCATTACCTGGTATAACTTGCTACGTTTAGGAAATTTTGTATTTTTTCTTCAAACAGATTTTTCCCCCAAGATGGGAGGCTTTGTTATATATTAATGGAATAGGAAATTCTAGACAGTTTTCTTTTGGAAATACTTCCCTTTTTGAAAACTGCTCTGTACTCACGACTTCTGCATGTTAATGTATATATGTTATACTTTTACGTTAGAAGTTAAAAAAAAAGCTACAATCATTTTAAGAAGACCCTTTACCTCAGTGTTTAAATACACCGTAACCCAGTGGTGTGTGGGGGTTGGTCTGAGTCACCTTCTCAGAGTCCATCGTTAAATATTCAGAAATTTGTAAGCTGGTTGTTAAATCATTGTTGTTAGGTGCCATCGAGTTGGTTTTGACTCATAGCGACCCTGTGTACGATAGAATGTCAAACCATTGGTTGGTAGAAATCAGCCGTGGTGAAAGTATTTGTACCATGGAAATCGCAAATGCTAAAATTAGGGCTTTCCACTCCTGCTTTCCCTACCCCTATAGCCAGTTTACCAGACCACTGCATTTACTCAAGTGTGTATTTTTAGGACTAGATGTTCAGTAAAGTTTTCACGATGCTGGTTTCAGGGGATATCTAAGTCAATTGGCATAATAAAATCTATTAAGAAAACTTTCTGCATCCCACCTTGGAGAGAGGTGTCTGGGGTCTTAAATGCTAGTACGCAGCCATCTAAGATGCGTCAAATGGTCTCAGCCCACCTGGATCAAAGGAAAATGAAGAACACCAAGGTCACAAGGTAATTACGAGCCCAGGAGACAGAAAGGGCCACATAAACCAGAGACTACATCATCCCGAGACCAGAAGATCTAGATGGTGCCTGGCTACAACCAGTGACTGCACTGACAGGGAACACAACAGAGAACCCCGGAGGGAGCAGGAGATCAGTGGGATGCAGACCCCAGGTTCTCATAAGACCAGACTTAATGGACTGACTGAGACTAGAAGGACCCCGGTGCTCATGGCCCCCAGACCTTCTGTTAGCCCAGGACAGGAACCATTCCCGAAGCCAACTCTTCAGACATGGATTGGACTGGACAATGGGTTGGAGAGGGACGCTGGTGAGGAGTGAGCTTCTTGGATCAGGTGGACAGTTGAGACTATGTTGGCATCTCCTGCCTGGAGGGGAGATGAGAGGGTGGAGGGGGTTAGAAGCTAGAGAAATGGACACGAAAAGAGAGAGTGGAGGGAGAGAGCGGGCTGTCTCATTAGCGGGAGAGTAATTGGGAGTATGTAGCAAGGTGTATACAAGTTTCTGTGCGAGAGACTGACTTGATTTGTAAACTTTCGCTTAAAGCACAATACAAATTAAAAAAAAAAAAAGTTTTCATGATGCTATGACCCAAAAATGGGAATGAAAATGATCATTTTTAGAGCATATGTTTTTTAATTGATGTAATTCTTCGGCTTTCAGATCCCGAGGTTTTATCCATACACTCCGTTTTAACAACAGTCCTGCATCTGTGTAGCCCTGTGCTTGTCTCCATCTGTTTTGTGTCCTTGGGCACGTGCCTGCGGCTCCAGGTGTATTTTTGCCAGACCTCAGTGTTTAGTCTTTAGTATTTAAAATTCAGGTTAGCTTTATATTGAGTCTCAGTCCCATCACCAGTTACAGTGAGTCTTACCTTTTCTCTGACAATTGAAAAAAATTTTGTTTAACTTTGTGTTCTACCCATATGTAGTGAGAATTACCCTCAGGTTGTGGGTGTTCCATATCCTGTTTTATTCCTTACATCCCCAATTTCAGTTGTAGTACCTGTTATGTAGTAGGTGTTTAATAAATATTTGAGGAATAAGTAAAATAATGTCCTTTGGTTTCACATACTGATAAAGATTTAATTTTTTCTATTTTGCAAATACTTTGTTGTAAAAAAAAATTTTCTATTTTGTTTGAAGTCAGTGAAACAAAAAAAGTTACGTTTTCTTTTTTTCCTAGCCCCGTTTTCCATGGTTATATGCGCGTATATATTTTTTTCTTGCACGTACACACCTGTGCATTTTTTGTGTACTTTTCTCACAGTACTGTGTACACTATTCAACTTGTTGTTTTCACTTACTGTGATCTATCTCGTGTATCTTCCCACTTTAACCCATGTATATTTTTCTTACCCTTTTTAATAGTTGAATAGTATTTTACTATATAAAATGCATGATAGTTTTTCGTTTGTCCCGTATAGATGGGCATTACAGCTGCTTTCAGGTTTTTTTTTTTTTTTTTTTTTAAACTTTTACATCCTTGTATAAATATCTTTGCAGTTTTGGATAAGTAAATCGGGGGTTATAAATTCCTGGACGTTGAATTGCTGGGTCAGAAAGTATGAGTATTTAAGAGATGTAGAGAGACTTCTAAATGGCACCCCAAAGCCGGCACCGGTAGATCACGAGAGTATATGGTGTCCCACGTCCTCGGTAACCTTCCCCAATTTGATTGCATTAGCATTTCTCTTTAGTTTTTTTTTCAGTGACCAATGTGTTCGTTTATTTTGCATATTAAGCTACCTTTTAAAATACATTTAATAAGCGTTTTCAGGAAAGTAATCTTTCATAATTATTGTATTTTTTCGCACAGAACATGCCTTCTATGTTTGTTTGCCAACCGTACCCTCCCCCCCACGAGGTATTTTCATAAGTGCTACTATGCCAATTTTTTTATATGTTGCTGTAAAAATGTTAGCATGCTTATGAATATACCACATGGGGGGAGGTACAGTTGGCACACAGAGAAAGTGTACATTGTGTGTGTAAAAATATGGTATATCAAAATTTTTTCCGTAGTTACTTTGTTGTTAGAATTTATTTGTGGTATTCTTAGCCTTTTAAAGTTTTTGATTTGCTAGTTTTTAATTTAGTTAGGCTTATCAATTTTATTCTTACAGCTTCTGATTTTTTTTTAAAGATTTAGTAAACCTTGTATACTTGTTGCTGTTGTTAAAAAAAATTTTTTTTTTTTTTTTTGTGTTGTTTTAAAAAAGGTGACCTTAATTTGGTTCCAACTCACAGCGACCCATGTACAACAGAATAAAACACTGCCCGATCCGGCACCTTCGTCGTAGTTCTTGTTATGCTTGAACCCATTGTTGGAGCCGCTGTGTCAGTACATCTCATTGAGGGTCTTCCTCATATTGTGGATGTATTGTTCACTCGGATCGTAGAAATGTGCACCTACACATCCTAGTTCTTTTAATGCTAAGTCCACATTTTTTATCAGTCTAGAATTTATTTTCGGGTAAGGAGGAGGTATGGACCCAAACGAGCTTGAGTGTCCAAGATTCTAAAATCTTGGGTGTGAGACTGCCTGAGTTTGAATGTTAACTTCTTTGCTTACTAGTGTATGATTGTGGCAGTTACCTAACTTCTCGGTGCCTCAGTTTCTTTGCCTATAAGATGGGTTGTATTTTAATGCAAGTAAAGCATTTAGTGTACTGATTGGTACATAGTAAATGTCCCCTAAATGTTAGCTGATTATTTTATCAACACCAGCTAGCAAATAATCCCATCCTTCCCACGAATTTTATTGTGACCTGTATTGTATGCTAAATTCCTGTATGTACGCTATTTGGATCTGTTTCTGGATTTTCGATTCTTTACGGAGGGAGCAGTGAGATGTTAACAGCTGGTTCCAAGGAGAATTCAAAGAGCCACGTGTTTATATGGCAAAAAGGAGTGCTGAAATGAAATTACAAGTCGATGCAAAAGCTGGTTTTTCCACAAGGCAGTGATTACATGTGTTCCTACCAGACACAACTGATTTGCATTTCTATGGACAAGAATCATTTTTGTTATTAACAGTTTTCTGCAAGTTACAAAGTGTAAAATAGCTCAAAGACACTGGAAGGCCTAGTTAACCCAGACAGATGAGCTAGACAGGAGACTAATCTTTTCTTTTTTTCCTGTTTCAAAATCTTTTATAATTTTTCCTGACACAATTTTGTTTGATTTGCCTGACTCCCCCCCTCCCCCTGCTTGATTTAATCAAGAATACAGTAATGCTTTCAAATATCTAGAAGGGCATTTCACTCATTTTATTTTCCAAAAGAGCGATTTTTTTTCCTGGCTGTTCTTCCCTTATTAATTTCCTGATGATCCTTGTTGTTAGGTGCTGTTGAGTCAGCTCCAACTCATAGCAACTGTCTTAGTCATCTAGTACTGCTGTAACAGAAATACCACAAGTGGATGGCTTTAACAAAGAATTTTATTCACTCACAGTCTAGTAGGTTACAAGTCCAAATTCAGGGTGTCAGCTCCAGGGGAAGGCTCTCGCTCTCTGTCCCCTCTGAAGGAAGGTCCTTGTCCTTAATCTTCCCCTGAGCTTCTCAGGCGCAGGGACCCCGTGTCCAAAGGATACACTCTGCCCCTGGTGCTGCTTTCTTGGTGGTATGAGGTCCCCAGCTCTCTGCTTGCTTCCCTTTCCTTTTCTCTCTTGAGAAAAAATGTTACAATCCCACCCTAATCCTGTCAACGGTAAAATTACAACCACAAAATGGAGGACAACCACACAATACTGGGAATCATGGCCTAACCAAGTTGATAACACACATTTTTGGGGGGACATAATTCAACCCATGACAGCGGCCTCAAGTACAACAGAACGAAACACTGCCTAGTCCTGTACCATCTTCACGGTCGTCGTTAATGCTTGAGCCCATTGTTTAGCCACTGTGTCAGTCCATCTCATTGAGGGTGTTCCTCTTGTCCACAGACCCTCTACTTTACCAAACATGATGTCCTTCTCCAGGGACTGATCCCTCCTGATAACATGTCCAAAGTGTGTGAGACAAAGTCTCGCCATCCTTGCTTCAAAGGAGCATTCTGTTTGTACTTCTTCCAAGCAGACGTGTTCGTTCTTCTGGCAGCCCATGGTATATTCAATATTCTTTGCCAACACCATAGTTCAAAGATATCAGTTCTCCAGCCTTCCTTATTCGTTGTCCAGCTTTCACATGCATATGAGGTGATTGAAAACACCATGGCTTGGGTCACGTTCACGTTTTTAACACTTTAAAGAGTTTGAAACACTTTAGTAGTAAAAGGATTTTAGTGAATAAAATTGGGGGTGTGTTGGGTGAGAATAGATTAATTTTAGGTTTATTTCCGTTAATAGAGAATTAGGAGCTGGAAGAAAACTTCCAGATCACCTTTTACAGCCCTAACTTTATGTTTGCTTTTCTGTCGTGGAAAATTCCAGAGACAGAGGCAGAGAAAGAAGGCTCTTGACCCTCCATGTACCATCCCTCGCTTTAGCAGTTACCCTTCATTACTGGTCTTGTTCCCTTCACGACCCCATCCTTCTTATATCAGTTGCCCTGGATTGAAGCAAAGCTCCAGCATCTCATTTGGTCAGTAAATATTTTATATGTATCCCTAGAAGATAGAGATGGCCCCAGACATAAGTACAGTACGATTAGCACATCTAAAAAATTAACAATGAGTTTTTAAAGTCAGATAAACACTATTCAAAATTTCCATATTGTCTAGTAATTCTTTTTTCATGTCTCTTCCTTTGATTCGGGATACAAATGAGGGCCTACGTTGCAATTGGTTTATATGTCTCGTTTCAGCTCCCCTCCTCCCCATCACCACCCCACTAGTTATTTGTTGAAGAATCTGGGCAGTTTTTCCTGTAGTTTTCCATAGTTTCGATTTTGATGAGTAATCTCTGTGGTGTCAGTTAACATGTTCTTCTTTCCCTTTGGTTTTCTGTGAATGGTAATTAGTTCCGAGGCGCTTTCGGATTGGAGTCATTCTGGGCAGCGGTGTCTCATTGTTGGTAGTAAGGACTTTGACAAGAGGCACAGAGTGTCCGGGTTTCTCTCTCCTTGTGATGTTAGCAGCTGTCAGTGAGTATCACCTAGATCCATGAATTCTTTAGGGTTTGCAAAATGGTGGCATTTTGATTCTGTTACTCTTCAGTTACTAGCTGGGATGTTTTATAAAGAAAAACTTACCTTCATCAACTATCAAGCTATCAAAGGTACATTTTGATTAAGAAAGGCAGGGTTAATGCTTGATTTTATCCCCCTTGGTAACTGATTTTCGAAGTCATGATAGTTTTGTGGCTTCATCCAGAAGTGACCGGTACGTTTTTTTGTTTTGTTTAATTATCATTATGTAGTCGTGGGTTTACAGCCTTGATTAGTTTTCAGTCCATTGCAGGTACCATTTTTCCTGATGTTCTCCTGTTCCATCTTTGGCTGCTGGGAGCCTCTTCAAGTAGCTTCTGATTCCTTCTGACAAGCTTCTGGTCGTCTTTGATGGCTTCTTGCTTATTGGGATGACAAGGGGTCCAGGATCATCTTGTACACACTCTGCCCCTGACCAGGAATGAGTTATTTCTTGAAGGAGAAATGGTGTCTAGAGATGTCAGTCCTTGCTGTTGGCCAGCTTCCTGTGTAGCAGAAGGGGATGCTGAAGCCCTGGGAAGTTGATGCATTTATTTAAGAACGATTTTTTTTTTTTTCCAATTTTATTGTGGTAAAACCTATATGAAAAAAAGTTTGCCGTTTTAACTGTTTTTGAGTATACACTTCAGTGACATGAATTGCATTCACCGTATTGTACTACCATTATCACTGTCTATTTCTAGGAACTTTACATCCTGCTGAAGTGGAGACTCACTACCCCTTCAGCAGTTAACTCCCCATCCCCCAGCCTCTAAAAAAAAAAAAAACTAAAAGGCAACCACTAATAAACTTCGGTCTCCATACGTTTGGGTATTGGGTTTCTCTATACGTTTATCTATTCTAGACATTTCGGATAAGTGGGACCATACAGCATTTGTCCTTTGGTGTCTGACTTACATCGTCACTCAGCATGATGTTTTCAGGGTTCATCCATGTGGTAGCATGTATCACAACTTCATTTCCCTTTATGGCTGGGTAATGTTCCATTGTATGGATAAAGAGTCTTTTTAATATTTTGCTAGTTTCAGACTTCTATCCAGAATTTTTGTCTAACTTTTTAATTAGCAAGTGTAACTTATTGAATGACATTTTAAGATCCAAGGTGATAAAAATGTTTGTTGGTTTCTTGCTATTTTGAGATTTTGGAGTGCTGTATACTAAAGTATTACTGTTAAATCTCTTAGAAAACAATAAATAGATGTTTAGAATTAACAAAAGAAGGTAATTCATTTTTTTCTTTTGGAGAATGTTATCTTTATGAATCTAAGTTTACAGCCTCTACCACGTTTTGTCAAACAATGCATACTTTAAAAACGGTGTTCAAGATCCAAACAAATTACATGTAAAATTTGTACATAGACCACCTAATACCACGCAGTAGGCAGTTTCTTGGTCACATTATCTGACAACAGATTATTAAACAGCTTTGTGAATTGACATTTCCAAGTAAGATTATCTTTTCCAGTCCACTGAGATACTGCATGTAGGTTTATATTTACCCAGAAAGAATGCATGTTCTTACAGCCAGAGTTCTTTCAGCCACAACGTTCTACAGGATTCCTGTGGAGAAGAAATTAATGTATTTCATGGGATATTTGCATCTTTAAAGTGGAACTTACATGCCGGGAAGGCTTTAAAAGGAAAGTATTTGCATAAATGTTATGTGCGTAGCTAGTAATTTTGAACATTTATTCCACTGTTGGAAGATATTTTTGCTTGAATAAGAACTTTTCCTGACTCTTCGCTCCAAGAGGACACATAATGACACATAATCTTGCTTTCTTGATGGCAGATGGTCTGCTGTCAGTGAACAGGAGTGTTTCACGTACACACTTAATGCTTCTGTTTGTTCTTCAGCTTTGTCTTTCTCTAGATTTGTTACCAGCATTGACTGTATCATATTTATCATCATGTTTCATTCTCTTTATAAAGTTATTGATAAGTCAAATTATTTAGCTTAAAATGTACTTACAGGTTGTATTTCCCTTTCTTTTTAGGAGGTCCTGGCAATAATTCGGCTTCTTGACGTCCTCTGTGAAATGACTGCCAATCCTGATCTGCTCGTCTATTTGCAGGGCTTTCCTGGCTTGCTGGAAAGAGCCATCGGTGAGTGAAGTAGCGCACGTACTGTGACTCCTAGCTAAGAAACCTTTGACTTGTTGTACTGTAACGTAAGTCCAAGTACACATCCTCAGTTTACTGATACATTTTTGAGATTTTTGAATATTTTTCCTTGGATGGAATCATGGTGTTGTGGTGACAGCTCAGGCTTTGGAGCCGGGTAAACGTGAGTCCATATTCCAGTTCTGCCACTCACCTGCTGTTTAATTGCACTGCTTAATCAGAAGGATGGGGATAACCGTGTCTCTTAGGCAGGGTGCACATAATAGACGAATCGTTAACAATGGTTGTGATGATGGCGACGGCGATGGTGCCAGTTGCGCGGGGTGGCAGTGGCGATGGTGCCCGTGGCGAAAGTGATGGTGACGATGGTGCTAGTCGTGAGGGTGGTGGTGACGATGCTAGTCGTGAGGGCGGTGGTGGCAACGGCGCTAGTCGTGGGAGCAGTGGCGGCAACGGCGCTGGTCGTGAGAGCGGTGGCGGCGACGGCGCTGGTCGTGGGGGTGGTGGTGGCGGTGACGGTGGTGGCGGCGACGGCGCTGGTCGTGGGGGTGGCGGTGGCGGCGACGGCGCTGGTCGTGGGGGTGGTGGTGGCGACCGTGGTAGTTGTGATGATCCTGGCCATTTTTATGTTACTGTAGTTTTCCAAGATTGGCCAGTAAATTCTTCCCAGTTACATTTATTGGGCATGTAGCATAGTACCTGATAATGTGTTGTTGTTAGGTATCTTCGAGTCACCTTCGACTCATAGTGACTCCACATACAACAGAAAGAAACACTGTTCCTGCAGCATCCTCATAGTTGTTGCTGTGTTTGAGCCCATTGCTGCAGCCACTGTGTCAATCCGTTTCATCGAGGGTCTTCTCTTTTTTTTTTTATTAATAATTTTTATTGCGCTCTAAGTGAAAGTTTACAAATCAAGTCAGCCTCTCAGACAAAAACCCATATACACCTTGCTACACACTCCCAATTACTCTCCCCCTAATGAGACAGCCTGCTCTCTCCCTCCACTCTCTCTTTTCGTGTCCATTTCACCAGCTTCTAACCCCCTCCACCCTCTCATCTCCCCTCCAGGCAGGAGGTGCCAACATAGTCTCAAGTGTCCACCTGATCCAAGAATCTCACTCCTCACCAGCATCCCTCCCCAACCCTCTTCCTCTTTTTTGCTGATCCTTTGCTTTACCAAGCATGGTGTCCTTCTTCAGGGACTGGAGACTTATTTAGTAATTATATATTGGGTTCTTAGAATATTTTTCATAGGAAGCCATATTTTGAAATATTATCATCATTGCTAAACAGCTGTTCGCAGACTAATTTGCGTAGAATCTTTCCCCTGTGGTTAGCCATGTGTATGGTGTTGCTCTTCACTGTTCACTACTTTTTTTTTTTTTTCCTTTAGAAAAGATTTGTACTTACTCTGGTGACCCATATACTAAGGAAGAATGTTAATTTTATGTTTAGAGACACATTTAAAAATGTTGCTAGACTTCATTAGATTGGTAATGGCCATTTTGCCATACCCCTCTTCTAATTTTTTTAAGGTACATTATTAAATCTCCCATTAAATAAGTGAAAGAAACAAAGGCATCGAGTACCTCTCTTTGAAAACGCTGTTCTGCTCCAGAGGCAGAGCTAGGTGGGTTGCTTCTCCCCATAGGCCCCCAGAACTCTGTCTCCCACTCTTCGTTCTTAGGTCACTGTCTTACCATTGACTGTAACACTGGCCTGTAGTTTAGCCTCAGATGACTTTGTGTGTAGATTAGAAGGTGAACTAGTGAGCAGTTGGAGAAGATACTTGGAATCCAATATGAATGTGTTATTTAATTTAGTTAAAATTAAAACATCATGAACCTGGGAAACTGTATATCGTTGTGGAAAGAACGTGGGTTTGGAGCCAGGAGAGACCTGGGTTGCCATCCCAACTCTACAAAATGACTGAGACTGATTTCTTCATTCCAAAGTTAGGAAAATGATATTTGCCTTAATTGGCCTTTTGAGAGGGTGAAAGTGAGCTGATGTGAAGCACTTAAATGGAGCTCCTGGAGGGTTATGTGTCCCATAGGTGGCCTGGAGATAATTCCATAGTGGTAACGTGATTTCTCCTGATTGTCTGGCCACAGAGAGAACAGAAGCACTCATCTTGGTTTCTGTCATCTGGGTCCCTATAGATGGGTATTGTGTTTAGACTGAGCTGAGTGTAATCATCAGATGAGTTCCTTCACAGAGATGTTAGAATTGGAAACTTTTTTGTAAGAAAGGTCTGGTGGAAAATTTTTAGCTAACTTTTCTTTGTGAATAAGTATAAACACCAAGTTTGGGGTAATCATTATGGTTTATTTCCCCAAAACTAAAATAGTAAAGAATTTAAAATAAAAACAGAAGAACCTTCTAATATTATTTAAAGAAAGCTTTCTATACTCTGTTTTAATCCATTAAAATAGATTTGTTCATGGAAAGATAGTACAGAAATACGTCCCTTGGAAAATGAAGTTTATTCTTGTTGTTGTAGATCTTCTACGACTGGTTCACGTAGCTGGAAAAGACACTACAAACCTCTTCACTGCCACGGGTTGTATAAAAGCAGACGCTGACATCTCAAGTGTGGCTGATGGGTTTAAGTCCCATCTCATTCGTTTGATTGGAAATCTGTGTTACAAGAATAGAGAAAACCAAGACAAGGTAAGGTTGTTTCTTAGTACATATTGTACATACATGGCTTCACTTAAAATGTAGTAGTTAGAATGCAGAATACTCTCCTTTTTGGGGGTGAAAGTTTGAGGTGCTTAGAAATTAGCTTCTGAATTATACGCACACACAGATTTTGTTCCCACAGATAAACATAAAATGTTACATTTGTTTGTATTTTTATAATGTTGCCTTGTCTTTTACCACTTGTCCTGCATTTGACTAGTCTCCTTTTAAATTGTCAACGTTTGTCCTAAGCCTTTGCGTTTCTACACATTCTAATATCACAGAGAGAGCACCCAGGAAAAAAAAAAAAATTCAGAGATCCTGGAAAAATATCTAGCAGATAGTAGAATTTAAAAAGCAGCAGTTACTATTGATTGTTATCATAAGGGAAAAAAAAAACACAGAAAAATCTTAATTTACGTACATATTTTATGCTTATAGAGGATAGCATCCTAAGCATTTTCTTTTTTTTTTTTTTTGAATGAGTATGTTTTATTGCACATGTTTTCACCAAATTTTTTTTTAATAGAAGTTTATTTCATTTATTTATTTTTATTGAACTTCAGAGGAAGGTTTAGAGAACAAACTAGTTTCTCATCAGACGGTACACACATTGTTCCATGACATTGGTTAATAACCCCACGACGTGTCAGCACTCTCCCTTCTCAACCCTGAGTTCCCTATTACCAGCTGCCCTGTTCCTTCCTACCTTCCAGTCCCTGTGCCAGGGCTGGTGTGCCCCCTTAGTCTTGTTTTGTTACATGGGCCTGTTCAATCTTTGGCTGAAGGGTGAACCTCAAGAACGGCCTTAGTACTGAGCTGAAAGGGTGTCCGGTGTCCGTATTCTAGTCTCTGTCAAGCCAGCAAGTCTGGTCTTCCTTTTTGAGTTAGAATTTTGTTCTACATTTTTCTCCAGCTCTGTCCGGGACCCTGTATTGTGATCCCTGTCACAACAGTCAGTGATGGTAGCCGGGCACCATCTAGTTGTGCTGGACTCAGGCTGGTGGAGGCTGTGGTAGATGTGGTCCATTAGCCTAAGCCTTTTTTTCTAGCTGTTTTGAAATTTATGTATTTCCATTTATGGATTAATTCTTGGGAAACTCAGCAGGCTGCCATTAGAAACCTATTTTGTGCTAAATACCTAAGGAGGTAATTGCATTGATAATACGTGTGGCGATAACAATAAATGGCAAGAGAATTGGACCACTTGCTTCACACTGAACTGGCCTACCTTGTATCTTCTTGGAGTTTGTTATCTTGGGCAGCGTTTGTTTTGCTTCATCAAATAATATGTTTGTGGCAGATTATGTTTTTCAAAGATAGTCACAAAAGTATCTGCCATTCCACATGTTCTTCTGCAGTGTGATCTTGCTGCTCTCCCATCAAGGGTTTGTTTCTCCATTTCCTTGAATCCAGGTCTTGTGACTGCTTTGAGCAATAAAATAGGGTGGGATGACCCTGAGCCTTTCCTGGCATATTCCTTAACTGGTCTGACAGATTCCATTCCTGGCCTCTTAGAAGCCAGTCACCGTGTAAGAAATGCGGATACCTTGAGATCACTATGCTGTGAGTTGCGGATACTACATGGAGAAGCCCTGGAGGATGAGATGCAGTGAGGAGAGACTAGTCAAGGAATACCGAGGCATCAGACATCTGAGTAAGAAACCATCTTGGACGTGGATTCGCCATCCTCAGTTGTCCTACCTGACACCACATGTTTCAGGGACACCCTGCCCTGCCAAGCCTTTTCTGAATTCATAACCCATAACCTTGAGAAAAACGGGAAAAAATAAGTTGGGTGGGTTTAGCTTCCGTTAATGTTCCATTAAACTACTGTTGCACTGATCTTCCTGTGAATAACAACTGCAAACTCTGTACAAGAAACAGCGATGAGAGGACACCAGTAGGCAGTTGCTGGAGTTGAATTAACACTTGGAAGAAGGGAATGGCATAGTGTGTGCTGTGGAGGACAGTTAACACCCTCAGAGAAAATCTGCAGTCTTTCTAGTTTGAAGAATCAATGGACAGGGTTCAGGGCAGCTGCAGTCATTGGAAAGCAAGGGGAGAATCCTGGACAGGACAGAGCTAGCCCCAAACTCTTTGTATCAACTACCTACGTCTTTGGCGAATGCCTGAGTCACACCTGTGGGGCAGCCTCCAGGTAAGCTGAGGATAAAATGATTGAACTGAGATTTGAGCTGCTATCCGAGAGTTGGTAGTTTAAGCCTAACCAAGATAATTGCCTATTAAAGCAAAAAAATGGGCACTCTGTAGGGGAATATAACAGAATCCAGTGTCCAGGATACAATCCAAAATTACTTGACATACAGTAAAATGTGACTCAATCATGAGAAAAGAAAACCAATAGAGGCTGACTGAGGTGAACAGATGTTGGATTTAGCTGACGAGTTTAAAGCAGCTGATACAACCGTGCCCTGGAATGTAAAGGAAAATGTGTTTGTGATGAGTGAAAAGACAGGAGAACCCAGCAGGGAGACAGAAGCTGAAAAAGCATCAGCCGGAAATTCTAAAGCTGAAAAATACAGCTCCTGGAATTAAAAAAAAAATGCACTGAATGGGCTTAACAACTCAATAGCGGTGACAGAGGAAGAGTCAGTGTACTTGAAGATAGAGCAATAGAAGCCGTCCAGACGGTGGGAAAAGAAGGTTGAAAATGGTCATTTTAAGACACTAAATTTTGGTGTAATTTGTCACACAGCAATGAATAACGAATGATTCTCAGAGACATGGTCCAGAGCCCTGTGCCAGACAGCCTGTTCTTCTGTTGTACCTGTGCACCCTTTTGGCACTTCCCTTCATTTTCAACAGATATGAATGTAAGGCTGTTAAACCCCGTTGGAAAAGTACTGGACTGATTCTTGAAAGAGAAGGCTGATAGAGAATGAAACACTTTACCTTCTGAGTGACTCAGTGATCAAGTCTGCCTTTCTTGAGGAGCACAAAGGAGGTGGTTTTTCTTGTGTTTAACTATTCTTTTGTTACTAATTTGAATTGGCCTCTTATAGGAACAAAGTGTGGTAACCCCTAAAAGGCTTATGAAGTAACTCACCGAAGTCAGGATCAGGTTGCACCATAAGTAAATATGGAGTGTGTCCAAGTGCTGCCGTGTAGAGGTCACGGGGGCTCACAGGAAGTCGGCAGTGTGTCCCTTCATGTGTGCAGTCGCTAATGGCCCTGCTGATTTCTGAGCAAACACTCCAGAGGGTATGGAGGGGTTCTTTCTGGAGTATGAGACTGCGTCTGTTTCTTCCAGCTTCTCACCTGTGCCAAAAAAGGCCTGAACCTGAGAGCATTACCTCTGGGCTTTTTTTTTCTCCTTCCGGAGAATCTGACACATCATCAGAGGCTCACTATGGATGTGCTGGAAGCCTCTTTACTCTTGTAGTCGATCGGATTCCAGCTGAGAGTTAACAGATCCTGGCCTTGCTCATTGTCACCTCCTGGGATGGTGTTCACTAGCATTCACATGACTTTAGATACACTTGTGGGGAAGTGGAAGGTTTTGTAGCATATCTCTGTCATTGGGCCATTAACTCTCATTGTATTGTCTAAATGGGTTGTCTCACTTCTACCCAGAATGGGCCTTAAAGGAAAGTTGGCTTTGTCTCAGCTCTAAGACTTAAAGATGATTTAGGGTGGATTTTGTATCATCTAGTCTAATTTGTATCATCTAGTCTCATCCTTCACCCAGAAAAAAAAGAGGACTGATTATTTGTTTAGTATCTGCTGCGTACCAGCTTTGTGCTCAGTGAATTCATGTATTATCAAACTTAATCTTTGCATCAACCTTGCAAAGCAGGTTCTGTTAACGATGTTTTAGAGAGAGGCCCTGCAGGTAGTGCGGCGCAGAGCCCAGAGGAGAATTTGAGTCTTCCTACTGAACTTGCAAGCCGTGCACTCTCCCAGGTCCCACAGTGCTTCTTGTTTGTGAGCTTTCCAAAGGCTGGGGGAGAAGGTGTGACATACGCTTTCTGAAGGACTGTAGACTGAGCATTCTGGAGGCTGGTGAGTCTGGATCTCCTGGGCTTGCCAGGCCTTGGAGACCTCCTCTTGGTTCAAGTCTGCAGCTCTGGTGGTCCTTTCAGCTCATGAAACCCGTTCTTGGCCTTGAGGGGCCTTTGATGAGTCATACAGGTGAAGTATCACCTGTGAGTCTTTCCATCTAGGGACCAACCTTGCTGCTTTGAACTAGAATCCCAAAACTGCTAATGACATAGGTTTTCCTGGAGTCTTTGCACAGTCCCTGATTATTCCTCCGAGGTTTGTTCAGAAGCCTTTAAAAGCCTCCTAGGTCTCTGCGAGTGTGTGTGCCTTCCTGCACTGCAGTAACCGTGTGGTGACCACGTGCTGGGTGATGGCGGTACATTGGTCTGCGTGGCCCTCCACATATTACAGGGTTTTTTCACCGGTGTCAGATCATTGGTGCCTCATGACACCTCAGTGAAAAGGGCTAAAAAGATACTGTCCTTGTCGTTTTCTAAATGGAGAAGCCGAGGCTCAGAGAGACTAAGTGTAATTTAATTCAGTTACCATTTATCAGATGAAAACTGTCTCGGGCTCCGGAGAAGACGGAGTGACTTCTGTGGGGCAGGAAAGACCTGTGCAAAGCCGCCAGATGAGAGTCAATGTGGGCGGCTGATCCGAGTGGGGCCGGTGAGGGCTGCAGGCCTCGGAGCAGGGACAGGAGCTGCCTGCCAGCAGTGCCGTATTAAGGAACCTGACAGTCTTCCTTTTCACTTTGCATTTGGGCAGTATTAAAGAGTACCAAGGAGTCTGGCCTTATATTGAAATTCTGCTGAGAACTCTGTCTTACCCAGTCTCTCCATAAGTCTGCCTGAACTGCAGAACTTAGACTCGGAGTCCCTACACGGGAGGACCCGCAGTGGTTCTGGAATTGCCGGGGGGTCACTGTGCTTGCCTTTGCAGAGTCGGGTAGGGAGGCTTCTGAGTGCTTCCTGACTTCCAGCCTGACCTTGTTTTTTGTGCTCTGCTTTTATTTTTTTTTCACGGTATGTCCTTGCCACTTCTGTAGTGACTGGCCTCCGTCTGAACCTTTGTGGACTTGAGGTGGAGATTCTGTTTTGGTTTCTGCTGTGAGAAGCACACGGTATTAATGCTGTGAACGTGAGGAAGGCATTCTGTGGATTCTGCTTTGTTAAAAAAGGAACGTGTGCTTTATTTTTCTCTCCCCCATTCTCCCTTTCTTCACTCTTGTCATCGGCTCTTTAAGGGAATGTTTTATTAGAAAAAAAAATGAGACTTTTTTCCTTAATTCCATAAAACTAAATGCTTTTTTACGAAATGGACTGGCAGGTGATCAAGTTTATCTACCTTCTTTTTTCCCCAAAAGAAATCGTATTGGATAAGATGGACCCTATACCATTTTCGTCGTTGAATTCATTTCTGCCAAAAGTTTCGTAGAAAACGCGGCTCGGTTTCTTCTCCTCCTCCTCCTCCGTGATGTCAGAGATTTCTAGGATTTACATATATGTTCCATCCATGTGTTCAAACATACGAACATACACAGCTTTCAGTACAGGCATAGCTTCGTTTTCAGTAAAGTCAGCCTTCACTGTGTGGAAGAGCTCGGCCTGGAAAGACAATGAAGCTCATGTGGTTCCTCCAGTTCGGAACGATCTCTCATGAAGGTGGGCTTTCTTTATTTACATAATTCTTAATTAAAAAAAAAAAAACTCTTTGTAATAAATTTTTCATTACATTTGTTTTGCTCATTGTGTTGTCCCCAACATTTAAATTGTACCTGGCACACAGTAGTAGCCGTTCATTAAATGCTTCTTGAATGACACTTGATTTTACAAATAGTTGATCGAGTCTCTGCTAGATAGCATGCCCAGTGTTTGGTTCTGGAGATACAAAGCAAATACGACACGCTGTTCCTCTTCGAGGTGTCTGTGTTCTAATGTAAAGTTTCCTTTGCGTGCTGTGTTATTTATATTTGTAGACTACATTACTCAGAGAAATGTAGTACAAATAACTTTCAAATGAAACTAACGTTTCACAGAATTCTGGGTCCTGTAATTATTTTTGGAAGCCGTTAATCTTAGATACGTTGAATATATTTTAATATTTCCTTTTGCCGTATTTTTATTTGACAGCCTCGTCCGTCTGTATTTCAGATTGCAGGTGTGTTTCATAGTGTAAAATTTGAAGTAATTGAACAATTTATTTTTTTAAATTCCGGGTTTGGACTTCGTAGTTCTAAATATACTTCTTCATTAATCTTAAATAAAATTTTAGACTAAATGTACAATTTTTAAACCTTCATGATAAGACGACTAGTGTTTTTTTGGGGGGTTACCTTTCAGCGTTCACATCTAGACATGAAGGGCTATGGGCAGGCAAGCTAAAGTTACACAAGTAAACCTCGTTTATGATTTCCTCCTTTCTGAAATGTTTTCAAGCAATGTATCTGCCCGTCAAATCACGCAAGTTAAAATGGATCGCTGTTGTCGTGGTTATTTTAGTTGTTTCCCTTAATGAGGGCCACTGCTTGCTCTATGCATCAGTACTGGCTGCCTCGTTCAGTTACCCAGATCCTGGACTGAGTGGTGGGTTTTCAGAGAAGTGCTTGACCAGAGAGTGTTCACGCTCCTACTTCAGTTGTCATCAGATAAGCAGGGGCCTGGCGCCTTGTGCTCTCACCTCATGCAGGGCCAGCTTCTACAGCTTAGCCTGCGCTAGCAGCGCGTGGTCCTCCCAGCCTTCATTCTTTCCCCAAGTGGACGCTGACTTCTGCAGTATCCTGCCTTTAGAACCCAGATCACACAGATGGCTTCTCCATCGAAGCCTAGGCCATGCAGGAATGTTTCCTGTTCTGTACATGCTGGATCCTGTCTACACTGTGTTCCCCTATCTGCTCTCTACCTTGGAGCCCTGGTGCCGCAGTGTAAGAGCTTGCCTGCCAACCAAAGGGTCTGCAGTTTGAATCTACCAGCTGCTCGTTAGAAATCCTATGGGGCAGTTCTACCCTGTCCTATAGGGTCGATACATGTTGGCATCAACTTGACAACAGCGAGCTTGTTTTTGGTTTTTAGTACACTCTGTCCTGTCTCCCCTTCTCTGTTATCTCGTGCACATTTCAGTCAGTATATGTGTGCTGTTGTGCTGTTTTCCCTTAAGACTCTGATGTGGTGTACACTCATGAACTGATCCCCGGGAACTGTGACCCAGGCAGAATTTGGCCTGGATGTCCCTCAGTTTTCCTTTGTTCTCATTACACTAGCAGGCCCACTTCCTTCCCACCCACCCCCTCCACCACTTCTTCCTTTCTTTTCCCTTGATGTTTGGTCCTTCATGAAATGTGTCTTCCCATCTAGTTCACATGAAGCTCTCAGGAATTCCTGGATGATGGCTTACTTGGCCCTCTCTCTCAGATAATGTGTTTTTTTTTTTTTCATTTTTATTAGAAGTGTCTGTTATAAAACTGATAGGGGAATTCCAGGCAGGCTGTTAAATGGTGGAGGGGTAAGTTCTGCCACCGACTCCTGCCTTTGCTCGGCCGGTAACATTCGCATCCGTCAATATGTGTGATGCTGGTGGAGGCACTTGTCGACAGGAGAGAGCTTGGAATAGTATAGAGAAAGCAGACAGGACTTGGGAGTTAGAGAAACCCAGATTTGCCTCTTAGTTTTACCGTCTCTGACCTGTGTAAACGTTGACAACTTGCTTAGCCTTCCTGAATCTCAGCTTCACCGGGTGTAAAATGGAGATAGTAATGCCTACCTTATGGGCTTGGGAGATTGTGTGATAATGTACATAAATGTCTACTGAGTTGCCTAGTATCTTACCACCTCCCTTTCCCTTTCCCCTCCCCACCAGTCTCTGTAAATGAGGAGCTCTAAGTTCATTTCAGTATCTCCCTCTTATAAATGTATAGACAGTATCTTAAAAAGTATTTGCAAAGTTCAGAGTATTCCCCATGTTCTGAATTGCGTGAACATCAGTTACCTAGTTGGTGGGACTTCTGGAGAAAGTAGACTGAATGCAAGTATGAGACCGTTCTCTTAGGACCGGAATCATTTCTTTCTTGTCGATCTGACCACTCAAGCTTTCTGAGTTTCTCTTTTGTTATTATCTAGTAAAGTGCTAGAGCGTTTTCTGTGTGGATACCAAAATCTGCCCTAGCTCAGTCCTGAGAATGTCTTCAGGAACTTTTAAATTACAGGCCTGTGGCGTGTCTCAGGTAGGCCAGGCATTTTCCTCAGTCAGAAACAAGCTGCACAGAATCCCAGCTTATTGATGGGAAGATCGTATAGGCAAGACCTGGCTTGCCTAGAATTCCACTGCTCTGTAATGTGATTCCCGGTTCAAGAAATACGTCAAAATTCATAAATCAAGCTGTCATCATTCGTTTCCTGAACTTACAGTTCCTGTTGCAGTGAGTGAAATTAAAATTCCTGTCCGGGGACACATATCAGGATTCAGTTTGTTGCAGCTGTTTGACCCTAAAAATCCCTTTTCTGTGTCTTGTTATAGATTACCTGGTTTGTTATTATTTGCAGAAGGGGCATAACATTATTTGGAAGGAAAATTTATACTGATTACATTAAAAAAAAACAAAAAACCATTGCCATCGCGTCAATTCCAACTCATAGCGACCCTGTAGGACAGAGTGGAACTGCCCCATAAAGTTTCCAAGGAGCCTCTGGTGGATTCGAACTGCTAACCTTTTGGTGTAGTGCTTAAGTGCTACGGGTGCTAACCAAGGGGTCTGCAGTTCGAATCCACCAGGCGCTTATTGGAAACTCCATGGGGCAGTTCAACTCTGTCCTATAGCGTCGCTATGAGTTGGAATCAACTCGAAGGCACTGGGTTCGGTTTGGTCTTTGGTAAATACAATGTAGTAATTACCGTAGTTGCTCTTGGCTACTGAACCGGCTCCAGGCCCTGTGCTGTTTTCCAGTGATTGTCAGCTCCTGGAAAGCTGAGCACCCGTTTCTGGTGTGAGACCTGTGACGACACCTGGCACTAGGGTACTTAAGGTAGTGAATGGTGGATGACTGTCCCGAGTTCCTGAAGGACCAGAGCTTTTAAGAGTTGAGTTTCTTGCTTGGAGGGATGGTGGCTGAGTTGTGACTGCCAAGCCAAACTCCACTGCGTCGACATTCACCTGAAAGAGACTTGCCCTTTGAAGTATTTGACCAAATTAGTGGGAATCCTTAGGGTGGGCACCTTACTGTAAACAATGCATGGGGGACTGAATTTAGCACTAGTTCTTAATGATGGTCAAATTCCTCAATTCTTGCTGAACTGTTTTCATCATGGCCTGGTTTCCTGCTGTGACTGTATGATTTCTGTGGGGATTAGCGTAGAGAACGACGGTTCAGGGACGCTCGTATTTCTGAGCTATAGAATGTATCCCATGTTCTAGATAAAGCAGGTAAGACACCGGGGAAGTAATTGGTTCACAGTGACTCAGCACTTTGTAATGTGCCTGTTTTCCTAACAGCCACTTTAGTCCTCCTTACTGTGCCAGTGTGATCATTTCTAGAAAACAGTGATTTTAAAAGAATTTGTGTCTAACAACAAAACCAACTATTTCACAGTACCCATACAAGAAATATGTGGGACTCAGATGGGAGGAAAACCAGATACGTAAACGGAGAGAGGCACCTTGTTCCTGGATGGAAGTAGAGAATATTGTAAAGATATTAGTTGTTTTTAAACTTATTTATTTGTTTATTGCTAGACCAATTAAAATCCCACTGACTTAGCAAACCATAACAGAATTTTGACAAAGAAAACACAGATAATTGGGACGTTGTCTTAACAATATTAAAATATATCTTAAAGCCGAAAGACCCAAAACAATGTACAGAAGTGAGTAGGTTAGTGGAAGAAAGTATGTAATTTCAAAATAGTCCCCGTAGAATTTATAAGAAGTTAACACGTGATACGGCTGGCCCCACAACCCGGAGAGAAAAGGAATGCTTGTTTGGACAATGAAGCAGGGATAATTGGTTAACAGTTTGGAAAAACGAACTTCACCTAGAACAAGCACCAACATAAACCTGGGATTGATTACAGAGTAAAATGTTAGAGATGGAACAGTGAAAAATTAGAATAAGACATAATTGCTTCTTAGAATAAGCAAGGATTTTTGTTGTTGTGCTTTAAGTGAAAGTTTACAAATCAGATCAGTCTCTCATACAAAAATTTATACACACCTTGCTATGTACTCCTAGTTGCTCTCCCCCTAATGAGACAGCACACTCCTCCTCTCCACCCTGTGTTCCCTGTGTCCTTTCAGCCAGCTCCTGTCCCCCTCTGCCCTCTCATCTCCCCTCCAGACAGGAGCTGCCCACATAGTCTCATGTGTCCACTTGAGCCAAGAAGCTCGCTCCTCACCAGTGTCATTTTCTGTCCTATAGTCCAGTCCAATCCCTGTCTGAAGAGTTGGCTTTGGGAATGGCTCCAGTCTTGGACTAACAGAGGGTCTGGGAACCATGACCTCCGGGGTCCTTCTCGTCTCAGTCAGACCATTAAGCGTGGTCTTTTTACGAGAACTTGAGGTCTGTATCCCACTGCTCTCCTGCTCCTTCAGGGATTCTCTGTAGTGTTCCCTGTCAGGGCAGTCTTAGGTCGTAGCCGGGCACCATCTAGTTCTTCTGGTCTCAGGCTGATGTAGTTTCTGGTTTATGTGGCCCTTTCTGTCCCTTGGGCTCATAATTAATTACCTTGTGTCTTTGGTGTTCTTCATTTTCCTTTGCTCCACGTAGGTTGAGGCCAGTTGATGCATCTTAGATGGCCGCTTGCTAGCGTTTAAGACCCCAGACGCCTCTCACCAACATGGGATGCAGAATGTTTTCTTAGTAGATTTTATTATGCCAGTTGACCTAGATGCCTCCTGAAACCGTGGTTCCCCAGACCCCTGCCCCTAAGCAAGGATATTTTATGGATTAGAATTAATGAAAGGTATTATAGATTTGAAGGGAGCCCTGATGATGTAGTGGTTAAGAGCTCAGCTGCTAACTGAAGGATTGACAGTTCTAACCCACCCAGCAGCTACACGGGAGAAAGACCCGTCGATCTGCTCCCATAAATATTTCAGCGTAGGAAACCCTATGGGGCAGTTCTCCTCTGTCACATGGGGTCAGTGTGTGTCAGAATCTACTTCACAGCACCCAGCAACAACAACATCGATTTGACTACAAATAAATGAAAAACTCTGAAGTCAGCCCACCTAGGATTAAACCTGGGTGACCTTGGACAAGTTATTTAGCCTCTCTGTGACTCAGTTTACCGAGCTGATGGCAGAGAGTGGTTGTGAGGAGTATCTGATTATGCATGTGAGAACTATAATAAGCTTTCTTCGAGGCTTGGCTGTTTGTGAATATGCCTACTTCGCTATTATTGATGATGTTGAGAACAATCTGCTTTTCCATCAGTAGGAAATCTTTAAATAAATTATGGCGATATGATACACATCCAGTAAAAGTCTCCTTTTCAGAGAGCATTTGCTGTGTTGGTACAACGCCAGAATGTCATGGTACCTGGGAATTCACAGCAGGAAAGAATGCTGCGTATCTACTAAGCCTCGCTTTTGTGTGTTTTGTTTATGACACGTGTATCTGTGGTACATAAACACACCAAAACAAACAAACAAACCCACTACCGTTGAGTCAATTCCAACTCAGAGCGACCCTATAGGACAGAGTAGAACTGCCCCATAGAGTTTCCAGGGAACGCCTGGCGGATTCGAACTGTCTACCTCCTGGTTTGCAGTCGTAGCACTTAACTACGACGCCACCAGGGTATACCATAAACACACACGTGAGGGCAAAATGACCCAAGAGAAGTAGACTACAGCATTAATGGTAATCATCTCTGGCTGGTAGGATTAACAACTGGGTTCCTTTTTTTCTGTATGCTTTTTGTATTCTTTACAGTGAGCATGCATTACTTTGATAATGATAGTAATACGGTCCTGTTAAGAAGGAAAGAATTCCTTTTTTTTTTTCCCCTCTGTGATGAGAGGATATACTTAATTCATCACTGAAGGGAGTCATTCTTTCTTTGCTCTACTTTCGTATTCTGTACATATTAACCCTTGGCTAAGGTCTGGGAGTTTTAATAATCGCACTTTCACTACACTTCTAATTGAAAGATAAAACGTTAGCATAGGACCTGGAGACTTTTGCTAATTGGAATAATTAATAGCTGGGGGTGAGGTGTGTGTGTGTGTGTGTGTGTACACACGCATGTCTGTGAGGAAGATGTATTGAACATTCTTCCCCGCCCGCAGAAGGATAGGAAATTTTGAATTTATTGTCGGTGAGTAATTTGTGCCCCTTTTGATAACCAGCAGTAAAACCATAGCTATGTGAAGTGTCCTGATTTGGGTATGTTAGAATTTGCCGAGTGCAGGAGTGTTTAAGGTTTCTGTAACATATCTCGATTTAATGAAAACCTCAGTGCCTTTGACATTGTGAAATACGTTTCTCCTCAGGCCTCATTTCTTTGGTAAATGAGAAAAATGCTCTTACTTCAAACGTTGGAGAGTCGCTCTCTCCTTTTCTAAAGAAATAAGAGAGAACTGCCTGTCACACACCTATAATAGTTTTGATCTTTAGGATATTTCGTTTTTTTTTTTTTTAGTTCCCGGCAGCAAGTGAAAATTAAGAGGATCAAAGCTACGTTCCTGTGAAAGACTTTTTTCATCAGCACTTACAGACACTATCTGATCCCCTCCCCAAGCCCACCTTTTAAAAGTCCATTGTTTATCTTCTTCTGGTGGGATTTAATTTCATACCCGTCATTCTCATGGTACAAGAGTGATATTTAGTCTCAGGCTGTAAATTTTCGTTCACACTTAAAATGTGCTGCTGTGTTGCAGTTAGAGTGAAGTCAGTAATATTTTTTACTCCAAATATGAATGACGTGCTATTTTGAATTAACGGCAAGAGCTTTTAGTTCAGATCAAGTGTGTGTTTGCCAAGTGTCGTAGACACCGGGAACTCTGAGATGGAAGTGACCCAGAACTCACAGTCGGAAGGGAGGAGACAGGTCATTTCATTACAGCGTGCTACGTGGTGTGTGCCGACTAAGACAGGGCAGCAGAGGTGCTCGCTCTAAGTGCTTCGGGTGAATGGTTCAGCCTGGAGAACCAGGAAAAGCTTCCTGGAACTAGGCCCTAAGGATGAGTAAGAAAGACAAGGCCGGTGGAGAAGGAGTGGGCGGCCTGCTGTGTGTGAGGCCTCTGTGTGTGAGGTTTAAGGGCCTGTGAGGTCGGGCTGGAGGGAGAGGAGGCCGGAGAGGAGGGTGGGGAGAGGAGGGTGGAGAGAGGAGGGTGGAGGGCGGTGGCCATGCCCGGGAGCAGGGAGGTGGAGCTCAGCAGGGGAGTGTAGGCTTGGAACTGCTTCAGCTTACTAGTCGCACTGATAAGATCTTTCAGTTCTGGAAATTGTCTGGGGTGCTTTTTCAGACCCACCTCTCTTTCATTGTGCCATCTGTACGTATCTTATGTCTTTAGTCATTTTTGGACATACTTAATTTTTATCTCTCAGATTGCTTATTGTTTCTAGTTCTTGGGGTGCACGTTTTCCCACTGTGTGTGTTCTCTCTCATCCTCCCCACCCCTCACTCTCCGTGCGTCTTTCTCCCAGTGATTTGTAGTTTGTTTAACATGAGCTCATCTTTGGTGGACAGCGGTCATTTTTTTTCTGTGAAGTCCCATGAGTGGTCCCTGGGCTGTGGACTTGTTCCTACACGTGGTTTGCTTTTACTTCCATCTCTTTGGGCTCTAGAGGGTCCACCTACCTCTGGCCAGTTTTTATGTTAATTCTAGCAGTTTCTTGTCTTAGTATTCTGGTACCACACTGACAGTGTAGCTGTGGACCCAGCACTTACTTGTGGAGCAGTCTTTAGATTTCTTTGTCTCTCCCTGTTCCACTCCCTCCCCCAGATCTCTGGACAGACCACTAGCCTGGTTCATCTGTGCTAGTTAGTGGACAGATAAATCATGAAGGGGTGGCCTGCAGTGGGGCCCCCGTCTAGACTGGAGTTTTTCTTCCCATCTCACTGCCTTCTGCAGGCCTGAAGCCTCCTGTCTGCTTTGCACTTTATCTGGTTGGATCCCGGTCACCTCCACTCCTGCATACCACTCTGGCTTTTAATTCCTGGCATCTTGGGATGATGCTAACGCTGCATAGTGGCAGAATGGCACCTGGTTCCCCAGAGCCCCACAGGCCTCAGGCATAGAAGTGAGTCCTGTCAGTCAGGCGGGAGCTACAGGATGGAGTGGGAGCTGCTGGGCCCGGGACTACTCTGTGCGCCGTCCCCTGGATCTAGCGCCTTTGTGCTGTTCCCTTCAGCCTAGTGGTATGGGGGGAATGATTTGGGGAAAAAGCCCAGTTTAAATTCTAGTTTTTTTACTTACTCTAGCTAGCTAGGCCAGCTTGCACACGTTAACTTCTCAGAGTCTCAGTTTCTTCTTGTGTAAAATGGAGATGACATCACTGGCCGTTTAATGTTTGTACATACCCACACATACATGGCAACCCTGTAGGACAGAGTAGAACTGCCCCATAGGGTTTCCAAGGCTGTAATCTTTATGGAAGCAGGCTGCCACATTTTTCCCCTGTAGAGTGGCTAGTGGGTTCAAACCGCTGACCTTTGGGTTATCAACCTAGTGCTTAACTACTGTACCAGCAGGGTTTGTAGTGCAGATTAAATTATTATTATTGAGGGTAACATTAATCACTGCCCTGTATGAATGCCGGAAACCCTGGGGGTGTAGTGGTTAAGTGCTACGGCTGCTAACCAAAGGGTCAGCAGTTTGAATCCGCCAGGCGCTCCTTGGAAACTCTATGGGGCAGTTCTACTCTGTCCTATAGGGTCGCTATGAGACGGAATCGGCTCGACGGCACTGGGTTCGGTTTGGTTTTTATGAATGCCACCTATGTGTATTTGGGTGATGGGTTTTATAAATATGTTTGATTTTATCCCATCTGACCCCAGAGGCCGTGTCCGCTAGGCCCTTCTGCCTCCTGAACTCGGTGAGATACATGAAATGTGCAGGGAAGGCCTGGTACAGTGCCACGCCCTCTGAGTAGGAATCATGGTCACTGGGGGTACTGCTTTCCCTAGGAACTGAGAACAGGTCTTTTGGCCTCCCAGGGACAGGCTCTTGAGCAGGCAGTGCTGAGAGAGGGAGAAGGCTGGGTCCGGGCCAGCTCCTTCTCTGCCTGCGTGCTGCCAGAGCCCTCTGCTTGCCCCCCGTGCGAAGGGCTGGTGTGCTCTTCAAGCTGCATCCTGGTGCTCAGGACTGTTGGTGTCAGGGCACCAGGAAAAGAAGGCAGACTGCAGGTGGTCCTCTGCTGGTCGGCCACGCTAGCTCTCCTGGCAGATACTCTCCAGGGTCCCGTCAACCATCCCGTTCCCGCAGTGCTTGTGAAACCTTCACGGTGCTCCCCATCCGGGTCTGCAGAGGCTGGGTCCCCTTGGTGGCTTGGTTTCTCCACGACCCCTCCATTTCCCCAGTGCTTTTTTTTTTTTTTTTGTCATCATGCTAAAAATTCCATTATTAACCTGTCATTTTCTTTAATTCTGATTTATGTTAAAATGCAGGTGGACCGTGGAGGGGACTCATTTTAAGCCCTCATCAGTTGTTTATGTGTTTGCATGAATACGTTTCTAGTGTTTTCCAGAGCGCAGAGTCTGGTAAGATGGTCAGGAGAGGCCAAGATGGAAATGGGGAGCAAGAAGAGAGGCTCTGCCTCCTTGGCCTTTCTCAGTGTCTCTCCTGGTCTCACGTTCTCACTGCCTCCTTGGCCTTTCTCAGTGTCTCTCCTGGTCTCACATTCTCACCGTCTCCTTGGCCTTTCTCAGTGTCTCTCCTGTTTTCACGTTCTCACCACCTCCTTGGCCTCTCTCACTGTCTCTCCTGGTCTCACGTTCTCACCGCCTCCTGATCAAGAAGAGAAAAGATGTGACCAGTCATTCTAGTTACTTGTTACTCATCCTCTTTATGTTACCAATAGTAATAATTTGTCTTGATTTGGAAGTGCCTAGTTTTTCTTTTTGGGGGGTAAGGCATTAATTATTTTGGCCACTTGTTTAGATTGGAAAAATGAAATTTTAAGCCTTTACTCAAGACTCTGAAAAGTTAATTATTTCCACAGTGAGCAGCAGCAATGACAGTAATAAAGGCAGACATTCCGTGGCACTTACTGTGCTTCCGACGCTCTTGCAGGCCCTTTACACAGGTGACTCGTTTGTCCTCACGGCGTTCATAGAGAGAAACTGTTCCGCATCCTGTAGACCTACAGGCGGAGGAAGCATGTGGAGGCTGAGTAACGGCCCAAGGTCGCACACAGCTCGTAAGTGGTGGGGCTGATGTAAAGGTCTACGCGGCCTGGTTCTAGAGCTGTGCACTTCCCCAGGGCCCCTCCTCTCAGGTGCTTGTTCCTTTCTCCAGGGCTGGGCCACGTCTGTCATGGTCGGACACTGGGGGACACCCTCAGCCCGAAACATGACCATTCCAGCTTTCCGTTTTATGAACACAGATTCCATTTGTATTTTGCACCTGCACGCAGAATAGCTAGTATCAGCCTTTCAGGAGTAGGAGTAAAAGTAATTTTTTTGTTTTGTTTTGTTTTAAAACAATAAATGTTCATCTGGCAGTTCCTGTGGGCCAGGAATACAAGAGTGGTTAAGCTGGGTGGTTCTGGCTGGGCTCTCTCCTGAGGTTGCAGTCCAGATATTGGCCAGGACTGTAGTTCTCTGCAGGCTTGGATGGAGCTGGAGGGTCTGCTGCTCAGGTGGCACTCATGTGCCCGGTGAAGTAGTACGGGTTGCTGGCAGATCTTTGGCTCCTTGCCACGTGAACCTCAACGTAGGGCTGCTTGAGTGTCCTCACAGTATGGCAGCCGGCTTTCCCCAGCGTGAGTAACCCAAGAGGGAAAGAGCAGAATGGAAGCTGCAGTGTACCTCATGACTGATTCTCACAGGTCACATTCCACCATTTTTGTCACATTCTGTTTGTTAGAAGGGAGCCTATACTCTAGTACAGTATACATTCAAACCAAAGCCAGGTGCTGGCAAGTTGATTCTGACTCATGTTGACTCTGTGTGTGTCAGAGTAGAACTGTGCTCTAGATGGAGTAAAGGTGATTTTTGTAAATTAAGTTTAAAACGTGATTCTCATCGCTTATCCAGGTTATTTTTAAGGAACTAATATTCTGAGCATAGACTTGAATGACTGACATTTTCAAAAAGGAATCTTTGTTAAGGAAAATTTTATCTACTGATATATATGTTCACTTAGGCGGAGAAGATATGTGTTCTTTAATCATTAAAAAAAATAATAAATTACCGCATTTAAAGAAAACCCCTGTGATGAACTTTTTATGGATATTTCTAGTGTTTGTTTGATTAAAGTTTTCTAAGGAAGCTTTTAGGCAGCGTTTTAGACCCCCCTGCTCAGACTTGCAGGAACCCCCTCCCCCCGCCAGCTGTGTGCGTGCACATGTGTGCGCGCGTGGCCGCGTTGCTGCCGTTGTCATTTTCAGTTTGTACATGTTATGTTACAAATCCTTGTGCAACTGGCGCTTCAGTTCATGTTCCTCTCAGATATTTGCATAATTGGTTTAACATGACATTAATTTCTGAGAATGATTCGTAGCTATTCACTGGTTTCTTTTTAGTGAAACTGTTGAATTTACCCACTGGAAAAATTCAGGAGGAAGTTGAAAACAAATCATTTACTTGGCAGAGTTGGCAAGAATTGGATTGGAATTGAGTTTTCATCTTTTTAGTCCTGTGTGGTCAGTGCATGAAATTAAGAGAGAACCAATATGTGTGTTACGGGCTGAACTGTGTCCCTCAAAGATAGGTTCAAGTCCTAAGCCCTGTACCCGTGAAGGTGTCCTGCTTGGAAGTTGCATCTTTGCAGATGTCATTAGTTAACATGAGGTCATACAGGAGTAGAACGGACCCCTAATCCCATCTGAGCGGTAGGCTTATGAGAAGAGACACGGACAAAAGAGACAGACACAGGGAAGACTGCCATCTGAGGACGAAGGCAGAGATTGGAGTGATGAGGCCAGAAGCCCAGGAATACCTGGGGTCACCAGGAACTGGAAGAGAGGAGGAAGCATCCTCTCTTGAGACTGTGGAGGGACTGCGGTCCTGATGACACCTTGATTCCAGACTCACAGCCCCCAGTTTTCAGCATTCCAGTTTGTGGTGCTTTGTTAAGGCAGCCGGAGGAAGCTAATACAGTGAGGACTATGACTCAGACGAAAAAGGTAGTTTCAAATGTTTTCCAAAGCAAACGGAGCACCCTCCTCTCCGTGGCCAGGAACTGCTTTGGTCTGCACCTGACGCTCCCTAACAGACAGCCTGGGGGCTGGGGGTGTGGAGGAGGAGGGCTGGGGAAGCTGAGTTAGGAGGTGGGCGGTGGGGGTGTTGACAGGAAGAATCCGACTGGCAGGCCTTGGGAGCAGGGAGGGGAGAGGGTGTGTCCTTTGCCTGCTGGAATTTCAACCCTGCAGCTTTCAGCTACACCCTCCTCCCTCCTCCAACCAAAAAACAAAACAAAACCAAACAGCCGTTGAGCTTTAGGGCAGAGAGTGGCAGTGTCAGCTTAGGTAGAAATGTGGTGAGCATAGAGTGCCCTCCTCCTTGAAGGTTCCCCGTGGGGTCCCCCCTGGGAACAGTCAGGGAGCAGCCCTGCCTGCCTTCGGCCAGATGGAGCATTTTACTGCTCTCCTGCGAGGACCCCTGGGGAAGGTGTCCAGAGGGGGAGGAGGGGGTGCTTCAGCATATTGAAGGGACAAGGAGAGCCGCCCTGTCCGTATTCTCTTTAATCCTGAAGAATCATTCCTAACCATTTTAGAAGAACAGAACCAGTTAGTATAAGCTTTGGTAGCATGGATAGGATACAATTTTTTTTTTCCACATGCACATAGGATTCAGTTTTGAGTGTACTGACTTTATAAATCAAATTGTTTTGAAATTTTAGTTACTAAGTCAGAATTGTGATTAGAATTCTCATGTAAATCAGTTAATATCTTATTCTCTTTTAAGGGTTATTTTTAGAAACTGTTCCACTTGGACTTATTAAAAAGTTAATGGCTGATACATTTTCTCCACACAGCTGTACTTAGGCTTCGCTTATTACGTTAACATTTATTTGACTTTTACTGTGTACAGTATTTGTCGATTTTATGTAAAATGGTGAAAGAGGAGAACACAGAGCTCAGCCTTGTAGATAAGCTGCACAAATGCAAACTCAGTCCGATGCTTCGGAATTCATAACAGAGGCTGAATTTGCTAGTTGTCACTAGAAAGTGGCTCCCTTCTGGAGGGCACTGTGCCATTCCTACCGTCCCTCCTGGTCCTCCTGGCTGACGTTGGCCCCTGAAGTTGCCACCGGCTCCCTTCCCTCCCCTGTAGCCCAGGTGATAGTCTCCCTGGTGGGGCTGTCGGCTCTGGAGCAGAAGCTCAAGCATGGAATAGACCGTTGGTTTCTCAGCCATTTTGAGTCATATAAAAGCTCAGAAAGACCGGTTTTACTTCTGTAATATGACATTACATGTTTATGGCTTGATCTGCAAAACCTGAAGCTTCCTAAGGAATATCGCACCTAATTTCAAGGTTGTTTTGATGTGTTATCATAACAACCCGCCACTGTGGAAGTGCGAGGTTAGTGCAGTGTGTCCTGGTTGGACGGTTATCTTGGAAATGTTGTGTGTTGTTTTTAGGTTGCCAGGCATTCATTTAAACACACACTGGCCCACGTGCTGGCACATGCACACGTGTGCACACGCTCACAGCCGAGTGCCAGGAGCTACAATTTAAAGGTCTGAAATGATAAAGCAACATGTAATATTTTATCTGGAGGGCAAGTGCCTGATGCTCACCTTCACATGACGTCTCGTTTCCTAAGAGCCTGCGGCATCAGCAGTCTTGATAACAAGAATTCTAGTGCTGTGGTACGCATTCCAGGCTTGCCATCTCTTCTGCCTAGCAAATATATGGCTTTTATGGACTTATAAATCATGGCAGTAGGATTCAGGTCGATCCAAAAAGAAGAGATGTGAATCTTTACAGAGTAGCAAGACTTAATGTAATTCAGACATTGCTTAGAAGTAACATTCTTATTTAAAGGCAGTATATTTCCTACCTTTGAAAGTAACTTTGAAAACCTATTGCCAGAGAAACACATTAGTCAAGAACATGCTGGGTGCCAAGCACTATGCTAGGTGCTGGAGATAAGACGGAAGGAAGTGATCCTTGCCCTTGAGTAACACGGGGAGGGCAGGGTGGGGGGAAGGGAAGGTGCTAAAAAGTAAGATTCTAAGGCAATCTGTTAAGTTGTATTTTTACAATAGAGGTAAGAAGGCAGTAGGAAACGGGGGGCGCAGTGGTTAAGTTCCTGGCTGCTAACCGAAAGGTTGGTGATTTGGACCCACCCAGTGGCTCCACGGAGAAAGCCCTGGCAGTCTGTTTCTGTTAAGGTGACAGCTGAGAACACCTTGTGGGGCAATTCTGCCCTGTCACATGGGGTTGCTATGATTCAGAACCCACAGCACCCAAACCACAAGAAGGCAGTACGTGGGGGTGCTGTGGGGGGGCCGGGTAGAGGACTCCCTGCTCTTCCTGTGGCGTGAAGCAAGAAGCCAGGCTTCCCACCAGGAGCTTACACTGAACAGACTTTCAGGATAAGCGGTTTTCGGTTATGGGGTCAGCAGAGGCCAGGTTCCCCTCGCGGTTCGTAAGCCCTCTTCCTCCCTCCCCCCCTCCCTCCCCCCCTCCCCCCTCCCCCTTTTCCTTCCCCAGGCTCCAGCTGTGGGGAAGGAGCCACACTCACCTCCTGGCTAAGTGAGCCGTGGATTGGAAAAGACTACAGAGGCTCCTCTCGGTCATTTACATGCAGAAAATGCACAGATTCCTAACGAGCCGGTCCGTAGTAGGGTTCGGCAACCTGTTCGAGATGTCCATTTCCATCACCTGGGAAAGTCCATGCACAGATTCCTAACGAGCAGCCCGTGAGGTTGGGCACCCGTTAGAGATGTCCATTTCCATCACCTGGGAAAGTCCATGCACAGATTCCTAACGGAGGCTCCTTCAATCCGTTTCCATCACCTGGGGAAGTCCGTTGTTTTGAGGCTGGCTTTCATATGCTAGTACAGCATCGTGCTGGGGAATAATGGCCCTAATTAAGGCATGAGGAACAGGGTGGAATCTTAGATTCTTTTCCTCTGGTGTGGATAAGTTTGTGCTCACTCATCCACGTTTCTTTGCTTAGACCTCCCTGTGAGCAGTTGCCCACTTCCTGGGGGTCCTGGCACAGCTGTGGCGTGGCTCTTGGGCCTTAAAAGCAGCGAGACTTTCCCATTCACACAAGCTTGTCTTGACCCAGATCGCAGGCTTTTTGTCGAGTTGGTTGCAGGCCAGGTGCACCTGTGAGTGTGTCCTCAATAACATCGTGCCCTGTTTAGCGCGGGGGGGGGGGGGGCTTGTTCAGGCTGCGGAAGTTACTACTACACATTATTTCCTTCAGTGAGTGTTCATTGGGTGCCTGCTGTGTGTCAGACTCTCTCAAGCTTTGAAGTTCAAAGATTGAGATGCAGTCCTTATTCTCAAGTAGCTTCTGATCTAATATTGAGACAGACAGTTAAACAGAGAACTACCTTTGTCTGCTCTCCCCAGAAAGGGGAGTGGTCACTGGGGCTTCTTAGCAAGACTTGGAGTATCAGCAGAAGCTTCCTGGGAATACTACTACTACTGGAAAAAAAAAAAAAAGACAGCCTACTGCTATGAAGCAGCTAGAGCAGCAGCAACAGTAGTTACCGTCATTGGCACAAACGGACAAGCACCCGACTACTGGGTGAAAGGTTGGCCAGTTCAGAACCATCAGGAGGCCCCTGGGAAGACAGGGCTGGCCACCTGCTTCCAGGAGATCTCGAGAACCTGGTTCTCCTCTGCACGCCTGGGTGGCCCTGAATCATTCAACAGCAGGCACAGTTCTGCGTACTCATCTTTGACCTCAGTCACTCCTCTTGATGCGTTTCCCACATTCTTGAGAGGAGCCCAGAGGTTAATAACATGTCCCGGATCAAGCAGGTGTAAGAGGTGTGAGGGAGAAAGAAACTCTGTTATTCAGCTTTTTGCTGGTTGTTTGTTATTGCAGCATAAACTAGTCTTTCCTAACTGATGGGAGGATGAGTGTTGTGGATTGAGTTGTATCCCCCCAAAAATGTGTGTCAACTGGCCTAGGCCGTGATTCCCAGTATTGTGTGATCGTCCACCATTTTGTCACCTGATGTGATTTTCCGATGTGTTGTAAATCCTATCTCTATGATGTTAGTGAGGCAGGATTAGAGGCAGTTATATTAATGAGGCAGGACTCAATCTACAAGACCTGGTTGTATCTTGAGTCAGTCTTTTTTGAGATATAAAAGAAAGAAGTGAGCAGAGCAGGACACCACGTTCCACCAAGAAACAAGAGCCAGGAGACTACCTTGTCCTTTGGACCTGGGTCCCTGCACCGAGAAGCTCCTAGACCAGGGGAAGATTGATGACAAGGATCTTCCCCAGAGCCGACAGAGAAAGCCTTCCTTTGGAGCTGGCACCCTGAATTCGGACTTCTAGCTTCCTGGACTGAGAGAGAGAAAGTTTCTCTTTGTTAAAGCCATCCACGTGTGCTTATAGCAGCACTAGATGACTAAGACGTTGAGGGTGCCGATCAGGTGCAGAGCAATCCTGCAGGCGAGACACCAATTAGAAGCCTTGAGCAGGAGGAGCTAGAGGCTTGGGCAGGGATGTGGTGATAAGACTGGAATGAAGGGACAGAACCAGGAGACAGACATCTGAGAAAGATAGAAATGCGGGCGGGGGAGCATTTCCTTTGGTGGGCCCATCGCACTTGATCAGTTTTGTCTTTTGGAAAAGAAGCCACCCCTTCATCACTGCCTTAACGTTTTCAGGGACTGTGTCAGTATCTCAGTGTGTTTACATTGGAGATTGTGAGCAGAGGTTGAAATGCCATTTCAAATACTACAAGGCGCTAAGCCCCATGGCTTTTTGCTCATTGCCCTGTCCTCAGCCTGTAGCACCGTGCCTGGCCGTGGTGGGTGCTCTCTAAATTTTTATGTTAAAGGAGGAAGAGAGGAATATTTTTCGGCGTTGTTATTTTTCTGCCATAAAGCTCTTCTGAGCTGTTACGTAACACTGCGTTTTCTTGCTTGTCATTTCCCTCCAGCCTTCACAGGAAGAGCAGGTGTCAGAGTGCTGATGGATTCAATGTTAATGGCTATAAAACAAGTGTGAAAGGATGGAAGTTGGGTGCGATGCGCGTTATGGTGCTGCATGCGCCAGAAGAATGTTTTTTATCTGTCTTCCATTTTGAATATTCTGAATCCAGTGACTAGAACATTTTATACAATGCTTTGCTCTTGAGTTTTTTAATCACACACCTGTCCCCCCTTTTGCCTAGTCATATTAGTAATCGCATAAAAATCTGTTTTAAATTACATACATTAGAATAACAAAAGTTGATTATGTAAATAGTCTTTAATTAAAGTTGAAAAATTAGGTCATTGTGATAGAGCTATTTCTAAGTTATTGGCTAAAAAAGAAGAGGGCGATATAAGTGCAGTCAAGTCAAAACTGTATTTAACTGGATTTTAAGGTGTAATATGGCTTTTTAAAGAACCACATCTGTCTGAGATGTGGTGGGTGTGGTCCTAACCTTAAGCAGGTGAATGGACCAGGTAAGCCTTCAAGAGTTTCTGACTCCCACATTTTTCTGGTTTTTAAAAAGTTTCCTATTTAAACATGTTTTTACTTTACTTTATGGTTTAAGCAACTGAGAATCAAAAATGAGCCATAAAAGATAATGTTACACTTGTAACAGAGGAAAATTAGAAAGCAGCTCTACCGTGTGACTTTGGTTTGTGAAGCGAAAGACTTGAAGTTACAGATAAAAAGTAAATTCATTTCCTCTGTACCCTGTACTGGCTTTTGTCATGTCATTTCTGAGGCTGTTGTAATTATTTCCCCTTTGTCTCTCTCCCCTGCCTAGTCTGTATTTTCTTCTCGAGGGACAGGTAGCTTAGCGTATTTTTCTCTGTATGGACAGTGCCTACCAGAGGGCCTGAGCCAGTGTGGGTACTCAGGTATTTGATGGATGCTTCCCCTTGCTATGGGAAGTGCCTGGCTGTTGGTTATTGTAAACGGATTAAGTGGATAGATAACAGATAAAGTAGATTATTTCAGTTAGAAACAAACATAAGTGATAAGATCCTTTTGGCTATTCAATGTGATTTGCTTAATACTGTTCTCTGTGTGTGTGTGTGTGTGTGTGTATTCTTCAAATACCTCATCTAGCCTATAAACTATACTTATTCTTGAATACAATAGTGTTCTCACCCTGATTGGCTTAGCAGTAATCAAATGTGCCCTCTTGAAATTGTTGACCTTTTCTAGATAACTTCCAGATAGACTCCTGGTCTGGTCAGGGCTCCTCCTTCTAGTTGCTTCCAAGTTGGCTCAGGACAAGTTGGGCCAGAGTATATATTTTAAGGATGTAGCAAGAACATGGACTCATGGTGCAGGAGCTGAAGTGCCTCTGGAATCCTAAAGCCATCAGGAGCCATTGTCTTCAGAGGCCACCTTGCCTCTTGTTCTGCCTCTGCTCAGGTACCCTAGTCTCCTGTCTCTTCCTTCTCCTTTTGTTTATGACCCCAGGTGACCGCCTTTACTTCCCTGCTTGAGAGCCTGCCACAGACAGGTGACTTCCCTCTGCACCTTTGGGTACAGAAGGCAAGCATTGCTTGGCTTCCCTTGGGTCTGTTTCCATCCTTGCCGTAGTCCCTTGCTCCTCAGGTGTAGATGGTGGACCAACTACATAAGCTCCACTGCAGGCACAAGGAACTACAGTCTGCGTGTTAACAAGATCCCCAGGGGTTTACGACGCATGCCGCTCGGAGCCAGGCTTGTGGCTCCAGCCTGTAGTGTAGGAAGAGGCCTAGAAAATGTCCTTGTTTGTTGTCATCCTCCCCTCTCCCACACCATCATAACTTAGGTGGGGGGACACAGCAGAAAACCTGGGGCGAGCGTCCTCAGGCTGGAGAGGCTCGGGTGCAGGGTTGAGAGGATAGGCTGGATCCGTTTGGAAGGGAGCAAGGAAGGAACTGTCGGAAAAGGAGATCGTTTTAGGAGAACTCCCTAAGAGATAAGGTTGAGAATAAAGCTTTGATCCAGATTATGGAAGGCCTTGGGGAATCAGCTGACCACACAGACGACCTTGCTGTCCTTCGCACACAGTAGGTACGCTGCCATGCCAGAGCCTTTCTCCTTGTTCTTCTCTCAACCTGATTCCCAGGGAGCTGCATGGCTCACTCCCTAGTTTCCTTCAGGGTTTGGCTCACATGATCAGAGGCCTTTAAGGTGACCTTGCCCCCTGGTATAAGCTCATAGCTCCCTCCCACATCCCCACCTTTCCTCTACTCCTTTGGCACTCTTTCCCCAGTGCCCTGCTTCCGTTTTCTCCTTACTGCTTTGTGTCATACCGTGTATTTATGTGCATGTTGTTTTGTCTGCTCTCTGCCCTGACATACTTTCTAGAATGGAAGTACAGTCAGGGCAGGCAAGGACCCCTCTTACCCTCCTCGCTGTTCAGTAGCCTCGCATGGCAGACTTACTGAGTGAAGAAGTGCTGTCAGGAGCCTTTGAAGGGTGGGAGATGCAAGTGGCTTTGGTCCTTTACCACCTCTTCCTCCCCTGTGTTTTCCAGGCAGCCTGTTGCTTCTCTTCTCAGGCTGCCAGGTGTTATTGGAGGTAGTAATACCTGACTATTGTGTTCCATTCCAAAATTTTGCCAACCAATTTTTCCTAGACCTTTCTGGCAGTCCTTCTGTTTAATCTTTAATCCTGTAATGCTCGCTTCAAATCTCCCTCTTTTCTCAAGTTCTACAAGTAATCCAGATGGCTGTCTCTTTGTGCAGAGCACCTTACTTCAGTGTTAAAGTCATCTGGCCTGAACTTCAGAACCTTGCTTTCTCTTCAAAGCCAGATCCTCTTCACTGAGTCATCTTCCCTCTTTCATCCCATTTCAGAGGAAGTTCTGTCTTTTCAGGGCCAGAGTTCCTGCCCCCAGCCCCAGCTCAGCAGAGCCTGAAGCCTGCTCTGAGACTTCTCATGCCCGTTGTCCTCCCACTTTGCCGTTCAGTACAGACTCAGGCCATTTGTTAGGATTGGTGGGAGGCTTTTTCTCAGGGAGAACTCTTTCATACAGAATGTTTACAACTCCCCCTCTTTGTGCATCCTTCAAACCGGGGCCTGTGAACTCTCAACAGACATGGCCTTTCCATTTGGTTGATGCGGATTTGTTTTGCCTTGTCTCTTCAGACTTCAAAAGATTACTTGCTGTTGAGTATCCCTTCTTTAACCAGTGGCAATTTTGTTGATTTTTATTCTCCATCATCCTTTGTGGATAGATTGAAGCCAAGATACGGTTTTCTCTTTTTTTACATTGAAACCCTTGCATGCTTTGGTGAAGAGGAGCTAAACAAGCTTTTAAACAAGCAGGGGATTTATTCAAAGCTGTGTTTGAACAAGGCTGTCTGTATGAAGCAAAACCGCACATACGTGTAGTAAGCCGTATAGTTGTTTGAAAGTTCACAGGCACTGAAGGTCTTCACACATTCTCCTGAGTCCTCGGTGTCAAACACCTGTAATGTCAGACCCATCACTAGTGTGCTGGCCACCATAGAAACTTACGGCCGTTTTCAACTTTATTGGGTTTTTATTATGAACTGCTTTAAGTCTTTTGTGTGTACTACTTGTTTATCCATCACTTAGAACCCTGGTGGTCCAGTGGTTTGGTGCTCACCAAGAGCTCGGCAGTTCAAATCCACCAGCTGCTCCTTGAAAACCCTATGGGGGCAATTCTACTCTGTCCTGTAGGGTTGCTACGAGTCAGAATTGAATTGACGGCAATGGTTTGGTTTGGTTTGATTGACTATTTCTAGTAACCATATTTACCTTTTTTTTTTTTTTTTTTTACAACTGAAAGGATCATATGGTAAAGTTTGTATTTGGTAGATGATAAGAATGCATTGCCAGAATCCTAATGAAGCAGCTTAGAGAAGTGAGCCTGCAGGAAAGCAGTGTAAAGGAATGTGAGCCTTGTAGAAATGATAAGGGAATCAAAGAAGGAAACCCTCCCATCACTCTGCCAGGCCTGGAGCACTCTGCTTCCCAGAGCAGGGGCAGAAGGCTTGTCTGACTTGGGGCAGGATGATAAAAAGCAGTAGGTTGCAGTAATAGATAGAAATGCAGAGAGGAATAAGACAGGCATAGAAGCCAAGGCGGAGGGGAGAGGAGAGCTGGGGAAACCTGGGAGGCGTTTTAGTAAATGCCGGCTTGGCCAGGGGCTGTGAAAAAGGAATAATTCAGCAGTGCACAAGTTTATCTTCAAAGATTTTGGAAGCATTTTAATTTCTCTAAACCTCACCCATGATTGCGATAAGTTGCTCCAGAGGGTCATGCTGGGCTTGTTCCTTCGATGCTGCTGTTCTGCTCCTTGACTCCGCGTGTTCACGGGGCCCCGCCTCCAGGTGTTCGCGGGGCTTGCCTCATCTCCTGCTGGCTGCTCACGTCTGTAGTGCGAAGGTTTGGAAAATGTGTTATGTCACAATGTTCCTTAGAAGCAAGGATGGCGAAACTTCATCTCACATACTTTGGACATGCTATCAGGAGAGACCAGTCCTTGGGGAAAGCCAACATACTTGTTAAAGTCGAAGAGGAAGACCCTCAACAAGATGGGTTGACACAATGGCTGCAACCGTGGGCTCAGGCATAGCAATGACGGCGAAGATGGCGCAGGCTGGGCAGCGCTTCATTCTCTGGTTCATGGGGTCGCTCTGGGTTGGAACCCACTCAATAGTACCTAAAACAGCGTGTCGTAAATCCCTCCTCATACGTCAGTTATTTCTGCAAATTGCAGATCTTAATCTTATCTTGAAATTAGTGGTTGTTTTCACGGAGGCACTACTGTGAAGGAAGCATCTTGCTTGAGGTTTGCCCGTGTTCATTCCATGGGCTTGGATGGAGTGATTCAATCTTATACAGATGTCATTTTTCCCTCAGTTGCTGTATAAATTTAATATGATCCTGATAATACGCTCGGATTTTTTTTTTTTTTCCTGGCGCTAGATAAGTTGATTATAAAGTTTATTTAGAAGAATAAATGAGCAATGATAGCCGGAAAAACCCCTGGGGGGAAAAAGATGGCTGGTTCTGCCAGATATGAAGACAATTATAAAGCTTCCACAGTTAAAAACCGTAGTGGTACATGAACAAACAGACAAGCTTTTGGATCAGAATAGAAAATCCAGAAATCGTTTTAAGTGTTTTTAGAAATTTAATGTATGACGAAGACGTCAGCTCAGATCTTTGTGGGGAAAAAGACTGTTTAATAAATGGTATAGGGACAAGTAGATATTATTTTTTGGTAAAGTAGGTCCATCCCTTACACTGTACACTGGAGTGAATTCCACATGGCAGAAACACTCTAGGGCCATAGCCGTTCTCATACACGGTGGTGGTAGTGGCAGTGGGTGGCTACCAACCAGTTAATTACAACTCATAATGCGAAATGGGATAATCTTTAAGAACAGGATTTGGTAATGTCCAGCAAAATTCATAAGAATTTACCCTTTGACTCAGTTATCTTGCTTTTAAGAATCTGTCCCAGAGACTAGCTCAAGATCGTTATTTGCAGCATAGTTTATACTTCCAAAAAGTTGGAAACAACCCAGGTATCCATCAGTAGGGGATTGGTGAATGGACGGTGCTCCATTGCATTGTAAAATAAATGTAGAAGCCTCCCCTCTCTCTCTATGTGTATATATTCTGTGAAGTATTCTACATGATACACGGAAGCAGCAAGGTGTGAAACACTGGTAGATGCTATCATTTGTGTAATACAGGGTTAGAAATGTAAACATGTAGACACATGCATTTTTTAATGATTAGATTTAGAAGAAGGGGACAGGGTAGATACGAGGAGGGAACAGGGTGTAATAGAATTTTCCAAATGCACTCTGTTTCCAGAATTTACTTGGAAATCATGGGTATATTTTAGTTAATTAAAAAGAAGTTAGATCAAAAAGAAGAAAAATCCTCGAAAGAAGTCTTAACTGTATATCTCAGAAAGAGAATTAGTTGAAGTGACTTTTAGACGTCATGTTTTGAGTGCGTAACTCAAGTGGGATATGTCCTAGGAATAAAAAGAGCCACAGAGAAATGATAAACTGCATTCTGTTATTAGTAGCAGTATTGGTATGGTTATTCTGAAGTTTTTATACATCTGCGTGTTTATATACTTGTATGTACATGCTGTGCTCTTCGTATTTAGAATTAAAGAATAGACAAATCATGTTAACGCTGTTAGGAAGCAAGGTTTTCAGCATAGGAGAAAAGAGATACAAATACAAGAGCAAAGAAGTTAAAAACCCTCGATCTAAAACTTCGGTGGGAAATAGCCTTAATGAATTCACAGTTATTTTTTTTCTTCATAGAAAGTACACATTTCCTAGTTTTGTTCACTGAAAAGGCCCAAACACGATGTGCACGTGTAACATCCAAATTGTGTTTTCTTAATTCCATTTCTCTCTCAAAGGGGCAGGGCCCCTTGGAGAACTCGCTGATTCGAAGTAGGACAAGAAATAGACAGGATGCACCTTGACATACAGGTATGCAAGGAAGTTGTCAAAGATTGCCTAGGGTTATGGCACCAGACACAAGAGCCCACTTGAGAGGCTGTCCACTGGCCAAAGATGGGATAGTTGGAGGATGATAAAGAAAAATGACTGCGTGAATTGAAACATATCCAATGTGTTAAAATCCAGGTGTTTATAATGACACCAGAAAAGTAAAAATCTCTTTAATCACTTTTGAAGATGACCAGGGCAACAATTCAGTATTCTGAAGATTGATAAAGGCAAAGAATCAAGCTTTTATTCTGCCTTTTGAGTTTGAACTGTATTTTAGGGTAACCAAAGAGTTGATCCGATGGCACTGGGTTTTGGTTTTAAAGAGTTGATGAGAGAAAGTTCTTCATAGATGAATTTTGTCTGACAAACGGAGGAGTCGTATTAGAAAATTAACGTTTCACTTTTGCAACCCGTAAAGAAACAGGGGTTGTAGGCAGCCACCATCAGTAACTGCTAAAAACCGTTGTGATAGAAGGTCGATGATACGGGACTGTATAGTGGATGCCTCAGGCCTCGACACCAGAACTGCCCGGAGCCAGGTGCGCACCGCCTGCTGTCCTGCTGCACGGAGCACAGCGTCGCCCATCCAGTTTTCTGGCCAAAATACATTCATTTGAATCAAACCAAACCTCTAGATCTAACTTTCAACTTAAAGAATACCTAAGGGCTGGAAGGACCTGTTAAAGACATCATTGGGCACAGTCAGTCAGGTCCAGAGTGAGAAAACCCACCAGACCAACAGGCAGCTTCTCCAGGAATAAATGCCACGGAGTGAAGGAGCTGGAGCGGGGAGGGGGAGGGTGTTGTTAGATTTAAAAAGGCTTAGGAAACATGTTGGTCAAGTGTGATCTGCTGACCTTGTTTGAGTGCTGGTTTGAATAAACCAGTTGTAAAAGGACGTTTTTGTGATGTTGATTAATACCTGAGCATGGATTGGCTATTGGGTGATTGATAATTAAGGAATTATAGTTAATCTTACTAGGGAAAATAATGGCATTGTGGTTATTTTTGTTGAGGTGGTACCTGTTAGAGACATGTACTGAAGTATTAGCCACTGAAATGATGTGATACCTGAGATTTATTTTGAATACTCAGGGAGCAAAAAGTTTGGGGAGAGGACAGATGAAATGAGATTGACAGAATGTTAATTTTTGAAGCTGGGTAACAGGCATATGAATATTTATTATACTTCTCTCTTTTCTTTGGGGGTATGTTGGAAATTTCCATTCAGAAAGTTAAAAAGTAAAAGAATGCTGTTCCTTGTCATGGTTATCTAGTGCTGCTATAACAGAAGTACCACAAGTAGATGGCTTTAACAAAGAAAAATTTATTTCCTCACAGTGCAGTAAGCTAGAGGTCCAAATTCAGAGCGTCAGCTCCAGAGGAAGCCTTTCTTCCCATGGTCTGGGAGCATCTCTGCACAGGAACCTCAGGTCCAAAGGACGTGCTCAGTTCCTGGTGCTGCTTTCTCGGTGGTATGAGGCCCCCAACTCTCTGCTTACTTCTCTTTCCTTTTATCTCTTGAGAGAGAAAAGGTGGTGCAGGCCACACCCCGGGGAAACTCCCTTTGCATTTGATCAGGGATGTGGCTTGGTAAGGGTGTTAACAGTCCCACCCTAATCCTCTTTAACATAAGATTACAATCACAAAATGGAGGACAGCCACAGAGTATTGGGCATCATGGCCTAGCCAAGTTAATGCACACGTTTTGGGGGACCCATAATTTAACCCGTGACATTCCTGACCTTTGGTGGGTAAGGAGAGGCACTATGGAATTGAAATACAGCTTCATCAATAGAGTATCACCTGCAGGTAGGTGCCCACCAAACACACAAACGGACTCACATACACACGCACACTTTGTTACATTCATTGATTGATGCAACAACTACGGTGAAACCTGCGAGAGCCAGAACTTGACAGGACTGTCTTGTGTTCCTGGGTCGTGCAGATTTTCTGCCTTGGACAGTCTTACTGCTTTTCTGTTACTATTAGTGGAAAATATTTCAGTTTTTCTTCTCCAACAGGTTGCCACCTTACATGGGTTCTGGCTTTCACAGGTTTTACTGTGTTTCCCACTGTCTGCTTGATGCTGGGTTGATGGGGGAGTGAGGGAGGAAATGGGTAGAATCCTGCCCTGTGAGTGGGACAGAAAGAGCATCGTGAAGTTTTAAAAATATGAAACCGTTTCTGAGGAAACACAAAGTAGTAAATATGTTGGTTGAATAAAAGTTAAAATTTGCCACAACTGTTTTGCCAGTCTGTAAATACCATTCTATAAAAGGTACCTGGATGTATTGGTTTCACAGAGCAGGTGTAAGACTAAGAGCCGATAGAGGTTTGGGGACTGGGTTCCCACGCAGCATAGTGTCTTTGAGAGTCATCCAGGTGGTGCAGGTATCAGGAGTAGTTCCTTTTTACTGCTGAGTAGAGCTCCCTTGGATGAGTGGACCACAGTTTGTTTACCTCGTTACCCACTGAAGGGCATCTGGGTTGTTCCCAGCTTTTGGTATGACAAATGAAGCTGCTGCAAACATTTTGTATACAGGTTTTTGTGAGCATAAGTTTTCATTTCCCTGCGGTAATTTCTGCCTCTTCCCTCTTCTGGGGAGGGGCTGGTTTGAATGGGAACAGAAACTTCCTTTGACTATTGGAGAATTGTAGAAACGGAAGAGAAATTTTAAAAATGATGAGAAAACAAACAAACCTCTGGTCTCCACCCTCCCAGAAAATAGCCTAACTATTGGAAGAACAAGGTAAGAAAATGGTTAGTTTATGTACAGGTACATTTCTGTGTAAAGGTTCTTCATTCCTGGAATATTAACAGTGACCAGTTTTCATTCCCAGTCCTCTCTGGGTAGAGAGAATGGTCAGTAGAACTGAGTTGTAAAGAATGCAAACCCGTAGCAGCAGAACATCTTGTGACCTTTGGGACAGAAAGGACCATTCAGTTCTATGTGCACCGGCTACCGCCATGCCACTGTGTGATGTGTGTGTGCCTGCAGACACCTGTGAGCCCTCTGACAGGGCTCAGTGCAGGGATGTGCCTTTCCCACGGTATTGCATCAGTACAGCAGGTGAGTCCCCTGTCTCCTACGTTACCTTGCTTTCAGGGCTGACTTTGACCACTGTACCTCTGTGACTGTTTGTTTAGTGGATGGAGAGACCAGGTGCTGTGCGGTTCTGGAATGCCTGCTCCCTCTTCTAGTGTACAACAGGCTCAGAGTTAAGATGGCACAGGCAGTGCCAGAGCAGGCCGTTCACTGGGGAACTCTCAGGGTCTCCTGCTCCGTACTTGGCAAAGTCAGAGCTGCCCTAGAGGACAGGGAGAAGTACTACTTTGTCGAAAGGAAAGATCCATTCTGGGAGATCCCAGTGTCCTCCAGACATGCCTCTGCCCCTCTAAATCCTGACCAGTTGTCTTAGTCAGCTAGTGCTGCTGTTAACAGAAATACCACAAGTGGGGGGCTTTAACAAGAGAAATTTATTGTCTCACAGTTCAGAAGGCTGGAAGTTGGAATTCAGGGTGCTGGCTTGAGGGGAAGGCTCTCTCTGTCCGCTCTGGGGGAAATCCTTGTCTCAGCTTCTCTAGGCTCTCCTCGACGTTCCTTGGCAATCTGTCTGCACGTGACATCCTTCCTTGACGTTCCTTGGTAATCTGTCTGCACGTGACATCCTTCTTTCCCAGGCTTGTACCTGCTCGTCCCTGAGCTTGCTGTGCTTTTCTGTATCTCAGTGGTGACTGGTGTGAGGCACACCCCACACGGACACGGCCTCAGTGACATACCACATAGCTTTGGGAGGACGCCATTTAATCCATAACACCAGTGTTGTGCAGCAGAGGATCCCAAGTCCAGGGAATCTTCAGTGTCCGTTCCTGGAAAGGAGAATGAAGCTTAAATGGCTTTATAGAGGGGAGGGGGTGCCACACTGATGTATGTTTTCAGCTTGTTTTCCCTTCCCCCGCTCCTCCTGAGTTTTTGGGGCGTATGTCGCCTGAAGCACTCATTGACCGAGCAGATCTGAGGACCCACCCTCCAGAGGCCCCATCTTTGGCCGGGAGGCCCTCTGCGAAACACTGCCCTCAGACCTTGCCATCCTTGGACAGGGAGGGGCAGGCAGGGAGGAACATCGGTGCGTGCACAAAAAGGAACACTGAGGCCTCCAGCACGAGGGGTGCCCTTCCCGTTCAGCTGGCAGCTCAGCCAGCTCCCCAGCTCTCAGGCTCCGGGTCAGGCCCTGTGCTCACAGCTGGAACCTCAACTTGAGGCTCTTAGCCTCAGTGCTCCCTCGGCTTACCGGCTCCTTTGGGACTTTGCAAGGAATTAAGACTTAAGTTGGAAAATACAGACATGAGGATTTGTAGAAGGGGTGTGTCCTTGCTGAAAGTTTATATTTAGTCAATATTTAACTGCGTTTATTCTGTTCAAACACTGACTTATTCGCTTGCTAAATTATGTTCGGAAATAATTATCCTGTAGTGTTTCAGTTTTATTAAAATGAAGTTTATGTTAGAAAATATGATTAGAGCTGGGTGACCAGCAGAGATGCTCTGGACAGTTTTAGTCTGTGTGGTAGCACTTTTTTCCTTGCTGTGACTTTTTCTGATAAAACTTGGGAGTTATAGTATTGAGGGAGGTTTTGTGAAACAGCAGTTGATTTTGCCTCTTCTTTAATGTCTTGACATTGGAACTGGGTCTGCAATTTATTTAGCACGGTAACACCAACAGCAAATACTTCTCCAGCTGGTAGTCTGTTATGTCACCAGCCCCTCATGACAGGCTTGTGGGGTAAGATGAGTATCCCTTTACTGGTGACTAGAAACCTGGGGTTGGGAGATAAAGTGGGGTGTCCGTGGCCACTGACATCCGGCTTGCTCCTGGCCGCTTTGTGGCATCCCCAGCCTGCACCTGACCCACTGCTGGAGGTGGTCTGACTCTAGAGCCCAGGGTCTGGTGTCTCACCCTGAGCACATCTGTGATCTTCCTGAGCTCCAGTTTTTACATCCTGTACCTGTAGTCCTACAGTTAAACCCAGATAGTATTTCCAGAAATAAAAACACACTCAGTAAAAGGCTTCAGTGCTGGTTCCTGTTTTGTTCATCTGACCCTTGAGACATGCGGGTCATGATTTACCTTAATCATCAATCGCCCGTTGATTTGTTACTAATAATAACCAACATTTTGGTAGCACTCTGTATTTTGCAAAGCACGGTCACACACCCATCACTGGACAGGGTTTGCAAAACAGTCGTCTTTGCTTAAAGCGTTCTCAGAACCACAGTGTGTGTGAAAGAAACTGCTGAGGGTGAGTGTTGGGGATGGTTCTAGTGCCCCACTCAGTGCACAGTCGGGGTGGCCCTGCCAGTGAACTCCCAGGAACTGCGCTGGGACTCTTCCTGTTTCCAGAAAAGCGGAACCGTTTGCCAGCTAATGGGATGCTCTGCGGAGCCGTTTGTCCCCGGGCTTTAACTGGTTTTTTTTGTGTTGTCTGCTGCTGCAGGAGTGAGAGCAGCAGCTCCTGCCAGTGGTGAGAGGGTGCTGTGTTCACTAGCGTGTGATTGGCGGCAGACGGATTGAGCCCAGTTTTCCCAGCTGGAAAATGGAGGGAAGTAATACATAGATCACAGCTTGTGGAGCTGCTGTGAATGTGAAGCCAGAACCAGACCCTTTGCCGTCCAGGTGATGCCAACTCACAGCGACCCCATAGGACCAAGCAGAACTGCCCTATGGGGTCTTCTAGGATGGAATCTTTACAGGAGCGGATTGCTAGTCTTTCTCCTGCAGAGCCACTGGGTGGCTTTGAACCACCAACCTTTCTGTTAGCAGTCGAGTGCTTAACTATTATGCCACCGGGGTTACTCGGTGATTAACCAGAAGCCAAACCCATGGCTACCTAGTCAATTCCAACTCATAGCGACTCTTTAGGACAGAATAGAACTGCCCTGTAGGGTTTCCAAGGCTGTATATCTTCATGGACGCAAACTGCCGCTTGGAGTGGCTGGTGGGTTTGAACTGCTGACCTTTCAGTTTGCATCTGAACATTTAACCACTACACCACCAGAGCTCCTTTGATGTATGATCGAAACCAAACCAAACCAAACACATTGCCGTTGAGTCGGTTCTGACTCACAGCGACCCTCTAGGACAGAGTAGAACTGCCCCGTAGGGTTTCCAAGGCTTTAATCTTTATGGAAGCCAACTGCCACATCTTTCTCCTGTGGAGTGGCTGGTGGGTTCAAACCACCAACCTTTTGGTTAGCAGCCGAGTGTCCTTGGGTGTATGACAGTTGCCCAAAAATAATCACTGCTGCTGCCTTTTTTTTTTTTTTTTTTAACGTTTTTGGAAACATTTATAGTCTAATTAGCTTGTGTGCCAGTGATTCTGAGACACATGAGGTTTTTGAAGTTTCTAGATGGCAGGGACCGTGCCTTTCTCAGTTTGATTATTCCCACACATCATTTGGCCTGTAAGTTCTCAATAAATGTATTGAGTTGAACTTTTGAGCCAAATAATGTTTACGTCACTCGAGTAATGGGCAACACTGAATTGGTGTCTTGCAGTCTCTCTCCGTGAGTGATTTTACCTGCATAGGCGCAGTCGTCTTAAATAAACTGGAAAGCTACTTTTGTAGTTTGAAAATTGATTGATTTGGGTTTCCCAGTTGAGTCTTGACCTTGTTACTCCTCAGTCAGCAGGCCATGTTGTCGTTGTTGTCGTTGTGTACTGACTAGCCTGTAGTCTTCCAGCTGGAGAAAGTGTTGCTCAGGTTTTGTTACATAGTTGTTACTATAGCTGGAGTCTGGTGGCGGTTTAAACTTTGTCATCTTAGAAGGCTTTTAGGATGATGGACTATTTCATGTTTGAATACTCTTGATACGGAGTATGTGTTCAGATATTTTCCCAGGTATGTGTTTTTCACAGGTTCATATAGTATATAAAATGCGTTTCTGTTCCAAGGAAAATACAAGTGGTAAACAGTCGGGAGAGAGCTTGCATATTTCGCTTTATTATCCTGTCTGATGATTAATGCCCTCAGCTATGCTCAGCCTCACGTTTAACCAGGTTAGTGTTTAGTTTGGTGGCTGTTTTCCTTGTGAGAACAGAAGTGGCCAATCCCGTGCCCTGCCTGTCTTCCAGATGGAGTCTTTGCATTGTTCCCAGATCACGGTGCTTAATGTCGGGTCAGATTTTCTTGTGAAAACAGATTGTGGATTAACTCTGTGCGCCTGAACACACCCCCTGCACCTGCCTGTGCACTTGAGCTGTGGCAGCCTGCTGAGGTCATGGTTCCCACTTCCAAATGCAGATGAGAGGGAAGGGCCTGCCTTAGAGCTTAGATGTGCAAAAGCGAATTCCGACTGCGTGGTAAGTCTGCAAATCCCCCGTTCATGGAGACCATGGCGTGTGGTGGAAAGGGCATGAACTTTGACCTCCACTGTGTGACCTTGGACGAAGCCTGCAGTAGCGGAACCTCTGGTTCATTTACCTGTCTACCTTGCTTGACTGTTGTGAGGATTTAACGCAGGGGTCAGCCTGCAGGTCTGCTCTTGTAAGTCAAGTTTTACTGGAACACAGCCACATCCATTCTTCTAGCGTTGTTTCTGTTTTCACACCAGACAGCACAGCTGAGTAATTGAGACATAGACCTATGGCTTGCAGAGCCTGAGGTTTTTATTCTCTGGGCCTTTACAGAACAAGGGTGCCAATGCCTGATACGTCGCAGTCAAAAAACGGTGATTTGACTCTCAGCTGTGCCACTCAGTAGCTGCATGGGCTTGATCACAGTCCGTAATCTCGTCATACCTTAATTTTCATCTATAAGCGTCACTTATCTGTTCATTTAAAGAACCTCTTATGTGCTTACTGTGATGTCAGAAGGACATCATACTCAGCAAAGCGCAGGGTCTGCAAATGAGAGGAAGACCCTTGACAAGATGGATTGACACGGTGGCTGCAACAGTGGGCAGAATCATGACAACGATTGTGAGGATGGTGCAGGACCAGGCAGGGTTTCGTTCTGTTGTGCGTAGGGTTGCTGTGAGGCAGAAGTGACGCTGCGGCACCTAATGACAGCATGTGTCAGCCACTGTTTGAGGCTCAGGAAATACGGCAGTGGACAAAATAGACACAGATGCCTGCCCTCGCGGGGCTCACAGTCTGTGACGTGTACGTGCCATGAGGGTTATGACAGCACACACCGCTCCGGGAGGGTTCCAAGAGTTTACGCTTGTAAAAGCACGTTTGGAACACTGCTCGACATAGGCCATCGTGAAGAGGACTGTTAACGTGTGAAACAAAGCAGAACCTCAATTCAGGATTGGAACCCTAGTTACCATCTTGTGTTTATCATCCCTAAAGTTTTTGTTGAAGGAATGAATAGCTAGCAGTAATAAGGGGAGTGTATCTGGTTCAGTTAGCCTAATAAAGAGAAAGGAAAACAGGGATTCTCTGCTAAGTGAATAAAAAGTGTCCCCAAGGTCCCATGGTGCCAGTATGTGAAGCCGACAGGTGGTTCTTGGCATCGAGGACGGTTCAGATGGGGAAGATGAGAGCAGGAAGTCTCCAGTCTGATGCCTCCAACTTCTTAATATTTCTTTATGGAACGTGGAATTAACTCCTGGCGTTTTAATGCTCGTTCCATATTTAAAGTTCTCATTAGACATTAGGTTAGATGCAAGATCCCTTGGACTTCTGAATCTGTGTATGAGGAGGGAGCAGAAGTACTCAGGAACACAAACCCTGGTTAACATCTATGAAGTAGAGATGATGTTTTCAGAACAAAGATTAATATTTCAAAATGTGGAATTAATAGTTTCTTTATATCTATTAAGTATTGTTAATGTAGTTAAATTAGTATTTGTGCTAAAAGTCCTAGGACCTGAGTAAATTTGCATCGCAGTATTTAGGCACACATGGCAAAGGGGTGGGGCTGATTGAGTCAGCCGTGACAGTGGAATGGCTACAGAGCGTCAGAGGGCCTAGAAGCCCCTGATGATATAACTTGGGGAAAATGGTTTAATTTGGCTTATTTCCTTGTTTGTAAAGTAAAGAGATTGGGCCAAGTCTTTCTAGGTCTTTTCAGCTCTAAGTATATGTGATTCTTTAATTTTCTCTTATTTTGACCACACTCCCCAAAGCTTTGTATTGTTTTTCTCTAGTGTAAGACACTGCCACCTCTTCCTCACAGAGCAGCATGCGTCTAGGCACAGAATGCGTGAACTTGGATTAACAGGGTGCCACTCTTCCTGAGAAGTTATCAGCTTCCTCAGCGTTTAATCAGGTTAATTTCCTTGGCCAACCATCATCTGTAGACGGGTGTATAATTCTGTCGTACCACATCACCTCCTAAGGCATTTTCCAGTTTTAGTGTTCTGAGATTCTGGAATAGAATTCTGAAGACTAAAGACAAACTGGAAGAAGAGGGTTGTGATTTTTTTTTTTAGGGTAGAAGGGAAGGGAAACCCCTCTAGCAGCAGGTGTTCGTAGAGTAAGACTGCCATTGGAATGTGTGGCCATCTTGTAACATGTGATCAGAGTCATTGTTTTGGGCTGTTCACAGGCATCTCTGCTGTTTTTCTGTGGTATTTGTGCAGTATCCTTTTTCCTATAAAACTCTCCCTTTGGGAAATAAGTCTGACTTAATTACTCTGTGGGAAATGTTTATACCTAAAAGCATATATGATGTAAAATGATCAATTCAAGCTTCTGAGAGGTGGAGAGAAGAAGGTAAACTAGCTAGGGACCTTGGGACCCAAGGAACAATGCAGTGGTGAGTTCCTTGGGGTATTTTTTTTGGGGGGGGGGGCCTCGTATTTCTAAAACTGGGTACTGGCAAAGCGGGCAAGCAACTTGTAAACAGTAGTGCAGGCAAAAAATATCCCAAGAAAGCCAGTCCTTTCTAGCTAGAGGACTGGGAAAGGGGCAGTTTAACAAGACAGACAACTTTTAGACAATAATTGCCTTACTTCACCCAAAGACCATAGAAAAGGATGAGGCCGCACCTGACTCATGTCAACCCCATGTGTGTCAGAGTAGAAATGTGCTCTGTAGAATTTCCCTTGGCTGATTTTTTGGAAGTAGATCACCAGGGCCTTTCTTCCAAAGTGCTCTGGGTGGACTGAAGCCTTCAGCCTTTTGGTTAGCAGTGAGTGTGTTAATGGCTTGCATCACCCAGGGACTTCAGTGAACGAGTACATTATTCTATCATTATACAGCAGAATAGTACACAGAAGAGGCAAAACTAACCTAAGGTGGACGAGGTAGAAGACTATTTACCATGAGGGAGTTGTTGACCTGGGGGGTGGGCGGGCAGAAAGGAGCCCCTGGGTTGCTGGAATGTTCTGTCTTAATCTAGGTGGAGGTTATACAAGTGCTTACGTACATAAAGCTTCGGCATGCTGTCTACTTAAAATCTGCAAATAGTAGACTGAACTTATATAGCACTTAATTTGGTAAACACTAAATTAAAATTTAAAACGTGTATGCTTTTCTTAAACATAGATCTCTATATAAAGTCTTTCTGTTGCCTTCAGGACAAAGTTGACAGTCCTGAGCTTGGCGTTCAGGGCCCCATGGTGGGCCTGCCCTGTCCTGGTTAGGTCTTCCTCATCTGTATTCCCAGGGAGCTTCATGTTGCCCTCCAGTGCTGGACCTCAGTGATGGCTTTTACCTACTCTTTAGCCTCCTCTTTCCCTTAGTGCATCTCCACCCTGACTTTGGTAAGACCGGTAAATATGTCTGATTCACCCTTTAATCCCTGACACAGGAACACAGGATCTGCCACAAATAGCTTTCTTTTAAATGTTTGTTAGGTGACTAGTTAAGTAATGTTGTTATTACTAATCCTCCGTTGCTGACTAGTTAAGTAGCAGATGAGAAGATTTTCAGGTTTTCAGGTGTGAGAAACAGAAGTCAGCTGTGGAGAAAGGACCTGAGATGGATGCTGTCCTGTCCTGTCGCGCTCACGGCGAGGGCCCCTGGAGAAACGGCACCGAGGGTTTGGTGCTGGAGGCGCTTCCTGGGTGTGCCGAGGCGAGGCGCTGTGGCCCCACTGTTCCTGACCACTTCCACAGCAGGGCCTCCTTCTCACAGGCCTGTCTCCTGGGCCCCTTCCGTGACCCTTCTCCGCCCTCAGCACTCTGAACCACACGCGTTCAGGTTTTCAGCACGTTTAGTATTACGTCAGCCGTCCTCTCTTTTCTGAAGACCAGAGATACTCTCTTGCAGTTTGAGTGGTGCTATAAGAAAAATGCAGCCTTGGTGGCGCAGTTAAGAGTGTGGTTGTCAACCAAAAGGCCCGCAGTTTGAATCCACCAGCCGCTCCTTGGAAACCCTATGGGGCAGTTCTACTCTGTCCTGTAGGGTCGCTAGGAGTCAGAAATGACTCAGCGGCAACAGGTTTGATTTGGGTTTTTAAGAAAAGTAAAAGCGTAAATTTTGGAAATTTAACAGACCGGGGCTCTGCCACTCACTCAGCTCGGTGCCTTTGAGCCACACTCACAGATCTCATTGTCCTTACATGTAAAGTAAGGACAGTAATGCCTCCCTTCACAGGTGGGAAGAGCCCCACGCTTTGACGTGTGGAATGTGTGGCTTGGAAGAAGACACCCGGTACGTTAGCTTCCGTTCCCTTTCCCATTTAAGCTCTTCCCCAGAGCTGACGCTGGTTCTGACTCTAGGCTGTGCTTCTGAAACGCACCTTCTTTAGTCGTAGACACCGGCCCCTTCAGGAGACTCCCACCACAGGCCTTTGCCGGCTGCCAGCCTGTCTAGATGCATCCGTGGCCCTGGAGGCTGCTCTGCCCGCAGCAGGAGGGGAGGAGGTGGTTTCCCGGTTCACCTGCCTGCTCCTGGGCCCGTGGAGACCGTGACTGCCCTTGGCTCTCAGTGCAGTTCTCACACCTTCAGAACACTCAGGTCAGGGGCCAGTGCGTGCCGGGGTTCCAAGTGCTGGCTGGAGTGGAGCTCCAGCAAGCTGATTTCTTTTCTTTCTCTTTTTTTTAAACACTCTGTGAATTGATAAACACTATCCAAGGCTGTATTACCTAATGACAAGGAGGCATAAGACAAGGAGCAGTTGAAATTCTGTCCATAGGTTAAAAATTAAAGACTGAGCGTATTCAGGACTGAGCTCTGTTTGTCCAGGCACTGGAGTGTGACACTGCAGATGATGCATCGTGGATGGGAATCTCTCCAGGTAGCACAGGTGGGATGCATAGTGTTGAAGACCGGCCAGATGGGATATTTGTGCTCACAAAGGAGCTGTGGGTGTTAGTACAGATGTGCAAAACCACTTTCTGGGGCTGCTCTGTTTTCTCCGCCGCCGACACGTTTTTTTCCCGAGCCCGCTCTGGTGTGACTGCCTTCTCAAGTCATCGTTCGTGGTGCTTTCACAAGCCTGCCGGACGAGGGCGGTTCTAAGTGATCTACATCCAGTCCCTTAGAGATAAACCCGCTTCTTGACTCACGCTTTCCCCTGCTTCTGCTTACACCCGGGACCTTTCACATAGCTTTTCACACGCCTCCTTGGTCAGCTTTGGACGTTTTAGCCAATTACAGAAATGATGTAATGGACCAATAACACTGTGCTTGTCCTATTTCTCTCATGCGTCAGCTAGTTTTAAAGTTCTTTACGAAGAGTGCAACAAAATGCCCTAAGTAAAAGGATAAATAAGATTATTTTAATATCTCATTTTATTGAATACATTCTGGAAGCCAGGCATTGCGCACGACAATGTTTTCTCGCCGTCTGCTACAGTGACACCCACTGCTTACAGGGGAGCTTTTCCTTTTTTCTTTCCCCATGTGGGACCAAGGTGACTCACCTCAGTTCATGTGGCTGAGCAGGTAGCAGTGTCAGGCTTCTGGCTCAGTGCTCCTGGATCTGACTCGAGCTTTCTTGCTCTTGGCCCTTGTTACCAAAGGCGTCGAAGTCTGAGGAAGGAAGTCGAGAAGCTGAGAGTCGGAGACAGGCTGGGCAAAGGGAGGGTCTGCCCCCTCTGGTAGGAGGGCCATACTTGGCAGCCTCTTAGCCTCCTCTCCCGGACCAAACGCTGAAGATGCTTTGCATTCCAGATCAGATGAAAATACCTTCTGACACCCAGCCCTCAGTTTCTGGTTGTTGTGTAATCGGTCAGCGTGGAAGCAGACAAATTCTGTAGCTACGCAATGATTTAACGTTCATTCGCCAAGTGATTTTCGAGTTTCGGCCACGTGTCAGGCGTTTCCTTCTCGCTTAAAAAGAATTGCATTCCTCCCCCCTCCAGTTTGGTAAGCAGAAGTTTATTTTGCTTCTGAAACACCAGCTGATTTCATTCACTATTTAAACAAAGTTTTCAGCCGCCAGGTAAAAGATTCATGAGAAAATAGCACCAATTTCAGATGCAGGTGTTTGCTGAAGAAAAGTTAGTTGTTAATCTTCCAGGAATTTGGTAGTTGAACTTAGAATTTTTTTTTTTTTAACTGTGCTTTAGTTGAGAGTTTACAACTCAAGTTAGTTTCTTATACAAAAATTTATACACACATTGTTATGTGACCCTAGCTGCTCTCCCTATGATATGACAGCACACCCCTCCTTTCCACCCCAGATTTCCCGTGTCCATTCTTTTTTTTTTTTTTATTCAGCCAGCACCTGTCCCTTTCTGCCCTCTCATCTCGCCTCCGGACAGGAGCTGCCCATTTAGTCTCATGTGTCTGCTTGAACTAAGAAGCACACTCTTCACGAGTATCACTTTCTATCTTACAGTCCAGTCTAATCTCTGTCTGAAGAGTTGGCTTCAGGAATGGTTTTAGTTCTGGGCTAATAGAGAGTCCGGGGGTTGTGTCTTCTGGGGTTCCTCCAGTCTCAGTCAGACCATTAAGTCCGATCTTTTTATTAGAATTTGAGTTTTGCACCCCGCTTTTCTCCTGCTCTGTCAGGGACTTTCTGTTGTGTTCCCTGTCAGCATGGTCATTGGAATTCAGAAAATATTTTTCTTAATTGCGTTGTGCTTTGTACTTCTGGGTGCTCGAAGAGCCTTAGCTCTTCTGTTCTTGAAAAGCTGCTTTGTTTTTCAGTAAAAGCCTTGAGAACATGGCTGCTTCACCCCGTTGGGCTTTTGCTATGGAATTTTATTACCAGTCTTCTCTCTGAATTCTTTTCTTGGTGAGGATGTGAGTAGCGTTTGCTTTATCTTTTCACGAGCTCTCTACTCAGCAAGGGCCAAGCCCCGTGCAGCCCTGGGGAGGCCTGGGTGGCCTGCTGGGCCCCCTTAGGGCAGTAGGAGAGCTCTGCTGACTTTACCTCGGCTCTCCTGAGAAGGCAGGGGGAGGCTGCCTCTCCACCCTGCGGAGGAAGCGCTGCGTCGCTCGGCTCCCAGTGCGACTGTAGATTGTAGCTGCTCAACCAAACTTCCACTGTTAAAGGCCTTCCTCTCCTGGAAACCTTAACTTATAAAACTTAGATTAAAAAATGGTCAACCTTGCCAATAATAGGACAAAAAAGACAAAGTAATATCACCAAAAAACTTTTTTGTTTAAACTATCAGAAAAGCAACTTTTAAAAAATTACGCGATCTTGGTAAGGATAAACTGAAATATGCGGTTCTGGTAAAAATCGGAAGAACCATTTTGGAGGCAACTTGGGTGATGTGTATCAAAGAGATTTAAACATGTTTGTATCTTTTAATCCAGTAATTCTTCTTTAAGGGATTTCTTCAAAAAAAATAAGTGATACAGTAAGAAATTTGTGTATGTGGATGTTCATTACATAGCTGGTGAAAAATTGAGAAATGATTCAGATGTCCTGAAAGGGGACATGGTTAAATAAATTATGGTAGATAGTAGTCATGTAATACCATTAAAAAAATCACATTTTCAGAATATTTTTATTTTATGCAAAGATGTTAAAAAAAAAGTGTATGTATGTGTTGGGAAAAAAATACTGAAAATAAACCAGAATGTTCATGGATGAGGTCTGTCCCCAGGTCAGGGCTGGGGCTTGGCCCCTGAAGGGAAGGGGTCAGCCCCTATAATGTCTGCCTGGGCCGCAGTGAGATGTTAGGGTAGTGATCGTCTTGCCGAAATGGACCCTAATTCTCACTGCCTTCAAAACTGGGATTCAGAGACCTTTCTCTGCTTCTGCCCCAGATCTGCTACCCGACACCTTTGCTCTCAGGCTTGTGGGGACAGAGGGCTTGGGGAATGCTGAGTCCCCTGGGTATTTCACTCCCACCTCCCGGCTTCCAGTCCCAAGGCTGGCTTTGCTTCTTTTTACCTTGGACACTCGAGTAGACTTGCTGTAGGGGAGCTCTGTACATCAGCCTTCTTGAACTTGAACTTCTCTTCCCAGTTCTCCATGTTCTTCCCACGGCCCCGGCTAGGGCAGAATAAATTCATTGGAATTAAAATATTCTTTATTCATCTTTTTGAAGTCTGAATGTTTATGTGTCTCTGTGTGTTTGTGAGTATATCTGTGTTACTCATGTAGAATTTTAACAGCCCACAGTAAGAAATTTGGATATTGTATAACTCACAGTATAATTAGAGGTAGCTTCTTTTTTCTAAGAGAAGTTACCCTGTAAAATGATCTGTGGGCAGATACTCTGATGATCACTGTAACATTTAAAGAAAATCTAGTCACTGTGTGTACTTTTAGTTATTGATTATCTCCTTCTAGGAAAAAAATCCTACCGTTTACAAATTAAGCCGTTGGGAATGAAATGCCCACAGTTGCCTACACATCTAGTGTTGGGTGGCTCAAGCTTTTTGATGAAGGAATGAATATTTGTTGACAACGCCAAGGACATAGAGAAGCTGATGGTTTCTCTCCCGAGACCTCTGTGTTCTAATGCCTCATGACTTGGTCCTGAGCCCCTTGCTGTCTCCACTCTCTCCTCCGTGAAACCTCCAGTTCCTGGGCTTAAAGACGTCTGCGTGCTGGTGATTCCAGAGGGCCTTCCAGGGCTCCACTCTACGATGTGAGCTGGGGCCGAGGCTCCCCGGTAACTCATATTTTACAGTAAGAATTGAGAACCACCGCTGTGTGCCAGTGGTCCTTAAAACTAAGTGTACACTGTAACCATTCTAGAGGCTGGTTAGAACATTGTCTGTTTACACACTCCCTACCCCTAGTTTCTGAATCAGTGGGTCTGGGTGGGGCTAAGCATTTGCACTTCTAAACAGCAAGTTCCCAGGCAGTACTGATGCTGGTCCAGGACCCACATTTTGAGAACCACCGATCCTAGGCTCTGGCCGCCTTCCTCCTCTGCACCCCTGTCTCCTGCCATGTCCTCTGTGGCTCCTGCAGGCAGGCCGGCCAGCCGGCCACCGTGCATTTATCCTTCCTGTAACTCACCGTGCTAAACTCCTTTTACCACAGAGTCTGTCCTTCTGGTTCCCTCCGCCTTAAATGATGTTGGTTCTCTCTTCCTTAAATGATCCCTCCCTGTGGTCTCTGACTGTCTAGGCCGTTCTCACCTTCCAGGTGTCAGTTCAGCTGTCACTATTCTACAGAAGTCTTACCTACCACCCTGTCCAAAAGTGAGCCTCCCCAGTCACTGTCTAGTAGTGTTGTTGTTGTTGTTAGGTGCTGTTGAGTTGGTTCAGATACATAGCGGCCCCATATACAACATATAGAACGAAACACTGCCCGACCCTGTGCCATCCTCACAACTGTTACGCTTGAGCCCATTGTTGCAGCCACTGTGTTGATCCATGCATGATGTCCATCATTATGTCTAGTAGTACCACATCCTATTTGTTTCCTTTATAGAAATTATTATAATCTGTAAATACAGTTTCATGTATTTGTTTATCTTTCTCCCTGTCTGCTAAGGTTCATGAGCGCAGAAATCTGTGCTCCCTAACTGTGTCCCCAACCACTGTGAGATTTGGTAGCGAGTGTTCCTAAAAGAACCACACACACTCCAGCAAAAGACAACCCAGGCTGCTGCTGTTACAAGAAGCCTGACTTTACCCAGGCATGCAGAACCATCCAGCTGGGATTGAGCAGGATACAAAAGCAGCGGGCTACATTTTAAACTTCAATTTCTTTGAATTTTAACTCACACGAGTGAGAGAATTTGACTTTAATGTCTTTGGACTTTAATTTAAAATGAGATTTAATATTTGGATTTTACCACTGTGCCCCCAACACTAGCTGTTAGGAGGTAACTGCAATAAATAATGTGTTAGTTTGTAGGTCAGTCACCTGCATGGAAACGTGGGGTGGATGGATGGACGGGATCAACCCAAAGAGCTGTTTTGCCTCCTTCACACACATGCAGGTTTTTCAGCCAATAGTTATTGAGCATCTAGGTCAAGGCAAGGGTTGCAAGAATTGGTGAAATATGGTTCATGCAGTTGAAAACCCCAGAGTCTAATGAGAGAGACAGACAAGCAAGCATACAGCTGCCGTATTTACTGTGGACTTCACATACCCAAATCATCAACCAGACTCCCTGATCTGTCACTGCCCTGGAAGGAGTGAGCGCTGGAGAAGCCAAAGACCGTTTTGTTAGTGCAGCTCTCTCAGAGAGAGAGAGAGAGAAGCAGTCTTCTCACCATCTCAGCATTCCTCCTTACATTTTGCTAATGTATCAGGTTTTGCCTTTGTCCAGCCAGGGTGTGTCCCTGCTTTGGAGAGTCGATGAATTTGTCAGGACCACCCTGCTCTGACCCATATGAATTCACTGCTCATACCAACCACTGCTGCTTTTGTATCTCCTGGACCACTGGTGGGAAGTGGGCTTTCTGCCCCAGAAGACTCTTGAGTGGGTCACAACAGCCCAGGAATCAAATTAAATCCAAAATCACCTTGACCGCAAGGCAGACAATTTATCCATTATTAAGAAATCCCAGTAAAAGGCCTAAATTCATTGTAATAATAAAATGCCCACAAGAGATATTCCATATTTGAATATTCTATCTCATCAAATTCCCAGGAAGTTATTAAAATCCAAATATTAAATTTCGTTTTAAATTAAAGTCCAAAGACATTAAAGTCAAATTCTCTCACTCGTATGAGTTAAAATTCAAAGAAATTGAAGTTTAAAATGTAGCCCGCTGCTTTTGTATCCTGCTCAATCCCAGCTGGATGGTTCTGCATGCCTGGGTAAAGTCAGGCTTCTTGTAACAGCAGCAGCCTGGGTTGTCTTTTGCTGGAGTGTGTGTGGTTCTTTTAGGAACACTCGCTACCAAATCTCTAATACGACTCATTTCTTAAAGGCAAAAAAAAAAAAAAGAATAGAACATGGGATTACCAAAGCACTGGCCTTACACACCGCATTAAAAAAGCAAGCCAATCTCCAGTCTCTGACACTCCAAGCAGAAGTGTGACCTCAGAAACCAGCATTTGGTATTTGTTGCCAGAGACCGTAGCAGCAAGTCTGTGATACCTGAGGGAAAGAGGCCGGTGTAGAAAACTTCATTTCCACCTTACCAGGTTGTCTGACAGTTGTGAGTGGCTGTGACATTTGGGAGCAGCTCCTCACTAATTTCTTGGATCTCGCTGCCTCGTGTGAGTCATTCCAGTGACCAAGACCAGCCTCTCTCCTTCTGCAGGGTTCTGTAGGGCCCCAGTCACAGTTTCTGCTCTGGTGACAACTGAACCATCTCCGCCTTCCCTAAAGCTCGCTTTGAGAATGACTGGAACTGGATACTTTCATTTCTCATTTTCCCTTTTCATCCTGACTGTCTAGACCTTATCTCCCACTTAATACATGTAGCCTGTCCTCTAAGATTTCAACTTTTCCTCCTAAAATAATCACTCTTCTGACAGCTCTATCAGTCAGATTATTGTGCTTTCATTTTTGTCTTGCTTCTGTTCTGATAAGGAGCCCTGGGGGTGCAGTGGTTAAGTGCTTCGCTGCTAACCGAAAGGTCAGTGGTTGGAACCCACTAGCCACTCTGAAGGAGAAAGATGCGGCAGTCTGCGTCCGTAGAGATTTACAGCCTGGTAAACTCTTAGGGGACAGTTCTCTGTCCTATACGGATACTGTGAGCCAGAATTGACTCCATGGCAGTGGGATGGGTTTTTTGGTTTTCTGTTCCGATAATAAGGCCGAGACACTTTCAAACCCTCTCATCTTCTTTGAATTCCTGAGCAACTGGATTTCTAGAGACAGAATGTTGCAAAGACCTTTTTTAATTGCAGTATTTCACTGAGCTCATTTTCCTACCTCCGAGCAAGAAGACAGCATCTTGTGTTTTTCCTAGTCTTTAAAGGGAATCCAGGTAAAAATGCCTCTTAGTTGTGGTATTTATGTAGGTTTCTGGCCTTTGTTGTTGTTGTTAGTTGCCATCGAGACAGTTCCAATTCATAGCGACCCTGTGTAAAATAGAATGAAACACTGCCCGGTCCTATGCCACCCTCACAGTCATTGACTGTGTTTGAGCCCATTGTTGCAGCCACTGTGTCAGTCCATCTCATCGAGGGTTTTCCTCTGCTTCATTGACCCTCTACGTTACCAAGCATGATGTCTTTCTCTGGGGACTGGTCCGTCCTGATAACATGTCCAAAGTATGTCTCACCATCCTCCATTTTAAGGAGCTTTCTGGCTGTACTTCTTTCGAGACAGATTTGTTCGGGTCTTGTGGAAGTCATTGGTATATTCAATATTGTTCACCATCACCACAATTCAAAGATATCAATTCTTCAGTCTTCCTTATTCATGGTTCAATTCTTACATGCATATGAGGTGATTGAAAATACTCTGGCTTGGGTCAGGTGCATCTTAGTCCTCAAAGTGACATCTTTGCTTTTTAACTCTGTAAAGAGGTCTTTTACAGCATATTTGCCCAATACAATATGTCATTTGATTTCTGGGCCTTTATTAAGTGAAAATAACATTCTGCTCCTGTTCATAAGGCTTTCACTGGCTGACTCTTTTCAGAAGTGGACCGCCGTGCCCTTCTTCCTAGTCTCTCTTAGTCTGGAAGCTCATCTGAAACCTGCCCACCATGGATGGCCCTGCTGGTATTTTGATACCAGTGGCATAGCTTACAGCATCACAGCAACACACAAGGCTCCGCAGTGTGACAAATTGACACACGAGTGAAGGCACTCAAAAGACGATTGGGAAAGAGCTGCCTCCTCAAAGTAGAGCCAACCTTAGTGACGTGGGTGGAGTCAGGCTCTTGGGACCTTCGTTTTCTGACGTGGCACAACTGAAAATGAGAAGAAACAGCTGCAAACGTCTGTTAGTCATCTGAATGTGGAATGTATAAAGTATGAATCTAAGAAAATTAGAAATCATCAGGAATGAAATGGAACGCGTAAACATCAATACCCTAGGCATTAGCTGAAATGGACTGCTATTGGCCATTTTGAATTGGACAATCCATATGGTCTACTGTGCTGGGGATGACAACTTGAAGAGGAATGGTGTTGCTTTCATCGTCAAACAGAACAATTTAAGATCTATCCTGAAATAAAACTCTGTCAGCGATAGGATAACGTCCATACGCTTACAAGGAAGAACAGTTACTATGACTATTACTAAAATTTACGTACCAACCAGTAAGGCCAAAGAAGAAGAAATTGAAGATTTTTTCCAATTTCTGCAGTCTGAAATTGATCAAACATGCAGTCTAGATACATTGATAATTACTGGTGATTGGAATGTGAAAGCTGGAAAGAAAGAAGAAGGATCAGTAGTTGAAAAACATGGTCTTGGGTGATAGAAATGATGCTGGAGATCACATGATAGAATTTTGCAAGAGCAACAGCTGCTTCAGACTTCTTCATTGCAGATAACTTTTTTCACCAACATAAATGGTGACCATACACGTGGACCTCACCAGATGGAATAGCAGGAATCGAATCGACTACATCTGTGGGAAGAGACGATGGAGAAGCTCAATATCATCAGTCAAAACAAGGCCAGGAGCTGACTGCGGAACAGACCTTCAGTTGCTCTTACGCAAGTTCAAGTTGAAACTGAAGAAAATTAGAACAAGTCGAGGAGATCCAAAGCATAACCTTGAGTGTATCACACGTGAATTTAGAGACAATCTCAAGAATAGAGACGCTGAACACTAATGAGCGAAGACCAGACGAGTCATGGAATGACATCAGGATATCATACATGAAGAAGGCAAGAGGTCATTAAAAAGACAGGAGAGAAAGAAAAGACCAAAATGGATGTCAGAAGAGACTCCGAAACTTGTTTTTGAACATTGAGTAGCTAAACCAAAAGGAAGAAATATGATGAAGTAAAACAGCTGAACAGAAGTTTCAAAGGGCAGCTCGAGAGGACAAGTATTATAATGATACATGCAAAGAGCTAGAGATAGAACACCAAAAGGGAAGAGCACGCTCAGCATTTCTCAAGCTGAAAAAACTGATGAAAAAAAATTCAAGCCTCAGGTTGCAGTACTGAAGGTTCTATGGGAAAAATGTTAAACGGCACAGAAAGCATCAAGAGAAGATGGAAGGGATATACAGAGTCACCGTACCAAAAAGAATTCGTCAACATTCAGTCATTTTGAAGGCGTTGGCAAGAAACAAGGCTCCAGGAATTGACGGAATACCAATTGAGATGTTTCAACAAAGGAATGCAGCACTGGAGGTGCTCACTCATCTTTGCCAAGAAATTTGGAAGACAGCTACCTGGCCAACCGACTGGAAGAGAGCCATATCTGTGCCTATTTCCAAGAAAGGTGACCCAGCCAGATGTGGAAATTATCACACAATTTCATTAATATCACACGCAGGTAAAATTTTGCTGAAGGGTGTTCGAAAGTGGCTGCAGCAGTATATCGACAGGGAACTGCAAGAGATTCAAGTCAGATTCAGAAGAGGACGTGGAACCAGGGATATCACTGCTGATGTCAGATGGATCCTGGCTGAAGCAGAGAATACCAGAAGGATGTTTACCTGTGTTTTTTATTGACTTTGCAAAGGTATTCAACTGTGTGGGTCATGACAAATTATGAATGATATTGCCGAGAACGGGAATTCCAGAACACTTAATTGTACTCAAGGGGAATAGGTATATAGATAAAGAGGCAGTCATTTGAACAGAACAAGGGGATACTGTGTGCTTTAGAAGCAGGACAGGGTGTGCATCAGGGTTGTATTCTTTCAGCATACTTATTCTATCTGTATGCTGAGCAGATAATCCTAGCAGCTGGACTGTGTGAAGGAGGATGCGACATCAGGATTGGAGGAAGACCCGTTAATGTCCTGCGATACGCAGATGATAACAACCTTGCTGAAAGTGAAGAGGATTTGAAGCACTTACTGATAAAGGTCAAAGACTGCAGGCCCTTCAGTGTGGACTGCACCTCAGCATGAAGGAAACCAAAATCCTCATAACGGGGCCAATAAGCAACGTCATGATAAACAGAGAAATTTGAAGTTTTCAAGAATTTCACTTGACTTGGATCCCCCATGGAAGCAGCAATCAAGAAATAAACAGTGTATTGCATTGGGCAAATATGCTGCAAAAGACTTTTTTATTGAAGTGTTGAAAAGTAAACACGTCACTTTGAGGACTAAGGTTCGCCTGACTCGAGCCATATTTTCAGTCTCCTCATATGTGAAAACTGGATAACGAACAAAGAAGACCAAAGAAGGATTAATGCCTTTGAATTAAGGTGTTGGGGAAGAATATTGAATATACCGTGAGATTCCAGAAGAACGAAAAAATCTGTCTTGGAAGAAGTACGGCCACAATGCTCCATAGAAGCAAAGATGGGAAGACTTCATCTCTCCTACTTTGGATAAGTTATCAGGAGGGACCAGTTTTGGAGAAGGGCATCATGGCTCTGTAAAGTAGAGGGTCAGCAATAAAGAAGACCTTCAATGAGGTGGATTGGCACAATGGCTGCAGCAGAGGGCTCATGCGTAACAATCGTGAAGATGGTGCAGGACTAGGCAATATTTCATTTTGTTGTACGTAGGGTCGCCGTGAGTTGGAACCCACTCAGTGGAGCGTAGCCGCAGCAGCTGTAGCCTGCAGAGTGTTGGAAAGTGGCTGCAGCAGTTGGCTACAGCGTTGTCAGTGCAGTGAAGCGCTACGATTTTATAGTCTGCTTCAGGATTTTCCATTTCAGGGAGACATTGTCTAGTTTCTAAATGTAACAGATTAACTGTCTTTTTCGTTGGTTTCTTCTTTTTCTGTTATGGTCAAAGAACATAGTTCTGTGTTGATATTTAGACTTTACTAAGGCTTCCTTTTAAAACTAATAAGTACATGGTCAGTTTTTATGACTTTCTTGTGTCTTCTGTAAAGGAATATTCTCTATTTATTGGTTTAAAAGTCTATTTTTAGCTCTATCCATTCTTCAGCCTGTCTTTCTAACTATCTACCCATTTATATGTCAGTCTGTTATTTCAAGCTTATTAATCATGCTAAGCAAATTTTCCATATGTCTTGGCTTAGTTTTGTTATCTTCATACTCTTGTCAGTTTTTTGGAGAGGTGTTAGAATCTCGCCGAAGAAAAATGTTGACTTACATATTTTTTTTCCTCGTAGCTTTGTATGCTGTTAATTGGTGTATTTTGAAGCTGTTATTTTTAGATTAATAATGTGCCTGATGATTATGGCTTTCTTTTGATAGTATATGATATCTGTCTTTGTCTCTTTTATTTTTCTGTGTGCTGTAACATCCTATTTTAAATATTATGTGAATATATTTCAATGTTACTGGTAGTCATTGATGTTTAAATTAGTATTTTTATGTTGTTTTATTCCAAAATTCATTTTATGACTTTATACATAGAAAAGAGTATGTGTGGCATATATGCCAGCCGTGAGGCCTAATACCAGTGCAAACATTAATGAGCCCGCCGTCCTCAGAGCTGGGCTGTGACCGGTTGCCATGCAGCCCTGTGTGCTCCTTCTCAGACCAGCTTCCTGCCCCCACCAGCCCTGCCATGTTCTCTGCCTTGAGCTTTAGAGTCATCCGGTCCTGGTTTTTATAACAGTAAGTTTCAACGCATAGGCGTAATTCCCTAAAGAGCATATACTTCAGTTTGGTTGCTTTTGAGGTTTGAATGGTGTTATGCTGTATATGGAATTCTGTGGCTGACTGTTTTTTACTCAGCACTCCAAGATTCATCCAGGCTGTTGCAGGTAACTAGAGGTCATTGACTAGAAGCAGTAGAAGACTCCTCTGTGTGAGGACCACAGTTTACTTATTCTGTCTGTGGACATGTGCGTTGTTTCTAGTTCCTTGGCGTGACTTAGCAGTACTCTTCTGAATCTTCTCAGACGCGCCTCCAGTACACGTGTGCAGGAGCTTTTCTGCAGAGCAGTTCTGGGAGTAGAGCAGAGGACTTGTGCGTGTTAATGTTTAGCTGTATCAGATGATTCTGAATTGTTTTCCGTAATACTTGTAGCCATATACCCTTCTACCAGCCAGTCCATGAGGGTTCTTGTTGCCCTACACCCTTGTCAACACTGTCAGACTTCTCAGTTCTCAGAGTCTAGTAGGTGGCTATGATTTGCATTTCTCTGATTATAAGATTGAACACCTCTCTCTGCTTAATCACTACTCATGCACTGATTCCGTAAAACTGTTAGTTCATGAGTTCAGCCGATTTTCTTATTAGGTTAACTTTTTCTTACTAGTTTCTAGGAATTCTGTATATATTCTAGATATTGACCATTTATTTGTCAGCACAAAGAAATCTCGTATACCTTTTACCCAACTTCCCTTCCTGTTAACATGGCACATAACCATAGTACAACTGTCCAGAGGAGAAATTTAGTAGCGTGCTATACTAGTAACTAATCTATGGACTTCATTTGAATTTTGACAGTAGCCCACTGTTGTCTTTTTATCTGGTTCAGTATCGATTTAGGGACCCACGTTGCATTTACTTTTCCTGTCTTTGGATTATTCTGCAGCCTGGGATAGTTCTTTGGTACTTTTTTGTCTTTAATGACCTTGACTCTTCTTCTTTTTTTTTTTTTTTTTAAATGTGCTTTAAGTGAAGGTTTACAAATCAAGTCAGTCTCTCACATAAAAACTTGTATACACCTTGCTACATAGTCCCAGTTACTCTCCCCCTAATGAGACAGCCCGCTCTCTCCCTCCACTCTCTCTTTTCGTGTCCATTTCACCAGCTTCTAACCCCCTCTACCCTCTCATCTACCCTCCAGGCAGGAGGTGCCAACATAGTCTCAAGTGTCCACCTCATCCAAGAAGCTCAGTGCTCACCAGCATCCCTCTCCAACCCATTGTCCAGTCCAATCCATGTCTGAAGAGTTGGCTTCGGGAATGGTTCCTGTCCTGGGGCAACAGAAGGTCTGGGGGCCATGAGCACCGGGGACCTTCTAGTCTCAGTCAGACCATTAAGTCTGGTCTTTTTATGAGAATTTGGGGTCTGCATCCCACTGCTCTCCCACTCCCTCAGGGGTTCTCTGTTGTGTTCCCTGTCGGGGCAGTCATTGGTTGTAGCCGGGCACCATCTAGTTCTTCTGGTCTCAGGATGGTGTAGTCTCTGCTTCATGTGACCCTTTCTGTCTCTTGGGCTCCTAATCACCTTGTGTCCTTGGTGTTCTTCATTCTCCTTTGATCCAGGTGGGTTGAGACAAATTGATGCATCTTAGATGGCTGCCTGCTAGCGTTTAAGACGCCAGACACCACTCTTCAAAGTGGGGTGCAGAATGTTTTCTTAATAGATTTTATTATGCCAGTTGACGTAGATGTCCCCAGAAATAACTAGGTCCCCAAACCCCTGCGCCTGCTGCGCTGGCCTTTGAAGCATTCAGTTTATTCAGGAAACTTCTTTGCTTTTGGTTTAGTCCAGTTGTGCTGACCTCCCCTGTATTGTGTGTTGCCGTTCCCTTCACCTAACGTAGTTCTTATCTACCAACTAATTAGAGAATACCCCTCTCCCACCCTCCCCCCTCTCCTAGCCACAAAGGAATGTTTTCTTCTCAGTTAAAACTATTTCTCAAGTTCTTACAATAGTGGTCTTCTACAATATTTCTCCTTTTGCAACTGACTAATTTTACTCAGCATGATGCCTTCCAGGTTCCTCCATGTTACGAAATGTTTCACAGATTCCTCACTGTTCTTTTATCAATGCATCGTATTCCATTGTGTAAATATACCATAATTTATTTATCCATTCATTCGTTGATGGGCACCTTGGTTGCTTTCATCTTTTTGCTGTTGCAAACAGTGCGGCAGTGAACGCGGGTGTGCATATATCTGTTCATGTAGAGGCTCTTATTTCTCTAGGATATATTCCGAGGAGTGGGATTGGTGGATCGTATGGTAGTTCTATTTCTAGGTTTTTAAGGAAGCGCAGAATCGATTTCCAAAGTGGTTGTCCCATCTTCCGTTCCCACCAGCAGTGTATAAGCGTTCCAGTCTCTCCACAACCTCTCCAACATTTATTGTTTTGTGTTTTTTGGATTGATGCCAGCCTTGTTGGCATGAGATGAAATCCCATTGTAGTTTTGATCTGCATTTCTCTAATGGCTAACGATCGTGAACATTTTCTCATGTATCTGTTAGCTACCTGAATGTCTTCTTTAGTGAAGTGTCTCTTCATATCTTTTGCCCATTTTTTAATTGGGTTATTTGTCTTTTTGTAGATGAGTTTTTACGTTATCATGTGGTTTTTAGAGATCAGATGCTGATCGGAAATGTCATAGCTAAAAACTTTTTCCCAGTCTGTAGGTAGTCTTTTTACTGCTTTTGTGAAGTCTTTGGATGAGCATAGGTGTTTGATTTTTAGGCACTCCCAGTTATCTCGTTTTTCTTCTGCATTCTTCATAATGTTTTGTATACTGTTTATGCCATGTATTAGGCTCCTAACGTTGTCCCTATTTTTTTCTTCCATGATCTTTATAGTTTTAGTTTTTGTATTTAGGTCTTTGATCCATTTTGAGTTAGTTTTTGTGCATGGAGTGAGGTATGGGTCTTGTTTCATTTTTTTGCAGATGGATATCCAGTTATGCCAGCACCATTTGTTAAAAAGACTGTCTTTTCCCCATTTAACTGTTTGGGGGCATTTGTCAAATATCAGCTGCTCACATGTGGATGGATTTATGTCTGGATTCTCAATTCTGTTCTCTTGGTCCATGTGTCTGTTGTTATACCAGTACGAGGCTGTTTTGACTACTGTGGCGGTATAATAGGTTCTAAAATCAGGTCAAGTAAGGCCTCCCACTTTGTTCTTCTTTTTCAGTAGTGCTTTATTTGTGCGGGGCCCCTTTCCCTTCCATATGAAGTTGGTGATTTGTTTCTCCATCTCATTAAAGAATGTCATTGGGATTTGGATCGGAATTGTATTAAATGTATGATCTCTTTTGGTAGAATAGACATTTTCACAATGTTAAGTCTTCCCATCCACGAGCAAGGTATGTTCTTCCACTTACGTAAGTCTCTTTTGGTTTCTTGCAGAAGTGTACTGTAGTTTTCTTTGTATAAGTCTTTTACATCTCTGGTAAGATTTTTTCCTAAGTATTTTATCTCCTCGGGGCTACTGTAAATGGCATTGATTTGGTGATTTCCTCTTCAATGTTCTTTTTGTTGGTGTAGAGGAATCCAACTGATTTTTGTATGTTTATCTTGTATCCCAATACTCTGCTGAACTCTTCTATTAGTTTCAGTAGTTTTCTGGAGGATTCCTTAGGGTTTTCCGTGTATAAGATCATGTCATCTACAAATAGAGATACTTCTTTTCCTTGCCAATCTGGATGCCCTTTATTTCTTTATCTAGCCTAATTGCTCTGGCTAGGACTTCCAGCACAATGTTGAGTAAGAGTGGTGATAATGGGCATCCTTGTCTGGTTCCCAGTCTCAGTGGGAATGCTTTTAGGCTCTCTCCATGTAGGGTGATGTTGGCTGTTGGCTTTGTATAAATGCCCTTTATTATGTTGAGAAATTTTCCTTCTATTCTTATTTTGCTGAGAGTTTTTATCATGTATGGGTGTTAACTTTGTCAAATGCCTTTTCTGCATCAATTGATAAAATCATGTGATTCTTGTCTTTGGTTTTATTTATGTGATCGATTACATTAATTGTTTTTCTAATGTTGCACCATCCCTGCATACCTGGTATGAATCCCACTTGGTCATGGTGAATTATTTTTTTGATATGTTGTTGAATTCTATTGGCTAGAATTTTGTTGAGGATTTTTGCATCTACATTCATGAGGGATATAGGTCTATAATTTTCTTGTGGTGTCTTTACCTGGCTTTGGTATTAGGGATATGGTGGCTTCATAGAATGAGATTGGTAGTATACCATCCTTTTCTATGCTCTGAAATACCTTTAGCAGGAGTGGTGTTAACTCTTCTCTGAAAGTTTGGTAGAGCTCTGCAGTGAAGCCGTCTGGACGATGGCTTTTTTTGGTTGGGATTTTTTTTTTTATTACCTTTTCAATCTCTTCTTTTGTTATGGGCCTATTTAGTTGTTCTACCTCTGTTTGTGTTAGTTTAGGTAGGTAGTGTGTTTCTAGGAATTCATCCATTTCTTCTAGGTTTTCAAATTTGTTAGAGTACAGTTTTTCGTAGTAATCTGATACGATTCTTTTAATTTCAGTTGGGTCTATAGTAGTATGGTCCGTCTCATTTCTTATTTGGGTTATTTGCTTCCTCTCCTGTTTTTCTTTTGTCAGTTTGGTGGGTGGTTTATCAATTTTGTTGATTTTTTTCAAAAAAACCAGCTTTTGGTCTTGTTAATTCTTTCAATGGTTTTCTGTTTCATTTAGTTCAGCTCTAATTTTTATTATTTGTTTTCTTCTGGTGCCCGTGGGTTTCTTTTGTTGTTCTCTTTCTATTTGTTCAAGTTGTAGGGATAATTCTTTGATTTTGCCCTTTTCTTCTTTTTGGATGTGTGCATTTATTGATATAAATTGACCTCTGAGCACCACTTTTGCTGTGTCCCAAAGGTTCTGATAGGATATGTTTTCATTCTCATTGGATTCTCTGAATTTCTTTATTCTATCCTTAAAGTCTTCTATAATCCAGTCTTTTTTGAGCAGGGTATTGTTCAGTTTCCAAGTGTTTGATTTCTTTTCCCGTTACTGATTTCCACTTTTATGGCCTTATGGTCAGAGAAAATGCTTTGTAATATTTCAGTGTTTTGGATTCTGCTAAGGCTTGCTTTGTGACCTAATATGTGGTCTATTTTAGAGAATGTTTCATGTGCACTAGAAGAGAAAGTATACTTGGATGCTGTTGGGTGGAGTGTTCTGTATATGTCTACGAGGTCAAGTTGGTTAATTGTGGCATTTAGATCTTCCGTGTCTTTATTGAGCTTCCTTCTGGATGTCCTGTCCTTCACCGAAAGTGGTGTGTTGAAGTCTCCTACTATTATTGTGGAGCTGTCTATCTCACTTTTCAATGCTGAGAGTTTGTTTCATGTATCTTGCAGCCCTGTCACTGGGTGCATAAATATTTAATATAGTTATATCTTCTTGGTGTATTGTCCCTTTAATCATTATATAGTGTCCTTCCTGATCCTTTCTGATGGATTTAACTTTAAAGTCTCTTTTGTCAGAAATTAATATTGCCACTCCTGCTCTTTTTTGATTGTTGTTTGCTTGATGTATTTTTTTCCATCCTTTGAGTTTTAGTTTGTTTGTGTCTCTAAGTCTAAGGTGTGTCTCTTGTAGGCAGCATATAGATGGATCTTGTTTTTTAATCCATTCTGCCACTGTGTCTTTACTGGTGCATTTAGTCCATTTACATTCAGTATGAATTTAGTGCAGTCATTTTGATGTCATTTTTTTGTGTGCTATTGACAGTTCAGTTTCTTTTTCTGACATGATTTTATGTGCTGAGTAGATTATCTTTATATATTGTCCTTTCCTCATATTTGTTGTTGTTGATTTTGTTTCTGCTGAGTCTTTATTTTTTTTTTCTTGTTTTTTTTTTTTTTTTTGATGAATAGGATAGTTTGTCTCCTTTGTGGTTATCTTATTATTTACCCCTGTTTGTCTAAATTTAAACCTAACTTTTATTTCTTTGTATTGCCGTATCTTCTCTCCATATGGAATGTGTATAATTACATTTCTTAGTCCCTCTTTATTATTCTGATGTTGTCTTCTTTTATATAATAACATCGCGGTGTTACCCTGTTTTGAGCTTTTTTTTTTTTTTTTTTTTTTGGATTTCCCTGTCTGGGTTGACTGCTGGTTGCTCTGCCCAGTGCTCTGGTCTTGGGTTGATACCTGATATTACTGATTTTCTAATGAAAGAATTCCCTTAGTATTTCTCGTAGTTTTGGTTTGGATTTATGAATTCCCGAAACTTGTGTTTATCTGGAAATGTCTTAATTTCACCTTCATATTTAAGAGATAGTTTTGCTGGATATATGGTTCTTGGCAGGCAATTTTTTTCCTTAAATTTTTTAAATACGTCATCCCACTTCCTTGTTGTCTGCCTGGTTTCTGCCAAGTAGTCCGAGCTTATTCTTATTGGCTCTCCTTTGTAGGTGACTTTTGGTTTATCCCTTGCTGCTCTTACAATTCTCTTTTTATCTTTGGTTTTGGCAAGTTTGATTATAATACGTCTTGGTAACTTTCTTTTAACATCTGCCTTATGTGGAGTTTGATGAGCATCTTGGATAGGTATCTTCTCATCTTTCACAATATCAGGGAAGCTTTCTGCCAACAAATCTCGAACAATTTTCTCTGTATTTTCTGTTATCCCTCCGTGTTCTGGTACTCCAATCACTCGTAGGTTATTTCTCTTGATAGAGTCCCACATGATTCTTAAGGTTTCTTCATTTTTTTTTTTAATTCTTTTATCTGATTTTTCTTCAAATATATTAGTGCCAAGTGATTCATCTTCAAGTTCAGAAATTCTAGCTTCTACTTGCTCAGTTCTGCTCCTCTTTTAATTAAGTTGTCTAGTTCTGTAATTTTATTGTTAATCTTGTGAATTTCTGATTGCTGTCTATGGATTTTTCCAGCTTATTAAACTTTTTATTATGTTCCTGAATAATCTTTTTAAATTCTTCAATTGCTTTATCTGTGTGTTCCTTGGCTTGTTCTGCATATTGCCTCATTTCCTTCCTGATGTCTTGAAGGGTTCTGTATATTAAATTTTGTATTCTCCATCGGATAATTCCAGGGATGCACTTTCATCTGGATTCTTTGTTTTGAGAGCCTGTTCAGGTGATCATGGTCTGTTGCTTTATGTGGCTTGGTATTGACTGTTGTTTCTGAGTCATCTATAAAGTTACTGTATTAGTTTATGCTTGCTTACTGTGTCGTAGCTGCTTGCTTTGTTTTGTTTTGTTATACCCCCATGGGTTGCTTGAGTGAGCTAGCTTGATTATTTTCGCCTTTGGAGCTCTGGTGTCCAGTCCCCAGCTGGCTAGAGCTGTTACCAGGTATATCAGTCTAGGAGCCCATTCAGTTTTCTTGTATGAATTCAGCTCAGGTTTCCAGGTAGCTGATTATCTATCCAGTGCGTGGTATAGGCTCTGTCCTGCAGTCTTAGATGGGCAGGGGTGATTGGCGTATATACTGGTATCTGATTGCAGCAGGGGGCCACGCTGTGAACAAGGCAGGGGACTGAGAACTGGCCTCCAAGTGTCTGAGGAAAGAGCGTCCCTGTTCCCTACAGTGTGCAGGTGGGTGGGTTCTGCAGAGGGACCATGGGCACCCAAAGTTTTTGGTTATAAGGACTGGGAGGTATCAGTTATCTTTGGACCTCTGTTGCGGGTGGCTGGGTGACCTGCATGGAGCTACCAGTCCTTAGGTCCCTGATGTAGGTAGGTGGGGACCTTGTTTAATAGGCAAAGCAATGTCAAACATCGAACACCCACCTCTGTACCGCACAGCTGAAATGGTTGGTGTTTGCCAGCAAGGGCCTATTCTCCCCAAATAGGCCCACACAAGTCCATGCAGAAGAGGAAGGTGCTCAAAGTCCCCAGACGGTTTGTGCCTGGACAGGAGCTGCTTTTGTCCAGAGCTCCCCTGGTTAGTGGAAGTAGGAAATTATCTTTTCCCCAAATGCAAATTTTTTCCTTCCCCAAGGCCAGGAGAATTTTTCTAGGTGCTCAACAGTGCCTATCTCAGGCCCAGGGAATTCATCCTCTGAAGCCGGTTTGCCGGGCGGGGGAGGGGCGGGGAGCGTGGTAAAATGTACGCAAGTACTTAGCTTCTGCCGAGAGCGCCGTTCTCCTCAGGTTCCGAATGTGTGAGTGGTCTGTTTGGCTGGCTGCTTCTCCCTGAGGAAATTGCGGTCCAACGCTAGTACCAGCCCTCTGCCGCCGCTGCTCTGGGAATGATGCCTGAGGGCTCCCCGTGATTCGGGTCCAGTAACCCTCTCCACTTCTGAACAGTCTCTGCCTCCCCCTGCCTCTCATTTTGTTTTCTAAGCTTGCCTTTAACGCTCAGAGTTCCCAGCTTGTCACAAATATACTTGTTTCACTTGTTTTTTCGGGTCTTTGTTGTAAAGAGGGCTCACCGGAAGCGTCTGTCTACTCTGCCACCTTGGCTCTGCCTCCCGACCTTGACTCTTTTGAAGCATAGCTGTTTTGTAGAATTCTCACTTTATGGAATGTTCTGAGGGGTTTTTTCATGATTAAATTCAGGATATGTGTTTTTTTGTAAGAATGTCACAGAAGCGATGCTCTGCCATTCTCGGTGTATCATAAGATGTGTTCCTACTGATAGCAGTGCTAGAAGTGCTCGCTCATCTATGCCAAGAAATTTGGAAGACAGCTACCTGGCCAACCGACTGGAAGAGATCCATATTTATGCCTATTCCCAAGAAAGGTGATCTAACCGGATGCAGATATTATCAAGCAATATCATTAATCGCACCGAAGCAAGATCATTCAAAAGCGCCTGTAGTAGTGTATCGACAGGGAAACTGCTGGAAATTCAGGCTGGATTCAGAAGAAGACGTGGAACCAGGGATATCATTGCTGATGTCAGATGGATCCTGGCTGAAAGCAGAGAATACCAGAAGGATGTTCACTTGTGTTTTATGGACTATGCAAAGGCATTCAGCTGTATGGATCATAACAAATTATCGATAACGTTGGGAAGAATGGGAATTCCAGAACACTTAATTTTGCTCCTGAGGAATCTTTACATAGATCAAGAGGCAGTTGTTTGGACAAAACAAGGGGATGCTTTGTGGTTTAAAGTCAGGAAAGGTGTGCGTCACAGTTGTATCCTTTCCCCATACCTATTCAATCTGTATGCTGAGCAGATAATCCAAGAAGCTGGAGTATGTGAAGAAGTATGGGGCATCAGGATTGGAGGAAGACTCATTAATAGCCTGCATTATGCAGATGATACAACCTTGTTTGCTAAAAGTGAAGAGGACTTAAAGCACTTACTGATGAAGATCAAAGACCACAGCCTTCAGTATGGATTACACCTCAACATAAAGAAAACAAAAATTCTTTCGACTGGATCATTAAGTAAAATCATGATAAGTGGAGAAAAAGTGAAGTTGTTACGGATTTCATTGTTTTGGATCCACAATCAACACCCATGGAAGGACCAGTCAGGAAATCAAAAGACATACTGCATTGGGCAAATCTGCTGCAAAAGCCTTTTTTAAGTGTTAAAAACCAAAGATAACACCTTGAGGACTAAGCTACGCCTGACCCAAGCCATGGTGTTTTTAATCGTCTCACATGCATGTGAAAGCTGAACAATGAATAAAGAAGACTGAAGAAGAATTGACACCTTTGAATTGGAGAAGAATATTGAATATACCATGGACTGCCAAAAGAATGAACAAATCTGTCTTGGAAGATGATTCACCACAGTGTTCCTTAGAAGCAAGAATGGTGAGGCTGCATCTCACATTTCTTTGGACATTTTATCAGAAGGGATCAGTCCCAGGAGAAGGGCATCATGCTTGGTAAAGCAGTGAGTCAGTGAGAAAGAGAAAGAGGAAGACCCTCAATGAAATGGATTGACACCATGGCTGCAACAATGAGCTTAAGCATAACAAGGATTTTAAGAATGGTGCAGGCCTGGGCAGTGTTTCGTACTGTTGTAGATAGGGTTGCTATGAGTCGGAACTGACTTGAGGGCATCTAATAGCAACAACCAGTCATTGTGTGTGAATCACAAAGACCATGGCTAGAAGGGCCAGGATAAGTAATTCATTGCACCAAGACCTTACAGGATTTTTTATCTTCAAAATCTAATTTACTAGCTTATGTCTCAGTTACTCTTTATTGATTTTTCTAAGTACCCTGGAGACTTGAGGGAGGCCCTTTGAATATGTAGATTAAGGTCTTTTTCTATTTCTGAAACGTTTTCTTGGAGTATAACTTCAAATACTAGTTGTGTTTTATTGTCCTTCTTGAGGTACTTATTTCCTTCTTCAGGTACTGCCTTTCTTATATTCTTATCACTTTCTCTCTCATCCTTTTTATTTCTGTCTTTATCGCATTTCATTCCCTTGGTGGGTTCCCTGAGTTTGTTCGGTGCCTTTTATTAAATTTTCATTTGATTGTATCAAGGGTACCCTGTAATTTAGTCTTCTTTTTTTGATAATTGTATGTTTTTAATTTCTCTGAATTCCATCAGCTCTTTGGTTGTTTTTTTTTTTTCCTATTTGTAGTCCATTTCTTTTCCTAGTTTTTTAAATTTCTCTGATGCAAAGTATTTTATCATTTTCTAAAATTTTTGTTTGAAATCTGATTCAGTTTGGAATGTTGTCTTAGGGTTTTCTCCCGCTTCTCTTTCATTTACTTGTTTGTTTTTATGTGTTTATTTTTTTATGGATGGTAAAGGAGGTTGATTTTCCTCAGTTGAGATGTTAGGTCTTTTCTTCAGCTTTTGATTATCTTACAGGACTTCAGTGTGGGTGTGTTCACACCTTTCTGGCGTTAGAGTGGTCTGTAGTACGCACACTTTGACTGCGCTGTCTTCTGTCGTTAAAACCAAAGCCTTTCACTTTGATTGTGTGTGTTTATGCTTGTGATGTAAGCAGGCTTACAGGTTATCAGGCACATTTGAATAGTGCCACAGAGGTATCCACGTGCCTTGTTGTGTTGTTGTTAGGTGCCGTCGAGTCCACTTCGACTCATAGCGGCCCTGTGCACAACAGAACGAAACACTGCCCGGTCCTGCGCCATCCTTACAATCATTGTTGTGCTTGGGCTCATTGTTGCAGCCACTATCAGTCCACCTCACTTGAGGGGCTTCCTCTTTTCCGCTGACCCTGTACTCTGCCAAGCATGATGTCCTTCTCCAGGGACTGATCCCTCCTGACAACATGTCCGAAGTATGTAAGACGCAGTCTTGCCATCCTTGCCTCTAAAGAGCATTCTGGTTGTACTTCTTCCAAGACAGATTTATTCATTTTTCCGGCACTCCATGGTATACTCAATATTCTTCGCCAACACAATTCAAAGGCGTCAGTTCTTCTTCGGTCTTCCTTATTCATTGTCCAGCTTTCACATGCATATGATGTGACTGAAAATACCATGGCTTGGGTCAGGCGCACCTTAGTCTTCAAGGTGACATCTTTGCTCTTCATCACTTTAAAAAGGTCCTTTGCAGTAGATTTACCCAGTGCAGTGTGTCTTTTGACTCCTTGACTGCTGCTTCAATGGCTGTTGATTGTGGATCCAAGTAAAATGAAATCCTTGACAACTTCAGTCTTTTCTCCGTTTATCATGATGTTACTCATTGGGTCCAGTTGTGAGGATTTTTGTTTTCTTTCTGTTGAGGTGTAATCCATACTGAAGGCTGTGGTCTTTGATCTTCATCAGTAAGTGCTTCAAGTCCTCTTCTCCTTCAGCAAGCAAGGTTGTGTCATCTGCATAACGCAGGTTGTTAATGAGTCTTCCTCCAATCCTGATGCCCCGTTCTTCTTCTTATAGTCCAGCTTCTCGTATTATTTGCTCAGCATACGGATTGAATACCCTGACGTACACCTTTCCTGACTTCAAACCAATCAGTATCCCCTTGTTCTGTCTGAACAGCTGCCTCTCGATCTATGTAAAGGTTCCTCATGAGTACAATTAAGTGTTCTGGAATTCCCATTCTTCACAATGTTATCCATAATTTCTTATGATCCAAATGGTCGAATGCCTTCGCATTATCAATAAAACACAGGTAGACATCCTTCTGGTATTCTCTGCTTTCAGCCAGGATCCATCTGACATCAGCAGTGATATCCCTGGTTCCACGTCCTCTTCTGAAATCGGCCTGAACTGCTGGCAGTTCCCTGTCGATACACTGCTGCAGCCGTTTTTGAATGATCTTGAGCAAAATTTTCCTTGTGTCTGATATTAATGATATTGTTCTATAATTTCCGCATTTGGTTAGATCACCTTTCTTGGGAATAGGCATATATATGGATCTCTTCCAGTCAGTTGGCCAGGAAGCTGTCTTCCATATTTCTTGGCATAGATGAATGAGGGCCCCCAGTGCTGCATCCGTTGGTTGAAACATCTCAGTTGATATTCCGTGAATTCCTGGAGCCTTGTTTTTTGCCAGTGCCTTCAGAGCAGCTTGGACTTCTTCCTTCAGTACCATCGGTTCCTGATCTTATACTACTTCTTGAAATGGTTGAACATCGACTAATTGTTTTTGGTATAATGACTGTGTATTCCCCATGCCTAGAAAGATGTTTTTTCTGCCGATTTAAAGAAAAGATAACTTTATGTTAAGATTATTTCAAAATTTTAAAAATGTTTTTTAAACAAAACACATTAACTTTGCCTCCAGCTGGGGCAGTGAAGCTGATATGAGACTAGTCCTCCCAAAGTAAACAACTAGAAAACTGGACAAAATATGTGAAACAGTTGTTTCAGACATTGGTTGAAAGATATTGTGAATTTCTAATCCCCGAGGAAGCTTCAGTGACTTACAGGACAATATTAAGCAGTGTAGCATACACATAATTGGAGTTCCAGAAAAGGAACGAAGGCAGAAAAACACTTAAAAAAATAATGGCCAAAATTATTCCTAATGGTATGAAAAGTATAAACTTACATGCCCAAGAAACAAGAAAAACGCAAAGAAAAGTACACCAAGGCATAGTACGATCAAATTGCTGGAAAAGAGTGGTAAAGATTGAATCTTCAAAGCAGTCATCCTGGGGAGAAAAGACAGATATGAGAGAGCAAGAATAAAAATGAGGGCATAATTCGCCTCAGAAATAATGTCAGATGCAAATTAATTCACTGACATCTTTAAAATGCTAACAGAAAATTGTCAGTTCTATATCCAGCCAAAGTATCCTTCCTAAGTGTGAACAGAATGAAGACATTTCCCGACAGATACGAGCTGAGAGAATTTGTCACAAGGAGAACTGTACCATTAAGAATGTTCAAAGATGTTCTGCCAGCCAAAGGAGGATGGTAGCACATGGAAACCTGGTTCTGTACAAAGTGGTCAGGAGCACTGGAAAAGTTAAATATGTGTGTAAAAATAAAATACTTGTATTTTCACTTTTTGATTTATTTTAAACATGTTTGGCTTTTTAAAGCAAAGATAACAACAGTGCATTTAGGAATTTATGATGTATGGAGAAGTAAGATATATGAGAGCAGTTGCTCAAAGGTGGAGTGTGGTATTACATTGTAAGATTCTTAGTGTTGTGTGTGAAATGTTCTATTTGTAGGCAGACTGGAACAAGTTAAAGATGCATATTGTAAACCTTAGTGCCACCTCTTAAAAAAAAAAGGAAAAAGATACAGTTAATAGGCTAATTGTGGATCAAGAAATGAATGCTGAAAAATACTCACTCTTAAGAGAAAAGGCAAAAAAGAACCATTAAGAAAAATAGAAAACAATAGAATGATAAACTTAAATCAACCTTTTTGTTAAGTACGTTGTTAGGTACTGTCCAGTTGCTTCCGACTCATAGCAATGCCGTGTACAACAGAACGAAACACTGCCCAGTCCTGCACTTTCATACTGAATTGTGTTACCCAAAAATGTGTGTATCTGTTTGGCTCAGCCATGATTCCTGGTATTCTGTGATTGTCCACCATTTTGTCATTTGATGTGGTTTTCCTATGTGTTGTAAATCCTGCTTTTGTGGTGTTAATGGAGGGGATGGGCGGCAGTTGTGTTGATGAGACAGGACTCAGTCTGCAGGATTGCATTGTGTTTTGAGCTCTTTCTTCTGAGACATAAAAGAGAGAAGCAAGCAGAGCGACAGGGGGACCTCATACCACAAAGAAAGCAGTGGCAGGAGCAGAGCTCATTCTTCGTACCTTGGGTTCCTGTATGGAGAAGCTCCTAGTGCAGGAGAAGATTGATGAGAAGGACTGTCCTTCAGAGCCAACAGAGAGAGAAAACCTTCCCCTGGAGCTGACACCCTGAATTTGGACTTTTCAGCGTACTTTACTGTGAGGAAATAAATTTCTCCTTGTTAAAGGCATCCACTTGTGGTATTTCTGTTATAACAGCATTAAATGACTAAGACAGAATTTGGTACTGAGAGTGTGGGGTGGTGCTCTAACAGATACTTAAAATGTAGAAGCTATTTGAAACTGTAAATGGGCAGAGAACCGAAGTGGCAGTTGCAAAGAACTGGCAGTAGTAGAACCAGGAGACCAGCGCCATACAGTGCTGGAGCCAACTTAGGGAGCAAGAGAGCTGAGTACCTGTGTGCAGGAGGCTTCCTGGAGGAGTAGAGTGCCTCCGGGCATTTATCGATAGAGCTGGGCTTGCTGACTTACGGAGCAAGAGAGCTGAGTGCCTTCTATCCGAAGTTTACTGGTGGAGTGGGGTCCTCCAGGCATTTATCGGCAGTTCGAATCCAACATCCACTCCTTGGAAACCCTTGGAGAAGCAGTACTGCTTTCTCCTGTGAGGTCCGTATGGGTCAGAATGTACTTGACTGCAACAGGTTTGGTTTTTGGCGTCTTCCATTAGCGTTGGTTGTGGATCTAAGTAAAAAAAATCCTTGAGAATTGCAGTGTTTTCCCTGTTTATCATGATGTTGCTTAATGGCTTGGTTATAAGGATTTTTGTTTTCTTTATGTTGAGGGAAACCCTGATGGCGGTAGCTAAGAGCTATGGCTGCTAACCAAAAGGTTGGCAGTTCGAATCCACCAGGTGCTCCTTAGAAATCTTATGGGGGCAGCTCTTCTCTGTCCTGTGGGGTTGCTGTGAGTTGGAAACGACTCTATGGCAGTGGGTTTGGATTTTTTTGGTTTTTATGTTGAGGTGTATTCTATACTGAAGGCTGTGGTCTTTGATCTTCATCAATAAGTGCTTCGAGTCCTCTTTGTTTCCAGCAAGCAGGGTTATGTCATCTGCATATCACAGGTTGTTGATGAGTCTTCCACCAATCCTGATACCCTGTTCTTCATAGAGTCCAGCTTCTCGGATTATTTGCTCAGCATACAGATTGAATGGGTATGGTGAAAGGTGACACACACCTTTCCTGATTTTAAATCATGCAGGATCCCCTTGTTCTGTTTGAACGACTGTTGGTCTGTGTGCAGGTTCCACATGAGCATAATTAGGTATCTGGAATTCCCATTTCTTTGCAGTGTTATCCCTAATTTGTTACGATCCATACGGTCAAATGCCTTTGCATAGTCAGTGAAACACAGGTAAACAACTTCCTTGTATTCTCTGCTTCCAGCCAGGATCCATCTGACATCAGCAATGATATCCCTGGTTATATGTCCTCTTCTGAATCCAGCTTAAATTTCTGGCAGTTCCCTGTTGATATACTGCTGCAACTGTTTTAGAATGATATTCATCAAAATTTTGTATGTGATATTAATGATATTGTTTGATAATTTTTGCATTCTGTTGGATCATCCTTCTTTGGAATGGGCACAGATATGAATCTCTTCCATTTAGTTGACCAGGTGGCTATCTTCCAAATTTTTTGGCATAGAAGAGTGCGCGCTTCCAGCGTTGCATCCATTTGTTGAAACGTGTCAGTTGCTACTCCATCAATTCCTGGAGGCTTGTTTTTTGCCAGTACCTTCAGTGTAGCTTGGACTTCTTCCTTCAGTACCTTCAGTTTTTGAGAATATGCTACCCCCTGAAATGGTTGAATTTTGACCAGTTCCTTCCCTCTTCTTTTGATGCTTCCTGTGTTGTTCAAATTCTTGCATATCGAGTCCTTCAAAATTCCAACTTGAGACTTGAATTTTTTCTTTAGTTCTTTCAGCTTGAGAAATGCCAAGTGTGTTCTTTTTACTTTTCTAATTCCAGGCCTTTGCACATTTCATTATAAAACTACTTTTTCTTAAGCCACCCTTTGAAATCTTTCACTTATCTCTTTTACTTCATCATTTCTTCCTTTTGCTTTAGCTACTCGGCTTTCAAGAACAAGTTTCAGAGTGCCTTCTGATACCAGTTTTGGTCTTGTTTTTCTTTTTAATGGGTACTTTATGTCCTTCAGGCATGATGTTCTTGATGTCATCCTACAAATTACCCGTTCTTTAGTCATTAGTGTTCAGTGTGTCCTGTCTGTTCTTGAGATGGTCTCTAAATTCTGATGGGATATACTCAAAATCATACTTTGGCTTTCGTGGACTTGTTTTAATTTTCTTCAGCTTCATCTTGAACTTGCATATGAGCAGTTGATGGTCTCTTCCACAGTCGGCCCCTGACCTTATTCTGACTGATGATATTGAGCCTTCTCCATTGTTTCTTCCCACAGATGTAATCGATTTGATTTCTTTGTATTCCATCCGGTGAGGTACATGTGTATAGTCGTCGTTTATGTTGGTGAAAAAAAGGTATTTGCAGGGAAGAAGTCGTTGGTCTTGCAAAATTCTATCATGTGATCTCCAGTGTTGTTTTTGTCACCAAGGCCACATTTTCCAACTACCAATCTTCTTCTTTGTTGCCAACTTTCCATCCCAATCGCAAGTAATTATCAGTGCATTTTGATAGCATGTTTGAATAATTTCATACTGCAGAAGTTCATAAAAATCTTTGGCATTAGTGGTCGGTATATAAATTTGAATAATAGTCGTATTAACTGGTCTACTTTTGTATCACTGACAGTGTTGTATTTCAGGGTAGATCTGAACGTTAGTAGTGCCTTTGTTTCATAATAGATAAAAGTGGAAATCACCCAAATGTCCATCAGTACGGGAATGGACAATAAATTGTGGTATATTGATAATCAGAACTGAAAAGAGATAAACTATTGACACCTGCTACAACATGGAGGAATCTAAAACATACGCTGAAGAATCAAAAGACTTTATTTTATATGATTTCATTTATATTACAGAACAGACAAAAATGTATTCATAGTGACAGATAGCAGGTAGTGGTTGCCTAGGACTGGGTGATGAGAGGCAGTGACTGCGAAGAAGCACAGGGAACTTGTTGGGTGTGGTAGAAATGTTCTACACCTTGATTTGGTTCTGGTGACGTGGGAGTGTAACCTGCGTGGTGCAGACTGTTAAGTGCTCCACTAGTAGCCGAAAGCTTGGCAGTCGGAACCCTCCCAGAGACTCCTCGAAAGACAGGCCTGGTGACCTGCTTCCAGAATGTCACAGCCTTGACAACCTGTGGAGCAGTTTTACTCTGCACGCATAGGGTCACCAGGAGTTGGAATCGACTCAACGGCGGTTACCACCAGCACATAGGAACAGTTGCAGCTTCTGTTCATTATACTTCAGTGAAGTTCATTTTAATATAAAGAAAACAGCACCAGGTAAAGGGAGGATTGTGAAGCGCCTTGTGTTTGTTTCAGGAGTTTCTTTGGCGACTGCAGTAGTTCTCTTGTAGTCCCTGGGTGACACATGGGGTCCCTGTGAGTCCCAGATCACCTCCATGGTAGCTGAGGACAACTACAGCAGCAGTTCTCTAAGGCTTTGCCTCCACTTAGCTGCGTATTGGAGTCTCCTGGAAACTTCATCTGAAACACTGATGCCCAGGCCTCACCCAGGGATTCTGATTCCTTTCTTCCAGGGTTGGGCCAAGGCATTGATTGATACCTTTTGAAACCTCCCCAGGTGAGTCCAATGTGAAGCCAAGGTCGAAAGCTACTGGCCTCGACTTCGTTCTGAGTTGTACCACTGTACAAAGATTACCCTTCTTAGATGACTCTGCAAAATGCAGGCCACTTGCTTTCTTGTTGCTGCTTGAGTTAATTGTTCTCTGGTGTTGGGGACAGAAGCAGCATCTCTGTCATGAAATGCCCAGTGTTAAGCTGCACAGACACCTTGGAAATTAATGCAGTACAAAGATAAATGGTAAGAAATTTCTGTGGGACTTAGAACATAGCTGCTGTATGAGGCAGGGGGCAGCAGAAGAGTAGGGTAGAAGTCAGTCTCACACGGGTCCATCTGAACTCATGGGACAGTCGGGAAATAACACAGCACTCTCCTAGAGTCACCCATATTTCTTGTAACTGTAGACATAGATCTTTATATTCTCAAACTTTTCGTAAGAACAACTAGTTGTTGGGAGGGGTTACTACGTCCAGCTGTTTTCAAGTGTGGGCAGGAAAGGCAACCTTCGGAATCTCAGAACCAAGCAAAAATCGTATTAAAAATAGTTGTCGTTTCTTGTGCTCTTTTTATAGGTTGGGCTCCTGATGTATTCTTTCTCAGTAATCCTCCTAGTAACCCTATGAGGTTTGTAGTACCCTCTTAACATGAGAAAATCTAGACTTTAGTGAAGTCAGAAACCTCCCTGAGGTCATGCAATTAAAAAGTTGAGCCGGAGCTCAGATGAAGATCTCTGTGACTCTTCAAGAGGGAGAGACATGGTAATTGAGTCCATTTTGGTGGACCTGTGCTTCCACCTGATACTGGACAGTCCATTTCATCTGGCAGCTTCCCTGGGTCTCGAGCTTTGTCAGAATTGGCTGTCTAAGGATGCCTTGGCTTCATCGCTACATGGAAAGCTTGGGTGAGGGTTGCCACACTTGGGGTACTCACTCATTCCCTTCAGTGAGGCCTCTGTTGATCTCTTTATTGAGGAGCTATATTCTGAGCACATTTTATCAAATGTCAGTTAGACGTGATTCAGTATATATATTTAAATATGAGGTTTTGACCTAAGTTGGTATTGTGCTCTTGCCTTTCTGCAGATTTTTGTATTTACCATGCATCATGAGGGCACCCAGAATAATTGAGGCTCTGTTTTCTGCCACCCCAATGTATTTCCCCAGGAGCTTAGATATGATTCTTGGAGTTGGGCCTTTTGACCTTGGAGAGTTCATTCTCTGAGATAATTGGCTAAGTAAGGTAGGAGTGAACAGTTAGCAAGTCAATTAATTGTCCTTCTGTTTACGCTGTATTTCCAGAGGCTAGGTGTTAGTTTGTTTAAGCCATACTTGCTGTCTTGCTGAAAACGTGTTAGCATGTGGAAGCATTGACTGAGCTTGGCTCCTTGGTGGGAACTACAATTTGTGACTCATTACAGGTCCAGAATCAGTTCCCAACATGTTAGGTAAAGAAACAAACAGCTTCCTGGTTTTATGAAGTGCGGACAGAAGAAAACTCGTCAGTGTCCTAATTGTTCTTCCCTGCCCCAGACCCAGCTCCACACGTGTAGCTGCAGCCATGAACTTCAGCTTTTAGGAACACAACTTGTGTTGTGTCAGTCGTCCCTCCTAAGGTGCTGCATTGATGTACACCTTACCTAGTGGCCTTGACCTGGGTTCATTCTAAGGTGTATAATTATGTGTTGCCCTAAAGCCACTGCCATTCTAGAATAGGTCATTTATGTTATGCACGATTAATAGTCTTCTGTAAGGAGTTCTCCTCTGTCAGTTCATAATGTAGCCGTATGAGAAGTATTGACCCAGGAAAGCATTCCCTCGGTTCAGCCTCAATCCCAGTGTAACCATGATTTTCAGGAGCTCATTAATTCACTCTTGTTGCTTGTTTAAATTTTCAATTTTTGGAGTGTAATTTTGTGTCCTTCAAATTCTCAGAATACTCCTTTTTTTTTTTTTCCAGAAAGTGAGATGTTTCTCTTGCATTGAATAGTAAATCCTGAATACTTGTATTTCTCACCCACTAAAAAGTGAAAATTAATGAGCAGTTTTGCCTGATGCAGAGTATAATTGTCAACTCAGCTCTGTGAAAATTACCTTCTGGTTTCCTCATGCTGTCAGGAAGCTGCCTCTTATACCCCTTGCTCCAGCCAGCTGAACGTTTCCAGTCAGCACTGGCATTACCAACCATTGCCCCCGTTGGCCCTGCTCTTCACCAGGCGTTCTCGCCTCCTCCCGTGTGTAGTCACGTACTTGTACTCACGGTCACGCCTTGATGTGTCAGCCCTGCAATCCCCTGTTATGGATTGAATTATGTCCCCCCTAGAAATGTGTATCAACTTGGCTAGTCCATGATTCCCAGTATTGTGCGATTGTCCACCATTTTGTCATTTGATGTGATTTTCCTATGCCTTGTAAATCCTACCTCTATGATGTTATTAATGAGGTGGGATCAGAGGAAATGATGTTAATGAGACAGGACTCAATCTGCAAGATTAGGTTGTGTATATAAAAGAGAAAGGTGAGCAGAGAGACAGAGGACCTTGTGCCAGCAAGAATGAAGTGTCAGGAGACCCAAGGCCCCTCTGTATTGAGATGCTCCTAGACCAGGGGAAGATTGACAACAAGGAATTTCCTCCAGAGCCAATAGAGAGAGAAGGCCTTTCCTTAGAGTTTGTGCCCTTAATTCGAACTTCTAGCCTTCTAGACTATGAAAGAATAAATTTATTTTTGTTAAAGGCATCCACTTGTGGTATTTCTGTTACAGCAGCACTGGTTAACTAAGACATCCCGATTTTACAGATGAGGGAATTCAGTCTCAGAGTGAAATGGCCCATGGCTGCACAGCTCATTCATGGTGGAGCCATACTCCACCCCCGCGGTCTGGCCCCACAGCACTCGCTTCTCAGTCCCTGTGCTGTGCTCCTCCATGCTGCGTCTTAGCCCCAGCTTCCATGCCTGCTTTCCTGCCCAAAAAGCTCTCTACAGCCCCCGTGACCTGTCTGTTTAATTCTTGTTCGTTCCTCTCATCTCAGGCTAAATGCCACTTCGTCAGGAAGGCCTTTCCTCTGAGCCTCACGCTCTGTCCCCCCAGCTGAACCAAACTCTGAGCGCAGCAGCAAGCTCCGTCTGGCGCGGAGGTATACCGCACTTAAGAAGGCTCGGGTCGGGGCACACGTCACAGAGACCAGCCAGTCCTTGCTCCTCCTTTCTGGGTCTCTCCTCATGTTGCCATCCATCAGGGGGCACATGCACTTGGCAGAAGCTCTCCTCTTCTGTTTGGAGACTTTGTCGTTGGCACCCCCATCCTGCTGGTAGGTTATCAGAGGAGGAGTGAGGGTGTAGGGCTGCCTTGGGAAGTTTTGGGTGCAGTCTCGGGCTTGGCCACTGCCGGCTTGGCCGTAGGACTTCTCTCTGTGCATCGCTACCACGTGGTTCCCTCCGAGACCAGCCCTCTCTAGTGGTCCAGCTCTGCACCAGTGCTTCGCAGATTGTCTGTGAGGAAGAACCAGTTTATTTTCCCCTAAACCATTTTAGACTAGTATTCTTATAAAATACAGAAATGAATTACTAGAAAAATGAAATTTTTAAAAAGAAGTTTCAAGCCCAGAATTTATTATGAGATTCTGCAGGCATAGCGTCACTGTCAAATTGCTCGCCCTGCCAGTATCTGTTCTGGCAGACTGACGGTGGTCTTCAGACCTCACTCTGAGTAATATTAATTAGGTAGGCATACCAAGGCAGAATACTGAACTTCAGAGTCTCAATTTCCTTTATCTGCAAAATGGAGCTGATGATACTTTCCCTGGCATTGTCAGAGATCATTAACATGTCTGTCATTGCTTAGTATATACTAAACCAAAAAAAAAGAAGAGCTCTGACTCATGGTGACCCCTTGTGTGTCAGAGTAGAGTGTTGCTCAGTAGCGTTTCCGGTGGCTGGTTTTTTGGAAGTAGATCACTAGGCTTTTCTTCTGAAGAAACAACCCAAATGTCCATCAGCTGATGAATAAATAAACAAAATGGCCATGTAAAATAAACATACAGTGGAATATTATTCAGTCATAAAAAGGAATAAAGTGCCCATACGTACAACATAGATGAACCTTGAAAACTTCTGCTAAGTCAGACATAAGAGGCCACGTATTGTGTGATTTCTTTTATGTGAAATGTCCAGAATAGGCAAATCCATAGGGACAGAATATAGATTAGTAATTACCAGGGGCTAGGGGAAGGAGAATAAGGAAGACCGAAGAAGAGTTGACACCTTTGAATTGTGGTGTTGGCGAAGAATATTGAATATACCATGGACTGCCAAAAGAACGAACAAAATGTCTTGGAAGAAGTACAATCAGAAGATTCCTTAGAAGTGAGAATGGTGAGACTATGTCTCACATTCTTTGGACATGTCATCAGATGGGATCAGTCCCTGGAGAAGGACATCATGCTTGGTAAAGTACAGGGTCAGCGGAAAACAGGGAGACCCTCAATGAGATGGATTTGAGACAGTGGCTGCAACAGTGGGCTCAAGCATAGCAACAATTGTGAGGATGGCGCAGGACCAGGCAGGATTTACGTTCTGTTGTCCATGGGGTCTCTTTGATTCTGAACCAACTCTACGGCACCTAACAACAACAACAGGGAAAGGAGAAATGAGGAATAGCAGCTGAATGGGTGTGAGGTTTCTTTTCGGAGTAATGAAAATGTACCAAAATGAGATGGTGATGGTGGATACACAGCTCAATATGCTGAAGCCACTGAAATGTACACTTTAAAAGAGTGAATTTTGTGGCATGAATTATATCTAAGTAAAGTTGTTAAAAAAAAACCAGTTGTGCTACAGTGCATAGCCTTTGCAAACGTAATTTCACTGAGAGGCGTGTTTTTGTTCGTGTTTCCTAGAAATGGGATTACTGGGTCAGAGAGTAGATACACACGTGATGTTGCTGCATGTTGCCCAGTTCCCTGCCGTGGCGGTTGGGCCATTTAGCGTTCACTCCAGCAGTCCGTGAGCGCGCCTGTTCTCCCAGGTCCTCTCTAGCAGAGTATCTGGTCAGACTTGGTTCTTGCCGGTCTGCTAGGTGAGTAGTAGTATCTCGGTGTAATTATAACCTGCCTTTCTCTTAGCATGAGCACAGGCTGAACAGACTCTGAAGTCTTAATAGTCCATCTGCATTTCATTTTCTCTGCTATGTGTTCATACCTTTCGGCCTTTTGTCTGTGAGATTGATGGCCTTTTCTCCTCAGTTTTTAGAAGTCTTTATGTATTAAAATATATGTGAGTAATCCTTTTCCTCTGACAGCTTACAAATAATTTTCCCAGTTTTTTTTTTTTAATATAGTCAGATTTAAAAGCTTCCCCGACTGTATCTGGACTCTGCATCAGAGTTAGGGAAGCTTTTTCTACCACAGCTTGTGAAAGGAGTTCACGTGTGCTTTCTTCCAGTACGGGTGTGTTTTCTTGCTTTAGGTTGAGGTGTCTGATCCATTTGGAATTTATCCTGGCCGACAGTGATAGAAACAGACCCATTTCTATCTTTTTATCCAGTTGCTGCCACAATTTTGAGGAAGGGTGAAGCAAAAACGAAGTATCACTTTTTGTTTAAATGTCTGGTTTTTAAGTACTTCTGGGTTGATATAGGTGCTTCATATAGGTGTTTCAGATAATTGCACAAACAACATCATAACAAAGAGTGAGGAAATAGAAAAGAGAAGCAGGTTATCTATAAACCATCCATAACCAGGCCGCTTTCAACATGGGTGGTAACTTTGTCTTTTCCGTTCTAGGTGAATGAGCTGGATGGCATTCCGTTGATCCTGGACAACTGCAGCATTGATGACAGTAACCCCTGTATCCTTGCACGTGAATCCCTGAGCCAAAATTCACACAAAGGGCCTTAGCTTAGCAAGTCCCTTTCCTGATGCTTATTCAGTATGTAGCCGACTGACTGGCTGGTTTCTAAGAACTAAACCACTTCTCGAGGTTATAGTCCTGAAATATTACTCCTGTAAACTTTCACTGTCTAGTGAGCCGAATTTTTCAAGGTGAATAGGATATTCCAAACGAGCGTGCTACTAAGGTGTGCCTTAAAACTCTGGGACAGAGACAGCCCATTCATGGTCCCGGAACTGGATGTTACCAAGCCACCATTCCAAACTGTGCTTGTGGACCCTAGGGTAAATGGGAAGAGTTTTATGTTTTTTGGTTTTTTTTTTTTTTTTTTTTTTTACCATAGTTACTGAGTATCCAGTCCTTGGAAGATCTCCTTGGCCACATGGAACGGTGAGGGCCATCTTATTCCCCAGCAGTAGGGAGAAGCATTGCAGTGGCACCAAGTTCTCTTTTCTGAGAGGTTCTGTCTTGTGACCCTCTGTGGCTGAAGCTGGCTCTTGACCTTACCTGGGCTGGCTACCCTTGCTGGTGGGTGTCCTTAGAGAACTTGCTTACTTCCTACCATGTCACCAAGTACACTCCTTGTAACAAGCTGATCTGGTACAGTGATGAGCAACCAGGGACCAAGCATGGCCTGTGTAAGTTTGAGAGATTGCCTACTGTTTAATTTCAAGAACCTCCCTGGCGAGAGCCAAGCTCTCTGTGGCCACTGCATGGCCTTGTGCTGTTGGCATTGAGGAGGGGTGAATAGGGCCATCGTGAGGACACTGGGGGAATAACCTTATGGAGACAGTGAGGAACCCAGCCTAAGGCTGAGAAGAATGAAGAGGGAGGGGCATTTTGAAGTAAGTTCCCCTCACTGTGGCTTCTGTCAAGAAGAAAAAAGGAACTGATGAAAATTATGTGTTTCAAAGTAAGTAGACTGAGAAATGCTTATTTGTGTCATTTGTCTGATTAGCAATAGAAAAAAAAATGTCTTATTTTAAAGAGCACAGCAGCTTACAAGATCAATCAGGGAATGACAAAGGAATGAGCCTCAGAAGATTCTTCAGGGTCAAAATAGGCTGGTTCACTGCATTGCATTACAATCAGGTAGTATAGGCTATGCTTGGTGTAGTTTGTGAAATACTCCCCTCCCCGCCAAAAGAAAAGACGAAAAGCTTTTACCGTAATCACAGGAAAACAGTAAAAGAATGTTCAAATGCAGTTGCATATGTTGTATTTCCCGATAAAAAAAGGTGATTTTTCGTAAAAAAAAGAAATTCACCCACGCTTTTACTTTTATATTCCCTGAATTGACCTTGTGGTGAAGAGGTTTTCATCACTAGTCTTTGGCTTTTAACAAAGACGAGGAAATAAGAAGGTGAATACACAGATGTATTGTAGATCTACAGATATGGTGTATACAGTTCACGTACAAAGTCTTTTATTTTGGTACCTTCTTTCCGAAATACCCATCCTTCCCAGATATCCATCCATTCATTCACTTCTTCCTTCATTAAACATTTATTCAATCCTTACCATGTGTTCGCACATATTGTTGCTGGGTACCACCGAGTTGATTTTCTGACACACAGCGACCCCATGTGACAGAGTAGAATTGCCTCATCGGGTTTCCTAGACTGTAATCTTTATGGGACCAGATTTCCAGGTCTTCCCGCTGTAGAGTCTCTGAGTGGATTCAAACTGCCAACCTTTTGGTCAGCAGTTGTGCACTTAACCATTGCCTCAACAGGACTCCTTGATATTACTATTATTATCCTTACTTTATAGATGAGGAAATAAGGTGAGAGGCAAATGACTTGTCCAAAGGGTCACAGCTAGAATTGAAACTCATATATGCCTGATTCTTAGCCACTTTCCTACCCTGCCTCTATGTGAGGCACAGAGAGGAGACTAGCACATACAGAGAAACCATACCAACATGTTTGTGCAGCAGAGAAATTATTCAGAATTGCAGATTTAAAAAATTTATACAGATAGCTGGTTTTTATGATAATATAACGAGACATTGCAAGACCCCCAAATCTTCTCTGAATCAAGAAAAGATAAAATATCATAACAGGTATGTTTAGAATTCTGTGTGTTCAGTCTTTCTTTGGAATTTTATTTACTGAAGCCTAGCAGATTTTATTGAAGATCTGTCCTGAAGTACCAGGCTCTCAGTGATAGGATATTATCCATACACCTACAAGAAGACCAGCTAATGTGACTACTACTCAGATTTATGCATCAACCACTAAGGCCAAAGATGAAGAAATTGAAGATTCTTACCACCTCCTGGAGTTTGAAATTGATACATGCAGTCAGGATTCATTGATAATTACTGGTGATCAGAATGGAAAAATTGGAAACGAAGAATAATGGGTAGTTGGAAAATACGGCCTTGGCGATAGAAACGATGCCGAAGATCACAATAGAATTTTGCAAGACCAACGACTTCTTCATTGCAAATAACCTTTTTCCAACAACATAAACGGGGACTATACACGTGGACATCACTAGGTAGAATACACATGAATCAAATAGACTACATCTGTGAAAAGAGACGATGGAAAAGCTCAATATCATGAGTCAGAACAAGGCCAGGGACCAACTGCAGAACAGACCATCAATTGCTCATATGCAAGTTCAAGTTGAAATTGAAGAAAATTATAACAAGTCCACAAAAGTCGAAGTACGACCTTGAACATATCTCACGGAATTTTAGAGACCATCTCAAGTACAGATTTGTTATGTTGAACACTAATGACCAAAGACCAGATAAGTTGTGGAATGATGTCAAGGACATCATCCATGAAGAAAGCAAGAGGTCATTAAAAAGACAAAGAAAGAAAAGACCAAAATGGATGTCAGAAGAGACTCTGAAACTTGGTATTGAACACTGAGTAGCTAAAACAAAATGAAGAATTGATGAAGTAAAAGAGCTGAAGAGAAGAATTCAAAAGGCAGCTTGAGAAGGCAAGTAAAGTGTTAAAATGACATGTGCAAAGAGCTGGAGATAAACCAAAAGGGAAGAACGTGCTCGGTGTTTCTCAAGCTGAGAGAACTGAAGAAAAAATTCAAGCCTCAAGTTGAAATAGTGAAAAATTTAGGGGGGGGGAATGTTAAACAACGCAGGAAGCATCAAAAGAAGGTGGAAGGAATACTCAGAGTCACTATACCAAAAAGAATTTGATGGTGTTCAGCCATTTCAGGAGGTAGCATATGATCAGGAACCGATGATAGTGAAGAAAGAAGTCCAAGCTGCGCTGAAGGCATTGGCAAGAAACAAGGCTCCAGGAACTGACGGAATGCTAATTGAGATGTTTCAACAAATGGATGCAGCGCTGCAAGTGCTCATTCATCTATGCCAAGGAATTTGGAAGACAGCTACCTGGCCAGCCGACCGGAAGAGATCCATATTCGTGCCTATTCACAGGAAGGGTGGTCCAGCCAAATGTGGAAGCTATCAAATGATATCATTGATATCACACTCAAGTAAAATTCTGCTGAAGATCATTCAAAAGAGGCTGCAGCAGTATTTCAACAGGGAACTGCCAGAAATTCAGCGTGGATTCAGAAGAGGACATGGAACCAGGGATGTCATTGCTGATGTCAGATGGATCCTGGCTGAGAGCAGAGAATACCAGAAGGATGTTTACCTTTGTTTTATTGACTATGCAAAGGTATTCGAATGTCTGGATCATAACAAATTATGGATAACATTATGAAGAATGGGAATTCCAGAACACTTAATTGTGCTCATGAGGGACCTGTACATAGATCAAGAGGCAGTTGTTCAGACAGACCAAGGGGATACTACTTCGTGGTTTAAAGTCAGGAAAGGTGGGTGTCAGGGTTGAATTCTTTCCCCATACCTATTCAGTCTGTATGCTGAGCAGATAATCCAAGAAGGTGGACTGTATGAAGAAGGACAGGGCGTCAGTCTTGGAGGAAGGCTCACTGATGATCAGCACTATGCAGTTGACACAGCCTTGTTTACTGAAAGGGAAGAGGACTTGAAGAACTTAGCGATGAAGATCAAAGACTGCAGTCTTCAGTATGGATTACATCTCAACATAAAACAAAAATCCTCACAATGGGCCAATATGCAACATCATGATAAACTGAAAAAAGATTGAAGTTGTCAAGTATTTCATTTTACTTGGATCAACAGTCAACACCCATGGAAGCAGGAGTCAGGAAATCAAATGACGCATTACATTGGACAAATCTGCTGCAAAAGCCCTCTTTAAAGCATTGTAAAGCAAACATGTGACCTTGAAGACCAAGGTGCGCCTGACCCAAGCCGTGGTGTTTTCAGTCGCCTCGTATGCGTGTGAAAGCTGGACAATGAATAAGGAAGACCAAAGAAGAATTGGTGCCTTTGAATTGTGGTGTTGGTGAAGAATATTGAGTATACCATGGACTGCCAAAAGAATGAACAAATCTGTCCTGGAAGAAGTACAACTAGAATGCTCCTCAGAAGCAAGGATGGTGAGACTGTGACTTACTTTGGATATGTTATCAGGAGACTCAGTCCCATGCTTGGTAGAGTAGAGGGTCAGCGAACAAGAGGAAGCCCCTCAATGAGATGGGATGACACAGGGGCTGCAACGGTGGGCCGAACATACCAAGGCTTGTGAGGATGGCGCAGGACCAGACAGTGTTTTGGTCTTTTGTACGTGAGGCTGCTGTGAGTCAGAACCAGCTCAAGGGCACCTAACAGCAAAAACAGCAGATTTTAAAGGCATGTAGAATAGGTATAATAAGATATATGTACTAAAATATCAAAGGGAGAATGATGGTTAAGCGGTAAGAAATGAGGACGAATTTTTAGCTTAGTGATATAATTGTCAGATGTGAGCCATAAATTAAAACCTGGGGTTCATTGTTGTTGTTGGTGCCGTTGAGTCGACTCTGACTGAAAGGGACCGTAGGTATAACAGAAGGAAACATTGCCCTGTCCTGTGCCATCTTCCTTGTCATGAAAGGAAATAGGGATATAATGCACATTACAGAATTCACTTTGTTCTGTAGTAAGCCACACGCCACGCCGAAGCTCCGTCCACGCCAGTTGTTTCTCTGCTCCAGCTCCTCCTCACGGCTGGATTTCCCAGAGGCTTTTCCAGTTACCCTGACTTTACCTCCTCCTGTCCCGTTCCCTCTTCTTTTTCCTTTCTTACATATTTTTCTTTCTTTTATTTTTTATTCATCAAAATCGTACATCTGTATGGATTTGTGTGTGTGTGGTATATATACTGTGAGTATATATACGAAACATTTGCCACTTCTGTAGTCTTCACAAGTACAGTTTATTCATTTTTTAGTGCCGAAAGGTGCCTCCGGCCCCACCCTCCAGCCTCTTCAGTTCAGTCTCAACTGTTCTCTAGTAGTCGCTTTTGTTTATCTAGATAATGTGTGATTTACTATTGTCCATATGTTATTGAGACAGAATGTCTAAAATGTCTGATTGCCCTTTGACTTTCGTGTGCATGTGTGTATATACACGTACAATGTGCTTGAGCAAATCTTCTACCCATTTTTCCGTTGGGCTGTCTTTTTCTGATTTATTTGTAATTAACCTTTCTATATTCTGGGTATAAGTTCATCAGTTACACAGGTATTGCTAATATTTCCTTTCTCCCATTCTGTGGCTTATCTTATTTTCTTTATAGTTTCTTTTGATTAACAGAATTTAAGTTTGTCAGTTTTCACTTTTACTTTATGGTTTGTCTGTGTGTGTCTTATTTTAAGAAGTAGTTCCCTACCCTAAAGTCATGGTGATAATTATATTATCTTCTGAATGCTTTATAACTTCCCCTTTAAATTTAAGTCTGTAGTTTTTGTGGAGTTGATTTTTGTGTGTCGTGTGAGGTCGTGTTCTGTTTTTATTTTTTCTATATGGGCGCACAGTCGTGCCAGCTCTGATTGTTGAAAAGAATGGGCTGTGTCTCTTGTGGTGCCACCCTTGTCATGAATCAAGTAGCCGTGTGGGGGGCTCCATTTGTGGTCTCTCTTTTTTATTGCTCTTTCTGTCTACTATTGAGCCAATACAACAGTGTTAATGACTGTGGTAGTTATTGATATTAGTCAAGTAAATCTTTCCAGTTTGTTTCTTTTCTTTAAAAGTATTATGACTATTTTTTGTTATTTGCATTTCTGCCCCAACATTTTAGAATCAGCTAGTCAAATTCTACACAGTCACACCCACGCGCTCACACACACAGAAAATCACCATCAGTAAAAAATAATTTAAAATGCCCCCATATTGGATTGTTTGTTGAAATTGCATTTACGCAAATCAGTTTGATGATAATTAATATTTTAACAATACTGAGTCTTCTAACGCGTGTGCTTGATACGTTTAGGTAATAAGTTTTCAGCTTTTGTTCTTCTCTGTGTACTTACTTAGTGCCGTCACACAGATGTTGCTGTGTATTATTCTTGTTACCGTTAACAATATTTTCTGATTTCTAGTGTGGTTTCTTTTTTGACTCTTGGATTATTTAGATTAATTTCTTAATTTCTAAACAAATAGAAATTTTCTAGTTATCTTTTAGAGATCGATTTCTAGTATAAGTACATTATGACTGGAGAACATGTACTCTCTGCCCTTTATCCTGTGAAATTTACTGAGACTTCCTCTGTGATCCAGTATATGGTCAGTTTTTACAGATGTTTTATGTATGTTTGAAGAACATCTATTTTCCATGAAAATGTAGCATTTTGTATATGTACATTAGGTCAGGTTTACGGATGGCGGTGTTTAACACTTTTATGTTTTTCCTGATATTTTTGCTCATTTTGATGTATCAGTTAGAGAGAGAGGTGTTTTAAATTCCACACTGTGATTGTGAATTTGTTTTATTAGTTATGTGAATTTTTCCTTTGTGTGTTTTGAGGCAATGCTATTAGATGGAAAAAGTTGCATAACAGGCCCTGAGAAATGTTCCTGTTATCTTTATGAAGTGACCCTCTTTGGCTCTGAAAATACCTTTAAACCCAGTGCCTTTAGTCTAATATTAATATAGCGACCCAATTTTTTTGTTGTTTTGGTTAGTGTTTACCTATGATAACCTTGTCAGCTGTTTTATTTGCAGTCTTTATCAGATGTGTTTTTGTAAACAGCAGATAGTTTTTCTCTTAATATAATTGGACAGTCTTTAGCTATAGCATTTAGTTCATTTATATTTAATCTAATTATGATACATTTATGCTTAAGTTTTTCTGTTCTTCCTGTTTTATTTTCTTACCCTTGCTTTCTTGTGGATCAGTTATTTTTAATAAGCCAATTTTTATTTTTTCCTAGTTTGAAAGTTACATTTTTTCTATTTGGTTAATAGTTCCCTAAGAAATTACCATGTGCATCATTAACTAAGCAAAGTCTAACGTTTCTCCGTCCCTTACCCCTCTTCCCAGATAACACAAGGACTATTTAGTGCTCTCAACTTGTATGTTCTTGTTGTTATGCGTTATAATTTTATTTTTAAAGCCCAATGATATGTTATTATTGTTGGTCTATATATTCAGTGTTTGTTTAGATCTATCCACATATATACCACTTTCACCGGTTTTTATTTCTTATATACGTCTGTCCATGTCTCTGGGATCATTTTCTTTCACCCTGAAGCCTTCCTTGTAGAATTTCTTTTAATATGACTCCATTGGTAAGGAACTATGTTTGTTTGAAAATGGTTTCCTTTTACCTCCATTTTATCTAATCTCTGTGGAGAGTATATGCCTGGTGCCAGCATTTTGCTGGAATGGCTGCAGGATCTCAATGTTGTAATATGTACAGTTTCACTTAGTTCCACTATTTTCAACATGGTATCCCCACCTTCACCTGTACCTGATGTTCTCCATGCCAGATAGTCTCTGTGCTGCCTGCTTCATTGAATTAGTAAATCTCCCAATCTTGTGTTGAGGTAGTGGAGGGGAGCTGAGATACCTACTTCTGAAATAAATTTACGAACAACCTTTCTATTATAGTTTTTACCTTCACCTCCCTTTAACGAAGTATATGTGGTCATCAGTACCTGAACTTTGAGAGGGTTCTGCTTGGCAAATTGAATTGCTTCTCTGTTTTTCTGACTGCCAGCTTAGGACCAAATTTCTAGGGTTTGTTAAAGTAGTTGCTAGATCCCCTTACATTACCACAGGCCACAACCCTCTTACTTCTTGTCTGCCTGCTTTCCGGCTTCTGAGGTTCTTTTCATCCTTGTGCATTTGTGACTTTTTAAAACGTCGTTTTACTGTCATTTTGGAGTCCTGGAGGCTCAGTGGTGAAGAGCCCAGTTGCTAATCAAAAGGTTGACGGTTTGAATCCACCAGCCACTCCTTGGAAACCATATGGGGCAATTCTACTTTGTCCTGTAGGGTCGCTATGAGTTAGAATTGACTTGAAGGCAACAGGTCTGGTTTTTTTGTTTGTTTGTTTCGGTTTGTTGTCATTTTAGTGGGACTGCAAAGGGAGTGGAAATAAATCAGTGGGCTCATAAACTTCTTCATTTGCTTATTTACTTGGATGGACTAAAACATTTGGGATCTTTATTTGCTGATACGGCATGACTCAAAATGAGAAGAAACAGCTGCAATCATCCATGAATAATTAGCACATGGAATATACAAGGTATGAATCTAAGAAACACTGGAAGTCATCAGAAATGAATGCATAAAGATCGATATCTTAGGCCTTAGCAAGCTGAAATGGACTGGTATTGGCCATTTTGAATCTGACAGTCATATGGTGGTCTACTATGCCGGGAATGACAGCTTGAAAAGGAGTGGCATTATTTTCATCATCAAAAAGAACATTTTAAGCTCTACCGTGATGTACAACGCTGTCAGTGAAAGAATAATATCAGTACACTTATAAAGTATACCAGTTAATCAGACTTACTCACCAACCACTGATGCCAAAGATCAGGAAATCGAAGACTTTCACTACCTTCTGGAGTCTGAAATTGATCAAACATGCCATCAGGATGCATTGATAATTACTAGTGATTGTAATGGGAAAGTGGGAAAGCAAGAAGGATAGGTAGTTGGAAAATATGGCCTTAGTGTTAGGAACGACAGCAGAGTTCACACGATAGAATTTTACAAGACCAACAACGTGTTCATTCCGAATGTCTTTTTTTAAACAACATAAATGGTGACTGTACGCTTGAATCTCACCATATGGAAAACACAGGAATCAAACTGACTACATCTGTGGAAAAATGTGGTGGAAAAGCTCAATATCATGTGTCAGAACGAGGCCACTGGCCGACAGAGGAACAGACCATCAATTGCTCATATGCAAGTTTCAGATGAAGCTGAAGAAAATTAAAACAAGTCCACAAGAACCAGAGTATAACCATGAGTATATCCCACCTGCATTTGAAGACTGTCTGAATAGTAGATTTGACACACTGAACACTGATGATTGAACAGCAGACTAGCTGTGGGAGGACCTCACGTGTGAAGAAGGCGAAAGGTTGTTGGGAACGAAAGAAAAGACCGAGGTGGATGTCAGAAGACCCTCTGAAACTTGCTCTGGAACACGGAGTAGCTAAAGCAAATAGGATAAATAATGATATGAAAGAGTTGAACAGAAGATTTCAATGGGTGGCTCAAGAAGACAGAAAAGAATTATAATGACGTGCAAAGATTTGAAGTTAAAAACCAAACGGTAAGAACACGCTTAGCGTTTCTCAGGCTGAAAGAAGTGAAGAAGGAATTTCAAGCCCGCAGTTGCGGTTTTGAAGGATTCTGTGTCCAAGATACTGAACAACCCAGGAAGCATCCAAAGAAGATGGAAGACATACACAGAGTCACGGTACCAAAACAGATCGGTCCACGTTCATCCATTTCAGGGGGTAGCGTATGATCAAGAACGAATGATACTGAAGGAAGAAGTCCAAGCTGCACTGAAGGCATTGGCAAGTAACAAGGCTTCAGGAATTGATGGAATATCAATTGAGATGTTTCAGCAAATGGATACAAAAGCGGTTACTCGTCTGTGCCAAGAAATTCAGAAGACAGCTGCCTGGCCAACTAACTGGAGGAGATTCATATATATGTGCCCATTCCAAAGAAAGGCGATCCAAGAATGCAGAAATTACCAGACAATATTGTTAATACCGGTTGTGAGTCTGGCACAGGGTCGGGCAGTGTTGCTCTGTTGCACACAGGGTCACAGTGCTTCTCTGTTGCACACAGGGTCGCCGTGCTTCTCTGTTGCACACAGGGTTGCTGTGTTTCCCTGTTGCACACAGGGTCGCTGGGAGCTGGACCTGACTCAGAGGCACCTAAGAACAACAACATCATCATTAATATCACACACAAGTAAAATTTTCCTGAAAATAATTCAAAAACAGTTGCAGCAGCACATGACGGGGAACTGCCAAAAATCCAATCCTGTTTCAGAAGAGGAATATCATCGCTGATGTCTAATGTATCCTGGCTGGAAGCAGAGAATACCAGAAAGATGTTTACCTGTGTTTTATTGACTATGCAAAGGCATTGAACTGTGTGGATCATAACAAATTATGGATAACATTCCGAGAAATTGGAATTGCAGAACACTTCATTATGCCTGTGCAGAACCTGTACATAAACCAAGAGGCAATCGTTCAAACAGAACAATGGGATACTGCGTGGTTTTAAGTCAGGAAGTCTGTGTGTTAGGGTCGTATTCTTTCACCGTACTTATTCAACCTGTATGCTGAGTAAATAATCCGAGAAAGTGGACTATATGAGGAAACAGGCATCCAGACCGGTGAAAGACTCATTACGCGTCTTCGATAGGCTGATAACACAACCTCCCTTGGTGTAAGTGAAAAGAACTTGAAGCACTTACTGAGGAAAATTAAAGATTGCAGCCTTCAGTATGGATTACACCTCGACATAAAGGAAACAAAAGTCCTCACAGCCGGGTCAATTAGCAACATCATGGTAAATGGAGAAAAGATTGACATCGTCAAGGATTTCATTTTACTTGGATCCACAATCAACACCCACGGAAGCAGCAGACAAGATATCGGAGGAAGCAGCAGACAAAATATCAAAACACATGTTGCATTGGGCATTATCTGCTGCAAAAGACCTCTTTAATGTGTTAAATAGCAAAGATGTCACCTTGTGCCCTAAGGCTTGCCTGACTCAAGCTATGGTATTTTCAATCACTTCATAGGCATGGGAAAACTAGATAGTGAATCAGGAAGACCAAAGAAGAATTGATGCCTTTGAATTATGGTGTTGGCAAAGAATATTGAATATAGGACTACCAGAAGACCAAGCAAGTATGTCTTGGAAGAAGTACAGCTGGAGTGCTCCTTGGAATGGCAAGACTTCATCTCATGTACTGTGGACGTGTTATCTGGAGGGACCAGTTCCTGGAAAAGGACGTCATGCTTGGTAAGGTAAGATGGTCAGCGAAAAAGAGGAAGGCCTTCGACAAGGTGGATTTACACAGTGGCTACCACACTGGGCCAATACTTAGCAACGATTGTGAGGATGGCGCAGGATCAGGCAGTGTTTAGTTCTGTTGTGTATAGGGTTGCTATGAGATGAAACTAAGTAACTGGATGGCACCTAACAGCAATAAGAACATTATGTGGCCTAAACAAAAGGATACTTTTCAGTTCTCATCTTACTAAAACTGAGCATTCAGCAGAATTAATCATGTCCATCTTAAAATGGTGCTATTTTCCTGGCTTTCAGGAAATTCTGATTTAATACTGGTCCCATGGCACTTTCTCTTGGTTTTCTTCATGTCTTTCTTATTCTTCCTTCTTCACGTCTTTGTTGCCTTCCTCCTCTTCCACGCCGAACGTGTGGTGGATAATAATTCTCACTGCACACTCTGACTGTGTCCTGTGTAAGTCTCTTTTAAATGTTTGAATCTAACTTTTAAATGTTCAAGTGTTCTGGGTGTTCCAGAACCTGGCATCTCCCCTCTCATTCTGTATTTTCTCGCCAAGCAAATTTACCATTTATTCCTTTATACGTTTGATATTTACTGAACCTCTCTTACATATCATGCACTCTGCTGGGCCCGTGGTAGACATGGAGACCTACAGGGAGGCCAGTGCAGTCATTCCACATCAGAGGATGGTTATTGGGCCCAGGCTGGTAGCAGGGCAGGTGGTACAGTAGAGTTGTATTCCTGATATTCCCATGGCTTTAATGACCAGTTAATACGACTATTATTCAACTATTATACACCAACCACTAGGGCAAAAGATGAAGAAATAGAAGATTTTTATCAGCTGCTGCAGTCTGAAATTGATCGAACATTAGTCAAGATGCATTAATAATTACTGGCAATTGGAATGCGGAAGTTGGAAACAAAGAAGGAGGAGGATCAGTAGTTGGAAAATATGGCCTTGATGATACAATGTTGGAGATCGAATGATAGAATTTTGCAAGACCAACGACTTCTTCATTGCAAATACCTTCTTTCACCAACGTAAATGGCAACTGTACACATGGACTTCGCCAGATGGAACGCACAGAAATCAGATTGACTACATCTGTGGAAAGAGACGATGGAAAAGCTCAATATCAGTCAGAACAAGGCCAGGTGCCGACTGTGGAATAGACCATCAATTGCACATGTGCAAGTTCAAGCTGAAACTGAAGAAAATCAGAGCAAGTCCACGAGAGCCAAAGTATGACCTTGAGTATATCCCACCTGAATTTAGAGACCATCTGAAGAATAGATTTGACATATTGAACACTAGTGACCGAAGACCAGATGAGTTGTGGAATGACATCAAGGACATCATCCGTGAAGAAAGCAAGAGGTCACTGAAAAGACAGGAAAGAAAGAAAAGACCAAGGTGGATGTCAGAGGAGAGACTGAAACTTGCTCTTGAGCGTTGAGCAGCTAAAGCAAAAGGAAGAATTGATGAAGTAAAAGAACTGAACAGAAGATTTCAAAGGGTGTCTCGAAAAGACAAAGTAAAGTATTATAGCAAGATGTACAAAGAGCTGGAGATGGAAAACAAAAAGCGAAGAATATATTCGGTGTTTCTGAAGTTTAAAGAACTGAAGAAAAAATTCAAGCCTCAAGTTGTAGTAGTGAAGGATTCCGTGGGGAAAATATTAAATGATGCAGGAAGCATCAAAAGAAGGTGGAAGGAATACACAGAGTCATTATACCAAAAAGAATTAGTCGATATTCAACCATTTCAAGAGGTGGCATATGATCAGGAACCGATGGTACTGAAGGAAGAAGTCCAAGCTGCCCTGAAGGCATTGGTGAAAAACAAGGCTCCAGGAATTGATGGAATATCAATTGAGATGTTTCAACAAACAGATGCAGCGCTGGAGGTGCTCACTCGTCTATGCCAGGAAATACGGAACACAGCTTCCTGGCCAACTGACTGGAAGAGATCCATATTTATGCCTATTCTCAAGAAAGGTGATCCAACCGAATGTGGAAATTATAGAACAATATCGTTAATATCACACGCAAGCAACATTTTGCTGAAGATCATTCAAAAACGCCTGCGGCAGTATATCGACAGGAAACTGCCAGCGCTTCAGGCCGGTTTCAGAAGAGGACGTGGAACCAGGAATATCATTGCTGATGTCAGATGGATCCTGGCTGAAAGCAGAGAATACCAGAAGGATGTTTACCTGTGTTTTATTGACTACGCAAAGGCATTCGACTGTGTGGATCATAACAAACCATGGATAACACTGCGAAGAATGGGAATTCCAGAACACTTAATTGTGCTCATGAGGAGCCTTTACATAGATCAAGAGGCAGTTGTTTGGACAGAACAAGGGGATACTGATTGGTTGAAAGTCAGGAAAGGTGTGCGTCAGGGTTGTATTTTTTCACCATACCTATTTAACCTGTATGCTGAACAAATAATCCGAGAAGCTGGACTATATGAAGAAGAACGGGGCATCAGGATTGGAGAAAGACTCATTAACAACCTGCGTTATGCAGATGACACAACCTTGCTTGCTGAAAGTGAAGAGGACTTGAAGCACTTACTGATGAAGATCAAAGACCACAGCCTTCAGTATGGATTACACTTCAACATAAAGAAAACAAAAATTCTCACAACTGGACCAGTGAGCAACTTCATGATAAACGGAGAAAAGATTGAAGTTGTCAAGGATTTCATTTTACTTGGATCCACAATCAACAGCCATGGAAGCAGCAGTCACGAAATCAAAAGACACATTGCACTGTGTAAATCTGCTGCAAAGGACCTCTTCAAAGTGTTGAAGAGCAAAGATGTCACCCTCAAGGATAAGGTGCGCCTGACGCAGGCCATGGTATTTTCAGTCGCATCATATGCATGTGAAAGCTGGACAATGAATAAGGAATACCGAAGAAGAGTTGACGCCTTTGAATTGTGGTGTTGGCGAAGAATATTAAATATACCATGGACTGCCAAAAGAACGAACAAATCTGTCTTGGAAGAAGTGCGGCTAGAATGCTCCTTAGAGGCAAGGATGGCGAGACTCCGTCTGACATGCTTTGGACATGTTGTCAAGAGGGATCCCTGGAGAAGGACATTATGCTTGGCAGAGTACAAGGTCAGCCTAAAAGAGTAAGACCCTCAACAAGGTGGATTGATACAGTGGCTGCAATAATGAGCTCAAGCATAACAACGATTGCAAGGATGACGCAGGACTGGGCAGTGTTTCGTTCTGTTGTGCATAGGGTTGCTGTTAGTCGGAACCGACTCGACGGCACCTAACAACAATAAATGGATAGATGGAAGAATAAAGGAAAGGTCAAATAAATGAGCTAATAGCAGCTTGGTGAAGTGTGTGTGTGTGTGTTTGTGTTTGTGTGTGTTTATTTGGGTGGAGTTCTAAAAGCAAGAGAACCCAGGGGTTCTTTGATTCTTTGTAAAGTGGGGGAGTTGGGTAAGCTTTGTATGGCAGATTATTTCAGATTTGTTGGCTTACCTCATCCTTCCATCTTCTAGTAATTAACACCACCCAAAATTTTATTGAATTTTAATTTCAGTATTTTGTGTTATAAAGCAGCAGATATATTGGGTATGTTTAAACTAGGAATCACTGCTAATGTTAAATATTAGTTAATAAACAAACTTCTGTTCACTGATGACCCTGGATACATTGGTCATATGCGTATACATAAACATAGCCTCCATGGGGTGGGGATGGAAGTCTGTCGTGAGGACTCTGTGAGACACTCCTGCTTTCCAGGCCACCCCTAGGGGTTAGGAGCCTTAGGCTGGCGTATCTGGGCACACAAGAGCTGAAAGCTCACCTCGCGAAAGGATGACTCTGGGAGGTTACTGCCATTTCTTGGTGACCAACAGGGATTTTCAATTGCAGTGCAGAGGCACCATCTCAGAGGGGAACTTCACTCTGAAGGACTCCCCTGGGCAGATGCTCCGGGACACAAGCCCGGCCAGTGTCCAGCTGTTCACTCACCCCACTTGCTTCAGGAGCACCCACAGTAATGACACAGTAGCAGATGCCGTCGGAAAGTTCCAGCTCCGCTACCACAGAGTCCATTTCTTATTTGTCAGTTTATTGTGGCAAGTGGGATTTTTTTGTTGTTGTTTCCAAATAGAAACAGCTGAACTTGATTTGAAATGTTTTTCTTTGATTCTTTTTTGATCTGTGTTTTGATCGGTTGTCTTTGATGTGGCTTTTTTTCCGTACTGTTTTTATTGGGGGAGGGGAAGAATAGAATGAGAGTCTAAACAGGGTGTTTTTTTCAGTCTTTTTTTTTTTTTGTCTTTTTTCTTCCTTTTTCTCTGTCCTTTGTTTGTATCTAAAGGCCTGATTTAAAAGAAAGGAAAGTTTACTCGCATACAGAAGCCCAGTAGCTCATAGGAGGAATAACCAGACTATTTTTGGCCATAATTCAGTGCTGAGGAAGTGTGGCGTAGTGGGAAGAGCACCAGCTGTGGGACCAGAGAGACCCGGATTCAAGCTCTGCCACTTCTTAAATTCTGAGCAACTCACTTAACCTCTCTGAGTTTTAGCTTCTTCATCTATAAAGTGAGACCTTCACCCATAGAATTATGGTGAACGTGAAATGTTACTTTATAAGGTGCCGAGTATATGTTTTCTCAACAGATAGGTGGTTCTTGTACAAATATCCTATTATAGCTGTTAATCCCTAAAAGAAAGGTAAATTTTTATCTATGGTTATACTGTGAGCTGGTGGTAAAACTTATATAATAATAACAATATCGCAGAACAGAATAGAGAGTCCACAAACAGATTCACACATACACCAGGACACCACTGCAGTGCAGCGAGAAAAGGGTGGCCTTTTCCATAAGTGGTGCTGGTCCAAGTGAATGTTCATAATGCGAAAAAAAAAAAAAAAAAGAATGTTCATAATGTGAAAAAAAAATGTTCATAATGTGAAAGAAAAAAAAAAGAACCATGACCACTAACTCACACCATTAACTCAAAAAAACCTCGCACAAGGTGAATCATAGACCTCAATGTGAAAGATAAAAGAACTTTTTAGAAGAAGTCAGAGGGGCATATTGTTGGTGTTTTGAGGGAGGCAAAGATTTCTTAAGACACAAAAAGCCTGGGCAGAAAATACTAACTATATATAAAAGAAAGACTTTGAGAGATGTTTGCAGTACATACATCTGATAGAGAACTCATCCATACCATATAAAGGACTCCTACAAAACGATAAGGGGAAAATAAACACTTTGACTTTTTTTAAAGGACAGAACCTGCAAGGCAGTTTACAAAAGAGGATATCCAAATGGCCAGTTCACTCCCCTTAGTCATTAGGGAAATGCAAGTTTAGCCCACAACAGGCAACCACTAGATAGCCAGAATGGCTGATAAAAGAATTGGCAATACAAGTGGTGGCAAGGAGGAGATGCCATATCTTGTTAGTGGAGATGTAAATTGGAATAAATCCTTTGGAAAATGAATTGGTGGTGTCTACAAACAAAAAAAAATTTTTTTTTACGAACAGTAGACATGCACCCAGCCTGTGAGGCAGCAGTTCCACTCCTGGGTGTGCCCCTGAGAGAGATGAGTACACAGCTGTACCCGAAGACAAGTATACAAATGCTCATAGCAGTACTCATCGCCCCAGACTGGGCACAGCCTGGGTGTTCGTCAGTAGTGGAACAAGTCAATAAACTGGTACGTTCATACCATGGAGTACTATACGGCAGTGAAGAAGAGGGAATGCCCGCCATGTGTAACAGCGTGGGTGACTCTTACTAACGTGCTCTTGAGCAGCAGCAGCGAGGTTCAGAAAGGGTGTATACTGTGTGGTTCATCCACATGCCATTCAGCAACAGGCAGGATCAGTCTGTGGTGACAGAAGTCAGAATCGTGGTCATCTTGGAGTAGTGGTGGTGGTAGTGGTTGCCTGATGATCCTCGTTGTTAGATGCTGTGGAGTCGGTTCCGACGCATAGCGAGCGTGTGTACGACAGGAGGAAACACTGCCCAGTCCCGCTCCATCCTCAGTCGTTACTATGCTTGGGCCCATTGGTGCAGCCACAGTGTCAATCCATCTTGTTGAGGGTCTTCCTCTTTTTTGCCGACTCTCTGCTTTATCAAGCATAACATGTTTCTCCAGGGACTGGTGCCTCCTGATAACATGTCCAAGAATTATGTCTGTTTTAGGAATGAGAAAGTAAAACTCAGAGAGTTGAAGTGCTGGTCCTAGTTCTCCAGGCTTATGAGTGGCAGGGCCAGGATGCGAACCCAGGTCTGCTGAGCCGAAGCCTAAGCTTGCGTCCATCCCACTGACCTCATTCAAGTGTGTGGACGTCCCAGGGGTGGTTTATCCACTCTCTTGCAGTGTTTCTCTCAAGTGTACTTTCTTGGGGGACAAGTGGATCTGCAGCTGAGTTGGATGCCAAGTCTGGACTTAATCCTGTGAGCATCTAGCATGTAGTAACCACTCCATAGAGTGTGTTGCTCTGATTTGACCTTAGATGTTAATTAAGACCTAAAGGATGCTCTTTAAACCCCTGAGCACGGAGCCAGGAACCTTTTTGGGAAAGACCATGCCCCCATTTCCCACTTGCTCATCCATTAAAATGTCAGTCATGTCTGTCTGTCTTCCTATTGGAATTCCTCTCTGACCCCCCTTCATTGAGTTGTGCCCCTCAGTGTAGAGTTTTGCGGGCCCAGCTATGTTGCTCTGCCGCTCCATGAACCCATCACCTGGGTATGTAACTCTCCCCCAAGAGAAGTTCATCCCAGTTGGGATCTGTGCCACCTCACTCCACACCCTGAGTGCATGCCCCATTTTGGACCCCGTGGGCCTAGGGGAGTGTTACCAAAATTTGTTTCAAGGAACATTTGTTCTGTAATATATTAATGGCTGTTAAATGAGAGAAGGAGCCCTGGTGGTACAGTGGTTAAGCATTTGGCTGCTAACCGAAAGGTCAGCAGTTCCAATTTATCATCTGCTCCTTGGAAACCCTATGGGGCTGTTCTGCTCTGTCCTGTAGGGCCGCTGTGAGTCGAAGTCGACTCTGCAGCAACAGGGTTGGTGTTTCGTTAGTTTTAGATGAGAGAAAGGTTCTAAAAAAGAGAAAACAAGGCTAGAAACTTTGTGTTAAGAGCCTCTTTGTTGCAGACTTCCACAGAGATTTCACTGTTCTTGCATGTGTCTTCTTGATCCCGTTTGGGAACTCTGGGCCCTAGTGCCACATGTTGGGGTGGGTTGGAATTTTGGAGTAAACAGAAGCCCAGCCCTGCCCATACTTTCTTTAGTGGAGAATCTGCTGTGACTGCCTGCCAAGTGGCAGCCAGAGGGAGGCCATTCAGGCCAGCATCCTAAGCTCAGGATTGGGGACCTGATTAGGCCTAGAGTGGTTGTAAAAGATACCAGCGGAGTTTCACACCAGGGGAGTGTTTACTTGTATTCACAGATCAGTGTGTTTCTGTTCTTCATACCTCCCTGTCCACCTGAGTGTCCGATACAGTAGACAGCTCGAAAAGCCTTGTGCATGAAACTTCTCTTGAGAGAAGGACTGTCTGATTTACTTCTGTGTCCGCAGTAGCTGACAGCTGATAAACACTCAGTCATCATGGCAGGGCCTGGGGCTGGAGGACTGGGAGATGCATTGGTGCCACTCCCAGGCCTCTAAGATGTGACAGGCTGCCACCAAGCCCCCACCCCCACCCCAGGTACGCAGATGCAGGCGGTCTTCATGTAAAGAGGCCCGTTCAGAGCAGAGAGTGGAGGAGACCTGCTTTAGATGGCTCTGTGGTCTCCTAGCAACTGGCTCCTCGGGGCGTAAAGCAGAAAGCTGGGGTCTGAAATAACGGAGTAAATGGATCTTTCACAAAAGAGCTGCGCGCCTTGTTAGGTGTCTTGGCAGATAGATTATTTTAAAATGAAATCTTTACAGTTGTGCTCCTTCAGATTTTGTCTAATTTGCGTTCAGTTTTGTGCCCCTCGTTTTCTTACATCGCTAAAACCACAGAGGCTAACACTTAAAAGTATTGCTCCCACCCTGTAGGTTTTGTGTTGTATTAAGATTCCCCGAAGACTGGCACCTGGCTTGGCGTTTCTTTCTGATGGCGGCTGTGGCTCTGGCTTCCCTGCCCTGGGAGGCGCTGTCACCCTTGGCCACTGCATTCCTGCACAAACGCCTGTTCTCCACTGAGTGAGCCCCTGTCTCTTGGAAGTCCACGTACAGTCGGTTCTGCTTTATTTTGTGGACTTGCACTATGAGCAGGACTGCTTCAGGCTTGTCTTCACCGAAGTCAGAAAACGAGAGTGTTTCCCAAGGTGAGGCCAGCAGTGCCAATGTGGGCAGTCCCCTTTGAGCCTGTACGTGGCCACTTGGCCTCGCCCTTACTCAGCCTAGGGCAGTGAACAGGGCATGACCGTCTGTCATGCAGGAGGTGGGGTGCAGGTGGCAATGGGAGCTGCTGCCTCCATTTCCCAGCTGTCCCTTGAGCAGCCTTGCTTTGAGATGACAGCGTGGTGTTTTCTTCATTTTATTTCTCAGTGGTCACCTAATGGCTGCTATTAACGTTTTAGGACCACCGTGTAAAATTCACCTGAAGATAGAAATAGCACCTTCTGCACACATTCATTGTCATTAAGTCTGATTCCTAAAACAACCAGCTTTGATCGGCACCTCGTGGCAGGGTCACTTGGCTGGTCTGCGGAGCGTACCTCTGGACCCCAGGCTTTGATGCGCTGTCACTGGCTTCCCTTCACACCAGAGAAACGCTTACCTGTATCTGCTGGGAATACAGAGGGTCGCCGGGAAGACACATTAGAAGTCCATCTGTAAGTGGTTCACCGTAATAGGCTTTCATAAGAGTTGTAAGTTTACTATTCCAAGAGTATATTTTTAATTTTGAAACTACAAGAAAGTATATGAGATGTTTGTTTCACGAAATCATTTCCTCAAACTGTGTGATTACATAGTAGCAGTCCTGCACACCTCCCAGCTCTCCCTAGCACCATGTAACTGAGAGGATGAGGAGAAGCTTTGCTCGTTCTTGGCCCTGTGCTTCAGAACCTCGTATCTGATGTGTACGATTGGACGATAAAGCGATGAGCCTCAGTCAGCCTCAAAGCTGCATGCAGGGCGGCTCCTCCCAGCGCTGCCTCTTGGGGTTGAGGCTGCACCCGGATCCCAGCGGCCCCAGCCGTGTACGGAGCTCTGCAGGCTCCTCCAGAGGTGCGTTCTACAGAGTCCACCAGCCACAGGAAGTGCTTTTATTGCTTCACGATGACATCTCACTTCTAGCCCCAGACAGTGTCACCAAGCTGCAGCTTTGACTGAGTCACGTCAGTAGCCCCATCGGCAAAGCAGTCCTCAAAGAGCCGAGATCTCGTTTGCTGAAATTCTGCTTTCAAAAGAGCTGGCCATATTCGGAATGCAAGGAAGTGCATGAAAGCCTCCCTGGCACGTGGTCTCGGCTTCGTAAATGCTATTGTTGTTATTTAGATGTTTATATTTTCTGCCAAAGTTAATTATTTGCCTGTTTTTCTTTTTGCATTAGTGTTATTTCTTAAAAAGAGCAGAGATTTTTGGATATGCATAGGAAGTATATAAGTTTTTTTTATTGCCATACTTGAACACCATTGCCACACAGAGATATGTACCTTGTAAGCCACTTGAGAGGGGGTACCCGGAGCTTGGCCCAGGGAAACATTTTCCAGGTAGCCCTGCCTAATGTCAGTATTTTTGCCTAAAGCGACCTTGCAAATTTAGCTGTGATAGAGAAGGGTCTGGTCAGAACACTGGTGTTCAGTGGGCTCTCTTTGGCTTTTTTTCTGAGGTCGTGGTTTTTAGCAGGAAGCATTGTAGTCTCTGCACCACTTACTAGGACTAGCAGTGGGAAGAAAAAAAAAGTCTGCTGGGCGAGTGTTTGATTCTACAAGGAAGACCTCCTTTGGCACTCAGTGAGCAGGCACTCCCTAAGTCGAGCAAGTGAAAGGCACCAGTGTGGAGCCCTGTGACTGCTGAGCTAGGACAGATGAAGCCCCTGCTCCCAGCCCAGCTGGGGAAGAAGACCCATCAGCACACTTAAAAGAACAAGTGCCCAGGGCTGGGTGGAGCGAGCCTGGCCTGCCTCTGGATCTCTGCGGTACACGGCTTTGACTCTAAGGAACTGAAAGGAAGCACAGAGGCCGGCTTTCCACCTGGAGTTGAGCACTTCCTCAGGATAAGACTGGGTGCCCAGAAGGAAGGGAAACCTCTGGTTGCTTCAGGCTTTCCTAATCTAGTGGTTTTGTAAGTCCGCAGACATCCCTTCACCGAGATGGTTAAAAACAGAAAACATGAAAATAAACCAAACTTTGAAATGTATGCCCCTTTCAAACTCTTAGCATCCTTAGGGCTGAAAGCCTCTTCTGAGGCTTACCGTGCACTCCCGACCCGTGGCAGTGGCCCTGTAGCCAGGCTGCGAGCCTGGATGCAGCCGGGACTCAGCTGGCTCCGTTTCCAGCAGGGCAGTGTGTTGTGAGCTGCTGGGAAAGGCTGTTTGGGGTGTGCTGGTGGTGCTTGTGTGCTATCAAGTCCACTCTAACTCAGCAACCCTTATGAGGCACAATAGGACTGCCTCCTAGGGTTTCCTAGGCTATAATCACTACTGGAGCAGATTGCCTTGTCTTTTCTTCAACAGAGCAGCTGGTGGGTTTGAACCACCAACCTCTTGGTTAACAGTAACAGCCAGATGCTTAACCATTGTACCACCAGGGTGCCTTTGGGGTGGGGGTGGGCAGGCCACGTGCTGTGAAGAACCTCCTCGGGGAACGGCGGCCTGGAGACAACAGAGCCGGGAGGGGCTGCCTTCTACAGTGACGGTCCAAGCCTGCAGTTGAGATTTCTCATATGAGTTTGGTGATTCTGGCTTCCACCAGAGTCTTCCCTTCATTTTTGGTACGTGGTCTGCTTTTGGAGCCCTTGTGGTGCAGTGGTGAAGAGCTATGGCTGCTAACCGAAAGGTCGGCAGTTGGAGTCTACCAGCTGCTCCCTGGAAACCCTTTGGGGCAGCTCTACTCAGTTCTGTAGGTCGCTACGTGTCGGAATCCAATCCACTTAAGCAGCAACGGGTGTGGTGTGCTTTGTTTGGCCTACTTTGACATTTTCATGGAAGCTCACAAAAGGCTGACGTGGTTAAATGCAAATAGACATCTGCACTTTCTGATTAAGAGTGGGAACGTTAGAATCAAAGCACTTTTAGATGCTAGCGAGCTCTTAATTCAGGTGTTTGCTCTGCCCGTAGTCAGGAAGCATCAGAAAATCTAGTGGGTGTTCAGGAGGAAGATGGTCGTGCACATCCCTAGCCTCCTCCTCCTGTGCTCCTGATGCAGAAGAGGACTGCACAGCAAGGCAGATACCTGGGCTGGAAATGCGCTGTGCGTCTTAGTTACTGAGGCTAGACCCTCCACGATTAGGGAGAGTTTTGGAGACTTCAACCTGGTGCCTTCGAGTCTGTTCTGACTCGTAGTGACCTTGTAGCACAGAGTAGAACTGCCGCATAGGGTTTCCAAGGCTGTAAACTTTACAGAAACAGATGGCCACATCTTTCTCCCGTGAAGTGGCTGGTGTGTTCCCACTGTTGGCCTTTTGGTTACCAGCGGAGTGCTTAAGCACTGCTCCACCAGGGCGCCGTTTGGGACTTAAAAAACCAAAAACCAAACCCACTGCCAAGTCAACTCCAATTCATAGCGACCCTACAGGACAGAGTAGGTCTTCCCCGTAGTGTTTCCAAGGCTGTAAGTTCTTACGGAAGCAGAATGCCATGTCTTTCTCTCTCAGAGTGGCTAATGGGTTCAAACCGCTGACCTTTCAGTTAGCAGCCAAGCGATTTAACCACTGAACGGGGACTTAGGGGGCAGTACTGCTTAGCATTATCTAGTTGGTGGAGCCCTGGTGGTACAGTGGTTAAGAGTTCAGCTACCAATTGAAAGGTCAGCAGTTCGAATCCACCAGCTGCTCCTTGGAAACCCTTTGGGGCAGTTCTGCTCTGTCCTGTAGGGTCGCTTTGAGTCAGAATCGAAGACAATGGGTATCTAGTTGGTAGAACTTAGGAACTTCATTTGGCAATGTACGTCAAATTTCAAGTCTCGGCTCAGTCATCATCCTAATTTTAAAAAACTCTATTTTGAAATATAGCATGCAGAACAAAAATTGAAAACAATAAAAATACACAATTTACAAATAATTAACAGAGCAAACATCCTGTTAACCAGCACCAAGTAAAGAAATAAAACTCTGCCAGGCTACCTTGCTCTCAGCCCGTCCCCATGAAAGTACTGCATAGCCTGCTTTTGGGGGCAGGCATGTCCTTGCTTTTCTCTAGCATTAGCGCCTGTACCTGCCCACCTAAAACTGTATACTTTGGGTGGGCCGCTTTTGAAATTCATATAAATGGAATCATAGTTTCTATTATTTTGCCTTCTATAACTCAAAGTCCCCTATTGTGAAATTCATCTAAGTTGATGCGTGTAGTCTACTGTATAGTAATCCATTGTAAGAAAATTTAACGTTGTGTATTCATTCTGCTGGAGCCCTGGTGGTAAAGGGGTTAAGCATTCAGCCGCTAACTAAGAGGTTGGCAGTTCAAATCCACCAGCCGCTCTTTGGAAACCCTATGGGGCAGCTCTGCTCTGTCCTAACAGGTCACTGTGAGTGGTGGACATTGGTACTGTTCATGGGTCCTGGCACACATGTGCACGAGGTGTTCTCCTAGGAGTAGAATTTCTGGGTCTTAGGGCGTGTGTGTCTTCAACTGTATTCTAGATAATGCTAAACTCGTTGTCGTTGAGCCAATTCCCACTCACAGTGACCTCATAGGACAATAGAACTGCCCCATTGAGTTTCCAAGGCTGTAAGTCTTTACAGAGCAGGCTGCCACATCTTTATCCAAGGAGCGGCTGGTGGGTTCAAACAGCCTACATTTTGGTTAGCAGCCTAGCGCTTAATCACCGTGCCACTAGGGCTCCTTAGATAATTCTAAAGTGTTGTCAAAAGTGGTTGTACTGACTACAACCAAAGACCGTGTGACAGGGAGCACGACAGAGAATCCCTGATGGAGCAGGAGAGCAGTAGGATGCAGACTTCAAATTCTTGTAAAAAGACCAGACTTAACGGTCTGATTGAGACTAGAAGGACCTGAGAGGTCATGGTCCCCAGACTTTCTGTTAGCCCAAGACTGGAACCATTCCCAAAGCCAGCTCTTCAGACAGGGATTGGACTGGACTTTAAGACATAAAATGATACTGGCGAGGAGTGAGCTTCTTGGCTCAAGTAGACACATGAGGCTATGTGGGCAGCTCCTGTCTGGAGGGGAGATGAGAGGGCAGAGGGGGACAGGAGCTGGCTGAACAAATACGGGGAGTACAGGGTGGAGAGGAGGAGTGTGCTGTCCATTGGGGGGGAGGAGCTAGGAGTGCATAGCAAGGTGTGTATGAATTTTTATATGAGAGGCTGACTGGGTTTGTGAACTTTCACTTCAGGCGCAATAACAAAAAACGTGGTTGTGCTGATTCACACCCCCGTCAGCTGTTTGAGAGGTGAGGTCCCTTGGCTTTATATTCTTGCTAATGCTTGATGTTGTCACTTTGTAATTTTTGCTGTTCTCAGGAGCAGATATGTCATTGTGTTTTTAATTTCTTTAATTGTTCAGCACATTTTTATGTTTCTTGATGATTTTGATTTTCTGTTTTCTGAAGAAACCATTGAAGTTTTTTGCCTGTGTTTTTTAATTAGTTGATTCATAGGAGTTCTTTCTATAAGCAAGATACAAGGTCTTTGTTCAGTTACATGTGTTGAGAGAGTCTCTCACAACCTGTGGCTGGATTTTTACTTTCTTTGTGGTATTTTCTTTATTATTGTCATTCACTGAGGCATAAAGTGCAAAGATTTTAAAAGTATGTCTCAACCGTGTATACACCCATGTAACTGTCACCCAGATAAAGACAGAAGACCTGTCAGTCACCCTGGAAGGCTCCTCGTGCCCCTTCTCAGTCAGTACCAGTCCACAGAGTTAACCTAGTTCTGACTTCTGGCCTGTGCTGTTCTGAGTTCCTAAGTGTGATGTTGTCAGATGGATCCGTCTCCGTCTGTGGTTAGTGCTTTTGGTGTCTTTCTGAGGACGCTGAGGTCATAAAGAATAATCCGTATTTTCCTAGAAGAGCTTTATAGCTTTGCCTTTCCCGTTCAGATGTCTATAACCAGCAGAAGCGATTCCTGATTCATGGTGTACAGTCGGGCACAGTTTCTTTGTTTCCCCAGTGATTATGCAGCTCTCCACCCACACCTCTGTGGGACTGCCTTTGTCGTAAGTCATCGTCCTTACAAGTGTGATTCTTCTGGCTTTCTCTTCTCTTTTAAGTATGTTGGTCCCTGCACTGATAACTGCTTTATCTTAATTCTTGTGACTTTGTCATCTGGCTACCTGGTGGAGCAGATGTCCAGTGTTGAGCCAGCCTCGCGTACCTTTCCTGTATCCTCCTGTTTGTTGCTGGATTACTTCGCTGATGTCAGTCATCCATCAGCATGTGTTCAGTGAGTACTTGCGGTGGTATGTGGTGCATATTGTCCTAGCTGCTGGGAACACAGGTCACCCAAAAGAGACACTGTCTCTGCTCTCATGGTGTTAGACTTGGAGACAGGGGCTAAAGTTACCCAGATGAATGCACCATGGCCTTACCTCAGGAAATGCCTCCTGTGCCCTGCACGTGCTGGCACACAATCTCTAGGGACTGCCACCTGTCCTGTATCCTTAGCTCCCTGAGGGGGGAAACATGGGCTTCACCTCTTTCCCTGTAGTACCTGGCAGGGAGTGTGAGAGCAGCAGCAGCCTGGATAGAGCTCATCTTCTCCCCCACTCCTCACAGCCATGCCTGTGTCTTCCCCGTTCTTCCTGTTTTCCCTCGAAGCACAGGACCCTCCTTTCCCACCAAGGCTCCACGCTCCCCCCCCACGACTGCAGGTACCGCTCATCTGAATAGAATTCCTCCCCATCGTCATCCGCGCTGGGCTAACGCCTTCTTGGCCTTCAAGCCTGGCTTTAAGTGCCGTTTATTCAAAGGGAATCTTCCACAATCTCACCTCCAGCAGGGCCCCCTCTTACTGTTCAAACTTATCCTGTAATTGAGCATCTTAGCCGTTATAACGGTTTGTAATTATGCATGTGTTTCTTGCGACCGAGTTCATCTTGCTGACTGGGCATCAGGTGGGGGGCCAGCACAGGATCCTTCACATGGTGGACACCTACTGAATCAACCTATGAGTGTGTACACACACCACCTCCTCTTCCTCCTCCCCTCCCCCTCTGTGGTGATGACCTTCACTTGCCATGCCGTAGTTACAAAGTGGCAAAGGGGCGAAGGAGGAAACTCTAAGAAATGTGTCATAGCTAGTGGAAACTGCCCGTGGCGTCAGATTGTGGTTGGGAAACGGTTCTTAGAAGATATGTTAAACAATTCACGTATCTCTAGGGCCATGCTGGAGAACAAACGGTGTTGATAACTGAATTGCTAGGCAGGGGTTTTTAATCTGTCGACAGAGGTGATGTGGCCTGGCTTTATCTTTGACACCCAAAATCTTCAGCTCAACGTTGTTGACTCATAAATGAGTCCTAATTGATAACAAAGCTAACATACTGAGTACCTCTTTCATAGCAGGTAGTGGGTTTTTTTATTGTGATCCTGTTTAATCTTCATGGCCACTCTATGAAATATATACTTTTATTATCCCCATTTTGTAGAAAAGGAAATGGAAGCAAGAAAAATTTGGTAAGTGGCCTCAACTAGCCGCAGGAATAACAGTTTGAGCCTGGACCTTCTGCCTCCAGGGACCAGGAACTTGGCCTTTGTGCTTTACTGCCCTTTGACATAGTGAGAGATCATTTGTCTCTGCTCGTTGTACGGATGAGGAGACTGAGGCCAAGAGCAGTGAGGCCGTAGGCTGCTGGGCTTGGGAGTGGAGCTGTGGCTGAAGGAGCCTGAGCCTGCAGCCTGCCCAGGGCTCTGAGCTGGAGCTGGGGCTACCGAGGCTCAGATGTGGGTGTATTATGACAGCTGCCATGCCAGCCCCGTGACAAGCATCTTGTGTAATCCTTACATGGGACCTGTCCATGTTCACAAGTGAGGTTGTAGAAAGTTGTACAGCTTGTGGAATGGCAGGACTGGAATGTGACCCCAGGCCTGTCCTACTCCCAGATCTTACTCTCACCGCTAGGACTCCTAGCCGGTCCCCTTTCCATGCTTGCCTCTCTCCAAACTACCCTGCACACAGCTACCTAAGAGAGCATCTGGATTTCTCTACTGCAGCCCTTTCAGTGGGCTCTCATTGTATTAGAATAAAATACAAACTCCTTTAAAAAAAAAAAAACCTGATGTTGTGGAGTCGATTCCAACTCACAGCGACCAAGTAGAACTGCCCCGTAGAGTTTCCAAGGAGCACCTGGTGGATTCCAACTGCCAGCCTTTGGTTAGCAGCTGTCGTACTTAACCAATACACTACCAGGGTTTCCACAGACTCCTCAGTGTACCCTAAATGTCTGGCCTTCACCTGCCCCTGCCTCATTCCCTAGCTCTCTCTTCCGCGCATTCTTCTCCAGTCATGCGGGTTTCTCCTCGTGGTCTCTTGTGTTACTTGAGGCTTTGGCATATCTGCCCCCCGCCTGCGGCTGACTCCCTCAGCTCTTCAGATGACTGGTGTCCATCACTCGGGTCTTGGCTCCAATGTTACCTCTTCAGAGAGGCCTTCCCTGGCCTCCCATGTCTAACACATAGTTCTGTAATCAGTGTTCATCATACCACCGTGTCAGCTTTGCCCGTTGCTTCAGTGCCCGCCTCCTACTGAACTGTAGTTCCCTGTCCTGCCAGGTGCTTCGTCTCCAGCGCCAAGCTTAGGGCCTTGTGATCTGCCGGGTGAGTGGGTTCCATTAAAGTCTAGCGAGACACGTGAATGTGTGATTCACGGTTTAAGGTTTTGTTTATATGTAATTCCTTGCTCTTAACAAAAATTCCAGTATAAGTGTCAACAAGCATGTTGTTGCTAGAGAAGAGAAAAAAATGTTAAAGGATTAAATTTCTAAGATTGAATGAGAATCTCCCCCCCCCTTCCCTTCCGCCATGCCGCAAAGTGAAATAGCCAACAGCTCTACAGAAGTTTTAAGGGGCAGATGTGCCGGGGCTTTAGAAGCTGACGTCACCGCCCTGATGAACTTGGCTTTTAAATAGCCTCGTGCTGTTATTGGTCTTCATTTCCAGTTCCTGTTGGAGCTGTTCGCAGGGTGTGCATTTCTACCGGGGGTTGTCCTGCTGAAAGTGGACACGGCAGAGCCCCTGGTTCGATGAGGATGGGCTGGAGTTACGGGTGTCCGTGTTGAAAGGAGGAGAAGAGAGAGTGCTCAGCCCCGAGTCACCTGTCTGAACAGGAGGGAAGCAGACAGTACCGAATGAGGACAGCCACCCTCCCCGTTGACCCTGCAGCACAGAGGTGCCTTTGGTGAAGGCCCCACCTCCACATCTGGGCCTGTTCCAACACATGGGCCGCCCCGACTCCTGACTTGCTGGGAGATGTCTGGGTGGGGAGGGGTGCAAGGGAGAAAGGGTGAAGAGGCAAGCAGCACGGCCTTGGGGACCTGTAGAGCAGACCATCCCCAGGTGACTGGTGACACCTGGCCAGGACAGTGGTAACAGGCACGCAGGATGAGAAGGGAGCCTGACTGCCGTATCTGCTGTGACTTGTTTATTCCAGAACCCGCCTGAAGTGCCACATGTTTGTGTTCTTTTAATCCTTCATGCCTTAGAACTGTTTTTGACCCTTGGCTATACTTCATTAATTTTGAGATGTCATTAGTGCTAGACCAACACTAATCTTCTATAATTTAGAAGGATTACTTACTTTTTCCACTCTGAATTTGAGTTCCATTTTGCACTGTTAGTTCATTAGCTAGTTCCCGATATCGTCACACTAACTGGTATCTGTAAGCTTATTTTATCACTTAGGATTTCTTTGAAGAAAAAGGGGCCCTCTTTCTATTATCATCAGGCCTGGCGCACATTTTATTGACTGGTGGCCTTCAGGGCAACCAGGAGGAAGGCCTGCCCTGCCACTCCTGCTCCGGTCTCTCGGCTGACTGCACTCGCTGGACAGTGCTTGGAGGCAGGGGCACAGAGGGCGGGTGCTGGCCACGATGCCACATCCAAACCCTGGCTCAGCCAATTCCAAGTCGTGTGGCCTTGGACGCTTACTCAGCCTCCTGTGTCTTGGTTTTCTCATCTGTAAAATGAGGGTGATATCGTCTACCACGTAAGACTTTTGTAAGAACGTAATGCTTACATGAAGTGCTTAGGATAGCACCAGACACATGCTCCATCTTAGCACCAGCGTGACAGGTGCTGCTGTTGTTTTTATTAATAGTTTTGTTGGTGTTACGATCTGCAGATAAACTGACAGCCCACGCGTGCCCGAGAGACATTCTTTGTACGAAGCTTTGCCTGCATCGATGGTGGTAGTGTACTCTGTGAACAGCGACTGATTTGAGCCAGCTTGTTATTTGATAATCCCTGTATCCCAGAGAGTGTGGATACTTTATAAGCATCCTCTCGTCTGGCAGATGGGGCCTTGAGCTAACTGAGTGTTTCTGCTGTGCTTCCATCAGCCTCCCTTACAAATTCCTGTGTCACTGGGCTCCAGGTGACCTGAGAGGCCCCACTACAGCCTCTTCTTCCGCCATCTTGGCAGTGGAGCTCAGCCAGTGCACTTCCTGGTGGCGAGCCTTGGGTTTGGGTGGAAGCCCTGGGGCAGTAAGCTTTTTTTAGGAGGTGACTGTCCCCAGAATGCCGCCTCCCTACCCGGCAGGAGGGCCAGCGTTGTGTAGTGCATGCACTGTGTCGTATTTTGCAGCCCAGATCTAGTGGCAACTCTCCTTTAAGGAGGCTGAAGCCAGGCACCAAGGTGACATTCACCCAGCACGTACTTAAAGTGTGCCTCCTTGTATGTGTGTCAGGAGACACAAAGACGAAAAGTAGGTGTCCAGCCCATAGGTGTGCGAGCTTTCCCCAGGAGGAGCTGGAGAAGTGACACGAGGGCAATGCAAGGAGAGAAGTGGTGTGATGGAGGCTGTGTACAGGGAGGAGGGACCCTAGGGGCCGTGATGGAGGCTGGGTACGGGGAGGAGGGGCCCTCGGGTGTGATGGAGGCCGGGTACGGGGAGGAGGGGCCTTGAAAGGTAGGCTCTAGAGGAGTTGCTGGTGCCACCACCATTGAGCTCCTGCTACCTGTAGGTGCTCTGCTAATCATGTTCTAAGCATGTACTAAGCGGTTCCCCTAGGAGCCTCCACCGTGACCTTGGAGCAGAGTCTGCTGTGTGCTCAGTTACCCTGCCGCCCCAGATACAAATGGAATGACTCCATGGCCCCAAAGCCCTTTGCTGTGGTTTGAGTCAGAAGTGGTCTTGGCTGTTTCTGATCCTGAAACCTGTTGTGTGACATCAGTGCCAGACTGTGACTGCTGTGTGCCACGCTTCCTTTCAAGTGGTCAGTAAAGTGATTCCAGAATATGCCATGGACAAAATTAGTTTCAGTGCTTTGGGCTCTTTACCACCAAAACACCCCATGGATGTGAGGTACCTGCGAGTGCGGCCATTGCGCGGCCACTGCGCGGCCACAGAGCCTTTGGAGTGGGAAGTCCTTGCGATGACTCCATCTGGGCAGGGCAGGGCAGGAAGTGATCATCTTCCCATTACTTCACTGCAGAACTGACAGCTGCCCGGCAGCCACAGTTACTCGCTGCTAATCTTAGTGCTGTGCTTTCTCCATCTGGGACTTGTAAAGGCTGACCAGTCAGGGTCGGGCCCAGGGCGGGTGGCTGCAGCAGCACTGCAGGGCCGTCCCTGCGGCCCTCGCCCACGGGAGCACACTGAGGAAACTGACGTTGTGTAAGACGGAAAGATGGTTCAGGCATCACACCTCCTTTCTCTCCCCGGAAAAAAGGTCAGTTTATAGAAAGTAAACTGCATAGCAGGGACGGTGAGCGTGGCCTTTAGGGCAGGGTCACAGAGAGAGTCCTGATTTGGGTGATGCCCAGAGATAGAGTTGCTCTAGTTGACAAAACTCAGCAGGGTTCTCTCTCGGGCCTTGGGACCATTTCCTTTAACCTTCCGTTTCCCTGGAATATGGAGGCCAGGATGGCAGCCTCAGCTTTTAGAATGGGTTTCTGAGATGACATCGGCCTCCGTCAATCTGAAAGCTTTTCCTCCTCCTTGTAGCATGTGTCATACACAGTATTAGGTTATGTTCCTCAGATGGTGACCTATGATGTACAGATCCCCACCCTCTTCTGTTAGTGTGTGTTTTCAGCCGCTTTCAGTATCAGCAATTAGCCATTAACTGATAAATTAGAGGGTGCACACGCACAGGGCTTCAGCTGGTGTTTTCAGTGCCATCAGGATATACCATGCTACAGGCCACAGGGCAGCAGACTCAGCCCTGCGCGGTAGCACTGAACCACAGATGCTCCCTCATGTTAAAATACAGAACGCGGCGGGAAACTGGATACCAAATAGCCCAACAGTTTGGAGGAGGAAGAGGGAGCCCCGATGGGTGGTTGGTGGTGGTACTGAACGTGCACCGGCTCCCGCGCATCGAGCCCCTCTGTAGCATGTGCACAGACTCCCGCTGCAGTTTTCTGAATGAGAGAGCATGGTGCTTAACTCCGTGACGTAAGTGAGAGCTGAGAGTAAGAGCTGTTTGTAACTGCCAGGGACAGAAGCAAAGTGAACTTGAAAATGAAAACGAGTTAATCTGCGCAGGCTAACTTTGTGGCACTTTGTAAAGGAACAGGGACAGCGTTTTTCAGTTTTATTCCCCCACAGAGGCCTCTGTTCAGTCCCACCCACCCCCACTCACTTGTGATTTGTGGGTTCTTGCCCTTTGCTGCCCAGGGCACAGTGCTGTCTTAGCCGCCAGAGCATCTCCTAGTCATGAGCGCTTTCCTTCAGTGAAACCGGGGGTCCTGCGGCTGTGGGGTTGGAAATGCCTTTTTCTCTCTCTCTCTCTCTCAGAAAGCAGACACTTAGCAGGATGGAGGGACATGGCAGCCATGTGGTGGTAGGACTCTTGTGAGACTGGGCCAGAGAACTGGGCCCACTGGGGGACACGTCACTGACGCCACGTGAGTCCTCGGACAGTACATGAGCGAGGCAGGGTGTCAGAGCAGGGAGAGGAACCTGTCAGGCCCCACTCTGCGCTGTTTTCCTTGGCTGCCGGCAGCTGGCTTATTTACAGGTATTTTGGTTTTCAGCAATGGAAAGCATTTTCAGAACAATTTTAAAACTGAACTATTCTGTACTCTGAAAAAATTCCTCAAGGTAATAGTTTAGATATGGCAAAAGTATTTAGTAAGTATACTCCTTTGGGGAAAACCTTGTCATAACATGGAAGACAATTACATGGCTTTGTGAAAGCCTGGTGAATTTGGTTTGCCTAGTACCAAATGTCACGGCCTCAGGCCAGCTCTGTAAAGGTGCGTAATGCATGCTCTGCGCCCTGCTAAGGCTCACAGCACAGAGATCCCCTGCCTTCACTGGCTTTTTTCTCTAAAATTAATGTTTAAAAATATATCCTGGAAACAAGAATCAAATGTAAACCAAACCCACTGCCATCACGTTGATTCCTACTCACAGTGACCCCTTCGGGTTTCTGAGGCTGTAAATCTCTACAGAAGCAGACTGCCACGTCTTTCTCCCACGGAGCCGCTGGTGATTCTGAACCACCAACCTTTCGGTCAGTAGTCAATGGCTCTAACCACTGTGCTGCATGTATGTACAGATACGTATCCTGAAGAGTTAGTATAGAACATTCTTAACGTATTTAAATTGTTTCAAATAATTTGAGTGCTTTCAGTGCCAGTACTTTTTAAAGTTTTATTTATTCATTCAGCAAATTGAGTGGCTTCCATGTTCTAGGCCAGAGGCTGGCAAGCCTCTTCTGTAAAGAGTCACGTAGAAAGTGTTGGAGGTTTGCCATCCATGCGGCCACTGCCTCAGCAACTCGGCCCTGCCCTTGTATCGTGAAAGCAGCCGTGGACAGTATGTAGCGCAATGCGTGTAGCCGTGTTCCAGTGAGACTTCAGTATGGACACTGAGATTTGAATTTCAAATAATTTTCACCTGTCACAAAATAGTATTTTTTTTCTTAACCATTTAACAATCTAAAAACCATTTTTAGCTTCCAGCCATGCAGAAACAGCCATCGTTTGCTGACCCCTTTCCTTGGCAGTCCTCTAGACACTGGAGGGTAGTGGGCAGAACCAGGCCCCTACATTCCAGTAACCTGCAGGACTTTAAACCCCATTGATTTAATAGCTGAAAGAATATTGCCTTTAGTTAGGGGGAATCTGTCTCATCAGCGGATTCCAGTTTTAGGCTTTTAGTTCACCTGACTTTACCCTAAAGGTGAGTTTGGCCCATAAATCTGCTTACCAGTAACGAGCTTGTCCTGAAGTATCTCTTCCATATGGTGTCATTTCCCAGCTAACATTTTTCTATCTCCCGGTGTCTGGTCACCTAACTTGCACAAGGCATTCAGACTTGCACCTCAGTCTTTGAAAACCCCGACATAAGTCTTTAAAGCCTCGGAGGAAATGGCGACTCACTTTCCTCTTCCCAGCACCCCTTGGGGTGATCATTAAAGCCTCCCTGGTCTTGGGGTCCTGTGTCAGAGATGCGGGAATGCTGTGGAGCGCGCTGAGCCCATGGGACCCTGCCGCTGGTGCCAAGTGCAGGGCTTCTGGGCAATTTTGCAACAAACAGGCTCACGCCTTCTATTTGTAGTCACTATGGAAACGTTAGAAGCTCTCTTTGTAAAGCTAAGCACACAATGAAGCGCTTCAAGTGTTGGTAGGATTAGACTTGAGAAGATGTTTAATTTTCTCCCCCACTCTTTCTTTCTTTCTGTCTTTTTAGATAGGGAACAAGAGGGCGATGTGAATATTAACTGGAACTTGCTTTAATCTCCCTGTGACGCTTAGGGCTGCTGGGGTCCCTGCCCGCCATCTGGGGTCTTGGCCTCTCACAGCACTGACAAGGGAGGTCATCCATATTCATGACCCAGGGATGGGGAGCTGTGAGGGGCAGTTCTTCAGAGCCGGGTTTTCTTTGCAACTCAAATTGCGTGAAAGGAACAACTTAAAAAATGAAGTCCAAGCCCGAGACAGCAGTGCCAAGGTATTCTCATTGGACATAGGGACAAGCTAGAGTGCCCTTGTGTGGTGTTTAATTTGTACGTAGATGACACAAACGCCAGAGCGTAGAGAGGGTGGATGACCCACACCTGCCCCAGGAGAGGGTATGCAGACACGTGATTCTAACTTCCTGAAACAAGCCCTCCTTAGGAAAGGAATGAAAACTCATAACATGTAAGGATGTTAAATACACAGTTAAGTGAAAAACGTTGGGGGTTTTGTTACTCATTTAGTTTCCTTTTTTCGTATAATTTACTTTTTGCTGAGAATATACACAGCAGAACATACGCCAATTCAACAGTTTCTAAACGTGCAATTCAGTGACATTCACGTCGTGCAACTGGTGTTGCCCTCCCTTTCTGGGTCGTTCCTCCCCAGCTGACAGAAACTTGCCGCCTCCTGAGTTTCCTATCTGATGTTTCAAGTTGCCGTTGGCTGTTTGATCCCATATAGATAGATCTCAGAAGAGCACAATGATCAAGGCAGACATTCCTTACTAGTGAAGCTAAATTGTTTGGTTTAAAGACTTCAGGGAATATTTTTGGTTTGAAGTTTAAAGATTATCTCAGGACAATAGTTTCAGGGGTTGTTCTAGCCTCCAGAAAGTCTGGATTCCATGAGAATTTGAAATTCTGTTCTGCATGTTCTCCGTTTTGATCAGGATTCGTCTGTAGAATCTTTGATCCAAATGTTCAGTAATGGTGACCGGGCACCGTCCCGTTCTGGTCTCATGGCCGGAGGCGGTTGTTCATGGAGGCGATCAGCCACACATGCTATTGCCCTCCCCTATTCCTGACCCTCCTCCTTCCTCTGTTGGCTCCAAGCAAATAGAGACCAATTGTTTTACCTTGGATGGGTGCTTGCGAGCTTTTAAGACCCGAGGCACTATGCAACAGACCAGGAGATAGGAGCACTAAACACAATATTAGACCAATTAATCATTTTTCTTATTTCTGTCGTTGAGGGTACTGAGCAGGAGTTGACCCTGATGTGGCCTTGTGACCGTAGTTCTTCTCAACCCTCCCATTCCCCTCGACTTCACCTCTTTTTGCCCTTTGAAGATCAGCTTTGGAAAAAAAAAGACAAAAAGGTGTTTTCTTCTTTAGACTGCAGTGCCTCTTCTGTCAGGTTGTCCCTTTGGTGGCTATGCCAAGAATCCGCTCCTTGTGAAATCCTTGACAGTCATGGTTGGTTTGTGATATAGGCTGCCTGAACACTGACAGGCGCTCGGACTGCCATCTTGGCTGTGTACAGACTATTGCTGAGCGAGGCCCCTGGGGCAGACAGACTGTCCCAAGGGACACTGATACATGCCTCTTACTCACATACAAAATGGGGGTCATGTGAGTTCTTTGCCTACAGAAACTAGCTGCCAGGCACTCAAAGGGTGAGTTGCTGTTCAAATACCAAGCGAACAGTATTTCAGAGCGTGGGATAAGAGTGCTGCCTCCCACAGATGAACGTAGTTAACAGCCGTCCTTTCGTCCTGTCCATGTGGCATGCTCCTGGTGTTTTGTTGTCACGTTCCTTTTATTTACACAGTCCAGCTTGCTCTCCTGGTTGCATTTACGAGGGTTTACTTTCATTTGATTTCTCAGCTCTGCAGAGCCCTGAGTCAGGAAACCACGCTGAGGACGAGAAGGAAAAGCCCACGCCTTTGTGGGTCCCTGCAATTCCCAAGGCCCCACCCATGAGGCAGGTGGGAGGCCCGGCCATCCATTTGTATGTCCGGCAAACAGTGACGAGCACTGCACTGGGGACAGAGGACGGAGCTGACGAAAACATCCATCCTGCTTGTGAGGGAGGAGTCACCGTCTGTTAGGGCAGACAAATACAAACAAACAGTCTTGGCTTACGTCATTTCAGTCAGCATGCACTGGACGTCCACCCTGGGCCACAGCAGTGAAGGGACATGGGTCCTGCCCTGAGAGAAGTGTGTCGTGAGGAGAGCTGTAGGAATACACAGCGGGGCAGCTGACTTAGTCTGGTGTGGGGAGCACAGTCGGGGGAGGCTTCCCAGAGGAGGGTCACTGTAGCTGAGCCCTGGAGAATTTGTGTGCCCCAGTTCTACACGGAGGGGCAACTGCTGGGGAGGGAGTCACGTGGACCGGTGCGGGGCCAGGGGTGGTATTTGGTGTTCCTGGAGCATGGGGTGTGAAGGGCATCTGGTACAGAGCTGTGCAGGCTGGAGGTGTGCGTCGGGCGGGGAGCGGGGGGTGCCAGCCCTGTGTTAGGGTCATCTGAGGCTCTGGGAGATGATGGCGGTGTCCTCCAGAGACTGGTTTGCCCCTGGCTGTGACTACCCCCAGGCCCCCTCCAGTCTTCAGTTGCCCCCTGAGTGTGTTTTTGAGATTTCCTTTTTCCTACTGTTAATTAAAAAAAAAAAAAAACTGTTAATTACCTACCTATAAATGAGTGACCAGGACGTTTTAGAAGGAAGAGAAGTGTTTTGCTGCTGTCTTTTAGCATTAGAGAGTTAAACACCTGGACTAAAATCCCCAGTCTCGTGTTTTTGTGCCTGGATTTACCCCCAGGTGTTTGACCCTCCGCCAGTTCTCCTCCTGATTATTACTGCCTCCCCTCGTTCTGCGGAAGGTGAGGACGTGGTTTGTATAACGTCATCTGGATGGGAAGTCAGTCACAGCAAATAATTCCTTGCTCAGAAATCCACTTGTCCGTTGGAAGGTGTTTGACACCAGGGCCCCTTGTTTTTATTCTCTCCCGGCACAGAGGGAGGATTCAGCGAGTGTGGAAAAGAGGAAAATTCAAATTCAGTTTTATGCGTCTGAGGGCGCCTATGGATTCTGTCTCCAGAAAAGAAATGCAGCCTTAAAGGGACCTAGGATTGATCAGTAAAGGATTACAGACAAATGCAGAATGAGACCGTCTCTCCACCCAGGGCGGGTGATGATTATAGAATTTCAGCAGCCTAGCACCCACAATTCCTGTTCTTTCCATCTGGAAAAGTCAACCATTTATACCTACAAGTGGTTTCCGTGATAAACCTCCAAAGACCAGTTGGTCATTCACTCAACAAACATCTGTTAGTCTTTCTTTGTGCCAGGCTCTGGGTCTAGCCCAGCGCCCCAGAAATAACTTGCCCAGAGTGCCTGCCTGTCCACAGCTGATTACAGCGTGGGGTTCCATGTTAGGACCCCCCCCCCCACATGGGGAGTTGAGGAGGCCTCGTTAGGACTGGGAACCCACTTGTGTATTAGAGGGACCCCTTATGGAGCAGCCTTTTAAAAACCCAGAAAGCACACTTCAGACAGAAAACTGCCATGCTTCTACATCTCGGTCGCCTGACCTCAGTGCGCAGGTTCGTTGTTTCACTAGGGGGAGAAATGGAGAGATGAATTTGCTTCGTTTTCCCAAATACTACAGGAGCCCCAGGCTCTTTGAAGCCATTCTCTGTGGCACCCAGTTTAGGTTGGGAGAACTAGAAGGATCTCAGAGCCAGGCCTCACCACTGTGCCGGGGGGGTCCAGGCTGGAGCAGAGTCGGGGACTCCTCAGCTGAAGGGCCCGACGGATTTTGGGTGTGTAGACACCGTTGAGCTCTGGTGCTGGAAATGCCTGAGCGGAAACGATGTGATTACGGGGAAGAAAGACCCGTTTTTCCTGATACCTTCTATCTGATAGCTGGCAGGGAGACCTCTCTCTGGCAGGAGTGTTTATTCCACCCTCGGCTTGCGGCGCCTCTCTGGGTCTGGGGGCTGGGCCCACTGGGGCAGCGCCCAGCCACTGACAGCCTGGCCCTACAGCCATTTTTACCAAATCCTTTATAAAAAAGATAGGTAGGAGCAATTTAATGCTTTCTGAGGTTTACTCAGCTCTCGTTAACTACATGAAAGAACTCTGTAAATCATCAGCGGCGCTATCTTGTTCTTTGTTAAGTTGTCTTCTGTCTGATTTGAAGGACACCTTGCAGAATGTTTAAGATTAGAGCCCGAGGCACAGTAAGGCCATTAGGATCAAATACTTTCTGGAGAGCACAAGTATTCAAAGAAGCACACCAAATCCTTCAAAGGCCTCCCAGCTTCCTCGTTAAATGCACCACTGGGGGAAATTCCATGGTGAGCCCTAGGAAACAGTTCTCCTGTATAACTGGGCTTGCTTTAGGCAAGGTGATTTTCCCGTCTTACTCTTCTTACTCTAACCTGACGGCATCTTGTCTGACTGCATTGCTCCTCCTTCTCCTTCCCTGGTGCCTCGGTAACAATAATCCAACAAAGGAGTGAGTGTGTGTGTGCACACTTGTGTTTGTAGACTTCAGTTTCAGCTATTTTAAGCCTTTACTTCCTCATCTACTCACTGATCAGGTGCTGGCTGAGTGCCCTTTACATGCAGGTCGCCAGGCCTCATACACGTGTGCGGGACATGGGTGTGCCCATTTGTGCATTATGGCTTTAGTTTTCTCTTGCTTTGGATCCATGCTCATAGTCCATCCTTGAGAGAATGGTGTTAATTGGCCGAGTTTTTGTGTCCCTGTGCCCACCCTGCTCCTTTTCCAGGAATTTGGCCTAAACGTCCACGTGAAGTCAGGAGGCAGGCTAAGTGTGTTGACAGTTCCTTCACTCTGGCTCCAAGTTCTGACCCAGTGGGTGGTGTATACAATCCGAAACCTCACAGAAGACAATAGCCAAAACCAAGATCTGATTGCAAAGATGGAGGAACAGGGGCTGGCAGACCCATCCGTTCTTAAAAAAATGGGCTTTGAAGTTGAAAAGCGGGGTGAAAAGCTGATCCTGAAACCTACAGGTGAAGCACCTCAGCCGGTGAGTACCCTCAGGTGACCCTTGGCTCCCTCATGGTTGGTAGGAAGCTCCTTCCTCCCCACTGCTCCATCGCCATTAGCAGGGAGAGGGTGCCTTTATACAAAATGATGGGAGAGTTTGCCTTCTAAAATGATTTACCAAAGAAAGCCCTAAATATAATCACGGACAATTTTTTCTTCAGGCCTTATGCTGCTATTGTCTTAAAAGAGTTAAAATTTCAAACTTATCCTGAGGGAGAAGTATAAAAAAGCATTGGTAAAATTTATACATGGTCTGAAAGTAAGTTTCTGACAGGAATGAGATTTTCTTTAAAAGATGGCTAATCTTCATCCCAGCAAGAAACACAAAACAAAAACCCAGAAAACTGGTCTAATACGGAGTGAGGATCTTCGGGTCTCTTGGTTATTTCTAGCCAATGACAAAGTTTTCTGTCCTGTGTTTTCTTTGCCTGATGATTCTTGTAAATAGACTTGTTATAGCTGCAATTTTTTTTTTTCTTTCTAGTGAATGAACACTCCACCCAAGTATCTGAAGTTTTGGAATCTGTTTCATGGATGTTTCATGTTCTGCAGTCTGTGAAATTCCAGGTGTTGGAAGATGTATAAGTATAAGCCCAGGAACGTGTAATCTTCTCGATAGTAGGGTTAGATGCATATAAGCTGAAATGTGTAAGTAGACAAATACCCTGCCGTTTTTTTGCTTTGAAAACATTTAGCTGTCTGGTTTACCTTTGTCTCCGTGGCTACGACGTGCATTTAAGTAATAGATTGTACTTACGGTGGCAGCAAATAATAAAGTCTTCTCTTTGAGCACATCCGTTGTTTGGCAGAGACTTGGATATTTGCTTGAGTTCTGTTTGTTCCTTCAGATAGCCAGTCAGTCTCACTTCTTTTATTTTCCTCTTCTCATTGGGTTTCTGAACTCTGGCAGCCAGTTGAAGTAGTTTCTCACTGTGATTAATTCTAGCAGTCTCTTTTCACCCCCTCTGCCTTTCCAAAACGTTGACAAGACTCATTTCCAGTTAATTAATTTGAGAGATGCTGAAGAATAGAGACCCTACCTCTTCATGTTAGGTAGTGGCTGTGTTGTCATTGACCGCTCCTCTGGAATGTGGAATGAGATGGGTGGGAGAAAGCAGGGGCCATTAACTCTTCTCATTCCAAATTGTTCTTCTTTAGGCTTCTTGCAGCCCATCATGTTCACAGTCAGTGCCTGTGGCGGTAGTCAGGAAGGAGTATTTTACTGCTTAACTTGTGTGCAGTACCAGGGTGTCAAGGTCCATCCGAGTCTTCAGTGTGAAAAACACCAGTCTCCCAAAGGTGCTCCTCAGTTTTAGCCAGTGCTTCACTGTAATTGCAAAAATAGCTTTGGGGAGCAGGCGTTCATTTGACGTATATCTGTCTATCTGGCTGTCTACCTATCAATATAAACTTGTGTCAGAGGTAGAGTTGGAATAAATGTCCTTTATAACCATCAGGTCATCACCGTAATCAACAAAACGTCTGATGGAAGGCAGCCCACATGCTGAATTCTCAAAATATATCATCTCCTTGAACAACCACATTACTAAGCGAAAATAACTTGGAGATTTCATATAGTTCATGTTACACCCTGCAGAATAAAAAGAAGGACTCAACCAAAAGTTTTACAGAAATACCAATTGTCCCAAAGTAAAGTGCTCCGAAGTATTTTCTAGCCAAACTTCAGGTGCTTTGTAAAGACAGCTTCCGCGTGTTAAGAAGGAAAGGAACGTTTTCCCATCCACTGTCTGATGCACTCCATGTAACTTGGGATTGTGGTGATCGATGAATAACATTTTCTCTCTGACATTCCATCAGTAAAGAAGCTGTATTTAAAGTTCACAAAGAAGTTATTCTCTCTGGGACACAATGAGTTAAAATCCTATTCTCTAAATAGAAGCCTGCAGAGAAGAAACAGTGGGGGTCCCTTTTTCCTTTTAACAAGTTTGCAGTAGACACGTCTTGTTTTGCTCCTTCAATGGATGTATGCACACCAGTGGACTGAAACAGGGCAGTATAAACCATACAATAACAAACACAAATAAATAAAAGGGAGCCTTGTGCAAGTACAGAATGGGGGATGGTTATGTGTTTTCTAAATAGGAAGTGTCGGCCTTGCAGAGTGAAAACATGCTGGTGGCTGCATTGTGGCTGCCTTTCAAGGCCCCTGGATAGATGAATTCTTGAACACAACAGCTTCCCTGTCCTTGGCCAGGGCACCCCCAGCTTCTGAGAGCCTTGTTTTACATGCCTTAGAGGATTAAATCACCACCCCAATCAGTTGTTTAGGAAAAAAGAAAAAAGCAGGCCAGCCTTAAAAAAAAGTACGAAGAGACAGAATGGTCACAGCAAGGTTTGTGACGACATCACTGCCTTCAAGAGCAATGACAAAGCAGTTGTTTCATAGCCTGCTTGGTCTTAAAAGACAACGGGAGAAGGCTCTCCTGCTTGATACGGAGCCCAACGGTTTGCAGAAGCGTTTGTTAATACCTTAAGAACTATAAATTTCAAAAATACTTGTTTTCCCAATTTTAATTCTGTGCTGTTAGGATTTGTCTACACTGTATATGTGTCCATACTAACACATCTCGTGTTTTTTTTTTCCCCCAAAGCCAATACCGAGATGCATTTTTGATCAGTAACTTCAGAAGCACAGGACTTTGGAAACTACAAAATAATGTCCATTTTGCAGAAACGGGATATAGAGAGATGATTGAGGTGACTTGAGCTACCAGTTAGTACATTTTACGTCAGAAATGAGTGTCTTATAGATGTACGTCTTATGACAGTTCTCTGTGAAGGCATAGGTACTATACTCTTATAGCAGCACCTGAGATTTAAATGTTATTTAGGTGATTTTTTTTCCATTCTTTAATTTCTGTGTTTGAATGAATAAACAAAGATAGCACAACAAGAAAAAATGCCAATCTTTGCAGGAGTAAGATACTATTTAAATTATATTCCGCGGTCAGAAAGTTCTGCATATAAAGGAGTCAGTTTTGACATGTGAAGCAGTAGAATTAAGGCAGAATTTTGAAATGTGTAGAAGATGAGGGAGAACCTTAACATTTCAGATGTGATACAAGACTAGTCCTTTGGGGAGGAAAGGGGGGGAAAAAAAAAAAAAAAAAAAAAAACCTCTCAGTGCTGTCCAAGGTTCTGATAATTTCAGCTCCAGCGGCCTATACCCAGTGCCGTCGAGTCAGAAAAATCGATTAAAAACCTGGTTTTCAAAACCGAGTTGAGATTTTTTTTTCCCCGTGTTTGTATGCTACAAAATCCATTTTCCTCTTTCCTACACATTTTTATATATTTATGTGGGTTTTTTAAGTCAAATTTTACTTAGGTGATATTTCATGGTATGAACTTGATTTACCATCTACAATATATGTAGACTTTTAAGCTAAATTGTATCTCTGAATGTAGTGGGTGTAGCATTACTCCTTCATTGGGTTTTCTTCGTCACAGCCAGAGACAGGCCAGTGAGCAATGACTTTTTGAAAGCTGTTTTTTCTTACTTAAAAACTTAACACACACAGTTGTCATATATTCATTTTACATCATTTAAGGAAGAACTTAGGTCATGTTTTAGAACACGAATGTCATTTTTATCAGTTATTTGTTAAGTATAGTGGTTAAGACTTAAACTCTAGAGCTGGATGCCTGGGTTCCAGTCCTCCCTCTCTTGCCTGTGTAACTTTAGGCAGATTACATAGGCCCTCTTTGTCTCCATATCTTCACCACTGAAATGGGGCTAATAATACCACCTACCTCATAGGGATGAGAGTAAAAACAAAGAAATAGATAAATACATATGAATAAATGAATATAATGGTTAGGACGGTATCTAAAATGTAGTAAACATTCACTAATAGTTAGTTGTTACCATCCTTGCTACTTCATCCATTTTTAAGCCCTTAATACCTTCATTGTGGATCTCTCTGATGGAAGCACATGTACTCTGAAAACAGAAACAGCGTCTTGTCTCTTGCTTCTGCTGGGCTTAAATGGTAGGTGCTCAGTAAATGTATTTTATTTATTTAGCAGATATTAATCATTCAGCCCTCATAGCAACTATGCAGTAAAAAAAACTAAATAAGTTCTGTCAATCCCATTTTATGGATGACAAAGTTAAGTCTCAGCGAAGTTGATGCCGAGGGTCACATAGCAATAAATACATAGTAATTCATTGCAGTAGTTAATTGGAAGGGAGTGAGTGAAGAAAGAACCATGGCTTCTCTTCCCAGAAGCATGGAAAGTAGATGTAGCAGCAGTGCCTATATTGTGGCCCTGGGCCTAGAACAAGGAAGGCTCCATAGGAAGAGCTCAGGCTTTGCAATTACAAACATCTGAGTTCAAATCTCAACTCCACTTCTTGCCAGCCATGGCCTTGAGGAAGTTGCCTAACCACTCTGTGCCTAAGTTCCCTCCTCAAACGGTGTACTAGGCTGGGGATACAGTTGTGAACGAGGCAAATAGGCTTGTGCGCTCCTAAAGCTTATGTTATGATGAGGTCAACAGAAAATTAACAAGCAGGCTAATGCATAAAACAAGAGCATCACATAACGGTACTAAGTGTCACAGAGGAAATAAAGATGATGATGCTGTGAACAGTAACTGGGTGTCCTTTCTGAGGTGATCCCATCCAAGCTGAGGCAAGAAGACTGAAAAGGAGCCAGTCATTCAACAAACCGGAGGGAGGGCATTCAGGCTGAGGGAGCAACAAGTGCAAAGGCCCAGAACCTGGAGAAGCTTCGCATAGTCAACACCTAGAGGGTGGCCGATGGGGCCAGAATGTGGTGTCCAGTGCAGAATGGCGTGAAGCTAGGTCAGAAGCGTGAGCAGGGGTCAGATCATGCAGGGTTGTATAGGTCATGAAAGGGATTTTAATTTTACTTTAGTTGCATTGGAAAGCTATCGAACAGTCTTAAACAGGGGCGAGAAAATCCACTTCACATTTTCAAATGACCACTTATGCTGCTGAATAGAGATTGGAATGGTGAGCGGAAAGAACGAAAGTCGAGAAATGATGATGACTTACACAAACATGGAGGCAGTGGATATGGAGAGATCAGAATGAGAGACATATGTTGGGTAGAATCATCAGGATCTGCTGGTAGACTCATTGAGAGTGGTGATAGAGGAAGTAACAAGAATAACTCCTAAGGTTTGGGTAACACCTGGGTCCTAGATTGTACTATTCACGGAGATGAAAAAGGTTGATGTGAAGAAGAGTTCTTACATGTGTTTTCTTTGGGGCACGGAGAATCAGTTCTATTTTGGGCAAATTAAATTTGAGATTTAAAAAAAAAATTGGAAATACAAGAACGGAGCTCAGAAGAAAGGTCAATGCTGGAAATCTGTATTTGAACTCATTCATTGTACAGGTAGATGATATTTGAAGCCATGGAAATAAATGACATCTATGAGGAGACTGCACCACACATCTGTCAGTTTGTCATACATGGTGGCTTGCATGTTCTGTGTCGCTGGAAGCTGTGCCACTGGTATTCAAATACCAGCAGGGTCACCCATAGTGTACAGCTTTCAGCTGAGCTCCCAGACTAAGAAGAAGGATTTGGCAGTTGATTCTGAAAAAAATTTAGCCAGTGAAAACCTTATGAATAGCAGCAGAACACTGATAGTACTGGAAGATGAGACCCTCAGGTTGGAAACCACACAAAATATGATTGGTGAAGAGGTGCCTTCTCAAAGTAGAGTCTACCTTAATGGTGTGGATGGGGTCAAGCTTTCGGGACCTTCATTTGCTGATGTGGTATGACTTAAAATGAGAAGAAACAGCTACAAACGCCCATTAATGATCAGAACAGGGAATGTATTAAAGTCCGAATCTAGGGAAATTGGAAATCATCAAAAATGAAATGGAATACATAAACATCAATATGCTAGGTATTGGTGAGCTGAAATGGACTGGCATTGGCCATTTTGAATCAGATAATCATATGGTCATCTATGCCGGGAACGACATCTTGAAGAGGAATGGCGGTGCATTCATTATCAAAAAGAACATTTCAAGACCTATCTTGAAGTACAATGCTGTCAGCGATACGATAATATCCATATGCCTACAAGAAAACCAGTTAATGCCACTATTGCTCAAATTTACCACCTACTAAGGCTAAAGATGAAGAAATTGAAGATGTTACCAATTTCTGCAGTCTGAAATTGATCAAACATTCAGGATTCGCTGATAATTACTGGTGATTGGAATAAAAAGTTAGAAATGAAGAAGGATCAGTAGTTGGAAAATACAGCCTTGGTGATCGAAACAATGCTGGACGTCACATGATAGTTTTGCAAGACGGATGACTTCTTCACTGCAGATACCTTTTTTCAACAAAGTAAATGGTGACTATACAGGTGGACCTTGCCAGATGGAATACACAGGAATCAAATCGACTAGATGTGTGGAAAGAGTTGATGAAAAAGCTCATTAGCATGAGTCAGAACAAGGCCACCGGCCGACTGCAGAACAGGCCATCAATTGCTGAGATGCGAGTTCAAGTTGAAACTGAAGAAAATTAGAATAAGTCCGCAAGAGCCAAAATTTGACCCTGAGTATATGCCACCTGAATTTAGAGACCATGTCAAGATAAACTTGGCGCTTTGAACACTGATGACCAAAGACCAGATGAGCTGTGGAATGACACTAAGGACATCATACATAAAGAAAGCAAGAGGTCATTAAAAAGACAGGGAAGAAAGAAAAGACCACAGTAGATGTCAGAAGAGACTCTAAAAGTTGCACTTGAATGTCGAGTAGCTAAAGTTAAAGGAAGAAACGATGAAGTAAAAGAGCCAAACAGAAGATTTTTAAAAGGCGGCTCGAGAAGACAAGTAAGATATTATGATGACATGCAAAAACCTGGAGTTAGAAAAGGAGAAGGGAAGAACACACTCAGCATTTCTCAAGCTGAAAGAACTGAAGAAAAATTCCAGCCACCAGCTAAAACAGTGAAGGATTTGATGCCCACAATACTGAACAATGTAGGAAGCATCAAAAGAAGATGGAAGGAAACACAGACTTATTGTACCAAAAAGAATTGGTCAACATTCAGCCATTTCAGGAGGTAGTTTATGATCAAGAACCAAGCTGCACTGAAGGCACTGGTGAAAAACAAGGCTCCAGGAGTTGAGGGAATATCAACTGAGAAGTTTCAGCAAACTGTTGCAGCACTAGAAATGCTCACTCATCTATCCCAAGAAAATTGGAAGATAACTCACTGGCCAGCTGATTGGAAGAGACCCATGTTTATGCCTATTGCAAAGAAAGGTGATCCAACTGAATGCAGAAATTATCAAACAATATCAACATCACAGGCAAGGGAAATTTTGGCTGGAAACCAGTCAAAAGTTGACGCAGCCGTACATTGACAGGAAACTGCCAGAAATTCAAGCTGGATTCAGAAGAGGACATGGAACGAGGGTTGTCATTTCTGATGTCAGATAGATCCTGGCTAAAAGCGCAAAGAATACCAGAAAGATGTTTACCTGTGTTTTATTGACTATGCAAAGGCATTCGACTGTGTGGATCATAACAAATTATGGATAATATTGCCAACAATGGGAATTCCAGCGCAGTTGTGCTCTTGAGGAATGTGTACATAGATCAAGAGGCAGTCATTCGAATAGAACAGGGGGATACTGTGTGCTTTAGAATCAGGACAGGCGTGCATCAGGGTTGTATCCTTTCACCATACTTACTCAATCTGTATACTGAGCAGATAATCCAAGAAGCTGGAATATATAAAGAACACAGCATCAGGATTGGAGGAAGACTAGCAACCTGTGATACGAACATGATACAACCTTGCTTGCTGAAAGTGAAGAAGAGGACTTGAAGCCCTGTCTGGTGAAGATCAAAGACTGCAGCCTTAAGTATGGATTACACCTCAACATAAAAGGAAAATCCTCACAACTGAACCAGTAAACACCACCATAATAAATGGAGAAGATACTGAAGTTGCCAGGGATTTCATTTCACTTGGATCCACAATCAGTGCCCATGGAAGCAGCAGTCAGAAATCAAATGATGCATTGCATTTGGCAAATCTGCTGTAAAAGACCTCTTTAAAGTGTTAAAAAGCAAAGATGTCACCTTGAAGATTAAGATTTACCTGACCTGAGCCATAGTGTTTTCAGTCGCTTCATACGCATGTGAAAGCTAGGCACGGAATGAGGAAAACCAAAGAAGAATTGACACCTTGGAGTTACAGTGTTGGCGAAGAATATTAAGTATGCCACGGACTGTCAAAGGAACGAACGAATCTCTCTTGGTAGAAGTAGAGCCAGAATGCTCCTTAGAAACAAGGATGACGAGTCTGTCTCTCATACTTTGGACATGTTACTAGGAGGGACCAATCCCTGGAGAAGGATATGCTCGGTAGAGGGTCAGTAAAAAAGGGGAATACCCTCAACAAGATGGATTGACACAGTGACTGCAACAGTGGGCTCAAGCGTAGCAACCATTGTGAGGATGGCGCAGGACCAGGGTTTCCTTCTATTGTACATAGGGTAGCGGTGAGTTGGAAGTGAATGGACAGCACCTAACAACAACAACATGCCACCAGCATTTCAAATACCAGCAGAGTCACACGCGGTGCGCAGGTTTCAGTGCTGCTTCCAGACTAAGACAGACTAAAAGGAAAGACCTGGTGGTCTACTTCTGAAAAAATTGACCAGTGAAAACGTTATGAATTACAGAGGAGCATTGTTTGATACAGTGCCAGAAGATGGGCACTTCAGGTTGGAAGGCACTCAAAATACAACTGGGGAAGAGCTGCTTCCTCAAAGTAGATTCGACCTTAACGACGTGGATGGAGGAAAGCTTTTGGAACCTTCGCTTGGTAAGGTGGCATGACTCAAAATGTGAAGAAACAACTGCAAACATCCATTAGTAATTGAAACATGGAACGTACAAAGTATGAATCTAGGAAAATTGGAAGTCAACAAAAATAAAATAGAACACATAAACACCGATATCCTAGGCGATAGTGAGCTGAAATGGACTGGTATTGGCCATTTTGAATCAGACAATCCTATGGTCTACTATGCCAGGAATGGCAGCTTGAAGAAGAATGGCGTTGCACTCATTGCCAAAAAGAACACTTCAAGGTCTATCCTGAAGTACAACACTGTCAGTGGTAGGAAAATATCCATATGCCTACAAGGAAGACCAGCTAATTATGACCTTAATTTAAATTTATGCACTAACTACTAATGCCAAAAATGAGAAAAGAGAAGATTTTTACCAACTTCTGCAGTCTGAAATTGATCAATGTAGTCAAGATACATTGATAATTACTGGTGATTCCACTGCAGAAGTTGGAAAGAAAGATGAAGGATCTGTAGTTGGAAAGTATGTCCTTGGTGGTGGAAATGTCTCCGAAGATCACGTGATAGAATTTTGCAAGGCCAATGACCTCTTTAATGCAAATACCTTTTTTCAACAACGGAAACGGTGAGTATAAACGTGGACCTCACCAGATGGAAAACACAGGAATTCAATCGACTACATCTGTGGAAAGAGACTGGAAAAGCTCAATATCATCAGTCAGAACAAGGCCAGGGGCTGACTGTGGATCAAACCATCAATTGCTCATATGCAAGTTCAAGTTGAAACTGAAGAAAATTAAAACGAGTCTGTGAGAGCGATAATACAACCTTGAGTGTATCCCACCTGAATTCGGAGACCATCTCAAATTAGATTTGATGCATTGAACATCGTGACCAAAGACCAGAAAAATTGTGGGAGGGCATCAAGGGCATTAGAAACCCTGGTGGTATAGTAGTTAAGAGCTACTGCTGCTAACCAAAAGGTTGGCAGTTTGAATCTACTAGGCACTCTTTGGAGACTCTATGGGGTTCAACTCTGTCCCATAGGGTTGCTATAAGTCGGAATTGACTCAACAACTGTTTTGATTTTTGGTTATCAAGGGCGTCATACGTGAAGAAAGCAAAAAGTCATTAAAAAGAAAGAAAAGACCAAAATGGATGTCAGGAGAGACTCTGGAAGTTGTTCTTGAACGTAGAATAGCTGAAACAAATGGAAGAAATGATGAAGTAAAAGAGCTGAACAGAAGGTTTTTCAAAGGACAGCTCGAGAGGACAAGTATTATGCTGATACGTGCAAACAGCTAGAGATAGAACACCGAAAGGGAAGAGCACGCTTGGCATTTCTCAAGCTGAAAGAACTGAAGAAAAAATTCAAGCCTTGAGTTGCAATAGTGAAGGATTCTATGCCCAAAATACTGAACAACCCAGAAAATATCAAAAGAAGATGGAAGGAATACACAGACTCATTTTAGCTAAAAGAATTGGTCGATGTTCAACTATTTCAGGTGTTAACATATAATCAAGAACCAATGATGTTGAGTGAAAAAGTCCAAGCTGCACTGAAGGATTAGTGAAAAACAAGGCTCCAAGAATGGACAGAATACCGTCTGAAGATGTTTCAACAAATGGACGTGACGCTGGAGGTGCTCACTCATCTATACCAAGAAATTTGGAAGACAACTAACGTGCCAGTTGATTGGAAGAGATCCATATTTGTGCCCATTCCGAAGAAAGGTGATCTCATGGAATGTAGAAATTACTGAACAATATCCTTAATATTGCATTCAAATAAAATTTTGCTGAAGATAATTCAGAAGTGGTTGCAGCAGTACATCAACAGGGAAGTGCCAGAGACTCAAGCCAGATTCAGAAGAAGACATGGAATGAAGGATATCATTGCTGATGTCAGATAGATCTTGGCTGAAAGCAGAGAATACCAGAAAGATGTTTACCTGTGTTTTTGACCACACAAAGGCATTCGACGGTGTGGATCATAACAAATTCTGAATAACATTGGAAAGAATGAGAATTCCAGAACACTTAGTTGTGCTCTTGTGGAAAGTGTACGTAAACCAAGATACAGTTGTTCAAACAGAACAAGGGGATACTGTGTGCTTTAGAATCAGGAAAGGTGTGTGTCAGGCTTGTATCCTTTTACCATACTTGTTCAATCTGTATGCTGAGCAGATAATCCAGGAAGCTGGATTGTATGAAGAAGACCATGGCATCAGAATTAGAGAAAGACTAATGACATAACTGTGCTTGCTGAAAACGAAGAGGACTTAAAGCACTTACTGATGAAGGTCAAAGACTATAGCCTTCAGTGCGGATTATACCTTAACATAAAACAAAAATCCTTACAACTGGATCAGTAAGCAGCATCATGACAAATGGAGAAAAAATTGAAGTTGTCAAGGACTTAATTTTACTTGGATCCACAATCAAAGCCCATAGAAGCAATAGTCAAGTCAAATGACATGCTGCGTTGGTCAAATCTGCTGCAAAAGACCTCTTTAAAGTGTTGAAAAGCAAAGATATCACTTTGAGGAGTAAGGTGTGCCTGGCCCAAGCCATGATATTTTCAGTTGCATCATATGCATGCAAAAATTTCATAAAGGAAGACTGAAGAAGCACTGCTTCATTTGAATTATGGTGTTGGCAAACAATATTGAATAGACCATGGACTTAGAATGAACAACTCTTGTGTTGGAAGGAGTACAACCGTAGTACTCCTTGGAAGCGATGATGTCGAGTCTCCAGCTCACGTACTTTGGACATGTTACCAGGAGGAACCAGTCCCTGAAGAAGGACATCATGCTTGGTAAAGTGAAGGGTCAGTGAAAAAGAGGAAGACCCTCAACTAGATGGATTGACACAGGGCTGCAACAATGGGCTCAAACACAGCAACAATTAATGGGATGGCGCAGTACCGGGCGGTGTTTTGTTGTGTTGTACATAACGTCACTATGAGTCAGAACCAATTCGATAGAACCTAACAACAACAACAGGGAGGGACTGTTTGTAGAAAAGAAGGCCTAATACAAACATGGAACCTACATTGTCACGTAACTTTGTAGCATAAGATTTTTCCATTTATTGAAAGCCACTAATAAGAATTTTAATAGCTGCATCACCGGAATGTACCATAAGGGACTTAATCATTTCTTCCTTGTTAGACATTTTGTATTCTTTTTGTCATTATAAGTACTACAGTGACCATCTTGGTGCAGAAAGCTTTACCTGGTTTAACGCACCAATTATATTTATAAATGAGATTGAGAAATACAAGCAGCATGTTAGACACTGTTTAGTATGTGCAAGACCCTGAAAAAAAAAAGATGTAAGACATTATCATGTCCTTTAAGGATATTGTAGTTGAACAATGATAAGGCAAGACTAAAATGCAAAACAGGTAAGACCAATTCAGAATGAACAGAAAAGAATACTCGTACTGTGGGACATTGAGGAGCAAAGACACTGGAGACTAATGAAGATTTCCTCCTAGAAGTGTGTTGAAAAAGGAATGGACATCCAAATCCAGTGATGATTGACTAGATAATTCTGACCAAACCTCCCTGAAGACAACTGGAAAAGCTGGACAAAATACTTTAAAACTGCTATTTGAAGGTACCAGGTAGCTAGCAAGATAGTGAAGAATTATAGGCCCAGGGAAGTGAGCCTAGTATTTGAGTTGCCTTTTTTTGCCTTTTTCTTTGGAGGTATTTTTTATTTCAGAGGAAGAGAGGCTAAAAGAAAAAAAATGGAATAATAACAAATTAAAATGAAGACACATGGACACTCTGTTAACCCAGAACTGAAACCAGTCCCAAAGCCCACTCCTCAGGTGAAGATTAGACCGGACCGTGAAAGAAAAGATACACACATGAGGAACGTGCTGCTTGGTTCAGTCAGATCTATGAGACCAGATGGGCAGTTCCTCTCCAAATGCAGGATGAGAAGGCAGGAAGGGACGGAACTGGTTGAATGGACACAACTGAAAATTGTAAATGCTGTTTTGAATCAGATATTCTATAACATAGGTGATTTTATCAGTATAAAATATCAGCATTTTATTGGTAGACAAGAAGTGCAGATTTGAACTCAAAACTGAAGGATCCAAGGATATATTTTCTCCATCTAGAGGGTAAAACAATCTTTACTTTAAACGTGTATTCTTTTGAAAAATTTGGAAATAAGGTGGTAGTGATGGCAAGCTTAAAAAGATAAAATGAAGGCAAAAAATGAGAGAAAGAACATAGAGCAAACAGAAACCAAATGATAAGAAGGTAGATTTAAATCCAAATACAACTAATTGCATTTTGTCTAAATGGACTAAATGCTCCATTTAAAAAACAGATTTTCAGGCTGGATTTAACAAATAAAAAAAAGCTACAAGACATACCTAAAATGACATACCTAAAACACACAAAACACAACTATACAAGTGGGATGGAGTAGGTAACCGCAGACCAACACTCCCACCAGGTGTGTTTTATGTGATATTTTAAGTCATATAAAGCAGAAATAATCTGTTGGACAGCAGTCAACAGCTGCTGCAGCAGTGAGAGTGGGAGGGGCTGAGATTCCCAGTGACTTGCAGTCAGTCTTACCCTGGGGCATCGGCACCTGTGGAGGACCATTGCTGTGGGACAGAATTTTGTGGAGGTTTGGGGCAAAGTCCTGAAACTTAGGATTGGTTTTCTGCCCATATTATTTGTCAAAATTTGAGTTTGCACTGAGCCGGACACTAAAAACCTCAGAAAAACTGAACATAGTTTACCACAATCGTGTGAAATTAAACCAAAGATTAGAGTTTAAGATTCCTCAAAGGGATGGGTCTCTGAAACAACACAACTGGAAACCAGTGAAGGGCCAAGGGTAAGGGTAAAAAAGGAGGTCAGTCAGGCCTGCAACCTAGGCTGGACTCAGCGTGATTCCTGATCGGATGAATGTGGTCAGCTCCAGCTCTTGCCTGGTTGAGGGAATGGTGAAACTTCTCTGAAGGAAGATACATCTGGAGCCCTTACAGTTTTTCATACTGTCCAACATTAGACCAAATATAGGACTACATGATAAAACCAAGAGGAAAAACAGTAGAAATACTCCCAAATACGATTTAGATACTGGAATCAATAAACAAGTACTTTGAAATAACTATAACTAATATAGTCAAAAGTAAAATAGATGAAAAGGCAGAGAATTTCAACAGATGATTGGCATCTATAAAAAAGAATCAAATGAAAACTCTAGAACTGAAAAACATGGTAAAAAAAATCCATTAAACCCAGTGCCGTCGAGTCGATTCTGACTCATAGCGACCCTGTAGGTTAGATTTAATGACAAATCTGAGCAGAAGACTGAATCTGCAAACTGAAAGGTAAGTAGGAAATATCCAGAATTAAGCACAAATGGACAAAAGAGTACAGAAAGGAGCATTAAGAGAATTGTAGAGGAGGCTCAGTGGTTAAGCGCTTGACTGCTGATCCAAAGGTCAGTGGTTCAAACTCTCCAGCCACTCTGTAGGAAATAGACGTAGCAGCCTGCTTCCATAAAGATTACAGCCTGAGAAACCCTACAGGGCAGTTTCGTCTTGTTTTATAGGGTCACTATGAGTCGGAATTGACTGAACGGCAGTGGGCTTAGTTCAGTTATGAAGAAGTCTGTGGTAGGCAGAATAATGCCTCCCCTACAGAAAAGATGTCCACATCTTAATCCCTGGAACCTGTGAATGTGTTACCTGACATGGCAAAAAGAACTTTGCAGATGTAGTTAACGTTCAGGACAGTGCAATGGTGAGATTATCAAAGATTATCTGGGTGAATCCAATTTAATCACGAGTCCTTAAGAGTGGAGAACCTTTCCTGATTTCAGAGAACCAGAGAGATGAAAAAGGACTTGGCCCATGGTTACTGGCTTTGAAAATGAAGGAAAGGGACCATGAGCCAAGGAATGTGGGCAACCTCTGGAAACTGACAAAGGCAAGGAAACAGATTCTCCCTTAGTGCCTGCAGAAAGGAATGCAGCCCTGCTGCCATGTTGATCTTAGCTTGGTGAAACTTGTGTTGGACTTCTAACCTACAGAACTGTGAGATAGTAAATCTCTGTTCTCTTAAGCCATTAGTTTTGTGGTAATCTGTTACAGCAGCAATAGAAAACTAGTACAAGATCTAACATAAATGTAATTGGAATCCCCAAAGGAGAGAGCAAATGAGGCACAAGCAATATTTGAAGCTACAGTGGCCAAATATTTCCCAAAACTAATAAAAGATACCTACACATCCAAGAAGCTCTGTGAAACCGAAGCAGAATACAAAGAAAACCACCCCAAGACATCCTCAAAGACAAAAAATCTTAAAAGCATCTAGAAAGAAAAAATAAATAAAACACTCATTACGCTCAAGGAAGCAACAATAAGAAAGTTTGCTGGCTTTGCGCTGGAAATTGTGGATACCAGAAGATGATAGAATAATCTTTAAACTGCTGAAAGAAAATAATTTCTTCAAAAATAAAGATGAAAAAATTTTTCAGACAAAAATGAAAGAATTCGTTACTAGCAAACCTGCACAAAATGACATTCAAGGGAGGTTCTTCAGGCAGAAGGAAAATTATCCCAGATGGAAAAGTCTTGACTATACAAAACAGTTACAGTAAAATCCACACAAGATATATGTAGAAATAAAATGCATGCTATCCGAAACACAAAAAGCAGATAATGATAAAGAAGTTTAAGTGTTCTGATGTTTTCACATTATTAGGGAAGAAGTAAAAATAATACTTTATAAAATACTAGGGTATAAAAAGATTGGAAAGCAGAAAAGACACATCACGACAACTGTAAATTTTAAGTCGATGCTGCTGTAAGTATCAGACAAAGTAGAACTTAAGGCGCAAAGCACCTCTTAAGTACAAAGAGGGCAGTTCACCAGGAACAATTCTAAATGTGTGGTCGTGGGAGCATATCATTAAAATGTGTTAAGCAAAAATTGACAGATATACAAGGAAAAATAGATGAATGCATAATAATGGCAAAAAATTTTAATAAACATTTACTTTTCTTAGTAAATGATAGACTAAGCAGACAAAAAATGAGTGAGGATATTGAAGATTTGAATGATGCACTTAGCAGTTGATGATCAGAAGGTCTCCCTACGGTAGGCACTACGGGCAGGAAAGGAGCACCTCGGAGACCTTGGTTGAAATGTTTGTGGACCCAGGGGTTGGTTAATGTGATGGCAGGGACTAAATAATCCAGTTAGCAGCTTCCGCTCCTTCGAGTCAGGAGGAGGCAGCAGGCAAAGGCCCTTGGAGCTCAGCAGGGAGCTGGTGAGCCTCAGTTTCCCTGTCTGTAAAATGGAGGTGATGGTGCAGCCCCTTGTGGGGTCCTGGGCACATCCCTGAGACGGTGGACATGCATGTACCTTGTTGCCACAGGGCCCTGGCCATGATGAGTTGTGAGGAAGAGAGAGGCATATGGCACTGATAAAGGGCCACAGGAGGGAGGAGCGGATGACGAGAGACAATGGGTGCAGTCTGGTCATCAGGGCAGGGGACCCTCACCCGGCACCGCTAGCTGGATTGCCTTCATCCTCTGGATGAGCAGCCTTGTTAGTCCAGGGACAGCACCTGTCTGCTGTCCCTTTGCATATATATTCCTTTAAGCCCTCTACAAGGCCCTCTTCCTCCAGGAAGTCTTCCAAGGACTTGGGCCCACCTCGATCTGTCCCCTTCTGCCAAGCACTGGGTCATACACTGCTGTAGATTGTTTTCATATGTGAGGACCACTGACTCACCAGGTTCTGTTGTTTCATGTGGCAGGACCCCTGACTGAGCAGGTGCTGGGAGAAGGATGAATCTGACCCAGCTTTTGCTTATTTGCAGTCTCAGGAGTGGTCACACGGCCCAGTCATTCCTTCACTCATCTGTGCTTCCATGGGTGGCACCCACCCATTCAGTGAATACTAAGTACCAGGGACTGTGCTAGGTACTGGGACTAGGTGGACATGCCCTTGCTATAGAGCTCGTCATTTACTAAAGGAAAAATACATTAATTGAATCATCAAAAAGATGTGCAGTTACAGCTGTGAGTGCTCAGATACATGGGCCCATGAGAGTGTATAACCGTGTTTCACCACACCTCCACACACCACACATTCATATGTCATAGCTTCATACACCTCATCTCCGTACATCACATCTCCATACATCATAGCTCCATACACCTCACCTGCATACATCATAGCTCCACGCACCTCACCTCCATACATCATAGCTCCACGCACCTTACCTCCATACGTCATAGCTCCATGCACACCTTCATACGTCATGGCTCCACACACCTCACCTCCATACATCATAGCTCCACACACCTCACCTCCACACATCATAGCTCCACGCGCCTCACCTGTACACATCATAGCTCCACGCGCCTCACCTCCACACATCATAGCTCCACGCACCTCACCACCATACATCACAGCTCCATGCACCTCACCTCCATACGTCATAGCTTCACGCACCTCACCTCCAGACGTCATAGCTCCATGCACACCTCCATACGTCATAGTTCCAGACACCTCACCTCCGCACATGATAGCTCCACGCACCTCACCTGCACACATCATAGCTCCATGCACCTCACCTCCACACATCATAGCTCTACACACCTCACCACCATACATAGCTCCACGCACCTCACCTCCATACATCATAGCTCCACACACCTCACTTCCACACATCATAGCTCCACGCAGGACACCTGCATACATCATACCTCTATGCACCTCGCCTCCACACGTCATAGCTCCACGCACACCTCCATACATCATAGTTCCACGTGCCTCACCTCCACACATCATAGCGCCACGCACCTCACCTCCATACGTCATAGCTCCACGCACCTCACCTCCATACATCATAGCTCCACGCACCTCACCTCCATACGTCACAGCTCCACGCACCTCACCTCCATACATCGTAGCTCCACACACCTCACTTCCACACATCATGGCTCCACGCACGACACCTGCATACATCATACCTGTATGCACCTCACCTCCGCACGTCATAGCTCCACACACCTCACCTCCATACATCATAGCTCCACACACCTCACCTCCATACATCATAGCTCCACACACCTCACCTCCATACATCATAGTTCCACACACCTCACTTCCATACATCACACCTCCATACGTCACACCTCCACATCTCCACACACCACACCTCTGTACACTTCACCTCCGTATACCACACAACTGTATGCCACACCTCTGCACGCCACACCTCTGTACACCATACCTCCACACACCTTGTACTCCTCACCTCCATGCACCACACCGCCACACATCACACCTCCACAACCACACCTCTGTACACACATCCACACTCCACACCTCTACACCTCACCACCACACATCACACCTCCACAACCACACCTCTGTACACCTCATCTCCACACATACTTCCACAGCCACACCTCTGTACACCTCACCTCTGTACACACCACCGTACACCTCACCTCTGCACATCTACCTCCACACACACCTCCACACGCCACACCACCACACGCCACACCTCCACACACCTCCACACACCACACCACCACACGCCACACCACCACACGCCACACCACCACACGCCACACCACCACACGCCACATCTCCACACGTCACACCTCCACACAGCACACCACACACCACACCCCAAACACCTCACTTCCATACATCATGTCTCCATACACCTCACCTCCATACCCTGCACACTGCACCTATGTACATCATACCATCACCCTTCAGCTCCACAAGGGCTACTTAAAACCTTCATTCTCCCCAAACATCTGACCTCACCCTCTCCCCACACCTCTACTTTGCCAGGACCTTCAAACAGGAATATCCCCGTTTTCTCACTAGCTACTGTGAAACTGTCCTCTGTCTGCATCCACCTAACCCTTTGCCCCACCTGTCCCACAGAAAGTGCCCACTCTCCTCTCTGAGGCCTACCGCTCCACCGTGCATTGGGCGCCTTCCACAGTACTCACTGCCACACTCGTTCTCTCTCCTGAATCCTTAGCCTCTCCGTTCTCTGTTGGCCCAGAATGCTAATAGAACCCCACTGGGCCTCCCAAACAGAATGTTCTCCCAGCTTCACCCGTGCAAATTATACATGCTGTTAGCTCTGCCTGGAACTACCTTTTACCTCTTCTCACCCGGCTAATTCTGGCTCAGCTTTTGGGGCTCTGCTTAAAAGTTACTTCTTGGAAGCCTTCCTGAACATGCCCAAAAAATGTACCATTCTTAATAGACACACATATGTGCTTCCTTTTTCACAGGCTCAAGTTTCACACACCTTAAAAGAAAAAGAAAACCCCCCAATTCCAGATGCCCTTTTCTTAAACGCGGTTGTCTTAAAACTTGTACACATCTGCCCAGAAGAACTTTGAGAAAATCTACACCAGCCTTTCAAGTTGAGATCTAAAATTTAAACATTTATAGTTGCAAAACATCTAAATTTCAACTAATAGTAGAAATACTTTAAAATAAAACTATTACGTTACTGCATTAAATTATTTCAATAGAATCAAAATACAGAAAATTGTGGTGCTCACCATCATCTGTTTTAAAAGTGAATGTGCTTTCCAGTAATATTTGGAAATAATATTGTTACTTTTTTTTTTCCTGGAATCTGCATTTTCATTCCAGTTTTCTCAAAAAATTTTATCCTAATGTTTTTTTTAATGCTTGAAATCATACACAATTAAACTAAAATCTATAACAAAAAGACAAGTATCTGAATATTTGGAAATTGGAAGGCACTTTTCTCAACAGCCTATGAGTTAAAGAAGAAATTACAAAGGAAACTGAAAATGTTTATCTGAATGATAAGGAGAACACAAAATATGAACATTTTGAGATACAGCTAAAGCAGTGCTTAAGGGAAATTTAGAGCTTTTAAAATGCTATGTTAGAAAACAAGAGATTTAAAAAGCAATAATCTTAGCTTCCCCCTAAGAAGCTAGAAAACAAAGAGCAAATAAAAACCAAAGATAGCAATAAGAGTTGAAATCAATGAGATAGATAATAAGGTAGAGATAAATCAACTGAGAGAGAAATAAATGAAGCCAAAAGAACTGTCTTTGAAAAGATGAATAAAGCTGATAAATCTCCAGCTAGACTGCTCAGGGAAAACACCACAAATTGTCAGTATTGGCAACAGAAGACAGAATATCACTAAAAAGCCTGCAAACATTAAAAGGAAAATGAGGAAATATGAGCAGATTTATGCCCAAAATTTGACAACCAAGATGAATTATTTCTGTGAGAGATATGAGTTATCAAAATGAACACAGGAAGAAATAGAAAATCCAAATAGCCCTATAGCTATGAAAGAGATTGAATTTGTAGTTAATCTTCCCACAAAGAAAACTCCAGGCCTCTACAGTCGGCCCTTTGTACCCGGGGTTCCACATTCACTGATTCAATCAACTGTGGTTTGAAAATATTTGGAAAAGAAAAGGAAGTTCCAAAAAGCAAAACTAGAGTTTACCTGCACCGAACACTCTTCGAATCCATGCAAATGAAGTGATGTGTCGGCATCCCCTGCTGTAGCCTCCCGCCATCTCACAGATCCTCGGTCTCTTCCCCAGCACTCATTGTTTGAGCATTGTTTGCCTTGAGCTTAGTTCTAAGTGTGAGGGGTTGAGGAGCAGGAGGAAGGAGCTTCAGGCCAGTAAGAGATGGTTGGCTAGCTCTGCAAAGTGCTGCAGCCTCAAGAACTTCAAGATCACAGGCAAACCTGCATTGGCTGAGGCCCAGGCAGCATCAGTGTCCCCAGAAGAGCTCCAGAAAGTCAGAGAAGAGAAAGACTCCCTTCCGGAGCAAGTCTTCAGTCGTGAGGAAACAACTATTTACATAGCATTTACCTAGTATTAGGTGTTATAAGTCATCTAGAGATGATTCAAAGTCCACAGGAGAATGTGCGTAGGTTATATAAAGGACTCGAGCATCTTAAAATTCTTGTGTCTGAGGGGGTTCCTGGAACCAATCCCCCTCGGATACTGAGGGACGATCGTTGTTGTTAGTTGCATCAAATCCATTCCGAAGGAGTAGAACTACTCCATAGAGCAGATCCCCAGGCCTTACTTCTTAGGTGCCTCTGGGTGGGTTTGAATCGCCAACCTTTCAGTTAGTAGTCCATTGCTCACCCATCTGCACCACCCAGGGACTCCACCCTTCAATCTTACCAGCTCTCAAGGATGACTCACTTAGCAGCCAATGATCTTTCTGGGGCGCAAACCTATCCATTCCCCTATCCATAACTCTTCAGTGGCTTGCTTCCTAGCATGGCGTTTGAGGCAGTTTACGGTCCAGCCACCCCTCCCACCCACATCTCTAACCACCATTCTCCCCCACTCTGTGCCCCCTTGCCACACACACACAAGCACACACCTGACCCTCTACCCCAGGACTTCTCTGGTGGCAGTGTCCCCTACCCCCACCAGGGGGCATTTGGGGATGTGTGGGAGTGTGAGCCATCACAACCCCAAGGGGATATCGCTGGCACTTAGTGGGCAGGGGCCAGGCTGTCAAACATCCAGCAATGCCTGAGACACTGCCCACGACACAGAAGTCCCTGCTCAGGATGCCAAGAGAATCCCACCGGGCTCGCCACACAGAGTGTTCTCTGGTTTCAGCTCTGGAAATCACACTTGCTGTTAGCTCTGCCCGGAGCTGTCGCTCACCTCTCCCTACCTGCTACTTCTGACTCGGCCCTGGGTCTCTGCTCAGATGTTACTTCCTGGGTCCCTTCCCAAACATTGGACCCTCCCCCTCTCCACACACTCGCCTTTTATAAGATAGAAGTCAAATTCTATGCGACGAACGGAGACTTTTAATCTGCATGTACTCTGAAAAAACACCAAGAAGGGGGAAAAAAGGAAATCTAAGGTTGACTCTGTAACCACGGTAAATCCTACGTACTCTTCAAAGAGACTCTTCTGTCCTGATCTTCGTTTCCCTTGGTTTTAAGTGGCTTCTCAGGAGCCGCGCTTCCCGCCTGGGACTTCCCGCCTGGAGTGGTTTCCCTGTGGGCCTCTCTCTTCTGTCCTTCCCACTTCCCCCTTGCTCATCCCGATTCATCTGTTATCCTAGCTCATCATCTGTCCCAAGTTTAGGCATTTGTGGAGCTGCCCTCTTGCCCGCTCCAGTCTGGGAATCCCTCTACCTGTGGACAGGCCCAGCCCCAGGAGATCCTTGGGAAGGGAGGTAGGATCAGCTGTTCAGAGGAGGCCAGGGAGAGATCCATGGTGCGGCACTTAGGTCTGTGTTTGCCGGGATACGTGGCAGACGGGTTAGCCTCGGTTTGGGATCAGTTTTTAGAATTTTGTCTTGGTAGTTATGGGTTGTTGTACGGCTGAGTCGGCAAACCGAAGGGCCCATCCCGGGGAAGAGGAGCTACCCCATGCCGCTCCCCTCAAGCCTCTGCTCCTCCAAAAGTAGAGCTGAGTTTAAAGACATGTCAGTCCAGGCGGGAGGATTAGCCTCACCCGAGTGAAGGGAAACTTGGGGGTGGGGGGGAGCCTTGTCTGAACTTGAAAATGCTGATGCGGTTTCTATCCCAGAAACATATCTTACCGATTAAGAACATGGATAGCTGCTGGCTCGTGGGTGGGCCAGCAGCCTAGCCATGCCCACTCTGCCAGCCCGGGCACACGCCCGCAGAACGTCCGCAGGAGGCCCGTGCGGGCGCCGCACAGGACACGGCTCTGCGGACGGTGACGTGCGGGTGTGCCAGGCATTAGAACCGATCCGCTGAGACCGACGGGAGGCAGGTTCCTCTTGTCAGCCTGTTCGCCGCGCGTCAGGGAGATGGTGAGACAGGGCCCACGTGGCAAGACAGCGGGCTTGGAGTCCCACATGCTGGGCTTTAAACCCAGCTCTCCCACTTCCTGGCCAAGTGACCTTGGGCGAGGGACGGCCGCCTTGAGACTTAGTTTCATCATCTGTGAAATGGGGATAACGGTGCCCACTTTAGGTCCCTAGGTGGTGTAAGCAGTTTTCAGTCAGCTTCTAACCTAAAGGTTGGTGGTTTGAACCCACCCAGCAGTGCTGAAGAACGGCCTGGCCCTCTGCTTCCGTAAAGAACAGCCCAGAAAACCCTGTGGAGCACTTCTACTCTAACGCGTGGGGTCGACATGAGTCGGAATCGTTTTGACAGCAACGAGCTAATTTTTTGTTTTGGTGCCCACCTTACTGAGGTGGACATGCCTGTTGGGGGTGGGGGTTTTCATGCACGTACTGGGCTGGGGCATGTCCCCACACAGAGCACATGCCCCAGTGTGGTGGCTATTCCAGTGGGCACGGTGGCCGTGCAGGGCGGACTGAGCCTCTCTCTCCCCCATTCCCCCCTTCCCTGGCCATCACCCTCCTCTCTGGGTCCCGTGCTGTGGGTTTGAGCTGCAGGAGCGACCTCTACAGCCGTGGGACGACCGACACCTCGCACAGGCTGACCACACAGGGCTGCAGCTTGGCGCACCCGCCGAGGCTGCTGCCAGCAACAGCGTTCTCCAGGCTGGTCCCTGTTGGCCGCCGTGCTGGCACTCGCTCCAGTTTCTGGGGTTGGGCTGCGTGTGATGGCAGCAATTGATAATGCTGTAATTGGGGTGACTTGAGCATTTTCCTAGGCAGAGCGCAGTGACTCACGCTCGGCAGTCAGCATTCCACGGTCAGCCCAGAAGAACGGTAAGGAGCCTCGTCAGGCATTCAGGTTTCACAGCTCGGCCTGAACGTGAGGTCCTTGAGTTACCCAGAGATTCCATACCTCAGGAGGTGTTTACACCGAGGCTTTGTTCCCGGAGGCCTGCGCGGGTTGGGTTTTCTTCGTGGCATTCAGCAGGGCACTCAGCTCCCTGCTGCAATCTGTTCCCAGCAATCAATATCCTGTAAATACCAAATACGCTGGCAACTGAGCTCCGTGTTTGGCTCCTGGCTGTGCTCCTCCGGCCCCTCTCCTCTCCCCTCCAGACTTCTGGGGCTTTCCTTCCTCTCACTCCCCTCACTGCCTTCTCCTCATCCTTTCTCAGGCTCCACGTCTTCCCCGGGTCCTCTTGGCCCTCCTTTTCTCCTTCAGAGACTGCAGCGCACCTGTTCCCACCACCATGGACGCGGTGGCCCTGCTGTGGCCGTGCGGGGAGGGGACAAGTGGGCCCAGGGAAGGGCCTCAAGGCCGGGCCACCTCCATCTGTGGCCTGCAGGAGCTGAGATGTGCAAGACCCCAGAGCCTCAACCTCCCAAGGGGCTGGCCCCTAGGAACGAACACATAGTTTGGCCTTAAAAGGCGTGAGGACTTCGTTCTCAGGTGGAATCACTGAGGAGGACGAACTGTTTCTCCCCTAATCCAGGTGGGGCAAGAGGGACCAAGAGGGTACCCAACATCAGGGACATGTGCCCCCACTGTGCTGGGCGCCCTCCCTGTAAACCGGGACCATAGTAACTGCCCGCTTCAGGGACCTCTGGGAAGATGAGCGGGGTCACACACACAGAGCAGCAGGCCCCTCACCAGCTTCCCCTCCTGCTTGTGCTTGGAGAGGTGGTCCCTTCTCCAGGGCCTGCCCCAAAGCCGGGGCCCCGGAGATGCAGCCATGGGCGCAGTGGGGAGGCCTGCCTTCGTGACAGGGGCTGTGAACTGGGCAGGAAGTGGGTGCTGTAGCTGTATCAGCAGAGGCAGGTCAACTTCTCCAACCTTGGGGTCCTCGCCTGTGAGGTAGGAGGAAGTACCTACCCTCAGATCTTCTCATTAGAGAACTGCAGGCCCTTCCTCCTGCCTTCTCTGCTTGACCAAACACTGAGAGTTCCCAAGGCAACCTCACCCTCCCGGGACACCCCCTCCCCTCAGGATGCCCTCTACCCCTGATGCCCCCTCCCCTCCCCTAAGACATCCTCTCCCCCAAGATGCCCCTCCCCTCCCCCGGGACGCCTCCTCCCTCCTGGGACACTCCTTTTGCCTGGGATGTCCCCTCCCCCCAGGACACCCCCTTCTCTTAGGATGACACCTCCCCTAGGACACCCCCTCCCCTGCCCTGGGACACCCCTTTCCCGTAGAACACTCCCTCCCCCAGGATACTCCCTTACACTCTCTTCCCTCTCCTGGGACGCCTCCTCCCTCCTGGGATACCCCCTCCCTTGGGACACCCACTCCCCCCAGGATACCCCCTCATGGGAGGCCACTTCTGTCTCCTTTCCTGGCTTGTTCACCAGCTGGGCTCCCTACCACCCAGGCCACCCCAAGGAGCTGCCCACCCTCCTGTGCCACCTCAGCCTCCTTGAGCTTAAACCCGTTACCCGCCTTGGGATCACCCCCAGGAGAGCTGCAAGGGCTCGTGCAGTGGTGTGGTCCTGGAAGGACTCCGGAGACGTGGGGACAAGGGTCCCGGCCAGCCCACCAGGGGTGACACACAGAAAGAGAAGAATGGTGCGGCCCTCAGACTCGTCAAGAGCTCAGCTCTGCCGTGATGTACAGAGGAGAGGGAAGGCCCTTCCAGGTGCCCCACCTTTCCTGCGAGCTCCCCACCTGCCCCAGGAGGCCTGTGGTCTCTTCACCTGTCCACTGAGGAGAGAGGGCCTGAGGCAGGACACACTTCCAGACCAAGGCCACAGGGTCATCAGTGGCCCCTCCGAGAAGAAGCTTGAGAACCAGCGTTAACAGCACCCTGCTTTTGTTGGGTGCTGGGTGCTTCTGGATGAAACTTCACACCCAGCATTTCACAAGCAAAGGAGCACAGGAGTGCTGCCCCACGAAGCCACAGTCCTCAGTTCCCCAGGAGGGTTGATTTCCTTCTTCCATGACAGCAAGTGATAGCCTGGAGAGGCTGGGTGACTGCCCCAAGGCCCACACAGAGGGAAGGTGGAGGCCCAGAGAGGCTAGGTGTCTTCCCAAGGCCACACAGCAGAAAGGCAGAGGCTCAGAGAGGCTAGGTGACTTCCTGAGGCCACGTAGCAGGGAGCTTCAGAGCAAGAGTCATGCCCAGGTGCTGAGGTTGAGTCCCTGGCCCGGCCTCTGCACTGCCCTGGCCTCTGCACTGCTCCTGCCCGCCTGGCCAGGTGTCGGGTGTCCAGGCATTGCCTTCTAATGGGGCAGCTTCACATGGGCAGGATGGGCCTCTTGGAAGTTTCTCCTGAAGCCCCCTCAATGGCAGGGCCAAGGGGAGAGCCTGCGGGGGATCTCAGAATCTGAAAGCAAGTTCTCAAAATGCACCTGGGCTTTGCGGCCTGCTCCGTGAGGTGCCATCATTATTTAGTGCAGATCTCAGAAGTTTTCAAGGAAACCGACACTCGGGAAGACATGCTGTATGCCCTGCCACCCTGCACAGCCCTTGGTCACCACTGCCAGCAAGGATGGGAGGGCCCTTCGGGGTCGGGGCGAGGGGCTCTGCAGCCAGCGGTGGGGGGGGGGGGGGGGGGGCGGGGCACAAGGCTTTGCAGGGAGGCACTGGTCACACCTGCCTCTCTTCACCTGCCTTCGTGTCCTGGCCAAATGCTAGACCCTCAGCTGGCGGAGTCCCTGACCCTTGCTGAGCTCCGATTTCAACGCCTTCAGGGCCAGAGCCCGTGTTGGACCGTGAGCAGAGGACAGAGGACAGAGCTGCCTCAAAAGCAAGGGAGGCGGGAGCAAAAGAAACGAGAGGAAAACCCGGCCCAGGCCGGCTGGCCCGCATGTGGGGGTCCAAAATGTCTGGGGGGAGACTGCATGGCCAAGAGGCCCTGTGCTGCCCTCTGGGGTGCCCCCGAGTGGACAGGGTCCCAGGCCACCACATGCAGCCAAGCCCGCCCCCCATCCCCTCGCCCACCCCAGGCCTCTCCTCTCCCCCCACCCCAGTCAGGGCCCACAGAGGGGGTCCTGGCAGCCTGGCTCTTAGACCCCATCTCCTCCACCGGTGACAGTGAGGACAACAAACTGAGGCCCAGCAAGTGCCTCCGTTTGCCAGGCATCCGCCTGAGACCTTCACTGACACGTCAACCTGGTCCTCAAAGCAACACCAGGCCTGGGTTACTGTTTCCCTTTTACAGATAAGGGAACTGAGGAGAGGGGCTCCAGAGACCATGGCTTAGCCATTCACTTCGCTGAGCACAGCCTGGAGCCCAAACTGCCGACCACCGCACCCCTTCTGCTCCGAGCCACCTACACCGCCCTACAATCCCCCTTACCCCTACGAGACCGCAACCTCCCGAACTTCCTCCCTGACTGTCCAGCCTCACCCCGCCTCTCCAGACCCACTTAGATGACTGTTCACCTCACTCATCACGTCCTCAGTCCCTGCCCCTCACATGGAGCTGGTCCAGCCCAACCCCAGCCCCGGGTCAGTGCAGCCTCTTTTTTTAAAATAATTTATTTTATTTTGTTGTGGTTGTTGTTGAGGATATGCACCACAGAACACACACCTGTTCACAAATTCCACCTGGACAAATCAGTGACATGGTGACATTCTTCCAGTTGTCTGCCATTCTCACCCTCCTTCTCTCAGTTAGTCCTCCCGCATTAACATAAGCTCACCGCCCTCTAAGTAAGGTTCTTGTCTTACCTTTTGAGTTGCTGTTGTCAATTTGATCCCATGTAGATGGTTCTTAAAAGAACACAATGCTCAAGGCAGACATTCCTTACCAGTGAAGCTAAGGTACTGTTTGGTTCTAAGAAGACTTCAGGGGATATTTTGGTTTAAGGGAGAAAGATGAGCCTCAGGGCAACGGTTTTTGGTGGTTCATCATCAAGAATTTGACATTTTATTCTGCATTTCCCCCGCTTTCGGGGTTCTTCTGTGGAATCTTTGATCAGAATGCTCAGTGGTGGTAGCTGGGTCAGTGTGACCTCTTGCTCCAAGGCTGCAGGGTGCCCAGACAGCGTGCTCCCCACCGTCCTGGTGACCTGGCAGGGCCACCCCCCACGCTCACTGCCCACCCTCTCTGCTCATGGTCTGCTGTGAAAACAGGAGCCACCAGAAGGTGCCTGCCCCAGCGCCACCCCTTACCAGGCACCAATGTGTTGCGCCCCTCTGGGGCCTGTGTGGGCTCTGGATCCCACCCACTCCTGCTGCCGGGGCCCCTCCCAGCTCCCCCTTGAGCATACAGCACCTACAATTTCTCCCATCTTAAAAAGTCCCTCTTGGGTCCTTCCCCCCAGCTACCATCTCTGCCCTTTGAAAGCAAATCTCTGTCAGTGAAGTACTCATGCCCACCCCAAGCCCTCGCCACTCACTCCCAGGCTCACTGAAGGCCTTCACCTTCCCTAGTGGACGTTAGGCCTCAGGCCACCCCTTACCCAACTCTCGGGGCCCTTTCTTGCCCTGGGCCCAGCCCCCGCCCCCACCCCCACCTGCACCCCTGCCCCATCCATCTCTGCCAGCTTATCCTCGTCTTCCTAAACCCAGGACGCTGGTCTTCTGCATCTACAGCCTCTCCTTGGAAGCTGACCTTCAAACTTTGTTCTTGTTGCTGGTAGGTGCCATCAAGTCAGTTCCAACTCATAGCAACCCCCTGTACAGCAGAATGAAACACTGCCTGGTCCCTCACCATCCTCACAATCATTGCTATGTTAGAGCCCATTGCTAGAGCCACTGTGTCAATCCATCTCCTTGAGGGCCTTCCTCTCTTTTGCTGACCCTCTACTTTACCAAGCACGATGTCCTTCTCCACGTTCTGGTTCCTCCTGATGTTATGTCCGAAGTATGAAGATGAAGTCTCACCACCCTTGCTTCCAAGGAGCATTCTGGCTGTACCTCTTCCAAGACAGATATGTTCGATCTTTTTGGCAATCCGTGGTATATTCGATATTCTTTGTCAATACCATAATTCAAAGGCATCAATTCTTCTTTGGTCTTCCTTATTCATTGGCTTTCAAAAACAAACAAAAAAGTTGCCATCGAGTTGATTCTGACTTATAGCGACCCTATAGGACACAGCAGAACTGCCCCATAGGGTTTCCAAGGAGCAGCTGGTGGATTTGAACTGCCAACCTTTTTTTTGGGTTAGCAGCCAAGCTCTTAAGCGCTACGCCACCAGGGTACCTTCAAAGCTTTAAGCACCAATAATTCTCTGACAACTCCCAAATATCCCCAGGCAGTGCCTCTCTCTCTGAGCTCCTGGACCCTATTCACCTGCCTTCCCGATGTTGTGCCTGGGTGGCCGGTAGGCGTCTCTCCGTCTACAGTGGTCCTGACCCCCCTGCCCATGCACCTCCACCACAGTCTTCCCAAACTTACAGGATGGCGACTCCTTCCTCCCAGCTCCTCAGACAAAAGCCTCAGGGTCATCCTCAACGTCCCTCTTTCCTTCAAGCCCCACATCTAATCTGTCAGCAAACCCTGTGGCTCTGCCTCCCGGCTGTGTCTGGAATCAGGTCCTTCTCACCGTCTCCAAGTGTAAGCCCTGTCAGCCTCCTTCGAACATCTGGGTTATGACGACACCTCCTCACTCGCCCCTGGATGTCCTTCTTAAAGCCTGAGTTGAATCGTGTCACTGTCCTGCCAGAAGCTCTCCAAAGACTCCCCCTCTCGCTCAGAGCAAGGCCCAGCCGGGTGGCCTCCTTGATGCTCCTTAAGCCAGCCAGGCTCTCTCCTGCCTCAGGGCCTTTGCATGTGCTGGTCCCTTTGCAGGGACACTCATCCCCTGGATATCTGCCTGGCCCCCACCTCAGCCCCTTCCAGTCTTTGCTAAAGTGTCTCTTCCTTGTAAACTAAAATCGCAGCCTCCTCCCCTCAGTGGGCCCCCTTCTCCCCTTCCCGCCTTTCTGCTAGTCTCATACTCCCAGCCATCTAGCAGCCCCTGGGGTCTATTTGGCACAGAGTGTGCTGTCTGCCTCATGAGGGCAGAGGTTTCCACCACTCTGCTCACTGTTGTGTTCCCTGTGCCTGGGACAATGCCAGCACAGGGTGGATGCTCAGTACACTGCTGCAAGTAAGCACAGAAGACCCTTTGCCCTTCCGTAGAGTCAGGAGTTCGACAGGAGGCCCCAGGGGCAAGCTTTCTCGACCCAAAGCAGCCCGGCTCCCACCTTGAGGCCTTCTAGGGGCGTCAAGACGGGCTGGGTACACTCAGTCTTAGTACATCGTCCTGGGCCACAGCAGGTGGTCCTGACCCCAGGGCCCTGGACGGCCAGAAGGTCAGCATCAAAGGCAGATTAGCTCCCTGGCTTAACCCCGGCTGCCACATTCTCATGAAAGTCGTGCAGCTGGGGAGATGCAGCAACCCTGTCTCAGCCTTGGACTCAGGCCCCTGGGAGTCCCTGCTAACACATGCACTCACAGACACACACAGACACCGACTCACACACACACATAGACACACAAGGATACAGACACACACCCACATACACTCACACAAGTACATATACACGCATATACACCCATACATACAAATTCATACACAGAGACACACGATACATACACAGATGCACACATACACATATACACATGAATACGTACACAGACACACATCCACATACACACACAATACATACACACACACACGCATATACACCCATACATACAAATACATACACAGACACACAAATACACACACAGACACAGATGTATATATACCCACATGCACACATGTACACGCACATGCACACACATGCGCAAACACATACACATACACTTGCTGGGGGCCCTCAGCTGCACTAATGATTTGTGTGGCCCTCAAGTCAGACTGGATCCCAGAGTGCCAGCTGTCCGGCATCTCACAGCACGCCAGCTGCCCACCACCTCGTCCGGCATCTCACTGCACGCCAGCTGCCCACCACCTCGTCCGGCATCTCACTGCACGCCAGCTGCCCACCACCTCGTGCGGCATCTCACTGCACGCCAGCTGCCCACCACCTCGTGCGGCATCTCACTGCACGCCAGCTGCCCACCACCTCGTGCGGCATCTCACTGCACGCCAGCTGCCCACCACCTCGTGCGGCATCTCACTGCACGCCAGCTGCCCACCACCTCGTGCGGCATCTCACTGCACGCCAGCTGCCCACCACCTCGTGCGGCATCTCACTGCACGCCAGCTGCCCACCACCTCGTGCGGCATCTCACTGCACGCCAGCTGTCCACCACCTCGTCCGGCATCTCACAGCATGCCAGCTGTCCACCATCTCATCCGGCATCTCACAGCATGCCAGCTGTCCACCATCTCGTCCGGCATCTCACAGCACGCCAGCTGCCCACCACCTCGTGCGGCATCTCACAGCACGCCAGCTGCCCACCACCTCGTGCGGCATCTCACAGCACGCCAGCTGCCCACCATCTCATCCGGCATCTCACTGCACGCCAGCTGTCCACCACCTCGTCCGGCATCTCACAGCACACCAGCTGTCCACCATCTCGTCCGGCATCTCACTGCACTCCAGCTGCCCACCACCTCATCCGGCATCTTACAGCACACCAGCTGTCCACCACCTTGTCTGGCATCTTACAGCACTCTAGCTGTCCACCATCTTGTCCAGCATCTTACTTCATAAGCAGAGGGCCCTGCCCAGAAAGCGGCGTGGTCGCATCACTGCTTGCTCCTAATTCCAAGCACAGGTTGGTTCCACCACGCCATGCTTGCACCTGGTGAGAGACTGCCACCTCCCTGGACAACCATCCGCTTCAGTAACTTCTTCCACCAAGTAGGAACAGATAACACCCACTCTATCACAGTCACTGTGGGACTAAACGAGGTAACCAGGGGGAAATGTTTGCCGGAGGCCCACAGAGAGGACTTTCAGAGTCAGGTGTGGTGGCCACCGTGGCTGTTGTTACCACAATTCCAGGCTCTGCTGGATGCAGCCCAAATTACAATACACCTCTCCACAGCTGTTATTCTGTCTTCCTCCACCTGGGTAGATTGGTCCTCTCCCTTCTCCCCAACCTGGTAAACCTGAGACATTTCTTGCTGGGCCATCAGTCTGTCTCTCCAATTCAGGGAGCTGCTCTCTGAGCAGACACCTGACTGAACCAGGACAGACATAGCAAACCTAAATATTTATTCACCTAATAACAGAGCTTCAAAATACATGAAGCAAAAACTGATAGAACTGAAAAGAGAAGTAGATCACAAATATGTTCAAAGATTTCAACACCCCCTCTCAATAAGTGATAGAACAAGTAGGCAGAAAATCAGTAAGGATATAAAAGATTTGAGTAACATTATCAACCAAGTTGGCCTAATTGCAATTTATAGAACATTCTACCCAACAGGAGAATAAACGTTTTTTTTCCAAGTGCACATGGAACATTTACCAAGACAGACCATATTTTACCGTAAAAGAAGTCCAAATAAACTTAAAAGAAGTGAAGTTATACAAAGTATGTTCTCTGACCATAATGAAATTAAATCAATAACATAAAGTCTCTGGGCAATCCCCAAATATTTGGAAACTAAATAACACACTTATAAGCCATGTGTTGAAGAAATCAAAAGTAATAATTGAAAGTATTTTGAGCTGAATGAAATGAAAACACAACATAGAATTTGTGAAATGCAGCCAATGCCTGTATTAGAAAAAGGTCTGAAATGAATAATCTCAGCTTGCACCTTAAGAAACTAGAAAACGAAGAACAAATTAAACCCAAAGTAAGCAACAGAAAGGAAATCATAAAGATTGAAGTGAAACCAATTAAATAGAAAACAGAAAAAACAATACAGAAAAAAGAAAAGAAACCAAAGACTGGCTCTATAACGAGACTGATAAAACTCTAGCCAGACTGATGAGGGAAAAAAAGAGAGAAGACATAAATTATTATCAGGAAGGAGAAAGGTGGCACCACTATGGGTTCTACAGATACTAAAAGGATAATAAGGGAATGTTATGAACAACTTTTTGCTCATAAATTCGACAACTTAGATAAAACAATCAAATTCTTTGAAAGGCACAAACTTCCAATTACTCATAAAAAGAAACAGATAACCTGAATAGCCCTACATCTCTTAAGAAAATTGAATATGAAGTTAAAAACTCATACCCTGCTGGTGGGAATGTTGAATGGTGCAACCACTTTGGAAAACAAGTTTGGCAATTTCTTAAAAAGTGAAGCAAGCATCACCATATGATCTACTCATTCCTCCCTTGTATTTACCCGAGAAATGCAAGCATGTTTGCATACAAAGACTTGTATGTGGATATTCATAGCAGCTTGATTTATAACCAAAAATTGGAAACAACCCAAATGTCTATAGACAGGTGAAAGGTAAAACAAACTTTGGTAAATTCACACAATGGAATATTACTCAGCCATAAAAAGAAATGAACCCCTGATACACTTACCAACATGGATGAATCTCAAATAATTACATGGAGTGGAAGAAGCCACATGAAAAAATTCTAGGAAATATGAACTAATTTATAGTGACAGAAAGCAGGCTAGTAGTTGCCCGGGGACAGGGTGGGGAGTGAGAGAAGGTGATGACGACAGGGCACTTTGGGGTATAATGAATTTGTCTGCTGACTTGATGCACGGGTGCACGCATCTGCCATACACTTTAAACCTTAATAAACCAGTTGCCGTGGAGTCGATTCAGACTCATGGTGACCCCATGTGTGTCAGAGAGGTGTGCTCCATGGGGTCTACAGTGCCTCTCGGTGGACTCGAACCTCCAGCCTTTGGGTTAGCAACTAAGTGTGCTAACGTTTTGCACCACCCAGGGACTCTGTACCTCAATAAAACTGTTTCAAAAACAGCTAGAAGAAGGTTCTAGAACTGAGGCCCCCTACCTGCCCACACCAGCAGCAGCATAGCTCCAGACACGGGAGGAGCTCGGTAAATGGTAACTGCCCCTGAGTCTGAGTTGCGGTCCTGGGAGGTCTCGGTGGAAATTCAGGGATTCTGGCTCCTCACTCTCTTCCTTCTGAACATTGACTGAGTCAGGGCTTTGTGGGAGAGACTACACCTGCCCCTGTGAGGGTCTACCTGAGGGTGGTAAGAGACGCCCCCCCCCCCACTAGCCCACCTTCCTGTATCAGCAAGCATCTGGGTCCAGGGAGAGATGCTAAGGTGAAAGGTTTGGGAGTATCTTAGGAGCTGTGGGTGAACAGACTCATTTTTGCAAATTTGGGGTGCCCTGGGCCACGGAGCCCTGGTGGTGCAGTGCTTAAGCATTTGGCTGCTAACCAAAAGGTTGCCAGTTGGACTTCAGCCACTCATTGGAAACACTGTGGTGCAGCTCTACCTGTCCTCTAGGGTCGCTATGAGTCAGAATAGACTTCCAACAAGAGATTTGGTCTTTGGTTTGGTTTGGGGACTCCCGAGCAGCACTGAGCCCTGATGAGTGGATGGAGGGGCTGGGAGTGAGTGCCCCTGCCAGTTGGGGCTGAGCCGGGGAGGAGACAGAGCTCTACTGGACATGGAGGAGGCAGGGTCTGCTGGGGGTGGAGGAGGCGGGGCCTGCTGGACATGGAGGAGGCGGGGTCCGCTGGGGGTGGATAAGGCGGGGTCTGCTGGGCGTGGCCAAATACCCACAGGCAGAGGGCTCTGAGCAGCCACACCCCAGACAGGCGCTTGGAGGCATGGGGACCAGCCCCTGACATCAGGCGCCACCATGGGTGAAGAGAATGACACGGGTGTGCAGAAGCAGCCCAGGAGACCATGGATGAAGAGAACTCTGGACTGGGCTGGAACAGGGTACTCCCCTGGTCAGCATCGTCATCAGCGTGTCATCGAGGGGAGGGACGTTAGTGATTCATTTACGTTTAATGCAAGGGCCCTAGGCATTGTAGAGCCCGTTGTCTACAGCTCACTGGTTCGTCCCCAAATATTTATGGAACACCTGCCGTGTGCTGCACCATGAAAGAGAGAGGAAGTCCCTGACAGCCCAGTCGGGGACACGGACACCACGTGTGTTGCAAAACAAGAAGCAGAATGATTTCAGATGGTGCAAATCTGGAGACAAGGGGATGCGGGTGGTGGAAGGCAGAAGGACTGCTGGCCCCAGGTGTGTCCAGGTTCTACTCCCTCCCCGGGCGAATCCGTCACCAGCCCTGCCTCTTATGAGCCTGCCTGTGACCCCAGCACATTCCTTTAACCTCCCCGGGCCTCGGTTTCCCTCTCTGTCAAATAGAGAGAAGAGTGCTGACCTCAAGAACTCGGTGTGAAGGTTGGACGAGGTAGTTCCTGTAAATCGCCAGTGACGGGCTACACAGGTGGCCAGTGTCACCTGTGAGTCCCTACCTGGCTGTCAGGTGGCCTCTCTCCGTCAACTCCAGTTCCCTCCCCAGACCTGGCAAGAAGGCCCAGGTAGGGCCATGACCACCTGCTCTGGGAGGAGGCTTCCAGGCGAGAGGGTTCAGGTGCCTCCTGTCTTCCTCCATCAGACACTGTTCCCATGGCAACCAGGGGGCTCAGCTCATCTGGGCCTTTGAAGCCTGTGATGCCTTTGCACGTGTGAATGGCGAGGACACTGGTGCCAGCCTGGCCACTCCCCCCCCACCCACCCCAGTCCCTCCAAGGAGCAGGTTTGTCTTTTCTCCCCTCGGAATATATCCAGCACGTTTGAACAGAACTGCCTGGAACAGTGACTTCCTCAAACCCCAAACTGAGACTCAACAGATACTCACCCCCAAAGCTGCCCCTGGGCTCTCGTTGCCTAAAAGGCTCAGCCCCCATAAAGAGAAAGGAAGCCCTGACATGTGCCACAACATGGCTGAACCTTGACAAATCGTGCTGAGCGAAACTAGCCTCAAAAGGACAAACGCTGTAAGATCTCACTTACATGAAATAAGCAAATGCAAACCAAAGATGATTAGTGGAGGAGCCCCTGGTGGCACGAACAGTTGAGCACTCAACTACTAGTTAAAAGGTTGGCAGTTCAAACCCCTTTGAAAGAAAGTCCTGGCCATCTGCTTCCAAAAGGTCACAGCCTTGAAAACCCGACGGAGCAGTTCTACTCTGCACACCTGGGGTCGCCATGAGTCGAAACCGGCTCCACGGTAACTACCACCCCCCGGGGTGGGAGGAAGGGGGAAAACGGGGGTTTCTGCTTCGGGGGCAGTGAGTTAATGTTAAGAATGGTGATGGAATGTTTGGAAAAAGTCAGCAGGAATGATTTCCTACTTAAAGGATGTAATCAATGCACTGAAAAATACATGTAGAAATTGTTCAATTGGTGTGTGTACTTTCACCACAATTAAAAAAAAAAAAGTGAGGGAACAGAAAAACAAAAAGGCTCAGCCCCTTCGGGACCAGCTGTGCCCCTGGTCCCCGGCTGCCCCAGGAGGACAGGCTGCCTTGTCGACTCCCCAGCAGGACAGGCTGCCTTGTCGACTCCATCAGGTTATAATTAGCACTAATTAGCACTATCAAGAGTCACTCGTGGCCAAGTCGCCCTGTGAAGAAATGATTCCCACTGGAATGAAACATTCCAGGGAGCTGGGAGAGGGGGTTGCGGGGGAGCAGCTGCCCCAGCACAGCCCAGGTTTGGGAGACCCCTGATGTGCATGGTTGGCCCTGGCAGCTTCGTGACCTCTGGGAGCCCTGTCTGCAGAGTAGGGTGCGCCCACCCCTCTGGCAGGATTGTGGGAGGGGTGAGGGGAGGGTCACAGGGCCACTACTCTTTCCCAGAGAACACCCCATGCCCACCCCACTCACACATGCGTATACCCAACAGTGTGAGCACATTCCCGGCTGCCTTGGGAGAGGCAGGTAGGGGTGGCCACGATCCGTTTGTGGGAAGCTCAGTGTCCAGGCTTGGAGATGAGGCTGTTGCAAGGAGTTAGCCGGTCCCCAGCCCCTTGCTCAGCTGGTTCTGAGCCAGCGGCTGGGGACCCAAGAGTGGTACCGACAGAGGAGTGCTACCTCCTGGGGCCCGCAGCCTCAGGAGAGGCAGAGCGGTGCCCCCAGGAGGTCAGGGTGGGGAGAAGCACAGGGCAGGAGGCAGGGCAGACCCTCCAGCTGCTGCTGAGACAGGGAGTGGACTCAGCCCAGGAGTGAAAGGCCTAGAGAGGAGAGCTAGGACGCATGCCCCTCTACCAGTGGTCAGAGGGCCGTCTCCCCACATGGGCTCCCTCCCTCCCTGCCTTCCTTCCTTCTTCTCTCCCTCCATTCCCCTCCCCTCCTCCCTCCGTCCCTTCCTCCCTCCCTTCTTCCTTTCCTTCTTTCTTCTGCCTCTCCCCACCCACCTCTTCTCCCTGCCACTGGTGGGTGACAATGAACTTGACTTTAGAGTCCAGAACTCTTAGGCTTCCTGCTGTAGGTCCACCACCCCAGTAGGGAGCCTCCACGAAAGAGAACTGCCAAATCTCACGAAGCCCAGAGCCCGGCCCCTGGTTTGGGACCTTCCCACGACATGAGGCTGTGGGCGGCCTTGGCTGTGGCCCAAGGGTCAGAGGTCACTGTTTTTTGTCTTTTTTTTTTTTTTTAAGCCCGATAGGTTTATTTTCTGGTTTCATTGCATTCTCTGGAATAGCTGGCCCTGTGCACAAAGGAGCTGTCTTCGCACAATGTAGCATTTAGAAAGAAGACAGGACGTTTCACACATCCTCCACCCTTCTTCCAAAACGGGGCACAGGGAGGGGACTGGGCCAGCAGACCAGGCTCTGGGGTCTCAGGTCAGCTCCCTGGGGTGGGGGTGGGGCGAGGGAACCCCAGCGAAAGCAGGGGAGCAGGTGCAGCCACTTGGCCACTTGCGGACCCTGCAGTGATAGCTTGGGGGTGACAGCCTCTTGGGGTGAGGGACAGAGGCCTGGGGGGTGGCAGGTCCCATCACTCCACACTGGGCCCAGCCACCTGCAGGTGACATTCCTATGCCCAGGCCACCCAGGGGCTGCTGCTGGCAGCTCTGGGCAGGCCCCAGACCCCCAGAGAAAGCCTCTCCACTCAACACGCCAAGGGCCTGGCTGGGGGGAAACGGGGAGGCAGAGTCCACTAGCCGGCCACTCCCCCCTCCCAGGGTAGTCTTGCAGGAACGGGTCAGGTGCTGGGGTGGCGTCATTTAGTATTCATCCAAGGAGTCCTGCCACCTGGCCCTCTTGGGTGCAGAGACCATCCCCCGCCCGTGTGCACTGGGGAGGGAGGGAGGAGGGTGCTCAGGGCCAGTGGGCTCCTTGATTTCCTGAGGACGTGGGAAGATACTTTGGCCCTGCAAGGCTTTTTTCAGCACCCTTTGGCTGAGCTCGGGCTTCTCTTTCCCTGACTGAACCCCGTTTGTGCAGGAGAGAACAGAACCACACTGTTTGGCCGCCACCTCCCTGCACAGCTCGGCGGGTGGGGGTGGGGGGTGACTGTGCAAAGGACTTCCTTTCAGGCCCATGTGAAAGTGCCGCCTGCAACCCGGCATGCCTGCCCCCAGCCAGTCGCCTAGATAGCACAGGTGTCCCCATGATGCTCACGAAGCCCACACAGGGGAGACTCAGCCCTTGGTCCCACCCGTGCCTCCGCCCGGGCAGTAGAGGTGCTAGATCAGAGGACTCCCCACAAAGGAACCTGTGGGAGATGGCACTGGGCTTTGTTTGGGTTCTTTGTCCCTGAGCCGGTGAACGGGATCTTGGCTTAAACTTGGCCTCCCAGTGGTCCCCAGCACCCCCAGACCACGGAATGCCAAGCTCATGACTTGGAGCCTGTGGTCTGTCAGGGCCCCAGTGCTCCTGGGACAGCTGCACTTCCAGGAGGGATAGACACGGGTGACCACAGGGACACCCACACTTGCTGAGGGCCTTTGTCGTGTTTCCCTCCCACAGACACTTATAGGGGGTTGTTGTTAGCTGCTGTCCAGTCGGCTCTGGCTCATGGTGACCTTGTGTACAACAGAATGAGACGTTGCCCAGTCCTGTGCCATTTTCATGATTGTTGGTATGTGTGAGTCCACCATTGAGGCCATTATGTCAATCCATCTCCTTGAGGCCTTCCTCATTTCCGCTGGCCCTCTGCTTCTTCGTTATCTAGTGCTGCTGTTACAGAAATACCACAAGTGGGTGGCTTTAACAAAGAGACATTTATTTCTTCACAGTAAGGTAAGCTAAAAGTCCAAATTCAGGGTGTCAGCTCTAGGGGAAGGCTTTCTCTCTGTGTCCGTCTTCTCATCAATCTTCCCCTGGACTAGGAGCTTCTCTGCTCAGAGACCCTGGGTCCAAAGGATGCACTGTGCTCCCAGCACTGCTTTCTTGGTGGTATGAGGTCTCCCTCTCTGTTTGCTTCCCTTTCCTTTTATCTCCTGTAAGATAAAAGGTGGTGCAGGCCACACCCCAGGGAAACTCCCTTTACATTGGATTAGGGATGCGACCTGGGTAACGGTGTTACAATCCCACCTAATCCTCTTCAACATAAAATTACAATCACAAAATGGAGGTCAGCCACACAATGCTGGGAATTATGGCCTAACCAAGTTGACACATATTTTGGGGGGACATAATTCAATCCATGACACTCTGCTTTACCAAACATGATGTCCTTTCTAGAGATGGGTCTTTCCTGAAGGCGTGTCAGAGTAAATGAGCTGAAGTCTCTCCATCCTCTCTTCTAAGGAGCATTCTGGTTGTATTTCTTCTAAGACAGATTTGTTTGTTCTTCTGGCAGTCCATGGGATATTCAATATTTTTCGCCAACACCATAATTCGAATGCATCAATTCTTCTTCTGTCTTCCCTTGTCATCGAGGCCCGGGGAGGCTGAACGACATGCTCATGCAGCCTCAAGTCTCCAGGCTGAGGTTTGAACCCAGGCCCCTCATGCCTCGCTTTGCTTTCTCCACGGCAGGTTCTGCCCCTGGGAGGCTGCTTACCCAGCCCTGTGCTGGCCCAGCCTGTGGGTGTGGAGGCCTGGGCTGCCCAGCGGCTGACACTCAGGCCAGTCCCTCCTTCCAGGAGGCCTGTAGCCTAGGGTCAGCCACGTCTTAGGTGAGAACACCTGCTGCAGACTTTTACCTGGGACCCAAATTGCTCACAGTGGGAGACTGAACCCCTTCACTGGAACCCACACAGCTGAGCCAGTTAAGAAGTCTGCAGAGGCCACAGTCTGAGTCCCTGCACGGGTCCCCCCGCCCTCCACATCTCACTGGTGGCACAGGAAACATTTCCCAGGAGATGCTGGCAGGTCCCTCCAACACAGGCCACGTTTCCTGTTCTGGAAGGGCTGCCCTGCTGCAGCCATTGAGGATAGGGGAGCATCCATGCCAGCTCAGGCTAGGCCCAGGGGACCAAGAAAAGGGTGCCTGCCCTCAGGCAGCTTACAGGTCTGCGCCCCACACCTGATGGTGTGTAGCTTGTGTTAACCAGGTGGCCGCGGTGTTGCTGGGAGGCTGGACGGAGGAAGGGGGGAGCTGGTCTGGGATTCAGGCGCAGCCCAGCACCTTCCTAGCCAGCGTCCGTCAGCCGAGGCTCAGACCTGTGAGGTCGCTGGATTGCAGAGCCCAGGGGCCCCACAGCATCGTGGGCTGTGAGCAGGCTCTGAGTTTCCTCTCCTCCTTGCAATGACCTACGCCCACTTTACAGATGACACTGACCACAGAGAAGATAACCTTGCTGAGGGTCCCAGTGCTAGCAGTTGTCAGAGACCCAAACTCCTAGAAAGATCTATGGACACCTACTATGTGCCAGCCCAGGAGTGGGTGAGGGAGGCCATCAGGAATAGCTAACAGCCATGAAAGCCCTTGAATGCAGCCGGAGGGGCCTCCACACCTGTCCTCAGAGTGTTCAAAGGCCTATCTCTGCCCTGGGAGGGGCACTGGGAGAGCCGCCCCCTTGATGACCCCAGGCCCCACCCGAGTGGCCGAGCCTCTGCCCACAGCATGACCCAGGCATGTGGTCACAGCGGGCACAGCCTCTCAGAAGTGGCGGGCATCTGTGTTGTTGCGGTATTGAAATCTCAGCCTTTTCAGAAGCAGGCCCGTGTGAGTGCAAACTCAGGAGCTGTAATTCCAAGCTTGGAGGCGTCTCTCCCGGCGACGGGTGTCGTGGCCGCTGACCAAGCACTGTGTGTCCATTGCTTTGAATCTTGCGCACCTAGTCGGGATGAGGATTTCCGAGACAAGACTGTCAGTGTAGGCTGGGCCTCCCTGTCCCCAGTGGAGCCCCACTGTCCTGCTGACCATCTCTGGTCCCCCAGGGAATGTACTGGGGCCTGGTGGGGACTCAGTGAGGTGTGGCCTCTATCCTCACAGAGCCTGATGGGGGACACCAACAGCCACTTCATTAAAGGACCAAACGAGTTCCTACTGGAGCATGGAGAACAGGCAGAGGGCAGTCCCTGGGGCAGCTTGCTGACAACTCCGTCCCCAACTGAGCCTTCGTTTGGGGACATGGTAGGAGGCATGTCCCCACCAAAGGGACAACGGGGCCAAGCTCGGGGCACCTTGTATTCAGGGACAGCAGAAAAGGAGACTCTGGACTCAGCTTCGTCCTGTGGGCAATGGGGAGCCATCCTGCTTTAGGGTGGGTGACAATAGCCCATCAGCTAGCCATGCGCAGGCCGGGCCCACCCATCTCCCCTGAGGCAGCTCCTGGCCTGGGGGCCTGGGCAGCTGTGGGTCATTCACCATAGGATGGGGACAATGTGAGCCAGGAGCCCCGAGGCTGAGCTTCCCCCCAGCAAAGGGCCGTCCCCGAGAAGTGGGGGTAGCCAGTGTCTCTGTCACCATTGCCCTGGAGAGGTGGCTGGGCTGTAAGCAGGCAGAGGGGAGCATGGGGGACCTGGGGGAGGGACAAGGGATGGGCCTGGCTCCTCCCTGCCCCAGCCCCGCTCGCCTCCTTGTTCCTTGGTAGACACGTTTTCTCTGATTTTGGGGTGATTTGTTTGGACAGTGCAATTTTTAGCAATTTCCGGAATGGTGGTGTAGTGTGAAGAGCCCTGGTCAGAAGTCAGGCCTGGCCAGCTCAGGCTGGGGGGCCCTGGGGCCCTCACTCAACCTCACTTTCCCACCCCCATGTGGCTGCCCCTGTCCCGGGAGCACCCTTGCCTCGGTTTCCCCATCAACCCCAATCCTACACTTCATCAAGGGTTTGCACCCCCCCGCCCCCAGCAGCCCTGAAGCCAGCAGGCAGCCTCCCTCAACCCCCACACAAGGTCCTGCCCCTTTGGCCTAGGTTCTGTGGTGCTGGACAGAGAACAAAGGTGAGGGGTCCCGTCTGGGTAGGGGGGTCCCATACAGGTGGGGGCCCTGCCTGGGTGGGGGGTCCTGTCTGAGTTGGGGTCTTTTTTTTTTTATGGGCGGGGGTCCTGTCTAGGTGGGGATCCCATCTGGGTGGGGTCTCATCTGAGTGGGGCTTCCATCCGGGCGGTGGGTCCTGTCCGGGTGGAGGTTTCAATCAGGTGGGGAAGGGTCCCGTATGTGTGGGGGTCCTGCGTGGGTTGAACATCTCAGAATAACTCCCACAGAGGCCGTGAACTTGGCCAAGACCGCACCCCGTTCTCAGAGCGGTCTGAACAGGTCTGGTCCCTGTGAAGGGGCATCCGTGCCGGGGCAGAGGCAGGCCAGGCTCCAGTGTGGGCAGTACTGCCAGCAGCCCCCACACCCCGAATGTTCTCAGCCTTTTGGCTTGGCTTCCTGTTTGCATCCTCCCGCCCTCCACCCCGCTCCCCAGGTCCTCATGCTCACTCTTCAGGGTTCCCTCAGTCCCTGACTGCCCCCACAGTGGGGGGCCATCATTACCACCTGCCTCGTGTCCACAGCACTCACCATGGTCACAGCCCACCGCCGTGGAGCCTCCACATGAACTGGGGGAAGGGATGGTGCCCTGGGCTCAAGAGAGGCTAGCAGGTGGGCGGGGTGGAGGCAACAAGGGAGGAGGGCGAATCTGGACAGTGGCAGCCTGGGGGTCGGCTGGGTCCAGAGCGGGGCCCCCAAGCTGAATAGGACCTGCCACAGCAGCGGAACCCAGATTTGCTGACTGTGAGGATACCACGTGATCCCCAGACCTAGTGCCCAGAGGCTGGGAGAACAAAGGCCAGTGACCTGGTGACCGAGCATTCTGGGGCTGCTCGCTTGCTCTCTCCAAACACATTAGAGGACTTTTCAGAGATTTGCTCCCCTCTGCCCTCATTATTCACGGCACAGATGGAAGAGCCGCCGGCTTCGGGCAGACAGGCTGAGCACAAGCACATATCTGCTCCAATGGGTCCCACCCGAGACCTCAGCCGTCCCTGCCCCCAAAGCCTGGCGCTGCCACCTGCAGAGTGAGAGCAACAAGAGCCCCTCCCCCATCTCAGAGGAGGACAGGAAGGGTCCAACACACAGACAGTCGGCTCCTCATCCAGGGCACCTCTGCTCCCTGCCGGACCCCAGCATGTACAGACTGATGTGTCTGTCCACATCCCCCACAAGCCACTCAGCCCTCTACATGGGTGCCCCCCAGAGGGCCACCCATGGAGCCTAGCCCACTTGCCACACCTCCCATGCTGGCTCCCTGCAGGGGTCTTGGTCACACGCACAGCAACGTGCATGGCCCACCCCTAGGCCTTTTCACACACTGGCCCTGCTCCCAGCATGCTCTTCCCCCTTCTTTAGCCAGGCCGACACACATTTGGCTCAAGTGCCCCCTCCTCCATGCAGCCCTCCCTGGTTGTACCCCCAGTCACAGTGGAAGGGGCTGCGGGCCAGTTGGGCTTCAAGTTTGCCCATAGGAGCAGTTTCCATCTCCTCACTGGTCTGGGCCCCCAAGAGCAGGAACCATGTCTGGTCATCTCAGGACCTGTGGCACCAGATCCAGGGCCTAGCCCATTGTCAGAACTCTGGAGATGCTCATGACTCCCTGAGAGTCTCCAGGGCCCATGAGGAGGCGATGATTGCACTGAGGCTTCTCCCCTGCCTCCCACTGAGCTCTCTCTGACTGTCCCCAACCCCTTGCTATCCCTGGGGGTGCTGGGCTGTTCAGGGGGCAAGTGGCCACCCATCGAGCACCTGCCACATGCCACAGACTGTTGGAGGTGACTTGTATAAATGGCCTCATAAATGCTGCTCACAAGCGTCTTGCAGAGTGAATATCACTGTCCCACCATATAGCTGGGGAAACGGATCTCAGAGAAGAGGGTCACTTGTCATAATGGCGCAGAGACCTGAACCCAGGGCTGTCCAAGGATCCAGCCTTCTCCTGGAACCAGAACCCAAGCTCGGGACTTCACAGCCTTCCTCTGCCCAACACACACACATGCACAACTCACACATGCACGTGTGCACACTTCCACACGTGTGCACATACACACGTGTAAGCACCTGTGCATGCATGCACGCACACACACTTGCACACACACGAGCACAAGGGCACACATGCACACACACACACATGCACTCACCCTCTCACACATGTCCTCAGGCGCACACACTCCTGATCCTCTGAGTGCCCTCCGGGCCCCTGTGCTGCCCTCCCGGGGCCCCCGCAGACCTTGGCCAGGCCCTGAGTCACATCCTGGCGGAAGAGAGTGGCCGCTGGTGGTGAGGTGCCGGCGGTGGAGGCCTGCGGCTCGGCCCCACCTGATGGCCGAGTTGCTTCCTCATCAGAAACGGCCCTCCCGGCTGGGGTGCAGCCAGGCTGCCAGCAGCGGGCGGCCCTGCGGCTGTTTTCCATGCTCCCACGGTAGCCACACGCTCTTGGCCGAGGGCGATGCTGATGGGACCCAGATGGAGCTGGGCAGCCTCAGAAGGCAGCCGGCCGGTGAGGCTGGGGGCTCCACCTTCTGGTTTGGGGGTGCTGGCTCTGCCGGAGGGCGATGACGCCTCCCCTGGCCAAGGCCCAGAAGCCTTTCTGTGGGCCCTCTGCCCGAGGTCCCAAATGCCAGTGTGTGGCATCCACCACTGGACCCTCTTGGGCGCCTGCCTGCTGGCACCATGGGGGTCTTGGTGAACTGTGGGTGGGTCACGGGGTGGCCCCTGGCATAGGGGTAGAGCCCACCCCGGTTCTAGGCCTGCTTAGTGCTTTCAGGCCTGGCCCTGGGCTGGTTGCTGTGCCTCTCTGGTTTCTCTGGTGTTTGTGAGATAACACCCCCAGGTCCGGTGATGGTCTAGAAGATTAAATGACATAGTGATGGCGTGGAAAGAGGTGTCCTGGGCCTGGCAGTGTAGGCACTTGTTTCCTGGGTGTGTTTGGACCCCAAACACGCCCCACCCCCAAGATACCCACACCACCCCTATGACACCCCGCACCAACCCTGGGATGCCCCACATAACCCCCAAGTCCCCCTATGCCATCCCCGGGATGCCCTCACACCTCCTCAGGACACCTCACACCACCCCACAACACCCACACCACCCCCGGGATCCCCCATACCACCTCAGGATACCTCACACCACCCCACGACACCCACACCACCCCCAGGATGCCCCACACCACTCCCGCGACACCCACACCACCCCCAGATGCCCCACACCACCCCCCAAAGCTCCTACGCCACCCCCAGGATGCTCACACACTCCAGGATGCTCTATGCCACCCCAAGACCCCTACATCACCCCCAGCATTCCCACACCATGCCCAGGACACCTGTACCACCCCCCGGGATGCCCGCACCACAGACCCGCACACATTCAAAGACAGCCCCTCACTCAGCACGGACAGGCCCACCCCCACGTTCTCCATCTTCTTCCATACCCTTCACTGAAGCCGCCACCTGGCTGCCCCACCTCTTCTCCGGTGGACACCACGTCTGGGAGCACCCATGCAGCCCCCCACCCCGCTGCGCTATCAGAGCTGTCCAGGCGTGGCTGGTTCCGGGCATCAGCAGGAGCACCAGGAGCCAGCACCCCTGCTTTCTCTATCCTTGACGAGCCCCCTGTGCACCCCTTTCTGGTCAGACCTCTCACTCCTCCCCCCATCACCTGGGTTGCCAAACCCCTGTGCACTTAAGGGGCAGGGCATGGACCCCCAGCAGTTGCCACACAGATTCTCCCTCCAAGGATGCCCCTGCCCTTGAAGCCCCCACATCCTGCTGTCAGGCTGTGGCTCCGCGAAGCATGCTTCCCTTGGCCACCTCTGCCAGGCCAGCCCTGGGGGCTAGGGCACAGGCGTGGGGGTGGCTGGGTCTTGAAGGGCCGGGACTCAGTCCTGGACCTCTCTGACCCCCACAACAACCCCGGGAGCCTGGAGGGCAGGAGCAACCCAGAGTGGCCAGGAAGCACCCGGTGTGCCCTGCTCTGAGGCCTGGCTTCCCGCTGGCCTGGACCGTCCCTCTCTGCTCTCTGGCCTCACTCTGAGCCCCGGCCAGCAAGCCATCCCTCCTTAGGCACCATGCCTGGGTCAGAGCTGAGACCCCAATGGGCAGCCGGTGGAGGGTGTCAAGGCCAAGGGGGCTCACAGCCCCAGGCTCAGCCCCTGAAGACAGCGACAGCCCTCCCATGTCACCTCCTTCATACTTTCTGCCCCACCCTTGCCCCCAAGGCACACACACACCTTATTTTCAGGACACCATCTTTAGCCCAGCGTGGGCTCCCCTGGGGGACCTGGGATCCTCAGAGGAGGCTGTGTGCTGGTCGGGGAGCCACACAGACAGGGTGGTGGGGATGGCCGTGGGAACCTGGGGGCCTCAAGTGACCTGGACCAGGGCTGGAGGTAAGGACGGTCAGCCTTGAAGGCCTCAGGGGCCACCCTGGACAGACAGGACTGTCAGCAATTCGGATTCCAGAACAGTCCTGCGGCCCCTACCGGATTTGGTTCCCATCTTGGAATCTTTCCATGGGCGGGCGGGAAGCTCGGTGGCCCCCAGGCCTGTCCGCCTCCCGCCGTGACTAAAGCCCGTGCCCCCGCCCGCCCCATTGTCCACGGCCTTTTTCTCTCCGCCGGACCGTGGAAAAGGCCGCGTCAGCGCCCGCTTTGTCCGGCCTTCACTCCGCGCCGTTCTCAGGAGCCGGACAAAGCCGACCGGTTCACAGCCGCCGGGCGGATGGAGCGGTTCAGTGTTTGGATAATTCAACCACAAAAAGTGTGTGGCCCTTTAGCCTCCGTCGGCTGGGCTCAGCGTCCCCCCTCCCCTTCACCTTTCAGGACTCTGGAGAGAAAGTTCCCACAGCCTGAGGCAGGCAGGGGCCCTGGCAAAACAACAGCCTTGGCCCCAGACACCCCGGCCAGACCCTACGGACTCCCTGGCCTGGGGCAAGTGACTGCCTCTTGGATGCCTGTTTCCCATGTGGAAAAGGGGTGAGCGTACCCCTCCCCCTCAGGTGTGGTGTCCCCAGCTCAGGGCTGGTGCAGTGTCAGGGTTCACCCCCTGCCCCTCTTCCCTCCGAACCAGTGTGGCACTCTGAGCAAGCCACCTCTCCCTCTGGCTTCAGTTTAGTTTCTAGGTGGGCAAAAATTGGGGCAAAGTCATGTTTACATCACAGGGGTCAGGAGGCTTAGGCCAGGTCACATGGGGCTGGTGCCTGTCGTGTGGTGGCGGCTCTCCACATGTCTCCGGAGCTTTCTGTGCCCAGCAGACAACAAGTGCATGTTGGGCTTGTGTGTAAGGGAGTGGAGGAGATGTGTTTGGACGTGTGCAGCAAGTAGGCTGCCATTAATGAGAAAGGTAGACCCCAGAGGGTTAGATCCAACACTCTCTCCCTTGGCGATCAATTCCGTCTTAGTCCCTTATGCGGCTGCATTAGAAATACCACGAGCTAGTGGCTTTAACAGGCAGAAATTTATTTTCTCACAGTTCAGGAGGCTGCACGTCTGAAATCAGGGCACCTGCTCTAAGGAAAGGCTGCTCTCTGTCTGCTCTGGGGGAAGTCCTTGTCTCTTTCAGCGTCTCTTCCTGGGCTCCTTGGCTATCTTCACGTATCTTCCCCTGTGTCTGCTTGATTCTGTGCCTGATCTGTCCCTTTACATCTCCAAGGCCATTGGTTTAAGCCCCACTCTCCATTGATAAGGCCTCATTAGCATAACAGAGGAAACCCTCTTTCCAAATGGCAATACATTCCTAAGTATAGGGGCTAGGATTTACAGCACATATTTTGGGGGAACACAATTCAATCCATAGCACCATCGGACATAAATCCAACTGTAGGCCCAAGTCCATGTTCATTTCTCCCACCAGGACCTTGTCCCAGAACTCCGGATCCTCCCCCTACCCACGCCACCCCCCACAGCCTTCCCAGCTCAGTCCTTCCTTCCCCATGCTCACACCCTGCCTTCCATCCAGCCCCAAATCCCCTGGGCTCCACCTTCAAGAGGTGTCCAGAATCTGGCCACCCTCACCACCCCCACCCCATTCACCTAGTCCCAGCCACCACCTTGTCTCACCTGATGGCTGCGGCAACCCCCCTTTGCTTCCTCCCTGCCCCCTCAGTCTCTTCTCCACTCAGCCATCACAGGGGTCTGCTGGCCTGGAAAGCTCACAGCCCTCCTGGGTCCCTGGCACCAGAGGATCAAACCCAAGCCCTCACTCCTGGCCTTGTCTGCCCAACCTCTCCCATGTTTGCTGGACTATGGCCTCCCTCATGTCAGCCTTTCCCCTCCCTCAACTCTTGGCTCAGATGGCCACTCCCTTTCTCACGGCCCCTCCCTGCCCCAGCACACCTGGCCTGTGGGGTACTGACCACAGCTCCTTAACATTTTACTCCTTCATTAGTTCATGGAGGCAGGGCCTCGTGCATCTTGCTCACGTTGGCCTGTCACCTGGCACAGAGCCCCGTATACACGGACACCCAGCACATAGCTGGGGAAGGTGGGCCCTCGCTAATGCTGGTCCTGCTCCTGGCACGCTCTTCCCTCTCCACCAGCCAGGCCGACGCACTCTCTCTCTGCATAGTTGGCTCAAATGCCCCCTCCTCCATGCAGCCCTCACTGGTTGCACCCCCATCCAGAGCAGCAGCGGCTCGGGCCAGCCAGGCTTCAAGTCTGCCCACAGTGGCAGTTTCCATCTCCCCCAGTGGTCTGAGCTCCCAAGAGCCAGGACCATGTCTGGTCATCTCAAGATTCCTAGCTCCAGACCCAGGGCCTGGCCCGTCTTTGGACTTTGATGTTCGTGGGGCCCTATGAGTCTCCAGCGCCAGCCCTGAGTCTCCAGGTGGGGGACAGCCCCCCATCCCCTGCCTGGGCCTCTCTCTGCCCCTTTCATCCCGTCCATACCATCCCGCCCCTAGCGGCAGCAGTCAGATGTCTTTACCGGCTTTATGTGACCAGGCTGAGCTTTGGGAATTGGAGTCTGCTAAGCCTGAGTCATCTGACAAGTCTGTGGGGGCTACTGTAAATGCAGCTAAGAGCCCAGCACGAAGACCAAAGTGTTTGTTTTTGCAGCGACGATTAAAGAAAAAAAAGTTGCTGTCATGTCAACACCAACTCATGGTGACCTCATATGTGTCGAAGTAGAACTGCGCTCCAAAAGGTTTTCAGAGGCTGATTTCTTGGCGGTAGATTGCCAGGCCTTTCTTCTGAGGCCCCTCTCTGAACTGCCAACCTTTCAGTTAGCATCAAGTGTGTTAATTGTTTTCCCTACCCAGGAACTCCACAGTGACAATAGGGACGCACATTTTGCTGGTAAAAGTAATGGTCTGGTTAAGAAACCCTGGTGGCTGGTTATGTTATGTACCGGATCCCTAAATGCATTCAAACAATTCACTTACAAAGGAAAGTTCCACCCCCAGGGTGGTTCACCAGTGGGGGGATGGAGGCACCAAGGGGAGTGGGGCTGGGGGGCGTGGAGGCCCGGGATGGGGGGTGCAGGCCTCAGGGATAGGATGGAAGGGAGAGATGGTGGCCCTGGGGGTGGGATAGAGGCCTCAGGGGGGATGGAGGTGGGGGGAGATGCAGCCCCCACGTGTGGAGCAGAGGCCTAAAAAGCAGTTGGAGGCCCCCATAGGAGGAAGGAGGCCCTAGGGGTGAGATGGAGGCCCCAGGGGTGAGATGGAGGCCTGAAAGGTGGATGGAGGCCCCCAAAGGGGGACGAAGGCCCTGAAGGGAGTCATGGAGGCCTCAGGGTTGGGGTGGAGACCCCCATGGGGAGGAGTGGAGGCCTTGGGTGGGTGGAGGCCCTGGGAGAAGAGATAGAGGCCCCATGGGTGGAGTGGAGGCCCCAGAGGTGGGTGGAGCCCCAAGGGTGGGGTGGACGCCCCAGGGCTGGAGTGAAGACCCCCCAAGGGAGGGGCGGAGGCCTCTGAGGGGGTGGAGGTCCTGGGGGAAGAGATGGGGGCCCTACGGGTGGGGTGGAGGCCCCAGGGGTGGGTGGAGCCCCAGGGGCTGGGTGGAGGCCCCAGGGCTGGGGTGGAGGCCTCCATGGGGAGGGGTGGAGGCCTCAGGGGTGTGGAGGCCCTGGAAGAAGAGATGGAGGCCCCATGGGTGGGGTGGAGGCCCCAGGGGTGGGGTGGAGACCCCAGGGCTGGGGTGGAGATGGGGAGGGGGGAGGGGAGGATGGAGCCTGGAAGGTGGGGGGGCGGTGAAGACTCACCAACCATACACCCTGCTGCTCTTGTAAGCAGTGTAGCCTCTGAAGAGCTGCTTTGTGAATCAGCCCAAGTCCTACTATGCTCACGGGTGTTTTTGGAAACAAGTCTTCTAAATTTTGCACGTGATTTATTAAAAATAAGTTTGAAACAGACACGTGGATCACTGAACTCCACCAGCACTGGGAGCCCCTAGAACCACAGTGGAAAACCAGAAGACCTGAAAACTCATCCCCAGAAAAGCACGTCGACTGGAGGAAGCTCAGAGGACCAGATTTAACCCTGAAATTTTACAACTGCCCCATGGAATATCTTGGCCCATGGGAAGCATCTGTTGATGGAGTTACTATTATTAACTGGATAAATTTATATTCTGGACTGAAATGGAATGAGATCAAGAAGGCCCACAATTTTGCCGCATCTAAATGTGAGGAATTATTTTAAAGAATCACAAAGAGAGACGACTTCTCTGACAGGATTGTTGTTGTTACGCTGCCTTTGAGTCAGTCCCTGACTCAGGCCACCCCATGCGTGACCAGATCAGACCCTTGTAATCCACAGGGTTTTCACTGGCTGAGTTTTGGAATTGAGTTGTCAGTCCTTTCTTTCCAATCCGTCTTAGTCTGGAAGGTCCACAGAAGCCTGTTCAGCATCATATAAACACACGAGCTTCCACTGACAGACAGGTGGTTGCTGCATGTGGGATGCATTGGCTGGGACTTGAACACAGGCCTCCGGCGATGGAAGGCAAGGGCTCTACCACTGAACCACCACTGCCCTCATTGTGATAAGATTAAAAAACAAAAAAACGACTCGTTGCTGTTGAGTCGATTCAAACTCATAGTGATCCTATAGGGCAGAGTGGAACTTCCTTATAGGGTTCCCAAAGAGCAGGTAGTGGATTTGAACTGCTGACCTTTTGGTTAACAGCTTGTCAAAACATTTGTTGAATATTTGCACCCTGAATAGAGGCTAAAAGGCAGTTTCTGTGAGAATATTTGGACTGAAATATTTACACATTTCAACACAAAACACTAGCATTGAGGAACACCACAGAGAGGATTTTTCTCATTAAAATGTTACGATCTGCAGAGAATTGTCAATTAAAAGTGTCAACACATTCACATGTTTTGGCTATTAAATGCAGCTTTGAAAAAGATTGCAAGAAACTTTATGGAAATACACTTTAGAAATAATGAGGCATTAACCAACCCAGTGCCATCAAGTCGATTCAGACCCATAGCGACCCTATAGGACAGAGTAGAACTGCCCCACAGCATTAGTAGAATGAAAAGACAAACCACAGATTGGAAGAAAATATTTGTGAAGCACTTTTCTGATGAAGGACTTGTATCCGAAATATACAAAGAACCCTTAAAACTCAACAATAAGAAAACAAACAATCAAATTACAAAATGGGCAAAAGACCTGAACAGGCACCACGCCAAGGGAGATACACAGATCAGAAATAAGCATATGAATAAAAGCTCAACATCTCAAGTCATTAGAAAGTTGCCAATTAAAACAACAGTGAGATACCGCTACACCTACTGGAACGGCTAAAATCCAAAATACTGACAACATCAAATGCCGGTGAGGAAGCCGGGTAACAGGAACCTTCATGCACTGCTGGTGGGAATGCAGAATGAAGAACTTCTGGCAGTTTTTTGCAAAGCTAAACATCAGCTCTCCATCGGACCCAGCAATCGTGCTCCTAGGTATTTATTTACCTGAATCAGTTGCAAACGTATGTCCACATAAAAACCTACACACGAATGTTTACAGCCACTGTATTCATAACTGCCCAAAACTGGAAGCAACAAAGATGTCCTTCAGCAGGAGAATGGGTGAACTGTGGTCCATCCATACAATGGAATGTTACTCAGTGACAAAAAGAAATGAACCCTCCAGCTACAAACAGATCTGGGGGAACCTTAAATGTGTGTCGCTCAGTGAAAGAAGCTCGGCTGAAAAGACCACATGCCGAATGATTCCAACGACATGACATTCTGGAAAAGGTAAAACCACAGAGATAGTGAAGAGATCAGTGGTTGCTAGGGGGCTGGGGGCAGGAGGGGAGGGAATAGGCGGAGCTCGGGGCATTTTTAGGGCAGTGAAACCACCCTGTGTGCCATTGTCATGGTGGACACACCACATTGTGCATTTGTCAAAACCCACAGGACTGTGCAGCACGTAGCAAACCTATCTGGGAACTCTTTGCTTTCTGCACAATTTTTCTGTAGACCTAAAACTGCCCTAAAAAATAGTCTATTAAAAAATAATAACAAGACAAAATTTTAAAAATGCACGGTACGGAAAACAACAGCGACAGATGGAAACAGCTCCAAAATGGACATGTGAGCCTGTTACATTTGAATGTTCAGACAGTCAATATCAAGGAGAAGCTCCTTTTTAAAAATGTGCCTTAATGTAAGTTGTATTTTATTTAAATTATTTTATAAATAAGTTTTATTGTCTTAAAAAGTTGTGACTACAATACAGGAGAGGTCAGCACAACCGCACTAAACCAAAAGCAAAGAAATTTCCTGAATAAACTGAGCGTTTCAAAGGCCAGAGTCGCAGGGGCGGGGGTCTGGGGACCGCGGTTTCAGGGGACATCTAGGTCAACTGGCATAACAAAATGTATGAAGGAAATGTTCTGCATCCCACTTTGGTGAGAGGTGTCTGGGGTCTTAAATGCTAGCAAGTGGCCATCTGAGATGCATCAAGTGGTCTCAACCTACCTGGAGCAAAGGAGAATGAAGAACACCAAAGACACAAGGTAGTTATGAGCCCAAGAGAAAGAAAGGGCCACATAAACCAGAGACTCCATCAGCCTGGGGCCGGAAAACCTAGGTGGTGCCCGGCTACCGTGGATCACTGCCCTGACAGGGAACACGACAGAGAATCCCTGATGGAGCAGGAGAACAGTGGGATGCAGACCTCAAATTCTGGTAAAAAGACCAGACTTAATGGTCTGACTCAGACTAGAGAGACCCTGGAGGTCATGGTCCCTGGAACCTCTGTTAACCTAAGACTGGAGCCATTCCCGAAGCCAAAACTTCAGACGGGGATTGGACTGGACTATAAGACAGAAAATGATACTGGTGAGGAGTGAGCTTCTTGGCTCAAGTAGACACATGAGACTATGTGGGCAGCTCCTGTCTGGAGGCAAGATGAGAAGGCAGCGGGAGACAGGAACTGGCTGAATGGACACGGGGAATACAGGGTGGAGAGGAGGAGTCTGGGGTCTCATTAGGGGGAGAGCAACTAGGAGTACATAAAAAAGAGTACTTAGCAAGGTGTATATAAGTTTTTGTATGAGAGACTGACTTGATTTGTAAACTTTCACTTAAAGCACAATAAAAAAAATAGCTGTGAACAGAGCTATTTTATAGGTCCACTAACATAATAAAATGAATTTGTTATCAATAAATGAATATCTAAACAACTATGAAATTGTGGTGATTTTTAGTGCCCTCTCTCCTTTCACTCTCAAAAACTATCCCTGTTTAGATGATGAATTATTTGGTCCCCTACTTGGATGGGGGTGATAAACAGAGGAAATACTGCAGCTGTCAAGGATTCATTTTACTTGGATCAATAATCAACACCCAGGGAAGCAGCAGTCAAGAAATCAAACGGGAAGACTGATGACAAGGACCTTCCCCCAAAACCGATAGAGAGAGAAAGTCTTCCCTGGGAGCTGGTGCCCTGAATTCGGACTTCTAGCCCCCTGTCTCTGAGAAAATAAATTTCTGTTTGTCAAAGCCACCCGCTTGTGGTATTCCTGTTATTGCAGCACTAGATGACTAAGATGGATATGTTTACAACAATGACAAAAAAAGAAAAGAAAAAGAAAGAGTAGCTCCTGAGATTGATTATACCCAGAAACCTCATGGGATTTGTTTCTTGGTTTGAGGGTTTAGGGTCTTGTTTTCATGGGACATCCCAGTTAACTGGCCTAATAACATGTTTGGTGCCTCTGTTCTACCTCCTAGTTTGGTGCATAGCGCATGGAGTCTTAAAAGCTAGCAAATGGCCATCGAAGTACAATAATTGGTCTCTATTTGCCTGGAATGACAGAGGAAAAAAGAAGAGTCAGGAATAGGAGGAGGGTATGGAATGTGTGGCTAATTGCCTCCATGAACAACTGCCTCATTTGCCATGAGACCAGAACTGGATGGTGCCTGGTTACCATCACTGAACACTTTGACCAAAGATTCCATAGAAGGATCGTCATCAAAAGGGGGAAAATGTAGGACAGAATCTTAAATTTTCATGGACTCCAGACTTCCTGGCGCCATGAAGTTTGGATAAACTCTTGAAAATATTGCCCTGAGATAACCTTTAAACCTTAAAGCAAAAATATTTCCTGAAGTCTTCTTAAAACCCAACAATAGTTTAGCTTAACTGGTAAAAAATGTCTGCCTTAAGCATTATGCTCTGTTAAGATCCCCCTATATGGGGTCAAACTGACAACAGCAACTCGAAAGGTTAGATGGGAAGCTGAGGGCACAGCGAGTTTATGTTAATGGGGGAGGAACAACTCAGAAAAGGAGGGTGAAAATGGCTGCACGCCTCAAGGGATGTCCTCAGTGTCACTGAATGGTATGTGTAGAAACTGTTGAACTGGTGTGTGTTTTGCTGTGTATATTCTCAACAACAACAAAATAAAATCATATACAGGAAAAAAAAATCAAATGACACATTGGGCAAATCTGCTGCAAAAGAACTCTTCCAAGTGTTAAAAAGCAAAGATGTCACTTTGAGGACTAAGGTGCGCCTAACCCAAGCCACGGTATTTTCAATCGCCTCATATGCATGCGAAAGCTGGGCGATGAATAAGGAAGACCCAAGGAGGGTTGATGCCTTTGAATTACAGTGTTGGTGAAGAATATTGACTCTACCATGGACTGCCAGAAGAATGAACAAACCTGTCTTGGAGGAAGTACAGCCAGAGTACTCCTTAGAAGCGAGGATGGCGAGACTTTGTCTTATGTACTTTGGACATGTTATCAGGAGGGACCAGTCCCTGGAGAAGGACATCATGCTTAGTAGACGGCCAGCAAAAAAGAGAAAGATCCTTAATGAGATGGATAGACACAGTGGCTGCAAAAATGGGCTTAAGCATAGCAATGATTGTGAGGATGGGGCAGGACCGGGCAGTGTTTCATTCTGTTGTACAACAGGGCTGCTATGGGCTCCACCCTACCCCTGGGGCCTCCACCCTATCCCAGGGGCCTATACGCCCCTACCCTCCATCCTTCCCCTCCATGACCCTCCGGGGGGCCTCCACCCTCCCTCTCCCGACCACCGTCCTGCCCCGAGCCCTCCATCTCTTCCTCCGACATATTGAACCTCTGCTGTCCCCTTCCACTTTGCCCCTGGGGCAGTCCTGGGACTAAGGGATTTTGGAGTCTGGGTCCTGGGCTGGACGCTGTCTGGGTCTTTCTCCAGCAGCCTACCTTGTGCATGCCAGGTCCTTGGAGGGGAACAGCCTGTGCCCAGGGCTCCCAGCCCAGCAGAAGGTGAAAACCAGTCATGCCCTGAGGGTGGCAAGGGCCTTGACAGCCCTGTCTGGTCTTCCTTCCCACCTCTACTCCATCACCCCCTCCTCCAGGAAGCCCCTAGGCCCCCAGGCAAGGCTTCCATGACCCTGGGGCTCCCTCATCAGGCCTTGCCTAGGGAGGAGGCAGGCGGGCTTCCCCAAGGAGGGGACCCTGGCAATTTGTCTTGAAGGCAAGCAGCAGTCAGCAGCAAAGAAGGGGAACGAGGGCCCAGGTTGGGTCTGAGGCCAGGACAGCTGGTTCCTGGGGCTTGGTTGGGGGTACAGGGATATGATCTGCACAGGGCTGAGGCTGGTTGCCCCTTTCCAGATGCCACAGCCTCGAATCGCCACATTGGCGGAGCCAGCAGAAGCCCTGGCTCTGACCCCAGCCTTTTCACTGACTAGGTCCTGCCTCCACTTCATCTTTCCCAGAACACCGAGCTTGGGGCCCCAAGGCCAGGGGTTGGGAAGGGTGAGGTTCCATGCCTCGCTCTGGCTGTGGCAGGAGCTGAAAGGCCGGCCATCCTGACTGCCCGCAGACTGCTGTTGTGGGTTTGATCAGCCCCCCGTACCACATAGCCATCAGTGACAAAGCCAAGGGCAGATGGAGGATGGGGCCCGGAGCCCAGGGAGAATGGCCAGAGCAGCCCCCAAGGCCGAAGATAAGGGAGCCCTGCGGCAAGCCCAGAGACCCTGCTGCCTGTCAGATGGGATTCTGGGAAAAGCTGAGAACTGGTTCCTCCCAGCTCCATTCTACGAAAAGGAAACTGAGGCCCTTAGGGAAGATACTGGCTTCCTATAGACCATGAGAGCATGGTTGCTTAACTGATGGCATAGAGGCCCCCCAACACATGATGTGGGGTCCTGGAAACCGCCCTCTCGAGAGGAGCCTGAAGTGGGGGTCCTGGAAACCATCCTTTCAGGAGGAGCAGAGAAGCCTGAGGCCTGGTGGGGCCTATTTCTCGTGGGGTGGGGGGTGGGGCCAGGCAGGGCCTGGAAGGAGAGGAGGAGGGGATGGGGTCTCCTGCTGAGGGGTGCAGGCAGGAGGGAGGAAGGCCTGGCTGGAGCAGCTGCCTCTGGCTGGGAGGGCCAGGGAGGCAGTGAGCAGCGTCTTGTAAAATGGGAAGAAAGGCTGCCAGGGATGGGAAGCTCGTCTCTGCAACCGGTTTGGCCAGTTTTCCTGCTTGGAAACCTCATTCAGGCTCCTTCAACTTGAGCAAGCCTCCCCGGCCTACTGTGTCTGCCACTGTCTGTGGCTTTCGGAGGGGAGGGGGCTCTGTGTGGCCAGCCGGGGAGCTTCGTTTCCATGTGTGCAAATAAAGAGCTTGTCCACAGTGGCTGAGACACCCCCCGCCAAAGTTCTAAGCTTCCAAGCTCCCAAGAAGGAGGCTGATGTGGACCCATCTCCTGCTGTGTGCCCGGCGCCCCGGGGACTCATCCTTTCCAGCTGAAGCCTCACCCAGCCCACGGGGGGCTGGGAAGCGCCTCTCTCCCAGTCAAGGCACTAGACAGCTGAGAGGGGTTGTCAATTAGAGAGACGAAGTTCGGCGCACCAGTGTGATCTCTCTCCAACCATTCCCTCCACAGCTCAAGAACTTTCCATGGCTCCCATTGCTTGGGGAACAAAGTCCAAACTCCCAAGCCTTGAGTTCCACAGGTCTCAGATCTGCCCATCCTTCTTTTCTGGTCTTGTTCCCCAGGCTCTAGACCACTTGGGATCTTGCTCTGGGCTCCTTGTGGCATGGGGTGGGGGGTGGTGAGGGCTCGCTTCTGTGCAGAAGAGGGTGGTGGGGTGAGGCTGGGGTGCCCAGGCCAGAGTAGGGGATAGAGGCCCGGGGTACTGTTGAGAGTCGATGACTGTCTAGAGATTGGGCAGGGCCTGGGGGGATGCAGGGGCTGATGGGAGAAGCCCACGGCCAAGAGGGGACCTGCAGACCTGGGTAGATGCACTATCAGCCCCTGACCAGGATCCTCAGATGGAGACTTGGGGTTCAGCCCCTGCCACCCCTTCCCCTCTGAGCCTCAGTTTCCTCATCTAACACGGGGATAATAAGCCCCAGGCCCACAGAGTCGTAGAGTTGAAATGGGCCCTGTGCACCAGATCTGCCAAGTGTTCTTAAATGAAAAAAACGAGTGGCTAAATGAACAAAGCAACCTGGGCAGGCAGGCAGGAAGTGTTTCTCCAAGTCCATCTTGTGACTAGGCTGCGGGAGCCATCTGGTCCAAACTCTCCACCAGCTTGCCACAGGGTCATGGGGTCAGGAGGTCACAGGACCCCAGCTGGGGTGGGAAGGCAGTGGAGGGTGAGGGCTGGGCTCCAGCATCACAAGGCCTGGGCCCCCCATTCCCTCTCACTCTGAGCCTCTTGGTGCCTTGGTTGCCTCATCTGCCACATAGGGTGACAATAGGACCCAACCCTGTCGAGGCAGTGATGGGACAGGGCCGGGCATTGAGGCCAGGCAGCCGGGCCAGCCACCTGGCTTCAGCGTGGCTCTTGGCTTCCTTGTCTGCTTGGTGCGTTGACGCAGGGACTCTGCCAGGCTGTGGGTGGGGTCTGATGAATGAGCCCTCGGAGCTCTCGGTAAACGCTGACCTTGTTGCTGCTCTGATCCTGGAACAGGGGATTCCCTGGGTGGGGTGGCCCCCTGGGTGGGGTGGCCGGGACCAGCTGAGCCCTGGAGGTAGGAGAGCCCGGCTGGGCTGACTCCCACGCCCGTGCGGCCTGGGAAGTGATATCTCCCTCGGGACTCCCTTCTCTTCACCTGCCATGGTGAGATGGAAGTGTCTGGAAAGCTCCGCACCCCCGCCCCCACTGCCACCTCTACTGAGGGCCTGGGTTTGCTTAGAAGCTTGAACCCCCCTCCTCACTCCAAGAGCCCCAGACAGCCTGGCCCATCCACTCACAATCCAGGTGACCTTGACATTCACAGGTCTGTCTGGCACTTAACAGTTTGCGAAGAGTTTTCTGCCCTTTGCCTGACCTGGCCTCACTTGCTCTCTGGGCAAGGCTGGGGTCCTTGTCCCCAATTTGCAGTGAGCAAACAGGGACTCAGAGAAGGGTGGTGACTTGCCTATGCCCCACAGTGTACCAGGTTCTCTTCCCCCCGCTCTCCCTCTCTTCTTCCTCTCTCCATCCCCTTTCCTCCTCCCCCTCCCCCTCTCCTTCCTGTCCCCCTCTCCCCCTCCCCCTCTTCTTCCTGTCCCCCTCTCCCCCTCCACCTCTTCTTTCCCTTTTCCCTCTCCCATTCCCTTTCTCCTTCTGCTCTCTCCCTTCCCTTCCCCTCCCCCTCTCCTTCCCCTCTCCCCCTCCCCTCCCCTCCCCCTCTCCTTCCCCTCTCCCCCTTCTCCTTCCCCTATTCTTGCCCCCTCTAGCCTCCTGCCACCCTGGAGTACCCAGGGGAGCTTCTTCTCTCTCTGGGGAGCTGGTTCGAGAGATGTCCACCTCCAGGGACTGGGGACCCCCACCCCCACTGCCACCGCAGTGTCAGGCCAGTGAAATGGTTAATGTTCAAACAGCAAACAGCAGCCATGACTCGCTGCCTCTCCTCTCCAGGCCCCCCAGCACACCTCTCTCACAGCCCTGTGTACAGATGGCCCCCCCGCCCAGCCTGCCTGCCACCCAGAGGCCCACTGGGCACCCACCACACCAGGGGACCCCCCCCAGGGCGGCTGACAGCTGTGGATGAACGCTTCCAGCCAGGGTCTCTCTCTCTTTTTAAATGTCTTTATTTTGGTGAAGGTTTACAGGGCCGAAGGTACACCACCGCAACAATTGTTACAGGGACGACTCAGTGCCGTGGATTTTATTCTTCAGGTTGTGCTACCGTTCTCGCTGTCCTTTTCCAGATTATTCTACCACCATCACCTTAAACTCACTGCCTCCTGAGCTTCCCACCCAGCCTCTCCAGTCAATGTCAATTCCATTTCACTGAGATGACTCTTAAAAGAGCACAATGCTCAGAGCAGACTTATTTCACTAATTAAGATAAACTGTGTTGTGTTTCAAAGATGATTTCAAGGGGTCTTTTTGTTTTTAGATTTAGAGTTTAAAGATGACCTCAGGGCAACGGTTTCAGGGGTTCATCTAGCCAGATTAAAAATAGCCCTGGCTGTTTTTTTTTTTCCTTTCATTAGAGGTGGTAACACAGGATCACAGCAGCACACACGGAGCTGAGCGGAGCAGCCTGGGGACCAGAGGGCAGCTGTGTGACCCTCGTTCACAGGGTGTGAGGTCAGGAGCAGGCCGGGCTGGGGTCAAGACAAGGGGGCACAGCGGCCCTGGGGGCTGGCCACATTCTGTCTGGGCCTGGGGGTCAGTTATGCAGGAGGGTTCCGTTGCAAACTTTCGCCAAGCTGTATGCTTACACTGTGTCTTCTTTCCTGGGGGCTACACTTCATTCAGAATTTTCCAGAAAATAGTTTTCTCGGTAGAAAACTGGAAATTCCAAAAAAGGAGCAGGAAGAGAGTTCCGCTCACACATGCTTACTGTGCAGAGGGGTCTTCGCCCCCAGGGTGCGTCAGGCTGCAGACAACACCCCACCACCAGCACCCCAGGTCCCGCTCTCCTGGGAAGGGGGAGGGGATGCATCGGTGGTGGCCAGCCCTGGGCAGTGGGAGGAGGGTCAGGGCCTGGGAGCCTCTCCAGGACCAGTGAATCACAGTGTCTTGGAATGATATCCTCATGGTTCGGGAAACACCCCCCTCGATGGTCATCGTGGCCCAGAAGCCAGGGAGACACGGCTGTCAGAACCCCCAGGTTTGTGGCCACCAGCTGCCAGGGCCCGGATGGTGAGGGTAGGAGAGTCTGGACTTGCTGGGAGTGAGCCCCTGACCTCCTCCGGGCCCCATGCGCCCAACAGGCCTCAGGGTACCCGGGGTGCCCGAGAGGTGGTGGCCGCCCGGGGCCAAGCTGGTGACATCATGAATCAGAGTTGCCAGTTCTTTCCCGACCTCGGAAACCCCAACATCCCGCTCCAGGAACTGGCCTGCGGAATTGGCTTTGGCCGGCTGCCCTGGGCATGCGGCGGGGAGGCCCCAGCCCCGAGCTCCCCGGCAGCCTGTGCCTGAGGCCCCCGCCTCCTGCCACCAGCTCTGGGGCTGCCAGCGAGCAGGGCCGAGTGTGAGAACCGGGCTGAGTGTGAGAACTGGCAGGGTCAGTCCCTCATCCCCGCCCCCGCCCACTGCCACCTTCCTAAAACTGAAAGAAAAATAAACAGCTGTTCTCCTGGGTTTGCAACTGAGAACACCACCACAGCCCGGCCCTCAGGCCACCAGGGGCTGACTCACTGCCCCACAAGGTGGAGCCGGGGAAGGGCCCAGGACTGCCCCGGGAGCCTGAGGGCAACCTCGGGCCAGGTCCACTCCTCTCAGAGCGGGGGCTCGTCCATCCCAGGACGTCCGGCTCCAGCCATCGCCCACGCCCCACTCTCCTCTCATTCTGCGACCTTCACCAGGCCCTTGACCTCATCAGCTCCTGGACACAGGCCCCACACCTCTCGCTCGCTCTGAGCACAGTTGTGCCACAGTGGCTGAGGTTCGGGCATCCACCCAGGGGTCACTGCCAGTGAGAGGCCTTAGGTAGCAGGGTAGGGAAACGGACATGGATGAAGGGTTTCTAACAATGATGGAAACGAAACAGACCTCCCGGGAGCCCTCGACCAGTCAGAAATCGGGTGGTCCTGAAGCCCCCATAGTTCCAGATTGTTCTGGGAATGAGGCTCCTCCTCCTTCCCCCCTCCTGCCCTTTCTCCCACCCTGCTCCCTCCTCCTGTCCCGCCTTTCCCAGGGAAACCCTCCACACAGATTTTCTGATCCACTCCCCTCCACTGATGAGGCTGTGGGGAGGAAGCTGGCCTCCTGGAGGGCGGGACGAGCCCTGGGCCTTAGTGCCTGGGCTGGGCCCTGAGTCCCTGGAGATGACTCAGACCCATGTGGCCGAGTGAAGGGGACAGGTAAGGACAGGAGGAACCGGAGACACACGCTTTGTAGCCGGAGCCATCCAGGCCTAGTGGAAGAGACTTCACAGACAGGACAGGGTCCTGCCTGGGGCCACAGAGAGCCGTGGCTCTGAGGGATGATGAGGGAGGGCCTGGTGGCCAGGGTGGGTCAGAGGGGACCAGAGTCCCTGCTGGGTTCCCACGACAGCTGGCCAGGCAGGTGTGGCCCCAGGTCATGGAGCGGCTGGAGGCCAGGGTGAACCAATTAACCTGTGTAGCCCAGCAGAGCTGCTAAGAGGATTTGCCTTTTGTCCAGCTAATTATTCTGCATCTTCACTTTTCCTTTCCTGGGGAACTCCAGCCCTCTGCAGAACTTTAATCAAAAGGAAGCCGCGTTCTCAATTACCCAGAGCTGGCAAATCAGTGAGGACTGTCGGGCTGGCTCTCCCAGCCCAGGCCAAGGGTGGGCACCTCCTTCACCTGGACCCCCGGGGCCGGCTGAGGGACCTTTCTTCATAGGCCCTGAAAGTACGAGCAGGGTTACTGCCAACTCTGCAGACGAAGCTGAGCTGGCTCCTCTCCAGCCTAGCTGACTGGGTCTCACCAGGTGTCTCAGGACTCCGGAGGCAAGCGCTGCGCAAGGCCGCATGTCTTGGTCCCAGAGCATCTCCTGGGCCCATGTCCAAAGGGCCCCTTCCGGGGGCCTCGCCAGGCCTGTGGGGGCAGGAACCTACATTTAGCAAGTGTTGCTGATGGTCACAAATGTTCAAGGCCTTCTGGTCCAGCCTATGACTCCCATTCCCGTCCCAGCCCTGCGGGCACCCCATAGGGTTGGTGGAGAATGTCCCTAACTCCAGGGCTATGACAGAGGACTCTGGGGATCAAATCACTTCCCATTGACCCCATTGGTGGTGGCCATGGTCAGAAGGGCCCAGGTGTGCCAGGCCCAGCTCAATGCCTGGCACCCAGGACTCGTTAACACTGACGTCACCCTGTGGGAATACACCTGTCTGCTCCCTGTCACCAGTGGCTTCACCCTGGATGTGCATGGAGCCTGGGGTAACAAGGACGTGCCCCAGGAGCTTGGGACCCTGGGAAGAGGCTGGGCTGTGGGCAGCTGGGAGGTTGGGCAGAGAAGGGGAAGGAAGAAAGCCTCTCCTCAGGGCAGACATGGTGTATCTGTCCCGGGGCCCAGTGCTCTGCCTGAGGTGAGATGCCTTCACGCTCTCAAGGGCAATTTCTTGGTGTTTACTGTCACTGTGTCACAGCTGCCTTTGTGTCTAGTGCTGTGTCTGGTGCACTTCACCTGGATTATAATCCTCGGGGTGCTGTGAGGGTGATAACCCCCACTTTACAGTCCAGGAAACTAAGGCTGGAGAGGGGAGAGCGCTCAGCCCCAGGCCCAGAGTGTGTAACTGGAGCTGGCACCAGCAGGTGTGACATTGAGGCCCCGCTCCCGCCGCAGCCCTGGGCTCCTCATCCTGAGGCCCCATTCTGGGCAGGGGTCTCTCTCCCACCAGACCTGGGCCCACATGGGCAGATGCCCCATTTGCCCCTGCTGTGTCAAAGATCAGGTGGACTCTTGGGGACTGGTGCTGAATGGACAGACAGGTGGCTGAGCCCCCCACAGCTCCCTGCGGTGCCTGGTGTCTTGGTCCCTGGAATCCTGGTCCTGCCATTGTTTACCCAGCACAGGGGGCTTCCCAGAGGCGGCAACACATGAACTGTTTTTGAAGGACGCACAGGATTTACCAGGCAGAGGGGACTGGGCTCGGGGCCCTCAGGGGAGTAGCGGGCTCCCAGGGAGGCCTGCATTCCTGTGGGTTGAGCATAGGCTGTATCCAGGGAGCCTGCCGGGCCTTCAGAGCCCAGCAGCCAGTGAGGCCCTGGGGGCAAGGCCTGGACCTGACCCTGGGCTGTGCCTCAGCATGGTCCACCATGGGCAAGGCGTGGAGCAGGCCTCTGCGGGGGGACTAGGGGAGTGACTGGTGATGCCCACCCCCTCCTCCATGCCAGCCTGTGGGTTTCCAGGCTCCCCAACCTCTGCAGTGGTGGCCCTGCCCCTGTCCCACTCAAGTGGCCTGCTCTGCCTGACTGCTCCCATTCACTTGTTCATTCATTCACTCATTCATTCACTCTTTCACTCATCCACATGTTTGTTCATTCATTTACTCATGTGTTCACTTGCTCATTCATTCAGTCATTGGTCCATTTGGTTGTTTATTCCTTCTTTGGGAGGTCTGGTGGCAGCTGCTGGCATGGTACCCACAGAGAAGAACCCTTCCTGATGGAAGAGGTGAGCAGCAGTGAGAGACACAGCCAAGAGCTGGGGGCGGGGGGTGGGCCTGAGAGCATCCACTGATTTTGACGCCCCCAGGAGTCACCAGGCTGTGCCAGGTGGTTTCTGTGGCTCATGAAGTAGACTCTTCCAGAAGCTTGCCTGGCCTGAGAGAGGCTCAAGGAATGCTGGGAGAGTCAGTGATGCAGAGTTGGTATTCAAGTCCTGCACACCCTGGCCCCACTGCTGGCTGAGCAACCCTTGGCCTCCAGAACACTCAGCTCACCTGTGGGCCCTGAGGTGGACCCACCAAGTCGTCAGCTTCCAGAAATCTCAGCTCACCTGTGGGCCTGAGGTGGACCCACCCAGGTGTCAGCCTCCAGAAATCTCAGCTCACCTGTGGGCCCTGAGGTAGACCCATCCAACTGTCAGCCTCCAGAAATCTCAGCTCACCTGTGGGCCCTGAGGTAGACCTACCCAGCTGTCAGCCTCCAGAAATCTCAGCTCACCTGCAGGCCCTGAGGTGGACCTCTCCGGCCCTGGGGCACCCTGGGGTCTCCTGCCCTTAGCCTTGGTTCTGGAAGTCTCTCCCCCATCGTCACCAGTCAAACAGCAAAGGTCCAAATCTTCCGTGGAAACAGGGCTGGCCCTGCCCCTGTGTGTGAAGCATCTCCCCCTCCCCCCTGCCCCACACTTGTCTGGACCCTGGTCCCCACGTGGGTCCTTGTCTGGCCTCCTTGGTGGGCAGGGCTGGTGCCTCCTAATCCCACAGGGTCCGCCCGGGAGACCTGTGGCTGGGCTGGGGTGGGTGTGGGGCTGAGCTGTCAGTCCCATTAGATCAATCAGTGCTGAGCCCCCACCCTCACTGGGCCCAGGCCACCTCAACAACTTGCCTTCCTCTGCTAGGAAGTCCCCTGTCCCTGTGGTGACACCAGTAGTGGAGGGCAGAAGCTCAACACCTCCTGGGAAATGGCAGGTGAACCAATTCATCACTGCCCAGGTAAGCCAAAATTCATCCCAGGTAACCAGGCACCCCTGGTGTGGCCAGCCTGACCAGCGACCTCGGTGGGGGTAATTAGCTGGTCTAAAAGCTCTGGAAGCATGGCTAAAACTCGGCTGTCATGGGAAGGGCTCTCTTAGGAACACCTGAGAGTAGAGCTTGCCACCCCCCCCCCCATCGGTCTCCTGGCTTCAGCTTTAGCCTGGGGCTTCAGGGTCCCGGGGCATCCCCAGGCTTTGCAGGAGCTGACAGCCAGGCTGCAGAGGGCTTTGCCTGGGGTCGAGGCCCTCCGCTCCTTGTGTGGCACCCTGGAATCAAACTTGCTCGGTGGTTTTGTCAAGCTCACTCTCCTGTGGACCCTGACTTATAAATGGCATCACAGGGGAGCCAACTGAAGATCTGAGCCTGGGGGCCGGAGCCCCTGCCCCACCCAGGTGGCTCTGGATACCGGCTGGAGCCCCTGCCCCAGGTGGCTCTGGATACTGGCCGGAGCCCCAGGGCTCCAGGGAGCAGGGTCTGAAAGCAGCAGATGGGTCCCTCCCTAATGTCCGCCCCCACCCTACACCCCAGAGAAGTGGCAAAAGCGGGGCCATCCCTGCCCCTGCCCCTGGGCCAGCCATGCTGGGATCCAGCCCTGACCAGTATCCCCTCCAAACGTGTGCAGCGTGAGCTGGAGGAGGGTTCTGGAGCTCACTCTTGTTGTCAGTGGCTGCTCAGTTGATTCTGACTCATGTGTGCAGAGTAGAACAGTTCCATTCCACAGGGTTCTCAAACTGTAATGTTGAAAAGAAGCAGATTGCCAGGCCTGTCTTCCAAGGTGCCTCTGGTTAGGTTCCAACTGCCAACCTTTAAGTTAGTAGTTGAGCGCTTAACTGTTTATTCCCCCAGGGACTCTGTCCTTTTGCAGCTCAAACCAACCTAAAACAGCCCTCAGACTCTACTTGGCTTTGGACTTGAGGATGGTGCAGTCTTTTGTTCTAATCTGTCCTGGCCAACCATTCCGTACAGTTAAACAACCCTTCACTGAGCCCTACTGTGTGCCAGGCTCCAAGGACACGATGCAAAGGCAGCTGCCTCCCAGTCTTCTCTGGAAAGATCCCTCTGGCCATGAGGACGGGGGAAGGCCTTGTCTGGGTCCCCTGTCCCTAGTGTTCTGGATGCAGCACTCTGTTCACAGGTCAGCCATACAGTAGATGCTCAATAAATGTGTTCAGTGGATGAAGGCTCCAGAAGAGCTCAGGATCTCATAGTAACTGAACTATGTTACTTGGGAGGGCCCAGGGCCTCAGCCCAAGCCTCAGGTGGAGGGGTCTGGGCCTAACTGATGCCCAAGGTCTTGTTAGAGGAGTCTGGTGGGTTCCAGCACCCGTTCTGCTTTCCATTTTGTCTTTGTCCTTAAGTACGCTTGCTTTCTGGTATTTATGCCATTTTTTCATCACCGAACCAATGCCTGGAAGATACCCATGGTCCTTTCAGCACAACATTGCTGTCTTTCTGCCATGCCCACACTGTGCCTGCGCAGCAGCCATGAACAAGCCAGCCCTGCCCCCTCTGTGGAACGTCCCGAGTGAGGAAGCCAACTGGTAGCCTGGCAGGCATGCTCAGTGGAGAGCCAGCTCCAGGGGGTGGTCTGGTGGCTTCATCAGGTTGGTGGCCTGGGAAGGCCCGTCTGATTGGGTGGTCACCAAGCCGAGACCTGAAGAGCAAGAGGAATGGCCGTGTGAGGTCTTCGGGAGAGTTCCAAGCAGAAGGAACTACAAGTCCAAAGGTTGTGGGGGGATGGGGGGGATAGGAAAGAGTGATAGGACAAGGCCTGGGAGCAGGTGTGGGCCCTAGAGTGACAGAAAGGACTTGTGAAATCCTCCAGACTTTGGTGACAGTCAGCATACACATTGCTGAGGTCACTCTGTGTGGCAGCAGAGAAGCCAGGTGGGCAGAGCTTACAAAGTTAAGGGAACGGATGGTACTTGGACGTGACAGGGGAGCAGGGGTGGAAGGGCTCTCGAAGACTGGGGTCTTGATGTTAGCATGGCTTCATTTGCCCCGTAGGTGGTGAGGAGGCAGGACCAAGGGAACACTGACCAAGGGTGGCGATGAACCAGACAGTCCCTGGGCAGGTGGGGCCGGGGCAGCGACAGACCAGGGTCACACGTATGATAGGGTCACTGTTTATTGGAAGTTTGCTCCACGCCAACACCCCTTACTGCTAGTGACCAGGACAGCTCTCAAAGGCATGGGCTGTGAGGACACCAGCCAGGCTCAGGGGTCAAGAGATTTGCTGGCACACATAACCCTTGAGTGTGAGAGCCAGGATCTGAATCCAGACCCATTTGACCCCAGCATGGCCTGAGGGTTAACCGAACCAGCAATCACACCTGGTGGCCTCTATAGTATGGGCACGATCCATGTTTTTCTCCCTCAAATCCAATTTCTGGACACAGCCCTATGGCCTTTCTTCTGCCTGGTGGACCCCACTTTATCCTCTGCTTAAGAGGAGCCACCTCTGAGGGTTACTTTGAGTCACACAGCCAAGGCTGTGCAATAGGCTGAATCATAGCCTCCAAAGATATCAGGCCCTAATCCCTGGAGCCTGTGAATTTTACCTTACATGGAGAAAGGGTCTTTGCAGATGTGATGAAATTAAGGATTTTGAAATGGGGAGATTATCTTGGATCATCCACATAAACCCTACATGCCATCCATGTATCCTTAAAATTAATGCCCGCAGCCACCGGGAGCTGGAAGAGGCATGGAACTGCTCCTCTCCTAGATCCCCTGGAGGGAGTGTGACCCTGCCGACACACTGATTTCAGCCCAGTGATACTGGTTTTGGACTCCTAGCCTCCAGAATCATCAGAGAATAAATTTCTGTTGTGTTAAGCCCCCAAGTTTGTGGTACTTTGTCACAGCAGCCCCAGGAAATTCATACACTGTCCCTTGCTCCCCAAGTGCCCACTGCTCCTGGCACAGCTGGTCACATGCTTGCCACTGTAGTTGTATGGTGGCAAACACTCCTGCACCTCCCCTTAAGAGGCCCTGAGACCTTGGGGTGTCTATTTCCTCAGGGCCCAGCAGAGCCAACACTGAACAATCAGAATGGCACCCCCAAATGGAGGACATCTATCTACCCTTAACACTGCTCATGGAGACCCAGTGCAGTGACTACAGGAAAGCCAAGCTAGGAAGGCTTCCTGGAGAGGAGGAATCACTCAGGACTTTATGACATTGGAGTTTCCATCCAGGGGAGGGGGCAGAGGGGAAGGGTGATCTGGGTGGGGGGGCTGCAGGATCGACAGCGGGGAGGGCGATGCTGCCCTGCAGGTTGGGAGAAGGATGAGGCACGCAGCTGGGTGGGGGCCATGGAGGCTGTGCTGGGTGGCAGTGGGGAACAGGCTGGGTTCCTCCAGCGGGCGTGACTCAAACAGCATGTGCTTTGGGCCCAAACCTGCTACTCGAGCCCCTTTAAGAATAAAAACAAATATTTGTGCTGTATGTTGTGTGTGTTGGGGTTAGTTTCTGCTCCAGGCTAAAAATAGGCCAGGGCCGGCGTCCCCAGGGATCCCTCCCCCATGCCCCGCCCCGCCTGAGGTTGTGCAATGCCCGGTCCTGGTGCTTCAGGTCTCCCGCCAAGTTTTGACTTCCCTGCCAGGGACAGGAGGCTGAAAGGTATCAGAAAATGATTATAGGATTAAGGTTGCCCATCCTGGCAGCCTGGATCTGTCAGCACCGGCCGGGAGGGGCAGCGCGGCCCACACCCAGACGGGTAGGCTGCCCAGGCCAGAGGGCAGCGGGAGGGGGCAGGGCAGCCAGGAAGGGCTTTGAGGCTCTTGGCGCCCTCCCCTCTTCATTCAGTGGTGATAACAACGAGCTTCCACCATTTAGGAGCAAATAGGCCAGGACAGCACAGCCCAATGGGTGGGGGTGACCTGAGGGCTGAAGGTCTACTGGGTGTCCTGTCTCAGGCCGCAGGGTGACCGGGAGGGAGTCGATGGGGGAGATGTGTCCCAGCTGGAGGGAGCAGCTGGGTAGGTTTTGACCCGAGGGGGCCTGAGGGGGGTGCTGCAGGCCAGGGGACAGCCAGTGTGGACAGAGGGAGGAGATGGGTCTGAGAGGGACTGGGAGGCCACTGGGCAACCCTGGTCACACTCAGGCCACAGGTTCTCACACTGGACAAGGGCAGCATCTAGGGGTGTAAGTGGCACATGGGTCTGAGGGTCCCTCAGGGAAGGGGTGTCTGTGAGGATGGGGGAGGGAGAGGAGCAGGGGCGGGTGGCCCCAGGGGCTGGGAGAGAACCCCAGTAGATGGGGAGGAACAGGTTCAGGGATAGTTCTCCCAAGGAGTTGGGACATCAATGAGGTTGCTAGCCACGCCAGCCAGGGACACAGGGACCTGGGGTCACAGGCCCAGCCTCCGTCAGGCCAGCAAAGATGGGGGTGGGGGCCAGCCATGGTGGCATCGAGGAAGCCACCAGCGGGAACTTCAGGGACAGGTGGAGAGGCCAGGAGGGGACTGCCAGGCCTTGGGAGAGTGTGGGGACAAGGCTGGTGACCTCAGAGAGTGGGCCATGGAGGGGAACCAGTGTGGGTGGGGCTGAGGGCAGGGGCATCCTCTCTGAGAAGTCCATGGAGAGGGCAGGTGCATGTGGGTGAAGTTTTGTTGAGTTTGAGGGGGGTGGGCAGGAGGATCCTCACCCTTAGCTACAACTGTCCCTGGGGGGTTCTGGAGGCTGAGCGCGGCCGTGGTCATAAGACCCTTTGTAAACTATAAAGTGCTGTGGGCACACTTGGGAGGAGCTCTTCGTATCGTGTCCCTGGGCAGCAGCCAGAGGGACCTACTGAAATTTCAGGTGGTGTCAGAAGTCCTTTCTTAACAGAGGTCCCCCCAGGCCCCAGGGAATGTCCTTGTGCCACAGGGGGCAGGGGAAGTGTCGGCCTGGTACCTGCTGCAATGTGGATGAACCCTGAGAACATCGTGCTGGGGGACAAACATAGCGTGACCTCACTCAGGCCAAGTCTCTAGAGGAGTCAAAGCGCAGAGACGAAAGGAGACGAGTGGTTGCCAGGGCCTGGAGGAGGGAGGAGGGAGGAGGGGAGATATTGTTTCCTGGGTACTGATGTCCTGTTTTGGGTGACGAAGTTTTGGAGGTGGACAGTGGTGGCACACAACTGTGAATGTCAGTAGCGTCACCGAATTGTACACTTGAATCGGCAAAGGATATGAAAAATACCATGGACTGGCAGAAGAACGAACAAATCCATCCTGGAGGCAGTATAGCCAGAACGCTTCTTAGAAGCAAGGATGGCGAGACTTGGGCTTTCTTACTTTGAAACTTCCTGAGGGAACACCAATTGCTAGAGAAGGACATCATGGTTGGTAAAATAGAGGGTCAGCAGAAACAAGGGAGACCCTCCATGAGAGGGATTGACACGGTGGACACAATGATGGGCTCAAAGAGACCAACGATCACAAAGACGGTGCAGGACCAGGGAATGGTTCCTTCTGTGTACCTAAGGTCGCAGGAGTCAAGGGCAACTGACAAGACAGCAACAGCAAGTTTAGGGTTGTGTATACTTTACCACAATTAAAACACGTCCTTTGTTTCCCCCCTGCTGAAAACCCCAGTGTGTCTGGAAGCAATGAAGGGAAAGCCCACAACCACACAGTGGCCATGAAGCCCTCCGTGAGCTGAACCCTACTACCTGTCTACCCACACCCACTCCAGCGCTCCCTTCCCCCACTCCGTTCCAGCCACACTGGCCACCTGGGGCACCCCAGCCTGTATGTCCAACGAGGGCTTGCTAGCCATCCCCTCCCTGCAGCCGACCCTACTCTTGGGTCCTACACAGCCTGCCCGGGTTTTATCATCTTGATCCCCCATCTCTCCCACGCTGTATTCTTTATCGTTCCCTACACCCATTACCTTCATGATAAATGCCTTGGGGCTCCTCCAGATGTCAGCTCCCCGAGGGCAGGACCGCTGCCTATCTTGCCCCTGCTGTACCTGGTTCCAGCACAGCACCAGTACCCAGTAGGACCCTGGCCCAGAACTGTGAGTCTTGCAAACAACAGAACCAAGACTCCTGCAATCCTGGATGTAAACCCACACACCCTCCACGACTGAGGAAGTGGAACCAGAAGACTGTGGGGCTGCAGACTTCCCTCTCCTCTATGTGGCGATCAAACCATGCTTGAATTCCTGTAGTGACGGGGAGCTCACTGCTCTCAGCAGCTAGGTCCTGAGAAAGGCCTTCCTTATATGCCGGAGGCCTGCCTCCCTGCTCCACTGGGTTGTCCTCACAGTCTCCCATGTGGGGGGCCTGGCGGGCCCCAATAGTGGCCGACTTTCCCTTGAGCTGGGTCCTTTGAGCAAGGGGCATGCCCCACCCTACAGAGGGCTGTCCTGGTGACTTAGCTGCCACCACACACTGCCCACCGCCCTCCACTTCCACAGTGTTTGTCCTTGAGATTTAATCAATCCTCTTCCTGGGAACCCAGGCACAGAGGCAAGCATTAGCCACCCTGTCCACGTGGGGATCCTTCGACAAGCCTATGCCTGCTCCCTCGGCGGTCGGGGGCAGACACAGGGAGTCCAAGGCTGGCCTGCCCAGTGAGAGCCCCCAGGGCAAGCCCCAGTCCTCAGAAGGCCACGGAGGCCCAGAAGAGGGGCTGAGAGTGGTGGGACCTGAAAATCCTCCAGAGACCCAGGCCCGGTGGAGGCTTGGGGGGCCAGAAGCAGCCTCAGAAGACGCCCCAGTGCCCAGCCTGCAACCACACTGGCTCTTATTTGAGACACTTTTCCACGGGGTTGCCAGAGAGGCCGGCTGGCAGGTAGGCCCTTCGTCCAGGGGGCACGGGACTATGTTAGCCACAGAGAGGAGAGGTGAGGGCCAATGAAAGTTCCTGCAAATGCTAGAAAATTCAGCCACATGCAAGGTTCCCCTCCATCCTTCTGGAACCTTCTGGAACTTTGTCAGCTGTGGGTCCACTCTCCAAGTTCCACTCTCTCCATCCCCAGGCCCCCCAGCTCCATGATCCATAGTCCCTTCAGTTAACTCCAGGCCCTTCCAGGTCCTCCCTCACCTCCCTCCTGACCCCTCCTTTCCATTTGTTGTTTTCCTGTTCAGCCTCAGCTTAGATGCCAGCTGCTCCAGGGGACTTTACCGAGCCCCAGCACCACCAAAGCCAGGTTCCAGACCCCTCTGTGTTCCCAGCCCCTATTTCCCCCCATTGCAGTCTGGGGCATGGAGCTGAAAAAGCCTGCCACCCCGCCCCCGACTCCCGTCCTGGCCTGGGAGCCAGTTGAAGGGAGACCCCATTTCCGACTCAGCTCTGGGACTCGTGAGGCCCCGGCCAGCTTGGTGATGGGGAATGAAAGAGGCAGGAAGTAAGGAGCATGTGAGTGGATGGACGAGACGTCCCACCCTGCTTGGTGGAAAGCATGGCTCAGGCCAGACAGAAGCCCAGCAAGGGGCTCAGGCAAGTCCCCCAGCCTGCTCTGGGGTAGTGTGGAGTCAGGTATGCACAGCGAGCCAGCAGAAGGCCCCCACCATGGCCCAACCTTGCAGTGCTTACTGGGCAGCTCGGGGCAGGGGCTTCTGGAACTGCAGACACCGATGTTGCCAGCCAAGCGAGCCTCTCCACTGGGCTGGTCCTGGAGGAACCAAGGTTCTGGAGGCCACCTTTAGGCTCACTAAGGCAGTGGGCAGGTGGGGGTAGCCTGCGAGAGGAGATAGCTAGGCCCCAGGGAGGATACCTGTGTCCCTCTGTCCTGCACCTGGATGGTGCCCCAGCTCCGTCCTACCAGCCATTGGTCCTTTGCCTGCAGGTGGAGTAAGAGGCCGCTTGATCCTCAGCCTGCGTGTCCACTATTTGAGCTGCTTCCTTACACGGATGAGGTGTCCAAGCTACACCCCCGCTGTGGGCAGCTAAGAGGCCGGTGCCGTGTGGGGCAGGTGGGCTGGCAGCGCTCTCAGATGCAAGCCAGGCCTGCCGGTTCCAGCTGGGGCACTGCCCACCCGAACTCATCATGACTTACGCGAGCCTTCAGTGGCTCTGGGTCCTCTCACCAGGCACCTGTCTGTCCACCTGCCCACCCCGGGCCACTGCTGGGCACTATGTGGGTACCAGGCCTGTAGTTCTCAGGCCTCTGAAGGTTCATGGGTTCTGGCTCCCAAGGGTCCTAGGTGCCCAGGCCAGGTAGCCCTTGGAGCCGGGACCCTTCCAAACCAATGACCTGAGAACAGGCAGGTGGAGTCCAGAGAAGGAGGGCTGATGCCAGCTTGGGAGGGAAAAGGGCTAGAACAGCAGTAGGCAGGATCCCAGGCAGACAACCAGCTGAACTTCCTGGCTCCCCTTGCGGCCCTCCCGGAAGGCGCAGCTGCTTGCTGGGGAGCTCTGGCTTTTCCTGTTTGCGGGAGGACAGGGTGGCTCAGCCTCCTTGCCTCTCCCTTCCCCTCCCACCTGCCTCCCTGCCCCTTTACCCCCTCTGACCACCAGCCCCACCCACCCCAGGCAGCCCCACGGTTCCTCCCTCTTCACCCCTCTCATGCTTTCCAGCCCTGAGAGTTAGGAAGTTCACCCTGATGTCTCACCCAGAGCTTCCCTGCTGCTTTTGAACCTGGTCTTTCTTGTTCTGTCTTAGGGGAAAATGGAGTGTTCCTTGTCATTGCCTCTGTAAGCCCCATCTTAGCTGTCCCCTTACCACACAATTGCTGTGTGGCCTTGGACAAAGTCCCTGGGCCTCAGTTTCCTCTCATGGGAGGAAGCATATGCGTCAGGTGGAGGGAGCGCTCACCTTGACCCCAGAGGCCCAGAGCTGAAATCCTGATTCGGCTTCTCACTGGCTGTGTGACCTCAGACAGATCCCTTTATTTCTCTGTGCCTCAGTTTTTCTGTCTGTAAAATGGAGCCAGCACTCACTGATTTAGGGACAGGGTGTCGTGTCTGGCATGGGGATGTGCTCAGTCTCCCAGGGGCCTCAGTCTGCTTGGGAGGCAGGGGCAGCCCAGGAATGGGGGCCCTGTCCATGAGGGTGAGAGCTAAGTTGGAGGCAGGGGGAGAGTGAGCTGGTCCCCCTGTGAGCTTGGAGAAGACAGGCCTCATGGGAGGGAAGGGTGTGGGGTGAGGGGCAGTAGGAGAGAGGGCATTTCAGGGCTAGGGCACCACAGGGGCAAAGGCCCAGAGGACAGGCACAATGGTGGGTCTGGGGAGGGGCAGTGCTGGCAGGGGCTGGGGGCTCCGTATAGGGGCAGGTAAAGGGAGACCAGGGAAGACTTGGCAGAGGAGGCAGGATGGACCCTGAAGGCCTTCCCAAGGAGATAGCCTTTCCACCAGGCTGAGGAGGGCTTCCAGCAGGGCAACAGGCCCCGGAGCTCTGGCCTCCAGACAGCGGCTAGGTGGCGGCGAGAGCAGCCCTGGGCATGGCTAGGGTGGGACATCCCGATGCTAAGGCTTGGCCTGAGCAGAGGGTGGGCAGAGGGCACCCACACTGCACTGGGCAGAGCCTGCCTTCTTCTTATGCCCGTTCTGCAGATGGGGAAGCTGAGGCCTGAGATGTGGAGCCACTCGTCAAAGCCTTTTCCTCACTCCCAGGATGCCTCAGTCAGCAGACTGCACCTCTACACGAACAACCGGAGCCCCTGGGGGTCAGGGCCAGAGTGGACCACCCTCAGTCTCTGGGGCAGCCCAGGGCCTCAGCCGGTGAATGAGTGGATAGTAAGACGTGTTTCTAGAGCTCTTGGCTCTCACTACCTCCCAAGTCTACACTGGGAAAGATTCACTCTGCCCTGGGGTATTGTTCTGCAGTCTGTCTGTCTGTCTGCTCGCCCACAGTGGAGCGAAGAAGGCAGGTCGGCGAGGGAACAGCTTGGGTAAATTTGAGCGCTAGGAGGCACCTGGTGTGTGCAGAGGCCAGCAAAGGGCAGGCTGGCCAGAACGAGGGGTCCCTCTGGGGGTAGAATGAGCCACCGCGGGGCTGGCTGGGGCCATGCCTCTGAAACACTGGCTTTAAAGGCAGAGCCTTGGCCGGGGATCAGGTGGGATTCCAGTCCAGGTGGGCAGTGTGGGCTCCACGTCCCAGGAAGGCAGGGGCCCCTCGGAGGATGTGCAGTGTGCCTGGGAGGCTGGGGCTGGGCCGGCTGGCGGGCTTGAACCGCAGCCAAGAACCAAGTACAGTCTGGGCACCTGGGCCCTGGCCTCCAAGCTGCTTCCTCATTCCTACCACTGTGGGAGTAGCCGGACCCAGGCGTTCCGCTGCAGCCACCATCACGGATTTTCTTACCGTCTCGCAGGGAACTGGGGCCTCCTGCCAAACTGCCCAGCCCAGCCCCTCCAGTGGGGCCACCTCTTGCTGTCCAGATGGGGAAACTGAGGCTGCGCCTTGGGAGGATTGTGACTGAGGCTGCCTGTGCAGGCGGGGTCAGGAAGGGGCAAGAACTGGACTCAGAGTCCAGTGTTCCTCCTTCTGCACACCCCACCTCCTGCTGCCCTGCTCAAGGGGCGCATCCCCTGGAAAAGCCCACCTGGTGGGCCCTACTCTGAGATCTGGGGCGGAGGCCAGGCTCCGTGGGTGCCAGGCTGGGCACAGAGCAGATGGGGGCTGTTTGATCAGCAGTTCCACCCAATACCAGGCTGCCAGAGGACAGCGGGCAGTGGCCAAACCGGCCCCACCGCATGCCTGTCGGCCCTCGGCTGGAATGCCATTCATCCTCCCGTGCACAGCAGCCTCGGGCAGGGCTCGGCAGGTGGCAGCCAAGGGGTGCTGAGCCCCCGTGCCTTGGAGCTGCCCCCCAGCCTGGGGAGGCAAGGCAAGATCCCAGAGGCACTGATGCCAGACCCAGGAGATTAGACCTCCAGGTACCCTGAGGCCAGACCCTACCTTGGGTCAAAGGGGAAAAAAGGTGCAGAGACAGGTAGGGCCAGGCCCAAGACCTTCTGGCTGTACCCCCACGCCGGCTCCCCCTTCTCCTGAGAGCAGCCATCCCGTCCCTGCACTGAGTCCAGGGCTGTCCAGGGAGGCCCTGGGCCTGGGTCCAGCCCCCACCAGCATCCCACTCTCTCCTCTCCCAGCCTTTCAGTGGCCTCTGGGTGGGGGCCAGCCAGGAGGTCCTGGAGGTAGGTGGGACTCCAGCCTCTGCTGGACAAACGTCTCCATGCATGGCTCTAAGAATGGAGGAACAGCACAGAGCCAGCTCAGGGCCTGGGGGCAGGTGATTGTCCAGGCAGACCCCTCTCAGCCCAGTGTGAATGAGACCCCAACTCCCAGGCCCAGTGTGAATGAGCCCCCCACCTCTCAGGACCAGAGAGAACAAGGCCCCACCTCCCAGGCCCAGTGTGAATGAGCCACCACTCTCCCAGGGCCTGGGGGCAGGTGGTTGTCCCAGGCAGACCCCTCTTGGCCATGGAGAAAGTCGAAGTGGTCACATAAGGCCAAGAAGCTCAGGGGCTTGTCCTCGGTGGACTGAATATCGCTCAGTGAGACCAAACCCCCAGGCCCAGTGTGAAAGAGCCCTATACCCTCCCAGGACCAGAGAGAACAAGGCCCTACCTCCCAGGCCCTGTGTGAATGAGTTCCCACCTCCCAGGCCCTGTGTGAACCAGCCCCCACCTCCCAGGCCCAGTGTGAATGAGCCCCCACCTCCCAGGCCCTGTGTGAATGAGTTCCCACCTCCCAGGCCCAGTGTGAACCAGCCCCCTGGGGCCTGCAGGGGCACATGCGGGGTCCACATACACTCAGCCTCTGATTCCAGCTTTTATTGAGCTGAGCACCCCTCTGCAGGGAGAGCCATGACACAGCCCACCAGACCCCCACTCCTCTCTTGGGGACGCTTCAGTGACAGCACTCGGCCATCGTCACCCCAGCCACACCGACCCTGGGCTGCGAGGCCTGACCCCTTCGACCGGGAACAGAAGGGCAGGATTCTGGACAGTTACAGGAGGGCAGGGTCTCGCGTGGGCAGGGTCGGTGCACCAGGCGGCCAAGGGACAGTGCGAGGGACTCGGTGGCATCGGGAGCCCCGAGGGTCGTTCAAGCAGAAGGAGGATCTGGCTCAGAGGGTGGCAGCCGTGGCCATCCCCCGCCCCTCCCGTACCCAGTGTAGGTCACAATAATTTAAAGACACTATAGACATTTTGACACTATATAACAATATAAGTTAATCAGGTTCCTGGGCTGGGGACGCTGGGCCTGTGGACGGGGCCGGGGTGGGGCATTCATGGCAGCCTGAGGCCCCCGGGACGGCAGCCGAGGGGCATCCTGGCGTGAATGGGGCTGGGGTGGGGGCATTCATGCCAGCCTGGAGGCCCCTGGGATAGCAGCCAAGGGGCATTCTGGCGTGGTCAGGGGCCAGGGCACAGACAGGGGTCACCGGGCTTGTTGACGGCCTAGAGAACACACGTTCAGGAGCTTCTGCAGAGAAAACACCCTAAATTTGGGGAGGGGGGTTGTGGGCAATGGAGGGTACCCTGGAAGCAGGCTGCAAACCTCCTTCCTGGCCTCATAGAGTGGCTCCCCCTGTGCCTCAGTTTCCTCCAGGGGGACTCTGAGCTGGGTGCCTGCCCCTCCCCCTCTCCCAGGGCTCCATCTGACACGAGCAGGGGAGGGCCTGGGGGCGGGGGCTCCTCTGGGAAGGCGGCTGCAGAGCAAGTGTCTGTTAGGGTAGCAGGGGGGGCCCTTCGGGAAAGGGCTCTGAGCCCCAGGTCCGGTTTTCTCAGTATCCGGTGAGGGGTAAAGGAGAGCAAGTCTAGGGCTGGGCAAAGTCGTCCCCAAGGGACTCTCGGAGGCACCGTGAGAGGGGTGCAAGCGCAACCAGGCGGGGTGGGGGGAGCCTCCGCACCCTCCCTGTGAGTCCCCAGAGCACGTCCTCAGAGATCAGGACACGGGCGACCAGGGAGGAGCCTCCACTCACAGCCGCAGGGCCTCTGCAAGTCCCCAAGTCCTCTGGGCCTCAGTTTCCCCATCTGTCAGTGGCAGACCTCCCTGGGCTCCCCTGCCCCTGCTACAGCGCTGCTGTAGGGGTCAGGCTGGTGCCAGGTGGGGAACGCTGTAAACCGGGGTGCCAGGTGGGTGGAGCTGGGAGGGCGGGCAGCACAAGTGAGGGGAGGCAGCAGGCCTGGAACCTGACACAAGTGACATTCGATTTGTTTGATAGGATTTTCAAGAAGAAGGGGTGTGGGCCAGAGGACCCTGTCCATGCCTCCTCAGAGCCACTTGGGGACCGCACCGGCTGCCAGGCCCCTGCCCAGCTCACCTCAGACCCACACGGGTTGCCCAGGAGGGCGCTAGGCGTCTGGCCAGTGTGGGCACCATGCCCAGGGCTGCTCCTGAGGCAACCCCAGGCTTTCTTGGATACTCAGGGGGCAGAGGGCCTGGTGGGCAGGAAGGGCCAGCTCAGGGGGCCAGAGTAGAAGCAGCAAGCGTGGGGTGGGGCTGCACTAACCAAGGATGGAGGAGGACTGGGTGCTTGTCAGTGCCCAGAGCCCTCTCTGGATGCTAGGAAGACATAAATAACCGTGTCAACATTGTCCACACCACCCGGGCCCAGCAGCTGCCGCAGCCTGGGAGACAGTCTTCCGTGTGGCCGGCTGGCTGGGCCTCTCTGTGTCCACGCCACCAAGCGGGGGGGGGGACACCCACGGTCCCGTCATTGTCAGTTTCCAGGGTGTGTGTGCCCTTGAGATCCGCTTTCCCGGGAAGAAGGAAAGGAGTCGCTGTGTCCTATCTGCGGACACCGTCGCCAGGTGCTGTGCCCCTCGGCCAGTCCGTGGTCACTACTCTGCTGCAGGAGGTGGCCAGGACAGCAGGAAGGAGTCCCCGGGGGGGGGGCAGGGCGACGCGCCCCAGGGGTGGCCTCCTGCGTTTGGGGCCCTGCCCTCTCCACCCACCTTTGCCCGCCGCGGCTGAGGCCCTGGCAGCGGCGGCAGGGAAGGCTGCGCAGAACGCCGCGGGGCCGCCGGCCGGCCGGGCTCACTTGCAGGTGAAGACCTCGGCGCGCTCGCTGCACGTGTTGCACTTGACGAAGCAGCACCAGTGGAATTTGCAGTTACACTGCCAGACCTTGGTGTACTGGTGCGTGTTGTAGCCGCGCCCGCAGCACATGGTGTCGCAGCCGTCGGCTCCGGGCGAGGTGCGGTTGCACAGGCGGCCCTGGGTGCCCACGCTGCCCGTGGCCGCGTCCTCCTCGCAGTAGTTGGGCGACTTCTCGATGTACACCAGGTCGGTCTCCATGGGCTTCTGGTAGCTGCGAAGCTGCTTGATGCGCAGGAAGGTGGGCTGCCGCAGGCGGCTGGCGCGCACCACCTCCACCTGCACGGCCGCGTTGTACTTCTCCTTGAGCAGGTGGCCCACCTCACGGAACTTAGGCAGTGTGGTCCAGCACGTCTTGGTGGTGCACGAGCCCGACACGCCATGGCACTTGCACTCCAGCTTCATGCGCTCCTCCAGGACCTGTGGGGACAGGGGCCATCAGCATGCGCTGGCCCGCTCCCACCACCCCTGCCACCCCCGCCGCGCCCTGCCGCCCATCAGCCTGGTCCCGTGCTCACCTGCACCCTGGGGCCAGTGCTCATTTCCCGCCCTGTGACCACGGGGATGTGTCTCTCTCTCTGAGCCTCGGTCTCCTAATCTGTTAAATGGGGACACTGACAACAGGCACCTACCGCATACGACGTGGGGAGGGCGTGGTGAGACCACGCAGAACTTGGCAGAGCCGGGTGCACGCTTATGGAATGTTTCTCATTCAATTCTCACAGCACCTGCTCAGGGACTGCTTCAATGCAGAGGCAAGGAAGCAGAGGCTCAGGGCTCCTGGTCCCCGGGCATCAGGTGGCAAAGCCAGCTCTCACATGCAACCAGCCAGCCCAAGACACGCACTGCCCCCTGGGGGTCCTCCCTGTGTACCTGCCTCAGCAACCGAACCAGATGGTGACAAGTTCATTCCAGCTCACGGAGGCCCCGTGTGTTACATGAGAGCTGTACGCCATGGGGCTTTCAATGCCTGATCTTTCTGCAGTAGATTGCCAGGTTTCCTTCAGGGGCACCTCTGAGTGGGCCCTAATCTCCAACCTTTAATTAGCAGCGAGCGCTTAACTGTTTGCACCACCAGGGACTCCCTCTGTTCCAGAAACAGTAGGTGCTGAATAAGTGTGGGTGCCCCTCCTCTCTCTCTCCTACTCCCGCCCCCTTACCTGGCATAGGGCCTGGCATGCAGTCAGTACTTAATAATGACCCCCTGGTGGCACAATGGTTAAGCGTTCAGCTGTTAACCAAAAGGTCATCGGTTTGAACCCACCCAGCAGCTCTGCAGAAAAAGACTTGGTTATCTGCTTCGTGAACGTATCAGCCTAGGAAGCCCTACGGGGCGGTTCTGCTCTGTCACGTGGGGTCGCTGTGAGTCGGAATCAACTCGACAGCACCTAACAACAACCACGAGAGCCTGGCCTGTGTATGGAGCTTGCTCATGCATGTTTGCTGGAGGCTGGGGAGGGGTTGACGGGAGGTGGACTGGGTCAGCCCACCTTGCCACCTGCTGGAAAGCCACAAGGCTGAAGCCACAAGGCCTGGAACCGGACTGCTGTTGCCCCTTCCGTGAGGGCTGGGTGGGCGCAGCCTGTGTTTTCCTTGCCCCCCTCCCCACTTGGCCCCGGAAAGCTGCTTCCCAGCGCCAGCCCTGACCCCGGGTACTCATTTACCCAGATCGAAAGAGCCTGCCAAGCTGGGCCTGATTAAAGATGGGGACTCAGAGCGCCATTTGTCAGCTGTCACTCCCGTGGGCCTCTCTCCACAGCCCTCGGGGTCCTGGGACCCTCTGCCCCCCCTTCAGCACCCGAGTCACGGGGCACCTTCCTACACCCAGCCCCAGTTAGCAGTGCAGGGAGCCTCCCCCTTCCCCACTGACAGGATGAGGCAGGCCGACGTGGTCCCCCAGCATATCACAGGAGCTGGGTCAGGCCCCGCTGGGAGTTCCTGACCCTGTGCTGATGGAAGCTGGTCTGGGCAGATCCCTCTCTTGGTGGGGATTTGGGGGGCCCAGTCCCCTGGGCCCAGACAAGGAGTAGTACCATCGATCAAGCACCAGAGTCCCGTCCCTGCTACCTCCCCCTACGTCGGTGAGTTCTGCCCCTGACAGCCTGGAAGCTCTGGCCCAGACGAGAAGTCTCACAGCAGATGAATGGATAGACCAGAACAGGGGAGGGCAAAGATTTCCCTGGCCCGGCCTGGCCCGCGTTAGCCAGAGAGGGCAGAGAAAATGAGTGGGGGCTCCTAGGACAGAGGAAGTGGGGGGACTGCAGAGCTGTTAGCCAGGCCATCGAACACAGAGGGGACAGTCTGACTTTATGTGGGGTGAGGATAAGCAGGGGAGGGACAGGGTCAGGTGTGGATGGATTTCATTGCTCCTGCGTGGAGGACGTTGCATTGGGGACAGAGACTGGGGGCTGGAGAGGAGGCAGGCACGGAGGCTGATGCCCCTCTGGAGGGACTGGAAGGTGGGAGGGCCCAGGGGCCTGGAGGAGTGAAAGGGGGATGGGTCTGGGGAACATCGGCCTGGCATTGGAGGGCGTCTGACTGGGGAGGGGTGGTGCATGTCTGGGTAGGGGTGGGGCCCACCTCAGCGAAAGCACAGCTGGGGCCTGGGCATTTACCTCCAGGTCCTGGCCTGACCATCCTCTCCTTCCCCTTCGTGGGCATCTTTGCTTGATTCTGTTTCTCCCCCGTGGCCCTCTCCAGCTAACCTGCCCTTCCAAGCCTGAAGCCAGGCCTGCCCCACTTGCTCCGGCTGCACTGCCCCGTCATCAGCCCCTCCTCGCCAGGAGCCAACAGACAGCCCATCTCCTTGGAGCAGATCCCACCAGCCCAGTCTGCTGGCCCAGGACGCTCCTCCTCAGACGGGTCTTGGGGGCCGGAGACGTGGCGAAGTGTCCAGGTGGAGGTTGTGCAGGCCAAGTGACCCAGAACTCTCCTCAGACAGGCCTTGGGGGCCAGGTGTCTGTCCAGGTTGTGCAGGACAGATGGTCCAGGCTCAAGTTCCCATCCTGTGTCCCTGTGAGGCCTGCTGGCTGGCTGGCCTCCCCCACACCCACCATTGCACGTCCACATCAAGGCCAGGCAGCCCGGCTTCCGCCAGCCCACCTGCCACCTGCCTGGCCTGGCCGACGACAGCCACAGCCAGGACCAATGGGGCAGCTGTTTGCGGAGCCAGGGTTCGCATCCTTGCTTGGCTGGTCCCCAGGCTGGAGCCTCTCCCAGGAAGTGGTCATAGGATTCAGGAATGTGCCGCTTCCTTCTCCATCATCCTCCTGATAAGAGCCCAGTGATGGTGGTGCCAGCTGTGGCCAGGACTGCGGGGCCCTGGAGCTACCCCCTCTGCCCCACGGGACCACCTGGGAGGGGCAGCGTGACCCTGTCCTGCCCCAGGGGCTATGGGGCCTCCTTCCCCTGCCCAGGCAGTGTCGGGGGTAGGCTTGGGGCTGACCTGGTGTTCCCTCCAGAATAAGGGGGACAATGGTGGGTTATAGCCAGGTGGGGAGCACGTGAGGTGGGGTTAGGCTGATGATCTCCCAGGAAAGGACGGTCAGCTCAGGACCCTGCACCCTTCACCCATCACTGGACCCCAGGTTTTTAACCGAAGAACGGGGATGGCACGTCCCCCCCTCAGGACTGCCATGAGCCCTGGACAGGTCAGCTAAGGGCTATGCCAACACACAGCATGTGCCCAGCACTGGGTGGTTCTCGTCAGCAATGGCTTCCACCCTCAAGTCATCAAGAAGCCCCCATGATGACAGCACCAGGCCTGCCAGGACTGATGTCCACCTTCACTGGGCCCTGAGGAGGGGAAAAAAACGGGGCTCCCACCTCCCCAGGAAGCTCCTTCCACTGCCCTCTGCCCCTGCCTCACGCAGCACCGGGGACCACAGACCAGAACAGAGCGGCCAGCGAGCCTCGGTCATCTACACTCACTTGACCCAAAAGCACCACAGGCCACAGTCAACTTCACTGAGGATGCGGGGTCTGGATGAAGATGGGGTGGGTGGGGCTCACTGTGATGGGCAGGGGTCCCGGGTCAGTTGCGAAGGGCAGGAGTCCTGGCCCAGGTGTGACTGCCCCCCACAGTAAGACCCAGCACAGCTGGGAGGAGGACGCCGCCTCACCCACAGGATCACTGCAGTGCCCTCTGCCAGGGCTCAGACCACCATGCAGACAAGAACATGGAGGCTCAGGGAGGGACCGACCACCCGGGCTCTCAGACAGACATCAGGCAGGCCGGCTGCTGACCACATCAGAGCCTCCTCACAGCAGGTCCTGAGGCCTTGCCCATGGCCGGCCCTCGCTCTGTGGTTCTCCTCTCCCCAGCAACCTCCTCTGTCTCCCGTTCCCCTCTCCACTCACGTCTCCCAGTTCAAACCCCGTGTGCTGACCTCTCCGCCCTCATCCCCTGCCCGGGCAGTGACGGGATGTACTGGTTCCCCCCCTTTCCTGCCCCTGCTCTGCTGGGCCCACCACCGGCCCCCTGGCTCCCCATCCTGTTCCTGCCGCCATCCCCTCAGGCCGTCTTCCAGCCATCAGCCCAGGCCAGCCCTGAATCTGAACACAGTCCAGTACGGTCAGCACAGAGGCCCCAGCCCAGCCTGGCCTCCACAGCCCTTCCCAGGTGGCCTGTCCACGTGCCTGTCCCTTCACCGTCCCGGCTGCCCCAAGCCAGGCCTTGGCCTCTTGGACCTTCGCACCGTGACCTGAGCCCCCGGGCCTTTGCCCGTGCTGGTCCACCTTCAAAGCCTGCCCTTCCCCTCCTCCCTGCTGCCTACTGGACACACTCTCACACAACAGTGACCAGAGCTGGCTGGGGCCTCACTGCCCTCAGCTGTAAAATGGGGGTGGTGAGACCCTATTCCCAGTGGCATGGGGAAGCCTGTGAACAGGACCTAAGCTCGTGTAGAGGCTCAAGGAGTGGTGCTTCCATTCAGGGCTTCACCGTGCCTCCTCTTCCAGGGAGCCTTCCCTGGTTCTTCCAAGGCCATGCCCTCTGTCCCCCACCCCACCCCGCCTCACTGCATGCTGGCTTCTATTCCGGCATGTATTCCCATCAGCCTGTGCCGGGAGAGTGGTGCTCACAGGCTGTCTGAGCTCCCCCGAGGCAAAGACTTTGTCACTCATTCATTCATTCATTCATTCATTCGTTCAACAAAAGTTTAATAACCACCGCTGTGTGGTGACCTCCACATCTACAAGATCAAGCTGAACCCTTGGCCTGGCATTCGAGGCCTGCCTGGGCCAGGCCCAGCTTACCTCTTGAGCCCCATCTTGCCCCCTTACCCCTTGCTCCCTCTCAGCCCGAACCATTTGCAGCCCCACAAGAGACAGCCCCTTCTTGCCTCTGCTCTTCTCAGCTCAACCTGTCCTTCAAGGTTCCCTTGGGACATCACCCCCTCTGGGAAGTCTCTGTTCCCTCCACCCACCCCACTGCACCTGGAGTGGCCCCCGTCCCCATCACATGGATCCAGTGGGAGTCGCCTGCGCAGAGCTGTATCTGACACCCACTTCTGTGCCCAGCCCAGCGCCTGGCCTAGGAAAGGGCAGGAGGGTTTGTTGAGTGAATGAGTGAGAGGCCCTGGGCCGAGGGGATTTTCAGCTCCTCTTTGCCTGGAAAGGTGAGTCTGTCCCACACCCACAGAGCCCTTGGCCCTGGCGCCCAGCGTGCAGCCCCCCTCTCCCCCGACCAGGGTAGGCAGCAGCCCGATGAGGCGTTCTGCTCCGCTGCCGCCCTATCTCGGGCCATCTTGCCGCCGGTGTGGCTGTTCCTCCCAGCCCAGTATCTGGGGCCTCATCTCCCTGAAGGCAGACAGGCGGGGCCAGGCTCCCCTGACTCCTTCCCCATAGTGTCTCTGCCTGGGTGTCCCCGTATGGCCACCATGCTCCATCCCACCCCACGAATGAAGTGCCCCTGATCTCAGTTGCTGCAGGCTGCTCCTGCTTCCCAGAACCTGCCTTTCTCTGCATCTGTCCTGGCAATCAGCTATCTTTGGGCTAACCCAAAGGCCATCTCCTCCAGGAAGCCTTCCTTGGTGTGTTGGCATGGCCCTGCTGGTACTAGCAGCGTCACGGGGTAGAGGCCTATCACTGTGGCCTGGAGGTCTCCACCCACCCTCGAGTCCCCAGCCAGTCCTGGCCAATACTCTGGGCGGACACAGGGTCCCTGACTGTCACAGCCCTGCTGCCCATCAGCTGGGGTCTTAGGCACATCCCTTCCCTGCTCCAAGCCTCAGTTTTCCCATCTATGAAATGGGAGCTATAAGGCCAGCCTCTAAGAACTGTTGGGAAATTCAGAGCTGGGGCTGGAGGGACCAGCAGGGGTCTGGGGCAGCACGTGGACATCCCCATCTGGGCGGAAGGCCCAGCACAGTCACCACGTGCACCTGCAGACCCCTCATCCAGAGGAGGTGCCTAGGCTCAGAGAGATCACCCGGCGGCACTACGCGCCCCGCGCCCTACCTTCCTGCCAGCCTCGTTGTTGTGCAGATTCATGAGGCGCCGTGCGTTCTTCTTGATCTCACGGGCGTCCACGAAGCGCCGGGAGAAGTCGATGCCATAGCGCACGTCGGCGGAGCAGCCGCCCCACTTCCAGCCCTCTGCCTGGTTGTAGTAGCCCTGCTTCTCCCGGTCGCAGCCGCAGTTGCTCAGGTTGCCTTGGCTGCAGGCCGCGGTGACAGCATGGGCCACGCCAGCCGCCGTGATGGCGTACGTGAAGGCGGCCTCACGGCTTCCTGCGGGAAGAGGGGTGCACAGTGAGACCCTGGAGGACGCCCTGCTGCCGGCGGGCTGTGTGACCTGGGGCTGGTCATATGCCATCTCTGGGCATCCAACTTGGCACCAGCAAAGTGGGGTCCACGGAACCCACCTTGCAGGGATGTTGGAGGGCAGTGCCTGTATATAGTGAGCACGCAATACACGCCACGACCCTCCCACTCCTGTGAAAGAATGCGCTTTTTCAGACCAAAATGCCCGACACTTGAGAGCAAAGGCAATTATTTGTCAGCTGTCTCCCTGTCCCCGAGGGCCTGGCTGAGGGGTTCAGAGCTGTGCAGTCAGAAGGGATGGGGGTCTGCGACTCTATCCCCCTTCGGCAGATTCCCAGCTGTACTCCTCGTGAACGAGCCGTTTGTGCTGATAATGTGCGGGGACCCTGAGAGCATGGAGATGGAAGCTGGGGCCCCAGGGAGCACAGAGGCCCTCCCTGGGGACCAGGAGCACCCTATCCAGGCAGCCAGGAGCCCAGTCAGAATCCCCACAGCTGGGACCCCACTTGGGCTCCCTGTGGCCACCTGCCTCTCTCTGGCACCACTTTCAATCCATCACCAGGTCCCCTGAGGGCCCCCTCCTTTCTGACGCCCCACCTAGTTCCAGGGACCCCTGAACTGCCTGGACTTGGGCACCAGCCCCCCTCTGCACAGGACCCTGTGCCTCCCTTATCCCCCCAATCATCCCAAATACCAGCCAAGTCATTCCGAAGTATAGCTCTGGGCAGAGCCTACCCCCTGAAACCTTCACTGGCTCCCGTCTGCCAGCAGAACCAAGACCATGGCTGAGCTGTGAAGGGTCGGCCCCACAGTCCAAGCTCGGCCACTTCCCCAGCACTGCACCCGCCTCCCCCCAAACCATGACTTGACCCTTTCTGGTGCTGTTCACACTCCCTTGGGGAGGGCGCTTCCTAGTCTTTGGGAGGAATGTTCTTACCCTCCATACCCAAATCCTAACAACCTTTCAAGGCCCAGGTCAGATGCCTCCTCCAGGCAGCGCTCCCAGATCCCTCTCACTGCCCCGGCCCCTCAGTCCCAGATTGACCCTCTCACACTTTCGGATGCTCTCCACTCAGGGTAGCCCTTAGGGTGGAGATTTCCTGGCCCCATGTGAGTCCAAAGGCCCCCTGTTCTTTTAGCTGCTGTCAGGTCGGCTCCAACTCATGGGAACCCCATGTGTGCAGAGTAGACCCGCCCATAGGGTTTTCAAGGGTGTGACCTTTCGGGATCAGACCACCAGGCCTGTCTTCCGAGGTGCCTCTGGGTAGGTTTGAACCAGCAATTTTCAGCTAGTAGTTGAGTGTTTAACAGTTTGCGCCCCCCAGGGGCTCCTCACCAGAGATGGGATGTTTGATTTTCCCCAGCCCAGGCCAGGTCTCTCAGGTCCCCTTGGCCTCCCCACCAGCACAAGGCCCCAGGCCCGACTGGGTCTGGGCTGTCTCACGTCCCCAGCCCCTGGCACCAAGCAGGCTCAGAGAATGCTAGCTGAAGAACCAAAAGCCAACTTCCAGTTTTTGGACTCTCTCTGCCTGTTCCAGCTGCACATGGCGCACCACTGTGTTTCATGGCAGGGCAGGGGATGCCCACTACTCTGTCCTCAAATAGGCCCTGCAGTCAGGGTGCCAGACACTGAGGTGATTGCCCAAGATGGAGAGAAGTTGAGAGTCAGGTCAGGTCCATTTCACACACACTCACTGAATGCCTGCTGTTGCATGCCAGGCCTTGTGCTGGGCACTGACAACCTGCTCTGGGGACCACCTCTTCACCTGCCAACAGGCTGGGGGTCTGCCCTTGGGGGTCCCTGCTCCGTGGTGGTCTTCACCCTCAAGGGGTCACTGCTCCCTAAAGGGTCTCCACCCTCAGAGGTGTCTGTTCTCTGAGGAGTCACCACCCTTGGGAGGTTCCTGCTCCCTGGGGGGTCTTCATCCTTGGGATGCCCCTGCTCCCTGGGGATCTCTGCCCTTGGGGGAGGGTCCCTGTTCCCTGGCAGTTTCTCCCAGGGTGAAGAGCAGCAGGGGTGTGGGCCAGGTCTACAGTTCAGGGCAGAGGGGCTCTGATTGGCCATCTGCCAGTAGCAAAACCACTTCCTGGAAACTTCTTTCCTTGAGAAGAAATGAAGGGGTGGCGTCCAGTGTGCACCCGCACCCCAGCAAGACCAGAGTCAGGTCCCTTGGGGAGTCAGGGAGTGAGTCCTCACAGATGTTGTGGGAAGGAGCCGGAGCTTCTGAGCAGGTGCTGGGCTGGACGGTGTCGAGCCTGGGTTTTAGAGAGCTCACTCTAGTTACATGAGGGATGGAGGTTCTGGAACCCCTGAGAAGCCAGGTCAGCTGAGCTGTGCCACAGTAATCGCAGTGGCCGACACTCACGGAGTGCTCACGGTGGCCAGCCCACGTACGTTCTCACTTCACTCCCAGGGCAGTCGTACCGGCAGCCGCTACAATACTGTTATTCCCATTCCACAGATGAGGAGACTGAGGCACAGAGCAGTTATGGGACTAGCTGTTGGGGCCAGGGCAGGACTTGAACCCAGGCAGCGGGTCCCAAAGCCCAGAGAGGCCGAGGGAGGGACTAAGGGCCCGGGATGAGGTCGTTGGAAGCCGCTGTCCCCCAGGTTGGCCCCTTTCTAGCTAAGTGACCTCAGACAGAAAAGACAGGGCAGAAGGATAGGCACCGTCCTCAGGAGAAGGTGCTGAGTCTGGCCTGTCTGTAGGACCTTGGGTTGCAGGCGAACACCTGGCCAGCAGCATGTGTCACAGCTCAGCACCCACAGAGGGGCTTAGAGAACTGACAATTGTGCAATCACTCAGGAGGCCTGGCTGAGGGAGTTAAAGTGTTCACAACCCGGCGAGCCCTGCCCGCACAAGGACAGATGTGGGCGTTCCCTGGGCGGCCTTGGAACTGGGACCCTCCTCGTCCCAAAATGCTGATCTCCCGGACAAAGGCCCATCAGGGACTTCGGGGTCACATCACCCTGAGCGCCCAAAGCAGGCCAGCAGACTTTGAGGCTGGGCCTGCTTTGGGGGGCACTAACCAAAGCCTCTCTTCTGTCCCTTCTAGAAGTTTCTGAGCTCACCCAGTTTCTGCCTGTCTCAAACTCAGACTCAGTTACTCATCAGCTACTCATCGGGCCGCCACTCCCGCTAATTCTTTTTTTATTTGGTTTTAATGAGCCAAGCCTCTTGTCTCTTGCCTCAGCGATGAGGTGGAGGCCGACAGCAGAGACAAGGCACAGTTTTGAGTGCGTGGAAGAGGGTCCCCTGTGCCCTGTGCTGCACTGGTTTCTCCTTCAACTCTCAGGAAGACAGAGCCCCATTTTACAGACCTGGAAGGGGGCTCCACGGGCTTCTTGACGCCCCAGATCACAGTGCGCAGGGGTTGGAATGGGGCCAGGAGGCCTCGGAGCATCATAGTGTCCTTCCAAAATGCCCCCAAGGCCTGGCTGGGTCGTCCAGCCAGCCCCGGCTTGCGCCCTTTCTCGTCTGGACCCAATGTGAAGCCTGGCCTCTGCGGTGAGAGCGAGTGTTGATTTACAAGAAGACTGAGCTTTTTCGGGTATACAGCAGTCCTGAGCCAGCAGACCCCTGCTCAGCAGCCATCGATGGCTCCCCAGGTCTCTGAGAGAACTTCAAGCACCTCAGCCTGGCCCCTAAGGCCCCCCAGGCCCAGCCCCACCCACGGTCACCCACCACTCCTCTGGCCTCACTTGCCCAAGTAGAACACCTGGCCCACCTGTGCAGCCACGCCACGGTACAGGCGTGAACGGCCTAGCTCCTGCACCTCTCCCTGCCTGGGCTGCCTGCCCACATGTGCCCCCACTCTTTCTGGGCTCCCAGGTGCAGCTCCTGCTCCAGGAAACTCTGAGCTGGGGGGGTGCAGGGGCAGGGCTCTGTCTGATTCTGTTGTGCACCCCAACACTGTTCCTTGAGTCCCACACAGCAAGGCTGGGGCAGGTGCTCTGCCCACACCACCTCATTTGACTCCATGGTGACCCCCTGAGACAAGCCCTGGGATCGGCCCCATCTCCCAGACGAGGAGCTGAGCCTGAACGTGGTGAACCATTGCTCCAGACTGCCCAGCCTGGCGGCGTTCGCGCCATTGAGTCTGGTGATGGTGAATGGGCAGGGAGGCAGGGCTAGAAGAAGGCAGCGCAGACCGTCTGCCAATTGTGGGTGCACGTGACTCTTGGGGGGCCTGGGAGACCCTCTCAGGACCAAGCATGGGTCTGCCTGGTGGGGTGAGTGGCCGGGCTCTGCAGCCTCAGACACCAAGCCAACAGCAGCCGCCCGCGGCATCCCTGGAAAATGCTGGAGACCGTGAGTAGGCTGCACACCAACCCCCACCTCCGCCCCAGCCTCCTGAGCCCCTGGGGACTTCTGAGTGCTCATGGCCCCGAGCACCCCCAGGGCAGGGCTCACTGTTTCCAGGGCAGTCATCTCTGGTGCCCAGACAGGCAAGGCAAACATCCCCCGCCCTGCAGTGGCATCTGCTGAGGCTCACGGAGGGGCCGGGAGACTTAGGCAGGGAGCCCTGGACCTGGAATCAGACTGTGTGTGTGTCCCCATCCCTCGACCCCAGGAGCTGGCTCCGGAAGCAGACAGGAGATGGTGAGGGGCCAGGTAGGCTGGGGCCACCAAAGCCAGCATGGACTTCCAGGACAGGCCCAGGGCGTCTCTGGGGCTCAGGATGAGCAGGGCTGGGAACTGGTTCCTCCCTAGACCAACCTGGTCAGCCCTGCCCTCCACAAAGAGTAAATCAGAGCATCATGGAAGCAGGGCACCCAGGGACCACTGCCACACAGGTAAACTGAGGCCTAGGTACAGCCCAGCTCTCTCTTCTGTAGGCTGTTCAAACTCAAGTCCTCTCTGAGGCGGCTGGGCACCAGGCCCCAGCTGGCATGGGGCAGCCTCAGATGGGCAGAGCAGCCCCCTGCCCTACTGTGCATCCTCGGCAGTGCCAGCCAGACCTGGATACCCAGGAAAAGGGGGCTTCCCGGGACAAAGCCAGGGACCTCATCCGCCCCGTCAGCCCCCCGCTCTGACCCCAAGCCGGGTGCCGGAGACCAGGTGGATCTTCATGAGAAGCTTCTGGGAAGGGCAGGTGTGCCTCCTGAGCAAAGCTAGGGCTTAGGCAGAGCTGGAGGCTGTGCCCGAGGCCCCAGGCCCCTGGCCATCCACTCAGGGCTGCCGCCACTTCCCAGCGTCCACATGGGGCCCAGTGCACTAATTTTAGAAAGCCATGATTGAGCTCATAATGACCTGATTAACAGCAGGTGCAGGGGAGGCAGGTAGGGGCCAGGGTGCAGGACCTCAGTGCTGGGAAGGGCTCAGGACCCCCACCCAGTGCAACCCAGAGAGGGACAGTGACCTGCCCAGGCTTACGTAGCAGCTAGGGCCATGGCAGATCCCAGACGTGAGGTGGCTGAATTGGCTGAGGGGAGGTCGAGGGCCCCAGAGTCCATCAGAAACAAGAAGAAGGGGTTCGGAGCCTGACACCTGGAGTTCAAGTCCAGACCCTAAAATCTGCCCCTTGGGCTATGTTGGACTAGCCAAGGGTCGTTTCTGAGCCCGTCTCCTCATCTGTGAACTGAGGATAATTGCTCCAAAATGGCTGAGTCGCTGAGCCAGACGGGTTCACACATGGTGCCAGGGCAGACTCGGCCCCACATGCAGAGGTCACGCCCTGAGCTCCCAGCCCACACACGTGACACACACCACACGAGGAATATGTGTGGGTGTGCACACATGGGGGTACCCACGTGTGGGCGGGTGTGCACCTCCGCACATACCTGCATGCATGTCTGCCTGGGCACACCTGGACTCAGACTCCAGTGAGGCTCCCGTGAGTGTGCGCAAGTGTGTGCCCCTGTGTGTGCAGCACCCGAGGCCAGCACGGCTCGGTCCACCCTTCCTCTCTGCCCATCGGCGCTCACCCTTCTTTTAAAAAAGTATGGCATTTCCTATAGCTCGACAATAAAAAGGCAAATCACCCAACTACAGATGGGCAAAGGATCTGAATAGACATTTCTCCAAAGAATACACACCAATGGCCAACAAGGAATGCAATGAGGCTCACTGTACCTAGTCATGAAACCACAAACCAAAACCCCTGCCGTGGAGTCGATTCCAACTCATAGTGCTCCCTGTGTTACAGGCTAGATCTGCTCCACGGGGTTTTCTTGGTTGTAATCTTTTTTTTTTTTTAAATATATAATTTATGTCATTTTTGTTGTTGTTGTGGAGGATGTACACAGCAGAACACACACCGATTCCACATTTTCTACGTGTACAATTCAGCGACATTAATGACATTCTTCAAGCTGTGCAGCCATCCTCACCCTCCTCCAAACTGTCCCTCCGCCGTTAACGGAAACTTGGTTCTTCCTAAGTTTCCTATCTGATCGCTGGAGTTGCTGTTGTCAGTTTGATCCCATGTAGACAGATCTGAGAAAAGCACAGCACTCGAGGCAGACAGTCTTCACTAGTGAAGCTAAGCCATGGTTTGGTTTTCAGAAGACTTCAGGGGATATTTTTGGTTTAAGGTTTAAAGATCATTTCACGGCAACAGTTGCAGGAGTTCATCTAACCTCCAGGGCTCCAGAAAGCCTGGGGTCCGTGAGAATTTGAAATTCTGTTCTGCATTTCCCCCCTTTTGATCTGGATTCCTCTATAGCATCTTTGATTAAAGCATTCAGTAAGGATATTGGCCGTAACCTTTACAGAAGCAGATTGCCAGGTCCTTCTTCCATGGCACCGCTGCATGGGTTTGAATCACCAACCTTCTGGTTAGTAACCATTTGTGCCACTCAGCGGCCTAGTTAGTCATTAAGGAAATGCATATCAACACCACAAAAAGATACCCCGCCACGCCCCGCAGGATGGCTAGAATCATAATAAAAAAAATGGCCAGTAACAAGTCTTGATGGGAAGCTGGAGAAACCAGAGACCTCGTTCACTGCTGGTGGGCATGCAAAGTGGTGTAGCCGCTGTGGAAAACAGCCTGGCAGTTTCTCAAAGGGTTAAATACAGAGTTACCCTATGACTCAGCAATTCCACTCCCAGGTACGTACCCAAGAGAATGAGAAAATGCATCCACACCGAAATTTGTACACAAACATCCATTCGCAGCGTTATCCGTATCAGCCAAAAAGTGCAACCAACCCAGATGTCCACCAACGGATGAATGGACAAAGAAAATGTTTTCAGCTATCAAAAGGGATGTAGCCCTGGCTCACGCTGCTGCGCCAGTGAACCTTGAAAACATTACGCCGAGTGAAAGAATCCAGACACAAAAGGCTCTATATTGCATGACTCCATTTATATGAAATGCCCAGAACAGACAAATCCAGAGACAGAAAGCAGATTAGCGGGTGTCGGGCACTGGGGTAGGGTGGGCCGGGGAGGCGGAAGGGACTGCTAATGGGTGCGGGCTTTCTTCTTGGGGTGATGAAAATGTTCTAAAGCTGTATTGATGTCTTACAACTCTGTAAATATGAAAACCACTGAATGGTATACTTCAAGCAAGTGAATTGTAATATGTGAGTTGTAGCTCATAAAACCATCGTAAAAGCACATGGCACTTAATGGGTTTTGTTGTTGTTAGGTGCTGTCCAGTCGGTTCTGACTCACAGCAACCCTACAGGACAGAGTAAAACTGCCCCGTAGGGTTTCCAAGGAGCAGCTGGTGGATTTGAACTGCTGACCTTAGGGGATTGCGTACACCTCAATCCGACCCTGCACAGCACCCCATCAGAATGCACTAGGGCCTCGCCTCAAGGTTCAGATGCTGGGCTCGAAGGAGGCAGGGAACGGGCCAAGGTCACCCAGCTGGCAGAGTGTGGAGCTGGAACTGACCCCAGAGCCCAGGTTGGGACCCCCTGTAGTGCTCTGCCCCGCCCCCCACCCCCAATAACAGGCCTATGCCAGCTCAAGCAGAGGCTGCCCTCCTGGCTAAGCCCCCCGAATCTCAGGAGTGAGGGACTCAGGTTCCCCCCTCATCTGTCAACCCTGGCCAAGGGCCTGCCCTGAGGCCAAGCACACGGCAGAGCAAAGCCAATAAGTCATAGCCTTGGCTGGCCGGGCCCTTCAGACAGAGGGCTGTGTTCACAGCCATGGAGCGGCCAGCAGGAGAAGGTGGATGGGGTGGCTTGAGTGGAAGGGTCAGGGAGGGCCCCCTCAGGAAGGAAGGTGAAGGCAGGTCCTGAATATGAGACCAGTAAGCCACCCAAAGGCACGGGGACCCCTAAAACGATTGTTCTGAGATAATCTTCAAATCTTAAACCAAAAATATCCCCTGAAACCTTCTTAAAACCAAACAACAGTTAAGCTTCATTAGTAAAGAATGTCTGCCTTCAGCATTGTGCTCTTTGAAGAACCATCTACATGGGATCAAACTGACAACAGCAATGCCAACGATCAGATAGGAAACCTAGGGGGTAGTGAGTGTATGTTATGGGCGAGGAGCATTTTGGAAAAGGAGGGTGAGAACGGTTGGACAACTTGAAGCATGTGATCCATGTAACTGAATTGTCCATGTAGAAACTGTGGAATTGGTCTAGGTTTTGCTGTGTGTATTCTCAACAACAACAAAATTAATTATTTAAAAAAAAGAAAGAAAGAAAAAGTGTGAAGAACAAGAACAAAAAAGGTGCAGAGAAGAGTGTTCAGGCTGAGGGAACAGCAATGCTGAGGCCCTGAGCTGGGAGTGATCCAGGTGTGTGTGGTTTGCCCCAGCAGAGCAAAGGGAGATGAAGTGGGCAGTGGTCCATGAGGGTCACCGCGTGTCAGGCCTGGGGAGCCAAGGGGAGGAGTTTGGGCTTCACTCCATGAAGATGGGAAGCACCAAGAGGATGTTTTTCTGACTTAGATTTAAAAGAACCCCTGGTGCAGTAAGGATGCCACACCGTGGGGGTCACAAGCGGAAGCAGAGAGGCCAGCAGAGGGTGGGGAGCTGTTGCAAAGGTCCAGGTAAGAAAAGATGGTGGGCTGGCCAGGTGGTGGAGATGAGGATCGGTCAGATTGGGGACAGTCTGATGGGGGAGCCAGGAGCGTTTGCAGGTGGATCGATGAGGGGGTTTAGGGAAAGAAAAGTCCAGAAGGACCCCTGGACCTGGGCCCTGGGTTGTTGGTAGGGGCTTTTACTAAGGAGGGGAGACAAGGAGAGGATCAGATTTGGGGGGAAAACCAGAAAGCTCTCGACCAGGATAGCTGGAGGGGCCCAAGGGACAGTAGGGTGCAGGCGAGGAACAACTGGAGACCTAAGTGGGGCCCCCATGGAAACACCCAGCCTTGCCTGACACCCCAACACTGGGGACCAACTGCAATAGAACTGGGGCTTATGCTGCACGACTTTGGCCAAGTCCTTTCCTTCCCTGGCATCGGTTTCCCAGTGTAACATGAGAGTGAGGCCTAGGCTAGGGGTCCTCAAGCCTCTTTAGCAGAGGAGCATTTTATCAGATGTACAGATCAGAGCTGGGCTGCTGGGATAGGGACACAGGATGGGGCAGGGCCCCCCAAGTCACCTCCAGAGACCCCCAGCTTATAGGTGGAGAGATTGAGGTGAGGGGAGGTAAAAGGACACCCTGGACCGTAGCACCTGTGCCACCAGCCGGCCTGGGCTGTGCCCATGTCCAGGTTTAGGGGGTCCTGGTCTGACCCTGGTGTTGCTCCTGGTCATAGGATCCAGGCTTCGAAAGCCATGGATCCAGGCTGGACCCAGCGTGTCCCCTCATGGCTGTCCACACCTCTGCCAGGCCCCTTGGCCCAAGATGGGGTTCAGTTCAGTTGAGTTGCCCCTCTGAGGCCTGGAGCCAGTTCCTACTGTCCCCTGGCACACGGGCTGGGTGCCTCTCCCTGCCTGAGCTGGTCTGGGGTCTGTACCCCACATACACATACACGGAGCCACAGCCAAAAGCACAGAGCCAGACAGACACAGGCTCAGCCAGGCCCCGGCTGGGCCGAAATCCCTATTTGTGCTGTTGAGGAGCCAGGAGCCTAGAACCCCTGACTGGCCAGACACCCTGCAAAGGTCTGGGGCCGAATCACCAGGTCCAATCCAACACTTCAGTTCCTGCAGTTGCTGAATGGGGGTAACAACAGCCCCCACCCTGAGGCGTGAGGGAGTTAAAGCAAGGGAGGGCTCAGCACGGGCTGGATGTGGGAAGGGGTCCACGCTGTGGCTGTTTAACTGTGGATCTCAGAGCAGGCCTGGGCCTGGGGCAGGCGGTCGGGGGGGCCACAGGCCTCGTCAGCGCTGTGCGTACGTGTGCTTGTGTGTGCATGTGTGTTCATGAGTGTGTATGTATGTTCATGTGTGTTCATGTGTGTGCACATGTGCATGTGTGTAGGGGTGGGTGCATGTGCACATGTACTTGTGTTCATGTGTGTTCCAGTGCGAATGTGTCCCCGTGTATGTGTTCACATGCGTGTGTTCGTGTGTATGTTCATGTGTGTTCTTGTGTGTATGTGTGCTCACATGTGTAGGGTGGGTGCATGTGCACATGTACATGTGTGTTCATGTGTGTTCCTGTGTATGTGTGTTCACGTGTGTATGTGTTCAAGTGTGCATGTGTGTTCACGTGTGCACGTGTGTTCACATGTGCATTGTGTTCGTGTGTGTGTGTTCACGTGTGTATGTGTGCTTGTGTTGCCCTCTCTCTGCCCCTCTCTTTGTCAATGTCTATGTGTCCCTGTCCCACTCTGTTCTCTTTCTTTCTGTGTTCCTGTCCCTCTCGTCCTCTGTTCCCCTGACTCTGTCCCTCTCTGTCCTCTCTCTTTCTCTCTCTCTCTGTCCTCCATCTCTCTGTCCCTCTTTCCTTTTGTCCCCCTCTCTCTGTCCCTCTGACCCCCTCTGCCCTTCTGTCCCTTTCTGTCCTCCATCTCTCTCTCTCTGTCCCTCTGTCCCTCTCTGTCCTCTGTCTCTCCCCGCCCCACCCTGGCCCCCACCCGGCTCCGGCTGAGTCAGTGTCTCCACGCTAAGCTCCATCCTACCGTTGTCATAAACAGAGCACTGGAAAAAGCCATGCCAGGTCCAAACACGCCAGCACGCCCGCGCGCCCGGGGCCTTTGTTCCGACCCAGCGGAGGCCTCACATACTGCCGAACAGCCCCCACAGGCCGGCCAGGCTCCAGCTGGGCAGCACTGTCACGTCCAGTCCCCGGTGGGGCTTGGGAGGCACAGAAGTGCAGAGCAGGCAGAGCCTGGCCAGGGCCACATGCCAGGGGGCAGCCTGGCCCGGAGCCAGGGGCTGGGTTACTAGCGCTGGACCCAGACCTGGGCCTGGCCTTCTGTGGGCTCCCACCCACCCCTTCAGACCTAGCCTCTGTGGGGCCAGGCTTCCGGCAGGGCTCTTATTAGCAAGTTTCGCCCCAGGCGGCCTGTCCAGGCTTTCAGCAAATGCAGCAGCTGCCTACCTGTGGTGGCCTGTGTCCCCAGGGACCCCTGCTCCCAGGGCCTCCGGCAGCTTCTAGCACCCCGACCCCATGGCGCAGTGGTTAAGCAAGCGGGCTCTGGAGCTGACGGTCAGGGTCAGACTCCAGCCCTCACCAGTCACTCAGCCCTTGAGCCTCGATAGCCGAACCAGGAACCGGGATGCCATGGAAAGGCCCAGCTGAGTTATAAAAGAAATGATCCCCAACAGCAGTGGAGGGATCGCTCAGGGATAGGTTGGCCTCACCTCATGGAGGCCGAGGATGGGGGCCCACCCGCCATGGTCTGTGTCCCAACCCTTATCTACGAAGCCCTTCTAGCTCAGTGCTGAGGAGTAGGGGGCCTTCCTGTCCCCCATTCCAAAGAGAGACCCCAGGTTCCACCCAGCACTAGCCCCAAGAGCCCAGGCTTGCCCACGATCACACAGCAGAGTCCTCACAGTGCCCTCTTCCCTCCCAGACCCCCTGCCCGCCACGGCCTGTCCTGTCTGCTGTGGCTCTGACAGAAAGGCAGAACATCTCATCCTGGATGTGCCCCAGGTGGCCCTTGGGGGGTACTGTGGGAGGCTCCGGGGTGGTGGACAGGCTGCCCGCCAAGCCCAGGGCCCCCAGCCTGTTAGCAGGGCAGGGCAGGCAAGGCTACCTCCTTGGTCACCTGGGAATTGTCCCTCCCAGGTACGAGCCGACCCTGCAGCGGAGGGGCAGAGCACTGGCCACCTCGAGTGACCTGGAGCCTGGCAGCCTCTGGCCTCCACGATGCAGGCTTGGGTGGCTTCGTCTACCCAAAAAGTCTTGCTGACTCTATCCTTCAAGGCACCAATTGTTCACTTGTCTTTGGTCCCTAGAGGGGTCACCATCTCTTCTCAGAGGCAGGCAGGACAAAGACATGTGGCCCCCACATCTGGGGCCTGCAGAACTCCTGGTCCCAGCCACAGCTGCCCGCACTGCCCTCGGCCTGGGCTTACCCAGCGCATCCCAGGACACGCCTTGGGTTGGCCAAGCATTGTGAGGTGAGGCTGAGCGGCCTTCCTGCTGCCCCCAGTGCTCTGCCCTAAGCCTGGCATATGGTGGGTGCTCAATGCGTGCAGGCTGGATGGCTAACAGGGTGGAAGAGCGCTCTCTCATGGCTGCTCCACCTACATCCTCTACTGCCACCCAGGAGACCCCAGCCCTCGGGTCTGCCCCCACAGAGTGGGAGGATGGAATCCTGGAAGGAGACAGATCTGGGTTCACAGCTCTGCTCCACGCAGCCACAGTGACCTTGGGCAATACCAGGAGACCTTGGGCAAGTAGCTTTCCCTCTGAGAACAGTGCTGTCCATCAAAAGCATACCACGTGCCATGCCTGTAATCTACAATTTTCTAGTAGCCACAGTAAAACCAAAAAACAAAACCAGACCCATTGCTGTTGAGTCCGTTACGACTCATAGTGACCCTACAGGACAGAGTAGGACTGCCCTGCAGGGTGTCCAAGAAGCAGCCGGTGGATTTGAACTGCCGACCTGTTAGTCAGCAGCTGTAGGTTCACCACTGTGCAACCAGGGCTCCTTTTATAAATGAAAATAAACTGGGGGAAATTCACTTTAATCATCTATTTTATTTAGCTGGTACAACCCAAATATGATCAATTGAACCCGTAATCAATGTAAAAGGTATTGATGAGAGACCTGAATCTGCCTGTGTCTTACCCTTAGAGCACATCTCCATCGGTGCTGGCCAAGGCTCCCCACCACCAGTGGCCATCGCTGTGGACAGGGCAGCCCTGAGCACTGCCTCATCCCTCCTGGGGATGGACCTACCCAGGGTGCGGCTTGCAGGGCCCTGGGCAGGGTTCCTGGTGTGCAGTAGCTGAGGTCCTGGGAGTCTCCCTCTCCTCCTCAGCACCTCAAGTCCTCACTGCCCAGACACCCCAGGGTGTCCCTCTGACCTCTCTGATTGTCCGGGACCTGACAGGCTCTGCTGAGCCCCTGCTGCACAAGGACAGTGGGCTCAGGCAAGGCCCACCCATGATGGCACTTTCAGTGCAAATCTCCCCCAGAGCAGACAGGCCGGGGACAGCTGCCCGCCACCCTGGGTGCTCACATTAGCCAGGGTCAGGGCAGCCCTATGCCCAGTCATGTCTGAGGCTGGCACGGGGGCAGGACATAGCCGTCCATGCAGCATGGCAGGGCCGGGGGCTAGGGAGCACACACGGCTGCCCAAAGGGCTCTGGGGGGGAGCAGGGAGTGGAAGGAAGTCTTTTGCCTGCTCAGCACCTTTTGGGCCCTTGGGTTCACAGCGCTCCAGCCCTGCCCCAGCGTTCCAGCCTCAGGTCCCCCTCCTGTTCGCCCTTGACACCCCTGCAGAACTGAACTTCCCTTCATTCTTGGAAAACACAGTCTGCTTCCAGGCCTTTGGGCCTTGGCACGTGCTGTTCCCTCCACCTGGAACCCCCTTCCCTGCACTCACCTCCAGGCTGGCCTGCATCACTCTGAGTCTCCCTCAGGTCTCGGTTCCATGTCACCTTCTCAGGGAAGCCCTCACCCACAGCCCTGACTTGGTCATGGTGCCCATTACGCACCTCCGCCCTGAGGAACCCCAAGTCTCTAAAAGTCTTCCCTGGAACACCACGTCAGTGGAGGGAGGGCCTTGACCCCTGAAGGGGGCAGAGTAACTGGTGCAGTGAAGGGGGCGGGCCCCAGGGCAAAGCCAGCAGAGGATTACCATCTGAAAGACCTAGCTGCGGGGAGTAGTCAGCTCCCCATACCCGGAGGTGCTTAGAAGCCATGGCACTAGCCTGGAAAAGGGATTAGAACTTTGCACAGAGGGCTGGTTTGCCCCTTTCAAGGTTCCCTCTTAGATCTGAAGAGTCTGGCATGGACCAAGGTCACAGGCAAGGCCTTCAGGGTCCATGCCACCCACCCAGGCCAGGCCACCTCTTGGGTCAATCATTAATTGGCACCGCTATCGTGGCTGCTCCCACGAGTGCCCCGGTCACCTGCCAACTCACGGTCTGGCTTCCATCCTGGGCCTGGGGCACCCAGTGTGCTCTGATGTGGCCGGCCTCCCTGCTTGGCCCCACGTCCAGTTTGTGATGCCCGGCAGCCAGGCCACCACGGGAGCACCCAGCCTACTGTCTCCCAGCCAAGAGCTGGGCCTTCACGCAGCAGCAGTGAGACCAAAGGAGGGTTTCAGGCAGAATGAGGAGACCCTAGGACTTGGCTTTGGAAAAAGCACAGGGGAGCCTGGTAGCTGGTGCTGAGCTGAGTCAGGGTGGGGTAGACTGGGAGATGCCCAGGGGTGGCTATGTCCTGGCTGTGGCAGCCAAGAGCCAAGGAGGGGGTGGAAGAGGCAGCCCCCACCCCCGTGGGGAACTCCTGTGAATAAGCAGAGCAGAGGGGAGGGGCCTCCCAGGCCGAGTAAATGGCAGGAGCTAAGCCCAGGGGTGGGGAGGAGACAGGGTCCAGAATGGCTGAACTTCTGGTTTCGGGAAAGGAAGCAGGGAAATAGGGGTGAGGAGTGGGAGGGGCACCAGACGGTAGGCTTAGAAGCTGACTTTATCCTGGGGCAATAGCGAGCCACCGCAGGTTTTGGAGGAAGGGAATGACGTGGCATGGTAACTCAGGCGGTTGGGGGTGGAGGCCAGGAGGGGGCAGTGACACTTGCCAGGTGAGGGCTGGAGAGGTGGTCCCTGCTGTGGTCACAGGGACAGAGTAGAGTGGTGGACAGGGGGGTGGACCCGGACCTGCCCCGCTTTCCATGGTGGCTGTGATGGGGATGAAATGAACACAGCCTGCACACAGTGAAGCTGTGCCCCTTAGCACTGTGTCTGCCACCAGCCCAAAGCCCAGACGCAGGACACCCCACTCCCCCTGTCTCCAATTCCATTGGTCCCAGCCACTCCCTGGCCCCACCCAGGGCACCCCGGCCTCACTGTGCACTCTGCATATGCCTGGCCCTCTGGGCCTGCCCAGTGGCCTCCAGTCTAGTGGAGAGACACACGAGAAAAAGTGATCACACAGCTATTGAATACCAATTGTGACCAAGTGCTTTTATCTCATCAGAGAAGTCAGGAAGGACTTCCTGGAGGAGGTGACAGTAGAGCTGAGATCTGGAAGGGAATGAGGGCTCGCTGGGTGGGGCTGAGGTCAGTGGAGTTTTCCATGCAAAGAAACAGCATGTGGGAAGGGACCGGTGTGGCAGACTGTGCTGAGCGAGGGGCTCACGGTTCAGTTGAGGCCAGAGCAGCCACTGACAGGGGCCTAGGGTCTAGGACGAGAAGGACTGTGAAGGGCACTGGACACAGGGACATGGTCAGGCATGCGGTTTTAGCAGCTCCACTCAGACTGCTGCAAGGAGGACAGACAGACAGAAGTGTGTGCAGTTGAAGCAGGGGGCCTACAAGAAGGAGGCATGGCCACCGGGGTGGACGATGGCGGGTGAGTTTCGAACAAGGGGCAGATCTGAGAGACGCTTGGGATAAAAGCAAGAGGACATGGTGGTGGTGGTGGGTACGGGGGAGGGAGGGGGAGGGAGCAGAAGGCTTCTGCTCAGATAACTGGGCAGTCATGCCGGGTGGAAGCTGGGATGTGAGATTCAAGCAGCAAGATGCTGAGGGTTTCCAGTCTGAGGTTCTGTGGGGGCGGCCCCACCAGTCCTGGCCCCAGGGGAGAGAGAGGAAAGGGGGGGTGGGGCCTCAAGTCTGTGGTATACAAGCTTTGGGCAGGGATGAGCCCCCATGCTGTGAGGGCAGAGGAGGGGGTGCCAAGGTGTGCCAGGGAACCAGCATTCCAGAGCCCAGAGGCCAGGGGAAGAGGGGGCCAGGAAGGGGGGTCTCCGATGGCCTGACAAGGAGTGGAGGGGGCAAAAGCCTCACTGGGCAGGTGGGGGAGTGAGGGGGTAGTGAGGGGCAGGGGGTGTGAACAGCTCTGCCACAGTCTGGCTCTGATACACTCATGAAAGAAGGGGATGTGCTAGGAGGGCTCCCTAGAAGCAGAGCCTGAGACAGAGGTTCTGCGTTCTCAGGAGACCGGGGAGCGAGGGATGTGGATGAGGAGGGAGGCCAGCTCAGCAAGGCTGGTCTTGGCCTGACCCTCGGGTGCTCTGGGGTATGAGTGGCCCACAGAGCCCCCACCCTAGTTGGTCCCTGGTGTACACCCCCCAGGCCCCTGTCCTCCAGAGAGGGCAGGCTGTGAGCTCTGGGGTTAGGTGGGCTGCTCAGTAACGGTGGTCTGGGAGGGCCAGAGCAGTGCCTACTATGGGAGCAGATAGCTGGCAGGCCAGTCCCCAGCATCACTCCTATGGGCACTGGGCAGTCCTGGGGGATCCTGGCTTTCCTGGGTCCTGGTGGTCCCTGGCCTGGGGCCTGACCCCAGAGAGCAGCTCAGAGCAGCCACTGTCTCCCACACACCTGGGTCTTGTGGCCACAGTACAGCCCCACCCTCCTTCAAGCCTCCCCATCCACCCTCTCTTGCCTTCTCTAAGAGGCAGTGGGGATTACTGGACAGGGTCTGGGAGACCTGAATCCAGCTCAGCCGCACAAACTGTGGCCACAGCAACTGCACAACTTCTCTGAGCCTCCATCTCCTTGGCTGTGCAATGGGGTTACTCATGGATGCCTCAGAGCCAGAGTCTTGGGGGTGAGGGGCCAGGAGGGTGAGTGAGTAGCTGGCAGGAGAGCATCCCCTGATGATACCGTCCCTACTGAGAGAATGGAGTTGGGCAGCCCCACCCTCCCTAGCTGGTTCGGAAGAGCCCTGCACTTGGGTGGTGGGGCCCCAGGGAGGGGGCGGTGCCACCCTCCTGGCTGTGCCAGGTGCCACCCACGGGGTGCTCACCACAAAGGGGCCCCCAGGGGCTTTCCCCTGTGTTACCCCCAGCCCTGCACCCATGCTCCAAGCCCTATAGAGCTCAGCTCTGGCCTTGGGCCCGGCAGCTGCAGCTCTGCTCAGCGGCCCAGGCCCTTGGCCCTAGGGAACTAGAGGGATGCATGGTGCCCACAGGCTGGGGTCTGGACTACCAGGCACCCCTGGGATGCCTGGTGCTGTGCTCGAGGTCCACTCTCCCCATCTGACCCTCACCACAGCCTTCGGGGCAGACATACCATACCCTACCCTCACCCACTCAACAGCAGTGACCTGAGTGCCTACTGCATGCAGGCGCTGAGCAAGGCTCGCCGATGCCCACGTTTTTGTTAGCTGCCGTCAAGTCACCTCCAGCTCGTGGCGACTCCGTGTGTGCAGAGTAGAACTGCTCCATGCGATGTTCAAGGCTGTGACTTTTTGGAAGCAGATTTCTAAGTCTTACTTCTGAGGTGGTTCTGGGTGGGTTTGAACTGACAACCTTTCAGTTAGTAGTCCAGCACCTAATCATTTTTGCTACTTAGAGACTCCTGTGTTCACATTCAAAGGAGGAAACTGAGACCCTGCATGGCCCCAGAGGACATGCCAGAGGTCACACAGCTGAATTCAAACCCAGGTTAGACTCCAGAGTCATACTTTCTCCTTGAAGCCTCTCTCTGAGCCTCAGTCTCTCTGTAAAATGGGGACAGCGGAGCCTCCCTCACAAAGCTATGAAGGCAGGAAGCTTGCCACCCCGCCTGCCGTGTTCCGTGGCCTCTACGTCACCATATCTCTGCCCACTGCTGCCCACTGAATTTGAGGCTCCCCCTCCCCCAGTCCCGACTCAGCCTGCCCTCAGCCCGCCAGGGTCCTCAGTGTTCCCAAATGAGTCACCATAGCAGCTTGTCCCCGGTGCTCACGCCGTCCCCCACCTGGAGCTCTCATCCCACCACAGAGTCCTCACAGGACTTGCTGGGCTCCAGGACTGACCTCATCCAATCCCCACGACCTGTTTGGCAAATACCAATGTCATCCCCATTCTCTGGATACAGAAACAGAGGCAGAGGCAACAAGTTCAGGGCCACGTGGGTGGTCGGAGAAGCAAGCACGCCTTTCACCACAGTGCTATACTGCCGCGCACTGGCCTGCCGGGCCCACATCTGTGCCAGGACCAGGGTCCCTCGTCCACTCTCACAGCTCGGCTCCCGCCAACACCCCAGCCTCAGGCCCGACACCCAAGGCCAGGCACGGAGAAGGCTGGGGAAGGCCGTGGCAGCCGAGGCCAGCCCTTGGAGGCTGTGGAGGCCAGGAGTGTGGCCCAGCTGGGCTCTCGGGGGGCCCAGCATCAGCCACGCGAGCCGGGAGGCGCCCTTACCTACTCGGAGCTCCTGGCCGAAGACGGTCCTCTCGCCCAGCGCCGAGCAGTTCCAGCGGGCGAAGCGGAACTGGTGCTGGCACTCGTTGATGCCCATCTGCGCCCCCTCCCCGACCACGATGATGGCGTCTGGCCGGCTCTGGCAGATGGCGCGCTGCCGCGGGGCCAGGCCAGGAATCTTGTTGCAGATGATGTTGGCTCCCAGGGCCACCACGGAGGACAGCGCTCTGTGGGCGGGGAGAGGGGACAGGCAGTAGGTGAGACAGGGTCACCACGGAGGACAGCGCTCTGTGGGCAGGGAGGGGGACAGGCAGTAGGTGAGACAGGGCCACCACGGAGGACAGCACTCTGTGGGCAGGGAGGGGGACAGGCAGTAGGTGAGACAGGGCCACCACGGAGGACAGCGCTCTGTGGGCGGGGAGAGGGGACAGGTGGTAGGTGAGACAGGCCTGGGCAGAGCCCTTGCCCCCCACCCACCCCAGTCATTCAGCTGGCAAATATTCACAGGCACCTACCACGGGCAGGGAGCAAAGAGAACCCTGCCCTCAAAGGCTTCTCTTTCTACACTCAACACTGTCAACCTAGCTTAAAATGGCGGCTGCTCACACAAACCCCCTTGGAATCCTAAGGCCCACGTGTTGCGAGAGCCAGGTCCCTGGGATGTGCAAACGGTTTGGGCTCAGCGACTTAAAGGTTGGCGGCTTGAGCCCACCCAGCAGTGCCTTGGAAGAAAAGACCTGGCAATCCACTTCCATAAAGATCACAGCCAAGAAAGCCGCACAGATCACAGTTGTGCTCTACAGCATGTGGGCTTGCCATGAGTCACAATCGACAGCCACTAACAGCATTGCAAGAATAGAACCACAGAGTTGTAAATCTCACAGAACCCCAAATCCCGTGAACCACAGGTCCCACAGAATCGCAATTTCCATGGAATCACAAGAACCATGAAATCACAAGCCCCACAACATCACGAGAACCACGGAACCCTAAGTCCTTTGGGATCACAAATCCCAGATTGTAAGTCCCACAGAACACAAGAATCACGGCCTCCCAAGTCTCTGAATCAGATCCATGGTCCCACATCTGGGACTTGAGAACCATCAGCTTGGGACCATTTGCATCTGGCTCCCAGCCACGCACCCCAACTCCGACGACTGGGGCTTCCCCATCCTTGTCGACCCTGGCTTCCCGTGACACCTGGGCCAGACAGGCTGCTGAGCAGGGTGGACGGGCTGGAGCCCAGCCCACAGGGTGCCATGCCCACTCCAGCCCGAATGCAATGCTGGAAGGCACACCGTCTCTCTCACTGTGCACAGCTGTGAAAGGTGGGAGCAATTACACCTGTCCCCCAGCCCACAGCTCAGACGAGAGCCTTGGGAAGAAGGCCCACACCCAGGAGGGGCGGCTACGGGTGTTATGAGTCTTCACTCACTGCTGGGTGACTGGGAGCACTAGGGGAGGAAAGGACCTGGCTGTGAACTGAGCACCTGCTGTGTGCGGGTCCTGATTTATTGCAACATTGTCTTCACTCCAGCAACCCGCCAGGCTCACTCACTTCCAACTCCTGGTGACCCCATGTGTTACAGAGTAGAACTGCTCCGTAGGGTTTTCTTGGCTGTCTTCTTTACGGAAGCAGGTGGCCAGGCCTTTCCTCCTTAGTGTTGCTGGGTGGGTTTGAGCTGGCAAACTTTAGGTTAGTAAAAAAAAAAAAAAATCCATTGCCGTCAAGTTGATTCTGACTCATAGCAACCCTATGGGACAGAGTAGGACTGCCACATAGGGTTTCCAAGGAGCAGCTGATGGATTCAAACTGCCAACCCCAGCCGAGTGCTTAACTGCTGCAGTAGTTGATTGAAAACCACGTGCGCCACCCAGGGGCCTAGATTCACTCCAGGTGACAGCACCTTACGAAGAGTGATCCTAGGTCCCCGGGTGGTACACGTGGCTATCAGCGTGGTTGTTTTTAATGTGGAGAAAGCCACACAGGGTAAAGTTAAAAATTTAAAGTGTACAACTCAGTGGCATTTAACACATTCGCAATGCCCTGCAGCTATCAACCCCACCTAGTTCTAAAGGAGACGCAGCATCCATTAGCCGTCGCTCCCCATCCCCCGCCCTCCCAGCCCCTGCAAACACTAACCTGCTTTCCGTCTCTATGGACTTACCTATTCAGGATCTTCCAGTCATGGAATCCTACCACACGCGGCCCTCTGTGGCTGGCTTCTTTCACTGAATATCATGTTTTCAAGTTCATCCACGTGGTAGCATGTGTCAGCACTTCATACCTTTTTGTGGCTGGGTAATATTCCATTGTAGAAACCTACCGCATTTTATTTCTCTATTCATCTGCTGATAGGTATTTGGGTTTCCCTACTTCTGGGCCATTGTGAATAATGATGCAATGAACATCCCTGTACAAGTATTTGTTCGAGCACCGGTTTTCAGTTCTCCGGGGTGTACAGCTGGGAGTGGAGTTGTGGGGTCATGAGGTCACTCCATGTCTCTCTTACTGAGGAGCCCCAGACTCTTTGCCACTGAGGCTGCATCAGCTGTTTGGGCTTAAGCACCCAGAGGAAGGGGACAGGGAGCTGGAAGGAGGGGAGACCCACAGCAGCACCTGGCTTTGAAACAACAGACTTCACTGTTCCCCCACTGTGGCAGTAGGGGAGACAGCCAGGGACTCCCAAAGCTGACACCCTGGCCCCGGACACAGCCGCCCCAACATTGAGAGAACAGCCAGTGTTTTTCCAGGCGGCCAGCGCCCCAGCCAGCTGGGAAAATCCCCGTGTGGCCCAAGCCCACAGCACGCGCTGCCACCCGACACCCAATCCAGGGTCCGCCCACCCACCGCCCTCCCATGCCCGCTAATCTGCCGGACCCCTGGGTCTCCCACGGGCACAATGGGCCGCTCTGCTCCAGTCTAGCCTGTAGGAAGGGCATCTGAGCGGGTGGGGCTGGGAGCTGGCTGGAATCTGGGGAATTCAGCCCAAAGTAACTGTAGATCCTTGGAAAACCGGCCTGGGGAACTGAGATGGATGGGAAACCTGTCACACACCGGGCCCCAAGCGCAGCGGGAGCCACCGGAGCCGTGGGGAGCACAGCACGCCTCCCAATTCTCCTGGTCGTCACATAGCCTGCTGGCAGGCAGGACCCGAACAAATGGGGCCTTACTGGAGGGCCCCAGGGGGACTTACGATGGACACCAAGGACAGAGACAGGCCATAGCAACGGCCGTTCCTGCTCTCCTGCCTCCAGGCAGGCAGCACCCAGTGCTCAGGTAGCATGGTCAGCACCCAGATCTGACCACCTCAGTACCCTGCTCCACGCCCTTGACCGTTAACGCTCCTTCCCTGGAGCTGGAGGTCTGTAGGCTACTGGCCTCTGGCGACCTCCAGTGTTGCCTCCGCTTCCCGCCTTTCCAGCCTTTACTTGCACGTCTCTCTGCCTGGGATACTGTTCTGTTCCCTCTCTCTGCCTGGCAAACTCTACTTCCGCTTCCAGGCCCTGGCGGAAGCCCCACTGTGCTCAGACCCCAGCAACTCAGGCCTGGCACTGAGGAGGTGCACAGTAGGTGCTTGTCTCAAGGACTGGACTCTTCCTGCCGTCTTCTAACTGCTGCTTCCAGGCCTGTCTCCTAGCTGACGGCTGGCGCTCTGGGCAGCGCCAGGTCTGAACTGAATTGGAGCCTCCAGGGCCAGCCCAGCGTAACTGCCCTGGAAGTGTTTGTGGAATGGATGAATGAATGAATGAACCAGTAAATACTCTAGAATTGTGTCTACAAAAATTCTTATGACTCAACAACAAAAGACAAACAACCCAATTTAAAAAATGGGCAAAGGGCTTAAATAGACATTTCTCCAAGACGACATACAAATGGCCAAGAAGCACATGAAAAAATGCTCAGCGTCATCAATGATTAGGAAGATACAAATCCAAACCACAATGAGATAACCCCTCACACCCATAGGCTGGCTATTATCCAAAAAAGGAAAAAAACAAGTGTTGGCGAGGGCGTGGAGAAATTGGAACCCTCACCCACTGCTGGTGGGAATGTAAAACGATGCAGCTACTGTGGAAAACAGTTTGGTGGTTCCCCCAAAAGTTAAACATAGAATTGTCACACGACCCAGCAATCTTATTTCTAGGTATATATCCAAAAGAACTGAAAATTGGTATTCAACCAAAAACCTGTACATAAAAGTTCATGGCAGCACTATTCACAATAGCTGAAACTTAGAAGCAACCCCAAGTGTCCATCAGCAGAATGGACAAACAAATGGGGTCCATCCATACCATGGAGTATTATTCACCATAGAGAGGAGTAAGGTGCTGCTACGTGCTACGACGTGGACAAACCCTGAAAACATGCTAAGTGAAAGAAGCAAGTCACAAAATGCCATACATTGGATGATTCCATTTATATAAAACATCCAGAGTGGGCGAATCCGTAGAGACAGGAGGCAGATTAGTGGTTGTCACGGGCTGGAGGGCCCGGGGATGGACAGCGGCTGCTAATGGGTGTGGGGATTCCATCTGGGGTGATGGAAAACTCTGGAACTAGATGCTGGTGGTGGTTGCACACGGCTGTGAAGGTGCTAAATGCCACTTTAAATTGGCTAAAGTGGTACATTGTATGTAAATTGGCTAAAGTGATACACTGTATATAAACTGGCTAGAGTGATACACTGTGTGTAAATTGGCTAAAGTGATACATTGTATGTAAAGTGGCTAAAGTGATACATTGTATATAAATTGGCTAAGGTGATACATGGTATGTAAAGTGGCTAAAGTGATACACTGTATGTAATTTGGCTAGAGTGATACACTGTATGTAAATTGGCTAAAGTGATACACTGTATGTAAGTTAGCTAAAGTGATACATTGTATGTAAATTGGCTAAAGTGATACATTGTATGTAAAGTGGCTAAAGTGGTACATTGTATGTAAATTGGCTAGAGTGATACACTGTGTGTAAATTGGTTAAAGCGATACATTGTAACTTGGCTAGAGTGATACACTGTATGTAAATTGGCTAAAGTGATACATTGTGTATAAAATTGGCTAAAGCGATACATTGTATATAAATTTGCTAAAGCGATACATTGTATGTAGATTGGCTAAAGTGATACATTGTGTATAAATTGGCTAAAGTGATACATTGTATGTAAAAAGAAATCCTGACTTCTACAACTCCAGACCTCTGGGTGGATGTAGGTGGAAGGGGTAAGATGGGCCTTTGCCCAGCAATCCCCTGCTTCTACTCAGATGACTACCTGGGGTGGTGGGGCTGAGGGAGTTGGGGGAACTAGAGCCCCCAGCCACCCCTGGCATCACCACTTCGTGACTTAATCCTTCAGGGAATCGTCACTAGGTGTTTTTGTGCCGGGAGTCTACATAATCAGATATGCTTGATAATTCAGAAATAATTTCAAAATTATCTCCCTTAGCAGTTGGGTTTTTCCCAATAACGATACCACTGCTCCCATTCTGGGTGTCACCTTTGGCAGTACGGGCCCTGGCAGGCCCCACTTCCACCCCACCTTGCCAGGTAGGCTTTGCTGTGCCCATTTCACAGGTGCAGACACTGGATCTCAGAGAGGCGAGGGGACTTGCCCGGGGTCACACAGCTGGCTTGGGGCTGGGAGAGCTGGGCTTGCCTGGAGCTGGGGACAGTACCCACTTCCTGTTCTCGGCACATCTGAAGTCTTTCCCTTGCTTAAAACCCTTCCAGTCAGCATTCGTTCGTTCCAGGTTCACGGACAGCTTCCGTTGTTGGCGGAGATTGGCATCTGAGGTCCGGTGAGGTCCACCCTGGCTGGCCCACATCGTCCCTCCCCAACCTCCACGTGACTGTCCACTCTGCCCCTTAGGAACAAGCCTGGCCCTTCTGCCCCCCAGGCCTTGCCCCCTGCTCCTCCTTCTGCATGGAGGGGAGAAGGCTGGGGGTCTGGGAGTTGGGGATTGGCCTCATTAGAAAACTGTCAGAGTGGGAACGGGGTGAAAACATACAACAACTAAACATTAGCGCTTTGGAGCAGGAGGAGGTGGGTGGGCACAAGGAACATTCTAGAATAATTGGCAGTTTGGGGGTGAATGGATGCTATGGGCACTCTCAGCAAGCCACCCTACTGGGTGGGTCTGGCTCTCCCCCCAAAGTGGGAAAACCCTCTGTGGCCAGCTGCCTACCCTCTGTTGCCCTCCAGGGTCCCAGGAGAGGCCAGCCAGGGAGGCTTAGTGACCTGTGAGCACAGAGACTGGAGAGGGGTGTTGGTCACTGGTGTTTTCCATGGAAAATTCTGCCCCAGGCTCACCCCCCTGCACTGTTTAAGGGCCTCGGGACACAGGCCAGAGGCCAGGAGGAGTGGGCAAAGCTAAAGGCCTGGAAACTTCCCTACCCCTGGCTGGATGGAAGGGAGGGTGCCCTGCAGACAAGCTCCCCTCATCCCCGGGGACTCAGACCAGAGGGCAACGAGGGCAGCAGGGGGCCCAGCAGGGCAACTCTTCCTGCAATGTGTCCTGGCACTGGGGTCGAGTCGGACACTGTTCAAGGAGGGGGCTGCCACTGGGTGCTGGGAAGATCCTTCCACCTGCCTGAGCAGCCCCAAGGGAACAAAGCTGCCTCCAGGGATGTTCCAACAGGGGGAGGGAAGGATAGGATAACCAGCCCCTCCAACCACTGCCGGGTGACCGATGGGAGCAGAGGTGGCCAAGAGGCCCACACCTTTGCTGCAGCATTGGCCAGGTATCAGGTTACCCACCTGGCAGCCCTGTGGGGCAATGGTTAGCAGTGTGGGCACTGGTGCAAGAGAGCCTGGCTGGGACCCTGGCTCTGCCTCTTCCTGGCTGTGTGACCTCAGGCACGTCTTAACCTTTCTGTGCCTCAGTTTCCTCATCTGTTCAATGGGAGTGATAATGGCTCTGCTACCTCACAGCTGCTGGGAGGAGTACATGACAGAAGACACCAGGCACTTCGTGATTGCCTGTGGGGACTTGTATTCAACGTTGACCATTACTAACACTCGAGGCCTGAGGCTGCTGTTGTTGGGTGTTGTCAAGTCAATTTCAACTCCTGCCAATCCCATGTGACAGAGTAGAACTGCCCCATTGGGTTTTCGAGGCTGTAATCTCTACAGGAGCAGATTGCCAGGTCTTTTCTCCTACAGAGCTGCTGATGGGTCGGAACCACTAACATTTGGGTTAACCTTTTGCTTGACCGCTGCCTCACCAGGGCTCCTTGGGGGACCCACTGCTCACCCTCCTTCATTTGACAGACAGGGTCACTGAGCCCCCAAATCCAGCCCACAGTCCCTGGCCTCCCAGAATCACTGTCCATCAAGGGCTGCACTTACTCAGGCAATACTGGGGCCCGTTGGTGTTCACATCAGCCCCTGCGGCTGCCACCGGGGCTTCATCCACCCATGTGACCCAGCAATTTCACCCCAGGGTCTGTACATCCAAGACAAAGAGTACATATACACTGCCGTGCTCCTGGTGACAGCCGCAAACTGAAACAACAGCCCAGGTGTCCATCCACAGGAGGACAGGTGAGAAAATCGTGGGAACGCAGACAATGGAGCGGCATACAGCAAGGAAAAGGAACAAGCCACGTACCTACGCCAACGTGATGAATCTGAGCTAAAGAAGCCAGGCGAGGATAAACCTGCCGCGTGCTGCCAGTGGCAAGACGCTCTAGGCCAAGCGCGACTCACCTTCCAGACAGAGCCCCACACAGGGTTACCTGTGTGCGGGGGTACGGACAAAGAGGGGCACGAGCGAGCCTGCCAGGTGCCAGAAGGTTCCATATCTAGAGCTGGTGGTGGTGATGCAGGTGCACACATACGTAAAAACGCATCAAGCTGTACACGCGAGAATTCCACACTGGACTCTGTGTACGTGACACCTCAGCAAAAAAGTAAAATATGAGAATGTTGGCCTTGAGCATGGTGCTCTTTTAGGATCAATATGGCATCAAACCAACAACAGCAACCTGAAAGATTAGACAGGAACCTCAGTGGACAGTGAGTTTATGCTAACAGGAGAGGAACAACTCAGAGGAGGGTGAGAATGGTTGACAACTCGAAGGATGTAATCAGCGTCACTGAACTGTACATGTAGAAGCTGTTTAATTGTTGTACGTTCTGCTGTGTATTATCTCAATAACAACAATAAAAACAAAACACAATTTTTAAAAAGTGAAATATTAAAATACAAAACCTTACAGAAAATCAGGCTGGCGGAATAAGTGTTTTTATACTAATTAACATCAAATGAAGAAAGCACACTTCAGAAATCAAACGTCAGCAGAGACAACAGCGCCCATGGGCCTCCCCGGTGTGTGCCTGGTCTGGGCTGGGGCTGACCCCTACCAGCAAGGGCTCCAGGGGCTGCTGCAAGCTGGGCCGACCACCTCCCTACAGGCCAGGCTGGGGTGCAGCCCAAATCCAGGGCCTCAGAGGCCCTGTGAGCAAAAGGCATCCCTGCCTGGACCCTCTGAGTGGCTACCTACCAGCCCACCCTTCACCCTGGCCTGTTGTCCATCAGCTAGCCTGTCCCATCAGGTCCTGGGCCTCTATGAACCCTAAAAGAGCAGGACAGCTGCTTCGGTGGCTCCTGGGGCAGCAGGAAGTGTGGGGGCAGGAGATGCTTGTTGCTGGAGGTGCCCTGGCCCTTGCCGGGTAGGGCTGCACCCACCCAGCCCTCAGGACCAGTGCCTACTGCCTACTGTCCCTCTGCCTAGAGAAGCTGCCTGGTGAGCCAGGCCTAGTGGGTAGCGTCCTCCCAGAGCTGCCCTGAGGTCACTTTGTTCAGAAGGTAACCCCTCGGAAGCCTGTCCCAGCTGTCGGGAGAAACTCCCCGGGGTCTAACCTCAATCCCTCACACTGTTGGCTCTTGCTCTGGGGGGCTGGCCCAGCTGCCCTTCTGCTACGTGCTGAATTTTAGCTAAGGGGTCCCCTCAGCGAGCCTATTTCAAAGCCCAGGGGGCAGGTGTTATTACTATGATTATATTAATACTATTCTGGTCTGCAGAACTTGGAAAAGGAACCAGAGGCCCAAAGAGATTCCACCTCCTGCCCAAGTAGCTCAGGAGGCAGGGACTGGGATGTGCCCCCCTTAACCCAGCTGGCCATCCCTTGTCCACCAACCTTCCCCGTGAAAGGCCCCTTCCCTGAGCCTCAGCGTCAGCGGGGGTGGGGGGGAGTAGTCACTGTGCCTCCCTGGGAGCAGGAGGCTGCATCAGAGGCCAGATTGGTCTGGGGCAGGCCTGCCCCAGCGGTTTCTGAGGAAGGAGGACCTCTAAACTGCACCACGCTGGGAGGGGTTTCCCATGTCACAGGCCGAGGTGTGGACCCTCCCAAATAGGCTGCCCCAGCCCCAGCCTCCATCACTGACTCCAAAATGGCAGGGACCCTATCTTATTTGACACTGTGCCCCGCCCTGGTACAGGGCTAGCATGGGCGGCCCCCTAGTGCTCACTGTCGAAAGGATGGATGGATGTGTGGGAGGGTGGGTGGGTGGATGGATGGATGGATGGATGGATGGATGGATGGATGGATGGATGGATGGATGGATGGATGGGTTGGATGCATGAAGACAACTCAGTCACGATCTGCAGGGGAAGAGGCTCTTTAAGGGACAGTGACATCTGCAGAGAGCAGAGGAGGCAGGTGGGGACGTGCCCCTGTGGGCCTGTGGGTAGGTGGTGGGGTCTTGTCCTGGCACCCCCCATTCTCACTCTGATCAATAAAAATACCTTTATCCACAATTGGAGAAATGGTGGCACAGTGGTTAAGAGTTCAGCTGCTAACCAAAGGGTCAGCAGTTCGAATCTACCAGCCACTCCTTGGAAACCCTATGAGGCAGTTCTACTCTATCCTATAGGGTTGTAATAGGGTCACTATGAGTCAGAATCGACTCAGCAGCAATGGGTTTGGGTTTCTTTTTTTTTTTTTGGCTTTTATCCATAATTGACATAAGGTTGAGAAAACACTGGTTGTCCATATCAAGGCTTAGGGCTCAAGCACGTGTGTTGGGGGGAGCCAGGGTGATGAAGGCAATGGGGTGAAGCCACCCAAAAGCACCCCTTGATAGGGCATCGATACCCTCCCGGGGGAAGACATCTGTTCAAAAAGCAGAAGGGAATGGGTGTCATTGCCAACCCCACACAATAGTGACAGAGCCATCTCACAGACCCAGAGGGTCCTCAAGCCTCCTGATTCTGTCCTCAGGCCTTAACGCTATGACCCCGGGGTGGCTGTGTGTCCTCAGGGCCACAGGAGGCAGGCGCCTCCCCTCAGCAGCCTGACTCTCCAAGCCACAAATTCCCCAATGACTGACCCACAAGCCACAGCCCAGGGATGGAAGAGCCCATGACAGTGCCAACCGCCTGGCCCGTTCTGCACACCTCTGTGCCCCTCTCTGGGCCTGAGCACCGAGGGCAGCCCAACTCCACCCCCAGGTTCCTGGGCTGGAGCAGCATCCTCCCCCACAAGCAAATGGCAGAGCTCCATGTGGGGAGATGGCAGAATCCAAAAGCCATCTGGAACTAGACCTCATGACGGAGCTCACCTGAGCCTTGACTTCTCTCCCAGGCCCCTTCCCCTGGAGCCAGGAGCTGGCATGGGGGGCATTGGGGACACCCGCCCCTCCACGCCTCCATGAGGGCAGGAGCACGTCCCCTCCCCCAAGGCAGCATGCCTCCCCTGGGGAAGCTCGGGGTGATGAGACAGGCTTCTGCTTGGACTGCCCACCCCCAACCTTCCCTCCCCACTCCCCACCTCGACCCAAAAGGTCCAGCCTCAGGGCATCCCAGAGCCAGGCCTCCAGCCCGGCCTTCTCCTGGATGGGGCCTCAGCGACCCCGCAGGCCACACTCATTCATGAGGTTCCCACCCAGGCTGCCCCTCCACACCTGACAAATCACCAAGCACCACATGGCTCCTCTTCCCCACATGGCCCTGCGTATCCATCTCGGCACCCGGCCCTGTTGTGCCTTTCCCAGCACCCCCTCCTCCCGAACCTCCTGAGTGTCGTCAAGGTCCACTGCAGAGACCCCCACTAGCCCCCTGGGAGCCGCACGTCTGTACTTGACCCCCTCGGCATTTTCCTAAAGCCATTTGGGGCAGTGTCTGCCTGCCTCCAGCAGTTGCGGATACCCTGGGGCAGGGGGCCCCAACTTTGCCCAACACCCAGCCGGGTCCTAAGCAGGCTGGGGTAGCCTTGGACATGAGACCCCAGCCAGCTGGGGAGCATGGGAACGCCCCTATCCCAGCCCCAGGGACACCCCATCACCCCAGGAGCTGGGGACAGACTGGCCCCCAGGAGCTGGGGACAGACTGGCCCCCAGGCTGGCTCTGGCCCGGCCGCCCAGCTGCCCACGCTCCTGGCCCGGGGCTCTCTGTAATTCTTCCCTCTCGGGCATCCTCCAGCAAAATATTTGAAGAATGTTCTAATTATCTTCGATCGGCCAGGGAGGCGGGCCTGGGTCCACTCGTCCAGGAAGTAACTCGGCAAATAGCCTGGAGGGCAGCGCCTAGCCCCCACGCCCACCCCAGCACCAGAGGCCGGCCAGTCGCTCCCGCAGGTGGGCAGGGGCTATGCCCCGAACTTTCCAGCCACATATAGGCTGGAGGAGGCTATTCTCTGGGCTCTGGAACTGAACAGGGCCCTGAGGGACACAGCGTGGGCTAGGGGCTAGTGGTGGCCTCAGTGTTCCCGCCTGTCAAGTGGGGGAATGTCTTCCAGCCCTGGGGTCACTCAGCAGACACCCCTGCCCTGATCCACTATGGCTGCAGATTACCCAACCGGCCTCTACCCCTGAACAGAGCTACAGCTGCCCCCATTGGCCACTGTTCTGGGCTGAGACAGCCCAAGAGAACATGTCACCCTGCCAGAGCCCTGCGGGTGAAACAGAAGGGGGTGGAATGAAGGAGGAAGGGTCAGAGCTGGATGCAGTCGGTGCAAAGGTGGGTGTGGCTCAGCTTGCCTGCCTCCCTGGGTCACCCAAACCCCACGTATCTGGGCTCTGGGTTGGTGGGCAGCACCCGCTCTGTCCCCAGACCTCAACAAGCCACCCCAAGGCTGTTCTGAGCCTCAGTTTCCTCATCTGAACGTAGGGCACAGTCAGCCCTTCTTTGGCAAACAGCCCTTCCCTCTGCTCACCTGGACAGGAAGAACCTGGCCCAGGTGGGGCCCAGATGGGGATAGGGTACGAGCAGGGGCAGGCGCATCACAGCCTATCCCAGCCGTCTTATCCACGCCCTCGCATGCCCAGACACAGGCCCCAAACACCGCCCTCCTGAGCGGTGCCTTGGTGTGATCCCCTATGTAGGGGCTCCTGCCCCACCCTTTCCCACCCCAACCCCATGGCGCTCTTCTGGGGAGTCCTGCCAGCCCCACTTTACAGATGAGGAAACTGAGGCTAAGGACCAGGAGACCCAGAAGGGACCTGTGTGAGTGGGAGGGAGGTGGACACGTGTCCCAGGAGGAGGCCCAGAGAGAGTAGAGGCCTGGAGGCAGGAAAGGGCTCGGAAGAGCAGAAGGCTGACACCCAGGGCCCAGCTCAGTCCCCTCCTCATTCTCTTGTCCCCTCATGCCCTCCCTGACTGGCCCTGGCCTCAGTTTCCCATCTGCATAATGAAGGGAGCCAGAGCTGTGTTCGAATTCTGCCCAGCTGCTACTGTCACTGGCCTCCCTGAGCCTCAGTTTCCCTGTCCAGTTTGAAGACAGCCCACCCGGGGGTGGGGTCTCCATAGGCTGGGCGCAGGGGCAGCCCTCCACCATGGGTCCTGTGCTGCGATCTTTCCAGGTCGCTGCTCCACACACCTGGCCGCCTGCAGTGTTCCCGGGGAAGAGTGCAGAGTGTCCACCAGCTCCCTCACGCCCCCGGCAGGCGGCCGCCCTCCCACCCTCTCCACATAACTGGCACTCTTGCCTGGCATCCTGCGACCCCGTCCTGGAGAGAAAGCAGGTGGTGGGCTGGGAGCCTGGGCAGGGCTGAGGCTGCTGGAGGCAGGCAAGTATAGTCAGGGATCTTCTGCACTCCCACTGGCACAAGGCAGCAGGGCTGAGGGAGCTTCAGGGGGCGATCTAGCCCCTACATCTGTGAAATCAGAACCTCACCCAGTCATTGTGATCCCAAAACCTCAGGACGCAGACCTCTGACCTCAGGAAACGTCCAGAGCTTTGCTGGGTGTTCAGGGCCTTGCATGGTATGCCTGGGATTGGCCACACAGGGTCAGTACTTCCTCTTCCGGGGCCCCTTCCCCTACCGCAGCCAGGCAGGACTCCAGGCCCAGCACAGTGCCACCTGCTCCTCCAGGAAGCCTGCCCTGGTCTCTCCTCGGTCCTCCCCTTCTCTCCTCTCTCCTGGAGTGGTCTCATCTGTGCCAGGCTCCGAGGAGGCAGCTGAGGACCAAGCTTTGGCAATGCCCACCTGGCCAGGCTGTGACCACACGGTAAATACTCTCTGCCCTGCCCTGGTTCTCCCTCAGGCCACCATGGGCACTGTGGTGGGGGCAAAGGCCTTACACCTGACAACGCTTCAACCTTCATCTCTACTTCCCATGGGGACCCTGACACCAGGGCACACTAGTGCCAGCAGGGATGAGACCCCTGGCTTTGGCCTTGGCCCCAGATCTGTGTGACTCTGGGCATCCTGCAGGCCTGGGTGGGAGGCTGGCTTGGCCAGGGTGCCAACCTGAAACCTCAGGACAGACGAACGGACAGACAGAGGGGCGGGCAGAACAGGTGGGTGGATGCCTGGCGGGCCCTGCTTGGCCCTCAGCCAGGCTGGAAGTCTGGGTGCCTGGTGGCTGGGCAGCACCTCTGCACAGGGTAGAGTGGGGTTTGTGGGCTGCGGATAACGAGCCCAACCACCTCGATGCAGGCTGTAGCGGGCTTGCTTGACCTGAGGTCAAGGTCTCAGGCCACCATCCCGGGGGACCTCCTCCTAGAAGCAGAGGTGTGCACAGGGAGGGGCCAGCCCCATCTGCTCTCTCCCAGCCGCTCCCTCAAAGCCGAAGACCCCCTCTGGGCCAGCATCCCCCACCACCCGCCTTGCCTTTTTTTGTGTGCTTGTTTTTGTGGTGAAAATATACACGCCAATTCAACAATTCACATATAACTCAGTGACACGGATCACATTCTCCAAGTCGCGCCACCATTCTCAGTGTCCTCATTCTGCCACCATTAACACGCACTCACTGCCCCCTACGCAGAAACGCCACCTCGCCTCCTCCCTCCCGCCCCTGGTAACCACTAATAATCTTTGGTTTCTATGCTTTCGGCCGTGGAGTCAGCTCCGACTCACAGCGAGCCTGTAGGACAGAGCAGCACTGTCCTATAGAGTTTACATGGAAAAGCCAGTGGATTCGAACTGCCGACCTTCTGGTTAGCAGCCACAGCTCTCACCACTTTGCCACCAGGGTTTCCTTGGTTTCTGTGTATTTGCTTATTTCATACAAGTGAGATCCTACGGTATTTGTCCTTCTGTGACTTGACTTGTTTCACTCAGCATGATGTTTTTGAGGTTGGTTCACATGGTGGCACGCGTCTGGGCTTTCCTTCTCTTTGTGGTTGAATAATATCCCACCTGGCTTTTTAAGCAGCTCACTGTCCCAGCCTGCTCCCTCCGAGAACTCCTGAGTCCCCATGCTTCCCAGACTCTGTGGTCACTTGCCTTGCTTGGATGTCTCACAGGACAGGGCACTCACTCCCTGGGGCAGCCCACTCCATCCTTTGTCCCTGGCTGTGATGATCACCATGACTTGGGGAGAGGCCCCCCCACCAATGCCTTCAGAACCCCTCCCCGGAGGCTCAGAGGACCCGTATCACCCCACTTTGCTGACGCTCACCCCACTTTGCTGACGCTCACCCCACAGGTGAGGCTTGGGGAGGCGCAGCATCTGGTCCTCAGCCACCACCGGCAGCCTGGCAGTGAGCCGTGGTCAGATTCAAGCAGGGCTGGGCTCCCCACATTCCTCTCCCCACTGCCACCTTTGCCCAGCCTTTCCTCCCTCTGCTGGTTGCCCCTACCCTCCTTCTCCTGCTCTCTGTCCCCCTTCTCCTTGCCTCCCTCTTCATCCTCCCCTGCAAGAGTCTCCACCATGGAGGCAGAGAGGGAGACTGGTGTCACTTCTGGTGTTGTGGTCAGACCTGAGTGCAAACCTGCTCCCCCTCTCCCTGTACTTGCCCTCTTTGGGAGAGGCTCAGAAACAAAACCCGTGGTGGGTGCTTCCTGGGGTAGCCCCGGCCTCCCCCGGCACTCCCCCCATGTCCACTCCTCAGGGCAAAGGCTAGACAATGAGGAGGACTTCCCTGCAGACAGAGACTCGCACTTCTCACCCTGCTCACTAGCTGGAAGGAAAATGAGCGTGCAAAGGGCTAAGGCATCCACCCCCACCACTCCCAGAGCAGCAGCTGGGCCCTGCCCACCCCGCAGCTGGCCAACCAGCAAGGGGTTCACCGCACAGTATGAAGCCCCCTCCCCGAGTGCCGACACACCGCTTCCAAGTGCTTGTCCCCTGGGGCCCTGCACCCTGGGGGTGGGCCCAGGGCTTCTGTTCACTCTGGGCTACTTCAGGCGTGGCAATGGCAGGGCTGAGCTGGCGCTGGCAGCAGACTCCCTGTGCAGTGCTCCCTCCTAGAGCAGCCCACCAAGGGCCAGCTGTGTCTCATCAGCCCTGCTTCACCAGCCTGAGGCTCAGGAAGGCTACCCCGGGAGCCTGGGTGTCCCCAACGCTATGCTCCACCTTCTAAGCCACCAATGGGGTGACAATCCCCTGGGACACGGCAGGATGGAGCCAGCTCCTCAGCCCACAGTTGCAGGCTCCCAGGGCGGGCCCTGCTCCAGGGCCCCGTGGTACAGAGGGGCCCGCCGGGTATGCCAGGAAGATGGAGCCCGCAGGGTGATCGGGTGGCTCCTTCAGGAGGAGCATGTCAGCACCACCTGGAAATACCCGCAGCTTCTCGCCAGCAGTGAAGTCACCTGGGAAGACCTGAGTCAGGGGAGCCCGGAAATCATCCAGACCCCACCCTCCTCACTTCCCCACCTGCCCCAACGGGGCCAGCACACGTGGGGCTCTGAGGCCTCGGCCACCACTGGGTGATGGGCCCAGGCCAGGTCCGTGGGCCTTGCTGGGCTCAAGCACACACGCGGCCACTCAATCCCCCAACCATCCGGCATGGATTTGCTGAACCCCTCTGACTGTGGGGAGCACTTGTCTGGCTCATGGAGCTCACGTTTGAGGGTGACCCTTCCCACAGCTGCACCCCATCAGGCCGCAGATTCAGCCTCCTGAACCTGTCCTGCACCTCAGCTCCAGCCACTCCTGGCTCTGGCAGCAAGTCCAGCCTCCTGCCTCTTTGCCTTCACGTGCCTATCCTCCACCCCATACCCAGAGAGCTCTTCCTAGGATGAAGCCTCGAGATGAAGCTTCGCAACCTTGCCCTGCTCAAACCTCCCCTGGCTCCCCACCCAGGGCCTGCATGTCCAGCCTCCCCACCCACTGTCCACCCCACCACACTGTCTGTCCCCTACGTCACCAGGTCCTTGTCACACCTCCAGGCCTCTGCCCACATGGTCCCTCCACTGGGAATGCCTTCTCCCTCTCTCCAGCTCATGCCTTGGTGACCAGAGCCCACCTACCCCCGGCGTGGCCCGCCCTGATCTACCCTCGCTGTGGGTGTGCAGGGCTTTGTGTAAATAAATGACGGATGAGGGGGACAAGAAGCCTGCCTGCTGCTGGGACCCTGCTCCAGGGGCTCTTCCTCCCACTTACACAATCACACACACATAGATAGATGCACACATACACATATGCACACACATGCATGTGAATGCACACAGATACACATGCACACACACAGACACACACATGCACACACACACGTGCGCACGCAGACACGCACATGCACGCACACACACACAGACACACACGTGCACACACAGACACGCACATGCACACATACACACATACATGCACGCACACAGACCCACACGCAGACACGTGCTTGCACACACACACATGCACACAGACACATTCAGACAGACACACACACACGGACACACACATGCATACACAGGCACACATGCAAGCACGCACACACACACACACACACACACACGACCACTCTCATTCCCTGGCACAAGAGCTGCAGCGAATGCAGCTGACGTGAGGAGCAAGCTCCAAGTGGTGAGAAGGGCTGTCAGGAGGGGGAACAGGGGATGAGGGTAGAGCAGGGTCCTGGGTGAGCATCTGGGCTCAGAGAAGGGATGGGAAGCCCTCAAAGTTGCCATGGTCTGGCTGAGCCAGGGCCAGGTCCCGGGCTTCCCTGCGCCCTGCACGTGCTGACCCGACAGAAACTGTGAGCCAGCCAGCCTGAGGCTGTCTTCTCTCCCTGCTCCCTGGTCTCAGAGCCCCTGGGGTCAGGGCCCATGGTGGGAAGGGCCTGGTGACAGGGGTCTAAGAGCCCCTCAGCTCCTCCACACTACCAGGAGAGCTGCCCCCCAGGCCCGAATCTAAACATGGAGGCAGCCCCAGAGGCCTGGAGAAAGCCTCCCTCGGGTCTCAGAACTTGTGGTCAGCAGACACCTCTAACCAGCTGGAGCAGTTGGTTTCCTGGCTCAGGTGAGACCATTGTTGCAATTAGCTGCTATTGAGTCGCCCTGAGTCATGGCGATCCCATGCACAACAGATCGAAACGCTGCCGGGTCCTGCACCACCCCCACGATAGGCTGCAGGTCAAACTGTTGTGACCTGTAGAGTTCTCACTGGCTGATTTTCAGAAGTGGGTCATCGAGCCTTTCTTCCTAGTCTGTCTTAATCTGGAAGCTCCACCGAAACCTGTTCAGCATCATAGCCTCCACTGGAAGACAGGTGGTGGCTGCACATGAGGTCCACGCAGAAGGCGAGAATTCTCCCACTGAACCCCCACTGTGGTGGGACGGGCACAGATCAGAACGGCTGGGGCTTTGCTGGGGGCTGGAAACCTGCACTGGCAAGAACAGGCAGCATGGAGCTCAGAGCCAGAGCCGGTTCAGACCTGGGCTCCGCCACCTCCACCGTGTGACGGACAACTCCAGCGCTCTGACAGACATCACATGGCCTCACTCCACGCCTGCCACAGACGAAGGCCCTTCGTCAGCCCCCTCTCTGACAGCCACGGAGGAGAGAGGCTCAAAAGCCTGCCAGGATGGCGTGCACACATAAGCCCCGGGAGAGAAAGCCCTCGCCAAGGATGAGCTGGGCCCTCCGGAGCGGGAACGCCAAGCTCCGCGTTCAGGGCAGGTAGTATATTCTGGAGAAATTCCTTTTCTAAAGGGTTTTTCATTTGTGTTAACACTTACGGTAGTGTGGTCCCTGGACCCCTCAGCCCCCTGGATGTTGGCACTACAGCTGGTGCGGGTGTATCGCGAGATGAGACGCCACAGTCTTTGTCCCCACCCTCCCCCACCACCGCCCAGGCATGGCCCACCGCAGCTCTAGCTGGGTAGAGTGGCTGGACTTGGAGCACAGGAACACCTCTGGCCTGGGTGGGCACAGAGGAGGGTGGGGAACAGGGATGGCAATGGGGCAGGCCAGGGTTCTGGAAAACAACGGAGGCCCACATGTGTCAGCTGGGACAGGGCCACAGGCAGATGCTGACTCTGGCTTTTCCACCCCAGATTTGCCGGCCGGTGGGGTGGGGGCCTCGCTGCTCTGGCTGCAAGGGGTGGCTTGGGGGCTGCCGAAGTTGGGTGCTTACCACTCAGAGCCTTAAACTTAACTCTGAGGCCCAGAATCACAGCTGTGGTTGCTGCCTGCTGCAGCCTGGGGCTGGGAAAGGAGTTGGCGACCCAGGGCTGAAAGCTTGAGGCTCAGCTTCCTCGCCCGTAGAATGGTCAGCCTTCACCACCAAGGGCTGTTTGGCACTAAGGGCCCAAGAGCACAGGCTTGCCCGCCCAGGGCAGGGCTCTTCCCTAGCTTGGACTCCTCCAGGGCCAGGGAGCTCAAGGCTCGCTGCTGAGAACGGGACTGGCCCATACCTGGGGCTCCCTCTCAGACAACAGAACGCCTGCGTTGGGGTAGCACTGGGGACCTGGGCAGGCACTGAAGGGAAGGGTGGAGCAGCACACACCTGTGCCCACCCCCACCCCCAGCCAGCCCAAGGGTAGGCCCCCAGCCCAGCGCACACCTGTGCCCACCCCCACCCCTGGCCAGCCAAAGGGGAGGCCCCCAGCCCCGCACACACCGAGAAAGGAGGACAAACGGCGGTTTTGTCCTTGGCCAGCGGGCGGCCGGCGCCACACAATGACCCTTTCATCAGGCTGAGGAGCCCTGGGCTGGGGTTTCATCTGACAAGGGAGAGCGCCCAGCCTCCTGTCCCCTTGGAGGGGGTGCTGAGCCCTCTCTGAGCTGGACCCAGGGCCACAAAGAATGGCGGCCTCCCAGGAGCCTGCTGAAGTTCCTCTACCTCCCAGGAAAGAGACCCAAGAGGCTGGAAGACTGCCACAGGCCGTACAGAGCCACCTGGGTTCTCCCCACGCTGACCCGGGGCTGATGGTGGGTGTGGATCTCTGCAACCAAGATCTCTAGCAGCCCCTCGGCCTTCCCTGCCACCACCCTCAGGGTCAGCCTGGGGCAAGTCCAGGCCTGGCAGGCCCCTGGGTTCTCTGAAGGCGCCACCCATTGTGCCTCTGGTGGCCGGGGGGCCCAAGCCCACCTACTTCCTGAGGCTGGTGTGAGGCTCCCAGCGGTGGGTGGGGTGCAGGGCTGGGTGCATGGGCATAACTTACTAGGCTGTCCACGGTCCCCCCAGAGGAACCTGAGAAGTGTGTGAAGGAGGAAAGTAACAGGCATCAAAAATCACCTACCTTCCTCTCCAAGCTGGTGCAGTTGCCTGCACCAGCCCTGAGGACCCCAGGGACCCAGGATTCCTCTCCCTGCTGGACCACCACAGTGAGAATTTCCTTTCAGAGGCAGGGGTGGAGCCAGTGAGGAGGCCAGAGTGTGGGAGGCTGGACGCTGGGCCCTGGGTGACCTCAGGGAATGGCTTGGTCTGCCCACCTCAGGTAGATGCTGCAAGACTGACCCCTGGGTGAACGTGCCTGACAGTGAAGTGGGTTCCCTCTACCAGGAATCTCTCTCCACGTTTCTGTTTAGCCTGGCCAATTCCCATCCATCCTTCAAAACCCTGTCTGGGGTCACCCTCTACAGGAAGCCTTCTCAGGTGCCTCTCAAAAGTTCGTACTCCCTCATGAGCAAACACAGGGCCTTCCCTTTGAGGCACCACTGGCCAGCCTCCTAACAGCTGAGATGACCCCATCAGTGGGGATCTGACCAGACATCAGGCCCCGAGGCAAGCATGTCACCATTCACCTTGAATGCTCACAGCCACCCTGTAAGGCTGGGGCTCCCATATGACCACTTCACAGAGACCACTGGGTTGACGAGATGTGCCCAGACCATAAGAGACAGAGATGGGATGGCACCAGACCTGGATACCACTGGGCCCCTCAGCCTCATGAGGACTCAGGGGAACACAGTTAGAAAGTGGCCAGTTGTCCTGCAGGTCCCGTGGTCCCTGAGGAGGCACAAGAGGACCAGCCTCTAGGAAGCCCTGCCACACCCCACCCCCGAGGGTTCAAAGGTGTCAGTTTCCAGAATGCACTGTCCTCCCCTTAACCAATGCTCTGAGGGTCTCAGTCACATGTCGATGGTTCTTGGGAGTTTTCTGTCATTAAGAGACTCACTTTGTACAGCTGCACCTGGGGGTCCTCTGGGGGCTCCCAGCACGAATCCTGCCATGTGCATACTCCCCCCCTCCCCACAGGCATCCTGTGCTCCATATCCCTGTGGACGGCACGGGCATGACTCTAGCCTGCAGCAGAGGGGCTTCCATGCCTACACTCCTGAGGAGGAGACGGGCCCAGAGAGGCCATGGACTTGCTCGGGGACACACAGTAGAGCCCCTCCCTGGCCTGAGCAGACTTGGACTCTCTGAGCTTCAACTGCTCGTCTGAGGGCGACCTGTCCAGACTGGGCCAGCAGCCTGCCCTACCCGCCCAGGCTGTGATCCCTGGGAGTGGGCCTGATTCAGCACCCAGTGGGCCCTGGGGCTGCTGTTGGCACCACCAGCAAAGCCACAGCGGCTGAGCCGGGAAGAGGCTCAGCCTCGGCAGGGCAGTGGTGATTGCCCCCCCTAGCCAGGTGGTCGGTGAGTAAATGCCCCGTCACCCGTGACTCACTCTGCTCCCCAGAGCGGACTGTCACCATGAGAGCCTCATACCGGAAGACCTGTGGGGTGGTCGCTGCCAATCCCACATCTGACCAACAGGGAGAGGGAACCCTAGACTGGGAGGGACCTGCCCAGGACAGTAGCCCAGCCAGCCCTGGCTTGAGGCCTCAGTCAGGCCCCCAGGACAGGGCGACCAGGCATCGCAGGCCCTCCTTTTGGCCTGTGGCCCCCCCCACCTGCCCTCCCTTTGGCCACCCTGGTGGGCTCCTGCTTGGACAAGAAAGGCACAGACAGAGATGGGCAGGGCTGATGGAGAATGGGCCAAGCCAGGCTCTGTGTCGAGGGCTCAGGGCCCTTCCGGGCCAGCACACCCGTCCAACGTGATCAGTGGCTAGGCCAGGCATGTGTCTGGGATTCGCTGCACGCGGACCACAGCCAGGGCAGGGAGCGGGAGGGCAGCCCAGATGCAAGCAGGGGGATCAATTGTCTACCAAGTGTCTGTGGGCCGAGCAATGGGATGCCTTCTGGAAAGTTCTCTGGAGCAGAAAAAAGCCTCTGTTCAGGGCCCCTCCTAGCCCTGGAATCCTGGGATCCAGAGCCTAGCAGCCATCCTGTAGGGCTGAGGCTGGGCTAGCCGCTTTTCACAGTTCTCAAAGCACCCCCGCGCTGGCCACCTGGTCTGAGTCTGGGCTGGGTCAGAGGTGCCCGAGTGAAGATCTTCTCACAATGCCAATATTCCTTCTCATTGCCCGGGCCCTGCGCCCACCCACGGCACCTTACATGCCCTGCCAGCCCTTGTCCATCAAGGTTGGGGGCACACGGTACCCAGAGGTTCATGGCCTCCCTCTCGCATACCCCTGCACACATCTGAGTAAGTCTCTCTGCTCAGGGAAGACCAGCACCAGGGCTTTCTACCCTGGGTCTGAAGATGAGACTGGGGCTGGCGCTAGCGCTGGGGAGGGGGTGCTGAAGGCAGACAGGGGCAGGCAGGGAGGTGGAGTCAGCCTCCCGCCCCCCACAACCCAGCCCGCCCAGCCCTGGCTCAGGAGCATTTGGGAAAGCTGTTGCCTCAGAGTTTCTGCCAACACAGCTGGCTGCACACACTGGAGCCAGCGGGAGGGGGCGCAGATGGCAGGCTTGGCAGGCCCGAGCCTGGGGGCTCCGTTTTGGAAAGAAAATCTTGGGGTCTACAGAGGTATCCATCCAGGTCTCCACCTGCCCGAGAAGGAAGGGGCAGGGGCCCCACGACTGTCACCCGGACCCCTTCTCCCCCCTCCTCTCAGTCTCTCACTTTACAGCAAATCCCCCCTCCCCCCAGGACCCCTGGTTTTCCATCCTGGATGCCTCCCCATGAACACCAAACCTCAGCCTGCCCCCAAAATGATGTCAAGCAGAGGAGCTGCAGATTCTCTGACAAAGCTCAAGATTGAGGTGTTGGGGTTCTGGGGAGGCGGCGGCTCCCGGACCCCCCAGACTGAGATTCTAAGACCCCCTTGATTTATCCGTCTCCAAAGAGGGACAGCACAAGGACGCTCCAGCCCCTCTGGCATTTCAGCCTGGCACTTTCCAAGTCCGGGCCGCCCCTAATCAGGCGGCCCCCACCCCGTCCTTTGCCCTGACTGGGGCGGCCTGCTCCCCCCACCCGCCCCAGGCGATGCCTCCGCAGCCGGGGCTGCCCGCCGGGCCTGGAGCGCTCGCTGCGCCCGGACCTTGTAATTATGTCCCACAGCCCGGGAAACCGCGGGCTCGCAGCATCTGGCTGCGGTTGCGAACTTTTGTTTCAAGATGCGCGACTATTTATAGAAGGAAAACTGGTAGGATAGTAATTTCCTAGGAGCTGGAGGAGAAATTGGCTGGATCTCTATTAAAAGGGGGTGGGGGCGCGGCTATTTATTAGGACTGCGGCCGCGCGGGGAGGGGGTGGTGCGAGGAGCGGGAAGGCCGTGGCTGCCCCCTCTGGCCGCGTTAGGCGACCCCGGACGTGGCCCGCGTGTAAAGGAGCGGGAGGGGGAGGGGAAGGAAGAAAGGGGAGGGTGAAGAAGGAAGGGGAGCTGACTCTGAGGTTTAATCAGTAGCATCCAGCTTAAATTCCCCCAAACGGCGGTTCCATAAATCAAACTTCTTTTTAAATCGGAGACCAGAGCATATGCGTCCCATTAGGAATCAGGCGAAGCCACCGCTGCGCCGACGCGCCCCTCGGCTCGCTGGGCCAGGCCGGGCCCTGCTGGAACTCCAGAGCCCGGCGCACGCGCGCGTCCACGCTTCCACCCGCTCCGCGCGCTCCCTTGGCCTGGGCACCTGGGCGCCCCGCGGCGCCTGCGTACACTGTGCGCCCCTTGCCCCTAAGTGAGGAGTCGGCCCCGCCGGGGTCAGGCTGCCCAGAGCGGCAGGAAGGCGTAAGAAGCCGCAGCGACCTCAGGGGGGATGGCCCGCGCCCCGTCTGGCAGGGCTCAGAGCGCACGTGTATGCCAATGAGTGTGCGAAGAACGAGTGTGTGTGTGCGAATCTCCCGAGTGGGGCACGGGCGCGGGCGTCACGTGGGCTACGAGAGGGTCCCATGCTGTTTCAGGACTCGGCTGGGGCGCGCAGAGAATCTCCGCGCCGAGGCGCGCTCTCCGAACCGCGCGCTCAGTGCGTGCAGCCTGATCTAAGCAGGTAGTCGGGCTACTCTTGGATCACCCTTTCTCAGACACCAGAGCTGGGACTTCTCACTGCCACAGCCGCCCCCCAGGTGCTCGACCTCGGCGGCTTAAGGCTGGTGAGGAGACCCAAAGCCCCCTGGCTCCCGCGCGCGCTGGTCACCCGGCGCCCCGCCCAGGGGCCTCGTTGCCAAGTCCCCTACCCGCCAGGCTCCGGCGCAGGAGGCCGGGCCCCACCCGCCCACCCGCGCGCCGGCCGCGGCACTCACAGGTAGCTGCCGCTGGACAGGATGAGAAAAATCTGCGGGCAATAGACGGAGAGCAGCGCGCAGCGCGGCGACAGCAGGAGCATGGTGGGCCCTTGCGCCGGGCGGGGCTGGGCAGGCCCCGCGGGCAGGGCCTGGGCCAGCTGCGCCCGGGGTCCCCGCGGCCCTCCCCAGGAAGGACGGCGGCGCGGGACGCTAGGGGCCGGGGAGTGCGGGCCCGGGCGCAGTGGTCGCCCGTGCCCCGCCGCCAGGGCCGCACATCGCGCTGGGGCCGGGGCTGCGCGGTTGCTGGGGCTGGAGTGCGGATTGGGGGTCCTGCCGGGCGCAGTATGCACCCCTCCGCCGCTGTTTAGCCCTCCGTCCGTCAGTCGGTCCGAGCCGGTTCTGTCGCTCTCTCTGGCTCGCGTCCCCAAGTCTCCTGAGGCGCGCAGCTGCCATTGGACGGGCCGCCCCTACATCCGCCTCCTCTGCGGGCGGGTTTTTTAAAGGGGAGGCTGACCAGAGCGCGCGGCAGGAGCCGCCCCTGGGGCTTGCCCAGGCTGACTTGGGTCCGCGCCTCCCACCCCCACCTTCAGTAAGCCGCCGAGCTCTGGCGGGCTCTGGAGAGTGCACCTGGGGGAGGCGCAGCGGGCGTAACCGCGCGGTGGCGTGGGCTCCTGCGGGAGCGTTTCTTCCAGGCTGCACTCGGACAATGAGTGCCCGTGCGCACTTGCAGTTCGTGCGTGTGCCTGCGGGAGCGTGGGCGTCGGGGAGGGCGCAGGTGCGTGCTCACAGATGGGCGGGGAGCCCCTGCGCCTCTCCCTGCGCCCCCTGGGCTTGACGGGGCGGCTTGTGGTCGCACATACTCAGCGCCCCAGCCAACTAGGCCCAGCCCTGCATGGCTCAGCCCTGTCCTGCACCCAGCTGTGGGCTGGGGTCTTCGCAGGGTCCTGGCTCTGAGCCCAAAGAGGCAGCCAATGGGGAGGAACTGCCAAGAAGTGTTCTCTTAACCCACAGGCCCCAGACCCGGGCATCCCTCTCACCTCTTTTGCTCTCCTTTGAGGGGCTGGTTGAGATGGGCATGGGAGAGGGATAGATCTACAGGGACCCAATTTTCTGAACAATCCTCCCTGTTCTACTAATTTTTTTTTAAAGCTCAGGAACACAGGCTTAGGGTTCCCCTCCTATTGTCTGCCCAGCCTGGCCGCATAGAGAAGTCCCGCTCTGCAGTGCAGATTCTGTCAGCTGAACTGAAGCACAAAGCAGGGAAGAGGGCAGAAGTGGTCTTTGCAGTGGGTTTCACAGGGAGAGGGTCTCCTGGCTTCCAGACCTGGCTTGAAGACATCCCCAGCACCCAGGAGGACACCCTCTTTCACCTTCATCTTTCCCTGTCTAAGGCTCCCGGCCCTAAGAGCAGGCAGGCAGCAGCAGGGCTGATCCTGGGACTCCAGGGACTTGGTTCTCATGGGCAGGGGGTGTCCAGACTCCAGCCAGTGTCTCTCCACACTGGCTCAGCCCCTTCCAGGGCTTTGACTTGGAGGCTTTTCAGACCAGCAGGGACCCTGAATAAGGGACTTCGATTGTCCAACGCTGTTTTGTTTTGAAATTGCTCAAGATTGAAGGTGTGTCTGCTCTGGTCCCACCCGCAGGGCATTGTGAGGCTGAGTTCTTGATCCCTGCTGATGGGGGAGCTCCCGCCCCGCCCCGGGCTGCACATCTGCAGTCGCATCGGGGCTCAGGTGCCCGTGTGATGGTGATGTTGCAGCGGGGGGCTCTCTGTGTGCACTCACAAACACACAGCACTCGGTGTGCCCACAGAATTGCCCTCCCAACGCACAGCTCTGGTTTTTGGTTTGAACTTTATGATGCTGCGATCCGAATTCCTGGATTCTCAGGTCCCGGAATACTTTGTCCAGCGGAGTCCCCAGGGTGCTGATATCCTGGAGTTAACCATAGGAACGGTTCGGCTGGCACCCACAGGTGTTTACTGTGACACCTCCCCCAAACAAAGACCCCCGCACCCAACCCAGGACCAACCTTCACAGTACCCAGGAGGGAGGTGCTACGGCTACCCATTTTTCAGCTGAGAGGTTAAAGAGCTCACCTGGGGCCACCTGGAAGGTGTGGACAGCCCATTGGTTCCCAAACCTGGCACCTCATTCTCAGGCCATATCTTCCCTTGTGCTGCTAAGATGGCTTGCAAAGGAAGCAGGACCTGGGAGGGTCCTGGTCATGCCAATGGACGGGGCAGGGACAGCCCTGTGCAGGTGGCGGCCTGGCCCCCTCCCCTAGCAGGTCTTTCACAGGGTGGGGCTCTGGCTTCCCGGTTGGGTTCCACAGGCTGTTTGGGAACCACGGTTTTCCTGGCCGCATAGGAGTGATGATTGTGTGTTTTAGTGATTGTGTGTTTTAGGGGACACTGTGGGAGAAGCCCCTCCTGGAGGACAGAGGCTGACTCCTGGCTGGGGGCAGAGGGCAGAGCCAGGACCCCACAAAAGGAAGGGAGGCCACTGCCGTGCTCTCAGAGGGGACCCCTCCACCCAGACGCGGCCACCATCCTGCTATGGATGCCCAGAGCTTCAGTCTCATTGTCAGGGGGGACCCAGAGGCTCCAAAGGCGGGGGGCTGCCAGTGGTCACAGAGACCTCAGAGCCCTGGAAGCAGCCCTGGGAACCCAGGCTCACTGGGACTCCAGCTCCTCCTGCTGCGGGGGTGTGAGGGGTCAGGCAGGGGTTATAGAGGTTCCCATTTTGTCCCCACCTGGGCCCAGCAGAGGGAGGGGCTGCTTTCCTGCACCTCCTGGGAAGAACGGAAGCATGCTCAGACCCCCCCTCCCAGCTCTACCACTCACTTCTCTGGACAAGTCCCCTAGGGTCCTTGGGCTCTGTCTCTCAATCCTTGGCATGGGAAGAGCAAAGAGAATTAACGCTGAAAACCAGGCTGTATAGACAGAGTGCTTTTGAGGGGTGCCAATTACTTTGGGGAGCACATGGGGGTAACTAACAACAGGGTCTACTGGAGAGTCACAAAACCAGCAGCCTCCCCTCCCTGTCCCCAGCGTCCTCACCCCTAGCCTCCCATAAACAAACACCCAGGGACAGGGCCTACACACAGACCCACAACAAACAGCCACCAGTGGCCACAGACACGCCCGTCCAGGCCTGAGGGACTGAGACAGGGCCAGAGGCTTCCAGCCCTGCCTTTCAGCTACGGCTTCCTTGTCTGCCGGAGCTGGGCCTCAGCTTCTCCATCTGTGAAATGGCGGAAGTTGTGGAAGCGATTGTGGATGGAGGGGCGATGGGAGAGATGAGTCTCGGGGCCTGCTTCTACCTCTCCGCCTGGGAAGTGCGTCTCTGACCTGGGACACTCAGGGGCCCTCCGGTAGGCTGGTCCCTGGGTTTGCCCGCTGCCAGGATGCAGCCGGCCTCCGGGCGACGGACAGCAGTGCACAGTAGGTCCCCACATATGCAAGAGGCGCAGGGCCGGCGGGGGCCTGGGCGCCCAGGCGAGGGGCGCCACACACCCTGGCGGTCACACCGCCCCTCCACCCCCACTGCGAACGAGGCCGAGACACATTCTGTCTAAAGGAGATCGCGGCTCAACAGGTAAGGACTCGGCTGCGTTCAGGAATGTGGAAATACGACTTGGAGCAGCTACTGCAGCGAGCAGCAAGCGCGGCCCGCCGGGCGCCCGCCTGCCCGCCCGCCTGCGTGAGGGGGAGCGCGGCGAGAGGGGGCCGCGGGCGGCGGGGCCGGCGGGCGGGGGCGCCGGCCGGGACCGAGCCCGAGGCGGCGGCCGGCCCCGTGGCCCTTCCCGAGCCAGCCGGACTAGTTGTCAAGGCAATTTCAACACGTCCCGGTGATGGATAGAGACGAGGGCCGCGGCGGGCCGCCAGGCTGCGCGCTCGCGTCCGGGGTGCGCGCCCCCAGGCGCCCGAGCCCGGCCGCCCGCGCTCCGCGCCCCCCGCCCAGGCACGCCCTCCGGCGGCCCACGCTCGGCCCGGGCTCGGCGCCCAGCGCGCCCGGGGGAGTATAGGCGCGTCCCCCCCACCCCGAGGCCTGGAGCCCAAACAGGTGAAAGTACGCGCCGGGCACGCTCGCCGCTACCCGCCGCCGCCGCCCGCGCGCCTCGCGTCCTCCTATGGGCCCGGCTCCGCGCCCTCGGAGCCCCGGCCGATGGAAGCTAGGCTGCGTCTCCGAGGGGTGGTGCGAGGGTCCCACACGCCGGCCACCTCGGAGCCCCAAAGGCCGCTCGGGCCCCCCCGGCGGCGCGTCCCTGCAGGGACCCTCAAGAGAAGGCTCCTCCCGCTGCCCGGACCTCGGCGGCGGCCCCCGCCCCCGGAACACTCACCCGAGCTTCACGTAGAGGACGCCAAAGCAGAGAAAAACGTAGAAAATCCACTTGCGAAAGTTTCTGTGCATGATCCAGGGAGGGGGGCTGCGCCATAGACAGCGGCGGCCGAGGGGACGCGCGGGCCGGGCGGGGCCGGGCGGGGGCCGGGGCGCGGGTAGACCTCGCTCAGCCGGCGCTGCGGTTCGGGCGGCCGGCGATGTGCGGGCACTCGGCGCGCGCTGCCACCATGGTGAGCCCGGACCGTCGCCGCGTGCGCCCTTGCGAGTCACCCGGCCGGGGGCCGCGACCTCGGAGCCCCGCGCGCGGGCGCAGCCTCCGCTGGGCGCAGCCGCCTGGGGCAGTGCGCGCCTCGCCGAGCGCTGCGGCGGCCAATGTGTCCGCACTTGTCGGCCTCCCCAGGTGACTCGCGGCCCCGGCAGGCGAGCAGCGAGCGAGGGAGCGCGCCCCAGGTAGGAGGATCCGCCTCCCGCCCGCCCTCCTCGCTCGCCGCGCTCTCTCTCCCTCGCTCCCGGCTCTCCCCTCCCTTTTCTCCTCCCTCCCCCGTGACACAAACGCATCCGCCCCAAGCCCCCCTCCCCAGACCAGCTCCCTGCAGATCGCCCTCCCGGGATTGGACGGAGGGGGGGTTGGGTGCGCTGGGGGGGGGCGCTGGGGAGGGTGCGGCTCGGGAAAGACACCTGCGGAGGGGCGGGCCGCTTCTCTGCGCCCGCGATGTGAGGCCAGCAGACTCGGGAACGACCGTACACCTCCTGGTGGCCCTTCAGCTTCCAGCTTCTAATAGGGATGGGCAGCGACCACCCACCCCACCCCCGCCATTGCGGGCGCGCTTTTCCTCCCCACAGCAATGACACACCTGGGTTCCTCTGGGGACCACTCCCTTAGCCTCGCTGCCTCCCCAGGAGGCCTCTATCGGAGGGCCAGAGCACCCTGGATCCCACCTATCCCCGCCTCCCCGCAGCCAGCATTTGGCGGTGCTTACCCAGCGCGGGACAGGGAAGACTCACAGAAAGACTGGCCAGGCCAGGTGCAGGGGCATGGCTCGGATGACCTCCAGGAGATGCCTTTCAGTCAGGTGGCATGATGGGGAGGACCAGGGATACTGAGGGCTCCCCTGGTATTGTGGGGCGGATCCGGCCCCCAGAACTTCCCCCCAGCCTAGTCCCCACGGTCTGCTAGGCCTCCTCCGCGGTGCCGGGTGGTGTTCAGTGCCCACGGCGCGTGGTCAGCCTCACCCCGCCACCGTGAGCATCTGGCCTTGCTTGGTAAGGCGAGTGGGCGCCTAGGCCCCGCAGACCCTGACGCGCGGAAGCCCAGTCTGTCCCCGAGGGGGCGGGACGGGTAACGGATGGCTTGACTGCAGCTACTAACAGGCTGCCCTGCCCTCGGCTCATTCCCAGGCCTGGAGGCCTGTGAGCTGTGTCCATAACAGAGCCGCTGGACTGGAGATAGCTTAGTGCCCCAGGGACAGCTGGACCGAGACTCGGTGGGGTTGGAATGGTACGTGTTTGTGTGTGGGAGGTTTCCAACAGCCCTTGGTCCTGCCTTGCTAAGCCCACAGGCACCCCATCTCAGAGTTTACGCCCACCAGCCAAGACACACCCGCCTCCTGCCTCTGATCCCTTTCAATCCCTCCAAATCCCCTACCCCTTTGCCAGGACACCGTGCTGGCCACTCCTCCGCTTGCCCGGGATCCAAGGGGGGCCTTTGCAAAGATGGGGATGGAGTTGGGGGGAGGGTGTGTGATGTGGAAAGTTTCCAGATGAAAGGGCCCCTTCAGGAAAATTGAGGCACAGAGAGAAGTGCAATGACAAAGAGCAGCCCTACCCCAGCCAGAGTCCCAGATGTCACCAGGGTACACGAAGCTGCGGGAACCAGAGGTTCTGGGCCTGGCCCTCGCCTTCGGTGGCGGGAGCGCAGGCGGGCCGGCCGACTAGGGTGGGGGAGCCGTGGGAGGAGCTGGGGCGCGCGGGCGGATGCTGCCACCCGGCGGCGACACGGCGACAGGTTCGTTCAGATTCCGGGTCACGGGCAGCTGGAGCCACACCGGGGCCAGGGGGCGCACACCAGTCCCTGGGCTGCCAGAAGGGGTGCCCCCAGGTCCGGCACAGATTCGGGGGCCACCCGCCCGCCACCGCCACCTGCCTCAGTCTCCGCGTCTGTTAATGGGTGCAGTCACACAGCGCTGGCGGGGTTTAAATAACCAGGACCGCAGCGGTAGCCTCCTCCTGGCTCTGGGCTCAGCGCCCACCTCCACCCCGCGGTAGTACCGACCCCCAACCCCAACCCTAGTCCGCCTGCGGGCCCTAAGTCAGGTTGACTCTTGGACAGCCCCGGAGGGGTGGGGCCAGATGAGAAGAGGGTTACAGCCAGCAGGTGAGACTCCTGAGTTCGTTCGCCAACTCAGCCCGACTCTCTACGCCTCAGTTTCCCCGGGAAAGCGGGCGGTGCGACTGCGCCTCCGGACATGCAGGGACAGCGGCGCATGCTCGTGCTGCCCCCTGCCGGCTGCAGGGGGAGGTGCACCGGAGAGAAAGGGCCTGCCTGAGCAGGGGTCACTGGGAACGTCTCCAGGCCAGGCTTGGCCACTATCAGACCCTGGGCAAGTCGGTCTTCTGTTAGGTTTCCCGTCTGCATCTGAAGGGGATCCATGAAGGCTCCAGGGTTGGGGGAAGTCTCGGATGGGAAGAGCTCAGTGAAACCCCTCCAACACACACCCCAGGCAGCTGAGCTGCTGGGTCTCAGAGGACCTGTGTCCAGCCTGGCTCCCAGGGCTCCTTCCAGGGCTCAGAGGTCCTGACCAGGGGCAGGTCCCCCTCTCCCTCTGCCAATGGGATTGCAGTTCTGGCCATCCTGAACAAGACAGTGGCCAGTGTCTGGTTCCAAGGGCCCCTGCATCTGTTTGAGAGTGCAGGCCATGTGGGAGGGCCATGCCCAGGGTTTGCAGACCATGGGAGTGGGAGGATGGGGAGGGGTGTGCAGAGGGCAGAGGTCCTCAGAGCCAGGACCCCCTGGGGCCCTCAGTGGGTCTTAGGCTACCTTTGGGCTCTGTAGGGTTTGGTGGGGCTCAGCCTGGCCTCCTGGGGAGGGGGCTTTACTCCTGGGATAAAGCCCATGATCCTTTGGGGGAAGTCGAGGCTGCTCAGTGTGGCTAAGGAGCAGGGGTGAGCATAGGCAGAGCCTTGAGTGCCCATCCAAGAGTCCTGGCCTTGACCTTGAGGCACGAGAGCCATGACTGGTCCTATACAGGGAACTACAGGCCATTACCATTTCCATGGCTCCTGTGCCTGCAGCACCGGTGGGCCCCAGGGTAGGCTCCTCCTCTAATTGGGTTCCCCAGGCTGGGAGACCCCCGAGGCCACTGAGGTCAGGGCCATAGCCTAGGGCCCAGAGCACGGGCTGAGAAAGCATGGGTGGACAGACAAATGGGTGGAGGCATGGACAGAGAGTGGATGATGGGTTTGCTGTGGGAGGCGGCAGCAAGCGTCCCGGCAGCACCTGGCATGGCTGCAGCAATGGAGTCAGAGCTGGCAGGGTTGGCCCAGGACATTCCAGGTGTTAGCACTGAAAGCTCCACATTTCAGGAACCCCTCAGTCCTGGGCACACAGGACTCTTGGTCACCCTAGATCTAGATGCATAAAAGCAAAGAAGAATCCAGAATGTCCCCAAGGGCTAAAGGTTTCTCTGGCACCCTGGTGGAGGCACCTGGACGTAGTTACACTGGGTTGTGCTTTGGGTAAGAGGAAAGTAGCAGTAATAATAACAGCCCACACTGGGTGAATAGTCATGTGGCCCTGTCAGCTTTGCTGCATGATGCCACTGAGTCCTCCCAGGGGCCTGCGAAGCAGGGACCGCCCCGTCCCCAGCTCTGGGTTCATTTCTTCATTTACTGAGCGCCTGTAATAGTCCAGCCAGGGGCTAGGTGCTGGGAGACAGAGGGGGACAGACAGACCCAGCCCTGGCCTTGGGCACTGGCAGGCAGGTGGGGAGGTAAAGACACCAAGGGGGTGGGGCTGGTGCCTGGGACTTGAGCCCGCCTCTAGCAGAGTTGGCAGTATTCCTGTCCAGAGCCTGCGTCACAGTGACCAGGGTCATCAGCTCAACTACACCACTCCAAACCAGCCTCCTTCCATTTAGTCATGCTGGAATTCAGAGAGTCCTCCTCTGTTCTTTTTTTCTCAATTCCCACATTTATTAGTTCACAAGTCCTTCAGTCCTAATTCCAAAACAGAGCGTGCTTGCCCTCTAAGCCCACCCCACTCCCACGCTACTGCTGTCTCCTGCCAAGCCACCATCCTTTCCTGCTGGGAAGATGAGATCGGCAACAATTATTCCTCCTGCTCCCTTTCTTGACCTCCACAGTGCAGCCTCCAAACTGCAGCCAGAAGAACCAAAACCCAAAATGAAACCCACTGCCGTCGAGTCAATTCCAACTTATAGCAACCCTATAGACCAGAGTAGAACTGCCCTGTAGGGTTTCCAAGGAGCAGCTGCTGAGCTCTTAACCACTGCGCCAGCAGGGCTCTCCAATGAGAAGGGTCTTCTGGAAACATGAGCCAAATCAGGCCGCTTTTGGTGTTCAAATTTACAGTACCCCGTTACCCCTAGAATGAAATCCAAGTCCTTATCTGGCCTTTGGCCCGGCATCTTCTGGCCCCTTCTTGTCTCTCAACCTCATCACATACATAAGACTCCTAGTCTCTCCTCTCCCTTCCCTGTGTTATTTATTCTGATACTTGAAGGTTCCAAGGTAGTTCCTGCCCCAGGGCCTTTGCAGGAGCTCTACTGCTGGAGCAGTGCTTTTCCCCGGGTGCTGTGTGGCCTCAGCTTAACTGTCCCACATTACACCGCCCAAACACACTCACTAGTACTGTCTGTCATGACACTCTGCTGTTCTCCTGGTGACTCTGAGGACCATCTGCCCTTATTTGTTTACTGTCTGCCCCATAAACTACATGGAGGCCACAGTCACGTCTGCTTTGGTTACTGCTCTACCTCCAATGCCAGACACAGAACCTCGAGCACAGTAGGTGCTGAACAAGTAGTTGTTGAATGAAGGAGCAAGTGAGTGAACGAACAATTTTCCCAGTTGACCCCTGGGACCAGAAAGCAGCTGGCATCTGTGACCTGCAGGTTGTGAGCTGGAGAGAGCAGAGACCTGATCCTGATTCCTTTGGACCTTGAGTTTGAGCTCCATCCACCCTCCCCAGCCTTGGCCTCTTCCCATTCTCGCTGCCTTTCTCCTGCCCGTTCCTGCGTGTCATGGCTGGCATGACCTGTAAGCGTTCCCTGAATCCCAACAGCTCCCATCCAGATGACACCAGGTGTGTATCGGCCCCTGGATAAGCCGTGGGTGCTCACCCAACAGCCCTCGGACAACCTTGTGAAATGGCGCTACTAGACTCACTGTGCAGATGAGAAAGCTGAGGCAGAGAGGGAGGGCTTGGCCAAGGTCATACAGCTGGTAGGTGGTAGAGCTGGGATTCAAACCCAGACCCGCCAGGCCCGGGGCCTGAGCTCCACCCATGGCATGTCTCAGCCTCCTGGGAGGCCGGGCCTGTGTCTCAGAGAGTGGGGAGTCCCAGGAGAAATCACTCACATCCTGCTGCCAGGGGCCCCCAGCCCAATGCGGGGAGCACTGAATGTGGCTTAGAATTCTAAGTTGGTCCCCCCGCCCCCCGCCCCGCAAGACGCCTGGCTCTAACGCCCTGGTCTGTGAATATGATGAGTTATCATGCCCATGATGATGTTAGATTACATGGCAAGAGGGATTTTGCAGCTGTAATTAAGGTCACCAATCAGTGGGCTTCAATATTCCGTCAGCTCTTGCAGCCTTGCTTTTTGCCTGTGTCTTCAGTGCAGCTTGGACTTCTCCCTTCTGTACCATCGGTTCCTGATCGTATACTACCTCCTGAAATGGTTGAATGTCGACTAATTCTTTTTGGTACAGTGACTCTGTGTATTCCTTCCATCTTCTTTTGATGTTTCCTACATCCTTTAATATCTTCCCCATAGAATCCTTCACTTTTGCACCTCGAGGCTTGAATTTTTTCTTCAGCTCTTTCAGCTTGAGAAACATTGAGAGTGTTCTTCCCTTTTGGTTTTCTATCTCCAGCTCTATGCGCATGTCATTATAACACTTCAAATCAGTATCAACTGAGATGTTTCAACAAACAGATGCAGCACTGGAGGTGCTGACTCGTCTATACCAAGAAATTCAGAAGACAGCTACCTGGCCAACTGGCTGGAAGAGAGCCATATTTATGCCTATTCCTAAGAAAGGTGATCTAACCGAAAGCAGAAATTATCAAACAATATCATTAATATCACATGCAAGCAGAATTTTGCTGAAGATCATTCAAAAGTGGGTGCAGCAGTATGTCAACAGGGAACTGCCAGAAATTCAGGCCGGATTCAGAAGAGACGTGGAACCAGCGATATCATTGCTGATGTCAGATGGATCCTGTCTGAAAGCAGAGAATACCAAAAAGATGTGTACTTGTGTTTTACTGACTATGCAAAGGCATTTGACTGTGTGGATCATAACAAATTATGGATAATATTGCGAAGAATGGGAATTCCAGAACACTTAATTGTGCTCATGAGGAACCTTTACATGGATCAAGAGGCAGTAGTTCAGACAGAACAAGGGGATACTGATTGGTTTAAAGTCAGGAAAGGTGTGCGTCAGGGTTGTATTCTTTCACCATACTTACTCAATCTGTATGTTGAGCAAATGATATGAGAAGCTGGACTATATGAAGAAGAACGGGGCATCAGGATTAGAGGAAGACTCATTAACAACCTGCGTTATGCAGATGATACAACCTTGCTTGCCGTAAGCAAAGGGAACTTGAAGCACTTACTAATGAAGATCAAAGACCACAGCCTTCAGTATGGATTACATCTCAACATAAAGAAAACGAAAATCCTTACAACTGGACCAATGAGCAACATCATGATAAATGGAGAAAAGATTGAAGTTGTCAAGGATTTCATTTTTCTTGGATCCACAATCAACAGCCATGGAAGCAGCAGTCAAGAAATCAAAAGACACATTGCATTGGGCAAATCTGCTGCAAAGGACCTCTTCAAAGTGTTGAAGAGCAAGGATGTTACCCTGAAGACTAAGGTGTGCCTGACGCAGGCCATGGTATTTTCAATCACATCATATGTGTGCGAAAGCTGGAAGACCGAAGAAGAGTTGACGCCTTTGAATTGTGGTGTTGGTGAAGAATATTGAATATACCGTGGACTGCCAAAAGAACAAACAAATCTGTCTTGGAAGAAGAGCGGCCAGAATGCTCCTTAGAGGCAAGGATGGCGAAACTGTGTCTTACATACTTTGGACATGTTATCAGGAGGGATCTGTCGCTGGAGAAGGACATCACGCCTGGCAAAGTACAGGGTCAGTGAAAAAGAGGAAGACCCTCAACGAGGTGGATTGACACAGTGGCTGCAACAATGGGCTCAAGCATAACAACCATTGCCAGGATGGCACAGGACCGGGCAGTGTTTTGTTCTGTGGTACACAGGGTCGCTAGGAGTTGGAACTGACTCGACGGCACCTAACAACAACAATCAGCTGACTTTGAGCTAATCAAAAGGAGATTATCCTGGAGGGGACTGACTGAATCACACAAACCTTTAAAAACAGTTTCCTCCAGCTTTTGGAAAAAGGGGGAAGTGAGAGAGATTTGAAGCCTGAGAAGGATTTGATCACTGCTGTGGGCTTTGAAGATGGAGGGGGCCTTGTGGCAATGAGTGTGGGTGGCCTCTAGGAGACAAGAGCAGCTCCCAGCTGACAGCCAGCAAGGAAATGGGGCTGTCCGTCCTACGACTTCAAGGAATTAAATTCTGCCAACACCAAAAATGAGCTTGGAAGGAGATTCTTCCCCACGGCCTACAAAGAAGACCCCAGCCCTGCGAACATCTTGATTTCCACCTCGTAAGACCCTGAGCAGAGAACCTAACCAAGCCTGCCTGGACTGTGAGATGATAAATGTATGTGTTTTAAGCTGCTAATTTTGTGGTAATAGGAAATGCATACTGTGGGGTTTTTACTCTCAGAGATAAGGGAACAGAAATCCAAATGAATGGAACAGTGTGAGCAGCAGGCTGCCAAGGGCCAGGGGGTGTGTAGAACAGAGTAAAAATTGAGACTGAGAAGAGTCAGGGGCCCAAACACAGACAGCCTCGAATGCCAGGCTGAGGACTTTTTTTTATGGGCTCTGGGGATTTATCGAGGAGTTGCTGGGTGCTGCAGATGGTTAAGCACTTGACTGCTAGCGAAAAGATTGGCAGTTTGAACCTACCCAGAGGTGCTTCGTTAGACTGGCAGCCTGTTACTGAAAGATCACAGCCTTGAAAACCCTATGAAGCAGTCCTACTCTGCACACATGGGGTTGCCATGAGTGGGAATTGACTCGACGGCAACTAACAACAACAAAGGGGAGCTATTGAAGACTTTTAAGGGGGAGAGGGACACCAGAGGTTCGCCCTGGGATGGTATGTCCCGAGTTTGCCTGAACGAGGCAGCGATCACCCCAGACCTACTCTCTCAAGGGCCTGGGAATCTGCATGTTTAGTAAACAGTCAAGTGGATTTGGAGATCAAACATGTTTGAGAAATGCTACTTTTGGACAAATTATAAATGGCTGAAGGCTCTGGGGCTACATCCCCGGTCCTCTCAATGTACAAGGCTTCCCCAAGCCCCTGTCAAGGGGCCAGAACCTACCTGGAGGAAGAGTCTGCAAGAGGCAGACAAGTGCCAGCAGAAGCCCAGAGAATCTTCCGGGGAGTCCTGCTGAGCACCGCCTGTGTGCTGCCAAGGCTCAGGGCAGAAGGAGTCTAGCCACACATCTGGAGATGAGCAGATAGATCTCTGGTGATCCCCGGAGAAGAACTAGGAGCCCCCAAAGGGCAAATCTAGGAGTGTGACAAGATTCCAGGACAAATTGTTAGCAAGGTGCCCAGGAGCCCGGAGAACAAGGGGAAGGAGTGAGTAGCTGGAGCTAGCACGGGTTCACCGAGAATAAAATGTACCAGCCTACTCTCTGACCTCTAACCTCTATGAGGGTTATGAATCCAGGCAGTGGGGCATTGGATGGGAGTCTCTCACTGCCTTGTGAACAAACTTGCCATTTGACTAAGATGCCTGTGGTTGGGCTGGCCCTGGGTGGGAGGGAAGCAGCATCGCATACCCTGACAGTGGGTAGGTGGTAAGCTCATGAGCGCTTTCCTTTCCCTTTCCTGTTTTCCCCTCCAGTTCCACGTTGCCTCCATTCTATAGCTCCAGGAACAGCCTCAGAGGTATGGAGTACCTTGCCTCTGGCACCACAGCCAGTAAGAGCTGGGCCAGGCACCTTTGGCTATAAATCGCACGTGTTCTTCCTACTAACCACACACCTCTGTCTCCTTACACACAGGTGTATGGCCTGAATAAAGGAGGAGGGGGCTTCTCCACATGTGGATGATACAAAGGGAGTAGAGGGGGTGACTCGGGACGACAAACGGGAGAACCCCAATGGCCTCAGTGTGGCAATCACTGCTCACCAGACCCTGTTTTCTCTGCCTTTCTGGCCCCTAGCTTCACTATATCTCTGTTCCTGGGTTGGGGGGTGCCTGGAGCTGAGTTCTGCCCAATGGAATGTGAGAGGCAGTGAAGATGTGCCCTGTCCAGGCCCATTCATGAAAATATTCCATAACATTGTCCATATTCCTGCTCTTGTCCCTTCTTCTGGCTTGGTGCATAAGATCCAGGAGGACTCCAAGGTTCCCAGGGCTGGTGCCCAATGGGAAGGGCCTAGGCCTTGAATGGTGGCCAGGAGCAGTGTGAACCCCACCAAGCACTGTTGTGAGGTAAGAGAGAAATCAACCTCTATTGAGTTAACCCCCTGAGAGATTGGCAGATGTTTGTTATAGTAGCTGGCATGACTTACCCTGACTAATACAGACCTCAGGTATTAGCATACCAACAATTATGGAGATGGTGCAGGACTGGGCAACGTTTCATACTGTTGTCCATGGGGTCGCCGTGATTTGGAGCCAACTTGTTGACAACTAACAACAACAACAAAATACAGACCTCAACTTCTCGAAAGGTGGGCTGGACCCCATGGAACAGATATGGTGCTTGAAGCCAGAAAACCAACCGCTCAGGCTCAGGTAGGGAGCCATGGATCAGCATCTCTGATTCAGGCGTCTAGTTTAAAATGGCTTCTTATGAGCCTCTCCCACTGGTTGACACACCCGCTGGAATAAAGAAAATGAAAGCTTTGGTCAGATCAAGACGCCACTAGGAAACATGCTTCCTTGGGTTGCTTTCCCCTCTGCCTTGGCTACGATTTCTCCTCTTGTTCTGGTTTGTCAGAGGCACCCACCCTGCCCAAAGGGGAAGGAGGGTTGTTAGAGCCAGAGGGAAGACAGTGCAGACCTGGTTTTGTGACTTCCCAAACAGGCTTTTGCAATCCAAAGGCAAGGCCTAAGAAAAGCAGGGACGGGAACGGAATGTATACCCTAATGACGGAACTGGAATCATAGGAGAGAGAATAGACACCTCACCCACCGCAGCCCAGGGAGACTGGAGGAGGGCCACTGAGTGGAGGAGGGGGGAAGGGAAGTGTAACTTCAGGGAGAGAGGATTTGACTGGTTAGAGGGGAGGAAAGGAATAAGGGTTCACATTGGGAGGCCCTCTGGGCACCAGTCACCAGTCCCTGGCAACTGACCTGGGAGATCCATCAAACGGAAGGTCAACCAGTGCCAGAAGATAATCACCTGTCTTGGTTACCTAGTACTGCTGTAACAGAAATACCACAGGTGGGAGGTTTTAAGGAACAGAAACTTATTTTCTCACAGTTTAGGAGGCTAGAAGTCCGAATTCCGGGGGTGCCGGCTCTAGGGAAAGTCTTTCTCAGTCGGCCCTGGGGGAAAGTCCTTGTCTCGGCTTCTGTAGCCCAAGCCTTCCTCAGGTCCTTGGCTATCTTCACCTGACATCTATTTCCCCCCATTTGTGCTTGCTTCTCTCTGTGTTTATTCGGCTCTTTTTATATCTTAAAAGTCCTTAAATTTAAGACACACCCTACTTCAGCATAAAGAAAACAAAAATCCTCACAACGGGACCAATAAGCAGCATCATGACAAATGGAGAAACGATTGAAGTTGTCAAGGATTTCATTTTACTTGGATCCACAATCAACACCCATGGAAGCAGCAGCCAAGAAATCAAAAGATGCATTGCACTGGGCAAATCTGCCGCAAAAGACCTCTTTAAAGTGTTGGAAAGCAAAGATGTCACTTTGAGGACTAAGGTGCGCCTGACTGAAGCCATGATATTTTCAATCACCTCATATGCATTTGAAAGCTGGACAATCAATAAGGAAGACCGAAGAAGAATCGATGCCTTTGTATTATGGTGTTGGCAAAGAATATTGAGTATACCAAAAGAATGCACAAATCTGTCTTGGAAGACGTACAGCCAGAGTGCTCCTTAGAGGCAAGGATAGCAAGGCTTTGTCTCTCATACTTTGGACATGTCATCAGTAGGGACTAGACCCTGGAAAAGTACAGCATGCTTAATAAAGTAGAAGGTCAGTGAAAGAGAAGAAGACCCTTAATGAGTGGGTTGACACAGCGGCTGCAACGATGGGCTGATGCAGGACTGGGCAGTGTTTTGTTCTGTCGCTGTGAGTCGGAACCAACTCAACAGCACCTAACAACCACAACAAAACTGAGAATGGCCTCATTAACATAACAAAGAAAACCCCATTCTCAAACAGGATCACTTCTATAGGTCTAAGGGTTAGGATTCCAACATATATATATATATTTCAATTTTTATTGTGCTTCAAGTGAAAGTTTACAAATCAAGTCAGTCTCTCATACAAAAATTTATATAACCTTGCTATATATTCCTATATATATATCCTTGCTATATATTCCCAGTTGCTCTCCCCTAATGAGACAGCACACTCCTTCTCCCCACTCTCTATTTCTGTGTCCATTCAGCCAGCTTCTGACCCCCTGTGCCCTCTCATCTCCCCTCCAGACAGGAGCTGCCCACATAGTCTCATGTGTCTACTTGATCCAAGAAGCTCACTCCTCACCAGTATCATTTTCTATCCCTTAGTCCAGTCCAATCCCTGTCCAAAGAGTTGGCTTTGGCAATGGTTCCTATCTTGGGCTAACAGAAGATCTGGGACCACGACTCCAGGGTCCTTCTAGTCTCAGTCAGACCATTAAAAAAAAAAAAAAAGTCTGGTCTTTTTACGAGAATTTGGGGTCTTCACTGCTCTCCTGCTCCCTGAGGGGTTCTTTGTTGTGTTCCCTGTCAGGGCAGTCATCGGTTGTAGCTGGGCACCATCTAGCTCTTCTGGACTCAGGCTGATGTAGTCTCTGGTTTATGTGGCCCTTTCTGTCTCTTGGGCTCATAATTACCTTGTGTCTTTGGTGTTCTTCATTCTCCTTTGGTCCAGGCGGGTTGAGACCGATTGATGCATCTTAGATGGCCACTTGCTAACGTTTAAGACCACAGACACCACTCTCCAAAGTGAGATGCAAAATGTTTTCTTAATAGATTTTATTATGCCAATTGACCTAGATGTCCCCTGACACCATGGTCCCCACACTCCTGCCCCTGCTACTCTGGCCTTCGAAGGGTTCAGTTTATTCAGGAAACTGCTTTACTTTTGGTTTAGTCCAGTTGTGCTGACCTCTCCTGTATTGTGTGTTATCTTTCCAATCACCTAAAGAAGTTCTCGTCTATTATCTAATTAGTGAATATGCTCCCCCTCCCCCCCACTCTTGTAACCATCAAAGAATATTTTCTTCTCTGTTACAACTATTTCTCAAGTTCTTATAATAGTGGCCTCATACAAATATTCGTCCTTTTGCAACTGACTAATTTCACTCAGCATAATGCCTTTGGATTCCTCCATGTTATGAAATGTTTCACAGATTGATCACTGTTCTTTATTGATGTGTAGTATTCCATTCTGTGAATATACTGTAATTTATTTATCCATTCATCCATTGATGGGCACCTTGGATTCTTCCATCTTTTTGCTATTGTAAACAGTGCTACAATGAACATGGGTGTGCATATATCTGTTTGTGTAAAGGCTCTTAATTCTCTAGGATATATTCCAAGGAGTGGGATTGCTGGATCATATGGTAGTTCTATTCCTAGCTCTTTAAGGAAGCACCAAATTGATTTCCAAAGTGGTTGTACCATTTTACATTCCCACCAGCAGTGTAGAAGTGTTCCAGTCTCTCCACAACCTCTCCAACATTTATTATTTTGTGCTTTTTGGATTAATGCCAGCCTTGTTGGAGTGAGATGAAATCTCATTGTAGTTTCGATCTGCGTTTCTCTAATGGCTAATGATCGTGAGCATTTCCTCATGTATCTGTTAGCTACCTGAATGTCTTCTTCAGCGAAATGCCTGTTCATATCCTTTGCCCATTTTTTAGTTGGGTTATTTGTCTTTTTGTAGTTGAGTTTTTGCAGTAGCATGCAGATTTTAGAGATCAGATGCTGATCGGAAGTGTCATAGCTAAAAACTTTTTCCCAGTCCGTAGGTAACTGTTTTACTCTTTTGGAGAGGTCTTTGGATGAGCATAGGTGTTTGATTTTTAGGAACTCCCAGTTATCTAGTTTTTCTTCTGGTGTTTGTGCATTGTTAGTAATGTTTTGTATACTGTTTATACCATGTATTAGGGCTTCTAGTGTTGTCCTTATTTTTTCTTTCATGATCTTTATCGTTTTAGATTTTATATGTAGGTCTTTGATCCATTTTGAGTTAGTTTTTGTGCATGGAGTGAGGTATGAGCCTTGTTTCATTTTTTTGTGGATGGATATCCAGTTACGCTGGTACCGTTTGTTAAAGAGACTGCCTTTTCCCCATTTAACTAACTTTGGGCCTTTGTCAAATATCAGCTGTTCATACGTGGATGGCTTTATGTCTGGATTCTCAATTCTGTTCCATCGGTCTATGTATCTGTTGTTGTACCAGTACCAGGATATTTTGGCTACTGTGGCAGCATAATAGTTTCTAAAATCAGATAGAGTGAGGCCCCCCACTTTGTTCTTCTTTTTCGGTAATGCTTTACTTATCCGGGTCCTCTTTCCCTTCCGTATGAAGTTGGTGATTTATTTCTCCATCTCCTTAAAAAATGTTGGAATTTGTATTGGAGTTGCATTGTATCTATAGCTGGTTTTGGTAGAATAGACATTTTTACAATTTTAAGTCTTCCTATCCATGAGCAAGGTATGTTTTCCACTTACGCAGGTCTCTTTTGGTTTCTTACAGTAGTGTCTTGTAGTTTTCTTTGTATAGGTCTTTTACGTCTCTGGTAAGATTTATTTCTAAGTATTTTATCTTCTTGGGGGTTACTGTAAATGGTATTGATTTGGTGATTTCCTCTTTGATGTTCTTTTTGTTGGTGTAGAGGAATCCAAGTGATTTTTGTATGTTTGTCTTGCATCCTGATACTCTGCTGAACTCTTCTATTAGTTTCAGTAGTTTTCTTGAGATTTCCTTAGGGTTTTCTGTGTATAAGATCATGTCATCTGCAAACAGAGATACTTTTACTTCTTCCTTGCCAATCTGGATGCTGTTTATTTCTTTATCTAGACTAATTGCTCTGGCTAGGACCTCCAGCACAATGTTGAATAAAGGGCATCCTTGTCTGGTTCCCGATCTCAAGGGGAATGCTTTCAGGCTTTCTGCATTTAGGATGATGTTGGCTGTTGGCTTTGTATAAATGCCCTTCATTACCAACACGTATATTTTTTGGGGGGACACCATTCAACCCATAACACTGCCATTCTAGAGAATACTACATTTGTGCCCATGTGGGGGAGCCACAGCCATCCCAGCCAGGACTGAGGGGGTGTCTAGGCTGAGGGATTTTCAGTTTTAAACCTGGGACTGTCTCAGGCAAACTGGGACAAGTTGGTCACCTAGATAAACTAGCTTTTTTTCTTATTGCTGTGGAATACTATCATTTCATCAACAGCTGCGTACATCAACCGGTTGCCATCGAGTGGATTCTGACACATAGCGACTCTATAGGATAGAATAGAATTGCCCAGAGAGTTTCCAAGGCTGTAATCTTTGCAAGAGCAGACTTCCCCATCTTTCTCCTGCAGAGCAGCTGGTGGGTTCAAACCACCGACCTTTCTGTTAGCAGCCAAGCGCTTAACCACTGAGCCATTAGGGCTCCTTCACTGCCTGCATGTTGTTGTTGTTAGGTGCTGTAGACTCACTTCAGATCCATAGCGACCCTATGTACAACAGAACACTGCCTGGTCCCACGCCATCCTCACAATTGTCATGCTTGAGCCCATTGTTACAGCCACTGGATCAATCCGTCTCACTGAGGGTCTTCCTCTCTTTTGCTGACCCTCTACTTTACCAAGCATGATGTTCTTCTCCAGGGACTGGTCCCTCCTGATAACATGTCCTAAGTATGTGAGACAAAGTCCCATCATCCTTTCTTCTAAGGAGCATTCTGGCTGTACTTCTTCCAAGACAAATCTCTTTGCTCTTCTAGCAGTCCATGGCATAGTCAATATTCTTTGCCAACGTCATAATTCAAAGTCATCGGTTCTTCTTTGGTCTTCCTTATTCACTGTACAGCATTTGAGGCAATTGAAAACACTATGGCTTGGGTCAGGTGCACCTTAGTCCTCAAAGTGACACCTTTACTTTTTAAACACTTTAAAGAGGTCCTTTGCAGCAGATTTGCCCAATGCAATACATCTTTTGATTTCTTGACTGCTGCTTTTCCATGAGTGTTAATTGTGGATTCAAGTAAAATGAAATCCTTGACAACTTCAATCTTTTCTCCGTTTATCATAATGTGGCTTATTGGTCCAGTCGTGAGAGTTTTTGTTTTCTTTATGTTGAGGTGCAATCCATACTGACGGCTATAGTCATTGATTTTCATCAGTAAGTGCTTCAAGTCCTCTTCACTTTTAGCAAGCAAGATTGTGTCATCTCTATAACGCAGGTTGTTGATAAGTCTTCCTCCAATCCTGATGCCCCGTTCTTCTTCATATAGTCCAGCTTCTCAGATTATTTTCTTGGCATACAGAGTCAACAAGTATGGTGAAAGGATACGACTCTGACACATACCTTTCCTGATTTTAAGCAACGCAGTATCCCCTTGTTCTGTTTGAATGACTGCTTCTTGGCCTATGTACAGGTACCTCATGAGCACAATCAAGTGTTCTGGAATTCCCATTCTTTGCAATATTATCAATAATTTTTAAGATATACACAGTCGAATGCCTTTGCATAGTCAATAAAACACAGGTAAACATCTTTCTGGTATTCTCTGCTTTCAGCCAAGGTCCATCCAACATTGGCAATGATATCCCTCATTGCATGTCCTCTTCTGAATCTGGCTTGAATTTCTGACAGTTCCCTGCCAATATACTATTGCAACTGCTTTTGAATTATCTTCAGCAAAATTTACTTGCATGTGATATTAATGATATTGTTAGAGAATTTCCACATTCCGTTGGAACACCGTTATTTGGAATGGGCAAAAGCATGGGTCTCTTCCAGTCAGCTGGCCAGGTAGCTGTCTTCTAAATTTCTTGGCGTAGACGAGTGAGCACTTCCAGTGCTGCATTCGTTTGTTGAAACATGCCAATTGGTATTCCATCCATTCCTGGAGCCTTGTTTTTTTGCCAGTGCCTCCAGTGCAGCTTGGACTTCTTCCTTCAATACCATCGGTTCTTGACCATATGCTACCTCCTGAAAATGTTGAACATCGACCAATTGTTTTTGGTACAGTTTCTCTGTACACCTTCTATCTTCTTTTGATGGTTCCTGCATCATTTAATATTTTCCCTGTAGAATCTTTCACTATTGCACCTTGAGGCTTAAATGTTTTCTTCAGTTCTTTCAGCTTGAGAAATGGCAACCAAGTGTTTTCTTCCCTCTTGGTTTTCTAACTCCAGGTCTTTGCACATTTCATTATAATACTTTACTTTGTTTTCTTGAGCTACCCTTTGAAATCTTCCGTTCAGCTCTTCTACTTCATTTCTTCTGTTTGCTTTAGCTACTCGATGTTCAAGAGCAAGTTTCAGAGTCTCTTCTGATATCCATTTTGGTCTTTTCTATCTTTTAAATAACTTTCTGCTTTCTTCATGTGTGATGCCCTTGATGTTATTCTACAACTAGTCTGGTCTTCCATTGTTAGTGTTCAATGTGTCAAATCTATTCTTGAAATGGTCACTAGATTAGGTGGGATATAGTTAAGGTTGGGATATACTGAAGGTTGTATTTTGGCTCTCGTGGACTTTTTAAATTTTTCTTCAGCTTCAACTTGAACTTGCATATAAGCGATTGATGGTTTGTCTGGCAGTAAGCCTCTGGCCTTATTCTAACAGATGATACTGAGCTTCTCCATTACCTCCTTCTGCAGATGTAGTCGATTTGATTCCTATGTATTCCATCTGAAGAGGTCCACGTGTATAGTCGCCATTTATGTTGTTGAAAAAAGGTATTTGCAATGAAGAAGTTGTTGGTCTCACGAAACTCTATCATGTGATCTCCAGCATTATTTCTATCAAGAGGGCATATTTTCCAACTACTGATCCCTCTTCTTTATTTCTAACTTTCACATTCCAATCCACCAGTAATTATCAATGCATCCTGATTGCATATTTGATCAATTTTAGACTTCAGAAGTTGGTAAAAAAAACTTCACTTTTCTCATCTTTGGCATTAATGATTGGTTTATAAATTTGAATAATAGTCTTAACTGGTCTTGTAAAAAAAAAAAAACATTGCCATTGAGTTGATTCCGGACACATATTGACTCTGTAGGACAGAGTAGAACTGCCCCATAGGGTTTCTAAGGAGTGGCTGGTGGATTCAAACTGACTACCTTTTGGTTAGCAGCCGAGCTGTTTAACAACTGTGCCACCAGGTCTTCCTTGTAGGTGTATAGATTTTATCTTATCACTGACAGCATTGTATTTTAGGATTAAAAAAAAAAAAAAAAACTCTTTGCCATGGAGTCAATTCCGACTCATAGCGACCCTATAGGACAGAGTAGAACTGCCCCATAGAGTTTCCAAGGAGTGCCTGGTAGATTCAAACTGCTGACCTTTTGGTGAGCAGACGTAGCTCTTAACCACTATTTAACCACTGCTAAGAGCTCCTATATAGCCATCCTATAGGGTCGCTATGAGTCTGAATTTACTCGATGGCAATGGTACTTGAAATTTTTTTTTTTTTTTTTGACAACGAATGCAATGCAATTCCTCTTCAATTTGTCATTCCCAGCACAGTAGACCATATGATTGTCTGATTCAAAATGGCCAATACCAGCTCATTTCAGCTCACTAATGCCTAGGATATAGATGTTTATGTGTTCCATTTAATTTTTGATGATTTCCAATTTTCCTAGACTCATACTTCATACATTCCATGTTCCAGTTATTAATGGATGTTTGCAGCTGTTTCTCCTCATTTTGAGTCGTGCCACATCAGCAAATGAAGGTCTTAAAGGCTTGACTCCATCTCCTTCATTAAGGTCAACTCTTCTTTGTGGAGGCAGCTCTTCCCCAGTCATGTTTTGAGTGCCTTCCAACCTGAGGGCCTTACCTTCCAGCACTAAATCAGACTATGTCCTGTTGCTATTCCTAAGGTTTTCACTGGCCAAGTTTTTCAGAATTAGACTGCCAGGTTCTTCCTCCTAGTCTATCTTAGTCTGGAAGCTTCACTGAAACCTGTCCACCAAGGGTGACCCTGCTTTATGCTTTACTTTGTCTTTTCGAGCCACCCTTTGAAATCTTCTGTTCAGCTCTTATACTTCCTCATTTCTTCCTTTCACTGTAGTTACTGTACATTCAAGAGCAAGCTTCAGAGTCTCTTCTGACATCCATTGTGGTCTTTTCTTTCCTGTCTTTTTAATAGCCTTTTGCTTTCTTCATGTCCTTGATGTCATCCCACAACTTGTCTGGTCTTCAGTTATCAGTGTTCAATGCACCAAATCTGTTCTTGAGTTGGTCTCCAAATTCACTATCCATGAATTCTGGGGTGTAAGGATGTTGGCCCATGACCAAGGACTTTTTGCCTCCTATCCAAATTTACCAAATTTCTAGACACCTTCCTCTCCCTCTTTTCAAAGACCCAGAATACTCTGAAGCCCTCCCAAGATGGGGGCTGTGTCAACGGTGGGCAGTGAGTATGAAAAGAAAAGTCCCAATATCAGCATTTGAGTGGGAGAAGATATGTGTGAAAATAACCTCTGCTGAGCTACATACCAAAACTTGCAGAATGCAGTCAAAGCTGAACTCAGAGGAAAATGCATTGCTTTCAATACTGAAAAAAGAAAAAAGATGGAAATAAGTGAACCAAATGTTCAGATCAGGAATTTTTTACAAGTAATGTCCAGGTGTCAGCAAACTTTTTCTGCAAAGGGCCAGATAGTAAACATTTTAGACTTTGCAGGGCTACATATAGTCTCTGTCACTTCTTCTCCTCCTTCTTGTTGTTATTTTTCACCTTCTCTCTCCTCCTTTTTTTACAACTCTTTAAAAATGTAAAATCCATTTTTAGCTTAGGAATTTTGCCCCTGGGTATATCTTGTTGACCTGCGTATTAGTTAGGACTTTTTAAAATTACAAACAATAGAAGCCAATTCAAACTGCTTGAAACAAAAAAAGGAGGGAGAGAGGAAAAACCATTGATTCACACAACTGAAGAGTCTGCGGTCAGTGTGACTTCAGGTATAGCTGGATCCAGGACTCAAAAAAAATTACCACTGATTTCTGTCTCTCCCTGTTTGGTCTGCTTACTTAGAAGTTAGCCTCATCCTCAGGCAGGTCTTGAGGACTGACTCAGGATGGTCTCTCATCTCTGGTCTGGGTGAGGCCTGCCTCTTGCTCGCTCGTGAGCCCCTTTCCTTGTGAAGGAAGCCAAGGATGTGGGTCTGGGAGGATGCTCCTTCCCCTCTCCAGCACCCGAGGCCCAGGAGGCACAGAAGTGAGGATGCATTGACTGATGCAAACCCTTGAATGTCCTCGCTCTGTGGTCATTGTGACCGCATCTAACTGCATGTGTTCTCCATGCTTCTTAAACCAAGTAAAGAAAACCGGCCTGAGTCACTGGCTTGCCCAGCCTTTTCCTGTGTGATCAGCCAGTCATTCCAGGGCGTTGGGGGCAGGGACTGAGAGATCTTGAGAAGCTGGATTAATCACCGGAAATGTAATTGCGTCTGTAGCCATAATCCTGTCTGCCAGGTTGATCTCTGAAAAGTAATGGGCTGTTTATTCTGTCTCGGGCATGGAAGGCCAGGGGGCCAGGGCCCAGGAGGCTGCATCCTGACTGTTGACTGCAGCAGGCCTGGGAACCTGAATTCCTCACCACACTGCACATGGCTCTCAGAGCCCCTGCTTTAAGGGGAGGAGGACTGATGGGTGCATACAGACTGTAGGTGGCCAAGCAGGGATTTGAACGTCAGAGAGCTGGCCCCAGTACCCAAGGCATCTGGGCACTCCTGTCAAGGGGCCTCTTGGGAGTGTTGCACGGCCCAGCTGCATAGCTGCACCCCTCAGAGTGTCAGACCTATGGCCTGGGGTCCTGGCCCAGCCACACGGACTTCCTTGCCTGTCCCCTCCTACCATGCAGGGCCCATGGAGAGGTGGATACCGAGCCCTGACCTCTGCCCCATCTCCATGGGTGCCTCACCTCCATCTGAGAACACACACTGGCCACCAGGGTATCAGGGCAGGCTCCCGTCCTGGCCCAGAAAATGCCTTCATACCTTTCAAGCTCCAGGCCTCAGTTTGCTCAGCTGTGAAATGGGTGTCTGGCAGGGTTCATGCCCTTAGATCCCTCATCTAGGCAGCAACCCCATAATGGTGAATGAATGAATGAGTGAGCGAATATGACTCTGCCTCCCTCACCTGGCTCCTGGGGTACTGGCCTGCGGCAGCTCCCTCGCCCCTACTCGGTTTAACCCAAGGACAGGCTGGGTGCCTGGGACCTCAGAGGCTCCTGGCAATGGTTCACTGACTGTAAGCCTGGGCTAATTGCTGGTGTGGAGCCTGGCACCTCCACATGCACCCTGTGGGACCCCGGAAGAGCCATTTCCTCTCTAAGGTGTCTTAACCACAGGGGACACCAATGCCCAATCACTTGAAGGGGGTTGCCGGGAGGCTTACAGGGTATGCCACCATCTGCAGCAGCTGGCACAGTGCCAGGAGACTCCTCTGGGCTGGGTTCCTATGAGCATGAAGGGGGTTTGGGGCAGCCAGGGCTCTGGGCTCTGGGGCTGGCCATTGGGGAGCCCCAGTGTCCCCATTCAGGAGACGGTGCCCACCTCCTTGGCTGTTGTGGAGCCTGGCACACACTAAGTGCTCAACTCACAGTAAGTGAAAATGTAGTGAATTTCCAGGGTCCTTGTAACATGAAACTGCTGGGCTCAGTGATGCCATCTTGTGTGGGCTGAGGGGCAGGTGGCATAGGGGTGGCAGCTCTGTCCCCATCACCCTTCTGCAGGTGGGCAGCAGGGCCCCTGCAGAAGAGACCCCCTCGGGGAGTGGGCAGGACGACGGAGCCCAGCCTCTGGGAAAGTGGGTCCTGTTGGTGTGCCCCCTCCTCCTGGCCTCCCAAAGCTCTGGAGAGCTGAGTTACGGAACACCCATGGCTCCTTCCTGCTCCACTCCTAGCTCTGGAGGTGCCCTCTGGTCTGGCCCACGTTTCCCCTTTGAGGAATCAGCAGGATCAAATGAGCCTGTCTCAACCAGGCACACCTCTAGCTCTGGCTCTCTGGCTGGTTAAAGCATCTGAAATGGGGTCTTCTCGCCGAGCAGGGCTGGGAGGAAACGGATCCAGGAGACTGGAGAATGTGCAAGACGGACGAGAGTGTGCACGGGGCAGCGGGCAGGTGTAACTGAATTATATTGGATCTTAAATCCTGCAGATACAGTCAACTGGCACTACCGCCATCCGCAATGTGTGTCTGCACCCCGGGTTATTAAACAAATTATTTTACGATGACGTCTGGTCAAGGACAGGATATACCTGGCATGTGTCTTTCTCTGGCTGGGGAAAAGACTTTGCTGACCAAACTTTTATAAGCTACAGAGAAGTGGGTGCAGATGTCATGAGGCCTGGGGCTACCACCGTTCTCCCCAGGGCCTGGGGCACAAGCCCGGTGGGCATATGGGAAGCCCTGGGTGAGGGACAAACATGGGTGCCTGCTGTCATGTCCCAGCAGGAAATGGGGGCCAAACTTTTAGCCTGTCAGGGCAGAGGGTCCTCAGTCTTGGGGGATAGAGAAGTTTGTTCATGAGCACTGAGGGCAGCAGGAAGAGGGGCGTCCTGGCTGTGTTGGCTGGACTGGCCATGCTAGACAGGTACTGGGGCCCAGGGAGAAGTCAGATGGGTCTTTGCCCCCCAGGGGAAAGGCCACCGAGAAGGAGCCTGATAGTGTGGGGCCCTAAAGAGGCCTCAGCCAGGTGGGATATTCAAGGAGGGCTTCCTGGAGGAGGGCAGCTCTTGCTGAGCCCTGAAGCCTGAGCCAGGCAGAAATTCAGGAAGGAGTCTTTCTGGCTGAGGGGCCGGCACGAGCAGAGGCAGGGAAAGTGAAGGACCAGCTGCCCTGTGTGGAGCTCCAGTGGCATTTCAGGGCCAGAGGCCTGGTTACACCCCTGGGCTTGAGTGGGCACCTCTCTTCCTAGTATCTGGGGTAGTTGCCCCCGGCCACCCTGCCCAGCATGCTTCCTCCCCACCCCCACCGCGGACTCACGGGACAGCTCTTACTCCTCCAGCCAGCCCAAGGCCTTGACCCGCCAGGGTGCCTTTGCTTTTGGGGGTCCTGCCAGGTCTCAATTCCTCTTCCGTGTGTCCCGCAACTCCCAGTATGTCCACCAGAGGGCGCTCTGCATCAGGAGAAAGGGTGCAGACCCGGGACCAGCCTGGGGCCAGGAAGCTGCTCTGAACTTCAGATTGCCAGGACCGACAGGGAGAGGTGATGGGGCAGGAGAGTGTGATTCTGGACTCCCAGAGGCCCGGCTTCCATGCCTGGCTCACCTCCAACAGGCTGCGTGACGCTGGCAAGTCACCTCCCTGCTCTGCTCCTCAGTTTCCCCATTGTGTCTGCCTGGGAGGGAGCGCTAGAATGTGGTGCCTGAGACTTTGCCATCCTATAAGGGTGATGGGATGAGTGAGGCTGGGGTCCCCATGGGCTGGAGGGATGTGGGTGTTCAGTGATAGAATTCTCGCCTTCTGTGCGGGAGACCCAGGCTCCATCCCCAGCCAGTGCGCCCGTGTGCAGCCACCACCCGGCTGTCATGGAGGCTTGTGTGTTGCTGTGATGAGAAACAGGTTTCGCCGGAGTTTCCAGACTAAGATGGACCAGGAAGAAGGACCCGGTGGTCTACTTGTGAAAACCCGCCGATGAGAGCCCTGTGGATCACTACAGTCTGCTCTACAGCGGATCACGGGGTTGGTGCAGGACCAGGCAGTGTTTTGTTCTGTTGTGCATAGGGCCACCATGAGTCTGGGCCAACTAGACAGCAGCTAACAGCAACAACGTGGGGACAGGAAGGGAGTCTGCTGGCCCAGATCACCCCCTTGGCGGATGGGGCACAGAGGGGCTGCCCAGGCCAGAGGCACTTCCCGCCACAGGGCTGGGACCTGTAGCTGGTGGAGGGTGGTGGGGAGGAACACCTGGCCCTGGCCTCCGAGGGCCACTGCCTATGGCCCTGCACTGCCCCACACAACCTGCCTGGCTGCCCCAGGTGAGTGCCTGGTTGCCCCTGGAGGACACCCCACCGTGGTGCTGCCACCCCCACCCCCAGGAGCTGGCCAAAGCCTGCAGCCTGGGGCAGGTTCCCAGTGAGCAACCACGGCGTGATGTGGACAGGGAAGCCCAAGGCTAGCTGAGTCGTACCCGCCCATCCCACCCATCCATGGTGCCCTATACTCTCTAGCTGACAGCAATCCAGCCCCGCCCCCTACAAACCCTTCTCTTTCCTGTCATTTCCACGGGACCTGTGGGTCCAGTGAGCTGAGCATGGGGTGGGTCACACTAGACCAGCCAAATCACCCCCCACCCCGCGATGCCACTGTCTCCAGCTGCCCGGCGCAGGCTGGGTGACGGTCAGAGGTAAAGCAGACATAATGAGGGCCTCATGGGGGATGGGGGCACCTGAGAGAGATCACACAGCCACTCTCAGATTGATGGCAGCCCCGCAGGGCTCATCAGAGCAACACTGCTGTGTTCTGGTCATTTCTGTCGCTCAGGCATTGCTGCCCTGAAGCCTTCTCATCGCCCAGGGAAATTCATGCCCTCCTTCCCCGGTCCTCTGAGCTACATCACGTGCATCGCACCCGCCTAGATTCACACAGCGCACAATTAAAATGCACCACTTTAAACTGTACTCAATGTCATTTAGTGCATTTACAACGTTGTGCAAATACCACTTGCCTGGTTCTGGAATATTCTCATCGTCCCCAAAGGAGGCCCTATACCCATTAGCAATCACTTCCTTCCCCAACCCCTGACAACCACTAACCTGCTTTCTGTCTCTGGGGCGTTGCCTATTCTGGATATTTCACATAAATGGAGTAAGACAATGTCTCCATCACCTAGTGCTGCTGTAACAGAAATACCGCAGGGGGGTGGCTTTAACAAACAGAAGCTTAGTCTTTCACAGGCTTGGAGGCTAGAACCCCACATTCGGGGCGCCAGCTCCATGGGAAGGCTTTCTTTCTCTGTCAGCTCTGAGGGGACATCCTTGTCATCAATCTCCCCTGGTTGAGGGGTTTCTCAGTGCAGGGATGCCTGGTCCAAAGGGTGCAATATTCTCCTGGCCCTTGTTTCTTACAGTATGAGGTCCCCATGTCTCTCTGCTTGATTCTCTCATATCTCAAAAGAAATTGACTTAAGACACAACCTAGGTGGATGGAGTCCTGCCTCATTAACATAATTGCCTCTGATCCTGCCTCCTTGACATCACAGAGGTAGGATTTACAACACATAGGAAAATCATATCGGATGACAAAAGGGTGGACAATCACAATACTGGAATCATGGCCCAACCAAGCTGATACACATATTTTGGTGGAATTGTTGTAGTTATCTAGTACTGCTGTAATGGAAATACCACAAGTGGGTAGCTTTAACAAAAAGAAATATATTCTCCCACAGGCCAGTAGGCTGGAAGTCCAAATTCAGGGCACCAGCTCCAGAGGCAGGTTTTCTCTCCCTGTCAGCTCTGGAGGAAGGTCCTTGTCGTCAGTCTTCCTCTGGTCTGGCAGCATCTCAGCACAGGAACCGCAGGTCCAAATGACACTCTCCATTCCCGGCACTGCTTTCTTGGTGGTATGAGGTCTCCATGTCTCTCTGCTGGCTTCTCTCTTTTATATCTCAAAAGAGACTGGCTTCAGACACTATCTAATCTTGTAGATCTCATCAATAACTGCCACTCTTCCATCTCATTACGTCAGAGTGATAGGATTTACAATACGCAGGGAAATCATATCAGAGGATAAAATGGTAGCCAATCCTATAACACTGGGAATCGTGACCTAGCCAAATTGACAGATATTTTGGGGGGACACAATTCAATCCATGACAGACAGTATGTGAACTTTCACGTTTGGTCTCCTTCACTCTAGCATCATGTTTCCAAGGTCCATCTACGTTGTAGCATAAATCAGGACTTCACTCCTTTTCATGGCTGAATAATATTTCATCATGTGGATGAATGCCACATCCCTTGTCCATTCATCTGTTCATTGTGTTTATCATCTGTCAATGGACATTTGGGTTGTTTCCAGCTCTTGGCTGTTGTGAATACCCCTGCCGTGAACACTGGTGTACAGGTATGTTTGAGTCCCTGCTTTCAATTCTTTGGATGTGTACCTAGGAGTGGAATTGCTGGGTCACACGGTCATTCTATGTTCAACTTTTTGAGAAATAGTTCCAATTTCTCCACATCTTTACCAACACTTGTTATCTTCCATTTGTTGGTTTTGGTCTTTTTGTTGTTGTTAATAGCATCCTAGGGGCTGTGAAGTGGTACCTCATTTTTCTTCACTCCTTTTTATGGCTGAATAACGCCCTGTGCTCTTTTGGTCCAGCCTAGAAGCTCAGCTGAGCCCTTCCCAGGTGCCAGGCAAAGGGGCTTCAGATCCAGAGCCACAGTCTGAGCCCATGAGGAGCTCACAGTCAGGAGGGAGAAACCCTGAAGCTGACAGCCCCAAGGGGCAGAGTGTCAATAGCAGCAGTGGTTTGGATGGGGTGGGTGGACACCATGGAGGGACATCTCCCAGTAGGTGTGAAAACCAAACAAAACCCACTGCCGTCTAGTTGATTCCGACTCATTGTGACGCTATAGGACAGAGTAGAACTGCCCCACAGAGTTTCCAAGGAGGCATGAAGGACCAGGCAAGTCAGCCTGCAGAACTGGTGTGCAGTCTGAAGAGTGTCCAGCAGGGGGCGCCCTGGTTCAATGGTGGATGCACAGAGCTATCCCGGATTGTGTCTGGTAGTTGGGGGGGGGGGAGTGCGAGACACACACACACACACACACACACACACACACACACACACACGGGACCACCACACACTCATACACACATACATACACACACGGGACCACCACACACTCGTACACACACACACACACACACGGGACCACCACCACTGCCCCGCACTCACACACACACTCTCTCATGCGCCTACACACACATACACCCCCAGGAGCAGGGACTAGCCATGATCACCGCCCACTCACTCAGAGTCTGTCAATCACCAAAGCTTTCCTGAGAGCCTACTGTGTACCAGAGTCCCCCGGGGGTGCAGATGGTTAAGACGCTCGGCTGCTAACCAAAAGGTTTGGGGTTCGAGCCCGGCAGAGGTGCCTTGGAAGAGAGGCCTGGTAATCTACTTCCAAAGTGTCACCCACTTAAAGCCCCGTGGAGCACAGTCCTACCCTAACATGTGGGAGGGCAGAGTCGGAATTAACGCCATGGTATCTGGTTACAAAGTGCCAGGTTTTGTGCCGAAAGGCTTTGGGGATACCAAGATAAGCAAAAAATGTAACCTCTTCCCATAAAAAAAAAAGTCTAGCAGGAGTGATAAAACAGTGAGAGTCACACAAACCACCATCCTGAGTGCTGAGAAGGTCCCAGGTGCCAGAGGGAGCAAAGAGGCAGATCACAGAGGGCTTCCTGGAGGCAGGGGCCTGAGCTAAGGGCTGAGAGGTGAGAAGAGGTCCCTGGGCTGGTGGGAGCAGGTGGGGAGCCCTACTGACAGAGGGTTAGGTACCTGCAAGGGGGCTGGGTGGGAAGATCAGACTGAAAGGAGACACTCGTAGCTAGATTGGGATGACCTGGCTGAGGGGAGTGGCCAGGCCAGGCAGGGCCTGAGGCCCTGGGACAGAGCTGGGTTATAGGCCTGGTAGTCAGGAGGGTGGGAAGGGCCAGCCTGTTGCAGTGGGCCAGGGCGAGTGCTTGGCCTTGGAACCGCCTGCATTCAGGGCAGCTGGGCCTGGCCTCCTGGTCACGGGCCTGGCAGGGGATCGACAGTTCTGTTTCCAGGGGCAAGCCCGGGGCCCCAAGGCATCACTGAAGAAGGGGGCCATTAGTGGTTTGACTTCAAGAGGTGACTGGAATACCCAGGCCTGGACGCAGCTGCTTGGCAGGGCTGCCCTGGGTCCCCAGCCCCACACTCCCAGAGTGTGGTTCGTGGTGAGAAACAGGAGGCTAGCAGCAGCCAGGATCACTCTGCGGATAGCCTGTCCTGCTCCCTCAGTGGGACTTTGACTGGGGACACCATCCCATCCCACCTGACACAGCAGGGACCGAGACAGGCAGGTCTCAGCAGACCCAGAGCCTGTGTTGGGGGACTGGGGTGGGGGGGGGCAGGCAGCACATGAACAAGACCCCTGCAGACCAGAATGGACACTAATTTGAGGTAGGCCAGGGGCACACATAGGAATCCACTGGAGCTGAGTCCCAGGTGAGGCTGCCTGAAGGGACCAGGAGAAAGAGCCATCAGTAGGTGCAAAGGCCCTGTGGTAGAAAGGAGTCAGCATCCTGCCCGCACAGCAGGAGCGGGCCGGGCAGTGCATGTACCCCCTACTTGTGCAGTGTCCAGGGTCCTTGCCACTTTAAGGCTGAAAGGAACCAGTTTGAGTCCAGCAGGAGGCGCTTCCTTGGCAATCTGGTGCCCGAAGTCACAGAGCCTGGGCGGGGGTTCACCCAAGGACACGCCGGTCCTTTGAGGGCTGGCTTCCTGTGTAGCTGTGGGGAGGGAAGCTCTGGCCCAGGGCCACCGTCCCCTCTAGCAAGCACATTGTCTGACCAGAGCCCGGGCGGAAGCCGCCCTTACTGGACCAGGGGGCCTGCTGGGACTGGGACAGTGAACCCCGCAGGTGGCTGGAGAGGGGCTGCCACATCTGCACCAAGGTCAGGCTGGCGGCTGGAGTCCCAGAGCCCTGGGTCGGGAAAGCCAGAGAGGGGGCTGTGGAGGGGTGTTTGACCCGTGGAGGCTGAGGACTCCAGCCTGTCCTCCTCCCCAGCCGGGACCCCACCAAGTCCTTCTGTCCACCCAGGTTCTGCTCTAGGACCCTCAGGACTGCCCAGTTTGGAGGAGAGGTAGACAACCCCCGGTCACCCCACCTCTCAGCCAAGGCAGCAGGGTGAAGCTGGATATCCTAACCAAGGCAGAGGGGAGAAGCCGGATATCCCATTTACAAGCGAAATGACTCCCAGTGGGCCCCTCCCCAGCTCTTTCCTAGATTCCCAAAAAGGCCAAAGTAACCAGAGACTGAGTTCTGGCCCACGGGATTCAGATCCCAGACCCTAGGCCCTGACCTTAGGGCAGGGATGGGCCACGGTGGGAGTGTAGCGGGGTGGGTTGCAGAGGTCAGACCTGGGGACCTATGAGTGTTCCCTGACTCCCATGGTGCCCATCCTGGGCTGGGGGCCGCCCAGGCAGAGACCACCCTGGCTGGGCCTCGCTGGGGGTCACAGGCCCTCTGGAGGGTCCTTTGAGAAGAGAAGGTGAAGTCTCGGCCCAAGGGAGCAGGCTTCGCTTGCTCATGGCTGAATGTGTATAGAAGCCTCCAGCTCCAGCAGATGCGTTGCTACGGATCAAATGGTGTGCCCCAAAATACGTGTTGAAATCCTAACTCCATACCTGTAAATGGGGTCCCTGGGTGGTAGAAATGGTTAATGTACTCAGCTGTTAACCAAAAGGTTGGAGGTTCGAGTCCACCCAGAGGTGCCTTGGAAGAAATGCCTAGCAACCTGCTTCTGAAAAATCAGCCGCGGCAAACCCTGTGGAGCACAGTTCTACTCGGATACACACGGGGTCTCCACCAGTCAGAGTCAACTCGGCAGCAGCTGGTTTGGTACCTGTTAATACGCACTGTTTGGAAAAAAGGGTTTTTTTTTGTTCTATTTTTATTAGTGAGGCAATGCCAGAGCAGGGGGGGTCCTAAGCCTGATCACTTCTAAGTTATAAAAAGACTAGAAGAGACACAGAGACACACACACAGGCGAAGAGAGACCTACTCCAAGGAACTCCTGGGGCCACCAACAAAGATGGACCCAACTCTGGAGCCACGCCCTGAATTCAGCCTCGTGAACTGTGAGAAAATAAACATCTGTTCTTTCAAGCCGCCCACTGGTGGCATATTTTTGTTACAGCAGGGCTAGGAAATTAAGACCCATGTGATCACAGTCAGTGGGGTAAACCGAGTCACCTCAGGTCTCCCCTCCTCCCTCCTGGCCCCTGGCCTCTGCAGCATCACTGGCTGGGGTCCAGCTGCCGACTTCACTGTGCATCACGCTTGGGGACTCAGAAATGCAGGCCTGGTCCTGGGGCCACTCCAGGACCCCGCCCCTCCTCACCTCACCCCTCACGGGGTCCCATGGGCCTTTGCAAATCTACCCCCAACACTGGGCTCTTGGCTGTCACAGGCCAGGCCTGCCCTACGCTCAGAGCCCCTCTATCCTGTCCCGGGTCTGAGACCCCTCTTAGGTCCAGTCCCCTCCCCCAGAGACCTGCAGCAGATTAGGGTCCCCTGGCTCATCTGCCCCCCAGAACCACTGTTTGGGATCCATTCCCGTAGCAGCCAGGCCTCTGGCTTCTAGAATTTTCTTTCCTTGTTTTTCTTTCAAATGTCTCAACCATGCTTTAAAAAACCGGCCAAAGTCTCGGTTATCCCTCTCTGAGGCTGGAGGTCCACTGTCTCCCTCTCCGAGTATTCTGGTGTGGGGGCGATGAGGGCCACGCCCAGATGATGGACAAGTCCTGGAATAACTCGCCAAGGTTCCATTAAGTGATCAAATCCACGTAGAGAACTGAGTGCTCACACACACATTCCCCTGCCCACAGCCCGCTGTGGCTCCCCATTGCCCTCAAAGTTCTTGCTCTTCAGCACAGCACCCCTGACCCTCTGGGGCCTTTGTCTCCTCCTCCCTTCTCCCCAGGCACAGGAGCCCTGGCTCCCTGCCTCTGCTCACCGGCCCTCTGCCTGGTCAGCCCGAGTTCACAGGCCTGATTCAAAGACCCTCTCAGCACCCACCTGGCCCTGACCTCTCCTCCCCACCCGCTCACCCACACGCCTTCCCTGGCTGAGCCTGCTCAGTAGCCAGGTCTCAGCTTCAAGGCACCTTTCTCTAGGCAGCCTTTCTGGGCTGCCCCCCGCCTGCCCCAGGACTTGCCACCAGTACCCCTCTCCCCAGCTAGACTTTTAGCTTCATGGAGGCAGGGGCCTGGGGTGCCATCTAAGGGGCATTGTTCGTGCTGCCCCCGCAACTCGCCCAGCAGCTCAAATGAGAGGGAACAGCTCAGCGGTGGGATGGAGAGTCCACGTGTATATGTGTCCTGCGGGCTGGGGGCCAGGCGAAGGAGGAGAGGAAAGACTCCCACCTGGAGCAGTTATGACAACGGCACCACACAGGCTGTCTGCAGGTTCTTCCCCACTTGGTCACCTTTCCTCCTGGCAGCCACACACAGGGCGTCGACCACCAGGGACAGGTGCTCAGGCCAGGCAGCCTGGACGCTGGGCTGAGTTGGGGGGCAGGGATTTGAAACCCCAGCCTCGTCCAGCAGCTGCCTGCCATCTTGAAGTCAATATGGAAACTCATTTTGCCATTAATTGGCTTCCTGGTTTTCTGCCTTTTGGTGGCGGTGGATACTTGCTCCTCACAGATTTCTTCATTAGAATCATTTTCAACTCAGGTTCACGGTGGATGACCCTTCCATCCCCCCCCCCCTTTTATTTATTGCTGATTTGTGGTAAATATATAGGTAAGGCTCCTGCTGGCACAAATGGTTTGCAATTGGCTGCTGACCTAAAGGTTGGCAGTTCAAACCTACCTAGAGGTATCATGGAAGTAAAGACCTGGCAATCTGCTTCTTTAAAGACTACAACCAAGGAAACCCCATGGAATGGTTCCACTCTGTAACACATGGGGTCGGCATGAGTTAAAAGTGACTTGATGGCAACTCTGATGGATTGAATTATGTCACCTCAAAAGTATGTATTGTAAATCGTAACCCCCATACCTGTGGTTATATTCCTATTTGGGAATGGGTTCTCTTTCCTGTGTTAATGAGACCACATCAGTGTACTGTGTGTTTTAAACCAATCACCTCTGAGATATAAAAAGAGTGGATTAGGCACAGGTAATCCAGCAGAGATGGGGGAAGGTAGATGTCACATCGCGTGAAGATAACAGAGGAAGTGAGAGACAGAAGGTGAGAGGAGACGAGGACCTTCCCCCAGAGCTGACAGAGAGAGGGCCTTCCCCTGAATCCAGGCTTCCAGCATACTGACAGTGTTCTGCTGCTATTCATAAGGTTTTCACTGGCCAATTATTTTCAGAAGTAGACTGCTGGGTCCTTCTTCCTAGTCTGTCTTAGTCTGGAAGCTCAGCTGAAACCTGTCTGCCATGGGTGACCCTGCTGGTGTCTGAATACTGGTGGCATAGCTTCCAGCATCACAGCAACACACAAGCCCCCACAGTACAACAAACTGACAGACATGTGGGGGACACTTAATTTTGCTCATGAGGAACCTGTACATAGATCAAGAGGCAGTTGTTCGAATGGAACAAGGCGATACTGCGTGGTTTAAAGTCAGGAAAGGTGTGCATCAGGGTTGTATCGTTTCACCATACCTATTCAATCTGTATGCTGAGCAAATTATATGAAGAAGAACGGGGCATCAGGATTGGAGGAAGACTCATTAACAACCTACATTATGCAGATGACACAACCTTGCTTGCTGAAAGTGAAGAGGACTTGAAGCACTTACTAATGAAGGTCAAAGACCACAGCCTTCAGTATGGATGACGCCTTAACATAAAGAAAACAAAAATCCTCACAATTGGACCAATGAGCAACATCATGATAAACGGAGAAAAGATTGAAGTTGTCAAGGATTTCATTTTACTTGGATCCACAATCAACAGCCATGGAAGCAGCAGTCAAGAAATCAAGAGATGCATTGTGTTGGGCAAATCTGCTGCAAAGGACCTCTTTAAAGTGTTAGAAATCAAAGATATCACCCTGAAGACTAAGGTGCGCCTGACCCAAGCCATGGTATTTTCAATCGCATCACATGCATGTGAAAGCTGGACAGTGAATAAGGAAGACCGAAGAAAACTGACACCTTTGAACTGCACTGTTGGCGAAGAATATTGAATACACCATGGACTGCCAAAAGAACGAACAAATCTGTCTTGGAAGAAGTACAACCAGAATGCTCCTTAGAAGCAAGGATGGTGAGACTGGGTCTTACATACTTTGGACATGTTGTCAGGAGGGATCAGTCCCTGGACAAGGACATCGTGCTTGGTAAAGTAGTGAGTCAGCGAAGGAGAGGAAGACTCTCAATAAGATGGATTGACACAGTGGCTGCAGCAATGGGCTCAAGCGTAACCATTGCGAGCGTGGCGCAGGACTAGCCTGCGTTTTGTTCTACAGAACATGAAGGCGCTGTGAGTCGGAACTGACTTGATGTCAACTAAAAACAACAATAAAGCCTCCTGAACTGTAAGAAAATTAATTTCCATTTGTTAAAGCCACTCACTTGTGCTATTTCTGTTGTAGCAGCGCTAGATGACTAAGACAGCTACTAACGATAACACAAACATGTAGGTAACAAAACATGGGGCGCTTCAACAATTTTCACATGTAGCATTTAGTGCCATTACGTTCATCATGTTGTTTGGCCATCACCATCGACCACTCCCAAACTTTTCTATCACTTTTATCAGAAAGCAGCTTAGTGTCCCCTAATCATTGTGCTGATGACCCACTTTCATGCCCTCCCTCCGGCTCCCTGCTTCCCACACCCCCAACTCCACCACTCCTGGGCCCAAGCAAGAAAATCCAGCACTCAGTAATTATTAAACCCCCACATGCCAGGCTGGGAGTGGGAAGTGGGAGATCTGTGGGCGAGCCCCTGGCTGTCATGGGCTCACAGGCTGGGGGCGGGGGGTGGCGTATTCATTCTTGCTGCTCCCAGGCACATGGCAAGACTCACTTCCCGGTTCCGAGGCTGAGCCAAACCATGTGACCAGCCCTTGCCAATGAGCTGTGAACAGCAGTGACACATGGCTCTCTCAGTTCAGAGTATATAAATACTGGTGCAAGGCTTTCTGAGCATCCTCCTCTCTGCCATGGCTGTTTCACCAGCTGAACCCTGGAGTAAGGGTGGCCCAGAGCAGGGCCCATGCCTACCCAGGAAGGATGGAAATACACCTTTGCTGGTGTGGGGCCCAAGTGGTGGGGCTGTTTGTACATCGGTACACCCAGTGCATCCTGGCTAATAGGGTGGAGTAGGACATGCAGATAGGAAACCCAATACACAGGATCAGAGAGGACGCCTGCGTGGTCAGGGGAGGCACTTCTGGAGAAGGGACCTCTGAACTGGGACTTGAATGATAATGACCCAGAGCTGTCTAGACATGGGAGCAGCGAGAGGAAGGTCCAGAGGACCAGTCAGGATGTGTCTGGGCAGGTATGGCAGGCATGGGGAAGGCTGGGAGAGGTCAGATCTGGGTCGTGGAGGGAGGCATACCAAAGGGCCCTCTGATGGTTAAGGTTGTATGTCAACTTGGCTGGGCCATGATTCTCAGTGGTTTGGCAGTTTTGTACTGATGTGATCACCTCCATGATGAGATCTGATATAACATAATCATCTCCATGATGAAATCTGCTATGAACAGCCAAACTGTTGAAAGGGAGTTTGCTTAGGACTATGACCTGCATCTAATATCTATGGACTTTCTGGCAAAACTGGCTGGGTTTTGCTCAGTCTGGGTCCTGAATCTGGCTTGTTATCATCTGATCTCCAGTTATTGGGACTTGAGTGAGCACCCTGCTGTCTTACCTGTCCATCTAGGGTTCATCAGCTTCTGCAGCTTGTGAACCAGCAGCCTGCTGTCTGACCTGCTGATCTCAGGTTTGTCAGCTTCTACAGCTATGTGAGCCGAGAGAAGCCTCCAGCCTGAGGCCTGACCCATGGACTTGGGTTTGTCAGCTTCTACAGCTATGTGAGCCGAGAGAAGCCTCCAGCCTGATGCCTGACCCATGGACTTGGGTTTTTCCAGCCTCTACAACTGTGTGAGCCATTTCCTTGATATAAATCTTTCTCTCTTTCTGTATATACACACACACACTTCACTGGTTTTGCTTCTCTAGAGATCCCAGCCTAAGATATTCGGTACTGCGAGTAGTTCTGTTGTTGCTGTTGTTAGCTGCCATTAGTCTATTCTGACTCACAGCGACCCCATGTACAACAGAATGAAACACTGCCCAGTCCTGCGTCATCCTCATGATCCTTGTTATGCTTGATCCCATTGTTGCTGTCCCTGTGTCACTGCATCTTATTCAGGGTCTTCCTCTTTTTCACTGATCCTCTACTTTACCAAGAACAATGTCCTTCTCCGGGGACTGATCCCTCCTGATAACATGTCCAAAGTATGTGAGACGTAGTCTCAACATCCTTGCTTCTAATGAGTATTCTGGTTGTACTTCTTCCAAGACAGGTTTGTTCATTCTTCTGGCAGTCCGTGGTGCATTCAGTATTCTCCACCAACTCCACAATACGAAGGCATCAATTCTTCTTCAGTCTTCCATATTGATCGTCCAGCTTTTGCATGCATATGAGGCGATTGAAAACACCATGGTTTGGGTCAGGTGCAGCTTTGTCTTCAATGTGACATCTTTGCTTTCTAACACTTTAAAGAGGTCTTTTGTAGGAGATTTGCCCAATCCAATGCATCTCTTGACTTCTTGACTGCTGCTTCCGTGAGTGTTGATTGTGGATCCAAGTAAAATAAAATCCTTGACAACTTCAATCTTTCTCTGTGTATCATGATGTTATTTATTGGTCCAGTTGTGAGGATTTTCATTTTCTTTATGTTGAGGTGTAATCCATACTGAAGGCTGTGGTCTTTGATCTCATCAGTAAGTGTTTCAAGTCCTCTTCACTTTCAGCAAGCAAGGTTGTGTCATCTGCATAAAGAAGGTTGTTAATGAGTCTTCCTCCAATCTTTACGCCAAGTTCTTCTTTATATAGTCCATCTTCTCAGGTTATTTCCTCAACATATAGATTGAATAAGTATAGTGAAAGGACACAATCCTGACACACACCTTTCCTGACTTTAAACCATGCGGTATCCCTTTGTTCTGTTCGAACAACTGCCTCTTCATCTGTATACAGGTTCTTCATGAGCATGATTAACTGTTCTAGAATTCCCATCCTTTGCAATATTATCCATAATTTGTTATGATCCACACAGTTGAATGTCTTTGCATGGTCAATAAAACACAGGTAAACATCTTTCTGGTATTCTTTGCTTTCTGCCAAGATCCATCTAACATCAGCAGTGATATCCCTCGTTCCATGTCCTCTTCTGAATCTGCTTAATTTCTGGCAGTTCCCTGTCGATGAAGAGCTGCAGCCATTTTTGAATGATTTTCAGTAATATTTTACTTGCATGTGATATTAATGATATTGCTCAATAATTTCCACATCCTGTTGGATCACATTTCTTGGGAATAGGCATGGATATGGATCTCTTCCAGTCAGTTGGCCGGGTAGCTGTCTTCCAAGTTTCTTGGCATAGACGAGTGAGCACTTCCAGCACTGCATCTGTTGAAACATGTCAATTGGTGTTCCGTCAATTCCCGGAGCCTTGTTTATTACCAACGCCTTCAGTTCAATTTTTTTTTTTTTTTCCAGTTCAGCTTAGACTTCTTCCTTCAGTACCATTGGTTCCTGATCATATGCTGCCTCCTGAAATGGCTGAATGTCGACCAATTCTTTTCGGTGTAGTGACTGTGTGTATTCCTTCCATCTTTTGATTCTTCCTGCATCATTTAATGTTTTCCCTATAGAGTCCTTCACTATTGCAACTCGAGGCTTGAATTTTTTCAGCTTGAGAAATGCCAAGCGTGTTCTTCTTTTTTGGTTTTCTATCTCCAGGTCTTTGCACGTGTCATTATAATACTTTGTCTTTTTGAGCTGCCTTTTCAAATTTTCTGTTTAGCTCTTTTACTTCATCATTTCTCCCTTTCTCTTTAGCTACTCGACAGTCAAGAGCAACTTTCAGAGTCTCTTCTGACATCTGCTTTCATTTTTTCTTTCTCTTCTGTCTTTTTAGTGACCTCTTGCTTTATGTATGTTGTCCTTGATGTCATGCCACAACTTGCCTGATGTCTTAGTTATCTAGTGCCACTATAACAAATACTACAAGTGGATGGCTCTAGCAAAAAGAAGTTTATTCTTTCATAATCCAGTTGGCTAGAAGTCTGAATTCAGGGTGCTGACTCCAGAGAAAGGCTTTCTGTCCCTGTCATCTCTGGAGGAAGGCCCTTGTCAGTCTTCCCTTGGTGTGGGAGCATCTCAGTGCAGGAACCTCAGGTCCGAAGGACATGCTCTGCTCCTGGCACTGCTTTTTTGTTGATATGAGGTCCCCCTGTCTCTCTGCTTGCTTCTCTGTTTTATATCTCAAAAGGGATTGGCTCAAGACACTAAAAAATCTAATCTCATAGACCTCATCAATATAACTGCCACTAATCCATCTCATTACTTCATAGTGATAGGATTTAAAACACATAGGGGAATCACATCAGATGATGAAATGGTAGACAATCATACAATACTGGGAATCATGACCTAGCCAAGTTAACAGATATTTTGGGGGGACACAATTCAATCCATGACACCTGGTCTTTGGTCATTAGTGTTCAACATGTCAACAAAATTGTAAGGATGCTTTTTCTAAATTGGTTCTCAAGTCTGGTTAGTCTTAAAGATGTTGGTGACTCTTCTTCCAGTAGTAAAGATGGCACAGCTAATCCATGGTGTGTGGTGGCAATACAAAAACACAAAATATCACCACCAATAGATCAGGTATTGGTGAAAGGTGAGGCTCTGGGAGATCACATGTTTGATACTTTTCTACAATTTTGTCAGAATGAGAAGTATAAGGAAGTGGGTTTGTTGGTCCTACTTTCACTAGACAAAGTGGTGGAAGAAAAAGATGAGCTCAGGACTTTAGAGTCAAAGCTCAAGTACCACATAAACACCTCAAAGTTGCCACTTATGCTCAGAAAGAAAGCCTAGTTTCTTGTAGTAATAGAGCTAATATTGTCAAAAACCAAACCCGGAGTCTTATGATAAGAGCGGTTGAATTACACCCTCAATTGAATTCCCAACCTCAGTGGTGGCTGAGGGTAAAGTAAGCACATTTATTGGGAATAAGTGGGATCCTGAAACTTGGAAAAGGGACATATCAGCAGATAATCAAGAAACGTAATAATGAGCCCCTTAATTCTTTTGACTCTCTCCTGCCAACAAAACCATTGGCCCCTCCACCACCATCTGATGAAATAAACCCAGCTGTGTCTGAAGAGCTTTTGCCTGAGATGTTGACTGGGGCAGCACCTGAGATGTTGCCTGGGGCGATGTCTGAGTCATTGCCTGGGGATTTGCCTGGGGCAGACGCCTTACAAGATGTTACTGAATGTTCTTAAAACACATCCCCACCACTCGTTATTGCTTCTGGACCTATAACTAGACTTAAGTCCCAGTGAGCCCCAAAAGCTGAAGTACAAAGTGTGACCTAGGAGGAGATACACTACACTCCAAAAGAACTGCTTGACTTTTCTAATATGGCAAACAAAAACCAGGGTAATATGTGTGGGAATGGCTATTAAGAGTGTGGGATAATGGTAAAAGGAACATAAAGTTGGATCAGTCTGAGTTTATTGATATGGGCCCACTAAGCACAGATTCTTCATTCAATGTTTCAGCTCAAGAGTTTAGGATAGGATTTAATGGTTTATTTGGTTGGCTTGCTGAAGCATGGATTACACTGTGGCCTACACTAAATCGAGTTGCAGTACCAGATCTGCCTTGATGTATTGTAGAAGAAAGTTTCCAAAGGCTTAGGGGAATTGGCATGTTGAAATGGATTTATCAGGCTAGACACACAGACCCACACGTGGAGTGCCCAGAGGACATGCCTTTTACAGTACGGAATAAATTTGTGAAGGGAGCCCCAACATCTTTGAAAACTGTCGTGATTGCTATTTTATATGAATCAAATTTGACAGCGGGAACTGCCTAATTGAATTAAGACACCTAACTACAATGACAATGTTCCACTGCTATTCATAAGGTTTTCACTGCTCAGTTCTTTTCAGAAGTAGACTGCCGGGTCCTTCTTCCTAGTCTGTCTTAGTGTGGAAGCTCAGCTAAAACCTGTCCGCCATGGGTGACCCTGCTGGTATCTGAATACTGGCGGCATAGTTCCCAGCATCACGGCAACATGAAAGCCCCCACAGTATGACAAACTGACAGATGCATGGGGAGGATAGTGCCAGAAGATGAGCTCCCCGAGGTGGAAGGCACTCAAAAGACAACTGGGGTAGAGCTGCCTCCTCAAAGTAGAGTTGACCTTAATGACATGGATGGAGTCAAGCTTTCAGGACCTTCATTTGCTGATGTGGCATTAGTCGAAATGAGAAGAAACAGCTGCAAATATCCATTAATAATCAGAACTTGGAATGTACGAAGTACGAATCTAGGAAAATTGGAAATCATCAAAAATGAAATGGAATGCATAAACATCGATATCCTAGGTATTAGTGAGCTGAAATGGACTGGTATTGGCCATTTTGAACTGGACAATCATATGATCTGCAATGCTGGGAATGACATCTTGAGGAGGTATGGCCCTGCATTCATGGTCAAAAAGAACACTCAAGATCTATCCTGAAGTACAATGCTTTCAGTGATAGGATAACATCCATATGCCTACAAGGAAGACCAATTAATATGAGCATTATTCAAATTTATGCACCTACCACTAAGGCCAAAGATGAAGAAATTGAAGATTTTTACCAATGTCTGTAGTCTGAAATTGATCGAACATGCAATGAGGATGCATTGATCATTACTGGTGATTGGAATGGGAAAGTTGGAAACTAAGGATCAGTAGTTGGAAAATATGGTTTTGGTGATAGAAACAATGCCAGAGATCACATGCTAGATTTTTGCAAGACCAACAACTTCTTCATTATAAATACTTTTTTCAACAACTTAGAGACTATACACATGGACCTCGCCAGACGGAGCACACAGGAATCAAATCGACTACATCTGTGGAAAGAAACAATGGAAAAGCTCAATATCATCAGTCAGAACAAGGCCAGGGGCCAACTGTGGAACAGACCATCAATTGCTCATATGCAAGTTCAAGCTGAAGCTGAAGAAAATTGGAACAAGTCCACGAGAGCCAAAGTATGACCTTGAATATATCCCGACTGAATTTAGAGACCATCTTAAGAATAGATTAGACAAGTCGAACATTAATGACCAAAGACCAGACGAGATGTGGCATGACATCAAGGAGATCATACATGAAGAAAGCAGGAGATCATAAAAAGACAGGAAAGAAAGAAAAGACCATGAGGGATGTCAGAAGAGACTCTGAAACTTGCTCTTCAATGTCAAGTAGCTAAAACAAAAGGAAGAAACGATGAAGTAAAAGAACAAACAGAAGATTTCAAAGGGCAGCTGGAGAAGACAAAGTAAAGTATTATAATGACATATGCAAAGAACTGGAGATAGAAAACTAAAAGGGAAGAACATGCTTGGCATTTGTCAAGCTGAAAGAACTGAAGAAAAAATTCAAGCCTCGAGTTGTAATAGTGAAGGATTCTATGGGGAAAACATTAAATGACACAGGAAGCTTCGAAAGAAGATGGAAGGAATACACAGAGTCGTTATACCAAAAAGAATTGGTCGACATTCAACCATTTCAAGAGGTGGCACATGATCAGGAACCGATGGTACTGAAGGAAGAAGCTCAAGCTACACTGAGAGCACTGGTGAAAAACAAAGCTCCAGGAATTCACAGAGTATCAATTGAGATGTTTCAACAAATGGATGCAGCACTGGAAATGCTCACTCATCTATGCCAAGAAATTTGGAAGACAGCTACCTGCCAACCGACTGGAAGAGATCCATATTTGTGCTTATTCCCAAGAAAGCTGATCCAACAGAATGCAGAGATTATCAAACAATATCATTAATATCACATGCAAGTAAAATTTTGCTGAGGATCATTCAAAAGCGGCTGCAGCAGTACATCAATAGGGAACCGCCAGAAATTCAGGCCGGATTCCGAAGAGGATGTGAAATGAGGGATATCATAGCTGATGTCAGATGGATCCTGGCTGAAGGCAGAGAATACCAGAAGGATGTTTACCAGTGTTTTATTGACTATGCAAAGGCATTTGACTGTGTGGATCATAAAAAATTATGGATAATATTGCCAAGAATGGGAACTCCAGAACACTTAACTGTGCTCGTAAGGAACCTGTACGTAGATCAAGAGGAAGTTGTTCGGACAGAACAAGTGGATACGGAGTGGTTTAAAGTCAGGAAAGGTGTGTATCAGGGTTGTATCATTTCACCATACCTAGTTAATTTGTATGCAGAACAAATAATCCGAGAAGCCTGACTATATGAAGAACAGGGCATCAGTATCGGTGAAAGACTCGTTAACAACCTTTGTTATGCAGATGACACAACCTTGCTTGCTGAAAGTGAAGATGACTTGAAGCACGTACTGATGAAAATCAGAGACCACAGCCTTCACTATGGATTACACCTGAACATAAAGAAAACCTCACAACTGGACCAGTAAACAGCATCATGATCAATGGAGAAAAGATAGAAGTTGTCAAGAATTTTATTTTACTTGAATCCACAATCAATGCCCATGAAAGCAGCAGTCAAGAAATCAAAAGATACATTGCATTGGGCAAAACTGCTGTAAAAGACCCCTTTGAAGTGTTGAAAAGCAAAGATGTCACCTTGAAGAGTAAGGTGTGCCTGACTCAAGCCATAGTATTTTCAATTGCATCATAAGCATGCAAAAGCTGGACAATGAATAAGGAAGTCAGAATAGATGCCTCTGAATTGTGGTGTTGGCAAAGAATATTGAATATTCCCTGGACTGCCAAAAGAAGGAACAAATCTGTCTTGGAAGAAGTACAATCAGAATGCTCCTTAGAAGCAAGGATGGCAAGACTACATCTTATATACTTTGGACATGTTGTCAGGAAGTACAGGGTCAACAAAAAAGAGAAAGACCTTCAACGAGATGGATTGACACAGTGGCTGCAACAATGGGCTCAAGCATAACAATGATTGTGGGCATGGCACAGGACTGGGCAGTGTTTCTTTCTGTTGTACGTAGGGTTACTATGAGCGGGAATCAACTCGTCGGCACCTAACAACAACAACAACTACAATGAGGCTGATTGGACCCCATGGTGGTAGGGGCCAAGCGGTGGGGCTCAACCAACAAAGTGAACGTGGTTACTGTAATGGGCAATGCAGTCAAAGCAGTAATTAGAATAACCTGACTGGTATGGACTTATGGCTGTGCCTACTTAGTCATGGTGCCCCTAGAAATGAAATAGATGGGAAATCTACTAAATATTTATTTGATCTGTACAAGCACAAGAATTCTATGTCAAGTGAATGGCAGTCTAACTTAAATCAGCAAAATAGAGAGCCACAGCCCCTCAATCAGTTCCCGGATTTGAGTGAGTTTACAGACCCACAACCCCTTGAATGAAGGAGAGGCCAGGCCGCATTGAGGAAGGACCCCACTGCACTGGCAAAAATATATGCTATTAACCTTTCCCCCAGCCTTCCCCAATGGGATCTACGGCCTTTCACAAAAGAGATTGTTCATTGAAAAAAAGGAAATAAACAGAGTTTTTGGGGATTATTTTATACTGGCTTTGAATTGACACTAATTCCAGGAAAGCCCAAATATCACTGTGGCCCACCAGTCAGAGTGGGGGCCTATGGAGGTCAGGTTATTAATGGAGTCTTGGCTCATGTCCATCTCACAGTAGGTCCAGTGGTGAGTCCCTGAGCCCATCCTGTAGTGATTTTCCCAGTTCCAGAATGAGTAATTGGAATAGATATACTCAGAAATTGGAATAGATATACTCAGATATACTCAGGCAGATGTGCAATTGTATACTGATTCATAGGCTGTGGCCAATTGTTTGGCTGGAAGTTCAGGGGCTTGAAAGGAATATGATTGGAAAATTGGAGACAAGTAGGTGTGGGAAAGAGGTATGTGGATAGACCCCTCTGAATGGGCCGAAGAAGTGAAAATATTTGTGTCTCATGTGAATGCTGACCAAAGGGCGACCTTGATAGTGGAGAACTTTAACAATCAAGTGGATACATGATGTGTTCTGTGGAAAACAGTCATCCTCTTTCCCCAGCCACTCCAGTCATTGCCCAACGGTCTCATGAACAAAGTGGTTGTGGTGGCAAGCATGGAGGTTATACATGGGCTCAGCAACTTGGACTTCCACTCCCCAAGGTCAGTGTGGCTACAGCCATTGCTCAGTGCCCAATCTGCCAGCAGCAGAAACCAACGCTGAGTTCCCAATATGGCACCATTCCTCCAGGTGATCAGCCAACAACCTAGTGGCAGGTTGATTACATTGGACCACTTCCATCATTGAAAGGGCAGCATTTTGTTCTTAATGGAATAGACACTTACTCTGTATACAGATCTGCCTTCCCTGCACGACATACTTCTGCCAAAACTACCATCCTTGGACTTACAGAATGCCTTATCTACCATCACAGTATCCCACACAGCATCGCCTCAGATCAAGGGACTCACTTCACAGCAAATGAAGTGCGGCAACGGACCTATGATCATTGAATTCACTGGTCTTACCATATTCCCCATCATCCTAAAGTAGCTGGCTTGATAGAACAATGGAATGGCCTTATAAAGACACAATTATAGCACCAGCTAGGTGGCAATGCCTTGCAGGGTTGGGGCAATGTTCTCCAGGAGGTTGTATATGCTCTAAACCAGCATCCAATATATGGTGCTCTTTCTCCCTTAGCCAGGATTCAGCGGTCCAAGAATAAAGGAGTGGAAATGGGAATGGTACTACTCACTATTACCTTTAGTGACCCACTTGCAAAATTTTTGCTTCCTGTCCCTGAGACCTTGGGCTACGTGGGTCTAGAGCTCTTAATTCCAGATTGAGGAAAGCTCCCACCAGGAGACAAAACACTGATTCCATTGAACTGGAAGCTAAGAATGCCACCCAATCACTTTGGGTTCCTCATGCCTCTGGATCAACAGGCAAAGAAGGGATTTACTACATTGGCTAGTGTGACTGATCCTGATGGCCAGGAGGAAATTGGATTGATATTACATAATAGAAGTAAAGAAGAGTATGTCTGGAACACAGGAGATACCTTAAGATGCCTCTTAGTACTACCATGCCTTGTGATTAAAGGCAGTAGAAAAGTACAGCAATTCAATTCCGACAAGACTACTAATGGCCCAGACCCTTCAGGAATGAAGGTTTGGGTCACCCCATCAGGCAAAGAACCATGACCAGCTGAGGTGCTTGCTGAGGGTAAGGGGAATACAGAATGGGTGGTGGAAGAAGGTAGTTCCAAATGCCATTTATGACCATCTGACCAGTTGCAGAAATGAGGACTGTAATCATTATGAGTATTTCTTTCTTGCCCCAAGTTGCAATATTGAAGGATTTTATTAGGCAAATATTGAAAGACGCAGGAAGCATCAAAAGAAGATGGAAGGAATACACAGAGTTAGCGTACCAAAAAGAATTGGTTGATGTCCAACCATTTCAGGAGGTGGCATATGATGAAGAACCAATGGCACTGAAGGAAGAAATCCAAGCTGCACTGAAGGGATTGGCAAAAAACAAAGCACTAGCAATTGATGGAATACCAATTGAGAGGATTCAACACACGGATGCAGCACTGGAGGTGCTCACTCATCTTTGTGAAGAATTTTGAAGGACAGCTTCCTGGCCAACAAACTGGAAGAGATTCATATTTGTGCCCATCCCAATGAAAGGTGATCCAATAGAATGCAGGAATTATCGAACAATATCATTAATATCACACATAAGTAAAATTTTGTTGATGATCATTCAAAAATGGCTGCAGCAGTATATTGACAGGGAACTGCCAGAAATTCATGCCCGATTCAGAAAAGGACATGGAATAAGGAATATCATTGCTGACATCAGATGGATCCTGACTGAAAGCAAAGAATGCCAGAAAGATGTTTACCAGTGTTTTATTGACTATGCAAAGGCATTCGGCTGTGTGGATCATAACAAATTGTGGACAACATTTCCAAGAATGGGAATTCCAGAACACTTAATTGAGTTCAAGAGGAATCCGTACACAGAAAAAGAGGCAGTAGTTTGAACAGAACAAAGGGATAATGCGTGATTTAAAATCAGGAAAGGTGTGCATCAGGGTTGTATCTATTCTTATTCGATCTTTATACTTAGCAAATAATCTGAGAACCAAGACTACATGAAGAAGAACAGGGCATTAGGATGGTAGGAAAATTCATTAACAACCTGCAATGTGCAGATGACACAACCTTGCTTGCTAAGAGCAAAGAGGACTATAGCCTTCAGTAAGGATTACACCTCAACATAAAGAAAATAGAAATTCTCACAACTGGACCAATAAGCAACATCATGATAAATGGAGAAAATATTGAAGTTGTCAAGGATTTCATTTTACTTGGATCCACAATCAACACACGTAGAAGCAGCAGTCAAGTAAATCAAAAGACATATTGCGTTGGGCAGCTCTGCTGCAAAAGACCTCTTTAAAGTGTGAAAAAGCACAAATGTCACTTTGAGGACTAAGGTATGCCTCCCCCCACAAAAAAAAAAAATTGCCATTGAATCGATTCTGAATCATAACGACCCTACGGGACAGAGTAGAACTGTCCCATAGGGTTTCTCAGGAGTACCTAGTAGATTGGAACTGCTGACCTTTTGGTTAGCAGTATTAGCTCTTAACCACTACACCACCAGGGCTTCCATGACCCAGGCCATGACATTTTCAGTTGTCTCATATGCATCCAAAAGCTGGATAGTAAATAAGGAATACCGAAGAAGAATTGATGCCCTTGAATAATGGTGTTGGCAGAGAATATTGAATATATCATGGACTGCCAGGAGAACAAACAAATCTGTCTTGGAGGAAGTACAGCCAGATTGCTCCTTAGAAGCAAAGATGTTGAGACTTCATCTCACATGCTTTGGACATGTTATCGGGGGGACCAGTCCCTGGAGAGAGAAGGGCGCCATGCTTGGTAAAGTAAAGGGTCATTGAAAGAGTAAAAAACCCTTGATGAGATGGATTGACACAGTGGCTGCAACAATGGGCTTAAGCATAACAACTATTGTGAGGATGGCACAGGACTGGGCAGTGTTTTGTTCTGTCGTGCATAGGGTCACTATGAGTCAGAGCCGACTCAACAGCACCTAACAAAAACAATGTGTACATCAAATATTTTAGCTTTCTTCACTTATAAAATATAAGATGTAAAAAAGTCTAGTGTGTTTTTGGTTGTGTATTTTAAGTTGCATGTTAGTTATATCATGTTAGGCACAAGTATGACTTTATAACTGTCTTTATTTAGAGATTATATGTGGTTTAAGGAGATGTGTACAGGTGCCAAGCTGACAAGGGGTGGACAGTGATGGGTGATGGTTAAGGTTGTGTGTCAACTTGGCTGGGCCATAATTCTCAGTGATTTGGCCTTTATGATGTAGTCTGGCAGTTATGTAATGATGTAATCACTTCCATGATGAGATCTGCTATGAGCAGCCAATCTGTTGAAAAGGCTTTCCCCCCGGGGTGTGGCCTGCATCCAATGTATATGGACTTTCTGGCAAAGTTCACTGGCTTTTGCTTATTCTGGATCCCGCATCTGCTCGTCATCATCTGACCTCTGGCTCTTGGGATTTGAGCCAGCAACCTGATGTGTTACATGCAGACCTTGGTTTCATCAGCCTCTGCAGGTATGTGAGTCAGGAGAAGCCTCAAACCTGATGCCTGACTCATGGACTTGGGGCTTTCCAGCCTCTACAACCTTGTGAGCCATTTCCTTGATACAAATCTCCCTCTCTCTTTCTCTATGCTTGACCGGTTTTGCTTCCCTAGAGAACTTAGCCTAAGACAGGCCCCGTGAGCCAAGCAGGAAGTGTGGGTTTGATTCTCCAGGTAGTGAGAAGGCCCTGGAGGGTTTTAAGCCAGGCCCTAGCATGTTTAGACTCATCTTGGCTGCCTGAAGGGAGCAGAGGCAGTTAGGGCAAAAGAGGAGGCCCAGCCCAGTAGGGGGTGTTACGGATTCAACTGTGTTCTCTCAAAGAGATACACTGAAGTCCTAACTCTGGTACTTGTGAACATAACCTAGTTTGAAAATAGGGTCTTTAAAGATGTTTTCCGTTGGGTTAACATAAAGCCAAGCTGGAGTAGGGTGGGTCCTGATCCCATCTGAGTGGTATGTTTATAAGAGAGAAGGGAAACAGAGAGACAGAGAGAAGACGGCCACGCGATGACAGAATTATGCCGAAGCTGCAAGCCAAGGAATGCCTGAGCCCACCAGAAGCCAGAAGAGACAAGAAAGACTCCTCCCCTAGAGCCTTCAGAGAAAGCATGGCCCTGCCAACGCCCTGAATTCAGATTTCTCACCTCTGGGGTTGTAAAACAATACATTTATGTTTTTATAAGCCGCTCAATTTGCTGCACTTTGCTATCGAAGCTGTAGGAGACTAAGAAGGAGTCCTGATGGTGCAGCGGTTAAGTGCCCTGCTGCTAACTGAAAGGTGGGCTGTTCGAACCCACTAGTGGCTCCAGAGGAGAAAAGACCTGGTGATCTGTTCCCATAAAGATTATAGCCTAGGAAACCCTACGGGGCAGTTCTATTTAGTTATATGGTCGCTATACGGTCGCTATGAGTCAGAATTGACTTGACAGCATACGAAAGCAGGAGGCTGAGACAAGGGGATTCCACAGTCGTCCAGGCAAGAAGTGGAGGTGGCTTGGATCAGGGTGGTGGAGTGCTAACAGAACTTGCATAGGGGTGGTTATGGAGAAGGGGGGGCAAAGGAAGTGGAGTGGTTGCTAGCCCATGGTAGAAGTTGAAGAATCCTGGGTGGGAGGCTTCAGGGCATCCGGGCCAGGTGTGATATCCTAGGCATCCACTGGTGTGCCTTCCCAAAGGCTGAATTCTATATTGGGGACCCATCTAAAGGGCTGTGGGAATAAGGAGTCTAAAGGAAGGGGTCAGGGGTCACTTTGTTCAGAAAGAATTTGGGGCTGCAACAAAGATACCACAGAACAGCGTGGTTAAAGGTGGAGGTGAAAGATGAAGGGAAAGTGAGGGTGAGATGGGGGGCTTTTACCACCTTCAGAGATGAGACTCTCGGTTTTGGCTCATAGTTCCACAGCAGCCGAGGCAAAAAAGGAAAGCAGCTGTTTACACAAATATTACTATTCCGAGGGTAGAATCGGAAGGTGTCAAGGCTTAATCCTGAACCCCAAGTCCTTGGCAGACTCTCTGGCCAGACGGGGCTCCCTTCTTCCCCTGCAGACAAGGCAGGTACTGAGTGCGGCCCCCCAGCTCTGAGTCTCCCAGCGTGGCTACCCCAACCACCCCCTGGTCGTGAAGTTGCCTGGGAAAGCCAATGACCAAGCTGGCAAAGGAGGCCTCATATGATTGATCATCAAAAAAATTGTTGGGCACCATCCCCATCCGTTTGATAGAGCCCCTGCCCCTTCCACCCTGGGGAGGTGACTGCCCCACTGACCCAGGCAAAGAGCCAGGAAGGCTAGGAGTAGTAAGACCAAGGGATGGCAAGCACAGTGGAGTCATCTCGATGTACTGTGGCTGCTCAATGCCTAGCACCCACAGAGCGTCTCACTCTGAGCAAAGAGAGATGAGTTATTGGTTCAAGACCGTCGAGAAGTGACTGGTAAGACACGTGGCACCAATCTGTGCCTTGGTGGTGTTTGTGCCAGTTGCTATCTTTGTTGTTGTTGTTGTTGTTGTTAAATGCCATTGAGTCGGTTCTGACTCATAGTGACCCTATGCACAACGGAAAAAACACTGCCCGGTCCTGCGCCATCTTCACAATCGTTGCTACGCTTGAGCCCATTGTTGCAGCCACTGTGTCAACCCATCTCGTTGAGGGTCTTCCTCTTTTTCCCCGACCCTGTATTTTACCAAGCATGATGTCCTTCTTCAGGGGCTGGTCCTTCCTAATAACATCCAAAGTATGTGAGACAAAGTCTTGCCATCCTTTCTTCTGGTTGTTCTGCTTCCAAGACAGATTTGTTTATTCTTTTGGCAGTCCATGGTATATTCGATATTCTTCACCAACACCACAATTCAAAGGCGTCAATTCTTCTTTGGTCTTCCTTATTCACTGTCCAGCTTTCACATGCATGTGATGCAGTTGAAAATACCATGGCTTGGGTCAGGCACAACTTAGTCTTCAAGGTGACATCTTTGCTCTTCAACACTTTGAAGAGGTCCTTTGCAGCAGATTTACCCAATACAATGAGTCTTTTGACTTCTTGACTGCTGGTACCATGGCTGTTGATTGTAGATCCAAGTAAAATGAAATCCTTGACAACTTCAATCTTTTCTCCATTTATCATGATGTGGCTTATTGGTCCAGTTGCTATGTTTGGTAGGTATCAAATTCCCCCAAAACACAGATGCTTACAACTACTTGATTAAGCTCATGGCTTCTTGGGTCTGGATTTGAGCAGGGCACAGTGGGACCATCTCTCTCCACAAAATCTGGGGCCTCAGCTTGGAAGACTCAAGGTGGGGGCCAAAGGTGGGGACTGGAATCATCTGGAGGCATCTTCACCCTTGGCACCCACCTGGTTCACGTCTGGCAGTTGGTGCTGCCTGTTGGCTGAGGCCCTTACACATGGCCTTGCCACATGGCCTGGATTCCAAGAGCAAGCACCCTAGAGAGCTGGGCAGAAGGGCAGGGCTTTTATACTCTAGCCTCAGGACGCATACACCCCATTCCATCACATTGTACCCGTGGAAGCAGCCACAAGCCCACCAAAATCCAAGGGAAGGAGAACACAACTTCACCCCTGGATGGGGCATGGAAAGATTCTAGAAGAAACGCAGGAGGGAAGGTACTCTGAGCATCTTTGGAAGATACAATTCGCCGTCGCGTTCCAACCCTTTGTTTGGCTTCCAACGGAATTCTCTATCCCTGCTTCTGTGACAGGAAGATAAAGGGGCTTCTCTGTCCAGAGTCTTCCCGTCCCTACACCTGAAAGGAACATTCTACAGTTGCCAGTCTTCCTTCTCTGGGGTCTCTGCTGTCTCCTTTCCCTTTGCCTCTTAGACCCTCAGACCCACCTCCGCCCTGCTTGGGGTGACTGGGCCGGCACATCAGCAGTCCTGCCCCTACCCCCTGGGCTTCTGCTGGGGGAGGCGCTGGCAGAGATTCAAGGGCCCTGGACCAGAGGCCACAGCTCTTGCAAAAGGCCCCCGTCTCCAGGCAGCAGGACCTGCGGCCCTGGCCCCTCAGGCCACTAGCCCCAGAGACAGCTCCTTCCCGTGTAGCTTCCTGAGCTCTGCCCACGCTTTGTAAACAGTCCCTTTATAACCAAAGGACCCCAACAGAAGGTGCTGTCTGTTTCCAACCTGGACCTCACTGACGCAGAAATCTAAATCAAAAGGGACACACATAATTGCCAAACATTGGAAGCAACCAAGGTGTTCTTCAACAGGTGAATGGCAGACAGCTGTGACCCATCCATACAGTGAGCATTACTCAGGGACAAAAAGACACGGAGGAAATTTAAACGCATGTAGCTCAGTGAAAGGAGCCCGTCTGAGAAAGCTATGTTCTGTATTCCAATTACATGACATTCTGGAAAAGGCAAAACTACAGAGACAGTGAGGGCACCAGTGGTTGCCGGGGGTCGGGAGGCGGGGGAGGGATGGACAGGTGGAGCCCAGGGCATCTTCAGGGCAGGAAACTATTCTGTATGATAACGTATGTAATTACATTACTGTGTGTACTGGCAGACACGTGACAGTACATATTTGTCAGACCCCAAAGGCTGTACAACACTGGAGTGAACTAATATAAAGGATGTTGTTGTCAAGAAGCCCTGGTGGCACGGTGGTTAAGTGCTTGGCCGCTAACCGGAAGGTCAGCAGTTTGAGCCCACCAGCCGCTCCACAGGAAAAAGATGTGGCAGTTGGCTTCCACAAACATCACAGCCTCGGAAAGTTCTACTCTGTCCTGTAGGGTCGCTATGAGTCAGAATAGATTCTACAACAATGGGTTTGGTTTGTTGTTGTTGACGGGTGCCATGGAGTCGATTTCAACTTGTAGCGACTCAGTGTGAGAAAGTACAACTGCCCTGTAGGATTTTCTAGGCTGTAGTCTTTTTTTTTTTAGTCTTTACAGGAGCAGATTGCCAGGTCTTTCTCCCGCTGAGTTGCTGGCGGGTTTGAACTTTCATCCTTTAGGTTAGCAGCTGAGCGCTTAGCTGTTGTATCACCAGGGCTCCTTATACGATAGGACTTCAGTTAATAACAACTAGCCATCTGGCTGGTGCGATCAGCTAGAGCTCCGGTACTAACCGCTCTGTAACGGAGGCGTTGCCATGACTCGGAATGGACTGGACAACAGTGGGTTTGTTTTTTTCATTGTTCATCAATAGCAGCAAATGGGCCACACCAACACAGGATGTTACTAGTGGGCAAACTGCGGGGGGCGGGGGTCTGTGGGAACTCTATACTTTCTGCACCTAAACTGCTCCAAAATTTTTTTCTGAAACCTAAAACTGCTCTAAAAAAAATAAAGTCTACTTAAAAAAAAAAAAAAGCAGGAGGAGTGTGCTCTAGGAGATGGCAGCTGTCCCTGTGGTCCCTCTGCCACCAGATCTCTGACGGAGAGGTGGACCTGCAGCCTGCCTCGTGATGGCTGGCCCCTTAAGACCCCCACAGAAACCCTGGTTTGAGAAGGCCACTGCCCAAGAGCCTGCTCGGTGGGGACAGGGCTGCGTGTTTTAAGTCCAGAGAGCCAAGGCCCCCATGGGGTGCGGCGCCAGCTCCAACAGCTGAATAAACACCACGGTCCAGTCCCAGACCCCCTGCAGCCTGGCTGCTCCTCGAGGCTAGAAGCCATGCAAGGCCACGGTGGGGACGCATCCCTTGGTGGGATGGCCGCAGCCCCCTCCTGCCCAGCTCTTTGGACAGGAGGGAGACGGGCAGCTCAGACTCTGCATTCTAGGCCCAGCTTGGTCACCCTTGCCCCCAGGACCTCTGGACATCACTTCCCTTCCCCACTGCCACCGCCCCCCCCCCCCAGGCCTGCAGAGCCCAGTGGAAGGGACTAACCACAGCCCACAAGTGTCATAAGGACAAAACACAAGCGAGGTGGAATTTAAGAAAACCATGCTGGTGGCAGCTGATGGGCGGATGGAGGGGAGAAAGGAGGCAAGGAAGCCACATGGAGGCCAAGCAGGGTGGGGGCGATGGAGCGGGTTGCTCCATGTGGACAGAGCTGGGGTTCCGAGGGGCTGGGGGGTATCACTGCCCTCACCGTCTTCGCTCCTCTGCTGCTGGGGGGAGTACGCTCCTGAGAGGCCGGCCATCAGCCTCCAAGATGCACTTTGATTTAACCCACAAATGGTGACCCCTCAGCACTGCTGACAGCACCCAGTTTGTGCATGCAGGCTCCTGCACGCACACGTCCTCAAGGAGTGCTTCCTCCCTCTCTAGGCTCAGTTTGCACACTGTCAGTTGGGAGTGAGAGTTCCCAGCCACTGAGGCTCTGAGCGGACCCCTGAGCCCTGGACCCAGTGAGGCACTGGCAGGACCTGCCTGCTGGGAACCTCAGAGAAAACCCAGGACCAGGCCCAGGTTCCAGAGGCCACCCTGTGACGTAACAGCCAAGTCAGCCAGCAAAATCATCCAGGCCTCTGGAGCCCATGATACGGAGATGGAGCAGTGTGGCTGTACCCTCAGTGTGTCAGGCTGGGGTGGCCCCACCTGCAAGGAGACAGCGCCTCAGGACGGCCCTGGAAGGCGGCACGAAAGTGTCTTCATGCTCCTCTTTCCAGAGAAGAAATGGCCTGTTGTCAGCGGATGCCCCAGCCCTGTGGGTGCCCTTGGGTCTGTGGGTGTCCCCGGTCCTGTGGGTGCCCCTGGCCCTGTGGGTGCCTCTCATCCTGTGGGTGCCCCTGGCCCTGTGGGTGCCTGTGGTCCTGTGGGTGCCCCCTACCCTGTGAATACCTTCTACCCTGTGGGTGCCCTTGGCCCTGTGGGTGCCCCGGGCCCTGTGGGTACCCCTGGCCCTGTGGGTGCCCCTGGCCCTGTGGGTACCCCTGGCCCTGAGGATGCCCCTGGCCCTGTGGGTGCCTCTCGTCCTGTGGGTGCCAGGGGCTCTGCATAGGACTGCCATGCGTCACTGGAGCCACCAGGGGGCAGCAGAGGGGAGCAGTCCCGCCGCTGGCAGGGAGGCCCTCTCCGGAAGGAGGCCGGCTTTGTGCAGGGAGAGGCGGAGGGAGGGAGGGAGGGGCGCGGAGCTTTGGGGTCACTCGGGGCCAGCGGTGGAGTCTGGCTGGGATCCTGGCTCTGCCGCTAACTCCGCGACCTTGAGCCAGCCCGGCTCATCTGGCGCGGGCGCAGTGGGCGAGGCGGAGGAGTCTCCTCTGACGCTGAACTCCGACCAGGCTGGGAGGGCTGCGGCCTCAGCTGCTTCCTGATGGGCTCTGGAACGCTCCCGGAGCTCAGGTCCCTTCCCACCCACTTCTGGGCTGCAGATGGGGAAGTCGAGGCCCAGCCAGGGGAGGACTCTGCCCAAGTTGCACACCACATTCAAGCAGAGACGTCCCCTGACCTCGCGCTCCCCTTGGCTCCACTGCCCAGACCCGCAGCCCCAGGAAGCGCCCAGACCCCCCAAGGGCCGGAATCCCAGGCCTGCCCTTCCTGCTCCGCCCACCCTCCAGGGCGGTGACCCATTCCAGCTCCACGGCCCTTGGCGGGGACCCACACGGGGTCACTTCTGGCCAGCGGCCTTGCGGTGCCCACTGAGTCCTTTCTAGAGTCAGGCGCCAGGATTCAGGTTGCTGCAGCCACTCCTGCCCTCCTGGGGTGTCCTTTTCTCCACCTGGGGGACTTGGTTCCTACAGCCTGCCCAGCGCAGAGCCTGGCAGTTATGGGGTCAACGTGGGCAGGCCCTGTGGGGTCAACACGGCCCTCCCCAGCCCTGTCTCTCAACAGCTGCTTGGGGCAAGTCCTACCCTCATGGAAGCCGGGCAGGGAGATATCCCGCACTCAAGGAAGGGGACCGCTGCCTCCCCATGGGGCAGAGCAGCCCAAGATGGATGTGGGGTGGACGGCGGCCTCAACCACCTCAGCAGGGCTCCGGCCTGGCCGAGTGGCCTCCTCCCACGCCAACTTGGCATTCCCTCCTGGTCCCAGCCCGGGAAGGCGGGTGGCCTCAGAGCTTCTTGCTCTGTGGCCGGAAAATTCATGTTTCAGGAAAAGGCTGCTTGGCCACTCAGAGCAGGCACCTATGTCATTCCCAGCCCTCCTTCTGGCAGGCACCCGAGGCCTCCAAGGTGCAGGGGAAGAGCTGGGAACTCCTGCTCCATGGCTGCCCGCTGCAGGATGCTGGGCACAGCGTGACCCTCCCTGGGCCTCGGATCCCCCTCTGTGCCTGGGGGGTGGTGCGGTGGCAGGGTGGGGTGGAGGCTCTGAGGGTCAATGTGAGGCTGCAGGCCAGGGCGGGGACCAGGCGGTAAGACCCCAGATCCCCCTCATGGCACTGGCAGCCTCCTTTGACAGAGTTAGGCCAAACTGGACAAGGAGGCTGCCGACAGCCATGTTCCCCCGAGCAGGAACCTGGCCAGCAGCGTCCCCGCGGCCTCCTCCCGAGCTGCATGACCTCATCGGGAAGCCATTCCGGAAAAGAGCTGCCTAGCAGGAGTGGGAGTGGCGTGGAGCTTTCCAGGGCCCTCCCGGCAGCCTCAGTGCCAGACGAGGCCAGCGTCTCGCCTCCGGGTGTCTGCCCGCCGAGCAGCCGCTGGGAGGACAGCTGGCTTTTGTCAGCCTTTCAGGAGTCGGGCTGTGTTGGACCAAGCAGGCTGCCTGGCACTGCCCGTGGCAGCGGCTACCAGGCAGGCAGAAGCTGATTTCCAGAGCCGGAACCAAGTGGCCGGCACAAGGGGGGCCAGGTTCTCACAGTTAAGACCAGCAAGCTCACGCAGGAAGCCAATTTTTGCCCCTCTGGGCCTCAGTTTCCCCTCAGTCCACCTCCCCTCTGACCCCCTCCTGGGCCTGAGAGGAGCACTGGACCTAAGCGAGCCCGTGGCCATGCCCCCTGCCGCCTGCCGGTGGAACCAGATGTCCAGCAGCGCGGCCAGCTTGGAACATGCGGTCAGGGTGAGAGGGTCGGGAAGCTGGGGGGCTGCTGGAGTGCTGGAGAGAGGGGGAGCTTCCCCTCCGCCTGAGGTGGGTCCTGTGGGGTGAGGGCATGGGGGAGACAAGGGGAGCCCCCAACCCTGGTTCCAGCTCTCTGGCACCCTCCCCTCCTCCCCAGCTTGGAGTCCAGGAAAACCTCTCCGAGCCTCAGTTTTCTCATCTGTAAGGTGGAGGTAACTGTCCCCACCCAGAGAGTGGCTGATGGGACACAAGGAACCACATGGAAAAATAGGAGTACAGGCAGACAGGCTCTTGCCAGGGGCCCCTCGCTGGGCCCGTCTAAGCAGTCCCACTACAGAGGGCAGAGGGTCCTCCTAAAACCAAGTCTGCTCAGGGCCTCACTGAAACTCCCTCTTGCCCCGGGGTAAGTGAAACTCTGTCCTCCTGCCCCACCCAACTGCAATGTGTCCAAGCTCACCATGCCTCTTCCCCAACTCTATCTGCCTAGAGAACTCCTACGCATCCTACAGAACTCCAGGTGAGATGCCCCCTCTCTGAAAATGGCTCACAGGCTTGCTCTGAGAACCAAAGAAGAACATACATGTGTGAACACACAGGCATGGCACCAAGGTGAGGGGTCACACCTCCTGGCTGTCCTTGTTATTGACTGGAGGTCGTAACCAAGGGCGCATGGATGGCCAGGAAGTGCTGCTGGGGGTAGGAGTTAGCAGGAACGTTTTCTGGTGTGGGATTTAAGCCCAGTCTTAGCAGATGGGAGAATTTTGAGAGAGGAGAGGAGGAAATTTGAGCCTAGGAGTAGGCGGTAGTGTGGCAGTTTCAAATACAGCTGCAAATCTCTTGGTGCTCCTACCATCAAGGATCCCCCTGGTGGTACAAATAGTTAATGTGCTTGGCTGCTAGCCAAAAGGTTGGAGGTTCAAGTCCACCAAGAGGCACTTCAGAAGAAAGGCATGGCCTTCTACTTCCAAAAAATCAGCCGTTGAAAACCCTGGAGCATAGTTTTACTCAGACACGCATTGGGTTGCCATGAGAAGTCGACTGACTCAGCGGCAACTGGTTTTGGCCCCTGCGATGGTTAAGTTTGTGCATTGATTGGCTGGGCCATGATTCTCCGTGGTTTGGCAGTTAGGTAATGGTGTAGTTGTCCTCCATGATGTGACCAGCCAGTCAGTTACAAGGGGAGTTTCCTCAGGGGTGTGGCCTGCATCCAATATATCTGTGGATGTTTTAGCAAAACTTGCTTGCTTGCTCTAGATCCTGCATTTGGCTCTTCATCATCTGACCTCTGGTTCTTGAGACCTGAGCCAGTGGCCTGCCATATTGCCTGCCAATCTCAGATTTGTTAGCCTCCGCAGCCTGTGAGCCAGCAGTCTGCCCTATGACCTGCCGATCTTGGGTTCGTCACCCCTTGCAGTTATGAGAGCCAGGAAAAGCCTCCAGTCTGTTGCCTGACTCACGGACTTGGGACATGCCAGCCTCTGCAATCATGTGAGCCATTTCCTTCAGATATATATATGCTTCACTGGTTTTGCGTCTCTAGAGAACTCAACCTAAGACAGCCTCCCATGGAGAGGTGGGGGTCTGTCCTCTCCTTTTAAATCTGTCCATGCTTAAGATGACTTCAACAACAGAGTGTGACAGGCATGCTGCTGTGGACCTTCTAAGACTGAATGGTAGAAGGCCGTGCATCTCCATCCTGGAATAAGAAGTTCAACTCACCTGAGACCCCATGCCGTAAGGAAGGCCAAGGCACACGAAGAGGCTGCAGGGAGGTGCTTCGGCTGACAGTTCCAGCCTTGGAGCCAGGCACCAGATGTGGGAGTGAAGAAGACCTCTTGGAAGGGATTCACCTGCTCCAGCTGGGGAGCATTCATTGAGTGAATAAATAATGCCCGGCTTCCCTGCAGCCACATTGAAGGAGGCGAGTCACCCCCACACCTGGAAGGGAGCCTTCCCTTTTAGAACCTCCATGGACCTTTGCAGCTTGGATGATAGTGGGCCCAGAAACCCAGGGAGTTATCCATGTTCTGTGTAGCATGTCTGTACCCCTCTGTGCCTCAGTTTCCCCATATATGTAATAGGGAAAAAAATCAGTTGCTGTCAAGTTGATTCCTACTCGTGGTGACCCCATGTGTGTCAGAGTAGAACTGTGCTCCACGGGGTTTTCAATGGCTGACTTTCAGGCCTTTCTTCTAAGCACTGAACTCATAATCTCTGTGGTCCTTCTCAGATCCTAATCCATTTACTGGGGCAGTTATCCACTCGTACATGTGTCTATACCCATATCCCCTTGTCCATGCAACTCTGAGTCCCAGGAAGACAGTGACCGTGACTGACCTCACCATCATGTGTTCAGTGCCTGGTACTGGGCCTAGCACAAAGGACCATGACTTAGTTATCTAGTGCTGCTATAACAGAAATACCACAAGTGGATGGCTTTAACAAAGAGAAATTTGTTTCCTCACAGTCTAGTAGGCTAGAAGTCCAAGATCAGGGCATCAGCTCCAGGAGAAGTCTTTCTGTTGGTTCTGGAGGACAGTCCTTGTCATCAATCTTCCCCTGTACCAAGAGCTTCTCCATGCAGGAACCTCGGGTCCAAAGGATGCGCTCTGCTCCTGGTGCTGGTTTCTTGGTGATATGAGGTCCCCAACTCGCTGCTTACTTCCCTTTCCTTTTATCTCTTGTAAGATAAAAGGTTGGTGCAGACCACACCCCAGGGAAATACCCTTCATATTGAATCAAGGATGTGACCTTAGTAAGGGTGTTACAATCCCACCCTAATCCTCTTTAACATAATATTACAATTATAAAATAGAGTACAACCACATAATACTGGGAACCATGGCCCAACAAAATTGATACACACATTTTGGGGGGGGACATAATTGAATTCATGACAGACCAGCACCACTGGTGCTTACTAAATGAACTCTTCATTTCCTCATTCACTCAGTTAGTTTCACACACACACAAGGATTCCCTTATAGTAGCCCCCAATATCTTCCCTTGCAGGCTTCACATGATGGGAGCTCACCACCACCCCGGACAGGCTATTTCATATTGGGACAGCTCTGATCATGTTATGGATTGAATTTTGTCCCTCCAAAATGTGTGTCAACTTGGCTAGGCCATGATTCTCAGTATTGTGTGGTTATTCACCATTTTGTGACCTGATGTGATTTTCTTATGTGTTGTAAATCCAACCTCTATGATGTTAATGAGGCAGGATTAGAGGCAGTTATGTTAATGAGGCAGGACTCAATCTACAAGATTAAGTTGTATTTTCAGTCAATCTCTTTTGAGATATAAAAGAGAGAAATGACCAGGGAGAAGAGTGACCGCCTTTCACCAAAAAGAAGAGCCAGGAGTGGAGCACATCCTTTGGACCTGAGGTCCCTGCACTGAGAAACTTCTAGACCCAGGGAAAGATTGATAACAAGGACCTTCTCCCAGAGCAGGCAGAAAGAAAGCCTTCCTGAGGAGCTGGCACCCTGAATTCAGACTTCTAGCCTCCTAAACTGTGAGAGAATAAAACTGTTTGCTAAAGCCATCTACTTGTAGTATTTCTGTTATAGCAGTACTAGGTGACTAAGACAGAATTTGGCACTGGGAGTGGGGTGCTGCTGTAACAGATACCTACAATGTGGAAGCAGTTTTGGGGTTGAGTAATGAGTATAAGCTGGAAGAGTTTTAAAGTGCCTAATAGTAAAAATTTTTTTTTTTTTTTTAATAGTAAAAGCCTAGATTGCCTTGAAGAGACTGTTGGTGCAATTATGGACATCAAAGACAATTCTGGTAAAGGCTCAGAAGGAAGTGAGGAGAGCTGTAACACTGGAGATGGCGCAAATAGCAAGAAGCAGCAGTAGAACCAGGAGACTGACACTAGATGGTAGGGAGCTGACCCATGGAGCAAGAGAGCTGAGTGCCTTCGGGCAAGAGGCTTCCTGGAGAAGTGGGGTGCCTCTGGGCACTTACTGGTAGAGCTAAAGAGTTTTGTAACAATTGCCCCAGCAGGCAGGCCCAAGAGGCCTGAGGGGCTGAGGGTCCGAAGGGCTGAGAGCCCAAGGAACCAGGAAGCAGAAGCTGAAGGGACTAGGAGCACAGGAAGCAGAGCTGCCTAAGTCTCAAAGGGTGGAACCACAGCCTGCTGGGTCTCTAAGGGTGGGGCCAGGCCTCCTTGGTTTCAAAGAGTCAGAGATCTCTAACAATTCTATTCCAGAGTGTGGAGCTGCCTTTCACAAGTGCCAGCGGAATGGGGCCAGATCCTCTGCCCGAAGCTGAGGAGGTGGGGCTGCCATGTCCAAGGGGCAGAAGAGTGGGGCCAGCCAGAGCCAAGGCAGTAGGGTTGCCACTCAGACAGACTAGAAGAATGGGGCTGCCCAAATTCGAGGTCTCAGTGGGCCTGGAAGGTGGAGCTGAAGCCCAAGGCCAAGGGGCCTCCACCCAGAATCTGGAGAGTGTGGCCAACACCCAGAGTCTGGAGGGCAGGGCCACTGCCTAAATGGTTTCAGAGAACAGAGGATTATTTGCAAGCCTTGAGAGCTAATGTAGTGTGTCCTGCTGACTTGCCTGGTGCCTGTTACCCCTTCTTTCCCTTCAGTTTCTCCCATTTGTAACTGAAAGGTCTGGCATGTGTCTGTTCCATCATTGTGCTTTGGAAGCCAAGAACTTGTATTCTAGAGTTCACAGATGAAGAAGAATTTTGCAGAAGATGAGATTTTGGTCTTGGAGTTGATTTAAGATTTTTGGGATAATACAATGGGGTGAATGTGTTTTACATGTGGGAAAGGCATAAATTTGGTGGGGGCCAAAAGGTGGAATGTTACAGATTGAATTATGTCCCCTCCCAGAATGTGCGTCAACTTGGCTAGGCCATTTTTCTCAGTATTGTGTGGTTGTCCACCATTTTGTGATCTGATGTGATCATCCTGTGTGTTGTAAATCCTTAGCTCTATGATGTTAAAGAGGCAGGATTAGAGGCAGTTATGTTAATGAGTCAGGACTCAATCTACAAGATCAAGTCACATCTTGAGTCAATCTCTTTTGAGATATAAAAGAGAGAAGCAACCTTCTACCACCAAGAAAGAAGAGCCAGGAGGGGAGTGTGTCCTTTGGACCTGGGGTCCCTATGATGAGAAACTTCTAAACCCAGAGGAATATTGATGACAAGGATCTTCTCCCAGAGTCGACAGAAAGAGAAAGCCTTCCCTTGGAGCTGGCACCCTGAATTCAAACTTCTAGCCTCCTAAACTGTGAGAGAATAAATTTCTGTTTGTTGAGACCACCCACTTGTGGTATTTCTGTTATAGCAGCACTAGATAACCAGGACAGATCAGAAAGCATTTCCCAGAGCTGGCCTCCTCCCTAAAGAGCTTTGGTGGCAAAGTGGTTAATTGCTTGACTACTAACCAAAAGGTCAGTGATTTGAACCCACCAGCCGCTCCGTGGGAGAAATATGTGGCAGTCTGCTTCCATAAAGATTACAGTCATGGTAACTCTATGGGGCAGTTCTACCCTGTCTTATAGGGTCCTTATGGGTCAGAATCAACTCAATGGCAATGAATTTGGTTTTGGTTTGGGGCCTCCTCCCTGGGCCCCACAGAGAAGTGGTTGGAGAAGAAGAGGGACATGGTAGAAGAAGGAGCCCCTCTGCCCATAGTTTGCAGACCCTGCGTCTGGAGACTGACAGGTGCGGGGAGCTGGCGAGGGGACCCTAGAGCACCACAACCCCTTGGCTTTCTCTGAACTTAACCCAGCTGAACCCGGGATGGGTGGGGGCCAGGGCCACCAAGTCCTGCTCTGCCCAGGGCCCAGCTGGGGCAGAGCCAGCACCCCAGGAGGTCTGCAGAGGCTGGGAACGCAACTGGGCAGAAAGAAGGGATTGGGCAGGACAGGTGGTCTGTGTGGTTTCCATGGCTCCAGCACCTCCGCCTGCTCAGCCTGGCCTGGGAAAAACCAGCCGGGCACTGAGCCCCAGAGCCTGTGACCACCCGGACAAAGGCTGGCTGTTCAGACACTCTCGGCGGCCAAAGGGGGCTTAGACCAGGCCATGGGGACTGAGCTGCCAGACCCAAAGCTGTCCTTTGGCCCAGTGAGGTAGCTGAGGCTTTGGCTGGAGCTGGCAGGCCACCCCAGCTGCTCTCTGGGATGCACGGGCCGCATGTTCCTCACCAAGCCTTGCAGGGGATTGAAGACGGCAGTGATGGTTGGATAAAGGACTGAGATTTCTCTCTTCATCTCTGGGTGAGGAGCTGACAGCTTCAGGGGTGCCAGCAGCAACATACTGGTGGCCTCACGCCTTTCCAAGGGGCAGCCCCCCAAAATGACCAAAGACTGTCTCATCGGTGAAGTGTGTTTTTCTGTCACTGAGGAACACCGTCTCTAGCCCTGAGTCACGTGAGCCCAGTGTCAGCGTGTCAGACCACCCCTACCCTGGGCAGGAGACGACAGTCAGAGGTCCCTCTGCAGGGGCAACACCAAGGCTGCTCTGTCGTCTCCTTGTGCCCCCTGGGACTGAACCCCAGTTCCCTCAGAGTGACTTCCTTGATAACACAGCCTGTGTCACTGCCTTCCCCTTCCTGTCCCCTCTTCACTCCCCTACCGCGTCTCCTGGGACCACCTCCCAAATAAGCTTTTGGTCCCAGAGGGCTGTGACTTTGGGCTGAGTGCTTCTCTGCGGGTTGAGCCAAACCCTGAAGGTGCTGACGGTCAAGATCTGTGGGCTGGACAGAGCTCTGCTCGAGGGGGAGGGGGTGTCTTGGGGTTTTCACTTGAGCCTGCCCCAGGGGTCCGGGGATACTCAACCTCCCACAACGTGGACCACCTTCCTGGGTCCTCGCATCCCTGCTTTCCTGTGCACGATGCTTCCACAGTGCCAGCCTGGGCCACGCTTCCTTGTCTTCCAAGCCCTTCTCCCCACCCCACCCAGGTGGTCCCACTACAGCCCTTTCAAACCACCCCCCCACCACACACACACACACATACAGGACCTCAGCAGCCTCCTCCCAAGCCTTCTTGCCACTGCGGCTGCCCCCAGCCAGAATCCCTCTGGTTTGTCCCTCCATCCCACCCACACCCCACTCCAGCAGCCGTTCTTTGGGAGTTCCACTCACCTCCACCTTTGCCACCTAAAGCCCTTCCTGCCCTTCCCGAGTCTCCCCTTGGGTCTCAGCTAAGGCCTCAGGAGCCTTCCTTGCCTCAGCCACAACTTGGGGTTCAGCAGCCGGCTGAACCAGTTCCCCGACTGCAGAGTGACCCTCAGGTATCCGCCTCATTCACCGCGGCCTGGCCGGCTCACAGTGGACAAGTGCTGGACGAATGAGTGAATGAATGAGTGAATGAGTGAGTGAGTGAATGGCATCAGGGTGACTGGAAACAAGCTGTATTGCTTCGGAGATGGTGAAGTGTTTCCCTCCCAGTCCAGGCAGCCCGGTCCTTCTAGAAACTGTCCTCCAATACCCCACGGGGCAAATGCTGAACTCAGAGGACCTGTCTTTGAATTCTGAGAGGAGGGAAAGAGCTGCCCTCGACCAAGACAAAGGACTAAGGACCACTCTGGGATGTTCCCAGGAAAAGGTGACCAGGGCATGTTGAGTGACTTCATGTTACTGGCGGACACTGGGGGGTCCTTCATTTCCTGACCTGCGGAGTCCCACCTGGGCCCCTGGCCTGGGTCGGCGTGAACTAACCAGTAAGCATGGTATGCAGTGGTTTGCACTGACCAAGGTAAGCAAGGCTTAATTGTATTTACTTGCTAATCTGTGGTAAGGAATTTTTCATGGTTTCACCACATCGTTTAAGTGGTAGGGGACAGGTGAAATTGTGAACTGCAGACTGGTGGGAAGGCACAACTGGGCCCGTGCATACCTTGCTTATTGGGTAATCCAGCCCCTCTAGAGATCCCTAGTCTGAGTCCCAGGTCCTTTTGCTGGCTGAGGCCTGCAGCCCCGGCCACCCGGCAGCCTCGTGACTACTCGGCACAGTTTGATGTGTCGGGACTTGTCGGTCCCTGTCACTCAAACTCGCTTCTAGCCGTTTCCCAGGGTGCTGCCAGCCCAGTGATCGTCATGCGGGTAAGTCCTGCTCCAGGGCAGTGAGGAAACTCCAGTGGGGAGTGAGCGGACTGAGCTGCCAGAGGCAAGCGGCTGCCTCTCCACCCACTTCTCAGTGGTATCTGGCCTCCTTCCACCAAACGTGGCATCCATGTCCACGCCCTTGCCTGCTTGTCAGGACTGCCCATCCCCTCACCTTCTCGGGAACTTTTCTGTCTCCAGGCATCTTCCCCACCCATCCCTCCAGCGTTAGCTCACTCAGGTGCCCTCTCAGAGAAAGGCCTGGTGTCACCCTCCCCCAGATGAAGCCATCCCTCCCTCTCCACAGTGTCTGTGCTGGCCAGTCCCCAACAGGCTTCTCAACTCATGTGGCCTGGTTCTGTCCCCACTTCAATGGAACTGCTCTCATGGAGGTCAACAAGGCCCTCCATCTGGCCAAAGCCAGGGTCGCCTCTGGCAATGGCACACAGAGCTCCTTGGAGCCCTGTCAAGTGGCCACCTCACCCTCTTCTGGACACACCCTGTCCTTGGGCCTCCACACCCCTCAGCCGGCCACCTCCTCACCCCACCCTGCCTCACACAGGAAGCCACGTTGGTACCCAGGGCACCATCCTGGCCTATTTCCCTTCCCAAGGAAGGATGTCTCCTACGTGGCCTTGACCACTCCCAGTTGCAGCCCTGAAACCCAAGGCCACCTCCCAAGGGAAGGGTGGCTCAAAGCTTACAGAGAGGGGAGAGGATGGGCTGCAAGGAGGGGCTTGACCAGGAATCTCCTAAGAACTGACCAGTTGCCACACCTGGGGGCCAGTTCTGGATCACTGACAGGTCATTTATAGGTTATCAACAGGTCATTAGAAGGTTATCAACAGGTCATTGACCACTAATTGACAGGTCATTAAGGAGCCCTGGTGGCGCAGTGGTTAAGCGCTCAGCTGCTAACCAAAAGTTCAGCGGTTTGAACCTACCAGGAAGTCCAAGGAAGAAAGATGTGGCAGTCTGCTTCTGTAAAGATTTACAGCCTTGGAAAGCCTACAGGGCAGTTCTACTCTGCCCTGCAGCTCTGAGTCAGAATCAACGCGACAGCAGTGCTGTGGGGAGGCAATGGTTGTGAATGGGGGCTCTGGAGCCAGGCTGCCTGGATTCAAGTCCCAGCTCCACCATGCTCAGCTCCCCGCTGGCACAAACAAATATGAATCCAAGACAATGGGAGACCACGAGGGCAACCAGAAGCCAAAGCCCGGGACATCTTAGGTAGACTCCAGAAGCAGATGTTGTCTAGTCAAGGCTGTGAAGTGACAGTCCCTAAGGAACCCAAGTTTGAGGGGCCAGCAGGGGCCGAGGGAAGCAGGGGCCGAGGGAAGCAGAGGCCTGCTGAGGCCACTGCTCTCTCTGGGGAAAGACATAGATTAACCCAAGAAGTTATTAGAAAAATACAACTTTAAAAAATATTCCCGTGAAATTTTTGAGGATAATCACTAGGAGCATAGAGAAAGAACAGGTAACTTCCAAAGAGTGAGAGTTAAAAAAAAAAAAAGATGGAACAAAGAAAATGTAATAAATTCATGAAAGGGAAGGAAAAGGGGAAAGCAGACTGCCACATCCTTCTCCCTTGGCAGACTGGTGGGTTCAAACCGCACTGACCTTTCTGTTAGTAGCTGAGCACTTAACTACTGCACCACTAGGGATCCTTAAGGAAGCTTGGTAAAAAGAATAAACAAAGCAAAATGGCAGGAGTGTACTCAAACATATCAGTAAGCACAATGAATCCCAACTGATCGCCTGGTGCTAATGTTGAAACGGCACACACCCTGGTGGGTACCCTGGAGAGAAGCTTGGAAGCTTGTGTCTGGGCTCCTGGGGATGCACGCAAGGATGATCATTTTGGAAATAAGAGCTGCCAGACACAAAGGTCCCATATATGTGTGTTGTGTTGTTGTGTGCTGTCACAGTCAATCCCAACTCACGGTGACCCCATGTGTTATGCATAAACATACTTAATCTTCACACCACAACCCAGCGTGAGATGTATTATCATTATCCCCATTTTACAGATGAGGAAACTGAGTGTGCAATGGCCACTGAGGGATAGCCAGGAAAGCCAGACACGGCTAGGGAAAACATTCCAGACTCAAAGTTATTTTCAGGCAGAAATTCTAAGATATTCCTCCTGTCTTCTTGCCTCCAGTGCTGCTGATGAGAAGTCTGATGTCAATATTTTTGTCTCCTTGTAAGTAGGTAATATGTTTTTTCTCCCAAGAAGCTTTTAGAATTTCCTTCTCATCCTTAGCACGTATCCTCAGTTCCCAGGATGTGTGGGCTCTTATTTTTAATTTATCCTTCTCAATATTCAAAACCCATTGCTGTCAAGTCAATTCTGACTTGTAGTGACTATGGGACAGAGTAGAACTGGCCCATAGGATTTCCAAGGAATGGCTGGTGGATTTGAACTGCCAACCTTTTGATTAATAGCCAAGCTCTTAACCACCAGGGCTTCCTCAATATTCAATGGTTCCTTTTATTCCAAAGTTCCTGAGTGGCACAAACGATTAATTGTTCCACTACTAACTGAAAGGTTGGCAGTTTGAACCCGTCCAGAGGTACCTCAGAAGAAAGTGATCTACTTCCAAAAGGACACAGCCATTGAAAATTCTGTGCAGCAGTTCTGCTCTGACACACACAGGGTGGCCATGAGTCGGAATCAACTCAACGTCAACAGGTGTGTATTGTTTTTATTTTTCATTCCAAGGACTCATGTCTTTCTTTAGGCTAGAAAAGACCCAGGAGAAGGTGGGAATGATCGATAGAATGATGTCTCTAATGGCTACCATTTTGTGTGCTCGTCTTCTATTTTCTCTCCGAGAAGCTAGGCTATGTGAAGAAGAACAAGACATCAGGATTGGAAGGAGATTCATTAACAACCTGCATTTTGCAGATGATGCAATCTTGCTTGCTGGAAGTGAAGAGGATTTGAATCATTTACTAATGAAGATCAAAGACCACAGCCTTCAGTATGAATTATACCTCAACATAAAGAAAACAAAAATCCTCACAACTGGACCAATAAGCAACATCATGATAAACGGAGAAAAGATTGAAGTTGTCAAGGATTTTATTTTACTTGGATCCACAATCAACGGCCACAGAAGCAGCAGTTGAGAAATCAAAACACGCATTGCATTGGGTAAATCTGCTGCACAGGACTTCTTTAAAGTGTTAAAAAGCAAAGATGTCACCTTGAAGACTAAGGTGCACCTGACCCAAGCCATGGTATTTTCAATCCCATCATGTGCATGTGAAAGCTGGACAACGAATAAGGAAGACCAAAGAAGAATTGATGCCTTTGAATTGTGGTGTTGGCGAAGAATATTGAATATACCATGGACTGCGGAAAGAACAAACAAATCTGTCTTGGAAGAAGTACAACCAGAATGCTCCTTAGAGGCAAGGATGGCGATACTGCATCTTACGTACTTTGGACATGTTGTCAGGAGGGATGAGTCCCTGGAGAAGGACATCATGCTTGGCAAAATACAGGACCAGCAAAAAAGAGAAGACCCTCAATGAGATGGATTGACACAGTGGCTGCAACAATGGGCTCAAGCATAACAGCAAATGTAAGGATGGCGCAGGACCGGGCAGTGTGTTATTCTGTGCTCAGAACTGACTTGGTGGCACCTAACGGCAACAATTTCAACTGCCCTGGTGGAGTAGTGGTTAAGCATTCAGCCACTACCAAAAGGTCAGCAGTTTGAACCTACCAGCCACTCCACGAGAGAAAAAGACAGCGATCTGCTCCCGTAAAGATTACGGCCTAGAAAACCCTGGGGGGCAGCTCTACCCTGTCCTATGGGGTTGCTATGAGTCAGAGCTGAAGCAACTCGACTGCAACAGGTTGTTTCAACTGATGAGCGAAAGGGCAAGTAGGGAAGAGTTTTCCAGAGTGGAAATTGGAAACAACCACGGGTAGAATGAGAGAGATGGGAGCTCTGGAAAGTGTGGGGGGTGGGGAGGGTCTCTGTCTGTGAGGTGTGAATCTCTCCAGCTGCTCTCAGCATCCAGAGTAGGGCCCAGAAGGCAGTGTCAGATGAACTAGATGGAATCATGTTGAGGGTTTTGCTAAGAGACAAGTTAGAAGAACAGAGTTAAGGCAGGGGGGTTGTTTCCTAGTGAGCATGAGGGGCCTTGGCCCTCAGCTGGACCAGGAAGGAGGGGCGTGTACCATGGGACTGGGTGGTCAGTGGAGTGGGCAAATGGGATAGTGGGGGGCTTGAATTTAAGCTTTCAAGGGTAGGAGAATCTTCTAGAACCTCCGAGGTCCAGGTAGGCCTCAGGAGCCACTTTCAGGTAGTCGTCCATATGGGCACTGGGTCAGTCAGACGAGAACAGCATCAGGGTGGGAGGGATCCATGGGCCAAGCATCAGTGCCCCCAAGTGAGCCAGGTCCAGGACAGAGTGGGGGCTGACTGGAGTGGAGGAAGTGGGTTACTGTGGAGGGACACCTGAACAGGAAGGAGATACAGAGTCTGGAAAGGGAGCTCCTGTGGCGTCATGCACGCCTTTAAAGCTCTGTGGACCTCAGTTTCCTCCTCTGTAAAATGAGCAGGCTGTACTGGGCACTTTCCCAGGTCTCTCACTCCAGATACAGAGCTTATGCATGAACCTCGAGCAAGTTACAAACCTCTCTGTGTCTCAGTGTCCCCATCTATGAAATGGGGATAGTAGTGGCACCCACCTTATAGCGTTGTTTTGAGGGATGAATGAGACAATCCACCTCATAAGATGCTCAGGACAGTGCCCAGCGCAGAACTGTATCAATGAACAATTAACCATTGATGAACGTTATTATTTATGTGCATTTGAGGCTCCTGCTAACTCCAGTTAGTATTTAGCTAGAGAAGTATTGACCCTGAATGCTGGCAACCCTCCGGGACAAGCTCCCAGGGAACCGGGTCCACTGTGACTCTCCCACTGTTTGCTCCAACTGGGGGGGAAGTAGGATGGGGTAGGGAGAGGGGAGAGGCAGGTGGGGGCTGGGCTCTGGAGGCCCCTCAGACTGCTGGAGTCTTCTGGGGGCCTGTGAGTCAGGGATTCCTTGGGGTCCAAGTACCTGCAGGACATTCACAAACATCCACCAAAAAAATAACCGTACTAAATTCCTGTTATTTATAGTACAAACTCTGTTGTCAGACTAGAATACAAGCAAGCAGAATGACAAAAGTTGATAATAAATAACAAAATTGAAAACAAAATCAACCATTTGAAATTTCTAAAATTCTCTCCTAAACAACTCTGGTTGCGTAGTGGTTAAGTGCTACGGCTGCTAACCAAAGTGTCGGCAGTTCAAATCCGCCAGGCGCTCCTTGGAAACTCTATAGGGCAGTTCTACTCTGTCCTATAGGGTCACTATGAGTCAGAATTGATTCGACGGCATTGGGTTTGGTTTGGTTTTGGTTTAAACAATTCTTAGGTCAAAAAGGAAATCAAACCCTCCTGCAATGTTGTATTGATTGATTCTCAACTTGGAGGAAGATCTAGGGGGGATGTTTTCAAGCTTTGCTTACCTTCCTTCCCCTCTCCCTCCATCCTAGAAATTCAGGTGTTGCCCTGGTTCAATAATTGCCTCCTCCACGGATCACTCTCATATAAGGTGCTGCATCCCTGAGTTGGGCTGGAGTTTGGGGGTGGAGAACATGCCGCAGGAGCATGGACCCAGAAAATAATGAAAATGAGAACTTTTCTGTTAAATATCGGTAATTGTCAGGCAAAGCTGCACCCAGAGGAAAATTCCTAGGTAAGATGTTCATTTTCAAATTGTGCAAAAAAAAAAAAAACATGTATGAGAAGAAAGAACAAAAATGAATTAATTAAGCATTCAACACAAGAAATTAGGAAAAAGTAGCAAATTAAATCTAGTGAAGTCATAGAAAAGCAAATAAAGTTGTAATTAGAGAATTAGGAAAAACAAAAACAGCCTTGGGATTTATCTTCTTTATATTTCTTGATGAGAAGCCAGTTGTTAATTATATCATTGTTCCCCTTCATGGACATGTCTTTTTTTTCCCTGAATCTGTCAAGATTTTCCCCTTTTTCTTTGACTTTCAGCAGTTGAACAGTGATTTGCCTAGGACTGGCTTTTCTGTTTACTCTGTTTACTCTGTTTGGCGTTTGTTGAGCTTCTTCAGTCTATACGTTAATGTTTTCCGTTGATACCTGGAAGTTTTCAACCATTATTTCCTCAAATTCTTTCTTCTTCTTTCTCTCTCTCTCCTTTCCTTCTGGAATTCCAGTTACATGTATCTGGACCACTTGATATTGTCCCACAAGTCTCTGAGGTTCTGTTATTTTTTTTTTTCTCGAACCTTATTTCTCTCTTTTCTTTGGGTTGAATGATTTCTATTAATTTATCTTCAAGCTTTCAGATATTTTCTTCAGAATTGGTGCTCATCTAGTGAGTTTTTCATTTTAATGTACTTTTCAGCTCTAGAATTTCCATTTTAAAAAATAGTTTTCATTTTTCTATGGAGAGTCTCTATCTGTTCCCTCATTGTAACCATATTTTCCTTTAATTCCTTGAACATATTTTCTTTTGAATGTATTTTTCTTTAATTCACTGAACATGTTTACAATAGGTACTTTGAAGTCCTGTACTTTGAAGTCTTCTGGCCTCCTCAGAGTTTGTATTTGTTGATTTCCTCTCTTTGAGGAGCAGGAGGCACATTTTCTTGTTTGTTGGACTGTCTAATAATTTTTGGTTGAAAACTAGATATTGTATGTGATACATTGTAGCAACTCTGGGTTCAGGAGCTGAGCCAGGGAAGATCAGCAGGGCCAGAGCATGCCAGGGATCACAGGTGGAGAAGGTATAGGAATTTACATATTTAGAGTTCATCGGAATTTTCACATTACCATTTCCTCTGCCCAGGACAATTTACCCTCCCCGATTCTCCTCACTAAATGATTGTGAGGAGGACACTGGTGGTTCAGGGGTAGAATTCTTTCCTTCTATGTCGGAGACCCAGGATCAATTCCCGGCCCATGTAACTTACGTGCAGCTACTAGCCATCTGTGTTGCTGTGATGAACAGGCTTCATCAGAGCTTCCACACTAAGACAGACCAGGAAGAAAAGCCTAGCGATCTACTTCCGAAACTCTGCCAGGGAAAACTGTACGGGTTGTAATGGTCTGATCTGCAACCAATCATGGAGCTGGTGTAGGACCAGGCAGCATTTCCTTCTCTTGTGTGTGGGTCACCATGGGTTGGGGGCCAACTCGATGGCAGCTAACAACAAGATTTTCCTCACTAAATCCTTATCATGCTAGACTTGGCTTAAGAATCACCCCGTTAGGGAGAATGAAGAAAACCAAAGACACAAGGGAAAGATTAGTCCAAAGGACTAATGGGCCACAACTACCACAGCCTCCACCAGTCTGAGTCCAATACAACTAGATGGTGTCCGGCTACCACCACCAGCTGCTCTGACAGGGATCACAAACTGGGTCCCAGATAGAGCTGGAGGAATATGTAGAACAAAACTCTAAGTCACAAAAAAAAAGACGAAACTTACTGGTCTGACAGATACTGGAGGAACCCCAGGAGTATGGCCTCCGTACACACTTTTAGCTCAGTACAGAAGTCACCCCTGAGGTTCCCCCTTCAGCCAACGATTAGACAGGCCCATAAAACAAAATGGGACTAAATGGACACACCAGCCCAGGGGCCAGGACGAGAAGACAGGAGGGGACAGTAAAGTTGGTATTGGGGAACCCAAGGTCGAGAAGGGGAGAGTGCTGACATGTCGTAGCGTTGGCAACCAATGTCACAAAACAATATGTGTATTAATTGTTTAATCTGAAACTGATTTGCTCTGTAAACCTTCATCTAAAGTACAATTTAAATAAAATGTAAAAGAAATGGGTTTGGAGCCATCAGCAGGGCCTAGATTAAAAAGAAGAATTGCCCTCTTTGGGCAGTCTCTCTGGTTGTCCTGATCAGGTCAGAACCCCTTGTTAAACACATTTATAGGTACTAAAACTGTAGTAACTGTGAAATCGTTCGTGTGTGTTTTTCTTTAATATCTATCTCCCCCACTACACTGGGAGTGAAATGAGAGCAGAGGTGGGCTGTATTTTGTTACCACATGCCAACACACAGAGGAGCCCAATAAATATTTGTTTAATGAATGAATGTTGCCCACTTTGCCCCCAGGACATTCTTCCTTCCAATCTGCTGTCTCACCAGCCACACGTAAGGGAGCTCATTCCTTGAGCTCTCACCGGCACTTGGAATCTTTTCTCAGTACTTTTTAAAAATCTTTAATCAGCTTTTCTAATCTGATAGCTGAACATTGTATCTAATCTTAATTTACATTTTTTGAACTTGAATCTTTTTCACAGATATATTGGCACCTGGAACTTTTTTTTCTGTAAATTTCCCTTGCAAATGTTTGCGAGTGGATTTTTGTATATTAAGTTAGGACTATTTTGTTTGACATATATATACACACACACACATATTTTTCCATTTGTTGTTTGCCTTTCAACTTTGCTTATGCTGCTTTCTCCCCCAACATGGACAATTTTATTTTTATACAGCCAAAATCTTCATCGTTTCCTTTATGGTGTCTGCTGTGGGTGCCATTGATTAGAAAGCATTTTCTCCACCTCGAAGTTATATAAATATTTATCTATTTTTTTCTCCTCGTATATTTATGGTTTCTCTTCCTTTTTTTAATCTTAAAATTCTTAATTCATCTCCAGTTTATTTTGGTGGAAAAAGAAAGACAAGGATCTAATTCACATCATTTTTCAGAACTAAAAAAAAACCTGTTGCCTTCGAGTCGATTCTGACTCAGAGCGACCCAATAGGATAGAGTAGGGTTTCCAAGGAGCAAGGAGAAGCTGGTGGGTTCGAACCACCGACCTTTTGGTTAGCAGCCATAGTTAGCAGTCATTCTATCCTTTACAAGAAATGTATACCCAAACAGAGTCACTTTTACAACACCTTCATCTCTTTCTAGATTTTCTATCTATTATTAGTCTACCTTTCCCAATGATAGTCCTGTAATTTTTAAAATATATTTCCTTTAAATATATTTAAATTTAACTAAAACTACAACACTAAGCTGATATTAAATCCCACTTGAAATTATTTATTTATTCAACTAATACTTACTGAGTTCTTATTTTGAACCTGGCACTGTTCTAGGGGCTGGAGATACAGCAATGAGCAAGGCAGATGAGAATTACGTTTTCATGGAACTTACGCTTGTTTAGACACCTATTGCTCATTTCTTCACAATCCTACCAGCCCCATCTCTTGTTCAAGCCACGGCTATGGTGACCCATTCCACACAGGCTTCAACCAGCTTCGTTCTAGTGCGCCTGGACAGCACCTGGCCTCAAGGTGTATATGTCTCTTACTACACTACTGGAGGGCTCCTTGCAGCTTGCCTGCAAAGATTGCTTGCTGTAAATTAAGTGGATTGCAGAAGGGGTCAGAAGGCAGGGTAGTGAGAATGCCAGAATGGGATGTCTATGTAAGACCTGGGAACGCACCATCTGACTGTTTCTTGTACATTCCCTTCCTTGAGGCAGTAACGAATGCATCGAGGATGGCTGTGGCTTTGCTGGGAATCCCAGTGGTGACCATCCTCTGTAGGCCAGGTTTGACAGTCGGAGACTGAGCAGAAATGAGCTACAGGATTCAGGAACAGCAGAGGACAGAGGGCAGACCTTAATCTTCAGACAAAACACAAGGTGGGTGACTTGAAAGAACAGAAACCTGTTGTCTCTGGAGTCTAGGAGTCTTACTCAGGGTGCCAACAGAACCGTGCTCTCTCTCTCTCTCAATCTTTTTTTGTCTCCTTTGGCTTTAGGGAGAAGATCCTTCCCTGTCTCTTTCGCCTTCTGTATTGTTGTTGGGTGCCATTGAGCGACTCCGACTCATAGCGACTCCATGTGACAGAGTAGAACTGTCCTATGGGGTTTCCTAGGCTGTAATCTTTACGGGAACAAATTGCCAGCTTTTTCTCCTGCAGAGCTGCTGGTAGGTTCTTACTGCTGACTTTCTGTCAGCAGTTGAGCACTTTAACCTTTGCGCCATCAGGGATCCTTCACCCTCTGTTGCCCCCGGGGATTTTTGGCATTCTTTGGCTTGTAGACCTACCCTCATGTTTTAGTTATGTAGTGCTGCTATAACAGAAATACCACAAGTGGATGGCTTTAACAGAGAAATTTATTCTTTCACAGTCTAGGAAGCTACAAGTTCAAATTCAGGGCATGCCAGCTCCAGGGGATGGCTTTCTCTCCGTGTCAGCCCTGGAGGAAGGTCCTTAACATCAGGGTTCCCCCAACCAGGAGCTTCTCAGTACAGGGACCCCAGGTCCAAAGGAAATGCTATTCTCCCAGCTCTTGTTTCTTGGTGCTATGAGGTCCCCGTGTCTCTCTACTCGCTTCTCTCTTTTATATCTCAAAAGAGATTGGTTTAAGACGAAATCTAATCTTGTAGATTGAGTCTTGCCTCATTAACATAACTGCCACTAATCCCATCTCATTAACATCTTTTCTTCCCTCTGTCCCTCCTTCCTTTTTTTCTTCTTTCTTTCCCTCTGTCCCTCCCTCCCTTTTTCTTTCCTTCCTTTTTTCCCCCCGCCATCCTTCCTTCCTTCCACCCTTTCTCTTTTCTTCCCTCGCTCCCTTCCTCTCTCCCTCCTCCCTTCCTTCCTTCTATCCTTTCTCCTTCCCTCCCTTTATTCTATCCTTTCCTCTACTTTCTCCCTTGCTCCCTCCCTCTCTCCTCCCTCCCTCCTTCCTCCCCTCCCTCCCTCTCTCTCTTCATCCTTTCTTCCCTCCCTGCCTCCTTCTCTCTCTTCATGCTCTCCTTCCTCCCTTTTCCTCCCTCCCTTCTTTCTCCCCTCCCTCCATCTGTCTCTCCTTCGTCCCCTCCCTCCTTTCTTCCGTCCTCTCTTCCTCCCCTCTTCCCATCCTCCCCTCCCTCCCTCTCTCCCTACTTCCTTCCCACCCTGACTCCTTCTCTCTCTGCATCCTTCCCTTCAGTCCCTCTCTCCTACCTCCTCCCTTCCCTCTCTTCCTTCCTCCCCTCTTTGTTTCCCACCCTTGCTCCCCACCCCCAAACTTTATTAGGGCCTGCTCCTGAGCTGGTCCTTGTGCTATTGCTGGAGACAGAGGGCAAGACTGGATAGATATTGACACTGTCATCCTGGTACTTACAATCTAGAACAAAACAACAGGCATTAGCCAAATGACCGATAGAACCTTCTGTGGTGATGGAAATATTCCACATCTGAGCCGCCCAATACAGTAGCCACAGGCCAAATGTGGATGCTGAGCACTTGAAATGTGGCTGGTGTGACTGAGGAGCTAAATTCTAAATTTTATTTCTTTTCAATTAATTTAAATGTAAATAGCCATGTGTGGCTACCATACTGGATAGCACCAATCTAGAGTGACAAGCTCATGACATCGCCCTGTATTATTTCTTCATGGCATTTACTATCTACACTCATTTGTGAGCTTAGTTTTTGTAATTTGCCCCCTCTGGAACAGGACCTGGGAAATGTTTAGCAGGTGCACTTAGAGTGGCCCCTTCAGGGATATGGCTCTGGCATAGTCATTGTGCTGGCTGACATCATGCTGGTTCTCGAAATATTTCATTAGTCAAGTCAAGAGACACCTTAATCTATTAACCATTTTATGGACTCCTGTCAGGTACCCCGATTGTCTCTCTGGCCTTGCTGTGGCTGTTGCCCCACTTCACAGAGGTGGACACTGAGGCCTAAGAGGTTCAGTAGCCTGTCTAAGGACACACAAGCAGTGATAATGGGGCCAGGTTCAAGTCAGGCGGGCGGTCTTAGCTTCCGTGCCCACCAGGAAAGAGAGGAACCTCGCTGGGGGACAGGAGTGGGGGGCCCACTCTCCCTTCCTCTTCTCCTGGGCCTGAGAGGTCTGAGACCCTGCTGTCTTGCTTGACATCCACCCACCCTCGACCCCTCTGCCTGAGACCCAGGCAAGCTGGGGCAACCAAGAAGGGTGGGGGCTGCACCGCCACAAGCTGGGGGACAGGAATCTTGGCCCATGATGTCAGCGCCACCAAAACATCCTTGTTGACTAGTGCCCCCCCGTGACATAAACCAGCCCACTGAAAGGACTCTGTGGGGTACCCACGACACCCCAGGTGCTCGCAGGAGCCAGATGGAAAATGTGGCTCACTCCTTCCCTGAGCATGGGATGGCTTTTCCATTGCTAACTTCACAGGAATCCGGTGAAGTAGTGGAAAGAGTGGTGGCCGAGAAGGCGGAAACCTGGCCTCACCCTGGCCTGCCCTGGCTTTAGACAACACCCTCCCCCTCCCATGGGACCTCAGTCTCCCTTTCCATCTGCCAAGAACCGGGCCCTGATGCCCAGAGTCCCATCCGGCTTTGCCCTGCCAAAACGCCCAGTGCCAGTGACCCCAAAAAGGATAAAAGAACAGTGGTCAGCAGATGTCTGTGGGTTGTGACTCTTGTCTTTATGAGGTTTCCTGGTTTTCAAAACACGCCTTTTGGAGTGGACAGCATAAAGCACAACCTACAAGTTTTATTTCATAAGTCGTATTCCATTATTCAAGAGTACAAACAAAGGACTTGAGAATTCAAAACAGGGTCCCCCTCACCTCAGCTACTCTTTCAATGTCTCCCCTTTGTCACTGGAGCAGCCAGCTTCAGCGAACCAGGGACTTGGAATAAGCGTCCTGGCCGCCAGGGCTCATGAGGTGAGGCTGGCTCCTCCTGAGGTCTGGCCTAGGGCTATGTCCCTTGGGGAGCTTGCCCACCTCTCTGCTAGAGTCAGCCGCACACCCAGACAAAACGCTGCCCGGTCCTGTGCCAGCCCCGTGATCGGTTTTAGATCAGACCGTTGTGATCCACAGGGTTTTCGCTGGCTGATTTTCAGAAGTAGGTCACCAGGCCTTTCCTCTGGGTCTGGAAGCTCAGCTGAAACCTGTTCAGCATCCTAGCGACATGGAAGCCGCCACTGACAGACGGGTGGTGGCCGCACAGGAGGTACCTGGGCTGGACTCAAAGCTGTGTCTCCTACTTGAAAGGCAGGAATTCTACCACTGACCCACCACTGCCCGTGTTAGTGTTAACCCAGGCTCACTGCCATCGAGCGGGACAGGTTAGAGCTGCCCCATAGGGTTCCCAAGGCTGTAACGTTTTAGGGAAGCAGACTGTCACATCTTTCTCCCGTGCAGCAGCTAGTGGGTTCGGACCGACAACCTTTCAGTTAGCAGCCAAGCACCTTACCACTGTGCCACCAGAGCTCCTTAGAGCACCCGTTTACCTACCATCACTTCCTATGGGAAGCCTCCCCTGCCCCCTCTGTCTGAGCCGGGCGCCCTGCCAGACACCCTCAGCCCCTGGCACTGCGTCCTCTCCTCTCAGCGTGCCCACCAGCTGTCTGTTCCCTGATCACCACAGACCAACACTGGCACTGGGCTGCCCCCAGCCGGCTTGCTATAGAATTAGTGCCTGTGATGCTTACTGTCCTGTTTGTTAGGGGGCATGGGGGACTTGGTGCTGGGTAGCGCCCCTGGACTGCCTGCTTTCAGGACCAGAACAAAAGTGCCCTCTGCTGCTCGAACCCTCCTTGAAAGCACCCCAACTCATGGGACTGAGCAGTTAGTCTTCGCTCTGAGCAAAACGAGGAGCCCAGCTGCTGTGGCTCCTTACGAGTCCAAGGTAGGCCGTTTTTACTCACCTCAGCCAGCCTTCCCACCCTTAGCCTGAATGACTCCTGTACTTTATTTTTGGTGTTTCTAGTTCTGATGGCCACCCGTGAGGAAGAGTACATAAACACAAAGAAGGAGGTAAATTTGACAGAGGAAGCGGGTCCCCTAAACTACATTCTGAGTGTTCTTTGCCTTTTAGAGTGACCCCCCCCCGAAGTGCTCCCTCAGCCCATAGTGCTCCTTCTGCTGGAGTGCTCCCCAGCCTGGAGTGCTCCCTTGGCCCATAGTGCTCCTTCTGCCTGGAGTGCTCCCCTTAGACAGGGTGTTCCTTCTTCCCATAGCACACCCTCTGCCCAGTGTCTCCTCTGTCCAGAGCTTTCCCTCTGCTTGGTGTGCTCCTTTTGTCTGGTGCACTTCCTCTGCCCACCATTTTTCCTCTGCCTTAAATATTCCACACCCTCTCTTCTCCTGACGAGAGGCTATCCATCCTCCTTAAGACTCAGCTCAGGCAACCCTTCTCCTGGGAAACCCCACTTCCTGACCCCTCCAGTTCCTCCTCTGTTCTCCACCCCAGGAGTGCCCCTCATCACCACATCCACCATTGGCTTCCTTATCCATCTCTCCCCAGCCCTCCTGCCTCCGGCAGCTGGGCTCTGAGCTTTCTGAAGGCAGGGACAGGCTCTCATGCCCTTTGGGGGTCTGTCCCAGGGCCCAGCCCAAACGAGGCCTTGGGAGTCAGCAGCTGGAAACCCACAAGGCCAGCATGTTCAGGAGCCCTGGCTCTGAAGGGTGCAACCTGTACTCTATTCTCATCCTTTAAAAAGGGATCCTACTTACTCATTCACACCTGTGAAAGCTGGAAGACTCATTAGGCATCTCTACAACCCTCTCATTTAACACATGGGGAAACTGAGGCCCAGAGAGGGGAGTGTCTTGTCCAAGGTCATTTCTTCTGAAACTCCAGCTCCTGGTTCCTGCCCTGGGCCCTCTTTGGTGGCAGAGCTGAGCTGCCCAGAGCCTTGGCAGGAATGAACCTCTGTGTACACCCACACAGGTGTGCACAGGGGCCTCCTCACACCTGGGCAACCTCATGGACCCTGAGGACCTACCTTCACACACACTGTCCCCCCAAAATAGATGGACAGGGATCACCAGGCCCTTATCAGAGGACACTAGTCTCAGAGGACAAGCCAACTGCAGGCTAGAATTTCTACTCCAGCCTGGAGCTCTGTCTCCCATTGCGAATGCGTCCGAATCAAGTTAACAGAAGGTGCTCCCAGCACCTGCTCATGCACCAAACCCACTGCTGTCAAGTCAATTCACGGTGACCCTATGACGGAGCAGAGCTGCCCCATGGGGTTTCCAAGGCTGTAACCTCTTCAGAAGCTGACTACCACATCTTTCTCCCACGGAGCAGCTGGTGGGTTTGAATGTCCGACCTTTTGGTTAGCAGACAAGCACTTTAACCACTGCGCCACCGGTACACCTTTGTTCACACGCAGGCGTATGAAAGCAACTGAAACTCCCTACCTGGCAAGCATGCTTTTTGAAATACTGTTTCCTGCCCTTTTAGAGTCCCAACCTGCAGTAAGACAGTGGAGAGTCCCTAGGTGGTACAGGTGGTTAAGCGCTTGACTACTAGCTGTAAGGTTGGCGGTTCACCACCTAAAGATGCCTCAGAAGAAAGACCTGGTGATCTGCTTCTGATAGGTCACAGCCTTAAAAACCCCATGGAGCAGCTCTACCCTGCACTCACAGGGTCACCATGAGAGCTCTACCCTGCACTCACAGGGTCTCCATGAGAGCTCTACCCTGCACTCACAGGGTCACCATGAGAGCTCTACCCTGCACTCACAGGGTCACCGGGAGAGCTCTACCCTGCACTCACAGGGTCACCAAGAGAGCTCTACCCTGCACTCACAGGGTCACCAGGAGAGCTCTACCCTGCACTCATAGGGTCACCAGGAGAGCTCTACCCTGCCCTCACAGGGTCACCGGGAGAGCTCTACCCTGCCCTCACAGGGTCACCATGAGAGCTCTACCGTGCACTCACAGGGTCACCAGGAGAGCTCTACCCTGCCCTCACAGGGTCACCATGAGAGCTCTACCCTCTACTCACAGGGTCACCATGAGAGCTCTACCCTCCACTCACAGGGTCACCATGAGAGCTCTACCCTTCACTCACAGGGTCACCAGGAGAGCTCTACCCTGCACTCTCAGGGTCACCATGAGTTGGGATAGACTCAGCAGCAGCTAACAGCAATAACAGAAAGACGGTGTTTGGGTGGGTGGGTGAGGACAGGTGCTGGAAGGCATGTCAGCCTGGCACAAACTTTCCAATTTGTTTGTTTTTTCCTGTTGCTTTTGAGTCAACTCTGGCTCATGGCGACCCCACATGTGTCAGCGTAGAACTATGCTTCATAGGATTTTCAATAGCTGATTTTTTGGAATTAGATCACCAGGCCTTTCTTCTTAGGTGCTTGTAGTTGGACTTGAACCTCCAGCCTTTCAGCTAGTGTCTTAACCATTTGCACCACTCAGGGACTCTAGGTTCAATTTAGCAACTCACAGAGAGGTCCCTGACTTTTTTCTGGGTAGAGCCACTTAGGGCACTACTAAGACCCTGGCAATACGCTGTTGTCCCCGGGATGGGCATCCCTGTGTGGCAAGGGCCACAGCCAAGGAGAACAGGACCACGCAGCCCTTCAAAGGTACGTCGGACGAAGGGAAACGCTTAGGGCCGGTGAGGAGCGCAGGGTGTTGGGCTGCTGCTGCGTTTACGCTCAGCTGCAGAAAGCGCCCCGCCGGGAAGGCGACGGGCACCCCCACTCCGGCAACACCGGCTCTCTCGGGAGGAGGAGGCTGGTTATTGGGACGCGTTTATTTTGCTACTGATCATTTAGAGGATTTTTAAAATAAGTCTAATAAAAGACAGACAGGAACGGCGGGTGAGCAGGAGGGACAGACAGCCGCCCCGATGGCAGTAGGCGGTCTCTGGACGCCCTGCGAAGGTGCCCGCTGTTGCCCGCAGAAGCCGCGCCCTCGCCAGGCCCGGAGCGCACATTTCGCATTCGCGCCGCGCCGTGCGGGCCCGCCGGTTCCCAGCCTGCGGCGCCGCGCGGGGACAGTGGCGCATTGTTCGCCGGACACCCCGGGCGGCGCAGCGCCCTCGGCCTTGGCGCGGCCCCGAGCGATTTGCATGCGTTCCAGTCACAAAGGTTCAAGGTCAGGAGCGCGGCGGCCTAGCCCCGCCCGGCCCCGGCGCTATTCTACGGGAACGCTCGCTGCCCGCGCCGGCCGCCGGGCGGTGAATGCCGGGCGCCGCCGTCTGAGGCGCTTTGTGTCTTGGCCTGGCCAGCTGGGCCCGCGGGGGACGTGCCAGCTCTCCCGGCGGGCCCCCGCCAGCGCCCCTCGCCCGTGCTAATCAGCCTGGCAGCGCGTCTAGTGGGCGGCGCTGTAGGCAGCCCCCACGGCCCATGCCAGGCCCTCCACCCTCTTCCTGCTGCTAGAAGCCCCCATGGCCCCTGCCAGGGACTCCCCACCCCTCCTGCCAGGACCTTCCATCTGCGGCTAGAAGCTACCATGTCCTCTGCCAGGGGTCCCCTTACCTTCCCGCCAGGTACCCCCCCATCCTCACCCAGCTCCATCCCACCTGCCAGGAACCTCCTAACCCTCCTGACAGGTGTCCCCCACTCCACCCTACTTCACCCCCACCTCTCCTGCCAGATGCCCCAACTCTCCTACTACCCATTGCCATCAAGTTAATTTAGACTCATAGCGACCCTATAGGACAGAGTAGAACTGCCCCATAGGGTTTCCAAAAAGCGTCTGGTGGATTCAAACTGCCAGCCTTTTCGTTAGCAGAGGTAGCTCCTAACCATTTAGCCACCAAGCCCCCAACTCTCCTGCCAGAAGCCCCTCCTCCCCTGGCTGCTGGGAGTCCCTCAGCCCCTAAGTGAGAAAGGCAGGGCCACAGTGGGGTGTGGGGAGCCTCTGACCCAGGGCAGGGTTCCCCCACTGGGCTCTGACAGGACTCCCTTGTGGCCTCACTCTTCCGTGGAACAGTGGGGGACACTGGGGACACCGCACTCAGTGATCTCTAGTGGCCCCTCTGGAGCTGGTGTTTCTTCTAGCAGGTGGGAGTGGCACCTACCTTCTCAAAGAAATATGGAAGTGTGGGGGTTGGACACCCCCCGCACTCCAAAATCCGGCCTCCTCTGGAGCCCTCCAGCCTGGTGACCAGGGACCCAGCTTCCTGAGCCCCAGGACACTGTCTGTGGAGCTATTCTGAGGACTGAGCAGATGCAGGCCCCAGGAGTTGCTCCCACAAATAACACATGAGGGTTACCATTCCTGCCTCGTGCCCTGGTATAAATGTTGTCCACTAGACTGGGACCTCCACGTGGGCAGGGCCTTCTGAACGCCACAGCGTGGGACTTTTCAGTGTGTTTGTTGTTGGGCGGTGCCGAGTCTGTTTCGATTCATAGCGTCCCCAAGTACAACAGAGTGAAACGCTGCTCAGTCCTGCACAATCCTCACAGTTGTGGTTATGATTGAGCCCATTGTTGCAACCATTGGGTCAATCCATCTCATTGAGGGTCTTCCTCTCTTTTGATAGCCCTCTACTTTACCAAGAAACCCTGGTAGCATAGTGGTTAAGTGGTATAGCTGCTAGCCTAAAGGTTGGCAGTTCGAATCCACCAGGCACTCCTTGGAAACTCTATGGGAAACCTATAGGGTTGCTAGGAGTCAGAATTTACTAGATGGCAACGAGTCTACTTTAACAAGCATAATGTCATTCCCCAGGGACTGGTCGCTCCTGATAACATGCTCAAAGTATGTGAGACAAAGTCTCCCCATCCCCGCTTTTTAAGGAGCACTCTAGCCGCGCTTCTTCCAAGACAGATTTGTTCGTTCTTTTGGCAGTCCATGGTATATTCAATATTCTTCGTCAACACCACAATTCAAAGGCGTCAACTCCTCTTTGGTTTTCCTTATTCACTGCCCAGCTTTCGCATGCATATACTGCTATTCAAAACACTATGGCTTGGGTGAAGTGCACCTTAGTCCTCAAAGTGACATCTTTGCTTTTTAACACTTTAAAGAGGTCTTTTGCAGCAAATTTGCCCAGTGCAATACGTTGTTTGATTTCTTGACTGCTGCTTCCATGGCTGTTGATGTGGATCCAAGTAAAATGAAATCCTTGACAACTTCAATCTTTTCTCCATGTATTATGATGTTGCTTATTGGTCCAGTTGTGAGGATTTTTGTTTTCTTTATGTTGAGGTGCAATCCGTACTGAAGGTTGTGGTCTCTGATCTTCATCAGTAAGTGCTCCAAGTCCTCCTCACTTTCAGCAAGCAAGGTTGTGTCATCTGCGTATTACAGGTTGTTAATGAGTCTCCCTCCAATCCCGATGCTGTGTTCTTCATATAGTCCAGCTTCTCGGATTGTTTGCTCTGCACACAGATTGAATATTTACTGAATAAATATGTCCATTAGGGTTTTCTAGGCTAAAATCTTTATGGGAGCAAACCGCCAGGCCTTTCTTCCACAGAGCCACTAGAAGGGTTCCAACTGCCAACCTTTCAGTTAGTAGCTGAGCACTTAACGGTCGCACAACCAGGGCTCCAAAGGGTGTACTCGTGGACTTCTTAATTGTCTGGATAGAGGGATGCTAGCCATTGTGGCAAGTGGGGCCAGACCATGGAAGTTGGAAAGGGGCACAGAGTCTTTCTTGGTGGTGGGGGGCCCATTGTGAGAGCCCCGTTGTGCCTCTGGGCTCCCCTGTCTCCTGTGAATGTCCCACCCCCGCCTTCTGGGCAGGTCGGGGCTTTGTCTTTCTGCAGAAAACTGGCACTTGGTGCTCCATTGGGCATAGAGGCTGGAGCTGCAGAAACAGGGATCTTGGGTGAAAGGGAAGCTGCTGAGGAGCCCAATGACTCCAACATCTGTCCTCCTGGCATGCGTGTGATGCCAACAGCCCTGAAGTGGGGTGGTATCATGCCCTCGGGGGCATTTCTGTGGGGCTTTCAGCTGCAGCCACGGGTGAGTTAGGCCTCATAGCCAGGCAGCCCCAACCAGGCCGAGGCCCAGGCCCAGGCCCAGGTCCAGGAAGGAGGGACCAGGTGAGGTGGTGGCACAGGGCACCTGAGAGGAGACGGTGGAGAATTTGGCCTCAGGGGTCAGATGGACCCAGTGCTTCCCTGGCACTTGCTCACTGTGTGACTGATGGGTTCCTTCTCCCCTCTCAGCCTCATCAGGAAACGGGCATGATTATATTTACCTTGTGGAGGCTGTGGTGGCTCAGTGGAGAATTCTTGCCTTCCACGTGGGAGAACCAGGTTCAGTTCCCAGTCAATGCACTTCATGAGCAGCTACACACCTGTCTGTCAGTGGAGGCTTGCGTGTTGCTATGATGCTGAACAGGCTTCAGTAGAGCTTCCAGGCTAAGATGGACTAGGGAGAAAAGCCTGGCAATGTACTTCCAAAACTAAGCCAGCGAAAACCCTATGGATCACAACGGTAGGCTCTCCATTGGGAAGGCACAGCATCAGGCAGCGTTTCGCTCCATTGTGCATGGGTCGCCAAGATGTGGGGGCCCATTCAACGGCAGTTCGCGACAATAGAATATTTTCCTCACTGCTTTGGGAATTACTGATGAACCTGGATGTTACAACCCCAAGCTTCTTGTCCACTCTGTCATCTTCCGTGTCTGATGGGCCTCTAACACCATTCTTCTTGTCCGGATCTCACCACACCTGTTTTTCAGCTTCCCAGCTTCATCCTGCATGTAGAATGCCCTCTCCAGCTGCCCCTTTCTACCATCGCTTCTCTATCTGCCCCTTGCTCCTAGCCTTTCCTTGTAAGATTTGATACTTGCCACCTCCTCCAGGAAGCCACCTTTGACTCTTCCTTCCTTTCCTCCTCCCTCCCCCCACCTGACAGGGCTTTCATTGCCAGGGGAAAGCAGTTGGACTCAAGGGCAATAGGGAGCCACTGAAAGTTTTAAGCAGGGAGTGGTGACCCAGTAACTGTCCCTGGTGGCCTCAGTGGGGTGCAGACAGTGGTTCTCAAACATCTGGAATTCACAGACGGGTTAAATTTCAAAGGAAATATTGCAGACTGAAGACTGCCAACATTCAATGTTTTCATATTGGGGCCTTTAGAAAAATAATTAATTATGATTACCTTCTTTGAAAGGGTATTTTTAAACCCCCCAAAAGTAGCAAGACAATCTCTGAATAAATATCATTCCTTCAAGCTGAACAAATTGCAGCTTTATGAATAACTGAACACATTGCTCTGATTTTTGCCATTTCACCCAAACAGTGGCAAACGTGGTCCTGGCCAGGCCCCCAGCAGGGGGTGGATCCTTCTCAGGCACCCCTTCCTTCCTGGACCGCTGGTTTCCTGACCCCCACTGGGCCGGGAAGGAGCCCTGGTTGTGCAGTGGTTAAGTGCTCCGATGCTAATCAAAAGGTCTGTAGTTCAAGACCACCAACACTCTGTGGGAGAAAGATGTGGCAGTCTGCTTCCATAACGATGGCACCCTTAGAAAACCCAAGAAGCAGTTCTACTCTGTCCTGTAGGGTCTCTGTGAGCCGGGTTTGGTTTAATTTTGGCCTGGGTCAAACATGATGTGACTCGAAACCCACGTCAGGCCCTGTGCTGGGCCCTGGGAATGTCAAAGACAGTCCTCAATGTCTGGGACCTCACAGCCTGGTGGGGGCACCAAAGCAAAGATGAGGAGCTTGTAATCAAAGGCAGAAGTTGCCCAGCACAGTGAGAGTGGTTTGCATAGCTGCGGGATCCATCCCAGAAAACTTCCTGGAGGAGGAGGTAGCTGAGCTGAGTCTTGCACATGGTACGTGCTGAATAACATAGCCGTTGTTGTTATTAAGAGTAGGGATAAGGAGAGAAGAAGGAGTCCCTGGGAGGTGCAAATGGCTAAGTGCTGGGCTACTAACCCAAAGGTTGGCAGTTCAAACCCTCCTAGAGGTGCCTTGGAAGAAAGGCCTGGCAGTCTGCTTCTAAAAGGTCACAGCCATGAGCACCCTATGGAGCAGAGTTCTACTCTACATACATGGAGTCTCCATGAGCGAGAGTCAGCTTGATAGCAACTGGTTTGGGGGAGGAGAAGCTCGGTGGGCGAGGTAGCTGGGAAGAGCATTCTGGTCAGAGGGAACAGCACGTATGAAAAGAGAAGCAGGTCTGTATGGCTGGAGTGAGGGGTGATAGGAAGTGGTGGGAGGTGAGACTGGAGAGAGAAGCAGGAAATGGATCCCTGGGTGGATGGTGCTCCAGAGGATTTGACGAAAAGTGGGGACAGGGTCTGTGTTTGTTTAGGGAACGACTCTGAGCTGCAAGGGAGGAGGAGGACAGCAGTCAGGGAAAGGACCGTCCGGACGAGGGGAAGCTGTGGCCGTGGGGAGGGGAGGAGGATGGGCTGGGAGGACAGACAGGGCTATGTATTGCTAGCGTCCCTGGGTCCTTGCTGGAGGCTGGGATGAACAGATGTGGGGTGAGTGTCCCAAGCCAGATCAGACTTCAGGCTGAGTACCAGGGTGACTAGGCTGAGAGCAGTGGCCCCCAGAGGGCCCTGTAAACATCCCTGTGCCAATGAGATGCTGCCTGATGGTGGTGGGCTGTAGGAAGGTCGCCGGTGGTGACCACTTCATACAGAGTCCCACTTCATAGCAAAGATGTGTCTAAGACTATTGGCCCTGCTATTGCAGATGGCAGCCTCCAAGCCAGCGTCAGAGCCAGGTGGGCCTTCAGGGAAAGCTGGAGGGCCTTTCACACACTGACCCTGGGAATGGTCCAGACGACCCCCATGGCGCCAGCTAACAAGCAACTGAAAGTGCTTGGCGGCCTCCAGGGGCCTCCAGGAGTGCAGCCGCCTCAGAGAGTTCGGAGCCCCAGTCCTCCCAGCCAACTCCCCACAAGACTGCTCAGCAAAGGTGACAAGAAAGGGGCTCACAGGGGGCCAAAGCCCCTGAGCTGAGCTGGGGCCCACCCCTGCTTGAGGCGTGGTGTTCCTGCTGTGACAAGTCTCCTTCCAGGTAGCACCAAGGCAGCTCCCTGTAAAAACACACCTGCACACAGTCACGTGCTGCTGAAAGTAGAACAATCGGCTCGCTCTTCTAAGGAGCCAGCTGGTAGGTAATCCGCTCAAAACCCAACCAAACCCGTTGCCATCGAGCCAATTCCGACTCACGGCAATCCCATGTGTCACAGTGGTAGTAGTTCCGCAGGGTTTTCTTGGCTGTAATCTTTACAGAAGCAGATTGCCGGGCCTTTCTTCCGTAGCACTGCTGGGTGGATTTGAACCTCTAACCTTGAGGTTTGTAGCCAAGTGCACGCTCAGGGACCTAGTAATACATTCAAGAGCCTTTAGAAAGCAAATCCTCTGTAAAGCTACAATTCTTCTCCCAGGAGCGTACCTTAAGGGAACTATTAGAGAGGCATAAGGAGGACTGAGGACGAGGCAGCTCACAGCAGCAAGTTTGTAAACCACGTACACAGCCAACAGTAAAGAAATAGTTAAGAAGTTATGTATGGGACAGCTGAACAATAAATTACTCTGCAATCCTTCAAAAGTGCGCCATAGAAACGTATTAAGGACAAGGTGAATTGCTCATTGAGTATTTGTGAAAACGCAAATTTTAAAACACGGTGTACAACCACAAGGATTTTGATTATGTATTATGTATAGAAAAAGGTTTTTTTTTTTTTTTTATAGAAAAAGGAGCCCTGGTGGCACAGTGTTTAAACTAACCAAAGGTCTATAGTTGGAACCCGCCAGCCGCTCTGTAGCAGAAAGAGGTGGCAGTCTGTTTCCGTCAAGATTATAGCCTTGGAAACACCATGAGGCAGTTCTACTCCGTCCTACAGGGTCGCTATGGGTCGGAATCAATTCAATGGCAACTGGGATGTATAGAAAAGAAAGGCTGGTCAAATATACACCTGAATGTCAACCATGGTGTCTCCGAGTTAGGCTTCTATTTTTTTTCTTATGGGTGCTTTTGTGTCTGCAAAATGCTCTACAATGAACGAGCATCCTGTTTGCAATCAGGAAACAGAGTCAAGTGTGTGCGTGTGTGTGTGTGTGTGTGTGTGTTAATGGCTCAGAAAGAATAGATAAAAAAAATAACAGTTCCGATAAAGATCCACAGTGACTCACTGCTTCCCTGAAGCAGACTTCTCTCTCCCAGCTTGGAAAGTATGACGGAAAACACTGGGTGTGCAAGTCCTGGTGGGGTCTGTCTCCCCAGAGCAGAGCTCCCCAGAAGGGCCGTCTGGACCCCCTGGGCAGGCTCACCTGTGAGGAACTTGCTACATGTGTAGACCGTGTCCCACCCAGGCGCTCTTGAACCAGAATCATTTTTGTATATAGTCTTCTTGTATTATTGCACTGGTTAAAACACTCATTAAAAAAAAAAAAACTCATTACTGCTTTTAAATTTGGAAAACATCAAATACACTAAAAAGGGTATAAAACATGTAGGTGTGTTGTTATTGTTGTTAGCTGTCTGGAGTTAATTCCAGCTCATAGCGACCCCCTATGTTCAGAGTAGAACTGCTCCACGGAGTTTACAAGGCCATGACCTCTTGAAAGCAGATCACCAGGCCTTACTTCCCAGGTGCCTCTGGGTGGGTTTGAACTGCCAACCTTTTCCTTAGCAGTCCCTTGCTCAACCATTTGCACCACCCAGGAACTCCATGAAAAGCGTTAGTGGTGCCATGGACTCAGCAATTCCGTATCTGGGGATTTATTATAGGGATTTTCATGGGCACGCACAAAGATTTAGCTACAAGGTTGTTGATCACAAAGGAAGGAAGGAATCAAGGGAGAGATGGAGGCTGGAAACAACACAAATGTGCGCCAGTAGCATGTGATTCAAACAAAATACAGGCTGTGTGCAGCGATTACAAATAACGTTGTAGAAGACTTCCAGCGACGTGGGGCGTTTACAATAAAACCAACAATGAAAAGAACGGTGCAAAACACTATTCACAGTACATATATTCTTTTTGCAAACACATAATTGTGTAAAAAGGAAGAACGCCAAGATGCCAACACTGGTGATCTCATGTGCTGGAATGTCGGCTTATTTTCTTTTTTGTATTTTTTTCGGTTTTCCAATTTTCTGCCATGACCATGTATGGATTTGCAGTCACAAAAAAATCAGTTATTTTTAAGGCACCCACAACTGTTATGTGCACTGTTACCCCAATTATGTAAAAAAAAAAAAATCTATATATTTACCCAAAAAAAAAAATGAGAGAGAGACTCAAGATCCCCGCTCTCGGGGATGGTTTGCGTGGCGAGACTCTGAAAGATTTTTCATTTTTTTACTCGTGGTTTCCTAGGTTTTCCAAATTCTCTACTATCAGATTGCTCTGTTACCTGGTTAGAGAGGAAGGAAGAAGACCAGAAAAAGTTGCTAGCGTTTTTTTAAATGAAAGAAAACCCTCCGGTACGGGAGCTCGGGTCCGGCCGGGGGCCAACAGCGCGGAACCGGGAAACTGAGTCATTCCGGCAGGCCTGAGCGAGCACAGACCCCGCCCCGGCCCCGCCCCCTGCGCTCAAGGCCCCGCCCCTCAGCGCCACCGCCCGCCGCGCCTTTGCTAGAGTTTCGGAGACGGCCGCGCGGAGGCCACGCCCCTGGCGCATAAGACACTCCCCTACGCGCGGTCCAGCCCCGCCCACTCGGCTGCGACTCCGCGCCCGCAGCCCCCGCCGCGCCCTCGCCCGGGCTTCCGGAGCCGGCCGCGCAGAGACCCCGCCCCGGCCACGCCCACTCCTCGCGTCGCTGCGTGCGCGCCGCGCCCTGCCCGGGCTTCCGGAGCCGGGCGGAAGGGCGGGCTGGCGAGGCCAAGGCCAAGGCCAAGGCCAAGGCCGCCAGTGCCCGCCGGGGAGGGCGCGGCTCGCGGGGGGTCTCGCGCGCACTTCCTTCTTCCCTTTATTCCGTCGCCGCCCGCCCAGGTGTCCTCAGCGGTGGCCGGGGGCCCGGCGCGCCCGGGCAGAGATCAAAGAGAAAGCGGGCGGGCCAGCGGGGCCACGGGGGACGCGCGCTGCCAGGCCCGGCCCGACCCGGAGGGGAAGCGGGCGATCAAAGGGCGCAGAGCGCGGCTGGCCGGCGTGTCCCAGCATCTGCCCTCGGAACCGAGGCCCCGTCAGCTCCAGGCCTCTTCCCACGTCGCGGAGCTGACGCCCAGCCTGCAGACCCAGTTTCGGGCTGGCCGGGGTCTGTCCCAGGCCGGCGGGTTGCGGAGCCCCTCTTTCTGCAGGCTGTGGCTCAGGCCTGAGCTGCAGGGCTGATGGCTAGTTCACCTGTCCCCCTCGGCAGGGCTGATGGCTGGTAACGCTAAGAGCAGCTGCCACGTGGGGAGAACCCTGCCAGCCTCCAGTGTGCCCTTCTGTGTCATCTCATTGCCCCGTGGAGCAGTCTCACCAAAGTTTTTATCCTCAGTCACTCTGTTTCACAGATTAGGAGGCTGCCGGCCGGTGGGCAGCTTGCCGGAGGCCACTCGGGAGTGAGTGGCTGAGCAGGGATTTGGACCCAGACCCCAGATTCTGAATCTCACCCGTTGTGCTAACCTGGTGTTGTGTGATCATAGTTTCAGCGTGTCCAGCTGGCTGCCAGCTCTGTTACTTAGCTCATTGCTCCTCACTCCCTTGCAGCTCACCCTTCTACCCAGAGCTAAGACCCTCTCTCCACTCTGAAGGTTCCCAGCCCCTGTGAGCTCTGCCTCCAGTGCCAGGAGATTCTGTGTCAAGCTTGGAAGGGTGGGCAAATTAGTGCCCACCTGTTATCCAGGCTCCTCACCTGACTCAGGTGCCTGGGGAAAGATGCCCTCTGCCAGCACCCAAAGAGAGGATGTGGAAAAGTGGGTGATTCAAGATGGCTGGGTTGAAGAGCCAAGTGTAGTGCTGGTGGTACCAGACAGGGAAGTGTGTGTAAAGGACACACACACAAACACAGGCTCGGTGCTGAGGAAACCAGCACCCCCCGCCTCCCCAGCTACACCAAGTCTGCCTCTCTCATCTCCCATCTCCACCCTCCCTGTCCTTGGGAGACGCCGAGGGGGCATTATCGGTTTCCACTGTTCAGTGTGTGGCTTCCCAGGCTGGTGCACAAAGACCATGTGACATTCTACGTTGGCAGCAGGCGGGACCCAAGCAAGTTCCCTGGCCCAGCCCTCCTGCAGGAATCCAGATTTTTCTAGCCTCCAACTGTACCTCAGAGAGGAAACTGCACATTTGACTTCTTTTTTTGGCTCAATATTAAAGAACAAAGCCTGGGAACTGGACAGGCCCCTCTGTAAACAGAAAACACATGTTTTCTGAGAGAATAGGCTTTTCCTTCCCTGGCTTCTTCTCCCGTGGACAGAGGCCTTCTTAGGCCTGCTGGCTTAAAAGCAGGAAGGCCTTGAACCCAGGACCAGAGAGATGATTCATCTTTGCCCCAACTCGGGGACACCAACGTCCACCTCCTTAAATGGAGAGTGGGATGGGTGTCAGGGGGTACTCTCAGCTGTGTCTGGCCTGTGGGGTGGGCCTAGGGTATGTGCCGAGACAGGAGGACCCTCAGGGTGCTAAACATGACCTGGATGGGGGTCTGGACAGTTTGTATCCCCAAAGCACACGAAAATTGTCTTGGGTCCTACCTGAGCTGGCTCCCGATGAGAACGTGTGTTCCTTGGGGCCCTCTAGCCATACATAGGTAGAGGCCTCTAACTTAGAAGAGAGGCCAGCCCCGGACCTGACTACAAAGACTAGGCATGCAGGGACTAGGTGTCCACTGCTGTGTGTTCTTGGGCAAGTTCCTTAACCTCTCTGAGCCTCAAGTCTCTCATCCAATGGGGATAACTACATTCAGGTTGTTGAGGGTTAAATAGGATAATGGGTGTTGGGCTATCAGACACACACCAAGAGCCACTTAGGAGAGAAATGGCACTTTGTCTCCTTTTCAAGGCCAAGCTCTTTCCATACCCCTGGAGCTGCCTGGGAGCCCCCCACAAAGACCAGGGCCCCCTCACACCAAGAGTGCCTCCACTCCCCCACCCTCCCTCAGGCACACAGCTTGTGCCAGGACTCAGCCACCCCCACACCAGCGCCGACACCCCTTTGGAAGCTGCCGTCTTGGGAACAGATCATTCCTTTGAATCTCCCCAGCAGGCTGATCTTTGTCTTTGAAGGGAGATTTGATTTTGGGAAGTAACCAGACGTCCTTTGGGCCAAATCGGCTGAGTAGATGCTCTCTGGGAAGCCAAGCCAGGGCCTCTGTCTGGGGCCAGGATGTGCCACGACTGCAAAGTCAGGGGACCCACCAGGGGCTCCAGCTCCGAAGGCAGCTGAGCAGGAGAGTCTGCACTGAAGCACCTGGCCCGATGGCCACTGGTGCTGGGGTTGTGAGCACGTCCCTGTATGTTTGCACACGTGTGTGCGTGTGTACGTGTGTGTGTGAAAACACGGAGCTGCTGACAGGCACCCAAGTTCGGGCAGATGAACGAAAACAACCAAGGCCAGGCTAATTAACAGGGGCCTCCTTTCATCCCCTGCCCCACACTCGGATTTTCATGAAAATCTCTCTTTGTGGGAAAATTCCGAGCTTTTCTGACACAGGCAAATGTGTGAGACCAGTCAGTGAGTCCTCCTGGAAGAGTACAGGGATTAGAGGGCGGGTTTCCTCCCCGCCCTGGCCCTAGCCAGCCATGTCGCCTGGGGTTCCTCCCTTCATCTCTCTAGTCCTTGTTTTCTCCACCTGAGAAATGGGATCATGTTGCCAATCATGGGCTTGGGAAATAAATAGAAAAATATGGATACGAATGTACTGACGAATCCTGGCCTCGTATGTCAAGGGCCTTAAAACGTGGGCACACTTTGACCCAATGCTTTGGCTTCTGGGAATCTACCCTCAGGCTATCATCATACCCGTTGACCCCCAAGTGTGTCAGAGTAGAACTGTGCTCCATAGAATTTTCAGTGGCTGGTTTTTCATAAATAGATCGCCAGGCCCTTCTTCTGAGGTACCTCTGGGTGGACTCGAACCTCTGACCTGCCTCTGATCAGCAGCCAAATGTGTTAACCATTTGCACCACCCAGGGACTCCAGGGAGTCATCATAGCCATGCATAAAATGTCAGTATAAAGGTGTTGCCAGCAGTATTATTTATAATAACAAAACTTAGAGACTCAACGTCCAACCATAGTGGCAAAAATGATGCGCCATCTATAGGGTGGGGTCTTCCACAGCTCTCAGGACTGCTCCGGAAAGGAGACACACAGGGTCACCCACCTTCATGGGAGTTCTCCAGCCTGTGCCGGGGCCGTTTCTCATTAAAAATGTAAAATAATAATTGGCATTCGCAAAAACTCAAAAAGTCAGAAGCAGCCCAGTTGTCCATCAGCAGACAAATGGTTAAGCACACTGCGGCGATAGGCTTACAATAAAATAGTACAAACCAATAAAAAGGAAGGTCTATTGCTATAGGCTCCAGGACTTAAACAAATGTCTAAATAATGACGCAAAGCCACAGCTCATACCCTATAACCCCACTTAGGTGAAAATTGAATAGGGTTGAAGCTACTCGACAGGGCTAGTATCCAGATGAGTGCACCCGGAGCCTGGAAAGTGGGGAAGGAGGAACGAGGGAACGCTTCCTCCGCGGTGGGAAGTTTTTCCTCTTGATCGTGGTGGTGGTTACATGGTGTGTACATTTGTCGAAACTTAGTGAACAGTTTAAGTGAGAGGCGTCTTACTGTATGAAAATTATACCTCGGTGAAGTTAATTTAAAAAAATGAATTCACGTTTAGTCTTTATTTTCCAAATTCTGTATAGAGTAGTATTTAATGACATAAAATGTCCATAATATATTAAGCAAAAAAAAAAAAAAAGAACTGATCCAATTTAATCTTTAACTGTATTTACATATATATAATCCATGCTGTCAATTCCAACTCATAAGGACCCCACAGGACAGAGTAGAACTGCCCCATAAAGCTTCCAAGGCTGTAATCTTTTTCCACAGGAGTGGCTGGTGAATTCGAACCTCAGACCTCTAGGTTAGCAACCAAGCTCTTTAATCACTGTGCCACCAGGGCTCCTTGCATATATGTATACATATGCATATACATATATAAATATATTTGTACATACACACACGCAACATATATGGTTGGAAAAATATACCAAAACATATTCAGTAATTATAAGTAATTTTTGTTTTCTCTTTTGTGCTTTTCTGTATTTCCAATTTTTCTCTAATGAACATTTTTATAAACAAATTAAATAAAAGCAAATATGCTTTTCTTCTTTCCCAGCTGTAGCAGGCCAGGGTGTGGCACTGGGCTTCAGGAGGGACAGGATGGCAAGGACTCCCGGGTCTGGAGAAAGGGACCATTGCCTGGCAAGTGGTGGCAGACCGTGTGGGCAGGGTGGCTGGGTCTCCCTCCCGCTGTTCTTTGGCTGGTTCTGCGCCGGCTTGTTCTTGAAGGCTGCCATGCCTGCTGGGCACTGCTGAGCTTCTGGTGTTTGTGGGGAACGGCTGCCTAGAGAAGCCGTATCCCTGGGTCAGCTCGGCCGCCCCCCAAGTCAAACCCTCTCATAGGGACAGCCACTCCCCTGTGGCTGTGTGGGTCTCTCCAGAATATGCCAGTCTCCTGTGCTGCTCTGGCAACGGGGGGTGCCGGTGGGTCTTGTTCTCTCCACTTCTGGGCCACTCATCCTGCCAGAGTGGCCCTCCTAAGTGAGAGGTGCAGGACTGCAGCTTGGCCTACGAGGTTGGGGTTATTGTTCACATTTGGGGAAACTGAGGCACGGAGCAGCAGAGTGACTTGTGGTGCTGATGGAGCTCAGACCACAGCATGCCTGGATTCTTACTGCCTCTAAACGTCGCTTCCCGGCTTCTGGGCCCCCAAGAGCTGATAGGAACAGTGTGCGTTTGGGGGCCAGGGGCTGTGTTCTTCCTGTGTCTGCTGGTCAGTTTGTCTGCTCCGGGTTCCTGTGTGCATATCTACGGCATACTTAGTGACCCATGGTTGATTGTGAGCGTCTTCTGAGAACAGGGCTCCAGGCTGGAGGGCTGGAGCTGCTGGGACACTGTCACCCCCTGCCCTCTGTCTTGCTGCTGGCCACACAAAGATGCCAGGAGGAGACCTGAGCGCTCCCATGTCCCTCCCTCCTGACAGCGGACTCTACAGCAGACTGTGGGAATGAAAAAGAAAAGCCTGGAAACTGAAAGAATGTTTTCAACCCAGTCACAAATGGGAAGGGTGGGGCTGCACCCAGCAGGTTAAGGACACTGGGTGATATGTTGTTTTCATCACCCAGTGCTCTGTGCCTGCAAAACGACACCGTGTATGGCTCTCCGGAACAGGCATCCCCGGGGGCTGTGGATTTATACCTGCGTGTGAGGGCTGCATTCGAGGTGCATTCAGCTTGAAATTGTTTCACAACTCGAAAGACGAGTGGTCCTGTGCAGATTTTCTTATGAGGCCTCGCCAGCATTCCAGTGTACAAATCAGCAGACGAGGTAAAGGAAAAATGTTTTTAAAAAATAATGTATTTGTGTATCTATTTATATAACTGTAAGGAAAGGCATTCAAATGTGACTGGCCAAAGGCTTTGGACAAAGGAGCTGGAAGGAAAATTTTTCTTTTTCTCTCTCTCTTTCTGTCTCTGTTTCTCTCTCTCTCTTTCTTGTATTCGCCACACTTTCTATGATTGTGAATATTACTTTTATAATGAGAAGAGAGAAAGTCCACGTACTTTATAAAGTAACAAACCGTATCTGAGCCTGCATTCCAAATGATAACTATGATAATCAAATGTTATTAAGTGTCTGACGCTTGCTGGGTCTGCCGCGAAACCCTTCACCATCCCGCATTCACAAAACACTGAGTCTGTTCTTACCCCTGCCCAGGAGGGACCCCAGGCCCCGAGGCCGCACACGGTGTCCATGTGGTGGAGCTGGGGCCTGGATGGCATGGTTCAGACTCAGCACCATTCGATTTTTGTAACAACTCCCTGCTTCTCAGAGGTGAACAGTTTCCTGCATACAGTGATCTTTCATTAAAATATTTTTACCTTGTTTACATAGATTGGGAATTATTTCTGTAAACAGAACTTAGTAGAAGAACTATAAAAATCATAGTTTTTTTTCCCACTTATGGCACTGCTCACCAGTGACTAAGGACAGGACCAGCTACATAATTTGCAGGGCCCAAGGCAAAATAAAAAAATGGGGTCCCTTGTTCAAAAGCGACTAAGAATCTCAGGGCAGGACCCGCAGGGCATTAAACCAAGAGAGGGACCCTCTGAGCACAGGGCCCTGTGAGAAGCTGCCCTCAGCTTCATGGGCGACCACCTTGAGAACAAACGGACCACCAGTGACCACGCCACAGGGAGCAGAGAAGTTCAAACTTCAGGAGAAGTGCACTTTCCAACGCACTTTCCTGTCCTGAAAACACAAGGCGCGTGCACCTGAGGAGTAGAGACCCTGGCCGTAGGGGACAGCCACTCCGCTCCCCAGGAAAGGGCAGGGCTTCTGCCAGGGGCTTTCATTTTCACTTAGAACAAGGGGCACAGCCTGGTCCCTTGAAATGGCAAAAGCCCCGGCATTTCCCCTCAGTGGAGCCTCAGCTGCTTCTCATGGAGTGTGCGTCTTCCATGACCAGCCTTGGGGAGAAATACGAAAAGAAACATAGACGCCAATGCTCACTACTGTGACAACACAGTGAGAGATTTTATTTCCCTCCCTCTGGGGAAAGGGTCTGGGTCTTCACTGGCAGGTAAATGTACCCCCCAGATGAGGCCAAATGTGGCCACTGAAGGAGTCCCTGGGTGGCTCAATGGATTAAGCACTCAACTACTAACTGACAGGTTGGTGGTTTGAAACCCCCCGAGGCACCTCATAAGAACGTCCTGGCGATCTGCTCCCAAAAGTCACAACCTTGAAAACCCTATGGAGCACAGTTTCGCTCTGCACACTTGGGGTCGACAAGAGTTAGGATCAGCTCCATAGTAACTGTTTGTATTTAATTTTTATGTATTTATTTTGCAACTTTTTTTTTTTTTTTTTGTGGCCACTGAGAATGGACAGTCAGCCTGTGTGTATCCAAGATGACTGGTATCTATGCTGCTCTGAAAACAGGGACCATACCCCCTCCCAGCCAGCACCAGACCTACCCTCTGCTTCCTCTTTGTTCCCAGCCCCTGTCAGGTTCTAGAATAGTCTATAGGTGGATGGGCGGCCCCATGGCACTCCCATGGCTGTGGCTTCTCCCACAAACCATGTGCGGATACCCAGCATTGACTCTGGAAAGATCATGTTTTAAGGGCAAATATCCGTTTATGAGAGTGGCTCCCAGTTCTGCTTGGCGCCACCCACTTCTGTGGGGAGACAGTGAAGAGAAAGCATTCCTGCCACCCAACCCCCGCCTCCACTGGCCTCCACGGCCCTGTGCCCACTTTTCTTTAAAAAACAAATAAAAACAAACAACCAGCCCCACTCTTCCCCCTGAAATGTTGTTCTGGAGCCCCATGTTTTCTCCCTGCAGGGAAGGGTGGATAAACAAATGGACAATCTGGGCAGTGTAGGACCATCCCAGGCCCTCAGCTCCATGCCAGTGCCTGAAGCATCTTCAGTGCAGCCTGGGGGAGGGGGGTCTGGGCTCAGGCCACGGGCATGCTGCCAGGCCCCGACCCCTCAGCTGTCTCCCCCTCCTCAGACGTGTCCCCAGGACCTGCCCCAGAGGTCCACACCAGGCAGAGAAGAGGGCAGAAAGTGGTCACCTGCAGCCGGGAGCTTCCAAGGGGGGCCAGAGTGATGGATCCTTCAGGCCTCACCCACCAGCCATCCACCCCAGAAGACATGAAAGGGGCCTTCGGTTCCCACAGGCTCCTCTCCCTCCCGTGGAGCCTGCGGACAGGAGCAAGGTGGGCCTGGGGAAGTCCCAGGTCCTTCCCTGGACACCAGTGGTCCCAGCTGTTGGCCGCTTGCAGCAGAGAAGACCCAAGCCCATGTGCAGGACAGGTAAGACAAGATGGAGCTGACCCCTCCAAGGCCCTTGTCCCTTGAGCCTTGACTCCCTGCTGTCCTGGGACGTGGTATGAGTGTTGACCACCCACCCGCCCCCCAAAAAACGGCACCCAAATTACTCTGGGGTGATTGTCAGCACCCAGGTGCTAAGCATGGTCTCTGGGACCAAAGCTCTGGGGAAAGACCCATCTGAGAGGGGTCTGAAACTTGCTAGTTTTTTAAAAAAGAAAGAAAGAAACCATCCGAGTGGAATTTCAAGTTCTGGGGATTTCTGGGCAGCAGCTCTCTCCCCACTGTACTTCTTTCTTTCCTCCTCTTTCCCAGCCTGCCTTCCCTCTTTCTTTCGCTCTTTGTTGCCAAGCTCAGATGTCGCTGCTGAAACCCAGCCAGCGTCCTCGAAGCCCGGAAACTTCCAGCTCAGGCGACTGTGCAAAAAGTTGGGGCTGGAGGGCTGAATGACAGTGACCCCACTGCCCCCTGCTGTGCCCCGGGCCTCAGGCCGGACATGAACTTGACTCTGAGCTCCGCCAGACACCCAGGACGTACGAAGAGCTGGTAAGAGGCCGCGCCCTTGCCACCCGCCTCGGGCCCCACCGAGGCCCGGTGCTCGGGTCGGGAAGCACCCGGTGGGGGCTGGGGGGAGCTGCGTGTCGGGGGGCGGGGGAGGCCACAGCGGCCGCCATCAGAGCGTGTGGCCCAGCCCGACAGTCACCCTCCCCAGCCTCCCCCTCCTTGGCCTCCAGCAAACAAAGGCTCGGGAAAGTTGGGGCAGGAATCTTCCCGGACATCTCCCTCCCTGCGGGCTGCTCGGCCCTGGTGGCCATCAGGGCTCTTTAAGGGGAAAGTAGATTTCGGTTTTCTTCTCTCTGATTCCTTCTTGCCCCTCCCCTGCTGGGGGGAAGGAGGAGAGGGCACGGTGCCACAGGGCTCCCAGATCTTAACCCTGTGAGGCCCAGGCCTGCCCAGGAGGGTGAGGAACCCCCGAGAGCCCAGGAGAGGCAGCCCCGGTCTGCACAGCTTCCCCTGGCTCACTGCAGCCTGGGCACGCCGAAGGCTGGGGGTGGACATTGCCCCTGTCCAGCCCCTCCTACCTCTCTTGAGTGGATTCCCAGCGGCCGTTCGGGGTGACTCCTTCTGAGCCTGACACCCAAACCACCTCCACAACCCCACCCGCTCTGCCTGAGGCAGCCATGCCAAGGTGGCTGCGGTGCCAAGTGGGAATGGTGGTACGAGGAGACACAATATGGCAGCTGAGGGTAGTGCTTGGGGAGGAGAAGAGACCAGGCCCTCCTCCCTGTGAGAGTCCTGATTCCTGGGGCATGCACAGGGAGAGGGAAGCCCTCCATGGGGGGGCAAAGCCCCGGCAGCATTCAGACGCCTGGCGCTCTGCTGGCCTCCCAGTGGGTCCCCGGGCTTGACTGGTACTGGGCCCAGCTGGCCACATCAGGAATCACCTGGGCTGGCCTTGCTTGAGGCAGTGGACTTACCCTTCCATAGGTCACCACTAACCTGTGCCTCCACCCCCAGGGCACCCAGACCCCAGACTCCTCTTCAGTGAGCAGCAGCTGGGGCAGTAGGGGGTGTGCCTGAGCAGAGGTGAGAAGGCTGGCCTAGAGTCTCGCCCCCGCCCTCCCCCACCCGTACCCTGATGCCAGCAGGACTCTCAACACGTCTACCAGGGTCAGACAGGCCAGACGGGCTCTGGGGAGTTTGTGGGGACTGTGACGGGGTGGAGGCGGGTGGTGGTGTCCTGTAAATACACAGCAGCTCCTGGGGCTGCCATGAAGGAAACAGGCCTGGGGCTGGCAACACTTCCGATTGCCAGGAGAAGGAAATCAAGATGCACCAGTGGGATGTCTGAGACTAGAAAACCCCACAGGGCCAAGGACACCGTAAAAGGGGTGAGCCCACCTGCGCCCCCTCCCTACTCCCATCAGGCTGTAGCCCCTGTGTACACACCAGCTGGTATTATAGAGGGAGGTGGGTTTCCTACTGAGCCAGGGCCCAGCCCAAGCCTTGAAAAAGAAGCACCTGAGAGCTGGGGACCAACGGGGAGGGAGTTTGTGCCTCAGTTACCCACTCCACAGGAAGTGGTAGCTTCCACGGAGGTGATATTTCCAGGTCACTGAGGAGCCCTGGTGACATGGTGTTTAAAAGCGTGGCTGCCAACTAGAATGTTGGCTGTTCAAATCCACCAGCTGCTCCTTGGAAACTCTATGGGCAGTTCTACTCTGTCCTATAGAGTTGCTAGGAGTTGGAATCGACTCCACAGCAACGGGTTTGGTTTTTGGTTTTGAAGCTCACTTACCTCTTTTAGAACAGATTTGCTTCTTTGAGCCAATTTGAAGTAACATCTTCATGTCTGCGGCGTCCGTGTGTAATGACAGGATAAAGAAGTGGTCCCTATGTCCCAGGCGTAGAGCCCCCACCAGTCACAAAAGCCTGGGCATACCATTGCACTTCAAAAGCCTGCGTTCAAACCCCCATACTCCCCTGTACTGGCTGTGTGGCCCTGGGTGAGTAACCTGGTCTCTTTGGTCCTCAGTCTCCTCATTCATAATAGTCCTGACTCAACAGTGTTGTTGGGAGACTTGAGTGGGATAACGCTCGTGAACACTGAGCATAGCACTGGCATGCAGTAGGCACTCAATAAACATTACCAAAACCAGCTGCAGCCAGATCAGTTCCAACCCATGGTGACCCCGTATGTCACAGAACTGTGCTCCATGGGGTGTTCAGTGGCTAAATTCCAAAGTAGATAGCCAGGCCTTTCTTCTGAGGAGCCTCTGGGTGGACTCGTACCGCCAACCTTTCAGTTAGCAGCTGACACCTTAACTGTTTGGACCCCCCAGGGCTTCCAATAAACATCAGCTGCTGCCATTAAACTGCTGTCAAGGTGGATGGTGGCTACTGGTTTCTCTCAAGAGTCGCCTGTTTCTTGTAAATCTCTCTGATCTCATCTCAACTCTCAATTGCTTTCCTCCCATGACCTTTTCGGTTTTGTTTCTTATCCCAAAATAAACCGTCACTGAGCCCCTCCTTAAGTCCGGCTCTGTGCTGAGCACTGGGGATTCCGACATAAATCCTGCTCTCAAGAAGCTGCTGGTTGCCCCATACAATCAGAATGTCAGGACAAGATTCTCCAGGCCAACCTCCCCTAACAGGTATTGTCTGCATGGTGACCTTGCTGTGCAGTCTTTGTTGAATGCCTCTAGAGACAGGCAGATCACCACCTCGCAGAAGGCACTGCTGCAGAAACTGGATGCCTCCCAGGTACCCTGATCCTTGAAAGGTGGGATCAGGCATAGGATGGGTCTCTAGACAGCGGCTCTGACCTGAGCCATCTGATTTTTTTTCCTTTTTTTTTTTTTTATTGTGCTTTAAGTGAAAGTTTACAATTCAAGTCAGTTTCTCATACAAAAACTTATACACACCTTGTTATGTGACCCTAGTTGCTTTTCCTACAATGTGTCAGCACACTCCTCCTCTCCACCCTGTACTTCCCGTGTCCATTCAACCAGGTCCTGTCCCCTTCTGCCTTCTCATCTCCCCTCACACAGGAGCTACCCACATAATCTCATGTATCTACTTGAGCCAAGAAGCCTACTCTTCACCAGTTATCATTTTATGTCTTATAGTTCAGCCTAATCTTTGGCTTCAGGAGTTGGCTTCGGGGATGGTTTTAGTTCTGGGCTAACAGATAGTCCAGGGGCCATGTCTTCTGGGGTCCCTGCAGTCTCATTCAGGCCATCAAGTCTGGTCTTTTCACTAGAATTTGAGTTCTGCACCCCACTTCTCTCCCGCTCCATCAGGGACTCTCTGTTGTGTTCTCTGTCAGGGCAGTCATTGGTGGTGCCTGGCACCATCTAGTTCTTCTGGTCTCAGGCTGACAGAGTCTCTAGTTTATGCAGCCCTTTCTGTTTCTTGGGCTAATATTTTCTTTGTGTCTTTGGTGTTCTTCATTCTCCTTTGCTGCAGGTGGGGTGGGACAAATTGATGCATCATAGATGGCTGCTTGCTAGCTCTTAAGACCTCAGACACCACTCGGCAAAGTGGGATGCAGAACATTTTCTTAATAAACTTTGTTATGCTAGTTGGCCTAGATGTCCCCTGAAACCAAGGTCCCCAGACTCCTGCCCCTGGTACTCTGTCCCTCGAAGTGTTTGATTATATTCAGGAGACTTCTTAGCTTTTGGCTTAGTCCAGTTGCGCTGACTTCCCTCACAGGGTTCCTTTTTTTCTTTTAATTTTTATTGTCCTTTAGATGAAAATTTACAAACGAAGTCAGTCCTTCATACAAAAATTTATATATACCTTGCTATATACTTTTTTTTTTTATATACTCCTAGTTGCTCTCCCTCTAACGAGGCAGCACACTCCTCCCCTCCACTCTCTATTTTCGTGTCCATTTGGCCAGCTTCTGACCCCCTCTGTCCTCTCATCTCTTCTCCAGACAGGAGCTGCCCACATAGTCTCATGTGCCTACTTGATCCAAGAAGCTCAGTCTTCACCAGTATCATTTTCTGTCCCATAGTCTAGTCTAATCCCTGTCTGAAGTGTTGGCTTTGGGAATGGTTTCTGTCTTGGGCTAGCAGAAGGTCTGGGGACCATGACATCTGGGGTCCTTCTCATCTCAGTCAGACCATTAAGTCTGGTCTTTTTATGAGAATTTGGGGTCTGCATCCCACTGCTCTCCTGCTCCCTCAGGGGTTCCCTGTTGTGTTCCCTGTCAGAGCAGTCATCGGTTGTAGCCAGGCACCATCTAGTTCTTCTGGTCTCAGGCTGATGTAGTCTCTTGTTTATGTGGCCTTTTCGGTCTCTTGGGAGCCATTTGACTTTACTGGGGATACACAGCCTGGTAAAAAGGTCCTAAAAACATTCAATGAGGTGTTGATTCCAGTCTCCAGAAAAAACCTGCAAGTGATCGTGCATGTTTTTACAAATGAGCCCCTTTTCCCCTTTAGCGATGCCAGGACTGGGGCTCTTTCCTTGAGACTGCACCCCCTCCTCACAAGCAAGTGCCTCTGAGGGGCAGCAGATATATACTTTGGTTTTCTGGGGTCAGACAAACCCCAAAAGGAGTTTGTCTGACCCCAAAAGGACAAAATATAATAATAAGAGGAGTCACTGGGTGGGAAATAAAAGAACCTCGCTACAAAAAGCTGGCTGCTGCATTCAGGAAACTGGAAATCAAGGCCCTGGAGCTCCTTGCCAAGTCTGGCTACATAATTTACAGGGCCTGGGGCAAAATTGGAGCCCTGGTGCTGTAGTGGTTAAGAGCTCAGTCGCCAACCAAAAGGTCGGCAGTTTGAAATGACCAGCTGCTACTTGGAAACCCTATGGGGCAGCTCTACTCTGTCCTATAGATTCACTATGAGTCAGAAGTGACTGGATGGCAATGGGTTTGGTTTTGGTTAGAGCAAAATAAAAATGCAGAGCCCTTCTTCAAATATGATTACAAATTTCAAGATGGCAACATCAGAGCATTAAGCCAGGTGAGCAGCCCTTCCAAGCACGGGGCTTTGTGCAGCTTGGAGATTCGCATACCATGCAGGTGGCCCTACTCCTCATATGTGTTAGTGCCACATGCCCAGCTCTGAATAGGGGGCACCCACAGAGTAAGGAAGCCCCGGATGCTTGAGGGGTAGCAGAGCCCCAGAAGCAGGTGACTTCATTGAGGGAGCACAAACCCTCTCTTTTCCCAATTGCATTGATATCCTTTTTCCCTATCACTGATGTTACATGTTATTTTACAACATTTTGAAGCCTTGAAGAAGGAGATAAAAATTTTTCAATTGCTTGTGAAACCATCCTTACAGAAAGCTCCCAGAAACACTTCAGTGCATATATCACCAGCTTCCATGAAAACGTTGTAACTTTAAACAAAGTAGCATTTTAGCCAGAAATTCAGGCCCGATTCAGAAGAGGATGTGCAACTAGGGATATCATTGCTGATGTCAGATGGATCTTGGCTGAAAACAGAGAACACCAGAAAAGATGTTTGCCTATGTTTTATTGACTAAGGAAAGGCATTCAACTGTGTGGATCATAACGAACTATGGATAGTATTGTGAAGAATGGGAATTCTGGAACACTAATTGTGTTCATTAGAAACCTGGGCATACACCAAGAGATAGTCATTCGAACAGAACAAGGGGACACTGAGTGGTTTAGAATCAGAAAATGTGTGCATCAGGGTTGTATCCTTTCACCATACTTATTCAATCTGTATCCTGAGCAAATAATTGGAGAAGCTGAGCTACCTGAAGAAGAACGGGGCATCAGGATTGGAGGAAGGCTCATTAACAACCTGCGTTATGCGGATGACACAACCTTGCTTGCTGAAAGTGAAGAGGACCTGAAGCACTTATGGATGAAGATCAAAGATCACAGCCTTCAGTATGGATTACACCTCAACATAAAGAAAACAGAAATCCTCACAACTAGACCAATAAGTAACATCATGATAAATAGAGAAAATATTGAAGTGGTCAACAATTCCATTTTATTTGTATCCACAATCAACGCCCATGGAAGCAACAGTCAAGAAATCAAAGGATGCATTGCATTGGGTAAATCTGCTGTAAAAGGCTTCTTTAAAGTGTTAAAGCAAAGATGTCACCTTGAGGACTAAGGTGCACCTGACCCAAGCCGTGGTATTTTCAGTCACATCATATGCATGTGAAAGCTGGACGATGAATAAGGAAGACCAGAGAATTGACGCCTTTGAATTAAAGTGTTGGCGAAGAACATTGAACATATCATGGGCTGCCAGAAGAATGAACTGACCTGTCTTGGAAGAAGGATAGCCAGAGGTCCCAGACAGAGTTGGAGAAAAATGTAGAACAAAATTCAAACTTACAAAAAAAGACCAGAATTACTGGTCTGACAGAGACTGGAGAAACCCCAAGAGTATGGCCCCCACACATCCTTTTAACTCAGTACTGAAGTCACTCTTGAGGTTCACCCTTCAGCCAAAGATTAGACAAGTCCATAAAACAAAACAGACAAAACGGGCACACCAGCCCAGGGGCAAGGACAAAAAGGCAGAAGGGGACAGGAAAGCTGGTAATGGGGAACCCAAGGTTGAGAAGGGGAGAGTGTTGACACATTGTGGGGTTGGTAACCAATGTAACAAAACAACATGTGTATTAACTGTTTAAGGAGAAACTAATTTGGTCTGCAAACCTTCATCTAAGTACAATAAAAAAAATTAAATTACATAATTATAGTAATAACTGTAATAAACAGATTTGAGAACAACAACAACAACAAAGAAGTACGCCAGAATGCTCCTTAGAAGTGAGGATGGCTGTCCCACGTACTGTGGACACGTTGTCAGGAGGGACCAGTCCCTGGAGAGGAACATCATGCTTGGTAAAGTAGAGGGTCAGGGAAAAAGAGGAAGACCCTTAATGAGATGGATTGGCACAGTGGCTGCAACGATGGGCTCAAATGTCACAACGATTGTGAGGATGGCACAGGACCAGGCAGTGTTTCATTCGTTTTACAGAGTGTCGCTATGAGCCGGAACTGACTCAACAGCACCTAACGAGGACAACAAAACATCTTAGCATCTTATTATATGTATCATTTTATCTTCTGCTTGTTTCACTAAACATTTATCATAACTCTTTCCCTAAGTCAGAAAATGTTATTTAACAAGTTGGTTTTTAATGACTATTTAATATTGCATTGGGTCAATTTTCTTAACCAGCCCCTTACCACTGGACACTTAGTTTATTTCCAATTATTTCTAATTTTGCTTATTATAAACAACACCACCATGAACATTTCTGTGTGCATTTCTGATTATTTTCTGTGGGAGTGAGACAATGCTTCAATGCTGGGAATTCCAGTCAAGCTGTTAAGGGAGAATGTTTTCATTCCAGAAGCCTCTTAAGATTGTCTCTGAAATTCCTTCTTGCCCAGCTCTCTCAGCCCCCAGCCCCTTGTGCAAGGACAGTACTGATGAGATAGCCCTGATATCTTTCTTTTATTTTTAAGGAAAAACACAACTCTCCCCACAGCCAGCTCTGCTGGGCGGGATAACCAGGCACTTGAAGCCACAGTACTGAGCAGCTGCTGTGTGCCCAGCACCAGGGTGAGCACTTTGTAGCAACCTTGTGAGGTAATCAGCCAGCCTTACAGACAGGACCCTGGGGCTGAAAGAGGCAGCAACTGGCCTGAGGTCACATGGCTGGTAAGTGGCAGAGCTTCCATGTTGACCACTGCCTCCCTTACTGCAATAATTATGATTATGAAGAAGAAAATGGGCCCTCATCCTTCCAAACTACAGACAGGATTTGGGGGTTCCACGTGTGGCAAGTAGGCTGCCTCTGCTGCTGAGCTGGGGGCTGGGATGAGATCACACTTAGCCTGGTGCCTGCTCATGGGCAGCCCTCAGGAAATGGTGGTGAGGAGGAGGAGGAAGAAGGGAAGGAGGAGAAAGAAGAGGAGGGAGAGGAGGAGGAAGAAGAAGAAAAGGAGGAGCAGCAGCCAAGAGGTGAGGTTTGCGACCCCTTGGGAGAGGAAGGCTCTTTGGGCACCTCACCAGTGCTGATGTTGCGTGGCACCCAGGCTCAGCCCAGTGCTGCCCACAGCAGATGAGCAATGCGTGCAGAGTGAGCTGGCCACAGGCGATGGCCCACGTTGTCCTCCTTCAGAGGCATCTCGACATGTTTCAAGGGGTATTCATTTTTCTACTGCTACCATAACAAATGACCACAAACTCAGTGACCTAAACAACACACATTTGTTATCTTACTGTTCTGTAGATCAGAAATATAAAATAGATCTCACTGGGCTAAAATCAAGGTGTCACAGGGCTGGTTCCTTCCGGAGGCTCTAAGGGAGAATCTGTTTCCGTGCCTTTTCCAGCTTCTAGAGGCCTCCCACATTCCTTGGCTCGTGGTCCCCTCCTCCATCTGCAAAGTCAGCGATGGCTGGTCAAGTCCCTCTCACGCCTCAAATCACTCTTTCCACCTCATCTCTCTCACCCAGCCAGCAAAGGCTCTCTGCTTTTGAGGACACAGGTGCTTAGTCTGGGCCCTCCTGGGTAATCCAGGACCATGTCTCATCTCAAGCTCTTTAACCTTAATCTCATCTGCAAAGTTCCTCGCCAGGTGAGGTAACACATTCACAGGTTCCAGGGATTAGGATGTGAACATCTTTGGGGGTTGTTACTCTGCCAACCACAGGTGGTGTCAGGAACTCAGAGGCTCTGACACTTGTCCAGGACACTGAAGAGACCCTGGCCCCTTCCTTCTTCTCTTCTTCCTCCTCCCTGTTCAGAGCCTAGGATCACAGACCTGCGCAAGGTCATTCCTGGAAGGGTATGGGGAAACTGAGGCCACGGAGGCCTTGTCCAGGATCCCAGGCCAGGCCAGTCTCCTCATACAGGTACCCCCTCCCCTCTGCCACCATTCCCACCATCCTATGACTGTGGGACAGAGGTTTCTGGAGTGATATCTGGCCTGAGAACTCTGTCCCCAGCTGTGCATTGAGGAGGCAGGAGGGGAGGGAACTAACATTCTGAAGCAACTTCTACATGCTGGTGGTCACTTTGTAGATGTTCTCTGTTAATCTCCTCAAGCCCTGTTGGGAGGTAGATTCATATCATTGCCCCATCCTGCAGATAGGAAAGCTGGGCTCCCCAAGGGGCAGTGGATTGTCCGTGAAGAAGAGTCAGCTTCCCACAAAGAACTGGGCAGGAGAGGGAGTGTGAGGGAGACCCACATGAAGGATGGTGAGTGTGCTGAGAGGTGAAGTTGGAGAAATTGACCCAGAGAGGGCAATTAACTTTCCCAAAGACACACAGCTACCTAGAAGAGAGAGCACTTTTGCTCTGAGGTTCATCTGCCTTTCCCTCCTAAGGATCCCTCCACCTTTGTGCCTCCCCTCCTACAGGACCCCTCACCTGTGGGCCCCTCTCCTATGGGTCATCCACCCACAGGCCCTCCCACCTGGGGGTCCCCCCACAGACGCACCCCATATTGCAGAGTTTCTGAACCCCTAGTTTTGTATCTGTGTGATGGCCTGTGAAGGGGAACGGGGCTTCTATTTTTGAGAACACGTACCTGCCTCTTGTACAGTCTCCCTAATTTGAGTACTTACCCTAGACAGGAGCTAGCCTAGTGCACAGCATAGCAGCTAAAGCCCTGGGTTTGGAGTCAGGCTGATCTGAGTTCAAATGCTGGCTCCCCCACTTTGGGGTGATCCTGGGCACACTGCCAGCCTCTCTGCTTGGCTTTCCCCATTTTCAAAAAATGGGGATGATGATAACGTTACTGAGACCTCAGAGGACCCCTGACCAGAACTCTCCCACTTCCACACACCCCTGAATCACCCAAGAGCAAACAGACCCCTCAAGGCCAGGCCAGATCTGGTGGCCTTGAGGACACTCCTAGCCATAACGTTTCAGGCCATTTCCTCAGCAATTTGCTGACCACTGTCCCAGGGCCTCACCAGGGTGAGAGCCGGATTGTCCTGGATTTATCTAGTTTGTTCCTGGAGTGAGGAGCTTTCCCTGGAGGCCCCACTGTCTCTAACATTTGCCTGCCATGTGCTTGGGCTGCCCCAAGGACTCAGGCAGGTTCTCTCTTCCATCATGAGCCACTCTCCCTCCAGGGCAGGTACAGTGGGCATTGTTGTCATTCCCATTTCACAGGTGGGCAAACTGAGGTTCAGAGGAGCCCCAATCACTTGTCCAAGGCCACACACAGGCAATGAGCAGAGCTGAGCCTTGGTGATGGCTGGACTCTAAATCTAGGGTGCTATATCGATGGCAGTGGCAGCATAGGGCCCCTAGGTGCACAGTCTTCCCCCATCCACTTAGCCCTTGGTCCTTCCCAGGCGGGCAGGGGCCTTCCTGCTCTGGTCCCATTCTCAGGGGTAGAAGGGCTTCAGGCTTCACCCAGGGCAGGCCTGGTGAAGGTGTCTGTAGCAAAGGACCACCTGTCCTGCGTAGAAGTGGCAGCAGCTCTTCCTAGATGCCCTCCACCCCAAGATCTGGGGCGTCTCTGTACCCCAGCACCACACAGCACATGTTTTGGCCTGTGCAGTGATGAGTTGCTCTGAATAAGAAAGGAAGGAAATAAACCTTTCTGGGGGGCATTTTCAGCTGGGTGGCCCTGGGTCCACGGAGGCGGGCAGGGGGTGCACCCCAAAGTTGGGGCTCTGTGCAGCCTCAGGTCAGAGCGCTCTCCAGGCCGCCTGTGGCAGTGCCCCCCAAGAGACCCAGCCTGGCATGGCAGGAGTTAAGCTGCAGTGGGCACCTTGGCACGCGGAGCTGCCCAGAATGTCCAGCTCCCTGCCCCCACCCCTTTTCTTCTTTTTTGCCTTTTTCCTTCTTAATTAATCATACGCTGCTGCCCAATTTAAATATGGAAATGCCCAGGCCAGCGATGCAATTATTCATGAGGCCAGGCCGGCTGTCCAGGGCTCTGGGGCTGCAGGGAGCACCGTGGCGTTGCCTCGTTTCTGATGTGTGTGAAATTATGTGCACAAAAGACGCCTCCTTATCTGGGTGTGTGAACTAAATAAATAAATAAGGGCTTTTGTTTGTTTGCCGGCTCCTGCACATGACTGTTTTCACTAAACCAGTGTGTTGTCTGCGCCTTTATGGGGCCCAGGAGATGGGGAGGCAGGGGGAGGTCCCCCGCAGGCCGGCCAGGGCCCGGGCGGCCGCCGGGCATCTGGGGCCCTGTCCCTCCCCTGGCACCACCCTTACCCCTGTACCCCCCCACGTATGCCCCCCCCCCCGCCGGAAAGTTCTCCCCTCCAGAGCTGGGCTCCCAGGCAGCCTGGCACCGTGCCAGGCTCGCTGCCGAGCGCGGGCGGCAGGGTGGGGCGCGCGGCAGAGGCGCCGAGGACGTGGCCAGGCACCCTGGGCGCGAGCAAGACCCGAGGCCGGGAGGCCGGGTGCCCAAAAGGTGAGGGCAGCCCGGGTGGGCGCAGGGTGGGCGCTCGGCTTGGCCAGGAGCAGGCCTGCGGGGAGGAGGACCGGGGCTGGCAGGGAGGCGGGCACAAAGGCGGGCAGTGCCAGGCGGCCGTGCAGCGGGCCAGGCAGGGAGAATCGCCGTCTCCGCAGGTCCCCCTCCCGGCCTCGGGGAGGTCACGCGCGTGAGGAAAGGGACCAGCCGGTGCTGGCCGCGGCCGAGGACGGAGGAAGGGCCGGAGCGCAAGCAAGGCGGGCCGGGCTGTCAAGGAGAAAAACACCCCAAGGCCTGCAAATTGCTGCTCTCAGCTTTTTTTCCCCCTCTTGCTTAGGGAGGAAAAAAAAAAAAAAAAAAAAGCAGCGCTTCCTCTGGAGGCGGATGCATAAACGATGCAGAATTTTAACCGTCTCCTGCACGGGTCCTGCGCCGGTCCTGCGCGGTCCCGCGCCGGCTGAGTCCCAGGCCTGCAGGGTGGCCCCTGGGAGGGGCCGGCAGAAGCCTGCTGCTTCCCCTGGAGACACAGGAGAGCCAGGCCTCGAGCACCCTGGCCAGAGCCAGTCGGCAGTTGGCCAGAGGCCACTGGCCAGAGGGCGCCGTGCCCGGGTATCCCGGGGGTCCAGGGGGTCCTGGTAGCTGTGACTGTGCACGCAGTCATCACGCAGATAGCCAGCGACTGCCGCTGGGTGCTGAATGGGGTCTAGCACCCGGCGGGGAACCCCAGCACCATGTGGAGAGGCTGTGGTCTGGCTGCCCAAGGGCCTTTGGGCAAAAAAGAATCACAGGCCTTCCTCGTGACTGGTTTTTGCGTTTTAAAACCAAGGTGGGATGTTTTCAGGTGTTGGGTGGGGGCTTCACACATGCACATTCAGGGCAGAACCCAGACGTGGACTCTAGAGGAGGGAGATAACCTGGTTGCTGGTCACTGGTTGGTGGTCGCTGGACGCAGGGCAGGCACTGTGCGGGGCATGGGCGCTAGGAGGGGTCCCCAAGGCCCACTGCCCAGTAGGCACAGGGTCTAGGGCCATGAAAACAATCTTAATTTCTTTTAACATCAGAAGAAAAAATAAGTATTTTAATAATGAATATATAATAATGAATTCAGTCTGGATTATGATGGTTTGTATACCAAATTGTTTTTATACCAAAAATTATATTAAAATATAATTTTGTATGATCATATATAACATAATTATATAAGATATAATTTAAATATAATTTTAATTAAAATATAACTGATTATATTAAAAAGATAATTATTATATTATTACATTAAGTATATATGATTTTTTAATTTTATGGAGGAAGGAGCCCATGAAGGCAGACGTGCCCTGGGCCCAGACAAGCCCTGATGCAGGCCTGGGCTGGTCCAGTCTGCCCCAGGACAAAGGACCAGATGTCTGGCTCCGGGGGGCCTTTGGGGCCATCTGGGTGCCCCATGAACCCGGCGTCTACAAAGCCCAACAGGGACTGGCTGACACGGCCTGTTGTGGACCGGGGCCAGGGTCCCTCGTGTGTGTGTGCACGTACATGTGTGACCACTACAGTCCCAGACACCAGGTGTGCAAGTCTCAATTCCCCTCAGGTGGACTTCAGGCTGGGGTCAGGTGACAGTGTGACAGAAGGGCCGTGTGTTCCTGGCCCTTGGGTGAGGGTTCTTACTGGGCAGGTAGACACTGGCCTCGTCTTCCAGCCGTTTTCTTCCTGGGAGGAAGCCAGCTTCCAGGCTCATCTCTGCCCCCGTCTGCCCAATGCTATCCAGTAATAACCTGACAGGAACTGCAAAGGCAAGCCACATCTGTGAGTTAGTAGCCACATTCAGAGTAAAGAGAAGCAGGTGGAATGAATTCCAGCAATACATTTTATTTACTCTATATCCAAAATAGTATCACTTCAATGTGTAATTGACATAAACTTATTAATGCTACATTTTTATGTGTTTTGGTACTAAGTCTGAAGCTGGAATGCACTTGAGGCAGTCAGCACACCTCAGTTCGGACTCTGCATTTCGAGGGCTCAGTCGCACATAGGGTAAGGAGTTCCCTATGGGGCATCGCAGGGTTAGCCATCTGTGGACCACCCCTCTCCCCCCCAGAGTTGAGAAGACTGGTTTTTCTGCCTTTTTGTTGTTGTTCTCATCCAGGGCAGAAGACGCTTCCGGGGATAGCCAGGCCTCCAGCAGCCTCTGGAGCTGAAAGAATGGGTGTTGCATTCACCCTGTGGGCTCATGCCACCCTGCAGGTTTCCAGGGCCAAGGGGGATTGCTGGAAAGGGGGCTCCCAGATGCCAGGAGGGTGCACAAAGGGCTGGCTTCAGGCACACAAAAGCGGGCGGTTAGTCACAGTGCCCAGTGGCGCGGGCGCAGGCTGACAGAGCCCCAGTGTCTGCGCGGCCTGGACGCAGCGAGCCCCGACTTCCCCTGCCACCTCCACCCTCCCCGCCCGTGTTAACCCCCTGCTGCCCACTGCCTACCTGCCTCTCAGCCGGGTTTCCATCCTGAAGGGGGCCTACGAGTCTCGCCCAGCTGCCCAGGCAGGAGGCGGGCTCCTTCGAGAAGCCGGGCTCAGGCGGCAGGATTTCACTGGCATCTCTTGGGAAGCCAGACATCTCGGCACTGCACTGCCGGTCACCTTGGCTCTGCCTGGGGAGGGCTTTTTTTTGTGAGTTAGAGAACCGAGTGTAGGGCTCCCTGTGTGAAGGTCTCATCAGCATTTGAAAGTATTCACAATTCAGAGACTGCGTTTGTGGGAACAATGACAAAGCCAAAACTGTGAAAAATTAGGGAGTGGCCCTGAAGCTGGTGCCTGTGCCACATGTTATAAAGTGAACAGGCTGATATAAATATTTTAATCTTGTGCCTAGATGGAAGGATAAGATAAAATAAATTAGTCATGTGCCGGCCCTGTCTGGAGGCGCTGGCCCTGTCAGCATTTGCTACTTAGCTAGAATATTCCTTCTGTGTTGCAATTCCAGGGTCTCAGAGCTGGAATTAGCTGTTTGTTGTTGTTGTTGTTGTTTTGTGATTTAGCAGTTCAATTATTGGCCCTTGAAGAAGGTAACGCCCCCAAAAATGTATAGAACAGGGAGAACAATTTCTGTCTCTCTTTTTAATTTAAAAATAATTTATGCAAAGATTCTGCATTTTGACTTTTTTTGCAAAATGAGAGTGGCTTGTGTTTTTATTTTAGGAGGCATGGATGCTTCTTGGTGCCCTCGGGGCGGGGGGAGGGAGTAAAATAAAGGGTCTTTTGAAGATGTATCCATCTATTTACACCTTGAAAATTCAACATGCCAGACAGTTCTCTTGGAGGAAATAAATGTCTCCAATGTATTCATTGTACCTGTTGATTGCATTTACCGATTATCTTAGAGTTTAGCCCTGGTCTAAAATGGAGGGTGTCTTTGGAGTATAAACAGCCTAGGAAACATGGTGCCCTTTATGTGAAAAGAACAGAGCAGCGAGGCTGGGCACAGCCGGCTCTCGGAGCTGGAGGACAAGCCCCGTCTTCAGATGGCAGCTTGTCCTGCTGCTTCCTTCAGAAAACGAATGATGGAAGACATATGTTCAGCTCACACCGTTTTTCCTGATTTATTTTAAATGAGTTGGGATTATTTTAACATGCAGAGGGGTGTATCTTACTTGCATTCTGAAAGGATTTTCAAACTGGAGTACAATTTTTTTTTTTTTAAATCCATATATAGGAATTGCCTCTCTTTAGAGTGGAGAACAGCACGCTGGTTTGCCTTGTAAGTCACGTTTTAAGAGAGAGGTTTAAGATCAAGTGCATTTGATTTGGGGCTGTGTTACCACCGTTGTTGTTAGCAAAGGACTGGAAATGGCCTGCTTTTTTTAAAAGCAGGTAAAAAAAGTTATGTTCCCACACAGGCCTGAAGAATTAGCTCTTCTGGGCTGGATAAAGGCCCCAGAGGTTTTCCACGGGCGTGTGCATGACTCATCCTCCTAGGCGTGTTTTTTCCTTCCCAGGGGGAGTGTGGCGTGCAGCCCTAATGCCTTCATGTGGAAAAGACAGTCTCTGCTTAACAGAGACCTGTTCCTACCCCAGCCAGCCCACGGCTGGAACAATCCTCTCATGATAAAGGGACCCTGTGCAGACACATTCTTTCAAAGCAAATTCAACAACATCTTTGCTAAGTGCAGACCCACCCTGCCTGCAGGCACCACCTTCAGTAATAAATAATAATAATAAACACCTTAGGATAACCGGAAATACATTGGCTTTCTGGGGGAAAACATCCCCCTGCTGAAAGGGGCCAGGATCAGTGGCCTGGAAGCTGCCGTAGTGCCCTGGGCCTCAGTTTCCCAGATTTAAAATGAAAGCAAAGTGCCCGGCCCAACGCTGGCAAAGGGTTTCTGCAGCCACATAGCAAAGCCATGCAGTTTCATTTTCTATTTGAAAATGTTTCTCTCAAGAGTAAAACACTAAAGATGCATGAACTGTGCGTCTCTTTTTATTATCTTCATAAAATAACTTTTTTGGAAATATATAATGGCCATTGCTTCTGTTAAACTCATATTCCAAATACAGTGAAACCTGCAAGAGCTGAAACTCGATGGGACTGCTTTCTTTTTCTGGGTCTCACCAGGTTTCTGCCTTTGACGGGGTGGAGTCACCACTTTTCTAGAGCTCTCTATTTAGTGGACAATGTTTGCATTTTCCCTCTCTGACAGGTTTCTGCCTTACATGGGTTCTGGCTTTCAGAGCTTTTACCTCATGCATTAACAATAACCCATTTTATTCTTATAATTCATTCTATTTGACTCATGAATATAATTGTATCAATCATATGGTCCTCTTCTGATTATAAAAGGAACAAAAGTTCATGGCAGATAAAATTGGAAAATAAAGCAAAAGATCTGTAAGGAAAAAATTGTCCATCGTCCCCCTACCTGGAGACAAGCTGTGGTCAGTTTTGCCTGTATTTCCCTCCAGGCTTTCTTCTCTGTGCAGCGGCTCTTGCCAATTCTTGTAGCATGTTTCCAGATAACTCCATGAAGCTTTCCTGCCCCTGTCTACCTTGTCCTCTGTGCCCTTCTGTTTTTTAGTTCCTACGCTCTGGTTTCCTGTGGCCCGTCAAGGCCAACAGACTGCCTCTGCCAGGCAGGGGCAGCTCAGGCCTGGGTCTTCAATGAGATGACCTCGGGTACCGTGGCACCCAGCCGGGTCCCTGCCGCCCCTGGAGCCTTGTTGGGGCAGGCCCCACACCTGTCAGCACAGCCTCATTGCTGCGCCAAGGCTGAGTGCTGACTCAGGCCTTTGCTCTTTCTCTGGGCGTGCGGGAGAGGGGGTAGCGGAATCAAACAGCTTCTTGCAGGGCCCCAGCCATGGAGGTGGATATGAACATGGCCAGGCCTTCCCCGGGCAGTAAAGGCCAGGGAGGTGGAAGAAGAACAGGCAGGCAATGCAGACTGTGGGGAGTGGCAAAAAGCAGGCCTGGGGTTTGCATTCTCAGCAAAGACAGATGCTTGGGCCAAATCAAACATACCACTTCTCGGACAGGCAAAGTTTCGTCAGGACTGCTGGGATAATGCTTCCAAGGTGTTCATTGTAGGGGTCTTGAATGAAAGCTGCAGAGAGAGGGGTTGGGGGCTAGCGCCAGGGTGCCAGGATATTACCACAAGGGCAGAGTCCCCAAATGCTGTGCCATCCTCAGGCACAGACCTTGGCTGTCCCACAAACCCTCGCAGGCACGAGGTCCATTTTCTCACAACCAGACCTCTGAAAGGGAAAACCAACTCATTTCCATATTGCTTCCTGGAGAAACTGTGATCCAAGGGAATTCTCAAATTCCCAAGGTCATTTCTGACGGGACCAGTGGGGTTTGTTCCATCTCCTTAGCCACCTTAGAATAAAGCCATCTTCATGACAGGTCATTAGGGATTGTTTTAATCACTCAAGTTACAGACAAACTTCACAGCCAAGGTCATTGTTTGTAGTGCTCATTACAATAGGGAAATATTAGCAAGGAATTCAATAAGGAATACCAAGGGACACTGCAGTAAATTATCACGTAACGAAATTATGGAATTTTGTATCACCATTAAGGAGCTCTGGTGGCGTAGTGGTTAAAGAGATCGACTACTAACCGAAAGGTTGGCGGTTCAAAACCACCAGGGGCTTTGAGGGAGAAAGCTGGGGCAGTCTGCTTTTGTAGAGATTTACAGCCCCGGAAACCCTCTGGGGTCACTACAAGTGGTTGACAAAGCGTTTGCAAAACGGCATGGAGATGTATAGGATACAACATTTCACAAACAGTAAACACATACACAAATTACAAAGCTGTATTCATGTGTCAACTGAACAATAGCTGGGAAGGAAATACAATAAAATAGTATTCTTGGATAATGATATATAGGTGAATTTTCCTTTTTCTCTGTATTTTATGTGTTTAAATTATCCATATTTTGCACTTATTCCTTAAATTATCTGTATCTTAAATACGTTTCTATTTTATTCTTAACTTACTTACGGTTTAGACTTTTCTGTGCCTTCCCTAAATACACAGCATTTTTAACATCAGGGAAAAAAAATCATTTTTAAAGGCTCGTGAATAGAAATATAAACAAATAGCCTATTTTCTTTCAATCAATGAAGAGAGATGACATATAGCAAAGGTATTCACCAGGCCAACAAATACATGTAATAAGTAAATATTTTCCCTTCTTTTATAAAAGATGCGTACAATTATAATTTATTAATCAAATACTCACAGGTTGCCTAACTGAATGTACCTAGTTTCACAACCAGGGAATAAAAATCTCAAGGTTTTGTGTGGACTTGAGAAGTGTTTTTATTCCCTGAACAATAGCAACAAGAAAAAAAAAGGACAGCTTCGTTCTGTTGGGTCTTTGCTGTTTGATGACCATCAGCGGGTGGTTAAACACGGTCTTTGATCCTGCGTGTGTTTTCTGCTCCTACAATTCGGCTTTTAAAGGCTATTTAAAAGATTCTGCAAGTTCTTAGCTGGAGGAATATATAGCTCCTTGATTCATAATCCCAGATGACAAACTGGGGTCTTTGTGTGGAAGTCTCCCTGGTTCCTTTATATTCATCAACTACTTTTCTTAAAAACACAAAACAAAAAAAAGACTATGTATAGGTATCTAATCTTATATATATATATAATATGTATATTATAGTGTAATCTTTATATATTTTTTCCAGCTTTCACTTCCAAGGATTTCTTTATCTCAAAATATTAATTTTTCTGTGCCCTTAATTCATCTGCTGGTGCGGATTGGGCTACATCACTTGTATAAGACAAGAAGTGGGAATTTTCCTTCTGTGCCATGATACTATAGAATTTTGTGATATGAAAAAATCTGCCCGTGATTCCAACTAAAACATCTTGGACTTGAGGCCGGTGTGGTTTGCTTCCCTGTAAAACGAGCTCCCAGCACAAGCACGGTGGGAGTCTTTAAACCGCAGGGCTTCTGGAAATGACAGAACGTCCCCTTTGGCTGAAAAGGCCGGGTGGGGGCCTTCTCCAGGTCACCACCGCGGCCCCCACCTGGAGCAGGTGAGCGCGCAACGCGGGAAGCAGGCGGGGACCTGCAGGAGGGTCTCATGCCGCCCGAGCCTCAATTTTCCCAGGGTGCGGGGATGCTGGTGGCTCTGCCCCGCGGGGACCCGGGCGGGGCAGGGGCTTGGCTATCTGGCCAGGCGGCAGGGCCAGGCGCGCCGGGCTGGGAGGTCCCGGGCCCCGGAGCCGCCGCCGCCGCCCTCCCCGCGGCCTTCGGGGCGCGACCCTCTAATCCGCTTTAGTTATTATATTGTGAGCTTTACTTAGGCAGAGTAAACAGGGCGGGAGAACAAAGCGGCGGCCGCCCGGCCCGCGACTCCTGACCCCGGGGTCGCGCCCTTTGTTCGCCCTCAATGGGGCTGCTGCGCCAGCCGGGCCGCCCAGCCCCGCGGCTAATTGGGGCGCGTGCCGCCGCCGTCGGCCCCCCACCCCGGGCACCGGCTCGGACCCTCACCCGGACCTGCACATGGGCCCCGGGCCCAGCCTGGGCCTCGGCCCCGGACCCCTGCTCCGACCTACACCCCTTCTCGGACCCACACCTGGACCTCCAGCTCGGCCCCGGCCCCTGGCTTGGCCCAGGACCCCGGCCCCCGGCCCCCGGCTGGGACCTCGATCCAAGCTCAGACCCTGACTCAGGTGGAATCAGGACCTCGGCCCCCGTCCGCCGCAAACCTAGCCGTACCCCGGCCTCCTCTCCGAGCCGATGCGGCCTGGACCCCAGCTCAGGGTTCAGGCTGCACCGTGGACCCCTCCCCATGCGGTCCCCAGGCCCCAGACCTGTAACCGCGCGAACCCGGAGCCTGTCTCGGGCCAGCCTCCCTGCGCGAGGGCTGCTTGGAGGAGGCGCGCCGAGGCTTCCAACCAGGGGAGATCGGCCGGGCCCGGACTCCTGCCCCAGCGGCTGAACGCGCCCCGTCCGCGCTGACCCCGAGAAGCCCCCCGCGGCCGGGCGGGTGCAGTCACCTGTCACCTGGGGCGGGAGGAAGCCACGTGCGACCCTACTTCCCGAGACCCGCAGGCGGTGCCTCTCTGTGAGACCCTTCAGGCCTCTGGCAACCGGGCAGGGATGCAAGGCAAGGAGAGGTTATTATCTCTTGGTTGTTTTATTTTTCATTTTTGCTTCCTCCCTTGGTCCCCTCAAGCTGTTCCCACAAAGCACTGCCCTTTATTCCTTCTCGGAAACCTGTCAGCAAAGAAAAGATGCCCCATGAAGGCAAAATCCAGGGCCCTTCCTTTTCCTCCAAAGCTCATTCTTTCCCGAGTCTGGGGTAGTCCCAGGTGAGGTCAGCAGCCTGAGGTTTGACAAATGCGGGGTGACGAATTCAGGCCTTGACCGTGCGGCCTCCTGTGTTCTGTTTCTGCCTCAACTGTTGGACAAGGTTATAACTTTTATCCCAAGAAGCCTTTGAAACTTAGCTCCTTGTAGCATTTTTTAAAGATCCTGTTGTCTGTCTTAAAAAGGCACTTTCTCTTATAATTAGGTGCAAGAGGGCGCAGGAGAAGCAAGCCTTTGCCGTTGAGGCTAGACAGAGCAGCTCCCAGTCCTGGCAATGCCAAGCCAAGGTGCCCTGGCCATATTCTCACTTATTTCATAGTGTTGGTCAGTGTGGCTAGGTTTTGCCAGGGCAACCTTCAGGAATGTTGAGTTTGTTTCTGAGCTTAGAGCCTGCAGGGTGGACTGCCCTGGTGCCCGTTAGAGCCTGCAGGGTGGACTGCCCTGGTGCCCGGTAAGGGCTATTGCTGGTTGGAGGAAGACCTGGTGGGCCAGGGTTGCCAGGATGTGCTGGCTGTTGTGAGGATGGAGGCAGTGGGAGGTGGGTCCTGCCTCGATGGCAAGGGGCAGGCTGTGCCGTGGCAAATGTCTGGGTATGTTGTGCAAGCGCCTTATGGAAAAGAAAGCCTGCTGAGAGGGCCTTTCTCTCCGTAGTGCTGGTTCCCTAACAACCCAGCCCTCTTTCGGTAGCTCTTCCTCATTTCTGTTCCTCCCACCCTCACATCCCCACCCCATCCTTTCTCCTTTCTGGGGCACAATAACTCAATTTGATCAGCTGACTCGGACCTCAGTCCCCAGCCCCACCTGTGCTGCCCTAGACGCCACTTGCCTCTCTTTACCCTATCCCTGGGGGGCTGCCTGAAGGAGGCACTCCGGGGCCTCCCCTGCCTCACTGGGATGCTGATGGCCAGGCCTGGGACCCTGGCCACCCTCTAGAAGAGAAGCACCACAGCGAGCCTGTCACCAGCAGTTCTTGCTGACGTGAGACTTTGCGATCTTTGAGGGCCGTACTTGTCACCAGCTTGAGCTTTTACGTTGAGAGCAACCAGGGTGACTGTCAGGTTCCCAGAGCCCTAGAAGCAGGGCTGAGGCTCAGGCGGGGCTCAGAGCCACCTTGGCTGTGTGGCTGGCGAGGCTCTGGTTTCGAGGTGCTGGCCATGTGGCTGATCCTTTAAGACAGGCCAGCAAGGCTTAGTGACGAGGTGTCTCGCAGGCCCAGCAGTGAGCTTGTGTCTGAGATTTTACACAGAGGCCCATTCGCCCCAGTCTTGTGTCAAAGGTGGAGTCAGTATGCACCTGGCAGGGCAGGTGAAGACCCAAGTGTGCTGCTGGGGGGACCACTGTTTCTCAAGGGCTGAAGCTGGGACAGTGTAAGGCAGTTCTGGGACCCAAATTTCAATAGGGCTCTGTTTTCCTAGAAATGGTCCTTACCCTATAAAATAAGCCTGTGAGTGTATAAGTGTGAAGGGGTGGTTGGTGATTTTTTCCTTAAAAGATAGAAACCAAAAAGAACAGAGTGGCATGTGTGCACATGGTGGTTGGGGCCCCAGGTCCATGCAACACTGGGCAAAGTCACTCTTCCACCCGCTGGGCCTTAGTTTTCCCTGGTCTTCAAGGAGGGCATGCTGGTTCTTGTTCTATCTGCCTGGCGGCTGTAAGATGGTGTGAGATGGAGGTGAGGACGCACTGTGCAAATTATGAGGTGCTTGCTGTCCACACAGGAGCTGCTGTCACTATTTCCTTAGGAAGAACCCTCTACTGTAAGACTGCTGTGTTTGGTTCAGAAGTTTAGCTACTCACGAGGTGCCGGCACATAGTAAATTCTCAGTGTATTTTTGTGGACTGTGTTGAAACCTCTGCGATGGCTATAAGAAGGGCGGGCTGGCCCGGCGTGGTGCGAGATTTGGGCAAGATCAAGAGCATCCCAGGCCCCTCGTGGCCTTTGAACATGACAACAAGATGGCCACCGCTTCGGCGGACTGGGTTTGATAGTTTGGAGATACTCCACCTCTGGGATACACTCCTGGTGGCCCTACATGTCTGTCCAAGAGGCCACGTGGACACCCATAGCTGCCGCCCTTCATTGCCATGCCTGGCTTGGGTAAGGGTCTACCCAATCCTTCCTCCCAGGGTTGGGGTGAAGAGCCTGAGCTGCCTGAGCAGAGACCACATTTCCAAGCCCCTGGTCCCTTGCCTCACTGCCCACACAGGCTTTGCTGCCAATGACGATGAGTCAGGTCAGCCTGGCCGGCCACTTATAAAACACGATTTTTTATTGCAGGGAAAGTTTTTCTATATCTGAGCTCGGTCCCTGTTATCTACAGCAGGTTCCGCTTTCACTGCCTCTGGGTGTTTGCACATGTGTAATGAAAAAAGGGAGTGACCTCAGGAGGATACAGGTAGGGCCCACCCCTCTACCTGGGCTCCGGGCTCGCCACCAGGACCTCAAATCTGCCCCAAGCCACGGAGGCAAAAGATCTTTTATTTCTACAAACACACACACATACACATATATGATCTTATATTTCTATACACATACATGCATGTTATTTTACTTCTACACACACATGCATGATCTTTTATTTCTGCACACACGCATACATGATCTACTTGTATGCACACATGCTTTCCTGTGCATGTACACACACGTGCACACACACACACATACATGATCTTTAATTTCCACACGCACACACGGATGATATTTTATTTCCACACACACACGATCTTTTATTTCTGCAAACACACACACATACATGATTTTTTATTTCTACACACGCACATACACACATATCTCCCAGGGTATTATTCTCATGGAGCTAACACTTAAAGTTCTAAGTTTTAAAGTTTGAGGCACCAACAGGCTGTCTTAAAAGACTCATTCAGCCTGTCTGCCTTGGTGCTATTTTATTTATAATTCTTTTCGTCATGTCAAAGAACTCTGTGTTTCTTGCAGACTGTTTTCGGGTGGTTGAGTGTTTTGGTTTTTGGCTACAGCTGGTTAGTTTTTCCGAATCTGTAGATTCAGGTGTGTGTCGGCAAGTCTGTTCCCAAAGCGAGAAGTTTCCCTGTGTGCTCCGGAGTCCTTCTGTACATTTCCAGCGCTCTATGGACCAGAGCGTCCGGTGCAGAGAACTTGCTCTCTGAGAGTGGGGTGGCTTGGCCGTGCCCATGTCCAGTTCTTCCTCCTAGACAAAAAGTCCGCTGGGAAAGACCCACTTTGGAATCAGAATCTTGTAGCATATTTAGGATACAGAGTTAAAAAACTGGTTAATGGGTGAGAGATTAGGAAAAGCTGAGACCCTTGAGGATAGTTAAAAATTCCTGCTCTTGTGCGTCATTGAAGAACCAAGCCCAGGAGTGAAAATACCTGTCCAAGTCTCTGGTTACTTGGAAATACATTTTTAAAAATATACTTTCATCATGTAAGAATCACGTAGGTGGTTTTATTTTCAAGGATAGTGTCTGTCCTTGTCTGCTTGTTTGCGTTACTGCTCTCGGTTAAAAAACAAAAACGAACTCCGTGTTCTTTTAAAATTAGGAATCACACCAAAAGTTGCTCTATAAATAGCAAGAAACAAAACAAAACAAACACTGATTTTCTTTTTTAGTATTTCGCTTTGCAGCCGCTAAATATTACCTTGTCTTGCAGTGATAAATTTTGTTAAAACATTTCTTCACTTTTTTGTTGAGGGAACATGTATGAAAAACCCACCTTGTCTTTCTGTTAGCAGACTTGGAGGTATAGTCAGGAAAATTAAATTGTTGTCATACATAAACCAAGTTACATACCCTTGTGTGAAATCGTATTTTATTTTTAAAAAATAAAATGAAATCTTATTTTAAAAATAAAATGAAACTTATTTAAAAAATGAAATGAACTCTTCTTTAAAAAAGAAAATGAAATCTTTAAAAAGAAAATGAAATCTTATGCAAAAATAAAATGGAATCATTTTAAAAATAAAATTTTATGTAAAAAATAAAATGAAATTTTATGTAAAAAATAAAATGAAATTTTATGTAGAAAATGAAATTTCAATAAATACGATCAGAGTGGTCAAATTTCAGACGCTTGTAATTGAAACTGCCCCCCGAAAAACCCACGCGTGAGGCACGTTAGGTTTTGTGGCAGTCATTTTTAAGAAGCGATCACTGAAGTCTTGATTTAAAAAAAAAAAAAAAAAGTTGCTGCTGTCCCTTGCAGATTAACAATGAATCATATGAGTTCTATCTACATCAGGGTTGTTTTTGTCTCTTTCTTTTCTTTTTCAGACTGTCTCTTTATTCCAGAGTAGAGTTAAAAGATAGTGCTAAGGTTCTCATATCATCTGTGGAAAAGAAAAAAAAAATTCAGCTGACCTTTATTAGCATTTCAGCATTATTTTAAAATTTTGGTGCCAAAACATAAACATTTGACAGTTATTGAAGTTTAAAATGACACAGCTAAAATCTGCTTAGATATAATTGAAAAAGAATTTACGGTCACTAAAAAATAATGACTATTTCAAGCCCCAGGAAAGGATGGATAGGGAACAGAAATACTTTAAATAAATCAAGGTTCTTCAACTGTAAAATGTAGGCATTTCTTGGACACTTGGGGCATGAAATTCTTTTCAAATTTTCTTATGTCCTTTCATTTTCTTGGAAATTGGCATTTCTTACTACTAGCGACTGTTAAACTCGAAATTCCAATTTATTTTAAATTGCTAATAAGATACTGTAAGTGGCACAACGAATCCTCAGAAAATGTTATTTCACAATTCATGATGATTCCATTTTGCAGAATTGAGCAACTAAGATAAACACAACACTCCCTTCTCCTCTTTGAAAGGTATTTTGGATTTTTTTTTTTTAATTTAGTTTGGATTGTGCTTTTTCTCATTCATTGTATAAAGTCAAGAATCTAGCTTTGGCATTTGACATAGATGCATATATGACCAGGGACATTGGCCCATCACCTTTAATTAATAATTTCTGATTTGTGTGGTTACTACTTTGGCATGGAAAATATTAATTATAATTCCTCATTTATAAGGGGAAATTTTTCTCACTGGTGTATACATAGCACACACAGTGTATTCACGTGTGTGTGTATATGTACGTATGTATATATATTATTGAACACACATTTATTGTAGACTTCTATTATTTTATGCTTTACTTTTATTTGAAAAATAATTGTGACCCCTTGAAGGGTGCTTTCAGGGTTGTCGGACTTCTTTTTGGGGTTACATACGCAGGTAACACATAGTGAACAGTGAATGGGTGGGATTCCAAAGCATGTTAAAAATGATAAAACAGCTGCTCACGAAAGATTGCATGGATTTGGGGTTCAAATCCGTCAGTCAGGAGAGAGCATGGGACATGTCGCTACTCACTGCTAGCTGCAGGCACGCTTAAGTCCATTCGTTATGTTCATAAAAAGAAAAAGAAGGAAGGTAATGTGGAAAGAGTCTGCCAGCATACTTTTCTTTTTTATTGGGGAGGTGTCGTGAGTGTCCTGCCCTTAATGCTTTTATCCTCAAATATGCTTGTCCTACGGCCCTAGTTCCATTTTTATTGCTAGAAGATGAATGTCAAGTTCGGCATAAAACCGAGTGAACTAAAGAAAAAGCTTTTGAAAACTGCTTTTTTAGGTTTGGAAGGAAAGACACCTTCCCGTGGCATTTGTCTATGTATCTTTGCCCAGCCGGAGATAGTGTAAACGCTAGATTAGCTTTGCTGCATTCCTTCCAGGTAAACTCCCTCCGCTGGAAAAATGAAATCAAAATATGTTTACCCAAGGTAAACTGTTGCTGATAGGTTTTGTGCATCAATAATTGAGAGCCAGAATGAGTCCTCTGTAAAGCAGGAATAAAAGTTATCACAAAATGGGCGTATTAAAATGGAATCCCAAACCTGCACATGACTTTGAAGCAAAAGCGAAAGGAAAAAACAAACAACCCATAAGCCGGGTTTGTTTGCCTTAATACACTGTGCCCACAGCTTCTCGGCAGCAACTCCAAAGGGCACACTGTTTGCAATGACTGAAGTGCCATCTTACCCAGAAGCAGCCACAAACTCCCAATTTCAAGTTCCCTGGGCCAGCTTTAAAAACAGGATTGTTTGAGAGTGTGCAACTTGAATATGCAAACCCAAGTGAAAATGTAATTTTCCCTCACATACAGCTTACTGGCTTTGATTAAATTAAGTGCATCTGTTTACTAAGTCCTCCCACTGCCTCGGATACTGAACATTTTTAACTATTAAACTTCGCTATGTTGAGAAAACGAAAACTGAACCGGAACGTTGGATGGCCGAGGCAGTGGGCCAAGGGCCGGACAGGGAAAGCAAGGGCTGGGGGTGTAGCAGGAAGCTGCTCGCTACATTCCTACTAGGCAGATCTTGGGATAAATCAGAAAAAAATAACCGAATAAGGCTGATACTATAAACATCCTGGCATGGCCAGAGCCTCCCTTATTTTCAAACATCTGACCTCAAGAACGGCTATTGCCCACAAGCACATTTGAAGTTTTTCTTCGAAGAAACTTGTCCACCATCATGCTCACGAACCAAGTTAAGTTTCCCAGGCTTCCGTCTTGAAAATCTGAGCACAGCTTTTATAGTAGTTACTTTGAATAATATAATATGGGAGCAAGAAGGAAAAAAAAAAAAACACTGAATAATACCCAATGAAATTACCTGAGTGCTATTATTTTCCCTGAATAAAGCAGAATTTGATTTCTGAATTTGCAACCAAATTATATGTAAATCCTTGCCAAGTACGGGGTGGGGGGGGGGGAGAGGAGAGAAGAAAAAGAGTCTGTGTTCTCAAATATTGTTCTGACTCACCCAATTTCTTGTTTTACCAAATAAGAATTGGAAGGGGGAGAAAGGCATTAAATTAACTTATTACTGTATGAGAGCAAGGGAAAAAAAAATCTGCTAATAAAAAGAAGGCTAGCAAGCCAGTATCATTATACAATGGTTTCAGGTGAAAATTACCAAGCTAATATCCTGGCATTTAGTTACTGCCTTCAGTAATGATACAGTTGTCAAATTTGTGTTTGTGCCAATGGAACAAACGTTGTAATGGTATAATGGAAGATAATCTCTTTTTCTTTGTGGCTTTAAAATTCAATGTTTTAATCCACCCATTTAATCACAAAACATATATCACATTACTTATAATATTTATAGTGTTTAGGAAAGTGATTATAAATAGATTAGAGTGTGGCTGTTGGATGCAGTGTATATCTATTTTTTTCGTGTGAATGTATTTCAAAGGTCTGCACCATTTCTAGAGTTTGCATCGGGGAGCGGTTTTCCATGAGATCAGTAACCATATATTTATTTTCAGAGTCCCCCATTTGGTCGTTACTGAGCTTGTTCATTATTTTGAAAGAACAAGATTTGGTATTAAAAGGGCACAGTACTTACGCTGGCGAAGTCGCTGCATCCAGCCCGGCCTCGAAAGCGTTTTTGTCATTTTGGATTCCCCAGACTTGCTCAACCACAGAATGTGTTTAATATGTTTTTTAAAGTAGTTAGACCATACAGTAAAGATGGGGAAGAGGGGGAAATTACAGTGGCAGTTAGTGGTTGGATTCTTCCTTGGCATCGCAGGGGCAGGAAGGGCTGAGGGAGGGATCACTGTGGCTTTTCTGGACGGCCCGGCTCAGGTTCATCTTGTGGGAGGTGTTCCCTTAGCCCACACTTCCTCGTCTTGGCTAGGAATTTTAATAGTAAAGAAAATTATAAAGGACTGTGCTAGACCAGAAAGATTGTTTTTCCTACTATATTGCTAGAAAGTAGGCTTGGCATTGCCAAGTCTCAGCATCCTTCTTTGAGGAAGAACATGGGATCCCTGGGCTTCCAGCCTGCAGGCCCACCACCCTTGAAGCTGGGAGGGCCATCCTGAAGCTGGGAGGGCCATCCTGGGCCCCTTTCTTGGGCAGTGAAACCCACCCCAGTAGTAAAATCACCCCGGCTTGGGTCCTGTCTGTGGTGTCTGGGCAACTGTGGAAAGTGAAAGTTGATCAGGACTCCAATGGAAAGATTTAACTGGAAAACACTTCTCCATTTTCTAAAACCAGGTTTTCTGATAGAAAAAAAAAAGCTGTGTGTTGCTGAGAAAGAAAAGGCCACAGTGAGATTCTGCACTGTCTCCCCGCACCCCCATCCTAGGAAAGCAGTTCTAGAAGGTTTCTCAATATATCCTCCCTTCCTCCTCAGAAACACTGTATTTCACAGGGTGGTGGGTGTGAAGCACAGCTCAAGGCCAAGGTCACAGGCAGTGTGTCTGGACTGGAGCTCATGGAGTGGGGGTCTAGGAGCCTAGGAAGCCCAGCCGGTGGGCAGCCAAGGCCCTGGCAGTGCTGCCCAGCCCAGCCTCCCTCAGAGTGGCCAGTCCTCCCTCCCGGCAGCCCACTCCAACGTGGAATGAAGTTCCCTCGCAAGCAGGGCACACGAGGAACTTTTGAATTTACCAATGGTGTAAAAAGTATATATATTTTTATGACAACGGGCAAGTTTCAATTGGTTGACAGAAATGGCGAGATGTGACGTCAAGGGACACTGGTTACAATGCCAAGGCCAGCTGGGGGGTGGGGGAGAGACAGACACAAGAGACGTTGGGATTGGGCCCGGAGGCCTCGTTTCTCTCTGCCCAACTGTCTGCAGGGCTGTCTCGGGCATCCCGGACAGCCAGGCCCACTAGGCTCTGAGCAAAGGCATGCCCGGGAAGAGGCTCCAGCGTAGTGGTTCTGTGTCTGCGTCTCGAGACCCCGAGGCCCAGGCCGGCCTCGGTGGGGAAACCTCTCCAGCGTCCAGAGCCGGCGGGAACGGCCACCGCGGCCTCCTTGGCATTCTAACCAGTGCGCGGCCATGGCTCGGTCGGTCCCTACTCCCGGGAGGGGCCTGGGGGTAGCGGCGTCACCGTTGGGCTCCAAAACAGCAGAACTGCGGCCTTGAACTTCACCCCACAGTTCCTGCGCCCTGAACTGGGGCGGGGGGGGGGTGGCAGGAAGTTGTTTCCGCGGGGAAGGAAGAGAGTGTGCTGGGAGCTGGGCAGCAAGCCGGGCACCGTGCCCCGGCCATACCCACGCCTTTCGGGCACTGTGCGCCATCCCCCCTCTCTCCGGGAACTCTACCCCTGCCCTCCCCGCCTCTCCAACACCGTGCACCCCCTCAGCCTCTCCAGGCACAGTGCGCGCCTCCCTCCTGCCAGGCACCTTGCGCCACCGTCACTCCTCCGGGGGCTGCGCACCCCATCTAGATCTCCTAGCACCGTGCGCGCTCTCCCTCTTTCCGCAGGGCACCCCTTTCCCCCGGGCCAGAGGTGCCCGGGAAGCCGCCGCGGAGTTGCCCTGGCACAAGCGCTGCCCCCGGGGATCCCGAGCCCGGTCCCAGTATCTCATCTAGAACCCCACGGCGCACACTGGCCCCGGTGCGGAGAGGCCCGCAGGGGCGATCCTGGCGACCCTGGCTGCTGTCCGCGGCGCACAAGGGGCTGCGGGCACCAGGTGGTGGGCAGGCAGTGCCCGTCGGTTCGCCCTGGGTCCCCGAGCCCTGCCCGAGCGTGCGCGCGCGCCCCGCTGCCCGCAATCATGGCAGCCGGCGCCTCGGAGCGCAGCCGCCGAGCGCGCTCCAGAGGCCGCGCGGGCAGCCTCGGTGCCAGGGCAGCGGGGCCGGGCCGAGCCCCGGATCGTGCCCATCCGGCACCCTCGGCCTCCCGCACGGGCCAGGGGCACAAAGCGGAAGGCCAGTGGGTCCCAGCGACGCGGACGCCCCTTACACAGCGGGCGCGCGCGGGCGGGGAGCGCCCAGGGCGGCGTGGCCGCGGGGCGGGCGGGGGCGCGCACGCGGGGCTGCGGGGCGCGGCGCGGGGCCCGGCGGCGAATCCGCTGCTCGAGCTGCCCGCCCCACCCGCGCGCCGGCGGAGGGCGGGGGAGGGGTCCAAGGGAGGGGCGCGCCGCGTCCTCACCGCCGCAGCACGGCCCGGGGCCGCGGGCGGCTCCTTGGTATTCCGGGCGCGGCCGCAGCCATGACCTCCCCGCGGAACAGGGTGCCCGGGCGCGCGGGCATGGCCGCCGCCCCCGGTGCAGTCCTCCAGCCGAGGGCATGCAGGCGCCTAGCTCCCCCGCCCGCTCCCCTCCTCCGGGTCCCTCGTCCCCTCCCCCGCCCCGATCCGGCGGCGGCGAAGGGGTGGGCAGGGAAACGCGCTCTCTGGGACAGGTGCCAACTCCGAGACAAAAGACATAAAATAGGCGGCAACGGGGGAAGCGCGGCCGGCGCGCACGGGCGGGGACGGCGGCCCCGCGGGGACCGCGTCCTCGAGGCCGACCAGGGAAAGTTTGGGAAGTCGCCGCGGCAGTGGCGGCGGGGGACGCGCAGGCCAGGCGGCCCTCCGTGCCGCGCTAGCCCTCTCCGCGCTGCTGCTGAATAATTCATGGCGCGCCCGGCCGGCCATTAGCATGCACCGGGCGCGCGGTGCGTCTGTGCCAAGCCGCCGCCGCATTCAGCGCTCCGGCCGCGCCAGACGAGCGGCCGGCCGGTCCGCATTCGCCCCGCGCCGCCCCGCGCCGCTCTCGCCCGGGCGCCCATTGTGCGCCAGCCGCCCGGTGAGCCGCCCGACGTCCTGGCTCGGCAAGTTCGGCCCCTCGGCGCCCGCCCCTCCGGGAGGCACGTAAACTTGGAGAAACTCGCGGGGCGCGCGGGGCCCGGGCCCTCTTGGGCAGAGCGTAGGCGACCCCGGCCTGGCGCGCTTTCGTTTTCGTCTGGGACAAAGGTCCATCGCGGCGGCAGCGGCGTTCATCGTGGACGCGGAGACACGAGAGGTGCCCGCTCCCGCCCGACCTCCCTCGCTAGGGTCCTGCAGGCGCCCCTCGGCGCGGTCTGCTGGTCCTCACCAGGAAGCGGGAGCCCGGAGAGAAGGAGCAGAGTGGTCGGCGGTGCAGTGGGTGACCCAAGGAACACAGGACTGAGCCGTGAGCTTCCCTGGCGGCTGTCCTCTGAGCCGGCCAACCCGGCAAGAGTTACGAGAAATTTGGCACCATTTCGCTCTTTCCCGTTTTGACGCGTGAAGGAAAGAAACATTTTGAACCCGAGACTCCGAGCGGATGACGGAGGCGGCCCGGTACAGCCGCGGGCACCCTAGTGCGGCGCTGGCAGCTTCCACCGCGTTCCTCTGGGAAGGACAGGGCTGTCGACCTGCGCGCCCCCAGGTCACGGTCGGGCTCAAGGCGACGCTCCCGTGGACCGTAAGTGCATTTCTCACTTTCGCTACTTAGGGAGTATTGAAATATTAATGAAGGGATTTCTACGACGGGTCTCTCTGCAGGGCAGGCCTTTTACAGATGAGGGCCCATGGGAAGGAGGTTGCTCTTGAACCTGACAGCGCTCCAGCCCAGGGTCGTCATTCAAATTCTGGAACTTGGGCAGGGGGCCCTACCTGGTGAGCTACTCCTCCTAATCTCAGGTGTACGGGTCATTTGCAGGAGTCTTGTTGACCACGTAAAATACGCTTGGGCAGGCATCTTAAACACAATGGGAAGAGCAGAGAAAACGTCTGCTTTTAGATGAGATGTGTTTGGAAAGATTATTTGGAAGCCATAATTTTTTCTTGAAATTTTTAGATCACCTCCTAAACTAGACCCTCTTCTTATCTTTCTCTGCTGGCACCCATCAGCAGAGAACTGATTTGGGGCACCCTTGCTCAGGCGCTGGCACGATGGGCCGCCCTGAGTGGCAGTCCCTTGAGTGGAAGCTGTTGTTTATGGTGGCATAAAATGAAAAACAACTAATAATTTTTCGTAATAAATGCCCTATGGAGCTTTTTGAGAGCCAGAGGGGGTGAAGGACTGCAGAGTGTATAATTCTAGAGCTTGAAGGGATGTTAAGATTAATTTCTTCAAGTTGGGTTTCCAAAGCCGAGGCAGTTTCTGCTGCCGAGCTGTACCTTCATCTTGTTTTCGTTTGCTGGTTCCAGCGATCCGGGACTTGAGATCCATTTGTACATGAGTGTACCTCTCCTGTGTTAAAATGAAACCCGTGACTGAGAGGGATTAAACCTGCTTTCTAGTACGATCATATTGCAGGTGCGACATCCCCTCCAGTCTCTCCCACCTTACTGATGTGGTTTGGATAGCCGTGACCACAAAATAGTGGGGTGAAGGGAGCCCTATGTCTACAACGCCCAGAGATGTGAGCTGGCATTGGAGGCTCAGGAATGTGAACGAAGGCGAGGGCAGTCCAGGCCTGCTGCATGGTTCCTTCAAAGTGGGGTGCCTGGTTCCCCCATCCCCTCATGGAAGCACCCTCAGGAACAAGGCAAGCCTTTCAATAGGGTCCGGCTGGCCATGGCAGCGAGGCTGAAAGTTTGCTTCTGTCCTCATGACACGGCCCTTGGCTGTGTTTTCTGTTGGGCCACTTGCCCCCCTCCCCAGGTTTAGATATTTATTTATGACTTCATCAGGGTAGTCAGTAGACATGAAGGCTGGGGTGCGATGTTGGGATGAGAAATGGGGCACAACTACCAAAGGCGTGTTTCTCCTACTAGGAGCTGCTGACTGGCATGGTTTTCGAGTGCCGAGATTAGCCATTGTGAGAAGCTCAAGTTTGGCCGGGGCCTGGCCTGCAAAATGCTGGCAATGCCTCTCTCCCCCATCACAGGCGACCATAGGGCCTGGGAGGCTGGCAGCGGCCTGACCTTCTGCTAAAACCGGTGGGCATCTCCCAGGGTAAAAACGATACCAAAACAAGGGCGGTCCAGTGCTCCTTCTCCACAGGCCAGACACGGGCCAGGCAGAAACAGCCCTGAGCTTCTGAGGAAGGGTTCCCCAGGGCTATTTAACAGAAGGTTGCTGTTCATCCAAGCCTCAGAGTCCCATCTTTTGCCATAAAGCAGTGAGCACTGTGTGTGTCCCTATGCAGGGCTGTGATGGGCCGAGATGCGGCCTGCCAGTGGTAGAGCCAGCCCCAGGGACGGAGGCCCAGCTTCGGCATCGACCTGCCCCTGCCTTCGCCGGTGACCCTTAGGCCAGCTCAGCTCAAATGGAGCCTCAGGGGTCTACCAGGGTGTCCTCACCATGCTGTGATACCCATCCCGGTGGCATTTATTCTCAAAGACACAGCAAAGCAGGGAGGCTCTGAAATCGAAACCGAGACTTGTCTCTTTGTGCCCTTTCTGAATTTAAGGTTGAGAATGTAGTGAAAGTGGGGGTGGGGGCGGGGAGCAGGGTCCGGGGGACTTTTGTTGTTAACCAGGATCAGCCTCAGGCCGGCCTCTTGCCTGGGCTGGGGCCTCCTCACCCTGGCCTCTGAGCCACATAGAGGCCCCAGACTCCTGGGAGGGGGCTTCAGGGTGTGGGATGGGGTTGGTGTGTGGTAACAAGACCCTGTCCCCTCTACAGTGGCCGTGTCTAGTGTACACCACCTGGACAGGTGTGGACGACTATTCTCTCCGCTGAACAGGAGCAGTGTGGGCTCTTAAAGGATGCATTTTGGCCCATGTGGATTGCATCTGTGCACCCAGTTCATTTGCTCCCATCCCCGGCGGGAGGTGGTGGTGGGGCTCTAGAGCATGGCTGAGGCCTGAAGGAAAGGCAGGGAGTGCTGTGTCCACCCTGATGGCCCCTGGCTTGGGCGGGCACTCCCTGGCCATCCAAGGGGGCCTACCTGTGTCTGCGAGAAGGAGGACAGTATTTCAGGCCACAGGAGAAAACGCCTCGCTCCCATGTTTCGCTTTCGTGTGTGGTTGTTGGGTTTCGAGGGTGTGTTTAGATGTTTGGGGAGAAGGGGGATAGGCTTGCAAAAGTCCTGTTTAGCTCATGCTCGTGTGAACCCGGGCGGGTCAGGCCGCCTCTCTGAGCCTGTGCCCTGAGCTCAGGACTGATGGCGCCGGCCTCGGAAGGCCGCTGTGAGGACTGAGATGACATCATCCCCACCGAGCACATTCCTGGGCACGTGGCCGGGGCACCCTCGGTGGCTGCTGCTGTTTGTCCTTGTTGTTGTTGTAAATGACCCTCGTTATTTTGTTGCTCATTATTATAATATTTTGGGTTTGTATGAAACAAGAGAACCCAATTTTGGTTTCACCAGAAAGGGCACCCAAAAGTTGACTCTCCCACCCCACACGTGGCGTGAAAGAGAACCCTGACGGTGCTGTAAGGTGGACTTCTGGGAGCTTCGGAGCCAGGGCTTTCTGATGGGCACACACCATGAGACCAAGGTCCCGTTGGGGATCCAGGGAGGTGCTGACACAGAAGACCCTTCCCCGGGGCCAGGACGACCTCCTGAGAATGGTGCTGGTTGGGCTGACCCTGGGTCTGACCCGTGCCCCCAGCCTCTTCAGACATGGGGAAAAGATGGGGCATCCGGGTGGCCACGCCAGCCCCCAGTTTCCTTGCTGGAAATGGGGAGGGTGTTCTGATGGGAGAGCCTCACCCCCCTGACGAGCTAATTGTTCTCTGGCTGCAAGCGTCCGTTTCCCAGAATCCTCAGCTAGGAGAATTTTATCTCTTAGCCGATGGTTGAAGAAGACCCAGCAGATCGCCCTGAGTTTCTCAGGACATCTTGTTGGGACAAGAAAGGCTCCCGAATGGCCTCGGCCCGGCTTCGGATGCTGTGGGCCTGGGGAGCAAGAAAAAGAAACAATTGTCTCCCAGCAGAGACAACGGGTCTTTTATATGAAATATTTATTTTTGGGACTGACCAGTGTTCCGTTCACTGGGGCAGTGGAGCTTGGGTGTTTGGGGTATCGCAGGCTCTGAAGTTAGACGGAGACAGGGATTGACAGAAGAAGATAAAAGAATGTCTCCCAACCCGTGCGTGGTTCTTGGTAAATTTCGGTGTGAGTGTCTGACGTTCTTTGTTGAGTAGAGTTTAAACTTTCAAAAGTTTATCTTTTTCTTCTGGCCGTTTCTTTTTGAAGGCTGTGAAGACACACATTCGCACACACCGTAACAGTAGCCATGTTTTGGATCGTGGGTTGGACTGGGTTTCCTCTGGGCCAGTCCAGGCTGCCTTTGTCTGCTGGCTCGGAGGAAAATAGGGCCTGGAAGAGGGGGGTCCAGCACCAAACGGTATGGGGGGCCGTCTGCCGTCGAGAGGGCTATTTCAGCCAATCTCTGTGATTTTGCAGGAGCCGTGGAGCTAACCAAAGGTTGGCAATTCGAGTCCACCAGCCGCTCCTTGGAAACCTTATGGGGCAGTTGTACTCTGTCCTATGGGGTCACTATGAGTCGGAATTGACTCGATGGCAATTGGTTTGGTTTTGTGTGTGTGTGTGTGTGTGTGTGATTTTCCTGTGTCCTTTCCATTCCCTGAAATCTAGTTCCCAGGGAATGTATGAGCAACCTGCCGGTCGTCGATGTGTCCTGGCAAAGCCCCACATGGACCCCCAGCACCCTCCTAGGCTAGAGGGGGTGTATTTATAACCGGTGACCACCTGTGCAGAGTTAAAAAAAAAAAAGTTGTCATCAAATCGACTATGCCTCAAAGCGACCCCCTGTGTGTCAGAGTAGAACCGCGCTCACAGGGTTTTCAAGGGATGTTTTTTTGGACGTACATCGTCACCAGGCCTTTCTTCCGAGGCACTGAAACCTCCAACCTTTCTGTTAGCAGCTGATCGCATTCACCTTTTGCACCCTCAGGGCCCCCTTGTGTATAGTTAGCACTCAGGAAATGTTTTCTGGATTAGCAGAATGAACCAAACACCCTTCTGTCTCCCCTCCCCACCACTGCAGGTTGTCCTCCACCTGGCCTTGTGACTCTGTCCCTGAGCAGGTCCTGCTGAGCTCTGGGTACAGTGCCACCAGTGATGCTCCCTGGGGAGGGAGGCTGGATCCCAGGCCCATGTTAGGGGCTGTGGGGGGAGTTGATAGTGCATCGGGGTGGTGAATGGGGGTCCTTTTCCTACCATGGGAACGGGGGTCCCCTGCCTGCAAAAGACATGTTTGGCTTCAAAGATGAGATTTTGTTTTCAAGGCTGCTGTTGCATCTTTTGTGGGTTTTTTTTTGGCGGGGGGGGGGTCTTGTTTTGATTTTAAATGCTAGAACCCCTTAGCCGTGGCCAACTTCACCTTCTGCATTAACCTGCCTGAAGGGATCTATGAAGAGAGCTCTCGCTATTGCACCAGGTGTCCAACACAGCTTCCAAGGCCACGGGTAGAATGATAATGTTGAAATCGTGGAAAAGACTGAAACCTCATGGCGTTGGGGAAAAAAACCCGAAAACGTAGGTTTTTAAAAATAGACTTTATTTTTCAGGGCAGCTTCAGGTTTACAGAAAAATTGGGCAGAAAGAAGAGGGTTCTGCATCTCCCCCGCCCCTGCACCCTATTCCCCCTTATTAACATCTTGCATTCCTGTGGTACATTTGTTACAATGGATGAGCCAATATTGATACATCGTTCCTAACCAAAGTCCACAGTTTTCATGAGGGTTTGCTGTGTGCTGCACAGTCCTGTGGGTTTTGACAAATGCACAATGTCATGTGTCCACCATGACAATGTCACACAGGATGGTTTCACTGCCCTAAAAATGCCCTGAGCTTCACCTGTTTACCCTCCTCCAGTCCCCTGCAACCACGGATCTTAAAACACAGATTTTTATTCACCTTTTTTTGTGGGGGGGAGGTCTAAAACTATAACGCAGCACAGCCTTATGGGCAGAATTCACCCGGTGAATTTTCGGATGGGAAACTTCACGTTCGAGTCTGGGGCCAGGAGTCTTGCCTTCCTGGACATGCTCAGAAACCCGTGTGGATGGAAATACCAAAACCTCAAAGAATTCACAGATTCACGGGTCAGCTAAGAGGCTTTCTGAGCGGAGATGTGACTAGGAAAGGCACAGTGGTCGTGGTTATGAGGCTGGGGATGGCATAGACAAAGTCAAGGGCCAAACAGATAAAAAAAATATAAAAAGCAGCAGCCGTAGAATTACCCTCGAGATTAAAATAAGAAAGAAAGACTGTTGTCCGAGATGTCTTTGATTTCCTAATGCCTGGCCTGGCATTTTTCTGTGAAATGTCCTTCCTTAAATCTGGGATTCCAGGTGGCGACAAGAGCATTTAAGCTACAATATTTACCTGCTGGTTTGGGACTCTTCAATTTAGAACCCTCTTTCAAGCGTTTAAGGGAGATATTTACATTCAAATCAGCCTTTTATAATTGCATTTTAAATTGTAATAAAATGACAGTGCTGGGACTTTGGCTTTGCCGTGTTTTTACAGGCAGGGAAGCTGTGTGCAGGAAATGGTGTGTGGGTGCATATGTCCCAGGCCTGACTGTACCCCAGCAGGCACCAGTGTGCAAGTTATGGCTGGGAAGAACGTGTGTGTCCTGAGCGTGTCGGGATCTGTGGACATCACCGGTGGCCCTCCCTGTCCCCAGCAGGAGGAGAAGGGCTTGTTGATGTGGATAGGATGCTGGTCCCAGCACAGTAGTCCTGGCGTTCAAAACCACATGGTTCCATCCTCCCCAGTGTCCTGGGTCCTGAGCCCCACACTGACCAGCCGGCCTGCTTTGGTGCAGTGGCGTGGTGGCCACCATCTCCCAGCTGGCGCCGAGGCCAGCTAGCACAGCGTCAGCTACTTCTGGTCGAGGGGGCCCTATGTGAGTTTGGGGGGTGCATCATGAGTGTCAGAGCATGCAGGGGCTGCCCGTCCTCCTGCGGCCGTAACCCCAGGGTCTGCCTGCCCTCTGTGTCAGGGCCTGCACCAAAATGGCGGCTCTGTGTTCCCTGGCAGGCCTGGGTTGCGGGCTGGTGGGGCAGGCCCCACTCCATGGAGGACAGGGGGCTCTTCTCCTCCCAGGGCAAGCTGCTCCTGGAATGGATTCCCGGCATTCCTGGTTGGGCGCATGGCACTGGAATCCTACCTGCTTTGTCTCTGGCATCAGCTGGTGAGCTGGTCACGTGGCCGCCTGCGTGAGCCCAGAGCTCCGGACCAGAGGCTCCTTCTCGCTCACACTCTGCCCTCCCCTCTTTTTTTGGCTGTCTGCATGGTCGCCTCTGAGCAGGCATAAAGGAATATGAAATAAAACACAACCCAGGCGGCCCAGGGAGTTGCCGTCCCAGGATGCTGAGTCAGGTGGAGCAGTCTGTCCAGACCCCCCCACCTGGAGCCCTTGTGGACAGAGAGGCCTCACCTCTCCTGTGAACCTCCTTGTTTGGAGGCCATGTGAGCGGTCACTCTATGCCATCCCCTCCGGGCAGCATGCAGGGACCCCTCCTTGGAGTGCGGCTGCCCTGATTGCCCCAGGCCTTGGCCCAGCTTCTGGGAGCCTGTTCCCGCCTTCCAGCCCACCCCGTACGTGGACAAGCAGACTGCATGTGGACACATAAAAGGCCAGAGGTGACCTGGGGGAGCTGGCAGGCCAAGCAAACATGGCTGACTGTGTCCTGGCACCCCCATTAGCACACCAAGCCCGCTGACCAGGATGGGGGGCCATAGGCTCAGAGATGTCTCACCTCCCTCCATGGGGCAGCAATTTGGGGGGTCTGGGGTATGGCAGCCTGCCTGGACTCTGGACCTGGCCCCTCTCTTCCTCCCACCTCGACTTGCCTCTCAGGGCTTGCAGTGCGGCTCCATGGGGTGAGCATTCATGGGGTGAGCAGGGCGGGAGCCATGGGCTAGCCAGGGTCAGGGTTGGGGTTGCTCGTGGCATCATCCGGCTTGGGTGGCGGCTGCACTGGCCTGCGGGCATTCTGGTTGCAGGCCCTCAGGCTGTCCCAGAGCCGCGTGGGTATCCCTGACTTCATGAGTGTAGTGTGCCCAGTGTCCACGGCGAAGGGTCCTTGAGATCAAATGCACTAGGCCCAGGCAAAGCCTGGAAGATCTCCCATTTCCATCCTCCTTCCCTTCCCTGGTGTGGGCGGGCACAAAACCCCTAAAGTCAGGTGCTTGCCCTGCTGACCTGAGCCCATTGACCACAGAACCCTAGAGGCGGGAAGTGACGGGGACCCCTTCCCGCTCAGGCTGGTGCTGTGCCTAGATCCAGCCCGAGGCCTGCTTCGCCCCTCTCAGCCCAGCTTCCAGCTGTCTTGGCCAGCTGGCCAATGGGGAAGGCAGCTTGTGGCCTGTGGCGTGTTGTGGGTTAGGATAGCCTGGGGGTTCTATGCCTCTGGCCAAGCTCTGGGTCCCTGGAGGGGGTTAGAGAAGAGAAGCATGAACTATGTACCCCAAGAACAAGGAGAAGGAAAATAGGGGGTGTCGAAACACACACGAGGTGCCCTCTTGAGCCGCGAGGAACTGAGGTGACGTGGGCCCAGGGCTGTGGACTGCCACCCCGCCCGGCCCTCCTCAGCACGGCAGCTGTTTTCGAGGTCCTACTGGGTGCCCAGCAGGGTGCTGGAGCTCTGGAGTGTATCTCCTTCCAGCATTACAGAAGCCCTGGATGATAGGAGCTGTGGCCCCACCCTTTATACAGATGGGGAAACTGAGGCTGGGAGAGGTTGTGTGGCTTGCCCAAGTTAGGTGGTCAGTTGGATACAAGGTCAGATTTGAACCCATAGCCCGGCCTCTAGGCCAAGTCAGCACAGCCTCCAAGGGCGTTAGAATGGAGCTCACTCCACAGGCCCCAGGCTGGGAGAGCTGCCGTGCTGGGGGCTTCGGCCTGGTCCCGAGGAAAACAGAGCTGGGTGCTGGCCGCTGCCGCACGAACAATGCGGCCTCTATCCCGGCACCAGCCCAGGCCGCCTGGCCTCCCAGCCTCCCCGAGCAGCCCACAGAGCTGGGCCGGGCAGGCCGCCGCAACATGGCGCCCGGGGCTGCGCCGCCTGTCCATGGGGAGGGCTGGCGCCCTGGCTAGGCCTCGGCTAGGGCCAGCCCCGCTCCCGGCGTCCTCCTCGGGCCGGCCGCTGAGTGGTTCGAGGCGCCTGCCTCCTCCTCCCTCTCCCACTTGGCCAACCCCTCTTCTTGGGGTGGTGGGTTTGGGGGCCCGGCCCACCCCTCTGCCACGTCTGCCATCTTCCCAGCACCCATGAGCATCTTTCAAAAATTCCCGGTGGGCGGGGCCGAGCTGCAGCGGCCGCCCCTGGCCCCCTCCTCCCCGGGCAGCCAGTACCAGATGAGAGCAGGAGACAAAAGTAGCATTTTCCTCGTCCTCCTGGGCTGGCAGCCGGGCCTCCCCCCAGCGCCACTTGGCTCCTGGCAGGCCTGCCGCCGGTGCCGGGGTGGCCGGGGTCCAGGCCAGGCTGGCCGGTACTGAGAGACCGGTGGACGAGGTGTGGCCAGAGACCCGGGTGGCTGAGGGCCTGTAGGACCGGGGCTGGCACCGGGCTTGGCCTGCCTGCCTGGACTCCCAGCCCCAGGACCTGCCGTTCTCCGGCTTCTGCTGACCAGCCAGGCGAAGGGGGATCCTTCTCCTTCCTTGCTGTTGGGAAGTCTCCTCTGTCCGCCTGCAGCGTGGGTAAGTCACCTTCTTTCCTTCTCTTTTGCCGGAGACGAGCCGAGGGCTCTGCCATCTTGTGCTCAAATGCTGGTTACATTCCCTCACCTCTAATTGGTTATCCCCAACTCAAAATTCTATTTCAGGTGCGCCCCCCCCCAAAAAAAAAATCTTCCTTGAAGTAAGCCCTGCCAGAAACTGCAGAAGCCAAGCACATATAGATTTAAGACCCAAAGCTCCAGGATTTACAAATCACAATAAAATGAATGTTTATTATTTCACAGGAGCTATGTGCTCAATTATCATTTGAACAAATGTTTCAGGGTATATTAAGGCCCACTCCTTCTTGCTCGGTGGTGTTGGTTTATTGTGGGCTTTCATTACCATGGGATGATGATTTTCTGTTCGGGCGGCGCCGGCGTGGCAAAGGAAGAACCCTGGAGCAGTCTGACTCTCCTCCCGGTGAAGCCGAGGGCAGGCCGGGCCAGCATGCAGAGGGAGGACTTTGCATCGAGGTACAGAGGCCCTTTTATTTTGCCGTCCTCGCCAGTGCTGCCACGTCCGTAGTCCAGGACCCAGTCTGTTCTCCTTGTCCTTCTGTTTTAGTTTGTGATAAAAGCAAAGCTCTTTTCTGTTCTCTGCTCAGTGTGGGGAAAATCCTTAAGGTTGTTTTTGGGCTTTCTGTGTTTAGAAACATTTGGGGTTCCCACCCAAAAGTGCTGTGCCCAGCTCCTAACTAGCCTGGCTGTGGGCCACGCGTGGGCCACATGGGCGCTGTCCACTGGAGAGACCCCCCGGGAAGACCCTAAGTGGGCTTGAGGGCCCAGATCCCATCCTGGCTTCCCACCCGCAGGGCCGTGGGTCCAGGATGCCCCAACCCATCCAGGCCCCAAAACGTGGCCGACGGGATTGAGAGTCCCCGGAGGCCTTTGTGTGCCGGGCCACGCCGCCGCCACCGCCGCCGCTGTGCGCTGGGTCACTGGCTGCCTGGGTGTCTCTGTTTGTCCTGGACCGTTCGAAATCCCTGGGCGCTTTGCTTTAAAAGACAGGCACTGCCGAAGGCCGCTCCAGCTCACTTTCGTCCTTGGGCAGAACGACAAAGCTGGCTGGGTCTCCTCGGGCATGAGGGCAGCCAGGGTCCTGGTTTATGGAAAATGGAAAATCAGACCTAGAAAGTTTGAAGTCACACTCAGAGGGGAGTTCCCATGTAAATAAACCTTTGTTTTCCTCCTCGTGAGAGGCGTTTGGGCCCAGTTTGTGCGGGGCTCGGCCTGAGCAGCTGGTCCCGGAGCCACCACCAAATAGTAAAACTGAGCTCGGCTCCCGGGAGCCGTATCGCGGCTGCTTTTGTTCTGAGATGAGGCATCGGTGGATACCGGAGGATTTGGGGCGGCAGAGACAGGCGTGCAGTGCCCGGATGATTAAAACATTTCTGTGACGATGACAGGCACATTCTGCTGCTGCTGCAACCTGGAGCATTTATTCCACTCGAATATTTAGCAAGCACCAAATAAAACACCAGTGAGAAAATAAAAGTAATAGAAATGCCAGAGTGTGATCCAGCTTTAAGGCTGAGCGTCGAGAGGATGGAGAGATAGGCAGAGAGGACGGAGGGAAATTGTTTTTTTAGAGAATTTAGACTTTTAATAGCTTCCCACTCCCTGTCATTTTTATTTTTAGCTTTTTTTTTTTTTTTTTGGTGTAATTAATGTAGGTGACTGGACCCCTCACCCTAAGCCTTGCAATAATCGAGGGGAAAATTCCCTTTGCATTAATTTGTCCTCTTTTTAGCAAGGTTGGGGCAAGTCATCGAAAAATTAATTCAGTTACATAAATGAGCATTTGAAGTCTAAGTTAGGGTTTTCCACCGAGATTATATTCATCCAAGGCTTTTAAGATCACGCGTATGGGTACCACGTTTTCCTGAGTCTACCTTGTATTGCCGGGGAGGTTGTATGTGATCAGCTGTCTATCATCTTAGCTTTTGAACTTGGGTAACACTTCACCCCCCAAAATCAGTAAAATTCCATAGATTCTTTAAAAAAAAAAAAATCAGTCAAAATATCAACCTTCTCCAAGGCGCCCAGTATGTCTCGGCAGTTTTTTTTTTTTTTTTTTAAGAAGAAAGTACCACCCAGAGCACTCCTCACATGACTGTTTCTATATAAATTCCACTATAGACTGAAATTATACATTCTCGCAGCACAGATGGGCTGGTCTGTCATCACGATTGCCGGGGACTTGTTGGAACACACAGCCGACTTCCATTGTGGAATCAACAATTTCGAAGAACGGAGGTCAAAATAAACAAGTTGCATTTGTGTATAAAAACAATCTTATTAAGTGAACTTCTTCCCCGAAAAATTGGGTAGAGGAAGAGAACCTTTACCTTCATTAAATTTTAATTTAATTTTTGGTCTTTGTCTTAGAAGACACCCGATGTAAAAGAATCTTTTCATTAATTGCCCAGTTTTTTCTTCCTTTGCAGCATGAATAGCTTTAAATTCAAAATTTTGATGTGAATATTTTCGTGATCTCAGTAGGAAAAATGTCACAGCTGTAGCAGCTCTGACTGACTTGCGTAAAATTATTTTGAGACCTTTGTGGAAAATTAGATGATAAGTATTTTGGATGGTATAAAAAAAAAAATTATACATTTAAATCCAAACTTAGAGGAAAAAAAAAAAAAAAGCAAGTAAACTACATAGAGTAGCTATAAACTTAAAAAAAATTATCTTGCTGAGATAACAAAGGGAAGAATTTATTGGACCATATCAACACACGTGAGGGCCGGACAGCTTTATAGCCACAATAATTTGCAAATGATAATAACTGTTTATTTTGTGAATTTGTTCATATGATGATGTAATTGGTTTTGAGGTTTTCTCCTCCACTCCTTGTTTTTAAATGTTTGCTACCCCGCTTCTGAATTCTGCAGGCGGTGGTCCTGCGTTGGTAGCCCAAAGGATCCTGCCGCGGTGCCTAGGGAGCCGAGCTGGGGAAGGGCTTTAGCTCTGCTCTGTCGTCGCAGCTCAAGCCTGCACTTCCATTTGTGAATCGAAGTGCTGTGCAGTTGCTTGGTTATTTTAAAGAACCACTACCTGTTGATTGAGATCTTAGGGAACAATAAGAAAAGCGAAAAGCCGATGAAATTCGACAGAGCTGGTTGTGAGCCGTGCTCTCAGCTCTCTGCCCTCTGTTTTTTTTAACCACTTAATCCTTTCCAATTTGGGTCCCAGGGTCAGAAGTGTATTTACTCGCCCCGTGAAGACAGCACTGGTCTGAGTGCTATCAAAGATGAGACAAAGGAAACAGCCCAGCCTTTACAACTCAGAGTCCCAGTGACAATCATAGTACTGCTGGCAATGGTACTAATGATAGTAATAATACTCTGAGGTACTGTCTGTCAGGTGCCTGTCGTGTGCGTGCCCAGCAGCAGGTACTGTCCACCCTTGGAAAAGGAGAGGCAAAGAGCATGAGTATGGGCTGGGTTCAAGCTGAGTCACCTTTGTTTCCTGGCTTTGTCCATCAAGGGCAAGACATTTTGCCTCTCTGTGCCTCAGTTTTCTCATCTGTAAAATGGGGACAATAAGTGTCACCACGTCGTAGTCATACACATGAAGCACTTAGGAGAGGAGAATGCTTGGTTCATGGAGAGCAGCCCATCAGTGTGACTGTTTCCTTGCTTAGTTCTGATTTTTTGAACATGCCTGCAGAGCGGGTATTAGTGTCACCTCCGTCCCCCTAGTGAGGACACAGCCTCAGGAAGGGGCCCCAATTTCTGCACAACTTAACCAGCTAATAAGGGCTGGGCTGGGATTCGAACACAGGCCTCCTGGACTTCAAAGGCCATGTAAGTCTGCTCTCGCGTTAACTAACACACGTTTACATAGGTGCACGCTGCGCTATGGGTAGCAGCGAGTGTGTGCAGACGGGTGGGTTTGGGCGGGGTGCCCTCGCCTGGGGCGTGTGCACAGGGTGTGCACATGTTGGGCCTTCACAAGGTGTGTGCATATAGGTGCATGGCTGCCATGTGCTTCCCCACCGGCTGACGCCCAGGCCCGCCCACGTGAGACCCAGACACCCAAGCTATATTGGCGGTTTCCAAAGAGGCAGACTGGTGTCCGGAGGCGCTTGTGTCTGCTTGGGGCTGGCCTCGGCACGGTATCTCTGTGGCCTTGGGACGCCCCAGGAACGACACAGCCTAAGAGCTACGGCCAGGGCTGGTGATGCCTGAAGTGGGCTCTTGGCAGCCTGGGCAGGCGGTGGGCACGTGGACAGGCCTCAGGGTCTTGGCCCATCTGAGGGAGGCTTCCACGCTGGGCCTGGCGAGGCATGCTGTGGTCTTCTCGGAGAGGCAGGTAGTGCGGGCGCCGGCCATTTGCAGGCTGAGAGAATGGCAGTGAGGCTCCAGGCCCAGGAGAGGAAATGGCGGCAAGGGCAGGCCCAGAACAGGCTCCCTGGAGGCGGGCCGAGGGAGGGGAGCGGCCGGAAGGCTCTGTGTCAGGCTGGTCAGCTGCTGGTGGTCCTCCTCCAGGAGGCAGTTACACCAGGCCAGGCCTTCCCGGGCAGGCCTGGGAGTCTGCACCTGTGTGCATGTGTGTACCCGCCTGCCAGGCATGGAGGGGAGCCTGGCAGCCGTGCCTCTGCCTGCAGGGTGGCGGGTGGGAGTCAGTGATTGTGCGAACGCCTGGTGCACCTTCAGACAAAAAGCTCTGAGAAACAGTGTCGTTATTACTATGAGGCCTCAGTTTTTCTCATCTTTAAAATGGGGGTGACTGTTTTCCTCACTGTGACCTTGTAGGGAGATGCTGTGCTGGGAGATGGAAATCCTGGCAACCCGTGAGCTCCCTGCCCCCGTTGGCCTCAGTTTCCCTTCCTGTAAGACCAAAACCAAACCCATCACCGTTGAGTCCTATAAAAGGGAGGGATAAATGGTACCAGCTGGCCTCTCATGGGTTGAGTGAGATGGCGTGACCCAGCATTCAGCCGAGTGCCCCTGGGGACAGCCACTGTTGGTGGGCTTTGGAAGAGGGTCCCGGGCCTGGTTTTGTGGCTCTGTGCCTCTGAGCTTGGGCCGGGCCAGGCCTACCCTTGTAAGCCCCCTAGAGGGGGGGAGCTGCCAGGCGGGGCGAGGGTGCCCTGGGAGGTGGCTGGCTGCTCCAAGTGTATGAGAGAACCTGGGGCTGGGCTTCCTGGGAGCCAGTCTGCCTTGGATTCCTGGAGTGGGTGTGCCCACACTTCCGGCCAGTGTGGGTGGAGGGCTCCGGGGTGAGGAGGCCCGAGGTTCCCAAAGCCTCCTGGTTGTGCTGCTTCCTTGGGTCGGTGGATGAGGAATCCCGCAGCCAAGCCTGGTGCCTAAGGCCCAGAGGAGCGGCCGTTCGTAGTGCAGACCCTCTGAGCCCAGAGGCACCCAGACAGTGCTCCCAACTCAGGCGTTCATTGTTAATGCACAAATACTAACTCACCTGACGATGGGGGCGACGTGAAGGTCTCAGGCCCCAATCCTGGCTGCCCCAGCACCAGGAGTGAGCTCTGCCCCTGAGGTGGAGTCGCACTTAGTCAACCCACTGGGTGGCCCGGTTTGGCTCTGCCACCAGAGATACTGCTCATGGGCAGACACCAGGTGGCCACTGCCAGGTGCCCCAGAGGGCCAGGGAGAAGGGTGAGCAAGACAGGCTGGGACAGGACAGTGTGGGGACCTAGGGTGCAGAAATGCTCTGCCTTGGCTGATCGAGAGAGGTGGGGCCCCGCGTGGCTCCCCCAGGGGAAGACCAGGCACCAGAACAGGTTGGACGCTGCACACAGGACCCAGCTTCTTGGGAGGTGGGGGCTGACCTTTGTTGAGCACCTTCTACGCGCCAGGTCCAGGGCCAGGAGCATTAGATCCATTTTTTTTTTTAGTGTCCGTTTTTACTTTCAGGCTGTTTGATTCCGTTTTATTTCAGCATCCACTCAGGGCCAGCCATGCCCCAGCTCTGCTCTGGTGCGGGAATGTGGTGGCCATAGCCCCTGCCACCCAGATGGTGCACCTAGGCGGACGTTGCCGTCTGTTAGTGGAGGGGGATTTACAACAATTTTTCATCTGAGGAAACAAAGGCTCAGAGAAGCCCAGTAACTTCCCCAGAGTCGCACAGCTCACGGTGACAGCCTGTACTCGCACCTGAATCTGTCTGACAGCAGGGTCCAAGCGCTCCCTGTGGCTGTGCGGGAACAGCACCCCGCTCACGTTCACCCTCTCGGTTGCTGATTGACTGGTCTACCTAGACCCCCAGCGATGCAAGGGCCTCTCCTATGGCCTGGAACCTCTCTGCCCCCGAGGAAAGCGGAGTGTCTGGCTGCACCCCTCCTGGAAGCCACGTGCTGCGCTGGTTTCTGGGGCTCCTGGGGCCCCTCTCTGGCTAAGTTGCCAGTACCCCGGTACTCAGAGCTTTTGTGGGCCTCCACACAGTGTGGCAGCAGGTGGTGGGAAGGAGGGGGCCGGGGGGTTCTCCTCATCCTCAGTGTCCCTGTGGCCCAGAGGTGGGAAGGATTTGAGGGCCTAGGAGGGAACTCAGGAGAAAGCTTGTTCAAATGCAGACAGTAAAAAAAACCCCACCGCAACACTGTAAAACCCAGAACGGGCAAGACGTCTTCACAGCCTTTACCAAAAACTAAACCAGTTGCTGCCACACCTGACCCCATGTGTGTCAGAGTGGAACCGTGCTCCGTAGGGTTTTCAACGGCTGTGACCTCATGGAAGCAGATCACCAGGCCTTTATTCCGAGGCACCTCTCAGTGGACTCGAACTTCCTGCCTTGCAGTTAGCAGCTGAGTGTGTTGACTGTTTGCACCACCCGGGAACTCCTTCCAGCCTATAGTATTCTCAAAACAGCCCTTTCTGCTCTGGGTTGTCCTGGGAGCCCAAGGTGGAAGCCTGGAGCCCGTGACTTTTCACAGGTCCTGTGCTCTGGGCAGTTACAGAGGCCACTTGATGTCTTGTGGACACTTGGGCTCTCCCGGGAACACGTGCTTCCATGATATTTCAGGAGTCTGTGAATTCAGGTCCCAGGGCACAAGAGTGCCTGCCCACCATCTGCACAGATGAACTGGGGCCTCCTTGTCCCAACCCGCAAGTTTCCTTTTTGTTTCACCTCAGAGAGGTGGCCTCTGGAGCTTCCTCTGAGCTGGGGTCCAGTCTGAAGGGCACTGGTCACATACCTGCTAGTTGCACAAATAGACCAGCCCTAGGCTGGAGGGGGACAGCCATAACTGACAAGTCTGTCCCCCACATCACAGCCCAGCTGACAGCAGGGTAGAGGCGGAGATGGGCTTCACACTATCAGCAAAGTCGGGGTGCACTGGATGAGGCTGGACGACAGCCAAGGAGGCACAGGCTGGACCGCCTGCCTAGTGGGGAGCAGGAGGTTGGCTGGGGGCACCGGCTCTGGGCCCAGCACCCAGGCAGTCCTGGAAGCCTCCTGGAGGTGGTGGACCAGCAGCCCCAGGCGCTTTGCCAACACTGACCGCCAGGCCCAGCTCGCAGGCCCCCTGCCTTTGGGTCCAGCTTGGCCTGCCACGTCCCAGGGCCCTGCTGCCAGGCGCCCCCACCCTACACCCAACCGGCCCGCCTGCACAGGCCACATCTGCTGCAGCAGCCTAGCCAGAGCCCCGCCCCCAGCTCTATCCCCATGGCAACCATGCGGGGGAGGCGGGGCGGCCTCCTGCTGAGCTTGGCCTGCTGACTGGTTTCTATTAGGGCAGTCTGCTTTCCCCAAACCCAGCCTGCTCCCCAAGTTCAAGGCTTCCCCAGGGGCTTTTTCCCTCATGGACAGACCACCAGCCAGTTTGAGCCAGGGCGCTGGGGACCCAGTGGTCTGGGCCCACCCTGGCGGAGACCCCATGTCCTTCCCTGGGCCGATGATGACACTTGATCACAGCAGGCAACAATCTAAGACCTCAGCCTTTTCTGGCCAGGGCCAGCAGCTATGGAGTCTTGGTGTCCTCGACAAAGCAATGGGTCAGAGTCAGATCCCAGGCTCCCCCTCGACTGGGGGACCTCGAATAAGCACTTTTCTCAGCCAGGGCCTCAGTTTACCCATCTGTAAAAAGAAAGGGTCAAACTTAGCTATCTCTCCAGTTCTTTGCAATGCCAAAAGGGAGGAAGGGAAGGAAGAAAAGAAGGAAGGGCAAAGAAAGGAAGGAAGAGAAAGAAGGAAATAAAAGAGAAAATAAAGCCACAGCAACACCAGCTCTTGGTGGATTCTCATCCTGGAAATTGTGTTTTGTTTTCAAGGAAGGTTTTTCCAAAGGGACGGAGCCGTGGAATTTGACCAGAAAGGCTTACTTGAGAGACCAAGAGCCAGCAGAGCCCGTGGACATGGGCACATGGGAGGCTGGCTCAGCTGTGGGTGGCTGTGCCCACGGCTGTGCCTGGCCTCTTACTTGGCACCGTGACCTGGCTGTTAGCACCGTGCTTGGAGGCAGGGACATGCTGTGACAGCGTCAGGAGCTCTGGAAAAATACCCCGGAGGTTTGCAGAGGTCAGAAGTGTGGGCAGAAAATGGGACCCTGCTTTTCAAGGATCAGCCAGCTCCTCCCCGGGGAGACTCCGGAGCCTGCAAGAGGCCAGAAGGCATGCCCAGGGTCTGCTCGTGGCATCGGCAATCCATCACTCACTGTCAACGGTAAGGTGCGCCCCTGACCACTCGATGTCCTGGACAGGGTCGCCTTCCTCTTTCACCTCTCAAAGATGGTGACGGTGCTGGCCTGTGGGAGCTTGCCGACCCGCAGAAGGGTGGTTTGGTTCCTCCCGTGGGAGTTCTTAGCTGCCTCCTGCTTGTCCTGGGAGCAGCCCTGGCTGGTGTGGCACTGTGCAGGGGGCGCTTTCCATCCTTCAGACACGGCCTCCCCCACGGGCATGGTTCCTGAAGCCACGGTCTGGGCAGGCTGCTTTGCCTCCCAGGTCTCAGTATCCCAGTCTGTGAAATGGGGATAATAACCCTGACCTTGAGGGGTCGTGTGAGAAGGAGATGAGTGGGGGGGTCAATGATGGCATGGGAGTGGTGCCCACCCCAGTGTCATCATCAGGAAGCAAGGTACACAGCCAGAGCACCTGGATCCACAGTGGGGCTGATTCTCATCTAGCACCTCTCCAAGAAAACGGGGGCCAGCCAGCTGACATTCCTCACTGTGGTCACCTGTCACAGCTGCTGGAAGGCTCAGTGGCCAAGCAGCGTGTATCCTCTTCCTCCGTCCCAGCCTGGGCACCGCATGCATGCCCATCCTACCTGCGGCCCCCACCTCCTGCCCCTGGTCACCTGCTGACCATCTGTCCCACTGGTGAAAGAAGCAGTGACAGGCCCTGGGGTATCATCACCAGCACTCAGAGTGCAGACACGGCGACGTTTTTGGAGTTTTCGGTTCTTGGTAGGAATGAAACTTGTGCTTAATTTCCACCTCACTGTGGCCCTCACCTCTGCCTATTCCACCCACCCTCCCAAATAAAAGCTGGCTGCAGGAACCCAGCACAAGGAGCAGGTCGGCAGCCCAGCAGGGGCTGGATTTAGATGTACATGGAGCCTGGGATGATGTAGGAAATGAAGGAAATTTCCCTAGGGAAAAGGGGAAGAAAAGAAAGAAGAGCTTAAGTGCCCAGATAATTATAAAGGATGGCGCGGTGATTTATTGCCAGGCGGGCAGGCTCCTCTCACCGTCTGCGCCCCTCCCCTCTCAGCCCCCAGCTGCCCTGGAAACTGGCTGCGGGAGGCAGGAGCCGACGGGCACTGCCCAGTGTTCATGCCCGCTTTGTCTCCTGGTACACACCCCTGCGGGCCCTGGGTAGGAGATGGAAAGGGGACAGTCCCTCTGTGTGCCAGGTCCCTAACTCTGTGATGGGGTGGCCTCACTGAACCTCGACATACCCCCAGCCCTATCTACAGCCACAGAAGCCGAGGTCAGGGGGCAAGCCCCTCGTGGTGGAGCCTGGGACCCCCCTCCTGCCCATGGCCACATTTGGGGGCCTTGGAATGGGTAATCTGGGCAGAGTGGCGGTGGCAGCTGTCCTTATCGGGCCCTGTGCAGTTGGATAAGAGGAAGATAGTGCACTGCTGTGGCTCGGGACCAGCACGCCCTGTACCTGGAGGCATGCACACCTTGCACACACCTGGCACACATGAGAGGAGGCTGTCACAGGCCTGGGCTGGCTACCGGGGCAGAGGCATCATTTGGGGCTTTGCAGTAGGGCTTCGGCCTCTTAGGCCCTAGGGCAACCCCCCTGGGAGTTCCTCTGCCAGACCCACGTCTGCTCCCCTTTCTTCTTCCCTATGATTCCTGGAGGGCCCTCAGCTGCTGACCTGCAAGGTCCTCCCTGCCCTCCATCATACCCAGACCATCCCCAGGTCTTGTCAGTTCTGCTGACTCTTAACATGTCCCCACACCTCGGTCTTTTCTGCTTCTGCCCTGGATCAGACACTGGGATGGGGGTCTGAGGGGTTGCCCCAATTCAGAAATGTGTGATCAAAATGCAGGGCCCCCTCCCTACCCCACCCGTCCTTCAAGGTCCTGTCCTGCTCCCCACTGAAGCTGTCTCCCCTTCTTAAGCTGTTCCCCCTCCTTGGGACTCTAGAGGCCCCTGGCTGCCAGCCCTGCCCCTTCCACGGCCCCATCCCCCACTTCTCTCCGCTGGGGCCCAAGCAGCAACGCCTCCTGGAAGCCATCCCTGCTGTCCACCAGCTGCTGCCCCGAGCTGGGATGGTCTTTCATATATGTGACTGCCCTGAGCAGGTCAGGTTAGAATCGCCTCTGGGCTCCAGCTCCTGGCTGCAGCCTGGCACAGGGCACATCCTCAGGAGATGTTTGTGGAAGGGACCCAGAGGCTGACATGGAAGCAGAGGAGGCCCAGAAGTCTTAGCTCAGAGCCAGGCACTAATGACTGAGGTCAGGACCGGGCCCAGTGGACGGAGTTCCTATTCCCACATCCACCAAAGAGGGACCTGCGGTTCTTCTGGGGCTTTCTGTCAGGAATGGTGACTGTCAGAGGTGATTGTAGAAAGTGAGGAGTCTCTGGGTTGTGCAGACAGTGAACACACTCCCTACTAACCAGAAGGCTGGAGGTTCAAGTCCACCCAGAGGCGTCTTGGAAGAAAGGCCTGATGATGTACTTCTGAAAGATCACAGCCAGTGAAAACCCTACGGAGCACATTCTACCCCGACACACACGGGGTTGCCATGAGTCAGGGTTGATACAACAGCAACTCGTTTGGTTTTTGGTTTAAGGGAGGGGTGATGACCAGCACCCTCCCAAGGTGCCTGGCCTCTTTTTCCATCTGCCCCAGGGCTAAAGTGCTCCGGATCCCAGGCCTTATTAATTAAAGGGAGCGTTGGAAAGGCCATCCCTGACCAGCTCTGCCGTTGGTCAGCTGTGTGATCTTGGGCCAGTCCCTCCCCTACCCTGAGCCTCAGTTTCCCCATTGTCCCATGACTGTTTGACCCCATGTCTGACATTTGGGTCTCTGGAAGGTTCGGGGCAAGGTTTGGAATGAAAGCGCTCACAAGCTTTGACCTGAGTTCCTACTCTGGGGGTCTCTCAGGGAGCTGGGGAAAGATTTAGGGTCTGCATAAAGTGTTCATCTCGGCGTCGCTTCCACACGTGACAAATGGAAGTAGCCAACCCTCTCCTGGGCCTGAGCGTTTGAGGAGTCGTTGCAATAAAGTAACCTGGTGGGATATTATATAGCTGTTCAAAATCATGCCGCGGTAACAGTACGGAAACCTTCCACAAGAAGATGGGGCAGCTTGTATTGATACACGTGGGGCGCCTTGCCTGGCGGGGGCTCTGCGAGTTGAGCTTGGCAGGAGTGGAGTAAAAGGATTTGTTTCTTCTTCCTCCTTTTCTCAATTTTCCAAATCTTCTTTAGTGACATCTACCCCTTTTGTCAAGGAGCCCTGGTGGTATGATGGTTAAACGCTCGGCTGCTGTGAGGTCGGCACTTCGGACCCACCAGTGGCTCCTTGAGAGAAAAGACCTGGCAATCTGCTCCTGCAAAGACTGTAGCCTAGAAAACTCTATGGGGCATTTCTACTCTGCCCTCCAGGGTTGCTATGAGTCAGAATCAACTCGATGGCACACAGCAACACTCCTTTTGTGGTGAAAAAAAAAAAATTGTTAAAATTACAAAACTAACCATCAGGCTAGAATGAACTTGACTGGCCCAAGTTTATCATTACACGGTCTTTCTCCCTCATTGCCACTGGGTGGGTTTGAACAGCCAGTCTTTGGGTTAGCAGCTGAGCGCACCGCACCGCCAGGGCTCCTTTATCATTACGTATTCTCCCCCAGAAGAGAGATGTTTACGAGAGGAGCAGGAGGCTGTGGGCAAGGCAGTGCCAGCGCTGACGGTCGGACTGCATTCTGAAAGCGGCAGCGGCGATCTGGCGGGCAGGGAGCTTTAGGCACAGCTGCGCCCGTGGCGGGGTTTCTGGTCGGGGCAGATCCCAGCCTCGTTAATCTCTGATGCCTGTTGACAATGACCCGAGTCTGACGTCTGGAAATGGCATTTGTAAAGAAAGCAGGATGCGGCTTTGTCGTTCATTGTACTAGAAGCGGAGGGCCATGATTTTGCCATGATAGATAGTGACCCTGTTTGTGATGACGCCTCGCCTTAGTCAAGTTGGGTGTCTGGCCGTGGCCTTCTTTCCAGAACCAGCTGGTGGTTAGCGTGATGGTAGCAGCTGCCTTGGGTGAGAACCCACTGGGCCAGCTGCTGGGATCTTCATTCATTTTCTCTTTTATTCTGACATCAGCTTCACACAGTAGGTTTAAGAAGCAAAACTGGGGATCGGAGAGGTCAGGTTCCTGAAGGCTATATACCCTGGAAGATCCCAAAAGACCTTATGGGCTCTGCAGCCTGTGCTTTTCCCAGGGGCTGATGGCTTTGTCACCAAACACCATGTTCTGGAGGCTTGAGCTCCCCTGGCACCCTGGCCACTCTTGAGCCGTCAGCTCCACGAGGTCCCTGCTGGAACCATTTTGGCCCAAGTCCCTGGGATATTTCTGACCCATCACGACCTCTTTTGGGTGCCTCCGGAGTCTTGGGTATCCAATAAGGCATCACCCAAAGGCCCAGCAGGACCCCTTCCACGGCACATTTGTTGTTGCTCTTGGGTGCCGGTGGGATGGTTCCGACTCATAGCAACCCTATGGGGCAGAGTAGAAGTGCCTCATAAGGTTTCCTAGGCTGTAATCTTTATGCAAGCAGATTGCCAGGTCTTTCTCCTATGGGGCCACTGGGTGGGTTCGAACCACCAATCTTTTGGTTAGCTGACGAGCACTTAAGCATTGCATGGCAAGGCTCTTATGTGGTTGTTCGTTATAGTAAATGTACACACGACCAAATATCTGCAACTTCAACATTGCTTACATGTACGGTTTTGGTGCAGTGGTTAAGAACCCGGCTGGTAACCAAAAGGTTGGCAGTTTGAATCCACCAGCTGCTGTTTAGAAACCCCATGGGCAGTTCTACTCTGTCCTATAGGGTCGCTTTGAGTTGGAATTGACTTGACAGCAATGGGTTTGGTTTTTTTTTTTTTTGGTCACAGGTACAGTTTAGTGACAATTCATTGTGATCATCGTATAGTGCAGCCATCACCATTGTCCGTTTCCAAATTTGTCCATCACAAGAGGGACCAAGTTTAATGCTGACGACAAATGTGGGCAGGCAGGCGGAATCCTTTGGGGGTCTCTGCACCCGCATGGCTGGGTCCTACCACTTGGCCAACACGGAGAGTTCCAGCTAGAGGCTCTGAGGCTCCTGGCCCCTTGCAGGCCCCGCATAGCGTCACTTTGCTCAGACCCCGCCTGACCCAGGCCGCGGTGAGAGCTGGTCTGTTGTATGATGAGAGGCTGGGAAAGGATTCTCCAGCCTCGGCACTAAAGCCTGGAGTTACTTCCCACAGGCTCTTGAAGTGTCCGAGTGTTGGCGACGACACTGCTGGGCACTGACCCCTCTAATCTTGCATGTAAGCCCAAGGAGGTGGCTATCTTTGCCCCTATTTTACAGATGAGGAGACTGAGGCCCAGAGGTGAAAGGCTTGTCTAGGGCCACAAGGTCAGTAAGGGGCAGAGCTGAGACGAGAACCTAGTGGCCCCACTGGGCCACCCTGCAGATGGACACAGGGCTCCAGAGTCCAGGGAGGCCCCTGGCCCAGGGCAAGAAGTGGGCCAGGGTAGCCAGGTGTCAGCCCCAAGGCCTTCTGCCAGGGCCCCATGCTGGTTCTGCAGTTGGGCTGCAGCTTTGATAGGCCCAGAGCCTTCCAGAGGCTGGACGGCATTTGGAGAAAGAGCCATGAAGTCAGTCTGGCCGGCCCAGTCATTCCAGTGACCAGGCCCCTGCCCCTCGGTGATCCTGGGGCTGGGAGAAGGGGAACAAGGACCCAGCCACCTTGCAGACGCCCCTGTGAGCCAGCCCCGGGCTTGGGGCCTGACCTTCCCTGTGAAGCAGGCAGGCTCTCCCCAAACCCCAAGACAGGAAACTGGGCCAGAGAGAGGCAGCCCTGTGCTGCGGTCACTCAGCAATCCAACCCCCGACCCATTCCCCCCAACAGCCTGCCTGTGGCTTCTGGGAGTCGCGGAGTGGGGTGGCAGGACTCCTGCCTTGAGGGATACCCCAGTTTGGGGCTCACTCATGACCCTGAGACAGGAAAGACAGGCAGCTCCAGGCCCCCCTTTCCTCACCACGCTGGGGAACTGGCAACTAGCATGCACGGAGAGGAGGGGGGTTGTGAGGGAGCAAAGAGGGGCAGGCAGGGCAGCTGCCATTGCCCGGGCTCCCCAGAGCGAGTCCCCAGCGGTCACTCAGCCTTGCTGTGTCATGGCCATCACCATGGGGGTGGAGCAGGGGGAGGTTCTGGAGCAGCTGCGTGTCCCGGGAGCATTCTGTTAAAGCTGCTCTGAAGCTGGTCTTGGAGGGGCCTCGTCCTGTGGTAGCATCCCATGGCTGGCGGTCCTGGCCCCAGAACGGCCCCCCGGCACCATCCTAGTGCGTGTAGTGAGTTCTGGTCCAGCCATGGGGAGCCCTGGTGGCTCCAACTGGAAGGATGGTTGTTCAGACCCCTCCAGTGGTCCCACAGGAGGAAGACCTGGCGATCTGCTCCCATAAAGATTACAGCCTAGAAGACCCCACGGGGCAGTTCTGCTGTGTCACATGGGGTGGCTACAGTGGGGACAAACGTGATGGTACCTACTAACAAGCTCTGTGGTGCCCAGCGTGGCTCCTGTGGCTCCCACAGCTCCAATCGGACCCAGGACCATGCCTTCCTAGGACTCGTGTCCCACTCCCCTGTAACCACAGAAACTCTCCTCTGTGTAGTGCCCTGAGCAGGCCTGGTTGGCCCAAGCGGGATGGGAGGGTGGACCCAAGGCAGCGCCCCATGGAACGGAGAAGCTCAGGCCCCCTTTACTGATGACACTTGGCTTTGAATGATATCATCTCCCCCAACCCTGTAGCCCAGAAGTCTGATTCCTGATGCTAACCTTGGCTAGAATTGTATTAAATTGGGCTATGTCCCCCAGGAAAGGTGGGCCTCAGCCATTGGGTCCTGAGTCCCTAGGTGAGTACGAGGCTGTCTGTGTGCGTGACCCAGAGGAAAGAGTGGGTGCACCCGTTACCAGTTTCCCTGGCTGTTTTGGGGCATCCCAGCCTGTTGTCCTTTTCCGGGAATCCTGAGAGCAGCTGCTTGTCTGCTCCAGGTGAAGCCCTTGGGGAGACCTTGCTGCAGGCGCCACCCAGCATGTTGGGGCGGGGGTCGAGCAGACCCACAGGGAGCCCCCAGCCCATCCCAGACCTCGCAGGCTTTATGATTCACATGTCTCTGACTCTATAGAAGCTGGAGACATTTCTCAGGAGCAGGAGGCAGGCAAGCTAATTGCAGTAACAGGTGACCCTTGACCGTGCTCTGGCGGCTCCCACAGCTCCCGGCCCGTCTAAACGGCGAGTGACCCCCATGCTCAGGGGACAAGGGCTGGGGCAGGCAGCACTCCTGAGAAGACCTGGCCACCCAGCCACCCAAAGATCAGCAGGAACCGCGATGCCCATGCTGCAGATGGTTCCGGACGGTTCTGGAAGGGCACAGAGAGGAAAATGTAAGAGAGATAGCAAAGACCCCAGAACCCGCATTGTGTGGTTGTGCTGGGATGTCCAGGACCCCCCTTCCTCTCTGGCCTCTGCTCAGGGCTCAGCCTGGCAGAGAGAGGGTCAGGAGGGAGGCTACTGCCGCTGCCCCAGGGGTGCGGCCAAGGCCCAGCCAGGTTCCAAGCAAGGAAAGGTCAGGCCTCAGTCTGCGGTTTGCAATTGTGTTGTTCCAGATAGTGAGCTGGCCTTGTTCTGGTAGAACCGGTGTGACTGCCGAAAGACTAGACACAAGGCAGAGCCCGAGGGAAGGGGACCCCTCGATGGCTGGGGGCCACACAAGTGACCCCTCAGGAAAAGGCCCAAAGTTACGTTCCTGCCATAGAAGTCCCAGACCCAGGGCGTCAGTCCAAGAGGCAGGCGAGTGGTCCCTGCTGGGGGCAGTCCCATCCCCATGGGGTACATGTGCACTTGGCAGGTACTTTCTGGGTACCAGGCACTGTAGAGGCCCCAGGGACACACAGCCGTGTGTAAGAGGTGGGCCCTTCACAGAGCTCCCGGGCCTGGGGGAGACAGACCTGCACACAGGTGGGGGCATGCCAATGTCCATGAGCTGATTTCAAGCAACCTATGGGGGCAATTGCTAGAACTAGGGTGATCCCTGGCCCAGGAGGGCTTCCTGAAGGAGGTGGCCTAAGGATGGGTAGGCATTAGGCATTTGAGGGCGGGGAGGGTGTTCCAGCCTGAAGGGACAGTGAGTGGGTGTAGATGCAGGCCTGAATGAAGGGGTGAGGGCCCCCCAACCTCCCCGAGCAGAGGGGCACTACACAGGGATGGCCATGCTCTGCTGGGAGCAGCTCAGAGCCAAGTCCATCCCTTCCTTTCCAGACACGAGAGAAGGCCCACCCTGGGGCAGTTGACGGGGCAAGTGGGTTGGAGTTGGGTTTTTAGTGGGAGTCCAGACACCCAGAGGGAGCTGAGGAAAGGTCAGACAAGGCTCTCCTTGGAATTCTTGGCCTCCGCGTGTAGTCCCCTGGCCTCAGGGCACACGGTCGTCTGCAGTGTGGAGTGATCATGGGAATCGAAGGAGAGGCGGGCACCGGGGTCAGTGGGCAGCTGTGCACCCGGGGCTGCACCATGCCTTCCTTGGTGGCCATCATGGAGCGTGGTGCGTGGTGATGGGTAGGCTGAGGTCAGACAGCTCGGGTCAGTGCCCAGCACAATCCGAAACACGAGAGGCCGCCAGTGAAAACCCAGGCATTGCTTTCCAGGTGTGAGGGCACCCAGCCTGCCTGTCCCCCCAGCAACATCCAGCCTGTCCACGTGTTCTGCTCAGACCTAGTGAGCACTCCACGTGTAGGTACCACGCAGGACGGCAGGATGAGACAGAGCCAGTCCTGCTGCGTGGGGACGGGGGCAGCCCAGGCTCCACGAGGCCGGGGGCTTATCTGCAGCATCTCTGGGCAGCTTGACCTCCCTGTCAAGGCCAGAGGGCTCAGTACCCAGGAGCCCAGGCCTGCTGTGGCCACTGCCTTGGGGAAGGGTGTGGAAGGTCCCTGCCGGGGCAGAGAGTGGGGAGGAGGTGACTACTCAGAGACCTCAGGACCAAGCAGCTCCCATGGTGGTCTGGGTCTGCCTGCACCCGCCTGTGCCAGGTACCTTGTGGGGCCCACCAGACCCCAGGGCGGCTTCCCTACAGCTTTTCCTCACGACACCTCCACGCCCGGGCTGGGCCGGGGGAGTGGCCACCAGCCCAAGAGCTCATGATGTGATATTGTCACAGCAGGGGGCTGTGCCACACGTTGGGGCTGGACCCCCGGTCCCAGGCTCCACCACCCTCATTGTGTGTCTTGTGTGCCACATGCCCCTCCCGGGAATCTGCTTTCTCTTTTACAGAGAGGGCGTCGGAGCCCTTTCCTCACCTCGGCATGAGCAGGAGAGGACGAGGGAGCAAAGCTGGCCGAGAATGGGGATCAGAACCGGGCTTGCCTCACTGATCATACAATAGGGCTAAGGTGCCCTTTACTTGCTCGTGTGTTTATGCTCTGCCACATTAAAAAAAAAAACAAACAAAAAAACTTGCAGCAGTTTAGAGCAATATGAACACTACAAGTGGATAAAAATCTACAGCTGATGAAATTGGGGCAAAGGAAAAATGAAAGGGAGGCCAGTAAGAAGCAGCCAGGCTTTAGGACTTTGCCATCATGGGTGGTGACCTGTAAATTCAGCTCTAAGCTTCCTAGTGGGCAAAGCAAAGAGGGAAAGACCACCCCCTGCAGGGAATACCTTTAGGGCATTTCATGACTCAGGGAGAGCTGATGCTTCAAATGCCCCCTGACCCCCAATGAAGCCCCGCGTGAGGCTGTGGGAGAAAGGGGGCGCTCCCGCGACTGCCACTGCCAGGTTCCTCTTGGCACCCTGGATGCCTCACGCATTGTTGCATTTGATTCTCCCCAACCCTGAGAGGGGGGAGTAGATGGCTGATTGCCATTTTTCGGGGGGGGGGGCAGTGAGTGGGCCCAGGCCACAGTGCCAGGCCTCGCCGATTGTGACTTTGAGCTTCTCTGGCCCTGAAGTCCCCATTCTGGCAGCCATGCCCTATTGCTGACCAGTGCCTCTGGAAGGGGCTGGACCCCAGAAAGCCACGGTGATCTCCTGGCCTAAGAGGGGCCTGAGAGGTGCTGGGGGGCCCGAGCTGAAAGGCACAGATGGAGGACTTACGTGCACCCCACACAGCTGCAGGTTCCATCCCTGACTTACCCGTGTCTCTCCTTCCTTCTAGGTCTCGCTCCAGCTTCTGAACCGCCTCCCAGCGACGCCTGGAGCTTCACTGATGTTGTCCGTGTTCAGGTCAGTGAGGCTTTGAATGTTGGTGAAAATCTTGGCTACCTTCCATCTCCCCCCTAGCTGTCCCCTGTGGCTGTAATACATACGTGTAAATGCACACGCGTGACACCACACACATTCTTAGCTGTAGTAAAAAAAAAATTTTTTTTCTTTTTTGCTGTAGTACACACGTGTAAATGCACACGTGTGACACCACACGCTCCCACTGGCCCCTGGAGGCCCCTGGCTGTCCCCCGTGGCTGTAATACACATAAATGCATATATGTAACACCACACTCACTAGTGGCTGTAATACACACGTGTAAATGCACACATGTGACAATACACGCTCCCACCGGCCCCTGGAGGACAGGCGGTGCTCCTGGCACATTACGTCCAGCGAAGCCCCCATTAGCAGGGAGTGGTGGTCTCAAGGGGTTCATGACGGGAGGTGCTGTGGGATGAAGGAAGGCACCAGCAGGCACTGGATGGTGTGGATGCCCTGCAGAGCTAGGCCAGGCTCTGGTCTCCTCGGGCAAGGAGGTGCCCCCTGTCCCTGTTTGTCACGGCTGTTGTCACATGCCTGGGACCGGGGCTGGCCCTCACCACCAGCCAGATCGTCAGACCCATTGGATGATTCTGCCCTCCTGGGGAGTCAGTACAAGTTGGAGAGGTAGACTGTCCCCCACGGTCACAGCTGGGACAGACCCCTTTCCCAGGGACCCCTGGCTGTAGTGTGCCAGGAGGAGCAGCTGGTGTCTGGGCAGGGACCTTCTGCCTTCTGGGCCTGTGTGCACACTGATCTGTTCGCCCATCAGACCCTGCACCCACCACCCAGGCTTTGTGTGCATGAAGCCAGCAGCCAGTCGGCAGCCCTTGAGCCTCCTGCCAGGCTGGGTGGGCTGCATGGGGTGGAGGTGAGGCCCCAGGGCGGCTGGGGGAACCGGGCAGGATGAGAGGAGGAAGGTGGACGTCCATGGGGGCAAAGGAGGAGAATGGTGTCAGATGGAAAGGGAGTGTGGGGGAGAGAAAGGAGACCCAGAGCAGAGAGGCCCCTAGATGCTCCACAGGGACCACAGGGGTTGTCACTGGGAAATCTGACCTGAAGGTGCAGCTGACCCTGGATGCCCAGGGGCCTGCTGGCTCTGGCCTCGCACTTCTCATCCTAGGTGCCCACTGTGAGCCGCACTGGCCCGTGGGACCCCGTTGCGCCCTGACAGAACACGGGATCAAGCAGGCACTGGAACAAGGGCTGCCTGGAGCCAGCCCCTCTGCCTGGGTCCCAGGGAGCAGTGACCTGGGAACCTCCCCAGGGCTGCTCTGAAGGAGCCGGTGGTCAAAGAGATAAACGTGGCCACCGTTGTTTGCGTAAAGGCTCTGTGTTTTACAGTCATGCCGCACTGCCCACCAGCAGCCACAGGGCCTTTACTGTGGCTGGTGCCAGCTCCCCGAGGAAGCCCCTTTCTACACGGAGGCAGGAGAGCCTTGCCTTGCTCCTGGTCCTGCATCTCCCCAGCCCTGGCACCAGGTGGGCCTGCTGAACCCAATTGCCACCGGAGGGCCAGAGCAGGCCCCTGAATGTGGCTGGAGCTACTAGGCCGCCAGTGAGGGGTGCCAGGGCCTCAGCCAGCCTGCTGGGGCTGCATTAGAAGTGGGTGGGGGCCTGGCACCAGGTGGGGGGAGCTGGTCTGGTGTGCCCATTCTCTGAGCATGCACAGAGGTGACTGAGCAGGGACCCTTCTAACATGTTCCCAGTCTGGGGTGGAAGTGAGGCAACTCCGTTTGCCAAGCCCCATGCTCGGTGGGCTCTCATGTAATCCCCTAAAGCCCCTTTGCAGGAGTCGCAGCCCCCAGGGTCCAAACGAGGCCAGGGCCGAGGTGGTGTCTCTACCATGGGCTCGGGCACCTGGTGGTGAGCGCTGGGTCTGGCTTGGGCGTCTGACCCTGAGCCGTGTCAGATGCCAGAGCAGCAGGCAGCAAGTGGGGGGGGGGTCCCTGAGGAAGCAGGGCAGCGGGGTGTGCACTGGGGCTGAGGACCAGGACATAGAGAAAGACAGGCTTAAGGGGGAACATCCCAGGGCTGGGGTGCACACGGTGGTGCTTTCTCGGTGCTCACTGGGTGACTGAATGATCACCGTGATGACAGCCCTTCTCTGAGGTTTAGGAGGGTGACGGTTACTCCCTCGTGTGTCACACACCTGCCCTCAGCAGCCCCAGGCCTGCCCAGCAATGGTCGCCTGGGACCACTGGCCCCTCCACCGTGTTTGTCCAGAGACGGGCTCACAGTGCTACTCCGCCATCTGTCACCTGTCCCCTGCTGGCCCTGAGGGCTACTGGGGCACCAGCTTGAGCTGGGGGCACCCTCAAAGGCTTTAGAGGGGACAGTGGATCCCTCGGAATGGCTGGTCTGTTTTAATAGACTTGACACTGCTCCTACTCAAAGGTTCCACCGGCCCAGACCTGGCTCTGGGAAGGGAGGGGTCTTGGTACGGTGACCCCTGGGCATTACTCCCCCAGGCCCCTTGCCTGCCATTCAGATCCTTATATCCTGGAGGGGCAGTGCCCCCCTTGGCCACTTCCAAGAGTTACAAATGGCCATCCAGCCCCTGGTGCTGCCCCACACCAGCGGCAGACACAAAGCCTGTGTCCACGGGCTGGCAGAGCACCCACACCTGGCCCAGCTTCCCAGAGGGAGTTTTCCCTCCCCTGGGGCTCTGGGCTCCCAAGGATGGAGGAGCTGGTGCAGGTGTGGACACCTGGGAAACCAAGGCTAGGGCCAGAGGACCTGACTCCCCAGGCACAGCCCCATCGAGAAGCCCCGTCTGCCGGCTCCAAAGATCGACCACTGTTTGACTCCCATGGGGATGCCCCGACATGACACCCGGGTACCCCGAGTGCAGCATGATCGGCAGGTGTAGATACTCACCTGAAGGGGACAGGGTGCAGCCCACCCCGGGGCCCTGTGAGGGCGGGCCTAGGGGACAGGATTTTGTTCTACCAGATGCCTGAGGCCCCCTTGTTTACACAGGTGGGAAACACAGGACCCAAGAGCCATCTTGCTCTTGATTCTCTGGCCCCAGAGGAAATACTGAGGACACACCAAAGCGTGGTCTTTGTTTGGCTCTGAGCAGCGCTTCGGCTGAGGAAACTGCTGGGTGTGAGGTTGGCCCCTCGCAGTGAGGAGAGTGAGGGACTGGGTGGCTCACCCCAAAGAGGGCCCCTCAGCAAAGTGCCTTTATGATTCATATTTTGCCTGCATCTTAGTCTCTAAGGCCGCCATAATGCAAACACCACAAGGGGGTGGCTCGGAAGAACAGACATTTATTTTCTCACCATTCGGGAGCCTGGAAGTCCGCGGTCAGGTTGTGGCTTTAGGGACATGGCCTCGTTAACATAAAAAAAGAAAGCCCCCATTTCCAAACGGTCCTGCCCATAGGTGTGGGGCCTGGACTTCCATATGTATGTCTGGGGGATGCAGTTCAATCCTGAACACCCTGTTCAGCACTTCCAGGGGCCCAGCCTGAGCCAACAAGCCCCTCATGATGACTCTGGAGGTGGGCTCATGGGGCTGCCCTGGCCCTTGCACCAGCCTGGCTCTGCAGACTCCGAGCCCACTGCTCTCCCCTCCCTAGCCACCGTGCTTGGTGCCAGGATGTGTGATGGGCCTGCAGCCTCACCCACCTGCCTGCAAGGAGGAACACTTGGGTTCCATGAGCAAGTGTGGGGCCTTGCCTTGGTGGCAGGCCATGGAAGGCCCTGAGAGGCAGCTTCCCTGGGGGCTGGCAGGAGCTGGGAGGGGGCTGGGCTCTGGCACCCAGGGGTGGGCTGGAGGGATTAGAGGGGTCTTACCGTGGAAGTGCAGCCCAGAGGCCCAGCCCTGCAATGGCCCTGCGTGTCTCCCTGCCCTGGTCTCTGCTGGGCGCTTGTCCTCAGGCTCTCCCTCGCTGGAGGCCTTGCTCTGGCTGATGTTGGTGAGCTGGATGCTGAGCTGTGGCAGCTCTGGGTGGCTCTGTCCAGGGGCTCGGCATCCCCACTCCAGCAGGCAAGGGTCTGAGGTGTCTGGCTGGTCTTAGGGGCCTAGAAAGCCAGAAGGCCTTTGGCCATTACCCTGGGGAAAGAAAGCTGAGCTCCCCAGGTGTGGGGCCACCTGGGCTCACACAGCATGGCGGTGTGAGTATTCAGGTCAGAAGACTTGGCCACTCCTAGGGGCTGCATGACCTCAGGTGGGCGGACATCTCTGGGTCCCTGTTCCCTTGTCCCTAAAGCCCAAGGGAGAAAGAGTACACCTGCACTGGCTATGTGACCCCAAGCAGGTAGCAGAGCTTCTCTGGGCTCCATTCCTGTGTTGGTAGAGCAGACTGCAATGAGGCTTGCATGAGCTGATGGTTGTGATGGGCTTGAGGCAGACCTGGGTCTGTCTTCCTGTGCCCAGTTGGCAGCAGGCAGTGAGTGCCCACGAATGGTACCCACGGTTGCAACAGTATCAGGCGAGCAGGGATTTGAACCAGGGTCCTGTGCTATAACGCTCCATCTCCCCACCCTGTGCCTTGCCCAGAGTGCTGGGCACCCCGAGGAGAAGCCATGCCCAAGAGAGACCCTGGGTGAGGCTGCTGTTTTGTTCACACCTGGGGAGTTGTCAGGACAACTGCGGCTATACAAACGACAGGAGTGGGCACCTGCCCTCCACACCTCACCGTTGTCCTGGCAACCCCACCCTGCAAAAGTGACGTGGGGCCTCTCTCCTCATCCCTCTCTCACTCTCTTGTTTTTGACACAGGCCCTGCCAGTGATCCCTGTCCGGCGGTGCCCGTCTGTGTCCGAGCTCTGGCTGTGCTTGCAGGTATGTGAGTAACATTCCTCCCTGACCCAGGTACCCAGTGCGTGGCCACCAGTGAGGAACTGGCCCTGGACTGAACGCCTGGTGGCAGACGAGCCCCGGCCCCAGGCCTCAGTCTGCCTGTCTGTAAAGTGGGAACTGCTCTCCACCACAGGTTTTCACGTAGAGAGTCTGGGGCTCCAGGCTAGGAGGGTGGCCAGGTGGCTGGACTGCATCCCTGGAGTAGGCCTGCTTGTCTGCTTCACACCAGAGGTTCTGAATAAGGTTGGACAGAAGACATCAAAGACCAGGGGCAGGACAGGGGCAAGAAGACGTCCACCCACCGCCCTAGAATGATCTGTTTGTCCATCTGTCCTATAGGTATTTGCCGAGTGCCCCTGGGTGCTGGGCTCTACTTGGAGGCATGTAGAGCCCATTTGGCGTTTGCTGGGGCAGCAGAGCCCTGCCTTGGTCTGGAGGAGGTGGGGAGGGGGCTCCCAATGGGGATGTGGACGGGGCTTTGAGAGGAGAGTGAACAGACAAGCGGGATGGGCCTTGAGGCTCAGGCCTTGTTCTAGAAGGGAAGGGGCTGTGCATGCCTGGAGAGAGCTGGGTGTTGGGGGGACACAATGCCACTGTGGGAACAGTGCTGGGAAAGCATCCGCTTGGTGGCCTCCCTTGTGCCTGCACTGTTCCCTGGCCTGGCTGGGCCTGCCGGGTGCCCCATGCCCATCCACTGGCCCAGCTGGCCTCAGGCCACGGTGGGTGTGAGGTGTGATCCTGGGGTACAGGCCACCCCTTGACCCCCCAGCTGAAGGCAGCTCCAACCTTGGACAAATGAGGACGCACCCTCCCAGGAAGCCTGAGCCCTGCGGGTCTGGGAGCAAGCCACCAGTTGCCGTTGAGTGAACTCTGACCCATGCCGACGACAACTGAGTCAGAGGAGAACTGGGCTCCGTAGGGTTTTCAGTGACTGAGTTTTTGGAAGGAAATTGCCAGCCCCTGGCCCCTCAGAAGGGCAACAGCTCTGTCAGCACACGGCGGCTGGGGAGCTTGGGCAGACGGAAGCTTCCAGAAAGGGCCCCGCCCACCTCCCTCTTTCTGGCCAGGCCCACCGCGTCTCAGTGCAGGCCAGGCAGCCATGTGTCCAGGCGGATATCCATCCTCCCCCCGCCCACCATTCGGCTTGCTCAGGCCCTGGCTCTGGGCTGGCTTTGTTGCCGAGTCCTCCACAAAATGGCCGCCTCATCCCCTCCGCCATTTTGTGACCGAGGCTGGGCAGGCAGCCTCAGGCGTGGAGGGGAGAGAGGGAGACCACTGCCTGGATGGAGCCCAGAGTCGGCCCCCATCCCAGCCAGGCCTATGCCTTGGGCAGTGTTCTTGGCCCCCGTGAGCAGTTTGGCAAGGCTGCCTGGGAGCCCTGGCCCTTGACCCAACCCTGCCTGGCCCTCCTACCCCAGTCTTCTCCACCGAGCTGACAGAGATGCTGCAAACCAGAGCCCAGAAGAGCTGTAATTAAAGCCATGCTCCTAGAGCCCCAGGCGGCCATGGGGCCAGCTTGGACAGTTCTAGAAAGAATGCTGGCCCAGTGGGGTGGACTCTCCGGACAGGGCTGGCTTGTTAGGCCCCACTGAGGTGGGAAGCAGCACCCTCTGGCTCTCTTAAAAGCTTTGGCAGTGCAGCAACTGGTGCTGCCCTGGCATCTCTCTGCTGCTCCATCACACCCCTACCCTGCCCAGGGGGCATTGTGCCGGGCACAGGGTCTCTGCTAGCCAACCAGTCTTCTGGTACGGAGAAAAGGGGCTTCCTGGAGGAGGCAGCTCCAGGCCGAGAGGGTAGGACTCCAGCCTCCAGCTGGGCTTCCCTGGGGGCCTGGGCCCCCTGAGGTTCTACCAGACAGAAAGCTGGAGTGAGCCTGCCCCTCCCAGCCCTGCTGTCCTGCACCCCGTGGCTGTCCTGCAGAGCCCATGAGTCCAGCAACCTCAACACCACAGAATGCTGTCGGGGCTCCCTCTCCCATCACCGCCCACTGGTGCTCCCTCCAAGCCCGCTGCCCTTGGTTTATGCACAGTGTGGATGAGCCCCCTCCCTGTTGGTCCAGCCCGGGCACATCCCAGGCCACACCTTGCCGAGGGGAAGTGGGAACGCTAGAAGCAGACTGCAGACGGTCACAGGAAGCCCTGGCCGCCAGGGAGGAGCCCGAGGGCAGCATAAAGGAGCCTCTGTGGTCTCTGGAGCCGGCTCCTGGGCCAAGCTGTGAGGCCTGTGTGCTCCGCCGGCCACGGCAAGGTACAGAGGGGAGCAGGTATGCCTGTGGGAGCCGCCAGCCCACCAATGTCTGTGCTGCAATACACCGTGATAATGTCCACCCATGCTTCTTACTCTAGCGTGAACCACACTAATATACCATGGACTGCTAGAACAATAAACAAATCCGTTTTAGAAGAAATGCAACCGGAATGCTCCTTAGAAGCCAGAAACACAACCAGACTTTGGCTCAATTACTTTGGACACGTCATCAAGGAAGAACACCCGCTACAAAAGGACGTCATGTTGGTAAAGCAGAGGGTCAGCAAAAATGAGGGAAACCCGCCCTGAGGCGGATTGACACAACAGTGGACTGGAGCACACCAACAACCATGAAGATGGTGCAGGACCGGGCAGCATTTCATCCTGTGGTATGTGGGGTTGCCATGAGCCAGTGCCGACCGGGCGAAAACTAGCAACAACGACAAGGGCCACCAAAGGCCGGTTCACCTCCGTGGAAGAAGTTCACAGAAATTTCCACATAAAGAAGTAGCCAATGGTATTTGATAAAAGCATGTGCACTTTTAGGGGATTGATATCATTTCTCTGGGTGACATGGAGGGTCCCCAGCAGACCTGGTCAAGCCCGGCCTTGCCCCTTTCTCTGTGGGGCCGTGGGTCAGTTCTTTGCTATAAAAGGAGACCACGGAGGGAGGGCTCAGGGGCAAGAGGGCACACAGCAGGGCCTCAGGAGCTGGGGTGCCCTTTGCCGACCAGCTGTGGGGCCCCTGCCAAGCCCGCATGGCCTGGATGTGCCCCGGGACCTTCCCAGATGCCTTGTCCTTGTGGTTCCCGGAGAGAACATTCTGTGACCATGAAGTGAAGTTTGCACAGCCCGTCCCCTCCCTCGGGGAAACCCAGCTGAGGTCAGGATGGTGGAATGTACCCATCTCTCTGGCCAGTGCCACCCCACACACCAGGCCAGGCCCAGAGCCCCTGGGGGGCCCGGAGCGCCCAGCTTCCGGCAGAGAAAGTGCCACAGCAGAGGGGCTGCTGCCGGGTGGGCTGCCACAGGGCCGGGTTTCACCCTGGGCATCTTTAACGATGTGGTTGCATCTGGTCCCACTCCCTTCCTCCCTCGCTGCCTTGTGACCCAGACTGCGGCTTGAGTTGAGAATTTTCCAGAATTTTCAGAGGTTGAAATGGTTGCCTAATGCTGGAACTCCAGACAGAGATGCCCGTAGGGCAGAGAGAGAGAGGCCCTGCCTTCTTGCTTTTCCTTCTGAGCTCCAAACGGATCCTTTTACGTAACCCTGCAGTGTTAAAGAGGAATCCCTGGGTGCTGCAAACAGTGAACACACTCGGCTGCTAACAGAAAGGTTGGAGGTTCCAGTCCACCCAGAGGCACCCTGGAAGAAAGGCCTGGCAATCTATTTCTGAAAAACCAGCCACTGAAAACCGTGTGGAGTATGGTTTTGCTCTGAGACACATGGGGTCGCCAGGAGTCGGAGCAGCCTCGTTGGCAGCTGGTACTGGTGGCGTGTTAAAGAGCAGTTAACCCAGCACATTGTTTGTTCTTTTCCAATAAATAATGAACGAACAAAAGAACAAACAAGTCTGTCTTGGAAGAAGTGCAGCCAGAATGCTCCTTAGAAGCAAGGATGGCGAGAATTTGTCTCACATACTTTGGACATGTTATCAGGAGGGATCAGTCCCTGGAGAAGGACATCGTGCTTGGTAAAGTAGAGGGTTAGCGAAAAAAAGGAAGTCCCTCAACAAGATGGATTGACATGGTGGCTGCAACAACGGGCTCAAGCATAACAAGGATTATGAGGATGGCACAGGATCAGGCAATGTTTCATTCTTTTGTCCATAGGGCTGCTATGAGCTTGAACTGACTTGATGGCACCTAACGACAACCACCCCAGCAGATGCACCCTCTGCGCACAGACAGCCCCTGGTGCTTCGCCCAACAGTTCTGACAGAGGGGCACTGTCACCCGTGTGCCCGAGGCCTGGAGCCAGTGGGGGAGAGCAGAGTCCTGGTCCCATTACCAAGGGCCCTCAGGGCAGTGCTGGCCCCATGGCTTCTGGGCACTGCTGTTGCTCTTGTGGGTTCCACACTCCCACACACAGCATGTGCTCTTTAGCAAAGACACTCGGCACCTGCTGTGTGCCCGGCCCCGTCCTCGGTGCCTGGGATGTGGCTGCAGGCTCATTGGGCCTGGCTGCCACCCTGGGGAGTGGGCGCCCCCAAAGCCTGGCCCTTTCCCCTGTGAACGTAGAGGCCACTGGGCACTGGGAGAAAGAGCAGGGTGGGCGCAGGCCCTCCAAGCCCTTGGCAAACTCAGGGGGGCAGGTAGCTGGGCAGGGTGCTGACAAGGGGGCTGGTGAGGGAACCTGGGGGTGCCCCTACCACAGTTGCAGCCCTGTGCCCTGAGGTATGCGGGACTGTGGGAAGAGCCTGGAACCCCAGGGCCCCAAAGTCCAGCTTTGGCTTTGCTGCTGTGCCCCCACAGCGTGACCTTTGCGGCAAAGAGGCCGCTGGACACTGCCTCGGCCTTGACCAGGGCCCAGCTGAGCTGTGCTGGCACCTGGGACGAGAGAAGCCAGTACCCTGCGCCTGCCTTTACTAAGTGTGACGTTTTGCTCACCATGGCTCTTTCTGCATTCATTTTTTTTTCAATGCTGCTTTAAGATGGTGCTTGTCTCGATGCTAGTTTTTGGTGCCCGCTTAAAGTTTGTACCCCAGTTGAGTACCTCACTCCCCCACCCTCGTCCCAGCCTGCCTGGCTCACAGTAGGTGCAAAGCTTATCCTAGGCGCCTAGCCCCAAGTCAGGATCAGGCTGCCCAGGCACATGTCTCGTTAACTTATGGGAGACCTGCCTTCCTCAGCCCCCCGGATGCCACCCCCCCACCCCATTTTTTTCCCAGACTCCGTTGTTGGCACGGGTTGCTGAGCAGAAACACTGGCTGCTTTATGGGGGAGAAACTCAATCAGGGTGGTGGGGGCGCGGCCCGGAGGGGGCGGCGTCCGCTCCCAGTGGCCCCGAGCCAAGTGCGAGGTGACTGCGAGGTGACACTGTCTGTCTGCCCTGCTTGCCCAGACATCCGCCAGGCCCTGAAAGGGCCACCTGCCCACGGAGGCCTCTGCACACCTGGCCCCTGGCCACCCTCCCCCACCACCACCACTCCCTGTGGCCAGCGGGCTCACGGTGGCAGCTGGCAGATAGCAGGACGTCTGCTGACTGCTCACTCCCTGGCGGCCCAGCTCAGGGGCCTTACAGGCTGTGCTGCCCCCACCCCCACCTCCCGGCCTGTCCAGGCAGCTGGGAAGGGTCCCTGTGGTCTGCCTCAGGGTCCCTGCCGTCTCCCCCTCCCCCCAGAAGGGCAGTCTTGGCTGTCTCTTCCCAGCCCCGAAGTCATGGTCACACCCAGGGCTGCAGGGCAGGTGGCTCCAGCAAGTCGACCCCCCTCCCCACCCCATAGAATTGGGGCCTTTCCTCCACGGGCTCAGGAGTGTCCTCATGAATGGTCACAGATACAATAATGCCAGCCCGTTCCAGAAATAACCCGACCTATTGGCTGAAGGGAAACTCTGGTGGCGTAGTGGTTAAGTGCTATGGCTGCTAACCAAAGGGTCGGCAGTTTGAATCCACCAGGCGCTCCTTGGAAACTCTGTGGGGCAGTTCTACTCTGTCCTATAGGGTCGCTATGAGTAGGAATCGACTCAACGGCACTGGGTTTGGTTTTTGGTTTTTATTGGCTGAAGAAAGCCCAGACTCCATGTGAGCCCCTCTTGGCGGGGTCAAACCAGAAGGAGGGGCTGTGGGGACCATAACACTTTTCTCCCCCTCACCTGGATGCCCCCTGGGGACGGAGCCTGCCCCTGGGCCAGGGTGTCCTCCTCTACCCCTCTTCTGGAGCAGCCACCCGCTGTATCAGCGCACTCACTGGGTCGGGGTGTTCCAGGGCTGGGCCTAGGGCCCAGAGGGTGAGCTGGGTCCCACAGCCTGGGCAGAGCTGGGATCCACTGGGCCATGTGGTCCCTCTAGGCTTCCAATACGCAAGACAGAGGAAGAGGGAAGCATGGGCCCTTGTGGGAAAGGGGCAGAGAAAGTGGGGGTTGCTCCTGGCAGAGAGAGAGCCAAGGGCACAGGCTGGGTGGTGGGAGAGCCTGGTAGACATCCGAGGAAAGAGGGGTGCTGCCTGGGCCATTGGCTGCTCTGGGGACTGGAGGGGGCTGGGAGTCCCGTGTGACGTGGGGCAGCCATGGTGTGACAGGGGGCACAGAGAGGGTGTCAGGGCCAATGGGGGCTGGCGTGGCCTGCTGGGACTGCAGTGGAGCTGCTTGCAAGGGCTACTTTCCCACCATGCTGTCTCCATGGGACCCCCGACTGCCTGGCGGGTAATGTCCCGTTAGTGGAAAGGGCACGAGGCTCGGAGGGCCACACCTTGCTCAAGGTCAAGAGTCGGCACTCTTCAGGGCTGGGACCTGAGCGTGTCTAACTCCAGGTCCAGTGCCCTCCCTGCCTTTCCAGTGGCTGTACCCAGGTCACCAGCTGTAGCTCAGCCTCAAAGCCTTCCAGCTGGCCGCAGTCCCTCCCTTCCGCTCAGGTTTGTCTTATCCACCTTCCCTTCCCACCACGTGCCAACCGGGAGTGCATTGTGCCAGAAATGTGCCAACGTGTGGTGGGCTTTGAGATCTGTGAGCAAGGGGCATTGGGTCCTGTGAGCCCCCCGGCCTTCTGATCTTGGAAGGACCCCTAGCCTCCCTCCGAGCCTTGCCATCCTCCTCTCTAAGGCTCAGGTCCCTGGTGATGCCATAACCAAGTGCATGGACAGGCCAGCTCCCTAGGAGGACAGCACAACGAGCGTCCTGGGAAAGCTGGCCATCCTGACTACCCAGGACAAGGCCTGGGTCTGGGTCATCTCTGGCCTGGTATCACCCAGCACAGGTCTGGCCATGGTGGCCATTCAGTCTAGGCCACCATGCTGGATAAGAGGCTGGGGTCTGCCTCTGATTGTCTTGAGAGGCCTGGGAGGGTGGGTTTGGGCATCCCGGAGTCCCTTCCAGAACTAACACTACCACTTTTCTTTCTAAAGCCCCAACAGGTCAAGGGCTCCTGTCTGCAGGCTGCTCACCACCCCAGAGATGTCCTCGGCCCAGCCTGAGCCGCAGGCAGCCACGACCTTGGTCACTGGCAGAAGATAGCCAGCCAGCCTCACTCCTCAGCCTCACTCACTGAATGCCCAGATAACCGTCACAGGATGACAGCTGTAAGACCACTGCACGCCCACCTCTCATCCTCACTTGGGGAAGTAGGAAGCCATGGAAGATTATAGTGGGAGGGGTGCGGTCAGAGGTGTCCCTCCCGTCAGTCAGCCGGCAGGCCCCGCCCTCAGGCACAGTGGTCTTTAGGTGTGAACTCAGTAGTCACCGTAACCTTGGACCCTGTTGGTCTCTGCAGACTGAAGGGTCTCTGGCCTTCACATGGGCCTGGCCGTGGCCTGCAGGAAGCCATGGTCCACTGCAGGGTGTTTAGGAGGAAGAGACAGCCCCGTTCCCTCCGTACTGTGAGGGCTCACTCTCCCAAGGTTCACACTCACATCCCTGAGACAGCTCCCCCTTTCCTCCCAGCCATCAGTAGTCCCAGAGAGCCATCTAATGCCCCCAGGCCACCTGCCATTAATCCAGCACCAGTGAGATGCGCCCATGGTGAGTCTAGCCCACAGTGAAAAGAAGGCCCAATGAGGGAAATCTAGTCATATCCTACTTCTCACAGGCTGGGGAGGGGCTTGTGGTGATGGCCAGGTTGGACCTGGGGGTCTCTTGCTGTCTGTCCCAAGCTGTCTCCTCTCCCCATGGATCCTGGCCAGTGGTGTGGCCCAGAGTCCCCGACCTGGGTTCGGCCCTCTGGTGGTCTGCACTGCTGGCTAGGGGCTGGGGCCAGGCCTGGGCGGACAGGTGGTGCAGACCATAGGTAGGGCCACCCAAGCAGTTCCAGCTCTGGTTGTTGAGAGCAACCCTCCAGGGCAGCTGGCTGTGCCAGCGCTATATCTGAACCAGGAAGCCATGGCCCTGCAGGGCATGAGATCTGCCCAGGCCGCCCAGGGGGAGGCCCAGACTGATTTAGCTGCTGCGCTGTCCTGCCCTACACCACCTCAGTGTGCTGGATGGGGAGCCTGGAGCCCCGGGAGTGTCCAGCCCAAGGTGTCTGGGGCTCAGGGACTGAGTCAGAGGCCAGGCCATGTGCTTGGGTGTACCGAGGCCTGGGCCTTCCCTGCAGACCACTGAGGGGCTTGCAGTCAGGGGGCGAGAGGCCACAGCACGGACGGGAGCCAGATCCTCCAGCCTCAGTGTCCTCACTGGCATGAGGTCAGCAAACACAGCTGGGATCTTCTAGCCATGAGCACTCACCACTGCTGGGGGTGTTCAGAGAAGGCCCTCAGCCACTCTCCCCTAAGCCCCTACTTTCAGCCAGCTCTGCCTCAAGAGTCCTTGGAAGGCACTGGCCGGATGCTGGCCCAGGGGTTCAGAATTAAAGCATGGGGTTGGGACCCCCAGACCCGCTCATGCAGACTTCGTTCTGGGGCTCAAGGGAACATGGAATGCCTGTGCCCCGAGGCTGGGCAGTGCCAGGTTGGTGGGGGGGCACCTCTGGCCCTGGTTCCCACTCCTGTTGGCTCTACACCTCAGTCCTCCAGCTCTGCCTGGACGATGCTGGGCTTGAGTCTCTCGTGCCTCCTTGGGTGGGACTCAGGCTCACCCCAGGTCCCTCAGGATGGCGGAGGGTACGCCACCCCAGAGAGGTGTGGGCAGCGCAGGGCCCAGCGCCCAGGGCCTGTCCAGGGAGCAGAGCTGCCCTGGTTATGGGGACAGGGACATCTCCCTACAGCAGGGGCAAGGCCAGGTCCAGAGAGCTCGAGACAGCAGGGCTCCTGGCCTTACCCCCACTTCCTCTTGGCCTGTCTGAGCCTCCGTTTCCTTTCTGTGAAATGAGACCAGTGACCTGGCCTCACCAGGGCTGGAGGACTGGACAGTACTACCCAGCCTGGTGCTTGCCTGGAGGAGGCAGCCTGCTGAGGAGGGGCCTGAGGAAGGAAGTTTGGGGAGATTTTCAGTCCACTTTAGCACCGAAGAGCTCAGAGCTCTTTCTCAGCAGGGAGCAAGATGTTTGTCATCCAAGCCCCGGGCTGACCAGTGGCTCAGTGGGGACTGTTACCTGGGAGCAGGTGGCACGAGGTCTGCTTAGTGCTGGTCCTGAGCTTAGGCTAGAGCCCCTGCCAGCCCTTGGGAGGTGCAGCCCTGTCCCTAGTGCCCCTCCAGTGTCCTCAGTTTTGGCCCCGGCTACCTTGAAGGAAACGACGATGCCCTGAGCCTCTCCTGTGGCAGGCTTGGCCCTGTGGACATGCAGGACCAGGCAGGGGGCCCATGGGAGGCACCCCTGGCCAGGAGGCGGATGGACTCTAGGCCCCCAAGGCCACGTCACCTGGGGTCTGGGAGCAGGAACACTGCTTGTGGCGCCCAAGCTGGGAAGCTGGGTGGGCAGAGGGCGGGCTGTGGTTAGTGGACATTGCAGCACCTTTGACACACGCTAGCCTCTGACAAATGAGTCTTCCTCCTGGCCTTACCTGTGTGGAGAAGGCCCTTGAGGACGTGACAGCCACTCCTGTCCCACTGGGAGCCATTCATCACCTGGAATGGTCCCCAAAAGGCCATGCTGGGCTGCTCCCTTCCTTCCACCTCCCTCTTCTCTCCCTCTCCCCATCTTCTGTCCCTTTCTTTCTTCCAGCTCTCTCTCTCTGTTTGGTGGTTTTCTCCAGCAGGGCTTCTCTCCCTGCCAGGCTTCAGGGGAGTTCTGGGTGGGGGGGGTCAGTCAGTGGGTCCGTGGACCCTCTGCTGCCCACCCCACCCCAACTGCCAGACCCTGTCCCCTGCAGCCCTCCCCTCCACGAGGAGGCACCTCCGGAGCTGAAGCCTGCCCCAGCTGAGACGGACCGCCCTTTGGGGTGAGGTAGTAGGTTGTATAGTTTGGGGCTCTGCCCTGCTTTGGGATAACTATACAATCTACTGTCTTTCCTGAAGTGGCTGTAATATCTGCGGTGGACAGAGCGTCGAGGACCCTGGGGGGGAGGGGTATGGTTGGCAGGCTGGGTGGTGGGGAGGAGAGGAGGAATGGCAGGAGTGGGGGCCAGTGAGTGCCATGCAATAAAGTCTGACAGGTCTAGTTTTCACTTGCTGTGTGGCCTTGGGCCAGTCCCTTGGCATCTCTGGGCCTCAGTTTCCTCATCTGTGAAATGGGAGCAAGTGAGAATGAAGGGGACTCTGTGGGAGGCGTCCAGAGCAGAGCAGGGCTCAGAGCTAGCCCTTCCCTCTCCCCCTGTGCTACACTGAGAGCAGGTGGGCCACACAGCAGTGGTGCAGCCTGTGCCCCCCACCGGCTGCTCCCCACTTCAGACCCAGGCCCCAGGGAGGGTGGGGGGACCAGGCTGTCCTGCTCCTCCTCAGCCCTCACCTTCCCCAAGCAGGAGGCGGGATGGGGCACCTCGTGGGTACAAGCTCATCCCTTCCCCCCACTAGCCCTGCCCAGTAGATGGTGTGGGCTCCACTTCACAAAGGGGAAACTGAGGCCTGAGACATCCCAAGCCAGCAGATTGCCCTCCCACTAGGCAGCTTCTGCATCTCCCTCCTCCCGACCCCCGCGCCTGCCCAGCCCTCCAGCCCGGCTCCGTGGCCCCTCAAGGGCACCGGCCAGGCCTGGGCTGGGCATGGCGGCAGCGGGGCGGGGTGTCACGGGCCCCGCCCCTGGCAGCCGGACACAGCGGGGTGAGGTAGTAGGTTGTGTGGTTTCAGGGCAGTGATGTTGCCCCTCAGAAGATAACTATACAACCTACTGCCTTCCCCGAGGTGCCCAGTGACATCCCCCAGGGGCCCGCCTCCCCAGCTGGATTCGAGGTGGTGGTGGGGGTGAGCCCTGAGCCTCAGGGGGACGGGCCGAGCCTGGTGCTGTCCTCAAGCTCAATAAAAGCTGTTCCCATGTGATTTTGGAATCGGCTGTTTTTCATTCTAGAAGCCCAGGGCTGGGCAGTGGTGGGCGTGAGGGGTGGCGGGGCACATCTGCTGTGTGAGAATGTATGGTTTCTGCATGACCCCATGGGAGTGACCCCATGGAAGCTCTGTGCCAAGCTGTCCAGGTTAGAGGGCTCACCCGAGGAAGCTTCTGTCCGCCCATCCCAGGCCCGCCCAGCAGCTTTCAGGCCCTCCCAGTGGGCTCAGACCTGGACCCCAGACCCCAGCCCAGCCTCCAGCCTCCTTTTGCTCTCTTGGGCCCAGCCGTGTGTAGACCAGGGGGCATGAGACCAGGCCCTGGAGTCACTGCTCTGCTCCCACAAGGTGGCCCCCTCGTGGTGGCGGTGACCCAGTCAGCGGCCCAGAGCATAGTCCAGGGCTGGTCCTTACCTGGCTGCATGGTGCTGACTGGGCCCAGCCGTCTCCATCCTGTGCCCAGCCACCTCCAGAAGACCTCCAGGCACCCCTTAATTTGGAGTCCAGGGCCTGACTGCCACCCCCATGTGGTCACCACATCTCTCCTAGGAGGCCTTAGGCCAGAGTGTCAGCCCAGGTCACATGGTGTGGGCTCCACTTTACAGTGGGAAAACTGAGGCCCAGAAAGCCAGCAGGCTGCCCCTTCCCACCAAGGCGAGATGTTCCCAGGCAGGAAGTGTGGAGGCGGCCCATCGAGGCCAGCCCCAGGCCCAAGAGGACCTCTGGGGGAAGGTGCTGGCACAGCCAGGTGTACTCCTGCCCTAATGGGTGCGAGCCCAGTGCCTGGGAGGAGCCAGCCAGGCCCCACAGCCCCCACTGAAGACCCTTGGCTGGCTTTTGCGGACAGCTCGAAGCACACAGTTGGATCCACCACAGTCCCTGCTGATCCAGGCCAACAAGAATGTGGAGGACCCCAGGTGTGGACCCTGGGATAGGGACCAGCGGAGATGCCTGGGCCAACCAGGGGTCTAGCGGGGGCATGTGTGCAGCAGCCTGAGGCTGGCAGGCCCTCCTGTCCAGCTCTGGCCCTCGACCCCCACCCATGTGTCAGTGCGTCCCTACTCCCGGCGTCCTGGCTTCTCCCCCGTTGAAGGCCACCCAGGCTGCTATCTCCAGCCCTGGTACCTGTCCTGAGCCCTCCTGTCCTCCTGCCCTGGGTTCTGCAGGCCCCACTCCCTGCCCCCTCAGTGCCCAATCCTGTGCTGCAGACCCCCAGGTCCCATGCCTGTGTCCCCCAGGAATGCCGCTGTGCAGGGGTCAGGGCTGATGGGGTATCTAGGACAGGGAGGGCTTCCTGGGCTGGGCCCTGAAGGCTGTGCAGGAGTTTGCAGCCAGAGACAAAGTGGACCAGCCTTGGCCGCGGAGAGCCCATGTCCCCTCCACATCATCCTCTAGGCTAGGAGAGGTGACAAGCCAGGGCCTGCCTCCACCTGGATGTCCTCCCTTGCTCCTTCCTGCTCATCAGGGTTCCCCTCCCCACACACAGCAGGGAACCCCCCTTCTTGAGTGTTTACAGCTCAGGCCTTTGCCCAGGCAGCCCGTGTCTGTTTCTCTGAGCAGGCCGTGACACCCCTGGAGTCAATTCAGCCTTTGCCCTGTGCCTAGTCCTGCTCTGGGCAGCCTGCAACCTGGTGGGGGAACAGCCAGCAATACACACAGTGACCACCCTTTGTGGTCAGCACCATGGCAGGGGCAGCCCAGGACTGGGGGAGCCCTGGAACCAGAATGGCAGTCAGGGGTGGCTTCCTGGAAGCAGTGACACCAGGCTTGCTTTGCCCCCTCACCCCCAGCCAACCAATGCTTCTCTGGTGAACTGGCTATCCCTAGAGACAGGGTGTCAGAGCCCCCCAAAAGGTAGGCATGGGGGGCTTGGGAGGGCCAGAGACTACCCATGATCCAGTCAACAGCAACGTGTTGAAGTAATTTCATCCCCAAACAAACTGGATCAAGACGTCAGTTTGATTCAAGCAGTTAATTTGTTTTCATCCCCTGACACAGGGAGGCCCTGCGGGGTAACGGAAAAGGTCCTGGGCTTTGGGGAGACAGGCCCGAGCTGTCACTCTTCTCGCCCGGCCTCAGTTTCCCCATCTTACAGAACCCCACTTCATAGGTTGCTACAGGGATTTAAAGGAGCCCGGTTGGCACAACTAAGCACTCAGCTGCTAACAGAAAGGCTGGGGGTTCGAACCCACCAGTGGCTCCACAGGAGAAAGACCTGACGACCTGCTTCCGTAAAGACTGTGGTTGTCATGTGCCGTCCAGCCGATTTCTGACTCATAGCGACCCCATGTGGTGGAGCCAAACGGCCCCATGGGTTTTCTGGGCTGTAATCTTTACAGGAGCAGACCGCCAGGTCTTTCTCCACAGAGCTACCGAGTGGGTTCCAACTGCCAGCCTTTCAGTTAGCAGCTTAACCATTGCACCACTAGGCCCCTATCCTATAAGGATTACAAAACCCCGTGGGGCAGTTCCACTCCGTCACATGGGGCTGCAATGAGTGGAAGTCGACTCGAGGGCACGCAACAACAACAACAGTCGTTTAAGGAGACCACAGTTCCCAGTGCTTAGCTGGGGCAGGGAGGGTGTAGGCCGACCAGCTGGTCCTGAGCCCTGGCCCAGAATGCCTTGTGCCCATTGCTGCCCGATCCAGGAAGTGGCTCCCGGCCTAGCTGCAGCCTCTGGGCCGGGAGGAAAGCGGTGAGGCCAGCAGACAGTGGGTTTCCTGCATGCAGGAGGCCCTCCTGGGACCTCGGCAGCACCTCCCTCCGACTGTGGGCTCCCCAGGCAGGTGGGGGACGTGGTCCTGGATGTGGACGACCAAACTTGAGAAAGACCTAGCCTGCGCACGCGCTCGTGTGTGTGTGTGTGTGTGTGTGTGTGTGTGTGTGTGTGTAGGCGGGGAGCCAGGGCCTTTGAGGGGGCACGGCTTTCCGGGGTCCATGTGTGCCAAGCTGTGCAGCCCCTCCCCGGCCCCCAGCGTGTGTCCTGCAGGAGAAGGGTCTTCGTGTTTGCTCCGAGGAGCTGACACATCAGAGACTGGCTCTGGGATGTCCAGGGCGGCCCAATAGAGAGGCCCATGGGCCCTACAGCCCTAAAAGGGAGCAGCATGAAGGCTTCAACTCCCAGGGTCGAGGAGACAGCTCTGACCCAGAGGAAGGTCAGTGAGGAGGGAGACAGAGACCTGGTGTTCCATGGGACGTGCCCAGCCACCTCTGACCTTGGACCCCCTTGGAGGGACGGCTGAGCCTGCCAGGCATGAAGACCCTCACCATGGAGCCCCGCCTGGGCCCTCCTGGCTAAGTGGCACCAGTGGGCGCTGAGGGCCAGGACGTTTAAAGAGGCCCCACCATCAGGGTACACAGGCAGACCCATGGTATCCACTAGCAAGGTGGGCACAGTGCCCAGGGCCTCCAGTACCGCTAGGGGCCCACAAAGGGTTTTATTTTAAAATCAGAAGGAAAAAAAACAAAGAATATAATAATCTTGAATATGAAATAATGACTCCAACTTGCATTATATTTTTCCTTGTACCAGCATGGTCACAAAATTCACTATTTTTACGGAGGAAGAGGCCCATATGGGCAGTGCCTGGGCTGAGGAAGTTGTGCTGGGCCTGCTGGCGGGGTGCCACTGCCCTCACCCGACCCTGGCAGGTCGACTCCTGAGATTCCGCCCCTTAATCTCCGTCATCCCGGCCAGCCAGAGGAAGGCCTTGGCACCCCTGCCCTTGGACTGTGCGTTTCCCAACAGCGACACCTTGTGGCGGCCGGAGGACTTGACGGCTGTGAGCTGCCAGCCTCTCTGGTGCTGGTGGCCAGGGCATAGAAGGGGTTGGAAGGTTGGAAGGGGACGGAAGCTTCTGGCTGTGGAGGGAGGGGTCCTGAGTGATGACTGGGCGTGTCCACCCTACACCACCCTGCATCAGCCGTGCTGTGGTCACAGGAGGGGCAGCCCCACCCTCAGCCCCCATCACAGGAAGGGGGTGAGCCAAGGCCAGGTGAGGCCCCTGCAGAGTTGGGGTGAACCTCAGGCAGCATTCTGGGCCCCAGTCCCCACCACTGAGCCACTCGGCCAATGGGCCTGGGATCAGCTCTGGGATGAGGGTCTGAGTGCCTGGCAGGCTCAGCCATCCCTCTAAGGGGACTCAAGGTCAGAGGTGGCTGGGCCAGCTCTCACAGAACCCCATTGTCTGCCTCCTCAGGCCACCCTCCAGGGGCAGCAGACAGCAAACTACAGGAACACAGAGGGAGCTGCCCACATCACCCACATCTGGACCCAGGCACCACCCACTGGCTTGCTTGGAGCAGGGTAAAGTGCCTGAGCCTGGGAAAATGAGAGCCTGGATTAACCATACATCGGGAGGGGGTGCCCAGGCCAGGGAGGCTCAGAGCAGCCTTTCTGGTTTTAGTGGTCTGTGAGGTCATTGGTGTCCCCCAGGAGGACCCCGAGTCCCAGCTGCTAGGGCCAGGCAAATCTGGCAGTCAGGGGCTCCTCCTGTCTCCGTCCTCACCAGCCCTGACACGTTCCGAGCCCACCTATGTGGGGTCTGCTTCTCCACTAGACTCCTGGCTGCTGGAATTTGTGTTGTCTCTCTCCCTGCAGGGTCCCCAGCACCTAGCCCAGGCCTGGCACACAGTAGATGCTCAATAAATGCTCATTCAATGAACGAACAGATTAGGATGAGCACATGGTCTGGGGGAGGGAGGGTAGAGCCCAGTGCCACGAGGAAACTGGCAGGAGAGGAGGTAGGGCAGGTCGGTGGCTTCCTGGGGACCCTGAAGACCCTGGCTGAGTGGACAGATGGCTGTCCCTTGCAAGGGCTGTGAGGCACTCTTGGACAAGTACGTCCAGAGCTTCTGCCCAGGTATCATTTCTTGGAGTCACGCTGCAGCAAGCCCATTGAAGGCAGTGACAAGGACTGCAGGGAAGAAACAGGCCTGTTTCACTTGGTTTAGCCCAAGGTTTCCCAGACAGGCCTGACCGCACCAGCCACAGCTTTTTAAGTCACACTGGTGGCTGTCCCACAGAGCAGGAGCGACTACAGAGTGCCTGGGAAACTGCGTTCACCAGAGGTCCCCCAGCTGCTGTGAAGGGAGAGCCCCGTAGAGGTGGAGAGGGTCTGCAGGGACCTGGACCACAGGGGGGACTGCAGTGGGGGGGGGTCTGCAGGGACCTGGACCACAGAGGGGACTGCAGTGGGGGGGGTCTGCAGGGACCTGGACCACAGGGGGGACTGCAGTGGGGGGGGGGGTCTGCAGGGACCTGGACCACAGGGGGGACTGCAATATGTGGGGGGAGAGGGTGTGCAGGGACCTGGAACACAGGGGCGACTGCAGTGTGTGAGTTGGAGATAAAAGCAATGGGGAGATGATGTCATTGGGACCTGGGGGTTGACTGGAGGCAGAAGTGGGGGAAGTGGGGGTCCAGGTCACTGAGACAGGGGCGCTGGGGCTTGGAGGATGTTCAGGCAGGTGAGGTTTGGACCATGTCCCGTGTGAGGTACCCCAAAGGCTGGATGGCCAGTCTTTGCCCTGGAGGGGGCCACCTGGGCCTACCCTGCAAGGACCCAGGCCTGTCGTCTGTCCAGCCAGGCTCCATCACCGCCCCTCCACCTTCCCAACACACCTGTCATTCGAGTAGAGACCCTGGACTTCCCTGCCCACCTGTCCAAGCCTTCAGGGTCAGAAGGGTGCCCTTCATGCCCTGCCCTGGTGGAAATCAGGCCACAGTCAGACTCAGGACCAGCAACAGGGTCCCTGAGGACCCAGGCTCAGCAGATCCCAGGACAGAGCTTAGAGATGGGCAGCATACCTTAATGTTCTGGGAGGGCCCAAGGTGGGCTTGGGGCAGGGCACCCAAAGGCAGGAACGGACACACAACTCTGTTCTCAGGCAAAGCCATCGTCCTGCTGGGGAGGCCCCTCCCAGGCAGTCATGGCCAAGTTCGAGGCAGGGGTCTCCCACGGAGATCCTGGCCATCAGTGGGCTCTGGGGACAGAAGCTCAGGAGCAGCCGTGCTGGCTCTGCCATTGCCAACCTCCACATGGCCAGGGTGGACATCTGGACCAGACATGCCGTCAGGGCACACAAGCCTACCGGTGACTCAGGTCCTTGCAGGGCAGGGATGGGCGTTCCCATGTCCCCTAAACCCCATCAGCGCCCCCCACCCCCCACCCAGCCAGGGACTCCTAACCACAGTGGGAACATGGGTACTAATTAGTCATCAGGAGCCCTGGCCTCTGTCCCCAGTCTAGGCCCTGGAACCCAGAGGGACCCAGGGGCTTCCCAACTACTCTTGGGCCTCAGTTTCCCCATGTGCATATGGGGTGGGGCATGGAATTTAGGGTCTAGGGACCATTTCTGGCAGCCCTCAGACGGGGACCTTATCCTGGACCAGCTTCCGTAAAAGGCCTGATGTGACCATCAGGTGGCGCCTGGCACCCGATGAATAGAAAAGTCCTGCCCGGGGTGAGGAAGGGGCTACAAGGAGAGGCGCCCTCGGACCCTGGGCTTTGGGATGGGGAGGCCTGACCCCTCCCCTCGCTGTGCGGAGCCTGAGCAGCCCATGGGGACAAAAGGAGGGGTGATGGGGGACATGGGGTGACTCAGCAACGGCCTGGCCAACATGAGGGGGCAAGTGGGGAAAGAGAGACACCTCTGAACCCAGCTGGCACTCTCCTCCCCCTCTAGTCACATTAGGTAGCCACGGGGGCGGGATGTGGAGAGAGGACATGACACCCAACCTCTACCCACGCAGGGAGGACCACTGCCCCCTCCCCCCCTCCCATGTAAGGGACTCTCCAGGGACGGGGAGTCCTGCAGGGCTGGGGCTCCCACCCCACATCTATCTCACACTCAGTCCCACTGCAGCATCTACCTCACTGAGCCTCAGTTTCCCCATCTGTGAAACACAGGAAATAATCCCCTACCCCCACTTCCCTGGGTGGGTGTGGCCACCTCGGGCCCAGCAAGAACACTCTCCCCATCCCCCAGCAGCAGCCCTCTCTGGCTGCCCCCTATTTATCCCCCTCCCACTGCATCCAGACCCTGCAGATGGGGTGTCCCTAGCAGGGATACTTGCGAGGTGGAGGGCACCACCTTGTGCTTTGCCAGAGGGGGTTATGTGGCCTGAGGTGACACCTAGCAGATGAGTGGACAGGAGAGGAGCAAAGAGGGAAGCCTGGCTCACCCACCACTTACCTGTGGGGCCTCGTCTGGTCCTCCTAACAGGGCCAGGGCCAGATTTCCCATCCCCCTGCTCCAGACGGGGACACAGACCCAGAGAGGTCAGCATCATGTCCGGGGTTGCCATGGGAGCCCCCAGGGATGGGGCCACCCCTCGCTCACCTCTGTGCCCTCAAGCCTGGCCACGGGCCAGGGAAGCGGTGGGCAGGAAGCATGATCACTGCCGGGCAACCCTGAGCATCACTGTCCTGGGGTATTACTGGGCTGCAGGGTGGGTGCCCCAAAGCTCTGGGCTCACAAGGAGAGCAGAGTGGTGGGATGAGGTGGGGAGTGGGCTGGAGCATGGGAACAGCCTGGGCAGGTGGGCAAAAGCCGGACGCCCAAGGGTACCAGAGCCACCGGCTCTCCCAGCCTGGCCACCCTGTGCCCCAGAGAGGGGCAGGTGGCCCTTGGGCAGGATTGCCCCATTGATGGTGGGCAGACACCTGCTGGCCTGGCACCACGGGAGGGGAGTCAGGCTGGGAGTCTCTGCCAGGCCTTTGCTCACACTGGGCCCTCCGCCTGGGATGCCCTTCTTCCTGCCACTTGCCCCTGGTCACTCTCTCCAGGCCTCCATGACAGCCTCTGCCACCAGCTTTTATTAAGCCTTAATTCTGTGCCTGGTACTGTCCGATCCCCTCCTCCCCCTATCGGTGTCCTTTTCCTCCCCATTGTAATGGTGGAGAAACTTGCCCAGGGTCTCCCAGGGAGGAAGGTGCCCACTTGGGAGGCTCCAGCCAGCACACTTGCACAAACACTGCACGCCCAGCCTTGCCTCCCACCCACCGCCTGAAGGCAGGACTGCAGCTGCACCTCAGGACCCTTCCTGGCCACTGGCTCGCTTGCTCTGCCCCCGACTTGCAGTCTCACATCCTGAGTCTGGCACCTCAGGTGCTGAGGACAATAGGTCGGGGGTGGGGAACAGCTCATGGCCCAGGGCAGCCTCAACGACCACCTGCAGGCTGGCCGGGTCCGAATGGCCATCACCTCGAGGGGTCAGCCTAGTGGCACAGCCCTCAAAACCATCCTTTGTTTGACACGTGCCAGCCAGGAGATGGACCCAAAATGGGCAATGGCTGCACAGCATTGTCAAGGAGGGATGCCTAGGGGCCTTGGGGGCACCGGACAGGAGGGAGGAGCCACATGGAGGGAATGGTGGGCATTTATGGAGAGCTTTCTGAGGCAGGTAAGTCCTGACATGGGTTTGGGGGGATGAGGAGGAGTTTTCCAGCTACCGCATGGGAAAAGGAATCACCCTGTGATTGTGTGTGTGTGTCGTGGGGGCAGGGGAGCAAGAGGCCCTCTGCGGGCCCTGGAGGACAGTGATGTCCAAAGGAGCAAGTCATTCCTGAAGTGAGTCTCGGAATTAATCAGAAAGCTTTAGTTGCAAGTGATAGAAACCCAGGACTAACGTGCTCGGGCCCAGAGTGGATTTCTTGGCTATATAACAGAAGAATGCAGGGACTGAATCGGCATCAGGTATGGCTGAATCCAGGCAATAAAACAATGTCATCAAGACTCTGTCTCCCCTCCACCACCCTCCTGTTTTCCATCGCTACTTCCCTTGTGTGGCCTCACTGTCAGGCAGGCTTCCCCAAGAGGTGGCAGAGATGGCCATGCCTCCATCCTTCCACCCCGCCCAGTGGAAATCTTATTTCAGGAGTCTCACAGTGGCCGACTGCCTCTGGCTGGCTGGGCTGGGGTCAGTGCTCACCCCTGAATCAATGGCTGTGGTCGGGATGCCGTGTTCTCATTGGCCAGGCTGGGCTGGGGGTGGGGCAGACGAGCGAGGCCGTGGGTTCTGAGTATTCTGAATGGACAGAACCAGCTGTAGCCCCTCAAAGATCCCCCTCTGAGCACTGAGTGGGAATGGGGCACCACGGTGGATGGGCTCCTTGCGGTGACCACAGACTGTCGAGCAGCAGGAGCCCCATGGCCGAGTCAGCAGGGACTTCCATCTGTCCCCAGAGCCAAGGACAGCAAGTTTCAGTGCAGCAGCCAGAGCTCAGTTCTGCAAGGGGACCGACCAAGGGCCAGACCTGTGTCCACCCACGGCCAGTGTTAGGAAGGGCACGCTGCCCCAGGGCAGCCAATGTGAAGTAGCAGTGGCCTCTGGGATGGCAGGGGGCAGGATGTGAGCTCCTGCCTCCCTGGGCGTGTCCCTGCAGGGCACCCAGTGACCTTTCTCCTGGAGCGGTGGCCCAGGGCATACCTCTGGGTTCTGAACCCATGGGACACAGATGCGTTTTACTCAGGCTCCTTCTATGCCAGCCCTGTCGCCCCCCCACCTGCTTCCCAGTGTGGGTGATGTCACCCCCTGAGCTCACACAGTGGGTGTGGCCCCACTGTGATGGCACAGACGGGGACACAAGAATGAACATGGGTGGGCAGTGAGCACCCCCTAGGCCTTGGCCCTGGCCTGGCTGGTGTCTCAAGGTTGAAATGTTTTGCTGTCTCCTCCTCCTGCTGCCGCCCCGCCCCCTCCAGTGGGGACACAGTCTGGGTGTGGAGGGTGAGGCGCCTGCACCCCAGGAAGCCAGGGTGTGGAGCGGAAGGCTGCTTGTGCTATGCTGCCCTTTGGACCTGCAGGCGGGAGCTTGGTGAAGATGCCTATTGGTAGGAGGAACACAGGGCAGAGGCTCCAGATCAGACCTGGCAGCCTGGCATAGACCAACAGGCCCAATGGCTCCGCTCCCGGCCCGGGACACCCACTCCCTTTGGTTCCCCTCCCCCAGCTTCTAACACCACACCTCATTGCTGCCATGATGAGCGACACACCTGGTGAACTCGCAGAAAAACCTCATTCAGTCAGCGAGACCCACAAGTACACAGAAGACAATTGCCACAATGACAGCTCCTGACACTGGGGCTGTAGCTCTCTTCCTCTGTCCCAGTGCCCAGCATACACCTGACATAGGGCTGGCACTCAGTGAGTATCTGTCAGACAGATGAACAAATGAGTGATGCTTGATCTGGGCTTTGAATGGTGAATAAGAGTTCACTAAGAGGAAGAAGAGATGGGCAGGAGCTCCGTGTGTTCTGCCGGCACCCACTCTCTGGTGGGGGTTGAAAAGAGTGTGCCAGTTAAGGCCCCTGGGGCAGAAGGAAGAAGTGGGGTCCCAGTGCACCAGGTGCCAGGCCCTTGGCCCTGGCCTCACTGCTGTCCAGGTATGTCCTCTGGCCTGGCCCCCAGCATAGCCCCTGAGCCATTGCTGCCCCCACCCCTACGCTGTGCCCTGACCCCCCTCAGCTCCCCCCTCCCCTCAGGCAGGGTTCAGCCCCCCCTCCAGGAGCTGCCTCTGGCCACCCTATGCACTGGCTGTTGGCAGCCCCAGCTTCGCCATGCCCTGCACCTCATATTCCATCCTGGCTAGCCTGCGTGACCCCCATTCCAGGCTGGACAGCCCTCACTGGACAGATGGGTACACTGAGGCCCAAAAAGGTGCCGGGAGGCCCAAGTGACACCTCCACCTGGGGTGGTTCCACCTGGCAATCCTCTGGCCAAGCTCCAGGCCAAGTCTGAGAACAAGAAGAAGAGAAGCCTTCAGGCTTGAGGCCTAGGTCAGGCCAGCTGCAGCAAGCTGGGCTGGCTGATGGTCCCCAGGGGACGGCGCCCAGCCCCACCCACGTGTCCTCAGGACTCTCAGCCAGCCATACCTCCTGGGGTCCCTTCCCCCAGCCAGGTCCCTCGCTGCTCCCTTCTCCTCCCCTGCACTTCAGCCATGGCCTGTCCTGCTGCTAAAGAGCCCTCCAGCACCCAGTCGGCCTCCTGCGCTACAACCTCTGCCCTTGCTGGGGCAGGCAGTGTGCTTTCCCAGGGGGCAGCTGGACCTGGTCGCCCCTTCCATGTCCCCCACAGCCTCAGCCTTCCCTGGCCCAGTGTGGTCCCCTATGTGGTCCCCAGGCTTCGCTCCAGACTCCTGTCCCCTCTCACCCCAGCCCAGCCATGCCAGACGCTGGCCCTCCTGGTACCCAGGCCCTTCCAGGCCCCCGGCGCAAATGTGTCTCCCTATTCTTCACTCTTAGTTGGAATCTGAGCTGCTTTGGTGCTTTTCTACCTTCTCCCTCAGGCTGGGTTAGCTGCCACCTGCCCCCTCTTCTTGCCCTCAACCCCTAGCCCTCTCCCAAGCCCTTACAGCTGTGCCACAGCCGTCTCCAGGCAGTCCCCTGAGAACAGGCCTGGGTCAGACCTCTGCTGGGACCCTAAGGCAGGCAGGGCCTGGGCCCAAAGCAGGCACTAGAAGCTGGACATGGGGGCCTGCCCATGGCCACTTGTGACTGCCCGTGGCCATCCTGACCTTCCGGCCAGGTGGGGTTGCTGACCTTGGGCTTGGAAGATGCCCAAGATGGCTGCCCCAGTGGCAGCAACAGGGTGGGCAGGAGCTGCCCCAGGACTTCACGGGCACTGGGGCTGAGCAAGGCCTGACGGAGATGGAAGAGCAGACAGACACCTGGACCCAGACTCTGCCCCATAGGGAGTTCAGGGCTAGGGGCAGAAGAGGCACCCGGGCCTTCGTCCCTCCTGTTCTGATCACTGCTTGCTTCCCAGCAACCTCCTCTGGACTGGGGATAAGGCAGCAATGACTAGGGCCAGCCATCAAGTAGACCCCCATTGTGGTCCAAGGCCACCCCTAGCCAAGGAGCTCCACTGCCCTAGTGATCTCTGTTGTGCAGGGCAGACTTCCCAGTCTCATCTGAACTTCCCTGATGCTGTGAAGTCAGTGGTCCCACCAGCCAGGCTGCGTGTCCTTGGCCAAGTCTCCCGCCCTCTCTGGGCCTCAGCTGTTAGCCTGGGGGCTCAGTAAACCTTCAATGTACCCAGCTAATGGGAGACATGCCCCAAAGCCCCCTCCTCTGAGAAGTCACCCTGGGTTCCCTGGCCCCAGGCCGAGAGAATGACTCCCTTCTCTTGGTGCCCCTGGCGGTCTCTCCTTCCCTGGCAGGGATCAGCCTGCCCCGGCATCAGCTGGACCAGAGGGGCCCTTCTGGACAAAGCCAAGGCCAGGACTTGGCACAGCACTGGGGCCCAGTCCCAGTTTGGTGGACAAATCCTTCCCTCCTGCAGAGAGGGGAAGAGATGGGGAAACTGAGGCATGGGAATGAAGTGCTGCCCCAGCTCCATGCAGGCTCTCACCCCCACGCTCACCCTGTCCACTCAGAGCTGTGCCAGACCCAGGAGTCCTGGCCTGAAGTCTACTGGCAACCAGCTGCCCAAGGGGTCCTGCAGCTTCAGAGGGAGGGCACTGGACGCTCCTTGGTCATTTGAGGAGGTGGCAGCCGTGACATTCTCATGCTAAATGCAGAAACACGCTTGGCCGCATGTCGCGGGCAGCCAGGCGGCTCCCAGGGACAGCTGAGTTGTCCGCTGTGCCCGGGTACCTGGGCACACGGTGGTTCTGGCCCAGCCATGAGACCTCAGGGGTGGCCGACGACCTTCCCAAGGGCAGACAGTCAGGCCTGAGCCAGGCACGCCCACTGTGTCCTGACCCACCACCCCACCCTGCCTCCCTTGGGCCCCTCCTCGGGCCAGCCTCTTCACAGGGCACTCTGGGGGCTCCCCAGGTGCCTGCCATGCTCATCCCACCTAATCACGAGTCATCTATCATCCGGCTTCACAGATACGAAGCAGAGGCTGGGATATGGGAGGGATAGGGGTCGGGCTGGCAGTGTCCCCTGACACTGCCCATGCTCTCACCCCACCACACCCCACCACCCCACACTGGGAAGAACAGCAGCTTGTTTCACAGATGGGGAAACTGAGGCAGGGGGCAAGACCCCCAGGCCACATACTGGGTAGCAACTGCATCACCCAGGAAGTGACCACCCCTGGCCCCCAGCCCCTCACCACCCTGCAACGCCCGAGGTGCTCACCTCTGGCCTGGGCTCCTTGGGGTCAGGCCCAGGGTATCCCTACGCCACCCACCCACTCAGGGAGGGCAGCCAGGCCGGCAAGCCTGGAGGGGGTGCAGCACGTGGCCCCCCACAGGAAGTGACGGTACCTCTGAGTTGGGTGATGAGTGCACAGCATTCTAGAACCCCCTGAGCCCCTGGCCTGTGGTGTCTGTGGACAACCTTGTACTCCGTGGCCCTCAGGGGCTCAACGCAATGAGGGCACACCAACCCCAAGGCACTTCCCGGGAAGTGTGGGGAGGGCGCACAGGCCAGCGGCTGGACTAAGGGTGGGCTGGTGGGAGACCCAGGGCCCAGAGTGGACGCTCCCTGTCCTCGGGCCTCTGACCCCCTGCAGGGCCTGCAGGCACGTCCTGAGGTGAGATTTATCCTGCGGCAGCGTGAAGGTTCATAAGTATCTCAGCACTGGCAGCGAGTGGTGGGGTTAGTGGTGCTTCCAGACGAGGAAGTGGGGGGTGGCTTGGCCCCGGAATGGGGGAGATAGGAGTGGTGAGAATGGGATGAGAAAGCCACTCTCAAAAGGAGCAATGCCTGGGTGGGTGGTGGGAAGACGGAGGAGGTGAAGTGGGGGGGGGGGGGCAGGGCTAGCTTCCAGGTTCCTGGCTTGGGTGCGGGGTGGGGGCACCTGGCTGAGGTGGGGAGCACTATGGGACGTCAGACTCCAGGGTGATTTGGGGGCTCCTGTGAGACACTGCGGAGCCCTGGTGGCACAGTGGTTAAGAGCTATGGCTGCTAACCAAAAGGTCAGCAGTTCATATCTACCAGCTGCTCCTTGGAAACCCTATGGGGCAGTTCCACTCTGTCCTATAGGGTCGCTATGAGTCGGAATCACCTCAACGGCCCTGGGTTTATGGATGAGGCACTGCAGAGTCCCTGGGTGATATAACCTGTTAGCAGGCTTGGCTGCTAACCTAAAAGTTGGAGGTTCGAGACCACCTAGAGGCACTTTGGAAGAAGGTCCTGGTGATCTACTTCTAAAACATCAGCAGTTGGAAACCCTATGGGGGACAGTCCTACTCTGACACGGAGTCCCCAAGAGTCAGAGAAGACTCAATTCTATGGCAACTGGTTTCTTATGAGGCTCCCCCGTTGGCGGTTTAGGAAGGAGCCAGCTCCTGTGGGGTCCTTGGATCCAGGGTAGGAGGTGAGGGGGCACACCCAGGGACGGTGGGCAGAATAGGCAGAGGAGAGCCCCCAGGGTGGAGGCCTGAGCAGAGACCAGAACCCCTGTGGGGAGCCTGGAAGAGGAGGCTGAGAAGCTGGAGCTGGGAGGTGAGGAAGAGGCAGTGAGGAGGAGGCAGGGGCTGAGTGGGGGCTACTGGGCAGAGCGGACGCCCCAGAAGTGCTGGCCTGCACTAGCTGCTAGGCTACCTGTACCACCTCCCCAGTGCTCCCAGAAGCCCTGTACAAGTCCCAGGCAGCCCGACAGGCCTGGTGCTGGGCTTGGATGAGAAAGGAGGAAACACACAGGGCTGCCTCTTTCCCGCCAGCCACCATGATCCCATCTTTGTTCCCGGGTGGAGCAGATCGTCACCTCCAAGGCTTAGCAAGAAGCCCCCAAGCCAGGAGGGTGTTGGGCAGAAGCTGGGACCTGGGCTGACCGGCTGGCGCAGTCTGGGCGGGGGCATGTCCCTGGGATCAGGAAGGTGGAGTATCCACCAGGAAGCTGTAGCTGGCTTGAGAAATAGACTTGAGACTAAGAAGCTCAGGCAAGATCCCCTCAAGCAGGAGAAGTTTGGAAATCCCTCCTGGCCCAGCTGACCTCGGCTTTGCTGAGCTCAAGATCCCAAGGCCTTTCTGGTTCTCAGGCTGGGTGGATGCCGGGCAGGCTGCTCCCCTCTAGCCTTGTCCTCCACCACTACCCCTGAACCCCCGTGGCCCCACCTCCCGATCGCTTAAAGGAGTAAACAAAAACCTGCATAGAGACTGTCAAACACACAGACACACACACAGACCTGAACATACAGACACAAACACACACTCACACAGACATGCGCACACACACAGACATGAATGCATATGCACACAAGACAAGCATGCATGTTTACCCATGCACACAGGTGCTCATATGCACACGGCCATACATGTACACACAGACATGTACATGTACACACACAGATATAGGTGTGCACACACATAAGCATGCACTCACGCACATGTGCACACACACGTGTGCATACAGACTCGTGCGTTTGTGCACATGCTCGTGTGGGTGGCACACAAGTACACACATGCACACGTGCTCACATGCATGCACACACACAGCCACAGATGCATACGTGGTTACATCTATGAATATACACATGCCCAAGTTAGCAAGCAGAGCCCTGAGCTGAGGAGCTGAGGACCTCAGCCCTGGCCCCTGCTCCACCAGAGGCATGCTGTGTCACCCTGGGTGGACCTCTCACTCTCTCTGATCCTCACCCTCCTCTGCTGAGTAAGGAGGTGGTCAGGGAAGGCCAGCTCTCACTCTGGGTGGCCAAAGGCCAGCTCTCACTCTGGGTGGCCAAAGGTCACTCACAGCAGGGGGACTTGCTTACTCTGGGGCAGACACAGGGTGGGAAGGGACAGGAGGAGCTCAGAAAGGGGCCTCATGAACTGCCCCTCCCCAGGGACCAAGCAGCCAGCAAAGGGCTCTAGAGGTGCTGCTCTCTTCCCCTGACATATACAGCTTAGTGTTCTAAGGTTTCGCCTCTGTTCTCCATGAGCCTCGCTGCCTATAAAAAATGGACGTCCATGATCTTTCCACTTTATGGATAAGAAGACTGAGGCTCATGGAGGTCAGCGAGTTGCTCCCAATGCCCTCCCCTGAGGCCCAGGCAGTTTTTTGGGTGCCCGTGAGCTCAGACCTTGGGGACATCCTCCTCGCCTCTCATTTGCCCCCTTAAGCTTTTGTGTGCAGGTCCTTGGCCCACCGCCCAATCCTTCTAGACAGGCAGAAGGGCTCCATCGCCAAGCTGCTAGGCGGTTGAAAGACAGAATGCCTTAAACGGTGGGATTCTCAGTGCTCTGGGGCCGAGCCCCGGGGCAAGGCTGTTTGACTCCTCGATGGGCCCGTCAGACACACCCCAGGTGGGGAGCCCTGGGGTGGCACCCGCAGGGAGTGAGGTGAGCAGACCCTGCAGACTTGCCCGAGTGAGATGCGGGCCCCCACTGTAGGAAGCATCGAGGCCTAGGTGGAGGCAACTCCAAGAGCACCTCCCAGTGCCTGCAGTGAGGAGCCCTCACAGCTGTGCCCCACGCCGGGGGCCACCTGAGGAGGGGATCTGGCCACAGCCTCTGCATCTAGCAAGGCGTGCTGGTGAGTGGCTGAGGGGACCCCAGACTCTGAGGGGCTGGTGTCTCTGGCCTCAGCTTCTGGCTCCCTGTACCCTCCTACCACAGATGAGGGAAAGGAGTCACAGAGAGGGAGAGCCCACCATAACCATGTTAACAGAAGAAAATGGAGGCTTTGAGGAAGCCAGGCGGGGAAATTCTGAATCTATCTGCTCTCCACCAATCGGCCAGCAGTTGACTCAGCACCCAACAAGTACACACTCAGCCCGTTTAGTTCCCAGTGATGTGGGAGGATGTGAGGCTGAAGGAAAACTCAAGTCCCTTGACTGGAAATCTGTTGAACCCAAGAGAAAGCCCCTCAGCCAGCCCGGGCCACCTCCCTGCCCTGACTTCCCCCACCCTCTGGGTTTAGGCTCAGTGAACACTGGACTTAGTGATGGACAGACAGATGGACGGACCAAGGGACACAAGGATGTATGCATGGGTGGATAGATGGACAGGTAGATGCTTGAGTGGATGAACGGATGGATGTATGGGTGGACGGATGGATGGACAGATGGACAGATGGGTGGGTGGATGGATGGATGGGTGAGTGGGTGGGTGGGTGGGTGGATGGATGGATGGATGGATGGATGGATGGATGGATGGATGGATGGATGGATGGATGGATGGAAGGATGATGCATGGGTGGATAGACGGATGGATGGATGGATGGATGGACAGACGGAGGGATGGATGGACAGACGGATGGATGGATGGACAGATGGAGGGACGAATGGATGGTCCAGCACTTTCCAGAAGGTATTAGGAGGCAGGATCCTATCAGCCAGTCGCAGCTGGGCCACCCCTGGCTGGCTCATCCTACTCTGGGTCTCAGTCCCCCCACCTGCACAGTGGGTGGGTTGAGCCAGGAGATCTCCCTGGGACCGATGCCCCCCAGAGCACCCTGAGGTCTTTGGGAAGATGCTGGGGAGGGAGGGTTGGCCTCGGGCCCTGCTTCCCCCCCTGGCTGCACACTTTTGGGAGCCACAGCAGAGCCACTCTGGCAGCTGTTGTAGAGGCAGCCTGGAGACTTGTCAATACTGGGTTCCTGGGCTGTGAAGGGCAAAGGGCCTGCCCCCAGGCCCAAGGCTAATAAGGCCCAAATCACCGAGTCGCACGTGACCCCATCACAGTGACGGGTTCCTTCCTCCTCCCCCATCTCTTCCCCCCTTCCTTTTCTCCCTCCAGTCCCACTGGGCACTGGCCTTGTTTCCCCAAGACCAAGAGTACATGGAGCCAACACACACCTGGGAAGCCGGCCTTTGGTCACTGCCATTTTGTTAATTTGCCAAAGCATGCCTCATCTGGTTTCTCTCTGCCCATTGGCAGGTTCATCACCTCCGATGGTTCCATGAAGCCAGTGCGTGGTTTTAGACCAAAGCAGAAGGTGGGACCGGGAAGTCACTGGAAGAGCTAGTGGTGGGAAGGTGTACAGGGTGCCTGGTGCAGCACCTCCCTGGACAAGTTTAGGATGTGACACTGAGCATCCATGAGGTTACAGGAGACACAGGTGGGTGACTCTCAGCTGATCTGCTTTGGCCTGGGAAGTTTCAGCTGAGAAGGGAACCGACTCCCCAGGGCCACGAGCTCCAAGGGCAATTCCAGGCCAGGGGCCAGTTCTGAGAGCATTTCCAAAGCCCGGAGCATGAGACACTGGTCATAAGTCGTCATCAGAGTTCAGCCCGGGGTAATCACGTGTCTGCTTTTCCCCAGCCACAAGGAAACATCTTCCCTCATGGGCCCTGGCAGCCGGATTCTGGGCACATCGCACTCACTCCCCAGGCACCAATGCCAATGCTGAGCTGGAAGGGGACGCTGGAGATCAGTGAACCCAGCTCTCACTTTATAGGTGGGGACAGACAAAGGACAGCGGTGGCCAGCCCAAGGTCACAGAGCTGCAGAAAGCATCGGGCACAGTGGAAAAAGCAAGGACACGTGAGGAGAGCTGGCCGGGCACCGCGCCCAGGCCTTCGAGGCCCAGGTATGCAGCTCGGGCAGTGTTCAGCCTCCACCAGCCACACTTCCCACAGCTGGGAGTAGGAAGTGGATCCACAGCCTGCAGGGCTGCTGGGGATAAGCAGCGGGAACTTCCTCAGTGACTCGTGCGGGCAGCGGAGCCAGGGCCCCTCTGTTCACAAAAAGGGCAGCAACTGCTGTACTGGGTTCAGCGATGTCCCCCCAAATTCATGTCCCCCCCCCTCCCAGGACCTCAGAATGGGACCTTGTTTAGAAATAGGGTCTTTGCAGATGTAATTAGTTAAGATGAGGTCCTACTGGATTAGGGTGGGCCCTAAAGCCAACACGGTGAGACAGTGGCAGGAGACCTGAGTTCAATTCCTGGCCAGTGCACCTCACGCACAACCGCCACCTGTCAGAGGAGGCGTGCGTGCTGCTGTGACCCTGAACAAAACCTGTTCAGACGCTGAGACCTAGCAGAGCTTCCAGGCGAAGACAGACTAGGAATAAAGGCCTGGTGATTTACTTCTGAAAATCAGCCAGCGAAAACGAAAACCCTATGGATCACAACAGTTCAATCTGCAGCCCATCATGGGGATGGTGCAGGCCTGGGCAGAATTTTGTTCTGTTGTGCATGGGGTCACCATGCGTGGGGGGTGAGCTTGACGGCAGCTAACAACAGCAAGCAACGCACTCATTTTGAATTTTATCATTTTTCACTGGAACTGCATGTCCTTGTTCCAGAAATACTCAAAATAGACATCCGTGTTAATTTCCACTCAAACCACTCTCTTTGGATTAGAGCAAGACCACTGTCGCTTTTGTCCATCTGTGTAGCAACGCCGTGGTGCTCCTTACGAAACAGCTCCTCAGGGCGCCACCTTGCTCCTTCTTGCAGCTCTGTGCTGTTGAAGACATGTGTGCAGAAAAGAGCCCTGAGTTGGAGCCTGCCGCTGCCCTGCTCAAGCACCTTCCTGGGCTCCCACTGTCTCCAGGACCAAGTCCTACATTTCCACGCCGTCCATGTGCCAGCTCCACCCTCCTGTGCAAACAGATCGCTGGCCTGCCTGGGGCTGCCTTAGGCTCCCAAGGGTGGGGAGAATAGGGCTGGGAGCTTGTAGCAGCAGGAGGGACAACTGAGGTCATTTCTAGTTAGTTCCACAGTCTGTGAGCCCACTAGGTGCTGTGGCCACATACTTGGGGGAGGCAGAATCCCTGTGCAGGAGACACTCCCCGTCTGATGACGAAGACAGGCAGGCAAAGAGACCCAATTAGAACAGGGAGGTGAGCACAGAGACTGTGGTGTGCCAGGCTCACTGGGGCTGGTGAGGGCTGGCAGCTAGCCCAGCTGGGGTGGGAGGCCCGGGGCACCAGTGGAGGCTTTCAGGAAAACTGCCCCAGGTGGAGATCAGGTATCAAGGCAAGGTGGGAGGGTGACCAGCCCAGCCTGCAGTGTCCCCTGAGGTCAGGAAACACGGGATGCCGGGAAAACTTCCTGGCAGCCCCTCCCCCGAGAGCCCAGAGTCCACCTTGCTCTCTTGCAGGGACAGTGAAACGGGGTCCTGCTTGCAAAGGGTCAGCCCAGGCCTTGGCACCTACTAGGTCTCAGTAGATAGTTTTTGGAGTCCCTGGGTGGCAGAAACAGTTAAACGCTGAGCTACTGACCAGAGGGTCCTTGGAAGAAAGGCCTGGTGATCTACTTCTGAAAGGTCATAACTATGAAAACCCTGACGAGCAGCTCTGCTCTGCACACGTGGCGTCACCGTGGGTCAGAATCAATTCGACTACAACCGGTTTGAGTTGTTTTTGGTTTTTCTTTGCCAAAATTCACAATAATCTTTTACTATTTTTTTTTTTTTTGATACAAGAAGTTAATTTTACTGCAGGTTCTTAAAACTTTTATTGCAGTGAAATACAGATAACAAAACATTTGCCATTTCAGCCACTTTTGACATGTACAATTCAGGGACATGAATTACATTCACTGTGCGTGGGTCCTGTTTTTGAAGTTAAACTCAGCACTGATACTTACCAGTGGCTTGACTGAATCTATTGCTTACACCCAGAGGAGTGAAGAGGGTTGACAGTCCCGCAGGCTGTCTTCCCTACCAGCCATTCAAGAGCCTTGCCCTCCTGGGTGCTGGTTCTCTGTGCTTGGCCTGCCCCGGGCCACCATCACCTGAGAGAGAACAGGATTGCCGTCACGCACTGTGTGGGGTTAAGCTCCCTCTCGACTCCAGCCAACTCCTCCTCTGCACTCCTCAGTGCTCCCAGGCAGAGGGAAAGCTCTTTCCCAGACTGGGGCCTGGCCAGGAGGGTGCCCAATGGCGTACGTGCCAGGGTGCTGTGTGGGCATTACTCCTGCGGGCTCTCAAGGCCATTGCCTATGCTTGTTTTCTCGCTCTGTCGAAGATCAAAATCGGGCCCTCACGTGTGATGTGTGATTCCATAGTCCACGCTGCAAGCCCCAACACGAGCCAAGCTGTTGACTGGAAAATAAATATCACCAATAACGGTGTGGAGGGGTGAGCTCGAACACACATGAAAGCTTCGCGACGCTCCATGTGCTCACGAGTAGGAATCTACTCCGAAGTAACGGGCTTGGTTTTTTTGTTTTGTCTTTTGGTGTTTATCAGTGAATAGCCTTCACCTGAATTGGGGTGCCGGAACTTTGGGTTTTTACAAACCAACCCAATTTTAAGCAGCTTCAGGGACAGACACGGGGGTTGCCAACTTCTTTGTTTTGCCAACTAAAAGCAAACTCACCCCTATCGACTATTACCGACAATTTCTTCACCTAAGACATATTCATCAAAAAAGGCATTTCCGACAACAAGAAACAAGGTCAAGGACAGGATCTCAGGGAGAAAAAAAGACGCTCTTTAAATCGAAGAGATGAAGCTTTATAGAAAACTCTGCACAACATCCTTTTTTTTAACCACTTTGCTGCAGACCAGGAAAATGTAATTAAGCATGGCCTGTCTCTTCCAGGGGGCTGGGGACATGGGCCAACTCCTGATTTTAGCAGAAACCAAGGCCTGATGATGCTGCTGGCATAATGTCCTCATTCAGCCTCATTAAAGAGCCTTGTATGTTCTAGGCTCGGTGCTGGGCGCCCGGGGAATGGAGGGCTGAGTGAGGCTGGCCCTACCCCCACAGAACCAGCAGCCTGCAGGATGGTCTGGGTTCAAATTCCTGTTGTCTCGACTGGCTGGGAGGACTCTCCCTTAACAGGCAGAAAATGATGGCTCTGAGGGCCACGTGAGGGAGCCTGGGGTTTGGTGGGTGGGGTGGGGACCTCCATCCACTTCAGCTGTTTGAATGGCAAGAAAGCAACATGGCAATGGGTCTTGCAAAGACAGCCCTGATCTAGCAAAAGCAGGGAGATGGTGGCTGCAGAGAGAAGGGGTTTTGCCAGGGGACGGGTGCCAAGCAGGCTTCCTGGAGGAGGTGTCCCTAGGCAGAGCCTCTGACAGGTGCATGCCGTGTTCTGAGTATGGCCCACTGTCAGGCCCTGTCCCAGTGGCACTTTGTACCTGCTCCCTCCTTAATTCTTACACCTGGACCTGACAGGTAGCTGCAGTGGAGTTAGCCCCAGCCCCATACACAAGGGAACGCAACGCTGACCCGTCCTTCGCCATCCTCTTAACCGGTTGCAGATCTGACATTGTGATGCACAGGTTTTCATTGGCTGAGTTGATTTTCAGACATGGTTGGCAGGCCTTTCTTCCGAGTTCGTCTTAGTCTGGAAGCATCATAGCAAGACACAAGCCTTCAGGGACCGATGGGTGGCGCTGTGTTTGAGGTGCATTGGCCAGGAATTGAACCCGGGTCTCCTGCATGGGAGACAAAAATTCTACTGATCCACTACTTCCCTCACAACAAGTAAGCCTTACTGCCCCATTTGACAGATGAGGAAGTTCAGGCAAGAGGTGAAGTAATTTGCCCCAGGTAACCGTGCGAGTAAGGAGCCCTGGAGGTGCAGCGGTTAAAGCATTTGGCTGCTAACCGAAAGGCTGGCAGTTCAAGCCCACCAGTCGCTCTCAGGGAGAAAGATGTGGCAGTCTGCTGCCTAAAGATCACAGCCTTGGAAGCCCTATGGGGCAGTTCCACCCTGTCCTGTTGGGTTGCTACGAGCCGGAATTGACTCCAGAGCCGTGGTTTTTGTTATAGTGTGAATAAAAGGTGGCGCAAGGATTGAATCCGGATCCGACTCCAAATCCGAGAGAGAATCAGGAAGCTGGGGACATTGGGAGGCAGGGAAGGGGTCGCTGGAGGGGGCCACCTGAACTGGTGGGGGCTCTTTCTACTGCTTTCTACTAATTTAAGGAGGGAGGGAGGAGGGTGTCCCAGGTTCAGGGTGTGACATGCAATAAGTATCTGCCTTCATGACGCGTTGACAAGGGCGACACCATACCTCATCTCTGCACCCCCCACGCACACCCACCCCGAAGCAGTTCAAGTGGCCACTGAGTGGCGAGCACCACCGGAATGGACCTGGGTCCAGTCACCACAGCCTCGTGTCTGTGCAGAGCAGAGGGTCCTTCGTCGAGTCCCCATCTCTGCAGCTGGCTTTGCAGTGGGTCTCCCTTGGCACCAGCACGTCACCCGGGTCCTGGAGCTCCAAGTCCATGCTCTGAACTGCAGAAGACACCCATGACCCAGGCCCTGGCCCCAAGGAGCTTAAGCCAACTGGGGGTGGAAGGGTGTGTGCCCGTGGGAAAGGTATCTGCTGGGGGTGGGCCTGGGAGAGGACAGCTGCTGCAGGCTGGCTGCCTTGGCTTCTCAAGAACTAGAGAAGACACCTGAGTTCCTAACCCCGTGCTCCAGGTGGGGTGCCCAAGCTAATCCGTAACTCTTGGCTGGGGCCTGGCTAATTATAAAGGGGTTGAGCGCCTGTGACAGCATTAGTTGCCGGGCCTGTAGACCTAGAGTGAAGGCTTAGCTCTACCCAACACTGCGCCACCAGTATGGCTGCTTCAAGGACAATGAAGGGTTAACCGGCATCGCCATCACTGTTTGTTGCCAATTTAACGGAGTCGGCACCAGCTGGCGTCCAGCAGGTTCTGACTCCTGTCGACCCCACGTGTGTCAGACTAGAACTGTGCTTCACAGCGTTTTCCAAGGCTGATTTTTCAGAAGTAGGTTGCCAGGCCTTTCTTCCAAGGCATCTCTGGGAGGACTCAAATCTCTAACCTTTCAGTGAGCAGCCGAGTGTGCCAACTGTTTGCACCACCCAGGGACTCTGGTGGAGTCACAGCCCTGTCTAAAACCCTCCAACAGGCTTCCCCGGGCTCTTAGAACAAAACCCAAACTCCCCACCAGGCCACAGGGCCCTCCTGGCTGGGTCCTGCCCAGCTCCTTCATTTCGTACCACATCGCTCTGTCTTTCCTTGAACAGGCCACTCTCTCACAACAGGCTTTGCCGTGCCGCAACAGCCCTCCCCCTGTGGGGCCAGAACCAGCACCCAAGGAATCTGATCCTCACTACCATGCTCTGGCGGGTGAGCGGGGCGAGGCCAGGCAAATGGTTGTGAGGCAAGGAGAGTGTGGGCTGCTGGACCAGCCACCCCAGGCTGCCTGGAGGCAGGGGTGCATGGTAAAGTGGACTTGGGCCTTCCAGCTCCTTTGTGGAGACCTTGGCCCAGTGCCACTGTTCTTGGGCCTCGGTTTGCTCATCTGTGAAATGGAGGGAAACCACTACCTTGGGGGACTGCTGTGAGTTCCACGCCTGAATGGGACCATGCGCGTGATCTGGGCCTGGGAGTGCTCACCATCATCACTGCCATGGCAGCCACACACGTGCCCCAGGTCAGCCCCTGCTACGTGCAGCAGAGGGCCACTGAGCTCCCCGTTCCTCAGCCCACGGCCCCCACCCCTGGACTTCTACCACCTGACCTCAGGGCATGCTTCCAGGAGATCAGAGGCCACTGACTACTGACACCCCGGAAGCACAAACACTAACTCACTGGGAGGGCTTTGCAGGTCAGCAAAATGTAAACAAGTGACCCGTGGAGGCCTTGGACAGTTCCTGGAACACAGCTTACCTAAGTGCAGGGTAAACAGACAGACCTTGCCCGACCCCCAGGCTCAGGGGAGAAGCCTCGCCCGGCGGGGTCGAGTCGCCCACGCTGTCTGATCACAGAAGACTGACATCACCTATTTCGGGCCCAAACAGAAAACAAACCCACTGCTGTTGAGTCGACTCCAACTCGTAGCAACCCTATAGGACAGACTAGAACTGCCCCACAGGGCTTCAAGACTGCGATCTTTTAGGAGCCCTGGTGGTGCAGTGGTTAAGCCCTGGGCTGCTAACTGATAGGCTGATGGTTCAAGCCCACCAGCTGCTCCACGGGAGAGAGATGTGGGTGTCTGCTTCTGTAGGGATTACTACGAGTTGGAGTCCCCTCGAAGGCAAGGGGTTTGGTTTTTGGTTTAATCTTTACGGCTTTTTTTTTTTTTTTGGTTAGCTTACCTGCTAACCGAAATGTTGGAAGTTCCTGTCCACCCAGAGACACCTCGGGAGAAAGGTCTGGCGATCTACTTCCAAAAAATCTGCCATTACAAATCCTACGGAGCACCATCCTACTCTGCACACGTGGGGTCACCAGGGGTTGAAGTCCACTTGACAGCAACGGGCTCCTGTCTTTCCAAAAAGAGGCCTCAGTACCTGTTCAGAGACTGTTTCCCGGCCACGGACTTGTCCCGGAGTCGTAGATTTCTGCTCTGCCGCTGCTCAGGAGTGGCCTCTGCCCCACCCTGTCCCCCACCGCCCCCAGCACTGAAGGAGGGAGGGAGAGAGGGAAGGAAACTTTGGAGCAGGGGTGGGGTGTCCTCTGTGACCGTTTCTCCCATGCTGGGTATTAGGGATTGAATTGTGTCCCCCAAAACCGTGTGTCAACTTGGCTAGGCCAGGATACTCAGTACTGTAGTTGTCCACCATTTTGTGATGTGATGTAATTATCCTAGGTGTTGTAAATCCTAACCTCTATGATGTTAAGGGAGCCCTGGTGGCACAGCGGTTCAGGGCTACAGCTGCTAAACAAAAGGTTGGCAGTTCAAATCCACCGGCTGCTCCTTGGAAATCCTGTGGGGTGGTTCTTCTCTGCCCTACAGGGTCTCTATGAGTCTGAGTCGTAGGAATCAACTCCACTGCAGTGAGGTTTTTTTTTTTTTTTCCATTTATGATGTTAATGAGGCAAGAATAGAGGCAGTTATGTTAATGAGGCAGGACATGCATCTACGGGATTAGATTGCATCTTGAGTCAATCTCTTTGAGATGTCAAACAGAGAAGTGAGCAGAGCAGAGAGGGACCTCATACCACAAAGTAAAAAGTGCTGGGAGTGGAGCACGTCCTTTGGACTCCAGGTCCCTGCACTGAGAAGCTTCTAGGCCAGGGGACGATTGATGACAAGGACCTTCCCTAGAGCTGACAGAAAGAGAAAGCCTTCCCCTGGAGCCAGTGCCCTGAATGTGGACTTCCAGCCTCCTAGGCTGTGAGAGAATGAACTTCTCTTCGTTAAAGCCATCCACTTGTGGTTTCTGTTACAGCAGCGCTAGGTGACTAAGACACTGCGCGTGTGATAAGGCCTTCACGGCAAACGGAAGGTTGTCTTCACCTCTCTGCTGGGAGTGGTCTCCCAAAAGAACCCACCGTCCCCCAGAGGTGACGGTTGTGGAGCCACCTCTGGCCAGGGTTGCACCCCGAGAAACATTCTGCAATTCCTCCTACAGCAGGGGCTCGAGAACCCCGTAGGGGGCTGGTGGTGAGCACTTGATTGATTCATGGATGAAAAACGTGTTCTCTCAGATAGAAGTATCTATGTGTACCTATAAGTACAGGTACGTGTGGGCAGACACATGTAATCATTGAGTGCACAACTACAGATACTCCCCAGACATAACCAACACCTTCTGAGATGGGTTTTCTCGTTTTGAAGGCTTAGGGCCATAGTCTCAGTCAATTGGCCTAATACAGGTCACAAAGTTCAAGCTCAGCATCCCAGTGAAGCGAGTAGTGTCTGGGGCCTTAAAAGCTTGCAAGCAGCCATCTAAGATACAACTGTTGGTCTCGTCAGAAGCAAAAGAGTAAGAAGATAACCAAAATCTCAGACAAGAAACAAGTCTACAAGGCTGACAGCCTACACAAACCACAACCTCATCTACTCTAAGACCAGAAGAACTAGAGAGTTGCCAGCTACCACTACTGACCATTCTGAACAGGGTCACAATAGGTGGTTCCAGATAGAATGGGAGAAAAAAAGTAGAACAAAACTCAAATTGTTAAAAAAGAATTTTTGAGGCCAGAGGACTCCCTGAAACTATTGCCCTGAGACACTCTTTAAAACTTGAACCAAAACTATCTAGAAACCACCTTTTAGCGAAGCAGCAGAGTGGCACACAAAAGAAAAGATATTACCCCTAAGATCTGTGTGCTCTACCTAAAGGTCAACATTTAACCCAAAGAAAAGATGGGAAGATAAGGGGACAGGGAAACTAGAGTGCTGGAAACGGAGCAACCAAAACGCAATTAAAGAGAATGTTGACACAACGTGAAAAATGTAAGTAATGTCACTGAACAATTTGTGTAGGAATTGTCAAATGGGAACCTAACTTACTGTGTAAGTTTTCACCAAAAACTTGAAGAGTAAGACAGTACACAATACTGGGGAAGCCAGCACGACTTGCACAAACAAGGTCATGGAAGCTCCCTAAAAACCAAAAAACCAAACCCAGTGCTGTCGAGTTGATTCCGACTCATAGCGACCCTATTGGACAGAGTAGAACTGCCTCACAGACTTTCCAAGGAGCGCCTGGCGGATTCGAACTGCCGACCCTTTGGTTAGCAGCCATAGCACTTAACCACTACGCCACCATGGTTTCCGGAAGCTCCATAGACACATCCAAACTCCCTGAGGGACTGAATTCTGAACTGGGGGCTGGGGACCATGATCTCAGGGAACATCTAGCTCAATTGGCATAACATAGTTTATAAAGAAAATGTTCTACATTCTACTTTAGTGAGTAGCATGTGGGGTCTTAAAAGCCTGTGAGCAGCCATCTAAGATACTCTACTGGTCTCAGCAGAGAATGAAGAAAATTAAAGACACATGGGAAAGATTAGTCCAAAGGACTAATGGACCACAACTACCATGGCCTCCACCAGACTGAGTTCAGCAGAACTAGATGGTGTCCGGCTACCACCACTGACTGCTCTGACAGGGATCACAATAGAAGGTCCCGGCCAGAGCTGGAGAAAAATGGAGAACAAAATTCTAACTCACACACACACAAAAAATGACCAGACTTACTGGCCTGACAGAGACTGGAGAAACCCCGAGAGTATGGCCTCTGGGTACCCTTAAAGCTCAGTAATGAAGTCACTCCTGAGGTTCACCCTTCAGCCAAGGGTTAGACAGGCCCACAAAACAAAATGAGACTAAAGGGGCACGCCAGCCCAGGAGCAAGGACTAGAAGGCAGGGGGGGACAGGAAAGCTGGTAATAGGGAACTCAAGGTCAAGAAAGGTGAGTGTTGACATGTCATGGAGTCGGTAACCTATGTCATAAAACAATCTGTGTACTAACTGTCTAATGAGAGGCTAGCTTATTCCGTAAACCTTCATGTAAAGTTCAATTAAAAAAAAAAAAAAAAAAAGGTTGTGAGCAGCCATCTAAGATACTCCACTGGTCTCACCCCGTCTGGAGCAAAGGAAAATGAACAAAAACCAAAGACACAAGGGAAAGATTAGTCCAAAGGACTAAGGGGCCACAACTACCATGGCCTCCACCAGACTAAGTCCAGTACAACTAGATAGTGCCCGGCTACCACCACCGACTGCTCTGACAGGGATCACAATAGAGGGTCCCGGACAGAGCTGGAGGAAAATGTAGAACGAAATTCTCACTCACAAAAAAGACCAGACTTACTGGTCTGACAGAGACTGGAAAAACCCAGTAAGTACGGCCCCTGGACACACTTTTAGCTCAGTAATGAAGTCACTCCTGAGGTTCACCCTTCAGCCAAAGGTTAGACAGGCCTGTAAAACAAAATGAGAATAAAGGGGCGCACCAGCCCAGGGACAAGGACTAGAAAGGCAGGAGGGGACAGGTAAGCTGGTATTAGGGAAACCAAGGTCAAGAAGGGAGAGTGTTGACATGCTGTGGGGTTGGTAACCAATGTCACAAAACAATATGTGTACTAATTGTTTATTGAGAAGCTAGTTTGTTCTGTAAACCTTCATCTAAAGTACAATAACAATTTTTAAAAACACAACAAAATATTATTTAAAAAACAAGTGCTCCCCTCCTGAACCCTTGGGAGCCCCAAACACTCGTGAACGTCGCTTTTCTGTGTCTGTGGCGTGTCCATAGCACCCAGGCGAACCCTGTACAGACTCCTCTGTCCTCCTGCAGAGTCATGTTCACCAGGACTTTCCAGCTGCCTCTCCAGACTGGGTTTCTGGCAGCCCAGCCTGGTGCATCTGGGCATGGAAAGCCAGCACTCCTGGGCTTGGGCTCTTGACACCTGACAGCCGGGGATCTGGGGTGCATCCCACAACATCTCTGAGCTTCCACATCCCCATGTCCCCAGATGCTATACCCATGACGCCTGGCACCTATCTGGCACCCAGGAATCATTGTTGAATGATAACACTGCTGCTTGCCAGACCTAGGGGATACCCAGGATATAATGTGTGTGGATCGCCCTGTAAATGTGGACCAAAAACCCACTGCGTGGAGATCATTCCGACTCATAGCGACCCTATAGGACACGGTAGAACTACCCCATAGAGTTTCCAAGGAGAGCCTGAAGGATTTGAACTGCTGACCTGTTGGTTAGCAGCCCTAGCACTTAACCACTACACTACCTAGGTTTCCATAAATGTGGAAGCAGAATACAAATATTGGCCATTGCTAGCTAGCACGTGCAATAAGGTGTGAGTAGGAAGGGAATGTGGGTGTCGGGTGGGTGGGACAAAGTTCACCACAGGCACCCAGCTAATCAACAAGTGACTTTAAAACAGATCTGTTAAAGCCTCGGCTCTTCGGCCCCCGTAACGCAGAGATCTGTTTGGAGCTGTGTTTCCTCCCCCCTGCGGGTCCCCCTGGGCGCCCGATGCCATAAATAGAACCGGCAGGAGCAGCGGGAGGGCAGCAGAAGGACTAGCATAGCACACATTTCGTTCCCAGAGGAGGGACGCCCCATTGCGTTGGCCCCGCGTGGCTTTGCGCATTCCGCTTGCGCGGGGAGTTCGGCGTCACAGCACAAAGCCGCTTTGCAGTGCTCTCCCCGTGCCCTAGCCATTGGCTGCTGGGCCGCGACCTCCCCCTGCCCTGGCGAAGGCCCAGCGCCTTGGCAGCCCGGCACAAAGTCCACCCCTGTGCACTGGGGAGTGGAGGGGGTGCACGGCTTTCAGGCGGCGGGACCGGGTGTGGGGTCTGAGCTGGCAGCGCCTCCTGGCGCCCGTCCCCGTTGCCCTTCACCCTCCCATCCCGCGCCCTGGCACCTCGGCCACCTGTTAACGCGTCGACCCTACAGCCCCCGCTTGCGTCCCCTTTCTCCTCACTTTGCATCCTAAGATCCTGGAGACAAAGTCCTTCCCCGCACCACTGAGGCTCTAGGCCCCCGGCCCGGGTACCAGTCTGAACCCAGCCGGCGCACGGAGGGGGGCCTCGCCCACGTGGCACGGGTCGGCCGGGCACCTCCCCGGGCACCTCCCCGCGCCCTGCGGCTCGTCCCCGGGTGCGTGGGCCGGAAAGGGGCGCCTGCTGGGTGTCCTTCAGCAGTCCTCCCGCGCTCGGCCTCAGTTTACCCGCCGGTCCCGCGGTCCCGGGCACTAGGTGGGACACCGCGGCGCGTCCCGCCCCCGCGCGCGGCCAATCGGGCTCGGCCGTCCGGGGGTGTGTCCGCCGGGCCTGGGGCGGGGCTTCCGGGAGGCGGCGCGGGGGGGATGCCGGGCGGGGCGGCGCGTGCCGCGGGGGGGCGGACCCGGGACCCGGGGACCGGGCGGGGTTGGCGCCGGGAGGGGGAAGCGGCGGGCGGGGCGGAGGCGGCAGGAGCGCCCTCCCCGGCGCCGCCAGCTCGGCGCGTCGGCCAGGAGGCCCGGGGCAGCGGCTGCCGCTCAGGTGCCCGGGGCGGGGGCGCGGGGCGCGGGGCGCGGGTTAGGCGGCGAAGGAGGGGTGCGGCGCATGCGCGCGGGGCGCGGGCTCGGGCGGGGACCCCGGCCTCTGGCGCCCCGCTCGGCCTCGCTCAGAGCGGCCGGCTGGGCCTGGCGTCCACTCATCCTCGTCCGCCCGGGGCCGGGGCTACGCGAAGGTCCTGGTGTCACCGACCTGGGGGTGTTCCTGAGACACCCAAGGCCGCCGAGGAGGGCGGCCCCGAGGACTGGTCGGCAGCCCCGAGGGAGGGGGCAAGTGCTGGCGCCCGGTCCATGGAAGAAACTCCGGGTGCGTTTGCGCCCGGGCCGCGGGCCGCCTTAGAGAGACGGTCTCCCCGCTCCCTGCGCGGTCCTGGACAGGCGCTGCTGCCGTGCCGGGTTCCAACGGAATAGCTCGCGCAGGCCCCGACGGGTCGGGTGGGTTTCTGCGAAGGCCGCCACGACCCTCGGAACACCGCCTCTCGGCGCCTTGGCCCGCGGGGCGCGGTGGAGACGGAGGGGTGCTGGCGGAAGGGCCGCCGTCCTGCGCTGCTGTGGTCCTGGCTTCTTGGACAGCTGCTCAGCCTGTTTTGCCAGCCTTTCTAATCGAAAGAGGGGAAAGTGCCACAAATGTCAAGATTCTTTCTTAGAAAAGGACATGGTTGTAGAGTGTCTTGGGCTTCGCTGGGCTTTATGGGGCTTAGGGGCTGCACGCGCCCACCTCCCAGCCCCAGTCCCAACCCTGCCCTCCCCATGTCCCACCACCCCCCACCCCGGGCTGCCTGCGAAAGGTTGCGCTGAGGAGCCGGGCACAGGAGGAGGGGCAAAGGGTTTTCGTGGGAACCACGCTGTCAAGCCGTAGCCTTTGCGCGAGGCAGGGGTTAGGTGACGTTCCTCTTGCAAGTTGGTGGAGAGTTGGGAGGAGTCCAGAGAACATATTGTAATAATTTTCTCCTTTACTTTCTTGCTGCCAAGGCTGGAGTTGAAGGCCCTACCTTTCCCGCGAAGTAACAGCTGTGGCGAGGCCATCTCAGAACCAAGAAGTCCCCGTGACAGGTAAATGGAAGGTTGAATTTACAGACGGTCCCAGATCGCAATAGTTCGGTGTTTGCTTGCGGCGCCAGCGGCAAGGTGGCTGTTAATGATTATTGTTGCTTTATGAAGCAATGTCAGCTATATTTTCAGTGAAGGTAAAACTGAATGTATTTTTTCTTGTAAAGTCCTGCCTTAACGTGTGGGTTTCAGGAAGAACTTCATTTCGTTGTAGGAGGCTGGTTTCAGGTTATTTACAACTAGACAAGGTCACAGAAAATGCTGTTATTTAATGGTTGCTTTTAAACGGTAGATACCACCGCAGAGGAGCGTGCTGTTTTTTAGCTGTTCTAATTCGAATGTGAAGGCTAAGCAGATGGCTTCTGGAGATAGTAGGGAAGCGCTAGGACTGCCAACAGCCAGGGCAGGGGTGGCCTGAAAAAGTCCCCAAATGATACAGATTTGTGTGGCCACTGTCCTGTGGAATACCAGAAACATTTCATGTTCTCCAGGAGACAGTGGACCTGACAAAATTCTATACAACTTTGCAGCCAAAGGAAGTTAACTGATGGTAGGAAAAAAAAAGTTTTTCTTTTCTCACCTGTTAAAGGTGTAGTCAGGGACATCCCATTACCATAAAATGGCTCTTTTCGCTAGCTCGTGTGTGCCAGGCTTGTAAGTAGGACTTGTAAGTAGGTTCTCTTTTCTTCTTCTGCCACAGTTTTGCTGTGTGTGTGTGTGTGTGTGTGTGTGTGAATGGATGTGTCCTTCATGGCAGGGGATGGATAGGGTTTTAACTTCCAAGGGGCTGGCCTTTTTGTGGAACCCTCATGCTAATTTTGTTGCAGTCAACCAGAGGATGTGGCCTGTGTAATTTCTGCTTTTTCAGAATCTGAGGGCCTCTGCTTTTATTTCTGTTTTTGGCAGCTTGGTGTAGTGTCAGTTTTGTAAATGTTCCATAAACGTTTCAAAAAAAAAAAAAAAAGGCAGAGTTCCTGTTTGTAGGAAAAGCATTTGCTGTAACTACTGTTTCCATCTGAATAATTGCTAAAACAGGCCAGGCTGCCTCCAAGGCCATGTGATTAGGGAAAATCAGGCGAAGAGTTTTAATTGACAATTTGAGTGTTGAAGGCACTTTGAAGTCAAGCGCAAACAGGAGGGAAAGCCATAGGAGGACAATATTTTAAAGAACTTGTCTGTCCTTCCAAGTACTTCTGTCTGGCGAGATGTGCTGAGCTGACAGCTGTAAGGAGTGCTCGGTATGTGAATTGCCAGGTCTGTGCTGCAGGTGACAGACTGGCACAGAGTCTGATTTGCTCTTTATTTGAAGGTGTGCTCCTTCTCTGTCCTCTAGAGTATGTAATTATGTAGCATCTTCTATCCCTGATACTTTGGTGCCCTGGAAGAGTTTGCGCTCTTCAAAAAGTGAAGGACTTATTCCCTCGCCATTTTTGTGGTGACCCTGGATTTGTTCTGAGGTCAGCAGAGAGCAAAAGTAATTGAAGACTTTGGTTTGCACCAGGGGGCAGGCTGGTACAGTGGGAAAGGTTAGATCGTTTATCACCGAATCTGGGGATCTTAGTTCCTGAGCGCCAGGCCCCAGGACCTTTGCCCACCTTTCCAAACTGCTGTTTTCTCATCAGAAGACAGTCCCTGTCTGAAGGGTTATGTGAAGCTCAACAGTGGTGACTTACGCGGAAACGCTTTGTCAAGTGTAGAAAACCACGCCTATCCCAGGACATGTCTCAGAGAGGAGGGAGACCTGCCACAGGCTGTCTGCGTTTCTCGTGGCACCAGCTCGGATACCTGTGTGATTTTTGCCTCAACTGTTTTAGGATTTTTCTAAGGCTTTCAGAAAGAAACCCAACACCCCCTACCCCCCACCCCCGTGCCGTACATACCAAAAGTTTTCATTTTTATCCTGAATAGGGAGTGAGAGTTCTACCCCAGGAGAACAAGTGTCCTGTGCGCTCCCTGCTTCTTTTGAATGTGAACGTGACCCCGGCTCCTGGTGGTACTGCATTGACCGCTGTCCGTACTCAGGTCTGTCTAGGTTATATACAGACCCAGCAAGGGATTGCTCCTCACCCTGGGGGACCTGCTGAAAGGCAGGGTCAGTGAAATCCGCCCAGACTTCCCGAAGCTGGAAGTGCTCCCATCTGGCCCTAGATCGCACCCTCTCGAGCCATCACTGGGCGCTGCCTTCCGCTGGGGCTCGTGGCCTGTCTGACTGCGCACCGAGCTAACCCACCGTCTGCAGGGATGACGCCCCCATCCGTTTCTGCCTGGTCGGTCCTTTATACTTTGTTGTTGCTGTTTGCCTTCGAGTCAGCTCTGACTCACAGCGATCTTATGTACGACAGACTGAAACGTTGCCCAGTGCTGTGCCATTTTCGTGATTGTTGATATGTTTAAATCCATTGTGACACTTAGTTGTGGTTGTTGGGTGCCATTGAGTCAATTTTGACTCATAGCGACCCCATGTGACAGAGTAGAGCTGTCCCATAGGGTTTCCTGGACTGTAATCTTTATGGGAGCAGATTGCCAGGACTTACCCCTGTGGAGCTGCTAGGCAAGTGCGAACCACCAACGTTTTGATTGTAACTGAGCGCTTAACCATTGCACCACCAGTGGGTACTTGTGAATGTTCAGGAATAAGTAAATGATGAACAGAATGTAATTCAATAAGGATTTATTGATGGGCGTCTGTGTTCAATTCCAGTATTCAAGTTTGGGTGGGGGCCAGCCAGGGGGTACCCCAAAGCAAGTAAAGATGGCAGCCTCCTCCTACAGCAGCAGGATTTCCCCTGGGCATTTTTGCAGCCTCCCTCAAGCCTAGGACAGCGAGAGCCCACCCCTCAGTCAGCTCTGCGCGGGCATGTCCCCTACACCCTGCCAGGCTTCCGCTATGGTGCCTGTTACAAGAGTGCTGCAGGGGTGGAGGTAGCAGTGGATACTATGTTTGGGGTAGAGATTCGGTGTCAGATGAGACGGCCTGAGACTCAAACCAAATAAAATGCTATTTCTTTCTGCAGGATGGTGGATTCAAATCCCAAACAACTGTCTCCCCCATCACTCCCCCACCATTCCCTATTGCCATCGAGCTGTTTCTGACTCACAGGGACCCTATAGAAAGCGCTAACCGAAAGGTTGACGGCTGAAACCCACCAGCCACTCCATGGCAGAAAGATGTGGCAGTCTGCCCCCGCAAAAACTATAGCCTTGGAAGCACTATGGGGCAGTTCTACCCTGTCCTGAAGGATTGCTGTGAGTCAGAATCAGCTAAACGGCAGTGGGAATCTTTACAGGCTGCCACATCTTTCTCCCACAGAGCGGCTAGGGGGTTTGAACTGTCAACCTTTTGGTTAGCAGACAAGCACTTAACTTCTGCGCCGCCAGGGCTCCTTAATAACTGTCTTAGTAGGAAAGAAAAACCCAAACCAAACCCGCTGCCATAGAGTTGATTCCACCTCATGGCGACCCCCTGTGTTATAGAGTAGAAGTGCTACCTGGGGCTTTCGTGGCTGAAATTCTTAGGGAAGAGACTGCCAGGCCTTTCTTCTGCAGTGCCAAAGGCGGGTTTGGATGCCAACCTTTCGATTAGTAGTTGATCACTACGATTTGTGCCACCTGGGGGCCTTGTAGGAAATAGAGAGATGTGTTAAAACCTTGGAGGTTGGGGAATCCTTATATTTAAATGGACCGGGGTCCTGTTCCTGCTCCAGTTGTGGAGATAAAGTGTGCACACCAGAAATTAGAGCCAACAGTGACTGAATGCCTTCTGCGTTCCGGCCTGCAGTGCTCATCTGACTGCTTGTATCTCGTTGCATCGTGAGAGGCTTTGCAGGTACAGAGGAGAGGTTTCTGCTTGGATTGCCTTCGCTCACCCGTTAACTTAGAGGCGGCAAGTAAGCCCTGGAGAGAATATCATTTTGAACAGAATGACTGCTTCACTCTGAGTTAATGAAGCTTCGTATGAATGATTTTAAATTATTATATAGTTGAATAAATAATATAGTTGTCCCTTTTTTTTTTTTCTTTTCATTTTTAAGAGTGTGTGAGACCCCAAGTTTTCCTGCAGCCCTTCATAACTGAAATAGCCCAGGGGGACATGGTAAGCAGAGTGAGGTGGCACATCACCAGGCCAGAGTAAAAGTGACCCAGTTACTTAAATATCAGCATGTGGGTATGTCCCTTGCTGAGCTTCCTAAGAAGTTAGCCATCTGCCTTATGTGAGAGTTTAAATGCATATTTACAATGAAGGGATACGGCTTCTTGCCAAGTACAGGATGGCAGGGTCAGAATCTCGATGAGCTGAAAGCAAGTTTTCTTCCATGACCTACATGTTAAATAAAGTGATTTTTCCCAGAGCAATCTTTAAAAGCTTTGTAGGCACTTCCTTTATTGAACAAGTTGACGTGTACTAGACCACCAGCCTAAGGTAAATACTCCCCTGGAGTGAGAGTAAACATGGTAAATTCCAGATGACGTCTCATCTGAGCGCATTTTAGGGTAAAGCTTGATAACTGGGTCAGTCTCTTGTTTATTTCCTCTCACTTTCTATTCTGTTTTCCTATCTGTGCGTTGAGGTTGGGGCTCACAGGAATGGCGCTCAGAAAACATTGCTCAGGGGAATGTGAGTTTTGGTTTGAGTTGACTCATCTCTCGGTGTGTGAAAACTATTTGCAATAGAATCAAACAGGGCAGTATTTGGCGTGTTTGCCATATTCTTTGAATTTTAGGATCAATGCAGGGAGGATCTTGCTTGAGTGTCATGATTGCCTCTTTTTCCCACCACTTTGAAAAATGTTATGGAATCGGTTGCCACGTTAGGCAAGGGAACTATGGGTTCTATCTCTGCCCATTGTGCCCACCAGGTGAGTCACAAGCAGGTGATCGAAAGTGCACAGAAGTTCAGAGCATGACATTCGTGGTCTCCTTTCCTGAGAAAAACTTGCTTTTTTGAGACTGTTTTCCAGAAAGGAGGATATTCTACTGCTGTCATTCTCAAATCGGAAAAACAGACCTAATTGGCGGGTGAATGATTTGGGAAAAGATAGCGAGAATGGCTGCACAAAGTGAAGAACGTCGTCAGTGTCACCAGACCGTGTAGAAGTTGTTGAGATGGCATGTTTCCTTATGTGTATTTTCATCACAATTAAAAAAAATTAAGTAAATTAACCAACCTAATCCTTTATAGGCAGTGAGCACACCTTCAGAGGCAGGTAGTTAAAAAAAAGAAAGTTTTGTGCAAAGCTGTTGTAGGTGAGTGCTTAATGGAGAGTGAGAGCCTAAGAAGGCAGCTTTGAGAAACAGGTGGAAGAAGAAGAGGAAGGTAGGGGGTACCGAAAAGACATTGGAAGCGAACGATACTTGAGAAAAAAGGCCAGTACAGACAGGGTGAAAAGAACCCGAGGGACAAGTAGTGATAAGGCTGTGGGGGTGGACATGTTGGTGCCTCGAGCGTTTGTCCAAACCGGTGAAAGAGGACCCCAGGCTCAGATAAGGCAAAGGTGGTGCAGGACCTCAGAGGTGGGGGCTGGGGTGGGGCAGGAGCTGGAAAGGAGATGGAGTTGGTGAGGGAAGTACTGCTGGCCCTCTGCTAAAACCAAACCCCTTGCCATTGAGTCGTTGAGTCGTTTCCAGCTCACAGTGATCCCATGTGTCAGAGTAGAGCTGAGCTCCTGTAGGGTGTTTTTTTTTGGCTGTAATCTTTACAAAAGCAGATTGCCAGGCCTTTCTTCTGTGGCACCACTGGGCGGGTTCGAACCACCGACCTTTTTGGTTAGTTGTCGAGCAAACCATTTGCATCACCTGGCACCTGGACCCTTTGCTCAACCAGCCTAAAAACCAAAGATTATGAGGGCCGGAGAAACAATAGGAAGTAAAGAGTCAGTGTTGGTGGGTTTGACTAAAGAGGAAGGTCACAGGTCCTGGCTAAGGTGACAGCAGACAGTGACTGGAGGAGGGTTACCGTGGAAAACTTTAAAATAAGAGCAGGAGTAATTCATTCAAGGAGCCCTGGTGGCACAAATATTTAAGCGATCAGCTGCTAACCGAAGGGTTGGCGGTTCAAACCCACTCAGCAGCTCCGTGGAAGAAAGACCTGGCAATCTGCTCCTGTAAAGAGCGCAGCCTGTGGAGCAGGTCTTCTCTGTCCCGTGGGGTCGCTATGAGCTGAAAACAACCCAGCAGCACCCAGCAACGACAATTCGGTCTAAGTCCCAGACTTTATGTACGTAGTTAGAGCACAGAGAGTATTCGGCAGGATGTCTGTCTCAGTCATCTAGCGCTGCTATAACAGAAATACCACCCGTGGATGGCTTTAACAAAGAGAAGCTTATTTTCTCACAGTAAAGTAGCTAAAAGTCCAAATTCAGGGCGTTGGCTCCAGGGGAAGGCTTTCTCTCTTTGTCGGCTCTTAAGGAAGGTCCTCAAACTTCCTCTGGTGGAGGAGCTTCTCAGGCGCAGGGACCCTGGGTCCAAAGGATGCACTGTGCTCCTGGTGCTGCTTTCTTGGTGGTATGAGCTCCCCAACTCTCTGCTTGCTTCCCTTTCCTTTTATCTCTTGAGCGATAAAAGGTGGTGCAGACCACACCCCAGGGAAACTCCCTTTACATTGGATCAGGGAGGTGACCTGAGTAAGGGTGGTGTTACAATCCCACCCTACTCCTCTCAACATAAAATTACAATCACAAAATGGAGGACAACCACAGAATACTGGGAATCATGGCCTAACCAAGTTGATACACATATTTTGGGGGCGACATAAGTCAATCCATGACAATGTCCATATAAGAAGACATGAATATGGTGTATTTCTTTCACCGTGGAAACACAGAGGCCTTTTGCCTGCTGCTTTCTCTGTGTTTAGATGAATCCAGCAAGGTTAGCTGTTAGTGTCTGGGTCAGAAATCTACGTGAAGGTGAATATTTAACCATATCCAAGGACAGCACAGGGCACAAGACGTAGAAGAAGAGAAAGAAGACTCCAGAAGGAAAAAAAATAGCCAAGGGAGAAATACAGCCATGGTGAAGAGCATGCTAACTAGGAAGTGTTCAGTTACTCCTGTTGGAATGAATGACTCAAACGTGGGCTTTCTGAGTCGGACGGATCATTTCCCAGATACTTCACAAAGTGCCAGTTGTGATGTCGAGTCTGGTGTGGTTTCTTCAAGATGAAACCTCTCAAAGACAAGAGAGAGGAATTAAAAATTAGAGCCAAGGACAGGAGCCAGTTTTAAGAGATGGAAGATGAAATTCTAATTGGAGGTGAAATACGTCCATTCCCTCTGTTGTTCTAAAAGCCGTAATTTTTGTTATTGTTGTTATTGGGTGACTCAGAGCGACCCCATACAGGAGCAGATTGCCAGGTCTTTCTCCCAAAGAGCCACAGGGTAGGTTCAAACCCCTGACCTTTCGGTTGGCAACTGAGCACTTAACCATTGCGCCACCACGGTTCCTTCTAAAAGCACCGCCCTCATCCCTGTTCAGATGAAGGTGACTTGCCCGAGGGCAGGTGCTTTATGGCTGTGCTGCATGCCCGGTCTGGATCCCTCCCCACCTCTCTCTCTTCCTGTGCTAGCGTTGCCCTCCCCCGCCATTACCTGGGTCCACCTGCCTTTTCCCGCCCCCTGTGGACACTGCACTCTGTTAACCTCTTGTGAGCTCTGGATTCCACATCCACCTGCCTCTTGCAAATGCCCGTGACCCTCTGGGAGGCTGGCAAACCCGTGTGTCCAGCCCCTCCCCCGAGCCTGACCTGCCACCCTCGTTCTTCCAGTCACCATCACTGGCCTGCAGCAGCCGCCTTAGAGACAGGACGAGGCTCAGGGCCCTTGGAAAGGTTGTTTAATGGGTCTGCGGATGGTGAATACTGGTGCTTCCCCTAGACCGTCATCCTGGCTCCTAGTGGGAACTCTGTCCTGGTACCTGCCTCCTATAACTCTCCAGCCTCAGTACTGACTCACCCACCTGATGTTCCTGAGTCCCTGGTGAGTGAGGAAGGCGTGGCCTGACCTCCAGGACCGACACTGTCCACCACCTCGCCTGGAAAGCTCTCCCTTCCCCGGCCCTCCTCCCTTCCACTGTCCCCCCATCCCCCACAACTTCTGTCCTTGAGATCTCAGTTTGAACCTCCTCCTAGGGAAACCTCCCCAAGGTTGGGGTGTCCTGATGTAAGTGCTCCTCTGAGCGATGACTTGGTTGATGCTGCCCTGCCTGATGGCACGCAAACACCCGGGAGGTCAGCAACAGCTGCTGCCTGGCTCACCGTGACACCTGCCCACAGGCGCTTCATGCCACTTTGTGCTGTTCCTCCTGGATTGCCTTCAGTTTGAGATGCCTTTAAGGCTCAATCAAATGCCACCTCCACCGAGAAGCCTTCCTTGAGCCCACCCCCAAACCAGATGCAGGATTTGGGTCCATCGACACCCTGGAGCACTTTGAATCGCTCTGATTCGACCCATCTGCCTTCACTTCTGCGGTGGTTTATTGAGGACCTCTCTCATTTCTTTGTTTGCTCATTCATTCATCCAACAAATATTTACTGAGCACCTGGAGTCCCTGGGTGGTACAAATGGTTAAGGGCTCAGCTGCTAACTGAAAGGGTGGAGGTTTGAGTCTACCCAGAGGCACCTCGGAAGAAAGGCCTGGAGATGTGCTTCCAAAAAGTCAGCCGCAGAAAACCCTCTGGAGCACCGTTCTACTCTGACACACCCGGGTCGCCAGGAGTTGGAGTCGCCTGACAGCAGCTGGTTTTTTTCACCGTGTGCCAGGCCCTGTTCTAGGTACTAGAAGAAGCAGTGGGAAAACAGCAGCGTCCCCTGCAGTTTAAGCTCTGCACCATGTGAGGAGTAAGGTTCCCAGCCTGGGAGGAGAGGCAGAAGGAAAACAAATAGCCCAGCTCCTCAGCGTGGTGAGGGATACCAAACCAAAACCAAACCCACTGCCACTGAGTCGATCCCGACTCATAGTGCCCCTATAGGACAGAGTAGAACTGCCCCGTAGAGTTTCCAAGGAGCGCCCGGCGGATTCAAACTGCCGACCTTTTGGTTAGCAGCCGTAGCACTTAACCACTAGGCCATCAGGATTCCTGGTGAGAAATAGGCTGAAGGAAAGCCAGGGAGGCTGCTCTCCCTCAGCACCCTGCAGCCCGGGAGCATGCACCGTGTCTCTACAGTGACTCAAATGTGGCCATGTGATAAATATTTGTCTTTAAAACTTGGGAACCAAACTGGGGAAGAGGAAAGAGTGAAGGAAAATACCCAGGAAATTTTAGAGCCTGTTTTAGTTGTTCTGATTATTATCTTGAAGGCATTAAGTGCTGGAGTTAAACTCCTTGTGACCCACTTCAGTCAGCAGAATTTAAATCCCAGGTGATTACTAACACTAATGACCTACAGGCAAGAAAACACCGGACATGGGGTTACAGGTCTGCGTTCTCATTGTCGCTGATAGTTCTAGCCTCGAGAGCAGGTACGCCCTCCAGGTTCGATTCTGTCGTAAAAAACTGAGTGTGCTATGAAGCCACCATCTCCCTGATACCAAAACCAGGTAAAGACATCACAAAAAAAGAAAATTACAGACCTATATCCCTCATGAACATAGATGCAAGAATCCTTAACAAAATTCTAGCCAATAGAATTCAACAACATATCAAAAAAATAATCCACCACGACCAAGTGGGATTTATACCAGGTATGCAAGGCTGGTTTAATATTAGAAAAATCATTAATGTAATCCACCATATAAATAAAACAAAAGACAAAACCACATGATCTTATCAATTGATGCAGAAAAGGCATTTGACAAAGTCCAACACCCATTTATGATAAAAAAAACTCTTGCCAAAATAGGAATTGAAGGAAAATTCCTCAACATAATAAAGGGCATCTAATAAAAAAAAAAAAATTTTTTTTTTTTTTTTTTTTATACAAAGCCAACAGCCAACATCACTCTAAATGGAGAGAGCCTGAAAGCATTTCCCTTGAGAAGTGGAACCAGACAAGGATGCCCTTTATCACCGCTCTTATTCAACATTGTGCTAGAGGTCCTAACCAGAGCAATTAGGCTAGACAAAGAAATAAAGGGCATCCGGATTGGCAAGGAGGAAGTAAAATTATCTCTATTTGCAGATGACATGATCTTATACACAGAAAACCCTAAGGAATCCTCCAGAAAACTACTGAAACTAATAGAAGAGTTTGGCAGAGTCTCAGATTATAAGATAAACATACAATAATCACTTGGATTCCTCTACATCAACAAAAAGAACATCGAAGAGGAAATCACCAAATCAATACCATTCACAGTAGCCCCCAAGAAGATAAAATACTTAGGAATAAATCTTACCAAAGATGTAAAAGACCTATACAAAGAAAACTACAAAGTACAAGTGCAAGAAACTAAAAAGGACCTACTTAAGTGGAAAAACATATCTTGTTCATGGATAGGAAGACTTAACATTATAAAAATATCTATTCTACCAAAAGCCGTCTATACATACAATGCACTTCCGATCCAAATTCCAATGTCATTTTTTAATGTGATGGAGAAACAAATCACCAACTTCATATGGAAGGGAAAGAAGCCTCGGATAAGCAAAGCATTACTGAAAAAGAAGAAGAAAGTGGGAGGCCTCACTCTACCTGATTTCAGAACCTATTATACAGCCACAGTAGTCAGAACAGGCTGGTACTGGTACAACAACAGACACATAGACCAATGGAACAGAATTGAGAACCCAGATATAAATCCATCCACATATGAGCAGCTGATATTTGACAAAGGCCCAGTGTCAGTTAATTGGGGAAAAGATAAGTCTTTTTAACAAACGGTGCTGGCATAACTGGATATCCATTTGCAAAAAAATGAAACAGGACCCATACCTCACACCAAGCACAAAAACTAACTCCAAGTGGATCAAAGACCTAAACATAAAGACTAAAACAATAGAGATCATGGAACAAAAAATAGGGACAACCTTAGGAGCCCTAATACAAGGCATAAACAGAATACAAAACATTACCAAAAATGACGAAGAGAAACCAGATAACTGGGAGCTCCTAAAAATCAAACACCTATGCTCATCTAAAGAGTTCACCAAAAGAGTAAAAAGACCACCTACAGACTGGGAAAGAATTTTCAGCTATGACATCTCCGACCAGTGCCTGATCTCTAAAATCTACATGATTCTGTCAAAACTCAACCACAAAAAGACGAACAACCCAATCAAGAAGTGGGCAAAGGATATGAACACGCACTTCACTAAAGAAGATATTCAGGCAGCTAACAGATACATGAGAAAATCTCTCGATCATTAGCCATTAGAGAAATGCAAATTAAAACTACGATGAGATTCCATCTCACTCCAACAAGGCTGGCATTAATCCAAAAAACACAAAATAATAGATGTTGGAGAGGCTGCGGAGAGACTGGAACTCTTATACACTGCTGGTGGGAATCTAAAATGGTACAACCACTTTGGAAATCTATCTGGGGTTATCTTAAACAGTTAGAAATAAAACTACCATACAACCCAGAAATCCCACTCCTCAGAATATACACTAGAGAAATAAGAGCCTTCACACAAACAGATATATGCACACCCATGTTTATATTGCAGCTCTGTTTACAATAGCAAAAAGCTGGAAGCAACCAAGGTGTCCATCAAGGGATGAATGGGTAAATAAATTGTGGTATATTCACACAATGGAATACTACGCATCGATAAAGAACAGTGACGAATCTGTGAAACATTTCATAACATGGAGGAACCTGGAAGGCATTATGCTGAGTGAAATTAGTCAGAGGCAAAAGGACAAATATTGTATAAGACCACTATTATAAGATCTTGAGTATTAGTATAAACTGAGAAGAACACATACTTTTGTGGTTACGAGGCGGGGAGGGAGGAAGGGTGGGAGAGGGTTTTTTACTGATTAGTTAGATAAGAACTGCTTTAGGTGAAGGGAAGGACAATACTCAATACATGGAAGGTCAGCTCAACTGGACTGGACCAAAAGCAAAGAAGTTTCTGGGATAAACTGAATGCTTCAGAGGTCAGCGGAGCAAGGGCAGGGGTTTGGGGACCATGGTTTAAGGGGACTTCTAAGTCAATTGGCAAAATAATTCTATTATGAAAACATTCTGCATCCCACTTTGAAATGTGGCGTCTGGGGTCTTAAATGCTATCAAGCGGCCATCTAAGATGCATCAATTGGTCTCAACCCACCTGGAGCAAAGGAGAATGAAGAACATCAAGGTCACACAATAACTATGAGCCCAAGAGACAGAAAGGGCCACGTGAACCAGAGACCTACATCATCCTGAGACCAGAAGAACTAGATGGTGCCCGGCCACAACCGATGACTGCCCTGACAGGGGGCACAACAGAGAACCCCTGAGGGAGCAGGAGAACAGTGGGATATAGACCCCAAATTCTCACAAAAAGACCAGACTTAATGGTCTGACTGAGACTAGAGGAATCCCGGCGGTCACAGTCCCCAAACCTTCTGTTGGCCCAGAACAGGAACCATCCCCGAAGACAACTCATCAGACATGGTAGGGACTGGACAGTGGGTAGGAGAGAGATGCCAATGAAGAGTGAGCTATTTGTATCAGGTGGACACTTGAGACTGTGTTGGTATCTCCTGTCTGGAGGGGGGATGGGAGGATAGAGAGAGTTGGAAGCTGGCAAAATTGTCACGAGAGACTGGAAGGGCTGACTTATTAGGGGGAGAGCAAGTGGGAGTACGGAGTAAGGTGTATATAAACTTATATGTGACAGTTTGACTTGATTTGTAAACGTTCACTTGAAGCTAAATAAAAGTTAATACAAAAAAAAAAAAAAACTGAGCGTGCCCATTGCTCGCTGAAAGGTGAACCTGAAGGGATAAGAGAAAGAGGGTGTCGTTAGCGAAATACCGTTTGGTTCAAGAGAAGTGAGTGAGGAAAACCTTCCCCAGACGAATGCGAGGCTATCAGCAAAGCCCTCTTCCAGGTTAACAGAGAACTGCTGATGAGTACCCGGGGCTGTAGCAGGTTTCTTACTTTTCTTGGCCGGGTGGTGGGGAGGGAGGCAGCTGTATCCTGCCCTGGGGGGAGGGGACCATGAACCCCCCCCGGGGTATGAAGTGGGAACAAAGCTGGCTCCCCGATATCCTTGAAGTTCTCACCCTCACTACCCTCCTCGTGGGTTTGCCAATGGCGCTGGGCGGGCTGCCAACACCAGACTCACCACTTCCTAACAGACCCCCTAGAAAACTGGGCAGGTGGGTTTGAGTTTGCTTGTTTGCTTCCAAGTTTCCTGAGAAATCATTTACTTACAGCAGAATTCATCCTTTTTTAAGTGTACAGTTCTGGGGGTTTGGAAAACATACAGTCTCCGTTTCCTTGCTGGTTGTTATGGGGGGCACTCTCAGGTGTTGGGGGCAGCCCACATTCCTTGGCTTATGGCCCCTTCGTTTTCAAAGCAGTGGCAGGAAGAGTCCTTTTCATGCTTTCTGCGTCATCTCCTGCCTTCTGTTGCATCTCCTTGACTCCAGCCAGAGAAAGTTCTCTGCTTTTAAGGGCTCGGGGGATTTGATGTGGCCCACCTGGGTGATCCAGGTTCCTCTTCCACCTTGAGATCCCTAACCTTAATCACACCTGCAAAGCCCCTTTTGCCTTGTGAAACCACACATTACAGGCTCACGGATTAGGGCACGGAGAGCTTGGGAGCTGCTCTTCAGCTGCTTTCTGCCCTCATGGATTTACAGACGAGCCAGTTGCCGTCAATTCCGACTTGTGGTGACCCCATGTGTGTTAGAGTAGAACTGGGCTTTATAGAGTTTTCATGGCTGTGACTTTTCAGAAGCAGATTGCCAGACCTTTCTTCCAAGGAGCCTGTGGGTGGGTTCGAACCACCAAACTTTTGGTTGGTAGCTGAGTGCTTAACTGTTTACACCACCCAGGGGCCCCCAAACCCATTGTCTTTAGTCAGTTCTGATTCATAGTGACCCTATAGGACAGAGTTTCCAAGGCTGTAATCTTTACCGAAGCAGACGCTGTATCTTTCTCCCACAGAGCGGCTGGTGGGTTCAAACCGCCCAACTTTCGGTTTACAGCTGAGTGCATAACCACTGCACCACCAGGGCTCCTTCCCAGGGGCCTCAGGGACTCCTTTTTTGCAGTCTAGTGGGAACCAATCCTTGCTCAAGGAGGCATGGAGCGTTGAGACCGCTTACGTGTCCTGTTCATCCTTGGACGGGGGACCTGTTAAGTGCCCGGCGGTGTCAGTTGAGGACAAACGTCCCTGCCCCCACGGCACACCTGCCAGCTAACGTGGCACTGGTGATACTGACCGCACGCAGGGTGGTGTGAGTTTTAGGGGACAATGTATAGAAAGCACAGTCCAGTGAGTGGCAGAGTCTGGTGGCTCCTCCTTTCCCTCCACCAGGCTGGCATCCAAAGCAGAGCTGGTGCTGTGGCAGAGCAGTGTTTGCAAGTCAGGAGGGCATGCCAGTGTCCAGGTGGTGGTGGGCCCAAGGGACCCTGTCAGCTCCGTATCCCTGTTTACAGGAAAGAACCCATTGCTGTTAAGTCGGTTCCGACTCGTAGTGACTCTGTAGGACAGAGTAGAACTACCCCATAGGGTTTCCAAGGCTGTAATCTTTATGGAACCAGACTGTCATATCTTTCTCCTGAGGGGCAGCGGGTGGGTTTGAACGCCGACCTTTTGATTAGCAGCTGAGCACTTAACCACTATGCCACCAGGGCTCCTTTCATAGGAAAGAAGGACATCGTAAGTGCACTGTGTTCCCCACGTGGGGAGGCTTTCCCTGATCACCTTATTTAAAACCGCAGCCCCTCCCCAACTTACTGCCATCTAATATAATCTGTGTTATTTGCTTGTGTGTCTGCCATCTGCCTCCCCTCCCTAGGATGGCAGGCCTGTGAGGGCAGGGGTATTTGTCTCTCTTGTTCACTCCTGTGTCCTTAGTGGTTGGAATGTGGCCTAGTTTACCAGTTGTCGTCAAGTCAACTCAGACTCGTGGCAACCCCACGTGTGTGTCAGAGTAGAACTGTGCTCCACAGGGTTTTCAGCACCTGATTTTTTGGAAGTAGGTCACCAGCCTCTTTTCCAAGGTGCCTCTGGGTGGGCTCAAACCTTCGAAATTTGGTTAGCAGCCAAGCTTGTTAATCCTTTGCGCCACCCAGGGACTGTGGCTTAGCATAGCCCCATTCCTCATTGCTATTGAGTCAATCCCAACTCATAGCAATCCTGTAGGACTGCCCCACAGGGTTTCCAAGGAGCAGCTGGTGGATTCGAACTGCTGACCTCTTGGTTAGCAGCTGAGCTCTTAACCACTGCTCCACCAGGGCTCTGGCCTGGCATAGGAAGAACCTAAAAAAATACCTGTTGAACGAATGGAGCCTTCCTCTTCACTTAAATCTACTTTTTGAAAAGATGATAATTTTTCTGTTCTAAAATTTCTAATCAGCATTTTAATTAGAAAGTTATTATTTTAACAATATTGGCTAGATATGTGGTGACCTTAATGATAGAAATATAATACTAAAAAAATCAAAATCGTTGCCATCAAGTCGATTCTGACTCATGGCGACCCCATGTGTTACAGACTAGAACTGCTCCGTAGGGTTTTCTTGGCTATCATCTTTATGGAAACACGTTGCAAGAATTGTTTTCTAGGGTGCCAATGGATGCGCTCGAACCGCTAACCTCTTGGTTAGTAGGCAGGAGTGAACCACATATACCACCCAGGGACCTCTCAGTTGCTGCACTTTAGTTAAAGTACACCAGCATCCCAACACAGTTCACATTTCCATTACTACGGCATGTTAACCATGAGTAATTGCATAATTACTATGCAAAGACATTTGACTGTGTGGGTCATAACAAATTATGGATAACATTGCAAAAAATGGGAATTACAGGGAACTTAATTGTGTTCAGGAAGAACCTGTACATAGATCAAGAGGTAGTCGTTCGAGCAGAACAAGGGGATACTGTGTGGTTGAAAGTCAGGAAAGGTGTGTGTCAGGGTTGTATCCTTTCTCCATACCTATTTAATCTGTATGCTGAGCAAATAATCCGAGAAGCTGGACTACATGAAGAAGAACGGGGCATCAGGATTGGAGGAAGATTCATTAACAACTTGTGTTATGCAGATGAGACAACCTTGCTTGCTGAAAGTGAAGAGGACTTGAAGCACTTACTAATGAAGATCAAAGACCACAGCCTTCAGTATGGATTACACCTCAACATAAAGAAAAGAAAAATCCTTACAACTGGACCAATAAGCAACATCATGATAAACAGAGAAAAGATTGAAGTTGTCAAGGATTTCATTTTACTTGGATCCACAATCAACGGTCATGGAAGCAGCAGTCAAGAAATCAAATGAGGTATTGCATTGGGCAAATCTGCTGCAAAGGACCTCTTTATAGTATTTAAAAGCAAATATGTCGCTTTGAGGACTAAGGTGCTCCTGACCCAAGCCATGGTGTTTTCAATCGCCTCATATGCATGTGAAAGCTGGACAATGAGTAAGGGAGACTGAAGAATTGATGCCTTTGAATCATGGTGTTGGCAAAGAATAATCAATATACCGGGGACTGCCAGAAGAACAAACAAGTCTGTCTTGGAAGTACAGCCAGAATGTTCCTTAGAAGTGAGATGGTGAGACTTCGTCTTGTGTACTTTGCACGTGTTATCAGGAGGGGTCAGTCCCTGCAGAAGGACATGATGCTTGGTAAAGTGGAGGGTCAGCAAAAAAGAGGAAGCCCTCCAACGAGATGGATTGACATACTGGCTGCAACAAGGGGCTCAAGCATAGCAACAATTGTGAGGATGGCACGGGACCGAGCAGTGTTTCGTTCTGTGGTACATGGGGTTCCTACGAGTTAGAACCAACTTGACGGCACCTAACAACAGCAACAATTGCAAAAAGTGAAATATTCCTGCTAGCTCTTCAGGCCACCAGTCACTACATAAATGACAGCTATGCCTCATCAACAGTGACCGATCACGCCACTTCTTTCAAAGTCTGCTTGTGACTAGTCACTATGCACCTGTTCTGCAGTTTATGCACAGACAGTAAAGGGTGGAGATGTGTTGCCTCCTTGTCTCCCACCGATAAATCCGCTTGACACTTTACAAAAATGGCAAACCCAAAGGAAATTGGCCAACGAAGATGAGAGTGAAGCAAAGAATTGAAAAGCGATAATGCTGGAAGAGTAATTTGAATTAAACATACCCAGTGCTGTTGAGCAGATTCTGACTCATAGCGACCCTGTAGGACAGAGTAGAACTGCCCCATAGGGTCTCCAAGGTTGTGATCATTCCAGAAGCAGACTGCCACATCTTTCTCCCGTGGAGCAGCTGGTTGTTTGAACTGCCAACCTTTCGATTAGCAGTCGAGTGCTTAAATACTGTGCCAGCAGGCCCCCCGAATCTAACATAGGTGGAGTTATGAAAGAAAGAGCTGACCGCAAGGTTGTTAACACTGCCACCTTTGGAGGGGCTCTAGATTTGCAGCCATAGGCACTGAGTGAAAGTGAATTTATCAGCAAAGATGAGCAAGGTGGTTGTGATGAAAAGGATGGAGATAGTCCAGCAGACGTGGTGCCAACAAAGAACGTCACATTAAAGGAACTCTTGGAGATGTTCCGTGACATTGGAAACGCGAAGGATGAAGTGCTGGAAACTTAAAAATGAGTGTGGCAATTGGCTAAGGCATAGAGAATATGTTCTGTCTGTCTTGTTGTGAGGTGGTGTCGAGTCGGTTCTGACTCTTAGCGACCATACGCACAACAGAATGAAACATTGCCCGGTCCTGTGCCATCCTCACAACTGTTGTTACGCTTGAGCCCATTGTTGCAGCCACTGTGTTAACCCATCTTGCTGAGGGTCTTCCTCTTTTCCACTGACCTTCTGCTTTATCAAGCATGACATCCTTCTCCAGGGACCGGTCCCCCCAGATAACATGTCCAATGGACGTGAGGGGAAGTCTCGCCGTCCTCGCTTCTAAGGAGCAGTCTGGCCGTACTTCTGCCAGTACTCTCTACACTGTTAGGTCATATGACAAGAAGACCAGGAAGCATTGTTCAGACTACCCTTGATAAGTTTTTTACAAGGAAATAAAATGCTTTAATTCTCAATGTTTCTAATGTTTTAAATTAAACCAGTTGCCTTTGAGTTGATTGCAACTCGTGGTGACCCCATGGGTTTCAGAGTAGAACTGCACTTCACAGGGTTCCCAAGGGCTATGACCTTTCAGAAGTAGATTGCCAGGCCTTTCTTCTGAGGCACCTCTGGGTGAATTCGAATCACCGCCCTTTCAGTTAGTAGCCAAGTGCTTAATCTTTTGCACCCTCCAGGGGCTCCCAATGTTTTAAATTAATTACAGTGTACCAAGTAGGTACTAATTTTACTATCCTTTTTACTTTCCTGTGTCTGTACAACCAAGAGTAAGAGAGTTTTTAATGTTTAGACAAAAAAAAAATTTTTTTTATAATTTTTATTGTGCTTTAAGTGAAAGTTTACAAATCAAGTCAATCTCTCACACAAAAACTTATATACACCTTGCTACATACTCCCAATTACTCTCCCCCTAATGAGACAGCCTGCTATCGCTCTCCACTCTCTCTTTTTGTGTCCATTTCGCCAGCTTCTAACCCCCTCTACCCTCTCATCTCCCCTGCAGGCAGGAAATGCCAACATATAGACAAAAAATTTTTAAGTTTGTGAAATTATTAAATTGCTTTATGCAGTTTTTGCTTACATGATCTTTTTATTGTCTCACTCTACTGTGTGAAGCAGGAAATAGTGCACACCAAAACCAACCAGGCGTGTGAGGAGAAAAGACGTCATCAACTAGCAGAAATAATAAACGACAGAAACAGACCCATGTACACTTTCAAAGTATACACATATACTTTAAAATAAGATTGCCTACTGTAGTCAAGATAATGAAAGATAAGACTGAGAATTTTGGTAGCACACTAGAAATTATATTTTTTAAAAGGGCATTGGTTTGAAAAAAATAGCCAAACAGAAATCATGACACTGGAAAATACAAAAACCAGTACTACATACTCTGTAGATAGGTAAAAGGGCAGAGTAGACATGACTGAGAGAGAATTGCTGAATTGTAAGATAGATCAGAAAAAGACACTAAAATGAAGCACAGAGACAAAAGGATGAAAATACAGACGTAGAAGATGTAGTGAAAAATTCTATCATCCGTGTAATTGGAATCCTAGGAGAAGACAAAAGACAGAATTAGGCTGAAGTAATGTTTGAAGGGATGTTTGAAGGGAGAGCAGCTAAAGTTTTTGTAATACTGATTAAAGACATCAAGTCACATAATCAAGAAGTCTAAAGAACCACAAACCAGATTAAAACAAACAAAAATATGAACCTAGACACATTGCAGTAAAACTTTTGAAAAACCATACATCAGGAGATAATTTTAAAAGAAGCTAGAGGTTTTAAAAAAAAAAACAAAAGACATTACCTTCACAGCAACAATACCTGAGGGCTGATTTCTCCACCAAAACCCAATCATCTATATGCCAGAAGACAACGAAAGGACACCTTCAGTGTGCTGAAAATTAAAGGGTTTAATTCAGGTTAGTTTAACATTTAAAAAGTAATAAAGCATCAAGAAATATGAAATGCTTTGGGATAGAATGTACAAGATCTGTACACTGAAAATATTTGTAACAATGCTTTGCTGAGAGAAATTAAAAAAAATAAATAAACAAATGGTGAGATATACCATGTTCTTGGAGCAGAAGACTCAGTATCATTACGATGTCAGTTCTTCCCCAAATGATCCACAAATTCCAAGCAATCAAAATCAAATTCCAGAGGCTATTTGTAGGATTTGACAGGCTGATCCTAAAATTTATATGGCAATGCAAAGGACCTTGGGTAGCTAAAACAACTTTGAAAAACAAGAACAAAGTTGGAAGACGTAGACTGTCTGATTTCAAGACTTATAAAACTGTGGTAACCAAGAAAGTATGTTATTAATATGAAAATAGACAAACAGATGAATGGAACAGAATAGCAAATCCAGAAATAAACCCATATATATGTCTATGGCCGGAGTCCTAGTGGCACAGTGGTTAAGAGCTATGGCTGCTGACCAAAAGATCGGCAGTTTGAATCCACCAGCCACTCCTTGGAAATGCTGTGGGGCAGCTGTACTCTGTCCTGTAGGGTCGCTATGAGTCAGAATCAATTCCATGGCAGTGGGTTTGGTTTAGTTATATATATATATATATATGTATATATATATATATATATATATATGTATGTATATGTATATATATACATATATATAGTCAACTGATTTTTCTGCAGAGTGCTAAGACAGCACAGTGGGGGAAAAAATAATCTTTTTAACAAACGGTACCGGAACAATTGAATAGTCATATGCAAAATAATGAACCTTGACCTCACTTCACACCATATTTAAAAAAATAATAATTTGAAATAAATCATAGACATAATTGTAAAAATTAAAACTATACAGCTTCCAGAAGAAAACATTCAGGGTTTGGCAAAGATTTCTTAAATATGATTCAAAAAGCATGAACTATAAAAGAAAAAATAAATTGGACATCATCAAAATTAAACAATTTTGCTCATCAAAAGACGCTATTAAGAAAATGAAAAGGCAGGCCACAGAATGGGAGAGAATATTTGCAAAACACATATCTGAAAAAGGACTTATATCTGTACTATATAAAGAACACTTACAATTCAATAAGAAGAGAAACAACCCAATAAAAAATAGGCCAAAGATTTGAACAAACTCTTCAACAGGGGCATTGAGTGGCAAGTAAGCACATGAAAATATGCTCAATATCATTAGTCATTAACCAAAAACTGAACCAGTGCCATCGAGTCCGTTTTGACTCATGGTGATGCCATGCGTATCAGAATAGAACTGTGCTTCTGTAGGGTTTTAAGTGGCTGATTTTTCAGAACTAGATCACCAGATCTTTCTTTTGCAGTTCCTCTGCGTGGACTTGAACCACCAACCTTTCTATCTGTAGCCGAGCACTTAACTGTTTGCACCACTGACCAACTCCCGTTAGTCATTAGGGAAATGCAAATGAATAGTAGTGAATGTTACTGTTGTTTGTAGAGAGACATCACTATACACCACCTAGAATTACTAAAATTAAAAAGACTGACCAAGTGTGGATGAAGATAGAGAGCAATTGGAATGCTCATATACTGCCGATGTGAATGTAAAATGGTAAACCACTTTGGACAACATGTTGGCAAGTGAAAAAAAACTTACAATATCATAAAAAATATCATATACATAGGAATAAACCTATAAAAGGTAAGTAAGACCTCTACTCAGAATACTGATAACATTTTTGAGAGAAATAAAGATAACCCAAATAAAACAATGGCTATACCATGTTCATGGAAGGGACAATTCAGTCTTGTAAAGCTGTAGGTGTCTTAGGAAAGGTCTCGTATGCCATGCAACAGATACTGACATCTGTCACCAAGTACATGTAGACATCCCGAGTGTGTTTATCAGAACTGTGTGGACTCTACAGAGTCTACTGCAGACATTTAAACGACTCCGTTGTTGTAGTTGCTGTTGAGTTGACTCCCACTTAGGGCGACCTTATATACAAGAGGAAGAAACTTTGCCTGGTCCTGTGCTGTCTTCAGGATCATTGACTGAGTTCATTGTTTTGGCTGTTGTATCAGTCCATGTCATTGAGGGTCTCCCTCTTTTTGCTGACTCTCTACGTGGACATCTCAACCATGATGTCTTTCTCCAGCGATTGGTCTTTTCTGATGATATATTCAAAGTAAGTGAGACAACCTCTTGCTATCCTCCTTTAGGGAGTATTCCGGATATATTTCTTCAAAGACTGATTTGTTCATTCTTCTGGCAATCCATGGTATATATCAATTCAATTCAAATGCATTGATTCTTCTTTTGTCTTCCGTGTTCATTGTCTAACTTTCACATGCATATGAGGCAACTGAAAAGACCATAGCTTGGGTCAGGCACACCTTAGTCACCAAAGTGGCGTCTTTGCTTTTTAAAACTTTGAAAAAGTCTTTTGCAGCAGATTCTCCCAGTATGATACATCATATGGTATCTTGATTGTTGCTTCCAAGGGTATTGATTGTGGAGCCAAGCAAATGAATGACCCTAATGTCCCAAAATGTACCCCCTCCCAGGGCGGTCGTAGGATGCACTTTCCCCGTGAAAATTGGTAGTCTTCACTGGGCTTCTCTCGTGGGCCCATTATTGAACATGACATGAGTAAAATTTTTTAAGAAATGGAACAATGTTCAGAACCTAGTGCCAATACTAGATTTATTCAGTAAATATTTGTTGAACACCTGCCTTGCATAGGGAGGAAGGAGAGCCACGTGACATTCTGCCTTAAGGAGTTACAAGTCAGCTGGGCAGGAGCCATGGTGGTGCAGTGATTAAGAGCTCAGCTGGTAACCAAAAGGTTGGCAGTTCAAATCCACCAGGCGCTCCTTGGAAACCCTATGGGGCGGTTCCACTGTGTCCTGTAGGCTCGCTGTGGGTCGGAATCAACTCAATGACAACAGGTTTGGCTTTTTTGGTTTTGGGGCAGAAAGGGCAGCAATCGATATCAGGGATGTGAGTCACAGATTCTGGCAAGTGTTCTCTCCCTCAGAGCCGTAGGTCAGGAGCTGTGGAAATTCGAAAGGCGGAGGGGTCCTTCGACCTGGGTGCATCAGCAAGGCTTTCAGGAGGAATTGGCCTTTGAGTTTCCCCTAAAATGTATGGGATGGGAGGTGTTCCAGGCAGAAGGAGTAGGATAAAGGAGAGGAGCTGGGAAGCCTGGGGTGGGGAAGGCAAATGGTGAGTAGTGTATCTTGGCCAGAAATAAAGAGAAGATGTATTCATTCAACATCAAATATCATCAAATATTTATTAAGTTTCTTCTCTGTGCCAGGCATCTTTCTAAGCACTGGGGATACATTTGTTGTTGCTGGGTGCCATCGAGTGAATTCTGATTTGTAGCAATCCCGTGTGACGGAGTAGAACTGCCCTATAGGGTTTTCTTGGCTGTAGTCTTTACAGAAGCAGATCACCACATCTTTCTCCCTCAGAGCTGCTGATGGGTTGGAACCGCTGACCTTTGGGTTAACAGCCAAGTGTTTAACCATGATGCCACCAGGGCTCCTGTGCGGGTACGTAAATGAGCAAAAAAAATCGCGAAGATCCCTTTCCTGGTAGAGCTGCATTCTGGTGGGGAGAGACAGAGAAGAAGGAGCACGGTGATGTAGCACGTGACCTGGCGTGAAAGAGATGCTGATGCCGTGGGTGGAGCAGGTGCGGAGAAAGCATGAGCTCTGGAGCCCCAGGTGGGGTGGGGCACTGCGGGACACTCAGGCAGCCTCATGGAGAAAGTGACGTTTAAGTTCGGACGTGAAGGAGGAGGAACGTGGTCAGCAGGTAGCAGCATGGGCAGTGTTCCTGTCAGAACAGGCAGTGGCCCTGGGCTCCTGGGAGGATCAGTGAGGAAGTGTGACTTGGAGGAAAGACCTGTTGAGGACGAGGACAGGAGGTCATGGAGGGGGGTGGCAGGTTGTGTAGGACCTTGGAGGACCATTGTAAGGACTCTGGTTTGTACTCTGTGTGAAAGCAGCCCCGGGTGCTTCCAGGTGGGGGTGTGACGCACTCTGATGTAGCTGTTAGCATGCTCCCTCTGGCAGTTGTCAGGGGCCAAGGGCAACAAAGACAGAAGCCAGCAGTCCGGTTAGGAGGTTAACTACAAACGTCCAAAGGCTCCAGCAAGTGAGGTGTAACAGTGGGAAAGCCCTGGACTGTGTGGGGCAGGGAAGCCAGGACTTCAGATCCAGGCCATCAAGTTGCCGGATGGCCTTGGGCACTTACCCCGGGTCTGTGCCTTCTCTGCAAGTTCAGCTGCTTGGAATCAGTGCCCTTCGCAAGAGTCCCTAAGCAGGTGGGGGATGATGGGAGCTCTGCCTCAGGAGGGTGAACGTGGCAGTGGTGCACTGGACCCTAGGTGGGGGAAAGCGGGTGAGGAGGCCAGGGAGAGCAATTCCCCAGGGGTCCAGGTGGGAGGGAGTGATGCCACACCTGGGGACCGTGGCCATGGGGCTGGAGATGGTGACTAGAAGGGTGCAAGCCATTTAAGATGAAAACCACCTTCCAGAACAAACAACCAACCAGACCGTGCAAAGGACTGTAAGCTGTGACTTTGGGCAGACTTCAAGACCAAGGTCACCTCGGGGCATGCTGACAGCTGCTCCTGACCTCAGAGACTTGCCGGAGACTGGCAGGGCTAGGGCCCGCCCCACGGAGCGTTCTGCATGGAACACTTTGTTGTGTGGACAGGCTACACAGCACGATTCGCGTCTGGCCCCGTACAATCACATAATCAGTTACCCCACTGGGTTTTATGAATAAACCCTTAATAGGTTTCCTGTTTATTTTTATGCAGAACTTGACTTTATCACAAAAAATTAAATTTTTTTTTTTATTTCCTCAAACAGATTGCTTCTGTTCCCTTAGTGTTCTTGTCACTTTAGGTCACATTTATCCTAGTTTCATTAAGAAGGATTTGTTCTACAGCCAGCGCCTGAAGAAGGTACTTGATGTATTATTGCTAACATTCACTGAGAGTTCAAATTGTGTGGAGCCGTTTAACATCAGTGCTGCCAGGTAGATTTTGTTGGGGTTTGTTTTGTTTTTGCTCTCTTGTTTGGGAGGTACAGAATAAATATGTTTTCAGTTGTCTTTTATTTTTCATGTTGAATGGGAATTGAAACTACATAGTTCTGGGAACCTCTGCTTCCAAGTAGGAAAGCCTTGTAAACATCTCCAGCTGGCGAACTAACAAAATGGAGTGTGTGAAACTTGCTGGAGAGGCTAGGAGCCTGTTTCAAGAACCCAGTTTCAGAAGGAGACGTAGGGGAACTTGATTTGGAAGTTTTTATTAAGTCTTGAGTCTTCTAGGTAGATGTCTTCTGAAATACAAGTTACTCTAAGTAGGTATCCAGGAGAAAGATGGGGGAGCCTGCTTCTGTAAAAATTTACAGCCTTGGCAACCCTATGGGGCAGTTCTACTCTGTCCTGTAAGGTCACTATGAGTCAGAATCAACTCAACAGTAGTGGGTTTTTGGGTTTATAAATAGGTATCAAAGCAGTTTCTACATTCCATTAAAAAAGGGAAGGAGGGGTGGAAATGATATTCTTTGAAAACATCACTGCCATGAAAGACAAAGGTAGGCTGTGGAAATGTTTCAGATTAAAAGAGGCTAGAGAGAAATGACAATTGATTGTGACTCCTGAACCTAGACTGGAGCCTGTACTGGAGGGGAAAAAAATGCCATAAAGGACATTATTGGGTCAGCTGACAAAATGTGAATATGAATGGCAGATTAAGTTATTGTTCATGTTAAATTTACTGAAATGGTGGACTATGGTGATGATGTAAGAGAATATCCCTATTCTCAGGAAACACACTTCAGTATTTAGGAGGAGAGAGTCATGATGTACATAAACCAAACCAAACCAAACCCAGTGCCGTCGAGTCGATTCTGACTCATAGCGACCCTATAGGGTAGAGCAGAACTGGCCCATAGAGTTTCCAAGGAGCGCCTGGTGGATTCGAACTGCCGACCCTTTGGTTAGCAGCCGTAGCACTTAACCACTATGCCACCAGGGTTTCCTGATGTATGTAACTTACTCTTAAATACCTATACAGTTCTACATGAACCATGGCCTCATCATCCTAAGACTAGAACGACTAGAAGGTGCCCAGCTACCGCTACCAACCATTCTAATCGGGGCCACAATGGGTCGACCCTGATAGAGTGGGTGGAAAATATGGAACAGAGCCTCAAATTCCTGGAAAAAAAAAATAGACTTACTAGACTGGTTGATACTGGAGGGCTCCCTGCCTGAGACTGTTGCCCTGAGGTATTCTTCAGACCTTGAACTGAAACTAACCCATGAGGTCACTTTGTAGCCAAATAACAGATTTGCCTACAAAATAATGAAATGACCTGTAAGTACAGGGCTCCTTTAAAAAATCACCTATATGAAACCAAGTGGTCAACAGTTACTTTAAAACTAAGATGAGAATGTAAGGGGGCAGGGAAACTAGATTAACTGAAGCAGAACAACCGGAATGAATGTAACGAGAGTGTTCACGCCCTGTGAAGAGTGTAACCGACGTCACTGATTAACGTGTGTAGAAATTGTTGAACGGGAACCTAAACTGCTGTACACAGTTGATCCTGTCCATATTCGCGAATTTGCCTGTTTGTTAAAAATACTTGTGGTGCTTTCGGGGTCATTTGCAGACGTGTAAATGCACAGAGCAGTGAAAAATTCCAGCTGAGGTTGAACAAGGCGGGTTTGGTATTCGATAAGTCAGTGTTTGTGGAGACTTTATAGAACATAACTACTGCGAAGAATAAGAATTGGCTCATGTCTTTATCTAGCTACCTACCTATAATGAAAGGAGCCCTGGTGCTGCAGCGGTTAAGCACTCAACTGCTAACCAAAAGGTTGGCGGTTCAAACCCACCCAGCAGCTCTGTGGGAGAAAAACCTGGCAATCCGCTTCTGTAGAAATTGCAGCCCAGGAAGCCCCTTTGTTCTCTTCTGTTACATGGGGTCGCTGTAACAATACAACAGCAACAACAACCTATAAAGAAAGGAGGCCCAGTGGTGCAACAGTTAAGCTCTCAACTGCTAAATGAAAGGTTGGCAGTTCTAACCCACTCAGTGGCTCCTTAGGAAGAAGATCTGGCAACCTGCTCCCATAAAGATTACAGCCTAGAAGACCCTATGGGTTTTTTCTGTCACATGGGGGCACTAAAATCAATTCAACGGCACTCAACAACAACCTGTAAAGAAAAAGAATATGATAAAGCAAAGGGGTAAAACACTAATCTTAAGTGACTACTAAAAAAAAAAATGTCATCAAGTCAATTCCGACTCATAATGACCCTACAGGACAGAGTAGAACTGCCCCACAGGGTTTCCAAGGAGCAGCTGGTGGATTCAAACTGCCGACCTTTGGGTTAGCAGCCGAGCTCCTTAACCACAGTGCCACCAGGACCCCCTACATCACTACGTAGAGGATGTATCCTTTTCTTTGTACTTTTTTTTTTTTTTTGCAACTTTTTTGTAAGCAAAATTACTTCCAAATAAAAACCTGACAAGGCAAACAAAAAAGACTGTTTCCATATTATATTATCCTTGCTACACTTATTACCATGCTTGGATTCGGAAAGCTGTAGATCAGAAAATGTAACAAATCACTTATTTATTCTTAAAATGTCACTCTGAATTTGCATCCCTTTTAGTAGCTTTTCTAAAGTTAAGCATTTTGTCTTGAGATATTGTAGATTCACACGCAGTTGTAAGAAATAATTTAGAGACCCTGCTTACTCTTTACCCAGTTTCCTACAATGGAAACATCTTGTAAAATGAGAGTACAATTAAGCAGCTAGGATACTGACATCTATACCACCACTCGTCTGTCAGTTTGTCGTACTGTGGGGGCTCCCATGTTGCCGTGATGCTGAAAGCTATTCCACCGGTATTTTAGATACCAGCAGGGTCACGCATGGTAGACAGGTTTCAGTGGAGCTTCCAGACTAGGACAGACTAGGAAGAAGGATCTGACAATCTACTTCTTTAAAAAATTGGCCAGTGAAAACCTTATGAATACCAGTGGAACATTGTCTGATATAGTGCCAGAAGATGAGCCCCCCAGCTTGGAAGTTGGAAAGCACTCAAAATACTATTGTGGATGAGATGCCCCCTCAAAATAGTCGACTTTAACGACACAGATGGAGTAAAGCTTTCAGGACCTTCATTTACTGATGTGGCACGCCTGAAAATGAGAAGAAACAGCTGCAAACATCCATTAACGATCAAAAATAGAATTACAAAGCTTGAATCTAGGAAAATTAGAAGTTGTCAAAAATGAAATGGAATGCTTGAAGATAGATATCCTATGCTTTAATGAGCGGAAATGGACTGGTATTGGCTATTTTAAATCAGACAGTTATATGGTATACTATGCCAGGAATGAAAAATTGAAGAGGAATGGCATTGCATTAATTGTCAAAAGAACATTTCAAGATCTATCCTGAAGTACAGCACTGTCAGTAATAGGGTAATATCCATATGCCTACAAGGAAGACCAGTTAATACAACTATTATTCAAATTTATGCACCAGCCACTAATGCCAAAGGTGGAGAAATTGAAGATTTGTATCACCTTCTGAAGTCTGAAATTCATCAAATATGCAATTGAAATGCATTGATAATTACTGGCGATTGGAATGGAAAAGTTGGAAGCAAAAAAGAAGGATCTGTAGTTGGAAAATATGGCCTTGGTAATAGAAACAATGCCTGAGATCACATGATAGAATTATGCAAGACCAACAGCTCCCTCACTGCAAATACCTTTTTCTTCAACAATATAAACAGCGACTTACACATGTGGACCTCACCAGATGGAGCACACAAGAGTCAAATCGACTACATCTGTGGAAAGAGACAATGGAAAAACTCAATATCACCAGTCAGAACAAGGCCAGAGGCCAGCTACGGAACAGACTATAAATTGCTCATATGCAAGTTCAAGCTGAAGATGAAGAAAATTAGAACCAGTCCACAAAAGCCTAAGTACAACCTTGTGTATATCCCCATGAATTTAGAGACCATTTCAAGAGTAAATTTGACACTTTGAACACTAATAACCAAAGACTACATGAGCTGTGGAAGGACATCACACATGAAGAAACCAAGAGGTCATTAAAAAGACAGGAAAGAAAGAAAAGACCAAAACGGATGCTAGAAGACACTCTGAAACTTGCTCTTGAACGTCAAGTAGCTAAAGCAAATGAAAGAAACGATGAAGTTAAAAGAGCTGAACAGAAGATTTCAAAGGGTGGCTTGAGAGGACTGAGCAAAGTATTATGATGACACGAGCAAAGACCTGGAGTTAGAAAACCAAAAGGGAAGAACACGCTCAGCATTTCTCAAGCCCAAGAAGAAATTCAAGCCTCAAGTTGCAATAGTGAAGGATTCTATAGGGAAAATATTAAACAACGCAGGAAGCATCCCAAGAAGATGGAAGGAATGCACAGTCGCTGGACCAAAAAGAATTGTTCAGCGCTCAAATATTTCGGGAGGTACCATATGATCAAGAACCAATGGTACTAAAGGAAGAGGTCCAAGCTGCGCTGAATACACAGGCAAAACACAAGGCTCCAGGAATTGACGGAATACCAACTGAGATGGTTCAACAAACAGACATAGCACTGGAAGTGCTCACTGGTCTATGCCAAGAAATAGGGAAGACGGCTACCTGGCCAACCCACTGGAAGAGATCCATATTTGTGCCCATTCCCAAGAAAGGTGATCCAACAGAATGTGGAAATTATTGAACAATATTATTAATATCACATGCAAGTAAAAGCAGTTGCAGCAGTACATTGACAAGGAAGTGGCAGAATTTCAAGCCAAATTCAGAAGAGGACGTGGAACAAGGGATATCATTGCTGATGTCAGATGGATCATGGCTGAAAGCAGAGAATACCAGAAAGATCCTTACCTGTGTTTTATTGACTATGGAAAAGCATTCAACTGTGTGGACCATAACAAATTATGGATAACATTACAAAGAATGGGAATTCCAGAACACTTAATCGTGCTCATGAGGAGCCTGTACTTAGACCAAGAAGCAGTTGTTTGAACAGGGTTAGGTCTACAGAACTGCAGCATCAGGTTTGGAGGGAGACTCATTAACAACCTGTGATTTGCAGATGATACAACCTTGCTTGCTGAAAGTGAAGAGGACTTGAAACACTGATGAAGATTAAAGAATACAGCCTTCAGTATGAATTACACCTCAAAGTACCCCCCCCCCAGAAAAAAAGCAAACCAAATCCACTGCTGTCGAGTCAATTCCGACTCATAGCAACCCTATGGGACAGAGTAGAACTGCCCAATAGAGTTTCCAAGGAGTGCCTGGCAAATTTGAACTGCTAATCTCTTGGTTAACAGCTGTAGCACTTAACCACTACGCCACCAGGGTTTCCACCTCAGCGTACAGAAAACAAAAATCCTCACAACAGGGCCAATAAGCAACATCGTGATAAACGGAGAAAAAATTAAAGTTGTCAAGAATTTTATTTTACTTGGATCCACAATCAACGCTCATAGCCATGGTGAAGAATATTGAATATACCATGGAGTGCCAAAAGAACAAACAAATCTGTCATGGAAGAATTACAGCCAGAATGCTCCTTAGAAGCAATGGTGGCGAGGCTTCATCTCACATACTTTGGACATGTTATCAGGAGGGATCAGCTCCTGGAGATGGACATCATGCTTGGTAAAGTAGAGGGTCAGCAAAAAACAGGAAGACCCTCAACAAGATGGATTGACACAATGGCTGCAACAATGGGCTCGAGCATAACAACAATTGTGAAGATGGTGCAGGACCAGTAGTGTTTCGTTCTGTTGTACATAGGGTCACTGTGAGCCATAACTGACTCAACGGCACCTAACAACATAAATAAATAATCTAGAACATTGATAGTATGTCAGGTGGAGCTGTGCTCTCTACATGCTCAATTTTAACATCAGAATACCTGGATTCTTTTTGTTTCTCTTAAAATATTCAGTAAAAATTGCTTTTCATTTGAAAAACGTAAGAATAAGCTTGTCTATCGACTGCTAACCGAAATGTTGTGGTTCGAAACCACCAACAGTTCAGCGGGAGAAAGATGTTGCAGTCTTGCTTCCATAGAAATTTACAACCGTGGAAACCCTATGGACAGCTCTACTCTGTCCTATAATATCACTATGAGTCAGAATCAACTTGATAACAATGGGTTTAGGTCTACAAAAAACCTTGCTGGGATTTTGATAGGAATTGCATTAAATCTATAGATCAGTTTGGAAATGATTAACATTTTCATTATGTTGAGTCTTCAAATCCGTGAACATTGTATCTCTCTTTATTTAGGTCTTCTTTGATTATTTTCATCAGCGTTTTGTAATTTTCAGCACATAGATCTTGTACATCTTTAGTTGTTTATGCCTAAGAATTTCATTTCTTTGGAGTGATTGCACATGGTATTATGTTTTTAATTTTAATTTCTGTGTGTTCCTTGTAAGTATATAGTAATGCAATTGATTTTTATGCGTTGGCCTTATGACCTTGCTGGATTCATTTGTTGGTTCTAAGAGGTTTTTTTCTTTGTGTGTGTGTGTGTGTGTGTATTCTTGGGGCTTTCTACCTAGACAATCATGCCATCTTCAAATAGGGACAGTTTCACTTCTTCCTTTCCATCTGTGTGTCTTCTGTCCCTTTTTCTTGCCTTATTGCAGTGGCTAGTACTTCTAGCACAACGTTGAATAAAATTGGTGAGGGCAGTCATCCTTGCCTTCCTCCTGATCTTAGAGGGAGAGCATTCACCTTTAAATATGATGCTTACTGTAGGTTTTTGTAGTTACTCTTTATCAAGTTGAGGTAGTTATCCTCTATTTCTAACTTGCTGAGAGTTTTTATTGTGAACAGGTGTTAGATTTGTCAAATGCTTTTTCTGCATCAGTTCATATGATCTTCTTTAGCCTGTTGATGATATGGTGGATACATTGAATTTCAAATGTTGAGCCAGTCTTGCATACCTAGAATAAATCCCAGTTGGTCGTGGTATATGATTCTTTTTATACATTGTTAGATTTGATTTGCTAATATTTTGTTGAGGATTTTTTGTCTGAATTCATGAGGAATATTAGTTTGTAGTTTTCTCTCCTCTTTCTTTTTTTTACTATCTCTGTTTTTTTTGTCAGAGTAATACTAGCTTTATAAGATGAATTGGGAATTGTTCCTTCCTTTTCTATTTTCTGGAAGAGATGGTGTAAAACTGGTGTTAATTCTTCTTTAAATGTTTGATAGAATTCTTCAGTGAAGCCATCTGGGCTTGAAATTTGTTTTGGGGGATTTTTTTGAACCATAAATTTGATTTCTTTAATGGTTACAGAGCTATTGAGATTGTCTATCTGGTCTTGGTTGAGTTTTGGTAGTTTGTAGTTTTTTTTGAGAAATAGATCCTTATCTCCTAAGTAGTCAAATTTATGAGCATAAAATTGTTTGTAGTAGTTCCTTATTATCCCACAAAAGCATATTAGAGTTTCAGGTAGATAGTCAAGAATGGCATCCAGAACTCAAGTTTATACCTCAGGAGGTATATCAGGATCTCGGGTATATACCCAAGGAGGCATATTAAAATCTCAGGTATACACCCAAGAAGGAATATCAGAATCTCTGAGGATAGGACAGATTTTAAAAGTATGACATTGTATTTCATTTATTTTAAAATATAAAACAATGTTAAAGAAGAATATGAGATATTTCTATTTATTAGAAGGGGGCACGCATAAAAAATATCGAGAAACTCTGGCTTAGGCCTTATAACCAACTTGTTCTATGTGTGTAAAAATTACCGGCGCCACGGCACCACTGTCGAAGATAGAGTAACACAGACCAATTTACCCTCCAACAGTCCAGACAAAATATATGAAATTGAAACCATGTTTTTCCAGACACAGACCGTCAGCAGTGAATGATACCTGTGATTGTGGACCAGGAAACATACAAAGTGGGCGCTACAACTACCCCAGCTTACTGCCTTGAGAGGTTTCCAGGCCGCGGGGCAGGGAAGGGAACCACAGACCCCTTAGTTGAGCAGACACAGCTGAGAGTCTGGGAGACCAGTGTCTAGAGTTCCCAAGGCCAAGTACCAGAGGGGAGAGCTGTCCAGAGCGAACCCTTGGAGATCTGGGAAGGACTGAGTGGTGCCTGCTTGTGAGGAGAGTGCCTGAGGTGGGGGAGAGAACCATCTGAGAGGATCAGAGGGAGCAGCAGCTAGCGCTCACACAGGCTAGAAACGGCAGCTTTTCCACCTGCCAGTCTGTAAAATCTTATACTTCAAGAGAATCGGATAGAATACTCAGAAGGGTCTTGCCTCAGTATAAAAATCAAAACAAAACAAAACCGGTTGCGCTGAGTTGATTCTGACTCATAGCGACCCTCTAGGACAGAGTAGAACTGCCCCCATAGGATTTCCAAGGCTGTAATCTTTACAAGTGCAAACTGTCATATCTTTCTTCCATGGATTGGCTTGTAGGTTCGAACTGCTGACCTTCTGGTTAGCAGTTGAGCCTTAAGCACTGCACCACCAGGGTTTCTCTTTATCTTGGTAAACCAAAAAATCCATTGCCATCAAGACAATTCTGACTCATAGCGACCCTATAGGACAGAGTAGAACTGTCCCTAGAGTTTCCAAGGAGTGCCTGATGGATTCAAACTGCCGACCTTTTGGTTAGCAGCTATAGCCTCAATACCCGTACCCGCGGGCATTAATTATCTTAGACCATACACTGCTCTGGTCCTGCCTGACAAGTCTTAAAAATAAGACAGAGAAACATCAAACGATTTCCAAGTAATAGAACTGTATCCCAGAATAAAGCTCAAGGATGTTTATAGAAATACAAAAATACCCAGCACTGGACAAGGCAAAATCGCAATGTCCGACAGCTAACCAAAGATTACTAGGCATGCAAAGAAGCAGGAAAAGAGGACCCATAATGAGGAGAAAAATAAATGAAAAACTGACCCAGCACTGACTCACTGTAGATTCAGCAGACACGGAGATCGGAAGGTATTATGACTGTGTGTCAGGTGTTTGAAAAATTAAGTGGGACATAGAAGATATAAAAAGATGCAAATTGAACTTACAGTGAAAACTACAATTACCTGAGATTGAAAATAAACTCAATGGGATCAATGGCAAATTAGACGTTTCAGAAGAAAAGATTAGTGAACTTGAAGGCATAGCAATAAAAACTATCCAAAATGAAACACAAGAGAGAAAAATGAAAACAACACCGAGACGTGTGAAATAGCTTGAAGCAGCCTAATATCCAGGCAGTCCCCAGATTACGAGTAAGTTCCATTTCTAAATCTGTCTTTAAGTCAAATTTCTATGTAAGCAACATTAGAAAAACCATGAATGTAATCCACCACATAAATAAAACAAACGACAGGAATCACATGATTTTATCAATTGTTGCAGAAAAGGCATTTGACAAAGTTCAACACCCATTCATGATAAAAACTCTCAGCAAAATAGGAATAGAAGGAAAATTCCCCAACATAATAAAGGGCCTTTACACAAACCCAACAGCCAATATCACCCTAAATGGAGAGAGCCTGAAAACATTCCCAGTGAGATCGGGAACCAGACAAGGATGCCCTTTATCACCGCTCTTATTCAACATTGTGTTGGAGGTCCTAGCCAGGGCAATTAGGCTAGACAAAGGAATAAAGGGCATCCAGATTGGCAAGGAAGAAGTAAAAGTATCTCTATTTATACACAGAAAACCCTAAGGAATCCTCCAGAAAGCTACTGAAACTAATAGAAGAGTTCAGCAGAGTATTGGGATACAAGGTAAACATACAAAAATCAGTTGGATTCCTCTACACCAACAAAAAGAACATCGAAGAGGAAATCACCAAATCAGTGCCATTTACAGTAGCCCCCAAGAAGATAAAATACTTATGAATAAATCTTACCAGAGATGTAAAAGACTTATACAAAGAAAACTGCAAAACACTACTGCAAGAAACCAAAAGAGACTTACATAAGTGGAAGACCATACCTTGCTCGTGGATAGGAAGACTTAACATTATAAAAATGTCTCTTCTACCAAAAGTGATCTATACATTTAATGTAATTCTGATCCAAATCCCAACGACATTTTTTAATGAGATGGAGAAACAAATCACCAACTTCATATGGAAGGGAAAGAGGACCCAGATAAATAAGGCATTACTGAAAAAGAAGAACAAAGTGGGAGGTCTTACTTGACCTGATTTTAGAACCTATTATACTGCCACAGTAGTCAAAACAGCCTGGTACTGGTACAACAACAGATACATGGACCAATGGAACAGAATTGAGAATCCAGACATAAATCCATCCACATATGAGCAGTTGATGTTTGACAAAGGCCCCAAAACAGTTAAATGGGGAAAAGACAGTCTTTTTCACAAATGGTGCTGGCATAGCTGGATATCCACCTTCCAAAAAAAATGAAACAAGACCCATACCTCACTCCATGCACAAAAACTAACTCAAAATGGATCAAAGACCTAAATATAAAATCTAAAACGATAAAGATCATGGAAGCAAAAATAGGGACAATGTTAAAAAATACATGGTGGCATAAACAGTATACAAGACATTATAGAGAATGTAGAGGAAGAAAAACTAGATAACTGGGAGCTCCTAAAAATCAAACACCTATGCTCATCCAAAGACTTCACCAAAAGAGTAAAAAGACTACCTACAGACTGGGAAAAAGTTTTTAGCTATAACATTTCTGATCAGCGCCTGATCTCTAAAATCTACATGATACTGCAAAAACTCAACTGCAAAAAGACAAATAACCCAATTAAAAAATGGGCAAAAGATATGAATAGACACTTCACTGAAGAAGACATTCCGGTAGCTAACAGATATATGAGGAAATGTTCACGATCATTACCCATTAGAGAAATGCAGATCAAAGCTACAATGAGATTTCATCTCACTCCAACAAGGTTGGCATTAACCCAAAAAACACAAAATAATAAATATTGGAGAGGCTGTGGAGAGATTGGAACACTTCTACACTGCTGGTGGGAATGTCAAATGGTACAACCGCTTTGGAGCTTCCTTAAAAAGTTAGAAGTAGAATTACCATACGATTCAGCAACCCCACTCCTTGGAATATATCCTAGAGAAATAAGAGCTTTTACACGAACAGATATATGCACACCCATGTTTATTGCAGCACTGTTTACAATAGCAAAAACATGGAAGCAACCAAGGTGCCCATCAACGGATAAATGGGTAAATAAATTATGATATATTCACATAATGGAATACTACGCTTCAATAAAGAACAGTGAGGAATCTGTGAAACATTTCATAACATGGAGGAACCTGGAAGGCATTATGCTGAGTGAAATTAGTCAGTTGCAAAAGGACAAATATTGTATAAGACCACTATTATAAGAACTTGAGAAATAGTTTAAACTGAGAATAAAACATTCTTTTGTGGTTATGAGAGGAGGGAGGGAGGGAGAGTGGGAGGGGGCATTCACTAATTAGATAGTAGATAAGAACTACTTTAGGTGAAGGGCAAAACAGCCCACAATACAGAGGAGGTCAGCACAATTGGACTAAACCAAAAGCAAAGAAGTTTCCTGAATAAACTGAATGCTTCGAAGGCCAGTGTAGCAGGGGCGGGGGTGTGGGGACCATGGTTTCAGGGGACATCTAAGTCAATTGGCATAATCAAATCTATTAAGAAAACATTCTGCATCCCAGTTTGAAGAGTGGCGTCTGGGGTCTTAAATGCTAGCAAGCAGCCATCTAAGATGCATCAATTGGTCTCGACCCACCTGGATCAAAGGAGAATGAAGAACACCAAGGACACAAGGTGATTACGAGCCCAAGAGACAAAAAGGGCCACAGGAACCAGAGTCTACATCATCCTGAGACCAGAAGAACTAGATGGTGCCCGGCTGCAACCAATGACTGCCCCGACAGGAAACACAACAGAGAGCCCCTGAGGGAGTGGGAGAGCAGTGGGATGCAGACCCCAAATTCTCATAAAAAGACCAGACTTAATGGTCTGACTGAGACTAGAAGGACCCCGGTGGTCATGGTCCCCAAACCTTCCATAGGCCCAGGACAGGAACCATTCCTGAAGCCAACTCGTCAGACATGGATTGGACTGGACTATGGGTTGGAGAGAGATGCTGATGAGGAGTGAGCTACTTGCATCAGATGGACACTTGAGACTATGTTGGCATCTCCTGTCTGGAGGGGAGATGGGAGGAGGGTAGAGGGGGTTAGAAGCTGGCGAAATGGACACGAAAAGAGAGACTGGAAGGAGGGAGCGGGCTGTCTCATTGGGGGAGAGTAATAGGGAGTATGCAGTAAGGTGTATATAAGTTTATAAGTGAGAGACTGACTTGATTTGTAAACTTTCACTTAAAGCACAATAAAAATTATTTAAAAAAATTTGTACGGAAGTCAGAGCAGTTAGGTATGATTTGTATCTAACGTCAGTCAAATTTTTGTCTTAGTATATAATATATAGTGTACCTTTCTATGTATGAAAAACATTAAAGAAACATTCCAGACACACTAAAACATCTTTAATATAATAATACAGTGATAATAATAATGTTTTGATGGGCGTCGTGAAGTAGCTCCTGTTTGTTATTATGAACCATTGTGTGTACCTTGAATTTTTAATATAATAGGCTTTACCGGGGTTGGTTCATAACTACGGATTGTATGTAATTTGGACATTCATAACCCAGGGGCTGCCTGTACATATAATTGGAAGCCCTAAAAGGAGGGGGTGGATAACAGAAAAAAAATTTGAAAAAATAATGGGATCAATTCTTCAAGAAGGTGTAGCAGTCCTAAAAGTTTGTGCATCTAATGAGAGACCTTTAAAGCACATGGAGAAAAAACTGATAGAACTGCAAGGAGAAATAGAGAAATCTACAATTACAGTCAGAGATAATGGACAGAAGAATATAGAAAGCCAGCAAGGATATAGAAGATTTGAACAACACTATCAACACTAACTGACATTTATAGAACACTCCACCCAACAACAGAGTATACATTCTTTTTAGGTGCTCACAGAACATTGACCAAGGTAGACCATATTCTGGGCCATAAAACAAATCTCAATAAATTTTTAAAATATTCGTGTCTACAGGGTAGGTTCTTGCACCGTAATGGAATTAACTTAGACGTCAATAACAGAAATGTATCTGGAAAATTACCAAATATTTAGAGGCTTAATGACACATTTCCAAAGAACCCATGGGTCAAAAAAGAAATCAAAAGGGAAATTAGAAAGTATTTTTAATCAAATGGAAATAACATATCAGAAGTTGTACTAAAGCAATACTTCGATGGAAATTTACAGTACTAAACACCTATGTTAGAAAAGAGAAGGACTCAAATGAATGACCTCAGCCTCCAGTTTAAGAAACTAGAAAAAGAGGAGCAGATTAAACCCAGTGTAAGCACAGAAAGGAAATAATAAGAATCAGAGGAGAAATCAATGAATCGAAAACCAGAAAAATGGTAGAGAAGATTAATGAAACACACAGTTTTCAGAAGATAAATATGATTGATAAACGAGAATATACTGTATGATCGATTCTGTTTAAAAAGCACTCTAGAAAAATGCAAACTATTCTATAGTGACTGAAAGCCGACCAGTGGAGACAGAGGCAGAGATGGGAGGGGAAGTGGAACGGAGGGATTACACAGGGGCACGAGGAATCTGTCTGGAGTGATAGGTATGTCCCCTATCTTAATCGTGATGCTGGTTTCACAGGTGTATAAATAGTTCAAAACGTATCAAATTGTAAACTTTAAATATGTTGCAATTTATTGTATGGCAGCTATATAACAATTAGACTGTTGTTTAAAATGAAATTAAAAAACTGACTCATAGAAGTGCTAGAACTGTGGCTCTGAGTTTCTTGGCTCTGAAGTTCTCATCTCAGGAGCCACACCCTGGTGACGCAAAGCTTTGGCACAGTGGCTGCAACGATGGGCTGAAATATAACAATGATTGTGAGGATGGCACAGGACCGGGCAGCGTTCTGTTGTACATAGGGCAGAGCTTTGAACCAGTTTGTTGTGTTCAAACCCCTGCCTAGAATTTGTATTTCCACCCCAGATATACTGAATCAGAATCTACATTTTAACCAGATCCCCAGATTTCTTACGTATAATACATTTTGACAACCCCTGCTGTTGCCATCAAGTAGATTCCAGTTCATCACAACCCTGTGTGACAGCAGAACTGCCCCATAGCATTTCCTTCCTAGGCTGTAATCTTTACGGGAGCAGATTGTCAGGTCTTTTTCCCCCTGCAGAGCCGCTGGGTGGGATCAAACCACCAACCTTTTGGTTAGCCGTCAGGCACTTAATGGTTGTGCCACCGGGACCCTTAGCTAAAGGGTATGGGGTTTCTTTGTGGTGTGGTGAAAATCTACGAAAATTGGCTGTGGTGATGGTTGTACATATCTGTGAATATACAATAAGCTGTTATGCTGAAAACTTCAAATGGGTGAAATGTATGGTATATGAATTATATTCCAATTAAACTGTTGAATAAAAAAGTCATTTTAATACTTGCTGCATTGCATGTGACATGTCCCCCCCCCAAAAAAAAAACCTTGTAGGATCTTCTCTTTGTCCCCAGTGTGTTCTGGACTTTCCCAGTGATTTGTTTGGACCGTGGCCACCCCACGTGACCCGATGTGGTTCACCGCAGAACCGTGCTCTGTAGGGTTTTCAGTGGCTGCTTTTTCAGAAGATACCCCGGCCTTTCTTCCGAAGCACCTCTGGGTGCCCTTAAACCTCCAACCTTTTGGTTAGCAGCCAAGTCTTAACCATTCGTACCTCCTACGGACTCCTGGTTTGCTTCAGAGTTGGTCCGATTGATCCATTCTGTTGGGAACCTGGTGGACCCTTTCAAACCTGGAAATAAATTCATGTCCTTCATTTCTGAGAAATTTCCTTGAATTCTTTTGTCGAGAATTTCCTCTGCTCCATGTTGTCGCGTGTCTCTAGAACTCCCGGTATTGGCGGAGCTTCACCTCCTGGACCTGGCCTCCCGCTTTTTTCTCTCCTGTTTTCCATCGCTGTCTTCTCACTCTGCTTTCTGGGAGATGACTACCTTTTCTTCCCAACCCTTCTGTTAAATTTGGGATCGTGTTTTTAATTTCTAGAAGAAGGTTTCTGTTCTTGAGAAGTTCCTTTTTGAAGCATACTCTTCTTTTTTCAGGAGTGCGTTAGCTTACCTTTCTGAGGATATTAGTAATGTCTGTTTCTTTCAGTCTGGTTTTGTAGTTGTCTTCCTCCTCCATATCTTGTTTCCTTCTAGTTGATTTTTCTGTATTTGTTTGTTTCTTGGCTCATGTTAAAGGCTTCCCCAGATGTCTGCTAGTCTTGGGTTGTCTACTCATGATGGACTAAGGAGCCAGTTGGAGCCCTGAGCATGAGAATGGGGATTACGTTTGTAGGCGATCAGGCCGGGCTTCTGGGATGGCGGGGCAGGGGAACACCTGATGTCCATATCTTTAGGTATTCTCTCTGAGGTGGAAGATATTCCCTGGATAAGATATTCCAACCCATGTGTGGGGTCCAACAGGGGAACGGGGGAGCACCCAGAGCTACCAAGGTTCTGGACACAGGAGGAGGAGGCAGTCACAGTGTCTTGTCCCCCTTTGCAGTGTGGCGCCCCTGCTTTCAAATGTCCCCGGTGACTTCCCTCCCTTGTGCTGAGGTCTTGGGCCCTGTTTTATCCCGTTTTAGAGAATAAAGTACAGCAGGAGCAAAGTGGCCATGGGGGGAGGGGAGGAATGGATGAGGACCTGGGACCCCGCTCAAACAGCCTTAACCCACCCTCCTTGCTTTCACCCCATGTCATGAATTGAATCGTGTCCCCCCAAAGTATGTATTGTAAATCATAACCCCTATACCTTTGGTTTGGAGCCCTGGTGGCACAGTGGTTAAGAGCTCAGGCTGCTAACCAAAAAAGGTCAGCAATTCAGTCCACCAGCCGCTCCTTGGAAACCCAGTGGAGCAGCTCTACTCTGTCCTATGAGGTCGCTATGCATCGGGATTGGCAACGGGTTTGGGGTTTTTTGGCCTGGTTTGTACCTGTGGTTATAATCCTTGTTAGGAATGGGTTGTCTTTGTTATGTTATCAGGCAGGATTAATGTAGAGTGTTCTCGAGTCACTCTTTTGAGCTATAAAAGGGCAGATTGAGCAAGCAGAGATGAGGAAAGATAGATGCCAGTCCACGTGAAGATCACCATGGAGCCTAGAAGTAGAAGCTCAACAGGCAAGCACTTGCCCCCTGAACTGACAGACAGAAAGCTTTCCCCTAGAGCCGGTGTTCTGAATTCGAACTTCTAGCCTCCTGAACTGTGAGAAAATAAATTTCTGTTTGTTAAAACCCCCCACTTGTGGTATTTCTGTTGTAACAGCACTAGATAACTAAGATACTCCACCCCACCCCCTCCCCACCAGAAGGGCCTCCAGTTCCCCAACTATTCAGATTCTGCAGGATAAATCATGGTGATTCTCGCTTTTCAGGAGCTGGTTCTGCATTCTGCTTTCTTAAATCTTCAAGGTCCATCACCTTTCCAGCCCCTCTCCTGCCCGTCCCTTCTTCTTAAAAAAAAGAAAAAGAAAGAACCCTTTACTGTGGTTTTAAAGGGGATTCAGACAAAAATGAAATGCATATGTTGGGTTCACCACTTTATCTCAAAGTCCGTATTTCTGTATGTAGATAAGAAAATTGAGGTTTAGAAACTGTAAGTGAATTTGCACAATGTCACCCAGCTAAGTGGCCTTGACAGTCTTGACAGACCCTGAAATCTGCATTTCCTAGTCATTTGGCTAAGATTAAGTTTTGGATTAAAAAACAATCATTCGGTGAAAAGCTTAGCTCCTATTTACCTTTGTAGTGTGGGAATTGAATTTTGAAACTCTGGGGTCTCTCTCTCCATACTGTATGGTACTATCTGGCAGTCGGTCTTTTGGGGGTGATCGTTGATGAGTATATTTTATCTCCTAAGCAAGGATGGTAAGGCTACATCTCACATACTTTGGACGTGTTGTCAGGAGGGGTCAGTCCCTGGAGAAGGATATCATGCTTGGTAAAATATAGGGCCAGCAGAAGAGGAAGACCCTCAACAAGATGGACCGACACAGTGGCTGCAACAGTGGCCTCAACCATAACAACAATTGTGAGGACTGCGCAGGACCGTGCAGTGTTTCCTTCTGTTGTACACAGGGTCACCGTGAGTCGGAAGTGACTTGATGGCACCTGACAACAGCAAGAGTCCCTCCCCGCCCTGCAGTTGTTCTGTAACTCCTTAGATAGGTGCCTGGCTCTCTCCCAAAATGCTTGAAAGAGCTCTTGCACAGATTGATAAAGTTGAGGAGTTGCTTGGTGACTATACAAACCGAATTGTAATCTTGCACTGGCAATTATCTACAAAATAGAACTGGTGAAGAAAAGAAGTGTTTGCTTTTCTGCCCTCCTTATCCATATGGTGGAACTCTGGTGGTGCAGTGGTTAAGTGCTCAGCTGCTAACTGAAAGGTCGGTGGTTTGAACCCACCAGCCACTTAGGGGGAGAAAGATGTGGCAATCTGCTTCCATAAAGACTTAGCCTTGGAAGTCCTGTGGGGCAGTTCTCCTCTGTCCTGTAGGGTCACTATGAGTTGACACTGACTTAACAGCCCTGGGTTTTGTTTTTTAGGGTATCCATTTTTCTTATATGGTGAAGGATGAATAAGAGTTGAGAAAACAATGAAAATACTATGTTAAGCACCTCAGGTTTTAGGGTATTTTCTTACTCCTCTCTAATTTGCTATAGAGCAACAACGTAGAAGGAAGACAAGCAAGCCTCCATCCATTCTATTGACCAGCATCTTGGATATTAGGGAATGTGGAAGGCAGAACACTCAGGAGGCTTGGTCCCAAAACTGTTGGCCTGGTCCCGTGAAGATGGCACAGGACCGGCCCACATTTTGTTCTGTTACACATAAGGCTGTCCCGAGTCACAGCTGACGACGGCAACTAGCCACAATGACCTTAGTCTTATCGCTTATGAAATTGTTACAAACATGTTTTTCACCTTGCAGGAAGTGGAGGCACATTTGTAAAGCTGATATTCTTAGCATGTTATAGAAGGGCTGAGGATGAATTCCCCGACCCTTCCCATGGGGCCCAAGTGTGCTTCCGTGCTGAGAACATTGCTGATGTTTGGCGTTTCCTGTCATTTTATAAATGGACCCGAATCATCCTGCCTTCCCGTACCTTGCCCTAAAGCTCTGTTTCCAGCCCTGGCCTCCCACTGTCTCAGTGAGCCTTCCGTCCAGCCTTGATTCCAAGGAGCGTTCTGGTTGCACTTCTTCCAAGACAGATTTGTTCGTTCCTTTGGCAGTCCGTGGTATATTAATATTCCTCGCCAACACCGTAATTCAAAGGTGTCAGTTCTTCTTCAGTCTTCCTTATTCGTTGTCCAGTTATTCACTGTCAGTTAGTAGTTGAGCTAAGCCATCTGTGCCCCCGAGGGTCCTTTCTGCAAGACTGCAGCCATTGAAGACCCTACGGTGCACACTTCTGCTCTGACACACGTGGGGGTGCCATTAATCAGGATCGTTTTTATTTTACTTCCCAGAGGAGGAAATGAGGCTCAGGGAGGCTGAGGCTGTGTCATCGATACCTTCAACACTAGGCTAAAGATGAACGCTTCAACTCTTCCCCACCCCAAAACCCACTCTTCTTGGTGGTTCTAGATTTCATTGGACGTTGTGGCATCTGCCCAGTTATCTAAGCCGGAGTGTGGGTTCATCCTCTGTCCCTCATCCCTCATCCAGTTGATGTGAGCTCTGTATCTTCCCCCAGCCTCCCCTGCCCCATACCAGTTCCCAGAGGTGTTGTCCTTCCTGGGACTGTTACAACAGCCACTTAAGGAGTCTTGGTGTTTCTAGTCTTGTCTGCTTTAAATCTGGATAGCACCTGCTGCCTGAACAGTCCTGATGTGGATCTCTCCACTTCCTCTCCCGCTTCACACTCTTCTGTGGCTCCTTATTGCTTTTAGGATAAAGTCCAAGCTCCATAATGCAATGAATAATCGCCGTGATTGGCATTGCCTGCCTCTCCTACTTTTGCAGCTCTATCTCTTGCCACTTTCCCCTGTCTGTCACATGTTCTTTGAAGCCCCTCCCATCCAGAAATGGAGTTGGTTTCCACACTCTGGAATCTGGACCGGCCTTGTGACTTGCTTTGACCAACAGAATACTTCATAGAACTTCCAAAAGAGGCCTTAAGATGCCTTGTCGTTTTGGCATTTCCCCTCTTGGAATGCTGCCGCCCGCTAAGCTAGCCTCTGTGAGGAGGAAAGACCATGGTGCAAGAAAGACCCAACCACAGCCAGCACTAACTGCCAGCCCTGTGAGTGAGGCGTCATAGGCAAACCAGGCACAGTTAAACCACCAAATGACTACAGCTGTACTCGTTACGACCGGGAAAACTAGCACAAGACCTGCCCCGCACTGGCCCAGCCCAAGTTGCTCTCCCACAGAGTTGTGACCAAATAAAGTAGTTGTAGTTTTAAGCCCCATTAAGTTTTCAGTATACCATGGACTGCCAGAAGAACAAATCTGTCTTAGAAAAAGTACAACCAGAACGCTCCTTAGAAGCAAGGATGGCGAGACTTCGTCTCATATACTTTGGACATGTTATCAGGAGGGAGCAATCCTTGGAGAAGGACCTCTTGCTTGGTAAAGTAGAGGGTCAGCGAAAAAGAGGAAGACCCTCAATGAGATGGATTGACCCAGTGGCTGCAACAATGGGCTTAAGCATAACGATGATTGTGAGGACGGCGCAGGACTGTGCAACATTTCATTCTGTTATATATAGGGTTACTATGACAGCACCTAACAATAAATTTTGGAGTGGTTTGTTATACGGTAACACGTAACCAATACAGCTCTCAGAGTGGATTGTCCAGCTGTCCCCAGCTACGTTCTCACCAATGATTTAGGCCATCTGTGCATATAATATGCTCTTCCCTTTTCCTTGAAATGCCCTTACCCTTTTCTCTATCTTTTTTTTTTCCCCCTGTTGAATTTCTAGTTGCCTTTCGGGATTCAACTTGAGCGTACCGTTCCTTTATGAAGCCTTCCCTGCCCCTCCAGGATTCCCTGTTATCTCAGGACTCATCACGCTGCGTTTGCAGTATTTGTTTTTGGTTGTCTCTTCCCCTATGAGTTGGGGAAATTCTTTGCCTCTCTGAGCCTCTGGGTTTCCTAATCTGTCAGTGGAACGATAATGCCTACCCTGACCTGGTGTTGGGAAGACGAAAGGAGGTAATACCTGTGACTTCACTGGGGGCCTGGCCCTCGGAGTGCTCACGCATATGGCTTTCGCCTTTGCCCTCCTTCCTCGCCTTGTTCCCACCCGCCTCCTTCTCTTCCGCACACTCACATACACACTGCCCTTGGTCTGGGCTTTCTTCTGGGTTCTCCACTGAGAGGCACAGTCATTAGCTCAGGCCATTTCCCAATGTGTGTGTCATGAATGTTCGTAAAACATGGACTCCCACCCCAAAAGTGACCATCAGTTTCACTCTGAAAATAATCAGCCTTCTAAGGTTTGCCAGTCATGGTCATGTGTCTAATATAACCAGTTATTGTCGAGTCTTTCCAACTCATGGCAACCCCATGTGTGTCAGAGTAGAGCTGCTCCATTGGGTTTTCAGTGGGTGTTTTTTTCGGAAGTAGATTCCCAGGTCTTTCTTCTAAGGTACCTCTGGGTGGACTTGGACCTCTAGCCTCTCGGTTAGCAGCCAAGCGTTAACTGTTTGCACCACCCAGGGGCCTCTGTACCAATGTGCTGTTGTTAATTGCTGTCATGGATTGAATTGTGTCCCCCAAAAATATGTGTCAACTTGGTTAGGCCATGATTTCCAGTATTGTGTGGTTGTCCTCCATTTTGTGATTGATGTAATTTTCTATGTGTTGTAAATCCTAATCTCTGCCTGTGGTTGATGAGGCAAGATTAGATTATATTAAAGAGGATTGGAGGGATGTAACACTCTTACCCAGGTCACCTCCCTGATCCAAGGTAAAGGGAGTGTCCCTGGGGTGTGGCTTGCACCACCTTTTATCTTACAAGAGATGTGAACTTTGTGTAAGACCTGGAGGGCATTTGCCTTGAATGTCGTTGGGAACAGTCTTTTAAGATAAAGGTATAGAGGCTCAATGATACTCTTTTGCGGTACTTTGGCCTTTTAACTCATTTTCGTTGTGCCAAATTCTTTTAATGAAGAAATTTCAAGTGCAGTTGCCTTAGGCATTGTTGGGAAAGACCTAGATGCCTCACAAACTGTTTAAAATGTGTTGGCTTTAATTCATTAAAGTGCAGAGTCGCTGGCTTTTTACTGTGTTTATACTCTGATACTTTGTCATTCTGTTTTAGGTTAAGGGTTTCTGTGGGCATTTTCTGTACTTACTTCCTTAGCATGTTAATCATTTGCAGGCGGTCCTCATTCATCTGCTGTGGTGCAAGGTGAGGGTACCTTGATCTGTACCTGTATAGAAAGCACACGGAAAAATAGAATCGGACAAGGTAGTGAATCACACTCGGAGGAAAAGAGAAAAACTCATCGAGCAGTAGCTGTCTGCCTGCTGCATAAATGTTACTCATCAGACAAAAATTCCATCTTTCGCCTTTAAGTCACCGAATGAAGTTTTAGCAGACTTAATTTAGCAAATTATACTTTTCTTTAGGGCAGCATTGGTAAGCGTATTAAGTGATAATCTGAGAGAATTTTTGTAACACAATAAATTAGGGTGTATAACGAGTAAAAAATAAGTAGATATGTTTATAAATATTGGGAAGCTTTTATATCAAATATACATTGTGGGTGTGAAAATTGACACAGTTCCATTAGTTCTTTTTCTCGAGTATCTGATCACATAGTTTATAAAAATCTCTTGATAGTTGGGGCAATTACCAAGCTGCCCTTATTTCATTTTGAATTTCATAAAATTACAAAGGGCTTTGCGGTCTAAGAAACTCTGCTACTAAGCTAGGGGTGCCAAGACGGTAAGACTCAGTAACTGCTCTGGGGGAGATTAGGATGAAGTGATGCGCTTCGTCCTCCTCTGTCTGGTCAGATGACTGAGCGTCTTCACTCTTTCTTCAGAGCACCTCGTTCATTTTACCGTGTTACACTTCCCAGATTCCCTACTTGCTGCTTCCAGGGTACAGAGTCAGCTGATACGCCATTCATTCCTTTACCAACTTCATTAAAGTACATTCACTGCTTTCCTCCTTTGCGTGCCCACTCTGTGCCAGGTCGAGTGCTGAGGCCACATGCACAGGTGAAGAGCATCAGGGGTGTTCCCCCAGAGACACGTGCTGGTACGTAGTTCTTCCCATCCTCCAATCACCCTTTCAGGCATGGTCTCTCCTGCTGACGTGGGACTTTGGTGTTCACTATCATACCTGAGTGGTGCACCTGGTTAAACGCTCAACTACTAACTGAAAGGTTGGTGGTTCAGACCCACCCAGAGGTGCCTCAGAAGACAGGCCTGGCAACCTGCATCCAAAAGGTCACGGCCCTGAAAACCCTATGGAGCACAGTTCTGCTCCGACACACGTGGGATCGCCATGAGTCGGAATCAACTCGATGGTAACTAGCAATAACAACAACAATTTTTTCCTCTGGCAGGTTTGTTCTGAAGTCTAAGATGATTGTTAATTCACTCTGCAAGTTTCCTGCCACCTTCCTGCTGTAGAGTCGTTAGGACTCGTGTTCTAGACAGTCACCACGTTTGTGTTGTCAGTGGACACGGGCACCACATGCACCATTTGTGACCTGGGGTCTCGTTGTAGATGCCGAGGCAGAGCCCACGTGAGGTCTCACAGATTGTCACCTCATTATGTGTGGAATGAGTCATCAGCAAGTGTACCTTAAACTCAGTTGGAAGATATGGCCATGGTAATAGAAACAATGCTGGAGATTGAATGATAGAATTTTGCAAGACCAACGATTTCCTCATTGCAAATACCTTTTATTTACCATCATAAATGGCATCTATACACATGGACCTCGCCAGATGGAATACACAGGAATCAAATCAACTACATCTGTGGAAACAGACGATGGAAAAGCTCACTATCATCAGTCAGAACAAAGCCAGGGGCTGACTGTGGAACAGACCATCAATTGCTCATATGCAAGTTCAAGTTGAAACTGAAGAAAATCAGAGCAAGTCCACGAGAGCCAAAGTACAACCTTGAGTATATCCCACCTGAATTTAGAGACCACGTCAAGAATAGATTTGACATATTGAACACTGATGACCGAAGCCCAGACAAGTTGTGCAAGGACATCATACATGAAGAAAGCAAGAGGTCACTGAAACGACAGGAAAGAAAGAAAAGACCAAGGTGGATGTCAGAAGAGACTCTGAAACTTGCTCTCGAACATCAAGCAGCTAAAGCAAAAGGAAGAAATGGTGAAGTAAAAAAACTGAACAGAAGATTTCAAAGGGCGGCTTGAGAAGGCAAAGTATCATAATGACACTGGAAAGACCTGGAGATAGAAAGCCAAAAGGGAAGAACATGCTCAGCATTTCTCAAGCTGAAAGAGCTGAAGAAAAAATTCAAGCCTCGAGTTGCAACAGTGAAGGATTCTATGGGGAAAATATAAATGATGCAGGAAGCATCAAAAGAAGATGGAAGGAACACACAGAGTCACTATACCAAAAAGAATTAGTCAACATTCAACCATTTCAAGAGGTAACATATGATCAGGAACCGATGGTACTGAAGGAAGAAGTCCAAGCTACACTGAAGGCATTGGCAAAAAACAAGGCTTCAGGAATTGACAAAATACCAACTGAGATGTTTCAACAAACAGATGCAGCGCTAGAAGTGCTTACTCGTCTGTGCCAAGAAATATGGAAGACAGCTTCCTGACCAACTGACTGGATGAGATCCATATTTACCAAGAAAGGTGATCCAACCGAACGGGGAAATTATCGGACAATATCATTAATATCACGCAAGCAAAATTTTGCTGATGATCGTTCAAAAACAGCTGCAGCAGTATATCGACAGGGAACTGCCAGAAATTCAGGCCGGATTCAGAAGAGGACGTGGAACCAGGGATATCATTGCTGATGTCCGATGGATCCTGGCTGAAAGCAGAGAATACCAGAAGGATGTTTACCTGTGTTTTATTGACTATGCAAAGGCATTCGACTGTGTGGATCATAACAAACTATGGATAACACTGCGAAGGATGGGAATTCCAGAACACTAAATTGTACTCATGAGGAATCTGTACATAGATCAAGAGGCAGTTGTTCAGACAGAACAAGGGGATACTGCATGGTTTAAAGTCGGGAAAGGCGTGCGTCAGGATTGTATTCTTTCACCATACCTATTCAATCTGTATGCTGAGCAAATAATCCGAGAAGCTGGACTATATGAAGAAGAACTGGGCATCAGGATTGGAGGAAGACTCATTAACAACCTGCGTTATGCAGATGACACAACCTTGCTTGCTGAAAGTGAGGAGGACTTGAAGCACTTACTGATGAAGATCAAAGACCACAGCCTTCAGTATGGATTACACCTCAACATAAAGAAAACAAAAGTCCTCACAAGTGGACCAATAAGCAACATCATGATAAATGGAGAACAGATTGAAGTTGTCAAGGATTTCGTTTTACTTGGATCCACAATCAACAGCCATGGAAGCAGCAGTCAAGAAATCAAAAGACGCATTGCATTGGGTAAATCTGGTGCAAAGGACCTCTTTAAAGTGTTGAAGAGCAAAGATGTCACCTTGAAGACTAAGGTGCACCTGACCCAAGCCATGGTATTTTCAATCACATTATGTGCATGTGAAAGCTGGACAATGAATAAGGAAGACCGAAGAAGAATTGACACCTTTGAATTGTGGTTTTAGTGAAGAATGTTGAATATACCATAGACCGCCAAAAGAATAAACAAATCTGTCTTGGAGGAAGTGTTGCAGGCCACAGCTTCCCAACTTGGGACTAAGCCCTGCATAGGTTCTTGCCTTTTACTGACCAAGAATGACCAGGAGAGGCTCAGATGTTCCACACAAAGGTTTATTAGCAGCAGAAAGTGAAGGCTCACTAGCAGGGACAGAGAGGGACCAGGCAGAGGTTTTGCTGGGGCTTAGAAAGGTTTTTAGGTGGGAAGGATCTCATGTTTTGTTCATTACTTTTGGGGGGGAAAGGTAGGGCTTTCTGGGAGATGGCCAGGTTAGGAAAATTAGGTCCACGTGCAGGTTGGCTGTAAGACGGAACCCATAGCAAAGGCTCCTGGGACTGGGTGGCAGGACTTATTATGGGGTGTGGCACCTGTGCAGTCCCTCCAGTGGTGCCGATTCGATTCCTATTGCCAGTAGTTGCATTGGGAGGAACTGCCGGTCACCTTGTGGATGTCTGCAGATGCCCTGGGGACCAGATTGGACAAGTCCTTCTGGAAAAATAAAGCCTTACAAGGAAGTACATCGTGAGCTGGGTGGATTATTCTTTCTTTATCGAATGTTCCAGGATGTGGGTTTCTGCATCATCAGTTAAGTACGTGATTTTAGTTCAGGGTCCTTTGCCTAGGGGCTCAGTCCCTTTTTCCCTTCTCTATCTCAGAAGTACAACCAGCATGCTCCTTAGAAGCAAGGATGGCGAGACTGCATCTTACATACTTTGGACATGTTATCAGGAGGGATCAGTCCCTGGAGAAGGACACCATGCTTGATAAAGTACAGGGTCGGTGGAAAAGAGGAAGACCCTCAACAAGATGGATTGACACAGTGGCTGCAACAATGGGCTGAAGCATAACAAGGATTAAAGATGGCACAGGACTGGACAGTGTTTTGTTCTGTGGCACATGGGGTCACTATGAGTTGGAACAGACTCGACAGCACCTAACAACAACAACAAGTGCTCCTTATGTTCCAGTCATTGGGCTCAGCGTGAGAAATAGGGATTGAACACCTGCTACGTAGTAGGAATTGTGTTAGAAGTGTGGCTACAAAGACTAGCAAGATGCGTTCCCCACCCTCAAAAATGGCACCTTTCTGCTCTATCCTATAGGGTCGCTATGAGTTAAGATCAACTTGATGGCAATGGATTTGGTTTGGTTTTTGGCTGTTGTTGTTGTTAGCCGCCATCAAGCTGGTCCTCAACTCCTGGTGACACCATGCACAATGGAATGAAACACTGCCTGGTCCTGGGCCACTCCTGTGATCGTTTGCGGATCAGACTGTTGTGATCCGTAGGGTTTTTACTGGCTGATTTTTCTGAAGTAGATCAGCAAGTATTTCTTCCTAGTCTATCTTAGTCGTGAAGCTCTGCTGAAACCTGTGCAGCGTCATAGCAACACGCAAGCTTCCACTGACAGATGGGTAATGGCTGTGCATGAGATGTAGCAGACGGAACTCAAACCTGGGTCTTCTGCGTGGAAGGGGAGAGTTCTACCACCGAACCACCGCTGCCTCATATTTGGAGCTTAGCACTCAGCAAAGAACGAGCTGCCCTTGTTTGTTTTTCACAGAGAGTGGGGCAATGGCAGTCTGATGTGGGAATGGGACAAAGTGATGGGAGTTTCCCCTGATATGTTTGCTCTCTGAGCAACAGGGCAATTGCCCGGAGGCCAGAGTGTGCTGCCACAGCAGGTGCCCATGTGGCCTCGGTTATCTGTCGCTGGGGGACATGTTCAAAGCGAACCGCTTATTATCTGCTCTCACTTCAAACAACAGAAGGCCAGCACGTTCACTGATCTATGTGAAAGCCAGTCTGTCTGGCCAGAAAAGGCTGGGATTGCCTCACTTTACGAGGGATTTCATTTTGTTTGCTCATCGCCGACACTAAGACTGACGTTTCTTCAAATAAATCTCAGCTATTCTTTTTTATTATTATTATTCCTTCAGAGCAGCAGGTTGTTAGTGAGTCTTCCTCCAGTTCTGATCCCGCGTTCTCCTTCATATAGTCCAGCTTCTCAGTAGGACTGAAAAGTGTCCTGACTCCCTGCATGTCATGAGAAAGAAACTCACATTGTCCCATTAGTCAAAGACCAGGTCCTCCTGTTCTGATGCTCCAGGTGGGAAAAAGAATATTTGCAGGAGTAGAAGGCATATTTTCCATAGCACTGCTGAGTCTGTGACGGGGTCAAGGAGGAGATGACACAGCCCCACGGATAACACAGCCTCTGCCCAGATGTTGGTTTCTTATTAGGCTGGACTCGATGGTTGGTGCAGTGAGTTAGCGTGGCAGTGTTTGACCCTCGTGTTCATGGTTAAGAAATATTTTAAGTAATGCTCACCCCAGATTGCACCCCTTACAGTTTAACAAAACCTTCCTTCTGATACAATGCAGAATAAAATAAGATAGAAAAAAGTCACAGGTTCACAGCTTGATCTGTGCGAACAGGTTCCAGAGAACATTCTAAGTCCTGATAAAAGGTTCCAAAACCAAACTCATTGCAGCAGAGTCGATTCTGACTCGTGGTGATCCCACGTGGGCAGACTGAAACTGCTCCGTAGAGCTTTCAAGGCTGTGACCTCCTGGAAGCAGATCCCCAGGCCCGTCTTCAGAGGTGCCTCTGGGTGGGTTCATACCACCAACCTTCAGCCTGGTTGTTGCGTGCTTACCTGCTTGTGACACCCGGCAACTCTAGAACATCCCCTGTCTCTGCGCTCATAGCTGCTGTCAGCTTCAAGCAAGCCTGAATTCAGAAATGGCTTTCCTCAAACACGGGTGATGGAGGATTTGTTCGGAAGGTGTTCTGTCTTCTCGGCAGAGCGCCCTCTGTGGTGAAAGCTGCCCCGTGTTGTCTGGTGGTGGGCACGCACCTCCTTTGGCTTCCTCCGTGATGTGAGCTGTGGGCATTGCCATGACCACTTTTCAGATGGGAAAAGAATTCTGGAAGTTAAATGGCACCTAGTTGGCCTTGACGGGCAGTTGATGGCTTCGCTGGGCTGAGGGAGAAGAAGCGAGGCACTCCGAGAAGGCAGAGGTGGGCAAGGGCTGTCGAGGCAGATGAGCCTGGGCACAAGCCTAGAAATGAAACAGTGTGGAATGTGAGGAAGAGGGACGGCCCAGGCCGCTGGACCCCCACGGGGACAGAGGGATCAGGTCGGGGACATGATATGGAGGGCCACCATGAGTGCTGTGCTGGCGACACTGGGTTTAGCTGGGACATCACAGGAAGTTGTGTGAAGTGTTTGAGCGAGAGTGTGACATGTCTCAACACGGAAGAACTGCCATTTTGTCATCGTACCCTGTGGAGTGTGTGCTTTCACTTGCTGGTGGAAACCATCCAGCATTTTCTGGGACTCGCCTACGTAGATTTTTAAAAACTCAGCAAAATGTCTGTTAATCCATTGCCAAACCCATTGCCGTCAAGTTGGTTCTGACTCATAGTGACCCTCTAGGACAGAGTAGAACTGCTGCCCCACAGGGTTTCCAAGGCTGTAATCCTTACGGAGGCAGACTGCCACATCTTTCTCCCTCGGAGCGGCTGGTGGGTTCCAACCACTGACCTTTCTGTTAGCAGCAGAGTGCTTTAACCACTGTGCCCACGGCACCTAAAGTATTTGTTACCATACAATAGTTTTTCAGGAATAACTACGTGGTGTGACCCGCACGGGTACAAGGAGATCATATAGACGTGGATATCACCTCCAGTGTACATGCTGACTTCTTACCCTTCCACCCTCCCTGCACCCCTCAGCCTGAGCCCCAGTGGCCTCCTGGTTGTTCTGGAATGTGCTGGTGTGCTTCCCTCCCAGGCCCTTTGTGCTGCTGCTCTTGTTGCCTGCACATTCTCCCACTGGGACACCTGCCCAGCTCCCTCCCACACTCCGAGCCCCAGCCGCCCTCACCTGCATTCTATCATTACTACAGATGCCACACAAGTCCTGTGTATCTGAGCATGGTCTGTCCCCACTGGAAAGGGCACCCAGGAGAACAAGGCTTTCTCTTGTCCCCTGCTGTACCCCACCACCTCTGGAATAGTGCTTAGCACATAGCTTGTGCTCAAACACCAGTGGACAACGATGATGGTTCCTAGCTCCATCAGCTTTGGCTCCTTAAACGTTGGGTGGTTTTGAGATTTTTATTTTCTTAGTGTGTTTGCCAAGAGTCAGGCAGAGAAAAGATGGTCAAAGGCATTACTCGTTAGATCATGAATTCAGGTGTGTCTGCGGTAGTAAATGATGTTTCCCTTGAAAGAAAGTCATGTTTTCATTTATCAGCTTGACCAATTTCTTCTCTTTCCCCCACAGGTTGGCGTCCAGTGGCATGACCAGCGCTGTCTAATCAAGATGATGGACATGGAAAGCCCTATTTGTCCCCTGACCCCGCTCGAGGCTGACGACCTGGAAAGCCCACTGTCTGAAGAATTCCTACAGGAAATGGGAAATATTCAAGAGATTTCCCAGTCCATCGGTGAAGACAGCTCCGGAAGCTTCAGTTTCACAGATTATCAGTATGTAGGAAGCGGTCCAGGGTCAGATGGATCTGTTATCACAGGTGAGTGAGATGCTTCCTAGAAAGTCTTGTTCAGAAATGTTTTTCCTTTAGAGAAAATTGTTCCTTTCAGCAGGAAATAAATCACATCTTTCGCAAGGAAATCTTTACGCACCATCAAGCATTGTATCACATACCGATGGGACTTGGAAACATTTAAGGCGCATCTCACTTTGCATAGTATGCCTTCTTTCAAAAGCCGTACACAAATTAAATAATGCTTGAACGTCAATTAAGGCAGTCAGCTGCGTTTAAAAATTGTTGTATGCATCAATTGGTCCCAACCCACCTGGAGCAAAGGAGACTGAAGAACACCAAAGACACAAGGAAAACATTGACCCAAGAGACAAAAAGGGCCACATAAACCAGAGACTCCATCACCCTGAGACCAGAAGAACTAGATCGTGCACAGTTACCACCAATGATCACCCTGACAGGGAACACAGCAAAGAGTCCCTGATGGAGCCGGAGAAAAGTGGGGAGCAGAACTCAAATTCTAGTAAAAAGACCAGACTTAATGGTCTGACTGAGACTAGAGGAACCCCAGAAGACATGGCCCCGGACTCTCTGTTAACCCAGAACTAAAACCATTCCCAAAGCCAGCTCTTTAGAAAAAGATAAGACTGGACTATAAAATGTAAAGTAATACTCGTGAAGAGAATGCTTCTTAGTTCAAGTAGATACACAAGACTAAATGCTCAGCTCCCGTCCAGAGGCGAGATGAGAAGCCAGAAAGGGATGGGAGCTGGTTGGATAGACACAGGAAACCCAGGGTGGAAAGGGGGAGTGTGATGTCACATTATAGGGATAGCAACCAGGGTCACATAACAGTATGTGTACAAATTTTTGTATGAGAAACTAACTTGAGTTGTAAACTTTCACCTGAAGCACAATAAACCCAGTACCGTCGAGTCAATCCCGACTCATAGCGACCCTATAGGACAGAGTAGAGCTGCCCCGTAAAGCACAATAGAAAATTAAAAAAGATAATTAAAATATACTAAATTGAGACTGTTGATGGTATAACAATAGTGTGTGTGTGTATATATATATATACACTCAACAAATACTAAATATGCATCCTTTTCAAGAATACATAAATGTTTTATGTATTAGCCCACAATGGAAATCTCAATAAATTTCAAGGAATCAACCTAAAAAAAAAAATGTATGTAGTTCTTCAGAGACTCCTGGTATAATAGAGATTACTCTTCTTTTTAATTCGGAAGTTTGTATTAACCATCTACCTACTTCCTATTTTGCGGTAAGAACTACATCAGGTAAACCAGGCAGGCAAAAACCCGGTTACTATCAAGCTGACTCCGACTCATATGAAAATAAATAAGCTTAAGAAGGGTAGATTCAGTAGGATTCAGTTTATGTAAAATCAGAAACACCAGTGTGGTGTGTGGTTATTAAGGATGGACACACATACATTATACAAGTGTCTGCCAGACTTAAGATTCCAGTTATCTCCTGGGAAGGTGCAGGATGCCAGATCAGTATACCGAAATCAATTTTATTTCTCTGTAGACCAGTGAACAGATATTGAAATAAAAATACTATTTACAGTAACATCAAAACTATGAAATATTTAATGATAAATATGACAAAAATATGAAAGACCTGTATATTAAAAACTATCAAACATTGGTGAGAGAAATTAAGGATTTTAGAGGTCATTTATTTGAAAACTTTTTTTTTAATCTGGGCATTTAGCCTTGTAAATTTCCACTGTATACGCTTAGAGCATATGCCACAAATTTTTAATTTGTTTTCATTCAGTTCAAAATACTTTCTAATTTCCCTTTTGATTTCTTCTTGAACCCACGGGTTATTTGTTGTTGTTGTTAGGTGCTGTCGAGTCAGCTTCGACTCAGAGCGACCCTGCATACAACAGAACAAAACGCTGCTCAGTCCTGCACTATCCTCACAGTCGTCGTTATGCTTGAGCCAATTACTGCAGCCACTGTATTAATCCATCTTTTCGAGGATCTTCCTCTTTTTTGATGACCTTCTGTCAAGCATGATGTCCTTCTCCAGGGACTGATCCTTCCTGATAACAGGTCCAAAGTACTTGAGACGTAGCCTCGAAATCCTTGCTTATAAGGAACATTCTGACTGTACTTCTTCCAGGACAGATTGTGCATTTTTTTTGGCAGTCCATGGTATATTCAGTATTCTTCGCCAACACCAAAATTCGAAGGCATCGATTTTTCTTTGGTCTTCTTATTCGTTGTCCAGCTTTCCCATGTATATGAGGCAATTGAAAACACCATGGCTTGGGTCAGGTGCACCTTAGTCTTCCAGGTGACATCTTTGCTTTTCAAAGCTTATCAAGAGGTCTTTTGTGGCAGATTTACCCAATGCAATGCATCCTTTGATTTCTTAACTGCTGCTTCCATGGGTGTCGATTATGGATCCAAGTAAAACGAAATCCTTGACAACTTCAGTCTGTTCTCCGTTTATCATGATGTTGCTTATTGGTCCAGTTGTGAGGATTTTTGTTTTCGTTATGTTGAGGTATAATCCATACTTAAGGCTGAGGTCTTTGATCTTCATTAGTAAGTGTTTCAAGTCCTCTTCACTTTCAGCAAGCAAGGTGGTGTCATCTGCATAATGAACGCAGGTTGTTAATGAGTCTTCCTCCAATCCTGATGCTGTGTTCTTCTTCATATATTCCAGCTTCTTAGATTATTTGTTCAGCATATAGATTGAGTAAACATGGTGAAAGGATACAACCGCAACACACATCTTGCCTGACTTTAAACAACACAATATCCCCTTCTTCTGTTCAAACGATTGCCTCCTCGTCTATGTACACGTTCCTCATGAGCACAATTAAGTGTTCTGGAATTCCTATTCTTTGCAATGTTATCCATAATTTGTTATGATCCACACAGTTGAATGCCTTTCCATAGTCAATAAAACACAAGTAAACATCTTTCTGGCATTCTCTGCTTTCAACCAGGATCCATCTGACATCAGCAGTGATATCCCTCATTCCATGTCGTCTTCTGAATCCAACTTGAATTTCTGGCAGTTCCCTGTCAATATACTGCTGCAGCTGCTTTTGAATGATCTTCTGCAAAATTTTACTTGTGTGTGATATTAATGATATTGTTCGATAATTTCCACATTTGGTTGGATCACCTTTCTTGGGAATAGGCATAAATATGGATCTCTTCCAGTCTATTGGCCAGCTAGCTGTCTTCCAAATTTCTTGGCATAGATGAGTGAACACTTCCAGTGCTGCATCTATTTGTTGAAACATCTCAGTTGGTATTTTTTCAATTCCTGGAGCCTTGTTTTTTTGCCAATGCCTTCAGTGCAGCTTCTTCCTTCAGTACCATCGGTTCCTGACCATGTGCTACTTCCTGAAATGGTTATACAATTCTTTTTGGTATACCGACTCTGTGTATTCCTTCCATCTTCTTTTGATGCTTCCTGCGTCATTTAATATTTTCCCCATAGAATCCTTCAATATTGGAACTCGAGGCTTGAATTTTTTCTTCAGTTCTTTCAGCTTGAGAAATGCCAAGTGCGTTCTTCCCTTTTGGTTTTCTATCTCCAGGTCTTTGCACATGTCATTATAATACTTTACCTTGTCTTCTCGAGCCGCCCTTTGAAATCTTCTGTTCAGTTTTTTTACTTCATTTCTTCCTTTTGCTTTAGGTATTCGACATTCAAGAGCAAGTTTCAGAGTCTCTTCTGACATCCATTTTGGCCTTTTCTTTCTTTCCTGTCTTTTTAATGACCTCGTGCTTTCTTCATGGATAGTATCCTTCATGTCACTCCACAACTCGTCTGGTCTTCAGTCATTAGTGTTCAACATGTCAAATCTGTTCTTGAGATGGTCTTTAAATTCAGGTGGGATATACTCAAGGTTGTGTACTTAGGCTTTCACGGACTTATTCTAATTTTCTTCAGTTTCATCTTGAACTTTCATATGAGCAATGGATAGTCTGTTCCACAATCGTCCACTAGCCTTGTTCTGAATAATGATATTGAGCTTTTCCATCATCCCTTTCCACATAGTTATTTGATTCCTGTGTATTCCATCTGGCAAGGTCCACATGTATAGTCGCCATTTATGTTGTTGAAAAAAGATATTTACAATGAAGTCATTGGTCTTGCACAATTCTAACATGTGATCTCCAGCATCATTTCTATCACCAAGGCTGTATTTTCCAACTGTCAATCCTTCTTTATTTCTAACTTTCACATTCCAATCACCAGTAATTATCAGTGCATCCTGATTGCATGTCTGATCAATTTCAGACTGCAGAAGTTGGTAAAAATCTTCGATTTCTTCATCTTTGGCCTTAGTGGTTGGTATGTAAATTTGAATAATAGTCGTATTAACTGGTCTTCCTTGTAGGCATATCAGTATTATCCTATCACTGATAGTGTTGTACGTCGGGATTGATCTTGAAATGTTCTTTTTGACAATGAATGCAGTGCCGCTCCTCTTCAAGTTGTCATTCCTGGCATAATAGACCATATGATTGTCTAATTCAAAATGGCCAGTACCAGGGCATTTCAACTCCCTAATGCCTAGGATATCGATGTTTATGCATTCCATTTCATTTTGGGCAGTTTCAATTTTCCTAGATTCACGATTGGTACATTCCATGTTTTGATTATTAACGAATGTCTGCAGCTGTTTCTTCTCATTTTGAGTCATGCCACATCAGCAAATGAAGGTCCCAAAAGCTTCGTGACTTCATCCACATCATTAAGATCAACTCTCCTTCGAGGAGACAGCTCTTCCCCAGTCATCTTTTGAGTGCCTTCCAACCTGAGGGGCTCATCTTCCAGTACTATATCAGACAATGTTCTGCTGCTATTCATAGGGTTTCACTGGCTAATGCTTTTCAGAAGTAGACTGCTGGGTCCTTCTTCCTAGTCTGTCTTAGTCTGGAAGCTCAGCTGAAACCTGTCTGCCACGGGTGACTCTGCTGGTATTTGAATATCAGTGGCGTAGCTTCCGGCATCACAGCAACACACAAGCCCCCACAGTAGGACAGACTGACAGATCTGGATGTTGTTCCTTGTTTCCTATTTTTGTGTCTTCTTTTGGATTAATTGAATTTTTCAAATTCAGTTTTATCTTCTTTGTTTGCTTTACCTATAGCTTGTGTTGTTTTAGGGTTTCTAGCATACATCTTTAACTCACATCACTACTTCAAGTGATATTGAAGTGATACTATTTCATGTCTAGTGTACGACAGTAAACTTCCGTTTTTCCCCTCTTGGCTTTTGTGGTATTGTTGTCATATGATTTTATTTCTACAGTATATTATAAACCTCACCATATATTGCTTTTGTTTTTGCTTTAAGCATTTATCTTTCAGAGATTTAAATAATAAAATAATTTTTATACTTACCCACATAATTACCTTTACATGTACTTGTTATTCCTTTATGCAAATCCAGATTTCCATCTGTTGTCACTTTCCTTATGCCTAAAAGATTACCTGTGACATTTCCCATACATGGGTCTGCTGGTTACTAATTCTTTCAGCACTTCTATGTCTGAAAAAGTCCTCACTTTTGAAAGATAGTTTTGAGGGGTATATAATTATAGGTTGACAGATTTTTTTTTTTTTTTTTCTGTCAATGCTTTAAAAAATCAGCCCACTGTCTTCTGGTTTGCATTGTTTCCAACAGGAAATTTGCTGCCATTCTTATTTTTGTTCCTTTGCATGTTATGTGTCCTTTTTATTTGGCTGCTGTTAAAATTTTTCTTTATCACTGGTTTTAAGCAATTTTATTTTAATGGGCCTTTATGTTGTTTCCTTCATGTTTCTTGTGCTTGAATGTTCATTGAGTTTCTGGGATCAGTCAGTTTGTTGTTTTCATCAAATTTGGAAAATGTTAGGCCATTATTTCCTCAAATGATTTTTCTCTTCCCCCTTCTGCCACTCCTTGGGGAACTCCAATTATATGTGCATTAGGCCACTGAATTTGTCCTATAGATCCCTAAAGCTATGTTTGTTTTTTTCTCTCAGTGTTTTTTCTCTCTGTGTTTCATTTTGTATAGTTTCTATTGCTGACTTCAAGTTTACTAATCTTTTCTTCTGTATTGTCTAATCTGCTCCTAATCTCATCCAGTGTATTTTTCATATCAGATGTTGTAGTTTTCATTTCATCTTTGGAAGCATGATTCAGTCCCTCCCTCCCTCTGGCACCCATCTCTACCTTAACACATTCAGTCTTTCTTCAAGTGTCTTGAACATTGGAGTATGGTCATGATAACTTTTTTTTAATGCTCTTGTCTACAATTCTGTCATCTGTGTCATTTCTGGGTCAGTTTCAGTTCATTGCTTTTGTTCCTTATCAAGGTTCATACACCCCGCCCTCACTTATCAACATGGTTAGGTTCCAAAGACCAGGTCATTATGTGAAATCAATGTTATGCAAAAAAATGGAGGATGACCACATCAGATCACAAAATGGAGGACGACTACATCATTATATAACTGCCAAATTACATCATTACATAACTTCAAACCACTGAGATTCATGGCCCAGCCAAGTTGACACATAACCTTAACCATCACAGCTAGCATTACTATTGCCTTGCACCTCAACATTTGTTGCTGCCAGACATATGTCATTAATGGTCAAAATAGTCAGGTAGTAGATCTTTTCCTATTGTCATAAATGCACAATGTTAGATAATGAGATAGTCGATAAGTGAGGAAAAGGTGCATTTTCCTACTTTTGGGGGTATCTTGTAAGTTTTTATTAGATGTAAGACATTGTAAACTTTATTGGGTGGTGGATATATTTGTGTTCCTATAAACCTTCTTAGGCTTTGTTTCAGGAAGCAGTTATGTTACTTGAAAAAATGTTTGATCCTTCCAAGTCTTGCTTTTAAACTTTCTTAGATTGGACCAGAGCAGTGTTTATTCTCTAGCTAATTTTGCCTCATTAAGAGTGCCCTGGGTTTGGGGCTTTAAGAGCTCTGCGGCTAACCAAAAGATTGGCAGTTTGAATCCACCAGCTTCTCCTTGGAAACCTGTGGGGCAGTTCTACTCTGTCCTATAGGGTTGCTATGAGTCAGAATCAAGTCGATGGCAACGGGTTTTTTACTGAAGCGAAACCCTTTGAATACTTTACCTGATGCCCCACGACTTATGAGGTTTTCCATTGTCAGTGGTGGGAATAAGACTACATCCAGCCCCATGTGAATCCTGGGTATCATTCCCTCTGATCTTTTTAGGCGGTTCTTTCCCCAGTCCCAGGTAGTTTCTCACAGGCAGACACCGATCAGTACTCAGCTAAAGACTCCAGGGAGACCCTCTGCGCAGCTCTCTGCCCTGAAAACTCCAGCTGCCTTGGTCTCTCCTGAATCCCAGCAACATCCTCAATTCATGGAGGCCATTGGACCCTGCCTGGGTTGCCTCTCTCTGTGCCATTCTTCTAACAGTTGTGTAGAGGTATGTCATTGTTATTGAAAGTCACAATTCCCTAATGACAAGTGACGTCGAGCATCTTTTCATGTGTTGGTCTGCCGTCTATGTATCTTTGGTGAGGTGCCTGTTCTGATCTTTTCCCCATTTTGTAATTGGGTTGTTTATTTACTGTTCAGTTTGACAACTTCTTTGTATATCCTGTATACAAGTCCTTTATCAGATGGTGTTTTGCAACCCTTTTTTTCCCAGTCTGTGTCTTGACTTTTCATTCTTCACAGTGTATTTTACAGAAGGTTTTAATTTTAATAAAGTTCAACTTAACATTTTTTTCATTGTTGGAACGTGCTTTTGGTGTTTCCCACATCGGTTGTTAGACTTTATTCTGGTGTCATTTGCTGAGTTAACCATTGCAGAAGAGCTGGAAGGAAGGGAGCAAAGGCGGGTTCTGTGTAGGACATGTCAAGGGGTGATTGAGGGAGCCCTGCAGCTAGAGGTATGTGTTAGACAGCTGGATATACTGAACCAGAGCCCACGAGGCAGCTCAGCAGAAGCAAGAGCACACAAGCTTTGGGGCTGCCAGCTCAGCTGGAGTCCGAGGAGCACAGGAGGGTGTGGGTATCCCAGAAGGGGGCAGACCCAGGATGGGAGCTCTGCAGACTAACTCATGCCTCATCACTAGATACCTCATACCTGAGATCCTTTTCTCTTAAGCCTGACTTGGACACAGGATGGTGATGTCTTAAAGACTCGTGAATCTCTCTTCTTTTCCCCAGATACCCTCTCCCCAGCTTCAAGCCCTTCATCAGTTAACTATCCTGTGGTTCCCGGCAGCACTGATGAGACATCCAGCAGGGCACTGAACATTGAGTGTAGGATCTGCGGGGACAAGGCCTCCGGCTACCACTACGGGGTGCATGCGTGTGAAGGCTGCAAGGTACAGTGCACCCCAGAGGAGGAGGGGGGTGGCAGCAGCAGTGTCTAATGGGGGTTGCCTTTATTTTATATGCAAATGTCTTTCATTGCTAAAAACATCTGCAGAAAGTCATAGATAGGAAACTAACCTGACTCAACAGATTCATTTCTCTCTAGAGTCTATGACGGGCGGCTGTATTGTGCTTTGTGAATAGCTTAGGGAAGGGTAAAAGCACGAAGAAGAGACCCTTCGTTTGAATACAAGGTCGGAGAGCCTTCGTCCACTTTCTCTGAGGGTCCTCCAGGGTCAGGCGGGGAAGGGTGAGGAAAACCGGCAGTCAGAGGTGGAGTGTCTTCCTCAGGATCGCAGGGTATGTGCCCAGGCGAGGACAGAACCCGTGGCCGATTCCTCATGCTGCTCCTGACGCTCCAGCTATTCCTTCCTGCACATCTGGGGCCGCTCCCCCTGAGTCAGGGGACACGTGTGCATGTCCTCCCCCCACTAGATCATGAGAAGAGCTGCCGGGCCACATACCACACCTCCAAATCTATGACCAGGGCCCTGAGTACACAAGGGTCAGTTTTCTGCCAGCCGGACCGTCGGCCCCTCTGGGGTTTTCTGCCAGCTGGATTGACGGCCCCTCAGGGTTTTCTGCCAGCCGGACCGTCGGCCCCTCGGGGTTTTCTGCCAGCCGGACCGTCGGCCCCTCTGTGGTCTTCCAGCACAATGATGAGAAGAATCATGCAGTATTGCGTCAAGGATGTCTCCTGAGTCACGCACTTTTAGCATTCCATTTCCTTTATAGCTTAGGTGCTTCGTGTGCGTGATACGCGGGAGATGTGGTCAGCTGAATGTTTGGTTGAGATCAGAAATCCCCTTCCATTGCTCGTGCTAGGTGTCAAAGAGTTTACTAACTTTTGGGAAATGCCACAGCCTTGAAGGGCATGCTACACATTCTGTCCCAACCCGAGGCCTGGTCTCCGAGGCCTGGCCAGCAAGTAGAACAGGCCAGGTTAGCCAGAGCATTCTGTACCCTCGAGCTTGATATTCTCTCCTCTCACCCTTCGTCTTCTAATCCCTTCTGTTCTGGGCCATCCTACCTTACAAACTCACCTAAATAAGGATGCCAAGTGAGGATATCAACGTTTCTCTTATATTCCCCAAGAAACTGCTGTCTCTTATGCAGGTCAGCCAAACCTACCACATCAGGAATATGAAAGAATGGTTTAAAAGCAAAGGGGAAAAAATACCAAAGCAAACCACTACTGAACATTCTAATCAAAGATTCTATATAAGTATTCTGATCAAGAGGGGGGAAATGTGGAACAGAATTTCAAGTTCATATGGAATCCAGACATTCAAGAGCCATTGATGCTGGCTGAACCCCTGAAACTATTGCCCTGAGATAATCTTTAAACCTTAAATCAAAAATATCCCCTGAGGTCTTCTTTAAAGCAGACAATAGTTTATCTAATTGGTAAAGAATATTTGTCGTGAACATTGTGCTGTTTGAAAGAACTATATGGGATCGGTTTGACAATAGCAACTCAAAAGGTCTGCTCGGAAACTTAGGGGGCGGTGAGTTCATGTTAACAGAGGAGGAACAATTTGGAAAAGGAGGGTAAGGATGGTTGTGCAACCATTAATCCACGTCAATGAATTTTACATATAGAAATTGTTGATGGGTGTATGTTCCACTGCATATATTTTCAACAACAAAAAATAAGTAAGTCTTTTTTTAAAAAAAAATTTTAAAATGCCAAAACAGGTTTAAACATCTTCACAAGATTTCTAACCATATGCTTTAAAGTAATCTAAAAACTATTCCTAAAGTGAGCTTTTTCTTCAGGAACATGATTTAATACCTGTTGTTTAGTTTTGCGTTTTGTGGGCTTAATAATAAAGCTGTTTTTAACTGGGTAAAGTTTAAGATGATCTTATAAAGCAAGAAAATTATTTACAAACAGCCGGTTTCCTGTTACTATAATTTTTGTTTTTTAGAGAATTAATAATCTTTTCCAAAATTTTCCAGAAAGTTTTGAGTCACAAATATGGATACATCACATAAGAGAAAAAAGTTCCATTTGCAGAAATCTTAGTGGGGCTAAGTAACTCTTTGGAAAATTGTAGTTGTATCGGCCCGAGTTAGATAAGGACACTTTGAAATCACTTTGAATTAGGCCACATGTTATTATTTTTGTATTTTAAATGTTATTAAGTTTAAGATTTTCAGTTTCGCCCAGTTACGCCAGACTCTTTAGAAGAACTCTTTCTCTGCATTTAACTCACTTAAGGAGTGACAATGACCAGACGCATGACTACGGCAATGACAGCCTACCGGGGGACCATGTTCTTTACTTAACTGTATATTAATCTTACAGGGTTTTTTTCGTCGAACCATTCGGCTAAAGCTGGTTTATGACAAATGTGATCGCAGCTGCAAGATTCAGAAAAAGAATCGAAACAAGTGCCAATATTGCCGTTTCCACAAGTGCCTCTCGGTGGGGATGTCACATAATGGTAGGTAAGGCCAGCACCACACCCCCCAGTTCTCCCTCAGCTGCCCCCCTGTTCTGGGGGAGTGGACTGCATTTCAGATGACTGTGCTCCCGCCCTGAATACCCTGATCCCTTTGTAATCATAATCACCTAAGAGGATGACTCTCAAATAACTGAGATTGAGCAGGACACTTGGAGTTATCGTTAACAACCTCAAGTGGTAAGACTTAGATTAAAACTCTGAAACCGGTTGGAAATCACAGGGATTTAAAGTTCAGATCATACCCAGTAAGTGTGTGTCATTTTAAACATTTTACCACATTATAAATTTAGTTATATTCTACATGCTGTCATTTTAGAACGTGTTAGGTATACAAGCCCCAGGGTGGCACAATTAGTTAAGTGCTTAACTACTAGCCAAAAGGTTGGTGGTTCAAACCCACCCAGAGGTGCTTCGGAAGACAGGCCTGGCAATCTGCTTCTGGAAGTTCCCAGCCTCGAAGACCCTGTGGAGCAGTTGCGCTGACGCAGCCCTAGCATGCACGCGTGGGGCCACCACGAGTCGGGATAGACTTTGTGGCGACTAACAGCAACAACAATTACTATGTGAAACAAAACGTAGAATAACTGGTTCATTAGAATTATATCTTTATCTTCTGGAAAAAGAAAAAGAAAGATTTTATGTATTCCTTCCAAGGGCTATTTTGATCCTCTTAACCCAAAGGATCGATTATGTACCTAAAAGTTGATTCCACGGAGTGCCTGGTGGATTTGAACTGCTGACCCTTTGGTTAGCAGCTGTAGCACTTAACCACTACACCACCAGGGTTTCCTAAAAGTTGATTAAAAAAAAAAAAAAGTTGATAGTCCCCTTAAATTCATCATACAAATGAAATGAGTAATGGCGTTACTTTTTTTTTTTGCCTTTGTAAAAAAAAAAAAATGTCTGGTATTTATGGAGTTTGAGTTTTCTTTTTCTCTCTCCAGAAGGGAAAGTTGAATCATAATGAGAACTAGATTTTCCTTTCCTGGTAGCTTCCCATTCCTGGTTTAATTCATGGTTTGAGCTTGTCGTTGGCCCATTAGCCATTGTCTGTGTTGCCTCCGCCACTGTGTTGTTCATTTGTTTGTTTCCCATTATTTCATCTCCCCCCTCCACCCCCAGCAATTCGTTTTGGACGAATGCCAAGGTCCGAAAAAGCCAAATTGAAAGCAGAGATCCTTACATGTGACCATGATCTCGAAGATACTGAAACTGCAGATCTCAAATTTCTTGCCAAGAGAATTTACGAGGCCTACCTGAAGAACTTTAACATGAACAAGGTCAAAGCCAGAGTCATCCTTGCAGGGAAAGCCAGCAACAATCCAGTAGGTGTTTTTGCTGCTGTTTTATTGTAGCCATTGAAGTGTTCCCTTAGCACCGTGACAACCACAGTCTAGAGATTGCTTGAAGATACGAGTATGAAATGTTGGGAAAATAATACGCAGGCCAAAGGCAAACTAAAGACAATGGACGTGGAAAGATTTCCTCCCCAGACCCTAAAATGCAGCTTCACAGCAGCTCCTGTCTTCTTGGTGTGGCCTGCTTCAAAGCAAGCAAGTTATTTTCATGACTGTGTAATTAACACACTCAAAAAAATCTAGTTAATAGCTTACCATGTACTAGGGTCATTTCTTAAATGCATTTTTTTTTTAATCCCTATTTTAATGCCAAAAAACGAAGTCATTCACTTTCCCCTCCAAATGCGTTCTTGGGTCTTTTCTTCTAAAACAACACTGTCTTCCCTGGCATCTGTGCGCCCTCACACCTGCTTTTTTCTGTGACATCATAGGGCTTAGAATGGGCATGACAGAAGCTTTATTTTCTTTTTGGACATTTTCAGTAGGAACTAGATTGCCCCTCGAAGACCCTCCTACACTTCATCAGCCGGCCTGATGTCAGGCAGCCCCCATCCCCGTAGTTAAATAGGTCTTTCCTCTAAAGTACAACTAACCTCGGAGCTGCCTTCAAAGGGAGGGACAGCCTGAGGTCGGCAAATAAAGATATTTTGCCTTTTTCCTGTAAACATGGCCAAACAAGTTTGATTTGAAGTAATGAGTAGTTTCAAGCAGTCCTTACTGGGAATTACAAGCCAGAATTTTTAGTCACAGGAAAATAAAGTATTTCACAAGCTGCTCACTTTCATGAACAGACCAAACCTCTTTTTACTGAGTCTTCAATTCTTTAGCGTATTGTCCAATTAAATCTGCCAAGACATCTTAGAAGGGTTCCAGCAAACTCCATTAAATTGGTAAAGCCACACCCACGCCAGGTGACCCATGGTGGGCGGCCCCTTTCTCCATCACAAGGGTGAAAGCAAAGGCAACCCCTAAGCTTTGAATAAATAGCTATTCTAAAAATGATTGGCACAAGCCAGAATTAGGGTAGCCGACTTTGTTTGAGATCTGTTTCTCCCCTGGATTTTAAGAATTTAGAGCAAACCGAGACATCATCTTTAACAAAACACTCCTGTTCAACGTGACTTTGGTTTCCACAGAGTGCACGTGGCAGGCGTCACTGAGAGGAGCCCTGTGGTGGCCGACAGAGCCAGTTAGCTCAGAGAGGGGGCTGTTGGCTTTCCGTCCTGAGGAAATAATTAACAGAGTAGTGGTTAGGATTGGGGTTAACTGTCTAAGAAAAACAGAACCTGTTGTACCACTGGGAGTCCAGTGCCTACCCCTGCCCCTCAGGCCTCCAAACCAGGGCACCCAGCACCAGGCTCACAGGCAGCGCCCCCTGTTGGGATGTAGGCTCATTGCATGAGAGTACACTGTGAGCTCCAGGCCAGCCTCGTTCTTACAGCACTGGGGTCAGCAGTGGGTTTTTGTTTTGTTCTGTTTTGTTTTTTACTCAACAACCGTTTCATGAAAGTTCCAACCCGGGACACACAGTAATTACCTGGAAAGTGGAGCCTGCTTTTCTCAAATATCCAGATCTGTGGGCGTGGGGAGGCTTTGTCAAGAGGACATGTTTGGTGTTGACAGAGCTTTAGGAAGCCACACCAGCCTCTGCATGCTGCAACACCACCACCGAGGGGTGCCTGGAGGCGGGAGGAGGAGAGACGGAGGAGGCATGGTCACATGCCTGTAGTAAAGGCGGCCTTGTGCACCAGGGAAGGAGCACAATGGAGCAGCCATGCTGCTGCCCAGGCCTCAGGAGCTGCATCCTCCCGCAGGGACAGCTGGGGTGAGGCCACGCTCGAGCTCCTGAAGCTCAGACCATAGCTAGGCCCGGAAATGTCTGAAATCTTGGTGGGGAAAGAGAGATGCTGGACAGCTTTTAACTTCAACGTAGTCAGAAACCCTGGTGGCATAGTGGTTGAGTGCTATAGTTGATAACTAAGAGGTGGGCCCTTTGAATCCACCAGCTGCTCCTTGGAAACTCTATGGGGCATTTCTACTCCGTCCTGTAGAGTTGCTATGAGTCAGAATCTACTCAATGGCAATGGGTTTAGTTTTTTTTTGTTTGTTTGTAGTCCTCTGGTTTGTAGAAGTGGAGAACTGGGTTTAATCTTTGCAGTAGACGTTCCTTCATTTGTGAAAACCCCCTCTGCGGCCTTTCCATCAGCTAAAGCAAAGCCCCTTGACCTGGGTCAGGAGCTGGGTCACCCAGGAGTGAGAGCACTGCCGGGGCTGGGAGGATGGAGAAGAGGGGTCGGGAGGGGGAAGGAAGAGGGGGATGACAGGAGGCTGGCTAGCGTCTGCTTCCATCTGGCTACTGGGACTGGATATGAGCCTGTGGTTCCGGTACTGACAGTGCCCAGGACCCTGAGTGGGCAGGTCTGTGCTCTTCTGGGGGAGCTTGTGGCCTAGCTGATTTGAGGGTAAAAGGGACAGAGACAGCCGAGGGGAGGAAGGAGAACAGTTGCTCCTTCTGAATGTGGATTCCAAAGCAGGTGCTTTTTCAACAGTGTCTTAAAAAGATAATTTGATGGCCTGTCAGGAGTTAAGACAGTCACGAAAAGATTCTTGAAGCAACATGAAAATTAGACTGTGAGGAGTGTTAACGAAGTCCCTTCCTTTCTTGTGATGTCTGTGTCCCCAGCCACCAAGGGCTCAGGCCCCAACACATTCTGTCTCACACACTTACACACCCTCACACACGCACGCTTACATACACACACGCCTTACACACCCTCACACACTCACACAAACTCTCAAACACCCTCACACACACTCTCATGCACACTTACATACCCTCACACAGTCACATACACTCACACATTCTCACATACACACACACTCATGTACCCTCTCACACTCTCAAATACCCTCTCACACACACATGCTCACACATACACTCAACACATGCCCTCACACACACCCTCACATACACTCTCACAGATCACACTCCCTCTTACACACTCTCACACACTTCCTCACACACACACATGCTCTCACACACCCTCACATACACACAGCCTCACACACACACACCCTCTCAAACTCTCTGACACACCCTCACACCCTCACATACTCACTGACACACCTCACACACCATCTCACACTCTCACCTATACTCACACACACCCCCTCTCTCACACACACTCTAACATACACACACGTGTACTCCCTGACTCACACACCATCACCCTCACAGTACTCACATACACACTCTGTCACACACTCACACTCCCTCACACACATGCACTCTCTTGCTGTCACTCAGGCTTAGCTGCCTTTGCTTTTTCAGAGCTAGCTGCACCTCCGAAAAATGGTGAGGGCGTTCAGTTAAAAACAAAAAGCCAACTCGCTGGCACTGAATATTTAGAGGGTAGAAATTTGAAGTATAAGGTGTTTAGTTTAGTACAAAATTTTTGCTTTAATTCAATGCTGCGATGAAAATTTTGTGTATTAGTTTTTGTCCTTATTTTTTTAACTTTTAAAAAATGTATTTTATTTTTTGTTGTCGTTGAGAATATACACAGCAGAACATACACCAATTCAACAATTTTTACATGTATAATTCAGTGTCACTGATTACATTCTCCAAGTTGTGTAACCATTCTCACTCTCCTTTTCTGAATTGTTCCTTCCCCATTAACATAAACTCACTGTCCCCAAACTTTTCTGTCTGACCTTTCAAATTACTATTGTTAACTTGATCCCATATAAATAGTTCCTAAAAGAGCATAACGCTCAAGGCAGACATTTTTTACTAGTCAAGCTGAACTGTTGTTTGGTTTAAATATCGGGATTTTTTGGTTTGTTACTTTATAATCTAGAGAACATATCAGAATTTACCACTCAAATGAATAAAGTAATAACTTGGGGGCATCACAGCTTTATTTCAAAGATTCTCCTGTTGCTCAGAATTGTTGGGAATTATCTTCAGAGTCTTGTATATTTTCAGTTGTGGAAATCTTTACCCTCTGCTAATATCATTGAATTTTAGGCAAAACCATGAGTCACCTGCAGCCAGCCTGATATGTAAATTGGGGTTAAACAGAGTAAAGCTTCTGGTTTTAAAAAATACATACATGTGAGTCAGGGAGACTAATTTTTTATCTTTGGCTGAGAACAGGTTCTAAAACCAGTTTTGAAAGAGGAGTTCTAATGTCATTCTCAACATTTTAGGATCTTAGGAATAAAGATGGCTTCTCCGATGCCGTCTTGGAACAGCTTTGTGTCTTTAGACAGATGTTGCTGTCTTGGGATTTTTGCCTGCTGCATTATGGTCAAATATTACACATACTACTTGTCTTCAGAATGAAAATCATATTTAATATTTTATACTGTTTCTAGAAATGTGTAGTCCACATAACCAAAAGCTTATTAAATAATTTCATCCAAAGTAAACCTACCAATAATCTACAGTTAAACTTTTCCTGAAAGAAGACCGCTGCGTAACTTTTCATACGAAGTACTGTTTAAAGATGTTATGCCACTGTCTTCCACCATCCATGGTTTCCGATCAGAAGTCATTTGATTGTCTTCTCCCTTAAGTAATGTCCTGTTTTTCTCTGACTGCTTTTAAGATTTTCTCTTTGTCTTCGTTTTTCAGCAGTTGGGCCAAGATGGGCTTAGGAGTGATCTTCTTTGTCTTTGTCCTGCTTGGGGTGCCCATCCACCATTTCCAACATCCAGTCATTTTGGTGTTGGTCTCTGTTGATTGTTTTTTCTCTAGAGAACGGTCACATTCCTCTGGTTCTTCATTTGTGGAGTACTTTTGGATTGCATCCTGGATGTTGTAAAAGTTACGTTATGGATACTTTGAGTTCTGTTATATTCCTATGGAGAGTGCTGGTTTGTTTTTGTTTTGTTTTAGTAGGCAATCACCTTGGTTGGGCTCAAGCTATAAACTCTGCCTCGCCTGTATGGGGAGGAAGCTCAAATTTCAGCTCAGTTCAGCCCTAGCTGTACTGCTTTGAATCCGCCCCATGCTTGTTTCAGTTCAGGGGTTGACATTTGGGCAGAGCTTACACACAGAAGTTGGGGCTTCCTTCTCTGGCTCAGTCCTTCCCAGCTCCCCTGCCCCACACATCCCAGTGGCTGTGATTGCTTCAGGCATGCCCTCTGCTCCATGAGGCCTGCAGGTCTGCAAGTTTTCCTGCCCGTGGGCTGTGAAGATGACACTCAGCCCTCACTCCATCCCTACTTCCAAAGTTGACGCCCTCCAGATTCCACCTGCTTGCGTTCACTCTCCAGTGCCTTTGGTTATTGTTTTTTTGTGTGTGTTTTGTCCAGAGCTTATAGTTCTTAACTTGTGGGAGGGTCCAGTCTTGTAGGAACTACTCAGCCATATGCAGAAGCCTCTTGGGTTTGATTCTGTTTCCCACAGCCCATTCTTCTACCTTCAGGCAGAGCCGCCCCCGACTTGGTCATCTGACCCATTTTTAAGGTCTTTAGGGAAGACAGTTTTAGTCTTCCTTAATAAGACTCGGCTTTGAGTTTCGTATTTGGTATGTTTTCACGCATTTGTGGATAATTTTTTAAATATCCCCTTTCCTTAGATGCAGAATTGGATAGTTTTTTTTCTGACACTAGATTACAAGTTCTGATTCTGTTTAAACATTTCAAGACAGTCAGTCTGATTGTTGCCAACACTGTTGTTACCAACACTCTCCCCTGGCCTTTGCACAGGGACCTCCTCAAAGGTGCCCTGAAATGGCCATGTGCTGTGACTTCTCAAGGTGCTCGCCTGAGCTCCAAATAGAGGACGCTTCACATCCCAGGTCCAGGCGCATGAACAGTGAAGTGCTCTGCCCACGGGCAGAGCAATTCTTAAAAATCACTGGGGCGTTCCCATGTTCTATGTTCATGGACTCCAGTAGGGACTGAAAACATGCCTTGGCCCCATTGCCTTGTTGGTCTGTATTTGCATGTCCTATAGAACAGCTATAGGGGCCCTGGTGGTGAAATAAGTGCTGTAAGTCGGAATTTACTCGATGGCAATAGGCTTGATTTTTTTGGGATGGAATAGCTAAGGAGCCCTGGTGGTACAATGTTTAAGCACTAGGCTGCTAACCAAAAGGTTGGCAGTTCAAACCCACCCAGTGGCTCCATGGGAGAAAGACCTGGCAATCTGCTTCCATACAGATTAACAGCCTAAAAAACCCTATAGGGCAGTTCTGCTTTGTCACACGGGGTCACCAAGAGTCAAAACTCAGCTCCATGGCACCCAACAATAGGATACCTTGTAAATCAAACCAATGCCTTAGGCAGTGTCATCTCTTCTGTTCTACACGAAGATGTCAGCGTTGACCAGCAGTGGTCTTCGAGCCCCACCAGACGTATAATTACCCCTTCTGGGCAACCATCTCTTCTTTCCACCACTAGATCTTTCTAAGATGGCAAGATCAGAAGGTTCGGGCACAGAAGGTCCAGCAAGACATAGGGAGCTGCCACAGGGATTCAGCCTTTGTACGAAGACACAGGACACTGATGTGAAGGTTTCAGTCTTGTGCACAGAGAAACAAGGGCACTTCAAGGCTTTTCCAGTTTATCCCAAAAGTGCAACAGTTTAACAATGCTTGTTTGCCTCTTTCTGTACATATGCCAACTTTTGGAGTTACATAGTACAAGCCAGATTTGTCCATTCAACAGTCAGTGTTAAATGACAGTGGTTACCACTGAAGTTCATAAAATGGTCAAATTAAGAGTGATTGCTATTAAGGTTATTGTAATAGTATTTGGGAATTCAGAAAATATTTCAAAATGCTAAAGGTGCTTTGCTAATATTCTCTTGTTAGTGCCATTGCCAAAATCAGTGTTTGAGTTTCTTAGCAGTGAAATCCATACCCAATGTCAGACGATGACAATTACTATCTTACTGATTTACACTGTGAGTTTTCCATGAATGTCTAATTGTCCCCAACTAAACTTAAAGTGGTTTGAGGACTGTATTTTATACGCATTCTGAGTTCTCTGTAGCACCAAGCCTGGTGATTTGGATCCAGTGGTGCTCATTAGTTGATTGATAGTTAACAGTGTCACTGGTCACAAATCCTCTGATTTATTCCAGTGTCTGTCCTTGCAGCCTTTTGTCATACACGATATGGAGACATTGTGCATGGCTGAGAAGACGCTGGTGGCCAAGCTGGTGGCCAACGGCATCCAGAACAAGGAGGCAGAGGTCCGCATCTTCCACTGCTGCCAGTGCACGTCAGTGGAGACCGTCACGGAGCTCACAGAGTTTGCCAAGTCCATCCCAGGCTTCGCCAACTTAGACTTGAATGATCAAGTGACTTTGCTAAAATATGGCGTCTACGAGGCCATATTTGCAATGCTGTCTTCTGTGATGAACAAAGATGGGATGCTGGTTGCATATGGGAATGGTTTTATAACTCGGGAATTCCTAAAGAGCCTAAGAAAACCGTTCTGCGACATCATGGAGCCCAAGTTTGATTTTGCAATGAAGTTCAATGCACTGGAGCTGGACGACAGCGATATTTCCCTCTTTGTGGCTGCTATCATTTGCTGTGGGGGTAAGTTACCCACCCAGTCTGCTCATACCACTGTCATGTCAGCTGGAGCTTGGGCCAGTGGCCTGAGCACCGATAGGGTCATTGTGTTGCCATTGCCTAGAATTCGGTGATGGCATGTACGCGACAGTATTCTATAAAGCTCCAGAGAGGTGTTAGTATAGTAGCTGTCACTGTTGATATGCTCATGCTATTTCATCCTGAGAAATTTCAGTACCTAACTGGCAGTGATTACGAGGTTTGCCTTGCCAGAGGAAACTCATCCCCGTGAAGGAGAATCTGGGCCTCTCTGCAGGGAAGTTGGCTCTACACTGCCAGATTTTTGGCTTGGTGTCATGTTCCTTTAAATAGCCCTGTCCCGGATCTGGCAAGGTCATCCCTCTACTGTAAACTCAGCTGACCTTCTCCAGCCTTGGCAGGGGCTGACGGGGTGGCCGCCCACCATGCTGCCGGAAGCCACGCCAGTCTTTCATGACTGATGTGTGTCTAGATAGAGGCTGCCGGCAACCTCCTAGACGCCGGGAGGGGAGCTGGCAAGGGCAGCCCGGAACTGCAAGCATGTCCCTGCTGCTGTCCAGCTGGGCTCTAGTCGGAAGAGGAAGCACTTACGTTACGGCGTAAAGTACAAAAGGGCAAAGCAGCAGTACGTAATTTGTCACTGCCCTTTCCTACACCCCGAGATAAAGTGTTGTGGGTAAAAGCAATTGCAAAACTATTTATGTGTAATGTGATCCCATTTTTGCAAAAGAAATTGTAATCAAATATACATTTATATATACACACACACACACATATATATATATATATATACACATATGTTGTGTTAGGTGATATCTGGTCAGTTCCAACTTACAGCGACCCCACGTGTCAGAGCAGAACCGCCCCACAGGGTTTCCTAGGCTGTAATCTTTACAGAAGCAGATCGCCAGGTCCTTCTCCCACAGAGCCACTGGGTGGGTTTGAACCATCAACCTTTCAGTTAGCAGCCAAGTACTTAACCAAGGCTTCTTATATTTACATATATGTGTGTGTGTATATGGAGCCCTAGTGGCACAGTGGTTAAGCTTTTGGCTGCTAAGCGAAAGGTCAGCTGTTCAATTCCACCAGCCACTCCTTGGAAACCCTATGGGGCAGTTCCACTCTGTCCTATAGGGTCGCTATGAGTCGGAATCGACTCAACAGCAATGGGTTTGTGTGTGTGTGTGCGCGCGTATATATGAACCAACTGTCTAGTGAGATATACGTTAAACCTGTGAGAGGACTAAAATTATGAGGGGGGTTCGCTTCTTTTTTTTTTCATTTCAGTTTAAGAACTTGTAAACTCTTTTACAATTATAAAAAGAATAAAGACTCAGAATCCACAGGATGAACCAACGCTACTGAAAAGCATAGTAATGAATGGGGCTTTAAAGCAAGCACACATTGGATCTGGGTGGTATTTTCCTGGACGCAGAGGTAGAGGTAGGACACATGGCCTGGGGCTGGCCTAGGAAGGCCAGTGCCACTCCCGCAGGGAGCTCACCTGGGGTGGACCTTTGCACTTCCTGCACCAAGTCTCAGCCTGCCCCACCCGCTGGCCATATCGGGCTCCTGTTCACTGTTCATTTCTCTTGTACTTCCTTCTCAGCCCAGTCACAGAAGAGGCACAGCAACAGGGCTTGATGCCACAAATAGAAAAAACCAAACCCGTTGCCGTTGAGTCAATTCCAACTCATAGCAACCCTATAGGACAGAGTACAACTGCCCCATAGAGTTTCCAAGAAGTGGCTGGTGGATTCAAACCACCAACTTTTTGGTTACCAGCCTAAGCTCTTAACTAGTGTGCCACCAGGGCTCATCCGACATCATAGCACCACTTAGATGTTGGTGAAAAACTGGGATCCAATATCTAGTTTTGACTCAGGAGGAAGAACTTGATTTCTCATATTCTGCAAAATGGGTTGTTGTAATCATCATCTAAACATAGTTACTTCTGGTATGTTTGGGGGTTTTTCCCCTGGCGGGTGGTAACCAGAGAAATACAAAATGATGGGTCAACACTGTAAGGTAGTCAATTTCAGGTGATACTGGGTCCAAGGAGTATAAATATTTACGTGTGGGTATTGGTCCTGTCTGCCGTATGAGGCTTAGCAACCTTGGAAAAATCTGTTTCTTCTAATCAAATTGACAGTGTCTAAAGGTAGCCAAAGACAAAAGAAGAATCAGCCAGAACTCTTGTTAGAAGTGAGGATGGCGAGACTACGTGTCACATATACTTTGGACATGTCAGGAGGGACCAGTCCCTGGAGGACATCATGCTTGTTAGAGTAGAGATCCAGTGAAAAAGAGGAAGACACTCAACGAGATGGATTGACACAGTGGCTGTAACAATAGGCTCAAGCATAAAAATGATCTTAAGGATGGCCCAGGACCAGGCAGTGTTTTGTTCTGTTGTACACGGGATCGCTATGAGTTGGAACTGACCTCAACAGCACCTAAAAACACTAACAACAAAGGCAGTCAGGCTTTTTGTAAGAAAAAAAAAAAAAAGCCCAAACCCGTTGTGGTCAAGTTGATTCCAACTTATGGCACCCCGACGTGTTACACAGTAGAACTGTTCTATAGGGTTTTCATGAGTGGCACAAATGTTTAAGCACTCAACTACTAGCCAAAGGTTGGCAGTTCGAACCCACCCAGAGGTGCCTGAGAAGACAGGCCTGGAGATCTGCTTCTGAAAGACCACAGGCTTGAAAACTTTATTAAGCAGTTCTGCTCTGCACACATGGGGTCATTGTGAGTCAGAATCAACTCGATGGCAACTAACAACAACAAGCAGGTCATCAGGCCTTTCTTCCACTGCACTGCTGGGTGGGTTTGAACCACCAACCTTTAGGTTAGTAGCTGACTGCAAACTGTTGGCACCATTCAGGGACCTTTTTGTAAGAAAAGCCATGTAAAACAGGAAGGTTTGGTGGCTAAAACTGGTGTTTTAGTTATCTAGTGCTGCTATAACAGAAATACCACAAGTGAGTAGCTTTAATAAATAGAAATTTATTTTTTCACAGTTTAGGAGGCTAGAAGGCTGAATTCAGGATGTGCCGGCTCTAGGGGAAGGCTTTCTGTCTCTCTCAGCTCTGGAGGAAGATCCTTGTCTCTTTGAGCTTCTGCTACTGGGTCTGGTATCTCTTCCTCTATCTCTGCTTCTTAGCTTGCTTGTTCAATCTCTTTCGTATCTCAAGAAATTGACTCAAAACACACCCTACACTAATCCTGTCTCATTAACATAACAAAGATAATCCACTCCCAAATGGGATTATAACCACGGGCATAGACGTTAGGATTTACAACACATATTTTGGGGGGACGCAGTTCAATCCATAACATTCTACCCTTTGATCCCCAAGGTGGTTTGAACCCACCAGCCACTCTGCAGGAGAAAGATGTGGCAGTTGGCTTCTGTAAAGATTTACAGCCTTGGAACGCCCGTGGGGCAGTTCTACTCTGTCCTATACAGGGTTGCTACGAGTCGGAATTCACTCGACGGCAGCGGGATTTTGGTTTGATCCCCAAAAATTCACATGCAAGACACATTCACTCCATCACATCATTCCCAAAGTCTTAAATCAACTCCAAGTCCAAAATCTCATCTTTTGAATCATCTAAATCAAATATGGGTGAAACTTTAAGTGTATTCCATCCTGGGGCACAATTCCTTTTCATCTGTGAACCTGTGAAATCTAAACTACGAGTTATCTGTGTCCAGAGTACAATGGTGGAACAGGTACGGTAGACATTTCCATTACAAATGGGAGAAATTGGAGGCAAAGAAGGGGTAACAGGCACCAAGCAAGTCCAAAACCCAGCAGAACAATTTACATTAGCTCTTAAGGCTCAAAAATAATCCTCTGTTCTTTGGGACCATCTGGGCAATGGCCCCGTCCTCTAGACTCTGGGTGTTGGCCCCTTGGTCCTGGGCTTTAGTTCCACCTTCCAGGCCCACTGGGACAGCTACTTTGCACCCTCTGCTTTGGGTGGCCCCATTCTCCTAGTCCATCTGAGTGGCAACCTCACCCCCTGGCCCCGGTAATCCCCGTTTTTCTGCTCCCTGGGGATGGCAGCCCTGCCCCCTCAGCTTTGAGCAGCATCCTGATCCTCCTGGCACTCAAGAACAGCAGCCCCACACTCCTGAAATGACTTGGTGAAGATTTGGCTCTTTTAAACCTAGGAGGCCATGACTCCGCCCTTTGAAACTGATGCAACCCTGCTTCCAACAGTTCTGCAGATCTCCGAGCTGCTCCAGGGATGGTCCTTTTCTTTTCATGGAGGATAACAGATACAGCTCCTTTGGCCTGTTTCCTGCCTGTAGAATTCCAAGAGGCAGACAGTGTTCTTTCCTTTCATTCTTTCTCTGTCTCCTTTAGTCTAAGCTGGTGGGTTTTCTGCTGTGGTAGTTGGCTAGATCCATCAGTCGCAGGCTTGATCTCTTTAACAAAAGTTTGTATAGCCACATTGCTGGTGAAAATTCTAGGACACATTTCTTTAGTTTGTACAACAGAATTTTCCAAATATTTATGCTTTGTTTTCATTTTGCACAGTTCATTTTTAAATCCATCTCTTTCTTCTTGCATTTTACTATATGCAGCAAGGAGAAACCACATGGCTCCTTCAATATCTTGTTTAGAAATCTCTTCAGCCAGATATCCAAGTTCATCACTTATAAGTTCTACCTTTTACCAAACATTCGAATGTTATTCAGACAAGTTCTTTGCCGCTGCATATAAAGCATCTCCCTTCTTCCACTGTCCAATCATGTGTTCATCGTTTTCCTTTAAAGCCTCACCAGAAGCACATTTAACGACCACGTTTCTAACAACATTCTGTTGCTGGTACCATATATATTCTCTAAGATGGTAGAGGCTTTCTCTGTAGTTCACCTCACTTCCTTCTGAGCCCTCACCAGAATTGCCTTTGACATCCATGACTCTACCAAGTCTCTTCAATAGGCACCTTAAAACTCTTCCAGCCTCTACCCATTACCCAATTCCAAAAACGCTTCCATATTTTAGGTATCTGTTAGAGTGGCACCCCACTCATGGTACCAAATTCTTAGTTATCTGTTGTTACCATAACGGAAATACCACAAGTGGGTGGCTTTAACGAACAGAAATTTACTTTCTCACAGTTTAGGAGGCCAGAAATCCTAATTCAGGGTGCCAGCTCTAGGGGAAGCCTTTCTCTTTTGGCTCTGGAGGAAGGTCCTTGTCTCTTTTGAGTTTCTGCTCCTGGGCGGTCTTCATGTGGCTTGGCATCGCTCTTCCTCTCTGCGTCTTAGCTTGCTTGTTTAATCTCTTTTATATCTCAAAAGAGATTGGCTCAAGACATACCCTACACTAGTCCTGTCTCATTAACATAACAAAGACAGTCCATTCCCAAATGGGATTATAACCACAGGCATAGATGTCAGGATTTACAGCACATATTTTGTGGGGACACAATTCAATCTGGTAAACACTTAGGCGCTAAAACACTAATTCTCACACTCAAACCTCTCGTTTTTTCTGTTGAGAACAGATCGTCCCGGCCTTTTAAACGTACAGCACATTGAAAAAATGCAGGAAGGTATTGTGCACGTGCTTAAACTCCACTTGCAAAGCAACCACCCAGATGACAGCTTCCTCTTCCCAAAACTGCTCCAAAAGATGGCAGACCTGCGGCAGCTGGTCACAGAGCATGCGCAGCTCGTGCAGATCATCAAAAAGACAGAATCCGACGCAGCCCTGCACCCACTGCTGCAAGAAATCTACAGGGACATGTACTGAGTGCCTGTAAACACACAAGAAAAACAAACTCTTCAAGAATATTTAACGCTGACAGCACTACAAATGGGGAATTGGAGCCACACAACTTTGCACAAACGCCCACCACTTTCATCTTAGGGTGTACACCCTAGCTAATCCGAATACCGTCCCACGTTTCTTGTTTTAACCAGTCCTCCTAAAAGCGTGCAAAGCATTCAAATGCTGGTGCTCAGTGGCTAACAGTCAGGACTTGGAAAATTAAGAATGGTGTTCAGCAGTCTGATTTCCATGCATGTGGCATTCATTCACGCAGGTTTCTCTCTATCCCGTTGGTAATCTACCATTTAATTCTTGGGTAATCTCAAAATATGTGGTCTGCCTTCCCTTTTGAGTGTTGTGCACCTTTGTAATTTTGGATACTAATCAGCACTTTCTAACTACTTTTATAATCTTATCAATCTAGATGTGTCCAAAGGCTAGGTATTTAAAAAGCAGCAAAAGTATTTATTTGGAAGACATAATTCTGTTTCCTGACTTGCTGTTTTTTAATCATAAGATTTGGAATTTTAAGGAATTATTTGATAAGCTATCAAAATGCAGCAGTGGTTGCGTTTTCTGTTCACTGTGTACATGATGGAGGAGCCCTGGTGGTGCTGTGCTTAAAGTGCTCGAATGCTAACCAAAAGGTTGGCCGTTCAAACCCACCAGCTGCTCCTGGGGAGAAAAGATGTGGCCACCTGCTTCCATAAAGATTATAGCCTTGGACACCCTATAGGGCAGTTCTGCTTTGTCCTGTGGGGTCACTAGGAGTCAGAACTGACTCCACAACAATGGGTTTGTTTGGATTTTTTTTTTTTTTTTTTTGGTTTGTGTTCATGCTGGTAGCTGATATGTGGAAAAGCCTCTTTCCAGATTTGTGTAGATCCCAAAACACTATCTCAAGATGGCCCCACCCTGGACTTGATAGATGCCTGTGTGAAGCTAGGGTCTGTGATAACAGGAACAGGAGAAACTCCGAATGCATGTTAGCCTCCCATTCCTCTCCCTACCAAACCCAAACCAATCGATTCAGCTGTTTGTGGGCACCATAGTATTTTGAGGGTAAATCAACAAATTATTTTTCAATGTGTCAAGGCAGCTTCTTTTGTCTTTTCCTGTATTGCTCTTTTAAATAGGGAACTTAATTTTTTTAACTCTCAATGGTAGTAGGTGCTCTGGGGTGGAGGAGATAAGGCAACTCTGACTTCCCAGCGTGGGGCGCCAGAGGGTGGAGAACTGGCTGGGAACACCAGAGGGCCGAGGACCATGGCCTTCAGGTGGTGGTTTTATTTCATCCCCAATTTCACAGCACCCTGATTATCTTTACAAAGATGTAGACAGAGCTCCCTTTTAGACTATACGTAAGGCAGTTTTCCAACATCTAAGATGTGTGTTTGAGACTTAAAGATCAACTTCTAAACCTCAGTCCAGCTGGAACCGCAGTGCGGTGGTGATGATCTGTCTAGAGAAGGTGGACCCAGAAACACTAGGTCTGTCCACATCTGCCCACTGTTGCCGATAATCACACTTTCCAACAATTCTCAACAGCAATACCTCAAGGCCAGACTCTGCCTCCTCAGGCCACTGGGCACCTCGCGACCTCCGCCCTATGGCCTGGGTATGCCCCTTGGTGCCTTGCCCTGCCATCTTTACAACATTCGGCTCTTCTACGATCACTGTTCTTTACCGTTGAAGAGTGATTGCGATCGATAGGGATCAGCATTCTGCAAATGTCACACGAGGAAGGACAGTAAAATTGTGAGGCTTCAACTGGAAAAAAGTCAGCATTTACCACTAGGACATCTTTTTAAAAATGACACACTTCGGGGGTTTGGCTTTTCATTTGTTTGTTTGTTTTTTAAAGATCCAGTCAAAAGATCTGCTGGCCAGCAGAAAACAGTTTGCACTGCAGGTACTAGGGACTGGGAGCAAATAAAAGTATTTCCATATATGAAACGAATCACGAGGTCGCCCTCCTCCAGACAAGAGCCAGCCTGTGAGAACCATGCTACTCAGTAGATGCTGTTTCCCCAACTGAGGACGCGGGGTGCTGTAGAGACTTGTGGCGGTGTTGGGCCCAAGGTCGCTGGATCAGAGCCTGGATTTGAATACCGAGTCCGTGTTCCCTCCACTGTCCGTGGCAGCCTCTCACTCTGATGTGCCCTGGATGGACACCATCCAGCTAGACAGTGAAGCTTGACACCAGTCTTCCAGAAGAATAATTTGTCCTTTGAATTACGTAAAATTTAAATATTCATGAAACCTACTTAACGTGGCTCCTGACCCTGGGCTTCCAGCATTAATTACCCTTTGAGCTAACCAAAGGGGCAGGTTGTGCATTCGCCCACATGATGGTCAGCAGCATGGGTGAGCCTTTGGTTCCCCAGGACTGGCTAGACTACCAGTGATGTCCCCAAGGAAACCAGCAAGGAGACCCAAGTGACCTCACCTGGTGCCATCCACTTGTATCAACAGGAAGTAAAATCATATGTTCCCATTTATTTTAAATAACATAGTCACTAATCATCACTTGATGAATTATAGAATGTTTTGAGTCACCCTAACAAAGATTTCTTAAGCTTCCATAGTCAAACGTAAGCTGATAATTCACTAGTTCAAAATAGAACTATTACAAGAGTGCCTTCATTACTCACTGGGTTTCAGTAGTCTCCAGCATCAAGTACAATGGAAATGTGTCTGGCTCAGGACGCTTCAAGCCATGTGGGCGAGACCCTCTCCTTGGGGGAGAAGGCTGGCTATCACCTGTCTCCCTTCTCACCACCCTGGCCCATTCTTCAAAAAGGCATTGTCTAAACATCTTTTTCTCAACTTTTGTAGTAAAAAAGTACCAAACTCCTCAGAAACCATGATATTACCAAATAGTCTTTGTCCTACATGCTGGCTGGAAGAAAGGGACAACAGAGGTCTCCCCAGTGATGCCTCTGAACCCCAGTGCTCCCGGTGGGACCGAGCACCCCACCATGATCTTCCTCTGCAGGACCCTCCTCCTCCTGCCTCCTGGGCACAAGCAGGTGGGCGGGTGGGTGCGTCACACGCAGAATTCAGTGCTCCAAGGGCTGCCAACACAGGTGGGGTAGAGGATTTTTAAAAGGAGCCCTCATGGCGCAATGATTAACCCCTCAGCTGCTATACAAAAGGTCTGTGGTTCAAACCCATCAGCTGTTCCATGGGAGAAAAGACCTGCCAATCTGCTCCTGTAAAGGTTACAGCCTAGGAAACCCTACGGGGCAGTTCTCCTCTGTCCTGTAGGGTTGCTATGAGTCAGAATCGCCTTGAGGGCACTCAGCAACATGACTTTCAAAGAACTTGTATTGTTTAAAAGGGAGATTTAAAGATCCGCATGGGCATTTCCGTGAAGTGAGCTTGGGCCTGGCCTGGGTGTCAGAGAAGCAGCTGGTGCCCCAATAGCACCTGGGTGAAAGCGGGACTCTCTCAGGCCTCTGAACCCCGACCAGCATCTGTGCTTCTCTGTCTGCTTACATGCACTCCTGCTTCACGTCCCTTCTCAAGCCACCATGACACCGGGTACACTGGACACTCACCTGCGGGAGGCGCAAAAGAGGGATGGAGACCCTTGTTGTTAAGGCAGTGACCACACCCATCTTTGGAGTGTCTTTTTGAACTCTTGTTTCTAACTCAGAGAAACACTGGTGGCACAGTGGTTAAGAATTTGGCTGCTAACCGAAAGGTAGGCAGTTCAAACCCACCAGCTGTTCTGCCGAAGAAAGATGTGGCAGTCTGTTTCCATAAAGATTACAGCCTTGGAAGCCCTATGGAGCAATTCTACTCCATCCTATAGGGTCACTATGAGTCAGAATCAACTCCACGGCAGCAGGTACAGGTTTTGACCTCACCCAGCGAGTCCAGTACTTCCAGCTGCAGCTGGCCTGGCCCAGAGTCCTCCACCTTTACTGGCCTAAGTAGCTGTTCAACCTATTTCAAAACGCAGACCCCACCAGGAAAGACCTGCCAAGTCTCTAACCATCTCCTGCCGTGGCTCTTTACAGCTTTCAGAGCAGGCTCATGTCTCCTCTGTTCCTCAGCCCCATGTGAAGGTCCGAATGGAATCGTCCCCCATTTAAGGCTTGGCTTAGCAGGGCTTTGGACTCCATGGGCCGTGCTGTCTCCCATTATTACCAATCATTTACACCTTGGGTGAGCGTGACACATGGCTTCTGCTGGGACGCAGGGTAGACCATGGACAGTGGAGAGGCCGTGCTAGTGAGGGCTGGTCCATCCTCTGCAGGCCTCATTTCTGTTTACATCCAGACCAGCAGCATAGATTCAGGGGAGGCCAGATTATACCAGCCATAGAAATCACAGATCCAGACTGCTGCCACCAATGGAGGGCTCGCTGCCCACATGCCCAGTTCTCACAGCCTTGGCTCTGCAAAGCATTGGGAAGCTCCACAGCCAGACTTGATGTGCTTATTCTTTTCCTGGCTTTTTTTGGACATGCTCATCGGTATGGCTGCACTGGAATTAATGATTCTTATCAACCAGATCTGTCTTTAGTGACGGTGACTCTATCTTCCTGACAAAGGCGATGGTGAGAGCCAAGTCACTGAGCCCACCTCAGATGCCACAGCCAGAAGTGAGAGAGCGGAAAGGCTGTCCTGTAGCTCTGAGCAGCAAAGAAGGGTTTGTGACAAAGTATTTACTAATCAACCCGAAACTGTGCTGACAGTGCCTCACTAACCAGCAAATTCTTCTATGCCGTTGAACAACCAAGTAGCTTGCCTCTTCCTAATCCCGCAGACTTCACCCAGGCCATGGACTTCACTGAAAGATGTCTTGTACAGAAAGCTCTAAGCTTCGGTCCAGGTTTTAGGTCGAGGTCTGGGTTTTTCCTGGGGTGGGTGTACGTTTCTAGCTGCCGGTTTAGCAGAATTCAGGAAAGTGGTCATCATCCCCCATTTGGATCTGACACAGAATATGTGAAATCCATTGTATTTCTTTGGAAACCACAATACAAACTAAATAGGAACTTGGGCGAGTTTAAGAAAATAAAATGAGCCTTCGTGTTTTAGTTCAGATAATGACATAATGCGTTCTGTTATCTATTTTTTGTGGAATGCAGCAGATTCTTAAACTTTATTTCAGTGGAGTGGGCTGCAGGCTTATCAGAAACAAACAAAAACACAGACCAAACCTGTTGCATTGAGTCAATTTCAACTCATAACAACCCTATAAGGCAGAGTAAAACTGGCCATAGGGTTTCCAAGGAGCACCTGGTGGATTCAAACTGCCAACCTTTTAGCTAGCAGCCATAGCTCTTAACCACTACGCCACCAGGGTTTCCAGGAACAAGGCAGGCTTATTCAGATGACAGAGACCAGCTCTGGGCATCTCTGGAAGCCACCTCAGGTCTGCAGTAGGACTGTCAGCTGCCTGTTTGCTTCTCAGAACTGCAGTATGAGACGTGATAAATATAATCGTTTTCTTCCCCCCCCGCCCCAAAAAACCTTTTTTTTTTCTTGTAAGGGAAGGACTGTACAACGTGGTTCTGCTGAAGTATATACAACCACGTCCTTTGCCAAGTAGTGCAGGCCAAGGCCATGCCCACGTTCAAGGCCAGGTCTTGGTTGAAGCACCTGGTAACATCAAGTACCTCAGCTGCCCCACAGCTGTTAAATTTATTATTTGCAAAAAATAAGAAACATCGGTTTTTACATTGTAGACAGCAAATGAAGGCCTAGGTGTGCTTTCTTATTTGCTAGTTTGGTTCACACGTGAATGTCCACTTTTTTCTTCAGAGGAGGGACTATACCAGCCTCGTCCTCTCTTGCTCTTCTTTTCCTTCTAGCCAGCATCTAAAATTTGTTAGTACAGTAGACCAACGTGGCATCACGCAAGCCAGTCTTCTCAGACAAGCCCCCACACCATGGGCCTGCCTCCTCAGGAAAGGAGAGAGCACAGAATCAGGGCACAGGGGCCACCCAATCTCCTGGACCCCCCTGGGCACTTCTGAAGGGCCTCAGACCTCAACTCTGCCCCCTCAAGACAGAGAGGGTCAGGCTTCAGGCCCTCCAAACGAGTGAGCGACTGAGCTTTCCAAGGGCAAACCATCCATCCACTTTTTTTTTTTCCCATCCACTGTTTGGAAATGTCTTCTTTTTTAGACAATTTGTTCCTTTTTTGGAAACCCTGGTGGTACAGCGGTTAAGAGCCATGGTTGCTAACCAAAAGGTCAGCAGTTTGAATCTACCAGGCGCTCCTTAGAAACTGTATGGGGCAGTTCTACTCTGTCCTGTAGGGTCGCTATGAGTCAGAATCAAATCAACAGCAACGGGTTTTTGGTTCCTTTTTCAGACCTAAAAAAAAAAAAAGTACCTCAAAAAAGACGAATACCACTGAATGCCCCTTCTGGGGAGCCTGCAGGGTTCCTGTTGCATAGCACCATTTCTTCTACACTGTACATTTAAAAGAACTATGTTAATAGCTGTGTCCTAAATGCTGTGATTTGTTTTTATAAACAACATCCTAATATATTTTACTAATTTACAATCACGTGTCTAGTAACAAACATTTGGATTCTTTTGAAATCAGTGTTAATTGATGGTATATTCTTAAAAGCCTGGTTCTTGAACCTATTGGAAACACAAAGGAACCTGAAATATAACTACACACACACACACACACACACATATACATCAAAGCTTTTAATTTCTACTGAGCCACAGAGAATTTGTGCTTGCTGTGTAAATCTGTCCCATTTGCCATGTTTCATAAAGTGCCAGCGATTGTCATCTGTGTTCATTCCCACCAGCAAGGCCCTCTCAGACGCCAGGTATGAGAGAGGTCATGGATTTTGTACAAATGTTTTGCTGAAGACCATCAACTAATCCTGCTTAATCAAGAGCTGTCCGCTCTTCAGGTGATTAAGGCCTGTGGGTTATTACCAAAGAACACTGGCAATTGGAAAGTCTGATGGAAACCATCTGCACCAGCAGTTCTCTGGTGGCGTCTGACAGCCCGCCTGAAGCACAAGACAGAAACCACTGCCATCTATGGTTTTTAATATCGTGGCAAAGCTTCTTGGTGTGCATTTGTAATGCCCTCTGAATCCACACTGCCATCAGGCTAAATCCCCATAGCAAGGGGCCTGCCGGGACCCACAGAGGAAGGGTGGACATGCCCAAAGCAAGGACTGGACTTGCTTTTTGGACCTGTGTTCACTGTCACCATTGCTAGGTGCCTTAGACTCTCATTAAAGCACTTAGGGGCTTAGAGACCTTGGCTTTTACCACTAAAACGGGCCGTTCCAAAGTAGACACTGCTGCTGAGGCTTCGGCGTCCTCCCCAGACTCTGGGTATGGCTAGGTGTCCAGGACCTCAGGAAACAGGTATGCACAGAAGGGCCATGCAATTGTTCTAGTCACATTTACTGACCAGGTGGTTCCAGGCTACTAGAAAATGACTATAATACCACTTTAATTCTTTGAAATCTCCCATGAAGAGACTGAGCTGATCTTGTGTATTAATCTGCAGCCTGAACGTGTGGGAACTTTCGTGTCTAGAATGTCCTAAGACTGATGAATGTGAAGGGTTAATTTCAGGGTACAGTTTTGCCTTAATGGTTTTAAAAAATAAACTATTTTTTAAAATTATTCGGTGAGTTTCGAGTGATGCTGTACCAATGAAATCACTGGGAAAAATAAATCCCCTGGTGTTCACTCTGCCCAGAGCAGCCACCTCGGCTGCCCTCGCCTGTACATGGATCCCCCTTCTGTCCTTCAGTGTCGGAACAGACCTGGGATAACGTGGCCCCAAGTGACCTACTGGTCCAAAGAAATAGGAAACAGGAAACTTGAAAGCACAGGCATTTTAAAACAAAATCTAGCCCACCACTCATTCAGTAAAAGCTTTTCCTTCCTTCTTTTGCCAACCCTGTTTCTGACACTTCCCGGCCCTGTAAATCGGCCATCCCACTGTGACAAAAGATGACACAGTCCCTGCTCCTGAACTAGCTGGGTCCACTGGGTAAACCCACAGGGAATTGTGACACCAACTGGAACCACGTAGGTGATGGCAGAGGGAGGCCACAGGGATAGGGGCCACAAGGGTGAGGTGCGACCGAGAAAAGGGGCCATGGGGGTGAGGGGCCACAGGGATGGGGGACCACGGGAACATCCCAGTAGGCCGTGAGGCTGGACTTCACAGACACCAAGGGCCAAGTGGACAAGGAGAACACACGGGCAGCAACACAGAGGTTCTGAGGTGAGAGTGAACAGAGGGAGCCAAAGGCAGCCCTGACTTGGGGGTGGGGCCAAGGGAACGGAGTTGGGCTTGGAGCTGGAGCCAAAGCCTGAGAGAGTAGAAGAGGCTGGAAGCTGGTGGTCTGCTTCCCAGGAGACCCGTGGATCACTGTGGAGAACAGCAGGTCTTGCAATGTTTCAAAAAACTGGTTCTTTGGCTTTTTAATCATAAATACAATACAAACTCAAGGTTACAGCATCTTGCAAGCATTCCACAGGAACACGAAGTAAAAATTCCACCCATCTAACCTCCCAGTCTCACTCTGGAGGTAGCTGCTGTCAGATTGTCCTTAGAGAGAGCATCACCGGATCGAGCGTGTCCTGCAGCTTTTGGCGTGACTCAGCCACCCTCCCCACCAGTACCCACAGGCTCACTCTTGGTGAACTCTCCGCTTCCTTGCTCCAAGTACTGGTCACCTCCTCCACACGACCATTTGAGATGCCAGACCGTGACCAGGGTCCTCCGCTCCCCACGGCTGCATCCTCCAGCCAGCACAGCAATGGCACCAGAGGTGGGGACCCCGTATTTGATAAGTGAGCATGAAGGAAGAAAAGGGCCCCCAGGCCCACGCGTGGGTCAGCAGATGAGCCAGAGGGCCTGGACGTAAGGCCTGGACCCCCAGCCCAGACAGAAAGGGAGGGCCAACAGGCCGGCCCAGGTTTCCCTTTCTGGGCAGCTGCCGCCCCATCATATCTGGGCCTGAGGGACAGCCACACCTGGTGCTTCAGGGACCTCGGCACTAGAGGTTCACTGCTGCTGCAGACTGGCCTGCCCCGCTCCCCCAGCTGTAGACACAGCCCAGGAGCGACAACAGGCACCGTGGCCTGCAACCCAGTGCTGGGCTGGCCCGGGCTTCAGCTGTCCCCAGCAGCTCTGTGCAGGGGCCGGCACCTGGCTCCCCCCGCCCTCAGGTCCGAGAGCTGGGCTTGACGTGGGGCATCTTGGCCAGAGCTTTCCTCTTCTCCACATCTTGCCGGATTTCCTGTGGGAAAGCAGCTATGTTCTCCCGGACACAAGGGAGGCAAAATCTCTTGGAGTAGAACAAACTGCATTCCTGAAGAAGAAAAAAGCAAGGGGACTGAGTACCACGGGACTGGGAGCAGCTTCTCCCAGAGGCCGGCCCCCCAGGATGCAGAAACAGAGGCAGCAGGGGGTGCAGGGCCTGGCAGGCCGCCTAGAGGACCCTCAGCTTTGCCAACGGGAAAATGAAGTTGGTGAAGCACTGCGAGCAGGGATGGGGTGGGGGTGAGAAGTGGGGATGACAGTAAGACTGACAACATACACGGAGATTAGGAGGGGGCATGTGGGGACAGGGAGACTTGGGGTGGGGTAATACAGACCATTACTGACAAGGCCCGAGCCGAGGTCACAGCCACTGTGACCTCACACAACAGGTGTGAGCAGGGCCGGGTGGGTGGCTGTGGTAGGACTGGGCAGTGTGGTGGGCTGAGGGCCTGCTGAAGAGGAGAGGGAAGCAGAAGGCAGCTCAGAGGAGGGAGTGAGAGCCTGGCTGGGGCCTGTGGACACCTAGAGACTGAGTGCTAGCTGTCAGCTGACTCTCAACCAAAACCAAACCCAGTGCCGTCGAGTTGATTCCGACTCACAGCAACCCTATAGGACAGAGTAGAACTGCCCCATAGAGTTTCCAAGGAGCACCTGGCAGATTTGAACTGCTGACCTTTTGGTTAGCGGCCATAGCACTTAACCACTATGCCACCAGGGTTTCCCTGGCTCTCAAAGAGGGCAGGATTCCAGCAGGCAGAGGGATAGCTTGAGACAGGCCAAGTTCCCAGGGAGGCTGAGTCTTGGCTGAAGAGGCACCACCTCCACGGCCCAGTAAACACACTCAGGAGGCCTCCCCCTGCTGCCTGCTGCTGGAGGCTGAGCTGTGTAAAGGCTGCAATGAGTGCAGCTGTCCTAAAGGGCACAAGGCCCCATCACGGGGGCAAATGCCAAAGAAGGGAGCCATGACCCAGGCCCTGCAAAAGAGTCAGAAGCCTGAGATCCCTGCCTCTCACGATGATCACAGCAGGGTGCACAGGGACAGTCCAATGGTTCACAGGACGCCATGGACCAGTGGACATGTCCAACTGGGTCCTTTAATACTGGACCCCTGAGCCCCAACTTGGCACATGGCCCCATTGCAGGACGATGTTCCCTGGCCCCTTTGCACCTGGGCATGGCCACTTGACTGCGTCCTGGTCGGGGCGGGGGTGGGAGGTGTCACTGGGAGCTGTATCACTTCCTGGTCATCCCTTCAAAGGTACAGGCATAAGCTCCCCCGCCCCTTCCCACTGGGTGGGAGTCAGGACAGCCACAGTGGACCCAAAGTGGATGACCCCCCCTGGCCCTGGGCCACCTGCTTCTGCACTCTTACACAGAAGAAAAGTAGGTAAATGCACGTTTGTCTTACTGAGGCCACTGTGTTTTAGAGGTCTCTCTGTTCTAACAGCTGAGAATGCACCTCGGCTGATACAAGGCCGCACCTCCTTCATTCCTGGAAAGGAACCATCCCATGGGGACGGGCCGGGTAGCAGCTGACTAATCAGAAGAAACTGGGGGTCTGCAAGCTGCGTGGGGACCTCCCCCAGTTCCAAAGGGTGGCATTCCAGGCTGTTTGCCACCTGGCCCATCCCACCCTCCCAGTCTTCTTTCCCAGAGTCTTCCTTCCCTCCCCGGGCCCTCCATGCTCCTCAGACACTCCCAATGCCACCTCTGCCCACGCTGTGGCTTCCTCCCACCCAGCCCCAGCCTGACCTTTGAAGATGGAGTCTGACCTCGAAATGTGGTCTGTGACTCAGCTCCCCTTGTTAGCCCTGTAACCCCAAAGGCAGAATGCAGGGGTGCTCATCCCAACCCAGAGTCACTCAGGTCACTGCCATGCCCATCGGCTAGCTGCTGCACCCCTTCCCAGCTGCAGGTTTTCAAACAGGCTCAGTTAACCAGGTGAACTTGGCCCACTCAGCCTCCCTGAACCTTAGTTTCCTCGTCTCTAAAATGAGTGCAGCGCTGCTTCCCCTGACTAGGTTTGGGGAAGGACTGAGGAAGCCTCACCCGGCACACAACAAAGGCTTGAGGAAAGAAACGTCCTTCCTCTGGGAGATCCCTCCAAGGAACAGCCACAAGAGACAGTCCCACCCAGCATGAGAGGGTGCTGGCACGTATGTGCATTACTGGTGGGAGGGGTCTCCAAGAAACAATTTCCCAGCATTCCTCAGGCCACACCAAGACCCTCTAACTGACCCTAGGCTGCCCCCTCCCATGCCCCAAGCCCTCTGGGCTGCAGGGCCCCATCTATAATGGGGTGGGCCAGCTGGCCCCTAAGAGCCTTGACCGCCTGCCCCACCTGGTGTCTGGAAGGCTCCAAGGGTGACCACAGGGAGGAAAGGCCAACGTACACTCCACCCCAGCAAGGCTCTGGTCCCTGGGCCACACATCCTCTCCCATGGCCACATGTTGGGGGTCCAGTCCCAGCCCCGGCCACTAACTCACCGGGCCCACGCACACCAGCCTGCTGCACACACTGCATCGCGAGCCAAGGACCAGGAATTTGTCCCTGTCTGCAGTGAAGGGGTCCTTCAGGATGTAGCTCTCCTCCAGCAGGCTGCAGAAAAGGACAACAGCACTCAGAATGGCCTGGGCACACACTCTTCGGGGTGGGGGCTGCTTCACCCAGGCCACAGAGTAAGGTAAGAACAGAAAGCCCAAGAATTGGGGCCATGGTGGAGGTAACCATGCCTCCTCAGCCTAAAGGGCTGGCGTGCCATGATTCCCCAGATCCCAGCCTGTTCACTGGAGAGGGGTGGGGAGAGCAGGGCTCCCTCCAAGATTCCCAAATGCTCCCCTGCACCCCTAGCAAACGGTACCTACTCCCAAGCTGCCTGCTTCCACCCAGGGGGACCCAAAGCCTCTATCCACCCCACAGCCCCCGGAGGCAATGTCCTCACATCGAACATCAGACGAGACCGACAGGGTCATGTGATGACGCCCCAGGTTCCTGATCAGCAGAGGAACCCGCCAGAACAAAGGAGCCTTGTCCCTGTCACTGTGTCCCCCAGTAAGTGGTGCATCAGTCAGCTTTCCCCCCCTCCACAATGTCCAGGAACAAGCCCAGGACCCACTGGGGTCAAGGCAGACTCTTGGTAGCCCTGGGCCTCAGGAAGTGCACTGCTGTCAGCCAAGGCTGCACCTGCTGCAGGAAGATAGGCTTCCTGCTGAAAGCACCTCCACAGGAGGCAGCGGGGAGCAGGGGGTGCTGAGAGCATCTCCACAGGAGCCAGCGGGGGGGCAGTGCTGACAGCATCTCCACAGGAGCCAGCGGGGGTGGGGGGGTGCTGAGAGCATCTCCATAGGAGCCAGTGGGGGCGGGGGTGCTGAGAGCATCTCCACAGGAGGCAGCGGCGGGGGGGTGCTGAGAGCATCTCCACAGGATACAGTTGCGGAGGGGGGGTGCTGAGAGCATCTCCACAGGAGCCAGCGGGGGTGGGGGGTGCTGAGAGCATCTCCATAGGAGCCAGTGGGGGCGGGGGTGCTGAGAGCATCTCCATAGGAGCCAGTGGGGGCGGGGGTGCTGAGAGCATCTCCATAGGAGCCAGTGGGGGCGGGGGTGCTGAGAGCATCTCCATAGGAGCCAGTGGGGGCGGGGGTGCTGAGAGCATCTCCATAGGAGCCAGTGGGGGCGGGGGTGCTGAGAGCATCTCCACAGGATACAGTTGCGGGGGGGGGGTGCTGAGAGCATTTCCACAGGATACAGTTGCGGGGGCGGGGGTGCTGAGAGCATCTCCACAGGAGGCAGCGGGGGGGGGGTGCTGAGAGCATCTCCACAGGATACAGTTGCGGGGGGGGTGCTGAGAGCATCTCCACAGGATACAGTTGCGGGAGGGGGTGCTGAGAGCATCTCCACAGGAGCCAGTGGGGGTGCAGTGCTGACAGCATCTCCACAGGAGCCAGCGCAGGGGGCGGGGGGGGGAGGTGCTGAAAGCGTCTTCTTCACAGGAGCGGGGAGGGGTGGGGGGGCAGTGCTGAGAAGTGCTGAGAGCATCTCCATAGGAGCCAGCGCGGTGGGGGGGGCAGTGCTGAAAGCATCTTCATAGGAGCCAGTGGCGGCGGGGGGCGGCGGCGGGGGACACACAAGAAGGGCGTAGCCTCAAATGAGGCAGCCAGCTACCAAGGGTCCTTTCATTCTCAGCTGCCGGGCTGTTTCAGCCTGGGCTATGAGTGGGTGTTGAACTCTGGGCTGGCGGGGAGGGGCCTGGAGATTCTGGAAGAGCTCAGGTCACATCTGCAGGGCCTGGGCAGGGACAGGCCTACAGCACAACACCATGTGGCAGCTGGCCCAGCCAGCCGCTTGGGGCAGGCACTTCCCGGGCCACAGGCCCAGAGAGTATGTACTCACACGACAGACCGGGTGTCGGGGGGCTTCTGTCCCACGTAGCTGTATGGAGCTGACAGAGCACAGAGCTGGCACTCAAACATGCCCTGGGGACGGCGCTCTGCTTCAGACGCCATCTGCAAGATGAAGAGACAGGGCCTTGAAAATTTTCTCGTCGTCTTTGGTTTTCAGCAGTGTGAATATACACTTAGGTTTTTGTCTGTTTTTAACCTGCTGTGAGTCAGAATCAACTCCACAGCAACAGGTTTGGCTTTTTTGGTGCTTCTTTGAATGAAGTCTTTGATCTGGGGTTTGATATCTAATTATCTGTAGAAAATTTTTGGTCATTATCACTTCAAATACTTCTGCCCTATTCTCTCTTCTTCTGAGATTCCAACTGCGGATACAGTGAAAGCTGTGAGAGCTAGAACTCCACGGGACTGCCCTGTTCTGAGTTTTCCGCCTTTGACAGGGTGCAGTCTTACCACTTTTCTATTACCCTCTGTTAGTGAAAAATATTTGAGTTTTCCCTCTCTGACAGGTTTCTGCCTTACACAGGTTCTGGCTTTTGCAGGCTTTACTGTATTTGATATTGACCATCTGATACTGTCCCAAGTCCTTGAATGCTCTGTTCTGCTTTTTCCCTCACTCTTTTTCTGTTGTTAGGTACCATTGATTTGGTTCCGACTCAGAGACCCTATGTACACTGCCCAGTTGTGGAGCAGCCTCACAATTGTTACGTGTTAGCCCATTGTTGCAGCCACTGTGTCAATCCATCTCATTGAGGGTCTTCCAATTTTTTGCTGACCCTCTACTTTTTTTGTTGTTTGCTCAAATGGAATTACCTAATTTCTATTGAATTATCTTCATGTTCATTTTTTTTCCTCAGCTATGTCGTATCAACTCATGTACCCTTTAAAGGCATTCTTCATCTCTTTATTTCATGCATTTCCCTTTGACCATTTCCTCCTCTGCTGAAATTTCCCATTTACGCACGTCAGACACCTTTTTCACTACAACCTTTAATTATTATGTTTATTTTAAATTCAGTCTCATGGTTCTAATATCTGGGTCACATCTAATTCTGGTTCTGTAGGTTGTTCTGAGCCTTGACAGTGCAGTTTATTTTTGTCTCAATTTTGGTTGAAACCTGGACATTGTAAACAGTAGAGACCAAGGTAAGTAGTATTTTCACCTGAAAATGGGCATTCTTTTTTCCCCGCTGGGCCTTTAGGATGGAATATTGAGTCAATCTAGTAAGGAGCTGAAGTGGGTTTGGGTTATGTAGTTGCCATTGTTTTCCTCAGGGCATCACTGGCTTCAAATTTCTCTAGCTTTACCTTGTCCTTGGGGTTAGAATTCATTCAGATGGAGGGTTTCTCTCCATGCATATTCCACTGACAGCTTTAGGCCTTTCTCTGCCTGTGCCTCAAACAGGGTCTATCTTGACCCTCCCCAGTGGTAGACTTCAGTTGCTTGTTACTCAGTCCCTGCTTGCCTGGTGGTGGTGGGTTTCCTGTGGTCCTGACCCAGCTTCAGTCTTAGACTGGCCCACAGTACCTGGGTGCTGGGGTGAAGTCTTCTCAGGAATCCTGCACCCTCCCCAGCAGTTGGTGACCTCTAGTAATCTGTTCCCAGGACAATTCCTGCCCCCTCCCCAGGGGTAGAGGGTATTTCTCCATTTCTCTATCCCTAGCTGCAACAGGACTTCACCTATGCCCGATGGGTGACAGGGTTTGTTGTCCATCCCCCAGTGGTTTAACGCTTTTGTTCCATAAAGGAGAAAGACCCAGGCAGGGGAGAAAGATCCAGGAAGGATCCAACCGGAGCAGCAGCCATCTTCCTTCTCCAGGCCTGCACCAATGGGACTTTTCCAGTCTCCTGCCCTGACCCCACTCTTTCCCAAGAGTATCCAGTGAAGGTTTGTGGAGAAGAGCCTGCAGGTGGGTGCAAGCTCCCTTTGTGTCTGTGGCTCCCAAAGTTTCTATACTCTCACACTAGCCCACTCACTATACAGCATTTCCTTAAAAAAATTTAGCTGAATTTGTATCTGCTTGTACAGAGGCCTCTCCCACTTTGTCTCAGAGGCACCCATCTTTCCCTACATTTCTAGCTAACTGGTTGCCCTGTTAAGGAGCCCTTGGGGGTGCAGTAGTTAAGCACTTCTCTGCAAACCAACTTGAACCCAACCAGATGTGCTGTGGGAAAACCTGTAAAGCTTACAACACAGGAAACCCTACGGGGCAGCTCTACTCTGTCCCATAGCGACACTATGAATTGGAATCCATTCAATTGCAATGGGTGTGGTTTTTTGGGTTGCCCTATAACCTCAGCTATCTAATGGGTTCAACAAAAGTTATGATTTTCTAGACTGTCCATCTTTTTCTTTGCCTAATATACCACAGACTGCCAGAAGAACAAATCTGTCTTGGGAGAAGTACCGCCAGAATGCTTCTTAAAAGCGAGGATGGTGAGACTTCGTCTCACGTACTTTGTACATGTTATCAGGAGGGTCCAGTCCTTGGAGAAGGACATCATGCTTGGTTGAGGGTCAGTGAAAAAGAATAAGACCCTCCACACGATGGATTGACACAGTAGCTGCAACAATGGACTCAAACATAACAACAATTGAGAGGATGGTGCAGGACTGGGCAGTGCTTCCTTCGTTGCACATGGGGACGCTATGAATCCAGAACGATTCCAGGGCACCTAACAACAACAAATGGAATTTCTACTCATTTTTCAAAGTTCTAATCAGCTGGTCCCTAACTCTCCAGTGTGATCTCTCCGGTCTTCTGAATCTGACAGTGTGATGTATGTTACTCGGTATGAACTTTGCACCCACGTGCAAACCTGGGAAGCACAGATCCCGGAATGTCATGCCATCGCACCCGGGCTAAAAAGAAAAAACTTCTATTTTACTGTGGATGTGTGTGAACCTAATTCCGCTCTGCACGTCTACACGGGAGCTACCTAGGTCCTTCCCACGGCGGCTGGGCGTTTTAGCAGGCAGGCGGGTTCCGGGTGTTCGCGGGCATCGGCGGCCTTCTGCACACGAGTTCCCTCACCTGGAGCCCGCTGCCCTCCCGCCCGCGCCCGGAAGCTCCAGAGAGCCCGCCATCCGCGACGCGGCTTCCCCGCGTCCCCCGTCCCTCCCACATCCCCGCGAGCAGCCGCTCCGACCCCTAAGCCTCAGTCCCTGACGTTCAGGGCCCCGCCACGCCCATTAACGAGCGGAGGCCGGCACCGGGGAGAAGGAGGCGCCGCGGAAACCCGCACAGCCTCCACCACCACACACACTCACCTCCGCGCGCGGCTCCGCGCCCTACGGTGCGTGCGCGCCACCACCCGCCGGCCCCGCCCCCTGACGGCTGAGCCCGAACGCACGCGCAGCCGGGCGAGGGGCGGAGTTTCGTCACCCGCTCCGACTCTCTGAAGAACCAGGCCCCGAGCGAACGCGCGGAACGGAGCAGGGCGGAACCTCGTCGCTGAACCACGCCTTGAGGACAAGGCCTCGGGCGCACGCGCAGAGCGGGGCGGGCCTTCTAGCTGGCTCCGCCCCTTGACCGTGTCCTGGGCGGACGCGGGAGTGGCGCGGGGCGGGGCTTTATTGCCGGCTCCGCCCGCTGGTGTCCTTTCCGCCTTCCCGGGGCTCCGCGCTTTGTCTGCCGGGAAAGCCGAGGGCAGAGCTGAGGTATCAGCAACCGGCCAGAGTCGGGACTGAAGGAAGGCGGTGTCCGAGCTGCTCCTGGCAAGCACACGGCCGTGCTTCCTGTTGTGGCCGCTCCGAGGCTCCCTTCCTTTCCCACGGGGCTCCTCAGAGCGGAGGTTGCTGGCGCGAGGCCCCCGGCGAAGCGACGGGCGCAGGCCGGACCGCGTCTGCTCCCCGCGCCTCTCCCTGAGAGCGCGCCTGCGGAGCCGATGCGTCTTAGTTCTCGCCTGCTGCCGCTCTCCCCGGTAACAACGCGAGCCCGGCGAGGCGTGACTAGCCAGCTGCTGGCTTTGAGGAGGACGCCCTCCGCCTCGGCCTGCCCCTGGCCTCCCGTCGGGACAAAGGAGCAATTTGCCACACGTTTACTCTTTCTTTTTTTAGTTTTTTACTCTTTCTTAGCCTGAAGGCCAGCGCTGAGGAGACTGTGCCTGAGGAAACTGCGCTCCAGTCAGACGCTGAGGAGCCAGGGTGGGCCGGCCTCCCCGGGACCCCCCACCAGGGGAGCTGGGAAACCCAACCAAGACCTCCCAACACTCGCTGACGCTGAGTGGCCGGGGGTGAGTCCCTGTCCTGGCAGATACGCCCTCTCCGCGCCCCAGCTTCTCGGCGTTCTCTCAGGAGGAGACGATGGACAGTGTGCAGGTGCTGGCAGAGCACAGAGTCGTGCTGCCAACATGGCGCAAGGCAAGATTCTGAGGGGCGAACATTGGATGGCGCATACTCGCTGAGAAACGGCTGCCCGCTTGATGGGGCCCTCGCCTTCCTCTGGCTCTAGACTTTGAGGGCAGGGGCTACTTGGATGTATGGACCACACACAGCAACCACTGCAAGGCTCACAGAAGAAACCTCACATTTAATGCTCATCAAGCTTAACATTGTCTGGACATAAATGACCACGCTTCTGAGTGACAGTATAGCAGCTGGGGTACCCGATGTTGCTCTTAAGCGATAAACTACATTTTTGTTATCATTCCTAAATAATGTCATGACCATGTGCCCACATCTTGAATGTATGTACGGCTATAGTCAACATACGTAACACGTACAGTATGTCGGTGTGAACCCACACATATCTCTTTGCTGTTTGACAAAAGCATGTGCCTCTGTCAGAAAATATTAGGTTTTACATCTTTAACTTGTAGTAGCCTTGAGTGGATGGGAAGCTTCAGATTTCTGACCCCCATCTCCCATTCCCAGGCAAGAGGGTAAATACTGGGAACTGCCCATAGACCTCTCCAGTCCTGGGTCAGCTGGAATGTGTGTGGAGGGGAATGGGGAGAAGACTCAACAGCCCTGGTCTGCAAAGAAAACTTCAAGCAAGGCTGAGGAGTCTGGGGCTCAGTTGTGAAGCAGCAGGCATGGATTCCAGCCTGGGATGAGCACAGAAGCAGCAGGAGAATGCTTTGCCAGGGCTGGACCTCTTCAGCCCCTCCCCCAAATCTGGTTCTCAAAACTAGTGGCTCTAAACTGCTACAGGTTCCAAAGAAATAAGGGTTGCCTTCTCTACCAGGAGTTACGCAATGCCCTGATAAAGGGAATTCAGTTCCGAAATCAAATGCCCTGATCCTCCTCTCCCCCAGACCCTACGTTACATTCCAACGCACTTTCACATTCCTGAGGACAGAGGCCAAGAGTGGGGATATTCTGAAATGTAAGAAGTGTGCATTGTGGAGGACACAGGTGGAAAGCAGGACTGGGCCACTAAACATGCCTTAATCCCACAAATTGAGCATTGAGGGGAAATCTTTCTTGTGGCTCTTGAAATTGTCATTGATCAAACAACGAGGTAAACCATTTTCTTCCCATTAATGTTTCTGGTCTTCAGCCCCAGATATCGGCAGTTGTTCTTCTCTGGCTGTCCATAGAGCATATCGATGACGAACTCGGGTTCATCTTTGGCCCTGGATCGGAAGGTCAGAAAGCTGAACACCATTCTTAGCTGCCGACACAAATACGTCATTGCTTCTGCTTCATCTGATGGCTCCTCGTACACAGGCTGCTTCATCTCCTCATAGGCAGAAAGAATCACTGCCTGAAACAAGTTGATCAAGATGCAGATCATGATCAGCATAAAAGACGAGAGGAATAGGACCCCAAGAACCCTGTTACTGGAAAATTCAGTATTCTGAAAAGCTGAGACACAATAAGAGAATACTGTCTGCGTAGCGTGAATCAAGTTACTGTAGTTCCATTCATGCTGGCCGAATACCAGGTAGCCAAAAGCCATGTATACAAAGAAATAAATGGACACCACAAAGGCCATGTGGCAGATGCCAGGAAGAGCGATTTGGATGGCCCTCTGAGCCAGTCGCACATCATAGAAGACTCTGGAATACCTAAGGGTTTTCAGAATTGTCAAAAATAACAGAAAAGCTAAAATTATCTTCATGAGGTGATCCACTCGAGAAACCGCATGAAATGGAATGAAATCCATAGAGTTCGACAAGTAAAACTGAATGATGTCAGTGGTCAAGAGGTGTTTCCTGAAAAAGAGCACAATCAGAACAGTAAATATGCATTTTAGAGCAAAGTTGAGTAAATTATACACACTTCTCAAGTAGGATGCTCTTTCTTGCATAATGATATAGCCTTCATCAACAATATAGGCTAAAAAAAAAATCAAAATGGCCAGGTACAAGTAGATTTCTGCTGATGTGTTCCTGTTGAAGTCAGAAACTGAAAAAGAGTGCACAGATACAGTCGAGTTTACAACTCCTAATTGAGAAACCTCAAATATGACAGAAATGCTACAGAACAGGTTCACATCTGGGTTAAAAGTTGTAAGTTCCAAAATCACAGCCCACGTCTTCTCATCAAGCCAATTATTTCCTTTGAGTTCCCTGAGCCTCAGTGTGGAATTAAACTGCTGCTGTTCTGGAAAAAAATAGAATACGTAGCCTCCTGATCCATAAGTATGTAACAGCCCGTAGGAATAATATGCCCATTTCTTTTCTGGTGGCTTATAAGTAAACCCATTGGGATTCTTGCTGATAGCCTGCTCATCAACATCATTCCAAAAGCTGGAATAGTTTTTTGTGTCTTCTGGGTGGATGCCATACTTGGGATGACAATGAATTTCCCTCTTAATGATATTTAGGACAAGGGTTTTGTCAGGCAGACACTTTTTTTCACTGGGTTTTGCTCGTACTTGCCGCATCAGTGGAAGGCCAAGGATTTTAGATGAGCTATCGAAAAGAAATGTTGGATTCAGGTCATTGTGGAACAAAGGCAACAACACCTTGTTTATCCACCTGTAGATGTGTTCCAGTTTAGTGACCGTGGCAAGGTCCATGGAGAAATAATCCCTAATAAACTGGTTATAGTAAAAGCTATCGGTGTGGTGCAGGAGTGCAATGAGGACGAGCAGAAGGGCTAGAAAGATAAAGTGCGTTAGAATGTAGCTGAGGAAGAGAAGTGCTCTTTTCTTGATCCTCTTCTTCCTTTGGAATATTCTAATTTCATCCTCCGTGAGGGGCTGGTACATTCTGGTGCCCCGGATGTGGTTGATGTGGAGATGCTGCTTGTGCTTTTCAGCTGGATTCTTCCTCAGCCCGTGAATCTTGATCTCTGTGTAACGATATTTGATTGTCCACGGAAGGTTTTTACAGTACTTGGGCTTACTTGTTCTAAAACCTGACAAGAGTATAATTTTAGATGTCTGCACCAGAAAAATTGACTGAAAGAATGAACAAAAAGATGTGAAGAGCCATTGTATTGACAGGTCATAGCCATAAGTCAGTCCATAAAATACAATAAAGAATGATGATATGCTACAAATGGCAAAAACCAAGAACCATGCTACATAAACACACCACCAAGGCAGAAGGATCCTGGCCTTAGGTTTTTGTTGGGAAGGGGGCTCTTTAGAAAGAAAATCTTGACTGTCTTTTTTGTTGTCCTTGTTGTTATTGTTGGAATTTGTACTTCTGTGCATCTGTGGGGCCTCAGCCTCTGCCTTCTCAAGCTGGCTCTGGGTTTTGATGGTACCCTGTCTAGAAGCCTTAGAAAGTTCAGGATTGCCCCTAGATGTAAGCTTTTCAGCCTCCCTGGTCTGTAGCTTAGTGGTTTCATAAGCATACCACTTTGCCAAACGGTTGTCCCAGAATCCACTTTCTTCTGACATCACAGGATGATGCTTTCGAGGCAATACCTCATCTAGGTTCACGTGAGTAGGTTTCTTCTGGGAATACGTGAACAAAAAAATTAGCAATAATTGCACGGGCACTGTAATTAAGGCACTTTCAATTCCTATCATCATTAATCTTAGGTAGTATAACCTTTTTGACACAGTTTCTTGTCTATTGGCATTAAAGAACATAATATTACAAAGAAGAGAGCTCAACAACACAGCTAAACAACAAGACAATTTTTGTAGCCTGTTAACTGGTTTAGCAATGACGCCAGCAAAAACAGAGAACCACATGTGACTTCTCCCTAGCTCATAAGTCGTATTTATAAAGAAAAAGTCCATCCTGTTTAGAGGCTCATCTGAGTGGGTGACCCGGAATTTCCTGTCCAAAGAGGTGTCAACAGAAAGCCATTTCCGGCACATGAACAGCCAAATGGATCTGGTGAACAGATTTTCCACTTTGATTCGACTCAAATACCAACTGGGCTTTTTTCCCTCATTGTTGTGCCACACCCGAATGGAGTGGATGTCCCCCAAGTCACTTTTTGTCGTTAGGAGGAAAGTATTGATGCTTCCTCGGTAGAGAGTTGTATAATATGGATGGCTTAAACAATGCACATCACTGTTACCCTCTGTTCCCATAAGCTGGACAAAGACATCGGCCCTGGTTCCAGACCCCCAACGGCTTCCTGTAAAAATAGTGACCAGGTAGCATATGTTATCATAAGGGTCATTATCAGGTAGAACTATCACACGATGCCTAAGAAACTGCTCTGTTTCATCCCTGTGCAAGGCCCAGAAAGCCAGGACTGTGTACATGACCATAATGAAAAGCACAGTGAAGAGGGTCACTGGGTTTTGGTAGATGTTCCTGATGCCCGCTAGCTGTAGATCTACAGGGTTAGGGACCACGATCACCTTGGCCATCACATAGCGGGTATGCAACTGAACGCTGGTCAGGTTTAAAATGGAGCTCAGCTGCCGCCTGGCCCTCACTTTGTTCCTGCACATACAGTGCACTTTGTGCCAGCTAGTCTTCTCACCTAGAATGCAATTATCTTCTCTCCAATCACTCTGGATCCCGTACATGTCCAAGCAGTGAACGCTGAAAAGAGAAATTCTCACTAGCTTGTCATTTGGCGTCAAAACAAAACGAGGGGCCTGCAGAACCACGGATATGGCATACTTGGACGAGCGTCTGCGCCGAGCTATCACCTGCAGCAGGGACTGGGGAAGGCAAACCACACGGGCCTCCTTCACTGAACAGGCCGGGTCAAAGAGGCCACTCTGGCTGGCAGTAGGAGGCGTGTCATGGGGCACAAGGAAGGTGGCCACCAGAGCAGTGGGGGTGATCTGACTGCCCGCATACACCAACAGCTTGAACAGCACAGTCACATTGGTCACAATGTGGACCAACAGCTCCTTGACTACTCTGCTGTCCACTTCAAAGCGAAATCCCCCTGTTGTCTTTTTCAAGGACTCGTCAACCTCATCATGCTCACCATTGGGCCCTACTGTGAGACTAAAAGCAGTAGAGGTCAAGTTTTTTCTGATGAGGTACACTTCCACTACATCAGGTATGACCTCAAGCACATCACCATTAGCTTTGGCTCCTGTCATTCTAAACCCAACCACCTCTGTTGAAATGTTCCCCCCATAATTTAACCAAGGAAAGGGGTCATCTGCAAACTCACAAAACATCGTAGAAATTGGAGCATTTGGAGGCAAATCAGGACCACTGCTCTCATTTAGGATTGGATAAAAACAATTTCGGCAATGTTGCTCTTGGGCGAAGACCTTGGTAACATCCCACTTCTCAATTTTCTTTACATACATGTTCAAGTTGGAAGTCCTCAGTACAGTGGTTTCACCCCCCGGCACTTTACTAGCCAATATTGTGTCTGCTAGAGATTCTACTACATAGAAAGGATCTTGAACGATTTGGTGAGAAGCAATCTGCTTAAGGATATTAGACAAAATAGTAAATATTCCAGTACTCACAGTTTCTATTTGTTCAGAACGGAAGTGTGTCTCTTTTTGTCGATAAGCTTGTAGTGCTTGATTTGCTTGCCATATCCTCACGGTGGCAAGTTTTTGATCAACTTGGGTGAATTCAGACTCTTTCTGGGCTAATTCAGTTATAATCGTGACTACCTGGCTAATCTCCACCAAAGTGGTCATAGGAAGAAGGAAGGACTGATTGACAAGGTGTTTTCGGATATTAGTTTTGACATTGAGGAGGGTTAAGTCAGTTTTCATGCTATTCAAAACGGAAGCTACTATATATAGTAAGTAACCTGCAGATAAAAAATCCTGCTTCTGAAGCAAAGTAGATAGTGATGAACTTGGTCCCATGGTGGCATTGACTAACTGATGCAGCACAGTCCTCGGTGAGTTCTCATCAGTAGGAGCCCGCACAGTGGCGTACAAAGTCACCTGCGAAAAAGCTCCCTGAGAGTCATAAACCTGAACATAGAGCTTCACGGCATAATGATTAGCCAACACACCAACTGGGAGAAAGAAAGGGGGTGCTCTAGACTGGGTCCCCAAGTATGGGATGGCCCCCAAGGTGTTCTCTTTTAAAGAACTTATTTCACAAATACTGTGCAAATTGGAAACTATTATTTTATATGTAAGAGGGATATCCTTATCCTTAAAATTACTGCACCCAAGGTCAAATTTAGTAACAAATGCAATCCCTGTCACGGGGTTAAGTTTGCATTCTCCGATTTGAGGGGCATGGTTAATAACAAAGCCATGCCTAAAGACCAAGATCACGCCACCCCAAGTTGCTATGTATAGAGAAATCCAGTATCTCGCTTCCAAAAACTGCTGAAAGGCAAAAGCCTTCATAGACAAATAAGCACCATTTCTCCCTGTTGCAGTTTGCCCTGTCCAATCAAATGGCATCTCACGAGCTATAGGTGACAAAACCGACCACTTATAGAAGATGCGGCTTATGGCGCAATTTGTGCAATTTAAAAACAAAGAAAATCGATCTGATATGATTAAAATTCTACCACAATTTTCAATACATGAAATGCTTGCTTTAGGCGTTAGTCCTTGGAGCACATGCACCCTTTTATCAGAAAATGCTGTTCTGTCACTTTTCTGTATCACCATTCTGAAAAAATACACACGGTTACCTTTAAGTGTTTCTGGTACAAGTGTTAGTACAGGGCCAGAGGCCCATGTCCAGCGCAGGTCCGTCTGCCCTGGGTGACAAATTTGGCTACTTGACACTGTGATTTCATCTCCCTGGTAGTTTCCTGGATTTGTGGTACAGTACCAAAAAAATTTGAGTCCCTCTGATGGGTTGTCTGCATCTGGATCGGAAGACATTGTACCATTCAGAACCAGCCCATCTGTGAAATTCATTGTTATTCTGTAATCCCCAGGAATAATGGCCTTCAGGTGACTTCTAACAACCTCGACATAGATGTAATCTGAGTCTTTCACCAAAGGCATTGCTGGGTCCGATGTGGTGATGCTCACGATGAAATTAACCACATACACCCCCCAAGTTAAAGAAGACTTCGGAATGTGGAGAAATGATGAATTCACCCTTGTCTGGAGTTGTGGTACTTCCAAAGGCTTAGTCCAGTCGGGCACATGCAACGCAGAAGGCACTGAAAAGATCTCCCAATACTGAGTAATGGACCGGGCGTACGGGCAGTCGACCTCCACGGTGGCGTTAATGGTAGCTTCAGTCTTCAAGGTCAGCCGCACCGGGGAAGGAGTTTCGTTCCTGTTGACCTTTACCTGGTTGATAAGACAAGGTTTCATCTGACAGGACACCGAGGACTCGATGGCATTGGGAGTGAACGAGTTGACAGCCTCTAGAGCCACGGGCTTGGGGCCGTCCGTGGGACACCTGGTTTCGGCCACGAAGCCCGCGTGGGGCTGGGGGTCGGCGGGCCGGACCGAGCGGGAGGAGACGCGGGGTCCCGCCCAGGCGTTGCGGGGGCGCCGCGCCTCCCCGGGCCCGAGCAGCCGCAGGCGGAAGGTCCACCGCAGATGGCGCAGCGGGCGCGGCAGCGGCGCCGACCACAGCAGGGAGAGCCGGCCGCCGGGCGCCGCCAGGCGCAGGTCCAGGTCGGTGGGCGCCGCGGGGCCGCCGCGGGCGCTGAGGAGGACCCGGACGCCGAGGCAGTACCAGCGCGGCGCCACCCCCGCGCCCCGGGCCCGGGCCAAGTAGAGGCTGCGGCTGCCGCTGAGGAAGACGCCGCCTGCCGGAGCCGCGCGGGGCCACAGGCGGAGACGGGCCCGGCCGCCGCGCACCCCGAGGCCCGGGACGGCCCGGAGGAAGCGCGGCTCGGCGGCCTCGGCCCGCGCGGGGACGCCGGGAGGGACCCCCGACGGTGGGACGGGGGCCTGGGCCCCGCGAGGAGCCGAGGGCGGCGGGAGGCGGCCCAGGCCCAGGCCCAGGCCCAGGCCCAGGAGGAGGAGCGCGGGCCCCGGCCGCATGGCGCCGCCCGCCGGGAGCCTGGAGGGCGCCGAGGAGGCCGCGGGCCCAGCTCAACGGCCGCGGGGGTCGCGAGGGCCTCTAGAACGACCGCGACAGCGTTGTCCGGGGACCTAGCGGGAGTCGCGGGGACAGGGAGGCCACTGGGACGGCAGGGTGGTGGGGCCCGCAGGGCTCGGGAGAGCAGCCAGGACGGTGGAGATGGGGTGGCAGGGGCAGCAGGTGGCGCCGAGGCTGCTCTTCCCCTCCCCGTCCCACGAGTGTAGGCCCCGAGCAGGGGGTGCTAAGTGGGAAGACTGTGGCTCAGCTTTCTGACCCCCGACAGGGCTCGGTAGCGGGATCCCACTCCCTCAGGAAAGCCTATGAACAAAGTAGGGGGACACAGAAGACACTGTGAGCTCACCCTGCACCCAGAGAGGCCTGCCTTTGGGCTTTTTACGCGCGTTTACTTTGCTCTTCTTTTTCTAGTTTCTTAAGGTGAAACCTTAGGTTTTGATTTTAGATATTTATTCTTTTCTAATGTAATCATTTAAAACGGTTTAAGTTTCCCACTGAGCACTTTTTAACTGCATCCTGCATAAAATCGGTCATTATTCACTGATTCCTTTCTTGTGAATTAGCCTGCTTACTAGATTGTGACTCTGGAGAGCTTTTCTAATCATTCCTCAGTACATGCAGGGCAGGGAAAATTCGAGTCACGCTAGGCACGTGTTCCCAGCTGAGGTTAAACAAGGTGACGCTCTGCCTCCTTGTTTCAGCTCTCACACTGCAATCAAGCGTCCTTTTCACAGTCTATTGGGTGCCACATTTCCCCCCATCTTTGTGCTTTTTGTTAATGATTTCTCTGTTTAAAATGGCAACTAAACATAGTACTGAAATGCTGTCTAATGTTCCTAAGTGCAAAAAGTGATAAATATGTTAGATAAGCCTCCGTCAGGCATGAGTTAACAGTACTGTTGGCTGTGAGTTTGATGTTAATGGATCAACAATATATATTAAATGCACGCAAGACAAGATTATGTATTTCCCCTAGAAGCAACTGCTCAGTATTCCCTAATTCAGTGTTTGTGGTGACTTTGTAAAATATAACTATCTGGGCACAAACATGGATACTTATTAAACACCTCACAGAATTGGTTTACAGAGCCTGAGGGCTTAGGACCATAGTTGCGTGGGATAACTCAGTCAGTTGGCTTTAATAGAGTATGTAAAGGTTATGTTCTACATCCTAGGTTGGTGAGTCTCATCTGAGGTCTTAAAAGCTTGTGAGGGCCATCTAAGATATAACTATCGGTCTCTACACATCCGGAGTAAAAGAGAATGAAGGAAACCAAAGGCTCAGGGAGGACAATAGTCCACAGGACTAATAGTCTACACGAACTACTACCTCATCTACCCTGAGACCAGACGAACTGAAGAGTGCCCAGCTACCACTACTGACTGTTCTGATCTGCAACACAGGAGATGGATCCTGACAGAATGGGAGCAAAATGTGGAACAGAACTCAAATTCTTAAGAAGTCCACACTTACTGGACCAGTTGACGCTGGAGGACTCCCCGAGACTATCACCCTGAGATACTCTTTACACCTTAAGCCAAAACTATTCCATGAGGTAATCATTTAGCTAAATAACAGATTGGCTCATAAAATAAACTGTATCACTCATGAGTACTCTGGTCCTTTAAAAAATCATCTATATGAAGCCAGTGGTCAACAGTTACTCTAAAGCAAAGATGAGAAGGCAAGGGAGCAGGGAAACTAGATTACTGGAAACAGAACAACCAGAAGGGAAATAATGAGAAAGTTGACACACTGTATAAAATGTAGCCAGTGACACTGAACAAACTGTAGAAATTGTTAAATGGTGTCTTAGGCTGGGTTCTCTAGAGAAGCAAAACTAGTGAAACATCTAGAGAGAGAGAGATTTATATCAAGGAAATGGCTCACACAGTTGTAGAAGCTGGAAAGTTCCAAGTCCATGGGTCAGGCTGGAGGATTCTCCTGACTCACGTATTTTCAAGGGCTGGTGAGCCCAGGATTGGCAGGTCACACAACAGGGCCCTGGCTCACAGGCTGCAGAGTCTGACAAATCCCAAGATCGGAGGTAAGCTGCTACCTCAAGTCCCAAGACTGGAGGTCAAATAACAGGAGCCAGCTTCAGGATCCAGAGCAAGTGAAAGCCCAAAGAGCCTTGCCAGAAAGGCCACCTATATTGTATGCAGGATAAAGTGCCAAGAAAAGTCTCTTTCAACTGATTTGCTATGCACAGCAGATCCCATCATGGAGGTGATCATATTATATCAGATCTCATCATGGAAGTGATTACATCATCATGCCACTGCCAAACTACACCAAAGCTGCCAAACCACTGAGAGTCATAGCCCAGCCAAGTTAACACACAGCTGTAACCATCACAGTCCACCCCTTGTCAACCTGACACCTGTACACATCTCTTAAACCATACATAATCCCTGACTAAAGTCATATACTTGCACCTAACAGGATACAACTAATGCGCATACAACCAAGGAAGCACTAACTCTGTTTACTTCTTATATTTTATAAGAGAACAAAAATATTTGATGCACACATACAAGGAAGAACTACCCATAACAGTTACAGTCCTCCTTACTGCAACCGGTCTTTACTGGTATTAAGAACTACCTTCTTCCACCACCCATTCCATATTCCTTTGCCCTCAGCAAGCACCTCAGCTGCTCATGGTTCTTTGCTAATGGGGTGACGCCAAACCTTCATTCCTGAAGAATCTGGGCCACTAATAGTCATGTCGGAATTGGGTTGCAGTAGTTTTCCATTAACTTTAGTCACACGGCATGGGTGATTATAGTGCTGCTGTAACAGAAATACCACAAGTGGATGGCTTTAAGAAAGAGAAATTTATTCTCAGTCTAGAAGGCTAGAAGTCTGAATTCAGGGTACCAGCTCCAGCGGAAGGCTTTCTCTCTGTGTCGGTTCTGGGGGAAAGTCCTTTTCATCAATCTTCTCCTGATTTAGGAGCTTCTCCCAGGGTCCAGAGGATGTGCTCCCCTCCTGGTTCTTCATTCTAGGTGGCATGAGGTCCACTTGTCTCTTTGCTCACTTCTCTCTTTTATATCTCAAAAAAGATTGACTCAAGACACAACCTAATCATGTAGATTGAGTCCTGCCTCATTAACATAATTGCCTCAAATCCTACCTTATTAACATCATGTGCCATTGTTAGGTGCCATCGAGTTGGTTCCAATTCACAGGAACCCTGTGTACAACAGAACAAAGCACTGCCCAGTCCTGGCCATCCTCCTGATCATTGTTATGCTTGAGCCCATTATTGCAGCCACTGAGTCAATCCCTCTGGTTGAGAGCCTTCCTCTTTTCTGTTGAACCTCTACTTTATCAAGCATGATGTCCTCCTCCAGGGACTGGTCCCTCCTGATAACATATCCAAAGTATGTGAGACGAAGTCTCGCCATCTTCGCTTCTAAGGAGCATTCTGGCTAAACTTCTTCCAAGACAGATTTGTTCATTCTTCCGGCAGTCCATGGTATATTCGACATTCTTCGTCAACACCATAACTCACACGCATCAATTCTTCTTCCATCTTTGTTATTCATTGTCCAGCTTTTTCATGCATATGAGGCGACTGAAAACCCCATGGCTTGGGTCAGGTGCAGCTTAGACCTTAAAGTGACGTCTTTGCATTTAATACCTTAAAGAGGTCTTTTGCAGCAGATCTGCCCAATGCAGTGCATCTTTCGATTTCTTGAATTCTGCTTCCATGGGTCTTGATTGTGGATCCAAGTAAAATGAAATCTTTGACAACTTCAATCTTTTCTACGTTGAACATGATGTTGCTTATTAGACTGGTTATGAATATTTTGCTTTTCTTTACCTTGAAGTGTAATCCGTACTGAAAGCTGTAGTCTTTGATCTTCATCAGTAAGTACTTCAAGTCTTTTTCACTTTCAGCAAGGAAGGTCATGTTGTCTATGTAACACAGGGTGTTAATGAGTCTCCCTCAAATCTTGACGCCCTGTTCATCTTCATATAGTCCAGCTTCTTAGATTATTTGCTCAGCATACAGATTGAATACATATGGTGAAAGAATACAACTCTGACACTCACCTTTCTTTATTTTAAACCACGCAGTATCCCCTTGTTCTGTTCCCACGAATGTCTGTTGGTCTATGTACAGGTTCCTCATGAGCACATTTAAGTGCCCTGGAATTCCCATTCTTCGCAATGTTATCCATAATTTGTTATGGTCCGCAGAGCTGAATGCCTTTGCATAGTCAATAAAACACAGGTAAATATCTTTCTGGTATCCTCTGCTTTCAGCCAGGATCCATCTGACATCAACAATGATATCCCGCATTCCATGTCCCCTGCTGAATTTACCTTGAATTTCTTGCAAGTCCCTGTTGATGTACTGTTGCATCTGCTTTTGAATGATCTTCAGCAAAATTTTACTTGTGTGTAATATTAGAGATATTGTTCAATAATTTCTGCATTTGGTTGTGTCTTAGTCATCTAGTGCTGCCATAAAAGAAATACCACCAGGGGATGGCTTTAACAAAGAGAAATTTATTTTCTCACAGTCTAGTAGGTTACAAGTCCAAATTCAGAGCATTGGCTCCAGGGGAATGCTTTCTCTCTCTTTCTGCTCTGGAGGAAGGTCCTTGTCCTCAATCTTCCCCTAGTCGAGGAGCTTCTCATGCGCTGAGACCCCACATCCAAAGGACGCGCTCTGCTCCTGGTGCTGCTTTCTTGGTGGTATGAGGTCCCCAACTCTCTGCTTACTTCCCTTTCCTTTTAGTTCTTGAGAGATAAAAGGTGGTGCATGCCACACCCCAGGGAAACTCCCTTTACGCTGGATCAGGGAGGTGACCTGAGTAAGGGTGGTGTTACAATCCCACCCTAATCCTCTTAACATAAAATTACAATCACAAAATGGAGGACAACCACACAATACTTGGAACCATGGCCTAACCAAGTAGTCATGTTGGAACTGGGTTGCAGTAGTTTTCGGTTACCTTTAATCACACGTCATGTGTCTTAGTTGTGTAGTGCTGCTATGACAGAAATACCACTAGTGGACACAATTCAGTCCATGACAGGTTGGATCACCTTTCTTGGGAATCGGCATAAATATGTATCTCTCTTCCAACAGGTTGGCCAGGTAGCTGTCCTCCAAATTTCTTGGCATAGACAAGCTAGCACTTCCAGCTCTGCATTCGTTTGTTGAAACATCTTAATTGGTATTCCACCAATTCTTGGAGCCTTGTTTTTCCCCAATGTCTTCAGTGCAGTTTGGACTTCTTCCTTCAGTACCATCGGTTCTTGGTCATACGTTACCTCCTGAAATGACTGAATGTTGACCAGTTCTTTTTGGTACAGTGCCTGTATAGTCCTTACATTTTTTTTTTTTTTTTTATGCTTCCTGTGTCATTCAGTATTTTCCCCCATGTTGTTGTTGTTGTTAGGTGCCATCAAGTCGGCTCCGACTCATAGCGACCCTATGCACAACAGAGCGAAACACTGCCCCCACGTGTCTGTCAGTTTGTCGTACTGTGGGGGCTTGCGTGTTGCTGTGATGCTGGAAGCTATGCCACCAGTATTTAGATAGGGTCACCCATGGAGGACAGGTTTCAGCTGAGCTTCCAGACTAAGGCAGCCTAGGAAGAAGGACCCAGCAGTCTACTTCTGAAAAGCATATAGCCGGTGAAAATTTCCCCCATAGAATCCTTCAGTATTGCACCTTGAGGCTTGAATTTTTTTCTTCAGCTCTTTTAGCTTGAGAAATGCTGAGCGTGTTCTTTCGTTTTGGTTTTCTAACTTCAGGTCTTTGCGCGTGTCATTTCAAAGGGTGGCTCGAGAAGATGAAGTAAAGTATTAACTCCAGCTGCCCTTTGAAATTTTGCATTCACTTCTTTTACTTCGTCATTCTGTTCGCTTTAGCTCCTGAATGTTCAAGAGGAAGTTTCAGAGTCTCTTCTGACATCCATTTTGGTCTTTCCTTCCTGTCTTTTTAATGACCTCTTGCTTCCTTCATGTGTGATGTCTATTGCAAGGGAAAAACATAGCAAAGTTTTGTAAAGAAAAAGAAAGCTTTATTTGGCATATATTCAAAAAGACAAAAGTGGGAAGCGGACAAGCACGCTGCTAGAGCCATGTATGTCTGAGTACAAAGAACGTCACAGAATAAACAAGAATGGGAAAATGGACAAGCGTGCTGTCACAGCCACATCTGCCCAAGTCCAGAGAATATTACAGAGTCATCAATATATATTAACACTACAAAATGGGCAAAACCATTGAAAGCTTCAGCTTTTCACAGGTTGGCTAGAAACTGTGATCTTACATTTTGAATTCTCTTTCTTAACAATCATTGGTATAGGTTTCGGTAACAGACAGTCAGAAGGGTCTTCATTGGCCCAAAAAATTTCTATCCACTAAATGCTAATAGAAAATGATAAGAGTAGAAAGTCTTTTGTGTCCTGGCTTATGTAAAAGTTTCTCTGAAAGAGATTTTCCAAGATTATTCTACCTATTGTCTTTATCTCAAGGCCCAGTTGATGTGTCCTTGTGAGCCCAGCTACAGCTGGGTCACATTCTCTATGCTCAAGGACAGGGAATAATGACTCCATTGAGCTGGAAGTTAAGAATTCTACCTGGGCACGTTGGGCTCCTTATGCCTCTGGATCAACAGGCAAAGAAGGGAGTTACCATATTGACTGGTGTGATTGATCCTGATTACCAAGAGGAAATCGGATTGATATTTCATAATGGAGGTAAAGAAGAGTATGTCTGGAATGCAGGAGATCCCTTAGGTCATCTCTTCATACTACCATGCTGTTATAGATTGAATCGTGTCCCCCAGAAATGTGTATCAACTTGGCTAGGCCATGATTCCCATTCTTAACTTCCAGCTCAATCAGTCTAATATTATTTCCTAAATCATGTCCTCGATGTCATTCCACAACTCATCTGGTCTTTGATCATTAATGTTCGATGCATCAAATCTATTCTGGAGAGGGTCTCTGAATTCAGGTGGAATATACTCAAGGTCATACTTTGGCTCTTGTGGACTTGTTATAATTTTCTTCAACTTCAACTTGATCTTGCATATAAGCAATTGATGGCCTGTTCCATTGTCAGCTCCTGGCCTTGTCCTGATGGATGATACTGAGCTTTTCCATCATCTCTTTCCACAGATGTAGTCCCTTTCATTCCTGTGTATTCCATCCAGTTAGGTCCACGTGTATAGTCACTGTTTATGTTGGTGGAAAAAGGTATTTGCAACGAAGAAGTCATTGGTCTTGCAAAATTCTATCACGCAATCTCCAGCATCGTTTCTATCACCAACACCATATGTTCCAACTATCAATCCTTCTTGTTTCCAACTTTCGCACTTCAATCTCCAGTAATGATCAATGCATCCTGATTGCATGTTTGATCAATTTCAGCCCGCAGAAGTTGGTAAAAATCTTCAATTTCTTCATCTTTGGCCTTAGTGGTTGGTGCGTAAATTTGAATAATAGTTGTATTAACTGGCCTTCCTTCTAAAAACCACTGCTGTCGAGCCGATTCCGACTCATAGCGACCCTATAGGACAGAGTAGAACTGCCTCATAGAATTTCCCAAGGAGCGCCTGGCAGATTCGAACCGCCGACCTTTTGGTTAGCAGCCATAGCACTTAACCACTACACCACCAGGGCCTTCCTTCTAGGCATATGGATATTATCCTATCACTGACAGCGTTGTACTTCAGGGGAGATCTTGAAATGCTCTTTTTGATAATGAATGCAATGCCATTCCTCTTCAATTTGTCATTCCTGGCATAGTAGACCATGTGTTTGTCTGATTCAAAATGGCCATCATCAGTCCATTTCAGCTCACTAATGCCTAGTTTATCTATGTTTATGCATTCTCTTTCATTTGTGATGATTTACAATTTTCCTAGATTCATACATCATGCATTCCACATTCAAATTATTAATGGATGTTTGTAGCTGTTTCTTCTCATTTTGTGTTGTACCAAATCAGCAAATGAAAGTCCTGAAAGTTTGACTGCATCCATGCCATTAAGATCAACTCTACTTTGAGGTGGCAGCTCTTCCCCAGTTGTCTTTTGAGTGCCTTCCAGCCTGAGGGGCTCAACTTCCAGCACTATGTCAGACAATGTATCATTCAGAAGGTCTTCTCAGGCTAACCTTTTTCAGAAGTAGACCGCCAGGTCCTTCTTCCTAGTCTGTCTTACTCTGGAAGCGCAGCTGAAACCTGTCCGCCATGGGTGACCCTGCTGGTATTTGAATTCTGGTGGCATAGCTTCCAGCATCATAGCCACACACAAGCCCCCACAATACGACAAACTGACAGAGGCATGAGGGCATTAACATCATAGAAATAGGATTTACAGTACATAAGAAAATCATATCAGATGACAAAATGGTAGACAAAAGCACAATCCTGGGAATCATGGCCTAGCCAAGTTGACACACATTTCTGGGGGACACGATTCAATCCATAACAGCATGGTAGTATGAAGAGACGACCTAAAGGATCCCCTGCATTCCAGACATACTCTTTTTTACCTCCATTATGAAATATCAATCTGATTTCCTCTTGGTAATCAGGATCAATCACACCAGTCAGTGTGGTAACTCCCTTCCTTGCCTGTCGATCCAGAGGCATAAGGAGCCCAACGAGCCTAGGTGGAATTCTTAACTTTCAGCTCAATGGAATCAGAAATGTGTCTCCAGGTGGGAGTATTCCTTCCTTTGGAACTAAGACCTCTAGACCTGCAGAGCATAGGGTCACAGGAATAGGATGCAAAATCTTTGTGAGTGGGTTGCTAGGGGTATTAGCAAGTGGTGCCACTACCATTTCCACCTCTTGATTCCTGGACCCCATGAATCCTGGCTATGGGAGAAACGGCACCATATGCTGGATGCTGGTTTAGAGCATATACAGCCTCCTGGAGAACATTGCCCCAAACCTGCAAGATATTGCCACCTAGCTGGCACCACAATTGTGTCTTTAGAAGGCCATTCCCTCGCTCTATCAAGCCAGCTGCTTTAGGATGATGGGGAACATAGTAAGACCAATGAGTTCCATGAGCATGGGCCCATCATTGCACTTCATTTGCTGTGAAGTGAGTCCCTTGATCTGAGACAATGCTGTGTGGGATACCATCATGGTGGATAAGGCAATCTAACAATCCAAGGATGGTAGTTGTGGCAGAAGTGTTGCATACAAGGAAGATATCTTACTTATCTACTAGTGCTATGACAGAAATACCACAAATAGATGGCTTAAAAAGGAGAAATTTATTCTCTCACAGTTCATTGTTGTTTGGTGCCATTGAGTCAGTTCCAACTCATAGCAACCCTATGAACAAAAGAATGAAACACTACCTAGACCTGCGCCATCCTCACAATCGTTGTTATGCTTAAGCCCACTCTTGCAGCCACTGTGTCAATCCATCTCATTAATGGTCTGCCTCTTTTTTACTGACACTCTACCAAGCATGATGTCCTTCTTCAGGGACTGATCCCTCCTGACAACATGTCCAAAGTATGTGAGATACAGGCTCACCATCCTTGCTTCTAAGAAGCATTTTAGTTGTACTTCTTCCAAAACAATTTGTTCATTCTTTTGGCAGTCCATGGTTATTCAATATTCTTCTCCAACACCACAATTCAAAGGTGTCAATTCTTCTTTAGTCTTCTTTATTCATCTCCATCTTTCACATGCATAGGAGGTGATTGAAAACACCATGGCTTGAGTCAGGCGCACCTTAGTCTTCAAGGTGACATCTTCACTTTTCAACACTTTAAGGAGATCTTTTGCAGCAGATTTGCCCAAGGCAATGCGTCTTTTGATTTCTTGACTGCTGCTTCCATGGGTGTTGGCTGTGGATCCAAGTAAAATGAAATCCTTGACAATTTCAATCTTTTCCCCGTTTATCATGATGTTGCTTATTGGCCCAGTTGTGAGGATTTTTGTTTTATGTTGAGGTGTAATCCATACTGAAGGCTGTGGTCTTTGATTTTCATCAGTAAATGCTTCAAGTCCTCTTCACTCTTCAGCAAGCAAGGTTGTGTCATCTGCATAACACAGGCTGGTAATGAGTCTTCCTCCAATCCTGATGACCCATTGGTCTTCATATAGTCTAGCTTCTTGGATTATTTGCTAAGCATACATGTTGAATAGGTGTGGTGAAAGGATACAACCCTGACCAAACCTTTCTTGATTTTAAACCACGTAGTATCCCCTTGTTCTGTTCGAAAGACTGTCTCTTGATTCCCATACAGGTTCCTCATGAGCACAATTAAGTGTTCTGGAATTCCCATTCTTTGCAATGTTATCCATAATAGGTATGATCCACACAGTCCAATGCCTTTGCACAGTCAATAAAACATAGGTAAACATCTTTCTGGTATCCTCTGTTTTCAGCCAGGATCCATCTGACACCAGCAATGATATCCCTGGTTCCATGTCCTCTTCTGAATCCGGCTTGAATTTCTGGCAGTTCCCTGTCCATATACTGCTGCAGGCGGTTTCAAATGATCTTCAGCAAAATTTTACTTGTGTGTGATATTAATGACATAGTTTGATAATTTGGTCCTGTAGGGTTGCTATGAGTAGGAATTGACTTGACAGCAATGGGTTTTTTTTTAAAAAACTCAATGTTTAACTTTTTGATGAACCACTAAACTGTTTTCCACAGCAGCTGCACCATTTTATATTCCCACCAGTAGTGTGTGAGGGACGGTTCCTAGTTCTCCATATCTTCGTCAACACTTTATATTTTCCATTTCTGTTTTTATTGTAGCCATCCTAGTGGGTCAACAGTAGTACCTCATTATGGCTTTGATTTGCATTTCCCTCATGATGAATGACGTCAAACATCTTTTTATGTGTTTGCTAGCTATTTGTATGTTTCCTTTGGAGAAATGCCTATTCAATTTTTAAATTAAAAATTAAATTTTTTTTTTTTGCCAGTTTTTAATTTGGACTTTTTCTTTTTGTTGTTGAGTTGTAAGAGTTCTTCATTTACTCTGGATGTTGTTGTTGATATGTAATTTGCAAGTATTTTCTCCTGTTCTGTAGGTTGTCTTTCCATTTTCTGGATAGTGTCCTTTGATGCACAAAACTTTTTTTTATTTTGATTAAGTCCAATTTATCTACTTTTTCTTGTGTTGCTCATGCTTATGGTGTCATATCCAAGAATCCTTTGCCAAACCCAAGGTCATGAAGATTTACCCCTACGTTTTCTTCTAAGAGTTTTATGGTTTTAGCTCTTACGCAAGACAAATAATATTTTAATGCAATATTTTTGAAAATCAAAATTAATGCAAAAAATCCATTATTTGATGAACAAGATATCACCGTTATAAACGAGGACGGGATGGGCCCTGGAGTCACTGGACTCACCTCCCCGTGCGCCTTAGTGTCTGGCCTGGAGGGTGGGGTGGGGAGAGCAGACCAGGCTAGAGTGGGTTTGTGGCTGATGGCAGAACTCCAGTTAGAGGGTGAAACTGATGCTGCAGGAAGGGGCAGTAATACATCCCCGGCAAAGTCCTCAAGAAGACAGAGGGGGTGGGGCCCAGGACACCGGCCGGGTAACACAGTAAAGCGGGGCCCACGAGAGGCTGGACAAAAATGTCATCTCTGAGTGTGTGTGTGGCTTCCGAGTGGGAGACTACATAAAAATTAGAAGTGCCCGTTGTCTCAGGGCTCCCCTGCCTCCCTAGGGACTCTGAGTGTGGCCGTGTCCCAAAAGGGTCCCAGGCAAGGAGGGTCCCCTGGGCGAGGGGCAAGACCGGGCAGGGTAGTAGGCGCGGTCCACGACCTTGCCCATACCCCCAGATCCCCCAGGCCCGCAGCCTGGTTCTCCTGCCCGGGATCCTAATCTGATACGGAAGGAAGGCGCGCACATGAGGGGTTCACATCGGAGCAGACCTTTGGGCCGGGTCCGGCTTCCCGCAGGCCCTAGGAGGAGAGCCCGCGGCCCCTCCCCGAGCGTCCCCTGGGCGAAGGGGTGGAGGCACCGGAGTTTTCTCCGCCTGGGGCTCGGGGCGGGCCCGTGTCCCCGGGCTACCGCGGTGGTGTGTCGGATCCCGACCAGTGAACGAGGCGGGCACGGCTGCCCCGCCCCTCGGGCCCAGCTTCCCCGGAGAGCCGCGGCGGCGCGGGAGCAGAACTCCAGGACCTGACCTGCAGCAGCGCCATGGCCGCGCTCGCGTCGCTGCGGGACTGCCAGGTACGCACGGCCCCGCTCCTCCGCGCTCCCCGTGCCCTGCGCGCCCCAGGTCAGACCTAGGGCGCGAACCGAAGACCCGCCTGGGGCGCGCGGAGGCCGGGGGCGCGCGGCGGGCCTCGAGTTTCGGCCAAGGGCGCACGGGCACCCCCGCGAACGCACACCGGAGGAACCGGAAGGCCTTCCTGTGGGCCCCACCGGGGAAACCAGCAGGGTCTCCCAGAAGCTCAGCTTAGTAACCACGGCGTGGCGCTGGTCATTTGAGAGGGCCCAAGTCTCCTGCGTCACCCGACCAGAGCTGCGCCCATTTTGCACATGAGGAGGAGGGAGGTCAGAGGACCGAGGGCAGGGAGACTTGTTCGTGGCCACACAATCAATACTCGACCCAAGTGGCCGCCCTCTACGCCATTACCAGCGGGCCTCTGGTGGCCATTACCTTGCCTAAGTCCTATAATGTCCAGGTGTTTCATGGACAGATTTAAAGGTCTCAGTGGGTCTGAGAGGAATTTATCTTGGTGGATAGCAGTGCACCGCGTGCCCGACGCATGGAGAGGCCAGCCTCCCACCTCCCTGCCCCCTTTAGACTTCCTTGTGGTCCGGGGAGGTGACTGGTGTCCACATCATCACGACCAGCAGCTCCCATCTCCTAAAGGGCTCTTTCTGGCACAGACGCCCGTGGTCGCCCCATTCTGTCCTCATGAACCCCATTTTACAGAGAGGGCAGGCAGGGTCTGAGCACCAGGGTCTTGCCAGAGGGCACACAGCTTTTGGAGGCTGCAGGGATTCGAACTGAGATCTGCCCCAGCAGGGCTCAGCTCTCTCTGGTTGGCACTGTGGTTGTGAAATCTGGGTCCAGTGCCTGCCCATGAGGTCTCATCAGACTGAAACCCACTCCTGCACAACTGTTGGGTGTGGGGGGGGCGGATTGCGGGTTGGGGTTGCGTGTATTTGTTTGAAAGGACCACGTGGAATAAGGCCCAATATTTGGTCTTGCTCCATTCGTGTTGCTCCGTCTAGGCGTGGAAGGATGCTGGGCTACCACTCTCCACCACAAGTAATGAGGCCTGCAAGCTGTTTGATGCCACCCTGACCCAGGTAAGCTCACCAAGAGAAGTAGTGGCCTTTATAAAGCACTTGGTTTGTTACTAGGAGTCCTAGGAGCGCAGTGGTTAAGCGCTGGGCTGCAAACTGAAAGGTCGATGGTTAGAATCTATCAGCTGCTCTGCGGGAGAAAGATGTGGCAGTCTGCTTACGTAAAGATTACAGCCTTGGAAACCCTATGGGCAGCTCTACCCTGTCCTGTTGGGTTGCTATGAGTTAGCATGAACTTGACAGCAGCAGGTTGGTTTGTCACATGGCAGCGTCCTCAGTTGAGCGGCAGCACACTCTTCCAGCCTGTGCATACTGTCTGGCGTGTCCATGTCTCCATTGTCATCTCAGCCTGCGTTGGCACATGGGTTCTCTGAGTCTCTGTGCCAGCTCACCTGTACCTTGTTAGAGTACATGTGCTTATTCTGTGTGGGTGTAGCCCATGAAGCTGCAAGGGCACATGTGACCACCCAATACACTACTACGGTGTTGGGAATTGCTTTTTAATATGCAAAAAAAGACGAGAAGCAAATACGATAAAACCCGTGAAAGCTAGGACCTGTGTAAGGGGAAACCTGTCAGAGAAGGAAAACGCAAATATTTTCCACTAAAAGGAGAGAGAGAAAAGTGGTAAGGCTGCCTGCTGTCAAAGGCAGAAAACTGAGACCCGGAAAAACAAGGCAGTCCCGTCAAGTTCAAGCTCTCACAGCTTTCACTTTACGCAGAAATGGTGATGAGATTAAGGGTTTTGTCTTTCAGCTTTTGTTTCTCTTTCCAGTGTCCTACGGTGGATGTTTATTATGGTTTTTTTTTTTTTTTTAAAGGAATGACTAGCAAGTAGCATATTTGTCTCCCAGGACTGCAATAAAAAAAAAATCATAAACTGGGTGGGTTGTAAGAACAGAAATTTATTTCTCCACAGTTCTAGAGGCTAGGAGTCGGGTTCAGGGCATTAGCAGGGCCATGCTCCTTCGGTCGCTCTAGGGGAAGAGCCTCCTTTGTGTCTCCCAGCTTCGGGTAGCCGCAGGCGTTTGTTGGCCTTCGTTGGCCTGTAGATGCATCTTGACATGGCCTCTTCGCCCTGTGACATCATTACTGTGTCTGTTCTCCCACTTGTGTGGGATCAGGCCCACCCTACCCCAGTATGACCCGTGTTAACTGCTGACACCTACAAAGACCCTATATCCAAACAAGGCCACCTTCCACAGTACCGGGGTCAGGACTTCAACATATCTTTCTGGGGGACACAACTTAATCCATAACAAGTAGCAATGCCCCCACTGCAGTACCTGATTTCAAGGGCCCCTTAGGGCTGGAGAGGAGCCCTGGTGGTGCAGTGGTTGAGAGCTACGACTGCCAACCAAAGGCCGGCAGTTCGAATCCACGAGCTGTTCCTTGGAAGCCCTGTGGGGCAGTTCTACTCTGTCCTGTAGAGTCGCTATGAGTGGGAATCAGTCTGACGGCAATGGGTTTTTTAGTTATATGCCTGAAGAAGCTGACATCGTGTAGCAGCTTTCCTGTCAGAAAGAACCTTCCTTTTGATGTTTCCTTCCTTTGAAATTATGCTTAGTCCTGTATGCATTTAATCGCTTCATGTAAGATCAACCAGGTTATGGTTTCTTTGGGTTAGAGTCCAGAGAAGCTCAGTGTTCCAGAAAGAAAGTCTAGATTTAGTTACATGCCTTAATTAACATAAACGAAGGAATCCCTGAGGACAGCCGTGTTCTGCCTTTTTATTTCAGTATGTCAAGTGGACCAATGACAAGACTCTTGGTGGCCTTGATGGCTGCCTGTCAAAGCTCAAAGAAGCAGACCCGACCTTCAGTGAGTAATGGCTTTCCTGGGTCAGGAGCCCAGTTTCATGGACCCAGTCCCTCTCTCGTTCCCTGACCACAGGGACCCAGTTGGGCTGGGGTGGGGAGGACCGACTGCCACAGAGGCTGGCAGCCCAGGCAGGGGGTGGAGGCCTGCACATGAGCAGTGGGTGTGGAGAGGCCAGCACAGGGCACCAGGCTCCAGTCAGTGGTGCCAGTGTGCCCCAGCTTCAGGTTGGTGGCCTCAGCGTAGGGCCTGAGAGAAAGGCTGATGGAGGGGGCAGGGCAGCAGGAACCCCCCCGCCAACTGCTGAGGGCAGGAGGCTCTTACTAAGTGGGCAGAGACAGAAGTGGCCTATTGGGGAGAGCCAGTAGCTGAGGTTCTGAGCAGACACCAAGCCCCAGGTCAGAAGCTGGGTCCTAGGTCTTAGTCCTGGGCTAACAACTGAGTTCCAAACCCCAGCGTACACCTTCTGTCTGTCACGGTGAGGGCCAGGAAGCCCAGGTAGAGCCTGGAGCCTTTACAAGGCTGTGGTCAGGGCCTCAGGGCCTCCACCCTGAACAGCATCCAGTCAGCATCCCTGGCCAGGCCCTGTGCCTGTCCTTGTGACAGTACCAGCTGGTGAGGGAAACCCAGGCCAGGAGCCCACAGGCAGCCCCTAACCAGCCCACCTGGGGGAGGGGGTGCTCCCCAGATGCTCTGGTTGTGGAACTACCTGTGAAGTCCAGGATGCTTTGGGGTGGCTGCTCCCTCCACTGTGCAGTAAGGGCAAAGGCCATGTGATGGGCTGTGGGCAGAGGGCGCAGGTGACAACCCTTTCCACTTCACTTGTACCCTGTGGAACATGGGTTGTTGATATCACACATGGGGCCAGGGGTGGGCCGGACCATCCAAATCCCCAGCTGTTTCCCACCCTCCCACCAGCGATGGGCCATGTCATCGCCAACGGCCTCCTGCTGATCGGCACCGGGACCTCCGTGAGGTTGGACCCAGAGCTGGCCCAGGCCCTGAAGACGATGGTGGAGATGTCAGAAGCCCAGCCGCTGACGCAGCGAGAGCGGCTGCACGTGTCTGCAGTGGAGATGTTTGCTGAGGGGTGAGAAGCCTCCTGGGGCCAGGCTGGCATGGAGGCCACGCTGCCTGATGCCACAGGTCACCCCACCCCCAAGAAGAAGGGGTCCGGGAGGGATCCTCCTCCTGCCTCATGGGTTATGTCCTGCCTGCCACTTTATTCTGGTGATTGTCCAATGAGGAAGCTGTTGGTCAGGGTTCCCAATTAAGCATTCAAAGTAGCTTGTTTTGTTTCACTAAATAAATTGGTTATTATTTCCATTACACAAATAACAGAGCCACATCACAGAATTATCTTAGATAGAACCAAAAACCAAACCCATTGCCGTCGAGTTGATTCCAACTCACAGAGACCCTATAGGACAGAGTAGAGCTGCCCCAAGGCACAGCGGGTGGATTTGAACTGGCAACTTTTTGGTTAGCAGCCAAGGGAACTGATTTTTTTTTTTAACCAACTCAGTGGAAATCGTGACACTGCCAAGACACGATGCCACTCACCCTGCCGTGTGCGTGAACCGTGTATTCAGTGCCGCTGAGATATCTCTTTGGCCTTGCAGGAACTTTCTGAAAGCCTGTGATCTATGGGAACAGATTCTCCGGGACCACCCGACAGACATGTTGGCCCTGAAATTTTCCCACGATGCCTATTTTTACCTGGGCTTCCAAGAACAGATGCGAGATTCCGTTGCTCGGGTTTACCCATTCTGGACACCTGACATACCCCTGAGCAGGTGGGCAGCAGCTGGAAATCACATCGTTTCCATTTCTTTCTTTCTTTCGTAATAATTTATTTTATTTTGTTGTTGTTGAAAATGTACACAACAGAACATACCCCAATTCAACCGTTCCTTCGTGTACAATTCAGTGACACTGATCACAGTCTTCGAGTTGTGCAGCCATCCTCACCCTCCTCTCCTGAGTTGTTCCTCCCCTAGTAACATAAGCTCACTGCCTGCTAAGCTTCCTGTCTAATCTTTCCAGCTGCCGTTGTTCATTTGATCCCACATAGATAGATCTTAAAAGAGCGTAATGCTCAAGGCCCACATTCTTTATTAGTTAAGCTAAGCTATTGTTCGGTTTTAAGGCGATTTCAGGGGAATTTTTGGTTTAAGGTTTAAAGATTATCTCAGGGCAGTAGTTTCCGGGGTCATATCTACTACTTTTTTTTTTTTTTTTTTATTGTGCTTTAAGTGAAAGTTTACAAATCAAGTCAGTCTCTCGTACAAAAATTTATGTATTCCTAATTGCTCTCCCCCTAATGAGACAGCACACTCCTTCCCTCCACTCTCTTTTTGTGTCCATTCCACCAGCGTCTGACCTCCTCGGCCTTCTCATCTCCCCTCCAGATAGGAGATGCCAACATAGTCTCATGTGTCTACTTGATCCAAGAAGCTCATTCTCCACCAGCATCTTTTTCTATCCCATTGTCCAGTCCAATCCCTGTCTGAAAGGTTGGCTTTGGGCATGGTTCCATACCTACTTCTTAACCTCTCTCCTCTATGCTAAAAACTTAAGATTCCTTGGCCCCACCCTAAAAACATGGTGTCTCTCTTGGTGTCACCCTTAAGCTCTATCCTGCGTTCTTTCCCACGTCACAGCTTCATTCTTGAGAGGAACTCTTCTGCCTCTACTTCTTTTTTAAAAATATTGTGCTTTAGGTGAAGTTTAACAGAGCAAAATAGTTTCCCATTCAACAATTTGTACAGAGAGTGTTCCAAGACATTGGTCACAGTCCCCTCAATGTGTCATCACTCTCCCCACTTCCCCCATGGGTTCCCCATTATGTTTCTGTTTTCCTACCCCTTCCTGCCTTCTCATCTTTGCTTTTGGGCAGATTTTGCCCTTTGGTCCCATATAATCAACCGTTCTAAGGAGCTCATTCCTCTCAGGTGTTATTTATTTTGTAGGCCTGTCTATCATTTGGCTAAAAGGTAGTCTCCAGAAATGGCTTCAATTCCACGTTAGAAGGGTGTCTTAGGGCCATAGTCTCCAGGGTTCCTTCAGTCTCTGTCAGACCAGTAAGTCTGGTCTTTTATATGAATTTGATCTTTGTTCTACATTTTTCTCCTGGTCCGTCCAGGATCCTCTGTTGTGATCCTGGTCAGAGCAGCTGGTAGTGGAAGCTGGGCACCATCTAGTTCTTCTGGTCTCTGGGTCACGTAGGCTGTGGTTACTGTGATTCGTTAGTCCTTTAGACTAATTCCGCCCTTGAATCTTCGATTTTCTTCACTCTCCTTTGCTCCGGATGAGATGAGACCAATAGTTGTATCTCAGATGGCCACTCGTAAGCTTTTAAGACCCCAGACGCTACTCACAAAAGTAGGATGTCTTTATGAACTATGTTGTACCAATTGACAGAGATGTCCCCTGAGTCTATGGTCCTCAGCCTTCAAGCCTAGTAACTTCACCCCACGAGGTGTTTGGTTATGTCTAGGACGTTTCCATGACTATGATCCTGTGTGTTCTAGTGTCTATTTTAATAGACACGCGGCACCTACAAATGTGTGTGTAGTAATACCTGCAACCCGACCTGTATCTGCAGGTGGGTGTGTTGCCTTGCGCCCTCCACTCCCCTTTAGCATACTTCTCTACCTCTACACCCATTCGTGGGCTATTTGTTAATACTATTGCTGTTTCCTCTATTTCTTTTAATTCCATTTTTCTCAGCGAGGAAAGATGACTAGGAATATAAAATGCAAAGTACATCGATACTGGATTTTACCTGAAATTTTGCCAAAGAGGCCTTTGTATATTTTTGCATCATTTCATTATATTTTGTAAATAACGAAATAATGAAACCATAATTGCTATTACAGGCAGTTCCTGGGTTACAAAAACCTGACTTACGTACAACCCATAGTTACAAGCCAACCCCGTAAAGCCAATTACGTTAAAAACTCGAGTGGCCGACAGTGGTTTGTAATAACAAACGGGCGCCACTTTGCAACACGCATCAAAACATTGTTATTAGCATTATTGCTGTATTATCATGTTAAAGATGTCTTAGTGTATCTGGAAGTACTTCTTTAATGTTTTATACACATAGAAAGGTACACTGTATGCTAAGACAAACATTGACTGACCTTAGGTATGAACCATACCTAACTGTTCCGACTTGAAAATTCGACATAGACACATTTAGGAACGGAGCTCATTGGAAATCCCATGACTGCCTGTACCTTCATTAAAAGGCTCCAGCTTCTTCGCCTCATCTCCACCCCAGCCTGTGAATTAGGCAGCACTGTGACGTGTCAGTCACGACGGGATAGTTTCTGCTGCATGATAAGCAGCCCCCAAAGCTGATTCTCCAAAGCTCATTACAACCCAAGTTTCTCACTCACGCTCATGGCGTCTCTACCACAGGAGGGCTGGGGGCTCAGCACCCCTGGCCATATCTCCCTCCAGCTCCCCGCTGATGAAGCAGCTGTTCTCTGGCCATGGCCGTTGCTAAGGCAGAGAGAAAGGAGAGCCCCTGGGGGACTGGTTAAGTGCTACAGCTGTTAACCAAGAGGTTTGCAGTTCAAATCTGCCAGGCGCTCCTTGGAAACTCTACGGGCAGTTCTACCCTGTCCTATAGGGTCGTTATGAGTCGGAATCGACTCAATGGCAGTGGGTTGGGGGACTCACAGTGACAATTAAGTGCTCAGAGTAAAAGGAATATCTTCCCACTCCCTAGTGACTGGTCAGACTGGTCACCTGACGACCAGGAAGGCACTTCTGTGTGGGCTCAGGAGTAGACAGAGGACTGGGCTGCTTGTGACCAGCTCTCATGACCACCACACTTTATTACCTTCATTGAGTTCTCATATAGGTTTGTTGTCAGATGCATTAATAGACTCAAGAGCCTGATAGTACCTGGCACACAGTACGCACCGGTCAGTGCTTAGATGTTGACAATTAAATGACCCCAGTAAGCACTCAACCTCCACCCATCTGTCAGTTTGTCGTACTGCGGTGGCTTGCGTGTTGCTGTGATGCCGGAAGCTATACTCCTGGTATTTCCGATACCAGCAGGGGTCACCCATGGTGGCCAGGTTTCAGCGGAGCTTCCAAACTAAGATAAGCTATGAAGAAAGCCCAGGTGACCTACTTCGGGAAATTAGCCAGTGAAAACCTTACGTTTTGCAACAGGATATCTGACTTGCTTATTTTGGACGTGTTGTCAGGAGGGATCCATCGCTGGGGAGGATTTCGTGTGTGGTGAAGTAGAGGGCCAGTGAGGGCGGGGGAGACCCTTGGTGAGATGGACTGGCATGGTAGCTGCAACGGTGGGCTCGAACATGCTGGTGATTGTGAGGATGACACAGGACTGGGCAGCGTTTCATTCCGTTGTACATAATGTCGCCATGAGTTGGAGTCCCTAGGGAGACACAGTGCCTGGCTAGGGTATGTGAGGGCCGAACAGTCTCAGGCCATCTTATTTGTTTATTTCTGGAAAGGTTTTATTATATTACCTGGGGCGAGGATACAGCAGATGAGGACAGAGGCACGCACAGTCCTTGGCAGCTGCCTCCTCAAGACGGCCAGGGCATTCCTCAGCTCCTCTCACTTCCTCTTGGCATGGATGTGTTGCCCTCACCCTTTCTCAGTGAACCTGAGGGCCTGCTTGAACTTGGAGACCTTGAGCAGCTCAGTGGTGCGCTGCTCATAGGGCGTGAAGCTGCACACCTTCTGGATTGTGTCCCACGTGAATGTGGGGCTTGTTCAGGTTCTTGGTCACGTTGTAGCTCTTGTTGAGGCCCACGGCCATGGGGCAGCAGTGCACAGCCATGGCTGCTATTCTTCAATGGCTGCTGTAGCGGAAAAAAAAAAAAAACGTTGTTATCGAGTCAATTCCAACTCATAGCAACCCTATAGGACAGAGTAGAACTGCCCCGTAGGGTTTCCAAGGAGTGGCTTGTGGATCACGAACTGCTGACCTTTCAGTTAGCAGTACACCATCAGGGTTTCTGCTGCAACAGAAGGCGTTTTATTTATTTCTTAACACAAATCCACCCTGTCGATTTTCTTTTTAGACTTGATTTTTTAGAACGGCTTTCGGTTTACGGAAGAACTGCACAGACAGTACAGAGAGTTCTTGTGTACCTGCTCTGTCCTGGCACGCAGCCTCTGCTGGTATTAACACCTGGCGCTCCTGTGGTTCGTTTGTTGCAACGGGTGGGCCAACACTGACACGTTGTTATCAGCTGAAGCCCTTGGCTTACACTGGGATCGCTCTGTGCTGTACAGTCCTGTGGGCTTTGCCAAATGCACCATGTTGTGTGTTCCCCGTTACAGTGTCACAGAATAGCTTCACAACCTAAAAATCTCCCATGCGCCATTTTTTTTTTTTAAAAAAAGCTATTTCTTCTCTGTTCTTAGCTATGTGAAAGGCATTTATTCGTTTGGCTTGATGGAAACCAACTTCTATGATCAGGCGGAAAAGCTCGCCAAGGAGGTAAGTGAGCCCTTCCTGAGCTGCCCGGTCCTCCAGGGAGTGGCCGTCCGGGTGGGGCAGAGAATGCGAGGGTCCTCCCAATGTGGGGCAGAGACTGGGCCTGTTGGTATGTGACTCCAGCAAGTTCCTTCCTCCTCTGGACCTTGTTTCTTCAGAGTTATAGGGAGGGCTCTCCCCGCCCCATGGTAATAGTGGTAGCTGCCACTTGTCGAGGGCTTGCTGTGTGCCCACGGTTCACCCCGTGGCCTTCCCATGGTCCTCAGAGCCGCATGGCACAGCAAACAGGTGACATGGAAAACACATGGTGCGGCAAACACGTAATCTGGCCAACACGTTACATGGCAAACAGTGTAACTATCCACAGTGGCTGGTGAGGAAGATGAGGCTTAGGGAAGTCACATACCCTTCACTGAGGGTTGCACAAAGTAGCAACCATGGGATTCCACCTAGCTCTGTCTGTCTCCAAATTCCAGCTTTGTGCTCTGGGAAAGGAACTTTGTAGATGGAGAAGCGCATGTGAACGTGGGTTCTCCCTCCTTGAACTCCACGTTTCTAGGCATGACTGACAATACCAGGCCTCCAGGGAGTGGAGTGATAATTCTGGTTGGATCTGACCGGGTGTCCTCCCCGAGTGGATAGGGCCCTTTTCCTGGACCACCACCACTGTCAGAAGGGACAAAGCTCATGGAGAACATGTTGTTGTTAGGTGCTGTTGAGTCGATTCCCACCCATAGTGACCCCAGATGACAGAGTAGAACTGCCTCATAGGTTTTCCTAGGCCGTAATCTTTATGGGAGCAGACACCAAGTCTTTTCTCTCGTGGAGTTGCTGGGTGGGTTCAGATCACCAGCCTTTCAGTTAGCAGTCAAATGTTTAACCGTTGCACCACCAGAGCCCCATCACAGAGGACATAGCAGTGGTACAGACGTCAGGGTTGAGTTTGCCACGGGCGCAGGGGTGTGTGGCTCATGTGGCCAGCAGTGGGACCACTGGCAGGCTGTGCTAGCAGGCCTGGGGGCAGGAGTCCTGTGCAGCCCACTGCTGTGGAGTCTCGAGCCCCTGAACTGCTGCTCCTCCAGCCCCTCTTCTCAAAGAGGCGGAAACGGTGGCTCAGAGAGGGCATCATGTAGAAAGGGCAATACCAGCTCCTGTGCTGGCTGGCTGCTGGGCACGTTATATACACCCGCTCTCGTCCACACACCTCTGCCAGCAAGCTGTTCACCTCTGGTTGCTTAGAGGAGGGGCTGAGGCACAGAGCTAGGCCAGAGCTGCCCAAGCCCCACGGTTCAGAGGTGGTGGAGCTGGGGTTCTCAGGAGCCCAGGACCCTGCCCTTGAAGCTGCCTGGACTAGAACCAACTTCCCAGCATCCTGGCCAGTGCTCTTCCCCTAGACCTGGCTGAAGGTAGCCCCCAGTCTTCTCCCCAGGAGTCCATACCCTCTGGGGTCCACAGGGCCCATGGGGTCTGTGAAGACTGCTTTGATTACAGAGATGGAGCCCGGACTCAAGGTGTAGGGTGGTGAGTTTTTTGCTTTAGCCAGAAATCAGGGCTGGGAGTCTGCACAGCTTCCTGATGCCCTGGGTCTGCACCACTGCCCGGGGCAGCCTCAGCCGGGTCGCTGCAGAGCACTGCTGCTGGGCCCTTGCTTGAGTGATGTTCACTGGCCACCTGCAGGCTGGCAGGATGGCCCGAGAGCTCTGGACAAGGGTCTGTCTGGTGACAGATGTGGCAGGCCCTCCCCCGAGGGCACAGACCTGCCTTGTGGGGAGCAAGAAGTGGTGGAATGGGATCCCCTGCCCCACTTCATACCCCTCTCTCCTGCTATCCGCCCTCCTGCCAGTGGCTGCACTCTGACCGCAACACCAGCGCTGTCATGGGCAGTTACTGGGCAAGAATACCCAGGTGGTGACGGTGGCCACACAGGCTCTGGGGCAGCAGGAGGGGGCTTTACCTGGTCTGTTGGGGTCTGGTCGGCCTCCCGGTGGTGGCAGTGCTGGGGACAGTATCTGCACACTGGGCAGGTGAGCCCAGGCTGGCTAGGGCAGGGAGCAGAGTGGGCACGGCCTGTTCTGGAGAGACTGAGGCTGGGGCTGGGGTAGGGCACCTGGAGCAAAGGCCTGAGAGGGCTTGCTTGGGCTGCAGGTGGGCGGGGCAGGGCACCTGGAGCAGAGGCCAGGTAGGGCTAGGGTGGACTCGCTGGGCCCTGTAAGCTAGTCAGGGCCTTTGGACTTTGCTTCAGAAGCTCTAAGGCTCTAAGGGAGGGAGGAGGCTGGTTAGCAACCTGTCAGAGAAGCCAGGGACCTAGGGCAGGGCTGTGGGACCTGGTGGGTGGTCCTACGCTCTGACCTAACCCTCCACCTCTGTGGGAACGCCAGCCTTGCCAGTGAATCCCTGCAGGCTGGGCTGTGCCCTGCAGTCTCTGCAAAGTGTCCTGTCCCTGAATGCCCGGCACCACCCCCGTCCCGTGGGTGCCAGGGGCAGATTATCCAATATCCAAGGTGAGCACGGCGCTTACCTTGCTCACCAGGTCATCTGTAATGAACAGTTTCACATGTGGTGAAACCCATGTGAAACTGTTCACTACAGATTAGTTAGTAAGCACGAATAAGCCTATGCTTACCTCGCTTACTGGGTCATCCATCCCCGTCAGGACTGTAAATTTGAAAAGAGGCTTTGATTCTGCAGGAAGGTGCTGTCAGGTTAGGAGAGAGACAGATGCCAGCCACATCTAGAAGCAGAATCTTTGATGCAGTAAAAAAAAAAAAAAAATGTGAAATTGTTCACTGCAGATGAGCTGATAAGCAAGGTAAGCACCGTGCTTACCTCGCCTATTGGATAAGCTGCGCCTCTGATGGGCCTCACAGACCCACCCATCTCCCGGTCCCCCATGAGCTGGGCAAGCAGGGGTGGGGCCGGGAAACCGGGGTGCTGGGTCGGCCTTCACCTAAACCTCCCGCAGGGGCCAGGCCAGGGCAAGGAGCTTGGACCTTCCAGGCTCTGCTTCTGTGAAAGATGTGGGGAGATTGAGGCAGGGGTGGCGGGTGACGTGATGTGGTTGGGGGACATGTGTTCAAGAGGACCGTCCACTTACGGGCTGGCCCCAGAGCCTCTCGGAGCCTCAGGCCACACTCTGCCTGGCGATCGGTAGATGCTTGGTAGACACCCGGTAAATATGTGATGGGCAGATGAGTGAGGAATGATGCCTCCGCAAGGTGGAGTCCCTGTCCTGCCTGCCTCCAGGGGCTGCTCTAAGGCTCCTGGCAGGTGAGCATGTGCTATGATTAATACTGTAGTAACCCTGTCAGGACAGCTTTTTCTGAGCCAGGAAAAGGCACGTGTGTGGCCATTCCAGGCGTGTTAGCAGGAAGAAACATCAAGAGCCGTCGGAGTACTTGATGGTCTGCACCTCATTTATCTGCGCAGCGTCCACTTCTTCTCTGCGGCAGCCCCTGAGGGAAGGTGTCATCAGTGGTCCTTCTAGGGGGCGATGCTGAGGCTCGGAGAGCCTGAGCAGGATGTTGGTGACTCAGCTGTACCCAGGAGGCAGGGCCAAGGGGATGACTCTGCTGCCATCCAGCTTTGTAACTTAATCTCACTCGGCCTCAGTTTCCTCATCTGTGAAATGGGCAGTGACACCTACCTTGGTGGTTGGGATCAGTGGCGGTTCAGTGGTAGAATCTTGCCTTCCACATGGGAGGCCCAGGTTCGAAACCTGTCCAGTGCACCTCATCCACGGCCACCGCCCGTCTGTCCATGGAGGCTCGTGTGTTGCTGTGATGCTGAAGAGGTTTCAGGGGAGCCTCCACACTAAGACAGACTAGGAGGAAGGGCGGGATCCACTTCCAGATATCAGCCAGTGAAAGCTCTATGGATCACAGCTGTCTGACCTGCAAACAATCATGGGGATGGTACAGGACCAGGAAGCGTTTCATTCCGTTGTGTGTGGGATTGCCATGAGTTGGGGGCCCACTGACAGCAGCTAACAACACCACCTACCTTGGCAGCATCCTGGGACTTGTGCGTGAATCCAGCACGTGCTAGGCACATGGTGAACCGTGAATGGGCCGCTCATTGGGCTGGTGATTGTTTTGTCATTGTATTGTTGGCATGGGGGCCCTGGTGGTACAGTGGTTAAGTGTTATGGCTGCTAAGCAAAAGGTCGGCAGTTCAAATTCACCAGCCACTGCTTGGAAACCCTGTGGGGCTGTTCTACTCTGTCCTGTAGAGTCGCTGTGCTTTGGAATCGACTTGGCAACGAGTTTGGGTTTTTTGGTTTTTGTTGTTGGGATGGTCATTGTTGTGAGTTAGAGCCCGATCCTTGAGTGTGCTCACCCCAACACTCACCCTGGAGCCCCTGTATAACACCTGACTAATCCTTGTCGCCGCCGCTCATTCTCCACCCCGCCACCCCACAGGCTTTGTCTCTTAACCCGACGGACGCGTGGTCGGTGCACACCATAGCCCACATCCACGAAATGAAAGCAGAAATCAAGGATGGATTGGAATTCATGCAGCGCTCAGAACCCAACTGGAAGGTACGATTCTTGGGGCTGGAACGCCTGTCCAGAAAAACCCGTTCGTCATCTTGGCTAAGCTGAGGCTTTTTGGACGGGAATTACAGGGTACAGTTTAGTCCTTGGGGCAAGTGTTTAGCGTGGAGGTGCTTCTTCCATGCCACAGCCTCCTCTGGAGCCCCCCGGCCCCCCACTGCCTGCCAGCATTTTGCAGGTGGTTCTAGAATTGGTCTTGGCCTGAAGGCGTAGGGCTGTAAAAGGAATGGATTAAAAAATTCCCAGGGAAACAAGGGCCAAGCACAGGTGAGAGCTGTCAGGGCCCTGAGCTGCCACTTCGGTCACCAGCCAGTGGGCTCCACCCTGGAAGCCTGGGTGGCCCCCCTAGGACTGCGGTGACAGATCACCGCAAACTGTGGGGCTTAGAACAACAGGCATTTGTTGTCAGGCAGCTCTGGAGGCCAGAGGTCCAAACACAGGATGCTGGAGGGCCCGGGCCTCTCTGAAGGCCCTAGGGGAAGAGCCTTCCTTGCCTCTTGCAGCTTCTGGTGGTTCCTGGCCACCCTTGGCGTTCGTTGGCTTGCGGCTGCATCATTCCAACTCTGTCATCACTGTTTGTCTGTGTCTTCTCTTTAATAAGGACAGCCCTCATGGGATTAGGACCCTGCTCCAGGGTGACCTCACCTTAACTGATAACATTTGCAAATACCCTTTTTCCAAACAAGGTCACGTTCACAGGTTTGGAGCTAGGACTTCAGCACATCTTCTGAAGGACACATAACAAACCGTGCACCAGGGAGTGGCCCTTAGGGGGCTCATAGCCCAGCAGGGCAGTGAGTGGGGTGATGTCTGCAGGCTGCTGTATGGGCAGTTGGGGCCCATGTGGAGGGGGAGCTGGAGCCATCCAGACCCTACTGCCCTCCCAGGCCCTCTGCTGTGGCCTGGCCTTGCTGTGGCCTCCGATTTCCCCCTCATGGCGGCTGCCTTCACCCAGCCAGCTGTCAGCTTGCTGCCCCTTCAGGCACCCCCCACCCTGGTGGTGATGGCCCTCCTGACTGTGTGTGTCCCCATGTCCCCATGCCCATGTCCCCATGTCCTCAGGAGCTGGCGGGGCAGGTGGAGGGGCAGTGTGGCCTAGTCTCCTGGCTGGAGACAGGGGCCTTTCCCAGGCTGCACCAAGGAGGGGGAAAGGGGCAGCCCAGCCAGGGCCACATTCCTGAGCCAGAACACTGTGATTTTAGGGAAATTTGAGAAACCTGAGTTTGAGGCCTGGCTCTACCCTGTGGCAAAATCCCAATTCCTCTGAGCCCTAGTTTCCTCATTTGTAAAATGGCCATGTGACAACTGTGACATCCTTGGCCCCAGTGTGAGTGCCTATTGGTATTAGCTCCAAGGCCAGCTGGGTCATCTCTGAGTGGACCCTCATCCTCTGCTGTCTGTGTCTGTCCCTGCCTTGGCTCTCGGCAGCCTTTGCCTGGCTGGGTAACCTGGGGGCAGACAGAGTGGCCTCAGGCTCCCTGTCCTCCACCTACACTGCCCTGGGCCTGCAGGTACAGATGCAGAGCCAGCAATGCTCCAGACCCTGCCCCAGGCCTGTGCCAGCCCTAGGCATCCCATGGAGGGTCCAGCCCAGACTTCCCTGTCCTCGCTGAGTGACCAGCCTCCAGCAGGATGGGACACAATGGGGGATGTGAGAGCCCAGAAAAGACATCGAACCCAACCCAGTTTGTGGGGGAAGTGGTCAGGGAAGGCTTCCCGGAGGAGGGCAACATCTAAGCAGAGCATTAAAGGACGCGTAGGAGTTTACGAGGTGCAGAAGGAGGAGTTGGAGGGTCTTCTTGCAGAGGGCCTGCTCCAGCAAAGCTGCCAAGCCTACGATGGCCTTGTGGGGAGAGGAGAGCCAGGCGGTTTGGTACAGGATGGGCACGGGGTGTGAGGAGGCTGAAGGAGTTGTCAAGTCCTTTTGTCAGGCTGAGGAGGAGCCATCTGCAGTGAGCCTTCTAGAAGGAAAATGTGTGCGTTCCCTGGGACTGCTGTAACAAAAACCAATGATCTAGGTGCCTTAACATAACAAACTTATTGTCTGGAGGCCAGAAGTCTGAAACCAAGGTGTTGAGAGGGCCTTGTTCTCTCTAGGCTCTAGGAGAGAGTCCTTCCTTGCCCCTTCTGTCTTCTGGTTGTCCTAGGTGCTCCTGGCTTGTGGCTGCATCGCTCCAGTCTCCACCTCCGTCTTCGCATGGCCTTCTCCCTTGTCTCTCTGTGTCTGTGTGTCTCCTCTTTTTTAAGGACCCCACTCATATTGGATCAGGACCCACCCTACTCCAGTATGACCTCACAGTAACCTAACTGATAACATCTTCAAGGACTCCATTTCCAAATAAGGTCACATTCACAGGTAGAGGTATTAGGACTTTATCTTAGTTATCTAGGGCTGCTCTAACAGAAAGACCCCAAGTGGATGGCTTTAACAAACAGAAGTTTATTCTTTCGCAGTCTAGGAGGCTAGAAGTCTGAATTCAGGGTGCCAGCTCCAGGGGAAGGCCTTCTTTCTCTGTCTGCTCTGGGGGAAGGTCCTTGTCATCAGTCTTTCCCTGGTCTAGGAACTTCTCAGTGCAGGGACCCTAGGTCCAAAGGACATGCTGTTCTCCTGGCTCTACTACTTTTTTGTTGGTAGGAGGTCCCTCTGACTCTCTGCTGGCTCCTTTCTTTTATGTCTCAAAAGAGATTGTCTTAAGACACAACCTAATCTTGTAGATTGAGTCCTGCCTCCTTAACATCATAGAGGTAGGATTTATAACACATAGGAAAATTGCATCAGATGACAAAACGGTGGACAACCACACAATACTGGGAATCATGGCCTAGCCAAGTCGACACACGTTTTGAGGGGACACCATTCAATCCCTGACAGACTTCAGCATATCTTTTCTTAAAATAATATTTTATTGTGTTTTTGGTGAAAGTTTACACAGCAAATGAGGTTCCCGTTTGACAATTTCTACACAAATTGTTCAGTGACATTAGCTTGGTTTTTCACAATGTGTCGACATTTTCTTTGTTTTCTGGTTGTTTCGTTTCCAGTACTCTAGTTTCCCTGCCCTGTTATCTTCTCATCTTTGCTTTAGAGTAAATGTGGACTTTTTGGTCTCATATAGATGGTTTTTTAGTAGAGCACTGTACTTATGGGTAATATCCTTTATTTTGTGTGCCAGTCTATTATTTCACTAAAAGATGGCCTCAGGGATAGTTTCACTTCAGGGTTTAAATAGTATCTCAAGGCCATAGTCCCAGGGAGTCCTCTAGTCTCAATTTGTCCAGTTAAGTCTAGACTTATTAAGAATTTGAGTTCTATTCCATGTTTTTCTCCTGTTCTATCAGGGTCCATCTTTTGTGCTTTGATCAGAACAGTTGGTAGTGGTAGGTGGGCATCATCTAGTTCTTCTGGTCTCAGGGTAGGTGAGGCTGTGGCTCATGTAGGCTATCAGCCCGGTAGACTGGTTTCTTCTCTGAGACTCCAGTTTCCGTCTTTCTCTTTTGCGCCAGATGAGTAGAGACCAATAGTGATATCTTAGTCAACATATCTTTTTAGGGGACACAATTCAACCCATAATAAAAGGGCTGTTCAGGGCAGGCCCTTGGACAGAGATAGGCCTGGGCCAGAATGGCATCCCCTCTTCTGGAGGCTGCCACCAGAGCCTGCTATGAGCCCAGCCCCAAGTGGGTATCTATATGTCCGTGGCTCCTGAGTCCCCCTGGTCTTGTCCAAGCACCCTGTTTAGCACACAAGGGGTGCAGTGACCAGTGTGGAATACATCTTTATTCGTCATCTCCACTTTACATGCAGGGAGGGTGGAGGTGAGGAACCGAAAGACCTTCCTCCCTATGGACCCAGTGTGCCCACTGTCTGGCTCTGGGGCTAAAGTTGTCAACCTCTCTTAGCCTCAGTTTCCTCCTTGGTATATCCAGGAGTAATAATCGTTGTCTCTCAGAGCAGGTGCTGGGTAGATTTTCTTTTCCTCCGTTCTCAAAGATGACAGGTTCCACATTAGCACAGAGCTACATTCGGTAGGAGGAGCCCTGGTGGCGCAAACAGTTACGCCCTCAGCTGTTAGCTGAAAGGTTGGTGGTTGGAACCCACCCAGCAGCTCCGTGGGAGAAAGACCTGACAATCTGCTCCTGTAAAGATTACAGCCTAGGAATCCCTACGGGGCAGTTCTGCTCTGTCACAGGGGCCCGCTATGAGTCGGAATCGACTCCACAGCACCCAACAGTGATATCCAGTAGGCAAATCCGTAGACACAGAAGGAGGTTGGTGGTGGCCAGGCGCTGGGAGGAGGTGGGGATGGGGAGTGACCTCTGATGGGCACTGGGTCTCCTCTGGGGTGATGAGAATAGAGGTGGTGGTTGCACAATATCGTGAATGTACTAAATCCCACTGAATCGTTCACTTCAAAATGGTTCTTTTATGTTATGTAACTCTGACCGCAATTAAAAAAAAAAAAGAAAAAGCACGTTCGTTTTTTCTCGGGCTGTCAGGTTTTCCTCTCATTTCCTCGTTGTTTCCCCAGGACTCTGACATGCTGGCCTGTCATAATTACTGGCACTGGGCTTTATATCTGATTGAAAAGGTAAGATGGTCTGTGCCGTGTAACCCGATGACGAAGTCCAGAGAAGGGGACCGTTTTCTCCCTTCTGCTGTGCTGCCTATTCCCTGGGGCAACACGCAGATGTGAACCACGGGAACTTTGTTCCTCCAGGGTGACTATGAGGCAGCGCTCACCATTTATGACAACCACGTAAGTCTGTGTATGTCCTGTGTTTGGTCTATTGCAGCCATTACCTCTTAGTCTCTAGCAGCTCCCTGAGTCCTCAGTACTGTCCCAGCCAGCCAGAGCAAACAGCTGGAGAAGACGAGTTTCTTGTGTGAGACGTCCTGGGGTTGAGTTTGCCAGAAGCAGTGTTGTAACTCAGCACGTTTAGTTTGATTCTTTTCACCCTGTGGGCATTTATGCATCAAGGCGGGCAATCTTGGTCGTCTCAGATTTTCTTGAGCATTCTAGATTTGCTTTGCTAGGTGAGTTGCTACAGGCATTTTTTTGGAGAGAAAAATAAAAAAGCTTGACTCATAGCTACCAAAAAAAAACCCCAAACCCATTGCTGTCCAGTCGATTCCAGCGCACAGCTGCCAGGGATCCCCAAAACCAGTAAAACCTGTTAGAGTCAGTCCTGACTCATGGCAACCCCACGCGTGTCAGAGAAGAAGCTGCGTCCCATAGAGTTTTCAATGGTTGATCTTTCAGAAGTAGATTGTCAGGCCTTTCTTCCGAGGCACGTCTGGGTGGATGTGAACCTCCAACCTTTCAGGTAGCAGCCGAGTGCATTAACTGTTTGCACCACCCAGGGACTCCCCCAGCTACCCCTGTGAGGGCTTGATAGAATTCAGGATCACTAAAATGCATGGTTTTGGGCTCCAAACACCAGAAAGAAACACACAATAAAGGCACAGAGAAAACCGACCTGTGGTTTAAGGAATCCTTGTGGGGTCATCAGGATTTCGTAGTATGAAGCAAAGGCTGAAAAGTGATGGGAGGCACAGATCGGGTGGTCCAGCAGGCACACATGTGGGTGAGATGAGTCTCCCACACCGAGGGCTGAGGCTTGGGGGTGGGAGGTGCCTCAAGGATGGGAGGTAACGAGGCCAGAGCCTGTCTGGCATGTGTCCCCCACCCCTGGGTGCCCCTCGTGGCTCCGGGAGCCCTGGGTGAGGGGACAGCCCTGATGGTTGAGGTGGTGGGAGCTGTGGAGGTGGTTTGCATTGGCCGACAGCTCTACCCTGCAGTCTCCAGGCGTGGCTGTCCCTGCCGTCCCTCATCCCTGCCCCTGGGCCCTGCATCTGGTGGCCTTGTCTTCCAGATCCTGCCCAGCTTGCAGACCAGCGGCACCATGCTGGACGTGGTGGACAGCTGCTCCATGCTCTACCGGCTGCAGCTGGAAGGTAGCCCCAGCCCCACACTCCCCAGCCCCCCTTTCCTCTCCACTCCCAGATAAAGGAGGCAGAGGGGCCTTGGCTGGGCCAGGGGCTGGCAGGAGCCCGTCGGCACGTCACTCGTCACTCAGGGCGCAGCCTCAGGCCCCGGGCCGCCACGCTGGCTGCAGTTCTGCTCTCAGCTCCCCTGCTGTCTCCCAGCCCCAATAGGCCCTTTCCTGCATTTCCCATCTCCCTCCACCCAGGGAAGTACCTGCCTGCCCTGTGCACAGCTGTCTGCTTCGCCCACCCCTGCCTGCCAAGCTGCCTGCCCACCGTGCCCAGGCCTGCCTGCCTGCCCTGCCCTGCCCAGGCCTGCCTGCTTGCCTGCCCTGCCCAGGCGTGCCTGCCTGCCCTGCCCAGGCCTGCCAGCCCTGCCCATGCCTGCCTGCCCTGCCCAGGCCTGCCTGCCCTGCCCTGCCCAGGCCTGCCTGCCTGCCTGCCCTGCCCATGCCTGCCTGCCCTGCCCAGGCCTGCCTGCCCTGCCCTGCCCAGGCCTGCCTGCCTGCCTGCCCTGCCCATGCCTGCCTACCCTGCCCTGCCTGCCTGCCCTGCCCAGGCCTGCCTGCCCTGCCCTGCCCAGGCCTGCCTGCCTGCCTGCCCTGCCCAGGCCTGCCTGCCTGCCTGCCTGCCTGCCTGCCCTGCCCTGCCTGCCTGCCCTGCCCAGACCTGCCTGCCCTGCCCAGGCCTGCCTGCCTGCCCTGCCCAGACCTGCCTGCCTGCCTGCCCTGCCCTGCCCAGGCCTGCCTGCCTGCCTGCCCTGCCCAGGCCTGCCTGCCTGCCTGCCCTGCCCAGGCCTGCCTGCCCTGCCCTGCCTGCCTGCCCTGCCCAGGCCTGCCTGCCTGCCTGCCCTGCCCTGCCCAGGCCTGCCTACCTGCCTGCCCTGCCCAGGCCTGCCTGCCTGCCTGCCCTGCCCTGCCCAGGCCTGCCTGCCTGCCTGCCCTGCCCAGACCTGCCTGCCTGCCTGCCCTGCCCTGCCCAGGCCTGCCTGCCTGCCTGCCCTGCCCAGGCCTGCCTGCCTGCCTGCCCTGCCCAGGCCTGCCTGCCCTGCCTGCCCTGCCCTGCCCAGGCCTGCCTGCCTGCCCTGCCCTGCCCAGGCCTGCCTGCCTGCCTGCCCTGCCCAGGCCTGCCTGCCCTGCCCTGCCTGCCTGCCCTGCCCAGGCCTGCCTGCCTGCCTGCCCTGCCCAGACCTGCCTGCCTGCCTGCCCTGCCCTGCCCAGGCCTGCCTGCCTGCCTGCCCTGCCCAGGCCTGCCTGCCTGCCTGCCCTGCCCAGGCCTGCCTGCTCTGCCCATGCCTGTCTGCCCTGCCCACGCCTGACCTGCCTGCCCTGCCCACACCTGCCTGCTTGCCTGCCTGGCCTGCCTGCCTGACCTGCCTGCCCTGCCCAGGCCTGCCTCCCTGCCCTGCCCACCTGCTCACCAGGCCTACAGGCAAAGGCAACACCTGGCCGCTTGCCTTTAGACACTGCCACTGTCTTAGAACAAGGGAGACAAGCGTTTCTCTGCTCCCTGGGATCGGTGAGAGGTTTCTCAGCATAGCCACCCCATGCTCTGCAGGGAGTCCAGACCGGGTTGGCCACAATTTGGGGCTGTGGAGGGCTTCCAGCAACCTTGGGGGCAGCAGGTGGTTCTTCCTCTCCCCAGGCTCAGCAGAGCCATGTCTGTACCTAAGCAGGCCTAGGGTCCTGGGGTCAGCAGGTCAGTGTGGGAATGGACGCCTGGGCAGGGCACTCCAGGGACCTGAGGGAGAGTACAGTGAGCTGTTCTTAGGTTCCAGGAAGGCTTCCTAGCGGGGGTGAAATGTGAGTGGTGGAAGGATGTGTGGGGTCTTCCGGAGGGTTCTGGGAAGTCTTCCTCAAAAAAACCCAAAACCCGTTGCTGTGGAGTCAATTCCGACTCATAGCAACTTTACAGGACAGAGTAGAACTGCCCCATAGGGTTTCCAGTGAGCGGCTGGTGGATTCAAACTGCCTACGTTTTGGCTGACAGCCACAGCTGTTGCTCACCAGGGCTCCAAAGGCTTCCTAGTCGGGGTGAAATGTGAGCGGTGAATGGATGCATGGGGTCTTGCCAGGCAGAGACGAGAAACAGACCTTACATACAGCGAGTGCAGCCTGTCCCGAGACACAGGACATAGTGGTCAGCAGCCCATTAAGGGTGTGAGTGAGGGAGGGTTGATGTGGTCCAATGGGGCAAGAGGAGGCTGGAAGCGGCGGGAGTTGGGGAGCCCAGGGGAGCCCTCGTGGAGGGAGCACAGGGCTGGACAGGCTCCCAGCTACCTGGGAGAAAGACACCTCTCAGCAGTGGGGGCTCAGCTCAGGCTGAGTCAGGAGGCCCTAGGCCAGGAATTTCCTAGGCCTAGCTGAAACTGAAACCCCTGAGCTCTTGAGGGTGGGGGGAGTTTGTGTCTTGTCTGCCAACCATGGCCAGAATCCAGCGGATGGAGAAGGGGCTTGAGGAAGCATTGAGTCTCGTTGACCTGCAGAGGCAGAGAGCTTGAAACGACCTGGAACTCTCTAGTCCCGAGGCTTTGAGCCAGGGCCACCTAACCACAAGTGTGAGGAAGGCTGCAGAAGGGACAGGGACCCCCAGACTCAGAGGCGTGGGGCAACTGCTGAGGGGCGGGTGGAGGAAAGGACTATTCCCTCACTTTGTAGAGTGGAGCTCAAGAGCAGTTGTGTGGTCTGATGGATTGAGAAAGTGGGGTTAAGGGCAGCATTCACCATCATGAGGGTGCCCCAAGGAGAAGAGGGGAGAGCACGGTAACTTCCAGAAACAGAAGGCAGGGAGGAGGTGTGGGAGAGAGGAGCAGAAGTGGGGACTTGTAGACCCTACGAACCTATAGGAAAGTGGAGCCCGTGCCTGATTAACTGTCACCAAGCACCTGTTACATAGCGGGTGCCATGCTAGCTGTCACCTAGAAGAATTTCACAAGTGGTTTCCCCATTTGTCAGAGGGGCTGGAGACTTCCTTTAATACTGTGCGGTAAAGGATTTAACTTCACCCAAAAATCTGGTCTCTGTCCTTGGTTCCTGAGAGAGAACCTCTAAAGCCTTGGAGTTTCCCCAGTAGGTGAGCGTCTTTGATGAGCCCTCCAGACCACACCTGAGAGTTTATGCTAATGAGTGACTCAGGTGGGGGCTGGCCAGGCCAGAGTAGCACCGTTAGAAAATACCTCACAGGGGGCAGGGGCAACGGGAGGGCATGGTTGGCAAACAAACGTAGAGGCATGCATTATTTGCGTAAAAATACAGTAATTGAACAAAGTTAACGTTACCAGGAGACAGGAGACTTTGGTGTGAAGCTGGCTGCTGCCGGCCGGCGTGCTCCTGCTCAGGCTTCCCGCCTGGAGCAGGTCACTAGGGCCTCCGGAGGACGTGTGGGTGGAGGTGGCAGGGGACAGGAGGTGCTCAGAGCCTAACACAGGCTCGGGTCTCCTGATGTCCTTAGGGGTGCCGGTGGGTGAGCGCTGGCAGGACGTCCTGCCCGTGACCCAGAAGCACAGCCGTGACCACGTCCTGCTGTTCAATGACGCCCACTTCCTGATGGCCTCCCTGGGTGCACGGGACACCCGGACCACGCAGGAGCTGCTGAGCACCCTGCAGGAGGCCAGCGAGTATGCAGAGGGCTGGAGGGGGCTCTGGGGACGCACCGAGGCCTGCTCAATGCTGCTCCTGTCCTGGGAGGAGGCTGGGGGCCGGCCTGGGAGACAGTGGACAGCAGTGATAGTACCCGACCCATGGCATGGTCTGCAGTCCTGACAGCTTGCCTAGGTGGGCACTGCCACGCCTGCTTCACAAATGAGCAAACCAAGGACAGAGCACAAGGCCAGGGGCTGGTAATCTGCAGAGTGCAGCTCAGATCTGAACTCAGAGCTCTGGTCTCCCCTCACTGAGCTCTTTCTGTCATCTCACCTCCTCAAAGCACCCACTGTGTGTTGAGCACTGTGCCAAGGACCCGTAGGAAGCTGAAGTCAGGTGGGAGGACAGAGGGCCGGGATGGGGGCTGAGGACGGCTCTTGCCTTGGCAGGTCCCCGGGGGGAAACTACCAGCACCGCCTGGCCCGCGACGTGGGGGTGCCGCTGTGTCAGGCCCTGGTGGAGGCTGAGAGCGGGAACGCTGACCGTGCTGTGGAACTACTTCTGCCCATCCGCTATCGGCTCATCCAGATTGGAGGCAGCAATGCCCAGGTAAGCTGGTGGCGCGAGGGGCAGCACCGTGCCCATCAAGGCCCTGGCGCCCACCGCCCCGTGTGCCCACTCTCTGGGAGTGTCCTGATCATTCAGCTCCCCCACACCTGTAAATTTGGGGGTGAGGATGGCACAGTGGCAGCACCCTGTCTCCCTTGGTGTGGGCAGGCCTGCATCGGGGCCCTCCCGTCCTTGGCCCACGTGGCAGAGCCTTGCTCCCCTAATTGGCATTTCAGAGAGACGTCTTCAGCCAGCTGCTGATTCACGCGGCCTTGAACTGTACCTCCAGCGCCCGCAGGAATGTGGCACGGTGAGTTCCCTTGGGGAGCGGCCCCCCTGCTGCTCTCTCACCAGGGTCCCCCTGTGGCCTCTGGAGGCTCCCAGCACCCCCGTGGCCTGTGTTGTTTTCTGCTTTTGAGGCTGTGCAGACGGGGGGCTACACGGGTGTCTGGTTCTCCTTGTTAGCTCGGCCCGACCCAAGGGAACCAGCCTTCCCCACCCTCTAAAAAGCCACAGGCCCAATCTCCTTCCCCGCCACAGCCCGCTCCTCGTCCTAGCCATGCTGAGCAACAGTTACCCAGATGCGGCCTGCTCCTCAGGCCCCGGGCCCTGGCCTGGGACACCCCTCTCCTTTTCCACCTGGCCAACACCCATAGTCCGTTAGGCCTCAGCTCACGGTCTTCTTCCTGCCTGTGCCGAGAGCCAGGAGACCATGGTGAGCAGCAGGCCCTGCTGTGGGAGGCTTAGGTCTGGTGGAGGGGCTCACTCTAAGCCGTGAATCACACATGTAAACTAGCTGCTGATGGTTGCTGCCAAGACGGGCAGACGACAACGAGGCCAGGATAAAAAGTCAATCCAGGACATGTTGGGGGCCGAGACAGAGGTGGAGAGGGTCTGATCAGGAAAGGGAGGGTCTCCATCCCACCCAGTTCCTGCCCCTATCCTTAGCATGGGCAGAAGGGCATGGGTGCTCTGTGTGTGCTCACCAGCACCCCTCTCTGGCCCAGGTCGGCCCTTCAGACGGCCCCACCCTCCTGCCCAGGCCCCTGCTTGGGACCCAGAGCACATGCTCCATGCCTGCAGCTGTCGGGGTGACAGGGATGCCCCCTCCGAGCCTCCTGTCCCCATCCCACAGCACCTGGGGGCTGTCCACACAGAGCAGGGCCACCCCCTCCTCCTGCCTCCAAAGGTGGGCAGGCCCCAGCCCCGTAACACCCCCCAGTCACTGTTGTGTTTGGGGTATTTACCTCAGACACTCCCTGCGTGGCATTTTGAACCTACCCACAGGCACCTTGGAAGAAAGGCCTGGTGACCCTCCAAAAAATCAGCCACTGAAAACCCTGTGGCGCACAGTTCTACTCTGTGCACATGGGATCACCCTGAGTCAGAATCAACTCAATAGCAACTGGTTTGTTTTTATTTTTTTGTACCTATATTTTGTTTTTTTAAACTCAGGGTTTTTTTTTTTTTTTTTTTTAACCCACGAGCCAGATCACACCCTGCCTTCTGTTCTGCCGTCTGCTCTTTTCCCAAAATGGCCTTGAGTGTGGCTCCCTGCCTCTCATGCCTGGCTCCTCTTGGCCCGGCACCGACATGATGCTATGGAGGGAGGGTGAGCCCTGAGTTCCTGACGCACAGCGTTCCTGAGGCCAACCCTCACCCTCGGAATTCCTGTCATTCACTTAGCTACAGGGTTTCCAGCTTTTGTTTTTAAGGGGCTCCAAAAAATGGATGTCCCAGTTATACTGTGGCCAGCAGTGTGTGGATGCCGGGTTCTGGAAGGCTACCATTTCTCATCTCACACTGCCCCCCCACAACCAGACACCCATTTTCTCTCAGTTCTCCCCACCTCTGGGCCCTAGCCTGGGCTGTTCCAGTCTGTTCCCTCTCCTCTCTCCTCAGTGAGGGGGACCCTCCTCCAGCAACCCTGGAAGGGGGCTTCTTGCTCTCAGGCCTGCCCTGTCTCCGGTCCGGGCTGCCAATGCCTGCCTCGGGACTTAGGATCACCGTGTCCCCAACTTCTAGGAGGTCCCCAACAGAACCTGTCTGTTTCCGCAGAAGCCTCCTGATGGAACGTGACGCCTTGAAGCCTGGCTCGCCCCTGACCGAGCGGCTCATCCGCAAGGCGGCCGCCCGCCACCTCATGCAGTGAACAGGCCTGGCCGCCTCTGCCAGCAGCACCTCAGCTGCTTCCCGGGCTGGGAAGTCCACTTCCACCTGGAGTGGAAACCAGCGAGGGCTGGCAGGGCTGCTGGTGGGCAAGCTTGGCGTGTGTAGACATCCTATAAACCAGCAGTTTTACAGGAAAAGGGGACACCAATTAACTTTACATGTGATTTGGAATCTTCCTCCAGTCTTTCTGAGGTGCTGGCATGCATTTTAAGCAATCAGTCAATGGGGCTCCAGCCGTGACCACCTGCCTTGCAAGCTGTGTTTTCCCAGGGGGACCCTCATACCCCCTAACTGTGGGGCAGGAGGATTGGAAGCCGGGGCAGGCTGGGGCAGGCTCAGCTGGGGCAGGAGAATCTTCCAGCCCAGCCCCTAGTGTAGCTCCCCCACCCTGCCCCACCAGGCTGCCCAGGGTCACTCCCTGGAATTGTCCTCATTTTACCTAGGCAGGTCTTGTTGGCCTGTCTTTCAGGTGATGGTACTGATGGGAGCAAGCTGACTTACTCAGGGTCTCAGCTAGTGAAGGCACCACTGGGATTCCTTCCTCAAGGGGGGACCCTGCCTCGCTGCCCTTGGCCTCTGCCCCGGGCTGCTCTCCTACAGAAGTGCGAGCCCATGGAGGGAAGTCTGTGTAGGATGCTGATTTGGGGTTTGTCATAGATTAAATTGTGTTCCCCCAAAATATGTGTCAGCTCTCCCGGGCCATGAGCCTCAGTAATTTGAGTTATGTAATGATGTAATCATCCCCCATAATGTGATTAGCCAATCAGTTGTAAGAGAATTAGGGTGGGATGCAACACCCTTACTCAGGGACAGCCCCATTAATGAGGCATGATTAGGTTATGTTAATGAGGATTAGGGTGGGATACAACACCCTTACACAGATCTCAGCCCTGATCCCCTGTAAGGGGAGTTTCCCTGGACTGTGGCCCACATCACCTTTTATCTTACAAGAGATAAAAGGAGAAATGAACAGGGAGAAAAGACCCCCTACCACCAAGAAAGAAGAGCTGGGGGGAGAGCATGTCCGTTGGGCCTGAGATCTCTGCACTGAGAACCTCCTAGACCCAGGGGAAGACTGATGAAAAGGACCTTCCTCCAGGGCCAACAGAGAGAAAAGGCCTTCCCCTAGAGCAGACACCCTTAATTGGGACTTCTGGTCTCCTAAACTGTGAGAGAATACATTTTTCTTTGTTAAAGCCATCCACTTGTGGTATTTCTGTTATATATAAACTAAGACAGAGTTGTTCTTTTAAACGTTGTAATGGGGTCTAGGGTCCCTGGTTTCGTCTGTCAGCTCTGGCGTTAATGCTGTGGATGCATGTAGCTGGAGCAGGAACACTTTCTGGGGTGCGAGGCCTGAGCTTGGGCTGCTTGTTCGTGGCAAGAACTGAACCACTGGGACACGTAGCTTTAACAGGATCTGAGCCTCTGCCTCCGGCTCCCCATGTCCAGCCTGCCCCAGGGCCGCCTGCGTGAGCACAGGGTCAGGTATCATTTACTGACTAGGTTGTGCTGATGCCGGCCTTCCTGTGAGGGAGGTCAGAGGGCACGGGCATTTTTCCAGTTCTTTGCATTGATACTGGAGGCAACTTGTTGAAGTCAGGGAGGGGGTGGGGGTCTTGGAAGGGATGAGTCCTCCAGCAATTTGGCCCATGCACCACAGTTGTCATGGATTGAATTGTGTCCCCCCAAAATGTGTCAACTCGGTTAGGCCATGATTCCCAGTATTGTGTGATTGTTCATCATTTTGTCATCTGATGTGATTTTCCTATGTGTTGTAAATCTTAATCTCTGCCTGTGGTTAATGAGGCAAGATTAGATCAAAGAGGAACAGGGTGGGAGGTAACACCCTTGCTCAGGTCACATCCCTGATCCAGTGTAAAGGGAGCTTCCCTGGGGCGTGGCCTGCATCACCTTTTATCTTACAAGAGATAAAAGGGAAACTAGCAGTGGGGGACCTCATATCACCAAGAAAGCAGCGCTGGGAGCAGAGTGCATCCTGTGGACCTGAGGTTCCTGTGCAGAGAAGCTCCCAGCCCAGGGGAAGATTGATGACAAGGACCCTCCTCCAAAGCCGACAGAGAGAGGAAGCCTTCCCCTAGAGCTGGCACCCTGAATTCCCTAGCTCCTGCCATAATTGTCCTGTGGCATGTGAATTGGGTAAGCCTGGACTTTGCGCCATGGAGCTGGTGCAGCGACTCCAAACCAGCCCGCTGGCTTTAGGAGGCCCTGGCAGGTAGAGGAAAGCCAGGAGCTCTGGCCTCCTGAGGGCGGGCAAGAGAGGGGGCCGAGAGACAGACCTGAAGCTACAGCAACCCTTGGACAGCCCGGTTCCTTTGGCCGATAATGCCTCCTCTCTGAAGCCAGCTTGAAGCTGCTTTTCTGTTACTTGCAACCCAAAGGCTCCTGGCTGACCCCCACAGCTGGGATGGGCACCTGGGTCTGTCCAACACCATCACCCTTCTCCAGTTAACCAGGATCCTTAGCAAATACAACAGAACTCAGTGGAGAGCCAGGGTCAGAAGCTGAGGTGGGGCAGGGGAGGTCAGGGGACCCAGAGGAAAAGAGAGTGGACTGGGTGTGGAGGAGGTGGTGGTTTGAGGCCAAAGTCTTCAGAGGGAGCCCCTAGATAGAAAAGAGGCAGTAGGGACAATGAGACAAGCCACAGTGGGAACAAGGGGGGAAGGCCAGGTTCCTGCCAAGCTGCGTGACCACCCACCTTACCCACTCTCACAGCCCCTACCCTGCACCGACCTAGGCAAGGCTGGGGGAATGGCGATGATTGAGACCTCGCCTGCTCTCTAGGGGTTCACGTTCTCATGGGGTGCTGGACTTGCGATCAGGAGTGAAGAGGGACCACAGCCACATGGGGTGACTGCTGTGGATGGTGCAAAGCCAGGGAGCCCACAGGAAGCCCAACCATCCTGGAAGGCTTTCGGAAGAGGGCCTGAGCCTGGGGTAGCTGCCCTCACACAGCTCTCTGTGGATGTCCCACAGACACCTTAAACCCATCTGCCCCAAATAAATAGGTCCTCATCATCCTTGGAGGTGGAGCCTGTCATGGATTGAATTGTTGTTGTTAGGTGCTGTCAAGTCAGTTCCAACTCATAGCCACCCTGTGTACCACAGAACGAAAGACTACCCAGCCCTGTGACATCCTCACAATCATCGTTATGTTTGAGCCCATTGTTGCAGCCGCTGTGCCAATCCATCTCATTGAGGGTCTTCCTCTTTTTCACTGACCCTCTACTTTACCAACCATGATGTCCTTCTCCAGGGATTGGTCCCTCCTGATAACATGTCCGAAGTATGTGAGACCAAGTCTTGCCATCCTTGCTTCTAAGCATTCTGGCTGTATTTCTTCCAAGACAGATTTTTTCATCCTTTTGGCAGTCCATGGTATATTCAATATCCTTCGACAACCCCATAAATCAAAGGCATCAATTCTTTTTCGGTCTTTCTTATTCACTGTCCAGCTTTCACACGCATATGAGGTGATTGAAAACACCAGAGCAAGTTTCACAGTCTCTTCTGACATCCATTTTGGTCTTTTCTTTCTTTCCTGATTGAAGTGTGTCCCCCCAAAATATGTTTCAACTTGGCCTAGGCCATGGTTCTCACGATTGTGATTGTCCACCATTTTGTCATCTGATGTGATTTTCCTGTGTGTTGTAAATCCTACTTCTATGATGTTAATGGGAGCCCTGGTGGCAAAGTGGTTAAGAGCTTAGGTTGCTAATCAAAAGGTCGGGAGTTCCAATCCACTAGCCGCTCCTTGGAAACCCTATGAGGCAGTTAGTTCTACTCTCTCCTATAGGGTAGCTATGAGTTGGAATGGACTCCAGGGCACACAACAATGATGTTAATGAGGTGGGATTAGCAGCAGTTATGTTAATGAGGCAGGACTCAATCTACAAGATTAGGTTGTGTCTTAAACCCTCTTTTGAGATATAAGAGAGAAGTGAGCAAAGAGACATGGGGACCTCATACCACAAAGAACACAGTGCCAGGAGCGGGCACGTCCTTTGGACCTGAGGACCCTGCACTGAAAAGTTCCTAGATCAGGGGAAGATTGATGACAAGGACCTTCCCCCAGAGCTGACAGAGAAAGCCTTCCCCTGGAGCTGACCCCCTGAATTTGAACTTCTAGCTTCCTAGACTGTGAGGGAATATACTTCTATTTGTTACAGCCATCCACTTGTGGTGTTTCTGTTACAGCAGCACTAAGTAACTAAGACAGTGCCCTTCTTCCAGACCTCTGTCCTTCCCTGGCTCCTCCCTCCATCTCTCCGTCCTGGATAACTACAATAATGCTCGGCCCAGGACAGAGCACCTGGAATACACAGTACCTCATGTGATCCTCCAGCCCATGACCCATAGCCATTGAGTCGATCCCGACTCATAGTGACTGTGTGTGTTACAGAGTAGAGCTGCTCCACAGGGTTTTCTTGGCTGTAATCTTATGGAAGCGGATTGCCAGGCCTTTCTCCTGCAGAGCTGCTGGGTGTGTTCAAACCACCAACCTTTCAGTTAGTAGTTGAGTGCAAACCACTTGTACCACCGAGGCACCTTCTCCAGCCCCTGAGGGAGTGTCGTTTGTACGTGTTCACAAGAAAAAGCTGAGTGAGGTCAGTCTCAAGCTGCTGCCAGTGACTCACCTCCCAGTCCTGTCCTCGCCTCTCCAGGTGGCTCCCGTTGGGTATCCCGTCTACTACCTCCAACCCTTCCCCAACATGTGACTCCCCCATCCAGGCCTCCCCCTCCCAGCCCCTGCCTGTCCCCTCCAATACATCCCCTCAGCCCAACCTGGGCAGCAGGGATGTCACAGAGCCTCACCCTTACTGGCCAATTGTCCTCAGGACAAATCCAGCCCCCAGGCCACCTATGAGACCCAGGACAGGTTCCTGCCACACCTTCTGGATTCTTCAGGCTCTCACTCAGAGCTGCTTACTGCGGACACCGCCTCAGCAGGGCTTCTTGTGGTCCTGGAGCAAGGACCCAGCACCTGGGCTCCAGGTACACCTGTGCACTCCTCCAGCAGGGCCCGGGTCTTCTGATTACTATAGCAACAGTAATGGAAGTGCCCAGGTTGCCTTTAGTCTTTTTACACCAACACACAGAGAAACCAAACCCATTGCTGTGGAGTCGATTTTGACTCGTGGTGACTTCCATGGGACTAGAATGGCTCCAAAGGGTTTTCTTGGCATTAATCTTTACGGGAATGAGCCCTGGTGGCATAGTAGTTAAAGCACTCAGCTGCTAAGCGAAAGGTCAGTGGTTTGAACTCACCAGCAACTCTGAGGAAGAAAGATGTGGCAGTCTGCTTTCATAAAGACTTACAGCCTCGGAAATCCTAGGGGGCAGCTCTACGCTGTCCTATAAGGTCACTATCAGGTGGAATCCACTTGATCAGCATGTTTGGTTTCAAATCTTAACAGAAACAGATCACCAGGCCTTTCTTCTGTGGCACTGCCGAGTTGGTTCCAACTGCCAACCTTTCAGTTGGTAGACAAGTACAAACTGCACCACCCAGGGACCTTCACACCAACACCACGGGTGTTGTAGTTGTTAGGTGCTGTCAACTCAGTTCCAACTCATAGCAACCATATGTACTACAGAGAGAAATACCGCCTGGTCCTGCCCCATCCTCACAATTGTTGTTACGCTTGAGCCCACTGTTGCAGCCACTATGTCAGTGCATCTCCTTGAGGGTCTTCCTCTTCTTCTCTGTCTACTTTACCAAGCATGATGTCCTTCTCCAGGGACTGGTCCCTCCTTATAACATGTCCAAGGTATGTGAGACAAACTCTTGCCATCCTTGTTTCTAAGAAGCATTCTGGCTGTACTTCTTCCAAGACAGATTTGTTTGTTCTTCTGGCAGTCCGTGGTATATTCAGTGTTCTTCAACAGCACCCCAACTCAAAGGTGTCAGTTCTTCTTAGGTCCTCCTTATTCATTGTCCAGCTTTCACACGGATATGATGCAATTGAAAAGACCATTGCTTGGATCAGGCACACCTTAGTCTTCAGGGTGACATCTTTGCTTTTCAACATTTTAAAGAAGTCCTTTGCAGCAGATTTGCCCAATATAATGCATTGTTTGATTTCTTGACTGCTGCTTCCATGGGTGTTGATTGTGGATCCAAGTAAATTGAAATCCTTGACAAATTCAATCTTTTCTCTCTTTATCATGATGTTGCCTATTGGTCCAGTTGTGAAGATTTTTGTTTTCTTTATGCTGAGGTGTAATCCATACCGAAGGCTGTGGTCTTTGATCTTCATCAGTAAGTGCTTCAAGTCCTCTTCACTTTCAGCAAGCAAGGTTGTGTCATCTGCTTCCTTCTTCATACAGTCCAGCTTCTCAGATTATTTGCTCAGCATATAGATTGAAAGGATACAACCCAGACGCACACCATTCCTGACTTTATACCACGCTGTATGCCCTTGTTCTGTTCGAACGACTGCCTCTTGGTCTATGTACAGGTTCCACATGAACACGATTAAGTGTTCTGGAATTCCCATTCTTCACAATGTTATCCATAATTTGCTACAATCCATACAGTTGAATGCCTTTGCATAGTCAATAAAACACAGGTAAATATCTTTCTGGTATTCTCTGCTTTCAGCCAGGATCCATCTGACATCAGCAATGATATCCCCAGTTCCATGTACTCTTCTGAATCAGGCTTGAATTTCTAGGCAGTTCCCTGTTGATACACTGCTGCAGCTGCTTTTGAATGATCTTCAGCTGAATTTTACTTGTGTATATATTAATGATACTGTTGGATAATTTCCACATTTGGTTGGATCACCTTTCCTGGGAATAGGCACAAAACTGGATCTCTTCCAGTTGGCTGGCAGGTAGCTGTCTTCCAAATTTCTTGGCTTAGATGAGTGAGCACTTCCAGTGCTGCATCCACTTGTTGAAACACCTCACTTGGTGTTCCATCAATTCCTGGAGCCTTGTTTTTCGACAATGGCTTCAGTGCAGTTGGATTTTTTCCTTCAGTACCATCAGTTCTTGAGCATATGCTACCTCCTGAAATGGCTGAATGCTGACCAATTCTTTTTAGTATAGAGACTCTGTGTAATCCTTCCATCTTCTTTTGATGCTTCCTGGGTCATTTAATGCTTTCCCTGTAGAATCCTTCAATATTGCAACTCGAGGGTTGGATTTTCTCTTCAGTTCTTTCAGCTTGAGAAATGCCAAGCGTGTTCTTCCCTTTTGGCTTTCTAACTCCAGTCTCTGCACATTGCATTATAATACTTTGTCTTCCCGAGCTGCCCTTTGAAATCTTCTGTTCAGTTTTTTTACTTCATCATTTCTTCCTTTCGCTTTAGTTACTCGATGTTTAGAGCAAGTTTCAGAGTCTCTTCTGACATCCATTTTGGTCTTTTCTTTCTTTCTTATCTTTTTAATGACCTATTGCTTTCTTCTTGCTTTTTTGATGTTGTTCCACAGCTCATCTGGTCTTTGGTCATTAGTGTTCAATAAGTCAAATCTACTCTTGAGATGGTCTCTAAATTCAGGTGGAATATACTCACGGACATACTTTGGCTCTAATGGACTTGTTCTAATTTTCTTCATCTTCACCTTGAAGTTGTATAAGAGTAATTGATGGTGTGTTCTGCAGTCAGCCCCTGGCCTTGTTCTCAATGGTGATATCAAGATTTTCCATCATCTCTTTCCACAGATGTAGTCGTTTTGACCCCTGTGTGTTCCATCTGGGGAAGTCCATGTGTATAGTCATCATTTATGTTGTTGAAAAAAGGTATCTGCCATGAAGAAGCTGTTGGTCTTGCAAAATTCCATCATGTGATATCTGGCATCATTTCTATCACCAAGGCCATATTTTCCAACTACTGATCCTTCTTCTTTGTTTCCAACTTTCACATTCCATTCTCCAGTAATAGTCAATGCATCCTGATTGCATGTTCAATCAATTTCAGACTGCAGAAGTTTCTTCATCTTTGGCCTTGGTGGTTGGCATGTAAATTTGAGTAATAGATGTATCTACTGATCTTCCTTGTAGGTATACGGATATTATTCCATCACTGATAGCACTGTGCTTCAGGACAGATCTTAAAATGTTCTTTTTGACGATGAATGCAAGGCCACTTCGAGCTGTCATTCACGTCATATCATACCATATGATTGTCCGAATCAAAATGGCCAATACCATCTTAGGTAGGAATTTAAATTTTCTCCGTTTTACACAAGAGTTGGGATTCCAGTAAGGCCCCTTGCTACATGTAGTTCTCGGCATTAAGGCCGGTATGAGGGGACCCAAAGTCACTAGGCATCCTAACGCAACCTCAAGACACTTGATGGGACCCAGCTTGGTCTGTGTCTGCACACCGCTCCAGCGGGAGCTAATCGGGGCGGAGCTAATCGGGCCCAGAGCCAATGCGGCGGGAGCCTATGCGGCAGGAGCCTATGCGGCAGGAGCCAATCGGAGCGGGAGCCCTTCGAGCGGGAGCCTATCCGCGGCGGCAACCAGTGCTCAGCAGGAGCCTATCCGCGGCGCGGGGACAGTGCGCACGCGCCGGAACTTCCTCACCCAGCAGGCGCTCGGACTACAATTCCCAGGATGCACCACGGCCGGCGCCGGTGCGACCCCTTTCAAACCGACCAATCCGGCCTCTGGAGACGTCCTCGCGCGGCGTTTAAACCCTTGGCGGAGACTCACCGGCCCGGCGGCGGCTCGGGGTCGGGGGCTGTGGGGACAGACGGCCCAGGTGGGCAGGTGGCGCGTGGCCGGGGAGGGGCGGAGCGCCGTCCGGAGCCCGGGCTGGCTGCAGCCGCAGGTCCCCTCGCGCGCTCCCGCCGGGCCGTGAGAGTGGGGCTCCCGGGCCGCCGAACCCCATGTCCGCCCGAGAGCCGGGGATCCCGTTCTCCCCGCACCCCGGCGCCCGGCCCGGCGACTCCCGGGGCTCCGGCCCGGTGGGCGCCGTCCTGCGCGGTGTTCCTGCCCCTCCCGGCGGGACGCTGCCTTTAGGGGCGCTGCGCGCGGCCCCAGCCCTGCCCGGGGTCCCCCCGCGGCCCGGCCGCAGGGGCCCCGGCTCTGTCCCCCGCTGACCTCCGGCCCTTCCTCCTGCAGGCTCTTCCTGACCGCTCTGCATGGACCGAGGAGACCGCAGCGAGGGGCCTGCAGCCAGCCCGGTGGGCCCGGCGAAGATGGACGCTGGTAAGAAGGGTGGTGAGGGCCGCGGTGAAGACGGGGTGGATGTAGTGGTTCTGTGAGGGTTTGTTCACGGATTATTCAGGACCCGTTCCGCGCCCTGCACCCAAGGGAGACACGGCCCCTGCCCTCCGGGCGTTCTTAAGTCAAAAGTGAAGTGTGTCCTCATCTCTGCCCCTCAGCCACCCAGTTGTCCCCTCTCACCCCCCCTCCAGAGTCCTCAGGTGTCATCGTTTTTTGGGGTTCCTTTCCAGAGTAAGTGCAAATGCAAGCCAACACGTATACAGTGTAGACCAATCCCCCCTTTTTATACTGTTCTGCATCTTGTTTTTATCTTGATGATGGCTGTGTATCAACATACTGAGTTTTATTGTCCTTTTTCTTGTACCTACGTAGTGTAGTGAAGGAACCCTGGTGGTGCAATGGTTAAATATTGGGCTGGGAGTTCTAATACACTGGCTGCTCCCTGGGAGAAAAGACCTGGCCGTCTGCTTCTGTAGGATTACAGCCTGCTCTGTAATGTAGGGTTGCTATGAGGAGTCAGGATCAACTCAACAGCAATGGGTTTTGGAGTTCTCTACTGTGGGAGGTACTATAATTAATCTAATCTGCTGTGGGTGAACATTTAGGTGGTTTCTGTTACAAACAATGGTGCAGTACCGGACACCGTCTCACGCATCTGTGAATGTCTGTAGGATTCATTCACAGAGGTACAGTGGCTGGCCAAAGGGTTTGTGCATTTCTTATCTCGACATCTGTTGCCTTACAGTCAGTTCCGACTCAGCGACCCTATAGGACAGAGTAGAACTGCCCCCTACGGTTTCCAAGGAGCAGCTCATGGATTTGAACTGCTGACTTTTTGGTTAGCAGCTGAGCTCTTAAGCACTGAGCCACCAGGGCTCCCTTATTTTGATATATACTGCCAGTCATCCACCACAGAATTGTAATAATTTACACCTGCCCCAGCAGGGTATGAACAGCCTTACCCACAGCCCTGCCTATAGCTTATCAAACATTTTGGCTTTTGCCAATCTGATAGGTGAAAAGTAGAATCTGAACCCCTGAGACTGTGGCCCTTAAACACCTTTACAACTTGGAACTGAAACCATTCCTAGGGATTACCTTTCAGCCAAAAAACTACAACAACAACAAAAAAAAAACCGTTGCCGGTGAGTCGATTCCGACTCATAGTGACTCTACAGGACAGAGTAGAACTGCCCCATACGGTTTCCAAGGAGTGCCTGGTGGATTCGAACAGCCGACCTTTTGGTTAGCAGCCATAACTCTTAACCACTACGCCATCAGGGTTTCCTGAATAATAGACAGGCCTGTGAAATAAACAATAACACCCATGAGGAAAGTACTCCTTAGAACGATCATCTATGTGAGACCAAGAGGACAACATCTGCCCAAAAGCAAAGCTAAGAAGACAGGAAGGGGCAGGAAGACCAGAGGAATGGCAGTGGGAACTTGGGGTGGGAGGGGGAGAGTGCCGATACACTGCAGAGACCGCAACCAATGTCATGGAACAGTCTGTGTAGACACTATTGAACGGGAGACTAATTTGCTCTGTAAACCTTCACCTAAAGCACAATTTTAAAAAGATAATAATTACTCTGTTGGATTATTTAATAAACATTTGCTGAGCTCCCACTACATGCTAGACACCATGGAAATCCTCTAGGAGTTCTCAACAAACATGTGGTTCTCTCTTCAAAAAAAAGGGGGGAAGAACCTGAGGATAAGTGTATTTTGCACTATTCCTTTTTTACCTTGGTGGAAGTATACAGAACAAAATGTATGCCGTCCCAACTATTTCCACACGTTCAGTTCAGTGATATTGATGACCTTATCCAAGCCGTGCACCTGCTCCCAACATCCTTTTCCAAATCAGCGTTACTTTTATTTTTAAGTGAGGCTGAACTGCTTGTCATGTATTTAAGAACATGTAATTTTTTAAATTTATTTTTGTTGTGCTTTAAGTGAAAGTTTACAAATCAAGTCAGTCTCTCATACAAAAATTTATATGTGCCTTGCTATATACTCCTAATTGCTCTCGCCCTAATGAGACAGCACGCTCCTTCCCTCCACTCCCTTTTCGTGTCCATTCTGCCAGCTTCTAACCCCCTCTGCCCTCTCATCTCCCCTCAGATAGGAGATGCCAACGTAGTCTCAAGTGTCTACTTGATCCAAAAAGCTTATTCTTTACCAGTATCATTTTCTGTCCCATTGTCCAGTCCAATCCCTGTCTAAAGAGTTGGCTTTGGGAATGGTTCCTGTCTTGGGCTAACAGAAAGTCTGGAGACCATGACCGCTGGGGTCCTTCTAGTCTCAGTCTGACCAATAAGTCTGGTCTTATTACGAGAATTTGGGGGTCTGTATCCCACTGCTCTCCTGCTCCCCCAGGGGTTCTCTGTTGTGTTCTCTGTCAGGGCAGTCACTGGTTGTGGCCAGGCACCATCTAGTTCTTCTGGTCTCAGGCTGTTGTAGTCTCTGGTTATGTGGCCCTTTCTGTCTCTTGGGCTCATAATTACCTTGTGTCTTTGGTGTTCTTCATTCTCCTTTGTTCCAGGTGGGTTGAGACCAATTGATGCATTTTAGATGGCCGCTTGCTAGCATTTAAGACCTCCGATGCCACTCTCCAAAGTGGGATGCAGAATGTTTTCCTAATAGATTTTATTATGCCAACTGACTTAGATGAACCAATCCCGGTAAAGCCTATTATATTAAAAATTCAAGGTACACACAATGGTTCATAATAGCAAACGGGAGCTACTTCATGACGCCCATCAAAACATTATTATTATCACTGTATTATTATGTTAAAGATGTTTTAGTGTGTCTGGAATGTTTCTTTAATGTTTTTCATACATAGAAAGGCACACTATATATTGTATACTAAGACAAAAATTTGACTGACGTTAGATACAAATCATACCTAACTGTTCTGACTTACGTACAAATTTTTTTTTAATAATTTTTATTGTGCTTTAAGTGAAAGTTTACAAATCAAGTCAGTCTCTCACACAAAAACCCATACACACCTTGCTACACACTCCCAATTACTCTCCCCCTAATGAGACAGCCCGCTCTCTCCCTCCACTCTTTCTTTTCGTGTCCATTTCGCCAGCTTCTAACCCCCTCCACCCTCTCATCTTCCCTCCAGACAGGAGATGCCAACATAGTCTTAAGTGTCCACTTGATCCAAGAAGCTCACTCCTCACCAGCATCCCTCTCCAACCCTTTGTCCAGTCCAATCCATGTCTGAAGAGTTGGGTTTGGGAATGGTTCCTGTCCTGGGCCAACAGAAGGTCTGGGGGCCGTGACCACCGGGGTCCTCCTAGTCTCAGTCAGACCATTAAGTCTGGTCTTATGAGAATTTGGGGTCTATATCCCACTGCTCTCCTGCTCCCTCAGGGGTTCTCTGTTGTGTTCCCTGTCGGGGCAGTCATTGGTTGTAGCCAGGCACCATCTAGTTCTTCTGGTCTCAGAATGATGTAGACTCTGGTTCCTGTGGCCCTTTTTGTCTCTTGGGCTCGTAATCACCTTGTGTCCTCGGTGTTCTTCATTCTCCTTTGATCCAGGTGGGTCGAGACCAATTGATGCATCTTAGATGGCTGCTTGCTAGCATTTAAGACCCCAGATGCCACTCTTCAAAGTGGGATGCAGAATGTTTTCTTAATAGATTTTATTATGCCAATTGGCTTAGATGTCCCCTGAGACCGTGGTCCCCACGCCCCTGCCCCTGCTACGCTGGCCTTCGAAGCATTCAGTTTATTCAGGAAACTTCTTTGCTTTTGGTTTAGTCCAATTGTGCTGACCTCCTCTGTATTGTGTGCTGTCTTTCCCTTCGCCTAAAGTAGTTCTTATCTACTATCTAAGTAGTGAATGCCCCCCCCACTCTCCCTCCCTCCCTCCTCTCGTAACCACAAAAGAATGTTTTATTCTCAGTTTAAACTATTTCTCAAGTTCTTATAATAGTGGTCTTATACAATATTTATCCTTTTGCAACTGACTGATTTCACTCAGCATAATGCCTTCCAGGTTCCTCCATGTTATGAAGTGTTTCACAGATTCCTCACTGTTCTTTATTGATGCACAGTATTCCATTGTGTGAATATATCATAATTTATTTATCCTCTCATCCATTGATGGGCACCTTGGTTGCTTCCATGTTTTTGCTATTGTAAACAGTGCTGCAATAAACATGGGTGTGCATATATCTGTTCGTGTAAGGGCTCTTATTTCTCTAGGATATATTCCAAGGAGTGGGATTGGTCGATCGTATGGTAGTTCTATTTCTAGCTTTTTAAGGAAGCGCCAAATCGATTTCCAAAGTGGTTGTACCATTTTACATTCCCACCAGCAGTGTAGAAGTGTTCCAGTGTCTCCACAACCTCTCCAACATTTATTCCTTTGTGTTTTTTGGATTAATGCCAGCCTTGTTGGAGTGAGATGGAATCTCATTGTAGTTTTGATATGCATTTCTCTAATGGCTAGTGATCGTGAGCATTTCCTCATGTATCTGCTAGCTACCTGAATGTCTTCTTTAGTGAAGTGCCTGTTCATATCCTTTGCCCATTTTTTAATTCGGTTATTTATCTTTTTGCAGTTGAGTTTTTGCAGTATCATGTAGATTTTAGAGATCAGACCCTGATCGGAAATGTCACAGCTAAAGACTTTTTCCCAGTCTGTAGGTAATCCTTCTCTTTTGATGAAGTCTTTGGATGAGCATAGGTGTTTAATTTTTAGGAGCTCCCAGTTATCTAGTTTTTCTTCTGCGTTGTTAGTAATGTTTTGTATACTGTTTATGCCAAGAACATGTAATTTTTATTTTCTGTGAATTATCTGTTCATATCCTTTGTCTATTTTTCGGTTAGGTTAATTGTTTTCTGTAGGCACGTTTGTAAACCCTTTGTCTGTGATATTAGTTGCAAATATCCTTTTCCCTGATTCTTGTTTCTTTTAACTTTGTTCATGGTGATTTTACCATGCAGAGATTTTTAAAATTTTATATATTCGGAAAATATGCAATCTTGTATTTGTTGCCAACCAATTTGGTATCATAGTTAGGCCTCTGTATTCTGAAGTCATAAAATAATTTCTCTATGATTTCTTCGTGTTCTTTTGTTGTTGTTGCTGTTGTTAGGTACCATTGAGTTGTACCAATTCATAGCGACCCTGTGTACAACAGAACAAAACACTGCCTGGTCCTGTGCCATCCTCACAATCGTTGCTATGTTTGAGCCCATTGTTGCAGTCACTGTGTCAGTCCATCTTGTTGAAGGTTTTCCTCTCTTTTGCTGAACCTGTACTTTAGCAAGCATGATGTCCTTCTCCAGGGACTGAAACGTCCTGGTAACTTGTCCAAAGTACGTGAGACAAAGTCTCGCCATTCTTGCTTCTAAGGACCATTTTGGCTGTGCTTCTTCCAAGACAGATTTGTTTCTTTAGTGCTTTATTTATTTATTTTCAGTTAAGTCTTTGATTTATTTGGAATTTACCCAGGTATGGTGTGAGGTATAGATCAAACTTCATTGTTTTTTTTTTCTGAAGGGTTATCTAGTTTATCTAACACCGTTTATTGATATGTTCTTGTTTGATATGTTACTTTTATGACATACTAATATTTCTTATTTCCTTCTTGCATATTCTTATTAGGTTTGTTCATTGGTATTTTGTATTTTTTGTTGCTACTCTAAATGAGATCTTCGTTCCGTTGTATCTTTTAATTGTTGTTTGTGTATGTGAAAGCTGTTAATTGCAGTAACAATGTTCTTTAGTAATTATAATTGTTTTTAGTTGATTTTCTTGTTTTGAACTTTTATTTTAGTTTTTATTTCACTCTGATTTTTTTTTTATTGTGCTTTAGGTGAAAGCTTACAGCTCAAGTCAATTTCCCATTCAGAAACTTACACAACATATTGTTTTGTGACATGGGTTGCAATTCCCTGATATTCTTGTGTTTGTAATCATAACGTCTGTGCACAGTGATCATTTTACCTCTAAATTCCTTCCTTTATCTAGTTGTGTCAGTTAATGTGTTCAGAATAATCCTAAGAGTTGTGGTGCTGGTAGACGCCATTGCTGTGTACCTTGCTTTAAAGGCATCGTGTCTACAACTTTCCATTAAGCCTGATGCTGGCTCGTGGGTTAATTTACAGGTAGGTTGTGGCCGTTGGCGCAGCTCATCAGTACTCCCGGGTACTCGATAGGCTTGTACTTCCTGCCCACTTGACGTTAGATCTGGCCGGGCGACTTGCTTTGCCAGTGAAATGAGAGCACTGTGTTGTGTGTCGCTTCTGGGTGTTGTTATTGTTGTCGAGTTGATTGTGACTCACAGTGACAGGAGTCTTTAAGAGCCAATATGGAATATGCCCCTTCCGCTCCCCCCTTCTGTGGAGAACAGCGGCGTACCTTGTAGTGGAGGCTGTGTCTGCCGGGGTCCTGGAATGAGGAGGACAGAGAGCAGAGCCCCCAGCCCACCCTCAGTAGACTCTGAGTTTGAGTGAGAAACAGACCATTGTTGTTTTAAGCCATTTGAGATTTGAGGGTTGGTTGTTTCGGCAGCCTAAGCTGTTGTTAGTCGCTCTCGAGTCGACTCCAACTCACAGCAACCCCATGTAGGACAGAACAGAAGGCCGCCGGGTCCTGCGCCCTCTTCACGGTCGTTTGGGCCGCCGGGTCCTGCGCCATCTTCACGGTCGTTTGAATGCTTGAGCCCATTGCTGCAGCCGTTGTGTACTTTGAGTGCCTCCCCCCAGGGGCTCATCTTCAGCACTGCATCAGACAGTGTACTGCTCTGGGCCACAGGGTCTTCATCGGCCGACTTTTGGAAGTAGGTCGCCAGGCCTTTCTTCCTAGTCTGTCTTAGTCTGGAAGCTCTGCTGAAACCTGTCCACCATGGGTGACTGTGCTGGTATTTGAGATACTGGTGGCACAGCTTCCAGCATCACAGCAACACGCAGCCACCACAGCACCGACAAGGCGGGCGGTGACAGAGTAAGTTTGCCTGTCCTAACTGATAAAATATATTTGTCCTTATTTTAGAAGGAATGCTTCTGGTGTTGTCCCATTAAACCTGATTTTAGCTTTTTGTTGAGATAGATGCACCCTTAACCTGATGAAATATATCTATTACTTTTTACTAAGATTCTTTAAAATCAGTGTATGTTGCATTTTTCATACACCTTTTCCTTATGTGTGGAGATGATCGTGTGGTTTTCCCCTTAATGAATTAAATCATTCGATTGCATACAATTAAACTATTCTTACAGTCTTGAAGTAAACCTCACTTGGTCATGATGTGTTATTATTATTCTGTAATGTGTTGCTGGGGTTTATTTATTAATGTTCTTATTTAGGATTTTTATGTTGATATACGTGAGATTTTTTGGGTTTTTTATACGTGAGATTGGTCTGTTGCTTTCTTTACTGAGAACCTTCATAGATTTTTGGTGTCACAATTATGCTGGCTTCATAGACACGAGTTGGGAGGTTTCCTTCTTCTGTCCTTTGGAGCTATATAAATAGCATTGGAATAATATGCTCTTTAAAGGGTCAATAGAATTATCCTATGAAAATACCTGGGACTTGTACCTTCTTGGAAAGGATACCTCTTTGATAAGTTTTTCTGGTTATTTTATGATCATTGAACTGTTAAGACTTGTTTTCTCTCTTCTGAAGTCAGTTTTGGTTAATTATATTTTCCTAGAATATTATCTATTTCAGCCAAGTTTTTTAGGGTTATTTGCATGGAGTTGAACAAGCCACCTTATGAATCTTTTAGTTTCTTCTCTCTATGATTATTTCCCCCTTATTTCTTTTGTGCATTTGTACTTTCTACCTTTTCCTTGATTAGGTAATTAGGACCAATTTAACTGACTAATTAGGACTTAATTCGGACAAATGTATTCTTAAGTTTTATCATTTTGATAAGCATGCTGCGTTGTGTGTGAGGATGAAATAAGACGTTCTTTGTGACACTGCCATATATTCTTTCCAGGACTGGGTTGCATTTCCCTAAACAGTGCATTTCCCTAAACAGCTGCTAAGTGTTGACCCTGTGCCGGGCTGGGGAACTGAGGGAAGCATGAGGCATTTGTGATCTTGGAGGAGCTTACAGTCTAGTTGGGGCAATGGAATGGTGAGGCTAGTGCAGTGATAGAGGTCAGGTCAGGGTGCTGTGGGAGCCCTGGGGTGGGACCTAGTGCAGGGGTGCAGTGGCCCCAGCAGTTGTTAGCTGCCTCAAGTTGGACCCTGACTCATGGCCACCCCGTGCACAACAGAACAAAACACTGCCTGGTTCCTTGCCATCCTCATGATGGGTTGGGTATTGGACTGTTGCGATCCGTAGGGTTTTCTTGGCTGGTTTTCAGAAGTAGATCGCCAGGCCTTTCTTTCTTATCCATCTTAGTCTGGAAGCCCTGCTGAAACCTGTTCAACATCATAGCAACACGCAAACTTCCAACGATAGATGGGTGGTGGCTGTACCTGGAGTGTGTTGGCTGAGAATCGAACCTGGGTCTCCGGCATGGGAGGCGAGAATTCTACCATTGAACCACCACTGTCCTCTGCCCCAGCAGAGGGACCGACTAACCCAGGAGCCTGTGGTCTGTTACAGGGAGTCAGCATGTAAACAGACCGGTACAGTGGGGGCGCGATAATATAAATATGGACGGGTTCAGGAAAGACGCCAAAAGAGAGATGACCGTTAGTAACAAATATGTGATGACTTCCTACTGTGTGTTTGAATAATACTGTATTCCTTTGTGAAAGATGAATAGGTGTTTTATAGTTGCCCTGGTGGTGCAGTGGTTAAGAGCTGCAGCTGCTAAACAAAAGGTCAGCAGTTTGAATCCACCAGCCACTCCTTGGAAACCCTGTCCTACAGGGTTGCTCTGAGTCAGAATCGATGGCGACAGGTTTGGTTTGGTTTTGGTTAGAAGTGGATCTAATTCTAGGAGACCTGAGGCAGGTTGTGTTTTGAAAGTGTTCTTCTATACCCGGAAGTGACTTACTTAATCCTGAGAAGTTGGTTGAATGACTTGGAATGCATTTTAGATTCTATCTTAAAGATAAGGATTTATACTTTCAGGGCAGCTAAGAACACACAGAATGGCTAGTGCTGTTTTAGAAAGAAGACAGCAAAAATAAGATAATCTAGAGGTCCCTATGAAAATGTGACTATGGAAATGTGATAAAAACCCTTTGCCCTTGAGTCAGTTCTGACTCATAGCCACCTTACAGGACAAAGTAGAACTGCCCCATAGGGTTTCCAAGGAGCAGCTGGTGGATTTGAACTGCCAACTTTGTGGTTAGCAGCAGAGCTCTTAATCACTGTGCCACCAGGGCTCCTGATGAGTAGGGTGGGCTGTACTTTTTGGGAGTAAAATTTCACGGTAGTTTTGGTAGCTCTAGAAAGTGGTTATATTTTTCTGTTTGTCAACCCCAGCCCTGAAATAACAGCAGACTTTTCCCCCCAGGTGTTCTTCTTTTGGCTGATGAGAAGTTTGACTTTGACCTTTCATTGTCTTCCTCAAGGTAAGCACATGAGTTTTGTTCTCTTGCCTTGAGCTTACCCACATTCAGTAAAGTCTCTCATTTAAATGCAGTGTTATTAATAATCCCTTTCTTTAAAAATAGTGCAAACGAAGACGACGAAGTCTTCTTTGGACCTGCTGGGTGTGAAGAAAGACATTTTCCTGCCAGCGTAGGACTAAACAGTCAAATTCCCGAAGCACCTCTTTTACCGGCATCTGAAAGCTGCTTGCCCTGGAGCCCTCTCACAGGGGAGAAGTTTGTGGAAGTCTATAAAGAAGCTCACATGCTGGCGCTGCAGATTGAAGGCAGCAGCAAGAACAAGGCTGCCGACGCCGAGAAGCCCGAAGGCCCTGGAGACCAGGGCGTGGAAATATTTGTGCAGGAATCAAAATTAAAAACAACCATTTTTGAGAAAGGAAGTGAAATGAAGAAAAGCCCCACGTCATTGAAGAGGGAGACGTACTACCTGTCGGAGAGCCCGCTGATGGGCCCACCACGCTCGGGGCTTCAGCTTCCCTCAGGCCTGGCCCTGCTCCCTGGCTCTGCCCAGGCCCTGCAGAGCACCCGTGCCCCAGCCAGCCTCACCCGGATGCAGGAGACCTGTCCGGCTTCTCGTTCTTCTCTGGCAGCGGAGCCAAGTGCTGTTCACCTTCCGAGTCAGGCAGTAACACAGAAAAAGATTGTAAGCAAATTGCAGCTGCCCCGAGCTTCATCTGGCAGAGGAAAAAGCACTCTCTTGGCTGTGGAGAAGGTAGACGGAATCACGTACCAGCCATTTGTCTGCGGGGTGGGCTGTCTGGCTTCTTAGCCCCGTTTGTGCCCTGTTGTGGAACCCATTGTGTGCTTGCTGTGAGGGCTCAGAACCGTGAAAATCAGTAACAGCGTGGGGAGCTGGTCTTGGGGTGGACTTGGGTTAAAAAAGTTTCTGGGGGCACAAACAGTTTGATCTCATCCACTAACCTGAAGGTTGGCGGTTCAAACCCACCTAGTGGTGCCATGGAAGAAAGACCTGGAGAACTGCTTCCATAAAGATTATAGCCAAGAAAACCCTATGGGGCAGATTTACTGTGTAAGACATGGAGTCACTATGAGTCAAATAGCCACTAGTTATCCCACATAGAAGGAGCCCTGGTAGTACAGTGGTTAAGCACTTGGCTGCTAACTGAAAGGTCAGAGGTTCTAACCCACCAGCTGCTCTGTGGAAGAAAGACATAGCAGTCGCTTCTGTAAAGATTTCGGCCTTGGAAACCCTATGGGGCAGTTCTACTCTGGCCTGTAGAGTCACTGTGGGTTGGAATCAGCTCAAAAGGAATGGTTTTTGTGTGTGTGTGTGTGTGTGTGCATGTCCTGCATAGCTGTGTGTTAATGGGGCGTGACAGTGGACAGGTGCACCTTTGGGGCTCAGTCAGCCAACTTGGGCGGCTGAGGGCCCAAGAGCTGGGGAGGGGGAGGGCGCTCAGGTAGGAGAAGGGTGGGTGTTAGACAATGGCTTGCTTCGAGGTTTTGCCTGATCTGACTCTGCTCAGGTGAGGGATGGTAACTCCTCACCTGGAGAAGAGGCAGCAGAGAGGTGTGGAAGGAGCCTGGCCGCAGCCCCTCCCCAGCTGTGCTCCCTCCAGGGCAACAGACTTCCACTGCCTGAGCCAGTCAAAGAGCAAAGGCGTCTATGGTTGTTTGGGGTTGAGGTCAGCTCCCAGCACCCAGCAGGGCTGGACGTTTCCTTTTCCCTCTGAACCACATGACTTCCTGCTATCAGAAGCCAGGACAGAACTGCACACCTGCCATACAGAGCCCTACAGAGAGGAAGCGTTCTACAAAATGTATCTCCCCCGCCAAATTGCTGTGGGGACCTGTCCCTTTAGTCAGAAAGATGCCCTTTTCTGGACACCACTTTGGACTGACATTTCTAAAGTGGTGCTTCCAGAATGAGAGCAGTGTGGGTTTTGCTGGGGGTAACAGACATAAAACTTAGGGCAGGCAGGCTGTGGTATGATTTTGGCTCTTCTGAGGCCTTCTCCCCCCGGCCCTAGGTGGTGGTCTGGTGGCCAGAGAGCTAAGTTTTGGTCCAGGAGACATTGCTCTACAGCTCCGCTGCGTTTTAAGCTCACTTCCTGTGCGGGCACACCCTCACTCATGGGAGGCTTGCCTCTAGAAACAACTGGGCCGCTCTACTGCAGCACCTATAAGAAACGTCTTTAAAAGATATCGCTAACATAATCATAATTTAAAAAACTGAAATGGAAAAAGTAACAAGTGCTGGCAAAGATGTGGGGCAATCGGACCCCTCTTCCGTGGCAGGTGGGAATGTGGAACGGTGCAGCCGCTGGGGAAACAGCCTGGCAGTTCCTCTGAAAGTTAAAAACGGAATTGTCAAGTGACCCAGCAATCCCCTTCTTAGGTATATATCCCCAAGGAATTAAAAGCAGGGACTCAGAGAGACATTTGTACGCCAGTGGTCATAGCAGCATTATTCTCAATGGCCAGAAAGGTGGAAACGGCGCAAAGGTCCATCAGCTGGCGAAGGGGTAAAGAGAACGTACACCCGTGCAGCGGTGTATCTGTTGGCAGTAAAAACAAATGCAATACCGACACTTGCTACAACGTGGATAAACCTCGAAAACTTGCTGCATGAAAGGAGCTAGACTCAGAAGGACAAATGTTATATGATTCCATTTATACGAAATGTCCAGAATAGACAAATTATATTCTAGAGACAAAGTAGATTAGTGGTTGCCTAGGGCTGCAGGGGGGTGGGGCTCTGGAGGGGGTGAGGATGGACCACTAACAGGTTTGGGGTTTCTTTTGTGGGGGCGAAAGTGTTCAGAAATCAGATTGTGTTGATTGCATGACACAGTAAATGTTCTGGAAAGCACTGAAGTGAACCCTTTAAAACGGTGAATTTTGAGTTATGTGACGTATATCTCCATCTCTAAAAATGTTGTCAAGGGGGAAAAATGCTGCTGCTGCTTTCTGATTTTATATGAGCTTATGTTACTCTTGGCCTTATTAACTCTCCTGGCTGTAAGGAGGCTGCTTATGTAAGCGCGGATTATGTCCCGAGCGCCCCTTTGTCTGAACACGCCAGGAGGCTTTCTTCGCCTCTTCTGGCCAGAGGAAAATGGCGCCCAGTACTGGACACAGAAGATCGGTTGTGACGAGCACCGTCTCTGGGAGGAGAGATGAAAGCTTCATAAGGCTAACTTTCTGCACAGCATTTAAAACCTGTCTAACCAGAAAGGCTTTCCTCATTATCCTTTTTAAATAAGAATCTCAGTTGGGGCGTAGCCCTAGAGCTGCGCCTGTTATGACTGGCCTTGGTGTTCAGTTAACTGTGTCCTAGAAGGAAGCAAAGTCCATCATGATTTTTGACCAGAATGATTTGGTGGAGGAAGTGGGCTGCTGTCTTCCCTTCAGTTTAGTTGATGAGTTGAGCAACCTGTGCCGCGTTTGGGAAGACAGCTGGGGCCTGGGTTTGGTCTAAGTGGGAGCCTTAGGGTCACTGTGTGTTGCTAAAGCTTGGACAGTTCTCACATTCTAAGTTAAACATTTCAGCCTAAGAAAGAGACATCAGCTAGTCCTTCCAGGACGAAACTCCTGAATGATAAGGAGTCCCACAGAGAAGTACTCCCTGAGAAGTCCAGAGCGGCCCCGGTTGCAGTCACTGTGCCAGCCCGCAGAAGCCACTTGGTACCAGGCAAGAGAGCACTGCCTGTGCCAAACAAGGTGAGCTAGCATGGGGCAGGGCCTGTGGCGACTTGTGATGGATGGGAACGAAGTGGCTCCTTTGCATACAAGTGACATGTCTTGTGATGAAACCCAAGTTTGGAAAGTTGCATTGTACCAAGCTCTTGCAAAGAAGCCAAGGCCTGCAGGTATGGAGTGCGGGCTGGAGGCTGTCTCTGCCTGAGGAGTGGTTGGCCCTGAGCATCAAGGTCTTTGCAGTAGGGATACTCCTGCTCCCCTCCAGGCGCCTGCCCGCGTGAGGCTGGAGGTGGCATCTTTGATGAGCTGCAGCCCTGCATGGCGGGGAGGTGACCATCCACAGCCTTGCTGTTACCCCCCTTCATTAGCTGTCAGGTGTAGCTACAGTGAGTCACTGGCCAACTTGTTAAAACTGCCAGAAGCTGGGCCTCTGTGGGTCTGGGCTAGGGCTCCAGAGCCTGTGTGTCTAACAAGCTCCCCCCCGCCCCCGCCCCGCCCCAGCTGTTTCTGACGCATTGGTTTGAAGACTACATATTGAGAAACACTTCTTGACTTTCTTCTTTAAATTCATGTGCGGTGAAATTGTTAAAAATTATTTTAAAACTACTTTTTTAGAAATAAGTAGTGGGTACCAAAAAACCGTTGCTGTCGAGTCCATCCCGACTCCTAGCAACCCTATATGACAGAGTAGAACTGCCCCATAGACTTTCCAAGGAGAGTCTAGTGGATTTGAACTGCCGACCTTTTGGTTAGCAGCCATAGCGCTTAACCACTGCTCCACCAAGGTTTCCAGGTAGTGGGTAGATAATGGAATTTTTGAGTATTATGTTTTTTAACATTTCGTTTCAGTTGGGGCTAAAGAGGACCCTGTTAAAACCCCCTGGTCGCACTAGCAGTCTTGCAAGGAAGAGCTCGTCCTCGGGGTCTGTTTCCGGTGCAGCTTCTGGTGTGGGCACTTCCCCAGCAGGAGGTGAAGGTGAGGCCGGCCACGCTCATGGGGGCCTTGAACGGCCGCCCCTCGAAGACAGTGTTACAGAACCACCGAGGCTCTCTGGGCTGTGACTGGGCTGGAGGCCGGGGCAGGAAGAGACTGTCAGGGCCCCGTCTGCCCAAACGTGCCCCTCTGTGAGGAGAGGCCCACCCACACGGATGGTTTCCCTTTAGAGCAATACACACATTGCTGTGTGCGGGTGCCTAGCACCTGAGACGCTCAGACACACAGAGCAGCCTCGATGCAAGAGTAGTCAGGAACCAATTGTTAAAATAGGGCCGTTTCACATCATTTTGGGCATATGGCCCCTGGAACTCAGGACAGTTATTTCGATTCCCACTCCCAAAACCCCCTTGCTGTCGAGTGGATTTGGACTCATGGCAACCCCATCAACCCATAGGACAGAGAAATGCCCCACAGGGTTTCCAAGGCTGTGAATTTTAACAGAAGCAGACTGTCATGTCTTTCTCCTGTGGAGTGGCTGCTGGGTTTGAACCACTGACCTTTTGGTTGGCAGCTGAGCACTTCAACCACTGTGCCAGAAACCTGTTTAAATTCAGGCTCCGTTTTAATTTCACTAAGCAGACCAAGGTGCCATCTAGTGGTAAAGGGGAGAAACTCTGGTAGGCTGAGGGAAAGGCCCTCAAGTTCCCAGGAAGGCCTCTTGAAGTTTGTTTGCTGCGTGGCCTCTGACTGGCGCTCGCTGCGGCACGATGGGCGTTCTGCTCACAACGCGTGAGAAGCATGCGCTCTGGGGTCCGGCTGATGGCATCTGGAATCCCAACCCTGCCACTCAGCAGCTGAGAGGACTTGAGTTTGTTTCCTCATCTTTACAATTGGGGCGCTGATGCCTGGCGCGCAGCGTGGCTGAGGAGTACACATCCGGTGTGGCGAGTGGGCCTGGCCTGTTCTCGGCCCGAGGCCCGTGTTCAGTGGATGGCAGCTCTCACAGTGACGGTGGCTGTCAGATGTGGCCCCCTGTGTTGATGCGGTGTGTCAGCCCCCTTTCTGTTCCCTGTTCCTGCAGTCCCACCTCTGGTAAAGGTGGAGGTGGGACGGGGCTCCTGGAGAATGCGTATTTCTGTACTGTGCTTAGTGGAGTCACAAGGCCCAGATAGTATGTGGGGGGAGACGTTGTAAACCTGCTCCGCACTCTGTGAATATAAGCTATGGCGGTTTTTCTCTTTAAGAATCTTTTACCAGATTGCCTGTGCACCCGGTGTACTGGTCTACCGGTGTACCAGATGCTGTTGCGTTGATTCTGACTCACGGAGACCCCGTGAGTGTCAGAGTAGAACTGTGCTCCATAGGGTTTTCATGGCTGTGACCTTTTGGAAGCAGACTGCCAGGCCTTTCTTCCAAGGTGCCTCTGACTGGGTCCGAACCACCACCCGTCAGCACTTAACCCTTTGTGCCAGGGACGCCTGTTGTATTGGTAGCTGAGTATTCTTCATCTTAGTTTACCTGCTATTCTATTTTAAGTAGTGTTCATGATTCACATAACCCAGCTTACTTCCCATAATTTAAAGGAACTGACCAGTAACGATTGTCTTCTCTCCATGTTCTCCTCCCCGCCTCTCTGTCTGGATGAGGCGTGAGGGGCTCGGTGACTAGACTGCCCACTTCCATCTGTCCTACTAGGGTAGGTTTCTGCCATCAGTACCATCAATGAAGAGATAGAGCTTGATTCATATATACTATTATCTATCTTGGAAACCCTGGTGGCATAGTGGTTAAGAGCTACAACTGCTAACCAAAAGGTCAGCAGTTTGAATCCACCAGGTACTCCTTGGAAATCCTATGGGGTAATTCTACTCTGTCCTTTAGGATCCTGTGAGTCGGATTCGACTCGACAGCAACAGGTTTGGTTGGGTATTATCCATCTTGGCAATTGTGGATACAATTAGTACCTTTGAAAACACCGAGTTTAGCCACCAGCAATATGCGCTGTCTGGTATCGGACAGTTTCTTGACCGACATGGACTGTGGTTCACGTGTTGCATGTTTCTCTTGTATGGATGTCATCGTGAGAGAAAAATGATTTTCTTCCTTTGCAAACATTTTAAGGTAGATGTGTAAAGATAGTGTACCTTGTATTAGTTAAATAGCTTCCTAATTTAAAAATAATGTAAACTCGAGTGGTTGCTGGATTTTGTGTGTCTCCTCTTGCAGCTAAATCAGGTGACCTAGTAGGTGTTCCTGCCAACGGTTCCCGGGCTGTGTCCAACAGGAGTCTGAGCAGACTGGGACCCCCCACCCAGCAGCAGTCTTGGCGGTCAGGTCCTGCAGATGCATCCTGCAAGCAAACACAGTTGGCGGACGTTGCCGAGTTCATGGCAGAGCAGCCTGAGGGGCCCAGCACAGCTTCCTTCATGCAACCACGGACTCCAGAAAATGCAGGCCTGAAGCTGGACTCCACGTTCAGTTTGCCAAGATCTTCTCAATTGAATACAACCGGGAGTACAAGAAGGCGAGATTCCTGTCTAAGTTCCAAGACAAAGATTATGCCTACCCCTACAAATCAATTTAAAATTCCTAAGTTTTCTATTGGTAAGTAATAGATTAATTTTAATCTGTTTTAAAAACACTGAAGAAATTCTACTTAGAGTTTTAAAAAAATTCCTAGTTTTGGTGATGGCGGGTTCTTCGCTTTCATTTTATCTCATAGCACTTTAAAAGACGTTCCACTGTCTTCTAGCTTGCCTTGTTTTAGATGAGAAGTCTGTGGACCTTCTTGTGTTCTGTTCATTCCCCTGTATGTTACATGTTATTTTTCTCTGGTGGCTTTTAAGATTTTCTCTTTATTGTGGTTTTCAGCAATTTAATTATTTCAGCAATTGGATGTAGCTTTCTTTGTTCTATCCTGCTTGGGGTTTCTTGAGTTTTTTGATCTGTTGTTGTCAGGTGCTGTTGGGTCGGTTCCAATTCATAGTGACCCCGTGTACAACAGAAGGAAACACTGCCCGGTCCTGTGCCATCCTCATGATTGTTATGTTTGAGCCCATCGTTGCAGCCACTGCATCAATCCATCTCGTTGAGGGTCTTCCTCTTTTCTCTGACCCTCTGCCGAGCATTATGTCCTTCTCTAGAATCTGTAGATTGGCATTTTTAACCAAACCTGGAGGTTTTGGCCATTATTGCCTCACGTATTTTTTCCTACTCTCCCTCTCTTTCCTGGGACTCTAATGAACATCTGTTAGGCCTCTTCGTGTTGTCTCATAAGTCATCGAGGTCTGTGCTTTTTTTCCCCAGGCTTTTTTCTCGTGTTTCAGTTTGGATAGTTTCTGCTGCCGTATCTTAAGTTCACGTGTATTTTCTATCGCAGTACGCCTAATCTGCAGTTAAGCCCATCCAGTTAATTGTTTATTTCTGACATAGTTTCTCCATTTTTCTTCTCGTGGTATTTATGTTTTTCTTTTAATCCTTGAACGTAATGATAGTGGAAGCTTTGCGGGGGTGGATCTACCATAGGTTTTACTCTTGGGGTAGTTTAGTCCTCCTACTAATGCCTGGCTTTTCTGTGTGTTCAGCGAGGTTTCCCCACTCTGGCTGCCAGAATGCAAATGTTTCCCAGCCCTGTGAGCTCGGGGAGTTGTTCCCCAGTAGTTGTTCTTGCTGGCTTTATGGAGTATTGCCCTACAAGTGTGCTGCTTAGCATTCAGCCCAGGATTCAAGAGATACCGCTTAGATTTCTAATACTTTGCCCCTCAAATCCCAGCTAATGGCAGTCTCAAATCCATGAGATTGCCATGCTCTGCTTGGTTCTCCCTGCCTGCACCGTCTTGGTGTCTGGCAGGTGGCAGGTGGGTGTTCAGCAAAGGCTGAATGACTTAATCTCACAAATTTGTGTGACGTAGTGATGCAGAGCACATTTACAGTGAGGACTGTTCTGGCCTCCTCTATGAAATACACATGCTTCCAGGTGGTTGGGTATTTGGAGGTTATCAGCATTGGTGGCCACTACAAGTATCCCTTAACTCCTCAAATCCTCGTGTAAGAACAAGCCATCCTATTGAGTGTCTTCTGTGTGCTAGGCACTCTTTCAGGTACAAAAGCTGTAACGATAAGATAGATCCCTGCTGTCGTGGAATTTACGTCTTAATGGTAAAAGACAAGAAATGTTATCAAATAAGTATAATAAAACAAATAAAAGAGAATGATATCATAATGACTGGTATATGTTGGGGAGGAATTTAAACAGAGTGGCCCCTTTGTTACTGCAAATCGTGGGTTCAAGCCACCTGCCGCAAAGCCAATACTGAGACAGGAGGAGGTAAGCAGTAAGAAGGCTTTATTGAATACCAGTATTCAAGAGACGGAGGGGGTTAAATTTCTCCCAAATTCTGCCTACCCCAAAGGGCTGATGGGAGGGTTTTATATGGGGAAGATCAGGGTTACCTAACGTTTTGCGCACATAGTCCACAGATGGTCTTCTACGTCACAAAACAACTACAAAAAACTCTATTAAAGTAAAGATATGCATGTCAGGTATCCAGACTCTAATCAGTATATTTGTAACAGGCTGAAAAACTCACATAAGAATCTCTCGGCTAGTGGAACTGTTTTGCCAAGTCCGCTGTGGCTGAGATAGGGAGAAAGAAAGTTGCAGATTAAAAATGCCAGAGAGCCTTCCTGGCAGTTTGCAGGTTGAAGGCTGTTTGTCAAGAGAACAAAAAAAGAAGAAAAAAGTCCAAGGCCACAGGGGCTGAGAGAGCTCCGCACCCCTTTGGAAGAGACCGCTGCAGCTGGTGCGGTAAAAAAAAAAAGTTTAGAGATTACTTAGAGCATCATTATGGTGTTAGACATGTCAAGCTCTCAATCACCTATTTTGAATAGGGGAAAACCTGTTGTAAGGTATTAGGGTGTTTGTTATGTTTTAAGAGTGGAACAGGCTGCTCAGCTGTATTTTGAACAGACCCTGCACCATTTTCCAATGACTAGAGATTAATCACAGCTTATACAGCTATACTAAAACAAATGAGAAAATATATTCTCCCTAATATTAAAACACTGAAGAAAATGCATTTTCGCTACTTCACCTTCAGATAAGGCGACCAGTGAAGGGTCCTCTCAGGAAGCGACATTGAGCTGATCTGACCCAGGAGAAGGAGGTGGCCATTAGAAAAGCCAGAGGGAGATCATTCCAGGCAGAGGAAATGGCAAGTGCAAAGGTCCTGAGGCAGAAAGATGTTTGACAAGTTCTGGGAACAGAATAAAGCCTAGAGTGTAGTTATAGTAGTTTGGATTAGGTTTTGCTACAAGTCCAAAATAACATCAGCTGTAGTCAAGATAGATGTTTGCTTCCCTTTCACATGAAAATCTAGGTAAACATTCCAGAACTGGCGTGGCACTCCTCGCTGTCAGGGATCCAGGCTCCTTGTTTTGCCATGATTAGCTTCCATTCCTCATGGTGTAGAATGACTGCACCAGCTCCAGCCCTCACACCTACAGGCAGGAGGGTGGACTATATAAAGACGAGCAAACCCCTACCTCTCAAACACGCGTACCGCAGGTTGGACATGTCACTTCCATTGACCAGGACTTAGTCACATGACCGTACCTAACTGCAAGGGAGGGTAACAGTCAGAGCCCACAGTCTCATGGATTTGATGAGACAACAGCTAGAATCAGCTAAATTAGCTGGAATTTGAGGGGCAGAGTATTAGGAACCTAAGAGGGAGCCTTACGTCCTGAGCCGAATACTATGCAGCACACGCGTAGGGCAAGACTCCACAAAGCCAAGTCAGGAACAACTACTGGACATGTTGTCTTTATTCTGTGCCCAGCCAGAATCTTACTGGGAAGAAGAGGAGAATGGATATTGAATAAAAACTAGCAGTCTCAGCCAGGCTAGTGAATGAGGGGAAGAATAAAAAGACACGAAAAGAAGAGGTGGCCAGAGGCCAGATCACGTAGTGTCCTGGGACCATAGAATGCGGTTTGAGTGCGGTTGGAAGTACCAGAGAGGGTTTTAAGCAGGGCAGCAATATGACCTTCAGGAGATCACCCCGCTGAGTAAAAATGGGCTGTCGTGCATAAGGGTGGAAGCGGGCAGAGGAGTGCGGGGGCCTTGAGTGATCCAGACCAGTGATTGGGTGGTGGTGGTCAAAGGGCTCTAGGCTGGGTGATGTCTGGCAGAGTAGGAGTAGGAGGCAGTGTGGGCATGTGGAGAGGCCATCAAGTGTCTCTGAGGACTTGGCTTGAGCACCTGGTGCCGCTGTTCACTGTGATGGGAGGGCTGGACACCTGGTGCCGCTGTTCACTGTGATGGGAGGGCTGGACACCTGGTGCCGCTGTTCACTGTGATGGGAGGGCTGGACACCTGGTGCCGCTGTTCACTGTGATGGGAGGGCAGGAGGAAGAGCAGTTGGGGAGGGGAAGTCTAGAGCTCCAGTTTGGACATGTGGAGTCTGAAGTGCCAGCGAATCAGTCTTCGAAGAAATACAACCAGAATGCCCCTTAGAAGCAAGGATGGTGAGACTTGGACTCACTTACTTTGGACATGTCATCAGGCAAGACTAGTCACTAGAAAAGGATGTCATGTTTGGTAAAGCAGAGGGTCAGTGAAAATGAGGGAAACCCGCCACGAAATGGACTGATACAGTAGCCGCAACAGCGGGCGGGCTCAAATATGCCAGTAACCATGGAGATGGTACAGGACCAGGCAAAACTTCCTTCTGTGACTCACAAGGTTGCCGTGAGTGTGTTTCTAGAAACAGGGACCCTCCCTGGTTGAATTTTCCGGAAGCGCCTCACCCATAGGTCACCTGGAGGTACGTTCAGTAGTGTTTGCTTCCTTTCCTTCCTGTGCTTATAGCTGTGACTTGTCTCCGGCTGTTTTTCTTCCAGCTACATTCGTACAGTCATTGCTTAGTCCTTCCTGGCTGCCAAACTGCTTGATGCCAAAGGACTTCTACCAATCCATAATCGCCTGCTGACTTTTACTCTCTTGTTTCCTGGACTGAGTTCTTGCTGGCTCCTCAGGTACTTCTACAGTTTGCATTTTAAAATTTGCAGGCTCTTTCTTCTTTCTTCGCAACATCAGTGACGGACCTCCTCTTGCACACCTTTTATCGTGCATCATGTGTCGAAATGTCCCCACAGACTCAGTGTCAGCTGAATGAGGTGGGGGGGGGAGTAAAGCAGACTGTCACCGAGCACAGCACTCTGAGATAACAGGCAGCACTCGTGCTCTGGCTGGGAGCCGGGCTGTGTGCTGTGTAGCTGAGACACTGGCCATCATCAGCGGAGGTGAGTCTGAGAACTCGCGGAGCACGGGGATGATGCTCACATGGCCCTGTAATGAAGCCTTTTATACACATATCCCCTTAAAGAAACTATCCCAGAGACAAGTTGCATTATTTTTTAAACTATTCAGTGACAAATAGTGTTATTTATTGTGAATCTGTACTGTCCAGGGAGACAGGAGTTTTTAAATCTGTAAGACTGGGCAAGTTCTACTAGGGAGCGAGCTGAGTTATAAAAGATGACCCAGGGCTGAGCCCTGAGCTGTTTTAACATTCAGACCTGGGCCAGAGGACGAGGAGCAGAGAGGGAGAACGGAATCAAGAGCAGGAGGAAAGAACAAGGGGGCAGCTGTCAAGTGTTGCTGAGTAAGACGAGAATAGAGAAGTGGCCATTGTATTTGGCGACCTGGAAATTGCTGGTGGCTTTAACAAAAAGCTACTTCACTGCAGCCTAGTAGAGTATGAGGAGGAGGGCCTTCCAGTTTTAAGATAGCAAAGACCTTTTTGCTCCCTTGTCCCAGAAGTTGGGACTCGTTGTGTGGCGCTGAGTTGATCCCAATTCACAGCAACTCCATGTGGCAGAATAGAACTGCCCCATAGGGTTTTCTAGGCTGTAATCTTTATCGGAGCAGATCGCCAGGTCTTTTCTCCTACAGAACTGCTGGATGCTTTCAAACTACTAACCTTTTGGTTACCAGCTGAGTGGTTAACTGTTGTGCCACCAGGGCTCTTTAGTGGGGACTTGGTGACCCATAAACAGCAAGAATAAGATGTGAAAATGCATCTCTGAACTGGGACCTTCAACTACTACAGTGAGGCCCCCGTAGTCCACGACAGGGGAGGCACGTGGAGGTGTAGAGGAAGGTGAGCCCTGGCTGTTTGCAGAGGAGGACACTGGTGGGACTGATGCAGGGAGACCTGGCAGGCAGGAGAAACTGGCTGACCCCAAAGGAAAGACCTCTAGATACTGCCATTTGGGGACCTCCCCATGAAAAAGCCAGCCTGCTGCTCAGTCTTGCGAAGCCTGTCAGTCACCAAGCCCCACCGGTACATGGAGAGCTTCAGTAGCTTCTTGGTGTCTGATTGTGATATGAATGGAAAGCCAAGAATTACCAGACACTCAAGAAGAGGGTTCAGCATGAAAGACAAGTGAACACAAACCAAAAGCAGGAACCCAGAGAAATCAGACAATGCAGAGATCGGAAGAGAACACAAAGAAAGTCTACAATTAATATCAGGGATGAGAAGATACTGCTGCTTGGAGTAAGAACAGGAGACTATAAAAAAGAGCTCTTTGGAATTAAAACCTGTAGTAGTAAAGTTATAATAGCAGGTACAGTTGGAAAAATTCCCCAGAAAACGATACAAAAAGAATCAGAGATGGACAATAGTAAAGAAAATAGAGGCAAGGTTTTTACACTGTCCAGTATGTGTGAGTTGCAGAAAGTTAACACAGAGGAAACGGAGGGGAAGAAGTAATCAAAGAAATGATGCAAGAACACTTTCCAGAGCTGAAAGTCACAAGGCCATGGACTGGAAGGGTCCGTCAAATTTTACTGGTACATTCCTCTGAAATTTCAGAGCGCTAGAGATAAAATCCTAAAAGCTTCTGGGGGGTAGAGAGGGGGGTATCACACAAAGGATTGAGACTCAGAACGACTTTGGACTTGGCCTTGACAGTCGCGGAAGCTGCAGTGGAATAACACCTTCAACATTTTGGGAGGAAACGATTTTGCAACCTAGAATTTTCTACTCAAACTAACCTTTGGTCAATTGTGAGGGTATAAAAAAGATAATACATGCAAATCTCATAAAAAACAATTATCCTCCCACATAACCTTTGAAAACGACTGGAGGATTTGGTAAGATGAGGGATAAAACAGTAAGAGGAAGAACTGGGAACCATGAAAGAGGAAAACCAGCACAGGAGAATGCTGAGAATTCCTGGGGTGAGAGTGAAGGGACCTCCCAGGACACCTGAGCAGCTTGGCCCAAGAATAGCCGCATCAGGTTTCGAAAAGAGATCTCTATGAAAAATGTGGACTTGGTGACCTGAGAGGTGCGACCACATGGAAAATGCTTCCAGAGACTGACGGAGGTTATGGGACAATTATGTCACAGGTCCAAACACCAGAAAGCAAAACTAGGCAACTATTAAGAACTCGAGGTGGGGGATGGATGGGAGCACAGGAAAGGCCACGTGGTCATTGTACATCCTTAGGTTCTGCTGTGCGTGACATTTGCAGTCATGATGGAGGCACTGAGGGCCAGGTTAACTGTACCGGGAAGGCATGTGAAGGAGCAAGGCTCTTCTCTCTCATGACATCTAGAATGTTTGAGACATGAAATAGCAATGTACACCAGAAGGTCAACGATTACCGTAAAGCAAAGGTGAGAAGCTAAGGGGGCAGTGAAACTGGAGCACTAGGAACAGAACAGCCAAAACACAGTTCGAGAGAACATTGACACACTGTGAAAGAGAATGCCTGTCGCTGAACAACTTGTACAAAAATTGTCAAATGGAAGCCTAATTTGCTTTCACCAAAAATGCAATAAGATATTATTTAAAGAAGAAGAAAGAAATAGCGATGGAAGCGTGTAGTTGAGAAATATGAAGGTAAATGCCGCAGGGAACAACAAAATGAGTTGGATGTGGGGATGGAGTGTGGCTGAGACTGTTTTGTCTCATAAGATTTTATGCCTTTTTTTTTTTTTTTTTTAACTCTGTGCCCGAATTACTTTGATAAAGTCAAAATTAAAGAGAAGGAGATGAGAAATGGAGCAGGAGAGGAGAGATTAGCAAGCTCTTTTTTTTTTTTTTTTTTAATTTTTGTCGTGCTTTAAGTGAAAGTTTACAAACCAAGACAGTCTCTCATACAAAAATGTGTATACACCTTGCTATGTGCTCCTAGTTGCTCTCCCTCTAATGAGACAACACACTCCTTCCCTCCACTCTCTTTTTTCGTGTCTGTTCGGCCAACTTCTACCCCCGTCTGTCCTCTCATCTCTTCTCCAGACAGGAGCTGCCCACATAGTCTCATGTGTCTAATTGGTCCAAGAAGCTCATTCTTTACCGGTATCATTTTCTATCCCATAGTCCAGTCCAATCCCTGTCTGAAGAGTTGGCTTTGGGAATGGTTCCTGTCTTGGGCTAACAGAAGGTCTGAGGACCATAACCTCCAGGCTCCTTCTAGTCTCAGTCAGACCGTTAAGTCTAGTCTTTTTACGAGAACTTGAGGTCTGCATCCCACTGCTCTCCTGCTCCGTCAGGGGCTCTCTGTTGTGTTCCATCGGGGCAGTCATCGGTTGTAGCCAGGCACCACCTAGTTCTTCTGGTCTCAGGATGATGTAGTCTCTGCTATGTATGGCCCTTTCTGTCTCTTCGGCTCACAATTACCTTATACCTTTGGTGTTTATTCTCCTTTGCTCCAGGTGGGTTGAGACCAATTGATGCATCTTAGATGGCCGCTCGCTAGCATTTAAGACCCCAGATGCCACCCTCCAAAGTGAGATGCAGAATGTTTTCTTAATAGATTTTATTATGCCAATTGACTTAGATGTCCCCTGAAACCATGGTCCCCAAACCCCCACCCCTGCTACGCTGGACTTTGAAGCGTTCAGTTTATTCAGGAAACTTCTTTGCTTTTGGTTTAGTCCAGTTGTTCTGACCTCTCCTGTATTGTGTGTTGTCTTGCCCTTCACCTAAAATAGTTCTTATCTACTATCTAAGTAGTGAATACCCCTCTCCCTCCCTCCCTCCCCGCTCTCGTAGCCATCAAAGGATATCTTCTTCTCTGTTTAAACTATTTTTCGAGTTCTTTTAATAGTGGTCTCATACAATATCTGTCCTTTTATTTTTAGCAAGCTCTTTTGAGAAGATTTTGCTTTGAAGAGGGGCAGTGACATTGGGCGGGGCAGGCAGGGCCAGTTCCTCAGAGTTAGGAGGGGTCCCATGGAGGGCTGGTTTCTGGTTTTTACCCTCGCTGCCGCTAGGCTTCCTCGGATTTGCTGCTGAAAAGGGTGTCAGCGCCAGGCTTCTCTTGCCCCTTTGGTGGCTAAGGACTCTGGGGACAGCCTCAGCGCCCTCGGCTTCTGTCTCAGTCTCCTTGTTCTCTAACAAACACCACAAGCGGGGGTTTAAAGAACAGAGATTTATTTCACACAGTTCAGAAGGCTGAAAGTCCGAATTCAGGGCCCCGGCTCTAGGGACAGGCTATCTGTCTACTCTGTGAGGAGATCCTTGTCTCAGCTTTGTTGTCCCAATATTGCTCGGTTCCTTAGCAATCTTTGTGTGGCGTCTGTCTTCCCCCTGTTGGTGCTTGCTTGTCCCTATCTATGCTGTTCTTATAACTCAGAACTGATGAGGTTTAGGACCCACCTTGCCCTGTTACATCCTCACTAACATGACAAAGAAAGCCAAAACCATATTCCCAAATGGGATCACAGGCACAGGGGTCAGGACTTCAACACATTTGAGGATGACACAATTCAATCCGTAACAGCTTCTGAACTGGTGAGAGTGTTTCTGAGGGGGTATGTTTCCCACACCTGTGAGGGCCTTTGTTGAGCTGGCTCATGTAGAGCTGTGTTGTGAAGTTAACAGTGGCATGGTTATGTCTGGGGCCTTGTCTGAACCCCCTGAGCCTACCTTTTGTCACCTTGTAAAGATTGGATGATCGTACACATGCAAGTGCTTGGCTAACCGGAAAACGGCACGTCTGTACCATGGTGTGTTATTACCCTGGGAGTGTTGTGGTTCCGGATCGTGATGGCGTATGGCTTTGCTGGGCTGGCCTGGGACCTAACTACTTCAGAATGGAGTCTCTGGGGGCAACTGTCTAGAGAGCTTCTGGGAGCTGTCTCACAGACAGACCCTACTTAGTTACAAGCCAAGCCTTGCCTTCTCTACTGGAGCGTCTTCCGTCCCATAGGGGTGAGCAGCCAGGGTGAAGGTCAGGGTGGGGAGGGAGGCTCATTCTCTTTTGTAGCCTTCAGCCAGACCCTGACGGCCCTCCCACCATGGCCCCTGCACCCTCTCTCACCTCTGCATCCAGCAGCTTGACCCTCGTGACTCGTCTGACCTGTTTGTGCCTTCTAGAGCATTTTGCTGAAGTTGGGAAAATGAGGCATTTATGGGAAACCTGGCCATTTGGTGATGATCTCAGAACGGTTTCCCACCTGAGCCACACTTGACTGAATGCACCTCTTGCTCTCACTGTCATAGGTGAATCCCCGGTCAGCGCCACCCCACAGCGTTTTCGAGCACAGAGGCCACAGTCGTGCACATCAGCTGGGAGGTGAGTGGAGTCGGTCTCTGCTTCATTTCGTTTTATAGAGCTGCTAAGAATAGGCTGAAGCTCCTGCTAAGACCCTACACTGCCTCCTCCAGTGTACGGTGACCCATTGCCCGGCCGAGCACACGTGACCTTGGCCATGGCTAGGAGTGAAAACCAGAGCCAGCCAGCCACTTCCTGGCCTGCTTTACCCCTCTGTGCCTCCCTTCCCCCGCTATAGAATGAGACAGCAGCTCCTACCTCAAGAGACTACTTTGAGGACTCTATTTTTATTTACTTTCAGTGGACTTTGTAGTGGAGCTCCCAGTAGTTGGCAATAAAGGAAGCAAGGCTGTGATTCCAGGACTTTGGAGAAAGAGGTTGTTATGGATTGAATTGTATCCCCCCAAAAATGTGTGTCAATTTGTCTAGGCCATGATTCCCAGTATTGTGTGATTGTCCTCCATATTAAGAGTTGATGTGATTATCCTACGCGTCATAAATCCTAACCTCCATGATGTTAATGAGGCAGGACTCAATCTACAGGATTAGGTTGTACTTTGAGTCAATTTCTTTTGAGATGTAAAAGAGAATTGAGCAGAGAGGAGAGGGATCTCATACCACCAAGCAAGAAGAGCCAGGAGCAGAGTACGTCCTTTGGACCCAGGGTCCCTGCGCTGAGAAGCTCTTAGACCTGGGGAAGATTGATGACAAGGACCTTCCGCCAGAGCTGATGGAGAGAGAAAGCCTCCCCTTGGAACTGGCACCCTGATTTCGAACTTCTAGCCACCTGAACTGTGAGGGAATAAACTTCTGTTTGTTAAAGCCACCCACGTGTGGTATTTCTGCTATAGCAGCACTAGGTTACTGAGACCGTGGTAGCTTCATTTTATAGCACCCCTTTCTTTTTCAGTTAATATTAGTTATGTTTGTTTTCAGACTTAAAAAACTATTAGTCTTTATCTTTTTAGAGCAACTTTAGGCATAACAAAAAAATTGAGCAGAAAGTAAGGAGAGTTCTCAAATATTCCGCCCCTACAGCTCCCCCTATTATGAACGTCTCACGTTCCTATGGTACATTTGTTACAACAGTTGAGCCAATAGCAGTACGTTGCTATTAACTAAGCCCATAGCTTCCATGAGGGCTCATTGTGTCATGAAGTCCTGTGCCCGCCGTTGCAGTACCATACGGAATAGTCTCACTGCCCTTAAAATGCCTGGGGGTCTGCCGTTCAGACTCTGAAGAATATAGACTGTCCTTGATGGATGACAGACCCACAGGTGTGTCATCCCAGACCTCGCATGGGTTCCGTGCTGGTAGCATGTTCCTGACTTATTTGCTCTCTCCTTTATCTACGACAACCACCACGAAACAGACCAGGAGCTAGGTAGGATACATTTGCAGTCAAAGCCACGACCGTTGCCCAGGACATAAGGAGAGATATGTGAGAAACTAGGGCCAGTGTCTCTGGCTTTCCTCGCCAGGGGAAGTGTGGCTTTGCTCACACTTGATCTGGGCTGTGACCAAGCGGGTAGTGAGACCTGCTGGTATGCCTGCAGGACCCACCAGACACCACTGCTTCCTGGATTCACTGATGCAAACATTTATGGTAACATAAAATTGAGTGGATCTGCTGGGAAGGGTGTTTTCAGGGCCCCTTCCTTACAGTGAATCAGATGTGTTGATTGTCTTTTGGTTCCCGGTGAGGAGAGAGGGAGAAGGCATTGCCCGTCAGGAGCCTGGAGCACGTGCCAGGGTTCCTGGTGGGGCTGGCAGCAGCTGGCCCCTGCCCATGTTGGGGCCCCTTGGAGGCCTTCCTGGCCGGAACCTCTTCTGTTGAACCATGGGGCCTTCTGTTGTAGCGGCACACTGGCTAAATCATGAGGTTTTTTTTTTTTAGATCGTCTCTGCTGAAGACTCTCTGTCTTTGTCTTCTCCAGGGTTGTCCACAGCACTCCCATCAGACATTCGTCTGGGCCAGCCTCCCAAAGCCTTCTCCCCAGCGTGAGAACCCCCGTGAGCATAAAACGTGCACCGGCCATGCCCACCCCTGCTAGCCACCGCCTCTCTGGCCTCCTGTTGATGACACCACGGACCACGCCACGGGCTCTGGCTTCTGCCCAGTGTGTGCCTGCTCGGCGACTTTCTTCTGAGCCCCGGAAGAGATCTGGAGTGAAGTAAGAGATGAAGGCGCCAGGAAGTTTGTGGGAAAGGCTGGGGGATCTTGGGAACATAGTGACCTTAAATTGGATCTTTTTTTTCCCACTTTCGATTCCAATTTCAGTCTTGCTCCCCTGAGCCAGACAGCTTCTGAGGCTCAAGGCTCCAAGGCTTATAAGGCCTTGGACCCTGGGGTTCCTGGTGGAGAAAACCGAGGCTGGGTGAGACCAGTGTGGGGAGCCCAGAAAGCTATGGATTCTGACAAGAGAGTGGCCCCAGCTCTGTGGGTCCGAGTGGGTGATGGGAGGCTAGGATGGGCTCTGGGACTGGGCCGACTTCCCAAAGCTACAGGAATAGAATATGCCAGGGAGCAGGGACCGTCCTCTGGTCTGCAGTGCCCAGTGTGGAGGCCACAGCCACGGGTGGCTATTTAAATTTTAACTGAAGTCAATAAAATTCCAAGGTCAGATCCTCTGGGCAAGAGCCACATTTCAGGTGCTCAGTAGCCACACGTGGCTGGTGGTCACCCTGTGGGACGGCACAGATGCAGAGCTTTTCCATCATCGCAGAAAGTTCCACTGGATGGTGCCCTTCCAGTGCCTTATCTAGAGGAACTGTGCCTGTCCCCTGGGGACAAACAGCATCCACCTCCCATCCCCTATGGGACAGCCACACTCGGGGCTGTCCTGTGACTGACTGGAGGCCCACTGAGCTGATCCCTCACCCCCAAATGGCATCAGGGAGACTTCAGCCAACATAGACAAGATCGCAGCCTTTTCTCCGTTTATCATGATGTTGCTTATTGGTCCAGCTGTGAGGATTTTTGTTTTTTTTATGCTGAGGTATAATCCATACTGAAGGCTGTGGTCTTTGGTCTTCATCAGTAAGTGCTTCAATTCCTCTTCACTTTCAGCAAGCAAGGTTGTGTCATCTGCATAACGCAGGTTGTTACTAAGTCTTCCTCCAATCCTGATGCCCCGTTCTTCTTCATATCGTCCAGTTTCTTGGATTATTTGCTCAGCATACAGATTGAATAAGTATGGTGAAAGGATACAACCCTGACGCACGCCTTTCCTGACTTTAAACCAATCAGTATCCCCTTGTTCTCTTCAAAGGACTGTCTGTTGATCCGTATACAGATTCGTCATGAGCCCAATTAAGTGTTCGGGAGTTCCCATTCTTCACAATGTTATCCATAATTTGTTATGATCCACACAGTTGAATGCCTTTGCACAGTCAAGCAAACACAGGTAAATATTTTTCCGGTATTCTCCACTTTCAGGCAGGATCCATCTGATATCATTAGTCATATCTCTGGTTCCACATCCTCTTCTAAATCCAGCTTGAATTTCTGGCAGTTTCCTGTCGATACACTGCTGCAGCCGCTTTTGAATGATCTTCAGCACAATTTTGTTTGCACACGGTACTGATGATATTGTTTGATAATTTCCACATTTGGTTGGATCACCTTTTTTGGGAATAGGCATAAATATGGATCTCTTCCAGTCGGTTGGCCAGGTAGCTGTCTTCCAAATTTCTTGGCAGAGAAGAGTGAGCACTTCCAGCGCTGTATCCGTTTGTTGGAACATCTCAGTTGGTATTCTGTCAACCCTCGGAGCCTTGTTTTTCACCGATGCCTTCAGTGCAGCTTGGACTTCTTCCTTCAGTACCGTCATATGTTACCTCTTGAAATGGTTGAACGTAGACCAATTCTTTTTGGTATAGTGACTCTATTCCTTCCATCTTCTTTTGAGGCTTCCTGTGTTGTTTAATATTCTCCCCATGGAATCCTTCAGTATTGCAACTTGAGCCTTGAACTTTTTCTTCAGTTCTTTCGGCTTGAGAAATGCTGAGTGTGTTCCTCCCTTCTGGTTTTCTATCTCAAGCTCTTTGCACATGTTATCATAATACTTTACTTTGTCTTCTCGAGCTGCCCTTCGAAATCTTCTTTTTAGCTCTTTTACTTCATTTTTTCTTTTGCTTTAGCTACTCAGCGCTCGAGAGGAAGTTTTAGAGTCTCTTCTGACATTAATTTAGGTCTTTTCTTTCTCTCTTGTCTTTTTAATGACCTCTTGCTTTCTTCATGTATGATGTCCTTGATATCAGTCGACAACTCGTCTGGTCTTCAGCCACTAGTGTTCAACGTGTCAAGTCTATTCTTGAGATGGTCTCTAAATTTAGGTGGGATATACTCAAGGTTGCACTTTGGCTTTTGTAAACTTGTTCTAATTTTTTTCAGTTTCAACTTGAACTTGCGTGGGAGTAATTGATGATCCATTCCACAGTTGCCCCCAGGCCTTGTTCTGACTGATGATATTGAGCTTTTCCATTGTCTCTTTCCACAGATGTAGTCAGTTTGATTCCCGTGTGTTCCATCTGGCGAGGTCCATGGTGTATAGTCACCGTTTATGTTGGTGAAAGAAGGTATTTGCAATGAGGAAGTCATCGGTCTTGCAAAATTCTATCATTCTATCTCCGGCATCATTTCTGTCACCAAGGCCATATTTTCTGACTACTGATCCTTCTTCTTTGTTTCCAACTTTCGCATTCCAATTGCCAGTAATCATAAATACATCTTGATTGCATGTTTGATCAATTTCAGACTGTAGAAGTTGGTAAAAATCTTCAGTTTCTTCATCTTTGGCCTTAGTGGTTGGTGCATAAATTTGAATAATAGTCATATTAACTGGTCTTCCTTGTAGGCATATGGATATTATCCTACCACTGACAGCATTGTACTTCAGGATAGATCGTGAAATGTTCTTTTTGGTGATGAATGCAACACCATTCCTCCTCAAGTTGTCATTCCCAGCATGGTAGACTATATGATTGTCCGATTCAAAATGGCCAAGACCAGTCCCTTTCAGCTCACTAATGCCTAGGATATCGATGTTTATGCGTTCCATTTCATTTCTGATGATTTCCAGTTTTCCTACATTCATACTTCGCACGTTCCACATTTTGATTATTAATGGATGTTTGCAGCTGTTTCTTCTCATTTTGAGTCACGCCACATCAGCAGATGAAGGCCCCGAAAGCTTTACTCCATCCATGTCATTAAGGTTGACTCTACTTTGAGGAGGCAGCTCTTCCCCAGTCATCTTTTGAGTGTCTTCCAACCTGGGGGGCTCATCTTCCAGCACTGTATCAGACAATGTTCCCCTGCTATTCATAAGGTTTTCACTGGCTAATGTTTTTCAGAAGTAGAGTGTCGGCTCCTTCTTCCTAGTCTGTCTTAGCCTGGAAGCTCAGCTGAAACATGTCCACCATGGCTGATCCTGGTGGTATTTGAATACTGGTGGCATAGCTTCCAGCAACATGCAAGCCCCCAAAGTGAGACAAACTGACAGATGCATGGGAGTGGGTGGCTTTAAAGAACAGAAATTCTGAAATCCGAAATCCGAATGTCTAAGCCAGAGTCTCAGAGGTGTCGATTTCTTCGGTGGGCCTCTCCGGTTCCTGGTGTCTTCCGGGTGTTTTTGGCATTTCTTTGCTTCTAGATGGTTCCTCTCATGGCAACGGTCTCCCTCTGTGTGTCTGTTCTGCTCTTTTCATAAGACACCACTCAGCAGTGACTAGGTTTAGGACCCATCCTATTCCAGGATGACCTCATTAACATAACAGAAGAAAACCCCTATTTCCAAACAGGGTCGTATTTATAGGTATACCTGTTGTCATCGAGTCGATTCCGTCTCACAGCAACCCTATAGGACAGATTAGAACTGCCCCTAGGGTTTCCAAGGAGCACCTGGTGGATTTCAACTGCTGACCTTTGGCTAGCAGCCATAGCTCTTAACCACTATGCCACCAGGGTTTCCATTTATAGGTATAGGAGTTAGTATTTACACATTTCTTTTAGGGGGATATAATTCAATCCATTGTATCCAGAAATTTGTATCAGGACACCAAGGGAGAAAAACAATCATAGCAGATAATGCAAACCATTTGGAAAAAATGTGGGCGTTCCCAGGAAACCTCTGAGAACATGGGAAAGGATGGGAAAGCCGCCAGTCGTTTTTTTCTGTCAGTGGAAACATTGCAGTCACAGGAGGGAGAAAAGCTGTAATACTTGAGCATACCTTTAACAAGGAAGGCTCAGTACCTTGATTTTAAATGCTATTGCCTCTTATCCGAGAATAGAAAATAAGATCTGGACATAGTGAAAGGTATGCCAGGGTTTTGAATGAGAAGAATTAATATAAGAGAGGGCAGTTCTCCCAAATCTAATATATTTATTTACTATAATCCCAATTATAACCCCAACAGAGTTCTGTTTTCTGATTGGACAAAATGATTTTGAAGTTTATCAGGAAGACATGCCTGAGAATGGCCAACAGATGTGGGGGTGCACAGTAAGGGAGGAGTGGCTCATCAGCTGCCGGAGGTGCAGAGCTCAGGAGGGCAGTGTCTGCCCAGGCATGAGAAATAGATCTGGCAGCAGAACAGAGGCTCTGCAAAAACTCCTAGTGATTAGAAGAACTTTAAGTATGACAAACGTGGTAGCCCGGTTCAGGGAGAGGATAATGGATTATTAATAAATGGTTTTAATTGGACCCCTTCTTATACCATGGAGAAGCAAATTTCCAGATGAATTAGCAACTTAAGTAGAAAAAGAAAAAAAAAAAGGAGGAGAAAAAGTAGGGGACTGTGTGGACAGTCTCAGGGTAGGAGACCTTAATCAAAACTGAAATTAAGAAAAGTCAGCTCTGTGACTAATACCACAAAAAAGGAAGTTAGTGGACAGGAGGCTGAATGTAAACAGCAGGAAAACAGGCAAAGGCGATAAATAAGTTCAGAGAACTGTCAGTCCCAATGGTTACCAACACGTGAAGAGACCCAGGTTCACTAGTAGCAGGGAAATCCCGATCCCAGGGACTAGGAGAGGGCTCTTCATGGACCGTCAGTGTTCACAGCAGCCAGGGAGTATGCAGGAAGGGTGATCCAGGACATTGCTAGTAGAAATGCCGACTGTCGACTGGGGGCCTGTGTTTTGGAAAGCCATTTATCAACACTTGTTAAAATTAACTCACATGTATCCCACCATGGATCTCTGTCCCATGGAGGTGAAATGTGGGCTCCTCCATACAGAGATGCTCACGGCAGGCTTTGTAGTGGCAGCGACGGGAAATAGTGACTGTTTGGGGTGGCCGTTGAGGAGCGGGACTCCTGGGTGTGGCCACTGCCCCTTCTCACGGGCACGGGAGATGCTCCTCTCCTTCACTTCACTGGTTTTAACCGGGAAGAAGCAGCTCCGAGGAACCTCAGAAGTCATCCAGTCCCGCTTTTATGCAAGAGGAAATGCAGGGTCAGGAAGGGGAGCCCCTCGAGGTCTGAAGGCCATCCCTGGTGGAGCCAGGGCTCATTCCACTCCATGATGCTTCTCCAAACCTGATCTGTGTATGCAGTGACATGTCTGGCTGTCACAGAGCTCTCATACATGGTTTTTCTCTTTTCCTCCCACAGAAATGAACCAGCCACCCAGAGCAGCAGAAAGGTCGCTTCCAGACCCTCCGACTCCTCATCGGACGGAAGCTGTTCTTCCCCATCTGCTGTACCCCAGGCACTTAATTTTTCTCCAGAAAAGAGAGATTTTACTTTCTCAAAAAATACCACTACAGAAGCAACTCTGACTGAAGCAAAGACAACTGAAAACACACCCCTGAGTGAGGTACAAGACAAGCAGACGCCGCTTGCTTGCTTGCTTCTGTCCAGCCCTGGTTAGCAGAGGCGGGTGTGTGCACCCCAGGTTAGCGGAGGTGAGCGTGTCCTCCCAGGTGACCTCAGCGGGGCATATCCACTGTGCACCCCTGGGTTAGCTGGAGTGGGCGTGTCCACCCCAGGGTTAGCTGGAGTGGGCGTGTCTACCCAGGGTTAGCTGGAGTGGGCCTGTCCACCCCTGGGTTAGCTGGAGTGGGCATGTCCACCCTTGGGTTAGTTGGAGTGGGCCTGTCCACCCCTGGGTTAGCTGGAGTGGGCCTGTCCACCCCTGGGTTAGCTGGAGTGGGCCTGTCCACCCCAGGGTTAGCTGGAGTGGGCGTGTCCACCCCAGGGTTAGCTGGAGTGGGCCTGTCCACCCCTGGGTTAGCTGGAGTGGCCGTGTCCACCCCAGGGTTAGCTGGAGTGGGCGTGTCCACCCCAGGGTTAGCTGGAGTGGTCCTGTCCACCCCAGGGTTAGCTGGAGTGGGCGTGTCTACCTGGAGTTAGCTGGAGTGGGCCTGTCCACCCCTGGGTTAGCTGGAGTGGGCCTGTCCACCCCTGGGTTAGCTGGAGTGGGCCTGTCCACCCCTGGGTTAGCTGGAGTGGGCCTGTCCACCCCAGGGTTAGCTGGAGTGGGCCTGTCCACCCCTGGGTTAGCTGGAGTGGACCTGTCCACCCCTGGGTTAGCTGGAGTGGGTGTGTCTACCCAGGGTTAGCCGGAGTGGTCCTGTCCACCCCTGGGTTAGCTGGACTGGGCGTGTCCACCCCAGGGTTAGCTGGAGTGGGCGTGTCCACCCCAGGGTTAGCTGGAGTGGACCTGTCCACCCCTGGGTTAGCTGGAGTGGGTGTGTCTACCCAGGGTTAGCCGGAGTGGTCCTGTCCACCCCAGGGTTAGCTGGAGTGGGCATGTCCACCCTTGGGTTAGTTGGAGTGGGCCTGTCCACCCCTGGGTTAGCTGGAGTGGGCCTGTCCACCCCTGGGTTAGCTGGAGTGGGCCTGTCCACCCCAGGGTTAGCTGGAGTGGGCGTGTCCACCCCAGGGTTAGCTGGAGTGGGCCTGTCCACCCCTGGGTTAGCTGGAGTGGCCGTGTCCACCCCAGGGTTAGCTGGAGTGGGCGTGTCCACCCCAGGGTTAGCTGGAGTGGTCCTGTCCACCCCAGGGTTAGCTGGAGTGGGCGTGTCTACCTGGAGTTAGCTGGAGTGGGCCTGTCCACCCCTGGGTTAGCTGGAGTGGGCCTGTCCACCCCTGGGTTAGCTGGAGTGGGCCTGTCCACCCCTGGGTTAGCTGGAGTGGGCCTGTCCACCCCAGGGTTAGCTGGAGTGGGCCTGTCCACCCCTGGGTTAGCTGGAGTGGACCTGTCCACCCCTGGGTTAGCTGGAGTGGGTGTGTCTACCCAGGGTTAGCCGGAGTGGTCCTGTCCACCCCTGGGTTAGCTGGACTGGGCGTGTCCACCCCAGGGTTAGCTGGAGTGGGCGTGTCTACCCAGGGTTAACTGCAGTGGTCCTGTCCACCCCTGGGTTAGCTGGAGTGGGCCTGTCCACCCCTGGGTTAGCTGGAGTGGGCCTGTCCACCCCTGGGTTAGCTGCAGTGGGCCTGTCCACCCCTGGGTTAGCTGGAGTGGGCGTGTTTACCCAGGGTTAACTGCAGTGGTCCTGTCCACCCCTGGGTTAGCTGGAGTGGGCGTGTCCACCCCAGGGTTAGCTGGAGTGGGCGTGTCCACCCCAGGGTTAGCTGGAGTGGACCTGTCCACCCCTGGGTTAGCTGGAGTGGGTGTGTCTACCCAGGGTTAGCCGGAGTGGTCCTGTCCACCCCAGGGTTAGCTGGAGTGGGCCTGTCCACCCCTGGGTTAGCTGGAGTGGGCCTGTCCACCCCAGGGTTAGCTGGAGTGGGCCTGTCCACCCCAGGGTTAGCTGGAGTGGTCGTGTCCACCCCAGGGTTAACTGGAGTGGGACTGTCCACCCCTGGATTAGCTGGAGTGGGCGTGTCCACCCCAGGGTAGCTGGGGTGGGCCTGTCCACCCCTGGGTTAGTGAAGGTGAGTGTGTGCACCCCTGTTAGCTGAGGTGGGCGTGTCTACCCCAGGTTAGTGGAGGTGGGTGTGTCTGTCCCCTGGGTTAAGGGAGGTGGGCATGGAGACCCGAGTGGCATGAGTGCACAGAGCTGCCTCTGCAGTGCCGTGTCCTACCATCCCCTGCCTCTGGATCCAGCTGTCAGAGAGGAAATCAGGCTTCCAGAGGAGAAAAAAGCAACACCTCTTTTCCTGTGTTTGACAGAGGAGAAGTCAAGGGTAAAAGGAAGGGACCTGGGAAGCAAGGTAGGAGCAAGGGGCCAGTGTGTGCTCAAGAGATGGCTGTTGGCAGGAGGGGCATACATGGAGGTAGACACAGACCAGAGAGAGGGACCATGGATTAGCATACACCCACCACGGGTCAGCACTTCCTGCCACTAAGGCCTCATCCCTTGGGTTTCCAAAGTGCTAGTTCTCCTGGGACATGAGCCAGGCTGTGTTTCCCACAGTGACTGACTATAAAATGCTACAATTTCTGAGTTCATCAAGACTGATGTCCCTGTCTTGTGTTATCTAGGCTGTTCTTGTAGATATCCAACTGGATCAGCTTACCATCACCCCAAAGGCTGAGAGCAGGCCCCTCGTTGACCTCCCACTCATCGACTTCTGCAATACCCCAGAAGCCAATGGAGGCCAGCTTCCACTGAAACCCTCTGTGGCTTTGGAATCTGAAAGTAAACCTCTGATTGACCTGATGATAAACACTCCAGACATGAATAAAGATGTGGTACTGAAGCCTTTACAAGTCGTGGGCCAGGTGAGAAGGGCCAGGCGACTGTGCTGACTTCAGCCTTGGGTAGTCTCAGTTCCCCGTTTGTTCCTAGACCCAGGACATGTAACAGTGAGCTTGGGAGTGGCCAGTAGGCTTTTAAGGGCCACATGGCTCGGTGCCAGGCTCACCTGTGGTGGCCTGAATGCCTCGAGGTTTACTGACTACCACCTAGGAGGCCCGTCCTGGTTTATAGAGCCCCTTTCTTCCCAGGACTTATCCCATCTCTGCCTCACCATGTTCCCTGGTGCCTTACCATGAGGGAGCACTCAGGTGTGAAAGAACTCTGGGGTCCTTAGTACATGTCATCTGCTCCTACCAGCCTCCTAGATGTGATGGTCAACATTTCTTTTCAGCACACCTGAACCGGGCTTACTGAGGTGTTTAAGGGCACCAAGCCACAGCTGGAGAGGGTGCCCTGGTGGCCACAGTCCTCTGAGGACATGGCTAGGAGGTGTAGTGGGTGGTACGATGGACAGGCCGGCACGGATGCTGTGTTCACCTCCTTGTCCCTCTCTTCTAGCTGATAGACCTGGAGTCCCCTCTCATCCAGCTGAGCCCTGCAGCCGACAAGGAGAATGTGGAGTCCCCGCTCCTCAAGTTCTGAGCAGAGGACCTTCCCACGTTACTCTGTTAACAGAACAGTTCGTCCAATGTGGTTTTCAACCCTTAGAAATGAATTTTAAGAGAAATTGTATTTAAAAAATAAAAAGCCAAGTGAGTGCACTTTGCCTGGTGGCTGTGGGTGAGGGACTTGTGTCGTGTCTACAGCATTTCTCTGCCCTCCTCGCCCTGTTTACACTGGGCCAAGTCGCTACACACTGAGGGTTTTGTCTTCAAATCTCTTGTATGTAAAATGTCAAGTAGCTGTTTTTTAAAATTAAGTTTGTGTGAAAAGTTAAATATTCCAGATTTAAAATAAATTTTGAAATGACTTTCAGTATATTAAACTTCTCTTCATTTTCTGGCATGCTAACGGTTTTTATCACTAATCAGTACTGGAGGTTTATAGAAGCTAGGCTTTAATTCGTTAAGATGATTTTCAAAAGTTAATGAGAATAATAATCGCCCAAAAAGCGTGGTTTAGGTGCAGTTCCTCAGGCCCCACCCCTCATACCGATCCCGGGGCTGGGCAGGCCTGGGAACCTGCGCTTTTAGCAGGTGGCTCTGAGGCAGATGGTCCGCAGACCTCACCTTGGAAGATGCTGCTGTAGGGAGATGGGGATACAGAGGGGAAGTGGGAACACAGGAGCTGGGGAAGGGTTTCTCTGAACAGCATCGGGGTGTCCTGTGCTCTGCCTCAGGGCAGCTCTGCAGGGGGAGGGGGAGGGCACCTCAGCTGCCTTCAGAGGCTAAGCAGGCACACAACTGGGTGAGGCCACCTGACAGAGGACAGTGAAAATGGGGGTAACTAGGGTGGTTTGAATCTGCCCAGCAGTGCCACAGAAGAAAGGCCTGGCCTACTTCCCTAAGATTACAGCCACTGAAAACCCTGTGGAGCCCAGTTCTACTCTGACACAGGTGGGGGTTGCCAAGACTCAGAGTCTACTCTACGGCAGTAGGTTACTAGCCATTGGAAAGTGTACTCCTTGCCTAAAGCCATTTTAATTTAAATTTTTTAAAAAAAGAAGTTGACCTGAAATCCCCTAATTTATGAGAACACTTCTCAGAATCAAGTCCAGGGGCTCGCCCTGGGTGTCACAGCCAGGGAGGAGAAAGGCGACAGGCAGCACTCAGCTTTCTGACCCCACAGCCACGTTTGTTCACAACCGCATGGTGCCTCCTCTGTCTAGAAAGCTGGGGAGAGGCTGTAGGGCTACCTGCTAACCTCTAGCTGTTAATGTGACTGTAATATCTCCTTCGGAACGGTGGTGCCTGTGGAATGGAGATATGGAAAGTAAAGTGTCCGTTATAAACAGCATTGCTGCCCCTGTACGTGACCTTTCAGTGTAAGCAGAACACTTGGAAGCGTGATGGGCCACACTGGACTTGTCCTGAAGTTACAGTATCAGAGCAAGATGTCCCTGCTTTAGAAAGCCCCTGGCTAACTGGGGCAAAGAGAACCTGCCATAGAAATCCTAGCCATTGCTCCTGTCTCCTTTTCTATTCCCGGTGGGCAGCGGAGAATTCTAGAGTTTTAGCTTTGCAAGGGTTCCCAGATATCCACTGGTTTGCTCTCTCCTTTCACAGGAGAAAAATCCCAGACATGGAGTTGAGTTAGTTCAACAAACATGACTAAGGCTCTGCTGTGCGTCAGGCTGTGCTTCTGTTGGCGACAGTGGGGTCCAGCTCATGCCTTCTTACCCTCTTGGGGCTTTAACATTTGGTGAGAGGGCTTAAACTCAGGTATATCGTGTGTTATAGATTGAATTGTTTCTGCCCAAAACATGTGTTATATATCCTAACCCCTATACCTGTGGCTGGAGCCCTGGTGGCACAGTGGTTAAGAGCTCAGCTGCTAACCAAATGGTGGGCAGTTTGAATCCACCAGCCACTCCTTGGAAACCCTATGGGGCAGTTCTACCCTATCCTATATTACAACCTGTGGTTACAATCCTATTTGGGAATGGGGCTTTCTTTGTTATGTCAACAAGGCAGTATTAGTATAGGGAGTGTCTTCAATCAATCTATTTTGAGATATAAAAGCAGATTAAGCAAGGAAGCAAGGAAGCAGGGACAAGAGAAGATAGATGCCAGGCCACATGAGACAACCAAGGAACAGAGCTGAAAAGAGACAAGGACTTTTCTCCAGAGCTGACAGAGAAAACTTTCCCTTGAGCTGGCACCCTGATTCAGGCTTCTAGCCTCCTCAACTGTAAGGGGATAAACATGTTTGTTAAAGTCACCCACTTGGGATATTTCTGTTATACCGGCATTAGATAAATCAGACAGTGAGGTAACCAAATTGTGCTGTGACTGTCTTCCTCCAAGCCCAGGGGTGAGCTGAGCCTGCAGCCTCTGCCCAGTTCTCAGGGCTCCTCCATCCAGTGCCCCCTCGCCCATGGTCTTCCCTGTCTCCTCCTTCACCACCCTTCTCCCCCGTGGCTCCTCTGGGTGGGCAATGCCAAGGTGCACTGTCGCCAGGCAGGACAGGAGTCATCTGGTTTTAAGCCCTTTCAGACAGATGGGAGAAGCCTTTGCTGAGAGCAGGTGACAAAGGAACCCAAAGCGCCCTCTTGGGCTTTGGTCCCCTGTCCCTTCTGTCTTGGTCCCTCCATCAGTGGCTCAGTCTGACAAAGACTCCCCTCTCTCAAGCTCTTTTCCTCCTCTGGCACCCCAACCCTAAATCCAAAACTCAAAGGGCTCAGTGAGGAATTGCAGAGAGTCCCTTAGAGTCTAAAGCGCTTCTGGAGTTCTGTGAGGGGCTGGCTGCTTGCGCTGTACAATAACATGGAAACCAAAAACCAAAACCAAACCCATTGCCATCAAGTAGATTCTGACTCATAGCGTCCCTATGGGACAGAGTAGAACTGCCTCACAGACTTTCCAAGGAGCAACTGGTAGATTCGAACTGCTGACCTTTTGGTTAACAGACATAGCTCTTAACCACTACACCACCAGGGTTTCCATAATAGCGTGTAGCACCATGGAATTGATGGAATACCAATTGAGATGTTTCAACAAATGCGTGCAGTGCTGGAAGTACTCACTCATCTATGCCAAGAAATTTGGAAGACAGCTACCTGGCCAACCGACTGGGAGAAATCCATATTTCTGCCCATTCCAAAGACAGGTGATCCAGCAGAATGTTGAAATTATCAAACAATATCATTAATATCACACGCAAGTAAAATTTTGCTGAAGAGCATTCAAAAGTGGTTGCAGCGGTACATTGACAGGGAACTGTCAGAAATTCAGGCCGGATTTAGAAGAGTATGTGGAACAATGGGTATCATTGCTGATGTCAGATGGATCCTGGCTAAAAGCAGAGAACACCAAAATGACATTTACCTGTGTTTTATTGACTATGCAAAGGTATTCGACTGTGTGGATCATAACAAATTATGGATAACATTGGGAGTAATGGGAATTCCAAAACACTTACTTGTGGGGAACACTTAAATGCAGAACCTGTACGTAGACCAAGAGGGAGTCATTTGAACAGAACAAGGGCATAGAGCGTGGTTTAAAGTCAGGAAAGGTGTGCAACAGGATTGTGTCCTTTCACCATACTTATTCAATCTGTATGCTGAGCAAATAATTCAAGAAGCTGGACTATATGACGAACAGGGTATCAGGATTGGAGGAAGACTCATTAACAACCTGTGTTATGCAGATGACACAATCTTGCTTGCTGAAAGTGAAGAGGACGAAGCACTTACTAATGAAGATCAAAGACCACAGCCTTCAGTATGGATTACACCTCAACATAAAGAAAACAAAAATCCTCACAACTGGACCAATAAGTAACATCATGATGATCGTAGGAAGGACTGAAGTTGTCAAAGGTTTCATTTTACTTGGATCCACAATCAACGCCCATGGAGGCAGCAGTCAAAAAATCAGAAGACATATTGCATTGGGCAAATCTGCTACAAAGGACCTCTTTAAAGTGTTGAAAACAAAGATGTCACTTGGAAGACTGAGGTGCACCTGACCCAAAGCATGGTGTTTCAGTTGCCACAAATGCATGAGAAAGTTGGACAATGAATGAGGAAGACTGAAGAAGAATTGCTACCGTTGAATTATAGCGTTGGTGAAGAATACCAAATACACCATGGATTATCAGAAGAACGAACAAGTCTTTCTGTCTTGGAAGAAGTACAGCCAGAATGTTCTTTAGAAACAAGGATGGTGAGACTTCAGCTCACGTACTTTGGGAGGACATCATGCTTGGTAAAGTAGAGGGTCAGCGAAGAAGAGGAATACCCTCAATGAGATGGACTGATACATTGGCTGCATCAATGGGCTGAAGCATAACAATTGTGAGGATGGCGCCGGACCGGGCAGTGTTTTTTCTGTTGTACACAGGGTTGCTATGAGTCGGAGCTGACTCTAGGGCACCTAACAACAATGACGCCGTGGCTGCCACTAGAGGGCCACCTCTTCCAGATTTAGGAGTCCCACCTTCAGGTGGTTTTACCCTTTTTCATTAAGTTCGCGGGGCAAATGTCTTCATTTTTTTTTGTTGTTATTGTTAGTTGTCATCCAGTTGGCTCCAATTCACGGCAGCCCCATGTACAAGAGAATGAAACATTGCCAGGTCCTGTGCCATCTTTATGATTGCTGGTATGTTTAAGTCCATGGTTGCAGCTATGCGGTTAGTCCATCTCCCTGAAGGTCTCCCTGGCCTTTGCTGGCCCTCTACTAAACATGATGTCCTCCAGCGATTGGTCCCTTCCGATGACACATCCAAAGTAAGTGAGTCAAAGCCTCGGACTATATTCTGATATCCAGAGGGTTTTCATTGCCTGATTTTTGGACGTAGATTACCAGGCCTTTCTTCCTGGTCTGTCTTAGTCTGGTAGTTCTCCCGAAACCTGTCTATCATTTGAAATACCAGTGGCATAGCTTTCGGTATCATAGCAACACACAAAGCACGATGGTAGGACAAACTGACAATGGGTGGTGGCTTCACATTTTGACATGTCTGGTATCTGTGTTCCCTTTGTTTTAGCTGGTCCGCCACAAATCTGGATGACACACAGTGGTTACTCTTGAAGTTATAAAGCAGCTACAGTACCATATATTCAACTGCAAAGTAGCAGAAAGTATGTTGCAAATGTAAATTTCAGCCACTTTGTGGCTTGACTGCCACCCACTTGAAGCCAAAGCCTACTGGCTTGGGCAGGTAAACCCCCACACCTCTACCCTAACTTAGTGTCAAATTGCCACAGGGAGGAAGAGTGTGGCCCTCTAGAAAAAAAGACTAAAAAACTCCAGTGATGTCAGCACAGCTAGGGCCACGAGACTCTGGACTAAAGATTTTACCCACCAATCTTTTTTGCTGAAGGCCAGGTGTCTAAACATCAGCTTTATCGCCTCTGTGAAATGCAAGATGAAATCGCTACCCTTGTAGGTCATCTTCCTGACACTTTGTTCTTCTGGGAAAACCATCATTTTGTTTTCCTATAGAGACCCTGTGACTTCTCTCCTCCTATCCAGGCACTGGGGGCCATGACTCCAATTGGCAGCTCCTCCTTTTCTTGGAAACGGGGATTTAGAGACTTCATTTCACTCTAGGTTCTTAAAAGTTCCTATTCTCAAGAAAATGACTTGTTTAGTAATTATCCTTATTTAAGCACGTCTGTCTGTTGTTAAACTTTTAAGAAACCATTAACAAACTAACATTATCTGAATGCCAAGCTTTGGCCTGTGTGTTACTGGTCTGGTTTCAGAACCAACTGCCTCTGTAGTGGCATTTCTCCCTCCTTCAAACTGGGGTTCACTTCCTACATGAAATCAATTTAGTGACTTTGCACCAGCAGTTTTTAAAAATGAAAAAGCATAAAGGAGACAGTAACAGGGTACCTGGCATGCCGTATGGGTAAGAACTCTTTTTAAGAGGTGTTCTTTTTTATACCTTATGTGCTCTGAAAACCCTGGTGGCGCAGTGGTTAAGAGCTGCAGCTGCTAAACAAAAGGTCAGCAATTCGAATCCACCAGGTGCTCCCTGGAAACCCTATGGGGCAGTTCTCTGCCCTATAGGGTTGTTATGAGTCGGACTCGACGGGTTTGGATTTTCGGTTTATGTATTCTAGGTCACAAGCAAAATGTAGTACTGTGGACTGAAGTTGAAAAAGTTGAGAGTTAGTGATTGTCTTAGTTTCTTAGCACTACTATAACAGCTTTAATGAACAGAAATTAATTTTCTCATAGTTTAGGAGGCTAGAAGTCCAAATTCAGGGAACCAGCTCTAGAGGAAGGCTCTCTCTCTTTTGGCTCTGGGGATGAATCCTCGTCTCAGCTTCTTTAGCAGCCACTCTTGGAGTTCCTGGGCTTGTGGACTGGGTGGTCTCCTTTGTCTTCATATAGTGTTGATCTTCCCCTGTCTGTTTTCTTCTGTGCCTAATTGGCTCTTTTGTATCTCAAAAGTGGTTAGATCTACACTACTATAAAAACCCAAGAAAAGGTTTACATACAGAAAAAAACAATCTTTGATGGTTATGAGGGAGGGGAGGGGAAGTCAGCACTACTTGACCAAAGCAAAGTCACAGGAGCTTCCGAGACACATCCAAACACCTTGAAGGACTGAGTTACTGGGCTGAGGACCATGGTCTCGGGGGATGTCTAGGTCAACTGGCATAGCATAGTTCATAAAGAAAATGTTCTATATCCTACTTTGGTGAGTGGCACCCGGTGTCTTAAAACCTTGCAAGTGGCCATCTGAGATACATCTATTGGTCCCATCCTGGCCAGAGCAAAAGAGAACAAAGACAAGCAAAGAAATAAGGAAAATATTAGTCTAAAGGACTAATGGACCGCATGAACCACGGCCTCCACCAACCTGAGCCCAGAAGAACTAGATGGTGCCCGGCTACCACCACAGACCATTCTGACAGACCCAGGACAGAATGAGAAAAATGTAGAACAAAATTCAAACTTACAAAAAAGACCACACCAACTCCACGGCACCTAACAACAACTAGTCTGACAAAGACTGGAGAAACCTCCAACACTATGGCCCCAGACACCCTGCTAACTCAGAATTGAAACCACTCCTAAATTCACCTTTCAGCCAAAGATTAGACAGCCCTTCAAAGCAAACAGTAACAAATGTGAGGAATGTGCTTCTTAGTTCAATCAAGTATACAAGACCAAATGGGCAACACTTGCCCAAAAACAAAGAGGAGAAGGCAGGAAGGGACAGGAAAACTGGAAGCATGGACATGGTGAGCCCAGGGTGTAAGCAGAAAGGGGCAGAGTGCTGACATATTGGGGGACTGCAATCAATGTCACAAAACAATTTGTGTATAAATTTTTGAAGGAGAAACTAATTTGCTCTGTAAACTTTCACCTAAAGGACAATAAAACTAAAATAAATAAAGTAGTCCTGACCCCGCCCAAAATTAGATTAGATCTAAAATACATCCTATACTATTGTTGTTAGGTGCCGTTGGGTCGGTACTGATGCATAATGACCCTATGTACAACAGAACCAAACACTGCTTGGTCCTGCGCCATCCTCACAATCGTTGTTATGCTGGAGCCCATTGCTGCAGCCACTGTGTCATCCACCTCGTCCAGGGTCTTCCTCTTTTTCCCTGACCCTCTACTCTACCAAGCTTGATGTATTTCTCCAGGGACTGGTCCCTGCTCATAACATGCCCAAAGTATGTGAGACCAAGTCTCTCCATCTTTCCTTCTAATGAGCATTCTGGCTGTTCTTCCAAGATAGATTTGTTCATTCTTCTGGCAGTCCATGGTACAGTTGTTATTTTTACCAACACCATAATTCAAAGGCATCAACTTTTCTGTGGTCTTCCAGCTTTTGCACGCATACGAGGCAAGTGAAAACACCATGACTTGGGTCAGGCACACCTTAGACCTCAAAAAGCAAAGATGTTACTTCAAGGACTAAGGTGCACCCTACACTGATATGGCCTTATTAACATAACAAAGAAAGCCCTATTCCCAAATGGGATTGCATCTACAGGTATGTTGTTGTTGAGTACCCTCAACAGGTTCCGTCTCATAGCGACCCCATACGACAGACGGGAACTGCCCCATAGTGCTTTCTAGGCTGTAATCTTTTCGGGAGCAGATTGCCAGGTCTTTCTCCCTTGGAGCCACTGGGTGGGTTCCAACCACTTACCTTTCGGTTAGCAGCCCAGCGCTCAACCATTGCGCCACCAGGGCTCCTGCCACAGGTACAGCGGTTGGGATTTACAACATATATATATATATGTACATATATATATATACGTATATATATGTATATATGTGTGTGTGTATATATATATATATATATATTTATTTGGGGACACAATTCAACCCACAACACTGAATTAAAGAATGCCAGCGTTTTGTGTGCGCGCTGTAGCTTCTGGTGCTAAAGCAGACTGCGCCTTCCTCGAACCCTGCGCCTCCTGGTCTGAGTTGTGCTGTCCTGGACTAGGTCCTCTACCCGGACTCGCACAGCCCCGCCAGGGGCCATTGGTCCCCCTCTGCTCTGTCCAGGGCCCCTTCCTTTGCTTTTATTTGTACCGCCCTGCCTTCCCACACTCCGCCTTAAGCACGGCAGAAGGAAGGAGAGAACACGTCCGCGGCCGGTGCGCGGGGGACGGAGGGAGGCTGGCCAGGCCGAGCTGCCGGAGGAGCAAGAGGGCGGGTTCCAGGTGCGCCGGGTACTTTCCGGAGGAGCTGCGGAACGCCGGTCCGCGGAGAGCATGCTTCTGGCTGGGCTGAGTTCACAGCACACCGCTGCGGGGAGGGACTTCCGGCGTGGAGCGGAAATGGTGTCGGCAGCCTCTGGAGAAATTGGTCGGCTGGGCGGATGCTGGCTGCGCGGCACGTCGTGTGCGCCTTGTCGGGCGGGGTGGACAGCGCCGTGGCCGCGCTGCTGCTGAAGCGGAGAGGTGAGGCGGCCGAGCCCCCCGCCTGCCTCCGTCCCGGCTCCCCGGTCCTGCGCGGCCTCGGCAGGTCGCCCTGTCGGACTTCAGTGCGCGGGCATGGGGGGGGGCGACGGGCCTCACGACCTCGGCTCTGCGACCCTCGTCCCCCACCGCCTCACTGCCCTCTGACCTCTGTGCGACCCTCGTCCCCCACCGCCTCACTGCCCTCTGACCTCTGTGCGACCCTCGTCCCCCACCGCCTCACTGCCCTCTGACCTCTGTGCGACCCTCGTCCCCCACCGCCTCACTGCCCTCTGACCTCAGTGCGACCCTCGTCCCCCACCGCCTCACCTGCCCTCTGACCTCAGTGCGACCCTCGTCCCCCACCGCCTACCTGCCCTCTGACCTCTGTGCGACCCTCGTCCCCCACCGCCTCACTGCCCTCTGACCTCAGTGCGACCCTTGTCCCCCACCGCCTCACTGCCCTCTGACCTCAGTGCGACACTCGTCCCCGACCGCCTACCTGCCCTCTGACCTCTGTGTGACCCTCGTCCCCCACCGCCTCACTGCCCTCTGACCTCAGTGCGACCTTTGTCCCCCACCACCTCACTGCCCTCTGACTTCAGTGCGACCCTCGTCCCCCACCACCTCACTGCCCTCTGACCTCAGTGCGACCCTCGTCCCCCACCACCTCACTGCCCTCTGACCTCAGTGCGACCCTCGTCCCCCGCCGCCTACCTGCCCTCTGACCTCTGTGCGACACTCGTCCCCCACTGCCTCACTGCCCTCTGACCTCAGTGCGACCCTCGTCCCCCACCGCCTCACTGCCCTCTGACCTCAGTGCGACCCTTGTCCCCCACCGCCTCACTGCCCTCTGACCTCAGTGCGACCCTCGTCCCCCACCGCCTCACCTGCCCTCTGGCCTCTGTGACCCTCCTCCCCCGCCCACCTCATCTGCCCTCTCACTTCTGCGACCCTCGTCCTCCACCCGTCCTCACATGCCTGACCTCCCCCGTTCCTCACCTCCTCTCTCGCTCTCATCTGTCCTCTCCCCTCTGTGTGACCCTCGTTCTCCTCCTGCCCTCACTTGCTACTCACCCACCACTTGCTCCATGGGAAGGAGAGCCCATGGCAGCTTCACCTCCTTTGGAGGAGTCATGGCCCACACTTCTCAGTTACGTCCTCCGAGTGGGTCCTGACTCCCTGTACTTTTGGAGTGGGGGAAGGGAGGGTATCACTGGGTCTGAGGCCCCACGCAGCCTTGATGGATGGTGATGGCAGCATCCGCAGGTTGCCAACAGCGAAGCCACAGACATTGGCTAGGAGAGTAGAGACAGAGTGCTGCTCGGAAGATGCCCTCTCTTTCTGGCCTGCCGAGATGGCTGTCAGGCAACACGTGTGATTAAATACCAAGGGGCTGCCTGCTAGTTGAATCACTTCTGCAGTCCCCCTCAATCAGTGACAGACTTCTCCACAAGAGCACTGTCATTTCTTCCACGCCTCCAAAGGGCGCCCCATGGGCGTTTAGCGTCAGGGAGCTGAGATGAACTGTTGACCTGTGGGCCCCTTCCAGTGTGAGGCCTCATTCACTGGTAACATTTGTGAAATCTGCTTTCCACCCCCTTTGGTGTTAGGCACTTAGAATGCGGGAGTGAATATGCCAGCTCATGACCTTCGTCTGTAAAATGGGGATAATATCTACCTCATGGGGTTACTAGCAGGATTAAATGGCATATATAAGGGTCTACCCCAGACCAAAGGAGCCCTGCTAGCACAGTGGTTTAGAGCTCGGGTGCTAACCCAAAGGTTGGCTATTCAGATCCACCCGGAGCTCCACAGGAGAAAGACCTGGCAATCTGCTCACATAAAGATTACAGCCTAGGAGACTCTGTGGGGTTCTACCCTGTCCTGTAGGGTTGCTACCAGTCAGAATCGACTTGACAGCAACACATTTGTTTTTTGTTTCTTTACCCCAGACCAGCACGTATTAGACACTCAGAAATTGATAGTGGTCACTAGTACATATCGTTGTTGGGGCTGTCAAGTCTGTTCCGACTCATGGCGACCCCATGTACAACAGAATAAAACACTGCCCTGTCCTGTGCCGTCCTCACAATCGTTGCTATGGGCCCATTGTTGCAGCCACTGTGTTAGTCCATCTCGTTGAAGGTCTTCCTCTTTTTCAGTGATCCTTCACCTTAACAAGCATGATGTCCTTCTCCAGGGACCGGTCCCTCCTGATAAAATGTCCAAAGTACATGACATGAAGTCTTGGAATCTTCGCTTCTGAGGAGCACTCTGGCTTTACTTCTCACAAAACGGACTTGCTGGATTTCTGGCAGTCCATAGTATGTTCAATATCCTTCACCAGCTTCATAATTTAAAGGCATCAATTCTTCAATCTTCCTTATTCATTGTCTAGCTTTCGCATGCATATGAGGCTATTGAAAATAGCAAGTGAAGAGGACTTGAAACATTTACTGATGAAGATCAAAGACTACAGCCTTTGGTTGGTATGGATTACATCTCAACATGAAACAAAAATCCTTGACTGGACCAATAAAAAAAAAAAAGGATAAGATACATCATGATAAATAGAGAAAATATTGAAGTTGTCAAGGATTTCATTTTACTTGGATCCACAGTCAGTAACCTGTGGAAGCAGTAGGCAAGAAATCAAACAATGTATTACATTGGGCAAATCTGCTGCAGAAGACCTCTTTAAAGTGTCGAAAAGTAAAGGACTAAGGTGCGACAGACACAAGCCATGGTATTTTCAATGCTATTTTTTAGAAATAACTTTATTAATTTATTAATAACACTAAAAACTGTAAAGCACTAAGAAGGTTAAATATCTTAAGTCATAGCAAGCAGGTGGCAATTCAACATCCAGGGCTGACAGAATACTTGAAGGAGACTGACAGATTAGACCCCCATGTGAGGGGGCCCATGTCTAGGAGCTCTTGAAGTTTGAGGTACTCCATTCAAGGGGAGGTGTTCAATGCAGTGCTCTTCAGGCAGGTCAGAACTCAAAATCTAGAGGATTGAAGGGAAAGACTCTATTTCTGGGTGGGTGTCATCCAAGGCAGGAACAGAGCTGTTTGTTTACCAGTCTTCTCGGTCGTGTTGGCAGAGAAGCTTGGCTGGTTTTGCTTAAGGAGTCTTCTAGCCTTTACTGACTTTTCCGTAGCTCTGTTGACAGTTCCCAGAGCTCTTCTGGCAGCTTTAGGTAGGGCAGATGGGGCATCAGATATCTTACCAAGATGTACTGAAACCTGAGGTCTCTCTCCTAAGGTTTTATTTTTTGGAGGGACCAGTCCCTGGGAAAGGACAATATACTTGGTGAAATAGAGGGTCAGCAAAAAAGAGGAAGACCCTCAAGGAGATGAATTGATACAGTGGCTGCAACAATGGACTCAAGCATGAAAACAATTATGAGGATGGCGCAGGACCAGGCAGTGTTTCATTCTGTGGTATGTAGGGTCACTGAGTCAGAATCGACTGGACAGCACCTGACAACAACATTGTTGATAATCATCACAGTCATGCACGCTCTAATAAAAAGTGCTAAAGAGAGGTATAGGCAAACTGCAAGCACACATAATTGTGAGAAAGGGGGAACTGAAAGTGTCATAGAGGTGATGGTGCTTGAGCTGAGACTTCAAGAAAGAGTAGGACTTCAATTAGCAAAGGATGGGAGGTGCTAGGTAAGGAGGAAAGCCTTTCTGGCAGAGTCCCAAGCAGAGAAACACAGAGGCATGAAAGCGTTGGCTGGGCCTGGCCCAACGAAGGTGGCGGAGCCAAGGGCCAAGCAGGAGGTTGAGCCCTGATTACAGGCAATGTTACATTAGGGACTTTAGGCTATGTTGAGTAGGCACTGGGGAGCCCTTGAAGGTTTCTGTTGTGGGGAGTGGAGAGGTGTTTTGGGATATGTGGAAGCTGCTTGGAGGGAAGAGATTGGCTCTGGGAAGACCAGAAATATTTTACTACTTGCAGAAGGTAAACCCTCCTCCCCAGACTGTACGGCTTTAAATCCCAACCTTCCTTGTGTTTTGCTCATCGATGGAGGGAGCTGATGGTCTTGGCAGAGAAAAAGCATGGTCCTCTCCTCTCGGTGTGGAAGGTGTTTCCTGTCTTGGAGGTGCCTGTTCTGCCGTGTGCCTTGGAAGATTAAGGGTAGGCAAGGTGCCAGGGCCCATCCTAGGGTTTCTGCTCTGTGCCTGGATAGCACTGTGAGGAAGGAGGCTTTTACAAAGCGGACACGCAGGGAAGAGTGTCGAGGGCAGCTGGGAGAGTCCCGTTGCCCTAGGAGTAGCAGAGCTCAGGGCCGGGGGCAGAGGAGGGACCGCCAGGGACACCGGTGAGCAGAGGCCTGGGAGTGTGGCCCACGGGAGCTGCCTGGAGCCAAAGCCTCTGCCCTTGTCCTTCCAGGGTGACTTTATGTACTCTCTTCTCTCATGCTTCCTCCCCCAGGTTACCAAGTGACGGGGGTGTTTATGAAGAACTGGGATTCCCTGAATGAGCATGGCGTTTGCACTGCTGACAAAGATTGTGAAGATGCTTACGGAGTGTGTCAAATTCTGGACATCCCTTTCCATCAGGTGTCCTACGTGAAGGAGTACTGGAATGAAGTGTTCAGGTGAGTGCCGCAGACACACCTGTGCAAGACTTCCTGCTGCGACCTGAGTCCTTGCGCATGGAAGGACCCCCCAGGTGGCCAGGCGACCCCCCATCTGGCAGCGCTCTTCCTTGGCCGTGGAGCCCTGTGTGGGGACTTGGCCACCCTCAGACCTCCCTCCGTGGCAGGGCGACTCCTGGATCCCAGCGCTCCCCTAGGCTCTCGTTCCTGTGATTTTGCCACCTTCCAGAAGGCTCTTCAAGGCCTTCTTGAACCTAGTGATGTTTCTGCACCTAAATCCAGAGAGGGGAGTGAAGGCCGGGGTCTGCCTTGGAAGGTGCCGCAGGGAGTTTGCTTGATGCCCAGGCAAGATGGCGCAGGCCGGTGATTCAGGGAGATCTGAGAAAAAGTCATGTGACCACCTTCCCGTGCCAAAAAACCTTAATATAAAATCTCAGCTAACCCCAGCAGATCGTGTTAAGTGCTTACTGTACTGAAGGAATCCCTGGGTGGCACAAATGGTCGACGTGCTCAGCTGCTAACTGAAAGGTTGGAGGTTCAGGCCCACCCATAGGCTCCTTGGAAGAAAGGCCTGACGACCTACTTCTGAAAACTCAGCCACTGAAAACCCTGTGGAGCACAGTCCTCCTCTGCACACATGGGGTCGCCACGAGTCAGAGTTGACTTCACGGCAGCCGGCTAAGTTGACCCTCTTGAAGTGAATACCCTAAAACTATTAATTTTTTGCTAAGTCTTCCTAGAACAGTACAGTGAAACCTGTGAGAGCTGCAACTCTGTGGAACTGCCTTGTTCTTCCAGGTCTTGCAAGCTTCCTGCCTTTGGCAGGGTACAGGCTTTCCACTTTTCTGTCGCCCTCTTTTAGAGGAAGGTACTTGAGTTTCCTTCTCCAACAGGTTCTGGCTTTCGCAGGCTGCACTGTAACATCCTCCTCCCATGTCCGGCCAGCCTGGTAGAGCAGAAATCCACTTGGTGGGAGGGGCTGACCCCCCCTTCTGCACCCCGGACTTATGTATGGTCACATTAGGGAAGCATTTGGTGTTTGCCCAGGCTCAGATGGCAGGATGGCTGATAGGGCCCGGTGTTATAAATGTGGATTTCCCTCCTCCTCCGACTCAGGCATGCCTCTTCCTCATCTGAGCCTTCCTCTTTGGAGAAGACAAGGGAAGCAGGTGTTCAGTGAGTCCCTCTCGGCCCCTCTTCCCCTCCTCTCCTGACCTCAGGCCCCTGGGAGCCTTTGGGGAGACAGAGTGGCCACAGCCACAGGTAATGACACCATGTCTATTCACCCAGGTTTATGCGTCGTCACAGACTTAATGAAAAGTACAGCTAGCTAGATACAGGTATTTGATGAAAACACCGAAAATGGCCTTTACGGAAGTACTTCTGTTTTACAGAAAGAAAATTGTAGTTTTGTTATGATGTAGAAACACTCTTAAGCAAGTAATGTAACTTTTTTTTTTTTGAGGAATGTTTTACGCTTAGAAATGTAAGGTTTTTATTTTTTTTTTTTAGTGATTTTTTAAATGAGTATGAAAAAGGAAGGACTCCAAATCCTGACATAGTGTGCAACAAGCATATCAAGTTCAACTGCTTTTTCCATTACGCTGTGGATAACCTCGGTAAGTAAAGGGTTATTTTCAATTGTTTTTTTAAAATCAGAGATTTTCAGAGATAGCCAGGAGCAAACACCTTCTTTCTGAAGGAGAGGAGGCGGTGAGAACGATGGTATTATTAGTTTTTACCAAATACTCTTAGTTTTAAAATGATACTTAACATGTTTCAAAAAACAAATTCTTAAGAATTCTTTGCTACCTTCATAACTTACTTTTAACTATTATTAATCACAGCTTTGTTTTATACCTTTCTCAGATAATCATTAAATATACCTTTCATTTTTTAATTTTTTTGTGCTTTAGGTGAAAGTTTACAGAACAAATTAGTTTCTCATTCAAAAATTTATACACAAATTGTTTTGCAACATTGGTTGCAATCCTCGCATTGGATCAGCACTCTCTGCCTTTCCAGCCCGGGTTCCCCTTTTTCATTCTTCCAGTTTTCCTGTCCCTTCCTGCCGTCTTATCTTTGCATTTGCGCAGGTATTGCCCATCTGACTGAACAAGAACCATGTTCCTCATGTGTGTGATTGTTTGTTTTATAGACCTGTCTAATCTTTGGCTGAAAGGCGAGCTTCAGGAGTGGTTTCAGTTCTGAGTTAGCAGGGTATCCGGAGGCCATAGTCTTGGTAGTTCCTCCAATTTCTGTCAGACCAGTAAGTCTGGCCTTTTGTGTGTGTGTGTGTGTGTGTGTGTGTGTGAATTTGAATTTTGTTCTACGTTTTTCTCCTGCTCTGTCCAGCACCCTTTACTGTGATCCCTGTCACAGCCGTTGGTGGTGGTAGCCAGGTACCATCTGATTCTTCTGAGCTCAGGCTGGTGGAGGCTGTGGTTCATGTGGCCTGCTAGTCCTCTGGACTGATGTTTTCCTTGTGTCTTCATTCTTTGTTCTGAATGGGATGAGACTGATAGATGTATCTTAGGTGGCTGCTCACAAGCTTTTAAGACCCCAGATGCTACTCACCAAAGTAGGATGTAGAACACTGTCTTTATGAACGATGCTATGCCAAGTGGCCTGGATGTTCCCTGAGCCCATGGTCCCCAGCCCTCAAGCCCAGTAACTCAGTCCCAGAAGGTGTTTGGATGTGTCTAAGAAGCTTCTGTGACTTTGCCTTGAGCAGGTTGTGCTGATTTCCCCTGTACTGTGCACCCTCTTTCCCTTCACCAAAGTTAACACTTGTCTGCTATCTAGGTAGTGATTTGAACGATGATATTTTAACGATGGAATTTTGTATTTCATTCTGAGTAACAAAGAACTTTCTGATGATTTGCAAATGATAGGATCCTTGGGAAGAGAGAGTGGCCCCTCCATCATGGACCTCAAAAATGTGAGGGCATGTACAGTCATTTCAGGAAAACCAACTTCAAAAAGTCTGAGAAAACATATGTTTGATCCCTGGCCAAAGCCTTGAAAAGTGACGGTGCCCAGGAGGGATGGGAGATTCTAAAAAGTAAGATCGTGAATATAAATTGTTAGTAACCTTAAAGGGATAACAACAACAAGGAAAAACAAATGAGGAATGACGTCTACGAGTGTACCTGGAAGGTTAGAGCTTTGGGAAAATACCAAAGACAACAGAAGCGCTTTTAAAGGCCTGGTCAGAGCAAGAACACAAGGTGGAAGAGGCCCACTGTGGGGAGGGCACCAGCCAGTGGGCGCAGGACTACGTGGTATCTGTGTGGCTTCATTTCACTCTAGTGAGGAGAAGACTCTGTCAACCAAGAGCCGAAGCAGTGCAGAGGTGGCCGCAGCCCACAGGAGACAGGACAGCACCTCGTCTCTAGACGACTTATCTGTGGTCTGTGGAACTCAGCAGGGACTTGGGTATCGTCTGGACCTGCCCTGCCTGTCTGCCTTTGCAGAATCTCCGTGCCTCTCTGCTGGGGCTGTCAGATGCTGGTGCAGGCTCAGCTCTGCCCTCAGCTCGAGTTCCCAACATAACTGCACCCAGGGGAGGTTTCTGGAGCCCCCGTTCAGGGCTCAGCAAGCGCAGCACTGAGCCGTCCTCCTCACGAATCCTGCTTTCTCTCTTGCTTGCACAATGAGTTTCTGCTTTGTTCTGAGAAGAGGTCTGCTGTCTGTACCCTGATTCTGGATCCTGGGTCTCTGTTCTGTTTTTATGGGCTCGATGCTGTGTCGTAGTGGTCTGCTCCAGAGTCCAGCCCGTGGTCAAGGCCCTGCTACCAGCTGACAACCTGCCTGCCCGTCTGAGTCTCTAGATTTTGTCCGTTCCTAAATGCCTTCTCTATAGATTCCATTTGCCTATTAGGGCATCCCTAGTTCTTTCTCTTTTATTTATTAATTTTTTATTGTGGTTTAGGTGAAAGTTTGTAGAGCAGATTCGTTTCTTATTTAAACACAGATTGCTTAGTGACATTGGTTGCAATCCCAACAATGTGTCAGCACTCTCTCCTTTTCCACCGCAGGTTCCCCTTGTCCAGTTTTCCTGTCCCTTCCCTGCTTTCTCAGCTTTGCTTTTGGGCAGATCTTGCCCGTTTGGTCTCGTTCACTCAATTGAACTAAGAAGCATGCTCCTCAGGTGTGTTACTGTTTGTTTTATGGGGCTGTCTGATCTTTGGCTGGGAGGTAGACTCTGAGAATGGCTTCAGTTCTGAGTTAGCAGGTGCCCGGGGGCCTTGTTTTTTTTCTCTTGAATTTTCCTGATTCTTGTCCTGAGTTGCTTACTTAGCCTACTGCTTGGTATCTGCTATACTTTGTGAATTCTAGTTTCTTCTTCCTGTCCCCTGCAGTTGGGGTCAGCTTCAGCTACTGAAGTTCCAGGTACTGGCCTCTCGATTTGCTCTGTCCCCTTCTAGTTCACCCAGCTGTGGATGGCCACACCCTAGGACTTGTCTTTCTGTGCCAGTGGCCCAGTGGTGGCCTCAGGGTGCTCGCAGTTCTGTCCTGTCAGCACTTAGTAAGGACTCGCATGAGGCCAAAGAAGACTTGTAGATCCAATTTGAAAGTGACCTAAAGCTGAGGTGATGATGACAAAATGTTGATTCACGGAACTAGATAGTCAAAGAACACTTTTAGGTACAATTTAAAAAGCCCTGGGCTAACACCAAAATATGAGACTTAACAGCAGTAAATGCGGAGTTTGCTGATTTGGCTCAATAGTTAATTCTCCCAGTACAAGGCTGGGAACACCTGACTTGGTTGCCATTTGTGTCCCAAAGACCTGGGGACTTTAGTTGGATGTGCTTGTTGTAAACACTAGAGCAAAACAAATGACCAACAAGCCCGTGAAGATGCCCAATGACCTCAGTCACTAGGGAAGTGGAAGTCAAAACTCAGTGAGGTGCTACTTCCTAACCACTTCACATCCACTTGAATGGCCATAAAAAATAAAATAAGGAAATAACACGGTTTGGCGAGGGTGTGGAGAAATTGGAACCCTCATCCATTGCTGGTTGGGATGTGACATGGTGCAGCTGCTGTGGAAAACCGTTTGGTGGTTCTTCAAAAAGTTGAACATAGAATCATCATTTGACCCAGGAATTCCACCTCAAGGTGTATTCCCAAGAGGATTGAAAATGTGTTCATGCAGAAACTTGGACACAAATGTTCATAGCAGCGCTATTTACAGTAGCCAAAAGGTGGAAACAGCCCACATGTCTATCAGCAGATGCATGAATAAGAAAAATGTGGGCTTTCTGTACAGTGGGATATTATTCAGCATTTAAAAGGGAATGAAGCATTGATCCATGCTACAATGTGGGTGAGCCTCGAGAACATTAGGCTGAGTGAAAGCAGCCAGACCCAAAGTCCCCTGTCTTAGCCATCTAGTGCTGCTATAACACAAATACCACAAGTGGATGGCTTTAACGAAGAGAAATTTATTCTCTCACAGTCTAGGAGGCTACAGGTCCAAATTCAGGGTGTCAGCTCCAGGAGAAGGCTTTCTCTCTCTCTCGGCTCTGGAGGAAGGTCCTTGTCCTCAGTCTTCCCCTGGTCAAGGAGCTTCTTAGCACAGGGACCCCAGGTCCAAAGGACGCAGTATTCTCCGGGCTCTTGTTTCTTGGTGGCATGAGGTCCCCAAGTCTCTCTGGTTTTATATCTCAAAAGAGATTGGCTTAACACACAACCTAACCTTGTAGATTGAGCCTTGCCTCGCTAACATAACTGCCGCTAGTCTTACTTCATCAACATCATAGAGACAGAATTTATAACACACAGGAAAATCACATTGGATGACAAAATGGTAAACAGTCACAGGATACTGGGAATCATGGACTAGCCAAGTTGACAGATATTTTGGGGGGATACAGTTCAATCCATGACAGCCCCATACTGTATGATTCCATTATATGAAATATCCTGAATCATTACCTCCATAGATACAGCAGGCTGGTGTTGCCAGGGGCTGGGGGCAGGAGGGAATGGGAGTGACTGCTCAGTGTGTATGGGGCTTCTGTGAGAAAGTTCTGGAACAAGGTAGTGGTGATGGTTGTGCAACATTGTGAATGTATTTAATGTCGCTGAATTGCACACTTTAAAATGGTAACTTCTATGTTACGTGTATTTTACCACACACAAACACACACACTCAATGCAGGTCGCCTTGATGGTCAGATAATGTTAGGAAAAGGGAGAGGACGGTCTAGCAGTGGTCGGCCTGGTTAGACCACATCTGGTGTGTTAGATTTCATCCCAGTGTGTTCAAGAAGAGCCACAGGTCCGTGGAGTGTGGTTCGATGTTGATTTTGAGGCTGTCTGGGAATAAGGCATCTGATGAACTGCTCCAGGTACTTTGAGCCTCCTCATAATAGTGGTCTTCAAGGGTTTGAGTTGGGATTGCATTCTCTGCGTGTGACACGAGAGGGCAGAGTTAGGATCAGCGAGAGAAAGATCGTGGCTCAGAGTGGAGGACAGGAACGGAGCTCTTCAGGGGTGTAATGTTGGCCTTTGGAGAGTGCTAACTCCCTGTCACCGCAGCTGTGCAGGGAGCCCCTGAGTGGCTATGGGCCAGGAATGCCGTGGAAAGAAGTTGATGAGTGAAGTTTTCTCGTCTGAATGGCCTGATGGAGCAGTGCCACACAGTGAAACTACCTGAGACCTAGACTTCTGAGCTCAAGGTCCTCAGAAAGAACCCTGCCGTAAAGGTGTGAGTGGTTGTTCTTTAAGGAAGTAGATTTAAGGTGGGTTTTTTATCTTGCTCATGAATAAGTTTTGGAGCAGGTACAGCCATATGCTCTTCGGAAGTGAAGATGGTAAGCCTTTGTCTTGCTTACTTTGGACACATTACCAGGAAGGCCAGTTGCTAGAAAGGATGCCATGCTTGGTAAAGTGGAGGGCGACCTCAGCCAGATGGAATGACCCAGTGGCTGCAACAATGCGCTAAAACATAGCAACCATTGTGAGGACGGCACAGGACCAGGCAGTGTTACGTTCTGTTATACATGGGGTCACTATGGGTCTAAGCCCACTTGATGACAACTAACAACACAACAACAGAAAATTAGTCAAGATGTAATAATACGTTCCTTAATCCTTTTTTGAGGAGCCCTAGTGGTGCAATGATTAAGTGCCTGGCTACTAACCAAAAGGTCAGCGGTTCAAACCCTCCAGCTGCTCCGCTGGAGAAAGATGTGGCAGGCTGCTTCAGTAAAGGTACCCTCTGGGGCAGTTCTCCTCTGCCCTGTGGGGTCACCGTGAGTCGGAACGGACTCCGCGCAACGGGTCTGGTTTGGTGCTTTTTCAGGTCGTGAACGTGTATTTGCAGCAGTTCATTGTTGCTGTGGCTCTCGTCCACATACAGCTAGTTGCGGTTGTTGAGTGTCTAATCAGTTTTGTTGCTGCACCTTTCAGGAAAAAGTTTCACGATACTGAATATCTGAAATTTTCCCATAATGGGAATGTTAAAGACTAATACGAGCCTTGGTAGGTTCTTTCACTTTTCTGCATAATGTAGAAAGAAGAAATTGAATGTGTTGGGTGGACCTTCATTGTGATAAAAATAATACATATTTATTAAAGAAATTTTAAAATTACAGAACAGTCAAAAGAGGAGGAAAAATCTGTAAGTTCACTTCCTAGGATCAAACTGACCTGAGATTTCTCTTCATCTTTTTTCTGTGTGTTTAATAGACGGGGTCTGTACAGCACAGATTTTCCATACTTAACAGTGTTACGGAGCCCTGGTGGTGCAGTGGTTAAACATTTGGCTGCTAACCAAAAGGTCGACAGTTCAAATCCACGAGCTGCTCCTTGGAAACCCTGTGGGGCAGTTCTACTGTGTCCTGTAGGGTCGCTGAGTTGGAACCGGCTTGATGGTAACGGGTTTAGTGTTTTTGATTTAGCACTGTTACAAGCATTGTCTGATTCATTAAAAAATTCTTTGTAAATATCAACTGCAGTAGCTCCGGGATCCTCCCTCCCCCATTTTGGTTGTTTTCAATTTTTCCTTAGTGTAAGAAATACTAGAATGAGGTTTGTACTTAAATCTTTATATGCATATCTGATTATTTCCTTGAGCTAGAGTGAAGGAATGGATAAAGGTTAACATTTGAAAGCCGCTGAAAGCTGCAACTATGTAGCAAGGTTGTTAGCAGTTTCAGATCAGAGGGAAAAGCTGCTCGTCTAGCAGGATTTGAGATGCTCGCTGCTGCTTCGCAGGATCTCCTTGTTTGGTGGTAGGTCAGGTGTGGAGACTGTCCAGTGTGAGACTTGGTGTGTGGCACTTCTTCCTGTCTGAGGCTCATGCTGGCCAAGGCCAGTGAGCGTGAGGCTCCCATCTGACCCTTGTGCTTCAACACCTCACAGGAGCCGATGCCATGGCCACAGGTCACTACGCCAGGACATCCCTGGAAGATGACGAAGTCTTCCAGCAGAAGCACATTCAGAGGCCAGAAGGGCTTTTCAGAAATCGATTTGAATTCAGAAACGGTAAGCCAGCGTGCCCAGGTCAGAGCCAACTGTTTGTGAACAAAGTAGCTGTTTTGAAGAATGACAGCGGGCTGTAATCTGAGCAGTCGGCCATCCCTCTGTGTGAGCCTGTCTGTTTGGTTTCATGTTTGAGAAGTGGTTGCCAAGAGGGCCATTCTCCCTGAGGTCTGTGACTGGGAACAGGAGAAGCCAGGTCAGGTGCCAGGGCAGGGGCTAGTGAAAAAAGGAATCAATAATTTATAATCCAGCCGTAGGCTCCGTGGGTTGATGAGTTGAAGGATCGAATAACATTCGAGGAGATATTTGACGATGGCATTTGAGGTGCTGTAGGTTTATCCAAGGCCTCTTCTGCCACGGAGTTTTAGAGGGCTCGAGGCCAGGTGTCCTTCGGTGCAGCAGGTGGGATGGGACCTGCGTTCTCAGCACAGCCCTAGTGCTCAGGCTTTGTGACTGTTTACAAAGACCGTGTGTATCTACAAACTGGTTTACGAGTGTTGGAGAGAGCACAGCTTCTCCCTTCTGGAAGAATGTAAAGGCCAAACAGGGACCTGGGTGGGATGCTGCTGGGCTGTTCTCGTGTACCTGTGTGTAGAAAGATGAGCTCACAGCATTATTAAGTGAAAGAAGAATGGGCCCAGGGCCACCTTTCTGCAGGATTGGCATTTCTCATTGGCAACGTTGCTCCACATCCGGCCTCACAGTCACCTGGGCGTCATTGAATGGCCAGTGCTCCAGCCTTGCTTCCAGCCCCACCTGTGGACAGTGAGAGTCCCCGGGAGCGGGCAGGTGCTTACATGGCTGTGTTTCATTTCTGTCCTGTTAGCAATATTCCACGGTACATATTCTCATCCCCATTTTACAGATGCAGAAATGGAGGCTTGGTTAAGTCCTTTGTACTACAGGTGGTAGAGCTGGACTTGAATCTGGTTCTGCCTGGTTCCGTAGTTTGAGCTCTTTCTGCTGCAGCAGGCACTGCTGAGTTCTTCACTTGGTGTCACCATGCCCAGCGGAGGCAGGAGCAGGCATGTGGCGCTGTGCCTTCTCTGTGGCCAGTGTGCTGCAGTTGCTTGGCCGCCCTGTTTATTTCTTTTTTTCTCTCCTCCCTCCCTCCTTCCTTCTGTCGTTCACTCCTTCCCTCCCTTCTTGTATCCCTCCCTCTCTTTCTCTCCATATCTCTTTAAGAAAGCCGGATGTGCTCACAACAGAAAGTTCCCACGTAACTTATGACTCTGGCCCAGGCAGGGGCAGCACTGACCTTTACTGGGGAGCCTCGCACTGTCTGTAGGTTGCTGTGAGGAGTCAGGGCCTGCCTTGTGTCTGCCCTGCTGCTCAGGTGGGTGGGGGGACCTCTCAGCTCCTCCTTTCATGGTCCTGGGCCTCTTCACACAGGAAGCATCTCTGTTTCAGGAAGACACAAGTTTGAATGCAAAGCCTGGCCACTTGGGAATGCCACAGCAGATTCACCACGTCACCCTGGATGTGAGCGGCCAGAGTAGATAGAGGACTTGTTACTGTGTTGCTGTCTGGGCCTTTCCCACAGGCCACAGGGACTCTCAGGCTCTGCCGATGACACTGGCCCACATTGGGTTAGGTCTGATGGGTTATTTTAATACTCCCACAGCGTCTTTGTTTCTAGTGCGTTTATTAGGCACAGAAAGCCTTTGTATTTTTGTTGTACTTAGTTGCCCTGGGGAGGTGGGATAGGCTGTCTGGCCTGGCCTGGCCTGGCCTGGCCTGGGGAGTGGGCCCAGCAGGGCAGAGAGCCTCGCTCAGGCCCCTGGGCCCTGGTCTCCTCTGTAACGAGCGGTGCTGTGCCTGGCCTAGCTGAGTGGCCACGGGCCTGGAGGAGCTGTTGGGTGTGAGAAAGCTCTTGCGCATGCCGGCCCTCGGCTGCTGCTAGCTCCCCTCCGCCTCCCTCCGTGATGGTCGTTCAGTTCAAGAGTGGCTACTTTCTTTTCTCAAAATCATAGAATTTGACTTTGTTCTAAAATAACCCAGAGCAAGGAGAAGGTAATGCAGATTGCACCCCATGGTCTGCGGCTTTGATACACACGCAACCTGTTTGACTGAATTCCGTTTTGAAATAAAAAGTAGGATTTGGCAGATTGCTCTGTTTACCTATGACCCATTGACTGGATTCTACTTTTCGTTGTTAAACTGGTTTATTGTTTTATGTGTGGAAAGTAATAGAATCAAGATTTAGAAGCCTGGGTTCAGCTTCTCGCCTCGCCATTTTCTACCTGGATTCTTTGGGCAAGCCTTTAATCATGTGAACCTCAGTTTCCTCATCTGTAAAATGGGGATGGTTCCATCTCACATGGCTGGTATGAGAATCAGCCTTGAGTTCAGGGGTAGAGAACACTGACTGCACCCAGAGCTGCCACACTTGTGACTGTCACTGCCATCCTGTGCACGCTTTGTCTGACTTGCTGAGGCTTCTCTTATGCCATAGCTGTTGAGTCAGTTCTGACTCAAAATGACCATATAGGACAGGGTAGAACTGCTCCATAGGGTTTCCAAGGCTGTAATCTTTTCAGAACCAGACTGCCATATCTTTCTCCTGTGGAGCAGCTGGTGGGTTTGAACCACCAACCTTTTGGTTAGCAGCCAAGCACTTAACCACTGAGACACCAAGGTCCTTAGGCTTCTCTTAGCTCTAGATAAAGATGAGAAGTGTTGAAAGAAGCCCTAATACTGATATTATGCTTTGGTGTCTTTCCATCGATCCTTGAAGCCCAGAGTAGAGAGCCAGATGGCTCCAATCATGGAATTCTGTGACCCAGCAGACAGGAAGCTGTGTCCTTTCACTGATCTGGGCCAGAGATGAGAGATCCCTCCTTTCCTGAACCAAGACCATGTGGCAAAGGTCAGTCACCTTGCACCATCGCCTCAAAGCCTGAAGATGGTCTTTACAGTAAAATAGAGAATGCAGGAGGAGCTACAGAAGGGCGTCTGACAGGCGCCTGCTTAGACTCTAAACAAACACGATTTTTTACCAAGAAGAGAAGTGCAATTGAAAGTACAGTACTGGCCACTTCTGCTCGTCGAGCCCTGCCCCATTCTGCCTTGCATCCTGACCACCCAGGAGACCACGACCAGTGTCCCTCAGCTGATGCCACATCCCCAAGACTCGGAGGCTTTCTTCACCCACACAGATGCCCATCATGCCCGGGCCAGACTGAGTGGTGCATGTAAGCAGGATAAGATGGCTCCAGCAGGTGACCAAAATAAAGAATCAGATGGCCTTCTGGTAGAAAAAAAACAGTGAAACTAACTGATATGGAGTACAATAGACTAATACTTAGGGTTCTCCAAGAGATTAGGAAAGAGATCAAGGAAAACGCAGACAAAATCATGGAAAGCACAGAGAAAACCCACCAAAACATAGCCAAAATCAAGGAAAACATAGACAAAGCCATAGAATTCAGGAAAATAATACAAGAACAAAATGTTGAAATAAGTAATTCGAAATCTTACAAAAACAGCAACTGGAAATGGACAGCTCATCCAGAAATGGACGACTCAATAGACGGTTTAGGAGCAAATTTGAAATAATGGAGGACAGCATCAGTGAGATTGAAGACAAATCCACGGGTGCCCCTTTGTTTGAGGAAAAATCTGAGAAAAGAATGAAGAAACATGAAGAAAACCTAAGAATTATGTGTGACACAATCAAGAGGAAGATTTGCACGCGATCGGAGTTACAGAATAGGGAGAAAATGGAAAACATGGAGAAGATTGTTGAAGATTTGCTAGCAGAAAACTTGCCAAATATCATGAAAGACGACAAGTTGACCATCCAAGATGCTCTACAAACTGCATAGAGAATGGAACCCAAAAGAAAGTCACCAAGAAATACCATAATCACACTTGCCAAAACGAAAGACAAAGAATCCTGAGAGCACCTTGAGAAAAGCGAAAAGTCACTTACAAAGGAGAAACAATAAGACTAAACTCTGATTACTCAGCAGAAACTATGCAGGCAGGAAGGCAGTGGGATGATATATATAAAAGCTTGAAAGAAAAAACCTGCCAACCTAGAATAATAAATCCTGCAAAACTGTCTCTCAAATACGATGGCAAAATTAGGACATTTCCAGAAAAACAAATTAAGGGAATTTTAAAAAACAAATCCAAACTTACAATAAATATTAAAGGGAGTCCTTTGGTTAGAGAACCAACAACATCAGAGTACAACTGGGTCTAGGACACAGGACAGCATCAGCCAGATACCAACCTAGGTAAAGAACTCTCAATAATAAAACACAGCTAATTTTTTTTTTTTAAAGACTTAAAACAGGAAAACAGAGACATCATTGTGTAAACGACCACAATGTCAAAACAACAAAACGGGAAACAGACAGTATAGGCATAGAACTTTCAAATGGAGAGGAAATTAAGGTAATATGTAACATCAAGGATGTCAAGGCGATATAAAGACCGGTTGAAACTTACGAAGGTAAGTGTAAATTTCAAGGCAACCACAAAGAAAGTTAACGAACCTACTCATCAGAATAAAAAAGAAGAAAAACGTAAAGTCTCAGTAAACACAAAATGTATAATAACAAAAGAAAAGAAAAATCTACAAACAAAAGGAACTCAGTGCAGGAAAGTAAGAGGAACAAAGAAGATGTAAGCACCACAAAAAAAGCACAACAATACGATAGCAGTAAACACATACCTATCAATAATCACACTGGGAAAGTAAGAGAGGCCTCGAAAACGCCCGCGGCACGAATGTATTCTGGCTCTTAGAAAAAGCACACCTGACACTGTCTCAGTGGCGCTTTCTATGAGTTGGTGTTGTGTCCGGTTTCCCCAGATTGGTCTGAGTTGATTTTAGACTGGCTCTTTTTTCTTACTTCAGGACATTTCCTCATATGATTTTTTACCTTTGAAAATATTATAATCTGAAGTGTGAACTAGAATGAATTTCCTTATTACATAAAAATCTGCCTTCCCTGTATCGTTTTTCAATAGTAGATGAATTGGGGGTGAGAATTTTCCTTATATTATCCACGATTGTTTTTTGCTTTTTTTAATTTTCCTAGTAATCTACTAATGAGTATTGATTTTAGTCTCTGACAGATCAGGGGTATTCTATTTAAGTAAACAGGACCTTATTAAAGGCAAAGTATCACTTTTTTTTTTAATTCCTGTAACATGTTTGTTCTTTGCTCTTGGCAGCGGTAAAACTCCTCCAGGCAGCTGACAACTTTAAAGACCAGACCTTCTTTCTCAGCCAGGTTTCCCAGAATGCCTTGAGGAGAACTATCTTCCCTCTGGGGGGATTAACGAAAGAGTTTGTAAAGAAAATAGCTGCTGAGAATAGACTTCATCACGTGCTTCAGAAAAAGGAGGTATGATTGAGCAGTTTACCTCTGATTTGTTATGTGTTTACGTTGACCATTTGCATGGTACAAGGAAAAGCAGGGGCCATGCCTTTTATTAGCAAATCATTGTCCCTGAAGAAGACATCCATCCATCCATCCATCCATCCACCCATCCACCCATCCACCCACCCACCCACCCACCCACCCATCCACCCACCCATCCATCCACCCACCCATCCACCCACCCACTCACCTATCCATCCATCCATCCACCTATTCACCCCCATCCATCCATCCACCCACCCACCCATCTATCCATTCATCCATCCATCCACCTGTTCACCCCCATCCATCCATCCACCCACCCACCCATCCATTCATTCATCCATCCACCTGTTCACCCCCATCCATCCATCCACCCACCCACCCATCTATCCATTCATCCATCCATCCACCTATTCACCCCATCCATCCATCCACCCACCCACCCATCCATTCATCCATCCATCCACCTGTTCACCCCCATCCATCCATCCACCCACCCACCCATCTATCCATTCATCCATCCATCCACCTATTCACCCCATCCATCTACCCACCCACCCATCTATCCATTCATCCACCCACCCACCCATCTATCCATCCATCCATCCACCCACCCACCTATTCACCCCCATCCATCCACCCACCCACCCATCTATCCATCCATCCATTCACCCACCCACCCATCTATCCATTCATCCATCCATCCATCCACCTATTCACCCCCCATCCACCCACCCACCCATCTATCCATCCATCCACCTATTCACCCCCATCCATCCATCCACCTATTCACCCCATCCATCTACCCACCCACCCATCTATCCATTCATCCACCCACCCACCCATCTATCCATCCATCCATCCACCCACCCACCTATTCACCCCCATCCATCCACCCACCCACCCATCTATCCATCCATCCATTCACCCACCCACCCATCTATCCATTCATCCATCCATCCATCCACCTATTCACCCCCCATCCACCCACCCACCCATCTATCCATCCATCCACCTATTCACCCCCATCCATCCATCCACCTATTCACCCCATCCATCTACCCACCCACCCATCTATCCATTCATCCACCCACCCACCCATCTATCCATCCATCCATCCACCCACCCACCTATTCACCCCCATCCATCCACCCACCCACCCATCTATCCATCCATCCATTCACCCACCCACCCATCTATCCATTCATCCATCCATCCATCCACCTATTCACCCCCCATCCACCCACCCACCCATCTATCCGTCCATCCACCTATTCACCCCCATCCATCCATCCATCCATTCACCCCCCCACCCATCCATCCACCCGCACACCCATCTACTCACCCACCCACCCATTTACCCATCCATCCACCCACCTACTCACCCATCTGTCTACCTACCCATCCGTCCACCCACCTATCCACCCATCTACCCACCCATCCATCCATCTGCCCTGTCTCCGCTGCCCACCAGTTCACCTATTTAGGTTCTAGGTGTTGCTCGTGTGGGAGCTGAGGAGCTATGGTGCTGTGTGGAACAGGCCCTGCCCTCACAGAACCTGTCTTCTAGAAGGAGACATGGTGTGAAGCCATCTGGCAGATGCAGCAGTGGAGAGAGGTCTACTGCAGCTCTGTCTTCTTGTGCTGCAAAAGGGTGCTGGGCCTGAGTCTTCCCTTCCCACCCTCCTGCTGAAGCTCTCGCTTCTGGCCCATTGATCTAATTCCTGCTCCTTCTGTGGTCCCTGTCTCAGCCCTACACTCATGGGATGGGGGCCCGAAGGGCTGGACAGGTTTGGTTTTCTTTCTGCTGCTGGAGGTTTGCTGCCCTCCACTCCCAGGATTATTTCCTGGTGGAGCTAGTCTGACGTTCTGCTACAGGGGCCGGAGCCTGTGGGGCATGGCAATGAAGCAGGTTACTTACCTAGGTGATAGGGCCCGTGTTTTGCACCTTCATGAACCCGGGAGGACTAAGGCGTGCTGCAGGAGGACAGCAGGCCCTGTGCCTGGGAGGGGATGGGGCTGTGGGCAGGTGGCAGGGCTAAGGAGGCACTTGGGGTTTCAGAACAGAGCCCAGCCTCCCTCCTGTCACATGCTGGCCCTGGCTCAGGACGCCCTGCATCCTCTTGGCTCACGCGGCCCTCCTCTCATTGCAGAGCATGGGCATCTGCTTTGTTGGCAAAAGAAACTTCGAGAATTTCATTCTTCAGGTGAGTGCTTTCTGATGCAGAGGGTGGAGCCGTTGTTTCTGCCCTGGGCCAGGCCGCCTCGGTCACGACCCTTTGCTTTCAGTATCTGCAGCCTCGGCCTGGGAACTTCATTTCCATAGAAGACAACAAGGTCCTGGGAGCACATCAAGGTGAGGCACCGCCAGGCTGTTCTCCCTCTGCCCTGGGTCGGGTGAGCCTCAGTGCGGGGGGTTAGGACACCTGGGGCCCCGTCCGCTGCTGGGCCACGGGGCTCGGTCTGTGGCGGCACTTGTCTAGGGCACAGGGGCGTTTACTAGTAGTTTCCACTAGAGGTTTTTATGTTTCAAGATGTCTTGATTAAAAATAATATTTTACTGTGTTTTTGGTGAAAGTTTACACAGCAAATAGATTTCCGTTTAACAATTTTCTACACAAATTGTTCAGTGACATTGGTTACATTTTTTCACAGCATGTCAATCTCCTCATTATTTCCGTTCTGGTTGTTCCATTTCCATTAATCTAGTTTCCCGGCCCCCTTGCCTTATCTTTGCTTTAAAGTAAATGTTGACCCATTTGTTCTCATAGAGATGTTTTTTTAAAGGAGCACAGTAAAAGAGCTGAACAGAAGATTTCAAAGGGCAGCTCGAGAAGACAAAGTATTATGATGACATGTGCAAAGATCTGGATGTAGAAAACCATTTATGCTGAGCAAATAATCCGAGAAGCTGGACTATATGAAGCAGAACAGGGCATCAGGATTGGAGGAAGACTCATTAACAACCTGCATTATGCAGATGACACAACCTCGCTTGCTGAAAGTGAAGAGGACTCGAAACACTTACTGTTGAAGATCAAAGACCACAGCCTTCAGTGTGGATTGCACCTCAACATGAAGAAAACAAAAATCCTCACAACTGACCAATGAGCAACGTCATGATAAACGGAGGAAAGATTGAAGTTGTCAAGGATTTCATTTTACTTGGATCCGCAACCAACAGCCATGGAAGCAGCAGTCAAGAAATCAAAAGACGCATTGCATTGGGCAAACCTGCTGCAAAGGACCTCTTTAAAGTGTTGAAAAGCAAAGATGTCACCTTGAAGACTAAGGTGCGCCTGACTCAAGCCATGGTATTTTCAATCACCTCATATGCATGCGAAAGCTGGACGATGAATAAGGAAGACCAAAGAAGAATTGATGCCTTTGAATTGTGGTGTTGGCGAAGAATATTGAATATACAGTGGACTGCCAGAAGAACAAACAAATCTGTCTTGGAAGAAGTACAACCAGAATGCCCCTTGGAAACAAGGATGGCGAGACTGCATCTCATATACTTTGGACATGTTGTCAGGAGGGATCAGTCCTTGGAGAAAAGAGGAAGACAAGACCTTCAATGAGATGGATTGAAACAGTGGGTGCAACAGTGGGCTCAAGAATAGGAATAATTGTGAGGATGGCACAGGACCGGGCAGTGTTTCGTTCTGGTGTGCATAGGGTCGCCGTGACTTTGAACCGACTTGACGGCACTGAACAACAACAGTAGTACTCAGGGGTGATATTCTTTATTTTATGAGCCAATATGTTATTTGGCTAAAAGGTGACCTCGGAATAGTCTTGGTTCGAAGTTTAACCGTACTTACTCAGTCTGTATGCTGAGCAAATAATCCGAGAAGCTGGACTATATGAAGCAGAATGAGGCATCAGGATTGGAAGAAGACTCATTAACAACCTGTGATATGTAGATGACACAGCCTTGCTTGCTGAAAGTGAAGAGGACTTGAAGCACTTACTGATGAAGAGCTAGAACTATAGCCTTCAGTATGGATTACACCTCAACATAAAAACCCTCACAACTAGACCAATAAGCAACACCATGATAAATGGAGAAAAGTCTGAAGTTGTCAAGGATTTCATTTTACTTGGATCCACAATCAGTGGGCGTGGAAGCAGCAGTTAAGAAATTAAACAATGTATTGCTTTGGGTAAATCTGCTGCAAAAGACCTCTTTAAAGTGTTAAAAAGCAAAGATGTCACTTTGGGGGCTAAGTTGCATCTAACCCGAGCCATGGTATTTTCAGTTGTCTCATATAAGGAAGACCAAGGAAGAATTGAGGACTTTGAATTATGGTGTTGGTGAAGGATATTGAATATACCATGGACTGCCGGAAGAACGAACAAATCTGTCTTGAAAGAAGTACAGCCACAATGCTCCTTAGAGGCAAGGATGGATATGTTATGAGGAGGGACCAGTGAAAGAGAGGAAGAACCCCCAGAGAGATGGATTGACACAGTGGTTGCAACAGTGGGCTCAAGCATAACAATTGTGAGGATAGCACAGGACCAGGCAATGTTTCATTCTGTTGTATATACAAGGTCACTATCAGTTGGAATCGACTGGATGGCACCTGTCATGGATTGAATTGTATCCCCCAAAAATGTGTGTATCAATTTGGCTAGGCCATGATTCCCAGTATTGTGTGATTGTCCATCATTTTTTCATCTGATATGATTTCTCTATGTGTTATAAATCCTATCACGATCATGTTTATGAGATGGACTAGGGGTAGTTATGTTGATGAGATCTACAAGATTACATTGTGTCTTAAGCCAATCTTTTTTGAGATATAAAAGAGAGAAGTGAGCAGAGAGAAATGGGGAGCTCATACCACCAAGAAACTAGAGCCAGGACAATAGTGCGCCCTTTGGACCCGGGGTCCCTGTACTGAGAAGCTTCTTGACCAGGGGAAGATTGATGACAGGATCTTCCTCTAGAGGTGACAGATAAAAAGCCTTCCCCTGGAGCTGACACCCTGAATTTGGACTTGTAGCCTACCAAACTGTGAGAGGCAAATTCTTATTTGTTAAAGCCAACCACTTGTGGTATTTCTGTTATTAAAAAAATATATATATATATATATATATTTTTTTAGCACTAGATGACTAAGACAGCACCTAACAACAACAACAAAGTTTAAAGAGTATCTCAGGGCAATAGTCTTAGGGAGTCCTCTAGCTTCAACAATCCAGTACGTCAGGACTTTTAAAGAATGTGAGTTCTGTTCCACATTTTGCTTGCATGCTATTGCTGTTATTTGTTGTTAGGTGCTGTCGAATCAGGTCTGACTCAGCGACCCTGTGCACGACAGAACGAAATACCACCCGGTCCTGCGCCATCCTCACAATCGTTGCTATGCTTGAGTTCACTGTTGCAGCCACTGTGTCAATCCATCTCATTGAGGGTCTTCCTCTTTTCCACTGACCCTGTACTCTGCTAAGCATGATGTCCTTCTCCAGGGACTGATCCTTCCTGACAACATGTCCAAAGTATGAGACGCAGTCTCACCATCCTTGCTTCTAAGGAGCATTCTGGTTGTACTTCTTCCAAGACAGATTTGTTCATTCTTTTGGCAGTCCATGGTATATTCAATATTCTTCTCCGACACCACAATTCAAAGGCGTCACTTCTTCTTCGGTCTCCCTTATTCATTGTCCGGCTTTCACGTGCATATGATATGATTGAAAATACCACGGCTTGGGTCAGGTGCACCTTAGTCTTCAGGGTGACATCTTTGCTCTTCAACACTTTGAAGAGGTAGCTTTGCAGCAGATTTACCCAATGCAATGCGTCTTTTGATTTCTTGACTGCTGCTTCCATGGCTGTTGATTGTGGATCCAAGGAAAACGGAATCCTTGACACCTTCAATCTTTTCTCCGTTTATCATGATGTTGCTCATTGGTCCAGTTGTGAGGATTTTTGTTTTCTTTATGTTGAGGTGCAATCCATACTGAAGGCTGTGGTCTTTGATCTTCATTAGCAAGTGCTTCAAGTTCTCTTCACTTTCAGCAAGCAAGGTTGTGTCATCTGCATAATGCAGGTTGTTAACGAGTCTGCCTCCAATCCTGATGCCCCGTTCTTCTTCATATAGTCCAGCTTCTCGGATTATTTGCTCAGCATACAGCTTGAATAGGTATGGTGAAAGAATACAACCCTGCCGCACACCTTTCCTGACTTTAAACCAATCAGTATCCCCTTGTTCTGTCCGAACAACTGCCTCTTGATCTATGTACAGGTTCCTCATGAGCACAATTAAGTGTTCTGGAATTCCCATTCTTTGCAATGTTATCCATAATTTGTTATGATCCACACAGTCGAATGCCTTTGCATAGTCAATAAAACACAGGTAAATATCCTTCTGGTATTCTCTGCTTTCAGCCAGGATCCATCTGACATCAGCAATATCCCTGGTTCCACGTCCTCTTCTGAAGCCGGCCTGAATTTCTGGCAGTTCCTTGTTGATATACTGCTGCAGCGGTTTTTGAATGATCTTCAGCAAAATTTTGCTTGCGTGTGATATTAATGATCTTGTTCTATAATTTCCACATTCGGTTGAATCACCTTTCTTGGGAATAGGCATAAATATGGATCTCTTCCAGTCAGTTGGCCAGGAAGCTGTCTTCCAAATTTCTTGGCATAGACGAGTGAGCATCTCCAGCGCTGCATCTGCTTGTTGAAACATCTCAATTGATATTCCATCAATTCCTGGAGCCTTGTTTTTCTCCAGTGCCTTCAGAGCAGCTTGGACTTCTTCCTTCAGTATCATTGGTTCCTGATCATATGCTGCCTCTTGAAATGGTTGAACATCAACTAATTCTTTTTGGTATAATGACTCTGTGTATTCTTTCCATCTTCTTTTGATGCTTCCTGCATCGTTTAATATTTTCCCCATAGAATCCTTCACTATTGCAACTCGAGGCTTCAATTTTTTCTTCAGTTCTTTCAGCTTGAGAAACGCCAAGCGTGTTCTTTCCTTTTGGTTTTCCATTTCCAGCTCTTTGCACATGTCATTGTAATACTTTACTTTGTCTTCTCAAGCCGCCCTCTGAAATCTTCTGTTCAATTCTCTTACTTCATCAATTCTTCCTTTTGCTTTAGCTGCTCAACGCTCAAGAGCAAGTTTCAGAGTCTCCTCTGACATCCATCTTGGCCTTTTCTTTCTTTCCTGTCTTTTCAATGACCTCTTGCTTTCTTCATGGATGATGTCCTTGATGTCATTCCATAACTCATCTGGTCTTCGGTCACTAGTGTTCAGTGCGTCAAATCTGTTCTTCCGATGGTCTCTAAATTCAGGTGGGATATACTCAAGGTTGTATTTTGGCTCTTTTGAACTTGCTCTGATTTTCTTCAGTTTCAGCTTGAACTTGCATATGAGCAATTGAGGGTCTGTTCCACAGTCGGCCCCGGCCTTATTCTTGACTGATGATATTGAGCTTTTCCCTCGTCTCTTTGCACAGATGTACTCAGTGTGATTTCTGTGTGTTCCATCTGGCGAGGTCCATGTGTATAGTCGCCGTTTATGTTGGTGAAAGAAGGTATTTGCAATGAAGAAGTCATTGGTCTTGCAAAATTCTATCATTCGATCTCCGGCATTGTTTCTATCACCAAGGGCATATTTTCCAACTACTGATCCTTCTTCTTTGCTTCCAACTTTCGCAATCCAATCGCCAGTAATTATCAGTGCATCTTGATTGCATGTTCCATCAATTTCAGACTGCAGCAGCTGTTAAAAATCTTCTATTTCTTTATCTTTGGCCCTAGAGGTTGGTGCGTAAATTTGAATAATGGTCGTATTAACTGATCTTCCTTGTAGGTGTATGGATATTATCCTATCACTGACAGCGTTGTACTTCAGGATAGATCTTGAAACACTCTTTTTGAAGATGAATGCAACACCATTCCTCTCTGAGTTGTCATTTCCAGCATAGTGGACTATATGATTGTCTGATTCAAAATGGCGAATACCAGTCAATTTCAGCTCACTAATGCCTAGGATATAGATGTTTATGTGTTCCATTTCATTTTTGACAATTTCCAATTTTCTTAGATTCATACTTTGTACATTTCAGGTTCCAATTATTAATGGATGGATGCTATTAGGATCCATCTATTGTGGCCCTGTTCAAAAAGGTTAGTAGAGGTAGCCGGGCACCATCTAGTTCTTTTGTTCTCAGGGTAGATGAGGTCATGGTTTATGTAGATGGTTTATCTTGTAGACTAGTTTCTTCTGAGTGTTTATTTTCCTTCTTTTTCTTTTACTCTGGACAAGTGTAGACTAATAGTTGTATCTTAGATGGATGCTCATAAGGTTTTAAAATCCTGGACACTACTCACCAAACTAGGATGTAGAATATAGCTTTATGAATTACATTATGCCAGTTGTTCAAGTCGTCTCAATGATGTGGTCCCCTTTTAAACATTGGAGTTAATAGAAAGCATGCCATCTGTTTCAAAAGGACTTCACTGTGTGAGTTTTGCCCCGTAAATAGAATTATTTTTCAGTATATGAATAAAAGCTTACAGAAAAATCCCACTTCAGGTAAAGGAATTACGTTGATTTCAAAGCATGGCTTCTGTGATGAAGGACCGTGTGATCCACAGGGTCAGAGGTGTTCCGTATGGGGAGTTTCTGGCCAGGCATGGGCCTGTGGCCTGTCTGTGCCAGGTGTGGAGAAGTCAGAGGTGAATCAGTCACCCAGCTTGCTGTGCAGGTGGGAAGACGGAGTGTGGAGATGGTTGTGTAGGTGCAGGGGGCAGGTGTGTCCCTGAGGGCAGGGTGAGGGCACGAGGGAACCTCTCCCCACCACATGGTGGCCCAGCAAGTCAATCCAGCGTGGCCCGACCCGTGTGGCTGGTGGAAGGGCCCGGGGCTGGGGCTGAGGTCCTGGATGGTCGCACAGTGAATTGCTCTTTAGCGTTGTTCCCTCCATCTGGGCAGAATGGCTTCCACTTCCTGTGGGGGAGCTGTGACCGGAACTGGCCACCAAGCCTCACCACAACCTCTGCCTCCACAGGTTGGTTCCTGTATACTCTGGGCCAGAGAGCAAGGATTAGTGGCTTGAGGGAGCGTTGGTATGTGGTGGAGAAGGATGGTGCCAACGGTGATGTTTTTGTGGTGAGTGGTGCTGCCTTGTCCCAGGTGGTGGGGTCTGTGCTCAGTAGAGCAACGTGTGTGGGGGGAGCAGGGGCTTGGGCAGCACCTAGGAGAGCAGGGTGGGGCCTTCTTGCCTTCCCAGGTGGAGATGAGACTGGGAGTCCCTCTGAGCAGCAGCCCCCCTCCCATTAGTGCTTCTGCTTCCCTGGGGGTCCATGGCCAGAGTCCCCTCTCAGGCCACTCTCATCCCCTAGTGCCTTCTGTGCTGACCCTCAACCAGGAAGGCACTGTGCAGGGGACTGCAGCAAAGGCCGTGTGGGGAACAGTGGAGGCCATGTGGGGGACAGTGGAGGCCGTGCAGGGGACACTAGAGGCCGTGCAGGGGATGGTGGAGGCCGTGCGGGGGATGAGGAAGGCCGTGCAGGGGCCGCAGCAAAGGCTGTGTGTTCTCACCTACCTCTTCTGGGGCAGCCCCAGGGACTAGAAGGGTTTGTCTTTAAGGCATTTATTGAGCGCTTACTACTTACTGTGTGCTGATCACCTGATCACTGTGTTGGTCTCTGTGAATGGACACTGCTTCTCTGAGCTTACAAAAGAGGGATGTGAGACTTGGTGGGGTCGAGTAACTCACTGAAGGTCACTGGAGAGGAGGTAGCTGTGGGCCTGGGACAGGGCCTGCTCTGTGGCAGGGCTCAGTAGTAATGGCTGAATAAACGGAAGTGGTGGAGGCAAGATCCGGTCAGCTGCCTGCTACCACAGGGCACTGAGCCACTGCGCTGGAGCCCACGCACCCTGGGGACTGTGCTGCACCCCACGCACGAGCCCAGGGCTTCTCAGCCAAGCAAGGCTCCCTAATCCTGGACACCTGGCAGTGTCTGGAGATGTTTGTGCTTGTCGCCACTGAGAGGAGATACTGCTGGCATCTAGTGGGTGGAGGCCAGGGTGCTGCTGAGCAGGGCAGCCCCCACAGCAGAGACCCCTCCACCTGAATCTCACAGTGCCAGCTGAGAAGCCTGTGGCCAAGGTGCCATCAGGTGCTCTGTCACGGTGCTGGGGGACCTTCCCTTCCACATGGCCAGGGGCTGCCAATCTTGAGGGGCACCTCCCTGAAGAGCTGGAGAGTGAGGGGCCTGGCAGGCAGCTCTGGTCAGGCCTGAGTTCGAGTGCTGACGTGGTAACTGTGAAGTTCCAGTGCCTGGTTGAGGAGTCATCAGCTGAACTTGGTCCCTGCATGGGTTGTCCTCACTACATAGGCCCTGCAATCCCTGGAGTTACTGCTGCCGGGGCTGCCTCAGGAGGCGAAGCCAGGGTAGACCCTTAGGGCCCCACGTTTCAGTGGTGCAGAGGCCAGAGGGTGAGTGGTGGGTGGGGACCTGGGGCCTCAGAACTACCCCTTGGGGGGCTGGGAGCCCTGAGCAGACCGAGTCAGCTCTGGGATATGTCCACAGCCTCAGTTGGTGCCCACTCCGGGGGCCGGCGGCCACCTTCCCCTCCTTCCCCTCAGCCAGTGGTGTTGGACAGAGTTTCTGAGAGGCCTTTTGGAGAGACAGGCTGGTGGGACCCAGGGAGTAGACAACTGGGACCTCCCAGCCCCAGGCAGGCTGCAGGTATGAGGGCTGCGAGCATGGACGTGAGTTCAAGTCTCCCCACTGCCTCTTGCTAGTGTGGCCCTGGGCAAGCCACCTTGCCCCCTGTGCCTCCGTTTTCCTCATCTACAAAGTGAGTATAAAGGGCTTGTGAGATGGTAAGATGGATTCCAGCTGTGAACATTTAGAAGGTGCCAGTGTATAGTTGGAGCCCTGGTGGGGCAGGGGTTAAGAGCTCAGCCACTAACCAAAAGGTCTGCAGTTGGAATCCACTAGCCACTCCCTGGACACCCTCTGGGGCAATTTTACTCTGTCCTGTGGGGTTGCTATGAGTCGAAATTTACTCGACAGCAACGGGTTTGGTTTTTTTTAGTACAAAGTCCTCAAGGCACACTTGCTGCTCTGATGAGTGCTGAGGTAGGCTGGGTGCAGCCCTCCGTGGTCATGACTGGCTTCCACCCTCAGGCCCCACGGACGGACCACCCTGCCCTGTACCGAGACCTGCTGCGCACCAGCCGTGTGCACTGGGTCAGAGAGGAGCCGCCTGCCGCCCTGGTCCGTGACAAGATGATGGAGTGCCACTTCCGCTTCCGCCACCAGATGGAGCTAGGTGACTGAGCGGGAGTGGCCGCCCTGGCTCAGGGCGAGAGGCCACTGGGGGCCAAGCTTTCTGGAGCCATAGGGGGCTCTTAGGACAGCAGGGATTGGGCTGTGAGCAGGACAGTCCCTCATTGTTCAGACCGTGTGAAGTATCAAAGCCCCCTGTCCTGCCATGGGGACAAGCTGGGGGTGCTGAGGAGCAGCTTGCTTCCTGTGCAGGAGGGCAGCGGAGTCTGAGGTTGTCTGCTGCTGAGCCCCAGGTGGCTCTGGGCTGAGGGTCCCGGTGTGGCTGGAGCAGGTGGCAGGGCCCTGTCAGGCGGAGGGGCCCCGGGTGGCTCTGGGCTGGGAGTCCCGGTACAGCTGGGGCAGGCAGCAGGGCTGAGTCATGCCGAGGGGCCCTGGGTGGTGGCTCCCTGGGTCCCTCTGACAGTTGCCCTGCCCCTCCTGTATGGAGGTGATATGGGAGTTCCTCTGAGCAGCAGTCCCCATCCTTCAGTGTTCCTTCTTCCCTGGGGGCCTGAGGCTAGCCCCCCTCTAAGGCTGCTCTCGCCCCCAGTGCCTTGTGTGCTGACCCTCAACCAGGATGGCACAGTGTGGGTGACCTCAGTGAAGGCCGTGCGGGCACTCACCCCCGGGCAGGTGAGTGTGGCTCTGGGGGTGTGGGCTGTTGGGGGGTGTGTGGGTGGTGTGCTCAGCTCTGTGGTGCCCCCAGTGGGGGAGGTGATGCCCAGCGGGACACAGGAAGGTGCCTGCACTAACCAAGAGCCTGCACAGGGCTGTGGGCTGGGACCTGCATGTGGTGGGGGTCTCGGAGCCTCCATTGTTCCATGAGACAGGTGTTAACAAAGCCCACTCACCCCCCTCCCTGGTTTACCAAGGAGGGAGCTGGGGCTCAGAGGGCGCCCCTTCCACCCCAGTGAGAACGACGATGGAATGGTGGCAGCCACACGGAGAGCCACGCTCTGACCATCCCCTTGGACCTTAGCTCTCCTGGCCTGGGTCCTGCTCGGGCACTGGGGGTCCAGCTCCACCCTCCTGGCTGGGCCCCAGAGCAGGGACAAGACTGGGAGAGGTGTCAGGCTTGTACTGTGGGAGGCAGAGGAACCAGCGCCCTGTGGGGTGGAGTGTGCAGGGCCTCCAAGGAGGGGGCGCCCACTGGAGCATGGGCGGAGGGCAGTGTTAGGGGCTGGGAGCTACAGGTGTAGGCACAAGGGGCTTTCTGAAGGCCGGTAGCTGGTTGGGACTGGGGGAGCCCTCGAGGAGCCTTGGGGGAGGGGCCCAAAGCTCCCTCCAGCCCCCATGGCCAGGTTTCCAAGGCTGAAGACGTGTTGGGGTGGAGGGGCTTGTGAGGTCCACTCAAGGAAGGGGCCCTGCCCTGCCCTGCCCTTCCCTCCCCTTCCCCAGTGAAGCTGCTGGAGTGCCACCACTCCCTCTCCCTCCATCCATCTCAGGCCCATCGCCTGCCAGACCCCCACATGTGGGTGATGGGCCTCTCTGTCCTGCAGTTTGCCGTGTTCTACAAGGGGGATGAGTGCCTGGGCAGCGGGAAGATCCTGCGGCTGGGGCCGTCCGCCTACACACTGCAGAGGGGTAGGAGCAGGTCCCGAGTGGCCTCCGAGGGTGCCAGTGATGGTACGGGTGGTGACCCAGGCCCAGGCCCCATGCCCTGACCCACCACTGAGCTGTCCACTGCTGCTGCTGCTGCTGCCTGACCCACAGAAGCCCACCCGGGTGGGCCGCCCCTGTCCGGGCCTGGCTGGCCAAGGTTCCAGAAAGCCTCTGGAGCCCAGGGAGGGCCCAGAAAGGCCAGGTCCGTCCTTTTGAAGTTGGAATCCAGCCAGAAGCGTTTACTGGCGAGTGGGTCTCTTCCAAGAGCCCTATTTATAGTGTTGTTTTTTCATGGCTGCCCCTACCCCACCTGGAGGGCTCCTACCCGCCAGCCTGCGGGCCACTATGGGGCGGTGTCAAATAAAATTATTTCTGGGATATGGACTCTGATAGACCCTCAGTAGGACCGAGACCCCCAGGGTGGGCCATTTTGGGAGCTGCTTTAATGTGGAAAGGCAGGGTGGGTGGGGTAGAGGAGCGAGAAGAACCCCATTCCCTCCCTTGGTTTCAGAGCCCACCACTCGCCCCTCCACTTACCTGGGCCGACCAGGTGCTTCCGCAGATGTGAAGGGCCCTGGAGGGAGGCAGGGCTGGTGCACCGAACACCCCTCCCCCTGTGCAGGCCCCAGGGCTAGTGCCCCATCTGTGGCAGGTCTGCCCTGTGTAGACCTGCCATCCAGAATGTGCGGGCCTCAAGCTCCGAGTCCCAGTCTGGCAAGGTCACGCCTAGGATGTCTGAGGGCAGGACAAGGCCCGCCTGAAGGGCAGCCCCCATCTGAAGTCCTCAGGCCCAGAGGCCCCCCTGAAGGTGCAGCCCCCTGAAGGGCAGTCCCCAGCCTGGAGGTCCCCCTGAAGGGCAGTCCTGATCTGCAGCCCCAGGCCCAGAGGCCCCCCTGAAGGGCAGCCCCCATCTGTAGTCCCTGGCCTGGAGGCCTACCCTGTTCTGCAGAGTGCCTGGCACCAGGCAGGTGTGGTGTGGAAACCTGACTGAGGAGCCCTTGGTCCTGGGGAGGGGCTGCAGGAGGCAGGCTGGTCAGTGACATCCTTTCTCAGCCTGAGAAAGCCAACCCCCAGGTCAGCACCTGTGGGCACAGGTGCCCCCCCGTCACTGAGGGATCCCTCAGTGTCCCCCCGCCCTGTGTTGCTGAGGGATCCCTGGGTACCCCCGATTCCCCAGAGCTCACTGGGACATCTGGCAAGTGTCAGCGCAAGTGTGCCCTATTGTGCTGCTTTCCTGCGTAGCCCGTGGGAGGTGTGTGTGTGTGAGGGTGTGCTGTGGGTGAAGAGTGGTGGGCAGGTGCTGAGACCCAGCCGGAGCTGCCTGGCAGGCCAGAATGAGGAGCTGGCCCTGCTTTTGAGTGGCTGTGCTGAGTGGGGCAAACTGTGACCCCTGGAGTGACCTCGGCCTACCCTAGCTGGTTGAAAGGTACCTCTGGAGCAGGGTTTGCAGGGAAGTCGGAAGATGTGCAGCTGTGCCTCCCCCTTCACTTCCGGTCAGTGGTCACCCAGCCAATGACTGGTCCCTTCCTGCTGCCTTGACTTCCCTGCCGGCCTACCCTGGGACTGGGGCAGTGTCAACGCCTGTCCTGGGCTTCCTGTAGCCTTTGCCCTGAGGACCCAGGTCTGGGCGAGGTGGTCAGGTGTGCCAGGACTGGCCTGGGACCCAAGCCAGATCCTGTGGGGTCTAGGAGTGGTTTCCCTATCTCTGGAGTAGATGGCCTTAGGTTGGAGGCAAGAGCCCCCTGGTGGCTCAAACAGTTAAGCACTCGACTACTGGCCAAAATGTTGACGGTTTGAACCCACCCAGAGGCACCTGGCGACCTGCTTCTGAAAGGTCAGTCATTGGAGCCCTATGGAGCAGTTCTGCTCTGTGCACATGGGGTTGCCGTGAGTCGGGATCACCTCAACAGCCACCAACCGCAGAGCAGAGGCAGCGGGCTCCTTCAGCCCACGCTGAGGACCACCTGACCAGTGCCTGCTGGGAGGGACGCTCTGTCAGGGTTGAGAGGACAGGTCCCCTCCCACCACACTGCTCCCCACTCCTTGGGGGTGACAAAGGGGCTCTGCTGGTGCAGGGAGGGCCACACCCAGGGTCAGGTGACCTCTCAGAGCAGGTCACGGCCTCACCTACCTCCTGACATCCCACAGCTGTGCCCTCTCTAGCCTGGCAGCTGACTGAGGTGGGGGAGAGCAGGTGCCTCGGGGCACAGCCCACCACTCGTGCCCATGTGCACAGACATTCCACCCGCACATATGCACACAAACCACAGAGCCCCAGCCCTTCTCCCCAGCACCCACCTCTGCTGCAAGGGAGGCTGGGATGGGGCAGGGTGGGGTGCGGGGAGCAGGGCTGGGGCTCCGCTGGGCTGGCCTGGGAGGGATTCGAGTGGAAGAGGTCTGTGATCTGGTTTATGTTTGCAGGAAAGACCCCTCTGGCTGCTGTGGGAACTACAGACGAGGGAGCAGGTGTGGCAGCAAGTGGCAGCAGGTATGGGCTGGGTGGCTGGCAGGTGGCAGGGAGGAGGGCTGGTTAGGAAGTTTGGAGTGAGGAGTTAGACACAGAGGGTCTGGGACAGAGACGCCAGTGGGGCTGACGACTGTGGAGGACACGGCAGAAGGATATGTTCTGCTTGTCTGGAAGCCAGGTAGCGTCAGGGAGAAGCGGGTCCAGGTGCCCTGAGCTCTTAGTACGCGTCAGGACGGGGGCTTGCATGGTTGTGGTGACCCAGACAGTAGGTCCTCCTGCGGGGACAGCTGGTGGCTCTGCTCCACAGGTGGAAATAAAGGCCAGAGATCGGGGAGGAGGGCAGGACTGATGCCACCTTGGGGACTTTATCCTGGCAGGTGGCCCCTTCCTCGGGCCTGGTGTCAGGAGGCCGCGGGCTGCTGGGTGGCTCCAGCCTTTAGCCTGGGCGTGGTGGTGGCAACAGCAGGCACAGGCTGGGCCTGATGGGCTTCGTGGGCTGGTGGGGGCCCACGTCGGGTGACAGGTCATGGTGCAGGGGCTCTGGCTGGAGGCCCTGAGGAGCTGGGAACCAGGTGCAGCAGTAACCCCGAAAGCCAGAAGCAGCAGCCCTGGCCCCTCTGCAGTGGGGTCCATGAGGTGTAGAACTCCACCTGGATTGAAGTCAGAGACCTCATGGGGCAGGGAGGCATGGCCGTGGAGAGAGAGCGCTCCGAGGAGCCCTGGAAATGGCCCAGTTCCACTGACCTGTCCCCACACTCCACACAAACTTGCGGGCTGGGGGCAGCAGCACAGCCAGAAAGGAGCCGCACCCTCCCAGGGTCTGCCTCCCTAGTCTAGGCGCTTCCTGCCAGCAGGGCAAAGGGAGGTGTCTGCCGTTCTCTGATGGACAGGAGGACATGGCTTGTCTGAAGGGCCACCCCGCCCCTCCTCAAACAGCACCCCTGCTTCCTCTGGGCACCTCCCTGACCAAGCCCTCCTTGGGTCAGGCCTCCCTGTTGGGTGCCCCACACCCTGGGGCCCATTCTTCTGTCTACCAGCAGGGACTGCCCTCAGGGTCAGAGGGGTCAGAACCTGGCCGTGACTGCGCACACGACCTGACTCGTGCTGGCCCGCTGCGTGAGCCCCCCTCATCCCTGCCAGACGGCCTCTATGGCGGTCCGCAGGCTGCTGATGGAGAACTGAGCCCCAGAGGTGAAGGGCCAGTGGCCAGGCAGTCAGGGTGAGCAGGCTGTGCCCCAGCAGATGTCCCCAGGCCAGACCCAGGCACGGGCCTGCTCTACCCCAGGCAGAAGACAGACCACAGCTGGGGACCAGATGGGCCGGTAGTGTCCCCATGGGCCCTGGGGACACTCTGCCCAGCTGGGCATGGGGCGGGGCTGAAACGCTGCCTTTGTTCTGCCAGCCCTGAGGGGAGGCCTGGGCCTCTGTGGGCTCAGGTTTCCTGGATTCACTGCTGGGCCTTGTGCCTGGGACTGAGTTTGCCCTGGGCCCCCCGGGCGCACTGTAGTGCCCACTCTGACCCACCCTGGAGCTGACCATGACACAGAAATGCCCCCGATGCCAGTGGGCTGACGGAGGAGAGAGGCAAGAGCCGGCACTGCCCCTCAGGTCCCAAGCCTCCCCGAGCTTCTGGCTGGTGCTGCCCTCCTTTCAGGCACAGCCTGTCTCCCACACCCCCTCAGGCCACAACCCAATTCTACAAGGCCCTTGGGTGCACTCAGAGGTAGGTTTAGATCCTGAGGGCAGAAAGCGATGACCAGGAACACCATTAGGGCCCACCTGTGGCTGGGATCTCTGGCCTCTCCCCCTGCCTGCCGCAGGACTCCACAGCTTCGGGGGATATCGAACTCCAGGGCTGGGGTAGGCAGAGGGGCAGCCACCCCTGTTGGAGGGCGCCTGGGAGGGGCTGGGGCAGAGAAGTAGGGCCTGCACTGCCCCTCCTTCCCCTGGGGCATCCCACCCCCACGCCTGCTGATAAGGAGAAGGGGAGGGAACGAAAAACTCATCCTGGCCCTTCACTAGAGGTTTTGCCTATCTGCTCCCTGCTCTTACACAAATGAACACAAATGAACGCGTCGGCCGCTCTCACTCGGGCCTCGCTGGGACCCTGGTCAGGGCCCTTGCTGCCTGTCCCACCCCCTTCCCAGATTCACTGCAGTGACACAGATCTCAGAAGTGTTCACCTTCACACCTGGAAGACTCCTTCCCCACCCCTGGCCCAGTCCCAAACCCCTTCCTTCTGCCCACAGGCCCTGCTCCTCCCATGGGCCCCACCCAGTGCCACCCCAACCCCTGATGGGCCCTCTGTCCTCAGGCCAGGCCTCTTCCCCACTCCTCCATCAGCCAGGCCCTGGAGGCCAGCTCAGGTGCAGCTCCGAGCTCCAGTCAGGGAGGGCATTTGGATGGTGGGAACTTCTGACACGTTGTCTGCAGGTGGAGCCCATTTACACTCTCTGAACTTATAGGGTCGCTGAGTCGGAATCAACTGCATGGCGACGGGTTTTTTTTTTTTGGACATGACACAGCAGTGTTCTGCTAACCGATAGGCTGAAGGTTCGAGTCCACCCAGAGGCCCCTCAGAAGACAGTCCTGGTGATCTGCTTCTGAAAACCAGGCTTCGGACTTGGTTGGAATGGCTCAGTAGTTGCCGACGTAAATGAAAGCAGTGTATGAATTGCATAGAAACCAAAACTGTTGCCCATGGGACTCTGATCTGAGGAGAAAGCAAAGGGAGCCCTGGTGGCTCAGTGGTTAAGAGCTCGGCTGCTAAACAAAAGGTCAGCTCTTTGAATCCACCATCTGCTCTTTGGAAGCCCTATGGAGCAGTTCTACTCTGTCTCCTGTAGGGTCGCTGTGAATTTGAGCTGGAATTGACTCAACAGTTTTTTTTTTGGAGGAAGCAACTAGCAGTGCCCCTCTCAAAGATGGCGGCTGACTGCACCATTTTTAATGTGTGTCCACACAATCTCCCGCATCAGGCTCCTGTAACTTTCAGGACCCATGAGGGAGACTGGATTATTGGCAGGACTGTAGAGAGCAACACACGTTCAGAGCAGCGTGGTCAGCCTCTGAGCTGGGCATCCCTGTCTGTTTCCTACTCAGTTCAGAATCCTGCAGGCAGCAGATCTGGTTTCTGTACCATGGGTACACTGCTCTCATTTACCCTGGAAATTACCGGACGAGTTCAAAGCCCTGCTGAAAATCCTATGGAGCAGAGTTCTACTGTGACACACATGGGGGCACCATGATCAGAATCGACTAGTAACGGGGGCTTGTGTTACCCTGAAGGGGTTGGCTACTTTGTCTAGAAACACGGTGGGTCAGGGCTGGAGGCAGCTTCAGTCTGTGTAGGTCCCTGTTGTGTTAAGGGTTGGGGAGGGAATGGGCCCAAGCACCCAGGACGCCTGGGGTTACTCTCCGGACTTTTCACCAGGTACCTCCTCAGGTAGGGTTCCACCTCAGCCTCTCCAGGCCCAGCGGGAGGGCAGAAGCTCTCCTCAGGTGGGCCCCCAGTCCTCGGGCAGAGCCGGTCTCTCCGGTTTTACAGCTGATAACTCTGACAGAATCCAGAAAGCAATGACTGAATGCCCTGGAAAGTGACAGGGGAGGACACCAAAGCTTGAAAAATGACCCTGGGATGTGTGGGATGCTTTTGGTCGTTTTTCTCTCCCAGATTTGACCTGAGGGAGGCCCTATCTCTGGAGCCACACAGCAGGCCCCAGGGCAAGGACTCCAAGAGAGGAGGGTAGGGGCCCTGTTATCCTCTCTCTTTCCTCTTACACTTGTCCCTGGGAGTGGCCCAAGTTGGGTGGACATGTGAGATATCATCGCAGTTGACTAAAAGTCTGAGGGAACCCATCTTTCTGGATAGAGAAATCAAGCAAAGGGGCCCTGTCAAGGGATCTAGAAGGTGATGGAGAATCCAGAGGGATATACGTGTCCCACAGAATCCCACCCCAGAGTGCAGAGTGACAAGTGTGTCCCACAGAATCCTGCCCCAGAATCCAGAGGGATATATGTGTCCCACAAAATCCCACCCCAGAGTCCAGAGAGACATACATGTCCCACAGAATCCCACCCCAGAGTCCAGCGGGACATGTGTCCCACAGAATCCCACCCCAGAGTCCAGAGAGACATACGTGTCCCACAGAATCCCACCCCAGAGTCCAGCGGGACACACATGTCCCACAGAATCCCACCCGAGTGCAGAGTGACAAGTGTGTCCCACAGAATCCTGCCCCTAGAGCCCACGGGGACAAGTGTGTCCTACATAATATATATCAAAATCCATTATTTCAAAACAACATTTCAGAAATGCTCCTTGGCTCAGCATGGCTTCCACTATGAAAACACAGTATCAACAAAAAATTCAAAGCAGAAAATAATTGGGTCATAAAAGGGTTATGTGACAGAATTTAACGCAGCGGTTAGAACCATGCTCCGTAAAGCAAAGGCAAATACTCTTGAAATGAACAGACAACTACAAGTCCTCAGCAGAGATATCAAAATGCCAGAAAGGAACCAAATGGAAATTTTGGAACTTAAATTCACAGTACATGAATCAGAAAACTCCCTGGGTAGGCTCAGTAGCAGAATGGAGTTGATAGAGGGTGAGTCAGTGAACTCGATCAATCACTAGAAGTTATGAAAACCTGAAGAACAGAGAGAAAGAAGTATGAAAAAAGATAGAGAAACCTCAGGGACACCTGGAATGATATCAAAAGGCCTAACGCTCATGCCATTGGGGTCTTAGAAGGGGAAAGAAATTGGTGCAGAAAAAGTATTTGAAGAGGCAATGGCAAAGTACTCCCCAAATTTGGTGACAGACAAGATCACAATTCAGGCACCTCAGGAAACCCCAGACAGGGCCTCCCCATCCAGGCCGTGGTGGGCCCGAAGGAGACTGAGCAGAAAGCTCCAGCACAGAGCTCCCCGGGGCCTGTCCTCAGCACCCCGTAATGGTCGGCCAGCACCCCGTAAACGGCCCCTCCCACAGCGCCGTAGAAGGCGGGCAGGTTGGGGAGGTGAGGGGGAAACCAGCACAGTGCAAGTACAAATTCAAAAATCTTAATTTATTGTAGACTCTTTTCTCATTTGTGCCGTAATTCCAGTGTTTTGAACATTAATAAATATACATTTGTTAAAAAAAAAAACCTCCAGTGTCTAATCTCTCTCATAAAGTTTTAGGTCATAAAAATAGGTTTAAATTCTTTGTCTTAAGAAGATGGACAGTTTTTTTTTTTTTTTTTGGTAACGGTTCTGACCCAATTGAAGCACTAACGAGGGGCAGAGTCCAGTTGTAAGAGGTCCTACCTAAACGGAGTGTTCAAAGACTCAGAAGTAGGAGAACTCCCTTTCTACTCAGAAAACGCCTCAGTGGTAAACAGTGACAGAGACCACGCACCCGCACAGCACTGTGAAGGCACTTGTGATTCACCCCGGCATGAGGACCTTGGGGTCAGATTTCACTACCTGTTGAGTGTTCGCCCGTTTCCCGATCCACTTTTCCTCTCGTGTGATCATTCGGCAACGACGTTCGCATTTTCATCGGAATGAAAGGTGAAAAGTCCACGGTATGACCGTGTTTGCATCTTACTGAGCTTTTGCCATATTTTACGGCTGCAAGCAGCTGTGCCGATCGTTTATTTGGACACCTCATTTGAGGAACAAAGGTAACACTGAAATAGAATGTGTCTGAATGACTGCGGGCCCCGTGCCACAGCCCGCGGGCCACTCTGCTGGTGCCCACGGGGGGGCAGTCCCAGCTGGTCCGCGGTGCGCGTCTCCAAGGCAGTGTGGTCACCGCTGAAAAGCCTGGCTCCGGTTTTGTCCCTCTGCACAATTGGCCATTTGAAGTAAAATGAAATAATTGGTCAGACCCTGGGGATGGGACTCAAGCCCGCCCACAGATCCCCGGCGTCTAGGAGAGCTGGGAAGTTGGCAGGAAGAACTGTGACACCCGGGGGACCCAGGCCTCTGTCAGAGTCGGGAACACATGAACAGGAGGAGAGGGACAAAGGAATTGACTGGGCAGGGCTCCAGGGAGGCCTTAGGGCCTGAGAGCTAACTGGCGAAGGGGGGGTCAGGGAGGACCGGTGGTGAATCACAGCCCTGCAGTAACCCACGCAGGGGCGGCTGGAGCCGGGAGCAAACACACTGACAAAGTCGCCACGGGTGCAGGAGGCTGCCCTGAATGCCTGCGTGTTCTCAGCCACCGGCCACCGTCGGCACCAGGGACTTCCATCTGACGACCCTGACGCACCTCACGCTTTTGATTGGCTGAGATGCTGGCGGTTGTATCCGTGTGCACCCGACTCAGGGATGACTGTGCAATCTTATATAAAAACAGTGAGCAGTCGACCCACAACGTCTCCGTGTTAACCATCAGTACAGGCATGAAACACGCAGCCTTCGCCGTCTCAGCATCCTGTACCAGTCTGTAAGCATCTACGCCTCCTCGTCACGGCAGAGCCGTTTAAGACAGGTGGTGCCCTGCAGAGGGCTGGCGAGGCTGCTGCCGTGGGCCTGACAACCACACAGGCGGACGGACTCTGGTCCTTGGCCTGCCCTGTACCCCTGCGCCCTGGCAGGTGTCGGCCTGCCCGGGTGGCCCCCCTGCTGTGAGCTTCTGGCTGGGCCAGCGGCACAGCGGTGGCTCTGTTGCGTCTGAAGACACATCTCCCTTGAGCCTGTGGCCTTTGGCACTTGTCACAGGGTCCGATGAGCCCGAGCCCCTGCAGTGGAGGAAGGTCCCGGGGCTGCCAGTCCAGGAGCCCCACGCCCAGGGCCCACCTCACTTGAAGGGCAGTGCCCCCTGGGCTCCAGGGTCGAGGACACGCTGCACAGACGCCATGTGGAGTGATGGACTCGCCTCACGGTTTCCTGATGGTTCAAATTGAAGTTTCGTTACTGCCTCTGTTCACGGGAAGAAGCCGGAAGGGTCAGTGAGGAGCCATGCCATGGGGAGGAGGGTGACAGCTGGGCTCCACGGAGGGCAGGGCTGGGGGAGCAAGACCATGGACGCCCAGCACATAGGGAAGGTCAGTGGGGATGGCGCAGCTGCCCACTGAGCCATGCAGAGGGGGACAAAGGGGCTCCACGGAGGGCAGGGGCAGGGTGAGCATGTGACCGCTGATACCTGGTGCACTGGAGGGCCGGGCCGACGTGTTTCCCCACCCACCAGCCCCAGCACACAGGAAGCATCAAGGTTGGAAGCCAAACATCCTCAGTTGGCCCTTAGGAGGCAGGTCCGAAGGTCTGGCCTGTTCACTCCCAGGGATGTGAGCCAGGAGGGGTGCAGGGAGAGGTCACCCCTGCAGCTAGGTCTCAGGGGCACTCCAGAGGTGTGGCTACTCCAGTCCCCATGGGGCCTGCGGGTGGTGTCCGTCCCACCTCACCTGAGCTGAATCCCCTCCCCGGCACGCCTTCCCCCCACTGGGGGGAGGGTGGACACCTGGGCTCCACCAAGGGCAAGCAAGACCACAGCCACCCAGCACATGGGAGGGTCACTCGAGGGTCACTCACTCAGAGTCAGCGCCATTGGCCTGGGCGCTCCCCGCCCGCACATGCATGGCCACCCCGTTGAGGTGCTCACGCACAGGCTCCCGGGGTGGTGGGCTCTTGACCGTGACGTCACAGTCTGTGGGGGTTCGCAGTCCCCCATCGTTGGAGCCCAGGGAGGATGTTGGCGAGGAGCCGGCGCTCTGGTCCCCGCTGGCCAGCTTCTCCCGCAGCCGGGTCTTCAGGGTCTTCTCAGTTAGTGGGGGTGGGTAGGTGACCTTGTTTTTCAAGATGCCTGGGCCGGGGAGATGGGTGGTCACTTCTAGGCAGAAGTGAAGGGTGGGGCCAGCTCGGAGACAGATTGGTCTCTGCAGGTCTGGACCAGGCTTTGGCCACTGTTGGTGTCCCCCCCCCCAACTCTGCCGCTCATGGTTCTCAGGTCCCAGGTGCCCTCCTCCAGGTGCTGCACCCAACCCCCAGCCCCCCACCCTCAGGATGAGGAACTGCCCCTGGGGCCCCCAGCTGCTAAGGATGAGGGACCAGCTCTGGCTCCCAGCCCGCAGGGGGCACGCGCCCGGCACCTTTCCTCTGCTCCACAGGCGGGTTGGGCAGTGGGCCGGCTGGCCGTTCCTCCTGGTGCAGCTCCACGCTGACCTTGGTCTCCACCTTCAGGCGGGGCTTCTTGCCCGGCTCCTCCCCATCACTCCCGTCTGGCCAGTCGGCTGCGATGTGGTTGGCTGCAGGGTCCACTGAAGCAAGAGCAGAGGGCCGGGCACTGCTTACCGGTCCGCCCCCAAAGGGCTCCAGGCCCTTCCTCCCTCCCTCCCTCCCTTGGCTGTGAGCACGGTCCAGTCGGCCACTCCCAGACCTCCAGGCCTGGCAGAGCTGCACCCTGTGGGGGTAGAAACTGAGGCCTGCGAGGAAAGGTCCTGACTGTGGGGGCCTATGGCTGCGGCTCCCCCACTTCAACCCCAGTACCCTGTAGCCTCACGAGGGCTTCCTGCTGGACAGCCAGGTGGGGCCAGCTTTGCCCACCACCCCCTGTCCTGGTAGTGAAGACCCACAGAGAGCAAGGCCCCCTCCCCGTCTGTGCTCCATGAGCAGCATGAGGAGGGCGGGCCCCCCGGGGAGAGCCACCACCCCAGCTGTCTCCTGTGTTGCTGCAGCTCTGCCAGGCACATCCTGGGAGGCAGTGACCCAGCCCCGGGCCGACCCCCATGGCCAGGAGAGGCCGGGTCCCCCCAAGCCCTCGTGCCTGCCTGCTCACCTTTGGGGGTGCTGTGGGCAGGGCCATGGGTGCGGGCCTGGGGCGTGACGGGGTCCCACTGGTCTTCAGCCTCCACGCCTTCATCCTCACTGTCTGAGGAGTGCGAGGAGGCATAGGAGCTGCTCTGCTCGTCCAGGGACAGCTCGCTGTCTGAGTCTGAGTCACGGCCTGTGGGCAGACGGGGGGATGAAGGCTCAGGCCCAGGGGGTCCTGGCCATGTCTGGAGGAAGCCACTGGGCTTGGGGCTTTGGGGGTAGTCAGGCCCCTGTGGACCCTCTGTTATGGAATGAACTGTGTCCCCTCCGCCCCCCCAAAAATAGGTGTTGTAAATCCTAATCCCCAAAAGCGTGGCAGTTCAAATCCACCAGCAGCTCCTGGGAAACCCTATGGGACAGTTCTACTCTGTCGTGCAGGGTAGCTATGAGTCAGAATTGACTTGACGACAGCTGGCTTGGTCTTTGGGCTTTTTATACCTGTGGATGTGATCCTGTTTGGGAACGAGGCCATGTCAGGGCAGGGTGAGTCCTACATCTAATCACGTCTGAGGTGTAAGGAGCACACACACAGAAAGCAAGCATACATACGGGGGAAGAGGACGCTATCGGATGAGGACGGAGGCAGATGCCTCTACACCCAGTACGCCAAGGGCTGCTGGCAGCTACTAGGGCTGAAATAGACAAGGAAAGACCTCCCCCCGAGCTGGTGTCCTGAATTCCAACTTCCAGCCCCTAGAACTGTGAGAAAACAAATGTCTGCTCTTTAAAGCCTCCCCTTGTGGTATTTCTGGTAATAGCAGCACCAGAAGACTCAGACATCCCTTGAGAGTGATGGTGGCCTCTGACCACCCTCCGAGGCTGTGGGAGCCCCTTCCAGGGAACCGTACCGTGCGCCTTCTTGGTGCTTCTGTGGACAAAGGCCGCGTCTGGCTCCCCATGGCTGCCCCGCGCCAGCCCCGAGGACACGCTGAGTTTCTGGATACCTTCATCCCTAGAGAGGATGGGGGCTCAGCACCACCGCTCCGAGGGGTGGCTGCTGCTGCCGCCCGACATTACTGAGCACCTGCTGCATGGGCCGGGGGGAAGGCCCTTGGGGTGCCGGAAGGTTCTCTGCAATGCCCCGATCTGTATTCTGACTGACAGCAATGGACAGACAAGAGCAAGGTGCCCCCGGCTTGTGGGACATGTGTCGCGGGACTCCCACCCAGCCCCAGGCAGACACCTGACCTGAGGGTGCTGTCCAGGGAGGCGGTGGACTCGCCCAGGGCCGTGCGGTACAGGTCGGGCTCCTCGCCGAGCGTGTTGCTGCAGTTGAGGGAGCGCTGGGGAGGGACGCCTGGTTGTTGGCTGAGCCCCTGCACCAGGTGGCCTTGACAGCCAAGTGCCCACAGCAGGCGTGACCCCAAAATGCCAGCTCCCGACTGCTCGCCCACCCCACTCAACCTGGGGGAGGATGGCCTCGGTTTCTGGCTCGAGGGTCCTTGCCTGGCAGCCCCCAGTACTCTGGGGTGCCCCTGTGTCGAGGGCCACTCGGCTGGTAGGTATGGCCAGCCCACCCTCAGAGGGGCTCATCCTGCTCCCTGGCCCCGCAGGTGGTGTCCCAGTAACCCTACCGTTAGCAGGGTGGCCCTCGTGGCGCCTGAGTCATCCGGGTGCAACTTCTTGCCAGCGAGCACCCCCTTCAGGTGCTTCCGGACCTCCCTGTTGAACACGCAGTGGAACAAGAGGACGAACAGACCCTGGAGGGTGGAGGGGTAGTTGGGCACAGGCCTCAGGAGACGCAGTCAGGTGGCATGAGCAGTGGGACCATGTGCCCCGAGGATGCCGCAGCACAGCCCCCCACGTGTGGAGGCCGTGAGCACAGGGCCAGCCCTGCTGGTGTGGGCCAGAGATGCCCCTGAGCCCAAGCCAGCCTCCCCTCCTGAGGGGTTTTGTTTAGCTCAGGGCTGGATGGAGTGGTCAGGGCGCTGGAGTCACAGCCCCCGGGACCCTTTTCCACAGCCCACAGGCCCTCAACCTCTGGGTGCCCTCAGATGTGAATGTCCAACACTCCACCCAGGGGGCACAGCTGCCATGGTTCACCGTCCCCAAATACGGTGGGGAGGAGGGACAGCCCTGTGCTTGCCAAGCATAGGGCTGTTCTGACTGCACCAGGGTTGTAAGGATGGGCCCAGGAGGCTGGGGACAGGCTTCCTGTGTGGGTGGTGGGCTCGGCCATCACCATCCCCCTATGTCGGAATGTCCGGACACAAGGTGTGGCCCGCCTGTCCTGGGGCGGTGAGGATGCAGCTCCTGGATCCCTGGGAGCCTCTTGGCCACCCCACCCAGCAGCGCAGACAGCCCCGCCCAGCCTACCTGTAAGCAGCTGAAGACAGCAAAGAGGTAGTGAAAGACCAGCGCATCGCGGTTCACAGCCAGCAGCCCCAGCAGCCAGGTGGCACTGACGAGAAGCAGCAGCAGGAAGGCCGTCCTCAGCAGGGAGCTGGTGGGGGGTGTAAACTCAGTGTCCTCCCTCCCACCACCCACGCCCCTCCCTTCTGCCTCAGTTTCCCCAACTGTAAGGGGGGGTGGTAATGCTACACCTCTCAAGGGGCTGTGTAGGGATGGAAGGTGTTAATCAGAGTTGAGGGCTTGGACAAGGTGCTGGGCCCAGGGCCTCCCGGCCGCTCCTCTCTCCCTCCTCCACCACATATAGGCCAAGGGGTCTTGGCCCGGGCCCACCTTGGCTGGCTGCACGCAGGCCCCGCGTGGCCCACCCCTGCCAGTTAGGCTTTGCGCCAGCTTACATGACTCCTTTTCTCTCGTAGTAATGGTGCTTTCTTTGGCAGGAAACCTTGGCGGACAGGACAAAAATAACTGTATTGATCTGGGGGGAAGAAAAAAAAACAGGTGGCACCTTGTCTTGCTGAGTGGAGCCTTCAAAAGCCAAGCTTTCCCGAAGACTCTCCCTCCCATGTCCCCGGTGGCTGTCCTTGTGGTCCCTGGGCCTGTGGACAAGGCTGTCCCCGGCTGGGTGCGGGGCAGGCTCGTGGTGGACACGAAGTGAAGCTAGACCCAAGGATCTGCAGACGAGGCTGGACACCGACCTGGCAGCTTCAGTGACCACTACGGCCAGGCCTGCCCCTTCCTGCCCAGCCGCAGGATGGCCTAGGTGACAGAGGCCAGCTGAGGCCCCTGAGAGGCTCCCCGAGAGGCCCCGGGTTCCCACATCCCCAAGTCACAGGGACGCCTGGCACTCACAATTATCACAGCCCCGATGGGCCCAGCAAAGCTCCAGATGAGAGTGTCACGCAGGGACAGCCAGCAGAAGTCAGGGTTCCCGTAGCCCTGGGGGTCCAGACCCACTGCCAGTCCTGGACACAGCAGAGAGGTGGACAGAGTGAGGGTCCCACCCAGGCAGGGCCCAGGGACCAGGGATTGTCCTCAGAGGGACGTCGGAGGATAAGGGACCCCACACAGGTCCCTCCAGGCAAGGTCCCTCTGGTGTCAAATCACAGGACTGCCCATGTGGGCCTGGGCAGGCAGGCGGGGAGAGTGGCTATACGGGAGGCCCTGCTGAGGAAACCAGAGATGAACAGAGAGGCACTGGACGGGGCTGTGAGGGTGGCAGGGAGCACTTGGGGCCATGCAGGCCAGGATGTCGGGACCGAGTGAGCTGGAGGCTATGTGTGTGAGAATGTGCACACATACGTGCAGACACACGTGCTCACACACACCGACACATACCACACACATGCTCACACACGCACACATGATCACACACACAATGCTCATGCACACACGCTCACACGCACCCAGACACACACAATGCCCACACACACACTCAACACACCCACACACACACAATGCTCCACACACACACATGCTCACACATGCCCACAGAGACACACAGTCACACAATGCCCACACATGCCCACAGAGACACACACACACATACACACACTCACACAGACCCAGAGACACACACAGTCACACAGGAGAGCCGGCCCACCAGCACAAAGTACATGCAGATGGTATCAAGCAGCAACGCCATCGTAAATCCCAGGGGTGTTCTTCCTGGTAACCGTGAAGACCCGACAGGACGGCTGTCTGTGCAGAGCCGTCTGTCTGCACGATGATGCTGGGGTGCTCCTGCATCACAGACCTTGTTTAGGGAAACAAGTGCAGGTGTGACCTGCCGCCCCATGCCAGCCCCCCTCGGCTCAGTCCCCCACCCCGGCCTCCCCCAACTTTGGCCTGGATTGTTCTGTGACCTCCTCACGGTTCTCCGTGTTCAAATCCCAAAGCTGAGGTCTCCCTGTGCTCTAAGTTCCCTCCCTGCCCTGTGGTTTCCCCCGGCCTGAGGAGATGTGGTGGCCTCCTTGGTCTTCAGGGCCCCACAGCATTGCCGTGGCTCTGGGGACACTGCTCCAACCCCGCCTCCATGCCCCCAGGTCAGGGCTCTGGGTGCGCAACCCCCACCCCCAACATGGCCAGGCCTAGCTCAAAAGGCGCTTCCTTTGGGCAGCCTTCCAGCCTCCCCCATCCCAAGTTCCCAAGCCCACCCTCATGGAAGTCTCGTGGATGAACCTACTGTCTCCTGCGCTGTTCCCGATGCTTGTCCCCCCCGGTGGGGGCGCCTTGTGAGGACAGAGCCCAGGTGTAAATGAAGCCTCGGAGGGTGAGCCAATGAACAAAGGCGTGCATGGCTGTCATGGAGTATTCAGCAAGCGAGCCTGATGGGTCGTGGGAGGTACACCGGCAAACAGAGGGCCCATGGGAACCTCCGTCCTCACCCAGGTCACTGCCATGCAGCACCAGAGCCGGGAGCAGTTCCCACGGCCCCAGGACAGGGCCAGTGCAGCCCCAGGGGGCCCCCGCTTTGCAGCCACAGTGCTGACATCAATCACCGCATAGGCTCTGGGGACGGGCTCCACCCTGTCCGGGGGATGCCCTGGAGACTGCACAGGATGGGGCCCCTGGGAGGCCAAGGCTAGAACTCAAACTACAGCCTTGTCTGGACACAAGGGCGAGGAAGGCCTGTGGGAAGCAGTCAGGTCAGGAAGAAGGCAGACCTGGTGCAGATGAGGCCTCGCCCCGCCTGGCGGCTGTGACCAGCCTGGCGGCTGTGACCAGCCAACACCGTTGCCTCAGCCTGCACTTCCCGGCGTCACTTAAGTCCTCTTGCAAGAGACTTCGGTGTTTAAAAAAATGTTCCTTCAGCAAGCGGGAAATGTGGACTGTCTGAATTTAGATTCCAAAGCCACCTCAAGAGGCAGCGGCCTTCCAAGGTGTGTGGTGTGTGGAGGGGATCTCGGCCCGGATTGGGGTGGAGAAAGAGATCTCGGGGCGGGGGGGCAGGGACACACACGACAGACACCCGCAGGGTTAGCTGCTTCATGTAAAAGTGTTCTCGATACTTGGACGGAAGACACCACCTAATGGAGCATGTCTCCCTCTTTTGTTTTTTTCTTCTGACCCCGCCCACCTGGCCCGGTGGGGGCCCTCTGCTGCGTCTTCCCTCCTGTCTGGCCCCCCAGGTAGAACTTCGCGCGGTGGGGGCTGCGCATCACCTGTGCCCACAATGGCGGCCTGTGGCCAGTGAACGTTTGTGAAGTGGACGTTGAAAGGCATCTGTCTGAGCAACTCTGGGACATGAGGGGCACCCCACCCCAGGCCTGCTTCCCAAATGCCCCATGGGACCGGCAAGTGAGCTGTTCACTCATCCACACGTCCAGGGCCCCCTTTATGCCAAGCTCTGTGCCTGGCTGGGGACAGGCCGGTGGGAACAGAAGCCTCTGTTCTCATGAGTCTCCCTCCTAGGGACAGTTAAAGGTAAGGTACAAAACACTAGCCTCAAGTCCAGCCTGTGGCAGGTGCCACCGAAGGTGTGCTTGTACGTTCCAGGGACAGAGCCTGCGATTGTGAAGAGAAGACCCAGAATGCTCCGACTGGGGGGCTCTGTGTGGGGTGAGGCCCCTGCGGCCTCTGAGGTGGGATTTCCCGGAACTAAGCGGCGTCTGTGATTCCCTCTGCAGAGCCCCTTCCTGCCCACCTCATGGGGACATCCCCTGCTACGAGGGCCTCTGATGTGCCCGACCCCCTCCCTGACTGTGGCCCCTTGGGGTCCCCACCCAGGACTGAGGCTAACCTGTGAGAAGCAGGCTAGCTGTGGCCTGTGGCCGAGGGCAAGCCCTTGCCCATCACCGAGTCCCCTGCACTGGGGACCCTGGGTGCCCCCACTGGTCTAGGAGTGTGGGAAGCGGAGAGGGGACACCTGGGACACCCCTCCCCACTATCTACAGACCCTCCAGCTCCTTGAGACGGAGAGGGGGAGGCCGAGGGTGCTCTTTTAGGAACACCCCAAATGGGGACGGTACGGACTTAGGTCTAACAGATCTGAGTTCACTGGGGCTGTGGGAAACACAGAGCAAAAGTTTAAATCTCTCGTGTATGAAATCAGCAAATAATTTTGATTTTACTTCTTCATTTCTCTTCACAGAAGTTGAGGTAAATAAATTGAGCTATTTGGTTCCCAAGCTTAATTTTCTAATTAAAAAAAAGAAGCCAAAATATTAGAGGCATGTTATGAATTGAATTGTGTCCTCCAAAAAGATATGTTGAAGTCCTAACCCCGGCACCTGTGAATGTGACCTCATCGGGAAATAGGGTCTTTGAAGATGTTATCAGTTAGGTTAACACGGCAGTAGGGTGGGTCCTAATTCAATACACGCGGTGTCCTTACTAAAGAGGAGAGGCCACGCCTGCCTACCAGCCCACGAGGATGTGAGGACACCAGTCCCGCGCAGCTGTGAGAGCCAGAGTGAACCTGAGGCCAACCCACCACTGCACCAGGGTGGCTGCTGGACAGGGCCCTGGGGCAGCAAGGCCTCCACCCAGGGCCTCCAGCCTCAGGCTCTGTGTCTGGATCCCTGAAACACTGGGACAACCGAGAAGAAGGGGGTTCAGCTTTTCCTTTTGTGGCGAGAAGTGCATATCTGTCCTGGCAGAGATCAAATGTTCACTTTCTGATATTCAGCAAGAAGTGTGCTGAGGAAGACCTGCTGTTCTGTTCCTTCATTCACCCACCCATCCATGCTCCCTTCCTCCATCCCCCCATCTATTCATCCCTCTTCCATCCATGCTCCCCTCCTCCATCCATCCATCTACCCAACCAACCATCTATCATCCTATTCATCCATCCTTCCTCCATCCATCCATTTATCCACATACATATACATGCACCCATCCATTTATTCATCCCCCCACCTATCCACCCATCCATCCACCCATCCAATCTGTGCATACATACAGACATACCTTCAACCCATCCATAGACCCACCCATCCATCCTCCCTTCCTCCATCCATCCATTCACCTACCCAACCACCCATCCATCTATCCTCCCATCCATCCATCCATACACACATACACCTGTCCATACATTCATCCATCTACCCACCCTATCATCCATCCATACATAAATTTATACATTCACCCATCCATAGACCCACCCATCCATCCTCCCTTCCTCCATTCATCCCTCCTTCATTCAATCCACTCATTCATCCATCCATCCACCCACCCACCCGTCCATCTATCCATCCATCCATCATCCATCCATCCATCCATCATCCATCCATCCCTCCATCCATCCCTCCATCATCCATCCATCCATCCATCCATCAGGCAGACACATAAATTTTTGTCTGTTAGGTGCTGGAAAGTGCAGAGCAATTGCATAGCCTGTGCAGATGGGAGCAGGGTGAGGCCTCCTCTGCCAGGGCTGGCCAAGCATCAGAGCTGGTACCGAACACTGAGGAGGGCAGATGACTCCTGCCTGCTGGGGAGCTGGCTTCCCTGGGACGTGGGTTCTTGTGTCAACAATGACAGGTGGAACTGCACTGAGCATTGGTCACTCCTGCCCCTCCCTTGGGCTCACCTGTGATGACGGCTGGGACGCCCCAGCCCACGACGTAGTAGAAGCGCATGGGCCCCGAGTCAATGTTGCGGGCCTCGGTCAGCATGCGGTAGACATGCAGGCCCTCCACGAAGGTCCAGGCGAAGGTGCTCATGTGGACGTAGTGCAGGAGGATGGCGATGACCGTGCACACAAACTGCAGCAGAGAGGTGGGGGGTCAGTGGTGCCCACAGCGGCCACACAGGCAGGGGCCCCAGGAGGGAAGTGACCAAACAGGCCCCTTTAAACCATGAGAGTCTGCAGTGTCAGAAGAAGGAAAAATCAAGTGAGATGTCCTTTCTGTTTGGCTCACCCAGAGGGTGCTGGGCATCTCCCATCATGGGGTCTCAAGCCCCACCAAGGGATTGCTGCTCACCGGCCACCGCCATGAGTGGACGGAGCCTGAGGCTGGGCTTCTGAGGGGGCATACCATCTAGTTTGTGCCAGAGAAGCTGGGAATCTGGATTTCCATAGGGTGCTTCTCAATTTTTTCACGTTGGCATTTAATTTAAAAAAATATTGCGGAGGCAGGCACAGTGGGGTGGCGGTCCCCCACGGCTCTGAGCCCGTGCAGCTGACCCCTGCCTGGCCCCCACGGCACAGTGGGTGCGGGTGGAGGGAGGGAGGAGCTCCCAGCGTCAGGACTCTTGCTGTCAACTAAGAAAAAATCACCTGCATTGAGTTGGAGCCCTGGTAGCACCGTGGTTAAGAGCTCGGCTGCTAACCAAAAGGTCGGTAGTTTGAATCCTTGGAAACTCTATGGGGCAGTTCTTCTCTGTCCTATAAGATTGGTATGAGCTGGAATTGACTTGACAGCAATGGGTCTGGTTTGGCTTTTGCACTCAGTTGACAGAGCCTTATATTTTCCACTGAAGATGGAGCAGCAATGAGATCACATGTTCTGTTTTTTATCCCTAACAGGGTGGGGCCGGGTGGCTGCCCAGTGGCCCCAGTGCCTGGGAAGATGAAATCAGCTCCCGCAGAGCAGCTGGGGGCCACCCTGGGCTCTCAAGAAGGCTGGTGGACCACCCTGCAGATCCTCATGGCCCGTCCATCTGCCCACAGGCTGCCCTTGACCAGAAACTGGAGCCAGAATGAGGTGGAAGAACAGAAGAACGGCAGTGGCAGGGAGGGCTGGGCACTGTAGGACCATGGTGGCACAGGGGATCCAGGCTCTGAGATCATTATCACAAATCCTGTCCACATGCTGTAGGTTTAGACTTACAGAGATTGTGATTTGGCCTGGAGCAGCCTCCCCTGGGTCTTTCTGGAAGGGGTTGCCCAGGCCAGGGCTCCAGGGGCTGGCAGAACATGCATGACCCACCCGTACAGCCCTGTCTCACTATCTATCTGGCTGGGAGGTGTAAGCAGGCTTCCTTTCGGGTCCCAGGCAACCTGACAAGTCCAGTCCCCCCAGGGGGCTCAGTGTCTTCACAAAAGAGACACCCCCAGCTGTGACCACATGCTGGATGCCATTTTGCCAAGCCCAGGCCACGTGGACTCTGGGGAACAGGGTGAATTGTGGAGGTCAAGCTTGCATGCCCATGTTGCTGTCAACAGGCCAGGTACTTTCCAGAAATTAAAACCCTGGAGATGTGTGAGGGGACACTTTTAGCATTAACCCGTTAACCTGTTACCATCAAGTTGACTTCGACTCATGGCGACCCCATGTGGGCAGAGTAGAACTGCTCCACAGGGTTTCCAAGGCTGTGATTTTTCAGAAGCAGATCGCCAGACCTCTGGGTGGGTTTGAACTGCCAACTTTTCAGTTAGTCTAGTGCTTAGCTGTTCGCACCCCCCATTTTAGCATTAACATTCTTCAAATGCATTACAAACAGGAATCCAAGCAGACCATAAAGGAGACTTCTGTTATGACTGAGACCATGTGCTTGACCTTGGATGCCAGACAAGGTCAGGGAACAGGCGCTTAGCCGAGGGCGAAGTGCCCAGCCTGGCTGCAAGGGGCAAGTGTGGCATGGGAAGAAACCCCCCATTAAACACCCCAGCTACCCCCAGGTGGAAATCATGGTTGATTTAGAAAGAGGAAGAATGGTGAGAAGGCTTTTTTCCTTAACTAATGTGGAAAGTAAACCCACAAAACCTCCATTAAAAAAAAAAGTGTTAGAAATACGACTTTCAGTTTAATGGGGCTAAGCATGCACAGACTTCTGCGCTCCAAGTACCACCCTTTCCAGAAAAAGAACAAAGACAACACGCTAATGCACAATAAATCATTTCAGCCTGTCGGTAATCTGGGAGATGAAACGCCTCGCCCACAGGTAGGACTGGGAGTTTACAGAAAGCCCATAAGAGCCAGGCGCGGTGCCAAGGCCCGGAATTGTGTGCACCCCACATTCCTGCCCTTCTGCGTGCTCACCAGTGCATGGCTTGCTGGAAAGCTCTCCTTCCAGGTGGGCCTGTGAGTCACCACTTGAGCTGCGCAGGGACAGCCTCTCCTTGTTTGACATGTGGTATTTCCTTGCAAGGAGCGGCTTGCCACCAACCCTACTTTCCCCTCTATCCAAACCACTCCAAAACACACTTAAAGGGCTTTGAAATTAATCGTGTATATTCCAACCGAGAGCCTTCGCCTGCCTGATGCACTAAGAACAAGCACACAGTGAAGGGGCACCTGGCTGTACATGTAGAGAAACCCCTACCACATAGCGTGCCCCTGCTGGTGTCAGCACAGGGGAAGCGCTCCACACCAGTGCCTGAGGGCAGTCCAGAGCCCTGGTCTTAGGGAGCCCCCTGGAGGGCAGTAAGCAGGTTTTATCCTGCTCAATTAACAAATGCTTGAAGGTTTGTCCTCTGTGTGGCAGCACCGGAGCTTGAGTGTCGCTTCTGAGAAGTCACTAAGTCCATCAATGGAGCCCTCTCAAAGCTGTTTCCCTGCTATATTCTGCCTTTACCTATGAGGTAGGATTTGGTCACTTCAGGAGGGTCCTAAGAGGTCCAACCACCTGCAATAAATCAGGAGGAAGGGCTCAAGCCTGTATGTGGCCCTCACCAGCGAGCTAGAAAGTTCCACCTTTGACTTTTCATTGCACTTCCTTTCCCGGTGTCTGACCATTTCTACAGTACTATTTCTGTACCAAGAGATGTCTTCCTATACTGAAGCCCCACAATTTCTGAGGCCCCCCAATGGGTGTGTACAACCTCACTCAAACTTTGTCACTCCACCTATTTTCATCTCGATCAGGGACGTCTTTACCTCCTTGTCCATCCATCCATCCCTCCATCCCATCCACCTACCATCCAACCATCCATCCTCCTATCCATCTGTCTACCCATTCACTCTTCCTTATGGAGATCTTAAAATCATCTCCAACTCCTCCTCTTTCTCCCTCCATGTCTGGTTGGTCCTGACTCTTGCCTTTCTCATCACACCTGCTGCCTGACCTCAGTTTCGAGCTTCAGCTCCACCTACCACACCGATTAAGATATCCTGGCTGCTTTCTGATCTCTGTCATTTCCACCTATCTTCCACCCATTGCCAGGATCTTTTCTCTAAAATACAGACCCGGTCATGGCTCTTGATGCCATCCCATGGCCTGCAACAGGAAGATGGTGTGCCTTGGTGTCATCCCTCAGGCTCTGGATGACCCAATCCCCAATCTGTCCTGAACTCATTCTGGACCCTTCCACTGGATGGCAAAAAATGAGTGGCCTTGCTCAGCCCTTCCCTGACCCCTGCCTTACCCAGGCACAGCTCCCTATCCACCACCATGGCACCATTTTGACACTTGACATTCATGTACCACCATTCATGCCCACTTCTACAAAGTGGGATCCATAACGGCAGGGATGGAAGGTGTTCCCTGCATCTGGGTCTTTGGTAGATTTAACATAGTTGATGATCAATGACTGCTATGCCAACAGCACGTCGTAGTGGTGTTGAAATGGCCCACTGCCCCCAGCAAGAGGCTATTGAAAGCCATGGCCCATCACTAACCTTGAGAGTGACCAGGGTGAGGTTAGAGTAGTCTTTGAACTTCCTTGAGTCACTGCACGTACATGTGTGACAGTCAGCTGGTCTGGCTTTTAGGGTCACTATTTCATGATGGACACATGAAATCACACACACACACACACACACACACACACACACACACACAGTGACCTGGAGCAGGTTAGGGAAAGGCAACCCTCACCAGGACTGGGGGCTTCTGCGCTGCCCTCCCAGTGGATGGACACCCATTCAGCATGTTCGCCACCTACTCCCTACCTCTGGGGCCCTGAGCAGGTTGCTCAGTCAGCCTAGCTGAGCCCGAAGCACGAGATGAAGTATGTATGTAAAGCCTGCACGAAGCATGTGGAACAGTGAGATCCAGGTCGTCTTCCTCTCCAAATCCCACCTGCAACTCCCCATCAGTGGGTTGTGACCCTTAAGTGCATTTTGAAAATCTCATTCAGGTTACAAATGGAAAATCATTTGCAAGCGGCCAGGGACTGCCAAAGCCAAGAACCTCCCTCCCTCCCCCTTGTGCGTTTCTCTTCCACCCCATCACCATAAATGCGAGCTGCCACCACCTCCTCTAAAGCTGGTGCCTGACTCACTCCCAGGGACCTCCCTCCTGTCCCTCACCCGTCCCTCCCTCCCCGTTCCTCATCTGTCCTTCCTCCCTCCCTCCTGTACTGGCCAGCTGCCACAGCACTCTCTCTCTCTTGCTCCAGGCTCCTTCACCTTTGCATTTACACAGGCTCAGATCTCTCCTGTCCTATAAAAGCTCTGCCAATCCTTACCTCCCCTCTAGCTGTGGCCAATAGCTTTTCACCTCCTGTTCACAGCCAAACTTATTTAACAGGTTGTCTACTCCCACTGTCTCTATTTCAGTATCTTCTACTTTTTAAATGTTGGTGGGTCTACTTTTTAAATGATATTTTTCAACACTTTGTGGCTGGTGCACAGAAATACAACTGATTTTATAGATACTACGTCTCCAGTAACAGCCAACTACCTTCATGCAGTTAAATACTTGGCTGCTAACTGAAAGGCCGGCAGTTCAAACCGAGGGAGAAAGACTTGATGATTTGCTCCTATAAAGATTACAGCCTAGAAAACAGTATGGGGCAGTTCTGCTCTGTCAGAGGGGTCACTGTGAGTTGGAATAGACTTGACGGGATCCAACAACAACAACTTTGCTAAGCTCTCCGATTATTTCTCAAAATTTGTCTCTAAATTGTTTTAGATTTTTCTTTAAGATCTTTCATATCATCAACAAATGAGAGCTTTGTTTCTTTCTTTCCAATCCATATGCCTTTTGTTTATTTTTCTTGTTTATTGCACTGAATAGGCCCTCCCGTACAAGGGTGAATAGAAGTGGTAGAGTGAGCATCCTCTTACCCCTGATTTTAAAGGAGGTATTTCTAATATTTTCCCATTACTATTTATGTCAACTTAGGTTTTCTATAGATGCCCTTCATTAAGTTATGGAGTTCTTTCCTATTCCTAAAACCTAGTTTGTTAAAAAGGCTTTCCCCTCTCTCTCCATTCCTTCTTTTCTAATCGTGAATGGGGAAAAAATCATGCATTCATTGAAAAAAATTATGCTTCTTGTCCCCTTAAATCTATTAGTGAAGTGAATGACATTTATAGATTTTTACAATGTTAAATTACCCTTGTATTTCTAAGAAAAACCCAACTTGGTCATGATTTTTTTACTTTGATGCAAATTCTTTACTGGTTATAGGACTATTCAGGCTTTCCACTTCTTAAATTTGTTTTGAAAAAAGTGTGTTTTTCTGGGGATTTATCCACTTTACCTAAGTTCCAATCTATTAGCATAAAACTGTTCAAAGCAATTAAAACCAGATGTGTTGAGTCAATTCCAACTTATGGTGACCCCATGGGTGTCAGAATAGCACTGTTCCCCATACGGTTTTCAAGGGCTGATTTTCAGAAGTAGATCACCTTTTTTTCTGAGGCGCCCCTTCATGGACTCGAACCTCCAACTTTTCGGTTAGCAGCCAAGCTTGTTAACCGTTTGCACAACTGAGGGACTCCTCAAAGTGATTCTGTCTCCTTTTCCCCTCCCAATATTATTTGTGGTTTCATTCTTTTCATTAGTCTCACTGGAATTTGTTGTTTTATTTAAAAACATGACTCCTGGCTTTGTTTATTGATCCTCTCCTGTATCTTTATTTTTTATTTCATTGATTTCTGCTCTTTTCTTTATTATCTCTTCTTTGGGTTTATTCTATTGTTCTTTTTTCTAAGATTCAAGTTACATTACTTAACTCATAAATTTCCTTCTATGTTCTGCTTTTACTAAATCCTACAAATTTTGATATGTGATACTTGCATTATTTTCTGTTTTTTTAAAAAAATTTTCATTATGTAGCCAACATCATCCTAAATAGAGAGAGTCTGAAAGCATTCCCCTTGAGATCGGGAACCAGACAAGGATGCCCTTTATCACCACTCTTATTCCACATTGTGCTGGAAGTCCTAGCCAGAGCAATTAGGCTAGATAAAGAAATAAAGCGCATCCAGATCGGCAAGGAAGAAGTCAAAGTACCTCTATTTGCAGGTGACATGATCTTATACACAGAAAATCCTAAGGAATTCTCAAGAAAACTACTAAAACTAATAGAAAAGTTCAGCAGAGTATCAAGATACAAGATAAACATACAAAAATCAGTTGGATTCCTCTACACCAACAAAAAAAACATCAAAGAGGACATGGCCAAATCAATACCATTTACAGTAGCCCCCAGGAAGATAAAATACTTAGGAATAAATCTTACCAGAGAAAACTACAAAACGCTTCTGCAAGAAACCAAAAGAGACCTACATAAGACCACATAAACATACCTTGCTCATGGATAGGAAGACTTAACATTATAAAAATGTCTATTTTGCCAAAAGCGATCTATAGATTTAATGCAATTCCGATCCAAATTCCAATGACATTTTTTATTGAGATGGAGAAACAAATCACCAACTTCATATTGACGGGAAAGTGGCCCCAGATAAGTAAAGCACTACTGAAGAAGAAGAACAAAGTGGGAGGCCTTACTCTACCTGATTTTAGAACCTATTATACCGCCGCAGTAGTCAAAACAGCCTGGTACTGGTACGACAACAGATACATAGACCATTGGAACAAGATTGAGAATCCAGACATAAATCCATCCACAAATAAGCAAGTTGATATTTCACATAGGCCCCAAAACAGTTAAAAGGGGGAAAAGACAGTCTTTTTAACAAATGGATATCCATCTGTAAAAAAATGAAACAAGACCCATATCTCACACCATGCACAAAAACGAGCTCAAAATGGATCAAAGACCCAAATATAAAATCTAAAATGATAAAGATCATGGAAGAAAAAATAGGGACAACATTAGCAGCCCTAATACATGGCATAAACAGTATACAAAACATTACTAACAATGCAGAAGAAAAACTAGATAACTGGGAGCTCCTAAAAATCAAACACCTATGCTCATCCAAAGACTTCATCAAAAGAGTAAAAAGATTACCTACAGACTGGGAAAAAGATTTTAGCTATGACATTTCTGATCAGCGCCTGATCTCTAAAGTCTACATGATACTGCAAAAACTCAACTACAAAAACACAAATAACCCAATTAAAAAATGGGCAAAAGATATGAATAAACACTTCACTAAAGAAGACATTCAGGTAGCTAACAGATACTTGAGGAAATGCTCACAATCATTAGCCATTAGAGAAATGCAGATCAAAACTACAATGAGATTTCCTCTCACTCCAACAAGGCTGGCATTAATCCAAAAAACACAAAATAAAAAATGTTGGACAGGCTGTGGAGAGATTGGAACACTTCTACGCTGCTGGTGGGAATGTCAAATGGTACAACCACTTTGGAAATCGATTTGGTGCTTCCTTAAAAAGCTAGAGGTAGAATTACCATATGATCCAGCAATCCCACTCCTTGGAATATATCCTAGAGAAATAAGAGCCTTTACACAAACAGATACATGCACACCCATGTTCACAGCACTGTTTACAATAGGAAAAACATGGAAGCAACCAAGATGCCCATCAAAGGATGAATGGATAAATAAATTATGGTATATTCACATAATGGAATATTATGCATCGATGAATTTGTGAAACATTTCATAACATGGAGGAATCTGGAAGGCATTATGCTGAGTGAATTTGCAAAAGGGCAAATTCCCCAGGTGTCTGTCAGTTTGTCGTACTGTGGGGGCTTGTGTGTTGCTGTGATGCTTGAAGCTATGCCACCAGTTTTCAGATACCAGCAGGGTCACTCATGGAGGACGGGTTTCAGCTGAGCTTCCAGCCTAAGACAGACAAGGAAGAAGGACCTGGCAGTCTACTTCTGAAAAGCATTAGCCAGCAAAAACCTTATGAATAGCAGCAGAACACTGTCTGATATAGTGCTGGAAGATGAGCCCCCCAGGTTGGAAGGCACTCAAAAGATGACTGGGGGAGAGCTGCCTCCTCAAAGTAGAGTCGACCTTAATGACGTGGATGGAGTAAAGCTTTCAGGACCTTCATTTGCTGATGTGGCATGACTCAAAATGAGAAGAAACAGCTGCAAACGTCCATTAATAATCAGAACCTAGAATGTACGAAGTATGAATCTAGGAAAATAGGAAATTGTCAAAAATGGAATGCATAAGCATGGATATCCTATGCATTAGTGAGCTGAAATGGACTGGTATTGGTCATTTTGAATCAGACAATCATATAGTCTACTATGCTGGGAATGACAACTCCAAGAGGAATGGTGTTGCATTCATCATCTATCCTGAAGTACAACGCTGTCAGTGATAGGATAATATCCATATGCCTACAAGGAAGAGAGTTAATACGACTATTATTCAAATTTACGCACCAACCACTAGGGCCAAAGATGAAGAAATGGATGATTTTTGTCAGCTGCTGCAGTCTGAAATTGATGGAACATGCAATCAAGATGCATTGATAATTACTGGCGATTGGAATGCAAAGTTGGAAACAAAGAAGAAGGACCAGTAGTTGGAAAATATGGCCTTGGTGATAGAAACAATGCCGGAGATCGAATGATAGAATTTTGCAAGACCAGCGACTTCTTCATTGCAAATACCTTCTTTCACCAACATAAACGGCGACTATACACATGGACCTCGCCAGATGGAACACACAGAAATCAGATTGACTACATCTGTGGAAAGAGATGATGGAAAAGCTCAATACCATCAGTTAGAACAAGGCGAGGGGCCGACTGTGGAACAGACCATCAATTGCTCATATGCAAGTTCAAGCTGAAACTGAAGAAAATCAGAACAAGTCCATGAGAGCCAAAATATGACCTTGAATATATCCCACCTGAATTTAGAGACCATCTCAAGAATAGATTTGACGCATTGAACACTAGTGACTGAACACCAGACGAGTTGTGGAATGACATCAAGGACATCATCCATGAAGAAAGCAAGAGGTCATTGAAAAGACAGGAAAGAAAGAAAAGACCAAGGTGGATGTCAGAGGAGACTCTGAAACTTGCTCTTGAGCGTTGAGCAGCTAAAGCAAAAGGAAGAATTGATGAAGTAAAAGAACTGAACAGAAGATTTCAAAGGGCCTCTCCAGAAGACAAAATAAAGTATTATAATGACATGTGCAAAGAGCTGGAGATGGAAAACCAAAAGGGAAGAACACACTTGGCGTTTCTCAAGCTGAAAGAACTGAAGAAAAAATTGAAGCCTCGAGTCGCAATAGTGAAGGATTCTATGGGGAAAATATTAAATGATGCAGGAAGCATCAAAAGAAGATGGAATACATAGAGTCATTATACCAAAAAGAATTAGTCGATATTCAACCATTTCAAGAGGTGGCATGTGATCAGGAACCGATGGTACTGAAGGAAGAAGTCCAAGCTGCACTGAAGGCATTGGCGAAAAACACGGTTCCAGGAATTGATGGAATATCAATTGAGATGTTTCAACAAACAGATGCAGCGCTGGAGGTGCTCACTCCTCTATGCCAAGAAATTTAGAAGACAGCTTCCTGGCCAATTGATTGGAGAAGATCCATATTTACGCCTATTCCCAAGAAAGGTGATCCAACCGAATGTGGAAATTATAGAACAATACCATTAATGTCACACGCAAGCAAAATTCTGCTGAAGATCATTCAAAAGCAGCTGCAGCAGTATATCGACAGGGAACTGCCAGAAATTCAGGCCAGTTTCAGAAGAGGACGTGGAACCAGGGATATCATTGCTGATGTCAGATGGATCCTGGCTGAAAGCAGAGAATACCAGAAGGATGTTTACCTGTGTTTTATTGATTTTGCAAAGGCATTTGACCACGTGGATCATAACAAACTATGGATAACACTGCGAAGAATGGGAATTCCAGAACACTTAATTGTGCTCATGAGGAGCCTTTACATAGATCAAGAGGCAGTTGTTCGGACAGAACAAGGGGATACTGATTGGTTTCAAGTAAGGAAAGGTGTGTGTCAGGGTTGTATTCTTTCACCATACCTATTCAATCTGTCTGCTGAACAAATAATCCGAGAAGCTGGACTATATGAAGAACGGGGCATCAGGATTGGAGGAAGACTCATTAACAACCTGTGTTATGCAGATGACACAACCTTGCTTGCTGAAAGTGAAGAGCACTTGAAGCACTTACTAAGGAAGATCAAAGACCACAGCCCTCAGTATGGATTACACCTCAACATAAAGAAAACAAAAATCCTCACAACTGGACCAATGAGCAACATCATGATAAACGGAGAAAAGACGGAGGTTGTCAAGGATTTCATTTTACTTGGATCCACAATCAACAGCCATGGAAGCAGCGGTCAAGAAATCAAAAGACGCACTGCATTGGGTAAATCTGCTGCAAAGGACCTCTTCAAAGTGAAGAGCAAAGACGTCACCCTGAAGACTAAGGTGCACCTGACCCAAGTCACGGTATTTTCAATCGCATCATATGGATGTGAAAGCTGGACAATGAATAAGGAAGACCGAAGAAGAGTTGATGCCTTTGAATTGTGGTGTTGGTGAAGAATATTGAATATACCATGGACTGCCAAAAGAACGAACAAATTTGTCTTAGAAGTACAACCAGAATGCTCCTCAAAAGCAAGGATGGCGAGACTGCATCTTACATACTTTGGACATGTTGTCAGGAGGGATTAGTCCCTAGAGAAGGACATCATGCTTGGCAGAGTACAGGGTCAGCGGAAAAGAGGAAGACCCTCAATGCGGTGGATTGACACAGTGGCTGCAACAACGAGCTCAAGCATAACAATGATTGTAGGGATGGCGCAGGACCGGGCAGTGTTTCGTTCTGTTGTGCATAGGGTCGCTATGAGTTGGAACCGACTCGACGGCACCTAACAACAAAAAGGGCAAATATTGTATAAGACCACTATTATAAGAACTCGAGAAATAGTTTAAACAGAGAAGAAAATATTCTTTGATAGTTACGAGACAGGGGAGGGAGGGAAGGTGGGAGAAGGGTATTCACTAATTCGATAGTAGATAAGAACTACTTTAGGTGACGGAAAGACAACACACGATACAGGGGAGGTCAGCACAACTGGACTAAACCAAAAGCAAAGAAGTTTCCTGAATAAACTGAACGCTTCGAAGGCCAGCGTAGCACGGGCGGGGGTTTGGGGACCATTGTTTCAGGGGACATCTAAGTCAATTGGCATAATAAAATCTATTAATAAAACATTCTGCATCCCACTTTGGAGACTGGTGTCTGGGGCCTTAAACGCTAGCAAGCGGCCATCTAAGATGCATCAATTGGTCTCAACCCACCTGGATCAAAGGAGAATGAAGAACACCAAGGACACAGGTAATTACGAGCCCAAGAGACAGGAAGGCAGAAAGGGCCCCATAAACCAGAGACTACATCAGCCTGAGACCAGAAGAACTAGATGGTGCCCGGCTACAACCAATGACTGCCCTGATGGAACACAGCAGAGAACCACCCCTGAGGGTGCAGGAGAGCAGTGCAATGCAGAACCCAAATTCTTGTAAAAAGACCAGGCTTAATGGTCTGACTGAGACTAGAAGGACCCTGGTGGCCAGACCTTCTGTTGGCCCAAGACAGGAACCATTCCCAAAGCCAACTCTTCAGGCAGGGATTGGACTGGACAATGGGTTGGAGAGGGATGCTGGTGAGGAGTGAGCTTCTTGGATCAGGTGGACACTTGAGACTATGTTGGCATCTCCTGCCTGGAGGGGAGATGAGAGGGTGGAGGGGGTTAGAAGCTGGCAAAATGGACAGGAAAAGAGAGAGTGGAGGGAGAGAGCGGGCTGTCTCATTAGGGGGAGAGCAATTGGGAGTGTGTAGCAAGGTGTGTATAAGTTTTTGTGTGAGAGACTGGCTTGATTTGCAAACTTTCACTTAAAGCACAATAAAAATTAAAAAAAATTTTCATTATGATTCTTACCAATCTCCTTTGACTTTTTAAAGGAATTTGTGCTTTCTTTTTTTTTTATATGTATATTTTGAGTCCACTTTGTTAGTTACTAAAAATTCAGAAAGCGTGTATCTTCCCAATAAACAGATTCTCACATCAGCCTATAGCAACTCACTCTATTACTACTCCTGCTTTTTACCTTAAAGCAGATTTTGTTTGGTAACGATACAGCCTTTGGTGTTTCCTCTGGTTGGTATTTACACCTCATCTCTACTTTCAGTCTTCATGCGTGTCTCTCGTAAGTGGCACGTGGGCTGACTTTTTGTCCAGTTGGGCAAACTGCCTTTCACCAGCAGGTGCAATCTGTCTGCCTTTACCACAGACCAGGCCTCCTCATGCTGCAGATGGACGGAACTCTAAAGCGATAAGACACAGTTCACCTCCCTGAATTCTAAAAGCAGCTGCAGGCCGCATGCAGGAAAGATTCCTCACCACTACTTTCCTCTCCCGGAGCCAGCCATCCGGTCTCTCCAGTTCCTGACCCCCTGCAGACCCCTGAAACCGCTGCCTGGCTGCTTCCTGTCCAGCTCTCGGTCTTAGCTGATGTATGGCTTCCCCGTGCAGCCACTAGGGTCCCCCCTGGTCTGCTCCCACCCCCAGGATGCATCCCCCTCGAGCATGCTATGTATCCCATTTGGACACAGGTCACTCTGCCAGGCCACCAGCTCCAGGAGGGTGGGGACCCCAGCTGCTCCATTCCCTGTGGTGTCCCCAGACGAACGCACACAGGAGGTGCTCATTCAAGGCACAGCCATTGAGTACGTGAATGACGACCGAAGGTAAAGGGTTAAATACTCCCAAAGCTCCCGGGTTAAGGCAGTGGCTGACTATCTATCAAATTTGGGTCATCCCTTTCCAAGCCCCCATTGGGAAAGAAGCCCACGGCCTGGGGGACTTCCGTGTGGCCCCAGACAGGTTCCTGAAAGTGGAGCTGGCCTAGCAGGGCGCTGGGTGAGGTGGACCTCGGTGCAATGGCTAACACAGCCGCTGGCAGAGGGCTGGACCAGATGGTTATTATTGGAGGCTTATAGTTCGAAGTTCCACATTCCACCCTAAGAAGCCTGGTCTTCCAGGAGCGTAAAGACGTGACCAGCTGCGGGGGCTGGCGCTTGACAGTGTGAGCAATTTGTGAGTCTGTGGCCAACCTCCCGAGGAGCTGATCTTTCCCAAGTTGGAGGCTCAGAAGTTTAGAAGAAGGAAGTCAGGAGTCTAGGAAAAAGGAGGCCTGATTTCCACTGTCTGTCTAGAAAAAAGTTCATTCCTTTTATAGGTGTGGCTGGATACCCCGGAACCCCAACCAGACCCTGTGAACCCCCATTACACCCCGTGAGCCCCCACTATACCCCGTGAGCCCCTATTATACCTCGTGAGTCCCCATGACACCCTGTGAGCCCCACACCTCGTCAGTCCCCACCACACCTGTGAGCCCCCAGTATACCCCGTGAGCCCCCACCACACCCTGTGAGCCCCCATTACACCCCATGAGTCCCCGTTACATCCCGTGAGCCCCATTACACCCCGTGAGCCTCCACCACATCTTGTGAGCCTTCATGACCCCCTATGATCCCCACGACAATCCATGATCCCTGACACTCCATAAGCCCCCATGACCCCCCATGACCGAGTTCACTAGGCTTTCACTATTTGGGAATGGCTGATGAATTGCTAAGGCAGCCCCCTCCCTGTGGGGTAAGAACAGAGGTAAGAATGCCCGGCCTCAGGGGGCCCCAGGAATCCATTGAGGGTAACAGAGAGAGGATGGTAGCTAGTTGGCCAGGGGTTCAGCTTTGGGGTCACACTGGCCCTGGCCCGAAGCTGCGCACCCTCAGGCCTGGTACAGCGGCCCGAAGTTTCACCCCCTCAGGCCTGGTCCAGTGGCCTGAAGCTGCACACCCTTAGGTCTGGTCCAGCGTGGCCATAGTTTTGGCTTCGTTTTTAGTGTAGCTATATTTAAGCTCTTAAATGAGAATGACCTTAGATCACCTGCCTGGACTCACATGAGGAAAAATAAACTTTCACCTTGTCTAAGTTTTTGGCTGGGTTTAAGCCAAAGAAAGAAAAAAAAGAACAAGACAGTGCTGATGTTCTCCGTGACCAGGCACCAAAAAATGACAAAAGCGCAAATGTGAGCCCTGAAGGTCAAACCTGCCTCCACTTGCTTTTCCAAGCCACCTGCTCAGACCCTGACTCCATAGAGCTTCCCCGGATGGTCAGTGGAATGGAAGTGTGCAAACCAAGCATTCAAACGTACTACGTGAGGTTAGTGCTTCACACACACACAGACACATACATGCACACATACACACACACGCACACTCATACACACACAGACACACACAGACGTGGACATACACATACATACACACATGCACACAGACACACAAAAGCACACAGTCACACAAAGAGAAACATACACACAGATACACACAAAAACATACAGACACACAGACACGTACATGCACATACAGACATTGTTATGGGTTGGACTGTGTCCCCCAAAAATGTGTCAACTTGGCTAGGCCATGATTCCCAGTACTGTCTGATTGTCCGCCATTTTGTCATCTGATGTGATTTCCCTATGTGTTGTAAATCCTATGGGATTAGTGGCAATTACGTTAATCAGTCGGGAGTCAATCTACAAGATTAGATTGTGTTTTAAGCCAATCTCTTTTCAGGTATAAAAGAAGTGAGCAGAAAGACATGGGGACCTCATACCACCAAGAAAAAAGCACCAGGAGCAGAGAGCAGCACCCTTTGGACCCGGGGTCCCTTCGCTCAGAAGCTCCTAGACCAGGGGAAGACTGAAGACAAGGACACTCCTCTAGAGCCAACAGAGAGAGAAAGGCTTACCCTGGAGCTGGCACCCTGAATTTGGACTTCTAGCCTATTAGACTAGGAGAGGATAAACTTCTCTTTGTTAAAGCCACCCACTTGCAGTATTTCTGTTACAGCAGCACTAGATGACTAAGACAGACACACACATACACACAGGCAGACACTCACACACACACACAGACACCAGCCACCACCATCACCGTCTCCTACGACAATAATCCAGTTGCAACCCCCAAGTGTCCACGCTCCGTCCGTCTGAACGGTTCCACCCTGAGGTGCCTTGAGCAAGATGACCCTAGATCTAACCAGACGGAGCCCAAGTCCTGCAGTTTCTTCTCTTCTCTCTCCCATCTCCTCCCCCGCCCCCACTTACTCTCTCTTTCAGAAGCTCCTTTCGCTTCTTCAATGTCGTCCGATCACCAGACCCACCTCGCCCAGTTCAGGGCCCGTTCAGACTTCCCCTCCTGCTCTGGGGAGCACATGGGCTTTCACAGGGAATGTAGCCGTGATGCTTGGAAGATGCCAGGTGAGGACAGGTGGGAGACGCCCATGCTTACCTGTAACGGCACTGTGAGGGTCTTCCGGCCACTCCAGCTGGAATCCCTGGCCCCGGGACTAGGGACCTGACAGGTGGCTGCACCCCTTAGTACCTCAGTGGTGTCTGCATCAGGACAGCAGAGCTTGGTCCATGGAGCCCCAACCCTACCAGCGAGGTTTCCCCCAGACACCCATGTCAGGGAGTCACGCCCCCGGTGCACAGTGATGAGCCCACCAGACCAAGAGCCATAACTTCCCACAGCTCCATAGATGCTGCCATCAAACTAAATGGTGGTGAGCATGGTCCCTGCCTCTTAGAAAGGCGAGAATTCTTCCATCAGGTCAGGTGGGGGCAGCCTGCTGGGGACTAAAGAAGCCAGCCATCCAGAGAGGTCAGACTCTCTGCACAGCCCAGCGGACAAACAGACGCAGAACCTCTGGCCTGGGGAGAGCCAGGGTGGAGGGCTGGCCTTACCGGGTTCTCTGTCTGGTGGATCCCGACCCCGAAGACCAGCTGGGAGCAGAAGAGGGCCGCGACGAGGCTCTTGTGGATGCAGTGGAGGTTGGAGCGCAGCGCCCGGACCAGCGCCAGCAGGACGAAGGCCACCAGCAGGGCCGCCAGGGACAAGGACAGGGCTGCGTAGGTGACGATTTTCAGGGGCAGGACCTCGCCATGCTGCGGGGGTAGGTTAGAGGCAGGAGAACGTGAGGGCCATGACAGGCATCCAGCTCTTCCACGATAAGAACAGACTAGCTTGGTGTGTCTTAGCTGGGTTGAGCCGGGCAGGAAACAGCGGACTGTGATGTCGTTCTCAGAGTGGCAATACACCCAAACCAAGCAGCCAGCTCACACAGGAGGTGCCGAGCCTGCCTGCCCCAGATTCTGCGCCGGGAGACACATTCCCTGTGCTTTGGCCAAATATGACGCCAGTCTAGGACCCAGCGTCCTGGATTGAGTTGTGTCCCCCCAAATATGGGTTGGAATCCTAACCCTGGTGGTACAGTGGTTAAAACGCTTGGCTGCTAACCGAAAGGTTGGCAGTTTAAACCCACTAGCCCCTCCTCGGGAGAAAAGACCTGGTGATCTGCCCCTGTAAAGATAACAGCTTAGGAAACCCTACGGGGCAGATCTTCTCTGTCATATGGGGTTGCTAGGAGTCGGAATTGACTCGATGGCACCTAAGAACAACCGTACACCTGTGGATGCGATGCTGTTTGGAAATGGGGTTTTCTTCGTGTTAATGAGTCCATAGCAGTGCAGGGTGGGTTCTAAACCAAGTCACTTCTGAGGTATAAGGAGCAGATTAGGCACAAAGATAAGAAAGCACACACGGGGGAAGACAGACACGACCTGACAAGGACGGAGGCAGATGGATCTACAAGCCTGGGAAGGCCAAGGGTTGCCGGCAGGTGCTAGAAGCTGAAATAGACAAGGAAGGACCTCCCCCCAGAGCCACAGTCTGAATTTGGACTTCTGGCCTCCAGAACTGTGAGAAAATAAATTTCTGTTTGTCAAAGCCCCATCTCTCCCTGGTGGTGTTTCTGTTACAGCAATAGGACACTGAGACCTGAGGACATCTGCCATTTTGGGAACAACAAGCTCCGATTTTCCGGTAGCTTCCGTGAAGTATTGCTCTGGTGACAGAGAACTGTGCACCCCTGGATCTGAGCCACAGGCCGCCCAGGGGGTCCTGGGAACCAGCACTGGGTGGTGTGTGGAGGCCTGATGCTCTGCCCTCAGTCTGCTCTGCTTCTCCGGGGGCCCTGGGTCCTCAGGTGACTCCTGTAGCCTGCTGCCCCCATGAGGGGCAAGATACCCAGGACTGCAGCCACCCCCTGGCTTCCCTATTGCCTGGGGGGCTGGTCCGAAGTCTCTGGCTTCGAGGTACCCCTGGGACATGCGGGCCTGAGTCCTACTCAGGTCTCATTTTTTCTCTCTGAATTTCAGTTTCCTTAGCCTGAGGGTTAGCTCTTCCCAGCTTCATAGCCCTGAGATGACCCCAAATCCCTCCAGTGTGAACACAAAACCCCAAATTCATTGCCGTCCAGTTGATTCCAACTCATAGCAACCCTATGGGACAGAGCAGAACTGCCCCATAACGTTTCCCAGGCTGTAATCTTTACAGAGCAGACTGCCACATCCTTCTCCTGAGGAGCAGCTGGTGGGTTCAAACCGTAGACCTATTGCCACTGCGAAAACTCAAGCACACCAACAATTGTGAGGACGGTGCAGGACCGGGCAACGTTTCGTTCTGTTGAATATGGGGTCGACACGAGTCAGAGCCGACTCCACGGCAACTCACGAGAGCAACAGCAATGCTGGGCCCTGGGCCACCCACGAGGGGCGCCCCACTGTCAGGGGAAGGCCAAGGGGCCGGCTTCATGTCACTGCCCCGCGATTACACAGAGCACGCGATCCCCTGGGCACCTGTCTCCAGTTAGCAGTGTCCCCACGTCTCACTCCCTTTCCAAGGATGTGAGAGGAGCTCGGCCCACTTCAAACCAGAATCCCCTTGGGAAGGTCCAAGTCCTGGGCTCCTGGATGGCGTCCCAGCCCCAAGAAGGAGGTGACAACAGTGAGGTCACACACAGGCCTCTACTCTCAGTTCCTAATACGGTGTCCCATACACGCCGGCCCTGCTGACCTCCTAATGGGACTCCGGGCAGGCCCTCCCCAGGGCACAGCCCCTCCGCGGGCCCTCAGAGGCCGCAGGCCCTCCCCAGGGCACAGGCCCTCCCCAGGGCGCAGCCCCTCCCCAGGGCACAGGCCCTCCCCAGGGCGCAGCCCCTCCGCGGGCCCTCAGAGGCCGCAGGCCCTCCCCAGGGCACAGCCCCTCCGCGGGCCCTCAGAGGCCGGCTCCTGTTCCCAGGCGGTTTCAATGGCGGAGGTTAAACATTAGCTGCCAGAGCTTGGGGCTGGGGACCAAGGCCCCTTTGTCTTCCCACCCGGCGTCTGCAGTGGCTGGAGGGAGATACCTGCTTTGTACACACCAGCCCCAGGCTTTTCTCTCTCAGAATTGAGCATCAGCTAAAAGGCGCTGAAAACCCGCTTTGAAGTGAGGTCTACATTTGAGGGATCTCTTTGGAGTCTGAGACTAGGGTCAGCCCCAGCGATTTCTCATTTACAACCTCAGCTCTTTGAGAGCCCTTTTAATGGGGTTTTGTGATGGAAATCCTAGCAAATTCTGGCCAACACTCTCCTCAAACGTGGGTTTTAATTGGCCGACTCAGGTTGTTCAAAGCTCTCAAAGGAAAGCTAGAGCTGGCGGAGGGGCAGGATATATTTCCAAAGGGGTTGATCCCACGACCCGGGCAGGCAGGCTGCCACGCCCACCTCCCGCCGGGACACATCCATGAGCACCGCGAAGCTGGTCACGCGGCTGCACTGGCAGGCCACGTGTGTCCGGTTCCGGGACAGAAGTTCACAGCCCTTGGCCGACCAAGCTCCGGTCCCGCCGAGGCTGTGGAAAAAGGAAGAAGGGTGGGTGAGCCGGTTCCCTCCATCACAGAAGGCCGGGGGGCAGCCGTCCTGTCCACCAGCCTCAGTCAAAGGAACGGACAGATGCTAACGGCAGTGACTTGCTCCCACAGAAAGTCCAATGACGCTGTGGCGTAGCCTTCACCTGCCTTCCTTTGACATCATCATGCCCTGAAGACAAACACCTTTGGTCGCCTTTGTCTGGAACAACAGACCGCTGTCATTCAGGGCTGTGTGAACAGCCTCCCTTCCCTTTTGTGGCTGCTGAGGGCTTCTAATGAGCACTTTCTGAAGTTCAAGTCTTCCATGCCACCCGGCAATAAAACCTAAATGGCAGCGTCTTAGGCCCACTCGGCATCCCTTTGTATGAGAAACACTGGCCCGTGGTTAAAACAGGTACTTTGTACTCAAGCCTCCTTTTGAGCCTAAATGATTTAAGAAATAATTTCTCACATGCGTTTCACCTATTCATCTGCAGGTTGCACAATCTTTTACGGGAACGGCCGGAAAGTCCGGCTCTATTATTACCCGGGTTTTACTGTTGGGAAGTCCCAAATAACGAGCTGCGGGGAGGTGTGTCTCGGCCTCATGGAGGGCCCTGCCCCGCCCCTGCTGACTCTGGGAAAATCACATAACCCCTCTGAGCCCCAGTTTACTCATCTGTGAAATGGGACGTGAGTGTTAATATGCGTTTGCCAAGAGCTTTCAGATCTGTGGATGATACCACCCAAAGAGGAGAGCAGTAATTATAGCAATAGCTGACTGCCAGGAGTGACCAAAGAGAGAGAGAGAGCTGGCCAGGCGTCTCACAGCAGCACTTCCCTCGTCATGAAAATGATCCCGCCATTGTCTCCTTTTCAAACCAAGCGCCTATTGTACCCCACACACTGGGCTGGCTGCTCATTAACGAGGCTTTGGAGGGTACCGTGGCAGGGGCAAAAGGACGCTGGTCCCTTTGGCTGCCAAACATGCTGCCCCAAGGGGAGGGTATCTGCTGGCTCACCCCGGGCAGCACACCCAGCTCAGCACCTGAAAGGGTCCCCTCTAGCTCGATCCAGCGGATCTGTGTTTTTAGGGAATGCAGCATCACACAGGAATTCCCAGAAGCACACCATCTGGGCGTGGGGGCGTGGGGTGGGTGGGGGAGCTCGGCTGCACTCCCTCTGTTCCTGGAGGGTGGCACCCCTTTGCCGGCACCCTCTACTGGCGTGGGGAGGAGCAGCAGTCGTTCTTGTTGGAGACCGTGCTTGGCCTCCCTTCAACGAAGCAAAGCCGCGTGGCAAGGGCTCGGCTCTGTTTTCTACTAAAATCCAGATGGAACCAGGAAAGCAAACGAGCGGAGAAACAGGGAGCAGACACAGCCCGGCACCCACAAGTCGGGGCTCACACAGAAAGCCCTGCCGCTAAAGAAACAAACAAGAGCCCCGCTGGCTTTCAGACAACAGAAAACGACCCTAAAGCCTCACCTGTGGGTAAAAACCACTCACTTTCGTTTCTATAACTATAGAATACCTTTTCCTAGAACATTCTGTGTGAACGAATGAGTAACACTCAGAATGCTAGAGCGTTCGCTACCATGAGCCACTGCATGCCTTTGACAGTCTGCTGGAGGCCTTGGACGCTTGTCTGAGACGGGCTGAAAACTAAGGAACTTGTGGCCCCTCTGGGGTAAAAGAGCCCCAGCAGCTGTGCTGCGATGGCCTCGCAGCAGGGCAGAGGGCGGGGAGCCCGTCTGATATAGAGACCCACATGCATGTCTGAGAGTTGCCGCTGTCAGGGGGAGGGGCTCCTGGGCCCAGGACACAAGCTGCAGCGCTGTGTGGCAGTGGACCAGGAGCCCTGCAGGGGAGCGGCCCGTTTCCAACACTGACCCTTCTTGGGGCGTCTGTATGTGCATGTGTATGTCTGCATGTATATGTGCACATGCATGTGTGTGCATGTCTATGTCTCCGTGTGCACACACACGTATGAACACCTGTGTGCATGTGCGAACATGTCTTGTGCATGCATGTCTCCACGTGTGTACATCTCTGTGTGCATATATACACACTGTGAACACCTGTGTGCATGTGTGCGTACATATTTGTGTGCATGCATGTCTCCACATGTGCATGTCTCCACATGTGCATGTCTTTGTGTGCATGTGTGTGTACATGTCTCTGTGTGTGCGCCTATGGAGACTCTCACGCCTCTAAGAACAGAGCTGGAGGATAAGCCTCTTGCCCCATGGGGGCTGGGAGGGGAGCAACAGGCCAGGAAAGAAGGCCCCTGGGACACTCAGCCAGCCTGGGTGTCTAAGACCTGCCAGGAGCTCCAGCCTCAGCAAAGCCTCACACTGAGACGTCACGCTCCCGGGGTAGGAGATGGCCGCCCTTGCCTCCAGCAGCGTCACACTCACGGGATTGAGTGGTTCCAGAACACGCAGGTGGGCTTGGTGCGTTCCTCTGTCTCCAGCAGGATGGACTCCACCAGGACGGGCCTCTCCAGGGGGCTGGGGAGCACAGCGCCCTCACTGTAGACCACCGCGCTCACCACCGCCGTGTTGATGACCGGCCGGCCGGGCAGCCTGTCACGGGAACCAGGCAGAAGTTCGCTGAGGAAACGTCCATTTTAAACTCACATGCACACCCGGGGACAGAGGTCAGCCGTCCTTCTGTCAGCACCTAACTGCAGACTGTGAGCATGGGAAAGAGACCCTGCTCTTCAGCAGGCCTGGGGGACCGCCTTCACCCCCAAAGCAGGGTTATCACCACTACAGAGAGCACATGGGGGGAGGCACACCACCTCTGGGCAAAAGGTGGATGTTAGAAATTCAGAAATAAAGAGAAGGTGTATTCACAAAGCTGTTACAGCCCCGTAGTATGTAACAGCAAAAACAGAAGCAACGGCTTAAATGTCTGCTGAAAGGAAGCTGGAGACACACACTACAGCTTCTTGTGGATTGAAAACTGTGCCTCCAAAAAGATGTGCTCAAGTCCTAACTCCTGGCGCCTGTGAACGTGACCTTGTTTGGTAATAGGGCCTTTGAGGATGCTTTCAGTTAACACAGGCTCGTAGTTGGGCGGATCCTGATCCCATCTGAGTGGTGTCCTTATAAAAGGGGAGAAGGGAAGGGACAGGGAGACAGGAAGGCCGTGTGATGAGGGATTATCTGTGGCTTCAAGCCCAGAACGCCCAGGGCCACTAGAATCTGGGAGAGACGAGGAAGAAGCTTCCCCTGGAGCCTTTGGGTAGAATTCAGCCCTGCTGACACCCGGACTTTGGACTCTCAGCCTCCAGGACTGCGGAACAACAAACTTCTCTTAAGTCACCTGTTGGTGTACTTTGTCATGGCAGCCCTAGGAGGCTAAGACAGCTTGTGGGGGAATATCGTCCAGTCAGTAAGGGTCATGGACGCGAAGGCTGCAGAGCCCAGGGAAGCTTCTAGGAAACGACTTTCAGGTTCAGTTAGAGAGGCCTCAGTGTGCATGCCTCTCTGAGGGCGTGACGCTCCTGTGGGTGGATCCTTGACTTCACCCAGTCTTTATGGAGTCGCCCTTGTGAGTGCTGGGCCGCTACGGGAAGCATGTTTTTGTGGGTGTGGGCAGATTTACAATGGGCCCTGGGGGCCTTCCTGGCAGAGACACTGGGGTGTGCCAGGAGCTGAGGCCTGAGGATGGAGGGCTAGGAGCGGGGACGAGGCAGGAGGAGGCAACGGCTGACTAGGACCAACATGGGTAGGGTCTCTTTCCTCAGGCAAGGGTCTGGTATAACCTTGTTTGGGTGGCTGAGATTCAGGCCCTCGGGAGCCTGGCACCTGGCCATACCGAAGGCTGCGACGGTCAGGGTCATAGTGCTCAGGCAGCAGCTGCCCCAGGGTCCGGTAGATGATGACCAGGGCGACAGCAAATTGGCTGGACTCGTCCGGGTGTCTCCGCTGTCTGGACACGGCCTCCCTCTCAGTGCTGGGCCCCAGGTGTGCTGGCTGCGGGGCGTTTTTCCGGCTGGGCGGCTTGGCCGTGGGGCCTTCTGCAACGAGGGCACAGAGGGTGAGGCTTGCGTACCCAGTTCTGTCCTGCCAGGCCATGCTCCCTGGGCTGGTGCTTCTCAGCAATCAGCAGGCATCACGGGGTGAGCAAGCCCAAAATGACACACAGCTTGTAAGACGGGTCGGCACCTGGTGTGACCCCACATCTGAGTAAAGCCCGCTTTGAAAGACTGAAGGCATGAGAAATAGCACTCAGATAACCAGAAAAACTCAGCGACTGATGCAACAGAGAGAGACAGCATGGAACTTTGTGAGGGCCAGGGAGTGGGGCCCTCCTGCTTGTCACCTGTTATAAATGTGTGAGCCTACACCCAAAAGACCAAACCATCATCGTCAAGTCGGTTACGATTCACAGCGACCCCGTGTGTTACAGAGCAGAACTGTGCTCCTTAGGGTTTTCTTCATGGTAGCCCTAATGCAGGCAGATCTCCAGGACTTTATTCCACAGTGCTGTTGGGTGGGTCCGAACCACCAACCTTTAGGGTAGTAGTCGAGCATAGCTAACCTAAGTTTGGGCCACTTAGGGGCCTTTGTGGCAGCCTATTCCATCTCTTTTCCCCAGGTTCACACAATGTGTTTTAAAATGATTTTATAAATTGTAATTTCAGTAACTTTATAAAAAAGTTATTAATACATTTGCTAATGAATGTGAAAAACCAACTTACTGAAAACATTTCAAATTTTAAATTATCCCTTATGGAATGTTTAGGAGTCCCTGGGTGGTGAAACGGTGAACACACCTGGCTGCTAACCAAAGGTTGGGGGTTCGAGTCCACCCAGAGATGCCTCAGAAGAAGGGCCTGGTGATCCACTTCTCAGAACTCAGCCATTGAAAACCCTTTGGAGCACAGTTCTACTCTGACACACACAGGGTTGGCTCCACGGCAACGGGTATTATTCTGGGAAGAAGTTTTTAGTAGCTGAGAGCGAGCTATGAAAAACACCTGAAAACAATTTCACATATTTAAGCCACTCTGTAGTATAATCACACTCCTGGCTTAAAGCATGATACACAGGCACGATTCTGGGTTCTTCTGGGGAGGGGGACGGTCAAGGTGTGTGGCCCTCCTGCTTGTTACCTGTTCTAAGTGTGTGAACCTAAAACCAAAAAAACCAGACGCATTGCCGCCAAGTCAGTTCCTACACATGGTGACCCCACGTGTGGGCAGCCCCTCACTGCACACCGAGGAGGGCTCGCGCACGTGCAGTTCCAAGGGCTCGCTTATTTGTCACATTATAAATTACTGAGATGCCTGCCAATCAGCTCTGACACCAGCACACGCCCCGGCCGCCCCTCGAGTGGGCTGCCGGTGGGGACGGTGGGGCTCGTTTTCCAGGATTCCTGCAAAGTGCCGTGCTCCGGCCCCAGACGGCAGCAGTCATCTCCTAGGTGGTTTTACCTTTCTTCTTCTCAGGTGGTGTGAAGAAGTCTGCAGGGAAGACGACCGAGGACTCCAGTTCCTTCGGGTACTCTTCGCGAACGTTCTCAAACCGCGGCACCCGGGCTCCCGTGAAGTTAGACTTGTTGAAGATGTCGATGGCAAGGACTGTGGGGACAGTTCATTTCAGTCACACACAAACCCCAGCTGCACTCACGGGAGCTTCCTGGAACCACTACTGCTTTCCGATCGACCAGAGCTGCCGTCGCTAACCGAGCACCTCTGACAGGGGACCCAGCTCCACCTCTCCGTGTCCTCTCTGCCCGCTCACTCATTCAGGAGAACACCCGTGTGTGAAGGGAGTCAGCGGGAGCAAGCTCAGGTGTTTAACGTGGTGTCCAGGAGCCAGTGGGCTGGGGCCTGTGATGGGTTGAGATCCTGGGAGGCCAGTGTGCTGCATGCACTACGTGTGAACGTAGCGTGACACGTGTGCGTGGCATGACACACGCATGGTTACATGTATGCACGACATTACACACACGGTGTTAAACGTGTGCAGCATTACACAACGCAGTGTTACGCGTATAAACGGCATTACACATGTACGCGGTTTTACGCATATGCATGGTATTACACGTGTACATGGTGTTACATGTGTGTATGGGGTTATATACAGGCATGGTATTACACAATTGCGTGGTATTACATACGTGCATGGCACTACACATGCGCATGGGGTTACACACATGCTTGTTACACATGTGTACATCATTCAATGTGTGCACGGTGTTGCATATACGCATGGCGTTACACATACACGCGTCATTACAGGTGTGCATGTTGTTACCTATATGCACCGTGTTACACATATGCACGTCATTATGGGTGTGAACGGTGTTACCTATATTTCATGGTGTTACACGTATGCATGTCATTACAGGTGTGCACGGTGTTACAGATGCATGTCACTATACACATGCATGTCACACGTTTGCATGGCATTCCACGTGTGCAGGGTGCTATGCAGGTGCTCGGCATTACTGTCAGTGTGGTGCACACCCCAGGCAGTCAGTGCACGAGTGTGGCTGTGCCCTACAGCTCCTTCAGGACAGGAGGCAATGAGACTTCCACACATAACCCTGAGAGAGCGGCTCACAGCGGGAGCCCCATCCCAATCTCTCTCCCTCTAACTCCCGGAGGCAGAGCCTAAGTGGCTCCTGAGACAGGCCCGAGAGCTCTAGATTCTACTGGTGCATGACACGTTCAAGTCTGTCCTGTGGGGGTACCTCTGCATTGTGCTGATGCCCCTGCTCTGAGGGGCGCCGTCACAGGGCTAGGTAGTGACCTGTGTCCCCCAGGGAGATGCCCCAAGTCTCCTGCTGAGCCCCCGATCCATTATTCTCAGTATGAGTGGTGCCCTCACCACCTGCAGGAGCAGGGTGGGCGCCGGCTCTGGAGACACTGATGGTTGGGTGGTGTGAGAGCCAGACTGCAGGAGGAAGGGCTGAGCAGGGTCCTTGGCCCCAAGGAGACCAAGGGTGGACATGGTGACCTGTGATTCAGCACACAGAGGTCCAAGGAGAACGTGCTGGCAGCTCTCACCCAGGGCAGGAGGGCTCCCAGGACGAGGGCACCAGGCGACCTGGGAGAGAGGAGCCCCTCACTGGAGGGGTGGCACAAAGGGGACAAGTCTGGGATTCTGCCCAAGGGCTCTGGAGGCTGGACCAGGTGCAGGGGGGCCCAGGTGTGGGGGGGTCCATGTGCAGGGGACCACGTGCTCCTGGGTCCTGTGCAGCCCTGAGCTTGCAGGCGGTTTGGCCAGGACCTCTTCTGGGACATGTTAAACCTGCTGCCGTCAAGTCGATTCCAACTTACAGTGACCTTAAAGGACAGAGCAGAACTGCCCCATAGAGTTTCCAAAAAGTGGCTGGTAGATTTGAACTGCTGACCTTTTGGTTAGCAGTCTGACCTCTCAACCACTGTGCCACCAGGGCTCCTCTTCAGAAAGTGGGCATGTGGGGGCCTTACCCTCCCATCTTGCCTCCAACTATGGCAGGGCGCCCATGAGCCCACCTCCACCCCAGGGCAGGGCGGGTCAGACCCTGGATGTCTAGAGCAGCCTGTCTTCTGGACAGTAACTGAGGGCCCCTCCCAGGTTAGGGACCTGGCCATGCCCGTGACAAACAGTAGGGGGAGTCTGCTGTGCTAATCGATGGGCCAATCCCTCTGAAGGGACAACCCCTTGTGCTGACCGCATGCCCCTCATGTGGGGCCCGCCCCCCAGGGACTTTGTCAGCTCTATCTGTGTGGAGTGGGTGGGGCTGGTTCTACCACCTGGGGGCTGCTCTGCATGAAGAAACCCACCCTTCCCTCCCACCCTGAACAGCCTATCCTGCACGCTTTGTGGGTGCTCGGCCGAGGCTACAGAGGTGACATACTCACCCCCAGGGTCACTAGAAAGCCCGCACTGAGTGCCCGGGGCCTGCTGGGCCGCCAGCCTTGCGCTGTGGCCTCGGCTCAAAGCCTCCTCTGCCTAGGACCACATCGACCCCGGGGCTGGAGGGGTGAGGTGTGTTATCATGGATCACCTTCAACTTCCCAATGGCCCCCCAATGGACACAGCCAGGAATGTGGAGGTACATGGACATGATGTCACTTTTCTAAGCAAGTGGCCGGGCGGCGGGGGCTGTACCCCCCAGACCCCCAGGCAGCTCAGCCTTTGGAGGCCACAGCCCAGGCGTGGTGAATCCATGAGCCTGGCCCCCCACGGGTCCCGCCCTTACTCATGTTGGGGGTGACGATGACGAAGGGCAGCAGGTAGGTCTTCCTCACGCTGCGCGCCATGGTGCTGAGGTAGGCCTCGAAGCCCTGCAGCAGCTCTGCCGAGCCACCCTCACTTCTCTGGATCTGCTCCCAGGCAGGCCGGGTGGCTGGGGCCAGGAGGGCACTGGTCGCACTCACCACATCCTGTCGGGCAGACAGAGGGACGGTGCTCAGCCTCAGTCCACCATGGGCCATGTGGCCACATGCCCAGTGATCAGAGACCCAGCTGCCCTCAGGAGCAATGCAGCTTCTAGAAAGCCCCCACATTGTCAAGACCAAGCCGGCAGGACCAGAGTGGGGAGAGTTTTTTGGCGTTAATTTTCAAGGCAGGAAACTTTACAGAGAGGAGCCCTGTGGAGGTTTCCCTGTTTGTGTCCCGAGACACGTGTGGAGACACCCCTGGTTTCATCAGTGGTCCCCTCCAGGTAAACCAGGTAGCTGCGAAGGGCCACCCCTCCTCTGAGCAGGTAGCCCCAAGGCTGTGGGATCAGTGATTCCTCAGCTGAGTCTTGGGGATGTCCCTGACTCCTGTGTACCCTGATGCATATGTGAAGGGTGGTGGCCGGGTGGCCTGGGGGGAGGTGGGGCTCTCCGCGGGGTCCCTGAGCCATGTCTGGTACAGAAACCAGTGGGGGCTCCCGTTTGTGAAGAATCAGAGTGGGGGGGCAAACCTGTCAGCACAGACCCTCAGGTCTGGATTCCAAGAGGCCAGGGACCTGCTCGGGCCCCAAGGGGTGTCCATGGACATGGCGGGGGGTGTCATGGAGAGGTGTGAACAAGGAAGCATGAGACCAGGCTTTCCAGAGCAGGTCACAGATGTCAGGACAAAAGGGATGCCTGCTCACCAGTATTCTTGGGGCCTGGGTACCTAACGGGAGGGCGCCCGGGCAAAGGCATGGGCGTTTGCAGCAGACCCTCAGAGTGCAATGGGCAGGGGCCTCTGGGTACCTCCCCAACGAACTGTGTGACCTTGGGCAAACCCCGTAGCTCTCTGGGCCTCAGTTTCCTTATATGTAAAATGGGGTGATACCAGAACTGTGACATAGGATGTGTGAGGAACAAGTGGGTGAGGTACCCTAAACCACTTAGAACATGGGCTACCACCGCAGCTGCCTGCCAGGCCGCTCAGAATGGGAGCGAGTTAGGGGCCGACTGTGTGGGGTCCGCTCCCCAAGGAGGCCTCGGGCTGGGACGGAGCCCTGGGAGCCCCTCTTGCCTGCTGTTGTCAGCTGCTTTATGTGACACTCTGTCACTGTTCAGCTACTGTAGCGGACAGCTCGGGAATGGTCACGGTTTCCTTAAAAAGTGGGTAAAAATGCCATGAAAGTAAGTTTGTGTTCAATCTCTTTTAAAGTGTCCTTCGTCACCTGTGATGCTGGTGGACAGAGCTGACTGGTGTCCACTGCAGGCAAGGTCCTTATGGAGGGGGATGCTCTTACAGACAGGACGTTTATTTGCCACGTCTCCTTCGAGGGGAAACTACATAGTGTTTGTGGGTTTCTACTGAAAAGGCGGTGCCAATAAGGGACCATTTGAGGCTCCACTCTGGCCACAGTCACCGCCTGTCCCACCTCGTGGAAGCCAGAGTCCCGCGTGGCTGCCAGGTCGAAGCCCTCCTGCCGGGTCTCGTGCTGCAGGACGCGGGCCAGCAGCTGGTAGGCGGTGCGGATGTCGTTGCCGAACAGGGCGCCAGTGTGCCGCGTGGCGTTGCGCAGTGCCTTGGCCAGCCGCACAGAGCTGTCGCCATCCAGCCACGTCTCGTTGCGGCTCAGCTTCTCGTTCTGGAAGGAGCGGGAGCAAACAGAAGGCTTTCAGAGCTACTCCAGCGGCCGTCAGGAGTTCACGAATTTCTGGTGGAAGCTTATCTGTCAGAAGCGGACTTTAAAAAATTCTGAAATCCAAAATAATGTTGGTGGATAATTAGAAAAAGTAGGACCTGCCGGGACCCTGGGGGTGCAAAGGGTTTGCGATTGGCTATTAACCAAAGTGTGGGTGGTTTAAACCCACCCAGTGCTGCTGCGGAAGAAAAGCCCTGGCCGTCTGCTTCCATAGAGATCACAGCTGAGAAAACCCTATGAAGTAGTTGTGTTCTGTTACACTTGGGGTCGCTATGAGTTGGAATTCACTCAACGGCAGCAAGTTTTTTTTTCTTGGAAAAAAAAAAAGGCTAAATGGAAGGAGCACAAGAATATAATGAGGTGAAAACTGGACGGAATCTGAGAATGAGCAGACTTGAATATCGGGGCCCTGAGTCTGCAAAACCAAAGACACCAGAGCTGGTTGTGGGGTGACAGAAAGGGAGGTGCTCGGCTGTGGGGCCCCAGAACAGACAGTGACCCCGAATATTCCCGAGTCATGGAATGAGCCCCCATTGGCCTCTGCCCAGACGCGTGGCATCTGTGCAATCCCGCCTGCCCTCACCCCGTCCCCCACAACACGCGGGGCCCCTGCATGCTCTCTCTGAGGTCTGCCTACCATGACTTTGAGGTCCAGGAAGGAGGAGGAGGTGCAGTTGAAGAGCTCGGGGGGCAGCCAGCCCTTCTCCCCGCTGCAGTGCCGCACTGCGTTTCCTAGAGAGCCAAGAACCGTTAAGCGGACCTGGCACTGGGAGAGGGAGCCATCGCATGTCTGTGCTAACGTCCCAGCCTGCGTCTGCTGAGGCCTGGCGCACTGGGCTGAGGGGCCAAGACACGGGCGACACGGTTAGAGGACACCGTGCAGCCACCACACACACTGCTGTGTCCTGCAGGGCCACGTCTACAGCTGCCCAGACATCTACATCCAGGCTGTTCTGTCTACCTGAACCGTCTGGGAAATAAGAGTGAACGTTCGTGCAAGACTGTGAAAAAGAAGCCAGCTAAACCATGCACAGTGCCAGTGACGTCCACGCGCCTCGCCCGCGTGAGCCGGACCCCGCCTGCGCCACACGCTCTCCGTGCACCATCTCCAGGAGCAGACGCAGTCACCCCATCTTACAAAGAGAAGCCAGTGCTGTGACCACCGCAGCTCCTTTTCCCCAGTGGGGGCGGCAGCACCGAGCAGGACATGGGCGCGGGCCGGACTTGAGCCACACCACTCATTTTTGCATCACGCCTGTCTGCTTTGTCTGCTATAAAAAAAGCAGCCCTGGTGGCTCAGTGGTTAAGCACTCAGCTGCTAACCGAGAGGTTGGTGGTTCAAACCCACCCAGCACCTCTGCAGAAGGAAGACCTGGTGATCTGCTCCTGTAAAAATCACAGACTAAGAAACCCTACGGGGCAGTTCTGCTCTGTCACGTGGGGTCACTATGAGTTGGAACCGACTCAATGGCACACAACAACATTAAGGAAGACGTCTTATTTCCCCCTGACGCTCGGGCTGAAGAGCTCCTCAGACGGTCTGCTGACACTGACGATTTTGTGGGCCCTGTCAATGAGTAGCCTCGGTGCGCTTCCTCACCCAGGGAAGGCCACAGGCCACGATACTCACCCACGGAGCCCTTGGGGCATGGCACCGCTGCAGGCTGCCCGAACTTGGTCTGCGGCCACCAGATGCCGGCCTCGAACGCCCTGGGACAGCCGCTGTAGATCACTACAAACAGTGGGAGAGGACAGTTCAGCCCCGTGCGGCCAGCCAGGACACCGCCTGCCCTGCGCGCTTCCCTAGGGGAGGCTCTGTCCCCCACGGACTGGGCCACTCACTACCCTCCACCAGGTAGAATCAAACTGGGAGGACTCAGGCTCTAACCACACCTCTTCTGCAGGGCCAGGCTTCCAAAGGCAAAGGAAACAGTCCAACCAGCCACCTGCAGAGCATTCCCCAGGAGTGTGCAGGGTACACACAGACACATGCAACACACACACACAAACAAGCAGGCAAACACACAGAGACATATACACACACTGAGACACAAGGGCACACACACGGGCACATGCAGACACACGGGCACACGCAGACACACGGGCACACGCAGACACATGCAACACACACACACATAGGCAAACACACACAGACATACACTGAGACACACAGGCACACAGACACATGCAACACACATATGCAAACACACACATATACACACACTGAGACACACAGGCACACAGACACACGGGCACACGCAGACACGCGGGCACACGCGGACACATGCAACACACACACATAGGCAAACACACACATATACACACACTGAGACACACGGGCACATGCAGACACATGGGCACATGCAGACACACGGGCACACGCGGACACACAGGCACACACAGACACATGCAACACACACAGGCAAACACACACATACACACTGCAACACAGGCACACACAGATACATGCAACACACACACGCAGGCAAACACAGACATACACACACTGAGACACATGGGCACACACAGACACATGGGCACACACAGACATACATGCACTGAGACACAGGCACACAGACACGGGCACACAGACATGCAACACACATAATGCACATGTACACACACACATGGGTGCATACAGACACATGCAACACACATGCACATAGACGCACACAGATACACAGGCACATGCAGACACATGCAACACACACATGCACGCAGACACCCACAGACACACGCACACATGCAGGCACACGGGCACACACAGACACATGCAACACACATGCACTCAGACACAGACATATACACACACAGACACATGTAGACCCATACCCATGTAGACACACAGAGACAGAGACATGCACAAACACAAGCACACACAGACACACGATGACACTCACACGCACACATGCAGACACATGTATGTGCTGCCCCAGCAGCCTGCCCCCATGATGTGGCCTGAGGGGCTCAGGAACCACTGCGGACCTTCGCAGCCCAGCGTGGTGACCTCGGCGAAGGGGTTGTCACAGCGGTTGCACTGGCGCCCAATGACGCCTGGCTTGCAGGCACATTGCCCGGTGTCTGCGTCACAGGTGCGGCTGTGGGCACCATGTGGGAAGCAGTCACAGGGCAGGCAGGCGTCCTGGTCAGGAGGCTTGTAGTGATTCTCCTGCAGAGGGAAGAGGGGCGTGTGACCGCCTGAGCCTCGACTCCCACTTCTGGAAGGTCAGCCCCCGGGCAACCGCAGCACCCTTCCCGGTGTATCCTCAGTGGCTACCAACCCAGCCCCTGGGCCTCTCACCGCTCCCCTGCCCACACTCCCTGAGCCCAGCCAGGCGACAGGCTCCCTCCGTTATTTTGTAGCAAACGTGTACCTTGGGCCACTTTCCTATTTGTCCCCAAAAGAATCAGAGACTCAAACAGAGACTTAAGGATGTTCATGGCCCTTGCAGCATTTTTTTTTTTTTTTGAAATTGTCAGAAATGAGGAACAACTTTTATTTTTTTATTATTATTATTTTTTAATAAAAAAACCTCAATGTCCGTCACTGCCAGGTCAGGTGACAGTCCAGATAATGTGCTCTGGGTTTGGAAAGTCCCAGTTTACGCCCAGCTCAGCCATTTACCAGCCACCCCGCGCTTGGCAGGTCCCTCCTCCAAAAAACCAGCAAGCTGTAGTTTGGGCAGATTCTCGGGCCGATGTCCAGGTGCCTATGCTCTGCAGGGACTCACACTCTGCCTATAGCAGGACGCCACCTGTGCGTGACATTGTGACGCCAACTGCATTGTGACACTGTGATGCCACCTGTGTGACACTGTGACACCACCTGCATGGGACATTGTGATGTTTGGAAGGAGAGTAAAATGTTCGCAGTCACCCCAGGAAGTCAGACTGTGCTCAATTTTATTTTCTGCATTTTCTACCATTTTTTATGAAAAAAAAATTATGAGAACGTTTCCCCCAGAGCCCTGGTGGCACTGTGGTTAAGAGCTTGGCTGCTAACCAAAAGGTCGGTAGTTCGAATCCACCAGCTGCTCCTTGGAAACCCTATGGGGCAGTTCTACTTTGTCCTATAGGGTCGCTGTGAGTCAGAATCGACTGATGGCAACGGGTTTGCTTTTGGTTTTGGTCTCTCCCGCCTGCTGCCCGCTGACGCTGCACCACCCTCCTCTGCGTGACCCGCCGGAGCCAGGCCCTCTGCCGCTGTTCTCCTGTTTCATTTAAGCTTGTCAAGAGACAAGTCACATCTCATTTGTACCCACTGTGTGGCACCTGGGACATTTCTGATTTAAACAGACACACCTGAGGGCGCCCCACTACCACCTCCTTTCCTGGGTCAGCCCCACCTCAGCGGGGCAGCCGTGTTCCTCGCTGAGCACGGCTGCGACCACGAGACATCTGCGGGGCTTTGTGTTATCGCTGCTCGACAGCAGACATGGACCCAGTGACGCCCACGGTGGGTGACGCTGCGTGAGGTCGAGTGGGTGGTGTCGTGCAATTTGGAAGGGAAGAACGTTCGAACATTCAGAGATCTGGGGAAGCAGGTTTTCTGTGCCGCACAGCTGTGGCACCCGAACACGCGGGGGCGGGAATGGAGGAACGCTTCTAATGTGCTTAAATTCCAGCCAGCATCCATGCAGGCAGATAAAGGACTAGGAAATGGCCAGCGGGGAGAACCACGGCTGGTGTCAAAGAAGAGCCGCCCTTCAGAGAAATGGCTGGGTCTCCTCTTACAGGCCGGGTGTTGGCTGACGACTGTGAGGGATTCTGCGTCCCAGGGTCTGAACCAGTTTACGCGGAAACAGCCTGGTGTGTGCAGGCATCAAAGAGCACGTGGGTGGGCAGCTGAGCCTAAAACACAGCTTCACATAAACACGTGTGTGTGTTTCTACAGACAGGTTTGTGTTCAAGTGCCTGTGTGTCTGCATGTGTGCAGGTGTGTGTGTGTGTGTGTGCACACTGATCTCTCTGGCTCAGGACGTGTGTGCGAATGTGTGTACAGGGAGATAGATGTGTGTGCGAGTGAGTGTGCACAGGTAGGCGTGTGCAAGTCAGTGTGCATGTGTACAGTGGATGTGCACGCATGCATGTGTACAGGTAGGCTTGTGTGCTGTGTGCATGTGCAAATGTCTACAGGTATGTCGTGTGTGTGTATACAGGTAGATTTGTGTGCTGTGTGTGCACATGTGTACAGGTAGATGTGTGTGCATACATGTGTGCCAGCTCCCTGGGATCAGGACCTGAGGTGGGTGCCGGGCTCAGCCCCTCCCTCCCTCCCACATCCTCACCTCCCACTGGGGCAGCACTGCTCTCCCTCCCAGGTCCTCACCTCGCACTGACCTTCCCTCCCCGCCAAGTCCTCACCTTGCACTGGCTCAGCCCCGCCCTCCCTCCCATGTCCTCACCTCCCACTGGCTCAGCCCTGCCCTCCCTCCCTCCCAGGTCCTCACCTCCCACTGGCTCAGCCCTGCCCTCCCTCCCATGTCCTCACCTTGCACTGGCTCAGCCCCGCCCTCCCCCCATGTCCTCACCTCACACTGGCTCAGCCCTGCCCTCCCTCCCTCCCAGGTCCTCACCTCCCACTGGCTCAGCCCTGCCCTCCCTCCATGTCCTCACCTTGCACTGGCACAGCCCGGTGGTCTTGTTGCAGTCGGGGTCGAAGCCTTTGTGGATGGCACAGTGGCAGGGTCCGCAGACAGGGCTCCCCCACCAGCCTTTGGGGCACGGGAGGTCGATTCTGTTGGAGAAACGGAGTGGATGTTGGAGAGATTGTGTTGATATCCTTTTCAGAACAAAAGGGACGCTGGGGGGTCCTGGGCAGCACAGAAGTGTCTGCTAGGATCCTCAATTGGGGCACATCCCATCAACCATCCCAGGCTCCCCTAGGGCCTCTGAGAAGTTAGTGCCCTCTCCCAGCTCTTGAGGGCCCCACGGCTGGAGAGAGACTCCCTACAAAACAGTTGTTTTAAAATAACACGTTTTCTCACGTCTTTTTCTTCTACCTCAAAGACACAAATGGAACCACGCGGAGCCTTGGGCCACAGCACACTGCACTCGTGGCTGGCAGGGCAGTGTGGTATTCATCACTCATGAGGGCTCAGTGATGACTGGGCCCCAATGACCAGGCCAGCTTTCCACAGATGACTGAGCCTAGCCACCCGGGGGGCTCACAGGGGATGGGGCGCCCACCTGGGGGGGATGCCGCCCGCGTGGGGGCACCTGCTGGGAAGTTCCCACCAATTTCTGGACAAGGTGGTTTCTAAGACATCTTTCTTGTTCCCAGGATTCCTGGGCCTGTCGCTGGCTCCCATCCCCGTGGATGGTCCGAGCAGCCTTTCCATGGATGGGACTGACCTCAAATCAGCAAACTCAAAAGAGCTGCATGTGGAAGGTCTACCGTGGGACATGGTGGGCTCAGAGGGCGTCAGGCCCAGTCCTGCTCTTGAGCCCCCCAGCAGACATGTGGAGGTAAGGAGGTGGTGGGGCCAGTCCGCCCCTCCCAGGTGCTGTCTGCTACCTCTGTCCCCGGCCCCACCCCCACTGCTCACCTGAGCAATCACCACAGGTTCACCTTCCCGCTGATGTCCCCAAAACAAAACCACGCCCCCCGCTTACTGTCCTGCTAATGGCCTTCCTATCTGCCTGATCACCAGGTGATCACCTCTCCTACTCACTCACTCCCATGAAAAGCCATTATGAAGTACTGACTCTGTACACACCTGAGGCATACAAACCACCAGAGCAGGGTACCTGAGCCCAGGGCAGTCCAGTCAGTGTTTGTGGACCTGCACTGACAGAGTAGGGATCCCAGAGCATTTGTGTGTCCCCCTCCCCTCGTCCCTCCGCAGCCTTGGTGTGCATCTGGAATACCTCCCAGCTGGTCCCCTGCCTGCTCCAAACTACTCCCATGGTGGCCAGTGGGCCCTCGAAAACCAGATCCGATCTCACCAGTTTCCTGCTGGCCCCTGCAGCCTGCACACGCTGAACTCTGGGTAGGCCCTCATATCCCAGCCTCCCAGCTCAGGACACACCACCAGAGCAGCACCGGCCCTGCCCACCAGGACTAAGCCCGCCAAATTCCTTAAACCACCCTGTGCCATTGCTCCTTGCTGGCTCAGCCCGCGCCAGCTTTCACCTGGGATGTCCTCTCCCTACAGCCTCCCTGGCTCCCACCTGCCCCTGCACTCCCAGGGCGCTTCCTCCAAGCTGTCCCTGGATGCATCCCTCCCTGACCTGGGATGGGGCTGTACTGTACCCCGAGGACATGGAGGCAGGGATGGCAGTCCCCATCCTGGTCTAGAATGAGCAGAGAAGCAGAGCAAGGCTTTCTCTCTAAATAGCATGGGCCAGCCGATGTGCTCCTTCTTCCCTGGCGTTGGGCACCACGGTGGCCGCAGGTGGCCAAGGGAGATGTGCAATCCATTACATCACCTCCGAAGGGCTCTAGTGTGGAGTCATGAAGACCCGAGGGGCCCCACCTGGGAGGGTGGTTTACCTGTGACAACCACACCTGAGTTCTGTGGGCAGGTGCTGGCAAAGGGCATGCTCAGAGCCCAGGTGCACGTGGCTGCCCTGCTGGGGCTTCAGCAGGATCACTGACCCGTCAGGGCTCATGTCCACCCCACTGATCAAGTACTTCCTACACGTAACCCTCACCTCCCTGCAGCCCCGCTGCCCACCTGCTGTGTTACACCTGATCACATGGGATTGGTGTGATGCCAAATTTGAAAGCAAATAAAAAATGTTCTTGTTACTCAGAAAGACACGTGCTTTGGGCGAAGGTAGCACACAGCCCCTCTGGAGGAGCAGTAGCCGGGCACCCAGAGGAAGGTGAGGACCTGCGGGCTCACCTGTTCTCACAATACTGCCCGTAGTGGCCAGGTCCACACTCGCACGCGTAGCCCCGGGGGGAGCTGGGTGCATGCACGCAGGTGGCCACGTGCTCGCAGGGGTTCAGATGGCACGCATCCACACACTTCCGTCCAAAGTATCCTGAGGAGACAAGGGCCAGCTACCTCAGCACTGTTGGTCCACATCACAGAGTGAGACCCTTGTGTTAGGATGTCATGATCACCCCAGGGCTTCTCTGGGCCTCGGCTGTCCCAATACTCAGCAAAGGAAAGGGGCAGGGCCACCACGAAGTGATGGTGAGTACAAACAGCAGGTGGCTGGACCTGCAAATGCAGGGACTGAGGCCTCCAAGGCTGCTTGGGGAGGGCGAGGGCTGGGGAGAGGCACCAGCCATCTTGGGGTTCAGGGCTTATCTGCTATTGCTGCCCCAGGAAGTGGGGGGCCCAGAGAGGTGTGGACCCAACGACCCTGGGGCTAAGAGCCTGTCTACTGCAGTTGCCCCAGGCAGGGTGGGAGCCAGTGATGGAGGGGGCCTAGCCAGCCCAGGACACAAGGCTGATGGGTATCTGCTGACAATGATTTTAGCACCTCAAAAATTAGGGTGACCACTGAAGGCATAATTTTTTTTGCATGTGTACTTTTCACTTTCTAGCTCCAATCTCGCTGTGTGCCAATCACGTCATGTGATTAGTTTTCTTGAAGACATAGGGTTATAGTCTCATGGGACAACTTGGTCAATTGGCATAATATAGTTCATAGAGTTTACATCCTACATTCTAGTCCGGTGAGTACCATATGGGGTCTTAAAAACTTGTGAACAGCCATCTAAGACATAGCCTGTCTGGAGCAAAAAAGAAATTTGGAAACCCAAGATTTAAAGAAGGAACCAGTCTATAGAACTATCTACATGAGACCAGAAGAATTAGATGGTGCCCAGCTACTGTTACTGAATGTTCTGATTACAATAGATTGATCCTGATAGAAAGGGAAACACACATGGAACACAACTTCAAATTCTCAAAAAAAATCCAGTTTTACTGGACCCATTGAGACTGGAGGAATTCCTGAGACCACTGCCCTGAGGTACTCTTTGAACTTTGAATGAAACTATCCCCTTAAGTCACCTTTTAGCTAAATAGCAGGTTAGCTCATAAAGAATATTAACCTTGAGTACTGCACTCTTTTAAAAAACTATCCATGAGACCAAATGGTCAACAACTACTCTAAAGCAAAGTTGAGAAGGTTGGGGGGCTGTGAGACTAGGTTAATGGGAGTGAAACAACTCGAATGGAAATAATGAGAGTGTTGACACAATGTGAAGAATGTAACCAATGTCACTGGACGTTATGTGTAGAAATGGTTGAATGGGAACCTGTTTTGCTCTGTACACTTCTACCAAAAATACAATAAAATACTATTAAAAAAAAAAAAATAAAGTCTGAAATGTCTGCTGTATGCCAAGAAAGGACAGACAGGAGAATGCATTTGAAAGTTGAGAGAGGGCTGCTACTTTGTTGCTGAGCAAAGGCCCAGGCTCTGGCCACCCACCGAGCCGACGCCTGGACTCAGCTTCCCTCTTGATTTCTAAAACCAAAGGAACAGTGCCCACCTCTGTCACAGAGGCAGGAATAGCTGTCCCAGGTGTCGTGGCAGCGGCTGTGGGGGGGACAGGGGCTTGAGGCGCAGGGGCTCTCCAGCTCACAGCCATCCTTCACCCTGACCTTGAGGGCGTCGTCCATGTTCAGGGTGGCGATGTTGGTGGATGTCTCCCCCATCCTCACTCCCTGGGTCAGAGAGGGCTGGTCAGGCTCAGGGCCAGAAGAACCCGGAGGAGATTCAGGAGGTCAGTGGAGGGTAGGGCACCCCAACTTCTCCCCAGGACCCTGTTGGATATCTTATCTACAGAGCAGGGATGGTGGAGCTGCTGGGGAGGCAGGAGCTGAGTGCTGGGACACGGCAGGACGGTCACCCTGTCCTTGTCAGGTATACGCTCCAGGCAGGGAGGGAGGCCAACAGTGTGGACACAAAGCCGTAGTAATTCCGTATAAAGAAAACATGAATGAGAGAACCAGAAAGACAGGGCAGTGCAGACCGGGGTGGGGGGGGGTGGGGGGGTGGGGGGGGTGGGGGGGGTGGGGGGGGGTGGGGGGGTGGGGGGGCGGGCGGCAGGGAGCTCCGTTGGCTTCAGGGCAGGTAGGCAGAGGGGGTCCCAGGCAGGGAGATTCCAGGTGAAGGGGGTCCCAGGCATGGCACACACAGGAGCCTAACTGGGAGTTCAAGGACAGGAGGCCCCCGTGGCAGAAGCATGGCAGGAGGGGCAGCAGCGAGCTCGCAGGTCACACGGGACCAGGTCACCTGGGTGCAGTGGGTGGTGTGAGGAGCAGAGGCCAGGCGAGGCCAGGGCGGGGCATGTGAGCTGAGCCCCTTTTAAGCAACTCACTGGCTGCTGCTAGAACCCTGGGACCAGGGGCCTGGACTAGGACTAGGGGCTGGGTTCTGTCTGCACAGGGTGGGAGTGGAGGCAGCAAGGGGCTGGGTTCAGGACACGCCATGAAGGCAGACGGGGATTGGACAATGGGGGGATGAGGGGAGGAAGTGGGGGAGCCCCTGACCCAGTGGGGATCCTGGGGCAGGACACGTCTGAGCTCAAAATCAGGATGTCTGTTTTCAGCATGTTAAGTTCAAGATGCCTATTGGGGAAATTATTTATAAAAACTAACTCTGAAAACTAGCAGGTTGACCAACGGCACCCGTATGGTGCTGGCGGCCCCCTCCCAGCCCAGCGGAGGTGGAGGGTGGCTCTGAACTCTCCGTACCTGCATGCAGCCCCGGAAACCTCGGCGCACGGACACCTTGTCTTCAGACGTGCCCCCGACAACGATGCTTCTCATCTTTAGCCCGGGTAGCTGGTTCCCAATCTGCACTGTGCTCTGTGCAAAGACAGGAAACGTCACCATCCCTGCAGCAGCCCTCCCAGGGGAGGCCAGGCCAAGGGCAGCTTTGTGCTGAGAGCACGGCTGACAGCTTTGATGCCAGGGCGAGGAGACTGACAGCTTCGATACCAGGGCGAGGAGACTGACACCCGAGATGCCAGGGCGAGGAGACTGACACCCGCGATGCCAGGGCGAGGAGACTGACACCCGCGATGCCAGGGCGAGGAGACTGACACCCGCGATGCCAGGGCGAGGAGACTGACACCCGCGATGCCAGGGCGAGGAGACTGACACCCGCGATGCCAGGGCGAGGAGACTGACACCTGCGATGCCAGGGCGAGGAGACTGACACCTGCGATGCCAGGGCGAGGAGACTGACACCTGCGATGCCAGGGCGAGGAGACCCAGCTGAGGATGCCCATCAGCATCCAGCCCAGCTGGCCAACGTGGGGAGTGTGGGCAACTCTCCCCACCCTGTAGCCGGCTGACCACTAAAGAGCCACTTGTAACCCAGTGCTCACCAAACTATGAAGACCTCAGTGGACAGAAACTCCATCTGCAATTGCAAGAATTTCAGGAAGTCTCTGCCAGCTTCCCCGCCCCAAGGAGGCCTGCACCTGGAACGCTGCAGGGGTTTGTCTTCAGAGCTGGGGGGTAGGGTGGATCTAGAATGCAGGAGCACTTAAGAATCACAAGTAGCCCCTTACGTGTCTGAGTATCTCGTACAAAATACCTCGTGTTGCTGCCTGCAGGGATCCAGCTTGGTTTGGCGCAAGTCTCCTGGGAGTGCTCTGCCTGGAATGCTACTTCGTCCACCTGGGCCAGGTGCACCTCTCTGATACCTGGGTCTCATTGCTCCCCTCACCTTCACTCGCTGTTCACTCTGAGGGCAAGGACCCTGGCCTTGTCAGTCTTTGTACCCCTACAGGCACATGGCCGAGTATACAGTCGTTGCTCAATACAGTTTTGCTCAGTGGAATTGCTGGGAGGGTGCTAACGGGGTGTGCCAGGCATGAGCGAGGACACAGGTGGACGAGGTCCAGTCCTGACTGCAGGGATGGAGAGTAAAACACAGGCTCTGGGGACCCCAGCGTGAGAAGGAACACTGGATCCAAATGCTCCCCCAAATCCACAAGGTCTCCAGCAGGTCTTGGCACATTAAGAGGTGTTATGGATTGAATCGTGTTCCCCAAAAATGTAGGCTGAAGTCCTAACCCATGGTATTTGTGAACATGACCTTGTTTGGAAACAGGGTCTTTGAAGATATCAGTTAACATGAGGCCATACTGGAGTAGGGTGGGTCCTGATCCCAGCTGAGGCTGTCCTTATAAAAGAGAAGAGGCAGAGGGAGAAGACGGCCATGCAAAGATGCTTTAAGGATGCCTGGGCCCACCAGAAATGGTGAGAGACAAGGAAGGATCCTCCCCTGGAGCCTTTGGAGAGAGCGTGGCCCTGATGACACCCTGAATTTGTACTCCTAGCAGCCTCCAGAACTGTGAGAGAAATACACTCCTGTTCTTCTAAGGCCCCCATCTGAGGTGCCTTGGTACAGAAGCCCTGGGAAATGAATACCAGGGGCCACTCTGTTTTCACACGACCAAGAGATCTGTTCTGAAGAGGGTATAGGTGACCACTCACCTGGTCCATCCCGTAGTCCAAAGTCATGACTGCTAGGTACTTGATGTCCTTGCCCTCCTTGGCGCTCTTCAGTTCTATCAACAGGTGATGCCACTCCCCGTCAGTAACCCGTGATCTGGACAGCATTATGGATGCCACATTAGAGGGGCCGTGGGACACCTCAAACTGGACGTAATTATCCAGGATCTGTAGGAAAGGAGAGCCACACCTACCAACTGAGCCAGTGATGGCAAAATACACAATACTTCGCAGTCACTTAAAACACAAAGAAATAGGACTCCAGTGGTCATGGTCCCCAGACTCCAGTGGTCACGGTCCCCGGACCTTCTGTTAGCGCGAGACGGGAACCGTTCCCAAAGCCAACTCTTCAGACAGGGATTGGACTGGACAATGGGATAGAAAATGATACTGGTGAAGAAAGAGCTTCTGGGATCAAGTAGACACATGAGACTATGTTGGCATCTCCTGTCTGGAGGGGCGATGAGAGGCCAGAGGGGGTCAGAAGCTGGCCAAATGGACACAAAAAGAGAGAGTGGAGGGAAGGAGTGTGCTGTCTCATTGGTGGAGAGCAATTAGGTGTATATAGAAAAGTGAATATAGATTTTTGTAGGAGAGACTGACTTGATTTGTAAACTTTCACTTAACGCACAATAAAAAAAAAAAAATAGTAGAAAAAAGTTCAGCTCACAATAAAAAAAAAAGTTTTTCCTAGCTCCCTGAACTTCCCTGAAGCACTCATCACAGTTACTAACCAAGTGTTGTGTAGTACTTGTGTGATTACTTGAATAGGGCCTGGCTTCCCCACTAGACTTGGAGCTACCAACAAAGCAAGAGGCTGGCTTATGTTCTCCGTTGTAGCCCCAGTACCTGGCATGACCCAGTCCCTGGCCCAGAGAAGGTGCTCGGAGGGGGAGGGGGTCTTTGTTGAACCACTGAACACAATCCTACTCTAGTTTCCTTTGAAAGCCCTAGAGCCCCTCTCGTCTCCAGGCTGTAATTTCCTTGAGGATGGACTCACACCCTTTCCAGCAATGCACAGGGTGCTTTGGTTCGGTGGGAATGCCCGGACTTGAGCGTCAGAGAGCCAAGTGTTTAAATCAGGTTTAGCCCTTAATACCTGCATGCCCTTGGCCTAATCACTAACCCTCTCAAAGCTTATTTCCTCACCTAAAAAATTGGGTTTCTAATGGAACTTACTGCACAGGAAAATAACCAAAACCAAACCCGTTGCCGTCGAGTCAATTCCAACTCACAGCGACCCTACAGGACAGAGTAGAACTGCTCCATAGGGTTTCCAAGGAGCAGCTGGTGGATTTGAACTGCCAACCCTTTGGTTAGCTGCCATAGCTCTTAACCACTGTGGTGATATTTAAATATATTAACTAAAATCTTATATGTCAATCCACCGTAAGTGTGCCCAGCACACAACAAGCACTTACTAAATGATGCCTCTTGTTGTGATTTGGACCTTAGTCTGCATGACTTCATGAGCTAAGTCCCTTAAGTCCCTACTACTGCCTCAAGGTAGCCAACAGCAACGAAACACAACAGCTGGCCTGGGGGCCTGCCCCCTTCCTTCTTTCCTTTGTCAGCACCCATTGTGTGTTTGCTAGGTGCTGGACCTAAATGGTGAACAAATCAGGCAGAGCCTTTGCTCTCTTGGAGTTAACCTATGTTTGAATTAAAACATAATTGGTTTTCCCCAGACACTCTGTACTGTGCTCTGTACTGAAGTCACTCCTGAAGTTTGCCTTCAGCCAAAGATTAGACAGACTCATAAAACAAATAATACATGTAGCTCAGTTGGTAACTAATGTCACAAAACAACATGTGTATTAATTGTTTAATGAGAAACTAAATTTGCTCTGTAAACCTTCATCTAAAGCACAATAAAAATATACGTATATTAAAACACACACACACACACAAAGAAATGCAAACAGACTCAATATGGCCCTGGATCAAAAGTGGGACTTAAACGTTAAGCAACGTTTTAATTTGTTGTTACCTTTAACACGCTTCAGAACTGTATGTCTTTTTCTACGGTAAGAAGTGCCAGATATTTGATGGAGATTAAGGAAGATGAGAATTGAGAAGACGCCCATTAAGCTTAAAGATTAGGCTCCATCACAGATTTAGGTGAGTACTGAGCACGTAGGTTTGGATGTAAATGCTACATTTCATGAGACAAGGCTTTTAAATACATGTAAGAAGAAACCTGACACCAGCATTGTAATTGGCCTAAGATGCTCACGTTTGAAGACAATGTGGTTAGAGACAATGCCAATGAAAACCAAAAAGCCAAACCAAATCTGTTGCCGCTGAGTCAGTTCCGACTCACAGCAACCCTATAGGACAGAGTAGAGCCGCCCCATAGGGTTTCCGGGGAGTGGCTGGTGGATTCCAACTGCTGACTTTTTGATTAGCAGCCGAGCTCTTAACCACCATGCCAGCAGGGCTCCAATGCCAATGAAGGAATGGGTAGCTGGCTCAACCCTACGCCTGAGGATACCTGGAAAAATGCAATGAAATATTAAAGAACACCTATATGAAGGTGTTAGAGAGATTCAAGGCTCTGTAGAGTTAAAGGGAAATAACCTGGAGAAGAAGAAAATCTACAGAGGTGAGTCAGGTGTTTGCTTTCCCACATGGTTGTCAGGTAGGCATCTCTGGGTGGTGCAAATGGTTAAGTGTTCAACTACTAACTGAAAGGTTGGCAGTTTGAACCTGCTCAGAGGTGCCTTGGAAGAAAAGCCTGGCGATCTTCTTCCAAAAGATCATAACCTTGAAAACTCTATAGAGAACAGTTCTACTCTGCACACACATGGTAGTCATGAGTTGAAACTGACTCGAGGAGAACTGGCTTTTTGGTTTTAAGGTCGTCACCTGTTTTAGAAGACGCAGCTGAAGCCGAAAAGTTAAAAAAGCTTTCATCAGGGGTGAGGGTGATAAAAATCGTAGTTCAGGGCCTGCCAAGGCTAGGGGCCAGCAAGATAGGTCTATACACTAGAAATAAACAGGAACCAGACCGGCCCTTATAGGGACGAAAGCCCAGCTTTTGGTCACTTCAGAGCATGACTGATTAAAGTGGTCTGGAATGGCTCATTCTCCTAGCCGCCCACCAGAGGGAAACACCTTTGTGTTACCTGGAGGATAATGACACAGCCACCTTAGCTTCAAATTCTCTCTACAGTTCTTCAATACAAGGTCCAGCACTCAATCAGAAATAACCATGTACATGAGGAGACAAGACAATGTGAGTGAAAACCAAGAGAAACAAGAGGCAGTAGAAACAGACCCACACAGAAACCAGTTAATACAACCATCAGACATAAACTTGAACATAACGGGAACCACAGAACATTAAAGAAAACAGATTTAGGTGGCCATTTGATCATGTTTAAATGCATGTATGGAATGATCATTAAAAAATGCATTTTAACTAACCTATGTACTTATGTTTTAAGATCACCTCAATGAAAAGGCAAGGATCCCTGGTGGTGCAGTGTTTAAAGTACTCAGTTACTAACCGAGAGGTCATTGGTTCGAACCCAAGAGCCTCTCCTCGGGGGAAAGATGTGGCAGTCTGCTTCTGTAAAGATTTACGGCCTTAGAAACCCTATGGGGCAGTTCTACTCTGTCCTACAGGGTTGCTGTGAGTTGGGATCGACTCAACAGCAGTTTTTTTTTTTTTTTTTTAAATTAAAAGGTGAAAATGCTCAGGATTGATTAAAGACAGAAAAAACAGCTATTAATGTACTGCTTAAAAGAGATACCCCTTAAGTAAGGATTCAGGAATGTTGGAAGTAAAAGGATAAAGACACATCATGTAAACAAACAAGAGAAGACTGGTACAGGTTCAGACAAAGTAAACATTAGGGGAAAAATCATGGCTTGAGGTCAAAAGGATTTCCATAATGGTAACAGTCAATCTGCCAGGAAGAGAAGGACAACTTGTATGCACCAAATAACACAGCCTCAAAATCTATAAAGCAAAAGTAAACAGAAAGAAGAGTAAGAGATTAATCCGCAATTGTGTCTGAAGATTTTTAACTCGTCTTTCTCAATAACTGAGAGGACAAGCAGACCAAAAAAGTCAGCAAGGCTACCAAAGATTTTAACACCACGATAGGCAAGCTTGATGTATTCGACAGTTAGAGAACACTGTAGCTAAGAACTGCAGAGCACAGTCTTTTCAAGTACACAGGCAACCGTCAGTAGACCTGATTATGTGCTGGGCTGTGAAGCAAGTCTCAACACATTTGAAAGGTTCTGAAATCACACACAATACGTTCTCTAACCGGCAATTATTCTGGAAATAAAAACGAAATGGTTTACTAGAAAACTCTGCATGTTTGGAGATTCAGAAATATACTTCTAAATATCCCATGGCTCAAAGAAGCAATCATAATGGAAAACAAAAGATTTTTAATTGATTCCCAAAAGTCATGCAATTAATAATGTATTTTGATTTCTGGCCTCAAAGGACAGCCGATTTAAGAAGACAGTTTTTCACCTTTTTATATTTTACTTCCTTGTACTTCACAAACATTGACGTCAACGTGTTCGTTTCTCTTGCCGTTCTTTCTCACTGTTCTCGCTAGCAAAACCCCAAAGCCCAAAGGTCCACAATAAAAATGACATTATGTCTACAAACAAAAGTGATTCTGGCAGAATGGAAGTCCCTGCTTGCCACCTCAGGCCTGTCACCAATTTAACAGAGGCCTTCAACAATAGCAAGGTTATCCCATCTGACAATGCAGGCAGACTCAGGTCGCCTGAGAGCAATTACCCAAATTGTCAGGGCTGCTTGATGATGATGTGGTCTTATTCAGCCCGCCACCAAGGGCACCTTTTAGGAACTCCCCGACTGCTACCCCGTCAGAGCCCACAGGGCCTGCAGGAAATAAACTGGAACATTCTGGTAACACCCAGCTGACCAGCCTCTGGGAACTTCCCTGGGGCGGCCTTCTAGGTGGTTACTGGGGTCTGAAGGATACCCCAGAGACCACCATTCTTTCCATCCAGCCTTCCAAAGGGAGGGGCTGGCCATATTCCTTGGCAAAAATAAGACAAAACAAAAAAAGTCTTAATTTTCGAGTTAGCTACACATAACGTAATCACTCAAACAATACGAGTCTCTGGCTTTCAGTGCTGTTCTAGGGAAAGCGTACTTTTTTCCTACAGCGACCCCAGTGCCAAATGACGACCTGCAAGCTCCAGTTCATCGTCTGCACAGCCAATTTAATTTGTTCCAACGGTGAAACGACCACAGAGAAAAATACCACCCCAGGCGGAACTGTGCCTGCCAAGTTTTGGCTGAGCCCTAGCTTCTGTGACTGCTGGTAAACCGGTGAAATTACACGTTAATAAGGGAAAAACAAAGACAACTGTAATTAGGCCGCTGCACACATCACACCTTGGAGCTGTTTGCATAGGTCTGGCTGGAAAGCGCTCCTGAGTGCTGACGTGGGTGAGCGGGGCAGGTGGGCGGACAGAGGACAGCTTCCTGTCTGGGCCCCAGCAGGGTAGTCACCGCCTCCATGGCCCTGTCATAACTGCTCTGCTGACCCACCAGGAGCCCTCAGGGTCTCGCCCCCGCGTACCCACCAGTCAGGGGGCTCGCAGGGGTGGTTGGCAGCCCCTCTGCCCTGACACCGAGCCTGCCACAGGGAGTGTTTTGGGACTGGCTAACTACAGGGAGGAAGGCAGAGGGGCCTGTGGGCGTCACAGGAGCGTGGGCCATGGGTGAACCAGGAGCCCGGGGCTATCATCTCCAGGCCCTGGTTTCTCCCCACGGCAAGCAACAACCTCTGACCCCAGCACCACCTGCCTTGCCTTAAAATTAAGTCCATTCTGTACTGGGCAGACAGGACATCATGGGGCCAAAGGAGTGAGATGAAATGATGCTTCATGAGGACACAGAGCTACAGCAAGGAGCAAAACAGCTAGCTCTGGGAGGGACTTCCTGACCATGGGGGCTATCGTGTACTGGAGTGGGTTATCCTGAAGGCAGTGTGATGTGATCTGGCGCCAAGGCAAAAGAGGAGGCTGGTGGTAAAGGCAGCAACTTCCTGTGTCAGAAAGGGAGAGAGGTAGGGAGGGAGGGAGGAGGGAGGAGGAAGAGAGGGGAGAAAGGGAGGGGAGGGAGAAGAGGAAAAGGAAGGGAGGGAAGTGGGAGGGAGGAGAGTGAGAGAAGGAAGGAGGGGGAGGGAGGAAGGGAGGGGAGGAGGGAGAGAGGAAGGAGTGAGGGGAGGGGAGGAGGGAGAGGGAAGAGGAGGAGGGAGGGAGGGGAGGGAGGAGAGTGAGAGAAGGAGGGAGGGGAGGGAAGGACAAAGGGCAGGAGGGAGGAAGGGAAGGGAGGAGGGAGAGAAGGAGGGAGAGGAGGGGAGGGGAGAGGGAGGGATGAGGAAGAGGGAGGGAAGGAGGGGCCGGGAGGAGGGAGGGAGGGGAGGGGAGGAGGTGGGGAGAGACAAAGGGGAGAGTAGGAGGGAGGGATGGGAGGAGGGAGGAGGGAGGAGAGTGAGAGAAGGAGGGAGGCAGCAGGGAGGGAGGGACACAGGGAAGGAGGGAGGAAGGGAGGGGAGGAGGGAGAGAGGAAGGAGGAAGGGGAGGGGAGGAGGGAGGGAGAGGTGGGGAGGAGGGAGGGAGAGGTGGAGAGGAGGGAGGGAGAGGTGGAGAGGAGGGAGGAGCAAGGGGAAGGAAGAGAGAGGGGGCGCTGTGGCTGAAGATCATGAATGACCCATGTGAACAGAGAGTTCACTTCCTGAGACCAAGACCGAGAATGTCTAGATACCATCACGGGCGCACGTATGCACACACAGACACAGCACATACATGCACATGAGTGAACACATGTACAGACGTATGCACACATACACACGGACACACAGACTTGTGTAGACACATGCACACACAAGCACTTGCACAGAGACACGTGTGTGCACACACACATACAAGCACACCCTTGAAGAAAAGCCTGGAAGAAAGAGAAAACCATCAGGCCGTGTGGCCATGCTGTCTGTGGGACCCTCCAACTCAGACAGAGCCCCTTGGTGGGGCAGTTCCCACAAGCCCACCTCATCAGGGAGGCACACTAAGTCCGAAAACAGGCATCAAATTGGGCTTTCCGGGAGGGCAGAGCAGTGGGCTTTCTAGAAGAACAAGCCAGTGGGTTTTCAGGGAGGGCAAACCAGCGGCAGTAGAGGAATTGCCTGAGTGTTCTCAGGCCTCGGCCTGACTGGGTGGGGTTACAGGTGGTGATGTCCACGCGGGGTGTCCTGTCCCCATTGTTACTGCAGACGGAAACCTTGAAGACATGTGGGCAGGGGGTGAGTTGGCGGCCCAGAGCCTGGCCGGGCAAGCCCACTGCACCGGCACCCAAGATCCCCGAGCACCCCTGCTCACAAAGCAGAAACATCCAGGGTAGGGGAGTATTTTAAACACCCAAAAGGCAGACAGCGAGGGTGAGGGTTCCTCCACTCTCCTGAGTATAGACAGCTGGAGGCAGAGGGCCGCCGGTGAAAGTAGTCCGAGGCATTTTCTTCACAAATTAACGCATAATTGTTCCCGCCGATGAAATAACTACAGAGCTGGGGAGATGCACGTGAAAACAGTCCTCAACACCAAAAAACTAGAGGGTAGAGTACATTAAAATGTTTTTTAAGTGTTTAGGAATTTTAGCCTTATCTAACTTTTAAGAGGACCAATAAGCCACATTGTGATAAATAGGGAAAAGACTGAAGCTGTCAAGGATTTCATTTTACTTGGATCCACAATCAACACCCATGGAAGCAGCAGTCAAGAAATCAAATGACCCATTGCACTGGGCAAATTCACAGCAAAGGACTTCTTTAAAGTGTTGAAAAGTAAAGATGTCACCTTGAAGACTAAGGTGCGCCTGACCCAAGCCATCGTATTTTCAATCCCATCATATGCATGTGAAAGCTGGACGATGAACAAGAAAGACCGAAGAAGAATTGACGCCTTTGAATTGTGGTGTTGGCGAAGAATAGTGAATATACCATAGACTGCCAAAAGAATGAACAAATCTGTCTTGGAAGAAGTATGACCAGAATGCTCCTTAGGAGCAAGGATGGCAAACTGCGTCTTACATACTTTGGACACGTCGTCAGGAGGGATCAGTCCCTGGAGAAGGACATCATCCTTGGCAGAGTACAGGGTCAGCGGAAAAGAGGAAGACCCTCAACGAGGTGGATTGACACAGTGGGTGCAACAATGAGCTCAAGCATAACAACGATCGTAAGGATGGCGCAGGACCGGGCAGTGTTTCATTCTATTTTGCGTAGGGTCACTATGAGTCAGAGCCAACTCGATGGCACCTAACAAGAACAACTTTTAAAAAATAAATAAAACACTAAAGGCCAAAAAGATTAAAAGAGAACGTAACACGGAAGGTGATACAAGCAGAGTAAGAGAAGGCATACCCCCAGCAGCAGTCCCTGGGTAGTGCAAACAGTGAACGTGCTCAGCTGTGGACTGAAAGGTTGGGGGTTTGAGCCCACTCAGAGGCTCCTTGGAAGAAAGGCCTGGCAATCTGCTTCCAAACAACCAGCCGCCGGAAAGCCCATGGAGCACAGCTCTACTGTGACACACTTGGGGTTGCCATGAGTCGGAATCTGGTTTGCAGGCAGCAAGGTCAGCCACTGCTGCATTACAGTTTGAGGGGGGATTTCTCATTGTCACCGGAGGGTGCTCACCACTCCTCCGGTTCTGGAATGCCCGTCGGCCAGAGAGGAGGCCACATCCACAGCGAGACAGAGACCAGGCTTGCTGTTCAAAGGCACAGTGGCCGCAGGGCGCTGGAAACAAATGCCCCATGGGGCTCCATCGCTGGCTCGGCCTTCGCCGCACGCTACCTCATCATGAATAGCACCGTGGTTCTGCCTCTGGGGAAGGCACGCTCATATCTCCGTCCCTCATTCACGCTGGAGAGGCCGCAGGGCCCATATGGTGCTCCAGGGCGGTGATGAGGCAAAGTCCCTCCTGCAAGCTCCCTGAGCACCCAGTTAAAGCCCACAGGTGGGCGCTTGCCCCCAAGGTACGTGGGGGGATGTGGTTTGCTCACCTGCAGAAGGAGCTGGGAGGACACACCAGCAGTGGCCTCCATCAGCACGCCGTCCGCCTTCCTGGTGCGGAACATGAGCCCCAGGTACCACGGCACAGAGATGGTGACGGCCAGGTTGTCCCAGGACACGATGCTCTCTCCACTGAAGCGTTGGGGGTGAGGCATGACTGTGGACGCAAAAACCAGCCTTAGAAGGCCCCAGGAGGGGCATGCAACGATATCATGTTGGGGAGGGAGCTGGCTTTCAGGACCCAGAGCAGGGAGGGGGAGTCCTGGGCCTGTTTTACTTCCACACCAAAGGCTTGTCTCTGAGACTGTGCCCACCTGCACTGACTAGAATTCTGAAAGGTCCCGGGTGGCACAAATCTTTTGCAGTGGACTAACCAAAAGGTTGGCGGTTTGAACCCAGCCAGCGGTGCCACGGAACAAAGGCCTTGCCCTCTGCTTCCATAAAGATCGCAGCCAAGAAAACTCCATGGGGCAGCTCTACTCTGTAACACACGGGGTCACCTTCAGTCAGGATCGACTTGACGGCAGTAGGCTTGGTTTTTTTGGTTTAGAACGCTGAACCCACCCCCTTGGCCCTGCAGAGACGCACTCCTGGGACACGGCCACCTTCCAGGGAGGGCGGGCAAAGGCCTGCAGCTTCCCAACCTGGGCCTGAGGAACAAGTGCTCTCGGGCCAGGAAGGGGGCAGAGTGGGGTGATCCAGGATCCTGGGCTCCGTGAACAAGGGTGCTGATGGATGGTCCTGGTCAGCCCAGCCCACCTGTCACACTCACACTTGCCTGGTGGCTGTCAGGGCTGGGCCCAAGCAGGCATCGTGGCGGGGACAATCTCTTGATGAGCACAGTATGAGTCTTCATGAGCACACATGCACAAACACACACGTTTGTGTGTATATGCCCCTCAGGCTCCAAAGCCTGCACTGCCCTCAGCTGGTGTCTGGGGGGGTTTCCAATCCCCAGCGAGCCACCACCCCTGGAGACAGGTACCAGGACTCCACTCCCAGGGACAGGCATCAGGCCTTCACTCCCAGGGACCGACGCCAGGACTCCACTCCCTGGGACAGGCACCAGGGCTCCACTCCCGGGGACAGGCACCAGGCCTTCACTCCCAGGAACAGGTACCAGGCCTCCACTCCCAAGAACAGGTACCAGGCCTCCACTCCCGGGGACAGGCACCAGGCCTTCACTCCCGGGGACAGGCACCAGGCCTCCACTCCCGGGGACAGGCACCAGGCCTCCACTCCCGGGGACAGGCACCAGGCCTTCACTCCCGGGGACAGGCACCAGGCCTTCACTCCAGGGGACAGGCACCAGGCCTTCACTCCTGGGGACAGGCACCAGGGCTTCACTCCTGGGGACAGGCACCAGGCCTCCACGCCCTATGCCCCCTGCTCACCGGCTGGCCTACGGCTCCTGGATGATTTAGGCTAACCAGGGAGGTGGCGGTGTGGGCACACAGGCTCCCGAGTGTGTGATACTTGGAAAAACATGGGAACAAGGCATGATGCTGAGCCAAGCTGCCTTCCTAGGCCTGCATCATGGACTCCTGACCACCTGAGGCAAGTGGCCTCTCCTGCAATCTAGCCAAAGCGGGATTAAACGGTCATCAGCACAAACCCCAAAACTGGCAGCAGAGGGCACGCCACGAGAGGGCTGCCTTTGGGGAACGCTGAGCCTCCTGACCCCTGCGTGTTTGCTTCCTGCTCGCATGAACCCAAACAAGTGGCTGCGTTTTCCTTGGCGTAGCTTGGCTTCCATAACAGGAAACCCCACTGTGACGGCCACGCCCGGTGCCTAGGCCCCGCCCCATGGTGCTGGGCTCTCTGCTAACACCAGGTCCTGTCTGGAGGGCCCGGGAGAGCCCACCGGGCACAGAGACCATGGGCCTCAGGGACTCCATTCACAGCTGTGGCTCCCCAGGTGTTCGATATGTGAAAAAGCAGACCCTGACTTTTAAATCTGTCCCAGACAAACACTACTCCCGGTCCCGCGGCCTCAGACCACTAAGCGACCACCTCCCGAGCAGGGTGGAGCCGCTGGACAGGCAAGCTCCACCTCCGCTCACCTGCAGTGACTGGTTAGCTTTCCTGTCCTGACATGGGTGACCATGGTTCCCCACCTTTTCTTGGCTCATTAACTCCTTTGAGAATCGGAGTTGGACCCCATCCCCCAGATAGCTGTGCGAGGACCTGCATGGGACGTTTGGGGTGCAGGTGAGGACACCTGACTTCTACAGGGCGCTGGGTGCTCCTCAGACCAGCCCCGCCCAGCTGGGTCCCGGCTCCCATGGGACAGAGCAGGTGCTGTGTTAAATTCTGAAGTTCGGGGCGGGCTGCAGCCTCTATGTTGCTGACAAGTGTCGGGAACCTCCGAAGCTGGATAGTGAGCTTGCCCCAACTGGCCTGGCCTCAGCCTCTCGCTTCTGTTTATCTTAAATACAGAGCTGATGATTTAAAAAAATGGCGGAACTTATTTACCAGCGTATGGCTGTAACTACGCACCAGAAAGGAAGAGAAACCCACAGCAGGGCGGGGCAGGGGACCCATGGCCCTTTTCCTCTACGGTCACAGCACTGTCCCAGCCAACTGGAGGTGCATGCCCTCTGAGATCATGTGAGGGGACACAGGGCTGGGGTGCTGGGCCTGGGGACCTACAGCTTTCAGGCCAGTGATGGTCTGTGAGAGATGCAGCTACCAGGAGGCACTGCGTCCCTGTCCGGGAACTGACTCTCATGGCTGCCTAACCTCATGTTACCTTGCTCAAACATGCTGCTGTGTCCCGCAGAACCACCCCTGACCCCCTGCTCCCAGATGCAGGTTCACCCCACTGTGGTGGCCCCACGACCCTCAGAGCCCCCACCCTGGCCCAGGCCCTGCTCCCACTGGGACCACAACTGTGGGGTCAGGGAGACACATGGGGTGCCAGAAGGTCAGCCCCAGATGTTAGATCCATGAAGGTCTCCTTGTGAGGTCCTTTACAAGGGGTCCCAGGCACCACCCCATCCAGGGTGGGGGATGAAGTGGTGCTGGACGGGCCAGGACTCACCTTGCTCACAGTTCTTCCCCCCGAACCGGAGCGGGCACACACACAGGTGCGTGTTCCACCTGTTGACACATGTGCCCCCGTTCTGACACCAGACTCCGTCACAGAAGTTCCTCTGGGCAGTGCAGCCTGGAAGGACAGAAGATGAGGTGTGGTCTTAGTGGAGAGTGGGGCAGGGTACCGTGCTGGGGGCTGTCTGACCTAATGCTACCCCTGCAGGTATGAAAACTGAGCCAGGTTAATCAGAGGCCTTGGGCCTGCACCAGGCGAAGCCACTGGGCCTGTGACCCTCTGGCAGCTGTAAGAAGAGAGGACTTGAAAACTCTGCAGACATCCGGAGCCTCCAGGTCTCTGGGCCACCACACACCCCAGTCGTCTGGCCATCCCAGCCTGGCAGCTGTAACAGCAGCGTCACTGCAACCCCAAACTGCACATCCCACTCTCAGAGTTGACCCTGAGAGCACGTCTCTGGCCAGCCCAGCTCTGATCCACTCCCAGCAGGCACCCATGCCTGGGCACCACAGGTCAGTTCCAGGATAAAGACGGTACCCAGGGATGCGGATGCAGGCCGCGCCTACCTGCCCTGGTGCCATTGTTGGCAATGAAGCCGGCCATGTCCATGTTCTTGCCGTCAACGGACAGGTTCCGCATGCAGCCCACGAACTGCCGGTTGTGCACAGGGAAGTCCTCGGGCAGGTTGGGGACGCCCCCCAGGAGAAGGGGGCCCGTCAGATCCAGGGACCTGGGGAAGCAAGGCTGCCCTGTGAGGCCTGAGTGGTGGGAGGTTGGACGCTGCCAGGCCAGAAGCTGCCGGAACGGCGCACCAGCCCTGCTGCCAGAGACAACATTCGTTGTGAATTTCAGGGTGGAACAGGCAGGTAGCAGGAGGGTGGGGATGGACGGGTCAGAGCATATAGGTGGGTCCTACTTCTGATGGCTCCAGGCCCGGCTCTTCAAACCTCTCTGTACCTCGGTTTACCCACACTGCATTACATCCTGACAAGCTGCATGCCCTGGGTTGGTCAGTTATTGTCCACCCAGCCCACCACCCAGGGCGTGGCACGCACAGACCCAGAGTGAATGCCAGCCACAGGGATGCTGGTGTCCTCGGGAGCCTCCCAGGATGCAGGATGAGCCAGAAGGGATGTCAACGGCGCCTAGAACCCTGGCTCCACCAAGAGCGGCTGCAGCCCTGGGGCAGGGCTCTAACCTCTCAGGCCTCGATCCCACCTGCATTACAGTGGGTGAGGGATTAGATCAAACGGGTGTGTGACCATTGTGAGCCTACGTCAGAGGCCTGGTGTGCATCCAGTTAATTTTAAATGTGGTCTTCAAAAGGTAAGCAAACATCCACCAAGACACAACTGGAAATCGTCCAACAAGGATGAAGGAATGAAGGCTCTGGTCTCTGAAGGCCACACACATTGATGGAGTTAAAAGATGAGCCCTGAGAAAACTCTCATACCAGAAAGGCGAAATGGGCTTGTCAACCCAAAGGGTGTGGATTACTGGCTAAGCACTGAGCCCCAGGGACCAGTGCAGGGACAAAGCCAGCAACCATGGCGATGAAGACAGGGCTGGGGACAGCCATCACAACCCTGGGGCTGGCCTTGGCACCACTCAGATAGATGCTTCTAAGGGACTTATTCTAGAAGGTTCTGCTGTGTCAGAGGGAAGGTGTCCCAACCAAAGGAAGGGAATCTGGCTGCAGTCCAGGTCACAGTTGCCAGGGCACTGGGGCCCAGAGTGTTCCTGTGTGTCCAGGAGGCCGGCTCTGGAGCATGGAAGGTTCTGGAAACCCAGGCCCTGCTCTAGGTGCTCACTTTTTGGAGCCGCTCTGGGTGCCCTGGGCCGCACAGCTGTAGTTCCCGACGTAGCTCCCGAAGCGCACTGCCATGGCCGTGTCACAGTCATCCACAGCCACCACAGCCACCTTCTCTCCCGACGGCCCATGGGGCAGGCCCAGACGGCCGATGTGGGGCTGTCAGAGAGAAAGCAGAGAAGATGTCAGGGTGTCCCCCAGGGCTTCTGGCAGATAAACCTGCTCCTGCTGCCATCTCCCAGGGTCCTCAGCGGAGGGTGGCATGTGGAGAAGGGACAGGGACCCCACCCAGACTCCTGGAGAACACATCCCCATAATTGAGTGCTTGGGAAGAATTGTGTCCCCCTGAAATATATATTAAAGTCTTGGCCCCTGTAAATATGACCCTGTTTGGAAATAGGGTTTTCTCTTGTTATGTTGTGGAAGTCATACCAGAGTACAGTGGGCCCTAAACCTAACCCCTACTAAGTTATAAAAAGACCAGAATAGCCACAGAGACACACACGGGCAAGACAGGTGCCAAGGAACGTCAGGGATTACCAGCAGACGCCAGAAACTAGGAGAGAGGCTCACAGGAGGGAGCGACACGGCCCAGATGGTGATTTGGACTGTTAGCCTCCAGAACCGCAAGAATAAATTACTCATCTTTAAAACCGCCCACGTGTGATATCTCTGTTATGGCAGCAGTAGGGAATTCAGACACCGGCCAGCAGCAAAGCCCCGAGACCCCCTCTGAGTACCTGCTTCTGCCCTCCCTCCAGTCAAAGCGTCGGCCACCTGTGTCTGCCACCGCCTCGCTCCTGACCCAGCCCCTGCTCTCCATCTGGTCCACATTCCTAAACGACAAACCCTGGGGGTTGCTCCCTGCTCCGAAGACCTGCTCTGTCCTCATCCCATACGGCAAGGCATCCCTGTCACTCCAGCCAGGCCAGGGCCTGTCCACCCCTCAAAAGGCGGGATAAGCTATTTCCTTAGAGGGCTGCCTTCAGTTGATCGACAGACGAGCATGAAGAAGTCCACTCCTCACTCCACCAACAGCACACTTTGGGAATGGAGCGAGCACCCATTACTGGATGCCCGAGCACTAGGTGTGCTCTGGGGGAAAGAACGATCATTCCCGAGTGAACATGAGCTTCACAGCTCATAATTTACATTCTTGGGGATGGGAGGGGGTTTGGGAGGAAGGACATAAACAGCATTTAGTCTTGGGGAGCTTTAATAAGGGGGGCTGCTGCTGACCAAATTACAGCTGCTGCAAAGCCCCGCTGTAATCAGCAGCTAAGGGAAAAGGAGAGTCATCATTTGTATCTGCAGCAGCGCTCGCTGACGAGAGACAACTTGCTGTGAAGATACCCGGCGTCGGAGTCTGGGCGCGACTTAACCAAAGCTGCAAACGGGACAGGTTGTGACAGACCTCACTCACACACACTCGGAGCCCCTGAGGGGTGCAAACGGTGAACACGTTAGGCTGTTGACCAAAGGGTTGGAGGTTCGAGTCCACCCAGATGCACCTCGGAAGAAAAGCCTGGTGATCTACTTCTGAAAAACCAGCCACCGGAAACCCCATGGACATACTTCTGCTATGACACACATGGGGTCGCCATGAGTCAGAGTCGACTCCACGGCACCTGGTTTGGCTTGACACACATGGCTTCATTCCTAAGCCCCGCTTCACTGCCATTTGGTCAAAAGTGATGGCCCTTTGGCCGCAGAAACTACATTCTGGGGTTAAGAGCTGGAAGGACTAGCAGAAGGAGGTCGAGAGCAGCACTGGGAGGACCTGAGACATCCGAGGCCTGGCCCCTGCTTTGCAGAGGGGCAGTCACAGCACCCACCGCCCATCCCTTCTTACACTGCCCCAAACAGGCGGTACGAGGGACCAGCAATTTAAAACTCCCCCCGTCATGGCTAGTCTGTGTCTCACATGCATCCAAACTATCAACTGTGTGGTCCTATCACCAAGCAGGGCAGACCGAAGGTAGCACCAGGGATGCAGTGGATAAGATGGACATGGCGTCACAGATGAGGTAAGGAGCCTGGATGGGGTTACACACAGAGTTACACATGACCCTGCAACTCCATGCCACACCTAAACATACAGCCAGAAGAACTCAGGACAGGCGTTCAAATACATGTCCGCACACATCCAGAGCAGCGCTGTTCCCCATTGCCGAAAGCGGGAACAGCCCAAATGCCCATCAATGGTCCACCCATACAATAAAATATTCTTCAGCCGTAACCAGGAATGCAGTCCTGATTCGTGCCACAACACGGACGGACCCTGAAAACATGACGCAGGGTGAAAAAAGCTAGACATAAAAGGTCACAGATTGTATGATTCCATTTATATGAAATTCTGAACAGGCAAATCCACAGAAACAACGCAGATTGGCGGTTGCCAGGGGCTGGGGCTGTGGGGGAGGGTGCTAGGGAGTAACTGCTTAGTGGGTGCAGGGTTTTGTTTGGGGTGATGAAAATGTTCTGAAACCAGAGAGGTACCGATGGTTGCGCAACACTGTAAACGTACCAAATGCCACGGAATCACTCATTTTAAAACGGCGGATTTTATGTTACGTAAATTGCACCTTATTTAAAAAAAAAAACAAGATGCCTAGAAGGGTATTGGAAGCCTGCACTTCTGGACCCACCTGGCCACTCTCCACCTGGCTCAAGTTTGGGAATATCCTTCCCCATTTTACCTGTACAACAGAGGTAAACCACATAACCCGGCCTCCCAGTCCAGGCTGATAAGACACACTAAGACGGTCCCCATTCTCAATGAGGAGCAGACAGCGCGCACAGAATTACCCAGACTGGCTGCTACTGAGACGCAGCCTTGACACCAAGCTCTCCCAGGTGGATCAGATCTGGGCTCGGGTCCTCTATTTGTCTGACTCAAGGAGGGACAGCTTTTCTCCTGCTGCCCAGGGAGCACGAAGCACAAAAAGGCAGTGGGAGCAACCCAAAGTGGTGGCGGTTGGAGCTGACTCAGCAGCACCCCCGCCACCACGTGTTAGGGAGAACGCCCAGGTGGGACTCACACCGCCAATGAGGAAGGGCCCCGTGGCTCTGCTGGGTGGCCGGGCGCAGAGGAACAAAGGATGAACAAAACAAACGGCTTTCCAATATTTTTAAGATTGATTTTTAAAGTTTGCTATGTGTTTTTACGAAAGGAAAAGATAGCGTGGGCATTACCAACCCATTACTGCCGAGTTGATTTCTACTCATTGCAACCCTACAGGACCAAGTAGAACTGCCCCATAGGGTTTCCAAGGCTCTTTGCAGGAGCAGATTGCCAGGTCTTTCATCTGTGGAGCTGCTGGTGGGTTCAAACCACTAACCTTTCAATTAGCATCCGAGTGCTTAACCATTGTACCACCGGGGCCAAATGGCAATCTGTGATTTTTTTCTCCATTTTTGTGATAGCAGATGTGGGGCACAGGATGGGCAGAAGTCCATGTGGAGTGGGCCCTGGTGCCCCGGCATCTGCCCTCCTTGTGCTCGGCCAAGTGTGCAGCACCCCCCTCGCCATGCGGCCCCCACCCTGAAAGCAGGCCATCAATCCTGGGCTCCACTTCTGAGACATTTAGGTCATAAGTGGCCAGGCCTGGACACCCAGGGCTCTGAGCAAAGCAGGCAAACGGGAGGCACATCCAGCCGGTAGAGCCTGTGGATGGTGACAGCCTGTCTCTCAGTGTGCAGCCCTGGACGGCACAGGCAGCGGGATGCTGGCCACAGGACAGGAGCCTTATGCTCACTCCTGCCACCATCTGAAAAAACCCTTTAAGGCCACTGGGCCTTAAAGGGGAGCCCCCTGAAGGCACTCAGCTTTGCACACCTGCAGCTCAGGGTCCCTGGTTCCCGCACCTCAGCAGAAGCCATCGTGGGGCCTGGTCCCTGGGTACTTCCCTCCCACACACCCTCCCCTGTGTTCAGACCCTCCCCGCCGGCTGGCTCCTGCTCTGGCTCAGCCACTCTGGGCCAGTGTCTGTCGGGGATTTTGTGTGTTGCCAAATGCATTTGGTTCTTAAAAGCTCACGTTTCTGCAGCCTTTTAACTCGCTGCAGACAATTTCCCACAGGAGAGGCGGAGGGGGGTGGATTGCAAATGCTGGATGCAGGGGAGGCCATGGGGGAGGGGGTGCCTGCGAAATCAGACACCCAGGAGGGGAGGGTCTTGGGAAAAACTGGATTCACGCTCAGTGTCGGCAATGATTAACCAAGTTCATATCAGAGAATTCACAGTGGCCGCGCCTGAGGTATGTTCACAGAGAGTCAAACACAGACCTGAGCAGTTAGCGCGGACCTTCTCAGGCACTTGCAGGGTCAGAGGCGGCAGGGAACGAGGCTCTGAAGGGCCCAACCACGACACCCTCCAGGTTTCCAGGCCCCTGCTGGGCCTGGCACGGACAGCCAGCTCCTCCTTGGAAGGCTGTCGGCTTGCTCGGAAGCAGGCGTGGTATTTCTCCTATGCTCCTCCTTGGGAAATCGGTGGACAGAGTCACCAGGAGAAAATACACCCGGGTGCGCACTCGCTTGTCGGAGTTCAAGCTGGATTTCCCAGGAGCCTCTGGCGTGACTTTGCCGGAATACAAACGTCAGGTCCAGGTGCTGCCGCACACTCACGCCTATGCACCCTCACACACTCACACACACTTGCATACTCACACACACACACTTAAGACTCACACACTCAGTCCCACACTCACACACACACACACCCGCAGGCTCCCACACACTCACACCCACTCACACTCACACGCATTCACTCTCTCACACTTACATCCATACCCACTCACATATGGTCTCTCTCACACACACACTCACTTGCAAAGCCCTGGCCCGCTCCTGCTGGGACCTTCGCAGGCCTCTCTGTCCCCAGAGATGGCTATCTGGACAGCAACAGAGAGACCCCTCCCCACACCCCCAACTTCTGTAGGCTCTCCACAGACCCCCGGCCTCCCCCATTCAGACCTCTGCCTGTTTTTGCCTCCACCAGCCTCTGGTCAGCCTGACCCCCCTCCTCTTCCACGGGCCGCTGAGGGGTGCCGGGCTTGGAATCTGGGTGACAACAGTGAGAAGAGGGGCTGAATGCTTGGGAGACAGCAAGAAAGTGACTAGAAAGGCAGCGGAGAGTTGGGGTGGGGAGAGGGCTGGTCACAACAGGAGGGCACCTGACAGCCTTCTGAGGGTCAGGAGGCTCGCCCAGTCCTCGTCTCCTAGTGCCCTACTCTGTGCCTCAGTTTCCACATCTGTACAATGAAGAGCAACAGGTCCGCCCTTTAGGGACCATGGCAGGATGGGGCGTGTTGATGCCAGTTTGCTGGCCCCACACATCAGCCATTACCCTCTGCCCTCTGCCTCCAGAACTGGGGTGGGGGCAGATGCGAGAGAAGGAGGGGAGAGCCAGGGAGGGGGAGGCGGCTGAGTGGCCGAGTGGGCTTCCATCCACACTGCTGGGATGAAGCAATAGGGCAGGCTGGGAAGGATGGAGGGGCGAGGAAAACATCAGCAGAGGACAGAGGGACCAGGGCACAGACAGCGAGCCACCAGGGCCCGAGTGAAATAGGTGTCCCCTCCCCCAGCGTGACTTTCCATAACAGGGTTCTAGAATACAAAGGCCCAGGGTGGGGCTGCCCGTGCTCACCGGGATAATTACATTTCCACTGCAGGTGACATTCTAGCATCTGCCGGCCTGTTTTGGAAAGGAAACGAGGTGCCTTATCTGCCAGCTCCATCGCCCATCAGCGTGACGGGGGCACACCATGTACACTGTGTTGTCCTGCCAGCCACAGCCACCTGCGGGGCAGCCACCAGCGGGCTCACAGAGGGCAGGCCTGTCACCTCTCTCACGGGGCTCACTGGCTTGGGGGAAGAAAGGCCACTGCTACAAGCCCCTTCCCCCAGCTTCTATTACCCGCCTAAGTCCACTCCAGGGAGCCATTTAAAGTCCCAAGCCAGAGATGAAGGATAACAGCGGTCACAGACATGACCCTTCAGCCCAGCGGAGCAAATGGAATGCTGCCCTGTTACGGATGCATGGGTATTCGATATTTATCAATTACCCCCTTGGGCTGGACGCAACAGAAGGGGATTTCTGCCCCTCAGAATACTGAATATACCGTGGCCTGCCAGAAGGACAAACAAATCAGTCTTGGAGGAAGTACAGCCAGAACGCTCCTTAGAAGCCCGGATGACGAGATTATGTCTAGCTTACTTTGGTCACATCATCGGGAGGATCAATCCCTGGAGAAGGACATCACGTTTGGTAAAGTAGAGGGTCGGCGAAGAAGAGGTAAACCCTCTATGAGAAGAACTGACACAGCCGCTCCAACAATGGACTCAGACATGCCAACGATCGTGAGGATGGCACCGGACGGGGCATGGTTTCATTCTGTCGTACGTAAGGTCACCATGAGTAGGAGGCAAGTCGATGGCAACCAACAACAACAACATCCCTGAGAAACTTACTTCTTAACCAGAAGACACAGCCAAAGGGACACGGAATGAGCCAGGCTAGCTAGGCCTCGTGAACTCGGTCAACTTTCTGAGTCGTAAATAAGCACGTAGGGAGGGGGCGGCCCGTGCTCCCCTCCACACGGTATTAACACTGCCCCCCTTGGTCAGTGAGAGGCATGTAGGGCTAATAAGGCCCTGGCACAGAGAAGGCAGAACACCTAGAGCCCCGCTGGCCGTCTCCTCTACCCTAAAGGTGTTACGTAGTTTGCAAAGCTTACCTATCATTTCATGACATTAAAAAAGGCTAGCTTCATCTTGTATATTCGATAAATCAAATGATTGTTAAAACAGAAAATTTGAAAGAAGAAAACAAAAATGACTCATAATCCCACCACCCAGGTACCTCTGCTTCACTGTTTCGTTTTCTTAAAAGCAACTCAAGTATATGCGAGACCGTACAGAGGGTACTGTTACGGATTGTATTGTGTCCCCCCAAAAATGCGCGCCATCTTGGCTAGGCCTTGATTCCCAGTATTGTGTGGTTGTCCACCATTTCGTGATCTGCTGTGATCTTCCTGTGTGTTGTAAATCCTACCTCTGTGATGTTAACGAGGCAGGATTAGACGCAGTTATGTTAATGAGGCAGGACTCAGTCTACAGGATTAGGTTGTATCTTTTTTTTGCTTTTGTCTTTTTTTTTGTGGTATTTAGATGAAGGTTTACAGAACAAACTAGCTTCTCATTAAACTATCAGTACACAAACTGTTTTGTGCCATTGGTTGCCAACCCCACGACATGTCAACACTCTGCCTTCTGGACCTTGGGTTCCCCGTTACCAGCTTTCCTGTCCCCTCCTGCCCTCTGGTTCTTGCCTCTGAACTATGCCCATTTAGTCTCGTTTTGTTTTATGGGCCTGTCTAATCTTTGGCTGAAGGGTGAACCTCAGTGACTTCATTACTAAGCTAAAAGGGTGTCTGCGGGCCATACTCTCAGGGTTTCTCTAGTCTCTGTCAGACCAGTAAGTCTGTTTTGTTTTGTTTTTTTCTGAGTTAGAATTTTGTTCTACATTTTTCTCCAGCTCTGTGTGGGACCCTCGACTGTGATCTCTGTCAGAGCAGTCAGTGGTGGTATCCAGGCACCACCTAGTTGTGCTGGACTCAGTCTGGTGGAGGCTGTAGTACTTGTGGTCCATTAGTCATTTGCACTAAACTTTCCCTCGTATCTTAGATAGCCGCTCACAAGCTTTTAAGACCCCAGACACTACTCACCAAAGTAGAATGTAGAACATTTTCTTTATGAACTATGTCATGCCAATTGAACTAGGCCCCCACATCCCTCGGCCTAGTAATTCGGTCCCTCAGGGAGTTTGGATGTGTCTATGGAGCTTCCATGACTTTGCCTTGTACAGGTGTGCTGGCTTCCCCAGTACTGTGTACTGTCTTACCCTCCACCAAAGTTACCACTTACCTATCGTCTATTTAGTGTTTTTCCATCCCTACCCCTCCCCTCCCTTATAACCATCAAAGATTGTTTCTTTTTGTCGGTAAACCTTTTCATGAGTTTTTATAGTAGTGGTCTCATACAATATTTGTCCTTTGTGATTGACTTATTTCACTCAGCATAATGCCCTCCAGATTCATCCATGTTGTGAGATGTTTTCCAGATTCATCATTGTTCTTTATCTTTGCATAATATTTTATTGCGTGTACATACAGTTTATCCATTCATCTGTTGATGGGCACCGGGGTAATTTCCATCTTTTTGCTATTGTGAACAATGCTGCAATGAACATGGGTGTGCATATGCCTATTTGTGTGAGAGCTCTTATTTCTCTAGGATATATTCGTAGGAGTGGGATTGCTGGATCATATGGTATTTCTATTTTAGGTTGTATCTTGAGTCGATTGCTTTTGAGATACAGAAGAGAGAAGCGAGCAGAGAGCAGAGGAACTTCATTATCACCAAGAAAGAAGAAACAGGGGCAGAACTCGTCCTTTGGACCAGGGACCCCTGTGCTGAAAAGCTTCTAGGCCAGGGAAAGATTGATGACAGACCTTCCCCCAGAGCTGACAAAGAAAGAAAGCCTTTCCCTGGAGTTGGCACCCTGAATTCAGACTTCTAGCTCCCTAGACTGTGAGAGATTAAATTTGTTTGTTAAAGTCATCTACTTGTGGGAGTTCTGTTACAGCAGCACTAGATAACTAAGTCACTTCTCAAACATCTCCCAAAGGAACCCACTGTGTGGAAGACTATTTATGGAAAGGGTCGTGACCCACGTCCCTCCCACCCCCACCCCAATCCCTGGCAACGACTGATCTGTCCTCCATCTCTATAATTTCATCATTTCAAGAACATTACATAAACGGAGTCATTCAATGTGTAACTTTCTGGGATAGGCTTTTTTTTTCACTCAGCATAATTCCCTGGAGATTCATCCAGGTTGTTGTATCAGTAGTTCACTCCTTTTCAATGCCAAGCAGTATTCCACGATATGGACGTACCACAGTTTGTTTAGTCATTCATTCACTGAAGGACATCGCCTTATTTCCAGCTTTTGACTCCTATGAAAAAAGCTGCTATAAACGTTCATGTCCAGGTTTTTGTGTGAATACGAGTTTTTGTTTTTCTGGGATAAATGTCTAAGACAGTAATGGCTGGGTTGTATTCTAGTTACATGTGTAGTTTTTAAAGAAACTGCCGAACTGTTTTCCAGAGTGGCTGTGTTGTTGTTGTTAGGTGTCACCTAGTGTGACAGAACAGAATTGTTCCCATAGGGTTTCCTAGACCGTAATCTTGACAGGAGCAGATCGCGAGGTCTTTCTTTCGTGGAGTCGCTGGGTGAGTCTGAACTTCCAACTCATTTAGCAGCCTGGCTCGTAACCATTTCGACACCAGAGCTCCTTAGAGCGGTTGTACCATTGTCCATTCCTACTAGTCACGTATGAGTGAGGTGGTTTTTCCACATCCACGCCACCATTTGGTGTTGCTACTGTTTGTTCTAGCCGTTTTGCTAGGTGTGTAGTGCTATTATTATTACTCCTCGTTTTTGGAGCCCTGGCGTTTGCAGTGCTTAAGAGCTTGGCTGCTAACCAAAAGGTCGGCAGTTCACATCCACCAGCTGCTCCTTGGAAACCCTATGGGGCAGTTCTACTTTGTCCTATAGGGTTGCTAAGAGTTGGCTTGGTTTGGTGAGTGGCTAACGGTGTTGAGCATCTTTTCATTGGTTTATTTGCTGTCTGTATCTTTTCCGGCGAAATGCCTCTTCATGTCTTCTGCACATTTTCTAATTGGATTGTTTGCTTTTAACCTGCTGAGTTTTGAGAATACCAGTCCTTCGTTGGATATGTGATTTGCAAATATTTTCTCCCGGTCTGTAGCTTGTCTTTACCTTCTCTCAACAGGGTCTTTTGATCAGTGAAGTTCAATTTATCAATTTTTCCTTTAACGGATCATGCTTTTGGTGTCAGGTTTAACAACTCTTTCCCTGATCCTAAATCTTGAAGGTTTTCTTCTTTGTATTTTTCTAAAAAATTTATATTTCTACACTTCCAGCCATTTTGAGTTAATTTTTAGATAAGGTGTGAGACTTAGGATGAGGTGTTTTGTTTTTTCCCTATAGATGTGCGATCGCCGCAGCACCAGTTCCACTGATTCGCTTCCACATCTTCGTCAAAATCAGTTGGGGACATTTGTGTGGGTCTGTCTGTAGCCGGGTTCTTTGTTCCGTTCCATTGACCTATGCATTTATTCCTCTGCCAAGTAGACTACCACACGGTCTTGATTACTGTAAAATGTCTTGAAATCAGGTAGACTGACTCTGCCCACTTTATTCTTCTTTTCCAAACCTGTCTTAGCTATTTTAGATCCTTTGCCTTTCCATATAAATTTTAGAAGAATCTCGTCTATATCTACCGGAAATTGTTTTTGTGATTTTGATAGGAATTGCATTAAATCTGTGTATCAGTTTGGGGAGAACTGACACCTTTACTAATTTGGGTCTTCTAATCCACGAACATAAGGAGCCCTGGTGGTGCAGTGACTAAGTGCTCATCTGCTCACTGATAGGACAGCAGTTCGAACCCACCAGCCGCTCTGCAGGAGAAAGATGTGGCAGTCTGCTTCCGTAAAGATTTCAGCCTTGGAAACCCTATGGGGCAGTTCTACTCTGTCCTGTAGGGTCGCTATGAGTCAGAATTGACTTGACGGCAATGGGTTGGTTTTTTAAATCCATGAACATATTATGTATCTTCATTTCTTTAGATCTTCTTTGATTTATTCCATCAGCAGTGTGTATCATGCAAATCCTGTCCATGTTTTGTCAAATTTATACTTAAGTAATGTTTTTGGTATTGGTTTTCAATGTCAGTGTTCACGTGTTCATTGCTAGTATATAGAAATAGAATTGATGTTGTACGTTTACCTTGTATCTTATGACCCTGCTGAACTCACTTATTAGTTCTAGGAGTTTTTTGTAGATTCTTTAGGATTTTCTATGTACACAATCATGTCACCTGCAAATGGGAGTTTTATTTCTTCCTTTCTGATCTGCATGCTATTTATTGTCTTTTCTTGCCTCACTGCACAGGCTACAACAACCAGCACCGTGGTGAACAAGAGTCGTGACAGTGGACATCCGTGCATTGCTCCCGATCGTAGGGGGAAAGCGTCCAGTCTCCTACCATTAAGTAAGTATGACGTTAGTTGTAGGCTTCTCGTAGATGCTCTTCATTAAGCTGAGGAAGTTCCCCTCTATTTCTACTGCTCTGAGAGTTTTCACCATGAACGAGGTTAGAATTTTATCAAATGTGTTTTTTTTCTGTGATATGATCATGTGATTTTTCTTCTTTGGCCTGTTAAATGTGGTAGATCGATTTTCAAATATTGAACCAGCCTTGCATGCCCGGTACGCGCTGTCCACAGATGCTATCGTTAGCAGGTGAGATATCACAAAGATACTGAGGATGAGATGTCTGGGGGGTGCAAATGGTTAATGAGCTCAGCAGCTAAACAAAAGGTTGGAGGTTCCAGTCTACCCAGAGGCGCCTTGGAAAAAGGCCTTGCAATCTATTTCTGCAAAGTCAGCCATTGAAAACCCTATGGAACACAGTTCTACTCTGATACACATGGGGTCATAACGAGGTGGAATCCACCCAATGGCAACTGATTATCAAGGAAGGAAGGAGGGAGCAGGTGGGGAGAGAGCAATGAAGAAAACGGGGCAGAATGCCAGCAACCGCGAGATTTAGGTGAAGGGCATATAAGAGTCCTTGTTTTATTTCTGCAACTTTTCTGAAAGTTAGAAATTTGAAATAAAATTAAAACAAAAATCCACACTCTCTGACTTGTTCTGCGCCATGTGGTTGTTGTTTTTAATCTGTTAATGATATTCTTGGAGACCTTCCCACACAGCACACAGGCCTCCACCCCATCATTGGTAATGGCTGTATGCCATTCCACTGTATGGATGACCTTGTATTTTATTAAATAGTTTCTGAGTTGGCTTTTCTAAGTTGGATTCTGTGAAAGGACTACATGTCTACTTTTTATGATCATGACAAATGTTTCCAGTCTTCCAGTTTTAGAAAACAGCACAAACCTCTCGCTCTCCAATAATAGCTTCTGTCCATCTTTCTGGACGTGTCTCAAAAGCAGAGGCTCTTTGGAGCTCTATTACATGCAGAGAAAGCACCCTGGACAGGCCCTTTCCAGAACTGGTGAAGGTTTGGTGGAGGGTGTGGGGGACGGACGAGGTAGACCTAAATTCTCATCTCTGTGGTAGGAGCCAAGAGAGAAGGTCCAAAATAAAAAACCGGAAACAACAGGACAAGCCTGTTATTTATCCAGGAGAGTCAGATAAAGGGGGTGCTCCGTGTTCCTTCCCTGACCGTCTCCTTCAAACTGACAGCCCCACCGGCTCTCACCACCTCCTCGGCCTCCACCCCAGCTTCACTGTCTTCAAGCATGTAACACCACCAATTCCACATTTTACTCACTTATTTTGTGTAATCTCCCTGACTCTCTGTAGAACATGAGCTCCAGATAAACCACAGACCTTTATCTCTTTTGTCCTCTGCTGTATCCCATCCCCAGAATAGTGCCTGGCACACAGTAGGCACTCAACAAACATTTGATGAGTGAATGAACGAAGGAATGAGAGGAGGGCGGCAGGGAGTGACCAGGGAAGTCCTCACACCCCTCAGCTACACCCGCAGGGTCACATACTTGCTAATCACAGCAGGTCTACAGGCCCCCAGGGACACTGCCAGAAACCAGTCTCAACAAGTGTCTGCTGTTTTCTGCAACACTGGCCAAGGCAGCAGGAGCCCCTCCTGCACCCATGGGCTGCTACAGGGGGAGGGAGTCACTCAGTTTCTTTGCACCATCCACGCATAACCCACCTTCCTTGGAGCTCTGGGGTTTAATGTGAAACCCAGAACCCAAGCCGCCTTGACGGACGTGAACAAGCAAAGGGTCTGAGACGCCGTAGGCAGGAGAGAGTCACTCCTAATGACGTCCCGTGTGTGTGGGTGCTTTCCTCCAAAGTCATGGACAGCTCAAGGCATCTGGACATCCTGCTCAACTAGAAGCAGAGAAGCCGAGGCTTGAGGGGAGAAGTCTGCTTCAACTAGAGCCCAGGCATCCTTTTTTTACTGTGATAGACTATGTATAACACACAATGAGCCATTTTAGCCACTTGTATGTGCACAACTCAGTGGCATCAATTCCATCCACCATGTTGGGCAACCACCATACCGCCTATTTCCAAAAATTTTCATCATCCCAAAGGGAAACTCACACAGCCCTCCTCCCCACTGCCCCCAGCCCCTGGTAACCTCTAATCTAATGGATCTTCTCATTTAAAATGTCATTAAGTGTTAAGAAAAAGTAAGCTGACTTTGTCTTGCTCTCTGCCTGGGGAGGCCGATGCATATGGACCATATCAAAGGGTTCCCTGCCCCGTTCCCCTCAGGCTGTCCACTCACAGAGGACCACGGCTCCATGCAGGCTGTGTGGGAAAGATGGGGGTCAAGGAGGCCCTCAAGAGCCCTAGCCTGAGCAGCCACAAGGCCTGGGCTCCCTGGCAGGTGGGGAGAAGCAGGTGGGAGGCAGAAGCTTGGACGGGAGAGTTGCTGGACAGCTAGGTGGAGAAACTGAGCCAGAAGTTGGATGTAAGGGCCAAGGGCAAGGCCAAGATAGCAGGTCTACACTTGGGAGTAGCCAGTGCTCACGTGGTGGGCTGAGTTGAATAGTGTCCCCTCAGATTCCTGTCTACATGCAACCTCTGAATATGACCTCATTGGAAATAGGGTCTTTGTAGATGTCATCAAGCTGAGATGAGAGCACACTGTGGTAGGGGGGCCATAAATCCAATGACTGGTATCCTTGGATTTGGAAGGGAACTTGAACACAAAGAGAAGGCCATGTGATGATGGAAGCAGACTAGAATGATGGGTCTACAAGCAAAGGACTGCTGGCAACACCAGAAGCTGGGAGAGACAAGGAAGGATCCTCCCCTAGAGCCTTTAGAGAGCACATGGCCCTGCCCACACCCTGATTCTGGACTCCTGGTCTCCAGAACCGTGAGAGAATAAATTCCTGTGGTAAGCCACCTAGTCTGCGGTACTTTGTTATGGCAGCCCTAGGGCACTGAAACAGGTGGCATGTAAGTTGGGGGGCTGGATGTGACCTCTCAGGAGAGTGCAGAGATGGGCTGAGCTCCAGCGTGAAGTACAGCCACACTAGGGACATTCACAGAGCACAGGGCAGTCGGGAGGGCCCAGCGGGGTAGGGAGGGGTCCAGGAGTCAACCCAGCACTGAGTGATCCAAGAGGGGCAGGGGGTCAGCAAATAAAGGGTGAGCAGAGAGATGGCTCTCCAGCCAGAGGACCCCATGGTCAAAAGTACGTAAGTGGGAAACAGCCAGTGTGTGTCATAGACTTAAGGCGCAGGGTGCGGAGCGGAGGAGGCCTTGAGGGGCTGATTGTGGACAACCCAGGCCCTGGGGTCACGGTGGCCATGTCTGGCAAACTGGCCGCCCTCCTACCCGACTCTAACATGTTTGGCAACCTTACAGTGCCTGCCTGAGCCATCCTCTGAGGAACGACTTAGCACTTGGGTAAATAAGACCCTCCAGCAGAGACAGAAAGTTCTGGAGAAACAGCCCTGCCACCCCCCCACCCATTTCACCTTCACCCCAAGACAGATGCACACAATCCCTGCCCACTTGCCCATTGTGTTCACGATAGGGGCCTGGAGCTCGGAGTGGAAACGGCTGGTTTCCTCCACGGAACAGCCTCAGGCAGGAGAGAGACAGGAAAGGCCTGATCCCACAGAGGGCAGGTGTTGAAAGACCCTGCGGTGAGCGGAAGCAGTGGATTCCCCTAATCCCCTGGCCGCTTATCCTGGGCCCCTCGTCCCCTGTGACGCACCGGGTGGTGCTCCTCACTGTGTGCTGCTGTGGTCCGTGGGTGGGGGGGCCGGTGGGTGCAGAGTAGCCCCTCGGTCCTACCTGTCTCTCCAGGTGCAGAGTGTGATGCCCAAGGAGACTGAATTAAGGCCTGGGCAGGGATGTCAACACCATGGACCCCGTCCCTACTCGGCCGTGGACATGCTACTCTTTCGACCATTGGCAGAAGGTACCAGAACATGCTACCTGCCCATGCACTCTAGTGGGGAAACCAAGGCCATCCCACTTGCCCTAGCGGACCGCTTTCAGCTTGACCCTGGGAAATGTATTTCAGATACAGCCAGGAAGGCAAACACTGCCATGAATATATTTTCTCTGCTTCGTGATAATGGAGCCTGGTCCCCAGTACCCCGGCCCAGAGACGGAGTCCCACCACCACCCCTAACCCAACTGGTGGGCCTGTCACCCTGAGCCCGCCAATGCAAACACCCCTTGGGCACGTCGCTCTCTGGTGTCCAGCCTCACCGGCATGAAAAGTGCAAAAGGAGGGACCGGGGCCGGGGCCGAGCGCCCAGTCAGAGCGCAGGGCCAGATGTTCTGTGGACGCAGCAGCTGCTTGCCCGGGAGCAGCGGGCAGGCAGGAGTGTCCCCGTCGGAGCAGCCGTCTTCTTTCTGTTCACAGGTGTGCGGAATACCATGGCAGAAGCCCAGACATGTCTGGGCCAGAAAACCGCTCACCCTTGACCACTCCTTGGGCCAGGAGGGTTAGGCCTCGAAGGAGTCCTGCCACCAACACGGGGACTCAGTGGGTAAAGCCAGGGAGATCAGAGTGCCGTGCAGTCTGTCCGTCCTGCTCCCTGGAGCTGACTCAGGCCTGACTTCAGGCAGGACAGCCCCGGGCCTGCCACACCAGTGCTTACCGGAAGGTGCCTGCAGCGTGGGGGAGGCTATGCCTCGCAAGAGGGGGACACAGAAGCGCAGGCCCATCTGCCCCCATGGCTCATGTCCTCTGTGACATGGCAGCTGCCTTCTGACCCATTTGCTGCCTTTGGGGCAGGGGTAGTCTGCGGGGGGGTGTTCACCATGGCGGGGTGTAGGTCATGAGGGATAGAAAATTCCTTTTGGGCAGCCCCAGGAGGCACCCCAAAAGAGATAAGACAGAGCAACTAAAGTGAGGATGAGACACCCAGGGGGTGTCCATTGGGGATGACAGGTCTCACAGACGGAGATGTATGGGTAAAAACCACACTACGGACCCACCGCAGCCCCTGAGAGACAATGCTGGAGAGGGGGATCGGGCTCTGACCTGCACCCACCGCTTCTCACAGAACAAATAGAGGCTGCTCTCCAGATGAGTGGCGGCAGGGGTATTCACCAAACCAGAACCAAACCACTGCCGTCCAGTCGATTCCGACTCATAGCACCCTGCAGGACGCAGTAGAACTGCCCCCCAGTGTGTCCAAGGCTGTAATCTTTATGGAAGCAGACTGCCTCATGTTTTCTTCAGAGGAGCACCTGGTAGGTTCGAACCACTGATCTTTTGGTTAGCAGCTGAGCACTTAACCACTGTGCCACTAGGGCTCCTTCAGGTGTGTTCACAGTGGGTACTAATTGTCCCAACAGCCACAGGTGGCCACTATTTCCTGCAAAAACTAGTACTGGTACCAGCTGCCACTAAGCCATGACCCCATGCGTGTCAGAGCAGAACTGTGCTCTGTAGGGTTTTCCTTTTTTTAAATTTTATTTATTTTGTTGTTGTTCAGAATATACACAGCAAAACATATACCAATTCAACAGTTTCTACATGTACCATTTAGTGCCACTGATCACATTCTCCGAGTTGTGCAACCATTCCCACCCTCCTTTTCTGAGTTGTTCCTCCGGCACTGACATAAATTCATTGCCCGCTAACGTTCCTATCTAATCTTTCGAGTTGCTGTTGTCAGTCTGATCCCATAGAGACAGTTCTTGAAAGAGTAGAATGTTTAAGGCAGACAGTTTGTATTAGTTAAGCTAAACTATTGTTTCGTTTTAAGATGACCTCCAGGGATATTTTTGGTTTAAGGTTTAAAGATTATCTCAGGCAGTAGTTTCAGGGGTTCATCCAGTCTCCATGGCTCCAGAAAATCTGGTGCCCAAGAGAATTTGAAGTTCTGTTCTATATTTTCCCCTTTTGATCAGGATTCTTCTATGGAATTGTTGGTGAAAATATTCAGTAATGGTAGCTGGGCACCATCCCATTCTTCCGGTCTCATGGCAAAGGAGGCAGTTGTCATGGAGGCAATTGGCCACGCCTTCCATATCCTCCTCCTATTTCGGACCTCCTTCTTCCTCTGTTGCTCCAGGCGAATGGAGACCAACTGCTGCTCTCTGGATCCCTGCCTGCAAACTTTTAAGACCCCAGGCCTTACATGACAAACTAGGAGGCAGAACAGAAGCACTGACCATACTATCAGGCCAATGAACTAGGATGTCCCAATGAAATCATGACCCTAAACCTCCAAACCAAGGCACCGAACCCCATGAGGTGTTTGGCTATACATAACCAGCCTCTCAGCAGCTACTCTTTTATTTTTTTTGTCACTGTTGTAAATATGTCTATCACACAACTTTGCCAATTCAGCTTCTCACAGGTGTACAACTTAGTGCTAGCACTCAGAATAATCGGCCATGCAACCTGCCCTCAATCAAGGTGATTTTTCCATCCCTGTTAACTGCCCCTTCTCCCATCCCTCCCACCCTTGGTAACCACCAATAAATTTTGGTTTCTTTATACTTGTCTTTCCCTGTGTTTTTCTAGCAGCGAGGTCATACGGTATTTGTCCTTTCGGGGTGTATTTGTTCCTCTGTAGGGTTTTCAGTGGCGGATTTTTCTGAAGGAAACCACCAGGGCTTCCTCCCGACGTACCTCTGAGGGGACTTGAACTGTCGATCTTTCAGTTAACAACCAAGCGCGTTAGCCGTTTACACCACTCCACACAAAAGCGAGAGTCTTTGAAATAGGACAATCACGGCAAACTTACCTCTCTGTATTTGTGGAGGCCTGTCCTCTTTCTTTTGTCGGACCACCAGCACCTCACCCCACCTCCCCTACTTACTGGCGCACGCTTCCAACAAGCATCCCATGGGCCGCTCAGCACCACCTCCAGAGAAGTGACAGCAGCAGCTGCTCGACACTGGCCCAGACCCTGCCCCTGGCACATTTGGGCACCCCTTCCCTCCTTATTGCTTAAAATTCCGAGAAAGGCACTATGTTCCCAGTCACCTCAGATATGTACTCCAAACCACCCACCACCCCCCACCACCCCGAACATCTCCTTTGCCCTCGTTGCAAATGGACTGAGGAATTCCATACAGGCATTAGAAACTTCCCCGGGCCAGCACCTGACGGGCGGCAGGCAGCTCCTGCCCACGGGTAGGAGACTAAGGAAAAAATCTGAGGCCACTGCAGAGGGCCCGTTCGGGGGTTCCCCTGTGGGTGGTCACTGCCATACCCGTTCAGAGGGGTCACGGAAGACAAGATGACCGCAGGCCCAAGTGCTGGGGGCAAACACCATTCATTGGTGTTTCTGCAAAACTGGAACCCAGTGCGTATGAAATCCAGAAACCACTTTCCTCCACGGTCTAATTCCAGCAGAGGGGAGAGAAGCCCTGGTTTGCCAGCCAGGCTCAGCAAGGCCCCTCTGGGAGGACTTTGGGGAAGACAGGCCAAGCTCAGCGTAGGCAGGCAAGCCCCAACACAGAGCAATTCAAGGAGAGGTAGCCTGGACTATCTGAGCAGGGAGAAAAGCATTTGCAAAACCACAGCAAACCCAAGCTGGGCATCCTGCTGCAAAAACCAGCAATGTGTTTCCGGATAAGCCAAGAAACGGTAAACTAGGGCGGAACAGGGAACGCCCTCAGCATGCCAGCACTTCCTGGGAGCGCGTTCTGATGTTCGAGTTACACCCAGTGTCTTAGTCACCTGATGCTGCTCTAACAGAAATACCACAAGGGGGTGGCTTTAACAAACAGAAGCTTATTTTCTCACAATTCAGGAGGCTAGAAGTACAAATTCAGGGCACCAGCTCTAGGGGAAGGCTTTCTCTCTCTGTCGGCTCTTGAGGGAAGTCCTTGTCTCTTTGAGCTTCTGCTCCCGGGTGACCTCCATGTGGCGTGGCATCTCTCTTCCATCTCAGCCTCTCTGGCTGTCTTGTTTAATCTCTTTTATCTCTCAAAAGAGACTGACTGAAGACACACCCTACACTAATCCTGCCTCACTAACAGAACAGACAACCTGTTCCCAAATGGGATTATAACCACAGGCATAGAGGTTAAGATTTACAACACAAATTTTAGGGCGACACAATTCAGTCCATAACACCGGGTACAACAAACAATTTTGGATTTAGACACGAGTCTGAATGGCCTGGAATTTTAGCCACCAGTAAAGGCTCTAGCCAGAGCCCCCACCAATGAATACATTCTTTCTGCGTCCTTGCCACGCTGTAGGGTGACCTCTGGGGTCTTGTCTCTCTCCTCGGCCCGGGAGTACCCCCACCCTAGCACAGGGCTGGGGCAGTCACACCAGACATTCGACAAATGCTTATTTCTTAAATCACTTTCTCTCCCAGCATATATACATATGATATATATAATACATATATATAATTGGGTTTTTAGTGGGTTATATGTAATTTCAGAGTGTAGGGGTCTTCAGGAAAGAGCTCTGGTGGTACACTGCTTAATCAGCAGTTGGAACCCACCAGCCACTCCTCGGGAGAAAGATGTGGCAGTCTGCTCCTGTAAAGATTACAGCCTTGGAAATTCTATGGGGCAGCTCTACTTTGTCTCATAGGGTCACCGTGAATCAGAATTGAGTCAACGGCAACAGGTTAAATGTCCTAAGACAGAAAAACCACAGGGAGGCTGCCACCGGCCGCCCCGGCCCTGTGGGAAGGATGCGGTGTCCGGTCCTACCTTGTTGTAGTACTGCACCTGCACGGAGTGCCACCGCCCATCACTCACGCCGCCAGGCACCTGTGGTGCGACCGTCGTGGTGGTCTCACCTGCAGGGGAGGAAGGAACAGACAGAAACAGAGGTCACGGGGTCCGTCCGCCACCAAGGGTCTGGCCGTGAGGCCGTGCATAGGGCAGGTGCACACCGTTCAGAAGCGTGGCCGTACCGCTGCCCCTCCTGCAGCACCCACCCTCAGGTTACCCATCGCTCCACCCACACCTGAGGACTGGACCCCAACCGTTAAGGCTGCTGGGGGTGCTGGCAAGGAAAAGAAGGGCTCCCCCTCTAGCTCAGGATCTTGGAAGGTTACCCACACGGCCCTTCTCTGAGTGCCCCATATCCACAGGCCACATGTCCCCCTCCCCACAGGGTCACAGGGTACACACCACCACCTCTTCACAGTTACTCAGGTCCTGCTCCTAAGCTTCCCTTTTCTGATTACAAGAGTCACTCCTGTGTGTTGTCTTAAATGTGAAGAATGTTAAAAAGCGTAGAGAAGGAGAACCCGTCTGTGATGAGCTCAGCATCTCACCAACTCCAGGCCCTGTCCTGGCTCTCCACCACCCCCTCCAGCCACACCGGCATCTTTCTGCTCCAATTCCCAGAAGCAATCACGGTTACTCTTTAGCAGGGATCCTTTCCTGTCCGCGTTGCACCAACATAGACAAAGTCCAAACTGATACAGTTCTGTTTCTCACACTGCTCACGAGCACTTTCTTTCCCGTGTCCTGAACAACGCACTAGAACGTCATATAGGGTGTCACAAGGAGAGGTCACAGAATACTCTGCTGGTGCCTCTCCTTTTTTGGGGGAGGAGGCATCAATGTCACTTCTGATCCTGGAGCTCCTGCCTCAGCTGGGCTGGCATTATACAAAAAGGAACCAAACCTGTTGCCATCGAGTCAATTCTGACTCATAGTGACCCTATAGAACAGAGTAGATCTGTCCTATAGGGTTTTCAAGGAGCAGCTGGTGGATTTGAACTGCCGGCCTTTTGGTTAGCAGCCGAGCTCTTTATCACTGCGCCACCAGGGCTGGCATTATAGGCAGCTATAATTTTTAAATCCCCTCGGATGTTCTGGTGTGCACTCTGGATTGAGCAGGCAGCTGGGAGGAGGCAGCTTCGGGTGCATGGAAGGGCAGGGTCAGCCATTGCCAAGCCCGGGCAGGAGATGCAGTCCCCATGGAACCAGCTGGACATTCTGGAAACGAGGGGCATGGGTTTGCAGACAGAGATCCAGGCAGAGGAGCGGCATCCTGCCCCACGAAGCCTGGGAGTTCACAGTGCATGCCTGGAGACGGTGTGGCTACAGCCCCCACTGGAGGACCCTGTGCTGCTGAGGGGCTTTTGCTAAATCACACGAACACCGAGTGGGGGCTGGAGACAGTCTGTGCTACAGAACACCCTGGCCTGCGTTTCTTCAAAACTGATTTTATCCTATGACTAAAAATTAAGGACACAGTTTAATAAAGTACCATCTCTCCTTCTATTTGCACACTTCATTCAGAGTGCCTGGCATTTGGCTAAAAACCCCAGCACACACCTGGAAGCCATCTTCCAGCTCTGATCTGAGAGAGCTAGGATGTTCTAAAGGACTGAGCCCAGGAGCCACGTGGCTCTCTCAGCAGCATCTACGACAGCCGCAGAGAGAAAGGGGTGGGTGGGTGGGTGGATGGCCAGAGGGAGTCTACTCAGGAAATCATGAACGCTGGGTCCCGGCCAGGAAGGTGAGAAGAAAAGCTACTCATGGCTGGAGAGTCCCTGTCTGGGCACCAACACCATTAACACACTAAAATGTGTATCACGATTTAATCTAGAAAGTCCCTAACAGAGGGATCACCCTTGCTGAACCTCAACAGTAGCTCTGAGCTGTTCTCAAGTTTGCATCATCAAAACCGAGCACAATCAGGAACAGTCTACACCAAGACTCCAAACACATAAGCACTTGTACTCTCTCCCTCTCCTTAGAGCTTTCAACGGATGTGAAATATTCTCTACATCAGAGTTACCCAGATTATTTTTTTACTAATGGGTTGCATGATCTGTATTTATATAAAAAACCAAAACAGTCCATTTTACAAAATTTAGAAAATATAGACCCAAAAACAAAATGAAAAGTCATGTAATCCCGCTGTGCAGAGACAATCACAGTTAATGTCTCAGTACATTTTCCTCCAGTCTTTTTTCCACGGGCACACTGTCTTTATGTAGTGAAACATCTCCCCATATTGCTAAAATCTCCCTGCAAACACTGTTAAAGGCTTTGCAAATATTTTTAATGTACAGATGTACCACATTTTACTTAATGATTGCCTGATTTTTGGAAATTTGAGCTGTATCTTCTATATTTTGGCATTATAAATAACACTGCAACTAACAGCTTCGTACACTTTGGCTTTCTTTCGTCAGAGGACGGAAGGGTGAACATGCTCAAAGGGGCTGCTCAGGACTGGAGTAGTTTTAAGGGACAAGGTGCCATGAAGCGTTCAGGGAGCTGCTCCTTCCTGTGGGGGAGGCCCTACCTGCGGAGAAGGTGAGCTGCACCTGCTCGTCCACGATCTCCAGGGCGATGAAGTCGTGCTTCTCATTGAAGCGGCCGTTGTAGAGCAGCAAGGCGTTCCTTTCTTGGGTGGCAAACCTGAGGGACCAAGCAGAAGCATGTCTCATGGTGAATGACTCAGAACAGAAGGTTTACAGGTGCCAGACGTGGGAATAAGAGGCAGCCCAGAAATGACAAGCCCAGCCAGAGGTGGGATGAACGTGGGGCCGTGCTTCCAGAAAGACTCTGGTCACATCAAGATTTGAAAAGCCATAAAACCTGACTAGTGATGTTCTTTGCTGGAAGTAGCAAACCAAATTCCATGGGTGAATCTGGTTACTACATCCTGCATAACTTGCAAAGATTACATTATATAATGTTCTATAAGCATGACACACAGCCAGTACACCAGCTAGAGATGTTTGGACAGAAGGCACATGCAGCGAATTTTCTGCTATTGGAAAGAGATCCCCCACATGTACACCTGGGCAGAGGGGTGCAGCATCCGTTCACACAGGGATGCTAGGTTGACGGACCACCTCAAGGCCTATGGCCCTCAAGTCTCTGCGCGCACACTCCAGCCACACTGGCTTCTTTTGCTCGCAAACACCAAGCTCTCTGCTGCCGCAGGGCCTTTGCACCTGCTGTTCCCTGTGTCTGAAACAATCTTCCCTGGCTGTTTGAATCTCGCGGGATTCACTGCAATGTCACCTTCTCAGAGACTCTCCCTGACTCGTTCTATCTAATCTGTACCCCCCAGTTCATCTGTCTATTACATGGCCCTGTTTATTTTGGAAATTATCCTGATTTACATATTTGTTTATAAGAATGTACGATCCTTGAGGGGAGGGATTATGACTCTGGTTCACCGCTGTACCCTAGAGCCTAAAACAAAGTCCTACCCATGTGAGTGCTAAATAATAAATGAGTGGATGACAGCATCAAGGAAGAACCAAATGCATGAAAATGAACATATCTGTCGGGACTTAACGCATGTGAAGAGTAAAAAGCTGATTACTCTGACAAGAGAGAAACACAGTCTCAGAAATCTGCCTCCTGCCCCAGTGGTCCTTAGGAAAACCACCCCATCAGTCTTGAGGGTTCCTGGCTGGTGGTCTTCAGGGCTGTTGAGTTGCACCATGTCTCCCTGGAATCTCTGGTTACAGAGAACCCTGCAAACCTGCTGAATGAAGTTGGGGCTGTTTCCTGAGTTAGCTGGATGTCTCCGTCATCAGAGATTAAGTGAGAGAAATTCCTTCCTTTGACTCAAGGCTGGTTTATCTGTTTTCAGGCAGCAGGAGTCTGTCTGAACCAGCCTCAAACACCTAGCTCAGCCTTCTCTTTGACTTACATAAAATCGATAGCTCACATCTATACCTCAAATCTCCTCTGCTTAGAATGCCAGCAAGAACTGATGACAAACACGAACAATAAAATACCCATATAACAAGCTGGATGTTTTGGGAGTGGAGTGGGCAGGCAAAAGGGCTTAATTAACCCTGGGATCAGCTCATCGCCACACTTATTTCCCTCCTAATTCTCTTTGGCAAGTTTTTCTTTTGACCAAGGCAAGAGAAGAGCTGGTGAGAGCAGGTAGTGTTGGTGTTATATGTCCTGCACTGTGCCCTCCCATCAAGAACCCTCTCTGCTGGAGGCAGAGAACTAGAGAAGGAACCGTAGGGGAGTGTTATGGATTGAATTATGTCCCCTCCCCAAAAAAGCCTTTTGCCATTGAGTCAATTCCGGCTCATAGTGACCCTACAGGACAGAGCAGAACTGCCCCATAGAGTTTCCAAGGAGTGGCTGGTGGATTTGAACTTTCAACCTTTTGGTTAGCAGCCGTAGCTTGCCATAGCTCTTAACCACTGTGCCATCAAGGCTCCCCTCAAAAAATATGTGTTGTAATTCCTAATCTGTATGCCTGTGGTTATAATCCCATTTAGGAATGGGCTGTCTTTGTTATGTTAATGAGGCAGGATTAGTATAGGGTGAGTCTTCAGTCAATTTTTTGAGATATAAAAGAGATTAAGCACAAGCTAGAAGCAAAGATGGGGGAAGACAGATGCCGAGCCACATGAAGATCGCCCGGGAGCAGAAACTCAAAGAGACAAGGACCTTCTTTCAGAGCCAACAGATGAGAAAGCCTTTCCCTAGAGCCAACATCCTGAATTCAGACTTCTAGCCTCCTAAACTGTGAGAAAATAAATTTCTCTTTGTTAAAGACACCCACTTGTGGTATTTCTGTTTTAGTAGCACTAGATAGCTAATAAGGAGCACTGGTGGCACAGTGGCTAAGAGCTCACCTGTTAATCAAAAGGTCAGCAGTTCGAATCCACCAGCTGTTCCTTGGAAACCCTACAGGGCAGTTCTACTCTGTCCTATAGGGTCGCCATAAGTTGGAATCGACTTGAAGGCAACGAGTTTTTTTTAGATAATTAAGACATGGAGAGTCTGAACAATGCAAGTAAAAAGAGGGGGGCCAGGGGAAGAGAGGGGGAGAACAAGGAAAAGTAGAGGAGGAATGAGAGGTGGCTGGGAAAACAGAGCTCATTGGGGGTCCCCAGGTACTTGACCAACAGAAGCTCAAAACAGAAGAGACAGCAAGAGGAAAGGTCTAAAATGAATAGCAGCGCAGCTCTCACACTCCAGCCGCTCCGTTCAGCTTGCACAGAGGGTCCAGGTGCCTCTGAGGGTCCTATCCACCTGCAACCACAGCCCCAAAGGTGTAACTGGTCTTCTGTAAAAACTAAGGGAGACTTTTTTTTTTTTACTTTGGCTTTGAAGTCACACCCTACGAAACACTCACTGACTTAGCACTGGCCTGATTGCATGCATCAGGAAAACACCCAATTATTGTCAAATGTCATGATCTTACCAACACCACACACCAATGGCGGTGGACACACTATTATGTTATGCAGACATTTAATGAAACATCACTATTTTCTAGTTTTTCTGTGCTCTGGCGCCAATAGGCTTCCTTTGCCAGCTTTCAGCCTAGGGCCTCTGCCTTTGACACCAGGATTTCTGGACACCTGCTCAGGTCAGCCTCCTACAGGGACCCCTCCCACGGTTGATTAGCTGCCAGCAGTCACCACCTGCGTGACTGAGGGATGCGGACGCGCCCACGCAGCGGGTGACAATGACTACACATATGCCAACGTACAAGCCTAAAGCTAACGCCCATCGCATGCTCTGAGGCACTGCCCAGAAGACACAGGGACCCCTGCTATTCAGAACGGCTGGCATTCCCTCTGCTTTCAACATCGAGCCACATGAGACACAGTGTGGTTGGGGATCTCCAGGGAGTCCTCACTTCCGAGGGCTTGTGCCCATAGGGCAGCCTTTGGAGGACAGGGGTCTGGGCGAGGAGCAAGGGCTCAGTGCTGAGAGCAGGCAGAGGGCAACGACCAGGCCTGGCCACCTGGGCTCGGGCCTTGACGCTGTTGAAGGATGTACCTGCTTGTTTTATAGGTGAGCAGGGCGGGGAGAGTAACGGCAACCAGAACCGTGCCAGGCACATCCTGTGCTCCCCAAATGCTCACAGTAACCCACTCGGGAGCCACCATTAGCTCATAAACTAGTGTCCCAGGGCTGCCTAGCAGGGTACCACAATCTGTGGCTTAAAACAACAGCCATTTAGTCTCTCTCGGTCCTGGAGCCTAAAAGACTAAACTCAGGGTATCGGCAGGGCCGCACTCTCTCCAAAGCCTCTCGGGGAAGACCCTTCTTTGTCCCTCTCAGCTTCTGGTGGCTCCAGGAATTCCTTAGCTCATGGCAGCATCACTCCAACCTCTGCTCCTCCTTCACCTGGCCGTATTCCCTCTCTCTCCTGTTCTCATAGGACACCAGCGGTGAAGAGACTAGGGCCCACCCCAATACCTCATCTTCACTCACTACATTTGCAAGGACCCTCTTTCCAAATAAGGTCACATTCTGAGGTTCTAGGGGGTTACGACTTCAACATAACTTTTGAGGGGACACAATTTACCCCATGACAGTCCATTTCACAGTTGAAAAGATGGAAAAGCAAGCTGCCCAGAAGTGGAAGGTGAGAAAGTGGGGGAGCCATGGCCGATGGGCCGAAGCCAAAGGGGTAAAACTTCAGACCAGCAGGTCTCCAAACAGCCTGAATCTCAAAACCACTTTCAGAACCAAACGATACGCCACCAAGACAAGAGGGTCCCCGAGTCTAAGCCAGAAGCCCAGCACCTCCTCCCACTTCTCCAGCTTCCCTGTTCTCCTGGAAAAGGGACAAAAATCTCAGGATTAGAAATAAAGCAATGAGCACCATGCCTGCACACGCGAATTCAGCAAACAGTAGCTACTGTCATTATTTTACTTGTCTAAATAGGGACATTCAGGAAGCAAACCAAAACAAACAAAATCAAACCTGTTGCTTTCGAGTTGACTCTGACCCGTGGCGACCCATGTATGACAGAGTAGAACTGCCCCATGAGGTTTTCTTGGCTGTAATCTTTATGGAAGCAGATCACCAGGCCTTTGTTCCATGGCACCGCTGGGTGGGTTTGGACAGACCCTGCAAAATGCCCACAATCCGAAAGCACAAACCCGGAGCGAGAATGTGTATCGGCAGGGGTACCGAGAGCAAGGGCCGCAAGCGAGCCGTCTGGGTGGAGCCCCGTTGCTAGCTTTATGACCTTGGGCAAGTTTTGCAGCAGGTGCTGTGTGACTACCTAATGATTTAAAAATCCATCTGCTTTGGGGACTTTGGCACAACTGAATAATCTCACACCAGAAAAAAACTGTGAGCAGGATGTCTGGCAGGGGTTCACCGCCCCAACCAGGGAACCGCATAAAGGACCAGCTTAGAGCTGGAAGACTGAGCCCTAATGCAGGAAGCCATCAGTGATTCAAGCCCATTCCTGCGGAGGAAGCAACATGTCTGACCTTGGTGGGGTCACCGGGGTGGGCGGGACGCTAGCCCCACAGGCCGGGACATCCAAGTCAGGACAGCTGTGGCCAGAGGGCCGGCAGCAATCTAACTGCCCACCATGCAGGCCAGGCTGGGGCAGGCTTCCTGAAGGAAGTGAGTGGGTGGGGTGCCAGGAATGTCCAGGCCCAGAGAAGTATGAGGGGGTCAGGGGCCACATCACAGAGCCCGAAGTGCAGGAAATGGGGGAGGGGCCATAAAGGTCTGACCACAAAGGGCCCTGCGCTCCATGGAGAAGTAAATGCGCCCTAGCCTGGTGGGGGCCATGGTAGGGCAGTAACAGGCTCGGCCTGACGCAGGCTGGAGAGCCAACCAGACTGGGGCTGTCACACCAGGTGCCTGCCAGCTGTCGCACAGGTAAGAGATGATGGAGGCCTGGGCCAGGTGCTGAGAACTGGGACGGCAGCAGCGGGTTGGGGAGAAGTCAAAGCTAACAGCGTTGCTGGGGTGGGCAGCAGCGGATGGATACAAGAGGCACAGGACAAGGGGTAACAGGATACGACTTGGGATGGGGAACAGAGGGTCAAGACACCACAGCCAGAGCAGCTGGGCCAACACCGGGACCTCCCAAGACAAGGCCTGAAATCCCTCTTGGACCTGCCAAGAGGTAGGCGACGCCCAAGCAGAGACGCTGGCACATTCATACACGCACAGTCTAAATGTCCAAGCCCCACGGAACTGACTTCTGGGGCTTTTCTGAGAGTGTCTGCCCAACTGCCCATTGGAGGTCATGCTTAGAGGCCAGGTGCTGAGCAGGCAGTCTCCACCCTCCCACCTCTGAGCACTGCGGGACCACAGAGGGAAGACAGCCATGTGATGATGGAGTGATAAGTCCACAAGCCAAGAAATGCCAAGGACTGCTGGTAACCTCCCAGAGCTGGGAGACAAACAAGGAACAGACTCTCCCTCGGAGCCTTTGGAGGGAGTGCAGCTCAGTGGACACTTTGATTTCTGACTCCCAGCCTCCAGACTGTCAGAATAAAGCTCTGTGGTTGTAAGTCACCCAGCTCACGGTACTTGGCTGCAGTGGCCCCAAGACATTCATACACTGCAGGTCCCCTTTTCCTTCACCTTGGCCACCTGGGCATCCTGTAAAAACCAAACTTGTTTCTTTAGAGTTGATTCTGACTCATAGCATCCCTACAGGACAAAATAGAACTGCCCCATAGGGTTTCCAAGGCTGTAATCTCCACAGAAGCAGACTGCCACATCTTTCTCCCTCAGAGCAACTGGTGGGTTTGAACCCTGGCCTTCCAGTTAGCAGCTGAGTGCTTACCCACTGCACCACCAGAGCTCCTGCCTAGATGTCAGAGATGCCCAAGTGTTGGCAAAAGACCTGGACTAGAGCAGCTAGGGCTGGATTCACAGGTGTGAGACCTGTGCAGTCACACAAGGCCCCTGTGCTCAGAAGGGCCCCAAGCTTGTTTAGCGTTCTATTGTTGTCATCCTGAAAGTCTTAATAATTTTGAATGAGGAACGCCAGCTTTTCATTTTTCACTGGGCCCCACAAATTATGCAGCCAGTCCTGCAGCCAGCACTGGCCAAAGCTACTCAAGTATCAGAGGCCACCAGTGAGCAACACTTTTGTTGTTATCTAGAAAGACAAGGCATATCTGGACACAATGTGACACTTTTCTGCCCTAGTAACCAGGTTATCAGGAGGGACCAGTCCCTGGAGAAGGACATCATGCTTGGGAAAGTAGAGGGTCAGCAAAAAAGAGGAAGACCCTCAACAAGATAGATTGACACAGTGGCTCTAACGGTGGGGTCAGGACTGGGCAGGGTTTCATTCTGTTGTACACAAGGTTGCTATGAGTCGGAACTGACTCGATGGCACCTAACAACAACAACCATGTTCTACGTACTCGTTGTGGTACCAACAGGACACACACTCACGTGAGGGAAATGGTGAAGTGGAAACGCTGCCGCAGGCCACGGAACGTAACAAAGGACTGGGGTGGGAAGCTCCTGGTGGTCACCTCGCAGTAGGGCTTCTCGTATTCGCCTGGAGGGCACACGCAGTGGAAGCCACCGATGAGCAGGTTCACACAGGTGCCTCCATTCTTGCACACTCCATTGGCGCAGCGGCCCGAGCGCACGTTCACCTCACAGTGCTCCCCTGGAGGAGAGAGGACAGGACACAGCCAGAGGTCACACAAGTGGCCAAGGGAGGGGCAAGTCAGTCCCTCGTAGCCTCTGGAACACTGGAGCTGTAAGTCAGCTGCAGAAAGAAAACACAGCTCTGGTGAGGGTTTTTGTGAAGCAAGCGTTAACTCCCCTGGAACCACAGCAGGGTTGAGCTGCAATTATACGTGTGTTGTTTTTCTCATTGTAACAACGGCACCCAGTGCCTGGAGGGTAATCAAACAGAACCCAGGACAACTGGCTGGGGTGGGTTGGTGGGCTTCCAATAAGCACCTGAGGATGGAATGTGTCAGGCAACTGATTGAGCACTGACCCCATCCCTGTCCCAAGCCTCTGGGTTCCCCGCATTCCAGGGGACAAAGAGATTATGCAGCAATGAACACTTCTCAGCACCCACCCCTGTTCTAAACACCCCACTGGCTGAGCCAGACTCTCTCTTACAAGCAAATTACCTAGAAACAGACAAAGAAGGCCTCAGACCTCCCTCCCTACACCCATGCCACCATGATCGCTGAACACATCCAAGCTTTGTCCAAGACTCTGAAGCATGCCATGATGAGATTGGACCCGAAGGCTTTCTTCTGGGGCAGCTTTCCTGCTGTGCCCCTCCCCCCTGCCTCTCACGGAGACCTCTTGCACACCCCGCCAACACTGGACTCCAGTGTTTTTAATCAAGTCCATCTCTCCACCTGCCTGGGTGCTCACTGAAGGCAGGGACCACTGTACTCTAATGCCCCTCCTCAGGGCCTAATGCCTCCTGCTTCCTAGAAAGACTGATTGGGGAGCCCACAGCTGACCACCTCTTCCCCCCGAGGCTCCATCAGAGCAGGGCGCTGGGAACTCAGCCTGCTGGGAAGGTCCCAGTGCTCGCCAACAGAGAAAGTTTCTCCCTCAAGGCAGTTGGGGAGGTTGTACACAGCACCAATCAATTCTGAACAGCGCTTGGAGACCAGCCACCATGTTGGCCAGCAGCTGCTTGGCAGAGCAGTCCTCACTTCTTGGGGTAGGCATGACAGCCCCCATGCTGACATGGCCGGGATCCACTTCCTCCACCTCCACCATGTGGGGTGGACACCAGCCAGAACTTCCTCACAGACCATCAGGGGCTTCACACAACTGGAAAATTCCCCAGGCCCCAGCAAAACTCTTTGTCAGCCCCTGGTTTTTAAATGACTGTGTTTGCAAATAAAATTATTATATTCACGTACTAAAAAATTCAAACCACAGAAAGTATGGCATGAAGAGTAAAAGTCTTCAACAGTTTCTCGTGTGTCCTTCCAGAAGATAAGTAAGTACGCAAGGTGGGCGACACGTGCATCTGGTCTACCTTGCCTGCTGCATGCCTGCCTGACTCAGTGATGTATCCCGGGGAGCTTCCTGGGAGGCCAAGGAGCTCTCTCTCCTCCTTTTGAATGGCTGCTCAGTATTGCATTAGAGGAATGCCTCAGAATCTAAATCATCTGTTCCTCATCCTATTAGTGACAGACATGTAGGCTGTTTAGTCTTCTCTTCCTGCAAATGACTTTGCGATAAGACGCATGATCACACTGATGTGCGCGCACACACACACTCACACACACATTGACCCACACTTGACAGCCCCAGGCCTCTTCTCCAGGTGGGCAGCCTGCAGCCTTCTGTAATTCTTATACTAATAGTCAACGCCTAGCTTACCACGCATTTCTCCTTCTTGAGACTCTGCAGATTCTTCAGTTTCTACCTGAACAATGTGTGTACCATTAGGCAATGTTTGCTTTCAGAGCTCCAGCTTAGCCAGTTGTTGGTCAAGCACAGCATATTCCTGAATAACAAAGCCCAGAGAGGGAACTGGGCGGGGTGTGCTCACCTCACCGTGAAGCCAAACAAAGGGAGGCCTCCCGGGGGGCACAGCTCTTCCTGCAGTCCTCCCTTCCACTGTGTCCCAGAATCTCCATTATCTTGACATTCAAGTCTAGGCCTTGGTCCAAGTGTTCAAACTTTCATCCTTGATAAAAGCAGCACCAAGCCCACTTCCCCCACCTGCCCCAACCACACAGCCTCCAAATCCCACCTTCTCCTTCAACTGGGAAGTCTGCAGTCACCCACCTTCACTTAAGTTCCAGAGGGTACAATTTCTCCATCTGTCTACAATTTTCTCTAAAGGCAGCCTGCTGCCTGGGACCAGAGAAAGGAAGGCCTTGAGTGAAGAAAGCGCTTATCGTTCTTCAGGTAGCTGGTCTCCTGTTCCCAGGAGCTCTGATGGCGCAACGGTTATAAGCTCAGCTGCTGTCCAAAAGGTAAGCAGTTCGAATCCACCAGACACTCCTTGGGAACCCTATGGGGCAGTTCTGCTCTGTCCTGTAGGGTCACTACGAGTCGGAATCGACTTGACGGCAGTGGGTTTGGATTTGGGCTTAGTCCTGTTTCCAAGCACAGTTTCCAGGTTTTCAATGGTCACAGGGAAACCCTCTTTCTCAGGCTGAGCCTTGAAAGTGAGAAGGTAAAACCACTGACTCCCCCCGCCTCAAGGGACATAAGTGCCTTTGAAGCATCTGGGTTTCCCACTGAAAATGAGGCTGGCTTATTTCTGTTTCTCTGCGTGAAAGCTCTTGCTATTTTAAGTGTGTTGTAAGTAAAGCTAAGTCTCTGTGAAGTTTTGTTTTTTGTTACCATGATGGTTTTTCATTTTTTTTTTTTCCAGTTGGTGGCCCTGTGCACTGTACTAAAATTACAATCGGGGTCAGTCTTTGCCTCTGCAAACCCAGAGCTCTGGGCCACCTTCCATCTGGGTGCGCTATACTCAAGCTTCAATCTGCAGGCTCAGTGCTCTGGCCACCTTCCCTTCGGGTGCCTCTTCCCCGGCTTCTGGGAAGTGCTGGGCTTGGTTTCTCCGCCATCAGGACAGGCTCGTGCCATCTCATCATATAAGGTGGACACCTGGGGCCCTGGCGTGGGCCGGCTCCCCTCACCCTTGCAAAGCCAGGACTCACAGCTCCCTGGCCGGCCCTCTCTCCTGAGCCCCACACCCCATATCCAACACTTCCCCCCTGTCTCTCTCAAGGCACTTTAATCCTAGAATCAGGGTCCTCACCTCCCCAAGCCTGTTCTCTTCCAGGTTCGGATCTGGGGGAGGGGCTCCATCACTGTGCAGGGCAGACAAGTCTGGACCTCAGAGCCACCCTGCCTCCCTCCTTCTCCTTGCTCCCCAACCATCTCCAGAGTCCTGTGTCCCTGTGTCACTGCCACCTCCACCCCAGTCTACATCACTTCCCCACGTCCACTGTACAACCCCAGCGACCACCCAGCTGCCCACTGCAGAGCAAATCTGCTTGTTCTTCACACAGGACTGGAGAGGCCTTTTCAAATGTCGACCCATCACATGTCACTCCCACTGCTCCTGTGAGGACCTTACCCACATGCCCAGCCCCAACCCCATCACACGTCACTCCCACTGCTCCTGTGAGGACCTTACCCGCATGCCCAGCCCCGATCTCATCACACGTCACTCCCACTGCTCCTGTGAGGACCTTACCCGCATGCCCAGCCCCGATCTCATCACACGTCACTCCCACTGCTCTTGTGAGGACCTCAGCTGCATGCCCAGCCCCGTCCCCAGCACACTCCCCCACCCCACGCCCTCCCATGTGGCCACGTAGTCTCCTCCAGGGCTGCAGGGAGGGGTAACAGGCTAATATACATGGCACTTGGGAGGACCCTAGATGTTCCCCAGCAGCAGCAGTGATGACCCGGCAGTGGACGTCAATCCATTGGTCATTCTCTGTACCTGGCGCCCTCTCTTCTGGTTGTCTCCTGGCCACACCTGTCCTCCAACTCTGGCACTCGCCCTCAGGGACACCTTTGCCCACCCACCTGACCAGGCCCCAGGTGCCCATGGCAGACTCTGATGGACCAAGAACCTTTCCTCTCCTGAGTGCTCGCTGTGGCTCCAGGCTCACATCCGTCTGTGTGACTGCTCCTGAACGTCCACCTCTCCCAGCCTCTGCGAGGGCAGGGACAGGGCAGGGTCAGCTGTGGGGCCGCACCCAGGATGCTCAGCACCCAGAGGGCGAAGGCCTGGCACCAGCAGGTTCTCAAGAAATGCTTGCGAAGTGAAGTCATAAGCGCCGGCATTTTCCCCAGTCCCAGCCAATGATTAATGCTTGTATTTAATCCATGCAATCACAAAACCTACATAATTCACATATTTGACTCAAATAACGTAGGAATTCTGTTGATGCAATGAGTGAGGAATTAATTTTACAGTTAAAAATGCGTTTTTTTAAAAAAGGCGGTGAGAACTCTGAGTGGTCAGGTTTCAGATGAGCTGGGCCTGCCTGGGAAAGGGCCTCATCTCAGGGTTCTGGCACCTTCATTCAGGCCGACTCTTGGGTCCTCTGAAGGCTCCTTCTCAGAGTCTGCTATCAAGTCTACACCAAGGATGCTTCCTGAGCAGCCATTCCAGCTAATTTGTTTGCAAAGTCCAGGAATTCACTAACACTTTTTCTTAAACTTATTTTAATGCAGTGGTGTGCCGGCAAATGTTTAACAACCAACTCCCTGATTTGTAGCACTTGCCAATTTCCGTGGTGTAAATTCTCCCACTACAGCCAATTTGAAGCCACCCACTTGACATCACTGAACTGGAAGTAGAAAGGATATGTAATAGGATAATTTTAAATTCTTAAAGCCATCTTACCCAAAACCATACCCATTGCTGTCGAGTGGATTCTGAATCATGGCTACCTATAGAACAGAGTAGACCTGCCCCATAGGGTTTCCAAGGCTGTAATCTTTATGGAAGCAGACTACCACATCTTTCTCCCAGGGAGCAGCTGGTAAGTTCAAATTGCTGACCTTTAGGTTAGCAGCAGAACACTTAACCACTGAGCCACCAGGGCTACTTGAGCCATAGGTCCTCCTCAGTACCTAGAGGCTACCTGCAGGTCCTTGCCAATGGAGTCCCCCAACATGGTCACCTGCTTCCTCAAAGCTATCAAGGGAGGAAGAGAGTCCAGCAAGACAGGTACTATTGGCGCTATTATCTTATGTAATATGATCATACACATGTCATCGCTGACGTATCCTGTCACTTTTGAGACAGTATTAGAAGGTAGGGTAAATGACTTGGATCAAATTTATAATGAGCCCTCTATCCCTAATTATTTAATACAGCTCTTAAAAGAAACACCATTTTAATGAAATAAATGGTCTCAGGGGTGCTTACTATCAAGCTTTCACTGTATTTTTCCTTTTCTAGGAATTCGTATTCAAAATAAGTTTGGAGTTCTCCGTTGTTGTTAGGTGCTGTCGAGTCGGTCGGTTCTGACTCATATCGACCCTGTGGACAACAGAATCAAACACTGAGTTCTCTGTATGTTCTAGTATTTTGCTTGGAGTCAAATGCTTGCTCTGAGTCATCCCATTGTAGTTGTTGTTAGCTGCCGCTGAGGTGGCCCCCCCTACTCATGGAGACCCCACACACAACGGAACAGAACACTGCCAGTTCTGCACCATCCACTTGATTGGTTGGTCAGGGTTTGGGCCATTGTGATCCACAGGGTTTTCACTGGCTGATTTCCAGAAGTAGACTGCCAGCCCTTTCTTCCTAGCCTGTCTTAGTCTGGAAGCTCCGCTGAAACCTGTTCGTTACCATGCCAACACGAAAGCCCCCACTGACTGACGGTAGTGGCTGCTTGTCAGGTACGTTGGCCAGGAATCGAACCTGGTTCTCCCTAATGGGAGGCTAGAATTCTACCACCGAACCATCGCTGCCTCCAAAAGTTGTTTTAAGCCTAGGGAAACCCCACATTGTCCTACTCAGCACAGGATCAGGTTCACTGGGACAAATTAATAGCAGAACTCAATAATCCATGTGGCCTGCCACAGGCTCCTAGCCCATTGCCAGGTCTCTCAGTGCCTCAGTATTAGGGGCACAGGGCTCAGCCTCCTTGCCATAGCTGCAAATGTGCCACCTCAAACAGAAATTTTGGAAAGGAATCCCCACACCCCAAATTTTCGACTGAAATAAACGCTCCAGAAGCGAAGGCCCATCCTACCCCCAAGGCCTCACACACATCTTCATCAGAGGAGCCAGGGCCCCCCTGGCCCCAGAAAGGGCCCAACAGAGGCATGGGAGTCCCAGGGTCCCAGCCAGGGAACCCCTCAGGGCAAAGGGTGAGGCCTTGATGCTAGGTGCCAGATGTGTACCCTACCAGGCCTGGACCTGGTGATAAGGAGGACCCAGCAGGGCTCAGGGTATGGGTCGATCGGGGACGGAGACCTAGAAGGCAGTGGGACTATCCCAGTAGGTTCAGGAGAGGAGGGGGAGAGCCCGGACAAGGGCACTGCTGACGGGAACCAGGAGAAGGCTGATTTCTGAGCCAGCCAAGCTCAAGCTCAGAACTTGCCCTGGGAGCTGCGGGGGGGGGGGGGGGGGAGGAGATGCAGAGAGCACTGGGGGCCCCCCAGAGGGGCAGAGCCAGGCCGAGGCCCTCAGGGCTGAGAGGAGAACGGGATGGGCTCCAGGAGGAGACGAGCCTATAAAGGTTTGATGTCTTAAGTGTTTAAGTAAATAAAAGAATTAATTCCTTCCTAGTACTAAGAGAGCTTTGAACCAGAAAAACTAGAATTTCCAAAGGCAGTGAGGGTACAGCTCAAGCAGAAGCATAAAAGGCACTTTGAAGCCTGAAGTTTAGACAGAATTAAGATCAATATGGACGGCAGAACTCAGACATAAGGAGAGTAGCAGAGCCAGAGAACGTTGACCGTGGGACAATTTCATCAGGTAGTTACCACGCCAGCAGCAGGCTTGAGGGCGAGCCAAACACAAAGGCACCAAACCTGGAGACAACCCCAATACCCATCAAAGAACTCAGTCATGACATGGTGTTAGGATACAGAAAGAATACGGAAAAGTCTCTTGCGTATTAACAAAGAAGACACCTTCCAACAGCATGGTCCAGGTCAAGAGGTTTGCCACCAGAAGAAGGAAAAAGATTTGAGGAAAGGAGAAGTGAAAATTCCAGGCTTTCAGAAAAGAGGAAGGTACGTCAGAAATTATTAAACTTTGTGAAACTTTGACCATCCAGCCATCCATCATTCCATCCATTCATCCATAATCCATTCACCTATCCATTTATGCATCCATCATCCATCATTCCATCCACCCATCCACCATTCCCTACATCTACCCATCCATCCATCCATTCATCCAATCATCCATCCAACCATCCATCCATCCATCATTCCATACATCTACCCAACCATCCATCCATCCATCCATCCATCCATCCATCCATCCATCCACCCACCCACCCACCCACCCACCCATCCATCCATCCACCCACCCATCAGTCCACCTTCTGCCCACCCTGCTAGCTCCCAACCAGACCTAAGAAAGTACCTCCAGTCCCCCAAACCACACTCATGCATGCACACATGCACACACACACGTGCCCACACTTGTGCACATGTATGCCCACACACCACATGCCCACCCATGCACATGTACAGAACGTGTACAAACATGCAACAGATGCACACATGCATTCATACCTCACACACGTGTACATTATGCAGCCACTCTGTTGGTCAGAGAAGGAGCCGAGCAGCAGCCATTCAGCTCCCTCCCGAGGCCGCCTGTATGCAAACCTGTCTCCTTGGCTGCCCCTGGTGCTAGAACCCGGGCCTCTTGTGCCCCACTTGTGAAAAGAGACTCACAGCAAGGGCCTGGCTGAGGTCCATGCCAGCGACGAGCCCCCTCTCCAGACAGGAGTTGGTCCATCCCATGCAAAGCCTGATGCTAGGTGGGGGGGGCGGGGGTGAGGAGGGGGGACTCCCACCGTTCCCACCTCTGGATAGCCCCAGGCCAGCATGGCCCCCCGGGCACGGGGTCACACAGAAAAGCCCCAGGTGGCCTCAGCCTAGAGGCAGGTCATGCAGACTGTCCATCTCTGGTCAGGACCCTGCCTCTTCCAGCGGCTTCAGAGCCCACATGGCCAGCAGAGGGCCTCGGCCACCAGGCCCTCGGGTCAGTGACGGAGCTGCAGAGGGGGACACCTTTGCCAGATTGGCTCTACAAGGCAGCAGCAGACCCACAGAGACAGACAGAAAGCCTGGATGCCCTGGTGACCAGCTCCTCATTTGGGGGATGAAGAAATGAGAACGACCATTTCCACCGAGAGTCTAGTGAACCTGGTTATCAGATAACCTTCAAGCTGTGCAGCTGAATGACTCAGGGCTCAGAGAGGGTGAGGAATTGTGTAGGTCCCACAGCTGCAGGTGGGGGCAAACGCTGAACCCAGGTCGGCCTTATACCCCTCAGTTCCAAGCTCAAAGGGGGGTCCAGAAAGCGGGAGGCCACCTTCACCACCTCCCTGGGATCAGGGCCCTCCACACCGTCACTGTAGGAGGGGCTAGGGGCCCCCAGGGTGGGATTACAGGGGGTTTAGCACCCCCTTCTACCAAGCAACCAACATCACTGCCAAGACACGGAGAGGCTGCAGGCAGTGTGGCCTCGTGCAAGCCGTGACCCAGAGCCTCAGTTTCCCCAGAAGAACTGCTCCACGGAGGCTGGGAATTCTCTCTTGCCATGGTGCTGTCTAGGAAGCCCTGGTAGTGCAGTAGTTAAGGGTTTGGCCGCTAAACAAAAGGTCGGCAGTTTGAATCCACCAGCAGCTCCGTGGAAACCCTATGGGGGCAGTTCTACTCTACCCTATAGGGTCGCTATGAGTCGGAATCGACTCAACAGCGACGGATTTTTTTTTTTTTTTTATGGTGTCATCCTAGCTCCTAGGAGGCTGAAGCCAACGTAAATGAGCAAATTCTGTGACTCTCTGGAGAGACGTTACTGTTATTCCCTGAAGTGTACCTGAACCTGCCTCACAGCCAGGAGACTGGGGCTTCACCTCTCTGCCCCTTCATCCCTACTGTTCCTCTCTCCCCTGCCTGTTGTTGTCAGCTGCCATCAAGTGGGCCCCAACTCAGGACAACCCCATGCACAACGGACTGTTGTGACCCATAGGGTTTTCACTAGCTGATTTTTGGAAGTAGATTGCCAGGCCTTTCTTCTAGTCTGTCTTAATCTGGAAACTCCACTGAAACTTGTTCAGCATCATAGCAACATACCAGCCTCCACTGACTGCATGTGGCTACACACGAGGTGCACAGGCTGGGAATCGAACCCGGGTATCATGCACGGGAGGCAAGAATTTTACCACAGAGCCCCAATGTCCCCGCCTCCCCTCCCCTGGTTCCCTTTAAACCTCGCTGGAGTCTTCCGGTTTCTGCTCCCTGTCACCTCCTCCTCTCCTGGAGAGTGTCAAGCTTTGTTTGCCTTTCTCACCTCTTATGGACTTGCTCTGCCCACAGCCCTGAGCCCCTGGCAGTCTCCGCCCAGATGGCACCTACAGACAGCCCCCTTCCAGGGCCCAGCCCTCCCACCTCACCTGGCAAGGCTACCAGGAAGGGTCCCTGCAGCCGCGGCCCAGACACCTGCCCTGGGCAGCACAGAGGGCTGGGGGAGGGGTGGCAGGAAGTGAGGGACCAGGAGCCACCTGACCACACAGCTGGGCTTCCTGGGATGACTTCTTTATTGTCTCTGAAGCAAATTCCCAGAACCCCAGACACACCCATTTTAAAAAATAAAAATAAAACACGCATTCCAGCACCCAAGAAAACTCAATCCTGGGTCACTTGCTAACTTGGATCTTCTTAGAGGAGTCACCTATAACCTTGCTGACCCGGAATAATCGGTGTGTATCTGAAACTCCCTGGGTGCCCTAGGCAGCTGAGAGCCCAAGGGTCCCTGAAGGCCTGCGGGCCCACCTACTCTCACCCTGGGAGTCACACTTGGGAGACACATCCTTTTAGTAAACGGGCGCTCTCCCCAATCTCCTCTCCCCTATTTACAGCTGGGGGACCAAGAAAATAACCAACCCTCCAGTGGGCTACGAGTCTCTGAGTGGTTGTTGTTGTTAGATGCCATCGAATCAGTTCCGACTCATAGTGACCCTATGCACAACAGAACGAAACACTGCCTGGTCTTGCACCACCTTCACAAACGTTGTTACGCTTGAGCCCACTATGGCAGCTGCTCTGTCAATCCATCTCATTGAGGGTCTTCCTCTTTTTCACTCTTTAGTTTACCAAGCATGAGACCCTTCTCTAAGGATTGGTCCCTCCTGAGTGGTACAAATAGTTAAGTGCTCGGCTGCTAACCAAAAGGTTGGAGGTTCAAGTCCACCCAGAGGTGCCTCAGAAGAAAGGCTTTTCAAAAAACCAGCCATGGAAAGCCCTGTGGAGCACAGCTCTACTCTGACACACATGGGCCACCACCATTTGGAGCTGACTGGATGCTAACTGGTTTGCAATTGGCTAAATGGTGCCCCACCCCCCAACCAGAGTAGATATGCCCACACCCTAATTCCTGGAACTTGGATATTACTTTATAAGGCGAAAGATGTGATTGCGAGAAGGATCTTGGTAGTTGGGCCTTATCTGGATGGCCCTAAGTGCAATCACTTATGTCCTGATAAGACGGGGGACATTGAGAGGGAAGAGGAGGAGGCCATATGACCACCAGGCAGAGAATGGAGCAATGCGGCCACAAGCCAAGGGACACCACGGGCCCCCAGAAGCTGGAAGACAAGGATGGATCGTTCTGGAGGGAGCAGGGCCCTGCCGACACCTTGATTTCAGACTTCTAGCCTCCAAAACTATGAGAATAAATTTCTGTTTTTGTAAGCCACCAAGTGTGTGGTACTTCATTGTGACAGCCACAAGTGCACACAAAAACTTAAATATACAAACCCTAAACATACCCAGGTAACTGCCCCAAGTCAGGAGGAATCTTTCTCTGGGGACACTTCTCCAGAGAAACCAGCAGCCTGTAAGCCTTTCCAGCTTCTCTCTAAACGTCAGTACACTGAAGCAGGTAAAGATAAAGACCTGCTTGTTCCGTGTCTTCCTGGCCCCCTGGCTGGCAGCAGAGTGAGACCCAGGAGGTGCTAAATGAACAGCCCCGCACCCCAGCCCTGGGGCACAGGTGGGCAGGTATGTCTTGGTTGCCAAAGCGGTGGGAGGGGGGTGCCAACCAGAGGGCAGGCCATCACCACCCAGGCGTGAGCAGAGCTGGGCAGGGACACACTCGTGACCACCAGGGACGCAGGCACCCAGTGTGGGCCTGGGGTCTCAGATCCCATCTCGGCTAGGTACCTCCAAAGCCCCAGGAGGAGCGAGTAAAACATCTGGGAACAAGGCAGGTTCCTCTGAGCCAAGGGACAGGCCAGGGACACAGTTCCCCTCTGAAGCACACTGACAGCAGCTCAGGGGCAGCCAAGGCCCAAGACGAGACGAAGCCCAGTGGGGAGTCTTTCTCGAAGCCCCAGGGCCTGACCACAAGCTGAGAGGCCCACTGAAGTGCCCATGTGGGGGTGTGGAGGCCCCCCTGGTGCCCTAGACCTCTGCAGTCCACCACAGGGGTAGGGGGCACAGCCTCGCCCAGGAGGGCTCCTGTCTGGGGAGAGGTGGCCACGGGAGCAGAGACAGCCAGGGCAGCCAGCCTGGTGGCCAGGGCACACCTGACTCCTGCCTGCAAGTCTCGAGGACCATTTTGGATGCAGGACTGTGTGGTCTCCTGGTTTGAAGGAGGTAATGAGGGCAGCCTGGAAAGGTGTCGTAGGGAAAGGGTGGGAGCGAGGAGACAGGCCTGGGCCAGCACCCTGTGGGAGAAGGAGCTGCAGAGCTTAGTCCCGGGCTGAGCACTTGGCTTCTGCTGGTGGAAGTGGGCAGGAGCTGTGAGGAGGGCTGGCCTCGCACCACACAGGCCCTGTCAGGCTGCATCACACCAGGCTCTGCCAGGCCGTGCCACATCAGGCCCCACCAGCCTGTGCCACACCAGGCCACACCGGGCCACACCACACAGGCCCTGCCAGGCCGTGCCACATCAGGCCCCACCAGCCTGTGCCACACCAGGCCACACGGGGCCACACCACACAGGCCCTGCCAGGCCGTGCCACATCAGGCCCCACCAGCCTGTACCACTCCAGGCCACACCAGGCCACACCGGCCACACCACACAGGCCCTGTCAGGCCATACTACATAGGCCCGTCAGGCCACACCATACCAGGCCATACCACACTACACCAGCCCACACCACGCCAGTCACTGTGCCAGGCCACAGTAGGCCACAGAGGAAGGACCTGGATGGTGGGCTGAGAATCGGGGCACTTCCCTGCCGAGCATGGGAAAAAGAACCTTTTTTGTTACTGTTGTTAGTTGCTACCGAGTTGATTTTTGACTCGTAGTGACCGCGTGTGGCAGAGCAGAACTGCCCCGTAGGGTTTTCTAGGCTGTAACCGTTACAGAAGCACCTTACTGGAGGAAAATAAACCAGGCAGCTGTGCGCAGGGAGGGCTGGGAAGGGGCAGGTCTGCACTTTATCAGCTCACAGGAAAAGGTGCCAAGAATCAGACAGCAACGGCGTGTCCAGACTGTGCAGGAATGCCAGCTCGAGCCTCCACCGTCCGTGAGGAGTGGTCGCTGTGCTTGCCACTGCTGGGGGAGGGGGGTGCGCGTTCCTGGGGACCAGTGTCGGGAAGAAGGCATGCCCTTCACTCATCGCTGGGAGTCGGGCTCATATCAGGGGAGTCAAACCGCCCGTTAATAACACTCCACCCCTCCCGCCATGTAACCAACTCCATCTGATAAGTCTGCCAGGGGTGCATGATGAAAATGGGCCAGGAGCAGCACAGAGAGACCTTTGTCCCTCCCCCTGGGGAAGGGGCTCGGGAGGGGTCACCTGCATGGGGTGGCCCTTTCCAGCATCTCCCCAGCGCTAGGGTGGGAGAGCAGAGGACACTCTCCACGGGGGTCACCCTCAGTCCTGGGGCTCAAACTATACTTGCCCAGCAATATTTGATGGCCAGCAGCCCAAGCTGTGACCCCAGGGGACAGCTCAGGGACAGCCAGCTCCTTGCTGCCACGTGGAAGGAAAGGCCGCTTGCAGCTCCTCAACATGTATTTACTGAGTGCCAGTAGGTGCCAGATGCCGGTGGGGTTCAGTGGTTAGCAGAATTACAGACCCCAAAGACGTCCATGCTCTAATCCCTGAAATTACATGACCACACGTGCAAAAGGGACTTTGCAGATGAGATTAAGTGAGGATCTTGAGATGGGAGATGATCCTGGATTATCCGGGTGGGCCCTAAATGTGAGCACACAGCCCTTATAAGAAGGATGCAAACCAAAAAAACCAAACCCACTGCCTTTGAGTCAATTCCGACCCATAGCGACCCTATAGGACAGAGTAGAACTGCCCCATAGAGTTTCCAAGGAGAGCCTGGTGGTTTTGAACTGCCGACCTGTTGGTTAGCAGCCATAGAACTTAACCACTACACCACCAGGGTTTCCATAAGAGGGATCAGGAGGGTCAAAGTCAGAGGAGATGTGCGGATGGACGCAGAGCTTGGAGTGAAGCCAGGGAGAGGCCACTAGCCAAGGAATGCAGGCGGCCTCTCGGAGCTGGAAAAGACAAGATATGGACCCTCCCCTGAAGGCTCCGGAGGAAGCAGCCCAGTGAAACCCACTTCCCACTTCCTCGAGAACGGTAAGAGAATAAATCTGAACTGTGCTAAGCTACGAAGTTTGTTGGCGGTTGTTTCGGCAGCCACAGGAACCCATTCCAGGGTGAGCACACACCCGGGTCCTGGCTTCTTCACAGAGCTCACGTTCTGGCTCTTTCTGCAGAAGCAGCTGCTCCCCCAGTGCCCACACGTCCAGGACACACAACTGGTGACGAGGGACTCGGCCACAGCGAGGCCAAGGGACCTTGTCCACTCCCCGATGCAGCCAGAGAGGTCGCTGAAGACAAGACTTAAACAGAGGCCTTTCACTGCCTGCCGCCTCCGTCCTGGGGTCCCGTCGCTGACCCGTGGTCAGACAACCTGACACATGCTTCTGCTCCTCCCTGACCACGCCCTGCACCCAGCTTGGCCACCCAATCGCTGACAGGCGGGGCACAGGAATGCTCTTGTGTTGGGATCTCCAGAAAGGAAAACCAACCACAGAAGCCGATCCCTCACCCAACAGGTGCCCTCCCCAGACAACGACTGACAAGCGGGGTGGCAGAGTGGCTGTGCTGCCGCCGATGCTGGGAACCCGAAAGAAGAAAGTGGGGGTCAGCGTAAGGGCTGTCTTCATCCCCAGTGGCCAACTGGCTGGACACGGACCCCTTGCCCGGGGTTGTTGCTGCTAGCTGCTGTCAAGTGGGCCCCGACTCATGGCAACTCATGCTCAACAGAACGAAACACTGCCCAGCCCTGCACCATCCCCATGATTGGTTGTGGATTGGACTGTTGTGATTCACTGGGTTTTCATTGGCTCATTGGTTTTTTTCCTCATTCAAAAATTTATACACATATTGTTTTGTGACATTGGTTGTAATCCCCGTCATGTGATAGCACCCCCCCCCCGTTTCCGCCCCAAGTTCCCTGTGTCCATTTATCCAGCTTTCCTGTCCCTTCCTGCCTTCTTGTCTTGCTTTTGGGCAGGAGTTGCCCATTTGGTCTCGTTCATTTAATTGAACTAAGAAGCACGTTCCTCCGTGTGTTACTGTTTGTTTTGTAGGCCTGTCTAATCTTTGTTTGAAAAGAGGGCTTCGGGAGTGGTTTCAGTTCTGAGTTATCAGATTGTCCGGGGGGGCCATAGTTTCGGGGGTTCCTCCAGTCTCTGTCAGACCAGTAAGTCTGGTCTTTTTTTTTTGGGAATTTGAATTTCGTTCTACATTTTTCTCCCACTCTGTCCAAAATTCTCTGTTGTGAGCCCTTTTAGAGCGGTTCATTGACTAATTTTTGGAAGTAGATTGCCAGGCCTTTCTTCCTAGTCTGTCTGGACGCTCCACCGAAACCTGTTCAGTATCACAGCAACACCCAAGCCTCCAGTGACAGATGGGTGGTGGCTGCACATGGCATGCACTGGCCAGAATCGGACCTGGGTCTCCCACATGGAAGGCGAGAATTCTACCACTGGACTGCCAACTTCCCAGGGGGGAAAGAGGTTATTTCTGTGTGTTGAAAGCCTCAGCTTCTGGAGAAAGACCTTTCTGGGGGAGAACAAGAGATTCCTGCCTAAATGTATCCACACTTCGGATCTCTCAGTACTCGATTTTAACGGAAAACAAAGTCACCCCAAAATGCAATAACGCCCCAGTATTACAATAACGTTCTAGGGATACACCGGCCTTTCAAAGCCGAGCCTTAACTGCTGCGCCAGCAGGGCTCTCTCTCTCTCTCTCTCCCCCCCGTTAAGTGACAGCTGTTCCATGGGATAACAGAGCGGCTCAGACCTGGCTTGGCGTCTCCCAGCTCACATGTGAGCACGGGATTCCAGCTGGGATGACCCAGCGACTGAGTGTACCCGTGATGATGGAGACACTACAACAACTGTGATAAGGGAGTGCATGATAAAACTCAGAGTCAGGTGACACATGTTTCTTGCAACAGAATCAGAGACATGCCAGAATTTATTTTAAAATTTTCCCAAAGAGCTAAAAAGATGATTAGATTTTCACACCAAAGTTTCTCTGGTCTTGAACCTACTGGGAATGTCCCCAGCCCTGTGATGGGCTTAACAGGAGACAGGCAGGTCCCTAAACCCAGGGAAGTCCTCACACAGGATAACAGGGACTCCTTGACCTGGGAATGGAGGCCCTGGGGGGGCACAAACAGTGCCTCAGAACAAAGGCCTGGTGATCTACTTCCAAAAACTCAGCCATTGAAAACCCTGTGGAGCACAATTCTACCCTGACATACATGGGGTCACCATGAGTTGGGGGTAACTCAATGGCAACTAATTTAGTTTGGTATTTTTGGCCTGGAAACATCAGTATGAAGCTTGAAAGCCAGCATCACAGAAGCACTGCCAAGTGGCTACTGATCCACTGACTTCTAACCCAGCCCACATCCACACCCAGGAGCCCCCACACTGATCAGCCCACATCCATACCCAGGAGCCCCACACTGACCAGACCATGTCCCGACCCAGGAGCTCCCTCCCTGACCAGGCCACATCTGCACCCCCGAGCTCCACACTGACCAGGCCACATCTGCACTGGGAGCTCCCTCCCTGACCAGGCCACGTCTGCACCGGAAGCCTGCACACAGACCAGGCCACATCCTCATCCTGTAGCCCCAACATGGACCAGACCACGTCCACATCGGGGAGCCCTCTCCTGAAGAAGCCGCGTCCGCGCCCTCTGACTCCACAGTCTCATGGGGCCTAAACGCAGGGGTGCGGCAGTCCAAGCGCCCCTCTGCTGAAATTGCACGAACAGAGCCTTGGTCCAGGGTGCCAACAGGTGAGGCGTCCAGACCAGTTTACACCTGGGTGTGGGCAGACAGATGCAGAGTGGGGACAGGCCGCTCGGAGAGGAATGCCTGAGTTCCAGGAAAACGCATCCTCCCAGGACATCAAAGCTGTGCCCGCTGGAGGAATGTGCCTCCCGGGAAGATGCTAATCTGTGCGAACAAATCACTGGTTCTCCGCTCTGAGACCACGGGGAGACACGTAGGAGAAGGAAAAGGGGCCTTCGCAGGGAGCCTTTAAACCCGGGGGCCGTGAGCCAAAGGACACAGTGGCCGGCACACAGAAGGCACTTTCCAAAAAAGGGCCGCTAAGTAGCGGGTACTGCATGAAGAAGTCCAAGGTGCACTTAACGCCTTGGCGAAAAACAAGGCTCTGGGAATTGACGGAATATCAATTGAGATGTTTCAACAGACAGATGCAGCACTGGAGGTGCTCACTCGTCTATGCCAAGAAATATGGAAGATGGCTACCTGGTCAACCGACTGGAAGAGATCCATATTTATGCCTATTCCAAAGAAAGGTGATCCAACCAAATGCAGAAATTAGAGAATAACATCATTAATATCACACACAAGCAAAATTCTGCTGAAGATCATTAAAAAATGGCTGCAGCAGTGTATCGACAGGGAACTGCCAGAAATTCAGGCCGGTCTCAGAAGAGGACGTGGAACCAGGGATATCATTGCTGATGTCAGATGGATCCTGGCTGAAAGCAGAGAATACCAGAAGGATGTTTACCTGTGTTTTATTGACTATGCAAAGGCATTCGACTGTGTGGATCATAACAAACTATGGATAACATTGGGAAGAATGGGAATTCCAGAACACTTAATTGTGCTCATGAGGAATCTACACGGATCAAGAGACAGTCGTTTGAACAGAACAAGGGGATACTGCATGGTTTAAAGTCAGGAAAGGTGTGCATCAGGGTTGTCTTCTTTCACCATACCTATTCAGTCTGTATGCTGAGCAGATAATCTGAGAAGCTGGATTACACAAAGAAGAACAGGGCATCAGGATTAGAGGAAGACTCATTAACAACCTGCGTTATGCAGATGACACAACCTTGCTTGCTGAAAGTGAAGAGGACTTGAAGCACTTACTGATGAAGATCAAAGACCACAGCCTTCAGTATGGATTACACCTCAACATAAAGAAAACAAAAATCTTCACAACTGGACCAATGAGCAACATCATGATAAACGGAGAAAAGATTGAAGTTGTCAAGGATTTCATTTTACTTGGATCCACAATCAACACACATGGAAGCAGCAGGCAAGAAATCAAGAGACGTACTGCATTGGACAAATCTGCTTTGAAAGATCTCTTTAAAGTATTGACAAAGCAAAGATGTCACCTTGATGACTAAGGTGCGCCTGACCCAAGCCATGGTATTTTCAATTGCATCTTATGCATGCAAAAGCTGGACAATGAATAAGGAAGACGGAAGAAGAATTGACACCTTTGAATTGTGGTGTTGGCGAAGAATATTAAATATACCATGGACTGCCAAAAGAATGAACAAATCTGTCTTGGAAGAAGCACAACAAGAATGCTCCTTAGAAGCAAGGATGGCGAGACTGCGTCTCATATACTTTGGACGTACTGTCAGGAGGGATCAGTCCCTGGAAAAGGACATCATGCTTGGTAAATAAAGTACAGGGTCAGCAAAAAAGAGCAAGACCCTCAATGAGATGGACTGACACAATGACTGCAAAATGGGCTTAAGCATAATGATTGTGAGCATTGTGAAGGACCAGGCAGTGTTTCCTCCTGTTGTACATAGGGTCACTATGAGTTGGAACCGACTCAACAGCACCTAACAACAAAAACAAGTAAATGACACAAGAGAAAGGACCAGGTAGACAGAGAAGTCAGCCTTCTCCCACCTCAAAAAGTTCACAGGGCCATCACAAAGTGGTGCAGGAGAGCGTGAGCTCCAGAGCCAGGCCCCTGGGTTCAAATCCCGACGTCTGCTGTGGCCTGCACAAGCAGGTGTCTCATCCTCGCCACACTGCCATCCCGGTTGGACTATTCTGTTGTGTGGGGCTGTGTTGTACCGTGAGTGTTGAGCAGCATCCCTGTCTCTACCCACTACATGTCATTAGGACCCCCTCCCTCAGCTGTGACAACCGGAAGTGTCTCCAGATATTGACAGATGCTCCCCACCCCGACCCCAGTTGAGAACTCCTGGGCTGTAGGCTTCCACGTCCTCAGTTTCTTCATTTCTAAAATGCGGACAACGCCCAGAGCTGCTGTGAGGATGAAGTGAGGTAGTGGTTGTCAGCTGCTGTTGAGTTGGTTGCAACTCATGGAGACCTTGTGTGTAACAGAATGAAATGTTGTCCCATCTTGTGCTATCATGGCCCCAACTCATGGAGGCCTTGTGTGTAACAGGATGAAATGTTGCCCCATCTTGTGCTATCATGGCCCCAACTCATGGAGATCTTGTGTGTAACAGGATGAAATGTTGTCCCATCTTGTGCTATCATGGCCCCAACTCATGGAGGCCTTGTGTGTAACAGGATGAAATGTTGCCCCATCTTGTGCTATCATGGCCCCAACTCATGGAGACCCTGTGTGTAACAGGATAAAATGTTGCCCCATCTTGTGCTATCATGGCCCCAGCTCATGGAGACCTTGTGTGTAACAGGATGAAATGCTGCCCCATCTTGTGCTATCATGGCCCCAGCTCATGGAGACCTTGTGTGTAACAGGATGAAATGCTGCCCCATCTTGTGATGTCACAGCCCCAGCTCATGGAGACCTTGTGTGTAACAGGATGAAATGCTGCCCCATCTTGTGCTATCATGGCCCCAACTCATGGAGATCTTGTGTGTAACAGGATGAAATGCTGCCCCATCTTGTGCTATCATGGCCCCAACTCATGGAGACCCTGTGTGTAACAGGATGAAATGTTGCCCCATCTTGTGCTATCATGGCCCCAGCTCATGGAGACCTTGTGTGTAACAGGATGAAATGCTGCCCCATCTTGTGCTATCATGGCCCCAGCTCATGGAGACCTTGTGTGTAACAGGATGAAATGCTGCCCCATCTTGTGATGTCACAGCCCCAGCTCATGGAGACCTTGTGTGTAACAGGATGAAATGCTGCCCCATCTTGTGCTATCATGGCCCCAACTCATGGAGATCTTGTGTGTAACAGGATGAAATGCTGCCCCATCTTGTGCTATCATGGCCCCAGCTCATGGAGACCTTGTGTGTAACAGGATGAAATGCTGCCCCATCTTGTGCTATCATGGCCCCAACTCATGGAGACCTTGTGTGTAACAGGATGAAATGTTGCCCCATCTTGTGCTATCATGGCCCCAGCTCATGGAGACCTTGTGTGTAACAGGATGAAATGTTGCCCCATCTTGTGCTATCATGGCCCCAGCTCATGGAGACCTTGTGTGTAACAGGATGAAATGCTGCCCCATCTTGTGCTATCATGGCCCCAGCTCATGGAGACCTTGTGTGTAACAGTGAAATGTTGCCCCATCTTGTGCTATCATGGCCCCAACTCATGGAGACCCTGTGTGTAACAGGATGAAATGTTGCCCCATCTTGTGCTATCATGGCCCCAGCTCATGGAGACCTTGTGTGTAACAGGATGAAATGTTGCCCCATCTTGTGCTATCATGGCCCTAACTCATGGAGACCTTGTGTGTAACAGTGAAATGTTGCCCCATCTTGTGCTATCATGGCCCCAACTCATGGAGACCTTGTGTGTAACAGGATGAAATGTTGCCCCATCTTGTGATGTCACAGCCCCAGCTCATGGAGACCTTGTGTGTAACAGGATGAAATGCTGCCCCATCTTGTGATGTCACAGCCCCAGCTCATGGAGACCTTGTGTGTAACAGGGAAATGTTGCCCCATCTTGTGCTATCATGGCCCCAACTCATGGAGACCTTGTGTGTAACAGGGAAATGTTGCCCCATCTTGTGCTATCATGGCCCCAACTCATGGAGACCTTGTGTGTAACAGGATGAAATGCTGCCCCATCTTGTGATGTCACAGCCCCAGCTCATGGAGACCTTGTGTGTAACAGGGAAATGTTGCCCCATCTTGTGCTATCATGGCCCCAACTCATGGAGACCTTGTGTGTAACAGGATGAAATGTTGCCCCATCTTGTGATGTCACAGCCCCAGCTCATGGAGACCTTGTGTGTAACAGTGAAATGTTGCCCCATCTTGTGCTATCATGGCCCCAACTCATGGAGACCTTGTGTGTAACAGGGAAATGTTGCCCCATCTTGTGCTATCATCACGATCCTTGGCATTTAAGTCCACCATTGTGGCCGTTGTGTCAACCGCTGGTTTTCTCACTTTCAATGACCCTGTACTTTACCAAACATGATGTCCTTTTCTAGGAATTGGTCCTTCCTGATGACATGTCCAAAGTAAGCAAGCCTAAGTCTCGACATCCTTGCTTCTAAGGAGCAACCTGGTTGTATTTCTTCTAAGACAGATTTGTTCATTCTTCTGGCAGTCCATGGTGTATTAAATATTCTTCACCAATCATACTATTTGAATGCCTTAATTCTTCTTCAGTCTTCCTTTCGCGTGCGTACGAGCTGAGTGAGTGAGGTGATCCAGGTAAAATCATCTAGAACCGTAATCACACATCAAGTGGCTGCTGTCTTGAGGCATGTAAATGGGGGAAGGGGTGACTCAAAGCCCGTGATGATAGGCAGAGAGATAAAAGCGAAAACAAGGCATCCAGGAAGCTTCACGGAACCTCTTCCATCTGAGGAGTCTGAGGAGTGTGGAGGCCCTCCCAGAGGACGGGTCTGGATCTTGGAGGAGCGGTGCCACTGGCAGATGGGCGGGGAGGGGTGCGACTGGCAGATGGGTGGGGAGGGATGGCCTTTCAGAGAGAAGGCAGGTGCGAACTCAAGAAGACAGGAGAGAATAGCGCAGAGTCTGGGTCACGAAGAGTGACCCAGGTTGGGGCCCAAAGTCCACCCCATAGGGAATTTAATAAAACCCAAAACAACGTTGTTTGCAAAATGAAAGGCCAGGGGCTCTGAAAAACCCTGTATTTTTGCCATACACAATGGGCCACGTTTAATCCCATCTGCAGAGTTGAGAAGGAGCCCTGGTGATGCAGTGGTTAAGCGCTCGGCTGCTAGTTGAAAGATTGGCAGTTCAAACCCGCCCGCCGCTCCTTGGGAGAAATATGTGGCAGTCTGCTTCCATAAAGATTACAGCCTTGGAAACCCTATGGGGCAGTTCTACTGTCCTGTAGGGTCACTATGCGCTGAAATTGACTGGATGACAACGGGTTTTTGGCTGAGTTGAGAAAGACGTTGGGGTAACATAAGAGACACATCCCAAGTCCTAATACTTAAGTCTTCCTTTACGGAGCCCTGGTGGCACAGTGGTTAAGAGCTCAGCTGCTAACCCAAAGGTCAGCAGTTTGAATCCATCAGCCACTCCTTGGAAACCCTATGGGGCAGTTCTACTCTGTTCTATAGGGTTGCTATGAGTCGGAATCGACTCAATGGCAATGGTTTTTTGTTCTTTTTTTTTTTGTAACTCTTCCTTTACCTGTTTCTCTTGGACAATGGGATCAGTGATGGACCCCAACCACGGGCCCAATACTGGGTGTTATTTGCAAGGACACTCTGTGAGAGGGGCGGTCGTCTTCTCTTCTGTGCAGAACTGAGGGGGCAGAAACCTGAGCACCAGTGTTCACCGTAGCACTATTCACAAGAGCCAAAAAGTGGGAACAACCAAAATGTCCATCAACAGATGAACTGATAAAGAAAAGGTGGTACGTGCACATAATGGAATACTGGTCAGCCATAAAGAGAAATGAAGTCCTGACGCATGCTACCACATGGATGAACCCTGAAAACATCATGCTGAGCCGAAGACGTCAGTCACAAAGAGACAAACACTGCATAACCTCACTTATACGGAGTGAGCAAATACATAGAAGCCAAAGATTATTAATGGTTACCAGGGATGAGAGGGAGGCGGAAAGGGGGAGATTTTGTTTGTTTGCTTATTTGGGGGGGGGCAGTGAGTATATGTTCATGGTGATGGAATATTCTGGAAAAGGGGAGCAGTAATAGTGGCACAACATAAAAAATGTAATCAATGTCATTGGATTGTAAATGTAGAAACTGCTCTATTGGCAAACGTTTTGGTGTGAATGTTTTCACCCCATTAAAAAAAAAAAAAAAAAAAACTCACAAAGAACCGAAGGGCAGTGAGATGCCCTTGGTGCTTCTCTGAGGCCAACATTTATTTAAGAAACACAGCAGAGCCGCCAGGAGTATTTTTGTTTTCCTAGCATCAAATTTGCTGAGCTTTTTCCTGAATTAAAGGAGACCTTCCTCCATCCAGTCCATGCGGGGTCTCCTGCCGTCTCCTGGCTGATGGCACGGGAAGCCAGCTCTGGGTCCATTCCAACCTCGTAACCACCACGGCCCCAGAGCTCAGCTTACCACGGAGCAAGTAATAAAACCCTTGCAATGACAGAACGACTTTCATCATGAATAAATGAGTTCAATTACCTCTACGCAAAACAAGAGCTTCAAAGGGGAAAGAGGAAAAAGGAGAGGAAGCGGAACCAGGTAAGAATCATCAGTCTTAATTAGTCTTATCTCTGAGGGAAGCACATATGAAAATTTTAGTGTCCAAAGAGATTCAAATGAACCTCATGCCAATCACAGCATCTGAGCCAGTCTTATTGGTGATGACAGGCTTTGCCATTCCACAGCCATTATTTCCCAGAATATGACTATAATAATGAAAGCAAAATTTGAGATCGTTAGAAGTCATTTATCTACCCTGCTGGGTCAATCCATCCAGAGAGAGGATTTGTAGGTTCACGGATCCCTGGCAGCCTTGACCTACCCTGCCCTAAGATGGCCCCCAGTGTCATGAATTGAACTGTGTCCACCCAAAAGATGTGCTGAAGTCCTAACCCCAGTACCTGTGAAGATAACCCTGTTTGGAAATAGGAAGTCTGAAAATGTTATTTAAAAAAACCAAGCCCATTGCAGTTGAGTCAATCCCGAGTCACAGTGACCCTACAGGGTTTCCAAGGCTGTGACGTGGCTAACAGCGTGGCTGCTAACCAAAAGGCCGGCAGTTAGAATCCACCAGCTGCTCCTTGGAAACCATACAGGGCAGTTCGCTCTACCCTGTTGGGGTGTCATGAGTCTGAATCAGCTCGAAGGCAATGGGTTGGGTTGGGTTTATAAAAGAGAAGAGAGACACAGAGACAGAGAGACAGAGGAAGGATGCCATGTGACGCTGCAGCTGCAGCCAAGGAACGCGTGGAGCCACCAGAAGCTGGGAGAGGCAGGAACAGATTCTCCCACAGACCCTCAGGAGGAATCGACATGGCTGACACCCTGATTTGGACTCCTTCCTCCAGAACTGTGAGGCAATAAATTTCGGTTCTTTAAAGCTACCTGGTTTGTGGTATTTTGTTACAGCAGCTCTCGGAACTAAGACACCAAAAAAACAAAAAAAAACCCATTGCCATCGAGTTGATTTCTACTCATAGCCCGTATTCTGGACTTCACAAAGCTAAGCTCACTGCCAGCAGCCCAGGAGGCCAATGCTTGGTTCCTCGAACCCATGTAAGTCTTCATGCCCTAGAGGTCCTGACCCTGGCACTGCGGCTTCCCAGTGCCCCCAGACCAAGCTGCCAGAGGGTGGAGGTGCTGGAGGGCTCTCCCTGCCAGGTCCTGGGTGATACTGTCTCAACCAGTGGGCAGGGCAGGTCTGTGCCCACTGGCCTGGCATACAGCAGGTGCTCAGTCAACAGTATGCAATGAGTGAGTGATGGTGCCCTGGCTGAGTCCCTGGAGGGCACCAGACTCTCTGCAAGGGACTGAGGCCACTGCAGGCTTGAGGGCTGGAGCACCCACTTCCATTCGGGCCATGCAGCGGGAGCCGGGAGGGTGCCGGGTCCCATGGGGTGCTTCCCAGCCAGGAGAGGGGCAAATTCTGCCAGCTGACTGGCATGTCTGCAAATTGGGCAAAGTCTGAGAGGCCAGCTGGATGCCGTCTCATGGAAAGGAGAGGAGGGGGGTCATGAGATGGACACAGAACTCGCTTCTACTCGATTGAGAGTAAGGGGGACACCAGGCAGCTCAGGGTGGGCTGCCAGGGTTGGTGGCCCCTGCCACCTTTGCATCCCTTTCTTACTGCCAAACCCCAGAGTCACCAGAACGTAGGATTAACCATGAGCAAGACAGCGGGAAGGCACCCTCGGAGAAAGAACCAGAGAGACAGGGCAGAGGTGGCAGGGAGAATATGGAAGAGGTGACTCCAGCCTCTCTCTCCCCACCTGCCCGCCAACCTGCCAGCTCTGCAGCGAGGGTGCCGGAACATGTCACAAACAGAATGCGCCCGCCTTGCCAGGCTGCCAGCCACTCGCTCCCCACGGGGTTTTCTCCTCTTCACCTGCAGACAGCCCTGGGCAGCCGGCCTTCCTCTTTCTTTGTGCTTCCCTTCCCGGTTTTACTCCCTCTTCCTGCTTGATAAAACCTGCTAATACTTTAAACCCCTGCCATAAGCTGGGTAAACCTAGAGCTATGGGCTGGATAAAACCCCTACGCTAGCCAGTAACAGTTTCCCAGGTGTTTATATTAAACACGTTAATGGGAGACACGGCTGTGGAAGAATCACGAAGGTATCTCCGGTATGAATCGAGCCCTGTCTAATCCCCAGAGAGCTTCTTAAAAAAGGCCAACTGCTCACGACTGGAGCCATCATATAGGTCTTTCTCACTTGGGCCATAATTCTGTGCAACAGGCAATCAAGGGTGAGATTTGTGGGGAGGGAACATGTCTTTTTGTACCATTCCTGGGCTGGTCTTTCCTTTTTAAAAAGTAACTGCCGGCTGCATTTGGAGGACTTTATCTTTGTGATTTGCTGGGATGTCTCGATGTAAGTGTATCTTCAGAGAGAGAAAGGATGACTAATTTCTGCTGTGACAAGGAGGCAGAGAACAACAGGCCCTTCAAGACCCAAATGATTAACGGCCCATGATTCCTACCACGTTCCACTGTCTTACATCAGTAATCAAACTTGAAATCTGGGGCCCTTCACATTTAAGACCCCTTAAAGGAGGCACATGCAGCTGTGTGCATTTAGATTTTTAAAAAGTGGATTTCACACTGTCACCAGCCCCCTCAGAAAACCGAAAAAACAAACCTGTTGAGTTGACCCCATGTGTTACAGAATAGAACTGCTCCATTGGGTTTTCTTGGCTGTCGTCTATACGAAGCAGGTCACCAGGCCTTTCTTCTGCAGTGCGACGGGTGGGTTCAAACCATCAACCTTTAGGTTAGTAGTTGAGCGCAAACTGCGCCACCGAGGGACCTATCTTCCCCCTACTATTCTCATAAAAGAGGTGGCTTAAGCCATAGGGTTTTACAGGTTGAATTGTGTCCCCCCAAGTGTGTGTTGGAATTCTAACCCCTTTTTTTTTTTTATACTTGTAGCTGTGATCCTGTTCACAACTAGGGTTTTCTCTTATGTTAGGATGGGTCCTAAACCTAATCACTTCTGAGTTATAAAAACAGCAGATAAGAGACAGAAGCCAGCACGTCTGGGGAAAGTCAGCAGCCGTGTGAGGAATGTCTACAAGCCAAGGGGCCAAGGAACGCCCAGGGCTACTGACAAGGAAGGAGTCTGCACGGCCGGAGATCCCAATTCGGACTTTTAACCTCCAAACTGTGAAGAAAATAAATACCTGTTCTTTAAAGCCACCCTTTTGTGGAACTTCTGTTACACCAGCACGAGGTAAGTAAGACATACCAGTTGCTATGACTCATGGAGGCCTCACGTGTGTCAGAATAGAACTGTGCTCCAGAGGATTTTCAATGGCTGGTTTTTCACAAGTAGATTGCCAGGCCTTTCTTCCAAGGTGCCTCTGGGTGTACTTAAACCTCCGACCTTACAGTTAGCAGCTGAGTGTGTTCACTGTACCACCCAGGGGCTTCAACTAAGATACACGGTGAAGATGAATGAGACCTCGGAATGGCTGTCAGGAAGCAGCTCCTTCCAGCTCATCTGCCAGGGAAAGAATGCTACTTCTGAAGCCATTTCAAGTTCATGGAGCTGACACCTCAGCCCCCCCCATCTGCCCTTTGACCCTTCCCCCAGGAGAAGACAAAGGAAACCACCAGAAGCCCTCCAAGTGTGAACTGGGAGCCCCTGTGCAAAGCAAAGGTGAGCGCCAGGCCACTCTGCGTGGGGGGACCCCACAGCCTGAGCCTCCCCCGGCCCGCAGGTGAGCGCCCGCCCCCGGCCCTACCTGTGTAGTCCTCCAGACACTCGCAGGTGTAGCCGCCCTCGCGGCTGCGGCACCGGCCGTGGGCGCCACAGGGGCTGGAGTAGCAGAGGTCGATCTCGGTCTCGCAGTAGTCGCCGGTGAAGCCGGGCGGGCAGCGGCAGCGCAGGCCGGTGATGGGGTGGATGGGCCGGAAGAGCACGGTGGTGGAGCTGATGAAGGGGGCAGAGCTGTCGAAGCGCAGCACCGACACACACTTCATGTAGTTCTCGCAGGGCTCCCGCAGGCAGATGTTGTCGTCGAAGGGCAGCACGCGCTGCGCCGAGATGGTGGTCAGCAGCGTGCGGTTCAGGTAGATGTGCTCCTGCAGGTCCTCCGACGGGAAGAAGCGGCCGCGCCCGCCACCCGGCAGCAGCGCCGAGAAGGTCACGTTCAGGATGTTGGAGCGCACATCGGTGTCGTTCTGGATGTTGAAGATGAAGACGTCGTCCTTGGCGGTGGACAGCACGGCCGCCAGGCCCTCCACGAAGAGGCCGAGCAGCGGGGACAGGAACTGCTCCTGAGACATGTTCTCCAGGCGGACCGTGATGCTGTTGGTCAGCATGTCGTCCGTGATGATGGTGACGCGCAGGGTGCAGACTGCTGTGACGCTGTGGATGCCGTCTGCGGGACAGAGGAAAGTCGGGGTCACTTGGGTGCCTGGGAGTCACGGACTCCACCCACCGCCCCCCAGGAAAGCCTCGGACATGCTCTGTCCATGCTGGGCACCCCGCCCCCATCTCCCTGCTGCCCCATCACCACCCACTGCTGCCGCCCTGACTTCCAACACCTTTCCCAGCCTGGGGCTCACTCTCTCCAACTGACCCACTGACCTGTACCCACTTCCTAAAGGGCAGTCTGATCAGGTAACTCTGCTGTGCGGAAGCCCTCAGTGGATCCCCAAACTGCCCAGCAGGGCACCCCAATGACCACCATGATTCAGCCCCTCACTGCCCAGAGACCCCCTCTCACACACTCCGCTCCAGACACATGGGGACAGAGCCCGTGATCCACGTCCTCTGCACCTGCTCCAGCCTGCAGCAGACCACCCCCCCCACCTCCCCTCTGCCAACTCAAACCCCCAGCATCCAGGAAGCCCCCTTTGGTCCTGCCTGGGGAGCAGTCTTGGCCTACACTCTGTTGATGGGTTTTACTTTTCTTCTTGTTGTTAGCTGCCATCAAGTTGGCCCCAGACTCCTGGAGACTTCATGTGTGTCAGAGTAGAACTGTGTTCCATAGGGTCTTCAGTAGCTGATTTTTGGGAAGTAGATTGCCAGGCCTTTCTTTCCAGGTGCCTCTGGGTGGACTCGTACAGCTGAGTGCTAATGGAAAAGTTGGAGGTTTGAGTTCCCCCAGAGGCACCTCGGAAGAAAGGCCTGCCAACCTACTTCCGAACGATCAGCCACTGAAAACTGTATGGAGCACAGTTCTACTCTGGCACGTATAGGGTCACCAGATGTCAAAGTTGGCTTGATGGCAGCTGGTTTTTTTTCTTGGCCAGGTGAGGAGACCTGGAGGCCCACCACATCACTTCAACACCAGCGAGGTACCACAGCCCCCGACAAGGGCACAGCAGCAGACACGAAGCTCTGAAAGTAACAGGGGTAAATGCTACAAAGGCTTCCTCACCTCGGACTGTACTTGTCTCAGGTGCCTGGGAGCCATGAATCATACTGGGCAGGGATTATGAGTCACTAACTTGTCTAAACAACGGAGAACGGAACCCCTTCAGAGCTCACAACCACAGGCATGTGCTTGGTTGGGTTACTCCAGCCAACCTGAGATTCCAGGGGCACCAGCATTAGTCTTATTTCACAGGTGAGGGAAACTGAGGCACAGAGAAGCTGCCTTTCATATCCAAGAACACAAGCTCGGTTGGTGGTGAGCCTGGCTTCCACCTCGCTAACAACCCTGCTGCCCGGCCAGCACTCACGTCAGACCCGCGCACGGCACCTATTATTCCATTTGGTCCTCACGATAACCCCAGCAAGGTAAATCTAAAAATTAAAGATAATAAAGTTTTAACCTTGGTGTAGAAAAGGTACTTCTAAGCCTGGCATAAAACCCAGAAGCTTTAAGACAAAGTCCCACAGATGTGTCTCCAGCTTCCACAGAGCACAGAGTGGTCACTCAGCAGCCTCTTCCTTCCAAAAAAACAGGAAAGTGAGGAACTGTCACAGCCCAGAGGAGCCTGAGACGTGAGGACTGCGTGCCACGTGGGATCCTGGGACAGAACACGGATATTGGGGAAAACTAAGGCGATCTGAACAAAGCATGGACTTGAGTTGACAACAGTGTGTAGATACTGGTCTCTCAATTGTGACAAACGCAACGTAGTATTGCTGTGGATTGAACTGTGTCCCCCAAATTCGTGTGGGGTCCTAACCCTACACCTGTGGCTGTGCTCTGGTTTGGAAATGGAGTTCTCTTTGTTATGTTAAATAGATCATACCTGGGCAGGGTGGGGCTCTAAAGCTAATCACTGCTGAGCTATAAAAAGAGCAGATTACACACACACACACACACACACACACACGCACTTTCAGCCTCAAGAGAAAATGAGAAAATAAAATTCTGTTTGCTAAAGCCACCAGTGACCACCTGGTTTTTCCAACACGTGAAGCACGCTGGGTCTTGCGGCAACACTGTGATGGTGCCCACAGGCCCCTGGAGTCGCAGCTGGAGCCCAGAAGAGCAGTGACCTGCGTAGAAATGTACCCACCATGGGTCTTTGCCACTCTGTCCCACACACACCGCGATCTCAGCGGGGGGAGGGGGAACCTCTGTTCTATAGCCAGTGCCGGCGAGACGGTGTGCCACACAGCCCGATGTCCCAGTGAGTCCTGACCATCCTCCCGAGGCCACTGTATGCTTGCCCACAGGGTGTTACCTGCTCTTCAGCTGGTTGGAGACAAAGGCATCGGCTCCTGTCCCTGCCTGAGGCCCCCACAGATCAGCCGGCTGGCCTCTCATCACCATGGCCGACGACCCTGCCCATGTGGACTCCTGGCGCCTCGCACTCGAAGCCTGGGGCCTTTGAAGCGGCTTTCTGCATCTCTCTGTGGGCCTTTCTTTGAGGCTAGACAACAGGTGCGATGTTCTCAGCCCACTACTTGGAGGCTCTGGTTTCTCTCCCCTCTGGGCAACAGCCACCAGACTAAGAACCTGCGCCGAGTTCACCCCGTGGTGGTAATGGCGGGGTGGACAAGCAGTATTGCCAGGCCTGGGACACCACCACCCAAGGGCAGGGGGAGGAGTGTCCCTTGGGCCAGGAGGAGGCTCACATATGGGCATCGTGGGCAAGGCAGGAATTTTACAGAAACTGAAGTGCTGCCTGCCTTTGCTCTTGGGGCCAGTGAGCAGGGCACTAGGGGAGCAGGGTGATGGGGCTCAGCCGCTGCCCCTCGCTGTCCTGTGTCCCTCCTGTCCTCCAAGGCACCCACACTGTGGTTTCTCATTTGGAACCCATAGCCATGCCCTGCTGTTTCCAACACACGTCACCTCCATTTGCTGGGGCAGAGTGTCCCAGCACACCCCTCCCTTGTTGGACCCCCGGGTCTTGGGACAGTGAGCACTGGGGTCCCAGTCAGCCAGCCCCCAAAAGGTAGCCCCAGCCCCTACCGTGTCCAGGAGCTGCCGCTCTCCCCTGCCCCAAGGGCCCGGCCCCATCGGCCCCAAGCCGGCCCCTGTGCCCTCAGCCCACCCCTGACTCCTCTCCTGGGGGTGTCTCAGTGTCCTCAGGCTGCCTGGCTTAAAATGACAGGAATTTCTCCTGTCACAGTTTTGGAGGCCGGAAGTCCCAAATCCAGGTATGGCGGGGTTGGTTAATGTGTTCCACACCACTCTCCTGCTGCTGTTGCTGGTCCATGGATTCTGACTCGTAGAGACCCCATGTGACACAGCAGAACTGCCCCATAGGGTTTCCCAGGCTGAAATCTGTTCACAGGAGCAGGGCGCCAGGTCTTTTCTCTCTCAGAGCAAATGGTGGGTTCAAACCACCAACTTCTTGGTTAGCAGCTGAACACTGAACCTTTGCACCACCAGGGCTCCTGGCCATAAGTGTTCTTTGGTCACATGGCCCCAATCTCTGTCTCTGTCTTTTTATGCCTTCTCCTTTGTATGTCTAGTCCCCCTCTGCCTGTCTCCTGTAAGGACCCCAGGCAGTAGATTGAGGTCCACCTGGTCTCCCTCTGCCTATCTCCTGTAAGGATCCCTGGCATTGGATTGAGGTCCACCTGGTCTCCCTCTGCCTGTCTCCTGTAAGGACCCCTGGCATTGGATTGAGGTCTACCTGGTCTCCCTCTGCCTGTCTCCTGTAAGGACCCCTGGCATTGGATTGAGGTCTACCTGGTCTCCCTCTGCCTGTCTCCTGTAAGGACCCCTGGCAGTGGATTGAGGTCCACCTGGTCTCCCTCTGCCTATCTCCTGTAAGGATCCCTGGCATTGGATTGAGGTCTACCTGGTCTCCCTCTGCCTATCTCCTGTAAGGATCCCTGGCATTGGATTGAGGTCTACCTGGTCTCCCTCTGCCTGTCTCCTGTAAGGACCCCAGGCAGTAGATTGAGGTCTACCTGGTTTCCCTCTGCCTGTCTCCTGTAAGGACCCCTGGCATTGGATTGAGGTCTACCTGGTCTCCCTCTGCCTGTCTCCTGTAAGGATCCCTGGCATTGGATTGAGGTCTACCTGGTCTCCCTCTGCCTGTCTCCTGTAAGGACCCCTGGCATTGGATTGAGGTCTACCTGGTGTCCCTCTGCCTGTCTCCTGTAAGGACCCCTGGCATTGGATTGAGGTCCACCTGGTCTCCCTCTGCCTGTCTCCTGTAAGGACCCCTGGCATTGGATTGAGGTCTACCTGGTGTCCCTCTGCCTGTCTCCTGTAAGGACCCCTGGCACTGGATTGAGGTCTACCTGGTCTCCCTCTGCCTGTCTCCTGTAAGGACCCCTGGCAGTGGATTGAGGTCCACCTGGTCTCCCTCTGCCTATCTCCTGTAAGGATCCCTGGCATTGGATTGAGGTCTACCTGGTCTCCCTCTGCCTATCTCCTGTAAGGATCCCTGGCATTGGATTGAGGTCTACCTGGTCTCCCTCTGCCTGTCTCCTGTAAGGACCCCAGGCAGTAGATTGAGGTCTACCTGGTCTCCCTCTGCCTGTCTCCTGTAAGGACCCCTGGCATTGGATTGAGGTCTACCTGGTCTCCCTCTGCCTGTCTCCTGTAAGGATCCCTGGCATTGGATTGAGGTCTACCTGGTCTCCCTCTGCCTGTCTCCTGTAAGGACCCCTGGCAGTGGATTGAGGTCTACCTGGTCTCCCTCTGCCTGTCTCCTGTAAGGACCCCTGGCAGTAGATTGAGGTCTACCTGGTCTCCCTCTGCCTGTCTCCTGTAAGGACCCCTGGCAGTAGATTGAGGTCTACCTGGTCTCCCTCTGCCTGTCTCCTGTAAGGACCCCTGGCAGTAGATTGAGGTCCACCTGGTCTCCCTCTGCCTGTCTCCTGTAAGGACCCCTGGCATTGGATTGAGGTCTACCTGGTCTCCCTCTGCCTGTTTCCTGTAAGGACCCCTGGCATTGGATTGAGGTCTACCTGGTCTCCCTCTGCCTGTTTCCTGTAAGGACCCCTTGCACTAGATTGAGGTCCACCTGGGAAATCCAGGATGAGCTCACCTTGAGATCCTGAAGTTAATTTCATCTCCACAGATCCTATTTTCAAACAAGGATCTAGGGGTTACGATGTGGACATAATTTGGGGGGACACCATTCACCCCACTATAGGGGGCCACCCAAGCTCCTGCACTGGGGAGGAGTGGTCTACCAGCTGGCCCCTGGCCCAGAACACTCTGCAGTTAACCACAGGAGCCCCTTTGCCCATGGTGCCTCCTTCACCTAAGATGATTTCAGCCCCCGCCCCACCCCATCTCCTAGTCCCCCTTCTCCATCTTTGAGCCCCTCACAGGCGCAGCTAGGCCTGAGTGTGAGCTGCCTGACATCTCCCCGCTGTGAGCGACCCTCCCACCTGCCTGCAGGGTGCACCCAGGTCAGCATGGCCAGCCCCCACACCCAGCAGGTGACAGACGCTACTGGCCCAAGACTCCAGAACAGCTCGGGATGGGGAAGCTCAGAGAACACCCGTAAGGCACCCTCCGCGCCCCTCCCCCATGCTTTCTCTGCTGTGGTTCTCACATGTAAGTGCTAAAACGAACACTGAACACTCAACACTATTGAAAAGTAGCCCAGCCCAGCTCAAAACACACACAGCTTTTTCAAAAAGCAAACATACCCTTCCTGGCCTCTGAAGAGAGGGCCTCCCATCACGAGAGGAAACACCCACTCTGGCCTGTCCTTGAATGCCACAGTCCCCTCTGGACCAAGTGGGCAGCTCTACTCCTGAGAGCCCGAGGGGCCGGCTGGGGTGAGTTTACCCCAGGATTCCCTCCTCCCTTATCTGGCAGGGCTCTGCTCGAATCCCAAATCCCGAATCCCAAATCCTGTAGGCTCGCGCTGCATTGGGCTCAAATGCTCTCTTCCTGGCTTCCCCACAGTCCCTGAGGGACACACCTGCTTCAGCTTCGACCTCAAGAACGTGCAGAGGGAGAGCAGCAGGCTTCACATCTGTGTGCTTGATTAGCACGTACCCCCCACCCCACACACACACTCAGACACACTGGAATATACCACCCAAAAAACCCCAAACCAAACCCAGTGCCGTCGAGCCGATTCCAACTCGTAGCAACAGTATAGAACAGAGCAGAACTGCCCCATAGGGTTTCCAAGGAGTGCCTAGTGGATTCGAACTGCTGACCTTTTGGTTAGTACGTAGCACTTAACCATTACACGACCAGCAAACTACAAACAGGAAGCTCTGGTGGGGCAGCAGTTAAGCGCTCCACTGCTAACTGAAGGGTTTTAGTCTTTATGGAAACAGACTGCCACATCGGTCTGTGGGTTTGAACCCCAGACCTTTCGGTTAGCAGCTGAGCACTTAACCACTGCTTAACCAGGGCTCCTCCTATAACTGCCTAGGAAACCCTACGGGGCAGTTGTGCTCTGTCACATGGGGCCGCTATAGTCAGAATCGACTCAATGGCACCTAACAATGACAAAGTACAAATACACCTTCAGCAAGAGTCCAACTTTGTGCAAAACACCAGCTCTTTGTTACACAAGTAGGTGCCCCACATCAGGGGATCTGGGTGCAAGAGACACCTTTCAGAAAAAATTTTACATGGTATGCAGAGATATTTCTGCAGTTTGGCCCAGTGTCGGGAGAGCTCAGGCCAGCAACCCCAGCCCCCACTTGTACCCAGGATAACTAGGCCTCACTGACCCATCTGTCAAGGATAAGCAGGAACAGTTATGCCCCCCACCAGGGTGCTGCGGAATTACATGACACACTACAGAACACGAGGCAAGCATCTGACACCCGCAAAGTGCTGCTCCTGTCGTTAACAACCCCAACCAAACACAACAATCTGTGGCAAGACATTTAAAATTACTACCTGTAACTGCAACAGGCCTAAGGAGATGGGCAAGGAGCCCTGGTGGTGCAAAGGTTAAGTGCTCAGCTGCTAACCAAAAGGTCAGTGATCCAAACCCACCAGCTGCTCCATGGGAGGAAGATGGGACAGGCTGCTTCTGCAAAGATTTACAGCCTTGGAAGCTCTACAAGGCAGCTCTATTCCATCCCCTCGGGTCATTTTGAGTCAAATTGACTCCCTAGCAACAGGTTTGGATTTTTTCTTTTAAGGAGAGAGGTTGGAGAGCCCCAAACCAGCTCTGCAGGAGGAGCCCAGGCGCAGGTTCCCGGCCAGTCCTTTCACCTGTCCTGCTCCCGTCTGATCTGCTAGTGAAGGACAACAAACGCCTCCTTGACAGCAGGGCCCAGGAGCTGGTGGACCGGAAATGTGCTGGCGAGCACCTGGAAAACGCAGTTGGCGAACAATGAGCGCTCTAACGCTCTTCTGAAACGTTTTAGAGCTTCAGATGCACAACTATTCAAATAAAATATTCAATGTTGTCTCGCACCTTTATTCTGTTTCCAAGACATGCTTATTTATCCAGCATCCCTTCCTTCCTTCCAGAACAAAAATTCTAGAAATGACAAGAGGATTCTCTCAAAAGACACAGAAAGGCGGTGTGCGAGAAGAAATCACATCTCCAGACACTGAGGCCCAAATGAGTCCAGATAAACATTCCGTTTTTTAGAAAATACCCAGCTCAGGTAGCGCCAAAAATGAGGAGAAATGAAAAAACAGACACCTAAGAGCCGCCTTCTCAATACCGCTCCCACGTTTACTATTTACAGTCAAATCATGTGATCTCCGATAGCATCAGTTCAGCAATGTTCTCTCTCCTGATTTCATGTATAAAATAAAGCTCCTAACCCAAGAGGAAAGTTAGTACCTACTTCAAAATTTCACACTAACAAGTTATTCCATGGAAGCACAGCCCGCCATTTCTAGGCTTGATGGAATCTTCCGGAAGGTTGAGATCATAACAGGCTCCATCACCCCACAGGAAGATTTAGTCACTCCTTGAAGCAGCTGGCCCAACCCCAAGCTACCAACTTTGTGGGCACCTACTTTTCGAAAGTGGAAGCTTATCAAGATAAAGAATGAGCACTTTCATTTAAGAGCTAAAGGCTGACTCGATAAAAATTAGCTTTATTTTGGGAAAGATTATCCAAAAGGAGAAATTTATGTTAAAAGGCATTTTAAGAATGGTTTCCCTCGGTGTATGCTTTGCTGTGTATATTTTTAAGAACGACAATAAAAAAGAATGGTTTCCTTAAAACCAAGACGGCGAGTGAACTCAGAGGAGAGGAACAGAAGTCATGGTAGCAGAGCTGAGCCGCCTTTGACTTCAAAGAGCTGGAAGCACCCCTCTAACCTTGAAGATGACTGAACTCACTCACCATAAAATCGCTGAGTTACCGGCTTGGGTGGAGTTAAAGTCAGCTTTGCTTGTTTACCTTGCAAACCAAACATTGGGAAATAAATCTCCTGTGCATGGGGAATTGGTTCACATACTTTTAGTGAAAACACAACCAGCCACCTCGGGCTCCAACCTGGACCGTACAGAAAGTTTGATCAGGAACCTTTTGTCGGCCTTGTTTTTCTTCGTATTTCAAGTACTAACTTAACAACCCACCACCTGTCAGTTTGTTGTACTTTGATGGCTTGTGTGTTGTTGCTGATGGTGGAAACTATGCCACTGGTATTTCAAATTACCAGCAAGGTCACCCATGGTGGGCAGGTTTCGGAGGAGCTTCCAGACTAAGACAGATTAGGAAGAAAGGCCTGGCAATCTACTTCCAAAAATCAGCCAATAGAATATTGTTTGATACAGTGCAGGAAAATGAGCCTCTCAGGAGGGAAGGCACTCAAAATGCACAGTGGCCAAAACGATGGACGCAAGCACATCAATGATCCTGAAGGTGGCACAGGACTGGGCAACGTTTCGTTATGTTGTACCTGGGATCACCACGAGTCAGAGCTGACTCGACGGCAACTAACGACAAATTGAACAATAGAGAGGGATTTTTTTGCTGAACAGGAATCCAAAAGTCTAGAAATCAATACTAAACTCCTAGTCTGAGGACGACAGGCCATCAACGGGCTTGAAATAAGGTTTTTTTGTTAAGAGTATTGTAGTTGTTAGGTGCCATTGAGTCAGTTATGGCTCACAGTGACCCTGTGAACAACAGAACGAAACACGGCCCGGTCCTGCTTCATCTTTACAACCCTGGCTACGTTTGAGCCCATTGTTGCAGTCACTGTGTCGATCCATCTTGCTGAGGGCCTGCCTCTTTTCCACTGACCCTCTACATTACCCAGCATGATGTCCTTCTCCGGGGATTGGTGCCTTCTGATAACATGTCCGAAGCATGTGAGACAAAGTCTGACCGCCCTCGCTGCTAACGAGCATTCTGGCTGTACTTCTTCCAAAACTGACTTGTTCATTCTTCTGGCAGGTTCCTGGTATATTCAATATTCTTCACCAACAATGTAATTTAAAGGTGTCAATTCTTCTTCAGTCTTCCTTACTCATTGTCCAGCTTTCATGTGCATATGAGGCGGCTGAAAATATCATGGTTTGGGTCAGGCGCACCTTAGTCCTCAAAGTGATATCTTTGCTTTTCAACATTTTCATGAGGTCCTTTGCAGCAGATTTGCCCAATACAATATGTTCTTTGATTACTTGACTGCTGCTTCCATGGTGTTGATTGTGGATCCAAGTAAAACGAAATCCTTGACAATTTCAGACTTTTCTCCATTTATCATGATGTTGCTTGTTGGTCCAGTTGTGAAGATTTTTGTTTTCTTTATGTTGAGGTGCAATCCATACTGAAGGCTGTGGTCTTTGATCTTCATTAGTAAGTGCTTCAAGTCCTCTGCACTTTCAGCAAGCAAGGTTGTGTCATCTGCATAACACAGGTTGTTAGTGAGTCTTCCTCCAATCCTGATGCCCCGTTCTTCTTCATACAGTCCAGCTTCTCGAATTATCTGCTCAGCATACAGCTTGAATAGGTATGGTGAAAGGATACAACCCTGACACCCACCTTTCCTGATTTTAAACCATGCAGTACCCCCTTGTTCTGTTCGAACGAATGCCTCTTGGTCTACTTACAGGTTCCTCAAGAGCACAATTAAGTGTTCTGGAATGCCCATTTTTTGCAATGTTATCAATAATTTATTATGATCCAAACAAATGCCTTTGCATAGTCAATAAAATACAGGTAAACACCTTTCCATTGTGCATAGGGTCACTATGCATCAGAACCGACTCAAGGGCACCTAACACCACCACCACCTTCTGGCATTCTCTGCTTTCAGCCAGGATCCATCTGACATCAGAAACGACATCCCTGGTTCCACATCCTCTCCTGAATTTGGCTTGAATTTCTGGCAGTTCCCTGTCGATGTACTGCTGTAACCATTTTTGAATTATCTTTAGAAAAATCTTACTTGTGTGTGATATTAATGATGCCATTCGAAAATTTCCGCATTCTGTTGGATCACCTTTCTTTGGAATGGGCACAAATATGGATCACTTCCAGTTGGTTGACCAGGTAGCTGTCTTCCAAATGTCCTGGCATAGACGAGTGAGCACTTCCAGCGCTGCATCCATTTGCTGAAACATCTCAACTGTTTTCCATCAATTCCTGGAGCCTTGTTTCTCGCCAATACCTTCAGTGCAGATCGGGCTTCTTCCTTCAGTACCACTGGTTCTTGGTCATATGCTACCTCCTGAAATGGCTGAACATCTACCAATTCTTTTTGGTGCCGTGACTCTGTGTATTCCTTCCATCTTTTGTGTGTGTGTGTGCTTTAGGTGAAAGTTTACAGCTCAAGTTAATTTCTCATCCAAAAATGTATACACATATTGTTGTGTGACATTAGTAGCAATCCCCACAACGTGACGGCACGTTCCCCCATCTGGTCTTTTTACGTGAATTTGAATTCTGTTCTACATTTTTCTCCTGCTCTGTCCAGGACTCTCTGTTGTGTTCCCCGGAAGGGCAGTCATTGGTGGTAGCCAGGCACCATCTAGTTCTTCTGGTCTCAGGCTGGTGGCGTCTCTGGTTCATTTGGTCCTTTAGTCCAAAGTAATGAGACGAACTCTCACCGTCCTTGCTTCCAAGGAACATTCTGATTACGCTTCTTCCAAGTCAGGTTTGTTCTTTTGGCAGTCCATGGTATATTCATTATTCTTCTCCAACACCACAATTCAAAGGTGTCAACTCTTCTTTGGTCTTCCTTATTCATTGTCCAGCTTTCATGTGCATGTGAGGTGACTGAAAACACCGTGGTTTGGGTCAGGTGCATCTTAGTCTTCAAGGGGACGTCTTTGCTTTTCAACACTTTAAAAAGGTCTTTTGCAGCAGATTTGCCCAGAGCAATGCATCTTCTGATTTCTTGACTGCTGTTTCCATGGCTGTTGATCGTGGGTCCAAATAAAATGAAATCCTTGACGACTTCAATCTTTTCTCCATTTCTCATCATGTTGCTTATTACCCCAGTTGTGAGGATTTTTGGGAGTTTGCCCATAGAAACCTTTAATATTACAACTTGAGGCTTGAATTTTTTCTTCAGTTCTTTCAGCTTCAGAAATGTCGAGTGTTTCCTTCTCAATTTTAAGACTGGGAGAAGAAAAGCACTCACAGGAGTTCCTGGGCAGGGTTTCCCCACATGGCATTGTAGGCATGCAGGGCTGCACCACTGTCTGTTGGGACAGGTGCCATCCTGTCTGCTGTAGGATGTTGAGCAGCATCCGTGGCCTCTACCCATGAGATGCCAGTACGAGCCACCCCCCAATTGTGACAACCAAACATGCCCAACATGGATAAATATCCCCATGAAACAGAGGAGGGCAAAATCGTATCCAGTCGAGAACTCCTGCTTTAGGAAATGACACAGACATTTCTGGACTCTTCTTCCCACTTGAAAGTACCAAGAGCCTGGGAAGCAGCAGGGCCTGGGGTCCTGTGCTCAGTCACCCCACCACTGCCAGGCTGGCCCAGGACTCCACGCCTCCCCGGCTGCTACTGTCTGGGCCTTGCGCTGCCAGCTGGGCTTGTCCAGGCTGGCTCTTCCCTGCCACCTTTCTGTTCCCATTCTAAGAAAGCTGGCCAAGTTCCCTGAGGCAAAGATTAAATGCAAGAATGAATTTTGAAAAACTAGTGAGCTCCTCTTTCTAAACCAAATGATACCCTCTGGCATGACAATGTGGCCCATGAATACCCACCAAAAGAACCCCATATGTCCTCTAGCCCCAGACCAGTCAATGAGCCACCAGCCCAGGAAAGCTATGGGAAATATAGATGAGATGTTAGCAAACATACCAGCTCAGCCCAACTCAACGCAGCCCAGCCTAATTTAACACAGCCCAGCCCAGCCTATCCCAAACCAACCCAATTCAGATCAACCCAATCCAAACCAATCCATCCCAATCCAACCCAACCTCAAAGGCCGCTGAACCCTGCTCAGAGCCCGGTGAAGTCTCCATATTCACAGCTGCTCAGAAACAGCTCACCACTGGCCGAGGGCCGGGGAAGGACGGGAGCTGGATAGCATCATTCCAGGCTCCAGCTCCAGAAATGCCATCGTCACCCAGTTGGCAGATGCCACCAGCTCCTCCTCATCCAGACACCCCATTCTTCAGGGGAAAACGTCCTCAGAGGTCAAAGCAGTCTCCTCCAGAGGGTTCACAAGGAACAGGAAATGGTGGCTGCCTCTGGGAGGAAGTGGGACCGTGGGTGGCTACGGGATAGGTGAGCGGGAAGCTAACTTCTGTTGTTACGTGGTACTTTTATCAATTATCTTTTCCCATGGCTATGTGCGCTAGAAGGAGCTCTGGTGGCGCGATGGTTAAATGTTCAGCTGCTAACCGAAAGGTCAGTGGTTCAAATCCACTAGCTGCTCTGTGGGAGAAAAGACTTGCTGATCTGCTCCCATAAAAATTAAAGCCTAGAAAGCTTTAAATTTTTTTTAGAAAGCCCTATGGGGCGTTCTACTCTGTCCTATAGGGTCACTATGAGTTGGAATCGACTCAGCAGCACACAACAAAAACACACGTGTTAGGCTGAATAGGGACCTAAAAAGATGTCTGCACCCTAACCCCTGGGACCTGTGTATATGTCACCTTACTTGGTGAAGGGGAATTAAAGTTGCTATTTGCAGACCAAGAGACAGATGGACAGCAGAGCCCAGAGACAGACCAACACGTACATGAAAACGTGACGCGTGACACAATTGGCAACTGGAAGAGGAACTTCTCCACAAATGGTCCCGAGACGACCAGTGATCTACACGAAGGGCAAGATGCAGTCGGAATCCCACCTCACACCAAACATTAAAAAACAAATTCCATGTGAATAAAGGGCTTAAATGTGAACCAAAAACCTTTTTTAGAAGAGATCATACAAAATTATTTTTATAATTTTGAGGTAGGTAATAATTTCTTAAACAAGACACATAAAGCACTGCCATAAAGAAAAAAAATGTATAATTTTGACTACATGAAAAATAAGAACTCGAGAGAGAAAATCATATATAATTGATGATGAGACAAGCCATGGACTGGAAGATATATATGACCCTAAAACAAATAAATAGCTGCTCAACATCATTAGTAACCTGAGAAATGCAAATTGAAACCACTATGAGGTATCATTTAACACCCACCAGGCTGGTAAACCCTGGCGGCGTAGTGGTTAAGTGCTTTGACTGCTAACCAAAATGTCGGCAATTCGAATCCCCCAGGCACTTCTTGGAAACTTGATGGGGCAGTTCTACTCTGTCCAGTCGGAATCAACTTAACGGCAACGGGTTTTTTGTTTAGATTGGCAAAAATTAAGTCAAAGACCAACAAACAGTGGCAAGGATGAGCAACAAGAAGGAAGGTTTGTCCAGAGGTGGTGGGAATGTGAACTAGTTCACTCATTCTTTCAAACAGCTGGTTTTACCTAATGGAGTGGACACTCCCAAGCTCGATGACCAGCAATTCCATGAAAGCTACATAACCCCAGGGAAAGCCTTGTCCGCTTGTGCCAGGAGACACACACAAGGACACCCCAAGCGGTGTAACAGATTAAGTGTGGTATATTCACGTGACAGAATACCACACAGCAATGAAGATGAATGAGCTACAACTCGGCACATGGATAGAGACACTGAGTGAACACAGAATGGCATCATTTGTATCAACTCCAGAGTGGTGTTTATATGATAGCGCTGTTTACATAATCTCCAGAAACAGACACGACTTAACAACACATATGTCCCTAATCTCTTATCTGAAACCCTGAGGATCAGAAGGGTTTAGAATTCAGACCTTTTTTTTTCGAAAAGTAAATGGTGCACCTGACCCAACCCATGGTGTTTTCAATCCCCTCATATGCATGGGAAAGCTGGACGATGTAAATGGAAAACAGAAGAAGAACTGACGCATTTAAACTGTGGTGTTGGCAAAGAATAGTGAAGATACCGTGGACCACCAGAAGAGTGAACAAATCAGTCTGAGAAGAAATACAACCAGAACGCTCCTTAGAAGTGAGGATGGTGACTTCAGTTCGCTTACTTTGGATCCATCAGGAAAGACCAATCACTAGAAAAGGACGTGATGTCTAATAAAGGCGAGGGTCAGCGAAAACGAAGGAAACCTTTCATGATATGGACTGACACAACAGCCTCAACAACGGGCTCGTACATGCCAGTGATCACGACGATGGCGCAGGAACGGGCAACATTTTGTTCTGTCATACATAAAGTCTCCATGGATTGGAGCCAACTGGACGGCAACAACAACACAACAGCAGGTCCCACAATCAAATGCATAATCTTTCTGCAGCAACACGTGAATATTCACATTATTAGGATAAAAACTGTCAATTGTTTCATGCTGGTTTGGGTCCAGTTTTGCCGTCAAATGGATTTTTACAAAACTCGCTTTTGTTTTCAGAGCTTTTTGTATTTTGGAACAGCAGATAAGGGACCACGGACCATTATATTCTGTATGCCTCACAACATGTACCATCAACCAAAATGAAAAGTGAAGGAAAAATACCCCAAAATTCCCTTGGAAGAACAAGAGGGGTGTGACTTGGCACATGGAGGGCCTCAGGGTATGGAAAGTTCTATGGTACTAGCTAGGCACAGGCACACAGAGTGTCATGGATTAAATTACATCCCCCAGGAATGTATCAACTTGGTTAGGCCATGAGTCCCAGTACTGTGTGGTTGTCCTCCATTTTGTGATTGTAATTTTATGTTAAGAGGATTAGGGTGGGATTGTAACACCACTCTTACTCAGGTCACCTCCCTGATCCAAGGTAAAGGGAGTTTCCCTGGGGTGTGGCCTGTACCACCTTTTCTCTCTCAAGAGATAAAAAGGAAAGGGAAGCAAGCAGAGAGGGGGACCTCAGACCACCAAGAAAGCAGCACCAGGAGCACAGCGCGTCCTTTGGACCCAGGGTCCCTGCGCTTGAGAAGCTCCTCGACCAGGGGAAGATTGAGGACAAGGACCTTCCTCCAGAGCCAACAGAGGGAGAAAGCCTCCCCTGGAGCTGATGCCCTGAATTTGGACTTTTTTTTTTTTTTTTTTTTAACCTACTAGACTGTGAGAAAAAAATTTTCTCTTCGTTAAAGCCATCCACTGGTGGTATTTCTGTTACGGCAGCACTAGATGAGTAAGACACAGAGGTTTGTTGTTATCCTTTATACCACACGGCACAACAGGCTAAGTGGTTGACTACCAGCTGAGAGGTTGGCAGTTGGAACCCACTCAGAGGCACCTCGGGAGCCAGGCCCGGTGATCTGTTCTGAAATGTCACAGCCCTGAAAACTCCATGGAGCAGTTCTACTCTGCCGCGTGGGGTTGCCACGAGTTGGAGCTGACTCAGCGGCAGCCAACAAGAACGCACCACATAGAAGTCTATCATGGTATTTCACGCACGTGAACTATTTCCAAACAACAAGAAAAATTCTTTAAATGAAACAGGTAGACTGATCAGTAGGAGAAAAGAGGCAGAGGGAAGGGTTCTGTCTCCCACAGTGACACCGTTCCCAGGACAGTAACTTGGGGAGGAGGTGAGGTCATCTACTGCTTGGGGATGAGGAAGTCGTTTTGGGATGTGATGGGTTCGAAGAGTGCAGACAAAGGCAGACATCTAGGTAAACAGATAGGCGGGGCGGAGGGACCAGAAGCCTAACCATGGGGATATCGAGAAAGAGGGGGGCTTCAAGAAAGAGGGCGTGCTCACCTGTGTGATGTCTCTGAGACACCGAGTGAGGAGGGGACCAGACTGGGCACTGGGTTTTGGGTCACAAGGTGCTCGCCGTGACCAAGGACAATCCTGCTCTGCTGCCACCCACTTCCTCTCGGCAAGTTACTTAACCTCTGTGCCTCAGTTTCCTCATCAACGAAACAGGTGAGGATTCCCAGAGCTACATAAGCCTTTGCTATTATTACTTTGTATCAGTGTCTGTGGGCTGCAGTAACAAGTACCACACGGTGGGTGCTTTCAAGGACAGGAATTTATTCTCTCACAGTTCCGAGGTCTGGGAGTCCAAATCTGGGTGAAGGCCGTGTGGATTCCCTTGAGGCGCTGAGGGTGAAACTGCCCCATGCCTCTCTCCTCGTTCTGGGGGCTGCCAGCCACCCTTGTCCCCACGTCTGCTCTCCCCTCTTACAAGAGATTAGGATTACCCACCCTGCTCCAATGTGACCTCATTAACAGATAACAGTTGCAAGAAAAATACTACTTCTCCCCAAACAAGGTCACGTTCACAGGTATGGGGATGGTAGTTAAGACGTCGACGTATCTTTTTGAGGGACACAATTTAATCCATTAAAAGAAGAACAAAAAACCAGTTGCTGTCCCGTTGATTCTGACTCCTGGCGACCCCACGTGTGTGAGAGTAGGGCTGCGATCCATAGGGTTTCAGTGGCTGATTTTTCAGAAGTAGACTGCCAGGCCTTTCTTCCAAGGTGCCTCTGGGTAGACTCAAATCTCCAACCTTTTGGTTAGTAGCTGAGCCCTTAACAATCTGCGCCACCCAGGAACCCCTTACTCAGTCTATAACACACCTATTACCTCTCCTGCTTCTTCAACAACCCCGTAGGACAGTCAGAGCAGACTCCACTCCCCTGTGACAAGGGACGTGGGGCCCTAGAGGGCTCCAGTGACCACGAACGACGCAGCCGTGGTCTTCCCAGCAGAGCACAGGTGGCCTGGCGACCTCCCCCTGTCAACTCGACCCTTTCACACTTTAAATGAACACTTCCTGGGGAGAAAATAATTACTACCTACAGAGACTTAGGAGCCCTGGTGGCGCAGTGGTTAAGAGCTCAACTGCTAACCAAAAGGTCGGTACTCCGAATCCACCAGCCTTTCCTTGGAAACCCTATGGGGCAGTTCTAGTCTGTCCTATAGGATCGCTATGACTCCACTGTAACGGGTTTGGGCAGAGGCTTAATGAGAAGAGGGAATTTCAAGTTTTAATGCTGATAATTTGTACCTCTTTAAGAGGAAATGTGTTAACAACAAAGCCAGCTCCAGTGGAAGGCAGTTTATATACATCCTTCTTCCTCCAGGGAAGCAAGCGCAACCCTCAATTACTCAGAACTCTGGGCCCCAAAGTGAGGTTGGAAAATTCCCGAGTCCCCCCAGCTCTCAGGCTCCCCTACGGGGGAGACACAGAGGGCTTTGAGCCTAGAAATCCAGGGGATCGAGGCAAGAAAAAAAGGGGCTGCTGGGTGGAGCCTGGGCAGGTGTCTTGGCGGTGGTAATATCTGTCCACTCTGCCCTCCAGCCTACAGGGGACAGGGTGGTCCCCCCAGGCCAGCCCAGCCCAGGCCAGCAGCTGCCACGGGGCCAGCCTTCCTCCATATATGGGGCCCTGGCATCTGCAGGGGACTTGGAGGGATGTTACGGAATGAATTGTGTGTCCCCAAAATATGTGTAGGAATGCTAACCCCTGGAAACGCCGGTGGTATAGTGGTTAAGAGCTACGGCTGCTAACCAAAAGGTCAAATCCACCAGGTGCTCCCTGGAAACTCTATGGGGCAGTTCTACTCTACCTATAGGGTCCCTACACTCAAGGGCCAAGGGTTTGGTTGTTTTTATGCCTATAGATGTCATCCCATTTGGAAATAGTTTTCTTTGTTATGTTAATGAGGGAAATAGTTTTCTTTGTTATGTTAATGAGGCCATTCAGTGGATGGTGTGTCCTACAACAAATCACTTTTGAGGTTAAAAAAAGAGCAACATAGAGACAAGTGAGCACAAACGGGGAAGACAGCTGCCCCGTAGAGATGGTCAAGGCCCTGAGGAACACAGGGCTACAGAAGCTGAGACAAGGACCATCCCCCAGAGCCATCAGAGAGCACCTTCCCCTAGAGCCAGCACCCTGATCAGACTTCTAACGTCCAGGACTGTGAGAATAAAATTGTCTTCGCTCAAACCACGCACCTGTGGTATTTCTGTTACAGCAGTACTAGGAGACACAGACAAGGGACCTCCACTCGCTGCCAGCCCCCAAGTGTCTCCTGGCTCAGGAGCCCTGGGGCCTCCAGTCCCTTCTAGAATAATTCCACGGAGATCTCTTTTAAGATGGAAATGCCACTGAGAGGCTCTGTTAAGGCACTGACTCCAAGGTGGGGTTAGAGCCAAAAGTCTGAGGGGCCCCGCGGCCCAGGGGGCAGCGCCCCACATGCTGCGAAGGTCCGTCCCCCCTCCCCTCACGGCAGCACCATTGGGCAGACACAGCGGTTCTGTCCACAATGTCCTGTGGCTGTCGGGGACACAGCAGCGAGTGGTCCCAGTGACCACACTTGCCTGCCCAGGGAGGCCAGTCCCCACCATCAGTGGGGGACAACCCTCCACCCCCTACCCTCTCCCCCGCCAGCAAGGAGGCCGTCTTTGCTTCTTCTGAGGCTCCTCCAACCCCCCACCCATATTTAGTGAATAGTTGACGGATCATTCTCTGTGGGGAAAGGATCAAATATCGGCTCAGACGTCTATTAATTTGCAGCTGACATCACCACTGCTGAGAAGAGAAAAGCAGATTTTTTTTTTTCTGGTTAAATATTTGCTAAGAAAATTCCAGTTCTACCTTTCAAGAGCCTCGTTTAGCAATGTGCTGGGAGGAGAAGACACAGTCGCTTTGGGCTATTAACTACAGACTCCGGGGGAAGGACCGATAGCGGGAAATTGCACAGCCCTCCCAGGGGAGAAAGATTCTCTATCAAACGGAGAACGTGTGCAATCTAGCTTCCTTTCTTTTCTGGTCTTTACTACGTCTTACATGTTTTCCTCTAGTTGAGTGTTTTAATTTGCTTCTTTCGGGCCTCCTTTCCCCTACATCCAGATGGTTAAATCCGCCTCCAGGGTTCAAAGAGTGAAGCAACAACGTTCTCCTCACACTGTTCTACTGAAGGCCAGCCCTCCCTTCTCACTTGGGCTCTGCGGTTTCCATTCCACGGCCTTTGTTCGCGGCCACCCCTCCTGTCTCCCCTGAAGCTAATGAGCTGCGGGGCTATTCTGAAGCAGTGAGCAAGAAGATCAGAGCAGAGACTCAAAACCCAATTTGGACAGGAGGAGGCCGCCGGCGTGCTGGCAGGCAGCACCCAGCTCAGCTCAGCTCATTTATCGAGGGAGTCGCCAGAGCAGGGAACACCTCAAGTGAAGCTGAAAATCCCATCTGGCTGGCTGACACCTCTCCTCTCCCCCTTGCAGGGTATGCCCCATGCCTCCAAATTTCGGAGGTAAGGACACTGTGTCTCTGACACCGAGGCTGCAACAAGGTGCCAGTCATGGTTCCATCACACTGGCACCTCTTGCAAGCGCTGGGCTCCGTGGAATTTTCTGGAATACACGTCTGCGGGCATCTAGGCCTGTGCTGCACCCTGGACAGTCTGGGGAAACCAGGGCTTCAAGCCAGTTTGAACTGGTTCTGTCATGGCCAATGGAGCGAAAAAGGAACAGACCCAAATTCTTATGATTTGGGTGACCTGGCACGGTAACCAGAGCAGGAAAGGATCAAGGTTGAAGTCCTGGAATAGGAGACTTAGAAAAGGTGTAGTGAGCCCTTCCAGGAGCCTGATGCATGAGATTGGATTACTGGCAGGACTGTAGAGAGCAACACATATTCACAGCAGTGCGGACTTTGAGTGCGGCACTGCTGTTTCCAGCTCTGCTCAAAATCCAATGGGCAAGAGATTTGGTTGCTATGCAACCCATAAGCTGCCCTTGTTTTCTAAGAGGGAGATTGAGGTTCTGGCAGGGCTTTGACCTGTCATTTTTCCCATTCCAGTTCACCTAAATTTTAAAACTTTGGGTCTGTTCCAGTGAGACTTCCTCACCCACAACTGAACTGGGAAAAACCTGTTTGAAGCCCTAGAGGAAAAAGGCTTGGGCTGGAGCAGGCAGCACCACCCTTCCGCAGTGACCTCAGGAAGAAATATAACTGTGTTCTGCTATTGTGGACTGTGGTTTGAGTCTCTTTTTTCTAATTAAAACAATGACACATCTCATGCCCACGCTAGTCTGCAGTAAATATACTGTAGTATTTCAGGTACTTTTTAAGTTGCACATCACAATGTGGTCCATATGGAACCCCCACTGAGATAAGACCGGGGCCCACAGTCCCCCACCCCTATCTATTGGTCAGCGCCTGGTCCCTGAGGGTGGGTCTGTCTGACCTCTGGCCCCGACCTCTGTGTGCCTCTTGTCTCACAGGAGGGGCGGCCATCACCCAAACATTTGCTGAGCACCTAAGGTGCACATGTGACCAGGCCTCCACTCCTTGTACGTCCTCCACTTAATGCCCACATCCACATATTCACATGTATACACATACACACATACACCATACATATACACACATGCACACAACTCTCACAATACACATTCACACATATGCACACATATAAGTGCTCACACACGCATGCATATATACACATACTCTCAGATACACATGTACACTCACATACATACACAATACACTCACACATGTAAAAACACATAGATACACACATATACTCACATACATACACACACATACACTTGCACACATAAAAACATACATACACTCACATACACACATACAAACACACACCCGCATACATAAAAACGCAAACATATACACACACCCATACACTCACACACTACTCACAAACACACACGCAGGCACACATACATGCAAACACACACTGACACACACACAGTCCCTCACACACTGCCCGCAGTCCCCAAGGAGAACGCCAGCTCCGAGCTCCGTGGGTGAAGTCTTTCACACACTTCTGCACAGATGGAGATTAGTCTGCTATCAAATATCCTGTTATTAAGTGATTAAGACATGTCTTAAAAGTAACAAATTGGATTTTGCTCTTAGAGTCCCCCAAGGGTCCTGAAAAGGATATACGCGTTCTCTCAGTAATTGCCACAGCCGAGTATATTAACAATGCATTTATAATTAAAAATTATTTCATATAAGAAGGCTTTTTACAGATTCTAATCTGCAACATGAGCTCAAAGAAACTCTAATTAAAATTGTCGTCACTCATGAATTCGACAAGGATTTGAAGCCTTGTGTGCCAGGTCCAACTCCAGGGATGCCAAGAGGACAAACACAGCCAAGCCCTCCAGCATCCTCAGCCTGGTGGGGGTGACAGATGGGGCCACAATGACAGTGAGGTAAGTACCACGGGGGTGGGGCAGGGGTGGGGCCCAGGGTGTGGGGGAGGGGCATGTAGTGTTAATGGGAGGAGTGGGGGAGGGGCATGCAGCGTTATGGGAGGTGTGGGGGAGGGGAGTGCGGTGTTATGGGAGGAGTGGGGGAGGGGCATGCAGCGTTAGGGGAGGTGTGGGGGAGGGGAGTGCGGTGTTATGGGAGGGGCATGTAGTGTTAATGGGAGGAGTGGGGGAGGGGCATGCAGTGTTAGGGGAGGTGTGGGGGAGGGGCGTGCAGTGTTATCAGAGGTGTGTGGGAGGGGCGTGCAGTGTTATAGGAGGAGTGGGGCAGGGGCGTGCTCTGCTAATGGGAGGAGTGCAGTGTGCTGATGGAGACCTGGGAGGTATATACCGTGCTGATGGAGACCTGTGGTGGGGTGTCCCTGAGCGGCATCCTGCAGCAGAAGGAGGCACCCCAGGTGGGAAGGCGTCATGGATGAAGGCAGTCTTGCACTCAGCACCTACCCCATCCCCTCCCTGAACCTGGTGACCACAGGGAACCTGTCAGACGATACTCAGAACCCCAAGTATGACACACACCCATATCCTCACCACTCAGCCACCTCTCGGGGCTGGAGGCAAGGGATGGTCAAGAGGATGGGGTCTGGGAGGCTGAAGCCCCAGGTGTGTCTGCACGGACATGGCTGCCAGGTCCACAAGGAGCCTAGACTTCCCACTCCCGAGCCCCTGGTGACAACGGGTACAGCAGGGAGGAAATGTGGAGGTGTCAAGGGTACACAGGTGAGCCCATGAAGCCAGGAAGCTGGTGTGTGCATGCATGTGTGCACATGTACACATGTGTGCGTGAATGTGCATGTGAGTTTGAGCATGTATGTATGCGTGTACATGTGTACGTGTGTATGTGCATGTATGTGCACAAGTACACAAGTTCATTGTGTGTACGTGTGTGCATTCGGATCTGTGAGTGAAAGGGGGGTTATGCTATGCATGCATGTGTGTGCATGTGTGTTCATGTGTATGTGTGTATATGTGTGCACGTGCAGGAAACACACAACAATCCTGTGTCCCCGCCCTGAGCTTGCACCTCTGACGGGAAGGTACCCGTGAAGAGAGACAGGCCTACAGGCCTTGGAGAACCAGGGGCACCTACATGGACTCACTGAGGGGTACGAGGAACAAACAGCACCCTGGCCCCATGGTGAAAGCTCCCAGAAGGGCCTTCTTGGCTGAAAGGCAGTGAATCATCCCTTGGCACCCAGCATCCCTCTTTCAGCCATGGAGGCAGGAAGGGGATCAGCCAGCTTGGATCCAGCACCGCAGTGGCACCCACGCCCACAGCAGGGTCAGGCTGCCCTCCTGCTGGTGACACAGATGATGTGAAACTCAATCGATTGCCAGCCAGTCAACTCTTCTGAAGCCAAGACTGATTCTCAGCCTGTAACCAGCCTTGTTGAGGCCTGACTGCTCCTCTGCTGGGAATTGTTAACCAACAAGCTGTCCTCAATTCTAGTCATCACACTGAAAATGGCGGCCAGTAAGGAACCACAGGGTTATCCCTTCCTGACCCCATGGAGTGGCTTTCTGGCAAGGGGCATGTTTAACTATCAACCCAAGCCCAGTTCTCCCAGGTGCCCGTTTTGGGTACAGACAAGAGTGGGTTTGTCACCACTGCCGCCACAGAAGGCTCACAGACGGCAGGAGGCAGGGGCCCGGTGCCCCAGGACAGGCCTCTGCACAGGTGCGGGTGGCCGTCCCACCCCTTGTATACGAAGGGACAGTATTGCTCAGAATCCGAGGGGCTTCAGTGGCCCCAGGCCCCCCTAGATCCGAGATGCTGCTGCAGGCCAGTAAAAGCTGCTCCAGGAGCAGGACCCGGGACCCTCCGTGAGCCCCTGAGAGCCGCCTTCCCCTGTCAGGTAACACCACTTCCCCCAGGCTCTGTGGCCTTGAGGTTCCAAGGACGTGAGTTCACAGGGCCAGAAACACAGACCCCAAAGCAGCGCTGCCGCCGTGCCTGGCTGTGTGTGAGCACAGGCCCCTCCCACGCCTCTGCCCCTTCGCCCCTTGTTTTTGTGGCTGTTAGCTGCCATCGAGTCGGCCCTGAATCCTGGTGACCCCGAGCACAGTGGAAGGAAATGCTGCCCAGTCCTGCGCCATCCCCATGAGCCCTTGTTTCTGTTGTGATCCGTAGGGTTTTCACTGGCTGATTTCTGGACGTAGGTCACCAGGGCCTTCTTCCTAGTCCATCTCAGTCTGAAGCGCCACTGAAACCTGTTCACCGTCCTATCAACACACAAGCATCCACTTACAGACAAGCGGTAGCCGTACACGAGGAGCATTGGCCGGGAATCGAACCCAGGTCTCCCGCATGGAAGGAGAGGATTCTAACACTGACCACCACTGCCTCGCCTCTAAGGGGGTAGTATCTGCCCTTCCCACCTCCCAGGGCTGCAGAGGCAAAGAAGTTAGACACCACGTGGCATCCACAGGCATCCCCACCTGGAGCAGAACCCGAGGGGCCTGGCCTCTGCCAGCCAGAGAGACCCTTGGACTCGAGGGGCCCATGCCCTAATTACATCTGATGAGACAGGAGCCGAGAGGGGTCTTCCCAGGGTCACCAGGAGAGGTCCTAGCAGAGACGGAGGAGAACCTGGGTCCCTAAGACTCCCTGTCACGCCTTTGGCCCCTCCAAACGTGTCCTGTTCTCAGCCAAAACGGTTTACGTAACAATTCAGTACCAGCTCCAGTTGCCATGGAGTCTATTCCAACTCATGGTGACCATGTGTGTCAGGGTAGAACTGTGCTCCACGAGGTTTTCAATGGCTGATTTTTTGGAAGCAGATCTCTAGGGCTTTCTTCTAAGTGCCTCTGCAGGGACTTGAACCTCCAGTCTTTTGGTTAGCAGCTGAGTGCGTTCACTGTACCACCCAAGGACATGTTACAATCAGGGGCAGATAAAAGGTCACTACCCTTTGTACTCTAGGGCCATGTCATTTTCCTAAAAAAAAAAATCATGTTTTAAACATGACCTGGGTTGGAAAGACACCTAGCAGGGTTAACACCATGTGGCTTCCCTGCAGCCACGCCCCCGAGACAGGGTGAGGCTGGGGGTGGCTTTAAAATCAACAGAAAAGCCACAAGGCCAAGCTCCTGCAGCCCCCGCACTGGCCCCTCAGCACAGGAGAGCTTTGCTCTCACTGTTGCCACCTCAACAGCCCCACAGACCGCCGAGCGCCCGTGCTGGCCCGACACGGCTGCGATACCTCATCGCAAATCCGTCAAGCAACCCCACCAGGCAGGTTTCACTTTCCTTGTTCTGCACACGAGGTCCCTGAGGTCAGGAGGTCAAATGGCTTACCCAAGGTCACCTGGTTGGTTGATGACACACCCAAATGCAGCCAGGGCTCCAGGTCCTGGACCTCACATACCACATCCCACTTCCCCAAAGGTGGGTGTCAGCACAGTGGAGTCCAAAGACACCCACCCACCCATCACCACGGGCTGGGGCTCGGCTGAAACCCCACTGGACACAGTACTCCGCTCGGCATGATGGACAGGTGGACGTTCAGGCCAGGTCATTCTCTGTGTGGGGCCAGCCAGCCTGTGCACTGTGAGATGTTGAGCAGTGTTCCTGGCCTCTACCCACCAAATGCCGGTAGCACTCCCAACCTGAAAACCAGGACAACCGAAGGGTCTCCAGACATTGCCCAATGTCCCTTGGGGGGAAGAATTGCCCCCCAGTGGAGAACCACTGTTCTAAAGGAACCAAGCCCGAAAGTAATTTTTTTTTTTAAGTTTTTCTTGCCACATAACCAAAAGGAAAAACAAAGTTTCTCTATTCATATTACAGAAAGCCTGTGACAGCCGGAACCTGCATAAGGCTGAAACCTGTCGGAGAAGGAAAACTCAAATATTTTCCACTAATAGTGATAAAAAAAATTGGTAAGACTGCATCCTGTCAAAGGCGAAAAAGCTATGAGACCAGAAAAAGAAGGCAGTCCTGCTGAGTTCGGCTCTCACAGGTTTCAGTGCACTTTTGCAGGCAAGAAAGGTCTGTTTGAGGTCACTGTCTGTCCACTACACCAGCCCCTTGCCTGTGCCCAGGAAGGCCAAGTCAAAACACACCCAGAGACCAGCTGTCATGACAACAGAGGGGACTACTTGGAGGTGGGAGAGAAGAGCAGGGAGTGGTTGGCAAGCTTCAAGCCAGGATGCCCAAAGCCAACTGCTCTCCAGCTTCAGGCAGACCCATCCCAGCTCCAGCTGCCCCTCCCAGGCAATGCGCCATCGTGCCCAGCGCTGCCAGGAGACAGACCTCAGGCTTACAGCGAGCCTGCTCTCAAGTTTCCTTTGTTTGAAACAGAAGTTCCACTTCTCACTCTAAAAGCATGTCGGCCATCAATGGGCTTAGTTATTTCTACGAACAAGTCTGAAAATACAATGTTCAGCACAAAGTAGGAAATAACCAGGCGCACAAGGAGACAAGCCAACCTAAGACAACCTGAACAAACAACATGGAACGCCTGTGCTTTTCACTTGGAAACACAGTCCAGCCATCACTCCCAAGACAGAGTCTTCCTGGCCCAGCCCTACCCATGGACAAAACTACCTGTTTATTTCTCTTTTCTGTATCTTGTGCCCATGGGTTTTCAAAACCAGTAGCTGCGTGTTGTTGCCTACTCGGACGGATTTTCTTCCAGGTTAGAAACAGGCTCTTGGTGACATCCATCACCCACCTGTCAGAGTGTTGCACTGTGGTAGCTGGTGTGTTGCTGTGATACTAGAAGCTATGCAGGGCCACCCATGGCGGACACATTTCAGTGGAGCTTTCAGACTAAGACAAGATAGGAAGGAAGGCCTAGTGACCTACTTCTTAAAATCACCCAGTGAAAACCTTATATGTCACAGCGGATCATTGGTTGCTTTGAACACGTCATCAGGTGGGATCAATCACTAGAGGAGGACATCATGTTTGGTGAAGCAGAGGGCCAACGAGGGTGAGGCAGACCTTCAGTGAGACGGACTCAGACAGGCCGGTAACCATGAGGACAGTGCAGCATTGCACAGTGTTTCATTCTGTCGTATGTAAGGTCACTGTCTTGGTCATCTAGTGCTGCTATAACAGAAATACCACAACTGGGTGCTTTTAACAAAAAGAAATTTACTTTCTGGCAGTTTAGGAGGCTAGATGTCCATATTCAGGGTGTCAGCTCCAGGGGAAGGCTTTCTCTCTCTGTCAGCTCTGGGGGAAGGTCTTTGTCATCAGTCATCCCCTGGCCAAGGAGCTTCTCAGCACAGGGAACCTGGGTCCAAAGGACATGCTTTTCTCAGGGCTCTTGTTTCTTGGTGGTATGAGGTCCCACATCTCTTTGCTTGCTTCTCTTTTTTATATCTCAAAAGAGATTGGCTCAAGACACAATCCAATCTTGTAGATTGAGTCCTGCCTCATTAACATAACTGTCGCTAATCCCATCTCATTAACATCATAGAGGCAGGATTTACAACACATAGGAAAATCACATCAGATGACAAAATGGTGGACAATCACAAAATACTGGGAATCATGGCCTAGCCAAGTTGGCAGATATTTTGGGGGGAAACAATTCAATCCATGACAGTTGCCATGAATGAAATACGACTCTACGACAGCTATCTATCTCCATCTGGGTTGCTGTTGGTGTTGCGTACCATTGAGTCAATTTTAGACTCATGGCGGCTGTTTTGTGACAGAGTAGAGCTGCCCCATAGGGTTTCCTAGGCTGTAATCTTTATGAGAGCAGATCACTAGGTCTTTCTCCCACGGAGCTGCTAGGTGGGTTCAAACCTCCAACCTTTTGGTCAGCAGCAGAGTGCTTAACCGTTGCACCAGCAGGGCTCCTTTCTATCCTGGTAACAGGATGGAAAATTAAAAGGTAGAAAAAATGAACATGAAAAACATTTAAAATCCCTCTAGAGGAAAAAAAGTGCATCAGAGATAGACTAAACAGATGCATCTCCTTGGCCAGCGTGGGCCTGCTGCGCACCCTGCCCACAGCAAGGCCCTCGCCAGCCCCTGGGTGTGCTTCTGTCTCACCCAGAATGGGAGGGGCTGGTGGCTCCTCTAGTTAGAAAGCTCACGGCCCCACACTCACTCAGGGACAAAGCGACACAAAGCGACACACAGAACAGAGAGGTTATTTGTGACATCTGATTCCTCCCGGTGCTGAAGTACCCGTGAGAAGCTCAAAAGACAACTGGCTCCAGACCCTTACCTGTGGGTGCAGGACCCGCTGGCAGGGGGGCAGCCCTCCGGAGGCCTGGGACATTCCCCCAACCCAGTAGAGGGGGCTGCCACTCCTTTCCGCTCCCACTCCAGGGCCCACTGACAAGGCCACACTGGAAACTCACACCTCAGCCCTTCTTCCTGAATTAAGTCTGGGGGACTTGCCCATTCCTGGACAGCGTCTGGTCACGCATTCGGTTGAGGCGGCGGTCAGAGCAGCCATCTTGGTCTCAGCACTGCCTCTGAAGGGTGGGAACATACTCAAGGCAGCGTGAGGGTGGGGGTGCAGAAACCAGACCCCACTCAAGGGCTCCATGCTGCTGGGGATTCCTTGTCACTTTTGCTAAGATGAGATCTTGGGAGCACTATTACAAAAGTCGAGAAAAACTTCCATATAAACCCAAAACAAACCTGTTGCCATACAGTCAATTCCAACTGATAACGACTCTATAGGACAGAGTAGAACTGCCCCAAAGGGTTTCCAAGGGGTGGCTGGCAAATTCCAACTGCTGATCTTTTGGTGGGCAGCCGAATGTTTAACCGCTGAGCCACCAGGGCTCCTATGGAGATACACACAGAGTGTGTATAAGATACTCCAGAGTACAGCTTGATGGGGGTGCGGTGGCAAGGGAACGATTAGTTACAAATAATGGGGGCAGAATGGCATTTTAGCCCAACAGCCAAGTCATAAAGATCACACTATGCAGAAAGAGGCCAGGGGTACCATGCCACACTTGTTGCCATGGTAACTCCAGTGGCGGAGAAAGCTGAAGGCATCCATGGCGCACACCTCTGCTGTCTGCTGGCTGCAGCACATCTCTCTGGCAGACCATAAGACAGCTACCCTAACTCTCATTCTTCAGATGTCAACACCTTTAACCCCTGGCTGTCGTAAAAGCGAGAAGCCATAGAGCCCCTCATGGTGATTGTCTGTGTTTTCTTGGTCTAACACCGTGCAATGGATTGATTACTTTTGTGTGTGGCCTTTCTATCCATGGCCTTGTAACTCCCACCCAGGTGATTGTGCGATGGGGTAACCGTGGCCTACCAAGGGGACTGGTCAGTTTTGCCTTCAAAGACAGCCAATTCCAGAGCAGACAAGAGGAGCCCACCACCACCAAGGAAGGAGAGACCAGCAGGAGAGACCCACAGGAGACAGCACAGTAGGCTTCCTGGCCCACAGAGAGAGAAAGCTGAGTGCCTTGGGGCAGAAACTGAGGGCCGGGGAGAGGCGTGCCTGTGAGCACAGCTGGGAACAGACTGTCCTGATGGAAGAGCTGAGTGTTCCTGAGCCTGAATTCTGTTACTTCCCTAATAAACCCCATAATTTATTAGGGTGAGTGTAGTCTGTGAGTTCTGTGTGGTTATTGCAATGAATTACTGAATCCAGCAGAGAAGCAGAGAGTGCTGTGGGAGGGACTGCTGGTGTCAGAATTTGTAAAGATGGCGGACAGAGGAGGCATGTCTGACCCGCCTCACGGGAATCAGCCTTGGGCTGCTGATCTTGATTCTCCTTCCTCTCGTGAAGTTAGAGGACATCAGACACTGCCCCCATGCCATTTTCACACACTGCCTAGCAAATCTCTTCTGTGTAAGAAAAAGAAAAGATCCTACTCAGCTGGAAAAAGTACCTGGGCCTGGCCACTATTTCACTGACCAACAGGATACCTGTATGAGTAACTTAGCCAACATACTGCATTCACTCCCCAGGAACCGGCCTGCTGGAAGCCCCCATGACCAGACAGGTTGTATAACTCTGCACCTCAGACCACATTTTTCATGGAAACAATGTAACCAGTGAGGGTTACATCCACCAGGCACTTTCGTTGTTGTTGTTGGGAAAGATTGGGGTAACAGTGCACTGAAAACTTACGTATCCCTGGCTCAACCAGGAGAATGGGCACATGCCAAGGGCCAGGCATTGACGAGTATCCCTGACCAGCATCTGCGCTCAATCTGACATTGACAGGGAACTGCCAAAAGTTCCAACTGGATTCAGAAGAGGGCATGGAATGAGGGATATCATTGCTTATGTCAGATAGATCTTGGCTGAAAGCAGAGACTAGCAGAAAATGTTTACACGTGTTTTATAGACTATGTGAAGGCATTCAGCTGTGTGGATCAGGACAATTCATGGTTAACATACAAAGAATGGGAATTCCAGAACACTTAGTTCTGCTCATGCAGAACATGTACATGAATCAACACACAGTCATTTGAACAGAACAAGGGGGTACTGACAGGTTCAAAATTGGAAAAGGAGTGCAGCAGGGTTGTGTCCTTTCACCTTACTTATTCAATCTGAATGCTGAGAGAATCCAAGAAGCTGGACTATATGAACAAGAACATAGCATCAGGACTGGAGAAAGGCTCATTAACAACCTGTGATAAGCAAATGGTACAACCTTGCTTGCCGACTTGAAGCAATTACTGATGAAGACCAAAGACTACAGCCTTCAGTAGGTATTACGTCTGAATGTGAAGAAAACAAAAATTCTCACAACTGGACCAATAAACAACATCATGATAAATGAAGAAGAAATCGAAGTTGTCTGTTTCATTCTACTTGGATCAACAATCAACATCTATGGAAGCAGCAGTCAAGAAATCAAACGACGTATTGCATTGGGCAAATCTGAGGCCAAAAATTTCTTTAAAGTTTTAAAAAGCAAAGATGTCACTTTGATGACTAAGGTGTATCTGACCTAAGCCATGGTCTTTTCAATCACCTCATATACATGAGAAACCTGGACAATAAAAAAGGAAGACAGAAAAAGAATTGATGCATTCAACCCACGATGTTGGTGAAAAATACCGAATATCCCATGGACTGCTAGAAGAACAAACAAATCAGTCTTAGAAGAAATACAACCAGAATGCTCCTTAGAAGCCAGGATGGCAAGACTTCAGCTCACTTATTTTAGAATGTCATCAGGAAAAACCAATCGCTAGAAAAGGACATCATGGTTGGTAATATAGAGGGTCAAAAAAAAAAAAAAAAAAAGAGAGAAACCCTCAATGAGATGGATTGACATAACTGCCAAAACAATGGACTCTAACATACCAATGATCACGAAGATGGCACAGGACAGGGAAATGTTTTGTTCTGTTATATGTTAGGTTGCCATTATCAGATCTGGCTTGATGGCAACTAACAAAACGACTAGTAATACCGGTCAATTTCCAATAGATGATGGTGACCCCAGATTGCTAGTAACTCTTGCACCTGCCAGACCCAATATAAATCTCTCTAGAGGAAGATTATAGGAACTTAAACCCCAAAACCCAAACCTGTTGCCATTGAGTGGATTCCCACTCATAGCGGCCCTACAGGACAGAGTAGAACTGTCCTATAGGGTTTCCAAGGAGGGGCTGGGGGATTCAAAACAAATCCTAGACCGCATGTCATTTCTACAAACAAGTCTGAAATACAATGTCCAGAACACAGTAAAAAATAACCAGGCGCACAGAAGAGAAGACAACCTGAACGAAAACTAACAGATACTCTGAGACGACAGAAAACAAACTCGGAGTTATAAAACACAGACTTCAGGACTGCTATGGTCACCGACTCATAGTGACACTATGTACCACAGAACAAAACCCTGCCCGGTCCTGCGCCATCCTCAATATTGTTGTTGTGCTTGAGCCCACTGTTGCAGCTACTGTGTCGATCCATATCGTTGAGGACCTTCCTTTTTTTTCACTGACCCTCTACTGTACCAAGCATGATGTCCTTTTCCAGGGACTGATCCCTCCTGATAACATGTCCAAAGTATATGAGAAGTAGTCTCGCCATCTTTGTGCTTCTTCCAAAACAGATTTGTTGATTGTTTTGGCAGTCCGTTGTTGTCGTTAGGTGCCATAGAGTTGGTTCTGACTCATAGCGACCCTATATACCACGGAATGAAACACTGCCGGTTCCTGCACCAAGCTCACAACTGTTTTTATGCTTGAGCCCACTGTTGCATCCACTGTGTCAATTCATCTTGTTGAGGGTCTTTTCTGCTGACCCTGTGTTTCACCAAGCATGATGTCCTTCTCCAGGGACTGAGCCCACCTGACAACATGTTCAAAGTATGTAAGACCCAGTCTCGCCAACCTTGCTTTTAAGGAGCATTCTGGTTATACTTCTTCCAAGACAGATTTGTTCGTTCTTTTGGCAGTCCGTGGTATATTTAATATTCTTCGCCAACATCACAATTCAAAGGCATCAGTTCTTCTTCGGTCTTCCTTATTCATTGCCCAGCTTTCCCATGCATATGATGCAATTGAAAATATCATGGTTTGGGTCAGGCGCACCTTAGTTTTCAAGGTGACATCTTTGCTTGTCAACACTTTAAAGAGGTCCTTTGCAGCAGACTTGCCCAATGCAATGTGTTATTTGATTTCTTGACTGCTGCTTCCATTGATTGTGGGTCCAAGTAAAATGAAATCCTTGACAACCTCAATCTTTTCTCCATTTATCATGATGTTGCTTATTGGTCCAGTTGTGAGGATTTTTGTTTTCTTTATGTTGAGGTGTAATCCATACTGAAGGCTATGATCTTTTACCTTCATCAGTAAGTGCTTCAAGTCCTCTTCACTTTCAGCAAGCAAGGTTGTGTCATCTGTATAACGCAGGTTGTTAATGAGTCTTCCTCCAATACTGATGCCCCGTTCTTCTTCATATAGTCCAGCTTTTCAGATTATTTGCTCATCATACAGACTGAATAGGTATGGTGAAAGAAGACAACCCTGACACACACCTTTCCTGACTTTAAACCACACAGTACCCCCTTGTTATGTCCGAACAACTGCCTCTTGATCTATGTATAGGTTCCTTATGAGCACAATTAAGTGTTCTGGAATTCCCATTTATCCCAATGTTATCCATGATTTGTTAAGATCCACACAGTCGAATGCCTTAGCCTAGTCAATAAAACACAGGTAATTATTTAAACATCCTTCTGGTACTCTCTGCTTTCAGCCAGGATCCTTCTGACATCAGCAATGATATCCCTGGTTCCACGTCCTCTTCTGAACCTGTCCTGAATTTCTGTCAGTTCACTGTCTATGTACTGCTGCAGCTGCTTTTGAATGATCTTCAGCAAAATTTTGCTTGCACGTGATATTGTTTGATAATTTCTGCATTCAGTGGGATCACCTTTCTTAGGAATAGGCATAAATATGGATCTCTTCCAATCGGCTGGCCAGGTAGCTGTCTTCCAAATTTCTTGGCATAGATGAGTGAGCACTTCCAGCACTGCATCCGTTTGTTGAAACATCTCAATTGATATTCCACCAATTTCTGGAGGTTGTTTTTTCACCAATGCCTTCAGAGCAGCTTGGACTTCTTCCTTCAGTACCATCGGTTCCTGATCATATGCTACATCTTGAAATGGTTGAACATTGACCAATTCTTTTTGGAATAATAACTCTGTATATTCCTCCCATCTTCTTTGATGCTTCCTGCATTGTTTAATATTTTCCCCATCCAAACCAAACCCAGTGCCATCAAGTCGATTCTGACTCATAGCGACCCTATAGGACAGAGTAGAACTGCCCCATAGAGTTTCCAAAGAGCGCTTGATGGATTTGAACTGCCGACCTTTTGGTTAGCAGCCGTAGCACTTAACCACTACGCCACCAGGGTTTCCATTTTCCCCACAGAATCCTTCACATTGCAACTTGAGGCTTGAATTTTTTCTTTCATTTCTTTCAGCTTGAGAAATACCAAGTATGTTCTTCCCTTTTGTTTTTCTATCTCCAGCTCTTTGCACATGTCATCACAATACTTTTCTTTGTCTTCTCAAGCTGCCCTTTGAGATCTTCTGTTCAGCTCTTTTACTTCATCAATTCTTCCGTTTGCTCAAGCTGTTCGACATTCAAGAGCAAGTTTCAGAGTCTCTTCTGACATCCATTTTGGTCTTTTCATTCTTTCATGTCATTTTAATGACCTCTTCACATATGATGTCCTTGATGTCATTCCACAACTCATCTGGTCTTCGGACATTAGTGTTCAAAGCATCAGATCTTTCTTGAGATGGTCTCTAAATTCAGGTGGTACACACTGACGGTTGTACTTTGGCTCTCATTGACTTGTTCTAATTTTCTTCAGTTTCAACTTGAACTTGCACACGAGCAATCGATGGTCTGTTCCACAGTCAGCCCCTGGCCTTGTTCTGATAGATGATATTGAGCTTTTCCACCGTCTCCTTCCACAGATGTAGTTGATTTGATTCTTGTGTATTCAATCTGGTGAGGTCCACATATATAGTTGCCGTTTATGTTGGTGAAAAAAGGTATTTGCAATGAAGAAGTCGTTGGTCTAGCAAAATTCTATCATGCGATCTCTATCACGAAAGCCATATTTTCCAACTACTGATCCTTCTTTGTTTCCAACTTTCACATTCCAATCGCCAGTGGCTATGGAGGCATCCTGATTGCATGTTCGATCAATTTCAGACTGTAGAAGCTGGTAAAAATCTTCAATTTCTTCATCTTTGGACTTAGCGGCAGTCCATGGTATATTCAATATTCAATATTATTGGCCAACACCACAATTCAAAGGTGTCAACTCTTTGGTCCTCCTTATTCATCGTCCAGCTTTAGCAGACATAGGCATTAAGTTCACGCAGAAGAGAAAATCCACGCAAATAGCTCTAGTAACGTTATGAAAAAACAATGGGAGGAAATAGGCCCCGCTGGTTTTCAGAGCAAGCAATCACACAACAGTAATTAAAATCGTGGGGTGGTGAGAGCAAAGGGACAGGTACACGGGAGCCTTTTTATATGGCTGCGGGAATGCAGCTTGTGATAAAGGTGGCATTTCAAGTGGAGAGAGGTGGACTCTCCAAATGACAGGTATCGAGACCACTGGGAAAACAAAACCTGCACCTCATACCATTACCCAAAAATAACTCAGATAAATTGCTGTACGCCGCGGGAAGATAAGACTGCAAAAACATTGAAGAAAAACACGGGGAACTTTACAAACCTTGGATCCAGCATGCCTTCTGCTAGACCCCAAACCAGAAACCATGGAGGAAAACGGCAAGAGGATGGGAGTGGCAAACCACAGAAGAAATGCAAATGGCCAACAAACATTTGAGAAGAAGCTCTGCCCCAAAGCCACCAGGGAAAGGTGAAAATTAAACCCATCAGATTGGCAAAGATTGTAGACAATGATAACATCAAGCTTGGAGCAGACACCAGCCAAAGGCCTGTGTGCTGGTGACACGCATGTCAATTAACGGAGCCTTTTTAGAAGACAGCTGGGAAACTGGGTCGAAAGCTCAACATCACTCATCCTTCGCCCCAGAAAATCCACTTCTATGTGCCTATTTTCCAGAAACCTGTACATTTGTACACGAATATCTTTATCCCAGGGACAGTCACTCAAAAACCAGTTGTGGCAACTCCACGCGTGTCAGGAGGAGGACTGGGCTCCATAGGGTTTTCAGTGCCTGAGTTTTTTGGGAGTAGATTGCCAGGCCTTTCTTCTGAGGCACCTCTGGGTGGACCCCAACCTCCAGCCTTTCAGCTGGCAGCCAAGCACACTAACCATAAGCACCATCCAGGGACAAGGACAAAACCCCAAATCCAACCCTGTTGCTGTCGAGTCGATTCTGCCTCATAGCAACCCTGTAGGACAGACTAAAACTGCCCCATAGAGTTTCCAAGGAGTACCTGGTGGATTCGAACTGCTGACCTTTTGGTTAACAGCCGTAGCATTAATCACTACACCACCAGCGTTTTCAGAGACAAGGACGGTCATCACTTTGTTACAATAACAAGAAATGGGAAACAACCTCGACCTCTATCAATGGCATTAACAGGGGATATTTTGCAGATGTTTCTAACCCTGTATCAAGTTGGTGTCCCCAAGCTGCCGGGTATCAACAGCCTTGCCAACTGCTGGCCGGGGCAGGTCCCTTTTGGATGCTCCTGATCTCTAGGGCTTGAATCCCCTTCGCTGTGTACAAACCTTCTCCTCCAAAGCCACAGCCCGCCTCTCCCTCTCCACTGGACCGCGCCAGGCCCCAAGAGTGGCTGCCACCCCAGAGGGCCCCCCTCTACTGCCAGAATCCTGCAGGCATCCCCCTCCCCACTCCTGGCTCAGCAGCTGACTGCTCCCACCTGTCTCCTCCACCTCTGGATTATTTCTGCATGTCCCGTCTCCAGTCCCTCCCGGCTCAGATTCCTCCCGGCCCCTCGCCCACTGCCCAGTGTCCAACAGGGAAGCTTGCTCAGAGTCCCCTCAGAGTAAAGGTCCCTTAAAAAGACTCAGCTGCTGGGCGAGTCAACCCTGACTCATGGCAACCGCATGTGGAGAACTTTGCTCCATAGGGTTTTTCAGGAGCGAAATTTATCCCAAGGACAGTCACTCAAAAAACTAGTCGTGGAGTCGACCCCAACTCATGGCAATCCCATGTGTGTCAGAACAGATCTGTGCTCCACAGGGTTTTCCAAGGCTGATTTTTCAGTAAACCACCAGCCCTTTCTTCCGAGGCACCTCGGGATGGGCTCAAACCTCCAAGCTTTTGGTTGGCAGCTGAGCATGTTCACTGTTTGCATCCCCCAGGGACTCCGGCAGACGCTGCCTTCGGTGTTCCCTGCCTGGTGGAGAGAACCTTTCCTAAGTAGCCACTGCCACCCCTCCCCCAGGCTCAGAGATCACATTCACCGTGGGGGTGGTAACCATGGGAACGAGCAGCCCTGCACAGGCAGGAATGACGGCTGCGCGGCGCTTGTTCAGATGGACGGGGTGGGCTGAATGGACGCTGAGCACAAAGGCCACTGGCAAAAGGACTTCGGGGCCCCAGGAGCTTCCAAAGGGGGCGTAAATGACACCGATAACTTATCACAAAAGAACAGAGGCCAGCCCAGCCCACACCTGCACTTGGGATCCTTGTGAGGGCTTACAAAGACTCTGCAGGGCTCTTGTTGGAAGAGCTCCCCAGGATGTCGTTTTTTTTCTCAGAGCTCACTCTGCAACCATTATCCTATCTCACAAGTGTGTCCGAACCTGGTCTGGGAAGCCGGGTCCTGTCTACCATTCATAACCACGCCAAGGTCCTTGTGCATAAACCAGAGGCATGAAGGGCTCCTCAGAGCTGGAACTCAGGTTGTTTACATGCCCCCCCACCCAGTAGTCCCCAGGTGGTGCAAATGGCTAATGTGTTTGGCTGCTAACCAAGGTTGGAGGTTTGGGCCCACGGAGAGGTGCCTCAGAAGAAAGGCCTGGTGATCTATTTCTGAAAACTCAGCCATTGAAAACCCTATGGAACACAGTTCTACTCTGACACACCTGGGGTCAGAGCTGATTCCACAGCTTTGGTTACTTAAAATCAGAGTTTCAAAGACTCCCCAAAAAACAGAACAAAAATGCTATTTTTAAGTAAACCATCTTCTGGTATGTGGACATCTGGGAGAAGGAACAGCCAGGCGTATCTTCCCATGAACTCAGACAGTAACTCCCTGAAAAGAATTTCCGTATATTTTTAATCCCATCTGGACCAGTCAGGAGCTTCCTTGGCAAGGAGAACATGAAGGCAAACCACCCCATCTTTATCGTTCAGGAACTCCAGGGAAGGCAAGCGTGGTCAGATGGTGGCCCACCTTTCATTCTGAAGGGCAGGGCAGTTCAGGACGGGTTTTATCTATGACTCAGAACACTGTCCTACAGACGGTGGGAGAGCTTCGTGGGGAATTAGCAATCGGAGTCCAAGGCCTGAGAGCACGGCCAGCACATCTCTGGGTGCTTTGAGGACCCGTGAGTAGGTTCCAGCACCCCCATTGGTCAGACAAGGAAACCGAGGTTCTGAGAGGTTATGTGACAACCCTGAGGTCACCAGATAAGGGGCATCCAAACCCCACGATCATAACCCTACACTCTCCTGCCTCTAACTTTTTCCCTTGAACAACCCAGGCCAAAATCAGGAACAAGATGTTTTTTAAAAAACGCATGCTCCATGCAAGGCTGTAAGTACAGCGATGACCACGCTGTGAGTACAGCGATGACCAGGCTCTGAGTACAGCGACAACCAGGCTGTGAGTACAGCAATGACGAGGCTGTGAGTACAGCGATGACGAGGCTGTGAGTACGGCGATGACGAGGCTGTGAGTACGGCGATGACCAGGCTGTGAGTACGGCGATGACCAGGCTGTGAGTACGGCGATGACCAGGCTGTGAGTACGGCGATGACCAGGCTCTGAGTACGGCGATGACCAGGCTGTGAGTACGGCGATGACCAGGCTGTGAGTACGGCGATGACCAGGCTCTGAGTACGGCGATGACCAGGCTCTGAGTACGGCGATGACCAGGCTCTGAGTACGGCGATGACCAGGCTGTGAGTACGGCGATGACCAGGCTCTGAGTACGGCGATGACCAGGCTCTGAGTACGGCGATGACCAGGCTGTGAGTACGGCGATGACCAGGCTGTGAGTACGGCGATGACCAGGCTGTGAGTACGGCGATGACCAGGCTGTGAGTACGGCGATGACCAGGCTGTGAGTACGGCGATGACCAGGCTGTGAGTACGGCGATGACCAGGCTGTGAGTACGGCGATGACCAGGCTGTGAGTACGGCGATGACCAGGCTCTGAGTACGGCGATGACCAGGCTCTGAGTACGGCGATGACCAGGCTGTGAGTACGGCGATGACCAGGCTCTGAGTACGGCGATGACCAGGCTCTGAGTACGGCGATGACCAGGCTGTGAGTACGGCGATGACCAGGCTGTGAGTACGGCGATGACCAGGCTGTGAGTACGGCGATGACCAGGCTGTGAGTACGGCGATGACCAGGCTGTGAGTACGGCGATGACCAGGCTGTGAGTACGGCGATGACCAGGCTGTGAGTTCGGCGATGACCAGGCTGTGAGTACGGCGATGATCAGGCTGTGAGTACGGCGATGACCAGGCTGTGAGTTCGGCAATGACCAGGTTGTGAGTACAGCGATGACCAGGTTGTGAGTACAGTGATGACCAGGTTGTAAGTTCAGTGATGACCAGTAACCAGTCGCTGCCAAGGCGACTCTGGCTCATGGCAACCCCACTTGCGTCAGGGTAGAACTGTGCTCCAAAGGGCTTTCAATGACTCACTATTTATAAGTACATCTCTAGCCCTTTCTTCTGAGGTGCTTCTGGGCGGGCTCGAACTTCCAAGTTTTCAGTTAGCAGCTGAGCATTAACGTTTGCATCACCCAGGGGCTCTAGTAGGGTGGTCCCCTCTTATCCACCAAGGATACATTCCAAGACCCCCAGTGGATGCCTGAAACATCGGATAGTACTGAACACTATATATACTGTTTTTTCCTATACGTACATACTTATGATAAAGTTTGCTTTGTAAATTAGGCACAGTAAGAGATTAACAACAAAACCTACACACCAGACAAAGGGATGGTTCACGTTCCGCAGAGGGACAGCTGGAGCTTTCTCCCCGCCACTCAGAACAGCACACAACTGAAAATTTATGAATTGTTTATTTCTGGACCACTGCTGACTGTGGGTAACTGAAACACCAGATGTGGGGGGCTACCGTGCAGTGATAACTGACTGTAAAATACTTCCCTGTACCCAATAAGCTACCATGACTGTCCTCCCTAGGAGAAGTGGGTTATGTTTTCAAGGCCCCCATCTGGAACTGCACCCCAGGGCGCCTGGTAAGCATTTGACTGGCTGCAGTTGGAAGTGGCCACTCCAGGTGACTCTAGGAGACACTCCGCCATCCCTCTGTCTCCATCCTCTCCTGTGGCTTTGTTACTTAACAGTGGGGGGCAGAGAGGAGCTTTCCTGGTAAAATAAGGGGCCTTGGGGTCCTAGGCTCAGCTAGTAATACCATAGGGGCCCCTGGCCCTTGGGTGGACAGGCCCTGAGAACTTAGCAGGCAGGAGCCCGCCCCCTTGGGGATGGAGCCTTGGACCCAGAAATTCAACTGCCATGTCCAGTCGACAACCAGAGACTGTTCACTGGCTGGTTGACTCCACCTAGGAGGTCAGCTGGAGCCGGTGCTGGAAGACTCCAGACTCCACCTCTGCTCTGACCAGCCCTTTCATGCCAGATGTGGCTGGGACAGCTGGCAGGTCACTGAGCTCACAGGGCCGGAACAACACTACGCTGTGTCACTCCTTAGTGAATGTGGTCTGCCAGGTTGGTGGTGGGGGGGAGTTCTGGATTGAACTGTGTCCCCATATTTAGGTGTTGTAATTCCTAACCCCTATACCTGTGGACCTGGAGCCCTGGTGGTGCAGTGGTTAAGTGTTCGGCTGATAACCAAAAGGTTGGCAGTTTGAATCCACCAAGCCGCTCCTTGGAAACGCTATGGGGCAGTTCTGCTCTGTCCTATAGGGTCACTATCAATAGGAATCAACTTAACGACAACAGGTTTGGTTTGGTTTTGGTATACCTGTGGGCCTAATTTCATTTGGGAAAAAGGGCTTTCTTTGTTAGTTAATGAGGCCATGTCAGTGGAGGGTGCGTCTTAAACCAATCGCTTTTGAGATATAAAAGAGCCGATCAGGCACAGAAACAAGCAAGCACAGAGGGGAAAATCAATGCCACACGATCTCTCCGGAACTGAGGAACACAGCTGAAAAGAGAAAAGGACCTTCCCCCAGATCCGACAGAGAGAGAAAGCCTTCCCCTAGAGCTGGCGACTTGAGTTCGGATGTCTAGCCTCCTAACTGTGAGAAGATGAATTTCCTTTTGTTAAAGCCATCCATGTATTTCTGTTGTAGCAGCACTGGGAGACGAAGACAGGGAGTCAGCCTGAGACTCCTCTTCCTGTCATTCATGGTGCTGAGGAGGTCGGAGGAACCTACAACCCCCCAACCTGTGACCACGGGAGGCCCCAGAGACCTGCCAGAAAGAACCAGGTATTGTGAACTCCACCAGCCATGGTCAGTTCCCAGCAGGAACGAGCCAGGTAGCCAGAGGCAGGGTGAGATGCTTATTGCTACCTCAGTGTACAGTTAATCCTCAACCAACCCTACGAGGTCTGTCCCTACTTCAAAGAACAAAAACCGGGGCTCAAAGAAGTTAAGCAAGCTGTCCATGGTCACACGGAAGCCATAAACAAAAAAGACCAAGTTTCCATGACAAAAATATTTAAAAGTGACACAGCAAGATACACCATAGAGTTAAAAGAAAAACTCAATATTATGAAATATATATATATATTACAAGTTTATAACATGCAAAGAGTAAATAAATCAATAAAATATAACCTAACTGAAAAAGCAAACTGGCAATTCACAGGAAAAATATAATGGCTGATGAACAGATGAAAAACTGCTCAATTTCCCTAAAGAGAGAAATGCAAATCAAAAAAGAAAGATATTTATTTTTACCTATGGAAAAGATTGAAAAAGATTGATCTGTCCAAGAATTCCAATAGTTCCACCTCCGGGCTCAGCTCCCCAGCACCCCTCCAGCCTCCACAGTGGTGACTCCAAAACGCAAACCCCACCCAGCCACCCATCTCCAAACACATGCCCCCACACCAGGCCATGCTTCCACCTTCTCAGCCAGTCAAGCAGACCCCTTGTGACCTGTCCTTACCCACTTCCCCCTTCATCGCCGGCCACCCAGGCCTCAGAGACTGAAATCTGGACCCTCCACATCCACAAACAGGCTGGGCTCTGCCATTCAGGGCCCCACCTTGCAGCTGGAGCACTAGGGCCCCCATTCATCTGGGTGGCCGTTCCCACCACAAGGTGCTCACCGTGAGTCCGCAGACCTCACACAGCCTGGCACCGTGAAGAAATCATCATATCCACCTCCCAAATACCCTCCTCACACCTCAGCACACCGTCCCATGACATGTTCACCTGCCGCCTCCCCCACGCTCCCAGGGCAATGGGACACCTCCTTCACGGGCGCCAGTACACCCGCGTGGCGCTCAGCACAGGCACATGGTGTGTGCCTGGTCCCCAGTGCTATCACCATCATCAGCCCCGATGGCTAGCCCACTGGCCTTCTAGAACCACCAGCCAAGCTCAGGGTGACCCTTGGTGACAGGTGCCTGTGGCCTGGCCATCCCTGGCAGGGGGGGCTCCCGGGACAGCTCCTCTGGAGTCCTCTCTGCCACTTCCATTAAATGGCAGAATCTGGGCCCACTAGAAAGAAACATGGAACAGAATTTCAGCTTCTAACTGAATCCAGACTTACTGGACCTGTTGAGACTGGAGGAAGCCCCAAATCTACCGCTCTGAGGAAATCTTAAAACTGGGAACCGAAATTATTCCCTGAAGCCATCTTTTAACTAAACAACTGTTTAGCTAAACTAGTAGAGAGTGTTCACTGTGAGCACTGTGCTCTTTTAAAGAATTATCTATAGGAGATCAAAGTGCCAACAATAAGGCTAAAGCGTAGGTGAGAAGTTTAGGGGCAGGGAGTCTAGTCAGCGGTGGTGAGACAACATGGGTAGGAATAGCGACGACAGTGCGAAAGACGTAACCAACGTCACCAAACTGTAGAAACTGACCAATGGGTGTATGCTCTGCTGGGTATATTTTCACAAGAATTGAAACGTAAAAAAAATGAGAATCTGGGCCCACTAGTCAGGTGCGCCCCAGGGCAAGTGGCCACCCTGGTCATCACATTGTCCTGGAGCCCATGTCCTCCCAAGGCAGACACTGAGGTGTGCCAGGCCTCCCACCAGGCAGCGACACCAAGCATCATGCCCGCAACATCTGCCTGAGGCTCACTGCCCCAGCCGTCACCCGCCTGGCCACTCCTGTCCACTCCCCTACAGTCGTCTCCACCACAGGAAAGCCCTCCTACATGTGGGTTTACGGTCCTGGGAGAATGGAGGCCTGGGGCAGGCCCTGCCCCTTTGCTGAGACACCCTAGTGCCGGGTGTGGGCTCAGCACCTGCAGGCGCTCACTGGGCGTGTGTGGGGTTAAAGGCCCCCCCGAGCCTCCTCAGGGCCCCTGCCTCCATAGCTCCGGCAACAGCGGCCAGTTGACCGTGGGCACTGCCTGGCCCCCTGGAGAGAAGCTTCCAGCAGTCAGGCCAGCCAGCTTTTGCAGGCCCCTGTGTCTGCAGTGCCCAGAAAGAGTGGCTCCGGGCAGGGGCTCAGGAGCTTGGGAGTGTTTGTCCACACGGGGCAGCTGAGGGCGAGGGGGAGGAGGGGCCCATCACGTCCCTGTCAGGAGAATGTGAGCAACGCGGGGCTCTGCTTTCTCTCTGTCATCTGCTCGGTCATCCCCTGCCCCCCGCTGGGCCTGCTGCCCCCTATAGCCCCCTGTAAAAGCTCTTTGTTGTGTGGCATTTCCCACAAGCCAGGCCCCCCTTCTCCTCCCTCAGCGTCCTGACACTCACCTCCCGCCTGCTGGCCCTCCCTGAAAGGCGTCGCTTACTTGCTAAATTCCGACGGTCTCTCACACTCTCTAGGCAGCCCCCCCATTTGCTATGAGTGCCCTCATGTTTTGTTCCCTCAAGTGGTTTCTCCATGGCCCGGCCCAGTGCCGCTTCTGACACGCATGCGGTTCCTCTCAGGGTCTCAGGGGCCCAGTGCTGCCTTCAACACACGTGCAGTCCCTCTCGGGGGTCTCTCAGAGCCCCAATGTTGTCTTCCACACGCATGCAGGGGTCTCTCAAGGGCCCAGTGCCGTATCCCACACGCGTGCAGGGGTCTCTCAGGGGCCCAATGCCATCTCCCACATGTGTGCAGGGGTCTCTCAGGGGCCCAGTGCCGTCTCCCACATGCGTGCAGGGGTCTCTCAGGGGCCCAGTGCCGTCTCCCACATGCGTGCAGGGGTCTCTCAGGGGCCCAGTGCCACCTCCCACACGCGTGAGGTCCCTCTCTGGGTCTCTCAGAGGTCCGGCCCCAGTTCATTAGCTGCAGCTTGTTTGCCTCCCAAGGGTCTATGTGAGTCTCAGTTTAGCTGAAATTCAGAAATGTCAGATTTCTAAGAATGAATATGCCACAGAGTTATAAATAACACATCTCCCACGGGTGGTGAGAAGAAAGCCCTGCCAGTGTGAGAATGCTCCTGGAAACGCTGAGATTTTTCCGGTTGCTGTAAACCTGAGACGCGAGGCCTCCAAAGGAGGCAGGGCTTGGAGCAGTGCAGCCATCTGTAGGGCCCCACTGTCCTCCCTCGGCCGTTCCAGACAGACGGGGAAGCCACTAAAGGAAGCCACTAAAGAAGCAAAGTCTGTGTTTGGCTGTCACAGCTCGGGGGCAGGGGGCTGCTGACACTGGTGGGTAGAGGTGGCTGGGGGGTAGAGTGCTGCTCAACACCCTACAGTGCACAGGGCAGACCCCGCCCCAACAAAGAATGATCCGGGCCCCAAGTGTCCACACTGCAGAGGATGAGACAGAGAACAGAGGTTTTTGGGGGTTCCGAGGCTCAGGGGACAGGTTAGGGCAAGCCCTTGAAGGAGGGTACCTGGGCAGGAGGGGCCGATGAGGGGCCGGGGCAGTGGGGGAGAGGCTCAGCAAGGCGGGGCCCAGAGCATCCCGAGGCAGGGGCTTGCTCCTGGGACTTGGCACACAATAGATTGTTGGTTAAAGGAGCCCTGGTGACGCAACGGGTTAAGCGTTCAGCTGCTAACCAAAAGGTTGGCAGTTCAAACCCACCAGAGGCTTCATGGGAGAAAAGACCTGGTGATATGCTTCCCTAAACATTAAACCAAAAAAAAAACCATTGCCATCAAGCCAATTTTGACTTATGGCAATCCTACCCGACAGAGTAGAACTGCCCCATATAGTTTTCAAGGAGCGGCTGGTGGATTTGAACCACCAGCATTTTCGTTAGCAGCCAAGCTCTTAACCACTGTGCCACCAGGGCTCCCTATGGGGCAGTTCTATCCTGTCACATGGAGTTGCTATGATTTGATAGGGGACCCATGCAATGGGGCACTGAGAACCCACAGCACCCTCCCCTCCTCCACTCAGGTGACAAACTCATCTCTGTCCTCACCCCTCTGACAAGCCCACTCCCCTGTCCCTGCACAGACAGTGCCTCTGAGGCCCTGGGCCAGGAGGGACCCGCACTCCTGGCCACAGGGCTAGTGGAGGTGCAGAGGGAGGGAGAATGTATCCCCTTCCCAGTGTGGCTAGGGACAGGGATGATGGTGCTGGACTAGTTCTGAACCCTCTTTGTTCAGCAGATGAGGCTAGCCCAGCAACACCCGCAGGGGTGGTCTCTGATCAATCAAGGGGACGTAAAAAAGCTAAGGTCTTCAGGGTGTGAAATGAGTAAACGATTTTTTTTTTTTTTTTTTAAACAAGGAGGCCCAGCTGTGGGCTCTGCTTCAGCATTAAAGAAGCAAACAGCACTGAGCAGCTCGGCTCCTTCCAGGAGACTGGACTGTCCCTCTTCCTGGGCTTCCCCTTGAAGGCAATTAAAGTGAGGGGATACACACTGTTGCTCAGGGCCATTGTCCCACGGGGCGGAGCAGGTATCAGGACAAAGGGCTGGCTCTCCAATGTAAAGGGCCCCAAGGAGTGCCCATCGCCATGGCAACTTGTGTGCCTGCCAGGGCCTTTCCAGCGACAGACAGCCAAGAAAGGCATCCTGGTTGCAGCCAGGGCGGCATGGCTGACACTAAGTACTCCCCAGGCACAGCGAGGCCCTGGGAGCACCAGAAAGCACCTTCGTCTCACTAACACAAAAGTCAGAAACAGCCCAGCACAAAGAAAGTCACAATTAAAGCAAGCCGGGAGGTCAACAGGGGGCATCTCTGGGCTGTGGGGCTTGGGGGTTTCCTGCTTCCCCCTTTACGCTTTTGCCAGAGCTGTCTAGAGTGAGCATGCTTACCTTTGTAAACAAACCCCGCCCCCCATTTTTTTTTAATTCTGAAAACCAACTTCTATTGCTCATAATAAAGTTTCTTAAAAAATTAAAAATACAAAGTGCCGGTTTTCATATCAGGTCAGCCCAGCAGTTGTCTGGGTTTGTTTGTGCCTAGAAGACAGGTATTGAAAACGGGCTGGAAACATCACCACTACGGAGAAAAGATGCAGACAAGGACGGCATGACCCGGTGCACGCGGCAGGCCCTACAGTCCAGCCATCTCCTCCAGCCCCTGGCCCCGTGAGTCTACACAGCTGGTCGGCACAGCTCAGGCCCGGTGGCAGCCTATGGCTCCTTCCACTGCCCTCATCACCCAGGCCCCTAAACCTCATGGGGACCACTGAGCTTGTCAGAGTGCCCTGCCTGCCTCCACACAGAACACAACCTCGGTAAGCCTTCCCTTTTGGACTATAATTTTTTTTTTTTTATAACACAGTGCTAACTGTGCTAAGTGTCTCTGGCATTCTGTCATTCATTCATTCATTCAACAAAAACCAACTGTGCCTCCACCTTGGGCAGCTGTTAGCCGCACAGACGACAGTGGGACCCCAGAACTTGATGCTCAGAGCAGCAGGGAAGATATGCCTCAGGGCCACGTCCTCTGGGGGAGCTACAAAGTACAGTGGGCACCTGGTCACCTGGTGCTGAGGGCAAACAGTGGGCAACCAGGCAGAGGGTTGGGGCTGGCGAGGCACCTCCCAGTGTGGGGCAGCCCCAAGATGAGCACTTTCCCACTGGCAAGTGGGTGCCCTCAGCATCTGTCCTACAGCCCCAGGTGCCACCAACTACACATGTATCTCTGGGTAACTGGACACAGTTACCCACCACCCTCATCCCTTTCCTGAGTAAGAACGTCCCTTGCCCAGGTCAAAGGAATGTGGGGTGTTGGTTTCCTCTCATTTTCCTCCCAGCTCAGCTATTTCAATTCCGCCATGACCATGTGGCACCTTGCAGCAAATCGCTGAGGTCTGGGGTGCCCCAGCTGACACAAGCCTTGCTCCCCATCTCGGCCCAAGCCCAATGGTCCCCATGCTGCCAACTGTGTTTGGGGTGGGCTGGCAGGAGCCCTGGGTGTGATGGCAGTTACAGTAGTAACGATGCAGCCTGTACGTATCAAACCCTCACCAAGAGCATGTCCTTGAGAGCTTACAACTAGAGGGAGATGCTGGAGATGGTCCCATTTACAGGTGAGGAAAGTGCGGCACAGAGGTGAGGGGGTGTAAGGCCTAAAATGCAGGCTCAGTGTTATGTATATACCTTGACATCAGGAGAAACCAGGAGGGCCTCGCATAGCCTAAGCCTAAATCCCCTGCCCCCTCTGCTTCCCCATGGTCCCTTCACCAAACAGCCTCCTTACCCAGGGGACCAGGCACAGTTACTGCTTCTCCCTGAGTGGTACGTTTCAGTTCTCTGCCTGCCCGGAGAATTATCCAAACCAGCCAATCACATCCTCCTATGGGAACCAGAGGGCACTTCACCCTCTTGTTACTACAAAGCCTGCCTCCCACAGCCCCTGCTGTTTACTCTGTTCCTCAGTGTGCCCCCGTGTTGCCCGTCATGGTGCAATGTCTTCCTCCCCTGGCTGTGAGCACACGTGACTGATAAACTGCTGTCACCTCGTCAGTCTGTCCAGGGTCAGTTGTCGTGTGTTCAGCCATCCCCATAACGCTACGGTGGGAATTGCTCCCTCACCAGCAGGGTGAAGAGGAGGTGCTTAAAACAGAGTGGCCTCCCCGGGCTGGATTCAAACCCAGGTCTCTCTACCACCTCCACCACCACGGTGGCCCCCTGACTGGGCCACCCGGGCCTCCATACAGCAGCGGCGACCCGGAACAGGGGCAGGAGGCCCTAACTGCTGATTATACTTTCTATAAATATCAGGCAACACAAGTGAAAAAGTGTCCATGACTGTCTTAGGCAAAAATAGCCTATAAATCCTCGAGGAGATAAAAACCCACATCTACATTCCACACGCAGGATCCTGAGTAAGGCTGTACAGGTGCCTGGCTCAGCCCACAAGCTTGTCCACACCCGGAAGTCAGATGTAGTCAGACAGCTGAAATGGAGGTGTTCCAGCACACGGGGTCTTAGGTTACAGCTTGAGTATCTCAAGCAACACCCTCAACCATAAAATTTCAGCAAAGATGAATTTGGCAGGGGGGTGGGGGGCTTTAGGTTCACCGTAATGAGACCCCGCAGGTGGGGTTATTAAATCTGCCCTCATCCTCCGCACCAGCAATGGGAGTTCCATCACCATGGGGCGCGCTTCCCATAGGCAGCGACATGTTTGTCTAGTCCATCCTTAGGGTCTCGGGGGCCGGCACTCCCCCACAGAGAGACTCTTCCTAAGTGCTCGTTGGGAAAATGACACCGGGAACTAAAAGCTGCAGGTAAGTTCACTGATGCCTACTCAGAATAATGGGGTGGATTGACAAAGGGGCCGCAACAATAGGCTCAAGTGTAACAAGGATCGTAAGGATGGCGCAGGACCGGGCAGGGTTTCCTCCTGTCGTACACACGGCCGCTATGAGTCGGAACCGACTCCACGGCCCCTAACAACAACTCAGAATAACAGACTGTGTGAATGTTTATCATTTATCCCAGCTCTGTATGTGGCATGTCTACAATTCTCTCACTTCCCAGCCCCTCATGGGAAACAGTCCTTGAGGCCAGAATCTGCCTCTAACTGTGGCTGAGGTGGGGGGGGTCTTTCCACACCTAGGTGGGGCCCGAGGCTGGGGCTCCCACTGAGGCTGAAGGACGATGGTGCCAGGGGGACTGAGAGAGGCTGCTGACCACGGGGACACGTTTCTAAATTGCACTGATCTCCCCGCCAAATCCACCGAAGCTTTGCTTCAACTGTCGGCCTGTACAATGCTGAAGCCCTCAGCCCAACACTTATCCCAGTTCCCAGCGGCCGTGGTGTCAACTTGACGACGGCAACCCCGTGTGTGTCAGGGCAGAACTGCGGTCCGTGAGGTTTTCAGTGGCTGGTTTTTCAGAAGCAAGTTCACTGGGGCTTTCTTCCAAGGCACCTCTGGGTGAACTTGAACCGCCAACCTTTTGGCTAGCAGCCAAGTGCTTTTTACTGTTTGCACCACCCAGGGACTCTGACATTGAAACGGGTCCTGATATTCCATCAGGGCGAGGCCCGAAGGTGAAAGCTCACCTGATGCTCTGCTCCGCAGGCCTGAGGCCAGCGGTCATTCAGAGTCAGTCCTGGAGGGAGGGGCTGGAGGAGGACATGGCCCGAGGACACAGATCCCACTGGAAGGCAGGGACAATGGCCACGGTCAGCGCCAGTGGGGCCACTCCCTTTCATCCTCCCAGACCATGACCGGCTTTACGGGGCCATCCTCCCCACACCACAGAGCAGCAGGACCTCTGGGAGGTGGTTGCCCTGCCTCGGGAGCCTGGTCAGCACCACAGTGGGGGGCTACATTCAGAAGCAACCCCACCCAGCACACTTGGGTCTCTGAGTCACTCTACTGCACTCAGCAAGCGCAAGACAGTGCAGGAAGAGCCCTGGAGCCCCACCTACCCCTCCGGGGTGCCAGCCTCCACCCACAACAGCTCCAGCCCTCGAGCCCGGTTGGGTTTGCCGCAGGTCTACGCTGGGCCACCAGGTGTCCACTCCAAGGCCACTGCTGGATGCGGGCCCTCAGCCCTTGTCTCAATCCCAGCATTCTTTAAAGAAATCACATTTTAACATCTTTGGCTACACACCATCCGCATGCGAAGATTACTTCTTGTAACGAACATACAAACTTACATCCACATTTAGAGATTCTACGTGCACAGTCACAATTAAGAACATCACCAAAAGCTCCTTTGCACCTTCAGTTTTAGAAAAAGTTTTATACACAACACACACACACACACACACACAGGTTGTTTCTCTGGAGGACCCTGACTGACACAGACATATAGCATTTGAAATGCCTGCAATAGAGTCTGAAGGAGCCCTAGTGGCACAATGGGTAAGTGCTTGGCTGCTAACCAAAAGGCTGGCGGTTCAAACCCACCCAGCAGCTTCAAGGGAGAAAAGACCTGGTGATCTGCTCCCATAAAGAGTTACAGCCCAGGAAACCCTTTGGGGCAGTTCTATTCTGTTGCATGGGGTCTCTCTGAGTTGGAATCAACCCAACGGCACCCAACAACAATAACAGAGTTTAAGTAAAAAGAACAAGTCACAAAACAGTTTACACAATATAACAATTGTGGCAAAACACACACGTATATGAATATACATAGAAAAATCTGGAAAGATACGCTACAGAAATGATTATTTCTAGGTAGTATTGCTTCAGGTTATTTCTCTTTACTCTCCCACATCAACTGCAGAAAAGTTAGTAGATGTGTCATGACTATTGGCACTTAGCCCACTCCTGCCCTTCTGTGCTCTTCTCTGCAAAACAGGGGGCTGGAAGTCTGAAAACTACCTTTCCTCGCCTCCTCTCTGACCTGTGGGGTTCTAAATAGTCCTGCCAGGGGGAGGAGCTTGTGCAGATCAGGAGGGAGGAGGCCATTCACTCTGGGCAGTGTGGGCAGTGCAGTGGTGCGACAGGCCCCTCGGGTCTGGTGCGGGTGCTAGCAGAGGCATTGGCTCTTGCAGGGGCTACCCAGGGGGCAGAGGAGGACAGGCTCCAAGTAGAACGGGCCCTGCAGTGGGTGAGAAGAACGAACAAATTGACATGGAAGAAGTGCATCCAGAATACTCCTTAGAAGTGCAGATGGTGAGACTTTGTCTCACATGCTTTGGACATGTCATCAGGAGGGACCAGTCCCCGGAGAAGGACATCATGCTTGGTAAAGTAGAGGGTCAGCAAAGAGAGGAAGACCCTCAACGAGATGGACTGACACAGTGGCTGCAATAATGGGCTCAAGCATAACAACAAAGTGAGGATGGCACATAACCAGGCAGTGTTTCATTCTGTCATACACAGGGTTGCTATGAGTCGGGACCAACTAGATGGCACCTAACAACAACAACTAATGGTGGGTAAAAGGCAGCACCAGCATGGGCCAGCCCCTTTACGTAGCCAGCTCCAATTCCCTGAATTAAATCCCTTTCTGCTTGAAATACCTAGAGTGGCTTCTGTTTTCCCCACTGGACTCTGACTGATGAATCCTATTAATAAAATCAGTCTTTCAAAAGCAGAGAAGTGTAGAGAATACCTTTAAAGGATTATTTTTCATGGTAAAGTATCAAGGCTTCCACTAGCCGGACATCTGCTTGCCCAGGCTGGCTGAATGCCAACAGCTCAAGAGAGAGAAGCTTTCACCAGGCGGGGTGGTGCTGGCTAACGAGTGCGGGGGATTTCACAGGATGGAGCTTAGATGGGGGCGGCCAGGGAAAGGCACATGGAGGAAGACGCAGGCATGCTGGGCCTTGACACCAAGATGGGGTTAGGACGGCAGGGTGGAGACAGCCTGAGGTTGGACTCAGCGAGCAGCAGGTGGCCACGAAGTGGCTAGGAAGCAGTGGAGGCCCGAGTTTGGATGCAGGGGCCAGGTACTGAGTTCAATTCCACAACATTGCATTTACCCCATGGGCTAGGTGCGGTGTAGGGCCACAGACGACCCAGATGGAGCTCTTGGTCCAGAAGGGCCTCGCTGAGTGGCAGCTGTGGTGACCTGGGCCAGGTGTCCCTGAGTTGGCGCTGTCGGAGCTGGGGCTGATGGTCTGTGGAGATGGGAGTTAGGGTGGTGGTGGGATATAGGATTCCGGGCAGGGACGAGGCGTGAAGACTGAATAGAAGCTCAGAAACACCTGCTCCATGAAGGTGGGTGGGCAGGAACTGGGGGAGAAAGGGGTTAGGAGCGGCATTAGGTCTCCAGAGGCAGGCCTGGGGCAGTGGTGGGCAGCAGGGATTCACCTGACACTCAGAACAAAGTGTGTGGCGGGTGGTGATACCGCACTCTAAAAAGATGAGTCTGAGAGAGGCTTGTGGTAGGTCTGGTGAGCCAGGCAAGGGGCTCGGATGGTGCCTGGCCAGTGCCAGGTTGGGGGCACCAATGGGTCAGTCTCCCAGAAAGCAGAGATGCTCAGGACTCCAACCACAGCCCGAGTGTGTCAGGGCTGGGTGTCAGCTAGGGGGACCAACCCATCCCAGTTTGCCCAGGACTTTCTTGATTTCAGCAGTTAAAGTCCTGTGACCTGGGAAGCCCCTCCATCCCAGGCAAACCAGGGTGTTTGGGGACTCCAGTGTCAGCCAAGAGATGGGAAAGAAAATGCCTGGCAGAGCCCCAAAGGTTTTGGTAACCAATTCGGGATGGGAATTCCAGGTTCAACCCCACGCAGGCAGGCAGATGCACTTGACCCTTTGCTATAGCCTGTCCCCCAAGCCTTGCCTCCAGGCACTGCCCACCACAAGCCCTGCGAGGATGAGCCAGGCATCTGTCACTCCCACCAAGGCAGCCCGTCACCGTCGGTAGACAGAGATAAGTCTTTGTGATTTGACAGTGTCTCTCCAATATCAGTAACAAAAACCCAAAGTGATATTGAACATTGTTTAAAAAATGCCATCTGGTTTTAAAATGTAAAAAATAATGTGCAGTTCTGGGGTGACGAGAATGTTCTAGAACTAGACAGAGGGGTGGTTGCACAACGTTGTGAATGTACTAAAAGCCACTGAATTGTACACTTCAAAATGGTTAAAATGGTGAATTCTGTGTCAAGTGAATTTTACCACAATTTTTTTTAAAAGTATACATGGTTGCTTTCAGAAACCAGAAACTAAACTTGTTTAACCTGTGTTACGAGCTGGTGGTACCAAAGCCAGCCCCCCTAAATCAATCTATTAACCCTACCAAGAGAACTTTATGGGGAGTCCTCGACTTAGGGCGTATTCAAGTTAACACGATTTGCACTTACGACTCTGTTTTTTTAATGATTTGTGTATTTTATTTTATTTTATTTTTATTGTGCTTTAAGTGAAAGTTTACAAATCACGTCAGTCTCTCAGACAAAAACTTATATACACCTTGCTACATACTCCCAATTGCTCTCCCCCCAATAAGACAGCCCGCTCCCTCCCTCCACTCTCTTTTTTCGTGTCCATTCCGCCATTTTTTGACCACCTCTAACCTCTCATCTCCCCTCCAGGGAGGAGATGCCAACATAGTCTCAAGTGTCCATCTGATCCAAGAAGCTCACTCCTCACCAGCATCCCCCTCCATCCCATTGTCCAGTCCAATCCCTGCCTGAAGAGTTGGCTTCGGGAATGGTTTCTGTCCTGGGCCTGATCTGTGTATTTTTTTATGGACGCATGTATTAAAATGTATCTGTAAGTTTATATGTAGTGTTCCCTAAACCCCAAAGACAAATAAAGATTGTATTTATGTACATAGTGAAAATAAAGGGCAATAATAATGAAAACTAAAAAATGAGGTATTTGACTTACATCAGAAACGACTTACAAGGAAGTCGTCAGAATGGAACCCTGTCATAAGTCGGGTACTGCCTGTACACAAAACACAAAAAAACAGACGTGCGGTTCGTCACAACTCGAATACATCATAAGTCAGAGACTACCTGTATAATACAGTGCCTCTGACAAAGATTATGCAGTTATGATCTTGTAAAAGTATAAAAGGTTTAGAAAGTTTGTCTTTGCCACCTTAACACCTGCTTGGCAATTTCCTCATCCAGCTCACTCGCTCCATCGTGCCCCTTCAACTCACGAATTCAGTTCTCCCGCCTCTCACCATCATTTTCTCTTCCAGAAGTGGCAGCAGTACCCCAAGTGCTGTGATGGGAGCTGCCACCTGCTCCCTACAGCCACACTGCCGGAATTAGCAGGCACAGAAGGGCAGCTGGCCTCCCTGACCTCACACTTCCCACCCTCCTCCCTCATCCACCTGCAGCTGACCCCTCACTGACCCACCCTCAGAATCCTACTTAAGCCTGTGTCACGTGGGGTTAAGTCATGAGATACCCTTTTTGTTTTTTTAAGCAGGAATTACAAGGGCAAGAAAAACCCAGAAGGCTTAGGCTCGTCGGCTTCAGACAGTGTAGATGCAGAGACACACGAAGTTACATGGAAGACAGACTTCGAAGCATCCTGGAGTCTGGCCCAGGTGGGTGCTCACCCCATTGGGACAGCATACAGAGGAACAGCCCTGCCCCCCCAAACCCAGCCCTGCTGCCTCAGTTTCCTCAACTCCAGAGAGAGGAGCTGCGAGACACAAGTTTGTCACTGAAGGAGCTCAGCCCAGTTTTCACCACCCCAAATTCGCTTCTGGTCTCCAAAAATGCCAGGCAGAGAAGCAACGGAAACAACAGGAGGGGAAACAGAGCCCCTGCAGACAGGGTGGGCTTCCTGGCTCGACCAGGGACTCGGAGCCAGCTCAACCCTGCAGCCAGCAGCTTCCCACCTAGAACTCCCCACTTCCTATTTAGCAATAAATGGTGGCCGGTGCTGGCGGGCAGCAGAGACACATGCCACCGTCACCGAACAGTCCTGCTGTCCCCAGCGCGTGTGCTTACAGTGAGATGTCCATGCAAACACACCATCTCATTCCACCAGGATCCTTGCCCTGTACACCACACGCACACGCACACACACTCACATGCACACATACACAGGTACACACACACACTCATACATGTGTGCCTATATACACTCACACACACATTCTCACACACAGGCAGACACACATGCTTGCGTGCATACTCACACACGCGCACATACATGCACACATACATGTACGGTCCCACCGGTTCGTGCATACACATACATGTATGCACATACATGCTCACGCACTCATACATGCTCACGCGTGCACATGTGCTCACACACATGCATATAGGCACAGATGCACAAACATGCATCACATGTGCTCACAAATGCTTGCACACATGCACTCACACATGCCTACACATACATGTATCCACCCATATGTTCATGTGCACATACATATTCACACTCATGCACACATGCTCACACATACACACCCACATACATGTAGGCACATGCTTGCACAGACACGCACGCACATACACAGACACACAGAGGCAGGTCCATCCCTGACCCCTGACAGCCGTTTGCCGGATGAATAAGAAATCTCAGAGAACAATAAACCCTAATATTTTCCATTCTCTCTTTGAAGATCTGTGGGGGGGGGGTTCAATAACATATTTGGATTTTCCATGCCTGGAAAAGAGGGCTGGGCTGAAAAGGACACTCCCACAGCTGTGTCACTTGGCTTTAAGACACAAAAAAGAAAGGGAGGGGGGACTCGTGTCTGAAAACCTACCCGGTGACCCCGGTTCTGCATGGTGTTCACTCTGCACATACTGCTCGCCCCCCTCTTAAGTGACACCGAGAAGCAGGACCCAGACTCCATTACCATCTCATCTCAGCAGTTACCCAGGAACAAGACGTCTGTGAGAACACAGTCAACGGGGCCTTGTCCTGCCCATCATCCAGGCCATTAGGGGAAGAAAGGAGGACGAAGGGGCCGGCTCCCCAGAAGCCACTGGCATGCTAACAAGGGAATCTGACGCTGTTTTTCAGAAGGTGGGCTAACTGGATTCTGTTCATTCGGAAAGGAGACCTCAGCGTACAATTTAACCCAAAGGAATCAGCGTCAAGCACCTGAAACGAAGGTAGGTCTATACCTGGAAAAACTGGTCCACACACACAAAAAGCCCTGGTTCTCTCCCTAAAATCTAATACCTAACTGACTGATAACAACTCTGTATGGCTTAATAAAACCAAACCAAACCCACTGCCATCAAGTGGATCCCGGCTCATAGCAACCTTATAGGACAAAGTAGAACTGCCCCATAGGGTTTTCTAGACTGTAATCTTTATGGGAGCTGATCACTACGTCTTTTCTCTTGTGGAGCAGCTGGTGTGGTGGAACCTCCGACCTTTCAGTTAACAGCCAAGTGCTTAACCATTGCACCCGCCACCAGGCTCCTTAATGGAACACTGCCTGTTGCCATCGAGCCGATTCTGAGTCATGGCAACGCTATAGGACAGAGTAGAAATGTCCCGTAGGGTTTCTAAAGCTGTAATCTTTACGGAAGCAGACTGCCATATCTTTCTCTCCGGAGCTGCTGGTGGATTTGAACTGCTGACCTTTTAGTCAGCAGATGAGCACTTAACACTGCGCTACCAGGGCTCCTATTTATGGCTTAATAAGAGGCTTGAATTAAGCACAGGTGTCAGCTTCCAAAGTCTGTGAGTGAAGCAGAACTTTCCAGAAGGCCCGTGAGACAGGGAGTGCCCGTTAGCCTTTGCAGGCGAGCCGTGTTCCTCCTCACACTTGTACAGACAGCAACACGCCCACAATTACAGCCCTCTCTGCACAGGCCCAGGCTAAGCTGGAGGACAGAACCCAGAGACAGTGAATGTCCCCAGGAGCCAGCTCATGCGCAACGTCAAAGGCCTCCCAGAGGCGAGGCTGGACTCTCTGACCTCATCGGACCTAACAGTTGCTGGTCAGTGGCTCCAGCAGACCCTGACCCCATGACCTGAAACCTTTGCAGACCGCAATGTCCAGACCCTGGGATAATTTTGCTCATCTTCCTGAGAAGCCTGCACCCTCCACAACGCTGCAGACGGGCAGTTTCCACGACCCTGCCTGCCCCACCCCCGCATCGTCCACACCAACCCTGGGCCCTTTGCTTCCTCGGCTGCTTGGTTTGACCTGCCCTTCAAGGCTCAATAGCTCCTGGCCTCTCTGGGAAATCCCTCCTGACTGTCCCTGCCTGCAGGGCTCCCTGCCCCCCCTCCTTGGGCTCCCCCCACCTACAACAACCACTATTTGCCTGCATACACTCAGCTCACCAAGAGGTCTCTGGATGGTGCGAATGGCTTGGGCTCCACTACTAACCTAAAGGCTGGCAGCTCAAACCCACCCTGCGGCACCGTGGAAGGAAAGGCCTGACCATCTGCTTCCATAAAGATTCCAAATGTCAACCAGGCCCACTGCTGTTGAGTCAGTTTGGACTCATAGCAACCCCACAGGTTTTCCAAGGCTGTCAATCTCTACAGAAGGACACTGCCACATCGTCCTCCTGCAGAGCCGCTGGTGGTTTCGAACCGCCGACCTTTTGGTTAGCAGTCGAGCGTTTTAACCACTGTGCCAGCAGGAGTCCTTCTGTACAGATTACAGCCAAGAAAACCCTATAGGACAGTTCTACTCTGTAACACATCGGGTTGCAATGGGTTTGATTTGGGTTTAACCAGCTCCCCCGGAGTTCAGTAAAATCCTGGTGACTAGGGATGGGGGCTCCTCATTCTTCCTAATCAAGGTGCCCCCCCCCCATTGCATGACCAACACCACACAGCTGCCTGGTTCTGACCCCACTCCAGTGTCCTTTCTCGGGGAGACAGCATTTGAGATGACCAAAAAGGGTGAAGAGTTGGAAGAAGCTGGAACCTTTATTTGGGCCACCTCCTCTCTCAGGAACCCCAGAGCTCAGGAGCTATAAAGTTACAGGGCAGAAACAAACTCAACACTTCTGACTCCCAGGTGTAACTCCCCACACTCCAGAACCTTCTCTGTCCTGGTCCTCTGAGCCAGGACTACAAGGTCATTTTCAGAGTTCCCAAACCATTTCTCTTCCCTCCTCTGTTCCTGATGGTCAAGAGAACTTTCTGGTTTTCTGAGGTTGCTCTGGTGCCCTTGGGAACGATCTGTCTGCCCTAGTGGCCGTAGTGGGGCCTAAGGGAAGTCCCAGGCAGCCGAGGGGGGAGCCAGCTCCAAAAGAGGCCAACATAAAAAGGAATGAAGTTCTGTTACATGCTACAACGTGAATCAACCTTGAAAACATGCAAAGTGAAAGAAGCCAGACACAAGTCACATAGTATGTGATTCCACTCATATGAAATGTCCAGAACAGGCAAATCCCTAGAGACAGAAAGTTATCAAGGACGAGAGGGCGCAGGGACAGGAGTGACTACTTAACAGGTGTGCCCAAGCTGGATTCTGCGTTCCAACCTTTAGCCTACAGGATGTTACAACAGTCAGGGTCAGAGGTCCTGGGAGATGTGATCCCACGCTGTGTCAGGAGGGGACACTGAGGCCCAGAGGGGGTGGACGTGACCTTGTCCCCCTGCCCCAGACTCGCCAGCATGGGGCAGTGATGGTGCAGACCCAAACCTCACTGCCGACTATAGTGAACTCTCTGCGGCTCTCTCCAGTAGGGAGAGGGGCTCTCCTGAAGGGCCTGCACCCTTGCCCCTGGCTCCACCTAAGGGGAAACTCCCCGCAGCTAAACAACCTCACTCTGACAATTAAAACAGTCTCTCAGACAATCAGATAGCTGATAACAGTTTATTGCCTTGTAAGAGTCTTATCTCCAAATGCTAACATAGTATATGGCTTTATATGAATTAATTACTGTTAGCTTAACTTAACCAAGTACTATTCAGATTAGATATAAACAAAATCTTAAAACTATAAAAATTATATAGAACTGGCCGTGAAGACAGACTATTAAAAAAGAAATCTTAACAAGAAAACAAATGGCCCAATTACAAAATGGGTAAAAGACCTGAACAGACGTCTTACCAAACAAGATCTACATTTAGTAAATTAGCATATGAAAATATGCTCAACATCACACGTCACTAAAAAAAAAAATCAAACCCCTTGCCGAGTTGATTTTGACTCATAGCGGCACTATAGGACAGAGTAGAACTGACCCATAGGGTTTCCAAGGCTGTAATCTTTACGGAAGCAAGCTGCCACATCTTTCTCCCATGCAGCAGATGGTGGGTTTGAACTGCCAAACTTTTGGTTAGCAACCAAGTACTTAACCACGGTGCTACCAGGGCTCCTTCAAAAGTCATTAAGGAAACGCAAATCAAAACACCTCCGCACACTTATTAGAATGGCTAAAATCCAAAACACTGACAACATCCAGTGTTGACAATATGGAGCAACAGGAACGCTCACTCACTGCTGGTGGGAACGCAAAATGGTGCAGCCACTTTCGAAGACAGTCTGGCACTTTCTTACAAAGCTAAACACAGGCTTAGCATACAATCCAGTAATCATACTCCTAGGTATTTGCCCAAGTGAGATGAAACACACAATCACATAAAAACCTGCACACAAATGTTTATAGCAGCTCTATTCAGAACTGTCAAGGAGCCTTGGTGTTGCAGCAGTTAAAGTGCAGGGCTTGGCTGCTAACCGAAAGGTCGTCAGTTTGAACCCATCAGACACTCCACGGGAGAAAGATGTGGCAGTCTGCTTCCATAAAGATCACAGCTTTGGAAACCCTATGGGGCAGTTCTACTCTGTCCTATAAGGTCACTAGACTTGGAATTGATGACAACGGGTAAACAGTTATTGGTAAAAGAAACTGGAAGCAATCAAGATGTCCTTCAACAGGTGAATGAACAAATGTCCATATAAAGGAGTTTTACTCAGAAATGAAATGAGCTATCAAGCCATGAAAAGACATGGAGGAACCTCAAATGCGTGTTGCTGAGTGAAAGAAGCCCATCTGAAAAAGCTATATTCTGTACGATTCCAAGTATATGACATTCTGGAAAAGGCAACGAACACTATACAGACAGTGAGGAGATCAGTGGCTGCTGGGGGTTGGGTGGGGGGAGGGATGGACAGGTAGAGCCCAGGGCATTTTCAGGGCAGGAAACTGTTCCACGCGATGCTGTGATGATGGACCCAAAGGACTGTACAACACAGAGCGTGAACCCTAATGTCAACTACGGACTTGTGTTACCAATAATGTATCAGTATTGACTCATCATAGGTCGTGGGTGGCACAAACGGCTTGCACTCGGCTGGTAACCAAAAGGTTGGTGGTTCGAACCCACCCAGCAGTGCTGTGGAAGACAGGCCTGGCCATCTGTAAAGATGGCAGCCAAGAAAACCCTACGGTGCAGTTCTACTCCAGAACACATGGGGTTGCCAGGAGTTGGCAGCTAACAACAACTGGTTCATCAATGGTAGCAATGAAAGCGAGATGTTACCAACAGGAGAAGGAGCATACGGGGGAGGGGCAGAGGGGAACTCGGTCTTTTCAGTGCAGCTTTCCTGTAAACCTAAACCTGTGCTTGAAATTCAAAGTCTATTAAAAAATTTTTTTTAATTATTTGTTAAAAAAGAATGAAAACTTTCTGCATGGAAGAAGGTATGGGGGAGAAGGAGGAGGGGGGTCAGATCCCAGCTGCTTCAGCTCCCTTCATGTGATCTGTCAGTGTCCAGGACGCAGAAACAGGACCTGGACTCACACGTGACCTCGTCCCTCTGCCCAGGGCCACCCACCGCCCCTGCATCACTCAGATGGTGAGGGGACCTCCATGCTGCCTAGAGTCCCAGCGTCCACATCTACCCCACCATCAGCAGTGGGCAGGATGGGTGCATGGCCGACACCAGAGGCTAGGGGAGAGTCTACAGGACACCCAGGTCTAGCCATGACCATGCCCAGGAAGATGACCCCTGGTCCCACAAACCTAGGGGCTCTGTGGAGGACTCCTCCCAGCATGAAGAGTTCCCCTTGGCAGAAGCCCAGGAAACAGGGGAGATGAAGAAGATTTGGGGGGCCTACCACCAGGAGCCCCCTCCCAAGGGTCATGAGCGCCCCGAGCCCAGACACCAGCTTGGCTGAGGTGACCTTTGACCTTTGGTTCTACCCAGAAGAGACCCTTACTTGGAATACACCTCCCGAGACCCCTCTCTCCCCTGCCCCTCTATACCACCCCCCACCTCGGCTGCCCACCCCAGGACGGGGGCACAAGAAGACACTAGAAAATGCTTAGAAAACGGCCACAGCACCTTCCCTGGTAGACATGCCACCGTCACGCCCTGAGGCACTGTGACCACGCTCGGTCCCTGGACAGACTCCGCATCTGTGCAGGCTGCATTTCACTTTGTCGGCCTCCACCCACCTGAGCTGGATCAGCTCCTCTGTCCTGACTCTGCCAGCTAGGCAGCCTCACCTCTGCGCTCCTGTGTGCAGGCCCTGGGACCTTCCTAACATCCCTCCATACCAGCCTCACAGCCCTGCTCCCAAGAGATTCTCCTCACCTGGCCGACAATGCCACTGGGTCACCCTCTCGGCGCAGTCATCAGATCCTTCGGCCCAAGGCCAGTTGGGGGGACAGCACAAATCTGAAGATGCTGCTTGTCCAGTCCCCTCACAGCCAAGAGGCAACTATGATAGAGCCAGGAAGGAAGTGTGGAGTGAAGACAGTCCATTCATTCATTCACTTACTCACTCATCTACTCACTCACATAGCGAACATCTCCCGCGTCCCCAGGCCAGGCTGACCGGCGGGCTCCTAAGCCCAGGTGGCACCGGGTCAGCCTCTTGATGTGTGAACCTCGGTGTCTCACGTGGGAGCTGGGCCCATGCCATGACTTGCTGGCATTTAGCCATGCCAACTGCACTGACCAGACATATCCTTCTGGAACAAACCACTGAGAGCCCTTTCTATGCACTAATTCAGCCATCCTTCTGGAAGAATCGACAACAGGCAACCCCCAACTCATGGGAATCTGTGCAAGCTTCAAGTGTGTTTTTCAGGCTCCGTGGGTTAAATGGCATAAAACGAAATGCAGCACATATGTACGGTGGGATATTATGCAGCCATAAAGAGAAATGAAGTCTTGACACGTGCTTTAACACGGACAAACTCCAAACACACTGTGCTGAATGAAAGAAGCCAAATACCACAGGACAAAGACTGTCTGATTCCACTTACATGAGACACCTACAACAGGCACACACAGAGATAGGAAGCGGGGGGAGCGGTTACCAGGGGCTGGGGAGGGGGACAGTTATCGTTTGATAAGTAGTTTCTGTTTGGGGTTACGGAAAGTTTTAGAAATAAATAATAGCGATGGTTGTACAACATTGTGAACGTAGTCAGTGCCACAGAATTGCACACTTAAAAATGGCAAAAACGGTAAGTCTTATACAGATTTCACCACAATAATAATGAAAAAAAGGTTTTTAACAACAACTGCCCACTTCCTGCTTACACCCCAATGGATGTCGCTTACACCCCACTGGATGTCACTTACATCCCGCCAGAAGCCACGCCGAATCCAAAAACACGTCATCAAGTTGATTCTAACTCACAGCAACCCTGTAGGGCAGAGTGAAACTGCCCCATAGGGTTTCTATGGCTGTAATCTTTACGGAAGCAGACTGCCACATCTTTATCCCACGGAGCGGCTGGTGGGCTCGAACCACCAACCTTTCGGTTAGCAGCCAAAGGCTTAACCACTGCACCACCAGGGCTCCCTGCAGCACTGTTCACAATAGCCAGAACAACCTAAATGTCCCCCAGGAGACAAATGGACAAACAAAACACGGTCCATCCACACAATGGAATATTACTCAGCCATAAAGAGCAAGGAAGTCCTGATACACACCGCCACGTAGATGAACAGAAAACACGATGCTGAGCGAAGTCAGTCGTAAAAGGACAAATGCTGTGCGACCCCTGTGTGAAACAGGCAAATGCACGGAGGCCAAAGCGCGCTGGTGGCTACCGGGGGTGGGAGGGAGGAGGAAAGCAGGGGTCTTAGCTCAGGGGGCTCTGCGTTTCTGTTACTGCAGTGGAAATCATCTAGAAGCATTTAGGAAAGGGTAGTGGTGGGAGCTTCATGAGATGATGAAGGTAATCAGTGTCACTGAACTGTACACGGAGAAACAGGTGATCTGGCAAACGTTTTGTTATGCCTACAAAAGGCAGAAACCTGCCCAAGAAGGAAAACTCAAATATTTTCCGCTAAAACGAGTGATAGAAAAGCAGTAAGGCTGCACCCTGCCAAAGGTGGAAAACCTGTGAGACCTGGAAGAACAAGGCAGTCCTGTCAAGTTCCAGCTCCCGCAAGTTTCACTGCATATATTTCTTACCACAATTTAAAAAATGAAATGAACAAAGGGAAAAGGAAAAAAAAAGAATGAACCCAGGACCTTTGCCCAGGACACCCAGGAACAGATGCCCACTAAAGCGTTAGAACACCAAGGGGCTGCCCCGGGGCTTTCCTCAGCCTTGGACTGCTCGCACCTCAAAAGGGGAACTTGTTGCCAAGACACCCACACGCCCTTACCTGGAGTCAAGGGCGAGAATTCCCGACTCGCAGCTTTCCTTAAAAACGCCCACTCCTCCCACCCGGTGCCAAGTCGCCCCGGCACTTGCAGCCACCAGCTGCCATTGTGTGGACCCCAACTCACGGCAACCCCGTGTGCATCAGAGTAAACTGTGCTCCAGAGGGTTTTCAGTGGCTGATTTTCCAGAAGTAGATCACCAGGCTTTTCTTCCAAGGCACCTCTGTGTGGACTCGAATCTCCAACCTTTTGGTTGGCAGTTATGTGCGCTGTTTGCACCACCCAGGAACCCCAGCATATGTCAGCGAGATTTAAAATTGGGGTGGGGGGGTCTTGTTCCTCATTAGCCTCCTCTTCCACCAAGTAAGGTGGCAGCTACACGGCCTCGGCTGAGAGCCCCACCCTCTGTGCCCTTCCCACCCATTCCACAAATATCTGCCAGACACCTCCTGTGTGCCAGGCCTGGTGCCTCATGGTCCCCCCAGGACCAGCCCAGCATTAAAACTGGCCCCCAGTGTTACAACCTGGACTCCTCTGCTGCCATCGGTCCTCAGGTCACCCTGGTTACCTGGCCGCCTTCCACAACAAACATGCAAAAAGCAAGGGGACGGCCAAGGAGAGCCGAATTAAAAAGGCTTATTTACTACATCCCGCCCCCCAGTAGTCAGGAGCCTAATTCTAGGACTTTCCTATGGACCTGTGTGTTCAGGTTACAGGATCAGAAGAAAAAGTTAGAGAAATATTTCCCCCAAGGCTTTGGCCTGCATGGAATAGGGCTGAACTTCGGAATAGTTCCCACAATGCTGTGCCCCACATGATAAAATCTACTGCTGTTTGAATCTGAGTGCTGGCAAGGATGACACGCTGGGCACTGTGCCACCCACTACAACTCTAGGCCCGGACGCACTGCCAGAGCCCCCCAGGCCCGCACCCCCTCCATCTATCCAGTTCTGAACAGGTTTCTGCTCTCAGGTTTCTAAATGGGTGGCGTCTACGTCAGCCCAAACCTAGTAGATTTCTCCAGTGGTGCCACTGGGCCCCGATTGGGGCTTTCACGTCACCAATAATGCAGGTTACTCTTTCAGACGTGGCTTCAGTACTCCCTCCTCTTGGCTGGTTCTTCCGAGGGTCTCAGGGCACTTTCCAGGACCACCCCCTCCTGCCACCACCGCCCCCCACCTGGTGATTTTTCTCGGATTTTATGAAACAATCTCCCCGTCACCCTGGTTGTTAGGTAGAGGAAGACAGAGACCCCACACCACCAGCTTGCAGGTGCTGAGGTCAGGACCCAGGCCCTCATGGGTCCAAGTCACCCCATCGCCCGAGGCCCCCGCCCATCCTCCCAGCGCCCCTCCCCCCAGCTCCCTTCCAGGCTCTGCGACCTGCACATCTAAGCCTTCCTGACCATCTCAAAGGTGCCTCGTGGTCCTCCCCACAGCGCATCCCTTTCCTACAAGCTTCTCCCTCACTCTCATCCCTCTAGAGCCTATTATTCTGAGAATGGAGCCACATGGCCGGGCTCAGGTCCCACTCTGCCACCCCAGCTGGGTGACCTGGGTGCGCGTCACTGAGCCTCTCAGGGCCCTGGCCTCCACATCCACAAGACGGAAATAGTAGCAGTACCTACTACTCATAAGGTAGTGTGGGCCAGGAAACTGGCTGTGCTCAGACGGGCCGAGCCTGGGACTTCCTGGCCCGGGGAGCACGTGGCCATGAGCAACCCCGTCTGCACCACCATCTGACCATCTCACCGCCCAAAGCCCTCCTCCGTTGGTCCATGTCTCCACCCCACCAACCCACACTGGCCAGGCTGACTGCACGAGTTCCCGCCATGCTCCCTCCTCCCTCCACCACCCTTTCTTACTGCCCCAGAGACTGGCCCATGTGTCCACTCAGCCCCAAGCCTCCTCTTCACAGGACCACCAAGCCCTACTCAGCCCAGCCCTCCTCAGACTCAGGGGGTCCCCATCCCTGCCCAGACTGCGTGCCACACACTCACAGTTGCACCGGAGTGTCCCGGGACCCACCTTTCTGCATCTGCCAGTCACCTCCCCACATCTGCCAGTCACCTCCCCATCCTTGAATTCAGCCCACGTGTACCTCCACCCGCAGCGAAGGGCCCACAGTTGTTGTGCAGACCACACTGGCTGCACACAGCAGGCACTCAATAAATGGATAAACATTCCATTTTTGAGTCACGGTTTCAGAAAGTATGTTAGTAAGTGACTTCGGTGTTCACAGTTATCTATGTCCTTAAGTGGTTAGCGTTTCCAGAGCACCTAACTCTTCCCGGATAGTTTCTGTCCCAGGGAGAACCCAGCTGCACCACTGAGGGATTTAAGATCTCCTGAGCCTTTTCTACACTGTGAGCGCCAGAAAAATAAAATAATGCCCTCCACCCAGAAGACGCCTGGGACAAGGGCCTGTTCCTCACCGCTTCATCTGTAGTCTTCTAGCTAAAAATCCCCATGGTGTCCTGTATGAAACGAGGCAAACACTTTCCAGACTTTATGAAGCCTGGATGAGGTTGTTCCCTTCACTCCACACCACAGTAAACGGCGAAAAGATTACTCAATATCGTGCTTTTCCGAGTTTCAGTATCTTCTGACGTGTTGGAATGACTCATCGAGCAGTTATTTCTACCCCCCAAATGCTTTTTCCACATCTGCAGATCCAAACGCACACAGGGTCAGGGAAGTCTTTTACCAACAGCCTAAGCCCGCAGGCACACGCATGTTCAAGCCCAACTCCCATTGCCTGTGTTACTAAGAGGCCAACGTCCAGCAGTGCTGCAGGCGCGCAGTGCTTGCCTTTCCTGTTTGGCGATCAGCCAGGCTGCTTTGAAAAATACCAACACAGGTTTTGGAAGCATTCATCATAAAAAAGCTTCTATCACAGAATTTAAAACCTCCTTCAAAAACCGTCACATATAAAATGAACATTTTACATCACGGATGGAATCCCAAAATGGCAGCTATTTGCATTGAGCTACATTCACTCCTCGAAACATTCTCAAATGGTCTTTTGTACTTGGTGGCTACAGAAAAACATCAACACTATCTTCTCACAGTCAAAATGATTGTGCTAAAACCCCAGGCCCCAGAAGGGAGCTGCCCTCATTCTGGGGCATGTCTGCTTCAGGCCCAGCCCCTAGGTTTTCCCTACCCCGGAGCACCACCCCCAGGTGCACCAGCCCCCAGGTGCAACCCACCCAGGTACACCACCCCCAGGTGCAACCCAACCAGGTACACCACCCCCAGGTGCAACCCAACCAGGTACACCATCCCCAGGTGCAACCCACCCAGGTACACCACCCCCAGGTGCAACCCCCCCAGGTACACCACCCCCAGGTGCAACCCACCCAGGTACACCACCCCCAGGTGCAACCCAACCAGGTACACCACCCCCAGGTGCAACCCACCCAGGTACACCACCCCCAGGTGCAACCCAACCAGGTACATCACCCCCAGGTGCAACCCACCCGGGTACACCATCCCCAGGTGCAACCCACCCAGGTTCACCACCCCCAGGTGCAACCTACCCGGGTACACCATCCCCAGGTGCAACCCACCCGGGTTCACCACCCCCAGGTGCAACCTACCCGGGTACACCACCCCCAGGTACAGCCTACTCAGGTACACCATCCCCAGGTGCAACCGGCCCAGGTACACCACCCCCAGGTGCAACCCACCCAGGTTCACCACCCCCAGGTGCAACCTACCCGGGTATACCACCCCCAGGTGCAACCGGCCCAGGTACACCACCCCCAGGTGCAACCTAACCAGGTTCACCACCCCCAGGTGCAACCTACCCGGGTATACCACCCCCAGGTGCAACCGGCCCAGGTACACCACCCCCAGGTGCAACCCACCCGGGTTCACCATTCCGAGGTGCCACCCACCCAGGTACACCACCCCCAGGTGCAACCTAACCAGGTTCACCACCCCAGGTGCAACCTACCCGGGTACACCACCCCCAGGTGCAACCAGCCTAGGTACACCATCCCCAGGTGCAACCCACCCAGGTTCACCACCCCCAGGTGCAACCCAACCGGGTACACCACCCCCAGGTGCAACCCAACCGGGTACACCACCCCCAGGTGCAACCCAACCGGGTACACCACCCCCAGGTGCAACCCAACCGGGTACACCACCCCCAGGTGCAACCCACCCGGGTACACCACCCCCAGGTGCAACCCAACCGGGTACACCACCCCCAGGTGCAACCCAACCGGGTACACCACCCCCAGGTGCAACCCACCCGGGTTCACCACCCCCAGGTGCAACCTAACCGGGTACACCGCCCCCAGGTGCAACCCCCCCACGTTCACCGCCCCCAGGTGCAACCGGCCCAGGTACACCGCCCCCAGGTGCAACCTAACCGGGTACACCGCCCCCAGGTGCAACCCACCCGGGTATACCACCCCCAGGTGCAACTTAACCGGGTTCACCACCCCCAGGTGCAACCCACTCAGGTACACCACCCCCAGGTGCAACCTACCCAGGTACACCATCCCCAGGTGCAGCCTACGCAGGTACACCACCCCCAGGTACAACCGGCCCAGGTACACCACCCCCAGGTGCAGTCTACTCAGGTACACCACCCCCAGGTGCAGTCTACTCAGGTACACCACCCCCAGGTCCAACCTACCCAGGTACACCATTCCCAGGTGCAGTCTACTCAGGTACACCATCCCCAGGTGCAACCTACCCAGGTACACCACCCCCAAGTGCACCATCCTGAACAGGCTCCTCCGCTAGAGGCACACACTTTTCCTGGAATCACGGCAATAAAACCTAATAGACAGCCCAGTTGTTCCTGCTAGCGCCTCCCGGGCCGTAATAACGCACTGAAGGCTTTAGGGTATGGCTGTAAACCTTTGTTGAAAACTTTGTGTAAGTCTGAAACAATGGCTTTCCCCGGTTGTTCCTTAGTAAAACCGGAGAATCAGAGAATCCAGGTCTGCTTAATTCAAGGGCTGGTCTCTTGTTCTGTTTTGTTTAGACGCAGCTTTGGTGTTTGGAATTACAGATTTTTATAGCCTACAGTGATTCACTACCTCAGGGCATTAAATCAAAAGGTCTAAGAGAGTTAGGAGCATCCCCAGATGCCACCTGTGAGGCAGGAGACTGTTTTGCCACTGGGATAATTGAGCTCAACAATTCATTTCTGCAGTGTGTTCTTAGGTAAGGCAGGGGGTTCTGAAGAGCGGGAACTCTTTCATCTGGTGGTGTGAAGCCTGGCTCGCCTGCTCACAGGCTGTGTGGCGCTGAGAAGGTCACTTAACGCCTCTGAGCCTCAGTTTCATCATCTGTAAAATGGGCTGTGGCAGCATTACCACTCCTCCCCTCAGTTACCAGAGGAATATATGACAGTGTAAAAACAACAGGGTAGAAAACTGCCTGAGGCCTGGTAAGAAGCCAGGGAAAGGCCATCGTTATTATCTGGGGGATGGACACAAGAGGCCCCAGTGTCAGGTTTTTACAAGAGGATGCAAAGCCAGGAGCTGGGTCACTGAGACGTGGAGCCCCCACCCCTCCTCCAGCTGTGGGCCCAGCAGGGAGGGCATCCACATTCCTCATGCTCAAGACACACAACCCTGCTCCCAGGACAGACCCACTCCCACTAAAAGCACCATTCCACATAAATATCAAAACCCTATTATTTTGCCAAGCTATTTTTACATTGACCAAAACTCTCACTATGTTTTATCAAAGCAAAAGACTGCTGAAGCGGGATAAATCAAACCCACTGCCGTCGAGTCGATTCCGACTCATAGCGACCCTATAGGACGGAGTAGAACTGCCCCACAGAGTTTCCAAGGAGCGCCTGGTGGATTCGAACTATACCACCAGGGTTAAAAGGTAAGAAAATGCAAGTGGAAATTTAGGATAGAAACTTTTTTGTACTATCTGTAATTTTTATTTTTATGAGAGCATTGCTCTGAGTGGCTGTAATGCTGGTCAGCATCTCACACTCCCAAAACCTAAAATGTTCACCTGCAAATAGACAATGCTGCCAGATCTATGTCGACATATTGCAACACTTCCAGTTGGGACCCAGGGTTTCCAGATCTTATGAGCAAACAGCCATAACTGGAACCTGTTCACTACCCCGCCGTTAGAAAGAAGGAATTACAGGCAGCTTTTTATTATGGAAACAAAGCCATTCAAAAAACTAACTTTGTAATTCTTTCAGGACTCCCTGGAAGATACAGTATCATAACCATTTCTTATTTAAAGAATTCGTTTCAAACACTGGCTCCAGCCACGCACAGACCTAAGCTTGGTCTGAGGGATGCTGGTCTCATTCCTAAATTGCCCACCTATGCCAGCCACTCACACCCTCAAAGAGGTGCTGGGGGCCCCTTTATTGCACCCTGAAATCCTCTTTCTTCCATGCTTAGCAATCCCCCTACTCTCTACTCGTCCTTTTCCACCCAGGATTGCAGGCCCCGCCAGGACTCTGGCGTGGGGACCATTCTGCCTCCACACTGAGCCCTCCTCCCCACCAGCTCACCTCCAGCCCTGGGGCCAGGCGAGCAGGGTTCCCACCCTGGCTCCACCGCCATCCTGGCCAGGCCTCTTAAGTAACACCCAAATTATAAGACCGTGTGCAGGAGCCAAAACCAAGATCAAATGAGGCTATGCTGTTCACACATGAAAGCTCACATAAGCCTGACTGTTATTATCTGGAGGAGACAGAAAAGCCAGACCGAAAGGGCTCTTGAGAGCTACAGCCGCACTACGGCGTGACTCAGGGACCCATCCGGCAATTTCCAACGGTCCCACCCAAAAACTAATTGGCACGTGGGGTGGACAGTGACCTTTGATCTTCCTATGTGGCTGGCTACAGAGCCTTGCCAGGCAAACCTGATGGCCCACATTACCCTAAGGCCAAGTTTTAACAGCAGGATGCAGGAGCCACTGGCCCACTGAGAAAAGTGCCAAGGAGCTAAGGCCTTGAACTTGAAAAAGCCCAGGCCTGCTCCCAGCCAAAAGGCTCAGGAAGCAGCATGGGCCTCTCCCACTTGCCAGGCCCTAGGTGGGGGGCACTCCCAGCACCAGCGGAGCAACGAGTCCTCGAAGAGCTGCCCCGGGCCCTGTCCAGATGTGCCCTGGCACATCCGGGCAGGGCCCCTGCACGTCCCCACAGAGCCACTCTTCCCACCCTGGCCACTCACCCGACACAGCCACCTCCATGAGCGCCTCCAGCGGCCGGTTGTTGTCCAGGTGGCGGCTGAGCTGCAGCTCGCCCGTGGCCGAGTCGAGCAGCAGCAGCCTCAGCTCGTTACCCTGCAGGAAAGTATAGTTGAGGCTGTCGGAGAGGTCGGGGTCGTGGGCTGGGATGCGGCCGATGACACCGCTGGGGAAGCTGTTAGACTTGTTGGTGACGTAGTTGTTGAAGAGAATCTGGAAGTCGGGCAGCACCGGTGGGTTGTCGTTCTGGTCCAGTAGGCGCACGTGCACCGTGGCCCGGCTCACCAGCGGTGCCGACGTGGCCTGTACCACCAGCACATATTCTCGCCGCACCTCAAAGTCCAGCTCGACCAGGGCGCGCAGGTCCCCACTGAGCAGGTCCAGTTGGAAGACCTCGGGCACGTTGCCCTCCACAATCTGATACATGATCTGGGCGTTGGGGCCTTCATCAGGGTCATTGGCACGAATCCTCGCCACCACCGACCCCACCGGACTGTTCTCCTCCACAAAGAGTTCCAGCTCGTCCCTCTCAAACACAGGGGGGTTGTCATTGATGTCCAGGACAGTCACCTGGATCTCCACCGAGGCACTCATGGGTGCTGGGCTGCCCCGGTCCACAGCCAGAGCCCGGAGGCTGTACACGGCCACATTCTCCCGGTCCAGTCGGCGCTGAGTGCGGATCACTCCAGACGTGGGCTCAATGTAGAAGTCCCCGTCGCCGTCGTCCCCGCCCTGGAAGGTGTACAGCAGACGGCCGTTGGGGCCCGAGTCTCGGTCGGTGGCAGAGACCTGGAGCACACTGGTTGAGGGCGGCGCATCCTCGAAGACAGAGCCCTGGTAGAAGTCACGTAGAAAGCGGGGTGCGTTGTCGTTCGCGTCCAGGACAAGGATCTCCAGGGAGGTGGTGTCGGACTTCTGGGGGATGCCGTTGTCCCGAGCAGTGATGGCCAGCGTGTAGGCGGCCTGGTCCTCATAGTCCAGCTCGGTCATGGTGTAGATGGTGCCGGTGTCAGGATGGATGCGGAACTGTGGCACTGGGTCCGCCAGCACATAGGTGATGCGCGCGTTCTCCCCCGTGTCTTCGTCGGTGGCACTGATGGTGGCGATGGAGGTGCCCACGGGCCGGTCTTCACTGACGCTGACCGTGTAGTGAGAGCTCTGGAAGACCGGGCGGTGGGTGTTGGCATCAGTGACGTTGATGAAGACCTGAGCCGTGTGTGAGCGGGTGCCGTCGGATGCGGTCACCGCCAGCACGTACTGCCGCTCCTGCTTATAGTCCAGCGGCAGGGCCAGGGTGATGAGGCCTCCGCCGCTCTGGCTGCTCAGGGCGAAGCGGTTCCGCGTGTTGCCGCCCGTGAGCTGGTAGGTGATCACGCTGTGGGCGTCCCGGTCGCGGGCCTGCAGGGTCAGCACGCTGCTGCCCACCGCTGCGTCCTCGTTGAGACGCAGCTCGTACACAGGCTGCGTGAACACTGGGTCATTGTCATTGACGTCCAGCACCGTGATGGACACGCTGGCGGAAGAACTCATGCACGGCGAGCCGTGGTCCACGGCCTCCACCCCAAAGCTGTAGTGCTCCACCTCCTCACGGTCCAGCTCTGCGCACACTGTGATCCATCCGGTGCTGTTGTGGATCTGAAAGGGGAAGTCCGGGCCCGGGGCGGGGTCCTCAGGCCCAGCACCACCGCCCCCTGCACCGGCCGTGTCCACCAGGCGGTAGCGCAGACGGGCGTTTTCCCCCGCGTCCGCATCCACCGCCTGTATGTGCAGCACTGAGTGGCCCAGGGGCACATTCTCCAGCACAGCAGCCTGGAAGGGGCTGCTCACGAAGATGGGTGCGTTGTCGTTCACGTCCAGCACCTGAACGGCCACCAGCCCCGAGGAGTTGATGAGTGGAGGCCGGCCCCCATCCTGGGCCTTGATGCGCAGGGTGTACTCGCGGATGGCCTCGAAGTCCAGAGGATTGATGACGTCCAGGCTCCCACTCAAGGAGTGGAGGTAGAACTGCCCCTTCAGGTTCCCGCTGACGATGCTGTAGTGGATGGCAGCGTTCTGGCCCTGGTCCTGGTCTGTGGCCTGCACGCGCAGCACAGGCGTATTGGGTGCCACGTCCTCGGGCACCTGGACCACATAGCGCTTCTCACTGAACTGGGGGTAGTTGTCGTTCTCGTCCTCCACGGCGATGTGAACGGTGGCCGTGGCACTGAGCGGGCCCGGGTTGCGGCCCTGGTCGTTGGCTTCTACCAGGAACTGGTACTCGGCCGCCTCCTCTCGGTCCACCGGGGCCCGCGTGCGCACCACGCCTGAGCGCGGGTCGATCTCGAAGACGCCGCCCGCGCCCTCTAGCAGGCGGTAGCGCATGTTGGCATTGGAGGGAGCGTCGCCATCGGTGGCGCGGATGGTCAGCACCTCGTAGCCCACCTCGAGGTTCTCACGCACGCGCTCACGGTACTCAGATTGCTCAAACACGGGGCTGTGGTCGTTGGTGTCACTGACCGTGACGGTGAGGTAGGTGGCGGCCGAGCGCCGTGGCGAGCCGTGGTCCACGGCGCTCACCTTAAGCACGTGCGTGTCCTTGGTCTCGCGGTCCAGCGCGCGGGCCGTGCTCACTGCGCCTGTAGCGGCGTCTATGAGGAAGTAGCCATTGGAGCGCTCGTCGAACAGCGCCTCCATCTGGTAGCTTAGGCGCCCTGCCTCGCCCTCGTCGGGATCCAGCGCGTGCAGCTCAATGACTGGCGTGCCCGCCGGCTCGTTCTCGGGAACTGACACCTGGTAGCTAGGCAGCGGAAACTGCGGGCTAGTAATGCCGCCCGCGCCCCGTCGTGCCCGCCGCGCCACCCCCGCCCCAGCTCGGGGCAGGCTTGGCGGCGACGGCAACGAGGAGGGTGTCCCTGAGGCCGCCTCTAGGGCTAGACGCACCGGGACTGTGCCGGCCGTGCGCCCGAGGACGCACATCAAGCGCAGGCAGACGGGGCGGCGCGGACAGCGGGGCCCGGAGCGCGGCGGGCAGCGGCAGGCAGGGAAGGTGTTGAAGGCGGTGCGGGCCAAGCGCAGCGCGGCCCCACCGGGGCCCGGGAAGCAGAGAGAAGAGCCAGGTCCGGGGGCCGAGAGCAGGGCCCGCGCGCGCAGTTCCGCTCCGGGAGCCGGTCCGCGCCGGGCCCCACAGCCCGGGCCGAGCGTGCGAGCCCGCAGGCGTAGGCTCAGTGCCGACCCCGCGCCGCGCACGGCCAGGCGCACAGGCAGCGGCAATGGGCGCCTACCCGGGCGCGCGCAGCCCCGGGGCTCCGCGCCCGGCCCGCGCCGTCGTCCCACTAGGCGCCCATCGCGGCTTACGGCCAAAAACTCGCGCGGCGCCCGGGCCGTGCGCGCCGAGTCCAGCGGGTAGGTCTCGCGGGGCCCGGGAAGGAAGGCGCGGGCCCCGCCGGGGACATGCGGTTCCCGGGCGGCCGCGCGCAGCCCCAGCGCAGGCAGGGCGGGCAGGGCGGCGGCGGCGGCCAGGAGCAGCAGCGCGGGCAGCACGGGCGGCGGCGGCGCCATGGCCCGGAGCCCGAGCCCGGCGCCCCAGCACAGTGCATGCACCCCGCGCGCCTCCGCATCCACTCGGCGCGGCCGCGGCGCGGCTCCTGCGCGCCCGGCGCCGACCCCTCGAGGCGACCCGCGCCCCGCCTCCCCGGCCTCCCGGGAGGTCCTGGCGAGGGCTCGGAGGGCCGCGCGCCTGGCCTCCCGCGCAGCTTCCACTGCGAGAGCACTTGGGAAAGTTGGCGAAGTTGGTTTCAAGATGGCTCCTCCGCGCGTCCCGGGAGGCGCCGCGCATCAACCTGCGGCGGTGGCGGCGGCGGCTCTAGGTGGCCGGGCGCGGCTCGGCCGGCAGCGTGAGGTGCGGGCGGCAGAACGGGCTGGCTGGTCCGGCGGGCTGGGCTGCGCACCCGGGCGGCCGGTTCCTGCGGGTTCCCTCCGCCTGGCCCGCCGCTCTCCCCGCCCCGCCGGCCCCGCCCCGCCTGCCCGCCGAGTATTGTTCGGGCCCGGGGGGAGCCGGCCGAGCGGGGCGCGCCGGGAGAATCGCTATGGAGACGCGGGGGCGCGCGGGGCGGGGGCCGGGCCCACTCCCCTAGCCCTCCCTACCCATCTCCCGGAGGGCGGGCCGAGGCGGAGCTCCGGGGCGCCGGGCGGCAGCTGCCAGGGGCGCGGACTCCGCACGTCGGGGACCCGGGCGCGGCCCTAAGCTCCCCCATCCCGGGCGGAGCTGGTTCGTCCAGACCGCCGTCCAGGCCGCAGCGAGGACCCGGTGGCTCCCGGGGAGGGGACCCACGGCGCCAGGCCCGGGTAAGGACCCGCGGAGGCTGCTGGGGGCGGTTCCCCATTTTCATCCACACGCGGGGAGGCCAAAGTGCTTTGCCGGGAGAGAAGAACCGTCCCTGGACTTTGAAACCCAATATGCGAGTAGCCGGATTCCGGCCCCACTTTTAAACGAAAAGAAAAACAGCCTGGGTCGACCATCGGGATTTAGAGTGTGGACGGCGTGGGCGAGCTCGCCTCCCACACGTGCCGCCCGGCCTGGACACTGTCCCTGGGTTCTAGAACCTCCGGATGCTCCTGGAGCGCGCCCCGGAGGCGGCCAGGTGGAGGATCAACCTGGGGAAGGAGCAGGGCGTTCGGACTGCACCGCCCTCCTTCGGAGAACCAACTGGAAAGCCGGGCTTTTCAGGACTGTGACCCCCCCGCCGCGGGTCGGGGTGAGCGTTCCGTCTACAGAGTTCTGAGGGAAACCCACTCCAGCCTCTTCATGGTCCCGGACCGCTGGGGGTTGGGGGTGGGGTCTGGATCTCTCGCGTTCTGACGAAGTTTCCTTACGGGTCCCATCGAAGCAGAGGGGTGCGATGTGTTTCGAAGTCGCCGCCACATTGGGGTCTTTTGTACGAGGGCGTGTCCAATCCCCTCAGCGCCTCCAGGCGCTGTGTGTCTGGAGCCTGACAACCATCACCAACGACCTCAGAAGTGGGGAAGGGTATCTCCTTGGACATAATCTAGGCAATACAGACGCTCCGCCAGTTTTACTCAAAACTGCTAAAAAGGATGTCTTTGGGTGAAGCCAGAGAAGAGCATTTTCTTCCATCCACAAGAATTTGAAGACCTTATGATTGACCCAAAATGTAGTTGCTTCAAACCCCGGGGGGGGGCGGGGGGGACTGTTGCTGTCAAGTGAGACTCAGAATGACCCTATAGGACAGAGTAGAACTGCCACATAGGGTTTCCAAGGAGCAACTGGTGGATTTGAACTGCCGGCCTTTTGATTAGCAGCCTAGCACTTAATCACTGCACCACCAGGGTTCCCTGGTTGCTTCAGAACCTTGTAACTCTGGGAGTTTCCACTGGCGAGCCCTGCTGGGAAGTGTGTGTGTGGAGGATGGGGGGAGGAGAGAAGTCTGCCCCTGGAAGGCCACCCATCCAGGACCTCCCCAGACCACCGTTTGTGTGTGTTTCAGCAGCTCAAAGGACAGGAGTTCAGGTCAAGTAGGCAGGGAGGACCCCAAGGCTCACAGGCCCCTGCTGGTGGTCCCCACAGAAGAAGCCTGAAATGGGAGCCAGGTGGGGCCAAAGCTCCTTCCGCTGGGCCCTGTGGAAGACATCTGAACTGGGGCAAAGGGAGACCCAGGTGGGGCGAAAGCTGGAGAACCCCAGAGAGTACGCATTGTGTAATAGGGCTTAAAATAGGGTGGGTTGAGTTTAGGTAAGTGGAAGATTCTGTTGCGTTGCTCTTGGCTGGTTTTTGAAAATTCAAAGGCAGCGAATGAGCTTGGGCGTGGACCTGCTTTCCCGGAACAGAACACCTGCAACATAACCCAGGGCTGCCCTTCACCACTTCCTGGTCCCAGGGCTGGGGCGGAACACAGGCCTGGATCACACACACAGGCTGAGAGACAAAATATGATCTGGTTCACAAGCAGGCCCAAGATGACCCAACTCAACCACGTTGTTCAGGAAACCCACCAGTAGGAGGAACAGGCAGAATAGCAAGGAAATGCTTGTGAATGGAGGGAGCCTGGGGGCCTGGGTCACTGATTCTGGACCTGAGTGTGGCTTTATAATCTGAACTGAACTCTAAATACAGGTTTGATGCTCTTTTCTCTATGTCTGCATGTTATATTCCACCTCTAAAAAAAAAAAAGTCCAGTTGCATCAAGCAGGATGAAAATCCTGAGTTCCAATGCTGCCACTAACTAGTTAGCATTGTTGAAGAAATGAATGAGCTGATCTGCGTAAAGGGGCTGGCTCAGCTTTTAGATCTCCCAGGGCTAACCGTTACTATTATTGTTGCCGTTGATACCTAGCCTGAGTTCTGGTCATCAGCGCCTTTGAGGTTGACACTGAAATTGCGTATCGGATGGTGCACACACGTGTCTGTGCTTCTGGCCAGGCAAGGGCTAAAGTGTCAACTGGTTTCCTAGGGGTCTGTGGTCAGCGGATGATCCCATCCACTTAGGGCCCTTAGAGAGAGTGGAACCGAGGCTCAGAGACGAAGCTGGGGCTCCAGGCAGGGGACATGGCATTTGTGGTAGCCTCATCCAGCACCGCCTGAAGGGCTGGTGTCAATGTCTTGGTCACCTCCCCTTCTGCTTTGGGGGTAGCTGGCAGGAGGGGTTCCCTCCTCCTTCTTCTCAGTGCCCAGGAGCTCTGAGAAACAGTGGCTCAGTCACAGATTCTCAGGGGCTCCTCCTGGGGGTCACCTCAGAAGGGGGAGGGGGTTTGGAGTTTAGTAACCAGCCCCCCAGGTGACTTGGAGCCCCTGCCCCTGAGAGCCACTGGCTAGAAGAGACGGAACTGCCAGCGCTCTTTCCTGTATCTGGAATCGCTGCTACAGCTCCCTGGACTCCAGGAATCGTAATTGACATTTACATTTAGTACACTCCTGAGGTATTTCACCTGAAGGTAGTGCTTTTAAAAATAAAAATAGAATTTTTTTTTTTTAAAAAGGCAGGAGATGTGGATCTCCAGTGTTGCACATGTTCTAAAAAGCAGCGCGAAGTGCTTCTTGCCAGGTTGCCAGGGACCCCAACCAGAACCCACAAGAATTCTGGGATCTCTTTCCTCCACAGTAAACTCCTTGGCCGGCTTTAAGGAGCCAGGAGCCACAAGAAACCACCGTGTCAGGGAAAACCAAGAATCGAGTCCTGGCCTCGCTCTGGTCGGCCCTGTTTTTGGAACTCAGAAGGAAAATCCTCTTGGGAACAGAGTTCCTCACCCACCTCTCCCCTTCCTACCACCCACTCGCCTTGGAAAATTGTGAAAGTTAAAATGTGGAACAAAAAATGGGACCGTGCACTCATTAGAATGTTAATGGAGGCAGGGGATGAAGGGGACTGAGGTTGTAACCAAGCACGTTTTCTGTGCTAGCACTTCCCCAGCAGACCAGGACAACATGATGACAAAAAAGGGTGTCTTCCTGCTTGAAGTGGCCAGAATCTGTCTACATACGAGTGTGGGTTTCTTTAGGACCCCCTCCCTGGCCTCTGAAGTGGTGAGTGTGATGGCTGTGAGTCTGTGGTTCTTCCGGAGTTGCCAGCACCTGGCCAACCTGCACTGTGCCGTGCTCTAGCTCGAGGAAGGTTCTGGAAGGTCCTTGGCATGGGCAAAGGCTGGAGCCTCGCTCTCCAGACTGGCTTGAAATGCTTTAATTCATCCTTTTCTGTTTGTAAACTCAAGGTGCTGGGGACAGTTCTCATAACCAGAACTGTCATCGTGTCTCTCTGGAGAGCCTGGGTGGGGAGGGAAGACAGGGCACCCCTCCACCCCACACACACTGTGCCAGTCCTGGTGGGGCCACCCGGCCCATCCTCGGGCTGCAGTGGCCTCTAGTGGCCGAGTACAGTCTGCGCCCATACCTGGGGACACCTGTGGTGCCTTCAGTTCTGACTCACGGTGATGGTATAGGACAGAGTATAACTCCCCCATAGGGCTTCCAAGGCTGTAAGTCTTTAAGGAAGCAGACTGCCACATCTTCCTCCCACGGAGCAGCTGATGGGTTCAAACCAGCAACGTTTTAGTAGCAGCTGAGTGCCTAACCATTGTACCACCAAGGCTCCTTCCTCCCAGTGCCAATGTCCACCAAACACTGTTCATGAGCAGGTGGCGAGACCCCAGCGGGCCCGACCCTCTCAGCTCCACGGTCATCGCACCTTGATCAGAAGGTCCTGTGGATGTGTACACACACCAGGAGGTGCGGCCCCAAGTTTCTGCAGCCCCTGCTGTGCGTGAGCAGTGGCAAGTCACGCAGCCTCTGGATCACACCACCCTGTTGCTCCTGGGACCCGTGAGCCCCTCACTGTCTGCAGGGTAAGGCTCCTAGCCCCGCTCACACATTGTAAAATAAGGCCCAGAGCACACAGCATGCGGAGGGGGCCGGAACTCCACCATGTTGTCTCACGCCAGATCTGGCCACTAACCCATGGGGAACCCTGAGAACGACCTAAACTGGCAAAGAGTGAAGGACCAAATCCAGGACACAAGTCCCTGGAGCTGCATTTTGGGGGGAGGTGTCTGGGAGGGCTATGGATCAGAGGATCCCGAGGACTGAGGACAGCCACACGTGGTAGGAGCAGAGCAAAATGGGAGAGTGAACCCCTTCTCGGGAAGGAGAATGCAGCTTTGCACCCAGGAGAGGGCCAACACTCCACCCACAGGTGTTTGGTGTTTGCTCGTGTCTTTTTCGTTGTGTTTACTGTCGTCATCGCCATCATTGTTCCTAGCCCCAACCTAATACCCATAAATATTATAACGAAACCAATATGATATAAAGCACAATTGTCTTATTTGATTATTTTTCTCGTACATGTATCTTCTAATTTTTTTTATCAAGGTATAATTCACCTACCATAAGATTCACTCTTTTCTAAAGTGTGCAATTCAGGGTCTTTAGCATATTCACAAGGTTACGCCACTATCACCATTACCGGATTCTAGAACATTCCCATCACTCCAAAAAGAAACCCTGTACCCATTAGCGGTCGCTCATTTCTCCCTGCCTCCAGGCCCTGGCGACCGCCAATCTGCTTTCTGTCTCTATGGATTTGCTTGTCATGGACGTTTCCTCTAAACGGAGTCACACGGTTAATGTCCTTTTGTGTCTGACTTATTTCACTGAGCACAGTGTTTTCAAGGTTCACCCACTTCAGAGCGTGTATCAGTACTTGATTCTTTGTTATAAGCCCATCCATTGCCGGCGAGTCGATTCCGACTCGTAGCGACCCTGTAAGTCAGAGGAGAACTCTCTGGTATTCTCGTATGGGTGGACCGCGTTTCATTTATCCGTTCATCCATCGATGGGTGTTTGGGTTGTTTCTGCTTTTTGACTGTATACACTCTCCCTCTTTTGAATGGAGGGGAAGGCAAGACAACTGTGTACTCTGCAAAACTGCACACATGATCTTTCTTGAAATTATTCTTTATTTTTATATTTTGATGTTGAATCCACTACCCTGGCTGTCATCAATGGCTCCCTGAGGACATTCCTTGGGTATTTCTTCAATCCCTGCTGAGTAAAGGGAGGGGCGCTGAAGCTGCTCCCACCCCCACCACCCCCCAAAAAACAAACAAAGAAACTCAAACCAGTTCCGGCAACCTCACGTGTGTCGGAGCAGAGCTGCTCCGCAGGCTTTCCAATGGCTGTGACCTTTTGGGAGCAGATCAGCAGACCTTTCTTCCGAGGTGCTCTGAGTAGATTCAAACCGCCAACCTTTCAGTTAGTAGTCGAACGCTTAAACATTTGTGCCACCCAGGGATTCCCACAATTGAAGGATGACCTCTGCTTTCCCCGCCTCCCCGACCATCGCCCACCTCTCGCTGCTCAGTCCTCTTTCCCTGGTGTGTGTCTGGGTGGGACAGCCTCCTGACCCCAGCAGCCATGCAGCTAGTGATTCTCCAACACACCATCCCAGCTTCCTGGCCAGGGGCTTACGTCCTGCCTGCAGCAGGAGGCCAGCGAACCCTCAGCAGTGGCAGAGGCGACAATCACAGTACCCTACACCTGGCCTTCTTCCCTTCCTGCACTCATTCCTGCCCTCGCTCAACATTCACTCAGTACCTCGGTAAACAAAACAGCACCCCTGCCCTCATGGAGATGCTGTTCTCACGGGAGAATACAGACAGCCTTCCATAAGCAAATACACACTTTCCAGGGAAGAAAAATAAAGCCGAATAAGGGGAGGAGGGTGGTGGGAAGGGCCTTTTGGGGTGGAGTGATCCAGAAAGAGGACGGTGACAAAGGTGCAGAGAAGGAAGTGGTAACGAGCTGGCCTTGGGGACCTAGGGGGAGGCACATACCAGGCAGGGAAGCACATTCAAGCAAGTGCAAAGGCCCCAAAGCAGGAATGCACTGGGCTGTTTGCAGTTGGTGTGGCTGGGGTGGGGAGAGGGGAATGCAGGGCCGGTGGACGTGCGACGGGAAGCACTGGGCACTGAGAACAGCGAGTGTCGGGGCGCGACTTATGCTGTCAGACTGTCATTCTAGACGGTTGGAAGTGGATGGAGAGGCTCTGGGAGGCTGGTTAGGAGGCCACACTACAGCATCCAGGTGAGGACTGCTGGGAGCCGTAGAGGAGAGAGAAGTGGTCAGATTTGGGCTGGAGTTGAGCGGCACAAGCGGTTTTGCGTTCAGCTACTAACCAGAAGGTTGAAGTGTCAGCCCTACCCGGCAATACCACAGGAGGAAGGCCTGGTGATCTGTTTCTGTAACGATTACAGCCCAGTGGAGCTCAGCTCTGCTCGTTCGTAACACATGGGGTTGCCACGGATTGGAGCTGACTCAGTAGCAATGGGTTTGGTTTTTGCAGGTGAGCGAGCAGGATTTACTGATGGGCTGGAAGTGGAGATGGGTGAGGGAAATAGACATCAAGGTCCCCAAAAGGTTTGGGCCCTGGCAGCAGGCATGTGGTGCTCCAGGCAGCGGGGTGGGGAAGATGTGTGCCCTCCCTCCCTTCCCCCACCTCTCATGCCTTCTCTCTCCTCTGAAACACCTTGGCAATCTTCCATGCCACTGACCCCATCCCTGGGAGAAGCCTGTTGTCACTGCAGAGGACCAGGGTGTACAGACCAAACACTCAATTTGGAGGAACATTTTGTGGAACCTCTGTGCACAGGACACTCGGCAGGGGGCTGCGAAGGGCTTCAGGGGAAGGCGGAGTGGGAAGGCCCCAGGCTCTCCCACAGGAGGCTGCCACCCCCGCCACTTGGTTTTCTGGGGGCAGAGGGTGGCCGGGAAGGCCCGGTACCCACACAGCAGTCCACACCCTGGTAGTTTACTTCACTTGCTCAACTCGGAAAATGTTTCCAGGATATGAGGTGGGTGGGGGTGAGGGCTCATGGCCATGGACAGGGATGATTTTGTTGGTAATTCCACGGAAAGGGAGGAAAACCCAGATAAGATTTTTAAAAATATTCCAAAGCCACTGCTGTTTAGTCAACTCCGACTCATGGCAACCCCATGTGTGTCAGAGGGGAAGTGTGCCCCATGGGGTTTTCCATGGCTGTGATCTTTCGGAAACAGATTGCCAGGTCTTTTCTGGGCTGCCTCTGGGTGGATTCAAACCACCAACCTTTTGTTCAGAAGCCCAGTGCTTAACTGTTTGTGCCACCCAGAGACAGATAAGATACACACAGTCCTCAGATCCGAATTATATCTTCCTTGGAAAAAGAACACAGCACCAGAGGCCACGAAGCTTTGGAGCCGGGGGAGCTGAGTTGGAATCCCAGTCCCCCTGCCTCCTTCTACTAGTGGGTCAGCCTCTCAGGCTCCACCAGGAAATGGTGACAGTGAAGGAAGGAGAAATAACCCCAACGAGGCCCTAGCCCAGCGAGCACCCGATAAAAGAGCATGGCTATTTTTGCGGTCGTTATTAAGGAAAGTTCACTCCCCTTCCTGCTCCGCCTGGCCCAGCTCACAGCCTTTGTCACCAAGTACAGTCACCCACTATGTGGAGTGTTGGGAGCAGACCACAGGCCTCCCACTCTGTCACCCTGGAGGGAGTTGGGAAGGGCAGTGGGGGAGGACGAGAAGGGAGCCATCCACTTCCCCGACCACTGGGGCAGACACCTGGGACAGAAGGCTCAACTGTCCAGGTGGAGAAGCCCTACCTGAACCTGAAGGCACTGGCTGTCTGTGTGCTTGCGCCAGAGCCTGGGGGCAGGAGGCCATTGCGGTGGTCCCTAAGTGAAAACCCCGAAGGGAGTCCTACATTCCAAGAGCACAGGGCCTGTGGCCATCAGAGAAGTGAGGCATAGCTGTCTTGAGGCCTGTGTGACTCCCAGAAAGAGCCCCTAGCCGTGGGGAGCTACCAGCACCAGGGCTCTTGCAGCCTTTTGTAGGCCGCCAGTCTTGCCAGGGACAAAAGTCCAGCTCAGGGACACAAGGCCCTCTTTCCTTGGAGGACTCCTCCTGGCAGGGGTCGGCTGAGACTCCCTGAACAGCTGGCCCAAGGGCCAGGCCTCTGGCCATCACCTGGTGTGTGCGGGGCCAGCCCCTCAGGCATTGGGGGAACAGGGCCTCCCTGGGCAGGACTTGATGATTCAGGCCCTGCTGGAATTTGGTGAGCATGCTGAGATCTGCAGCAATGCCCCAGAGCAGCCCCTGCCCAGATCAAAAGCCAAGAAGATGGATGAGGATGCTGTAAAGAGGCCAGGGCCCCGGGCGGGCCTCGGGGAGTTGGGAGGGGCGTGTGCTGGTGCCCACAGAAGCCAAGAAGGCCCGCAACAACGTTGACATCCTGGCGCTCTGCCATCTGCCCCGCGAGGCCGTGAGGACCAGGAGGAGCTATTGGCAGGGTGCTCAGATCCTGCAAGTTCCAACTTCTGCCCACAGTGGCTAATTGGCCGCTTTGGCTGATTCAGAGCACACAATCTGCTTGCTTGCTGGGGCACCGGAAACATGGGTGCGGCTGGCCTTTCCCACCTCTCGTCTCTGCAGAGTTGTGTTTGCTGGGGCCCTGTCCCTGCACCGGAGGAGGAGGGCCGCCAGGGCCAGGAGCGCCGGGCAGGGAACCCACTGGTCTGGCCGGGCCCCTGGCTGTGGGCTTGGCCGAGTCCCTTCCCTGGGCCTCAGCCTCCTCTTCTGTGAAGTGGGGTACACTCATTTCTTGTTACTGCTGTAGCAAAACCCCACAAACCTAAGGGCTTAAACCAACACAAATGCACACTCTTCTAGATCTGGAGATCAGGTGTCCGAAATGGTGCTCCCTGGGCTAAAGGCAAGGTGTCGGCAGGGCTGCGTACCCTCAGAGGCTCTAGGAGAGAATCATCCATTTTCTTGCCCTTTCCGGCTTCTGGAGGCTGCTGTGGTCCTCGGCTCATATCCTTCTTCCGTCTTCAAAGCCAGGAGTGGCCGGTGGAGTCCTTCCCACATCCCACCACCTGACTTCCTCTCCCACCTCCTTCTGATTAGCCTGGGCCACCCGCTTAACCCAGGACCATCTCCCCTCTCAGAGTCAGATGATTGGCACCCTTAATTCATCCTGCCACTTAACAACATGCTCACAGGCTCTGCAATGAGGACACGGACATCTATGTTGTTGGTAGCTGTCATCTGCTCACGGCGGCCTTGTATGTAACAAAATGAAAGGCCGCCCCGTCCTGCGTCATCTTCACCATCATTGCATGTTTCAGTCCATTGTTCCGGCTGTTGTGACGATCCGTCTCATGGAGGATTTCCCTCACTTTCCCTGACTCTCTTCTTTACCAAACATGATGTCCTTTTCTAGCAGTTGGTCTTTCCTGGTGATGCATCCAAAGTAAGCAAGGCGAAGTCTCTCCATCCTTGCTTTTAAGGAGCATTATGGTTGTATTTCCTCTAAGGCTGGTTTGTTTGTTTTTCTAGTAGTCCACGGTATACTCAATATTCTTCTTGGGGAGAGGCGACATCCTTGGGAGCCACTGCTTAACTGCCACCTAGAAATGGAGCTAGAGTCTTCCACAGGGAAGCAGGTGTTCTCGGTGCCAGAATGTACCAGTGGGGCCATGCCGGCCCCCGAGGGGAGGTGCAGCAACTCACCCACAACCACTCTTAACGAGGAGAAGACAGGCCTCTGTTCCCGAGTGGGAGCCATGAGCACTCCCAGACTGGCCCTCTGAGGGGTGCCACTGTGACCTCCAAACCCTCACCATGTTTCTTGGGGGCCAGGATTTGGAGGGGAGTGGGTGTATTTGCTTTCTTTCAGGATTCATCTGGGCCCCGTACCATTGCTGAGGGCTGCCTTGTGCTGGGTGTGGAGTCCGGTGAACCAGAAGTTCTGTACCTCCTCTTCCGGAGTTCAGTCTGTGGGGAGATAGATGCGCGCACACTAGTTAAAATACTGTGGGATGAAGCCAAGAGACAGGTCACTCCAAGTACAGCCTCCTTGTGGGGAAGGGGAAGGTGTCTGAGAAAGCTTTCCAGGTAGCTGGGTTTTGAAGGATGAATAGAAGTTCAGCAAGCATATGGGAATGTGAGAGAATTCTAGTCAAAGGAAACAACTTGTACAAAGGCATAGAGGAAGAAAATATTGTGGGGGGTTTGGAGACCACAAGCAATTTGATATTATTGAGCGGGGAAGTGCAGGGGGTGGGGCAGGGATGGAGATAAGGCCAGTGGTGGGCAGCAGCCGGCCTTCAGAGTCTGGCCTTTATCCTGCAGGTGACAAGGATTTTAAGCTGTGGAGACTAGACTGACTAGAAAGAATGACCTGTAGTCTACATCTGAAAAGCATTAGCCGGTGAAAACCTTATGAATAGCAGCAGAACATTGTCTGATGTAGTGCTGGAAGATGAGCCCCCCAGGTTGGAAGACACTCAAAAGATGACTCGGGAAGAGCTGCCTCCTCAAAGTAGAGTCGACCTTAATGACGTGGGTGGAGTAAAGCTTTCGGGACCTTCATTTGCTGATGTGGCGCGACTCAAAATGAGAAGAAACAGCTGCAAACATCCATTAATAATCGGAACCTGGGATGTACAAAGTATGAATCTAGGAAAATTGGAACTCATCAAAAATGAAGTGGAATGCATAAACATTGATATCCTAGGCATTAGTGAGCCGAAATGAACTGATATGGGCCATTTTGAATTGGACAATCATATAGTCTACTCTGCTAAGAATGACAACTCAAAGAGGAATGGTGTTGCATTCATTGTCAAAAAGAACATTTCAAGATCTATCCTGAAGTACAGTGCTGTCAGTAATAGGATAATATCCATACCCCTACAAGGAAGACCAGTTAATACGACTATTATTCAAATTTACACTCCAACCACCAAGGTCAAAGATGAAGAAATTGAAGATTTTTACCAACTTTCGCAGTCTGAAATTGATCAAACATGCAATCAGGATGCACTGATAATTATTGGTAATTGAAACGTGTAAGTTGGAAACAAAGAAGAAGGATCGGTGGTTGGAAAATATGGCCTTGGTGATAGAAGCGATGCCGGAGTTCACGAGACTAAATTTTAAAAAACCAACGACTTTTTCATTGCAAATATACTTTTTTCACCAATATAAACGGTAACTATACATATGGACCTAGCCAGATGGAATACACATAAATCAAATTGATTACATCTGTGGAAAGAGATGACAGAAAAGCTCAATACCATCAGTCAGACCAAGGCCAGGGGCTGACTGCTGATCAGAGACCATCAGTTACTCATAACGGTGCACCTAAAGCCGGGGGAGCAGAGTTGCCGTCCCGGTGGCCTGGAAGGTGGAGCTGAACCACAGGGCTGAGGGGCCTCCACCCAGAAGCTGGAGAGTGTGGCCAATACCTACAACCTGGAGGGAAGGACTATTGTGTAAATTCTCTCAGAGAACAGAGGATTATTTTTAAAGCCTTGAGGGCTAATATGTTCTGCTGACTTGCTTGGTGCCTGTTTTCCCTTATTTTCCTCCAGTTTCTCCCATTTGTAATGGAAATGTCTAGCTTGTGCCTGTTTGCCATTGTACCTTTGGAAGCAGATAACTTGTATTCTAGATTTCATGGATGAAGAGACATTTTTGGATTTTGGATTTGGAGTTAAGACTTTTACTCTGATATGATGAGATGGATATGTTTTGCATGTTAGTAGGATGTGGTTTTTTGGGGACCAAAGGGTAGAATGTCATGGGTTCCATTATGTCCACCAAGAAATAAGTGTATCAATTTGTCTGGGCCATGATTCCCAGTATTGTGCGGCGGTCCTTCATTTTGTGATAGTAATTTTTTGTTAAAGAGGATTAGGCTGGGATTGTAACACCCTTAGCCAGGTCACATCCCTAATCCAATGTAAAGGGAGTTTCCCTGGGGTGTGCCCTGCACCACCTTTTTTTTTTTTTTTTAATTGTGCTGTAAGTGAAAGTTTACAAATCAAGTCAGTCTCTCATACAAAGCCATATATACACCTTGCTACTCCACTCTGTATTCCCCGTGTCTATTCAGCCAGCTCCTGTCCCCCTCTGCCTTCTTATCTCGCCTCCAGACAGGAGCTGCCCATATAGTCTCATGTGTCTACTTGAGCCAAGAAGCTCACTCCTTACCCTGTACCACCTTTTATCTTCCAAGAGATAAAAAGGAAAGGGAAGAGAGCAGAGAAGGGGAGCCTCACACCAGCAAGAAAGCAGTGCCGACTCAAGAATAGTGAATAGACTCAGGCATATATATCTGGCAACAGCCCAAACCAGCTGGTAATAGGTCATAAGTAAGTCAAGGGCTACAACAAACAAGACAGCACAATCTAGTAACCCATCCACGTATATTGAAAGAAAACAAAACAAGATAAGACTCAGTGAGCAAATATAGAATAAATCACTACTATATCTTAGTGATGGCTCGGAGACAGCAGTCGATATCAAACCACATAAAGAAGCAGACCATGACAGCTTCTACAGCCCTCCAAACAAAAGAATCAAAATCTTTCCCAAATGAAGATACAATCCTGGAATTATCAGATACAGAATATAAAAAACTAGTTTACAGAATGCTTCAAGACATCAGGGATGACCTCAGAAATGAAATAAGGCAAACTGCAGAAAAAGCCAAGGAACACACCGATAAAACAGTTGAAGAACTCAAAAAGATTATTCAAGAACATAGTGGAAAAATTAATAAGTTGCAAGAATCCATAGAGAGACAGCATGCAGAAATCCAAAAGATTAACAATAAAATTACAGAATTAGACAACGCAATAGGAAGTCAGGGGAGCAGACTTGAGCAATTAGAATGCAGACTGGGAAATCTGGAGGACCAGGGAATTAACACCAACATTGCTGAAAAAAAAAATCAGATAAAAGAATTAAAAAAAATGAAGAAACCCTAAGAATCATGTGGGACTCTATCAAGAAGGATAACTTGCGTGTGATTAGAGTCCCAGAACAGGGAGGGAGGACAGAAAACACAGAGAAAATAGTTGAAGATCTGCTGACAGAAAACTTCCCTGACATCATGAAAGACGAAAGGATATCTATCCAAGATGCTCATCGAACCCCATTTAAGACTGATCCAAAAAGAAAAACACCAAGACATATTATCATCAAACTTGCCAAAACCAAAGATAAAGAGAAAATTTTAAAAGCAGCCAGGGAGAAAAGAAAGGTCTCCTTCAAGGGAGAATCAATAAGAATAAGTTCAGACTACTCAGCAGAAACCATGCAAGCAAGAAGGCAATGGGATGACATATACAGAGCACTGAAGGAGAAAAACTGCCAGGCAAGGGTCATATATCCAGCAAAACTCTCTCTGAAATATGAAGGCGAAATTAAGATATTTACAGATAAACACAAGCTTAGAGAATTTGCCAAAACCAAACCAAAGCTACAAGAAATACTAAAGGAAATTGTTTGGTCAGAAAACCAATAATAGCGGATACCAGCACAACACAAGGTCACAGAACAGAACATCCTGATATCAACTCAAATAGGGAAATCGCAAAAACAAATTAAGATTAATTAAAAAAAAAAAAACGCTCAAAACAGGGAATCATTGAAGTCAATATGTAAAAGATCACAATAATCAAAAAGAGGGACTAAATACAGGTGGCATAGATCTGCCATATGGAGAGGGATACAAGGCGATATAGGACAATACAAGTTAGGTTTTTACTTAGAAAAATAGGGGTAAATATTAAGGTAACCACAAAGAGGTGTAACAACTCCATAACTCAAAATAAAAGCCAAGAAAAACGTAACGACTCAACAAACATAAAGTCAAATACTATGAAAATGAGGATCTCACAATTTACAAAGAAAAACGTCTCAGCACAAAAAAGTAAGTGGAAAAATGAAATTGTCAACAACGCACATAAAAAGGCATCAAAATGACAACACTAAACACTTATTTATCTATAATTACGCTGAATGTAAGTGGACTAAATGCACCAATAAAGAGACAGAGAGTCACAGACTGGATAAAGAAACACGATCCGTCTATATGCTGCCTGCAAGAGACACACCTTAGACTTAGAGACACAAACAAACTAAAACTCAAAGGATGGAAAAAAATATATCAAGCAAACAATAAGGAAAAAAGAAGAGGAGTAGCAATATTAATTTCTGACAAAATAGACTTTAAACTTAAATCCACCACAAAGGATAAAGAAGGACACTACATAATGATAAAAGGGACAATTGATCAGGAAGATATAACCATATTAAATATTTATGCACCCAATGACAGGGCTGCAAGATACATAAATCAAATTTTAACAGAACTGAAAAGTGAGATAGACACCTCCACATTTATAGTAGGAGACTTCAACACACCACTTTCGGAGAAGGACAGGACATCCAGTAAGAAGCTCAATAGAGACACGGAAGACCTAATTACACCAATCAACCAACTTGACCTCATTGACTTATACAGAACTCTCCACCCAACTGCTGCAAAGTATACTTTTTTTTCTAGTGCACATGGAACATTCTCTAGAATAGACCACATATTAGGTCATAAAACAAACCTTTGCAGAATCCAAAACATCGAAATATTACGAAGCATCTTCTCAGACCACAAGGCAATAAAAGTAGAAATCAATAACAGAAAAACTAGGGAAAAGAAATCAAATACTTGGAAACTGAACAATACCCTCCTGAAAAAAGACTGGGTTATAGAAGACATTAAGGAGGGAATAAGGAAATTCATAGAATACAACGAGAATGAAAATACTTCCTATCAAAACCTCTGGGACACAGCAAAAGCAGTGCTCAGAGGCCAATTTATATCGATAAATGCACACATACAAAAAGAAGAAAGAGCCAAAATCAGAGAACTGTCCCTACAACTTGAACAAATAGAAAGTGAGCAACAAAAGAATCCATCAGGCACCAGAAGAAAACAAATAATAAAAATTAGAGCTGAACTAAATGAATTAGAGACCAGAAAAACAATTGAAAGAATTAACAAAGCCAAAAGCTGCTTCTTCAAAAAAATTAACAAAATTGATAAACCATTGGCTAGACTGACTAAAGAAATACAGGAAAGGAAACAAATAACCCGAATAAGAAACGAGAAGGGCCACATCACAACAGATCCAACTGAAATTAAAAGAATCATATCAGATTATTACGAAAAATTGTACTCTAACAAATTTGCAAACCTAGAAGAAATGGATGAATTCCTGGAAAAACACTACCTACCTAAACTAACACAATCAGAAGTAGAACAACTAAATAGACCCATAACAAAAAAAGAGATTGAAACGGTAATCAAAAAACTCCCAACAAAAAAAAGCCCTGGCCCGGATGGCTATACAGCAGAGTTCTACCAAACTTTCAGAGAAGAAATAACACCACTACTACTAAAGGTATTTCAAAGCATAGAAAATGACGGAATACTGCCTAACCCATTCTATGAAGCCACCATCTCCCTGATACCAAAACCAGGTAAAGACATCACAAAAAAAGAAAATTACAGACCTGTATCCCTCATGAACATAGATGCAAAAATCCTCAACAAAATTCTAGCCAATAGAATTCAACAACATATCAAAAAAATAATTCACCACGACCAAGTGGGATTTATACCAGGTATGCAAGGCTGGTTTAATTTTAGAAAAACCATTAATGTAATCCACCATATAAATAAAACAAAAGACAAAAACCACATGATCTTATCAATTGATGCAGAAAAGGCATTTGACAAAGTCCAACACCCATTTATGATAAAAACTCTCACCAAAATAGGAATTGAAGGAAAATTCCTCAACATAATAAAGGGCATCTATGCAAAGCCAACAGCCAACATCACTCTAAATGGAGAGAGCCTGTAAACATTTCCCTTGAGAACGGGAACCAGACAAGGATGCCCTTTATCACCGTTCTTATTCAACATTGTGCTAGAGGTCCTAGCCAGAGCAATTAGGCTAGACAAAGAAATAAAGGGCATCCGGATTGGCAAAGAGGAAGTAAAATTATCTGTATTTGCAGATGACATGATCTTATACACAGAAAACCCTACGGAATCCTCCAGAAAACTACTGAAACTAATAGAAGAGTTTGGAAGAGTCTCAGGTTATAAGACAAACATACAAAAATCACTTGGATTCCTCTACATCAACAAAAAGAATATCGAAGAGGAAATAACCAAATCAATACCATTCACAGTAGCCCCCAAGAAGATAAAATACTTAGGAATAAATCTTACCAAAGATGTAAAAGACCTATACAAAGAAAACTACAAAGCTCTACTACAAGAAATCAAAAAGGACATACTTAAGTGGAAAAACATACCTTGCTCATGGATAGGAAGACTTAGCATAGTAAAAATGTCTATTCTACCAAAAGCCATCTATACATACAATGCACTTCCGATCCAAATTCCAATGTCATTTTTTAAGGTGATAGAGAAACAAATCACCAACTTCATATGGAAGGGAAAGAAGCCCCGGATAAGCAAAGCATTACTGAAAAAGAAGAAGAAAGTGGGAGGCCTCACTCTACCTGATTTCAGAACCTATTATACAGCCACAGTAGTCAAAACAGCCTGGTACTGGTACAACAACAGACACATAGACCAATGGAACAGAATTGAGAACCCAGATATAAATCCATCCACATATGAGCAGCTGATATTTGACAAAGGCCCAGTGTCAGTTACTTGGGGAAAACATAGTCTTTTTAACAAATGGTGCTGGCATAACTGGATATGCATTTGCAAAAAATGAAACAGGACTCATACCTCACACCAAGCACAAAAACTAACTCCAAGTGGTTCAAACACCTAAACATAAAGACTAAAACGATAAAGATCATGGAAGAAAAAATAGGGACAACGTTAGGAGCCCTAATACAAGGCATAAACAGAATACAAAACATTATCAAAAATGACGAAGAGAAACCAGATAACTGGGAGCTCCTAAAAATCAAACACCTATGCTCATCTAAAGAGTTCACCAAAAGAGTAAAAAGACCACCTGCAGATTGGGAAAAATTTTTCAGCTATGACATCTCTGATCAGCGCCTGATCTCTAAAATCTATATGATTCTGTCAAAACTCAAGCACAAAAAGACAAACAACCCAATCAAGAAGTGGGCAAAGGATATGAACACACACTTCACTAAAGAAAATATTCAGGCAGCTAACAGATACATGAGAAAATGCTCTCCATCATTAGCCATTAGAGAAATGCAAATTAAAACTACGGTGAGATTCCATCTCACTCCAACAAGGCTGGCATTAATCCAAAAAACACAAAATAATAAATGTTGGAGAGGCTGCGGAGAGATTGGAACTCTTACACACTGCTGGTGGGAATGTAAAATGGTACAACCACTTTGGAAATCTATCTGGCATTATCTTAAATAGTTAGAAATAGAACTACCATACAACCCAGAAATCCCACTCCTCGGAATATACCCTAGAGAAAGAAGAGCCTTCACACAAACAGATATGTGCACACCCATGTTTATTGCAGCTCTGTTTACAATAGCAGAAAGCTGGAAGCAACCAAGGTGTCCATCAACGGATGAATGGTTAAATAAATTGTGGTATATTCACACAATGGAATACTACGCATCGATAAAGAACAGTGACGAATCTCTGAAGCATTTCATAACATGGAGGAACCTGGAAGGCATTATGCTGAGTGAAATTAGTCAGAGGCAAAAGGACAAATATTGTATAAGACCACTATTATAAGATCTTGAGAAATAGTATAAACTGAGAGGAACACATACTTTTGTGGTTACGAGGGGGGGAGGGAGGGAGGGAGGGAGGGAGAGGGTTTTTTACTGATTAATTAGTAGATAAGAACTGCTTTAGGTGAAGGGAAGGACAATACTCAATACATGGAAGGTCAGCTCAACTGGACTGGACCAAAAGCAAAGAAGTTTCTGGGATAAACTGAATGCTTCAAAGGTCAGCAGAGCAAGGGCAGGGGTTTGGGGACCATGGTTTAAGGGGACTTCTAAGTCAATTGGCAAAATAGTTCTATTATGAAAACATTCTGCATCCCACTTTGAAATGTGGCGTCTGGGGTCTTAAATGCTAACAAGCGGCCATCTAAGATGCATCAATTGGTCTCAACCCACCTGGAGCAAAGGAGAATGAAGAACACCAAGGTCACACAATGACTAAGAGCCCAAGAGACAGAAAGGGCCACATGAACCAGAGACCTACATCATCCTGAGACCAGAAGAACTAGATGGTGCCGGGCCACAATCGATGACTGCCCTGACAGGGAGCACAACAGAGAACCCCTGAGGGAGCAGGAGATTAGTGGGAGGCAGACCCCAAATTCTCACAAAAAGACCAGACTTAATGGTCTGACTGAGACTAGAGGAATCCTGGCGGTCATGGTCTGCAAACCTTCTGTTGGCCCAGGACAGGAACCGTTCCCGAAGACAACTCATCAGACATGGAACGGACTGGACAGTGGGAAGGAGAGAGATGCTGATGAAGAGTGAGCTAATTATATCAGGTGGACTCTTGAGACTGTGTTGGTATCTCCTGTCTGGAGGGGGGATGGGAGGATAGAGTTGGAAGCTGGCAAAATTGTCACGAAAGGAGAGACTGGAAGGGCTGACCCATTAGGGGGAGAGCAAGTGGGAGTACGGAGTAAGGTGTATATAAACTTATATGTGACAGTCTGACTTGATTTGTAAACGTTCACTTGAAGCTCAATAAAAGTTAATAAAAAAAAAAAAGAAAGAAAGAAAGCAGTGCTGGACCCTGACAGGCAACACAACAGAGTACCCCTGATGGAGCAGGAGAGCAGTGGGACGCAGACCTCAAATTCTCTTAAAAAGGCCAGACTTAATGGTCTAAGACTAGAAGGACCCCGGAGGTCATGGTCCCCAGATCTTCTGTTAGCCCAAGACTGGAAACATTCCCAAAGCCAACTCTTCAGGCAGGGATTGAACTGAGGTATAAGACAGAAAATGATACTGGTGAGTAGTGAGCTTCTTGGATCAAGTAGACACATGAGACTATGTGGGCAGCTCCTGTCTGAAGGGGAGATGAGAAGGTGGAGGGGGACAGGAGCTGGCTGAATGGACACGGGGAATACAGCGTAGAGAGGAGGAGTATGCTGTCTCCTTGGGGGAGAGCAACTGGGCGTATATAGCAAGTTGTATGTAAATTTTTGCATGAGAGACTGACTTGATTTGTAAACTTTCACTTAAAGCACAATAAAAAAAGAGAGAGAGAGAGAGAAATAAAGAAAGAAGTGCCAGGAGCAGAGCATATACTTTGGACCCAGGGTCCCTGCACCGAGAAGTTCCTAGTCTGGGGGAAAACTGAGAGAAAAGGCTGACAGAGAAAGAGAAAGCCTTCCCCTGGAGCTGGTGCCCTGAATTTGGACTTTTAGCCTACTTTACTCTGAGGAAATAAACTTCTCTTTGTTAAAGCCATCCACTTGTGGTATTTCTGTTATAGCAGCACTAGATGACTAAGACAGAATTTGGCACCAAGAGTGGAGTCTGCTTGGAAGAAATAGAACCAGAATGCTCCTTAGAAGCAAGGATGGCGAGACTATATCTCACATACTTTGGATACGTTATCAGTGGGGGATCAGTCCCTAGAGACTGGTAAAGTAGAGGGTCAGTGAAAAAGAGGAAGACCCTCAATGAAATGGATTGACACAGTGGCTACAACAATGGGTTCAAGCATAGCAACAGTTGTGAGGATGGTGCGGGACCAGGCAGTGTTTCTTTCTGTTTTGCATAGGGTTGCTATGAGTCAGAACTGACTCGACAGCACCTAACAACATCAACAAGTTCATCAACTGAGGAAAATTAGAATAAGTCCACCAGAGCCAAAGTACAACCTTTAGTATATCCCCCCTGAATTTAGAGACCATCTCACGAATAGATTTGACACATTAAACACTGATGGCTGAAGACCAGATGAATTGTGGAATGACATCAAGGACATCATACATGAAGAAAGCAAGAGGTCATTAAAAAGACAGGAGAGAAAGAAAACACCTAAATGGATGTAAGAAGAGACTCTGAAACTTGCTCTTGAACGTTGAGTAGCTAAAGCAAAAGGAAAAAATGATGAAGTAAAAGAGCTGAACAGATTTCAAAGGGCCTCTCGAGAAGGTAGAGTATTATAATGACATGTGCAAAGACCTGGAGATAGGAAACCAAAAGGGAAGAACACGCCGAGCATTTCTCAAGCTGAAGGAACTGAAGAAAAAATTCAAGCCTCGAATTGCAGTACTGAAGAATTCTATGGGAAAAATATTAAACGACTCAGGAAGCATCAAAAGAAGATGGAAGGAATACACAGTCATTATACCAAAAAGAATTAGTCGATGTTGAGCCGTTTCAGGAGGTAACATATGATCAGGAACCGATGGTACTGAAGTAAGAAATCCAAGCTGCACTGAAGGCATTGGCAAATAACAAGCCTCCAGGAATTGATGGAATATCAATTGAGATGTTTCAACAAACGGTGCAGTGCTGGAGGTGCTCACTCATCTGTGTCAAGAAATTTGGAAGACAGCTACTTGCCCAGCCGACTGGAGGAGATCCATATTTGTGCCTGTTCCCAAGAAAGGTGATCCACCTGAATGTGGAAATTATCAAACTATATCATTAATATCACATGCCTGCAAAATTTTGCCGAAGGTCATTCAAAAGCGGCTGCAGTAGTATATCGACAGGGAACTGTCGGAAATTTAAGTAGGATTTAGAAGAGGACATGGAAAAAGAGATATCATTGCTGATGTCAGATGGATCCTTGCTGAAAGCAGAGAATACTAGAAAGATGTTTACCTGTGTTTTATTGACTCTGCTAAGGCATTCAACTCTGTGGATCATAACAAATTATGGATAACATTGTGGAGAATGGGAATTCGGGAACACTTAATTGTGCTCACGAGGGATCTGTACATAGACCAAGAAGCAGTCGTTTGAACAGAACAAGGGGATGCTGCATGGTTTAAAGTCAGGAAGGGTGTGTGTCGGGGCTGTATCCTTTCACCGTACCTACTCAATCTATATGCTGAGCAAGTAACCTGAGAAGCTAGACTATATGAAGAAGAACGGGGCATCAGGATTGGAGGAAAACTCACTAACAACCTGCATTATGCCGGTGACACAAACTTGCTAGCTGAAAGTGAAGAGGGCTTGAAGCACTTACTAATGAAGATCAAAGACCACAGCCTTCAGTATGGATTACACCTCAACATAAAGAAAAGAAAAATCCTCACAACTGGACCAATGAGCAACATCAAGATAAATGGAGAAAAGATTGAGGTTGTCAAGGATTTCATTTTACTTGGATCCACAATCAACACCTGTGGAAGCAGCAGTCAAGAAATCAAATACATTTGGCAAATCCGGTGCAAAAGACCTCATTAAATTATTAAAAAGCAAAGATGTCACCTTAAGGACTAAGGTGGGCCATATGCAAGACGTGGTATTTTCAGTTGCCTCATATGCATGTGAAATCTGGACAAGGAATAAGGAAGACCCAAAAGAACTGATGCCTTTGAATAATGGGTGTTGGTGAAGAATATTGGACATACCATGGACTGCCAGAAGAACAAATTCTGTCTTGGAAGAAGTACAGCCAGGATGCTCCTTGGAAGCGAGGATGGTGAGACTTTGTCTCATGTACTTTGGACATGTTATCAGGAGGGGCCAGCCCTGGAGAAAGACATCATTCTTGGTAGAGGGCCAACAAAAGAGAGGAAGGCCATCAACGAGATGGATTGACACAGTGGCTGCAATGGTGGTCTCAAGCATAGCAATGACTGTGAGAATGGCACGGGACGGGGCAATGTTTCGTTCTGTTGTACATGGGGTCGCTACAAGTCGGAGCCAACTGGACAGCACCTAACAACAACAGCAACAACTACTTCACCAAATGTGATGCTTTCTTCTAAAGATTGGTCTTCGCTGATGACCTGTCCAAAGTAAGCAAGGTAAAGTCTCTCCATCCTTGCTTCTAAGGAGCACTGGGACAGTACTTCCTCCAAAACTGATTTGTTTGTTCTTCTGGTATATTCAATACTCCTCGCCAATACTACAATTCAAATGCATCAATTCTTCTGTTTTCCTTTATTGTTGTCCAGCCTCCGCATGCATGTGAGGCAATTGGAAAGTTGATGGCTTGGGTCAGGTGCGCCTTAGTCATAAAAGTAACATCTTGCTTTTCAGCACTTTAAAGAGGTCTTTTGCAGCAGATTTGTCCAATGCAATAATATGTCTGATTTCTTGACTGCTGCTTCCACGGGCATAGTCCATATTACGTTCTGGTGGAGGAGACAGACCTTACGGACTAACGACACAGGCAGCGAGTTAATTGGAGGAGACAGACCGTATGAACTAATGGCCCAGGCAGGGGGCTAATGCCAGTGTGCCGTTCTCTGAGATCAAAGACGAGAACTCAATTTGCATGGGGCTCGGGGATCTTCCCTGAGGAGGTGAGCTTTGAGCTGAGTGAGACCTGAGGGATGAAGAGGCGTAATGGGGAAGGGTGGTGTCTTAGGCTGGGTTCTCTAGAGAAGCAAAACCAGTAAAGTGTATAAATATATGTATATAGAGAGATGTATATCAAGGAAACGGCTCACGTGACTATAGAGGCTGGAACGTCCCAAGTCCGTGGGCCAGGCGACTCCTGATGTATGTAGCCACAGGGGCTGGCGAACCCAAGATCGGCAGGTTGGAGAGCAGGGCTCTTGCTCACAGGCTTTGAAGATTGACGAATCCCAAAGATTAGCAGGCAAGACCACAGGTAAGCTGCTAGCTCACATTCCAAGAACCGGAGATCAGATAACAGAGCAGCTGCAGGATCCAGAATGAGCAAAAGCCAGAAGTCTTGCCAGGATATCCACCTATATTCAGTGCAGGCCACATGCCCAAGGAAATTCTCTTTCAACTGATTGGCTACTCATGGTGGATCCCATCATGGAGGTAATCACATAACATCAAACCTCATCATGGAAGTGATCCCACCATCATACTACTATCAAATCACTGAGAATCATGGCCCAGCCAAGTTGACACACAGCCTTAACCATTACAGGTGGGCATGTGAGTCAGGGCTGTTTCAGGCAGAGGGAACAGCATGTATGAAGGCCCTGAGGAGCTCTACCAAAGCCAGCGTGCTAGTGCCCTTCCTTGTTCTGTGTCTACTTGGTGCCAACAGTGTTGGGGCACAGGGGTGCCTCGGTCAGGTCCCTGCCCTTGTAGTGGGTAGTCTGGGGGGGGGGGAATCTAACCACAATAAGGGGGACAGCTGTGTCGCTGCCTATCAGCTCCATTTTTCCTTTGACTGCTCGCTGCATCCCATCTCCTCCCCAACTCTCAGACCACGGAGTCCAAGCAGAGCTAACCATAGTCTTTCATGCTTCAGGGGCCAACATGTGACTCCAGCCAGGTCGAGCACAACCAGTTAGAACTGTTGGACAGAGGAAATCTCTAGTTCTCATGCAGTCGCTGACAGGGGAGACAGTTGACCTGGCACTGCCATGAGGTGAAACCAACCCCAAAAGAGGCAGAGCCATTTCAGCCTGGATCCAACTGTGCCTGAAGGACACCCTCAAACTTGGCAGTTACGGGCGTCAGTGCATTTCCTTTTCTGCTTGAGCTCGCCTGAGTTGGTTTTTCTCCACTTGTAACTACTCACTGTCTATATATCACAGAGGGAAGCCCTGAGGCAGGACAGCACGTAGGAGGACCCAGCCCAGCTGGTGGGTCAGAGGGGTGATGGTGGGCTGGGCCTTAGTGGCTGTGTCACAGTTAGCTAGAGGAAAGAGACGTGCCTGGGCAGGCTGACATCCTGTTGGCCATCCTCTCAGGAGTCAGTGCCACTCACTGCTGCCTGCTGGGCGTGATCTCTGCCTTCATTGGCCATAGGCTCCCAGGCCAGCTCTCAGCAGCACTACTGATGGCCTTGGGACTTGGCAAGGACTGGAGGCCTGGAGGGGGGGACATTTCAGGAGCACTGCTTAGGGTGGGCAGGCCAGGCCCCTGGGGGTCTTGCTTCATGGGTCATGTTGGTGTTAGGGCCCCCAACCTCAGGGTTCAGCCAGAGGTCTGTGAAAAGTGCAGGGTCGGGGAGCCATCAGTGCACACCTGTCCTTCCCTAGCCTCCAGCTCAGCCAGTGCTGCAGGGATGCCAGGCAGGTGTGATGCACAGGCCACCAAACCAGGTGAGTGGAAGGGTCTGCTCTCAGCTCTGCAATGAGCATTTCAGATCCTCGATTCTGGCCAGGTTGGCACCCACCAATGTTCACATACTTGGAGATCAATCAGCAATGAGTGGCTGCACAGCCCCCGTGCCTTGTGCTTATCACAGCCAGCCCCTGCTTCCACACCCAGCTTGAATGACCCCTTTTGTAAGAAGCCTTCCCTGACCACCCTGGGCAGAAGTGTTCCTCCCGCCTCCCATGTCTTTGGACCAGGATTCCTCTCGGGTCTCTAGCCCAGGCTGCCCGGGGATGTGGTTACTTGTATGTATGTTCTGTTTTCCTTTGGCTCATCTCTGCCAACCCAGGGCCCAGCAAGCATTTGGCAAGAATACCTGCTGGAAAGAAGTTTCCTGAATACAACCAAATGCTTTGAAGTCCAGAGTAACAGGGATGGGGGTTTGGAGACTATGGCTTCAGGGGACACCTAGGTCAATTGGCACAACAAAATGTATTAAGAAAACGTTCTGCATTCTACTTCGGTGAGAGGCATCTGAGGTCTTAAATGCTAGCAAGCAGCCAACCCACCTGGAGACAGAAAAGGCCACATAACCCAGAGACTCCATCAGCCTGAGACCGGGAGAATTAAATGGTGCCCGGCTACCACTGATCACTGCCCTGACAGGGAACACAACAGAGAATCCCTGATGGAGCAGGAGAACCGTGGGATGCAGACCTCAAATTCTCTTAAAAAGACCAGACTTAACGGTCTGACTGAGACTAGAGAGATCCTGATGGTCATGGTCCCTGGACCCTTTGTTAGCCCAAGACTGGAACCACTCCCAAAGCCAACTCTGCAGACAGGGATTGGATGGACTGTAAGACAGACAATGATACTGGTGAGGAGTGAGCTTCTTGGCTCAAGTGGACACTTGAGTCTATGTGGGCAGCTCCTGTCTGGTGGTGAGATGAGAAGGCAGCGGGAGACAGGAGCTGGTTGAATGGGCATGGGAATACAGGGTGGCGAGGAAGAGTGTGCTGTCTCATTAGGGGGAGAGCAGCTAGGAGCACGTAGTAAGGTGTGTATAACTGTTTGTATGAGAGACTGACTTGATTTGTAAACTTTCACCTAAAGCACAATAAATAAATAAAAAAGAATACCTGCTGGGTAAATGTTTGCTGGGCTCATGATGGTTCAGTGGTGGAATTCTCCCCTCCCACGCAGGAGACCTGGGTTTGAGTCCCAGCCAATGAGCCTCATGTGCAGGCCCCACCCGTCTGTCAGTGGAGGCCTGCGTGTTGCTATGATGCTGAACAGGTTTCAGTGGTACCTCCAGGCTAAGACAGGCTAGGAAGAGAGGCCTGGCGATCCACTTCTGAAAATCAACCAATGAAAACCCTATGGAGCACGATGGCCCAGTTCATTGTGCTTGGGGCCCTCCATGAATCGGGGGCTGACTTGAAGACAGCTAACACCAACGATTTATTTCAAGGCCTTATCTGCTGTGTTTATTCATTCTTGTGTCCCTCTCAGTTGAGGTCTGCACTTCAAACTACATTTTCTTTTATTTCGAATGACTCCTTCAGCTTTCAAAGCTTCCTTTCTTCTAATCACGTTCAGCCTCGGCCCCAGCTCACTTGTTCCCAGTGCGCATCGTAACTTGGCTCTGCAGCTTTGTCTCCGAGCTTTTCCAGTTCTGAATTAAGTCATTCTTCCACGGTTTCTGTCATTTTCTTAATTTCTTTCCTTTATTTTTCTTGGCTGATTTTGCAGTGTGAGGTGCCAACCTTTGTCAGTTTTGTGGGTGTGTCTTTGCAGACACTTTCATTGCCTAGACGTGCCTCGTCCAATATGGCACAGCCACCAGCCACGTTTGGCTATTTACATTTGAATTAATTAAAATGAAGCACTTACTGACGGAGATCAGAGACCACAGCCTTCAGTATAGATCGCACCTCAACATAAAGAAAACAAAAATCTTCACAACTGGACGAATAAGCGACATTATGATAAACAGAGAAAAGATTGAAGTTGTCATGGATTTCATTTTCTTGGATCCACAATCAACACCCATGGAAGCAGCAGTCAGGAAATCAAAAGATGTATTGCATTGGACAAATCTGCTGCAACAGACCTCTTTAAAGTGTTAAAAAGCAAAGATGTCACTTTGAGGACTAAGGTGCGCCTCCCCCAAACCATGGTATTTTCAGTTGCCTCATATGCATGGGAAAGTTGGGCAATGAATAAGGAAGACAGAAGAAGAATTGATGCCTTTGAATTGTGGTGTTGGCAAAGATTGTCGAATATACCATGGACTGCCAGAAGACCAAACAAACCTGTCTTGGAAGAAGTACAACCAGAATGCTTCTTAGAAGCAAGGGTGCCAAGACTTTGTCTCACATACTTTGGACATGTCAGGAGGGACCAGATCCTGGAGAAGGACATCATGCTTGGTAAGGTAGAGGGTCAGCGAGAAGGAGGAAGACCCTCAAGGAGGTGGATTGACACAGTGGCTGCAGCAATGGGTTCAAGCATAGCAACGATTGTGAGGATGGTGCAGGACCAGGCAGTGTTTCGTTCTGTTGTACATAGGGTCACTGTGAGTCAGAGCTAACTCAATGCCTCTGACCACGTGGCCTGGGGGCCCACCTACGGGTCCTCCTCTCCCAGGTTTTCACAGGCAGGTCTGACAGTGCCAGCATCTGTGGATGGCTGCAGAGGGAGGGAGGGAAGAAGGCAGGACGGAGAACCCGACCACCCACTACAAAGTAGGGAAACTGGGGCTCAGAGAGGTGGACAGTCCTGCTGAGCTCATACAGCCAGGAAGACCCAGAGCCTAGATTAGAACTCAGGACAGCAGTTGACCCAGTCCCTGTCCTTCCTCCCTGAGGGGACAGAAGGCAGGGCTGCTAAGGAGGAAGCCAGGTGCAGGCAGGGGCAGGGGATGGGTTCAAGGTCCAGGGGTGTGAGCCTGCCCCTGAGCGCAACACTGCCACCCACGGCCACCAGGTGGCGCACTCCCTCAGGCTCGGCGTACTGGACCCCAAGTTGGAGTGCAATCCCCCCATCCTTGTTCCCTCCCACCTCCCTGGAGTCCAGCTAAGCCCTAGTGAGGGACCAGAGATCCTACAGAGTCCTCAGCCTAGGAAACGATTTCCCAAGGGAGACAGCCTTGTATTTACACCTTGCCTTTATCACCATGCTTCCTTGGCTCAGAGACACTGGTCTGTCCTGATTGAACATTTCTGGGGTGTTTTTTTTTTTAGAGCAGCTACAGCAGACGTGTGCCTCTAGTGCAGGGGTGAGGGAGGTTCTCCTCCCCGAAGAGCTCTTCCTAAGTAGATGGTGCATCTTACCCCTGAAGGCATTTCAAACCCAAGGGAATAGGAACCTTACATTTCTGGGGTCCTTTGACCACTCGCTGACGCCACGATCACTGTGCCCACTATCTGCGGGGTGCTCCCGGTGCTGAGGGCAAATATGCAGTGATTATACAGAACACACAGAGATACCAAACCTTCAGCACCAGTCAGGCAGGGACTGCATTTCCTGTTCCAGATCCTTCCTCGGAGGCTCCCCCCATACAGACTCCTGCTTTGCCTCTCCAGAGGGCACACATGGTGGGGCAGAGACCCCAGGCCCAGCCCAGGCGGTGGGCACCTCATTAGTCACACATGAGGAAACTGAGGCTCAGAGGGTTGGAGTGGCATGTCCAACCACGCATGGCCACCAAGAGCTGGGCCGTTTTGTCCCTCCAGAGGCCAAGATCATGTGTGGGACGGCCTGACCCTCCCTGGGCTGGGTCTACGTGGTTTTATGGGGCCAAAGATTGCAACAACCTAGAGAAGATCATGCTGAGGAGAGGGCGGGGCCCCAGGCAGCCCAAGGGTCAGGGCCAGTGCTCAGGATCTGAGGTGGGGGCAGGGCTTTGAGACCAGTGTCCAAGTCCAATGTTGGGGTAGCTCAAGGGTGCAGGAGGAGGGAACAGGGGAACCCCATGGCATGGGCTCTGGCTGGGATGTGGGCAGGCTCTGAAAAGCCCAGGATGAGCCAAGCAGCCTGTGGGTGCTTGCAGAAGAGGGGCCATCAAGGAAGGCTTCCTGGAGGAGGGGGCACAGGGATGAGATGGCCAAGATGAGCCCTGTTCCAGGGCTTGGGAAGGAACTATATTCAAGGCCCCTGCTCCCTGGAGGGGCCAGGGATGGCCCCGCCCTTTAGCAGTGCAGGAGCCTGTGGGAGGGACAGGCTCTGAGACAAAAGGTGCCCACTATTGTGGGTGCTGGGATGGCAATAGGGATGCCAGGCTGGATGGTGAGCTGGCACTCAGGAAGAGACCACAGCTAGGGCGGGGCCCCGAGGTGAGGACCTGTCATTGCACAAATGACTGTGTGCAGTGTAAGGAGCCAGTGGGGGTGGGGAGGCCCCGTCATTCTAGTGGGGGACAGAAAATACACAGAGCAAACTAGGGCACTACATAGTGTACTATAAGGGTATCTCTGTCTCTCTGCATGTCTCTCTCTGTCTGTCTTTCCGTCTCCTGTATCCCTCTGTCTGTCTCTCTCTGTCCCCTGTATCCCTGTCTGTCTCTCCCTGTCTCCTGTATCCCTCTCTCTGTCTCTCTCTGTCTCCTATATCCCTCTGCCTCTCTGTCCCTGTCTCCTGTATCCCTGTGTCTCTGCCTCCTGTATCTCTCTGTCTGTCTCTCTACTTCTCTGTCTGTCTCTCTCCTCTCGCTGTCTTCTCTCTCCTCTCGCTATCTTCTCTCTCTCTCCGTCTCCCCCATCCCCCAGACCTCTACACACACCATGCTCTCTGCCTGGATGGCCCCCTCCTACCTTTCCTTGCTCCTGTTCACTCTTTGGCCTCTTCTTGTCCAGGTGTCTTCTGCAGGCCCCCACCCTGCCTTCACCCTGCCCACCCCACATCCCAGCACTGGCCATGCTGTGACAAGCTCAGCTGTCTGCTTCTGTCTCTCTACAAGAAGCCCTGAGGACAGGGACAGCCTTGGGTCTCCCTCCCCTGCCCCTGTGTCCCCAGCACCGGGTTTGGCACAAAGAGAGGTCAGAAGTGATTGTCCTCGGGGCTCACTCAGCCTGTTCCCCTTCTGGGCAAGGCTGGGGTTGTACTGGGTCCTTTCAGCTGGCGTGCACCCCTGATGAGCATCTCCCACCTGCCAGTACTGGGACAACATGGGGCGGACCACTGTAGACCCTGCCAGTTCCAAGGGTGACATGGGGGGAGCCACCTCAAACCCCGCCGGTGCTGAGGGTAAGGACCTGGGTGCTGATGACTGTTTAGACTCTTTACCTCTGGAGTCATCAGCATCCCCAGACAGGCGTAATGCACAAAGGACCACTGCCCCCATCACAAGGGGCCGGGACAGGGACAGAGCAGGCGGACCAGGCCTGCACTCTGCAGCTGCCCCTGCCCAGGGCTTGGCGACAGACGGGGCAGCCCCCATCCCTCCCAAAGGGGCCCCTGTCCTGGGCAGCCCCCTCCCCGCCCCCTGCTGGCTTCTCTTGGACCTGCTCTGAAGAGCCAGGACGCTCTTTCTGGAAGCTACAGACACTGAGCTGCTGACAGTCCTCCTGCCCAGGGTAGGCAGTGGGACGGGCATGGAAAGGGTGTGAGCTTTGGGCAGAGGCAGACACTCGGGGTTCAGAGTGTCCCCAGAGGCCTTAGACAGCTCATGTGACATCCGCACATTCTGTTCTCTCGCATATAAAAGGGGGAATACATTGCTTTCCTGGCAGGCCGGAGTCCCTGGGTGGGACGCACAGTGAACGCACTTGGCTGCTGACCAAAAGCTGGAGATTGCATCACCCAGAGGTACTGTGGAAGAAAGGCCTGGTCATCCACCTCTGAAAAGCCAGGCATTGAGAGCCCCACGGGACACAGGTCTACGCTGACCCCTGAGTCGAGGCAACCCAACAGCCACCAGTTTGTTGTTTGTTTGTTTAACCGGGCAGGGAATGTAACCTGTGCGGGAAGGTGTGAGGATCCCGGAGACAGTGCAGGCTGGCCCAGGGAAGTGCAGGGGCTGAGGGGTAGTCTTCTGAGTCCTCCCTCTCTCACCTGCACCCACCCAGGGCTGTGAGGGATTAGGGTGAGCATCTTGGACTTCCAGAGTACCCCAGAATTTCTGGGGGTCCCCTTACCCTGCAGATTCCAGGCTTTACCCCATTCTCACCCCACAGGCATCCTAGGGTCCCCGCACACCTGGCTTCCTAGGCGGGCAGCACAGGGCCATGGGGAAGGCAGGAAGCAGGTGTCAGCATAGAAGACACTGTGGGAGCAACTCCCCCACCTGAGCTGGAGAGCGGGGGCGGGGTGGGGGGTGGGGGTGGGGGCTGGGGGTGTCCAGGGTAGGCTCAGATGGGGCTGGCAGACAGGATGAGGCCGGTTCCTGGGGGCCCTGGCTGTTGGGAAATGTGACCGCGCCCCTCAGGCTTCCACTGGGATCCCCCCATTCTCCGCACCAGAGCCCAGAGTGCCTAAGCAGCTGCTGGGTAGTCACACTGAGTCAGAAGACAGAAGCCCTGACTCCCGGCCTGGGGCTTGTCCCCAGGCCTCCCCGCAGCTGCTCCAGTTCCAGGATCCTGCTTCCCCGGCCCCTAGCTCTGCCCTCCTCCCCTTGTTCCTATGAGCTGCCATCTAGTCAGTTCCGACTTAGAGTGACCCTACGTACAGCAGAAGGCAGCACGGCTGGGGCCTGCGCCGGCCTCACAGTTACTGTTACACTTGAGCCCGTTGTTGCGGCCGCTGCATCAATCTTGTAGAGGGTCTTCCCCTTTTTTACCGACCCTCTACTTTACCAGGCATGAGGTCCTTCTCCAGGGACTGGACCCTCCTGATAACACGTCCAAAGTATGTGAGACTAAGTCCCACCATACTGACTTCTAAGGAGCACTCTGGCTGTCCTTCTTCCAGAACAGATTTGTTTGTTCTTCCGGTAGTTCATGGTATATGCGATATTCTTCACCAACATCATAATTCAAAGACAGCAGCTCTTCTTCGGTCTTCCTTATTTACTGTCCAGCTTTCATGTGCATAGGAGGTGGTTGACAACACCATGGCTTGGGCCAGGCGCACCTTAGTCTTCAAGGTGACATCTTTGCTTTTCAACACTTTTTTTTTTTTAATAATTTTTATTGTGCTTTAAGTGAAAGCTTACAAATCAAGTCAGTCTCTCACATATAAACTTATATACGCCTTACTACATACTCCCACTTACTCTCCCCCTAATGAGCCAGCCCGCTCCCTCCTTCCAGTCTCTCCTTTCGTGACCGTTTTGCCAGTTTCTAACCCTCTCTACCCTCGCATCTTCCCTCCCGACAGGAGATGCCAACACAGTCTCAAGTGTCCACCTGATGCCAGTAGCTCACTCCTCGTCAGCATCTCTCTCCAACCCATTGTCCAGTCCAATCCATGTCTGAGGAGTTGGCTTCGGGAATGGTTCCTGTCCTGGGCCAACAGAAGGTTTGGGGACCGTGATGGCTGGGATTCTTCTAGTCTTAGTCAGACCATTAAGTCTGGTATTTTTATGAGAATTTGGGGTCTACATCCCACTGTTCTCCTGCTCCCTCAGGGGTTCTCTGTTGTGCTCCCTGTCAGGGCAGTCATCGGTTGCGGCCAGGCACCATCTAGTTCATTTTTAACACTTTTAAGAGGTCTTTTGCAGTAGGTTTGCCCAATGTAATACCTCGTTTCATTTCCTGACTGCTGCTTCCATGGGTGTTGATTGTGGATCTAAGTAAAATGAAATCCTTGACAACTTCAATCTTTTCTCCATTTATCATGATGTTGCTTATTGGTTCACTTGTGAGGATTTTTGTTTTCTTTATGTTGAGGTGCAATCCATACTGAAGGCTGTGGTCTTTGATCTTCACCAGTAAGTACTTCAAGTCCTCTTCACTTTCAGCAAGCAAGGTTGTGTCATCCACATAGCGAACATTGTTGATGAGTCTTCCTCCAATCCTGATGCCCCGTTCTTCTTCATATACTCCAGCTTTTTGGATTATTTGCTCAGCGTACAGATTGAATAGGTTTGGTGAAGGGATACAACCCTGACACACGCCTTTCCTGACTTTAAATTATGCAGTATCCCCTTGTTCTGTTTGAACAACTGCCTCTTGATTTATGCTCAGGTTCCTCACGAGCACAATTAAGTGTTCTGTAATTCCCATTCTTTGTAATGTTATCCATAGTTTGTCACGATCCACACAGTCGAATGCCTTTGCATAGTCAATAAACCACAGGTAATCATCTTTCCAGTATTCTCCGCTTTCAGCCAAGGCCTGTTTGACATCTGCAATGATGTTCCTCGTTCCATGTCCTCTTCTGAATCTGGCTTGAGTTTCTGACAGTTCCCTGCCAATGTACTACAACCATTTTTTAATTATCTGCAGCAAAATTTTACTTGTGTGTGATATTAATGATATTGGTTGATAATTTCCACATTTTGTTGAATCACCTTTCTTTGGAATGGGTACATGGATCTCTTCTAGTTACTTGGCCAGGTAGCTGTCTTCCAATTTCTTGGCATAGATGAGTGAGCACTTCTAGTGTTGCATACATTTTTTGAGACATCTCAATTGATGTTCTGTAAATTCCCGAAGCTTTGTTTTTTGTCAGTGCCTTTTTTCAGTGTAGCTTGGACTTCTTCCTTCTTCCTTCAGTACCATCAGTTCTTGATCACGTACTACCTCCTGAAATGGTTGAACATCAACCAATTCCTTTTGGTACAGTTACTGTGTATTCCTTCCATCTACTTTTTATGCTTCCTGCGTTTAGTATTTTCCCTGTAGAATCCTTCAATACTGCAACTCAAGGCTTGAATTTTTTCTTCAGTTCTTTTAGTTTGAGAAATGCCAAGCGTGTTCTTCCCTTTTGGTTTTCTATCTCTAGGTCTTTGTACATGTCATTATAATACTTTGTCTTCTCGAGCTGCCCTTTGAAATTTTCTGTTCAGCTCCTTTACTTCATCATTTTTTCCGTTTGCTTTAGCAAGAGCAAGTTTCAGAGTCTTTTCTGACATCCATTTGGGTATTGCCACACCTTACCAGGGCTGCTCTGTGCCAAGCGCTGCCAGCTCACATATAGCTGCACAGGAAGCCAGGGGCTCAGAGCCCGGGCTCACTGTCCTTGGTGGCCCCGCCAGGTGCTGAGCCCCTGTGCCTTGGTGTCCCCTGGAACCTGGGTTTTGTGTGTGGATACCGGATACCGAGCACTGCTCCTGGAGCACCTGCTGGTGCTGGGCACAGAGCACAGAGGCCTGTCCAGTGTCCCACCAGTGGTTTCCATGTGCTGCAGTGGGCTGAGTAAGGGGCAGAGGCCGGGCTCAGGCCTGGTACATAGGAGGTGCTCAGGCACCACCTGGCCCCTCCCCCATCATCTCCCTTGGCCCTGGGGCTGGGAGGTGGGTGTTGCTGTTCCCATTTCAGGGTTTGGGAGACTGAGGCTCCGGGAGGTCAGGTGACTTGCCTCAGGTCACAGAGGGTGAAGGCAGAGCTGGGATTTGAACTCGGGTCTGCCAAGGCTCTGTTGCCCATGCCTTTCACTGGCCTCTTTCTGACCAGTGCCTTCCTTTGGCCGCCAACATCCTCTACTTTTGGCTGTCACCTGGGGTTTCTCTCTCTCTTTTTAATTGTTGTATTGTGGTAAAGATACATAGAACAGAACATTTGCCAGTTCAACCTTTCTCACAGGTACAATTCAGTGACATTGGCTACATTCATCATCTTGTGCAACCGTGACCAAATTATTCCACCTCCATTACCCGAATCTCCATGTCCCCTGAGCTAAGACTCCCCCTTTCCTCCTCCCTCCCCCCTGTGCTAACCCTAATAACCTTTGGTCTCTGTATCTTGCCTGTTTCATGTAGGTGGGGTCATACAGTATGTGTCCTGTTCTGACTGAGTTGCTTCACTCAGCGCAATGTTGTTGAGATTCATTCATGTTGCAGCGCGCATCAGGACTTCATCTCTCTTCGTGGCTGAGTAGTACTCCATTGTACGGGTACACCTCATTTTGTTTATCCATTCATCTGTTGATGGGCATTTTGGTTGTTTCCACCTTTTGGTTATTGTGAAAAGCGCTGCAAGGAACACTGATGTCCAAGTTTCTGTTTGCATTCCTACTTTCAGTTTTTGGGTATATACCTAGGATCGGGATTGCTGGGTCATATGGTAGTTCTGTCTGGGGGTTTCTATTGAGTCCAATCATCTTACTCTCCAGATGCCCGCGGGGTCTGGGAGGGGCACTGGGGCGCTGTTGAGAACATCTGAGGCTAGAGATGGCGTCTGAGGGTCTGGTCCATCCCAGGGATGTGAGTGGGCTCCAGGCCTCTTTTCTGGAGCTGCCAGCACAGCTTGGCTTTTGGTGATATCCTCTTGGTACAGTCCTGCCTCTCCCTCACATCCAGCTCAGCTCCAAGCAGAGGAGGTGGGGAACTGGCTGTGTGGCCTTGAGTGGTCGGGTGTCCTCCTCTGTAAATGGGGCAATAAGGTAGCCGTGAGGAGCACTGCCCCAGGCAGTGTGGATGCCTCCTACACATCAAGTGCCCATGTCAAGGGATATCGGGTCCATGCCTTGTGTTGTGGATTGAATTATGTCCCCCAAAATGTTGAATTCCTGACCCTTGGACCTGTGGATGTGATCCCATTTGGGAATGGTGTTTTTCTTTTGTTACATTAATGAGGTCATGCCAGCGTAGGGTGGATCCTAAACCAAGTCACTTCTGAGTTATGGAAAGACCAGAACAGACACAGGGACAGACACAGGGGAAGACAGATGCTATCTGAAGACGGAGACAGATGTATCTACAAGCCCGGGAACGCCAACGGTTGCCAACTACTAGAAACTGAAATAGACAAGTGTCTTGGATTGAATTATGCCCCCCTTCCCCCAAATGTGTGTCAACTTGGTTAGGCCTTGATTCCCAGTATTGTGTGGTTGTCCACCATTTTGTGATTTGACGTGATTATCCTCCGTGTTGTAAATCCTAACCTCTGTGATGTTAGTGATGCAGGATTAGAGGCAGTTATGTTAATGAGGCAGGACTCAGACTACAGGATTAGATTGTATCTTGAGTCATTCTCTTTTGAGACACAAGAGAGGAGTGAGCTGAGAGGAGGGGCACCTCATTACCACCAAGCAAGAACAGCCAGGAGCAGAGTCCTTTGGACCCAGGGTTCCAGTGCTGAGAAGCTCCTAGGCCAGGGGAAGATTGATGACAAGAACCTTCCCCCAAGACTGACAGAGAGAGAAAGCCTTCCCCTGGAGCTGGCACCCTGAATTTGGACTTGCAGCCACCTAAATGTGAGACAATAAACTTCTGTTTGTTAAAGCCATCCACGTGTGATACTTCTGTTATAGCAGCACTAAGTAACTAAGACAACAAGGAAGGACCTCCCCCTAGAGCCACACCTGAATTCCTGCTTCTAGCTTCCTGGAACCAGGGATATCATTGCTGATGTCAGATGGATCTTGGCTGAAAGTAGAGAATACCAGAAAGATGTTTACCTGTGTTGTATTGACTATGCAAAGGCATTCAACTGTGTGGATTGTGACAAATTATGGGTAATATTACAAAGAATGGGAATTCCAGAACACTTAGTTGTTCTCATGAGGAAAAAAAAAATGTACATAAATCAAGAAGCAGTCATTCGAACAGAACAAGGAGACACTGATTGGTTTAAAGTCAGGAAAGGTGTGCAGCAGGGTTGTATCCTTTCACCATACCTATTCAATCTGTATGCTGAGAAAATAATCCGAGAAGCTGGACTACATGAAGAAGAACGGGGCATCAGGATTGGAGGAAGACTCATTAACAACCTGCGTTTTGCAGATGACACAACCTTGTTTGCTGAAAGTGAAGAGGACTTGAAGCACTTACTACTAATGAAGATCAAAGACCACAGCCTCCAGTATGGATTACACCTCAACATAAAGAAAACAAAAATCTTCACAACTGGACCAACAAGCAACATCATGATAAATGGAGAAAAGATTGAAGTTGTCAAGGATTTCATTTTACTCAGATCCACAGTCAACGCCCATGGAAGCAGCAGTCAGGAAATCAAACGAGTTATTAACTTGGGCAAACCTGCTGCAAAAGACCTCTTTCAAGTGTTGAAAAGCAAAGATGTCACCTTGAAGACTAAGATGTGCCTGACCCAAGCCATGGTGTTTTAAATCTCATCATAGACATGTGAAAGCTGGACAATGAATAGAAGACCAAAGAAAAACTGATACCTTTGAATTGTGATGTTGGCAAAGAATACTGAACATACCTTGGACTGCCAAAAGAACAAAATGTCTTGGAAGAAGTACAACCAGAATGGTCCTTAGAAGCAATGGTGGCAAGACTGTCTCACAAACTTTGGACATGTTATCAGGAGGGATCAGTCCCTGGAGAAGAACATCATGCTTGGTAAAGTACAGGGTCAGTAAAAAAGAGGAAGACCCTCAGCGAGATGGACTGACACAGTGGCTGCATCAATGGCTGAATCATAACAATTGTGATGAGGCCAACAGCCTCTGGGCACCATTACCAATCCCCAACTTGTAAGTAGAGTAGCATGAGCCACCTCCCCTTCTAACTGGTTTCACCGGATTTTTTTAGGCAATCGGCCAACTTCCCGTCCAAGATAAGAAAAACAAGGCTGGGGTCACAGACCACAGAGCCAATTAAGACCAAATCTGGCCCACCTGACATGCGCAGAACCATCAACCCCGTCCTCTGGGTGACCCCAGAACTTTTCTCCTGCGGGATAGGACCAAACTTTAGCAGCCCAAGAGTGGGGGAAGACTTTCAGAAGCGAACGGTCTGACCTTAAGATCTGATTTGAGAGGCCCCCCTCCCCCCACTGCCTTTCTGGACTGAGCAAGGGCAGATGACAGGCCGGACCAATCAATGACCTTGCTCTTTACTGCCAGGACCCTTCCCCTAATAAATACTGCTTTGGCCATTGTTCAGGGAGCCATCTTGGCGATGCAAGTTCAAGTGTGCTCCTTTGCTTTGCCAACCAAATAAAGCTTCTTTCACTTTCAGTCTTTATAGCCGCACCAAGTGAGGACCAGAGATCCTGGTAACAGTGAGGATGGTACAGGACTGGGCAATGTTTCCTTCTGTTGTACATAGGGTCGCCGTGAGTTGAAATTAACTGGATGGCACCTAAGAACAACAACAACAGCCTCCTGGACTGTGAAGCAATACATTTCTGTTCCTACCACTTGTGGTATTTCTGTTACAGCAGCCCAGGTAGCTAGAGCAGTCCACTGAGCAGGGGGGTGGGTCTGGCGCTGTCCACCACTGATGCCCCCTGCCCCCACCAAGCACACTGCCTGGCACAGAGCAGGCGTCCAGGGAGCTTTTGTAGCATGCGCTCAATGGGAAGGATTAGGAATCCCGAGGCCCAGTAGTGTGGCCCAACTTCTTCCCACCTTCCCTGGCTCCCTCTGTCGGTCGAGTCTGCTGCACCCCTTTTCTGTTGTGTGCAGCCCCAGGCAGCTCAGCTGGGACTGCCATTCACAGCACTGCAACCCCGGTCCCAGTGTGGTCCTCGGCCCAAGGCATGTGACCAAGCAGGGCCAATTAGACGCTTTCCTTGAGGTTTGCTATAGAGATTTGGCAAGGGGGTGGCCTGTCTTTGAGATGACAAACCATAAGAATGAAAGTTCTGGCCACAAAGAGGGAAGGAGGGTGGTGCAGAGATGAGAGGTGAGAACAACAGGCAAGAGAGACATCCCCCTGAGTGGGAAAATGGTTCCTCTGACAGGCCTGCCATTTCCATGAGCAAATAGATTCCCTGTGGGGCTTGTTTGAGGTGGGTTTCTGTCATTCGTGAGCAAAAGCGCCCTGACAATTATACAGATCCTGGCCAAGGTCCCGAGGTGGGCAGAGCCAGGGGGAAGAGGGCGGACACACACATAAGTAATCTGGGTCTTTCCTTGCAGGGGAGTTCCTGGGTGGTGCAAATGGTTAACATGCTCGGCTGATAACCGAAAGGTTGGAGGTTTGAGTCTACACAGAGGCACCTCAGAAGATAGTCCTGGGGATCTCCTTCTGAAAAATCAGCCATAGAAAACTCTCTGGAGCACAGTTCTACTCTGACATGCATGGTGTTGCCACGAATCGGGGTCAACTCAATGGCAGCTGGTTTTCTTTTTTTTCCTTGCAGGAGCCCAGTTGGGCTGGTGGGGAGTGGGAAGTGGGAACAAGAACCCAATCTGCAACAATGAAACAATAGATATATGAGTGTCACAGTGATGAGGTGGGAGGTGGCTGGTGCCCTACAGGGACCTCTGAGTGTCTCGGATGCATGGGAGGCCGGGACCACTTCTGGCCCAACTAGTTGAGGGGGGCTTTGAGGAGCTGGTGGCTCTGGGGCTGGGCCTTGAGCTGGGCAGGGTTAGAGTAAGGACTTACTGCTGGAGGTGGGTGTGGCAAGAACAATGGCTGGTGACCTGAAATGCCTAAGGCTTGCTTCCTGTAGGCCAGCGAACCTGGAGGGTGCAAGAACCCAGGGAAGTCTGGTAGCTGGGCCTGGTCTGGGTGGGGCTCTGGGTACACCTGCTATTCAGGCTGTCCAAAGAAAGAGAAGGTCCTGCAGACAGCTACCCATTGCACCTCATGCTGCCTGCTGAAAGCCAAGGTCAGGGAAGACTCCACGTTTGTGTGGCAGTTGTGGACATACTAACTCCCTTAGTCTGAAATCGCTCCATCCCCCATTCTGCGCCAGGGAACTGAACCTCAGAGAGTACAGCCTCCTGCCAGGAAACTCACTTGAATGTCTGCCCTGATCCAGGTCCAATGGGCTGCTCCCAAAGGCAGGGATCACTGGGAGAGGACAAAAGAGGGGTTCCCCCCAGGAGACTCAGGGGTGCTTGAGCTGGAGACCTTGAGAAATGAATAGGAGTTCCCCCATGGAGAAGAGGGTCAGAAGGCTCTGGGCAGTTAGGACGAGAGGTATTTGGAGTTGAGGTAGGGGAGGCACCAGTAGGACTCCCAGGGGCTGTGGGTACCTGGGTTTAGTGCAAAGCAGGGATGCTGGATTTTCCCTGGGAGCAGGGTTCCGAGGGAGCTGCCCTCTACCTGGTCCCTGGGTCTCTTCTGTGAGCTAGACACCCCTTGGCCCTGGAGCTGAGCTGGGGCGCTCTCCTGGAGGGTCCTGGCAGCCAGGGTGCAGGTGGAGTTGGAGCAGGTACCCTCTGCTGATTCCCTGCCCCACAGCTCGGTGCTGGGGGAGATGCAGGGGTGTGGGGCAGTGGGGCGGGGGACCCTTAAATGACAAAGGAAAAATTTAGAGAAGGGGGGCTGAGCCCGGATCCTGGAGCACATGGGGAGCCCCGGGCATACTGGGGGCAGCACTGCCAAGGGTCTGCAGGGGAAGTCGGGGGACTGGCGCGTCCTGCTGGGCTTCAGGTGGCTGCTGAGAGCAAAGCCACTGATCCTGCTTTCAGCCGACAGGCGGTCCCACTGCGGTGTCCGTTTCCCCGGAGGGCCGCCCGCGCGCACTGGGGAGGTGACAGCAGCTTGCGTGCCTATGCGTGGCTGCGCCTCCGGCGTCCGCCTTGACACACGCGCGGGACCGCGTGGCTGTGGCCGCAGGCGGCCGTGCGGAGGAGCCGCCGCGCGTGCGCGTGGGTGCAGGTGGCCGGGAACCCACGTGGGCCACCCAAACAAAGGCGGCGCCGCGTGACCGAGCTCGCGTGAGCGCGGCGCCGCTCGCCCCCGCCCCGCGCACTTTCCCCGCGGCCCCGGAGCCGTTGCGCCGGGCGGGGACGGAGGTGGCGCGGGCGCGGGTCCGCTGGGCCTGGCTGGGCGGGCCTGGGCGGGGCGGGGAGGTGGCCGCTTGGGTGCGGGGGGCGGCGCGGGCGCGGGGCGGGTCCGCGGGCACCGACCGGGGCGAGGCGCGGGGCGGCGCGGGCGCGGGGCGGCGGGGCCTGGTCCGGCCCGGGCGGTGAAGCGGCGGGAACGCGCGGGGCGGGGCGGGGGCGGGGCGGCGGCTGCGCAGCCGTGGGGGGCGGGACCCCGGGGGCGCGCAGACTCCGCGCAGCGGGACGGGAGCGCGCGACCTGGCGCCGCCACCGCCTCCGCGCTCGTGGCCGGGACCGCGGGGCCGCTCCTCGGGCTCCCGCCGCCCTGGGCTCCGGGCCGCGGCAGGTGCGGGGCGGCCAGGCAGGCCGGCGAGGGAGGCGCCGCGGCTCGTGGATGAGAGTTGACCCCGATCTCCGCGCAGGGTAAGCACGCGGCCACCCACACGGACCCAGCACGGGCACGCACCGGCGCGCGGTCACGCTCCCTTGTGCCCAGCTAGCCGCGCCGGCCGAGCCGCGACCCCCCGCGCGGGCGCGCCCGAACGCACGCCCCGGGTCCCCCGGGCCGCCGTGCGTCCGGCCAACCCCCCCCGCGCCCGGTGTGGCCGCGGGCGAGAGGAGAGGGCGAGGTTCGGGGGCGCCGGCTCCCCCTCTGCCTCGCGGTGCGGGGCCGGGGCTGGGGCTGGGGTCGTCCGGGCGAGGCAGGGGCCCGGCCAGGCCGGTGGAGGGGGACGAGCCGGGGCCCGGGCGCGACATTGTCGACCTTCCGTCACTCTTTGGCGGGACAGAGGAGGGGGAGGGAGCCCCCAGCTCCTGTGACCCCAGACACGACCCCCCAAACTTACGGCTCCTCGCCCCCTCTTTGCCCTGTGTCTTCTCCATTGTTTGGGACCCGGGACTCTGCCGGGCAAGTTGGCACCGTGGCAGGGGTCCAGGCCCGCGCGCCCGCGCGGAGGTGGGGTGTGGTGTGGCGCCCCGGGCCGGGCCTTAGAGGCCAGCGATCGGGGAGGGAGGAGAGCCGAGTTGGCCTGTGGCAGGAGCCGGAGCCGGGTGGTTCTTGGGGGAGGGAGCGGTAGTTCCTCCCCCGGGAATGGGTGGGGGCCGAGTGTGACCCGCAGAGGTTAACTCCACGGTTGAGGCTGTTGCCAACCCTGTATTTCCCGAGTGGAGTCAGTTTGGGGGAGATTCTTTGCAGGAATGGGGTTTTCCCCTTGCCTTGCTGTGCAGAGTGGGGAGGACCCTGGGCCCCAGCCCCCTACTCCCCACTGAGCTCTGGGAGCTGTTTCAGGGCAGGGAGGTAGGGGAGCAGGGCCAGGAGGTAGGGGAGCAGGGCCAGGGCTGTGTATGGTTAGGGGCAGAGGGCAATGAATAAGCCAGGAAGGTGCAGTCCTGCCCCCCATCACCACTGCTCTGTGACCTTGGGCACTGAGAAGTCCTGTGCCTCAGTTTCTCACCAGTGAACTGGAGAGGGTCTGAGAGTTAAATGGGATGATGCTAGCAGATGGTCCACTCTGGCTGGGCACACCCAGGGTCAGGGCTCAGGACATGCTGGCTGTGGGTGGTAGCACCCTTTGCCCTGAAGGCTGTGGCTGAGCTGGGAGGAGGTGGGGAAGGGGTTCAGCTGTTGATTGGCTCTGCCAGGGAGTGTCCTGGGACCACTTGGGGCCATGCAGACAGGCTGGTATTCCAGGTGTAGCCCCTGCACCTCCTGAAGTGGTTAGTGTAGTTAGAAGTTAAGGTGCTTGCCAAGCACGGAGCCCTGGTGGTGCGGTGGTTAAGAGCTCGGCTACTAACCAGAAGGTCAGCAGTTCGAATCCACCAGCAGCTCCTTGGAAACCCTGTGGGGCAGGTCTACTCTGACCTATAATAGGGCCTCTGTGAGTTGGAATCAACTCAGTGGCAATGGGTTTGGTTTGGTATGCTTGCCACATCCTGCAGCTATTAGCCGGGACACCAAGATTGGGCTCTGTCCCTTCCTGCTTCCCATGGAAGACTCCTTGGAAGGCCCACTGCCTGACCAGGAAGGGACCCGGCCCACCTGCCTCCTGGCTTGGCAGTGATGTTTACCCTTTGATCAGATTGTCATTTCTGTAGCACCCTGTGACCTGACCAGCGGTGGGCTGCGGGCGTGTGCACTGGGCCTGGTGACCAGCAGGTAGGAGCCCTTGATGGCTCACTCCCCTCCTCTGCCTTTATGGTCTCAGACACTGGCTGGTGGTGTGTGGAGTGAGGCTGTCCCATGAGGCGGCTGGTGAGGGGGAGGGCTGTCCCTGATGTCCAGTCTTCATGCACGTGGGAAGGCCATATTTCCTGGAAACTGCACAACAAAGTCTCGAAGTTGTGGTTCACGTTGTCGTGGCCCTGGAGCCTGTTTATCCTGGATGTCCTCCTGCAGTGGGCATTGGGCCAGTCCAGGTGGTCCCTCTCCAAACCGTGGCTTTGCAAATCTCCTACTTCTTATCTGCAGCGTCCAGCCAGCTCCGGCACTGGCTCCGTGTGACCTCTGCTGTCCTCCCCTCCCTGGGCCCCATGCTCACCAACTATCAAATGAGGGAGGAGTCAGCCCCAGGGGCCCTGAATCACCAGTTTTGTTGTATAATAAAATAGCATAGTGGTTCAGGCACAATGAAAGCAAAGTGCTATTAGATCTTAGTGGTGCCTTGGTGCCCGGGGAGGCTGTGAAGCTTCATTTTCGTTTTTCACAAAGAGAATAGCGAGTGTCGAAGCCAGGCTCCAGGTTACAGGATGCAACGGGGTAGGATGCTACAGAGGTACTGACCACCGGCTCCATGCGATCACTACAGTCGGAGGGACTGAGTGCTTCCCTGGGGTCCCCACGTGTGCTCTGTGTTAGTGGTTGTGTTGTCTGGAAGCCGGGCATCTCGTGGACCCCAGGGGCCCCTTCCCTTCCTGGGGAGCACCACACAGAGGCACCACAGTTTGGGGTTTCCCTCTGGGAGCTGGACATGCCCCAAGTGTTGTGAAGGAACGGGCTCCCACCTGGAGTGGAGAGGCTGCAACCAGGTGTTCATTTCTGGCCCCACCCCACCCCAGGGAGCAAGCCAGGTGGGCCCCGTGTGAGCTAGGTGGCTCCTCGGCTGCCGGCCTCTGACCGCTGGTCTTGGGTCCTCTGTGCGGATCAGGATGGGGGCTCCTGCTAGTGGCCGTGTGTCGTTAGTTGCCCTTGAGTCTGACTCATGGTGACCTCACGCATGACAGAAGGACTGTTGCCTGGTTCTGTGCCATCTTGGTGATTGTTGGTGTGTCTGAGCACTTTAGCTTCGGTGAGGACTTAGGAGCAGGACCAGAGCACCTACTGAGTGCCAGGCCTGTGCCAGCTGGAAAGGAGAACCAGACCTGGGAACTGGCTGGAGGTTTGGTCACCCCCCTCTCTGAGTCTGGCTCCTACCCTGCAAGGCGGGCTCGGGGAGCCTCCCGGGGCTGTCAGGAGTAAAGGGGAGTTTTTTTGAAAAGCCTGGTGGTGGGTGCTGCCCAGAGGCCCTGCTGACTGTAGGTGTGGGCGCAGTGTCCCTGCCCTCGAGGAGCTTAAACAGGGCTGGAGAAGGAGAAAGTGAGCCATAGGCAGGCACACGCGGACGCCCTGGGAAAACCACGCGTGGACTCTCACCTTGGGACCCCACATGTGTCAGAGCAGAAATGGGCCATAGGGTTGTCAGCAGGGCTTCCAGCTGGTTTGTTCTGTTCACCTGGGGATCTATAAGAATTACCTGGGGATCTCGTTAAACTATAGATTCTGATTCGGTATACCTGAAGTGGAAATGCAGATTCTCAACAGGGGTTGGAACTCGAATGAACCCTTCGAAGCCCTGGTTTTCAGTGGCTGATTTTCTAGGAGCAAGGATGGGGAGACTTCGTCTCATGTACTTTGGACATGTTGTCAGGAGGGACCAGTCCCTGGAGAAGGACATCATGCTTGGTAAGGTAGAGGGTCAGCGAAAAAGAGGAAGACCCTCAACTAGGTGGACTGACACAGTGTCTGCAACAGTGGGCTCAAACAGCAGTGATTGTGAGGGTGGGGCAGGACTGGGCAGTGTTTCGTTCTGTTATGTGTAAGGTCACTGTGAGTCGGAACGGACTTGACTGCATCTAACAACAACGACAGTTTTCCAGAAGCGGATCACCAGGCTTTTCTTCCGAGGCATTTCTGAGTGGCCTTGTACCTTCAGCCTTTTGGTTAGCAGCCAAGTGTGTTAACCATTTGCACCGCTTAGGGACTCCCATATGTGTATTAAAAACCCGTTGCCATTGAGTTCACTCCGACTCATGGTGATCCATTTGTGTCAGAGTAGAACTGTGCTCCATAGGGTTTTCAAGGACTAATTTTTTGGAAGGAGATTGCCAGGCCTTTCTTCTGAGGTGCCTCTGCGTGGACTCAAACCTCCAACGTTGCGGTTAGGAGCTGAACTTGTTCACCGTTTTCAACACCAGGCACTCCACGTGCTGGGAGGCAACTGCTGTTTGCTGAGCGCAGAGAGATGGATGTCTGCGTGGAGGTCTCCGGGCGAGTTTTACCACTCACATTTTTGTAGGCAGTTGGTTTGAGGTGCCTGTGAGGCGGCTCGGGGGCTCTTTAGGCATTGCTGTGGGCTTCGGTCTGTTTTTTTCTTGGTGGCATGGGAGTGGGGCTCTCCTGGGCAGAGTCTAGAAAACACCATCTGTAAAGGGGCAGAGGTCAAGCCCTCAGCAGTCAGGTTGTTCTCTGTTTTCTCTCAGCTGGCTGGTGCACATGGAGGAGGACTGGTCTCTTGAGTGTGGTGGTGATTTCACCAATGGTGTGTAAGACACGGCCCAGCCCACGACAGGTCAGCAGCTGCCTCGGTACCCAGGGCACCTACTAGGAGACACGGAAATGCAACTGGTGGACTTGAGAACTTAAAGGCAGGGTGCCCCGAATTCTGTTACAGACGGAGACCAAAAATGAGGGTTTTCTTAATTAGAGAAAATGGTTTTCTCTTCGCCTTTGGTGTCTGCTCCTGGCTGGGTGGAGACTTACTTTGAGTGATAATAAACCACTATTGACAGCCACGACTAAGGGCTATTGTAGGCATTTGAATTATAACTGTGGGTTGTGATTACGTTTAAGCCCTGTGATTAAAGTTCCCTGCGGTTACACAGGGAAAGACGGGAAGTGTGGGCCTACCCCCAAAATGAATAATACTAATGGAAATCGCTCAGTAGGTGCAGCCAACATTGCGCCGAGTGCTTTACACATGCTGCCTCATGGAGTCCTCACGACATGCGCTTTCACCCCCTTTCTACAGATGAGGAAGCTGAGGCACACAGAGGCTAGGCAGCTTGCCTGAGTTTCCAGTTAGTTAAATCGAAGAGTTGGGTTTTGAACTGGAGTTCGGTTCCAAAGAACTACCCAAGCTCACCATTTGCGTAATAATCTTTTCGTAAAGTTCAGTTAAATTTTGGGGAGTTTTCTGAAAGAAATGTAGAAAATAAATTCAGTCATGGCGAGAAGGGAAGATCTATCTTTGCCACCAAATATACAATGAAGAGAGGTGACGTATCGCTTTCTCGCCCTGTGGCATTCTAAGCTCTTTATGTAGCTCGTCTTCATGACAACCACGAGGGAGATGCTGTTATTATTTTTATTAGCACCATTTCACAGATGAGGAAGCCCGGGCACCGAGATGTCAAGTACCATGTTTTCCTGCAAATAACGCATCCACACGTATAACGTGTGGACGTAATGGAATTAAAATGAAACAGTCCTGGCATAGCACGCCCGTGCATATAGCACGCATCTCTGGTGACATCCCCGGAGGTGAATCTCAGCCCCGTTCACCTGTCTTGCCACGTTACAGGTAAATTGTATCATTCTCTTCATTTTCTTTAATCTCCTGCTTATGTGCATAGAAATTGTCTGAAAATGTTACTTTTGATCATAATTGTATACTAAAGATATAAGCCGAAGTCAAGAAGTCATGGATCGAGTTTGATAGTCCCCTGGTGATTGGAAGATAAATGATCAAAACTGTGCATTTGTTTCTATTAATTCAGGTTGATTATTATAGCGCGTTCGCTGAACAGTTGAAAGCGAAAACCTGATCGGATCATCTTAAGTGAAATTGTTAGGTTATGTTGTTGTTACTGTTGTTAGGTGCCATTGAGTCAGTTCTGACTCACAGCAACTCTGTGTACAACAGAATGAAACACTGCCTGGTCCTGCGCCATACCCACAACCGTCGTTATGCTTGAGCCCACCGTTGAAGCCACTGTGTCAGTCCATCTCATGTTAGATTTGTTTATCTCGTAGTTTAGTCATGTCTCCTTAGTGTCAGTTGAATTTACCTGTTGCCGTTGAATCAACTGAACTTAGCGGTGTGTAAAAAAAATTTGCATAGCTTGCTTACAAAAATAACGCACAGGGGACGGTCGTGCAGTTGGAACAAAACCATCTAACCCGCGTGTTATTTGCAAAAAATATGGTAATCTTCCCTGAGGCCCCAAGCTCATGGGCGGCAGAGCTGGGCTTGAACTGGGTGGTCTCTGCTCCTAATAGGGCACCACGTGCAGGGACGGTTGTCGTGGTTGTCAGCTGTCATCGCGTTGCCCGACTCATGGCGACCCCACACACAGCAGAACGAAACGCTGCCTGGTCTTGCTGCATCCCCATGATCGGTTGCAGATTGAACCATTGTGATCCATAGGTTTTTCATTGGCTGTTTTCTGTTTTTTTTTTTAATTTTTATTGTGCTTTAAGTGCAAGTGTACGAATCAAATCAGTCTCTCATACAAAAACCCATAAACACCTTGCTACACACTCCCAATTACTCACCCCCTGAGACAGCCTGCTCCCTCCCTCCACTCTCTCTTTTCGTGTCCATTTCACCAGCTTCTAACCCCCTCCACCCCGTCATCTCCCCTCCAGGCAGGAGATGCCAACATAGTCTCAAGTGTCCACCTGATCCAAGAAGCTCACTCCTCACCAGCATCCCTCTCCAACCCATTGTCCAGTCCAATCCATGTCTGAAGAGTTGGATTCGGGAATGGTTCCTGTCCTGGGCCAACAGAAGGTCTGGGGGCCATGAGCACCAGGGTCTTTCTAGTCTCAGTCAGACCATTAAGTCTGGTCTTTTGAGAATTTGAGGTCTGCATCCCACTGCTCTCCTACTCCCTCAGGGGTTCTCTGTTGTGTTCCCTGTCAGGGCAGTCATGGGTTGTAGCCGGGCACCATCTAGCTCTTCTGGTCTCAGGCTGATGTAGTCTCTGGTTCATGTGGCCCTTTCTGTCTCTTGGGCTTGTAATTACATTGTGTCCTTGGTGTTCTTCATTCTCCTTAGATCCAGGTGGGTTGAGACTCATTGATGCACCTTAGATGGCCGCTTGCTAGCGTTTAAGACCCCAGACTCATTGGCTGGTTTTTGAAAGTAGATTTCTGGGCCTTTCTTCCTGGTCCATCTCAGTCTGGAAGCTCTGCTGGAACCTCTTCAGGTTCACAGGAATACTTCAGCCTCCACTGACAGACGGGTGGTGGCCGTGCGTGAGGCATTGGCTGGAAATGAAACCCAGGTCTCCAGCATGGAGGGTGAGAACTCTACTACTGAACCAGGGACGGTTAGGTGGAGACAATGCTGGGACCTGCCACTGTGTGTCCTCTGGGCCTCGCCTGGGTCACCTGTAATGAGAGGCCTGGCTTAGGATGTGGAAGGCTGCCGCTTCCTCGTCGTTCCTGCATCGAAGACCTCAGCTGGGGCTGGGCGGAGTGGCTGGGAGTTGTCTAGGAGACAGGGCGCAAGACACCTGACCCATAAAGGGGTCTGAGGAGGCAGAGTGGGCCTGGAACTGCCAAGCTCTGTGCCTAGAGAGGAGTCCCTTGTCCATCTTGTCCACCAGGAGTGGTGGGAATGAGGCTCCATCTTGGCCCTGTCTTTGCCACTGAGGCCAGGGTGGCAGGGGGGACCTTGGTGCTGGGCACCACTGAGGGCCGTGCAGTCGAGGACTCCTGGGAGATGGTTCACCCCTCTCTATTGGAGTTTGCAGAGTGTCGGGGCTTGCCCCCCATAATCACTGGAAAGGGTTGCTGTGTCTAGCCAGTCCCCTGGGTAGAGGGAGAGGGCTTAGAGCTGTCTGGGGTGGGTTTGCAGGGCAGGAAGGTGGGAGTGCCTCCCCAGTCCCAGTTTGTGCCCTGTGGTGGCCCCCCCAGAAGAGAGGCACAGACCTCTCCCAGCCCTTTTCTGTGCCCTCTGAGGGTGGCTCTGGGATGGCAGACTCCTGCTCTGTGCCCCCTTGCTCGAGAGGGCTCTTCTAAGCTCCTGTGTAGAGAAGCCCTGCCTTATTCTCCCTGTGGCTGTCACTGCCCGCACTGCCCCCAGGTCCGCTCCACGAGGGCGGACCTCTCAGCTTCTTCAGCATCCTTGCCTGCATACCCAGGCAGCTCCAAGTGGGGGCTCTGCGAAGGTTTGGGGACCGAGGGGCCGCTGGAAGGATGAGGGTCGGGCAAGGCCTTGTCTGGAGGGGTGTGGCTCAGATGGCTCGCTCTGCAGCACCTGGGGGCCCTGGAACCCTGGCCCTGGTGGGGAAGGGGCCAGGGGTTCCTGCCAGCTCCCTGAGGGAGTGGGCGAGGCCGGGCATCAGAGTGTTTTGTTTTTGAGATATAATTCACATACCATACAATTCACCCGTTTAAAATGTCCATTTCAGTAGTTTTGAGTGTAGTCACGGAGTTGTGCAACCATCGCTACGGCCTAATGTTAGAACATTTTCATCACCCCAAAAAGAAACCCAGTACCCTTAGCCATCACCCCCTCAGCCCTCCTAGCCCCATATATCACCACCCACAGTCTTCCCTAGTATTAACATCTTCTGTTAGGCACGGTGTTGAAGCGCTTGGCCCTGATTGACGGGAGAGGGCTGTGGCAGTCTGCTTCGATAAAGATTACAGCCTTGGAAACCCTATAGGGCAGTTCTACTCTGTCCTGTAGGGGTGATATGCGCCAGCAGCGACTCGATGGCAGTGGGTCTGTAATATATTTCTTACAATTAATGAACTAATTCTGATACATTATTACTAGCTAAAGGCCACGGCTTATCCTGATTTCCTTAGTTTTTCTCTAATGCCCTCTTTCTGTCCCAGGATCCAATCCAGGGCTCCACAGAAGATTAGTTGTCATCTTTCCCCAGGCTCCTCTGAGCTGTGAGTTTCTCAGACGTGCCTTGTTCTGATGACCTTGACAGCTTTGAGAAGGACTGCTCAGCCATTTTGTAGGAAGCGTCTTCGGTGGAATTTGTTCGGACCACGGGAGTTCCTCTGTTGGAACCTGGGTGTTTTTCTCCTGACAGGACCGGGGTTTTGCTTTTTAAGAAGAAGACCGCGGAGTACCATCGGCCTGACTCACCACTCTTGGTGTTGACCTTGGTTGCCTGGCTGAGGGAGTATTTGTCAGGTTTCTCCGCTGTAAGTTACCCCTCTTCTCCCCCCTTTCCATCCTGTACTCTCTGGAGGAAGTCACTATGCGCAGGCCACCCTTGGGTGGGGCGCTGGCTGCTAACCTAGCGGCTCTGTGGAGGAAGACTTGGCGATCTCCCGTTAATACCACAGCCTAGGAAACCCTATGGAGCAGTCCTCCTCTGTCTTATGGGGTTGCTGTGAGTTGGAACGGACTCGGCGGCACACAACAACAACCTTGTTGGAGCATCTACCTAAGTTATTTGGAATTCAGGGGAGATTTGTGTCTGCCCTCATTTATTAATCTATTCAGTCATTTATTTCTGTAAGTATGACTACACACATACGTGTTTTTATTTATTTATTCGTTAAAAATTTTTCTAAAAATTTTGGTGGAAATATATGTAGCAAAAGATACCCCGTTTCAGCAATTTTTACATGTATAGTTCAGTGACATTGATTATGTTTTTCAAGTTGTGCAAGCATTCTTGCTGTCCTTTTTCAAATTATTCCACCACCGTTGTCCCAAACTCACTGCCCCCTAAAATTCCCATCCAGCCTTTCAAGTTGCCTTTGTCAATTTGATTTCACACGGATAGTTCTTTAAAAGAGCACAGTGCTCAAGGCAGACATATTTTACTAATTAAGGTAAACTAGTTTTTGGTTCAAAGAAGACTTCAGGGGATAGTTTTGGTTTAAGGTTTAAAGTTCTAAGATTAAACAGATACTTATTTTATACTTTGGATTATAAGCCAATACTACGGGATTCCTTTCGTTGCTCAGATTGTCCCACTTGTGGCCGCTGGGAGCTCTTTCAGTTGGTTTCTTTGTCCTTTTGACATGCTTCTATCAGTGTTATTTTTTTCTTCTCTTCCCTTTTCTCTCTCTTCTATTGATTTATTTTTTGAACCCTTACTTTCTGGCACTACAAAATGCTCCAGGCTCACCTTGTCTGTTCTTCTGCCCCAGCCGAAGAATCAGCCATTTCTCCAAGGGGCCCTGGTTTTATTTTTTAATTGGAGGATGGTATTAGAAACCAAGATCTGGACACTGGGTGAGCTTGTTGCTGTTGGGGTGTCATTTCTCTTAGGTCTTCTCAACTGACAGAGTGAAGAAATGTACCTGTGTGTACTAACCTGTGTGTATACCTACACTGTAAGCGTTTCTGTGTATAAGCGTCTGTGTCTATGTTAATCTAAATACGAGTTTATTCTGCGTGTCTCCAGCTGTAATCCATCACCGCACGGATCATTCCAGCCTCCTCCTCATCTGTAAATTTTCACTTCAGCAGTGAGAAACCTGGCTTCCAGCATTTACTTAATCGTTCCATTCCAGTAAACGTGTATCTTGGGATCAGAGTTGTTAACCTGTACCCCCGTGGGAAACAGTGTCATTGACTTGAGTCCAGTGCTTACTTAACCACAGTTCCTTTTGCCTTTAGTCTCAGACTCCTCGCACGCTGTGGAGACACAGCCGAGGGGGAGTTCTCTGCATTCCGCCTCCCCCGAGGTCGTTTTCTGACCTGCAGGGAGAGGAGAAGAAGGAAGCCTTGGAGAACTGGGGACCTTGCTGCTGGGCTTGGTCATGGCGCCCTGCAGGGACTGAAGCTCAGACCTCGGCATCCCTTTGAAATTTGAAAAGTGGTGCTGACTTTGAACTTGCCCCAGAGGTCTGGCTCATCCACATGGAGGAGAAAGGCTGCCGGCAGGACTGTTTGGAGCCCAGATGGATCACTGACTCAGATACTGGACGGGTCTGTCCCCTCCCTGCCTCTGAACTTGCTGCTTTAGCAGGAGGCGGCCTTTGAAAGAAGGGAAAGCCGTCTGCACATTGTGCTACCCAGCGGCAAGTGCGCTGAGCGTTTGCTCTCTCCTGGCATTACCCTCATCCCAGGCATCCTTGCTGAGTACCTGTCCTGCTCAAGGCCCGTGAGGAGTGTTGGAACAAGGGAACTGAGCGGGTAGCAAGGCTGCGTCATCCTGGGCACCTGCCACCCCAGCTTCCATTGCTGTATGGTGCGTGGTGGAGTCACCGCCCCATCCCCAGGGCTTGTATGTCCTGGTCAGTGAGGCCAGGTGGCAGGTGGCGGCCACTTGGGGGTCTTTGAGCAGAGCTCTCTTAGCTGAAAATCTGCAGGTGGGAGGGTGAGAATGTGGAGAAGTGGATGCTGAAGTTGGGGTGCTGGAGGGGACCCAGGCTGCAGGAGCTGAGATGCCCCAAGTCCCAGGAGGCCTGAGTTTGGGGGGCACTTAGCAGGGGGGTTATGTTCCTGAAGAGAGGAGTAGCCATCCATGCGGGTTCAGAGGTCACCTGCACGGCAGCTCTCCGTTTTGTTCCCGTTCCTTCTGGGGATAAAATGAGTCTGGGCGAGGACTCAGTGGCTGGCACAGGGTCTGGGCTCCTCTACTGAGCGGCGTGTTGGGGCTCAGCATCTCTGAGGATGCCACCAGCCCCCTCCTGTCTCTCCCAATTGATGTGGAGGGTTGCAGAGTGGTGAGTGGGGAGCTGCGGTGCAGTTTGTGCTGTCCTATACATGGGGGGAGGTGCTGTGAGGACTGTGCTATCCTGTACATGTGGGGAGGTGCTGTGGACCGTGCCATCCTATACACGTGGGCAGGTGCTGTGTGGACCGTGCCATCCTGTACATGTGTAGGGAGGTGCTGTGTGGACTGTACTGTCTACATATGTGTAGGGAGGTGCTGTGTGGACCTTACTGTCTGTACATGTGTAGGGAGGTGCATGTGGACCGTGCCATCCTGTACATGTGTAGGGAGGTGCTGTGTGGACCTTACTGTCTATACATGTGTAGGGAGGTGCGTATGGACCGTGCCATCCTGTACATGTGTAGGGAGGTGCTGTGTGGACCTTACTGTCTATACATGTGTAGGGAGGTGCGTATGGACCGTGCCATCCTGTACATGTGTAGGGAGGTGCTGTGCGGACCTTACTGTCCATACATGTGTAGGGAGGTGCTTGGTGGATCGGATCGTACCATCCTATACACGTGGGGAGGTGCTGTGTGGACCGTGCCATCCTATACACGTGGGGAGGTGCTGTGTGGACCGTGTCATCCTGTACATGTGGGGAGATGCCTGTGCACCATACTGTCTATACCTGTGTAGGGAGGTGCTGTGTGGACTGTACCATCTACACATGCTTGGGGAGGTGCATGTGGACCGTGTGGGGAGGTGGCATGTGTACAGTGCTATCTCTACGCGTGTGGGGAGGTACCATGTGAACCATACCGTCTACACACTCAGAGAAAATGAGGTTCCACAGCAGTGCCCCCACTCCGGCAGGAGTGCCCAGCTCAGAGGGCCCTGAAGACCTTTCAGAGACAGGAAAGTGCACATCAGCATTGACACTGGTGGGGAGTTTGGCATTGATACCCTGAAGCCATCAGAATAGGCAAATGCAGAGACCAGAGTTCAGCAGTGGTTGGGGGGCTGTGGGCGGGGCAGTCATTGCTTAAAGGGCACCGAGTTTCTGCGAGAGTGATGGAAAAATTTGCGAACAAGGTAAATATAACTAATGTCACTGAATTGCACACATGAAAATGATTGAAATGGTAAATGTTTTGTTTTATAAATTTTACCACAAAACAAAAAGTTGGAAGCAACTTGGAGCAGTTAAAAATGCGGAAACCTGCTGTATCCCAGCACCTGGCCTCCCACCCTTAGAAGACCCAGGCTATAAACAGTGCCACTGCCACAGTCCACACCCTGATTGAAGGCTGGCTGTGTCCTTTGTTCATTGCGCCCAGTCGCCCTGCTTTTACCCAGAATTCTGACATGCTGAATTAGGCATCTGCTTTTTTTTTTTTTTTTGATCTGGAGCAGGAGCGGGACATGGGGGTCCATGGAGCACATCCCAGGGGCTGTGAGAGGGCCGGTGATCTGGGGGGCCCTGAGCCGGGGCCAAGGTGCTGAGAATGTCGTGGGTGTGTGAGTCATTTCACTTCTTCCTCCAAGAACTGAAACCAGGATCCGTGTGTGGGAGTGGTAGGGGGCAGGGGCTGCTGGGAAAGCCCAGCTGTCAGGCACCTACCGCCATCTCTGGGCCTGGGGCTGTGCACCCTGCAGGACCTCGGACATGCCCTCGACTCCTGGGCTGGCTTCCTCTCCTGTTCCATCTGGAAAGGAAGGCCGGGCACCCTGCTCTGGGTCCCACAAAAGCAGTATGTCACCAGGGAGGCTGGACTCAAGGCCCTGTGTCACCCCGTGCAGCGTGTCGCCAGGTGGGCTGGCCGGAGCTGTGTGGAGGGTTTATGGCCGGGCTGCCTGGTGGGGGTTCTGCGGTGGCCAGACACAGGTCTGCCTTGCCCTGACCAGACCGAATGAGCACACAGCAGGCACAATTATCAGACCTGACCAGGTGGAGAAGGTGCTGTTTTGTTCAACAGCCACTGCTGAAGAATGCAGGGCCATGTGTGAATCATTTCTAAAGTATTCCATCCAAACCGTGAAGTAATGTGTAAGCACCTGAGAGGGAAGGAGCCCTAGTGGCTCAATGGTTAAGTGCTTGGGTGCTAACTGTAAGGTCAGCGGTTCAAACCCACTTGGGCTCCGTGGGAGAAAGACCTGCCAATTTGCTTCCATAAAGATTAAAAACCAAAAATAAAATAAATAAACAACTAAACCCATTGCTGTTGAGTTTGATTCCAACTCGCAGTGACCTTGTAGGACAGAGCAGAACTGCCCCGTGGGGTTTCCAAGGAGTGGCTGGTCGAACCGCTGGTCTTTTGGTTAATAGCCATGCTCTTAACCACTATAGCCTAGAACACCCTGTGAGGCAGTTCTGCTGTGTCACGTGGGGTCACTGTGAGGTAGAATCGACTCAATAGCACCCAACAGTAACAACTTAAAGAGAGAGTGAGAGGACCCAAAGCTGGCTGGCAGGCTGCACCCAGAAGTGGAATTTAAATAAAGGAAATTGACTCGTGGTCACTGTTGGTCCTTAGAACCTGTGTGCCCAACAGCTGAGGCGGCAGGTGTGGGCCCTTGGTGCCACTGAGTGTGTTTGGAGAAGAGGAAGTGAAATATGACTCAACAGTCAGGACGCTGGGGCACCAGGAGCAGGGCAGGGCATGGAGGATGGTGCTGGGTGGGGGCAGGAGGGCCCTCGTCCTCCTCCCTGCGCTGGCAGGCTGCCTGAGTGTAACGGCCAGACAGGGAGCCTCCCACATCCCAGGACCAGGGGCAGAGCTCTGGGCGGGGGGGCGGGGGTGAGGGCATCAGCATCTGGTCGGGGGAGGGGCGGGGGGAGGGAGTGTCCCGTGTGGAGGACCAGGGCCAGGAGGGCAGGCAACGTCAGGCTTAGTCTCTGGAAGCCTCACTACCTCTGCTGGACATCGGCAGTGGAGGAGTCTCAGGGCGGGCAGGCCCTGGAGGTCAGCTCCAGCCGCCCCCCTCAGCTGCCAGAGCAGGGCCCTGTGGAGATCCTGGGCACCCGGGGACAGATGGACAGCAGGGCCCAGGTGATACTCATGATTGCCAGCACTGTTCCCAGCCCATGGGACCCCTCCCTTGAATGGCCAGATGGCCTCTGGGCTCTGAAAGGCTCTCGTGCAGCCCTTGGTGGGGATGGTAGCCACCCTTAGGGAGTGTGCATTCCACCTGGGTTCCTGAGAGGCTGCTTGCCTGCTTCTCAGGGGGTCCTGGGCTGGGCTGTGTTCATATAGATGTCTGAAGAGTAGGCATTTTCTAAGCTCTTACAAGGCTTGCGTCTGACTTTTAGCAGCTACTGAGCTGCATCTGGGTTGGAGCTGCTGCTGCATATGAGAAACGGGAATTTGAGGTGCTCCCAGGGTGGAGGAGCAGGGAGTGCCTACTGCCCTTCCCTCTGTCCTCCTGCCCCATCTGCCCGCCCTAAGGCCAGTGTGGCCAGCTTCCTTCCTGGGTCCAGATCACTCTCCTCTGCCTGCCTCCACCCCGTGGGCCCTTCTATTTTCCCTGCCCCCACCTGTGGGTCCCTCTCCTCTGTCCCCACCCCGAGGTCCCCTGGCCTCTTCCTGCCCCACCCCATGGTCCCCTGTCTTCTCCCTGCCCCCAACCCGTGGGCCCCTCTCCTCTCTCTGTCCCCACCCTGAGGTCCCCTGGCCTCTTCCTGCCCCCACCCCATGGTCCCCTGTCCTCTTCCTTCCCCCACCCCCTCCTCTCCTTGCCCCTACCCTGTGGGCCCCTCACCTCTGCCTCTACCTGTAGTTCTTCTCCAGGCACCCTGAGCCCCATAGCATTGTTAGTGTGTGGGGCCAGTGTTTGGTGGTCCCCAGGGTATGGGGAATGAGTGTGGATGTCGCAGTGGACAGGGCTGGACAGAGCCCAGGGTGAACGCAGGCCAGCTAGAGCCTGAGGGTCCAGGGGCTGTGCCTGAGCTCCCCTTTGTGCCCCCTGAGGTGAGGCAGCAGTTCTTGTAGCATCTGAGACGTCCCATGTAAAGTACTGACCGTAGAGGTGACCCTGAGTGGCAGCCACTTGTGCTGGGCAGAGTGTGGGTACACAGTAGGTGCTCAGTCAGCACCCATCAGAGGCACCCCGCTGAGTTCCCTGTCTTGCTCGTGTTCAGTCAGCACCCATCAGAGGCACCCCAGTGGGCTCCCTGTCTTGCTGGTGCTCAGGAGAACCCTTCTGGAGCTGAGGAGCCCTCATCTGATGTCCTTGTTCCCTGCTGTCTCTCGGCAAAGTCTCTGCCATCTCCCCAAAAGCCCAGGAGCCTCGTGAAGAGGAGGGGGCCCTGAGTGTCTGTTGGGGCTCCTGCCTCACATGGTCCCAGGTTGGACGTTGGGAGGGACTGGGGCAGGAAGAGGCCAGGGGACCTCAGGGTGGGGACAGAGAAAGGAGAGGGGCCCACGGGGTGAGTGGCGATTACAGGCTGACTGACCAGTTTTTGTTGTTGTTAGGTGCCGTTGAGTAGGTTCCAAGTCATAGATAGCTACCCTCCGTTCCACGGAATGAAACACTGCCCGGTCCTGCGCCATCCTCACAGTGTTGTTATCCTTGAGCCCATTGTTGCAGCCACTGTGTCAATCCACCTCGCTGAGGGTCTCCCTCTTTTCCCCTGACCCTCTTCTTTATCAAGCATGATGTCCTTCTCCAGGGACTGATCCTTCCTGACAATGTGTCCAAAGAATGTAAGGTGTAGTCTCGCCATCCTTCCTTCTAAGGAGCATTCTGGTTGTACTTCTTCCAAGACAGATTTGTTCGTTCTTTTGGCAGTCCATGGTGTATTCAATATTCTTCGCCAACACCACAATTCAGAGGCGTCAACTCTTCTTCGATCTTCCTTATTCGTTGTCCAGCTTTCACCTGCATTATGAGGTGATTGAAAATACCATGGCTTGGGTCAGGCTCACCTTAGTCCTCAAGGTGACGTCTTTGCTTTTCAACACTCTCAAGAGGTCCTTTGCAGAAGATTTGCCCAATGCAATGCGTCTTTTGATTTCTTGACTGCTGCTTCCATGGCTGTTGATTGTGGATCCAAGTAAAATGAAATCTTTGACAACTTCAATCTTTTCTCCATTTATGATGTTGCTCATTGGTCCAGTTGTGAGGATTTTTGTTTTCTTTATCTTGAGGCGTAATTCATACTGAAGGCTATGGCCTTCGATCTTTATTAGTAAGTGCTCCAAGTCCTCTTCACTTTCAGTACTCAAGGTTATGTCATCTGCATAACTCAGGTTGTTAATGAGCCTTTCTCCAAACCTGATGCCCCATTGTATTTGCTCAGCATACAGATTGAATAGGCATGGTGAAAGGATACAACCCCGACGCACACCTTTTCTGACTTTAAACCACTCTGTATCCCCTTGTTCTGTCTGAACAATTGACCTATGTACAGGTTCCTCATGAGTACAATTAAGTGTTCCAGAATTCCCGTTTTTCCCAATGTTATCCATAATTTGTTATGATCCACACAGTTGAATGCCTGACTGATGAGACCTACTTTTATCTGAGCACCTCTTGGGCGCGGGGGGCTTATAGGGGTGACTGCCACCCACCTAAAACCCCAGAAGGGGCCACATTGTCCCCACTTTACAGATGAGAGGTTTGGCGGTGGGGCTGGGGACCTGCAGGGGGCTCTGTTCTGGAACCCCCACCCCACCACCTGGCCTCCTTGTTCCGGCTTCTCTGATTCTCATCCTGCCTACTTCTAGAAGGGCGGCAACCCCTAACTGGGTGCAGGCGGGCGTGCTGAGGCCTGGTACCCGTACCCCTCCATCCTGGGGCTCCCTGTCAGCTGTGCCTGGACCCCAGCCCCATCTCTTTCACAGTGGAAGGGGCAGCTGCCAGGACCAGCACGGTGACCTTCCAAGTCCCTTCTGGCTTTGGCCTGCACTTGCCCCTCACTCGGAGTTGCTGGGGAGGGCCGGGGGCCTTTAGGGGGGCTGCCCCAGGGCCTTGGTTTGCAAGCTTTGGTGGTGAGCTGGTGGCGTGCCCTGGCCGACCCCGGAGACTGAGCTGGTCTCCTTGGTGCTGGGCACAGGGGGAGGGGCCCATGGAAGTCCCTGGCATCCAGCCTGTATGGTCCCAACACTGCCCGCTTAAATCGGCCCTGGAGCCCGTGCCCCTGACTACCATTACTGACAGGGATGGGAGGGGACTTTATCAGCGGGGACAGGCTGAGAGAGGGAAGGGAGGGTAAAGGAGAGGAGAAAGGAAAGGCAGATTGAGTGAAGAGACTGCCAGCCCCCAACAGTTAGCTGTGGCCAGCAGCTTGGGAATGCTTGGGAGCATAGACAGAACCATGGGGCTATTCCCAGAAACCAACGACCCCACCGAGGACTGTGCCTGGCTGTTGTCCCCTCCTCATTCCCGGCTGCACAAGGCAGGGACTGTCCTGCACATCACTGTGTCCCAGTGCTTGCCCTCAGGCCTGGCACGCACATCGAGGGTGTCCTGGCATGTTGGTTGTTACTGACCCTGCCATCATCCCCTATCCAGATTACGTTGGTGCACAAAAATAGTCATGAAGTGGGCTAATATCTCCTAATTACACCCACTCCTCACTTATCGACATGGTTAGGTTCCACAGATGAGGTCATTATGTGAAAATCATAGTTATGCAAAAATAGAGGATGACCACATCAGATTACAAAATGGAAGTTGACTACATCATTACTTAACCATCAAATTATATCGTTACGTGACTGCCAGATTTTGTCATTACCTAACTGCCAAACCACTGAGAATCATGGCCCAGCCAAGTTGACACAGAACCTTAACTATGAAAGCCACCTCACACCTTGGTGTTCATTACTGCCAGCCATGCGTTGTTAGTGGGCAAAATAGTCGGATAGTAGGTTTTTTACTATTGTCGTAAATGTGAAATGTCAAATAATGAGATAGTTGATGAGTGAGGAGTAGGTGTGTATTGAAGATATAGAAGTTTTAAGAATTAAAACTAGGAAGTTTATCTCCATTTTATCTATGGGGCAGGGTGGAAAGGGCTGTGCAGGAAGCGAGGCCAGCCTTCACTGCGCCGCCCCAGTGACTTAATCTGCAAATGAGTATTGTAGTTTTAAGTTAGGCAAGTGTGCGTTTTGAGTAATGACTGTTTGACTGTAGGATTAAAAATAGCAAAGTGAGTTGTTTGCACTGAGTCATGGGGAGAAAGCTCACCGTGGTTACGCCACAGACTCAGCCATTCACGAGGATGATGGGCTCCTTCCCGAAGACTTGAGCTCAAAGCAGAATTCTCATCGTGGAAACCAGTGAGCCGGTTGCTGTTGGGACCCCGACTCATGGCACCCCATGTGTGTCAGAGCAGGACTGTCCGTAGGGCTTTCAATGGCTGGTTTTTCAGAAGCAGATCTCCAGGCCTTTTTGCCGAGACTCCTGTGGGTGGACGTGAACCTTCAACGTTTCGGTTAGCAGCCGAGCACGTTAACCAATTGCACCATCAGGGACATCATGGGAATCTTTGAAGTTCCTGGTTTGCACTGATGGGTTCGTGCCCTGTGATTGACCTTGAAAAAAATCTCTATTGTCAGGTGGCACAGACAGTTAAGCGCTCGGCTACAAACCGAAAGGTTGGCAGTATGAACCCACTCAGGTGCCTCAGAAGGAAAGTCTGGCGATTTGCTTCCAAAAGGTTACAGCCATTGACAACCTTGTGAAATACAGCTCTACTGTGCACACCTGGGGTCGCCGTGTGTCGGGATCGACTCAACAGCAACTGGAAACTGGAGTGTCAGGTTTCCTGGCAGCATCTCCACCCGGCACTTCCAGGATGGTCTAGCATCGTGGAGGCCAATCACTGGGTTTCTGCCTTGTTACCAGTTTTCCTACATATAAAGGTTGACCCTGCTGTGTTGAGATAAAGAATTTTGGCACTAAAGAGAGCCTGTTGTGACCCATTTGTGAAGTATTTCAGACTCGCTTGCAAGAGTATTTTGTCCTAAATTCTGTATAATTAGAAGACATAAACCCTAGTTGGTGATTATTTTTGTGCACCAACATAACCTAAATTAGAACAATCGCATGTAGGTTTTTAAAAAAGAAAGCGTTTTAACAAAAACAGAAAAGGAACTGATTTTAGCTACACTGTTCTCCAGTGCTTGAAAGTAATGCATCTTTTGAAGTGACATTGAACCCTTTATTTGCTCAGTTATTTGACTTCGCAGACCTTTTTCTCTTCACCTGTAGCGGGATGGTCGATCTTACTGAAACTTGTAAAAAGTCCTCATCCATTCTGACTTTGAGGCGGGATGAGCTATGACTGGGCTCTCAGTTACCCAGTTTTCTCTTTCCTCATCCCCAGGCTAAGCCAGAGTTTGTCTGCAGGCTCCCGTGTCATACCATGTGACAGTTAAGTGGACACAGTTGGATGAGGGAAGGGCATTCTTGCTCATCCTTTTGGCAAATATTCTTCAAGACCTTCCTGCTAGGTCCTGCCACACAGGGAGGGCAGATTGTGACTCTCACCACCGCCCACTTGGAGGACGTGGGCCAGCATTGCCCTAGTGGCTGAATTTGGATAGCAGCATGTATGGGTGTTAGGAGGCTTTCAAGAGGGAAGACTCATGAGTTGAAGGTTTTCTTTTTTCTTTTCACCTTCTTTGGACCTTGAGTACCTAGAATTGGTTACGTCATAATGCTTGGGTCATTGTGTCATCATCCGTCCATGCATGACACTCTTTTGTTTATTTAATTACTTTTAATGATGTAATCAGCTCCCGTGAACTCATCCGAGGGTATCCTCCATCTAATCCAGTGTTCGCCCAGCTCCCCCCGCTCCGGGTCTCCATCTCCACTGCCTCCGCCTGTGTTCTTGTTGCCCTGCTTTCTTCGTGTTTACCTTTACGTATCATTTCTATGGAATTTCCTGGAAGAAGTACAGCCAGCATGCTCCTTAGAAGCGAGGATGGAGAGACTTCGTCCACATACTTTCGACGTGTTTTCAGGAGGGCCCAGTCCCTGGAGAAGGACATCACGCTTGGTAAAGTAGAGGGTCAGTGAAAACAAGGAAGACCCTCAACAAGATGGATTGACACAGCGGCTGCAACAATGGGCTCAAGCACAGGAACGATTGTGAGGACGGCGCAGGGCCGGGCAGTGCTTCGTTCTGTTGCACATGGGGTCGCTGTGAGTCAGAACCGACTCAAAGGCACCTAACGACAACATATAATTTCCTCAGAAGTAGAGTTATTTTCAGTTCTTTAAATTTTATTAAAAGGGTAATACACTTACGTCATCTCTTAGAAGTTGTTTATTTTCTTTTTCCCGCTGAATATTGCAGTGCTAAGGTTTGTCCATATGGTTGCTTGTAGTCACGTTTGCTTCATTCATTCTCCTGCCGTTTCTAAAATGTTGTTGCCGTAAACAATGCCGCTAAGAGCATTGTTACGTGTGCTTTCTCGTTGTGCGTTCGTATGAGTTTCTCTGGGGTGAATATCTGGAGTGGAAGACCCACTTGGTATTCCTTGGATATGTGTGTGTTCAACTTTAGGAACAGTGCTAGCCATTCCCACAGTGGCTGGGCCATGTTATCCTGTCTCGGTCACCTACTGCTCCTATAACAGAAATACCACAAGGGGGTGGCTTTAAAAAACAGAAATTTATTTTTTCAAAGTTTAGGAGGCCAGAAGTCCAAATTCAGGGTGCTGGCTCTCGGGGAAGGCATTCTCTCTGTCCACTTTCGAGAAAGGTCCTTGTCTCTCTTCAGCTTCTGCTCTTGGACAGTCTTCATATGGCTTGGCATCTCTCTTCCCCCACCTCTGCTAGTTCACTTGCTTGTTTAATCTCTTTTAGATCTCAAAAGAGATTGACTTAAGACAACCTTACATTAATTCTCTCTCATTAACATGACAAAGAAAACCCATTCCCAAATGGGGTTATAACCACAGGCATAAAGCCAAAAACCAAACCCGTTGTTGTAGAGTCGATTCCCACTTACAGCGACCCTACAGGACAGAGTAGGATTGCCCCACAGAGTTTCCAAGGAGCAGCTGATGGATTCGAACCAGCGACCTTTTGGTTAGCAGCCATGCTCTTAACCACTTCACCACCAGAGCTCCAACCACAGGTATAGGAGTTAGGATTTACACATATTTTTGGGGGGCACAGTTCAGTCCATAACACCCTTCCACTGACAGTGATTAAGAGGAACCACGTCCTAGCACTTGGAACTGACGGACTTAAATGTGCTGTTCAAATCGGTGCCATTCAAATCACTAAATAAAAACACAGAAGAGCGTCCCGCATGGACCAGTGACGACACCGTGTAACGAATGACCCAAGGAGCCTGAGTTATCCTGCTCAGTCCGTACGTTTCCCTGCTCACCAGCGACGTTCGGCACCCCTTTGCACGTTACTCGGCCGTGCGTTTCCCCTCCTCAGAGATGCTTGCTGATACCTTACGCCCCTTCCCTGTTGTGTTGTTTGTGGTCTTGTTGATCTGCAGGGATTCTTTGTATGTTCCTGATACTAACCCCTTACAGCTGTCGGTAACTGTATCTCCTCCCACACTTACGGGGTGGCACCATCGTACTCTATCTCCTCCTACTTTTATCGGGGGGGCGCTGTCACCACTGTTTATTTCTAAACTTTTCTCATTATCCCAAACAGAAACCCTGTACTCATTAAGCAACACCTCCCTGTCTCCCTCTATGTATTTGCCTGTTCTAGATATTTCATGTAACTGGGGGGTCATGTAATATTTCACCTTTTGAATCTAGCTTCTTTCACTCAGCGTAACGTTTTCATGGTTCATCTGTGTCGTAGCGTGTATCAGAACTTATTTTCTCTGTAAGAGGGAAGACTCATGAGTTGAAGGTTTTCTTTTGATCTTTGGACCTTGAGTACCTAGAATTGGATAAGTCGTAACGCTTGGCTCCTCGTGTTATAGTCGGTCCATGCACGACACTCTTTTGTTTGTTTAGTTCCTTTTAATGCAATAAGCTCCCATGAACTCACCACCACCCCGGAGGGTAAACTCCATCTAACCCAGTGTCCTCCTAGCTCCCTCTGCTCGAGGTCTCCCTCTCTACCGCCTTTATGGCTGAGTAGTATTCCGTTAGGAGCCCTGGTCATGCAATGTTTAAGCTCTCGGCTGCTAACTGAAACATCTGTGATTTTGAACCCACCAGCTGCTCCACGAGAGAAAGACTTGGCAACCTGCTTCTGTAAACATTACAATCTAAAAAACCTCGTGGGGCAGCTCTGCTCTGTCACGTGGGTTCACTAGGAGTCAGAATTGGCTCAACAGCACCTAACAACAGTAGTCTATTGTATGTATGCACCATATTTTGTTAAGCACTCACCTGTTCTTCAATATTTATGTTGTTTCCACCTTTTGCCCAATACCGATCTGTTACCTACCACTGCGTCATCTTAACAAAAAAAAAAAACCCCCAGCCACGTTGCCGTTGAGTCGATTCCAACTCATAGCAACCCTATAGGATAGAGGAGAACTGCCCCATAGGGTTTCCAAGGAGCAATTGGTGAATTCGAACTGCTGACCTTCGCAGCTCATCTTAGGGCCTGGTATCTGGCCCTGCAAGGCCCTCCTCCCTGCCCCTCTTATCGTGATTGGATCTTGAAAGACTGGCGGAAGTGGACCAGGCAGACTGGGTGGGCATGGAGTGGGGTGGAGAGATAATAAGAGGATCCTTGGCCGGGATGGGCACGCAGCACGCAGGTGTGAGGGGCCAGGTGTGTTCAGGGGTCTGTGGGAAAAACTGGAGTGTCTGCAAGGAGCTGGGGCAGAGGGAAGCTCTTGGACTTCCCAGAGGCCTTGGTGGAGGAAGGGGTGTCTCTGTGGATGGTGAGGAACCTTGGAGGTGAGTGCCCAGGAGGGCAAGATCACGGGGTGTCAGGGAGCCATATTTATTTACCAGTGGAGGGTGGCAGGTACCACAAGGCAGGGGAGGTGTAGAACCGCCCAGGAAGTAAGTAGAGCTGGGTCCCAGTGGACAGTTGACCCTAGCAGGGCCTAGAGCCTAGGAGGGGGTCTGGGCTGAGATGGTGCTGGGAGCCATCCTGGTCCTGGGCGGGGCGGAATCTCTCAGAAGGCTGCGGAGTGATGGGAGTGAAGGGGAAGTTGGAGCCCTTAGAAATCCGGGGTGAGGGTAGGTCAGGGCTCCAGGCCTGGAAGGCGGCCGCACTTAGCGCTTTCTGAAGCCCTTCAGAGAAGGCCTGCTTCTATGCTCCGGCTTCCGCCAGTGTGGCTGTGTTGTCTGTGGTTTGGTGCCGTTGTGTCTGCCGCAGTAACCAGCATGTAACTGTGACCATCTGTGAGCTGGGCCTGTGTCCGATGCTGCAAGCAACAAGCTAAGTCAGTCCACTGTTTCTGGGCCCACCTTCCGGGGCCCACCACCCAGGGCCCACAGGGCCCAGCCTGGGAGGCCAAGCAGAGGGAAGCTGGGGTTCTTTGCCCCCCACTAAACTGCCAGGCCTGGAGAATGTGCCCTTCAGCCCAGGACACGAGCTTTTTGCAGCCTCCTGGGAAATGAAAGAAGGAGCGGACGGTGCCCAGGACAAGTTTTCAGGCTGGTAGGGCAACTCAGGGGCCCTGGTGGTACAGTGGGGAAGAGCTCGGCTGCTAACCAAAAGGCCAGCAGTTCAAATCCGCCAGCTGCTCCTTGAAACCCTATGGGGCAGTTCTACTCTGTCCTATAAGGTCTCTATGAGATGGAATCGACTCGAAGGCAGTGGGTTTTTGTTTGTTTTTTTAGGGCTGCTCAGGGGTTTCACTACAGATGCAGATGAGTAACACAAACTTGTGGGGGCACTGGCCTCGGCAGGCCTCAGCCCTCAGGTTTCTGGACTTGGGGGAAGTTGGCCCTCGGGACAGGTTTTTCGCTTGGGACTGTTGGAGGTGGTGTCCTGCCCCGAGGTTTGTTTTCACCATCACGCTTCTCTAGTGCTTCCCCACCACAGGCCCCTCACCCCGCACCTCGCGTACCAGCCAGGTGGCTATGCTCTGAGTGAAGCAGTGATCACATCCGGGGCCCAATGGTTGGTAGAGGTGCCAGATCCCAGAGGTGGAGGACTCTGAGACGAAAATGGGGTTCCGTTGAGGCAGCTCAGCCCTGGGCCAAGCTGCAGACACCACTCCTGCCCTGACACCCCAACCCTCCCCTGCCCATCCTCACAGCACCTCAAAGTGTCGAATGCCAGATGGTACAGACCCGCAAAGCCTACGTTGCCCAGCAAGGTGATGATCCTGAGGGCACAGGTGCAGGGGTTGTGTGGCCACAGCTGAACCGGGTCACCAGGCCCTCGGCCTTGAATCTGGCTCTCCTTCCCACCTCTGCTGTCTCCCAGGATGGCCAGGGAGGCTGCGGGGACGGGCATCAGGGAAGGAGCTGACCCAGAAGGCCTTGTGTCTTGTCCATCGAGCCCTCTGTCCCGGTTGGGGGGGCTGGCCACACTTTGCTGATCTCCCTGCGGTTGTGCTTGCCCTGTGTACCAGGCCGGATGTGCACATCCACCCCGCAGACAGCGGTTGGACTGCCCCATGGCCCCTACTCTGTGTATCCTCTGGACATAGCTCTGGATCAGACGGTACGAGGGAGGTCTGAGAACCACGGAGCTGGAGGTTTCCTCCTGTGTCCCCCAGAACTGGTTGTGAGGACAGAGACTGGCCGAGGCGTTCACCTGGGGAGGGAGACTCATGCCCAACTGCTGGGGTCCAGCTGAGTCTTATTTGGTTATATCTCATTGGGGAGGACAGACTAGCCCAGGTCTGGCTCAGTGCACGCCATGGAGAGAGACTCCCGGGCTGGCTGGTGTGGTTTTGCACTCCGGGTCTTCTCTGGTTAGACTGCATTTATGAGGCTAATAATTACCCGTCTTCACAGGTGTACGTGTGCTTAGTATGACAGGTGTCACCAGTAGCCCCTCCCAGAGCCACAGGCCCTTTGGCCACAGGAAGGGCCTCCTAACCACCTACTTCCGGCTGGTGCTTCCTGGGCGTGGCCAGGTGCTACACACTTGACATGGGGTCACTCACCTCACTGAACTGCAGCTGAACTTGTTTCCTTTGGAACTTGGAGATTAGGCCCTTAAGGTGGCATCACCTGGCCCCTTAGGGCCCTTCTTCTGCTGGCCCCCGAGACCTCCGCATCTTTGCAGAATTTGTCCAGCTGGTGGGTTGACTCAGCTGCTGTCTCAGGTAGGGCCAGGAGCCACCCTTCTCAGATCTGTGCACAACTTGTTTGCCTAGCCCAGTGGGGTGGTCACGCCTGCTCTCCACAGTCCAGCCCTCCCCAGGAACCAGTGCCCAGACCTTGGACCCCCTGGTGGGGCGGGCTGAGAGTGGCTCCCCGAGCAGGGGCGGTACAGAGACACGCCCTTTGATGTCTGAGGCCGGAACCCAGGTGGCCTCTCAGGTGCCAGGCGTGGGCCTGGCATCGCCTCACAGGGCAGCTATTGCTCACTCGGTGTTGACTCTGGCAAGTGGCATGCCGTGGGCAGGGCTGCTTTCAGGAGAGTTTGCTCTGGCTTAGTGTGGAAGAGGCTGGGTATCCCAAAGAGAAATGATCAGAAGCCCCCAGAGACGGGTGTGGAATGACACCATGTGGTGAGTGGGTCTTCCTTAGATCCAGTCTCTCTCTCTCTTTCTTGTTTTTTGGTTTTCATTAGGACAAAAACAAATGCAGCTTTATTTGCAAGTTACTGTTCTGGGGCACTTTGGTATAAAATGTAGGTTTTTAACCCGTGATCAGCTTGTAGACCTTGCCTGGAACATGGGTGGACGGTGGCGTGCAGCCTGGGTGGTTGCATTTTTCAGTTCACTAAGGGTTTGGCGGTGGCGGCCTTCTTTTGATCCAAACTTTGATGAAAATTCTTGCAAGATGCCTGTGTCTCCTTTCCTGCTCTGGTGAGTAGAGAGTTGTGATGGGGATGGATGGAGTTGCCATTTTGTATATTGGTTTTTGTTGCCCATAATGGTAATTACTGAAGCACAGGATGTTGTCTGGGGTATGTCCTGTCCTGGAGCCCTTTGATAAAGTTGCTCCCTTTTTCTCCTCTTTCCTTTTTTTTAAGTCAGGTTTATTAATGTATAATTTATGTACAGTAAAATTCACCCTTTTTAGTCTTTTTTTTAAATCGTGAAAACGTACACAACAAAGCATACGCCAGTTCAACAGTTTCTACTTGTACAAGGCAGTGGCGTTGATGATACTTGTCAAGTTAACCTTTTAGTTTTGACAAACTCATATGGCCATGTGGCCATGGCCCCAGTCAAGATATAGAACCATACCATCACCCTCCAAAATTCCCTTGAACCCTTTTGCTCAAGCCTTCCCCCACCCTAGCCCCTGGCAGCCCCTGATCTGTTTTCTGTCCTTACAGTTTTGCCTTTTCCAGAATGTCATAAATGGAATCATACAGGATGGAGCCTTTTGAGCCTGGCTTCTTTCACTTGGCTTAATGCCTTTGATTGTTGTTGGTGTCTTGGTGTATCAGATGTACCGAGACTTTGAGAACATCCAGGCAGAGTCCTTCTTTTTATTGCTGAGTGGTGTTCCCTTGTACAGGAGTCCCTGGGTGGCACAAACCTTTAAGCTCTCAGCTATTGGCTGATAGGTTGGCTGTTTGAACCCACCCAGAGGTGCCTTGAGAGATTGTCCTGGTGATCTGCTTCCGAAAGGTCACAGCCTTGGAAACCCTATGGAGCATTTCTCCTCTGCATGCATGGGGTCACCGTGAATCAAAACAGACTCGACAGCAACTTACAACGACAGGGCACCATTGTACAGATAGACCAGTTTGTTTATTCATTCGCCAACTGAAGGACACGTAGGCTGTTTCCATTTCTTGGTGATTATGGGCAGAGCTGCTATAAAGTTCACGTAAAAGTTTTTGTGTGAATATAGGTTTTCACTTCTCTTGGGTCGATATCTAGGAGTGGGTCATATGGTTAGGCGTGTATTTAACTCTGTAAGAAATTGGCAAACTGTTTTCAAGAGCAGTTGTACCATTTTGCATTTCCACCAGCAGTGTATGAGAGTTCCAGTTGCTCTGCATCCTTGTCAGCACTTGGTATTGTCAGGTTTTATTTTAGCTGTTTTAATAGGTGCGTGTGGTACCTCAGTGTGTGTATTTATGGTTTTTCTTTTTTGGATGTAAATATACGTTTTATTTTTAAACTGCCCCAACAGAATGAACAACTTTGTCTCCCTCACATCTGTTTTGGGAACCACCATGACTATCAACTTCCGAAACACTTTCATCACCCCAAATAGAAACTCTGTACCCATTGGGCAATGACTCCCCAGTCTTCCCTCCCTCAGCTACCGGTAGCCACTTATCTACTTTCTGACTCTATGCATTTGCCTATTTTAGATATTCCAAGTAAGTGGGACCATACAATATTTTTTTTTTGTGTCTGACTTATTTCACTCAGCATGACGTTTTCAGGGTCTGTCCATGTCATAGCGAGCATCAGGACTCCATTCCTTTCTACAGCCGAGTTAGTGCATTCCTCCTCTTTTTAGAAAATGAGTTGTCTTGATTTGTTTACTGCTGGATTGTGGCTGATCAAGGATTCTAACCCACTGCCACTGAGTCAATTCCGACTCACAGATTCTGTTTAGTTGAAGTACTCGTGTGTGTGGGAGGGTCTATGTGGGTGCAGTCCTTAGTTTAGAAGGTAGCAGCCCTCTGCAGGAGGGTGGGGGACCCCATGGTCAGATGGGGTGCTGTGGCACCCGAGAGGCAGGTATACCTGATATCAGAAATGGGCTGTTGCTGCTGCCACTGGAAGCCAAGTCTCCAGGCCCCGAGAGGGCAGATGAGGGCAGGATGGGTGGGGCTTTGTCCCCTTGCAGCCACCCTTATCAGCTCCCTGGGGCAGATTTCGGGCTGGAACTAAAAGGGGAGGGACAAATGTGGCCAGAGGAATGAGTGAAGGGAGGAGGCGTGTATTGAAGAGGGGTTAATGCTAAAAGGTAAGACAGTGTCCCCTGCATAAGCTAGGCAGGGCAGGGTCCTGGGGACCTTGTGTGACGGGGCAGCTCAGGAGTGGAATAATGAGGTGTAGGGTGACGTGAGGACATTTCGAGGCTTCGAAAGCATCCAGAGGGGCAGCGAAAATGAGGGACACCTTCCATGAGATGGATTGACACAGTGGCCACAATGGTGGACTTGTTCCTACTGATAGAATTGCCCTACACTGGATTACAGGTAGTCTGTGGTTTGCGATGGGGTTCCGTACCAGCAACTTCATTGTAAGTTGGTTCTGATGTAAGTTGGATACTTCATTTCAAAGTAACAACTGATGATTCTGATGGTACAAAACACTGAATGAGATCACGCTATGATGAAGTCGGAGTTGTCATGGCTGTCAGGTGGTGGGCAGTTCGGTTGTTGCGTGTTGTTCGAGTTGGAAATTGTCCACCTTTCTGTCTGTTACGCCTTCCACACTGATGTCATTGTAAGCCGGGCCATAGCCTGCTCTGTGGCAGTGTTTCGAACAGTAAATCATAAAACTGGACATCTGGGTGTGAAATCTGAGAATGGTAACATCAGCGAACTACTCACTGCAGCACTGTTTGTGGTACGCATCACTGACGGTAAGATGTACAAAAAAAAAAGGACGGTGGTAAGTGCGGTTCGTGGTAACCCGACTGCGTCATAAGCTGGGACTACCTATTACAAATCTCGTCTCACATTAAAACACCAGGACAGCTTGCTGTTTGCGCCAAGATTTCTGAAAGGACTCCTTATTTAGTCCGAAAGGCTGTTGTTGTTCGGTGCCATCAAGTCGGTTCTGACTGATAGCAACCCCGTGTACAACAGAGTGAAACACTGCCGGGTCCTGCACCATCCTCACAATCGTTGCTATGCTTGAGCCCACTGTGTCAATCCACCTCGTTGAGGGTCTTCCTCTTTTTCGCTGACCCTCTACTTTACCAAGCATGATGTCCTTCCCCAGGGACTGATCCCTCCTGACAACATGTCCAAAGTGCATGAGACAAAGTTTCGCCGTCCTCGCTTCCAAGGAGCATCCTGGCTGTACTTCCTTCGCCCTACGCTGATACTGCCCCATTGACATAACACAGAAAACCCTATGCCCAAATCAGATTATAACCACAGGTATAAAAGGATTTACAACACAGATTTTTGGGGGCCATGGTTCGGTTCACAACACTGAGCCACACTTTGCGAACCACCGTTTTAGGCACTGAGAGAGATTTCCCTCCAGGGGTGAACGGGCCTCCCTCCCCCATTTCATTTAAATCCTTCTTGTTTGTTTTATTTTAAAATTTAGTTTTAAAGTTTTAATTTACTGTTGAGTAGTCAACACATTCAGAATTCAGAACTGGAAAGGAGTGGAAGTGTAGGATGGGTCCCCAGCCGCCTATCCTGTCTCCTCAGCGGGGTCACCAGTGTCCAGGCGGGTCCTTCTGAGCTGCTGTCTCTGTCATTGTTCTCTCTCTTCTTCTGCTGTTTCTTCCTCTTCCTTCTCCCCTCCTCCCTTCCTCCCCGTGGCAGTGCATACTGGTGAGTGCTGTGCTCTCAGTGGGTAACTGCATTGGCCACCTCACCACAGAGTGTATGAGGGCCCCCCTCCTTGGTAAGGTCAGGGCTCCCTGTGTGACTGTCCCCTGGGCGTGGACACTGAGGTTGCATCCAGCCTTTTTTTCCCAACTGCAGAAACCACTCTGCAGGGTATAGCCACAGTGGAAAGCAGTTTGGTGGGTCCTCAAAAAGTTGAACATAGAGTCACCATATGGCCCAGCAACCCTAGCCCTAGGTGTGTACCCAGAAAAAGTGAAGGCAGGCATGCAACAGAAACCTGTCCACCAGTGTTCATTGCTGCACTTTTCACAACGGCCAAAAGGTGGAAACAGCCCGTGAGCGGATAAGCAAAACGTGGTGTATCCGTACAGGGGACTATCACTCAGCCGTAAAGCGACATGAAGTCCTGATCCGTGCCACAACACGGCTGGACCTTGGTAACATCATTGCTGAGTGAGATAAGCCGGTTGCCAAAGGACAAATACTGTATAATCTTACTTACATGAAATAAACAAATACGTAGAAAGCAATGATTGTTGGTGGTTACAAGGGTGAGAGCAAGGGGAAAAGAGGACGTTCTTGCTTGGGGGGTGGTGAGCGTGTGTTGATGGTGGAGGAACCGTTAGGAAAAGGGTAGCGAAAATGGCAGCGTGACAGGAAAAATGTGATCGGCTTCACTGAATTGTACATGTAGGAAGCGTTCAGCTGATGTATGTTTAGTCGTGTTTATTTTCAGCACGATTAAAACAAAAACAAGAACCCCGTTCTCCCTGTGCCTTGTCCGTGCATCATTCCATGTGTGTGAAGAGGGGAGACTCCTGGAAACGCAGTTGTCATTTTTCTAGATATTGAAAAATCGCCCTCCACTGGCCCGTGGGAGAGACCCAATCTCTGTCCTCGCGTCCACGCCGGTGCGCCTTTGCCGGTCCTCTAGGTAGGCTGATTATTCCGTGTGGTTCTAGCCTGCATTTCTCTCACTGTAAGTGGGTTTAATCATCTGTCTGTGAGCGTTTGAGAGTTGTTTGTTTTTCCTTGTTTGTACCTTTTACATTCAAGTTTATCATCCATCTTGAATTGATTTTGGGAAGGTATGAAGTGTGGATCTTGTGTTATCTTCCTCCAGATAGCCACTCCTCCCTCCCCCCACCCCCAAAATAAAACAAAACTCGTTACCGTTGAGTTGATTCCAACTCATGGTGACCTCACGTGTTACAGAGTAAAACTGAGTTCCTTAGGGTTTTCCTCGCTGTAATCTTTACAGAAGCAGATTGCCAAGCCTTCCTTCCGTGGTGCCGCTAGGTGGGTTTGAACCCCTGACCCTTCGGTTAACAGCCAAGCGCTTAACCTTTGTGCCACCAGGACTCCTTGATAGCTGCCTGGGTGTCCCTAATCACTGAGTAACTTTTCTCTGTCCCTCCAATTTAAAATGCCACTTTGGTCCCGTGGTTCTTGTACATTCCAGTTTGTTCCGTGGCTCTGCTGCATGTTCTTGTCACCCTTTTAAAATACGGTCGCTGTCTCAGGTTTTACTCCATGGTGGGGCTGGTGCCCTTCATCACTCTCGTTTTCCTGAATTTTCCCGCCTATTCGATGTGCTTGTCCTTCATTATAAACCTAAGACTTATGTTGCTTCCTTTAGAATCTTTTTGTTGTTTTTTTTGAGATGATCCCATTACACTGACAGATTGGTTAAGGGTGAGTTGGTCTCTCTGTATCTGTTTTGTTCCTTTAGCTGATTTCCAACTTACAGAAAACTTGCAAGTTCTCTGTTTTCCTCACTCATTTAGTCGATATTTATTTATTCATTTTAGTGTTGACTTGTGGATTCTTATTTAATTCAGTTGTGGCTATCATATTATTTTGATGACCTGATGACCAAGATGCCCTGACTCAGTCACCTCATATGCATGAGAAAGCTGGACAATGAAAAAGACAGAAGAATTGATGCATTTGAATTGTGGTGTTGGCAAAGAATATTGAGTATACTGTGGACTGCCAGAAGAACAAACAAATCAGCCTTGGAAGAAATATCCCCAGAATGTTTCTTAGGAGCGAGGGTGGAGAAACTTTGACTCGGTTACTTTGGACACGTCATCAGGAAAGACCAGCCAGTAGAAGCGGACGTCATGTTTGGTAGGAGAGGGTAACCTTTCAAGAGATGAACTGACGCAACAGCTCCAACAGGGGACTCAAACATACCAGTGATCGTGAGGAAGGCACAGGACAGGGCAACATTTTGTTCTATTGTATGTAAGGTCTCTGTGAGTCAGAACCGCCTTGATAGCCACTAACAACAAGAGTCGTATTTTACCATCATTATTTATTTTAATCTCAGTTTGTCCCAGATGAGCGCAGTGGAGCCCCTTTAAGTTGGCCCCTGTGTCCTTCTGGCCCGTCTCCATGGTTCTTTGAGCACTGGCTTTCTTTTCAGCCCAGGCCCATTTGTTCTTTCCCTCTGCTAGCCTGGGAATCAGCCATTTCTCTCAGGAGCCTGGTTCCTTTTAATGGAGAAGGGATATGTCTTAGTTATCTAGTGCTGCTATAACAGAAATACCACAGGTGGATAGCTTTAACAAACAGACATTTATTCTCTCACAGTTTAGGAGGCTAGAAGCCTGAATTCAGGGTGCCAGCTCCAGGGGAAGGCTTTGTCTCTCCATCAGCTCTGGGGGAAGGTCCTTGTCATCAATCTTCCTGTGGTCTAGGAGCTTCTCGTCACAGGGACCCCGGGTACAAAGGATGCACTCCCCTCCTGGTTCTTCATTCTTTGTGGTGGGAGGTCCCTCTCCTCTCTACTCACTTCTCTCTTTTATATCTCTAAAGAGATTGACTCAAAATACAACCTAATCTTGTGGATTGAGTCCTTCCTTATTAACATAACTGCCTCTAATCCTGCCTCATTAACATCATAGAGGTTAGGATTTACAACGCATAGGAGAATCACATCAGATGAGAAAATGGTGGACAACTATGTAATACTGGGAATCATGGCCTAATCAAGTTGATAAACATTTTTGGGGGCCACAGTTCAATCCCTAACAGGGTATTTAGAAACTAAGATCTGGGGGACAGATGTGCTCATTGCTACTGGGTGTCATTGTTTCTAGCCCCTCTAAGTGGACAGAGCTAGGAAACACCTGCCCATATCTGCACATATAATTGTCTGTGTATATGTATATGTGTGTGGATGTATTTATATATACATAAGACGGCACACTTCTGTATTCATCTCTCTGTGAGTTCACACAGGGCTCCTTCCGTCCTCCCTTTTTCTATGTAGCTCCCTCCTCCAGCATGAGAAACCTGGCAGTTGTTTCAGAGTGGATAACCCACCTCTATTCCACCTCAACATAAAGAACACAAAAATCCTCACAACTGGACCAATAACCAACATCATACTAAATGGAGAAATTAATGATGTTGTCAAAGGTTTTATTTTGCTTGGATTCACAATCAATACCTGTGGAAACAGCAGTCAAGAAATCAAACGATGTATTGTGTTGGGCAAATCTGCTGTAAAAAACCTCTTGAAGATTTTGAAAAGCAAAGATGTCACCTTGATGTCTAAGGTGCGCCATGGTGTTTTCAGTTGCCTTATGTGCATGTGAAAGCTGGACAATGAATAAGGAAGACTGAAGAATAATTGATGTTTTTTTTTTGAGTTGTGGTGTTGGCAAAGAATATTGGACTGCCGTGGACTGCCAGAAGAACAAACAAGCTGTCTCAGAAGTACAGCCAGAGTGCTCCTTGAAAGTGAGGATGGCAAGACTCATGTATGTGTTATCAGGAGAGACTTAGTCCCTGGAGAAGGACATCATGTTTGGCAAGGTAGAGGGTCAGCGAAAGGGAGGGAGACTTTTGATGAGATGGATTGGCACAGTGGCTGCAACAGTAGACTCAAACAGCAATGACTGTTTGATGGCCCAGGACCAGGCAGTGTTTCATTGTCTTGTACGTAACGGCCGCTATGAGTCAGAACCAACAGCACCTAAAAATCACAGCATTTGTTTGGAGGAATCCCTGGGTGGTACAAACAGTTAACGCTCTCGGCTGCTAACCAAAAGGTTGGGGGTTTGAGTCTACCCAGGGGCACCTTGGAGGAAAAGCCTGGTGGTCTTCTTCTGAACAACAAGCTATCGAGAACCCTGTGGGGTGCAGTTCTACTCCGACACACGTGGGGCTGCCATGAGCCAGAGTTGACTTATTTGAATGGAGTTCTTTTTATCGTTCACCGGGGGGCATAGAGCCCCTGTAATGTGTCCAGAAGCACCTCTGTATCATTCATTTGAAATATGTGGTGGTGCTTGGGTTTCCATTTGTATTCCACTTTGAGGTAGAATACATCTCCCTTTCCTGGTTGAGTTCCTTTGTTCTCTTGTTGAAGCATGTGACATGGCTCCAAAAGCGAGGTGCACACAAAAAGGTCCCCTCAAAGACGTGTCACCCCCATTCCTTCTGTTCTCTGCACCCCACTCCCTTCCACCCCTCTGCTGACAGTCCCCGGTGCCTCATTCTCCCTGTGTTTTCTCTTTGCACAAACGAGCAGGTAGCTGCCCATCACGTTCTCTTTTATTTCTCCTCCTTTCCAGGTCGGAGCAGCACATGAAGCGAATGATGGATACACTCGTCAGGTCTTTGCTTTTTCACTTGAGGAATTAGCCTGGCACTTACTCCACGGCAGCGCATAGAGGTTTCCAGAGTGGACTCTCTTGGTGGCATGTATTCTTGTTCAGGCTCACGACAGACCTTCCCGCTTGCTCGGCTCTCTCTCTCTCTCTTTCTCTGGTCTCGTGATGGGTTCTGGCACATTTTTATGGAAGTTAATTTCCAGGCACCTCATTGCCTGGAGTTTCTCTCTCTGGGTGTTTTTTCAGGCCTCGTGTCTTGGGGTCAGTGGGGCCAGCTGACTGGGCGATGGGAAGGCAGTGGTGCTGGGCAGAGCCTCCAGGGCTGGTGCTGCCCTTGGACAGTGTCCTTGCCAGGAAGTGACTGGGCATGCCCCACTTGCTTCCAGGTGGCACAGGAGGGCTCTGGCCTGGAGTCAAGTCCCCCAGGGCTGTGGATGCTGTATGCACCAGGCTGGTGGCTTTGAGATCCTGCGAGTCACCCACAAATGCAGGGGCCCTCAGGTGCCACTAACTTGACGTTTCTTTATATAGAGAGTTCCCGTGTTTAGGTCACAGGTGTAAAGGGGTATGTGCCATAGTGGATGGCTTGGGAAAAAACCTGAATTGGGTTCAGACTTAGCTGTGCCACTTGCGGGTGACTTGCAGACCTGGTGGGCCTCAGAAAAAAGGTGGTAGTCCCTGACCCCATCTCAGGCTCAGCTGCTCTCTGAGGGGGCAGTCCCAGCCTGGAGGACACACAGCATCACTGTCCAGTCAGCACAGGCCAGTCCTTTGACCCCAAGACACAGGGGCCACAGAGAGCCCAGGGGAACTAAAAATAGTCACCAAAGGGAGAAACCCCACACAACAAACTGCCTGGAAACGAGCATTTACACTGAGGTGCTGAGCTGTTGGGGAGGAGCCATGACTGGGGACTGGTCTCCCAGGTGCATGTCTGGCCCCGGAGCAGGCTGCCATCATCACTAGCGCCTTGTAGGGTTTTCTGCAGTGTAGCATCCAAGAGCCGTGAGCTAGTGCCTAGGGGCTGGGCCTGGACGGAACACTGACCCTGGTCCTTTACACCCTTTGTGATCTGCCGCCTGGTGTGGTCCCAGTGGCTTGTCAGGAGAGGCATCAACTCTAGAAGGGCAGGGGCCCAGAGGTCTGGGAGACCCTGACATTTCATTTGGGGACCCTTGGGGCTGGATGGCATTGAGCACAGCCTGAGGACAGCGGGCGGGCCCTGGAGTAAGGGTTTATTAAATGGGGCTGGGAGGGGCGACCCTGGCCCAGATGCTTAGGTCCCCTTGCCCTGTGGACGGCCTACCTGGTCTGCATGGGTGTAGCTGTCTGGTTTCTGCTCCCAGCGTTGTCTCTGGCCTCTTTCTTCCTCCTGGGAACTCACATTGTGCATTTGACCTTGGCCCCGTTTCTCGCGTCTGCCCCTGAGTGCTGCCAGGAAAGAAGGAGGTGAGAAGGAAGCTCTGTTGTTGACTGAGCCTGGCTCCATTTCTTGCATCTGCCACTGAGTGCTGCTGGGGAAAGAGGCACCATTGTTGACTGAGCCTGGCTCCCTGCGTGGTGTTGACAGCTTGAGACAGCAGAGTCAAGCAGTAGTAGGCTGGAGCCAGCTCATCCCAGTAGCCACAGTGAAAGGCCTAGGTCCAATATTTGCCACTCCCCAAAAAGTTCTGAGCCAGGCTATAGTTCAAAATGGATGCTGGTCCTGAGTGACCAATGTCCAAAAAGAAATGGGAGGAGTGAGACAGAACCCCCATGATGTTTTATTAAAAACCCCGTTTCCTTTACTGGGCTTACCCACCCTCCCTCCCCACTAGCTTTGCATTTTAATCCCACTTTTGCTTGGAGGTTTTATGTAAACCCATGGCGCCTACATAGTACGATTAAGAATGTTGATAACATAACTTGTATGAACTCCTTACATGTAAACCCTTTTAAAAGTAACTGGCCTGCCCGCCCTTGCTGAGCAGTCTTGGCAGCAGCAGCTCTGACTGACTCCATTTCCTTATACACGAAATCAAGGTACCTTTCCTGTTCTTCCACCTCGGTCCCTCGTTTATTGGCCAATACGAGTCATGCCGAGCACGAGCCTGGGGTCTCTACCTGGTAACATTTCCAAGAGCTGATATTTAGGTTGTCAGGAATTTTGTGAGTTGGCCATGAGTAAAAGTTAAATTATATAAACTTACAACTATAATGAAAACAAAGATACTAAATACTCTAATACCCCTTAGAAGTGGGGATGGTGAGACTTGGGCGCACTTACTTCGGACATGTCATAAGGAAAGACCAATCGCTAGGAAAGGACATCATGGTTGGTAAGGCGGAGAGTTGACGAAGGCAGGGGAGGCCCTTGGTGAGATGGATTGACATGGCAGCCACAACAATGGAGTTAAACATACCAACAATCATGAGGACAGTGCAGGACCAGGCAGCGTTTCGTTATGTCTTACATAAGGTCGCTATGATCGAGAGCCAACTTGGCAGCTAACAACAAATACTCAAAATGCATTGCTTCTGAATTATTTCACTACAGTTTATTGTTGTCTGTGCTCTTGGGGTTATCCCTGTCTGTTGTGTCCGTGTGGTGGGAATGGTCTAGAATGATGGCGACTGTGCATTTCCTCCAACATATGTGCTCGCTCGGCAGCATAACTTTGGCAGCTTGAAATTGGCCGTGGGGAGTCTTTACACTGTGGGAATGGGCACACACCACAAACCAGGGCTTCGCTTCACTTATTGTGCTGTTGGTTGTCCAGGCTAAGGAAAGTAATGGAGAAAATGCTGATATGCAGATTAAATGTAAAAAGTGTGCAATGTTTGTAGCTGTTCATCGTGAACGGCACAGAAATTGAGGAAGCGTCCTTCTGCTGGTAGGAAATTGCTGTCTCATTCAGCGAAGACCTTTGCCATGTCATGGACTCACCGGTGATATTCCAGTACATGTCTTAGTGGTGTTTTGTTGATGTAAGCAAAAGTCTCAACCAACATTCTTGTTGGAACCATACTCATTTGTCATGGGTTGACTGTGGATACAAGAGTTTAGCAGAAATTAATGGAAGTGTTCTATGGAAATCAACAGGCTATGTGGAATTTACACTAAAGAGTACTCTGTATTTTGTTGTTATTTGTGAATTGTGTGCTAGAAATTAAACCCAGTTGTCATCGAGTCAGTTCCGCCTCACGGAGACCCACAGGACAGAGCAGAACTGCCCCATAGGGTTTCCGTGGCTGTAATCTTTATGGAAGCAGACTGCTACGTCTTTCTCCCGTGGAGCAGCTGGTGGGCTCGAACCACTGACCTCCCAGTTAGCAGCCAAGCACTTTAACCACTCTACCACCAGGGCTCCTTGAAGTGTGTGCTACACTTCCTTATATCAGTAAAACTTATAATCCACATGTGTGCGTGCATTTATGCATATGGTTCCCCTCTTCCACTGTCAGCTCACCCCTGAGTCAGGAGCACACCCCACTTCACGGAGGGCGGAACGCAGGCTCAAAAAGGGGCTCCCAGCTCCCCCCTTCCTTCTCTGAACAGGTGTGTATTGAAGCAGAGCCAGTGTCTGCAGCTTGGGTGTACCCAGGAATTCCTGGGGAGCTGCGCCCTCCCAGATGGAGATTGGGGTCCCAAGGATCTGGGAGGAGCCCAAGAACTTGCATTTCTAACAAGCTCCTGCATCCTTCTGGTGCGTCTGGTCTGTGGCTCACCCCAGGGCGACACCAAACCAGACAGGGAGCATGGGTTCCAACAAGGAGCCTCAATGATACAGAAGTTGAGGGCCCCAAGTCAAGGAGACAGGATAACAGCATTAATATTGGCCATCTGAGAGAGGGCGGTCGAGGAAGAGGAGCCAGGATGGGAGCAGGAGTGGTATGTGGGCATCCCCCAGGAGGTCCACTGGTTGCTGAGTGTGGGGAAGGGGAAGGGGCAGGGCAGGGCAGGGCAGAGTGTGCTGGTGAGACTTCGCATCTTACCCTGGTTTTTCCCCCGGGCAGGCTCTGACTGCAGTGTGGCGGAGAGGTTCCACGAGGCCCTGGGGCCATTAGTCATGGGGGCGACGGTGGTCTGGGCCTGGCTGGGGTAGGGGATGGAGGGCAGAGGCATGGACAGATGCCGGCCAATGTGGAGCCAAGTGGCTGGAGCATGTAGTTGGTGGCTAAGCAGTGAGGGTGGGGGAGACCTAGGGACCCTCAGGGCCTGGCTTGAGCAGCAGGTGAGCGTGTTGAGTCCTTTAGTAGGATGGGGACTCTGGGAAGGTGCTGAGAACCCTACTCTGTGCTCAGTGTGTTGTGGTTGAGGTGCTTATGAGGTATGCAACAGGGGGCTGGGGAGCAAAGTTGCCAGTCAGCAGGGCCCAAGGGTGTTGGCTAAGCCAGGAGTGTCTGGGATCCTGCTGCCCTGCAGGCCCTGAGCCCACCCTGCAGGACCCGGGCGCAAATCCAGGGCGAGGGGCTGCTTCCTGGACAAGCTTGGTTTTTGGGGACCTCTGTCATCTGGTGTGGCATAGTGGTTAAGTGCTACGTCTGCTAACCAAAAGGTTGGCAGTTCAAATCCACCAGGTGCTCCTTGGAAACTCTATGGGGCAGTTCTACTCTGTCCTATAGGGTTGCTATGAGTCAGAATTGACTCAACAGCAGTGGGTTTGGTTTTTTGGTTTGGTCATCGGGTGTGAGCCAGGATCCTGAGCCTGATGCTGGGGTGACAGTGAGGAGGCTGGGGGACAGGCAGGGTCAGCATCGCTCAGCGGGCTTCTGGGTCCAGGGGAGCACCCAGGTCCTCAGGCATGGCCTGGCTGCTCCTATGCGGTGGTGGGAGGGTGTACATGGGCAGCTTGCTGGTGTGGGGTACTTGGGGTGTCACTTAGAGATGAGCTGCAGTCGACGTCTCCTCCTTAGTTGAGCCCTCGGTTCCTAAAGAGCTCAGGATCTGCCCTCATGGGCTCTCTAGCTGGGGGCTGGTGGTCTGGGGTCTGACAGCCATCCCAGGACAGACTTGGCAGGGGACCGGGCTGTCTGCTGGGCGTGGTTTTGGGGAGGGGGAGGAGAAGGATGCTCAAGTCTTGCTCAACTCTGTGATTCCCCACAGGAATCTTGTTTAGGAACAAGGGCTGCTTCCTGTGGGAAGCAGACACTGTTTACCGGGGATCTGCAGGAGAGCCGCCGGGTAATGATGGGGTGAGGGCCACAGGGCTGGGGACCGTGGAGGGTGGAGGAGAGGTCCAGCGGGGGGAGATGGCGTGTACCGCGGGCGAGGGGGTAGTGCTGAGGGGGGCGTCTGGGGGACTTGGCCCAGCGTCTGAGGCCAGGAACCACTTCTTTTTAAATCTTGGGCCGAGAGGGAGAAGTGAAGTCCTTTGCGGTCCCCAAGCCCAGTGTTCCCCAGACACTGCCCCCTTTGTGTCCAGAAGCTGGTCAGTGGTTTCACAGTGGCGTGCCATGTCCCAGGGCTAGCAGGGGGCTGGTCGCGGAGCCCGGAGCTGCTGGGCCCTGCTTCCCAGGGGCCAGGGCTCCTCGGTGTCAATCCCTCTCTGTGGCACACATTACCAGTTCCTTGCAGAGTCTCTGGTTCTGGAGAATGGGGGGCCTGAAGTAGCTGCAGCCGAGGACCCCTCCCCAGTGCGTCCACTTCCAGATGGAGGTACGAGGGTGGGGGGGGGTTGGGGGGACACAGGCCCTGCCCGGAGCAGATGCCCCAGCTGTCCCGGGGGCAGGGGTCTTCCAGAGCCCATTTGGGTCCCCTGTGGAAGGGCTGCGGCAGCACACGGGTGGTGAGTTAGCCATCAGCCCCCTCTTACCCCACCGAGATCCAATGGTACTGTAGTTGTGCGGCCCAGGGAAGGTTCAGGAGGAGGGAAGGGAGGCCACCTGGGGACCAGGCAATGCTGTGGGAACTCGCAGGAGAAAGGAGCCAGTTGTCTGAGAGTGTGGGTCCAGCCACACAGGGTCAGGCAGGAGAAGACAGAAGGGAGGCTGGTCTGAGAGGGTGACCTGCACCATTGGAGGTGGACATGCAGGAAGTTTCTGGAAGCTGGGCATTCCCAGTGGGTGGGCCTGGAGGTACATGTGGAGGAGGTGGGGTCAGCTGGAGGGGTGAGTCTGTGGAGAGTGTCTGGGACTGCAGGTTCAGGAGTTGGGGCTCCCTTTCCATGGGTCGTGGGGTGAGGGATGGGTAGCTGGGAGGGGGTGGTTGGGTGAAGGGAGGGTGGGGGGAAGCAGTAGCAGAAGGGAGGGGCAAGGAAGGCCTGGGCAGGAGGTCACCCCTGGATGTCAGCTCTGTGGCCCCATGGGAAAAGCCCCCACAGCAGGCTCAGCCTTGGGTTGGACACAAGCCTTGCCTTTTCCTGCCCCAAGACAAGGCTCCAGGCACAGATGCCCTTGGCCTCGGGGTCCTTGTCTGTGAATTGGGGGCACCTACGTGAAGGGGTGTCACATGTGCTGGGACGGGAGGGAGCACAGCTTCGCTGCGTCCCAGGGTGAAGGTGGCTGGTGTGATACTCGCTGCACCCTGGTCCCTATCCCACCCCAGCACTAACAGTCATTCCTGTCCAGTAGCGAGGAGAGCAGTGGGCCTGGGACTGGGCCTGCTGGGCTCGGTGGCATCTTTGGATGCCCTTGGCCCCTCACCCCTCCTGAGGGCTGATGTGGGTACCAGGACAAGAAGCCCCGGGGTTGAGGTGGGCTTGGCAGCTGCCGGCACAGCTGGCATCCACGCTGAGGCCGGGAGGGGAACCAGGCAGGGCGGCACTCGCTCCTTTGTCTCTGGCGGCCACTCATTCGCTGGACGCTGGACGGAGCTGGGGCCGGAAGGCCGCCCCCGCTACAGGGAAGGCGAGAACCCCATAAGGTCGGGATTCTCTGACACAGAGCCCTGAAGCAGTGCTGGCAGCAGCCATTCTCGGGGCACGGCTCACCGACGAGCGAACAGTCTCCGCTTTCCTCCAGGTTACAGTTGGGCACTGTCTGCTGTGGGATTAGGAACCCCAGTGCCTGGCTGGTTTCCCCTGACCTCTCCTCCCAGGGCGCTCAGGGAGGAGGAATCCCTCTTGGTCTCTTGGAACCAAAATAAGTAGGTCAGACATTGCTGCATTTCCCTGACCCTGCTTATTTGTATCTTTAATCAAAATTTGTATTTTTAATCAAAAAAGTGATAGGAAAGCATTATAGAAAATTTGGAGAGGGAATCCTCTGGACTTCTTTTTTTTTTTTAATGGATATATTATAGTTTGTTTAGCTATGTCCTTACTTTTCAGTTAGGTTATTTCCAGGTTTTCACTATTAAAAATAAATAGTATTAGGAAAAGCTTAGGAAACTCAGAAGTTATGAGAGAAGGCTTACAAGTTTAACCACATAGAACTTAAAGCTTTTGAGCCGCACTAATAATTTGTTAGCTGCCATCAAGTCCGCCCTCGACTCACGGGGACCTTGAGCACAATGGCTGGGTTGTTGTTGGCTGATGTTTTGGAAGTAGACTGCCAGACCTTTCTTCCTAGTTCACCTTAGTCTGGAAGCTCTGCTGAAACCTGTTCAGCGTCATAGCAACACAAAAGCCTCCATGGACAGCTGGGTGGTGGCCACACATGAGGTGCATGGCCAGGAATCGAATCCGGGCCTCCCGCACGGGAGGCGAGAGTTCTGCCGCAGGCTTCTTGTTAATAACAAAACCAGCTGCCATCCCGTCGACTTCAACTCCTGGTGACCCGTGTGTGTCAGAGCAGAACTGTGCTCCACAGGGTTTTCAGTGGCTGGTTTTTCGAACGTAGATTGCCAGGATTTTCTTCTGGGTGGACTCGAACCTCCAACTTTTCCGTTAACAGCCGAGCGCATTCACTGTTTGCACACCACCTGGGGACTCCTACTAATAACTAAAACCCAAAACCAAACCCGTTGCCGTTGAGTTGATTCTGACTCACACATGACCCTACAGGACAGAGTAAAACTGCCCCATAGGGTTTCCAAGGAGCAGCTGGTAGATTCGAACTGCTGAACTTCTGGTTAGCAGCCATAGCTCTTAACCATTGTGCCGCCAGGGTTTCCATAGTGACCCTGGGGTGATACAAATTGTTACATTGTGATATTAATCTCTCTTGTCTGGTGCAAGCTAACAAGGCCTGATGTTGGCAGAGAAGAGGAGACACTCTCAAATCCTGCTGGTTGGCGATCGCATTGCTAAAACCGTTTTGGAGGGCAACGTGTTCGTAGACAGAGAAGTTTAAATGCATCCCCACTTTGACTCGGTAGAGTCACCCCTAGTCTACAGAAATATGCTTACACACGTGCAAACAGCATTGTGCAGTTCAGTGAAGCTTTGTAAAACTGAGAAAGTGGAAAATTTAAAAAATAACGCTGAAAATAATTGCTCGTCCTGCCTTTTTGCACAGGTACAAGTAATTTTCTAGGAACAGCACCTGGGAATTTCAGAGTCAGAGTTTGTACCAGGGCTTGGGACAAGTTCCTTCCTGTTGACACCCCTGCTGAGAATTTGCATTTCCAACAAGTTCCCACGCGGTGCTAATGCTGCTGGTTAGGGACCAATTATGAGAACCGCTAGTAGAGCAGTAGGTCTCAAAATTTGTCATACGTGAGACTCACCTGGGGATCTCCTTAAACTGTAGGTTCTGATTCAGTGTATCTGGGGTGGAAAGGCAGATACTCAGCAGGGGTTTGAATAACAACGAACAAGTTTGGAGCCCTGGTTTGTACGTTTAAAATATAAATTAAAAAAAAAAACCAAAAACCTGTTGGCGTCAAGTTGATTCCGACTTACAGCGACCTATAGGACAGGGTAGAACTGCCCTATAGAGTTTCCAAGGAGCGCCTGGTGGATTCGAACAGCTGACCTTTTGATTAGCAGCTGTAGCACTTAACCACTACGCCACCAGGGTTTCCAAAACGTAGATAGATGCTGCCAAACTGCCTTCCAAAAAGGCTGTGCCAATTTACACCCGTATGAGAGTTTTGGGCAATTCTCCCAAGCTTGGATATTATCCATCTTACTGATTCTGGAAGTTTTAGAGATGAAAAAATGGTATGTAGTTGTTGTCTGGATCTGCTTTTTCCTGCTTACTGTTGAGTGAGAGATCTTTCCGTGTGTGTATTTACCACTTGTCTGCTTCCTCCTGTGACCCACTGGAGTTTTTAGATGTTTTCAGTAACGGTGGCCGCAGTGTGGTCACCTTTGTCATGTCCTGTTGGCGGCATTCTGTGTGGTGGTTTTTCAGGATTCACGGGGGAAGTCCGTGGGCAGTCGGAGCTCTCCCAGGTTCTTTGGCGTGGACCTCCTGAGCGTTTTCAGGCACGCGACACTCTCCACAATCTGAGTTTTTTCCTAAGATGGTGATTTCAGAGGTGGAGTCACTGTGGCAAACAGCATCACTGTGTTGGTGATTTTTTTTTTTCTGTACCTTAGATGAAGGTTTATAGACCAAACTAGCTTCTCATTAAACAGTTAGTACACATATTGTTTTGGGATATTGGTTGCCAACCCCACGACATGTCAGCACTCTCCCCTTCTCGACCTTGAGTTCCCTGTTACCAGCTTTCTTGTGCCCTCCTGCCTTCTCGTCCTTGTCCCTGGGCTGGTGTGCCCCTTTAGTCTCATTTTGTTTTATGGGCCTGTTTAATCTTTGGCTGAAGGGTGAACCTCAGGAGTGACTTCACTGCTGAGCTAAAAAGGTGTCTGGGGACCATACTCTCAGGGTTTCTCCAGTCTCAGTCAGATCAGTCAGTCTCATCTTTTTTTTTTTCTTTTTCATGAATTAGAATTTTGTTTTACATTTTTCTCCAGCTCTGTCCATGACCCTCTACTGTAATCCCTGTCAGAGCAGTCAGTGATGGTAGCCGGACTCTATCTAGTTGTGCTGGACTCAGCCTGGTGGAGGCTGTGGTAGTTGTGGTCCGTTAGTCCTTTGGACTAATCTCTCCCTTGTGTCTTTAGTTTTCTTCAATCTCCCATGTTCCTGAAGGGGTGAGACCAGTGGAGTATCTTAGGTGGCCGCTCACAGGTTTTAAGACCCCAGATGCTACTCACCCAAGTAGAATGTAGAACATTTTCTCATAAACTGTTAGGCCTATTGAGCTAGATGTTCCCTGAAACCATGGTCCCTGCAGCCCCCAACCCAGCAATTCGCCCCTCAGGGAATTTGGACGTGTCCATGGAGCTTCTGTGACCTTGCCTGGGACAGGTTGTTCTCGGTTCCCCAGTGCTGTGTACAGACTTCTGTGTTGGTGATTCTTGATACATCTGGCCACGGGATTTCACGCTTGTTTCCTTCTCGGTGAGGTTGAAGTCTTCCGTACGTGGTGGTGCTGTTAGTTACAATTCAGTCGGTTTGACTTATGGTGGCCCCACGCATTACAGAGTCGAACTGCTTCGTAGGGCTTTCTTAGCTGTGATCATAACTGGCGACACTGCTGGTTGGGTTTGAACCGCCAACCCTTAGGTTAGCAGTCAAGCATAAGCGTTGCGCCATCCAGAGATATTTTATGGGCGGCGGTGGGCGGGCTTCCTCTTGCTGTGAATTTCTCTGCCGGTGGAGTCTGCTCATTCATGGCCTGAGCTTTTTCGATTTTTATCAACTTATTCAAATGGTTTTACAACAGAGATATTAACCTTCATATATCATTTCTGCTGCAAGTATTCCCCGTTTCGTTGCATTTTCTAGTAAAAATAAAAGTTCTATTAGAAATTAAAAGTAGGAAATAAACAAATGGTTTGGTGGGTCGACTCATTTTGGTGGGAGGCAGGTGGCAAGCGTTCAGCCGGCAGATCCGGGGCAGGGGTATCTGCTGCCTGGTGCTCCCGGGGTGGGCCCGGGCCACATGGGGGTGGCTGTGTGACCTTGTCTGCCCTCTCCCCTCTCCAGGGACCCCGACCGTCATGTTAAGGTGAAGCAGAGGGGTTCGGTGCTGAACATGCTAAGAAGGCTGGACAAAATCCGGTTCAGAGGTCACAAGAGAGACGACTTCCTCGACCTGGCGGAGTCTCCCAATGCCTCGGACACCGAATGCGGAGAGGAGATCCCCCTGAAGATCCCTCGGACTGCACTGCCCCGCGACAGCGAGGAGCTGAGGGACCCTGTGAGTGCTGTGTGCGTGCCACCTGCCTGGTCTCAGGCTGATCCCTTGGGTAGGAGTGAAGGTAGGGGGCTGTCCCAGCTCAGTTCAGCACCCTGGTCCCTCGGGTGGGGTGGGGGCTATCCCCCTCCGCAGATGCCAGGGGAACATGGCCCTCGGAGGGTCCAGTCCTGCCCAGCTGGAGAGAGACAGATACCAGGTTTTTGCCCCCTCATTGTGACTCCCTTGGTCGCCCCCACTGCCGCAGATCTCACGGGGGCTCTCAGCCCTGGTCGGTAATACAACAGCTTCCTTGCTCAGGGTTTAGCCTGAGCCCTCTGCCTCCTGAGTGGTTTCCTGGACGGTTGGCACTCTTCTTGTGGGAACGTGATGCTGAGGGCCCAGGCCTGACCCTGGGAGTGTTGACATGGAGTGGGGTGGGCAGGCAGGGACTGTCTGGAGGCAGGGGCCCCCTCACCTGCCTGGCTTGCCCAGCTGGCTGGGCCAGGGTGCACTTCACTGACCCCTCATCAGCCCCATGGAGTCCGGCTGGGCCTGTGGGCAGTCGGGTGCACTTCATTTGGGGCAACATGTACCCGTTGGGCATCTCTACTGGGTACCTCTGCTGGGCACTGTGTCAGGGCACTGAGGCTGGGCACCTCTGCTGGGCACTGTGGCTGGTTACTGTGGCTGGGCACCTCTGCTGGGCACTGAGTCTGGGCACTGTGGCTAGGCACCTCTGCTGGGCGCTTTTGCTGGGCACTGTGGCTGGGTACCTCTGCTGGGCACAACGGCTGGGCATCTGCGCTGGGCAGTGTGGCAGGGCACCTCTGCTGGGCACTGAGGCTGGATACTGTGTCTGGGCACTGTGGCTGGGTACCTCTGCTGGGCACTGAGGCTGGATGCTGTGGCTGGGTACCTCTGTTGGACACCGCAGCTGGGCACTGTGGCTGGGTACCTCTGCTGGGCACCTCTGCTGGGCACTGAGGCTGGATGCTGTGGCTGGGCACTGAGGCTGGGCACTGTGGCTGGGTACCTCTACTGGGCACTGAGGCTGGGCACTGTGGCTGGGTACCTCTGCTGGGCACCATGGCTGGGCACTGCAGCTGGGCACTGAGGCTGGGCAGGGGTCAGACACATGTGGTCCTCACCTTCTGGACGCCTGCAGAAATCATTGAGTCAGTGGCGGGGGACTTATTGTGGCCCTTCTCTGGCCAGACATGACCACTGGGCTCAGCATTTTGGGCATGCCTGTCTGAGTCCCCATTGCCAGCGAGGGCCCAGACTGTCTCTTGCCAGCTGTGGACACCCAGTCTGGTGGCTGGGGTGTTACTCGAGCCCTGGCCAGCATTCTCAGGGTGTGGCTGTGGGCGGGCCTCCCAGGCCTGCATTACTAATGCTGTCTAACAGGACGGTGAGCGCGAGCGAGTCCCCAGGCCCGGATGAATAATTTACCATGCAGCTTCTCAGCCGGCCTGCTCGCCTGGGTGGCCGGGCTGCTTTCTGGGCTGGGCTGCAGGGCTCCGGTTTGCTCTGCCTGTCCTCTGGCTGCTGGGCCTGGGTGGCTGGGGCCCAGCCTGGTATGTCTCCTAACGTGGGCTGTGCACACAGCAGAGGGAAGCAAGGCTGGAAGGAACGGTGGTACCTTGTCTTGCTCTTGTGCGCCTGCCTGGAAGGCTGGGGGCTGTGGGTCTGGATGGTGGTGGGCGCCTGGGGAATGAGAGTCCCACGCGTGGTCCCAGTCTCAGCGGGGAGGGGGCAGAGCTCTTTTGCATGAGGGTCTTGGCCTGGGCTCGGTGGTGCCTGCCTGGCTCTGGAGACTGTCTAGGTAGAGACCCAGTCTCTACCTATAGCTAGGCCCTGGTTTGAGCATGTGTGTGTCTGCGGGGGCATAAGGCTGTGTGAGAGAGGAAGACAGTGTGGAATTCAGACATTTACCAGCCATGAGGCCTTGGGCAAGTCACCCAGCCTGGTGGGCTTGTGTGCAGGTCACAAGGGTTACTGTAGAAGGTCTGGGTGCCTGGTGTGGTGGGTGTCTGCAGTGTGGGCTCCTGTCCCTACGAAGACGGGGCAGGCAGAACTGGTCAGGAAGCACCCTCTGCCTGGGGCCAGGAGTACAGTGGGGTGCAGGGCTCCCTGGGTACAGGTCTGGGTGGGGGAAGGGGAGGGGGATGATAATGTTGTCTGCCTCTTAGCATGCTCCAAGTATTAAAGAAGATAATACATGAAAAGTGCTTAGCCAGCATCCCACACATCGTTAGCATGCAGGCAGCTGTAATTATTAATGACCATGAGTTATTGATGAATAACCCTCCCCTGGGCAGCAGGCCACCCTTCGCAAAGCCTTCCTGTAGCTCTTGGCATCTGCCCTTCTCTCTCCATTCAGGCCGCATTCACCAGTCCCACACTGAGGCCCAAATGGGTGGGGTGCGCTGTGGATTCTCTCCCACACCTGGCCTGCCTGCCCACTCCTTCCCTCGGGGGGCAGCTGCTCTTCTTCCCCTCCTGTGCAGGTTCCCAGGACCATTGGGGATCCAGGAACAACAGCAGGGCTCTGTGGTGCTTTATGTCATCCACGTACTGGGCTGCTCACCATTTAAAGTGCACACTTCAGTGGTTTTCCATATATTCACAGGGTTGGGTAACCATCACCGCAATCAAGTTTTGAACCTTTTCATCATCCCCAGAAGAAACCCCGTACCCGTTAGCATTCACCTCCCATCTTCCCCTCCCCTCCCCCCAGCCCCTGGCGATCACCAGTCTGCTTCCTGTCTCTATGGATTTGCCTGTACTGGACATTTCGTATTGATGGAATCATGCAGTGTATAGCCTTTTGGGTCTTGCTTCTTTCACTGAGTATCATGACCTCAAGGCTCATCCACATTGTAGCATGTATCAGGACTTCATTTCTCTTTATGGTTGAATGACATCCCAGTGTGTGTACATGCCACAGCCTGTGTGCCCGTTCATCTGTTGATGGACACGGGGGTTTCCTCCTTTTGGCTATCATGAATAATCCTGCTATGAACATTCACGTGCAAGTTTCTGTGTGCACAAATGTGTTCATTTCTCTTTGGTATGAACCTAGGAGCAGAATTGCTGGATCATACGATAACTCAGTGTCTAACCATTTGAGGATCTGTTGCCTGTTTCCCCCAGCGGCTGCCCCATTTTCCATTCCCACCAGCAGTGCGTGAACGCTTCCCTGATTTTCTTTAGCGCAGTTGGGCACCCACCATGTTGGCTGTGCTGTACCCTGGTTTCTTCGTGCACCTTGGTGTTGCTCGGAGCTCTTTCTCCAGGGTCAGGCTAGAAGGAGCTGCTCAGCACCCTGCAGTGGGATACCCACCCTTTTATTTAACCTCCCCCTGGCACACGTGGGTGGCTTTAAGGGTCAGAAATTTCGTGCGTCATGGTTCTGGAGGTTAAAAGTCCCAATCAGGGTCTCAGCTGTGTTGAGCCTGTCTGTAGCCTCTTTTCTAGTTTCTTGTGTCTGCCAGCAATCCTTGGGGTTCCTTGGTTTGTGGATGGGTCCTCACGTGACATCTGTCTCCCCATGTGTGTCGTGTCTATTCTGCCCTTTTTATAAGGTACCACTCAGAAGTGATTAGGTTTAGGACCCACCTTACTGTGGTACGAATGACCCCTGGTGGCCCAGTGGTTTAAGCACTGGGCTGCTAACCGCAAGATTCGTGGTTCAAACCCACCAGCCATTCCAAGGGAGAAAGAAGTGGCAGTGTGCTTCCATAAAGATTTACAGCCTTGAAAGCCCTATCAGGCAGGCAGTTCTACCGTGTCCTATGGGGTGGCTATGAGTCGGAATCAACTCCATGGCAGCGGGTTCTACTCTGGCATGGCCTTATTAACATGACAAAGGAAACCCTGTTTCCAAACAGGGTCCTATTTACAGATACAGGGGTTAGGACCTCAGCACATATTTTTGGGGACACAGTTCAGACCTTCCAGTCTCTCGGCCTGGTCCTCCCCACCCCCCCGACCCGCCCGTGTAGGACATTGTCCTGCATATGGAAGTGCTGAACGCGTGGTGTGCGTGTGTCACTCCCATGGCTACTGCCAGAGTGCTCACCGAAGGGCCATTTGTCTTCCCGTAGCAGGCAAGGGCCTGTCCGCCCGCAGCCTCGCAGCTGACACAGCCACCAGCGGGTAACGATGGCTTTGCCGAGGGCTCTGAATTGGCTTGGTTTTTATTGTGAGGAGGTTGGCCATCTCTGCATGTGTCTGGGCTTCATTCTGTTCTCTCTGTACCCGTATTCCTGACGGGGGCAAAGGAGGTGAGGGAGTGAGTTCATGGAGGGTGAAGATCAGGCTGGAATAGGAGATGAGGGACGAGGGGGACAGGGACAGAGGAGGGGGTCCTGGGCTGGCAGGTGGTCACCAGGCAATCTCTCCACAGGTGAAGGGGGGTCAGCAGAGGCATTCATACTGCACATCTGCAGAGCAACGTTCTAATCAGGAAGAGTAAATGAAATATACCCCACTTCTCACTTATTGACACAGCTAGGTTCCAAAGACCAGGCTGTTATGTGAAAAATGGAGGATGACCACATCATATCATGAAATGGAGGATGACTACATCATTACATACCTGCCAAATTACATCATCACATAACTGCCAAATTAAGTCACTACATACTTGTAAACCACTGAGAATCATGGCCCAGCCAAGTTGACATGCAACCTTAACGATCACAACCAGCATTACTCTTGCCTCACGCCTCAGCATTCATTACTGCCAGACGTATGTTGTTAATGTGCAAAATAGTCAGATAATAGATTTTTTACTATTGTTGTAAATGTCAAATGTTGGATAACGAGGTAGTTGATAAGTGAGGAGTAGGTGTATTTACAAACTGCCACCTGGAAAGATGACCTGTGGGAGAGCAGGTTAGCCTGGAGGGTGGGAGGTGATAGCCTGTGAAGGTCTTTGGGGCATGTGAGCTGGGCTGGGGGTAGACAGGCTGTCATATCTCATTTCAGTTCAGTTCAATTCAACATGTAAGACCTGCCTTTTCCTGAGACAGAGTATCACCATCTCTGGCCTTGGCCTTAATGTGATGGGGAGGGGGGCAGGGTTCAGCTCAAACATCATGAAAGGGGAGAGGGTTTTGGAAGAGAGCTAGACAGAGGCAGAGAAGGAGAAATGGGGATGGAGGCCACTGGTGTGCATGTCTTGAAGCTGCACCAGGTGGAGCTGGAGGGTGAGGGGTGGGGGTGTGGGCGAGGGGATATAGTGGGGAGCTCGGCTCTGGGCAGCATCATTGGCAGGGCGGCCTGGGAGCGGTGAGGAGGTCTGGGCTAGGAGGTCACATGCAGGCAGCTGTTTTTGTGTTTGGGATTAAAAAAAAAAAACCCAAAAGCTGTTTTTTGCTGGAAAATATCAAAAACATCACACAGACTTGGAATTGAGAGGGCCCCGTGGCCCACGCTCCCCGTGTTCATCATCCCCAGACCCCCCTCTCAGTGGTGTCTCTGCCCTCCCTCCCTAGGCCAACCCCTCCCACTGGGTTAAACCCATTGCTGTCGAGTTGACTGTGACTCATGGTGACCTCATATGTGTCAGACTAGAACTGTGCCCCGCAGGGTTTTCAATGGCTGGGTTTTCAGAAGTAGATCTCCAGGCCTTTCTTCCAAGGCACCTCTGGGTGGACTCGAACCTCCAATCTTTTGGTTAGCAGCTGAGTGTGTTAATTGTTTACACCACCCAGAGACTTCAAAGCAAATATCAGGCATCTTGCCATCTCATCTTACACCTGTCAGGATCCACCTGGGGAAGATGTAGAACAAGTAGTCACAGGGTATGGGGGTCCAGCTGTAGGGTTTGTAGTGCCTCCTCATGACTGAGTTTGATTTGTGTGGGTGGTGCCAGGTGGGGCACCAGCAGGAGCGTGTGCTCCGCCAGCCTCCTCTGCCTCCGAAAGCTGCACTGTTGAGCTAGCTCCACTGGACAGAGGTCCCCACTCAGGGCTGCCCCCTGGCACGGAGTTTTGCCTGCTTGGAGCCCAGGCCAGAGCTGCACCAGCCTTTGCGGGAGCACCAGGCTGCTGCAGGGGGTCCTCGGGGACTGAATGCTCTTAGTGCCTCGTGTCCATGGGCTCCCAGCAGGAGCAGTGCACCTCTTCCTGCCTGCGAGCCTCAGGGCAGGGAGGGACCCCCGAGTTTGCAGCTGCTGTCATCCCTGGGCGTTTCACCTGGTGGCCAGCAGGTGGAATGACCTGGCTTTGGGCCGTGTCCCATCTCCCGTGATCACCCCTGCCAGGCTGCGGGCACGAAGGGAACCACAGCCTGTGGAAGCTCCGGCCCAGGACTGGGAGGCTAAAAGTCCTGGAGGTCAGACACCCAAAACCTGCTGTTCCTCGAAGCCTCTCCATCCTCCTTGGCTGTGGCCTCCAGCAGGTGACACATGTTATTGCAAGTCCACTCGGTACTGGCCCCGGAGGACCTGGCCGAGAGGGGCCTGGAGGCATGGCTCCAGGTCAGGCCCCCACTGTGGGGTGGGTGCACCCCCACCCGCATGCACGTCCACGTCCCCTGAGGGGCAGTGGCAGCAGCAGCATCACTGTGGGCAGACAGCCCAGCTCCTTGCACCCCGAGTCCGGGCTGCCACACCTCCTCTTTCCCTCTGTCAGTACCTGCCAAGCCTGGGCACAGAGCAGAGGTTGCCTGTAATCCAAGCTGATCGTCTCCATGTTTGTGAGATGCTGCTGGGCCTTCTGGCAGTAAAGGGAAGGACCCACTTGGAGTTTGGGCACCTTGGACCTCAGGGCCTTGACCCCCTCCGGCTGCCCTTTTCGGATTATCCAGCGGGGCCACGGAGGTGCCCTCTCCCCCTCCCCTGCCTTCCAGCCTTCCCTGCTTTGCCCTCCAGCCTCCCCCCGCCCCCGTCCTCTTCAGAATTCCTGTCTGTGCAGCTCCCAGGACGAAGGCCCAGCCCCGTGGGTGTGAGGGTGACAGGTCACATGCTCTGCACTGTCACATGGGCGGGCGCGGTGCCCACCCAGGCCCGCCTGCCTCCTGACTTTTTCTTGGCATCTCTCCACTGTCTCAGTGCCTCCGCTCTAGGCTGGGTGGCGAACCGGCCAGGCTGGTGTAGATGCCGCTAACACCTAAGATCAGTGTTGGTGACTGTCCACGAGGTTTGGCCTCAGGCTTTTGGTTTAAATACTTTATTATTTCTTAGTCCACCTCACAGTGACCCCAGGGCTGTCTGAGTGGTCCGAGATGATCCTCCCACCCGCAGGCAATGCTGAGGTGATGATCTGGGTTCCTGCTGAGGTTCCCTGGAGCCCCGGGCTGTCGGCCCACCTGCCGACCGCCACCTCAGGGCCCCTTTGAGATGCTGCCTCACCCCTCCTGAGGCTCCGGGACATCTTGGAGATCTGAGGGGGAGAAGTGGGGGCTATGTGGGCCACCCCTGAGTGCCTGGTGTTCTCTTCCAGGCCGGCCCGGGAACCCTCATCATGGCTGCAGGGGTCCAGGACTTCAACCGGACAGAGTCTGACCGGCTGAACGAGATCAAAGGCCATCTGGAAATCGCCTTGCTGGAAAAGCACTTTCTCCGTGAGTACCCTGGAGGGACGGGAATGGGGCCAGTGTCCTGCTGAAGTGCCTTCAGGACTGGGCTGATGGACCCACTGCTGGCTCCATCCCTGGACGCGTAGGGGGATGGCTGTGGCGGGTGTGAGTCCCTACCTGTGGCCTCAGGAGGCCTGCACTCTCTGCTCGGCCATGGGGCCATTGCCCTGGAGTAAAGGAGGCTCATGAGGGAAGAATAAAGTGTCCCAGGAAAGTTCTGTTTGTCTTAGCGAACCTGGTACAGTGTGCTGCAACGGTGAGCTCAAAATCGGTCAGTTTTGTGCCTCTTGAAGGAACCTGAAATTTCACATCCTGGTGTGTTCCTTGAGTGGGTACCAAGGAGGGGGGGGTGCAGTGGGGTTCACTGTTTTCTCACATGTCGGTACCTGGGCTGTTTGTGCTTCTCAGCCATGGCGTCCCCACCTCTTTGGCTTTGTCTCTGGGGTGGTGCTCACAGGAGATTGTTCTGGAAGGGCCTGTGGAGCCTGCATGGGGCCAAGCGCCTTACAGACTGGTCTCGCGCCTCACTGCCCCTCTGTGTACTTCCTACGTGACAGTCAAGGACACCGAGGCCCATTGGGTACAGTCCTCTGAGGCTCATGGGTTCAAGCCGAGCAGCGTGATTTTAAGGGCGAGCCTGGTGACACCCTGACAGTGCTGTGGAGTGACTCAGTCTCCTCACGCATTGAAGTTGCTGTCGAGCTGGCTCAGGTGGGGCGGGGGCCAGGCTGAGTCTGCCCCAGGCTGCGGGAGGGATTGGATCACCTGGCTATAGAGCTGGCCACATGGAGCCTGGGAGGGTGCGCTAAGGTGTGCGGCATTGGGGTCCCTGGGGCTTGGGGGTCTCTGTGTGAATGGCTGTTGTAGCAGGTAAGCATGGGAGCACACTCCTTCAGGTGTCTGTCGGTCTCTGCTGCTGTCCAGCAAGTGCTAGTGGAGCACCTCCGTGGGGAGGTTGTGCCAGGGGCCCGGAGAGGTAGAGCTGGACAGACCTTTCCTGGCCATCAGCCCCAGGACACCCGCCTCACCGCGTGGACCGTGTGAAGTTGCCCTTTTGTGGGTCAGAAACAGCTGCATATTGATGGTGTGCGAGGCTCAATGAGCCACCAGTGCAAAGTGCTCCCAGGAGAGGAGAGGGTTCCGTGAGAGTATCTAGCAGAAGCCCTGGCCTGGGGCAGGGGGCCTCCAGGGGGAGGGATTCCTTGGGTGGAGATGGGAGGGGGGAGGCAGACAGGGAGACAGGTCGGCGGGGTCCTTGTGATGCTGTCAACTTAGATTCATTTTGAGATGGGTCAGGACCCAGTTACTAAACCAAGACAGAAGCCTAGGGCACCGCTTGGCTGATGGACCTTGTTGAAAAGGTCTTCCTGGTCACGGCGCTCGGCTCCTGGCCCCCTGGGACCCCGCTTGTGCTTTCTGCCATTTGTGCTTTGCCAAAGGACTGCCTAGTCTGGCTCCCCATCAGCTTCTGTAGCGAAACCACACACTTCAGCTCTGACAACATGTGGGAGGGCAATTACGGGCACTTTTTTAATTATGAAAAGTTTCGCATCCTCACAGAAATAGAGCAAATAGTGTAACGAATGTCTCACGTGCCTGCCATCAGCTTCAACAAAATCAGTTCATAGCCAGGCTGTTTCCTCTGCACCCCCATCTCCCCCCCACACCCCCACCTCCCCCCCGAGGCCCCACCTCCCCGACTGATTATTTTGAAGTCAGCCTCAGCTGTCCTATCATTTCATTTGTGAATATTTTAATATGCAGTGTAGTATGTTCTAAAAACCAAGGCCACGAGTCCAATATCCCAACTAAAAAAAAAAGTTTTTTTAATATCCGCAGAGATCCAGCTTAAATTCAACTTTCCCTAAAACAAACCAACCAACCAGCCAACCAGCCAACCAGTTGCCATTGACCTGATTTCGACTCATAGGGCCCCTATAGGACAGAGTAGAACTGCCGTATAGGGTTTCCAAGTAGGGGCTGGTGGATTTAAACTGCTGACCTTTTGGTTAGCACCCAAATGCTTAACCACAGCGCCACCAGGGCTCCCAACTTTCTCTGAGTGTCTCATAATTTTTTTGCATCTTTGAATCAACAACCAGACCAGGCTGTATGTTGTGATTGGTTGGCTTATCTCTGACATCACCCACTCTGTAGGCTCCCTCTGCTTCGCCCTTTTCCCCTTTTTGTTGAGGAGCCAGGTCACCGCCCGTGGAGTTGCCCACACTGGACTTTGCTGATTGGGTCCCCAGGTATTAGCATGTGATGTAGCCCGGCTGTTGTCCCCTCTACTTCCTGCAGGGAGGACCTAGACACGCGATAGAATTCAGGGTGATCTTTTGGGGGGCTCTTTTGTTGGTGGTGTGTCCTTCCAGGAGGTGATTTTGTTTCTTTAATGTTAGGGTCTCGATGATTATTGCTAAGACCCATGATTTCACTGATGACGGTGATAGCTGCCGCTAAGTCGACTCTGACTCACGGCGACTGTATTAGCTCTTTGGTGCTGCTGTAACAGAAATACCACACGTGGGGGGGCTTTAACAAGCAGGATTTTATTTTCTCATAGTTTAGGAGGCCAGAAGTCCGAATTCAGGGTGCCAGCTCTAGGGGAAGGCCCTCTCTCTCTCTCTCTCTGTAGCTCTAGGGGAAGGTCCTTGTCTCTTTTCAGCTTCTGTTTCTTGGTTGCTTGGAGATCCCATGTGCCCTGGTGTCTACCTCCCCCCATCTGTGCTTGCTCGCCTGTGCCTAATCAGCCTGGTTTATATCTCAAAGGTGGTTGGTTTAGATGCAGCGGACCCTGAAATCGCTTCATTAACATAATAGAGAAAACCATATTCCCAGATGGGATTATACCCGTTAAGTACAGAGGTTAGGAATTACAAGACATATTTTTGGGGGACACAGTTTAATCCCTAACAGTGACCTTATGTACAGCAGAATGAAACATTACTTGGTCCTGCGTCATCCTCACAGCCGACAGCATGTTTGAGTCCATCATTGGAGCTACTGTGCCAGTCCATCTCCCCGAGGGTCTCCCTCACCCTTAGTGGCCTCTGCATCTCCAAACATGATGTCCTCCTGTAGTGATTGATCCCTCCTGATAATGTGCTCAAAGCAAGCAAGTCAGACAATGTTCTGCTGTGATCTGTAGGTTTTTATGGGCTAATTTTTGGCAGTAGATTGCCAGGCCTTTCTTCCTAGTCTTGTCTCTGTAAAAACAGCATGGGGGCAGTGTCTGACCTCCTCCAACCCCACAAGGGGGAAGGAAGACCAAGATCAACAGCACAAAGCTGACTTCCATGAGGTGGAGGAGGCCAGACAAGCCTCCTCTCTCCGCCATCTTTACTAATTCTGACACCAACCATCCTTCACACAGCACTCTTGACTTCTCTGCTGCGTTTGATAATTCATTGTGATAACCACACAGAACTCACTGACCACACTCACCCTAATAAATTATGGGGTTTATTAGGGAAGTAACAGGTAGAATTCAGGCTCAGGAACACTCAGGATACAGTTCTTCCATCAGGACGGCCTCTTCCCAGCCGTGCTTGCAGGCACGCCTCTCCCTGGCCCTCAGTCTCTGCCCAAAGGCACTCAGCTTTCTCTCTCCATGGGCCAGGAGAGACCCCAGGCTGCTCGGTCTTTCCTATTGCTCTCTCCTTCCTTGGTGGTGGGTTCCCCTTCTCTGCTCTGGAATTAGCTGTCTTTTAAGGCAAAACTGACCAATCCCCTTGGTAGGCCACAGTTACCCTATCATACAGTCACCTGGGTGGGAGTTACAAGACCATGGCTGGAAAGGCCACACACAAGAGTAATTAACTGCACCGCGGTCTTAGTCTGAAAGCTCCGCTGAAACCTACCCGCCCTGGGTGACCCTGCTGATATTTGATACCGGTGGCATAACGTCCAGCATCACGGCAATGGGGAAGCCACCACAGCACAGCACGCTGACAGGCGGGCGGTAGACCATTTCATTAGAGGCTGAGGATGGTCATTTTTCTCCTTCTGCCTTTCTTTCTCCATTCGCTACCTGACGCGTTTCTGAAAGCCGACTTCCCTTCATCAACTGTTTGGTCCCCCTGAGGTGTCGTCCATACAGGAAGGTCTGGAGGCGTGCGTGACTTCCCCCCTTTGTTTCCCAGTTCTCAGAATAATGAGCTGGTGTCAAAGGTGACCGGTGATGGTGTTGTTTTATTTGTGTTTGGCGTCATCGTGAGGTCACGGGTTTAACCGTACGTGAAGCGCTGTAATCATCGTAGTTGCCATCTCCGTGATACTCACCCCTGTGGTCTGAGAGAGCCCTTGCTTTGTGGTGTAACAAGATGTTCCAGGTTCATCTTAACCATTTCTGCAAAGAGCCCTGGTTCCTTTTGGTGGAAAATGGTATCCAGAGACTCAGTGAAGATTCCAGGGCACTTGCTGCTGCTGGCTGGTCCTCCTTTCTCGGCCTTTTCAGCGGACGGGGCTGGGGCATCCGGAGATGACCTGAATTCACATCCAGAACCCTGGGCTTTTCCCCTCACCTCATCAAACTGCTGTCTCTCTTGTGCTGAGAATCCTGGTTCTCCGTGAGTGGCACCAACAACCGCTTGTTTGTTTTAATCTCTTAATAGCAGACACAGCAGCCTCAGAATAAAGTATCAGCACTACCGTCAACAACGGGATTACTAAAAACCGCTTTTGTTTGTGTTTGTTGGCAGTTCTTTTGTCTTCAGGGTAGCGCAGTCACATTGCTGTGTCTCAAAGTCGCGGGCGGGCGGGGCGCGTGCTCCTTCGCTGTGGCTGCGTCATCAACCCCGCACAGAGTTGGGCTTATTTGTTTTTGGTTTTTTCACTTTAAATTTTCGAGAATTGCTGGGATTTTTTAATTTTAACTTTTCTGACACAATTTTAGAGTTACAGAAAATTTATAAAATCAGTACAAAGGATTTCCCATACTCTTCACCTAGATTATTCCCCCAAAGTTAATATTTTTCCATATTTGCTTTATCTGTGCCCCCTCCTACCGTCCTTCCCTCCTATCCATCCCTCTGTCCATCCATCCATCCGTCCGTCCGTCCGTCCATCCATCCATCCATCCATCCGTCCGTCCATCCGTCCATCCGTCCACCCACTTACCCATCTACTCACTCGCCCACCTACCCATCCATCCATCATCCTCCCGTCTATCCACCTATCCATCCATCCACCATCTGTCTTTTTTTTTTAGCCGTGTGAGAGTCGTTTGCAGACTTGATGCCCCCTTAAGCTTGCAATACTCTTGTGAATTCCTGAAAGCAAAGATATATAACCACAGAACAGTATAGTTATCAAAGTCGGGAAATTAACATTGGTGCCATATACTATTATCCACGACCTTATTCAGTTTTCACTATTTTGCCCCAGTAATTGTCCTTTATAGCAAAATAAAATCCCGAATCGCACATTGCGTTCATTTGTCCTATCTCTTTGGTCTCCTTTAATCTGGAGCAGCCCCTCTGTCTTCCCTTGGGTGTCCTGACATTGACATTTGTGAAGAGCGCAGACCAGTTACTCTCTAGACTGCCCCTCAAGAGGCTTTGTGTTCTTTCTGGTCATGATTAGGTTCAGGTGATATAATCTTGTCCCCAGTATCACATAAGTGATGGTATGTCCTTGTCACTGCACTGTGTCAGGAGGCACGTGATACCATTTTGTCCAACTATGCCTGGAGGCCCTGGGTGGTACGAATGGCTAAGCACTCGAGTACTTCCTGGAAGGTTGGTGGTTCAAACTCATCCAGAGACGCGTGGGAAGACAGGCCTGGCGATCTGCTTCTGAAAGGTCATGGCCTTGAAAACCCTGTGGAGCAGGCTGCTCTGCACACCCGGGGCCACCAGGAGGCGGAATCAACTCTGCAGAAACTAGTAACGACAACAACAACAACAACATGCGGTGTGGTAATTTCTGTTATTTTTTGTTGCTGATGTAAAATGGTTTACGGGGCTCCGAAGTCAAGGCAAACTAAGAGAAGCTGAGTTCCTTTCCCTGTTCTCCCACCCCGTTCACTCCCTTCCCCTATAGATAACCAGTTTTCTTTTAATTTTACTGTTTATCCTTCCATTAAAATGTTTATAGAACGAACGTGTGTTCGTTCTTACCTTTCCGCTTAGTAAACATCAGCACGTTCACTCTTCCCCCACACTTATATCCTGCGGATCAGATCACTCCAAATGCCACGTAAAGGTGTCCCCTGATCTGTTGTGCCTCTGCATTCGCTGTGTGGAGTCGTGTGCTTCAGTCAGCCTGTTCCCTGTTCATGGACAGTCTCCATCCTTTGCCATTAGAGAAGTTACAGGGAGTCCTTGCCAGGCTGGCTGTGCCTTGAGCACATGGGCTGTGCTTACTTATTTTTATACCCTGAACATCTAGCACGGTGTCTTGAATGCAGTATTAGTTCAGAGAATGGAGCAACTACATAATTGCAGAAAAACATAGAGTTGGAATTTGCACAGGAGAAGCTGTTCCCTTCTTCCATTATTTCTTTGATCTCAGTACCCAGAAGAATATAGTATATAAGAAAGGATAGACTACAATCTTGGGATCCACAGAGATGTTCTAGTTGTCATTAAACCTATTTCTGTGTGCTGGTTTGTTGATCCCTGGTCTGCAGGAGGGCATGTGTCTGAGGGGTACAGAAAGAGCTTTGGGTCTGGGTTTGGGATGCCAGGCTTCTAGTTCTTGACTCAGCCTCTAATTAGTGGGTAAACCCAGTGCTGTCGAGTCAATTCTGACTCATAGCGACCTTATAGGACAGAGTGGAACTGCCCTATAGAGTTTCCAAGGAGCGCCTGGCGGATTTGAACTGCCGACCCGTTGGTTTGCAGCTGTAGCACTTAACCGCTATGCCACCAGGGTTTCCTGTTAGTGGGTATCCGTGAACATTTTGAACATTTAACCATTTAGGGCCTTGCCCCCCCCCCCACCCCGTCCGTAAAACGACTAAGTGGTCAGTGTTAAAATTCCATTCAGTTGTCTCTGGTACTTTCTCTCAGAAAGCAGAACCATTATTCTTCATGGAGAGGAGGTAATGGCCTGACCATACTGCTGCTTTCTTCGCTTATTAAATATTGAAGATCACAAATGTTCCTGTGAGAAAATGACATCGGGTGAAGATTGGCTTGTGGCTGAAGGCAGGATCCTGAATTTGTTAAAGAAGCACATAAATAAATTAAAGCATCGTGCATTTTCTTTTAGCCCCATCTTCACATTTCAACCATTGCTGGTTTTCAAGGATAAATACATGATATCCCACAGTTTCTGTACATGAGTTTGCATTTATTGATCACCTGCTGTGTGCAGGCTCTGGGAAATGAAGCTTTCCCGCAGTGTGAGGTGCTCTCACAGGCTCTACCCCAGAGCAGGTGGTACACTCACAGATGGTTGAACACAGAGAAAACAAAAGGGTATCCGTAAACCACACTCCAGCGCTGCTGCTCTGTGGGGCCAGTCCCTTCTGAGGCCCTGGGAGGGGCCCTGGCAATGGATTCTCTTGGTCATGCCTTTTGGTAAAAATTTGCAAAAGTAAGATACATTTACGGGCATTGACAGGTGTCAGCTAGGTGAATTGTTAGGGGTCCTGGTGTAAGAACGGCTTCCAGGAATAGCCCTCCGGCCCACGGAGCCGACTCCCCTGGCACTGTCACATGGCGTGTGAAGAAGTTGAGGAGAAGAAACATTCAGAGCCAGGAGCTAGTCTGTGGTATCCTTCTGGTGAGCAGCTGTGTAACATTGTAACCAGAAGATCCGGGTTTCTGCAGATGGCGGAGTAAAACCAAAGCTCTGATTGTATCTCCAGTCAGGACGGTCCTTGCAAATGCAGCGTATAAATTATAAATTCACCTTCTTTTAAACGTCTTTCGATAGGAACTATGTGAAGGGAATTTATCAGAATTCTTGTGTTTATTCAGCATAAGTGTATAGCACGGCTATAAATAGCATGAATGTCTCCGATTTGACAGCCGCCTGAATGTTTACACAGCGTCATCGGTAATGAACTGTGAAGTGGAAGGAAACTTTCTGAGCTGTTAATGAGAGAAAACAAATTTTGCTCAACAGAGGAAAGCTAGTTTTCATTCCAGTGCCTCTACAGAAGATGATGTTATAGACTCTTACCAGGTAAAGAGGTGATCAGAGAAGATGCAGCTCCTTGGCTGGGTCTGGTGTTCTGGGGTCTGACATTTCTACCTCTGTTCTCCCTGTTTATTTGGTGGTGGTGGGCTGAGAGGATGAACTCCCAGGGCCCAGGGACTGGTCCGGTCTGGTTCTGTTTCTGTCATGATGCATTTATTAAAGGGTTTCTGCCCGTGAGGACAGGGCTGGGTCCCGTGGATGGATAGCAGGTGGGTGACCCAGACAGACAGAAGGGAGCAAGCAGATTGAATGAGTAGAAGATGAAGACAGATAATATAGACGAGAGATGCTAACTAAAAGGTTGGTGGTTCAAACCTGCCTAGCGACTGTGAGGGAGAAAGACCTGGCAGTCTGTTCCTGTAAAGGTTACAGCCTACAGAACCCTATGGGGCAGTTCTGCTCTGTCTCGTGGTGTCACTGTGAGCCAGAATTGACTTGATAGCACTTAACAACAGCAACAACAGACATCTGTATTACATAGATTTTTTTCAAGGGAAAAAAAAACCAACAAAGTTTCATGTTGTTGTTAGGTGCCATCGAATGGATTTCGGTTCATAGCGACCCTAGGTACGACAGAACGAAAACACTGCCCGGTCCTGTGCCGTCCTCACAATTGTTGTTATGCTTGAGCCCATTGTTGCAGCCACTGTGTCAATCCATCTCCTTGAGGGTCTTCCTCTTTTTTGCTGAACCTCCGCTTTACCAAGCATGATGTCCTTCTCCAGGGACTGGTCCTTCTCGATAACATGTTCAGAGTACGTGAGACAGTCTCGCCATCCTTGCTTCTAAGGAGCATTCTGGCTGTATTTCTTCCAAGATAGATTTGTTCGTTCTGTGGCAGTCCATGGTCTGTTCGTGTTCTTTGGCAACACCACAACTCAAAGGCGTCAGTTCTTCTTCGGTCTTCCTTATTCATTGCCCAGCTTAGATGTCTGATTGCCTGGGCTTTGCATTTCACATTTCTGGATCACTGCCATTGCCAGATGAAAGTCTGCTCTTTGTTAATTGTTCCCTGACCGTGCTCGGCCTGAGGCTGCCCCTTGCCTGGGACAGGAGGTCTTGGAGCACGGGGGAGAGCTGGTCCACCAAGCAGCATTGCTGGGTGAGGATGAGGCCTGCACTGTGTCGCCCTGGGGTGCCGACTGCTTAGCCAGAGGGGATGCTTGGCCATGGTGGCCTGGCTGTGTTATTCCGGCTGCCTGTTCCCATAGTCTAGCAGGATCACTCATGCTCTGGATGATGGTAGAGGCGAGTTCCACGGGGAGTGTTAAGTCAGGAGCCACTGCTCATCTCTGTAGCCTCTCTTGTCAGCTCTCTGTGTCCTGCCCCACAGGACAGGTCGCCAGCTCTTTGGGCCACTGGTGAGAAGGGTTGGTGCTTTCCTCATTTGCAGTGGCACCACTGAGGTCCTGCATGCACAGTGAGCAGAGAAGTTCCCCAGGCCAGCATGCCCTCCCCGTACTCTGCCACCTCCTAGTGCGGTTCCCACCTCCTGAATCCTTCGTCTGCATGGATGAGGCTGCCCTGATGGGGAGGGGCTACTCAGTGACATTGGTGAAGTATCAAGGTAGCACTTGGAGTGGTCTGACATTCCAGCTCCTTAGGGGGCCCCTTTTTCATCTACATCTCACCACTGCTACGAAACTGGACTCGCCTGGGAGACAGTGAAGCTAGCTGCTGCTTATCTATGAATTCCCACAGCATAGGCCCAGTACCTGGCAGCTAGTGTATGCTCAATGCACATTTGGATGGAAGAATGGATGGAAGGAAGGAAGGGTGGATCAATGAGTGGGTGAGTGGGTGGATGGATGGGTGAGTGAAGAGATGGATGGACAGATGGATCGATCAGTGGGTGGGTGAGTAGGTGGGTGGACAGGTGGGCTGATGGGTTGGTGAGTAGATGAATAGACGGATGGTGGGTGGATGGATGGATGAATGAATGAATGGGTGGATAGATGGATGGATGGACAGATGGATGGGTGAGTGGGTGAATGTGGGGATGGATGGATGAATGGGTCGATGGGCTGTTGAGTAGATGGATAGATGAATGGATGGATGGGTGGGTGGATGGATGGATAGATGGGTGGGTGGGTGGATGGATGGATGGGTGGATAGATGGATGAATGAGTGAGTGGGTGGGTAGATAGATGTATAAACAGATGGATGGGTCAATGCGTGGGTGAGTGGGTGAATGTGGGGATAGATGGATGAATGGGTTGATGGGTTGGTAAGTAGATGGACGGATGGATGGGTGGGTGGATGGGTGGGTGGGTGGATGGATGGATGGATGGATGGGTGGGTGGATGGATGGGTGGGTGGATGGATGGACAGGTGGGTGGATGGATGGATGGGTGGATGGATGGATGGGTGGATAGATGGATGAATGAATGAGTGGGTGGGTAGATGGATGGATGAACAGATGGATGGGTCAATGGGTGGGTGAGTGGGTGAATGTGGAGATAGATGGATGAATGGGTTGTTGGGTTGGTAAGTAAATGGACAGATGAATGGATGGGTGGGTGGATGAATGGATGGGTGGGTAGGTGGGTGGATGAATGAGTGGGTGAGTGGTGAATGGGTAGATGGAGAGGTGGGGGATGGGTGGATGGATAGGTCAATGGGTTGGTAAGTGAATGGATAGCTGAATGGATGGATGGGTGGGTAAGTGGATGGATAGATGAATGGATGGGTGGGTGGATGGATGAATGGGTGGGTAGGTGGGTGGATGAATGAGTGGGTGAGTGGTGGATGGATAGGTAGGTGAATGGGTAGATGGAGAGGTGGGGGATGGGTGAATGGATAGGTCAATGGGTTGGTAAGTGAATGGATAGCTGAATGGATGGATGGGTGGGTTAAGTGGATGGATAGATGAATGGATGGGTGAGTGAATGGATGGGTGGGTTGTTCCCTCCACTGGGGATGCCCCCTGCACATCCTTTGAGGCCCCTCTGGAAGCTCCCACCAGAGCCTGCCCAGCCCCCATGTGCACCTCCTGTGCTCCCACCTGTCTGGTGTTTGGTCCCCAGGTGCAAGTTTCCTGTGTGCCACCTTTCCTTCCTGGTGAGCTTGCCCACTTGGGGGCTCAAGACCATCTACTTACCAACCCACCCACCCATTGCCCCCCACCCACACTGAGCCCAGGTGCATAGCAAAGAGCTTGTTGCCTGGTGGTCATGGGAGAGGACTGAGTTGTGTGTGTAAGGGGGCACAGCTGCTGGGTGCCAAGCACTTGGTCAGAGAGAGATGGAGAATGAGGGCATGGCATGGGGGATGAGAGTCTTCACCGTCAGATGTGTGCTGTTCCTGGCTCCGGGGTCCTGCAGTGGTGGTGTACATGGTTCCTGGCTTTGGGGTTCTATACTGCTGGTATACATGGTTCCTGGCTTTGGGGTCCTGCACTGCCGGTGCACGCAGTGCTGGCATTGGGGTCCAGGGCAGCAGAGCCCACAGAAGTCAGATGCAGGCGCTACCATCTGTTGCTCAAAGACAGTCACAGGTTCCTGAAAATCAGGTGTCCTGGGTGAAAGAATGACTGAGGTCCTACTTCTTATGACAGTGAAACCTGTGGAAGCTGGAGCTTGATTGTGAGAGCTGGAGCTTGATGGACTGCCTTGTTTTCCAGGTCTCACCGGTTTCCTGCCTTTGTCAGGGTGTGCAGTCTTACTATTTTTCTATTGCTTGTTTTAGAGGAAAATATTTTAATTTTCCTTCTTTGACAGGTTTCCATCTGACACGGGTTCCAGGTTTCTCAGGTGTTAGTATTCTTTCACATGGCAAAAATGATAACATGCTACTTGCCACCCCAAACCCCATCTGCCACCCTAAAATGTAACCGAAGCACAATGACGTGCGTGCCAACGGGTAAGCAGCAACTTGTCATGTTGAAAAGTAAAGTGGGTAAAACATTGCTTACTGGTCCCAAACAATCAGTATGGTGGTTGGCAGTGTTCATTGTTCATAAATGTTATCTCTACGAACAGTAAGTAACAGTAGTAAGTAAACGTCAGGGGAAAATGCAGACAGAAGTTTACAACGAGAGAAGGCAGCTCCTGAAATGACCTGCTTTCCTCAGGTGAAGAAGAGAGGAGGATGCGAGCGGCCCTTTCTCCACTGCTGCGGAAAGAGGAGATGGCAAGTCGGCTCAGGAGCTCCACGTGATTCTCTGGCCACTTCTGGGGGCGGGGTGGGGGAGGGGAGGCAGTGGGGAGGCCATGGCTTGACCTTCTAGAAAGGTCTCTTGATGGTGAATTGGGCTGAGCTGCCCGGAGGTGTGGAGACCAGGTGGGAGGTTGCTCCAGAGTTCAGCGTGAGCGGAGGAGGTGCAGGGGCAGAGCCTTGGGTGGGCGGGGCCTCCAGGTGTGCCAACCCCCTGCTCTGGCCAGGTGGCAAGGCAGCTTTCTGCATAGGCCCTAAGTCTGCAGTCCTGGCTTGCTGCTGGAAAGGAGTTTTATTTAAGGGTTATCACTTGATTTTTATTTTTGCCTGAAGTGGGGCCTGTTGAATCGGGTGCCAGGAGGATTCCTGCTTGAGAGTTCTACTTTTGCAGGTTTTAAAATAGCCTCCAGCACTGTTTTCCTTCCTCAGTAACGTCCACTGGGGCAGGAGTATGGGGCTGGGTGGCTGCCTTCAGCTGTCATCCGGTTCCCTGGGCGGAGGTGGCTGAGGCCAGGTGGTCTCCTCTGCTGCCTTTGATTTGGGGTTGGCCAGTCTGCACTTGAGAGGATGCCCTTGGGGGCGCACCGGAGTCACCGCTGACTTTGCTGCCCTGTCCCTCTCCCTCCAGACACGGGGTGGGGGTAGACCTGAAGGGTGGCCTCCTCCAGCCTCTGTCCTGGGCCATTTTTGTAGGAAAGGCTTCATTATGGCATGTTCTTCTTGTCTTCAGGAGTCCCCATGGCGGTAGCTCATTTTGCCAGGTCCCTTTGAAAGCAGTGGCCAGCGAGTAAATAACACAGGTTGCGTGCTCAGCTGGAGCAACTTGTTAGGGGAGTTGACACGGATTGTTTAGACAGCTGGCCGTATGGACATAGCATTTGGATGAGCTCATGGGAGACCTGGGGGTCTGAGGGTTCCTGTGGCCTCATGGAGTGTTCCTGGGTGCCCCCCCTCCCCGGTCACACTCTGCTGGCCCTCTGCCGTCGGGGCCGGGGTTGGGGTGTAGGGACCGGCCTCATCCCCTCAGCAGGGGCTGGCACCCCACACCTGCACAGTCTCGCGCTCCTTCCTGTTGTCTGGCCTGAGGCCGCAGAGCTGTCTGACCTGCTCATGTGGGCGTCTTTGTTAGCTGAAACCCAGCGAAGCGAACTCCAGGATTGCAGTACAGAGTTCTCTCTCTGGGTGCGCCCTTGGAACTAAGGGCGTTTTGGGGTCTGACTCATTCCTTGGCCCAGACATTTTGGCTCCCCGTGGCCTCCCTGGGCTCCTATGCCCCTGACAGGCCCCGGCAGTCTGTACCATGTCAGCCAACACCGCCCCAAGGGCTCAGCCCATCATGGCTGCCCCTCCTTGGAGTGGAGCCAGTGACCTGGGTAACCTCAAACCTTCTACCAAGTGGCTCTCCAGCCCTGCAGAGCTGCAATTCTGTGGTCTGACATGCTGGGGCTCTAGCTTTCACTGATGGAGACCCTCCCTGTACTTGGGTGAACCTCCCCTGTTACCTAGGTGAGCCTTACCTGCAGTTAAGTGAACCTTGTGTTATGTTGGTGAGCCTCACCTGTATTTAGGTGAATCTCCCGTTACCTAGGTGAGCCTTACCTGCACTTAACTGAACCTTCTGTTACCTGGGTGAACCTCCTGTTCCGTAGGTGAACCTTACCCATTACGTAGGTGAACCTCCCCTTTACATAGCTGCTGGCAGGTATGAAATTGAGTGCTTCCCTCCCCACGGGTGTGGTTTTGCCAGCCAGGTGCAGCGGGAATCTGAGGGGTAATGCAGGCAGAGGGTCTCATGAGAGTGAAGGCCCCTTCTGCCAAGCAGCCCGTGAGTGCGTGGAGTCAGGACACGCTTATAGATGGTTACAGCAAACAAGCGTGTCCCCTCAGCTGTGCACTTTTCATAAGCGTTTAGAGAAGGTCGCAGAGTGCTTACATTGTCGGGGTCTTGGCATCTGCCAGGCATGGCAGCGTGTGGGGGTGCGGTGAATTTGCTACAGGTGGGCTTGGGGGCACAGCTGGGGTGGTGAGGAGGATGCTGAGAGAGTGTGGCTGCTGGGTACCCCGTGCCCCCAGAGGGTCATCTGACCTGCTAGAGGAGGATCCCCATGTTTTGTGACACTGGGACTACAGGGACAGGAAGGTCCCCCTGGGGTCAGGTGCTGCTCTGCAGAGCCGAGATCTTCCTCAGAGAACCAGAATCCTCACTGTTCCAAGCCCAGCTCCCTTCATGACCCCTCCTTTCACAGTGGTGGCCTCAGGCCGACACTGTCTCTGGCCAGCGAGGGGCCTGGCCGGCCGGGGCAGTGACCACCTCCCAGACCTTTTTAGGCTGCTGCATGTGTGGAGGAGCGCTGGTGACAGTGGTTAAAAGAGTTCAGCTGCTAGCCAAAAGGCCAACAGTTCAGTCTACCAGCCACTCCGTGAAAACCCTATGGGGCAGCTCTGCTCCAACCTACAGGGTCAATATGAGTTGGAATCTAACTGATGGCACCGGGTTTAGGAGTAGACCTTTGTCACAGTGGCCTGAGGATACCCATACAGGGAGCATCTGAGGGGCCCACTGCTCACTCTGTGTGTGGCATTGCTCCTCACCTCTGTCCCCCAGGAGACCCTCTCGGCCCTTAACTGATGGGGGAGTGGGCGCTGTTCTGGGGGCCCTGCATTGTTGGGCTTGTGGGAGGCTTAGCATATGAGGAGGTTTCAGGCTTCTGTACCCACAGCAGTGGAGGATTTCCCGGGACTGGGGCCTGGGGCTCTGGGGGACAGCTAGGGCACCTGGGAGGTGGCCTGAGCAGAGAAGGAAGCTTGGAGCTGTGGCTGTGACGACTCACAGAAGGTCACAGAGGTGACCTTCTCAATGACCAGCTCAGAGCTTTCCTCTGGGCAGAAAATCGGCCCTCCCATCTCTTTTCTTACTGTGAGAGGAAAAGGGAAAATCGATGCCTGGGTTCTGTAGTGCCTTTGTCCTGTGGAAAGTGGCGGCTCCCTGTGCTGCGATTGACCTGAATATGTCACCGTCGGAGGGAGCTGGACCCATATTAGCCTGGTGGTGAGATCCAATCGTTTCAGTATTTGTAAGGAGAGCTGCCCAGCCTTGTGGGGAGCCGTAGGCTCAGAGAGAGGAGGAATTCACAGGAGATAAATAGTGAGAACTCCCAAGTGGTTTTCTCTATCCAGCTGTCTTTGTACCACCAGGGAGGCAGGAGTCTCTCCGTGGCTTTGCTGCTGACTGGAAAGCTAGCTGGCCAGAGTTGGAGGGTGCTGGTCTACAGCGGGCCTGAGCCCCAGGAGATGGTCGCTGTTCCACACAGTCTGCCCTGGGTGGCCAGGCCCCTCGCTGGCCAGAGAGAGCGTTGGCCTGTGCTGCCTTTATGGAGGGAGCGGGCGTGGAGGGAGATGGTGAGGTGGGCCTGGAAGAATGAGGACTTTTGCTCTCTGGGGAGGATCTCGGCTCTGCAGAGCAGCACCTGACCCCCGGGGGACATTCACCCAGACCAGGTAGAGGGGCGAGGGTCTCCCCTCAGTCCCTGGGCCAGCAGGAGCTCCTTTGGCCACAGATTATGGTCTCCAGGGAATCACGGTTGGCTGGTCATGGCCTCCAGAGAAGCCATGTGCCAGTCCCCTGATCCTGTGCACGAGCCTTCCCACGTGGCAAAGGGGCTGTATGGTTGGTCAAGTGAAGGACCTGAGGTGGGTGATGTCCCGGATCACCTGGGCGGGCCCCTTGTTATCGCAGGGGTCCCTGTAAATGGAAGCGGGAGGAGGAGGGCCAGAGAAGGAGCCTCAAGGATGGCAGCAGAGACTGGAAGATACTACAAGGCTGGGTTTGAAGGTGGAGGAGGGGCTGTGAGCTGGGAGTGCAGAGGACTGTGGTGGCCTCCAGGAGCTGGAGGAGGGAAGGAGACAGCGTCTCCCCTGGAGCCTCCAGAAGGAACTTCTACAGGCCTGCCCACACCTTGATTTAGGCCGTCTGAGACTTGTGTGGGACTTCTGGCCTCCGCAGCTGTGGGAATAAATTTGTGTTGTTTTAGGACACTGAGTGCCACTGGGAAGGGGGGAAGTCAGGAGGGACAGTTGGAGGGGTTGTGGTGGTGAGTCCCACCCCTGGGGACATCCAAGCAGGTGGGGAGCGTTTGTCAGGGAGAGCCAGAGTCAAGGACACTGGGCCCCTCCCTGCCCAAGGCCCCTCCTTCCCTGAGATCCTTTGTGGGCCAAGCGTGTGTTCATACCCCCTGTGGACGGGGCGTGCACAGGTACCCCTGTGGGCGGGGCAAGCACTGGTACATCCCTGTGGGCGGCGCGTGCACTGGTACCCCTGTGGGCGGGTTGTGCACTGGTACCTGCTGTGGGCGGGGTGTGCACTGGTACCACCCTGTGGGTGGGTTGTGCGCTGGTAACCGCCGTGGGTGGGGCGTGCACTTGCACCCTTGCTGGCCGGTGTGGTGTGTGAGGCAGGTCTTGGGAAGGGACCTGTGTGTCCACACGTGTTCGCATTCATCTTGGGGCCGTGACAGGCCGCCCACCCAGGCTGAGGCTCTACCACATGTGGAAGCTGCACCACGTTGACCTTTCACAGCTTGGTGACACGGAGGGAGGGGGAGTGCAGGGCTGCCGAGTGAGGGAGAGTGATTTCCTGTAAGAAGAAGGAATGGATGTTAGTGAAGGCAGGGGTGGCTGCAGGGCTTCCACTAATGCACGTGGAGGGAAAGGAGGTGTCCAGGGCAGGCTTGACCTTCAGATGAGGCTCGAAATCAATGGACAGCACTGGGATTGGGGTCCGTGTGGGTGTGGAGGGGCTCAGAGGAGCAGGCGGGGAAAGTGCCAGAACACTCCGAGTTTGCTCTTTCCTTCTGCCCAGGTAACCCGGCCAAGAGCGCATCTTTCCGGGGGCTAGACTGATAATGCGAAGTTTTCCACATGCTGACAGTCGCTGTTACACGTGAAGACGACAGAGAGACACGTGGTTTAAAAGCTTTGTCTTAGTTACCCAACCCAGCCCAACCCAACCCACCGCCGTCGAGTCAATTCCCACTCACAGCGACCCTATAGGACAGAGTAGAATTTTGCCGCATATGGTTTCCAAGGCTGTAATCTTTATGGAAGCAGACTGCCACATCTTCTTCCCGTGGAGGCTGGTGGGTTCAAACTGCTGACCTTTCAGTTAGCAGCCGAGTGCTTAACCCCTGCACCACCAGGGCTCCTCAGTTACCCACCCAGTGCTGCCCTAACAAAATATGCAGCACGTGGGTGGCTTTAAGGAACAGAAGTGTATTGTCTCACAGTTCCGGAGGCTCAAAGTCTAAGTGAAGGTCTTGGCCATCCTTCCATGGCTTCCTCCTTGTTTCTGGCGTCTGCTGGCGATCCTTGGCGCCCTTTGCTGCTAGATGGGTCCGTGCGCGGCGTGTCTTCCCCGTTGTGTCTCTGTATCTATTCTGCCCTTTTTATACAGACAGCACTCAGTAGGGATTTGGTTTAGGACCCCCCGGTCAGGTATGATATCCCTGACATAACAAACCCCCCCAGACCAAACCAGTTGCTGCTGAATTAATTCTGCTTCGTGGCAACCCCACGCGTGCAGAACAGAACTGTGCTCTGGAGAGTGTTTAAGGCTGTGAGCTTTCGGAGGTGGATCTGGGCTTTCTTTTGCGGTGCCTCTGAACAGATTGGAGCCCTGGTGGCACGTGGCTAAGAACTCAGCTGCTAAACAAAAGCTTGGCAGTTTGAATCCACCAGCTATTCCTTGGAAACCCTGTGTCCTACTCTGTCCTGTAGGGTCATTATGAGTCGGATTCGACTCGATGGCCGCAGGTTTTCTGGGTGGACCGAGACCTTCAATCTTCTGGTCAGTAGCCAGCACTTAACTGGTTATCCACCCGGGAACCCTGACGTAACTAAAGAAACCCCTTTTCCAAGCAGAGCCATGTTCGTAGGTACAGAGATTAGGACTTCAACATAACTTTGGAGACACAGTTCAACCCATGACAAGGCCCGTGGCTTCCTTGGAGAACGCGTCTGAGCCTCTTTGCAGGTAGAGGTGACTGAGCCAGGTGAGCGCTCACCTTTGGAGAGGGAACCCTCCTGCCTTCATCTGCCGAGTACCTGGTTTGCAGGTTTCAGGACTGTGCCTCCACTGAGTCCCAACTGTATGCCTGGCGTATTGCTGGGGAGGGCCGGGGACTCCCTGGGAAGGAGGCTGTGTGGGCCGCCTGGGTCCATGAGGCAGGGCGCTCCATCTCAGGTGGACACAGAGCTGAGGATGGAGGTAAGGACACAGCCTCGCCTGGTGCCAGCGGGCATGCGGGCTCTTCTAGGAGGAAGGACTTTCAGGTGCCCCATGCCCCCCATCAACGGTGAGCCACCTGTACTTGGAGACACCAGTCCCGCCTACCAAGGAGCACACGAGGGCTCCCCAAGAGCCACTGGTCAGGCTGGGGCCAGTGTCTGGCCCGTTCACCTGTGGTGCCGCTCCCTGTGACACGAGAGCCTCCGCTCTGGGCAGGGGGTGTCTGTGTTGTTTCTGTGCCACTGCCAGCACTTCCTACAGCCCCACACATTGTCCATGCTCTGTGGGTGTGTCCCGGGTGAAGGCACCGAGCGGAGCAGCAGGCTGGGGGCAGCTGCATCCCCTGGTGAGGTCCGCCTGGAGCCTAGTGGGGCTCATGGTGAAGGGCCAGGCTGGCGTTCTGTGCTCTGGCCAAGGGGTTACGCAGTGGACCCTGATGCCTGTGTCTCCCCTGAGGTCCACCCCGACCTCCCAGCTGGTCGGCATGTATGGGGTGGGGCGGGGGGAAATGTCTGTGCTGGAGCTCTTCCAGGAGTGCCGGGACCCTGGTGGAGGCTGGGGGGACTGTGCTGCTTAGGCATGTGTGTGGGATCCCTGTGCTCGGTATAGGTGAATACGGGGTGCTGGGATGCAGGTGTCTGTGTGGTGTCGCGGCCTGGGCACCAACTTGCCCTTAGCACTGGGTCTCCCCAGTCTTCTCTGCAGTAGATCCATGATGGGGACCTGTGGTGTGGCGTCTTAGCTCCCTCAGTAGGTCCATGATGGGGACCTGCGGTGTGGCATCTTACCACTGTGCCCTCAGTAGATCCGTGATGGTGACCTGTGATGTGGCGTCTTAGTGCCCTCAGTAGATCCGTGATGGTGACCTGCAGTGTGGCGTCTTAGCACTGTGCCCTCAGTAGATCTGTGACGGTGACCTGCGGTGTGGCATCTTAGCGCTGTGCCCTCGGTAGATCTGTGATGGTAACCTGCGGCGTGGCGTCTTATTGCCCTCAGTAGATCCGTGATGGTGACCTGCGGTGTGGCATCTTACTGCTGTGCCCTCAGTAGATCCATGATGGTGACCTGTGGTGTGGCGTCTTAGCACCCTCAGTAGACCTGTGATGGTGACTTGCGGTGTGGCATCTTAGCGCCCTCAGTAGATCTGTGATAGTGACCTGCGGTGTGGCGTCTTAACATCGTGCCCCTGGTAGATTAGGGTCTGTGACGGTGACCTGCGTTTCCTTCTCCCACGCAGAGGAGGAGCTTCGGAAGCTGCGAGAAGAGACCAACGCAGAGACGCTGAGGCAGGAGCTGGAGCGCGAGCGGCAGAGGCGGCTGGAACTGGAGCAGAGGGTCCAGGAGGTGCTGAAGACCAGGTAGTGAGGTCACATCTGTGGGGGATGCCCCGGGGCCAGGCTGTCCCAGGCCCTTCTCCCCCGCCGAGAGTCACCGGGGTTCCAGAAGTCCTTGCTGGAGCCTCTGCTTAGAGCCTGGTGGTGGCCCCAGGGCCAGGAGCTCGCCATCCGTGTTGGGATGCAGCCCCTGCAGGCCTGTATCTTGTCTGTGCCCCCCACCTCCCCCACCTCCACTCCCTGCTGCGTGGAGCCCCTGGGGGCAGAGCTCCTTCTGGCAGGGTCCTGAGGCCCCTGTTGGGTGGGAGGTGCCTCCTTGTCCCTCACCCCACTTCCTTAGCCCCCTGCCAGCGTCTGCTGGGCCCAGAGCATCATGGAAGCATCACCCCTCAGTGCTGGAGGGATCTGAGGGGAGAGCTGGGGGTCTCGAGCCTGGCCCATTTCTTGTGTTTAAAGCTCACCTGTGCAGTTTCTGGGGGTAGGTTACTTGGGAAGGAGGCTGCCTTCCTGTGCCTCAGTCTCTTCGTCTGCAAAGTGGGGGCATAGGTACTGCCATTACTCCCCAGAGGGATGAGAGTTGCAGCAGAGCATGAAGCCAGGAGGGAGCCGACCAGGGGTGGGGGCGTTGAAGAAGAACTCTGCTAGGAGCCCTAGAACCGCCTCTTCCTCTGAGTCTTGGCCTGCAGACCCCCCTCCCTCCTCCTGCTCTCCCAGCTCCTGACCGTGTCCCTGCCCCAGAGGGCTGGTTGGAGCTCATGGGATCCTGACCCTCCTGACCCCCCCCCCAATGCTTTCCCGCCCTCACCTTCCCCCAGTCTCTGCTGCCCATTCAGCGTGCTCCCCTGCCCCCTACACCTGGCCCGGCCTTCAGAGGACATTGGACACCCCACTGTGCGTGCTGAGGCCTCGGGATGTGCCTGCCTAGGTCCCACTTCGCCTGGAGGGTGTCACCCAGGCTCTGGGGAGGAGGTGCCTCCTGCCCCACCCTGCACACGTGGGCACTGCCATCTTTGCATCACGATGCCCTGAGCAAGAAGCGGGTCACTCCAGAGTGATGTGTGTGCAATATAAAACCAGCCCTGACTGCCTTCCGTGAGTTCTCCACACTGTGGCCAAACGGTCCTGTAGCCTGGAAGGTCGAGCCAGCAACCCCTGTAGCGTCCAGACCCCACAAGCCCCACAGCCCCTCAGTCTCCAGCCCCCAGACCCCGATACCACACCACTGTCCACAGCCCTCCACCAGCACCCCCACCAGAAACTGGCTTCTTGGTAGATGAGAGAGCATTGTCATTGTTATTAATTATAATTATTTGTGAGGTCACGCTCTTGGCAGGGGTGCAGTGGGCTCTGTGAGCTGCCCCTTCAGCCTGAGGCCGACCCCAGGTGACCACGTGCTGCCCAAGGTCCAGTCCCTGTAAAGGAAGCCGCTCCCCTCCCTATCACTGCAAACGCAGCTTCCTTAGGGTCTTCTCACTGCATCCTCTGTGCTGAGAAACAGGTACACTGGGCTGCCTTTGGGGGTGCTTCCTGGCCCTCCTGGCCACTGACGACAGCCCTTCCTGTGTTTTCTCTTACTCTCAATGAAGGCCGCCCCTCCACCTGGCCCCGCCTACCCTGTCCACCACCCCCTGGGCTGCCCCGGGTCAGTGTGGCCTGTTGGGGGGCCCTCCAAGGCTCCCCCTGGCTCGTCTAGAGAAGGGAGCCACCCCACTGTGCCGCTCTGCTCTGGCTATGAGGTCGCCACCCCTCCTCGGGTCAGAAATTGGTACACAGGCCCCACAAGTACCTTGCTGGTGCTGAGCCCTCTCTGAACATCTGTAGAAATTCAGAGTTTAAATTGTGGTTAATTGACATTGAGGCACAGCCAGGGGCTGACCTGGGTGTGGAGGCTGAACTCTTATCCCGCACTGTCCCAGAGCCATCTTATGGTACGCACCCCCACCCCACCAGGGTTTCTGCCCACCAGGGACACTCGTTCGTGTCTGGCTTCCTCTGGGGGTGGTGGGTGGCCCACTGGGCGCAAGGCTGACTTATGTCCCTGCTCGCTGTCTCTGAGTGTCTGCATCCTTTGTCTCCCCGCCTCTTACCCACCCAGCTGCCACTTGGGCTGCAGTCCTCATTCTTCCAACAAAGCTCGTTGGGGGCCACAGTAAAGACACTTTTAGGTGTGGCTGAGGGTGGAGGCAGAGGGCCCCAGGGAGTATCAGGGGCTGCTCTCCTGCTCTATATAGGGGTGGAGTGTGTGTAGTCAGGAACCTTCCAGATGTTTCCAGGAGGAACCTTCTGGAAGCTGAGACCTGAAGGAGAAGGGGTCCAGGGGAGCAGGAGGCTCCAGGCAAAGTGACCTCCTTGCCATCTTGGTGATGGTTCGAGGTGGGTCTGGGGTGACTGGGACCTTCAGGGTGGATAAGTCCGTGGAGGGGTCCCCCTCACACATGTACATGTTCACACGCACCCCAAACCCCTCACACCCCAAAGCTGCGGGTGAGCTACAGCCACAAGCACTGGTGGCAGTAGAGTGAGGGGTTAAAACACAATCTTTCTGTTTTTAGAAACTTCTTTTTTGTTTTTCAGAAAATTCCTAAAAAATCGCACACTCCAGTTATTGACCCCAGAAACTGTGAAAACACTGCTGTAACGAGTTCTGTTTGTCCGTTGCCCACCCTTCAGTGGTCTCCTAGTGTGGTTTCCCCCACAGCTTCTGTAATGGCCGTGATCCCACAGCCCCATGGTCAGGGAAGGTGGACAGGAGGCCAGACGGCACCTTCTGGACTCGGTGCTGTCGTGACTGGCACTGCTGGTGCCTAGTTGGGGGGAGCCGGGTGCAGAAACAAAACAGGCCTCGATGACCGTCTGGTGACCCCACCCCAGCCTAGTCCCGGGGGGCAGGGCCAAAGGGCGTCGGGTCACAGCGGGGCCTCACCCTGGGCCTGGCATTGAATACCAGTCTGGCTTAGCTCTCTGCCCTGTGCCTGTGGGTGATTATGAACCAGGGAAGATTAACCAATTACCAATTGCCATGGAGTCTCAACTCCAACTCATGGCAACCCCGCGTGAGTCAGAACAGAACTGCTCCACAGGGTTTTCAGTGGCTGTTTTTTGGAAGTAGATCACCACCTTTCTTCTGAGGCACCTCCAGGTGGACTCGAACCTCCAGCCTTTCGGTTAGCAGCCGAGCATGTGAACCATCTGTACCACCCAGGATGTAAAATTAGATTTTACAAGAGAAATTCTGAGACGTTCCACCCCAAACTCGTTTGTTTGATCATTGACGAATATCAGCTTCAGTCATTCGGAACCTCTTTGAAGGATCAGCAGTTGTTAAAACGACACAATGGCCTTTCCTCTGACAAGCACAGTCAGGTGGCGTTATGCTGCTTTGAAGACACCCCATCTATGTTGCACTTACCATCGGAAGTGGTGGCAGGGCAGCTTGCTGGAACGTGTCGGCAAGGCTGTCCCTCTGTCTTCCTTTTAATTAAGAAAGGGTGACTGTATCAGTCTGCTTCCTGTGCCCAACACACGCTCAGGCAAAGTCACAGTCCACGCATGGCGGGTGTGAAGGAGGTGGATGCTCTCGGCTGGGGTACGGCTGGCCCTCAGGAGTGCCTGACCCCGCCTTTCTGTTCCCAAAGGTGGCACATTCGTATCCAGACGCTTGTTTGCTTCTAGCAGGTGACCGTACTGGGAAGAATCACCTGGCCGATACCCATGCAGTGTCATTAGCTGCAAAGCAAATAGGGACAACCAGCAGTGCTCAGAGCCCCAGGCTGTTGCTAGAGGGGCCCTGTGCCTCACAGCAGGTGTGCCTTGCTCCCTGCGCTGAGTCCTTGTGGCACACCTGGACAGAGGTGTTGGTGGGCCACAGTGTTTTCGTGCTCTGGTGAAGGGCATCTCGTGGAACCCCGAGACCTGGTCAGGAAGCTGCCCCTGGACCCCGAACTGTGGTTCCTGCCCCGTCTAGACCTGGAGTCTTGTATGCACCCCTGGACCCCGAGCCATGGTTGGTGCCGAGTCTAGGCCCAGAGTCTTGTATGTGCGCCTTGACCCCGAGCTGTGGTTCCTGCCCCGTCTAGACCTGGAGTCTTGTATGCGCCCCTGGACCCCGAGCCATGGTTGGTGCCGAGTCTAGGCCCGGAGTCTTGTATGTGCGCCTTGACCCCGAGCTGTGGTCCCTGCCCCGTCTAGACCTGGAGTCTTGTACATGCCCCTGGGACTCTGAGCAGTGGTTCCTGCCCAGGCCTGCGGTCTCGTACACACCCTGGACTCCAAGCCATGGTTCCTGCCCAGCCTAGGCTTGCAGTCTTGTACATGCCCCCAGACTCCAAGCAGTGGTTTCTGCCCATGCCTGAAGTCTCCTACACACCCTGGGCTCTGAGCTGTGGTTCCTGCCCAGGCCTGAAGTCTCATCCGTGCCCTGGACTCTGAGCTGTGGCTCCTGCCAAGGCTAGGCCTGGAGTCTCATAGGTATCCTGGGCTCTGAGCCATGGTTCCTGCCGGACTAGGCCCAGAGTCTTGTGTGCACCCCAGACTACAGCTTCTGTTCTGTGGTCCCCATTTTGCTGGCTGCTTTGAATGTGGGTGGTCACGGGGAGGGGCGGGACCACGGCCCTTCTCCGGGTCTCTGTCTCTTTGGTCTCTGCCGTCTTGATGTCCTCCTCATCCACCCTTCATTGTGTGCAGGCTTTGTCTCTTAGCCCTGCCTCCTGGTGGGTGTACTTGGCTGCCCCCTGCTGTCTCCCTCCGCCTCTATGCCAGCTGCCTGGTCTGCATTACAAACCCCAAGCCAGTGAACGTGCCCCCTGGTGGATGTACTCAGTCACCCCCACCTGCTGTCTCCTCCAGCCAGCGCGTCTTCTGCACCCAGATGCCTGGCCTGCAATTTAATTACAGACTCCAAGCCCGTGAACCGGGCTGGTTCTCACAGGGGCTGGTGGGAGCCGTGTGAGGCACTGGAGCCAGTCCCCTCACCACTGGTGACATGTACGTGTGCCCAGTCTCCGTCTGCTGTCCTTGTCCTCCTAGAGCACGCTCTGCCCTCCCAGCCTCCACCGAGGTCTGCTTGGGGCGCTGCTCCCCAACGACATGGCTTCCTGTGTGCTGGGAGCTGTGTGCAGGCAGGTCACGGGGTATGTCTGTACCCAGGCCAGGGCAGGAGGATCAGGGCCAAGTAGGCTGGCCAGGACAGAAGCCCCGCTGGGGGACAGGTGCAGGCAGCCATGGGGATGGGCCCGTAGTCAGGAGCCAGCAGGTGGCAGAGACTCTGGGAGGGGCTGAGCCAGCAGGGCTCAAGGCCCCAGTGCCTGTGTGGCCTGGGTGAGGCTGGGCAGAGTCCTGCTGATCTAGGTGGGGGCAGCAGGTAAGGCAGGTGACCGACACAGCCAAGCTAGGACCTGGACAGAGACGTTGAAGTGGGATTTCCCAGCTGTGGCCTTGCGTTATGCTTGACACATGCACGTCCAGGTGTGAACGAGTATCTTATTATTAGCAGACAAATTAGTAACATGGGGGCACTGGAGGTTCGGTGGTAGAATTCTCGCTCTCCATGCAGAGACCCAGGTTCGACTCCTAGCCAGTGCACCTTGTACACAGCCCCTGGAGCTCAGAGCTGAGCAGGAAGGACCTGAGCTCACTGGTGTAAGCCCCACCCCAGGGTACACACAGAAAATGAGGCCCGGGAGGGCGTGCCTCACCAAGGAGCACCCTGGATCAATCACCCTGGGTCCAGCAGTGGAGGCTTATGTGTTGCTCCCATGCTGAACAGGTTTCAGCAGAGCTTCCAGACTAAGACTAGGAAGAAAGGCCTGGCAATCTAAAATCAGCGCGTGAAAACCCTATGGATCACAACAGTTTGATCTCATCCGATCATGGGGATGGCAGCTAGCAGGACCAGGCAGCGTTTTCCTCTGTTGTGCATGGGGTCACCTTGAGACAGGGTTGACCTGATGGCAGCAAAGAACAATTAGTAATATGAGAGTTATTTATTCTGAGCAAGAGGGTAAAGAAAGAAGTAAAGGTGTTAAGTAGAATAGGAAAGAAGAGTTGTATATTTATAAGATGTTATTTACTCAGCTGGAGCCGTGGTGGTGCAGTGGCTAAGAGCTGTGACTGTAACCAAAAGGTCGGCAGTTTGGAAACCCTACAGGGCAGCTCTACTCTATAGGGTTGCTATGAGTCGGAACCGACTCCATGGCAGTGGGTTATTTACTCAGTTAGGAGTCTCTGGATCGTGCAGAAGGTTAAGTGCTCGACCTCTAGCTGAAAGATTGGCGATTTGAATCGACCCAGAGGTGCCTCGGAAGACTGGCCTGGCAATCTGCTTTTGAAAGGTCACAGCCGTTGAAAACTTTATGGACCACAGTTGTACTCTGCAGACGTGGGGTCGCCATGAGTTGGAATTGACTTGATGGCAACTAACAACAACATTTTTTCAGTTATTAAAACACAAAAAGTGTGCCCATGGCAAAGCCAGCTCTGTGCCTGCCCGCCACCATGATAATCAGTGATCGAACGTCAAGGGTTTCCACATCCAGGGGTCGGTGAACTGAAGCACTGTCCCGTGCAGGTGGTTCCCTTGGGGAGGGCTGGGACTCTGCAGAGTGCTGGCCATGCTCCATTTCGTACTAACGGCCCACTCACCTCTTCTTCCCTCTCTCAGATCCGAGGAGCAGCCGGCTCAGCAGCCTCCCAAGGGGCAGGCGCAGGTTAATAATGGAGCAGGTAAGCAGGTAACGTTGTTGGATGAGGGCTCTGTCTCTGGCCTCCCCGCGCAGCTTGGTATCTCCTGTGGAACCGGGTCAGGGTCTCTAACGCGAAGTGGTGACTAATCAGAGCAAACACAAGTCATTCAACCAGAATGCAATTCCGTTTTCTCCTGAAAGTGAAGCGCATCGTCCGCCTCAGCCTTCCTACTGAGGACCTCAGGGAGGCAGTCCCATCAGTCCCCAGGTCATGTTGCTGATGGCTTGGTGGCCTGTCTTCATTGGCTGGCAGTCGTCAGAGGGGACTGCGTGGGTGGTGGCCCTGGGTCAGGGACAGGCCCTTTTTTCCTTTTCTTCCTGCTCCAAGCTCCTGTTCTCTTTCTTACTCAACGCTCTGTAATCATTGGTTCAGAGGTTGGTGTGGGTAGACACCAAGGGCCCCAGATCCACGGGGTCCTGGCTAACGCCCCTGCTGGCCACAGTGCCCATCCCTGTAGGCTGGCCACTCCCAAAACCTCCCTGTCTGTGCCCCTGGAGCTCAGAGCTGAGCAGAAAGGGCCTGAGCTCACTGGTGTAAGCCCCACCCCAGTGTACAGACAGAAAATGAGGCCTGGGAGGGTGTGCCTCACCAAGGAGCACCCCAGATCGAGCAGCCCGGGTCCAGGACCCTGGGTCGAGCCCAGCCTGCACAGAGCTGGGTCTCCTGTGCCTAGTCAGGGCTGCACCGTACTTGCTCTCACAGGCAAGATGGCAGACGCCCAGCTGCACAGCCTGGTTCTGAAGCCTTCAGGAGCCCAGGGCTGGACCAACAGAAGCTGGGCTCAGGTGGGGGCTTGGCGGTGCATCCTATAGGTAGATCCCAGCTCTTAGGCCCCTGGGCCAGGCTTAGTTCTAGAGTCCTTTGGACAACCAGCACAAGACCCCAAGAGACCTTCACCTCTCACAAAGAGATGGACTGCCTCCTGCCCCTGAGTCAGAGAATGTGATGGGAAGGCCATGACCCATGTCCTCCCATCCAGAGCCTGTCTGATGGCTGTGACCCACACTGCTCGGGGGGGGGGGAGGGAGGGGGAGCAGCGTGTGGTGGAGTGGGGGAAGAGGGCTCCAAGTACCAGCCTTCTAGCCCCCATCCTGAGGATGGGTGGCAGCCACCGTGCCCTGGGAGGGTTGAGCACTGGGATGCAGGCCGTGTGAAGGTGTGGAAGGGAAAAGCCTTGTTAGAGTTGTCTGTTTCCTCCAGGGAATTAGCCTCCCCTGGCCGCTGGCCCCGAGTGCACAGCCAGAGGCCCTCCTGGTCGAGGTTAAGGAAGAGAAGCAGATAGGCCTCGTCGTCATGGGCAGGGCTCAGGCAGGAAGTAAAGCCTGGCCTGCATAGACAGCAGGTTCACGTTCCTTAGACTTGGGGCCAACTGCAGCCCTCCAGTTAGAAAAAAATCAAAAGAAGAATAATATTTTGTGACGTGCGTAACATTATCGAATTTCAAATTTTCAGTGTTTTTTTTTTTTTAATTGTGCTTTAGGTGAAAGTTTACAGCTTGTTAATTTCTCTTTCAAAAATGTACACACGTATTGTTTTGTGACATTGATTGCAGTCCCCACAATGTGACAGCACACTCCTTCTTTCCACTCTGGGTTCCCTGTGTCTCATTTGACCGGTTCCTGTCCCTTCCTGCCTTCTCATCCTGCTTTTGGACAGGAGCTGCCCGTTTGGTCTTGTGTATCTGATTGAACTAAGCAGCACATTCCTCCTGTATGTTGATAGTTTTCTTATAGTCCCGTCTAATCTTTACCTGAAGAGTGGGCTTTGGGAATAGGTTTAGTCCTGGGATAACAGAGCATCTGGGGCCATAGTTTGGGGTGTAAATAAAGTTTTATTGGCAGCCAGCCACGCCCATTTGCTTGCCTATTGTCTCTGGCTGCTTTCGTGCTGCACATAAAGGCTGAGCTGAGTAGTTGCAACTGAGACTGGGAACAGTATGGCCTACAGAACCTTAAGTATTTACTCTCTGGCTTTTTACTGAGCAAGGTTGCCCACCCCTGCCTAGTTCTCTCAACTCAGGAACTTTGTGACACTCTAGACCCTCAACTAAGAAACTTTGTAATCCTTCTGACCTTCAACTAAAACTTTGTAACCCTCTAGACCCTCAGATAAGGAGCCCTGGTGGTAGCACAATGGTTAAGCACTCAGCTGCTAACTGAAAGGTTGATAGTTGGAACCCACCCAGCGACTCCGCTTGAGAAAGACTGACAGTCTGCTTCTGTAAAGATTACAACCAGAAAACCCTATGGGACGGTTCTACTCTGTCACACGGGGTCGCTATGAGTCGAAAATCAACTCCAAGACACCTAAGGACAACAGACCCTCAAATAAGAAACACTGTAACCTTCTAGACTGGCAACTAAGAAACTTTGCAACAGTGTAGGCCTTCATCTCAGTCTTTGTAACACTGTTGTTGTTGAGTGCTGTGGTGTGGAATCTGCTGCACTCGTAGCAGCCGCGTGTATAACGGAATGATGAGTTACCCGGTCCTACGTCATCCTCACAACCACTGAGCCCGTTGTTGCAGCCACTGTGTCCCTCCATCTCATTGAGGGTCTTCCTCTTTTTTGCTTACCCTCTACTTTACCAAGCACGATGTCCTTCTCCAGGGACTGGTCCCTCCTGATAACATGTCCAAAGTACATGAGATGAAGTCTCACCATCCACGCCTCTAAGAAGGATTCTGGCTGTACTTCTGAGACAGATTTGTTCCATCTTCTGGCAGTCCATGGTATATTCAGTATTCTTTGCCAACACCGTAATTCAAAGGCATCAATTCTTCTTCGGTCTCCCTTATTCATTGTCCAGCTTTTACATGCGTATGATGTGATTGAAAACACCATACTTGGGACAGGCCCACCTTAGTCCTTAGAGTGACATATTTGTTTTTTTTCTTAACTTTTTTTCACACTTTAAAGAGGTCTTTTGTGGCAGATTTGCCCAATGCAATGCTTTGATTTCTTGACGGCTGCTTGCATGGCATTGATTGTGGATCCAGGTAAAATGAAATCCTTGATGACTGCAATCTTTTCTCCGTTTGTCATGATGTTGCTCATTGGTCCAGTTGTGAGGATTTTTGTTTTCTTTATGTTGAGGTGTAACATTGTAGACTCTCAACTGAGAAACTTGGTAACCCTCTAGGCCCTTAACTTAGAATCTTTGTAAGGTTCTAGTTAGGGTACCAGAAGCAGCCTACCAAGGGTCCTTAACCCCAGGCTGCTCTTTCTGCCCAGAGCTCTTCATGCCTGGGGCCTCTGGGCCTCTGGGCATTCCTGAGCCTTTGGCCCCTGTGTCCACACCCCTCAGCTGCTTCTGGCCTTGGTTTCCTCAAGGCCTGCCCCTGGGCACACGGGCACACGGAACAGAGCACACTGTGCCTTCTCTCCAGTCCCTGTGCTCCTTAACACTGGCCAGACAGCGCTCCCTGCAGGTGATTGCACAGCCTGCTTTCGAAGGGACAGACTTTTGATCCACAAAAACGGTGCTCAAGCTTGGCAGGATTCCAGAATCTGCGATCTGGGTCTCTGGCTAAAGGTTTTAGTTGTTGGCGAGCAGGCTCTGAAATTGTCACGCGCTGACGTCTGCCTGTGAGCTACCCCAGGCCTGGTGACTTCACTCACCGGGGCTTATCCCCTCCCAGGACATAGGCCCCAGCAGGTACACTCATTCGGGGCTCCAGGGAAGGGGCCCACCCAACCATTACCTGAGATGGTTGGGACTGAGGGAAGAGACAGGAGGGAGGCGTTGTGGACTCCCAGACAGGCTGAGCTGTGGCCTCCGTGGCGCCAGGTGCTGCGGACAGCTTCGAGCCAACAGCCTCAGCAGGGGAGGGGCCAAGTGTGAGAACCTCAGACGTTCAGGCAGGTACAGAGCCCTGTTACTGGTATTTGTTTGTGCTTCAGGGTAGAATCTGGGTTGTGTCCCCTCTTCAGAGAGCTGGGCCTTAAGGGTTTTGGCAAAGACCGTCCATTTTTCAGCTTTGTAGGGAAGCCCCACACAGGAACTGCCAAGCCCCCTGCCATCTTGGGGAGTTTTTCCTGGGTCCCCGCCCTGGTGGTAGGTGTCTGCTCTGAGGCACCCCCCCACTTCAGCAAGAAGCCCACCAGGCAGATGTGGGAATGGAGGCTCTAACTTCAGCAAGGGGTGCAGACCCTGGCCAGGCCCTCACTGAAACTCACCTATCCCCACAGACCGCCGGGGCCAGGGGCTGTGCACCCGCCTCCAGAAGTGGTTCTACGACAGGTTCGGGGAGTACGTGGAGGACTTCCGGTTCCAGCCAGAGGAGAGCACTGTGGAGGCAGAGGAGCCCCTCAGCGCCAGGAGGTAGGCCTGCCTGATGTGGGGGCGGCTCTGCCTGGGTCTACAAGGTCCAGCTCTGTGTCGGGGGCTGGGAGTGCAGCTCTGTGTCTGGAGCTGTGGGGCCCTGCTATGTGTCCGGGGCTGGCCTCGTTTGAGGCTTCAGAGGGAAATGCGGTGTTTTGTGTTGTTGGATGAATCTGCTGGGTTTGGCTGCTGCGGCCCTGGAGGCTCATCTGCGCCTTGTCCTGAGGAGCAGAGGAAGACAGCTTGGGCGTTGTGACAGAGTGACAGCTGAGCGTGCGTCCCCTGCTCTGCCCACCCAGTGCTTTTACTTGCGGTTTGTGCAGACTGTTGTGTGGGGACAACAGGCTCGGGGCTCACAGCTGAGAACCTGCTGTCTGGAGCTTCCTGCATTGGATGGTCAGCTTGTCCACTCACCCCTCGCCCACTCTGACCTTCAGCTGTCATGCTGGGCCCTGTGCTAGGCCCGGGGGACCCAGACCGGCCAGGTCCAGCTCTTAGAGGACTTGGTTCTTGTGGGACGTGGTGAAATGCCCCTGGCCTCCTAATGTGCTCATTGGGTGAGGAGTGCCATGGGCTTCACTGTGCTTGGTGGCCCTGTGCAGGGTGGGAGCATGCACGGAGGACATCTTCCTGTGCTCTCTGTGCTCCTCGAGCACCATGGTCACGGGGCAGGAATGCAGAGCTGGCAATAAGTTAACTTCTCTCCCCCCTCCCCTTAGGTTAACGGAAAACATGAGGAGACTAAGTAAGTACTATGACATTCCTCTGTGGCTTTGTAACGTGCTCAACATTGTTCTTGGGTGATGGGCAGGACCTTCAGGGGACAGGGGTCCCGGGGTCACGAGCCAACCCGAGCTGCTTCCGGAAAAAGCCCCTTCTGTCCTTAAGGGAAGGTTACATTGGAAGTCTGTGTTCGGCCCACCACGTTTGGGGGCTGTGAGTGGGCAGAGGCCACTCCCCCCGCCCTGGGCCTGGGAGCCCCAGCGTTTGAGGTGGAAAACAGTGCTTCTCTCCTGCTCGCCCCTCCAATGTCTCCCAGGTGCTGAGGGTGCAACGGAAGCTCCTCTCACGTGTTTCTGGCCCCAGCTCCCCTCTCTCCCCCTGCCAGCTGTCAACACGGCAGGTGTTGGATGACTTTTGGGCACTGGGGGGTAGTCCCCACATGGACGGCATTGAGGTGGCTATAGGGGCACTGGATTGGTGCAGGTGGACTGGGAGCTTTGCTTGTCTGGCTCTATGTCAGGCGTGTGGATCCAGGCTGACCTTCCAGGAGGGACATACCGAGGCCGTGTCCATGGCTGACTGCAGCCATGACTGTGTTCTGTCTGCAGAGCGCGGTGCCAAGCCTGTCACCAACTTTGTGAAGAACCTCTCTGCCTTATCTGATTGGTATTCCGTCTACACGTCTGCCATTGCCTTCATTGTGAGTGATGCTCCATGGGGGCAGGGGCCATCGGGGGTGGAGCTGGGCCACCATCCTTTCCCAAGTGGCCCCGGGCCAGCCTTGGCCACTGGGATGCAGCCAAGGAGATTTCCCGAGGGACCCCGTCTTTGAGTGGAAGGACATAGCACTCTGCACGCGGATGACAAGTCAAGGTGGCAAGGGATCTGCCCCACCTCTGCCCCGGCCCACCTTCCCGGGAAACTGTGCTCAGGGTGGCTGCTGCTGTCTGGGGCCCTCAGAAACCTCTGCGCCACCTGGTTCTGTTATCACAGAGGCCAGCAGGCCGTCTGAACCACCTCCCAGGACTCTGCCTGAGTTCTGTCCTGCCCCCTTCCTAGCAACCCCTCAGGCCGTAGTTCTCTGCGGGGACAGGGGGGACACAGGGGAGGGGCCCATGGTGCTTGTGGCATGTGACACACGGTAGGTTCTCAGCCAGTAGTTGGCCACCTCGCCCACTTCACACCAGGTCGTGGTGATGCCTATGCTCTGGTGCTTGGGAGCCACGACAGGGTCAGCTGGGACCTCATGTGGGCTGGGCTGTTCAGGACCCTGTGAGGACTGGGCCAGGACCCTTATATAGGCCGGGCCATTCGGGATTCCATGTAGTCTGGGCTGGGCCGGGACCCCGTCTGGGTTGGGCTGTTCAGGACCCCATGTGGACTGGGCTGGGACCTCTATATAGGCTGGGCCATCTGGGACTCCATGTGGTCTGGGCTGGGCTGGGACCCTGTGTGAGCTGGGCCAGGAACCCTATATAGGCTGGGCCATTCAGGACCCTGTGTGGGCTGGGCTATTTGGGACCCTGTGTGTACTGGGCTGTTCGGGACCCTGTGTGCAGTCGGCACCTCTTGCTGATCTCGGCCAAGCCCAGCAACTGCCCCCGCAGACGTTGAGTCTCCTGCCTGTCCTCTGCGATATGTTCTCCCACCACCCCTTAGTGGTTTCCCCTCCCCCTGTAGCCCGAACCAAGGACACAGCCTTCTTCTGGCATCCCCATCGTTCCTGTATCTGAGTCACTGCAGAGATGCAGGGGCCTGGCCCCGCTCAGCACTGTCCTGCCAGCTGGGCTCCTCGGGACTGCCTGGGGAGGGAGGAAGGAGGAGTGCGCGTGGCCCGTGTGTGTTGGGGTGACTAACCCTCCCGCCTGTCTCCCTCCATCCGCAGGTGTACATGAATGCTGTATGGCATGGCTGGGCCATCCCCATGTTCTTGTTTCTGGCAATCCTGAGGTTGTCCCTCAATTACCTCATCGCCAGGTAGGTGAGCGGTGCTGCTGTGTGGCGGCTTCATCCCATGGGATGCCTGGCCGTGGCATCTCCCAGTATCTTCGCAGACAGTGTGGCAGGAGGGGTGCTGGGCCAGCTCCTCAGCAGCACTGATGTCGGGGAGTCCCCTGTTAGCCATGATAATACCCAGGCAGGGTGCTGGACGATACCCTGATGCAACCCCGACTGGTTCCACACCCCCGGGTAGAGGTATGTCCAGGCCCCCAGCTTCAGAGGCCAGTGCCTGCTCCCCGCACTGGGCTGTGGTTGGGCAGGGACGTTTCTGGTGGCCCAGCAGGCGGGCCAATACCATCGCAGAGGCTCTGTTCTCCACGAATGTCTTAGTTATCTAGTGCTGCTGTGACAGAGGTACCGCAAGTGGGTGCCTTTAACAAGCAGACGCTTATTTTCTCAAAGTTTAAAAGCTAACCAAACCCATCGCCGTCAAGTCGATTCCAACTCATAGCAACCCTACAGGACAGAGCAGAACTGCCCCATAGGGTTTCCAAGGAGTACCTGTGCCGACCTTTTGGTTAACAGCTGAACACTTAACCACTGTGCCCCCAGGACCCCTCTCACAGTTTAGGAGACTAGAGATCCAAATTCAGGAGTCTGTGCTGGGGAAAGACTTTCTGTCTCTTGGCTCTGGAGGAAGGTCCTTGTCTCTTTGAGCTTCTGCTCTGGGCAGTTCTACTCTGTCCTGTAGGGTCGCTATGAGTCAGAATCGAGTCAATGGCAACTGGTTTGGTTTTGGTTTTTGGACCTGGGTGATCTTCATGTGGCCTGGCATCTCTCTTCCCCCATCTCTGCTTCCTTGCTTATTTGTCTAATCTGTTTTATATCTCAAAAGAGATTGACTCAAGGTACACCCTACACTGATCCTGCCTCATTAACATAACAAATATAACCCATTCCCACATGGGGTTATAACCACTGGCATAGAGGTGAGGATTTACAACACGTATTTTTGGGACACAACTTAATCCATATCAGGGGGGTTCCCGGGAGGCTCATGGTGTGAGACGAACAAGACATAGTTGAGATCCAGAGCGAATGCCAGTGGTTCGTAGACGGGGTATTTGCCGCTGCAAACGTTTTCCGCCACCACGTCAACAGTTCATTGAGTCAGTGCTATTCTGTTCATGCTCCCATGAGCACACGCCCTCCCGCAGTAAGGGTATAGGTGGAGCTTGTGGGAACCAGCCCCTGTGAGGACCTGTCCCCAGACGGGCTGTGTTGGCCAGCCCTGTGGGAACCAGCCCTTGTGAAGACTTGTGCCCAGACGGGTCATGTTCCCTGGCCCTGTGGGAACCAGCCCCCATGAGGACCTGTCTCCAGACAGGCCATGTTTCCTGGCTCTGGGGAAACCAGTATCCAGGAAGACCCGTCACCAGACTAGCCGTGTTTCCTGACTCCGGGGCACTTTTGGGGGTTTATTGGCTGGTGGCTGCCCGGTGGAGTGAACTTCTCCTGGACCCTTCAGTCTGAAGATGGGTACCCCTGCATTCCACATTTTTACTCAGCCTTTCAAAATTCCACATTTGTATAAGCTAATTAAAAAAAATTTTTAAAATTTTTCTGGGTCATTCTATATCTCATTTGCATTTTTTCCCTAGAAAAAAGGACTTAAATACTCTGGAAGGGGTCAGCAGTACCCAGCGCTGAGGTCCGGTTAGCCAAAGGACTTGCTGTGACTGCTTTCAATGAATTTGTGTTGAAATGCTCCCCTCCCACTCCCACTGGCTACACTTGAACGTGGGCCCCCAGAACCCAGAGGAGGGCCAGGGAAGGTGAACTGGACCCTCCACTCCCAGGAATCAGGAAGGGGCCCTGGAGGCTCCCAGCCAAGGCGGGGGTGTCAGAAGCCCCCCTCTCCCCTCTGCCGGCACCTAAGGAGGATTCAGGGTGCCCCCTCCCTGGTTAGGAGCATGGGAGGCGGGGACGTGATGTCACCTCTAACTGAGCAGTGGCTCCTTGTGTACAGGGGCTGGAGGATACAGTGGAGCATTGTTCCGGAAGTGTCCGAAGTTGTGGTGAGTCCTGTGAGGGCACAGGGCGTCCCCGTCTCCCCAGTCAGTGGCAGCTGTGTGGAAGGGCCTGGAGGTTTCCAGAGGACCCTGGCTTGGGGCATGTGGACAGCCACTGGGAATCCCGCCCACTGGCCTCCTTGTGCCCAGGTCCTCTGGCTGTTTGGGCCTACCAGAGTTGCCACCAGGTCCTTGGGGTGGGAAGGACCACCGACTGTTTTTGTCGGTAATTTTCAGTGGAAATTCTCTTTCCCATTTGACTGAAGGAACCTCCCAAAGAAGACTTGACTGTGTCCGAGAAGTTCCAGCTGGTGCTGGACGTGGCCCAGAAGGCCCAGGTATGGCCACTGGGCCAGCCATGGGAGGTGGTCCCTGATGGTCCCATCTAGGCGGTGGCTGATGCTCGGGCCCTAAGCACCCCCAGCTCTAGGCCCGCTGTTGGCTGATTGAAAGCTGACTCGTGTGCAGGGTGGGGGGAGGGTCTCTCACAGGCAAGCAGCCCACTCCACATCTGCAGCAGCTTTGGTTTGGAGGGTGGGCCCCCTGATGAAGCCTGAGCTAGTCTAGAGCTGAGCTCCTGGAGGGACCCGGCCTGGGCTGTCCTTGCCAGTGTCGGAACACTGACCAGACATGTCACCTCCTCCCGGGCCATGAGGCTGGCCAGGACCACAGGGTGGGGTTGGCACAGCTGGTGTCTCTCGGTTGCGGCCAGCCCGTGGTCTCGCCCCCCGGTTGTCTGTTTGCCCCATGTCACGTGTGCTACAATCATGGTTTCGTCTTCGCACAGAACCTCTTTGGCAAGATGGCCGACATCCTGGAAAAGATCAAGAAGTAAGTCTCAGCCCGACCCGGCGGTGCGGTGGGGCCCGCCGTCCGCTGAGCCTCCCCTCTCCCTTCCAGCCTGTTCATGTGGGTGCAGCCCGAGATCACGCAGAAGCTGTACGTCGCACTGTGGGCCGCCTTCCTCGCCTCCTGCTTCTTCCCCTACCGCCTCGTGGGGCTCGCCATGGGTAAGGGCAGGTGTCTCGCCTTTTGGCTGTCCATCAGAACCACCGCGCGGGTACATATGATACAAGGAGGGGACAGCGGTGTCTGCTTCCCGGCCAGTGTCTGTGAATGTCGCATACGGGGTTAATTCACACTGGCGTTGTTGTGCCGCAGGCAGGCTGGGCCACCTGTGCCTCATCGAATCACGTTGTCAGATGGCTAAATCTGGACCTTGAAAAAAAACCTGTTGCCATTGAGTCAATTTCGATTCATAGCGACCCTGTAGGACAGAGTAGAACTGCCCCATAGGGTTTCCAAGGAGCATCCAGTGGATTTGAACTGCTGACCTTTGGGCTAGCAGTCTGAGGTCTTAACCACTGGACCTAGAGACATGATTTTTATTGGTTGCCGTGGATCCTTGTCTCCGACTCACAGTGACCCCGTGTGTGTCAGAGTAGAAATGTGCTCTGAAAACCCAGTGCCGCTGAGTCCTAGCAGTAGGGTTTTCAATGGCTGATTTTTCAGATAGATCCCTAGGCTTTTCTTCCAAGACACCCCTGGGTAGACTCGAACTGCAGCCTTTAGGTTAGCAGCTGAGCGCTTTAGCCGTTTGCACCCCTCAGGGCCTCCAAGACACGATTAGTGTTTCTTGCATCAGGCATGTCCTTTGTTTCTAAGAACCCCTAGTTTGCCACAGAGAAGAAGGGGTTGTGGGACCCTGGGGCCTCCAGGCTGCTGCTCTTAGGTAGTCACCATGGGGTGTATGACAAGCATCCTTGAGTGCTTGTGGGCTTGGGGTTGCCCCTGGGAATGGGGACCCTGGTTTGGGGTGCAGGGACATCAGGCAGTGCCCGTGAGCTGGGGAAGTAGCTGCCAGCGTTCAGTGACGTGGCATTGGGCCCAGGATCATCTCCACCCTGAAACAATCGTTTCTTGATTTGATTATCTGGAAGGGAGAGGGTGTGTGGCTGGGCAGCGGGCACCAAGCTGTCTGGATGCGGGTATTGGCATGACTAGGACCTCATTGCATGGCAGCTTCCGGCAGCCCTCCTCACCCCCTTCCATGCTGCCTGCTTTACTCTCTGTTTCGTGCTGGCACCAGGCCTCCCTCCTTGCTCTTTTGGGCCATGGGAGCCAGGCGAGCACAAACAGGGTGGCCCAGCAAGCTGTACGGTGAGGGAGTGGAGCCCGGGCTGTGGGCTTCACAATTGATGAGGTATGGGAGGGGCACTCGGTTTCAGGGTGCCCCTAGAGGAGTAGTCAGTTCAGTTGTGTTGCTGCGGCGGAAGGGGAGGTGACCTCATGCGGCCTTTCCTTGACACCTTCAGTCATCAGGGAGACGCCCTGCAGCGAGGATGGGGCCCGTGTCCTGGCAGCCACAGCGTGTGGGGACACAGCGGGACGCAGAGGTGCTGGGCAATGGCGTGTGCCTCCCACAGCCGGGGTGGAAACGTGTCACTGCCTGGCACAGTCCTGCTCCCCTTGTCCGCTGTGCGGCTTGTGGCCCGGGGAGGGGGGGTGCTGTTCCTTGTTGACTCATTGGATCTGTTGTCTGCCACTGGACTGTGACCTCCTGGGGGCAGGAACTTTGTCAGTTTTGTTCATTTTTAGCCCCAGCATTGGGCACAAACCCCGCTGGTGCTGGATACCTGGATGGATGGTGGGCAGGGGAATGGACAGCTGAAGGCCCTTTTTTTGCCTTTTAAATTTTTTTAGAGCAGTTTTAGGTTTACGGAAAAATTATACAGAAAGTATAGAGAGCTCCCATCTCCCCGCACCCCCCTGTATGCTCTTTCTCCCGTCATTACCATCCAGCGTTCTGAGGTGTGTTTGTTACCATGGGTGGGCCAGTGTTGATACATTGTTACTAACTGATGCCCATGTTTTCTTAGGGTTCTCTCTTGGTGTGGTACAGTCCTGTGGTTAGGCCAAGCCCTCGATGTCCGTGTCCACCAGTACAGTGTCACACGGAACAGTTACACTGCCTCCTGGTGGCCGGTGGTTTGTTCTCTTTTCTGAGAGTTTTATTCTGTGGCCTGAGCCCCTCTGGGTTTGTGGTAACAAATTCAAAAGTGACCCCTCCTCAGCCCTCGGCTGCTTCATCTTTTTGCTTCCGACTGCCCCTCTGCTCTGACTCCCCCCAGGGCTTCTCACCCCCTGCTGGCCCCCTCTTGCTCTGTGGGTTTGATCAGGCTCCCTGGCCTGTCTCTTCCCTCTGTGGAAAGTGCTGGGGCTGTCACACTGAGCAGACAGGCAGGATTGCTGAGTTCTAAGTGAAAGGGGCTTGCTTTCCACCCCTTCAGGACTTTATGCTGGAGTCAAGTTTTTCCTCATCGATTTCGTCTTTAAACGCTGCCCGAGGCTCCGAGCCAAGTACGACACGCCCTATATCATCTGGAAGAGTCTCCCTACGGACCCCCAGCTGAAAGAGCGTGCCAGTGCTGCCACCGTGTCACGCCGGGTGAGTGCCAGGCCCGGGCGGGGGGTGAGGGGTGAGGGGCTCTCCAAAATCCTGTCAGCTCTGGACTCAGAGTTCTGTGCCAGCTCAAGACTCATCTGGGAGCTGATGTTTTCTGGATTGTTTGGGGCCCTAGAAACACAGAGCATGTGACGGCCCCCCGTTACTGGGCATGGCGGTCCCTGAGACTCATCCTGCCCTTTGTGTCTCTGTTAGGAGCCAGCTGCCCTGGGTGGAAGGTGGGTGTGGCCACCACGGGGAATGGGCTCCACCTGAGTGAGGCCAGTGGGCACACCCTGGGCGGGCAGGGCAGGGTATCTTGGGCAGCTGGGCCAAGCAGCACCTAAGAAGGGCCCCCTGGCACCAATGGGCTGCCCTGGGCCCCTAGCACCTCTGGGCGTCATACGCCATGCCCAAGCAGGCCACAGCTCGCCTCAGGCCTCCCAAATGAGTAGGGGTCCTGGGCCCAGCGGGACTCCAGGGTGGTCTGGTGGCTTCCTGGAGGAGGGCATGTTGGTGAGCAGGGTCCTGTGTGTAAGTGTCCTGAGGAGAAGGTGTCCTGTTAGTGGGAGCAAAGCTGTGGGGTGGGCGGCCCAGGTCCCAGGACTGCAGACCTGTTTGGAGCCAGGACTCACCCACCAGGGCAGCTCCGCCTTGGGGCGGCTCAGCCTTGGAGGTGGCTCATCTGGGTGGAGCAGCCTGTGCTGGGTGAGCTAGCCTGGCTGGCTCTGGCCACCAGGATGGCTCCATGCCTGGGGCTCAGTCTGCTGACCTCAAGGCAGGAGGCTCCTCTTACAGCATCGGGGGGACAAAGGCCTGTCTTGGTCTTGGGGTGGCCGGGAGGGGGTTTCCTGGAGGTCAAGACTGGGGAGCCCCAGTCACTCTCAGGGAGAGGGTGGGGGAGCGAGGATGTGCTACTCAGTGGGGGCCATCCCCACCGAGGGTTTGCGCCCAACTGCTGTGAGAGAGCATACTGGAAGCATGTGGCAGGGCACCTGCATGCCTGTGCTTGCGGCTTTGCTCTGTGTGTCTGACACGTCACGTGGACCCTTTCTCTCTTATCGTGTCCCACCTGTGTACCTCCCTCCGGCCAGCTCTCAGGCCACGACAAGGTACTGTGCCTGTGTGCCAGCCCTCACCTGTGGCCTGATACTGTGCCGTGAATTTGCTTGGTGTTTTCCTGCTGCACTGGGTGGCCTGCCCCGCACCTGTTTGGGTCTCTGCACTGTCCATTTTAAATGCCTTGTGCTGGACACACACTGGGCAGCAGCTGTCCTTGGTGGTGTGTGCTGGGACGCAGGCTTAGTGCAGCCCATGTGGTGGGGGCGGCCGTAGGGAAGTTGAGGGGCAGCGAGGGTCCCCCCACTGCAGTGGGGCTTCTCTGCCCAGAAGACAGGGGGTGGCTGTGACTAGAGCCAGGCACGGGCAGGGGCCTCAGGGAGCCTCACCCCAACCCGGCCATAGTTTGCAAGAGTGCAAGCCTGCAGCCTGTCTGAGTTTGCAGTGGGAGCTGCCCCTCCCCGCTGCCTGACCAGGGCCTCTGCTGTCCATAGCTCCAGACCACCTCCTCGCGGAGCTGTGTTTCCAGTGCACCAGCTGGCCTAGGCAGAGACGAAGATTCCGGTCGCTTCCATGGCACCAAGAAGGGCAACTTCCATGAAATCTTTAACCTGACGGAGAACGAGCGGCCACTGGCAGGTGTGTGTGCAGTGATCAGACACTGGTTGTGGGCTGGAGACCCCACCACCACACACTGACCACAGCCCGGGGACCTCACCAGATACTGACAGCGGGCCAGGGGAGGGGTACATACACAGAGTGGTGACCCTTCCATGTCCCAGAGCTCCAAGTCAAAGGGGAGGCCAGTGGGTGCGGCTGGGAAGCTCGGGGTTACAGCCACATCCTGTGTTTGGGAGTGGAGGCCTCACAGGGCCTTTCCCTGCAGACGAGTGGGGGAGGGCATGCTCCCGGCCTGTGCATGACAACAAAGGTTCGACGGGCCTGCTCCCGGGTGCAGGGGCGCACTGACCCATCAGGTGCTATGGCCGCCTGGAGCACCAGCTGCTGCCTGAGAGAGGCAGGCCCAGGGCTCTGGTCCACCTCTCGACAGCAGTCTCCTGTAAGGGTACCGCATGGTGGACTGTCAGTGAGATGTCCTTTTACACGGTCCCTCCCGACCCCCACAGTGTGTGAGAGCGGCTGGCGCTGCTGCCTCATCAACAGAGATCGCAAGATGCCCACTGACTACATCCGGAACGGTGTTCTCTATGTGACGGAAAAGTGAGTGAGGCTGGGCAGGTGCTGAGAAACTGGGGGGGGAGGAGCACAAGGGGGCTTCTTGTGGAGGCGCCTGGACAGGCGAGTGGCCTGGCGAGCAGTTTCCAGGGCCCCGACCTGGCCTGAGCACCCAGAACCAGGCAGTGGGCTGCCTGATGTGGGGCTGAGTCCGGGAGCCCCTGCCAAGAGCCTGCCTGTTCTTGCTAAAAATCCAAGCTTCTGGGGGAGGGTCCCACCTCGAACCCAAACATGCTCTATACTCTCATCTCAGTGAACCTGGGGTGCACTGGCCTGGGGTGCTCGTGAGGGGCTCCGGGTGTTTAGGGAGGTGAGGAGTGAGGTCCCAGCCACAGGACAGGGGGTTCTTGTACTGCCCGTTGGGGGCACAGCAGCCTGAGGTAGCTTTCTTCTCTCTCCTGAACAGGACTGTGTGGAAGGCTTACCTTGAGGCTGCCCTGGATGTGGGTGCGGGAGAGCCTGGGGTGGGGGGCTGTTCTCAGCCTTGTTGGGGTCCTTGGTGTCCCCTCTCTGTCTCCCACAGCAGCCACCCAGGGCCTCACCTCCCTCTCTGCCCTCTCCACTGAAGGAACTGGTGGAGGAGGTGCCCTGGCCCAGCGTCAGGGACGTGGTCTCCTCCTGGAATCTAAATCTTAGGTTTCACATATAATGGTGGCTTTTGTTTAACTGTGAAACTACCTAAGAGAGAAAGCCTGTGTGAAAGGCCAGCCGTCACACCAGAAGTGGGGGCTACTCTGCAGGGGGGTGTGGGAAACTCCCCCAGCGGCCCAGTTGATAGATTGCATCTCTGTCCGTCCCTCCCTGCTCAGTTACTTGTGCTTTGAAAGCTCGAAATCTGGGTCTTCAAAACGAAACAAAGTCATCAAGCTGGCAGACATCACAGACATCCAGAAGGTGGGTGTGACAGCCACCCCCACCACCACCCTGTGGCTGGGCCGCTTCCATGGCTCCCTGTGGTTCAGGAAGAGGCAGCCATGGGGGCCTGAGGCTGGGGACTAGGCTGGAACCTGGATGAGATTAGTGTCGCTGGCTCCAGAGATACCCCCAGGCATTGCCTGAGCCTGCGCCGGGATGCCCTCCTCAAGGGGCTTGATGCAGAGCTCCCTCCGCTCCCTCTGAGCCTCCGCACCTGCTGGCTGCACTGTGCAGTGCTAGGCCGGGGTGGGGGGTGTGCAGGCACATCCTCTCACTCCTGTGGAGCACAGTGAGGGTGCCTGCCAGGCTGTGTGGAGTGGGGGGTGGGTTCACACCCAGGCTGCGTGTGTGGATTGGGGGGTGGGTTCACACCCAGGCTATGTGGAGTGGAGGGCGGGTTCACACCCAGGCTGCGTGTATGGAGTGGAGGGCAGGTTCACACCCAGGCTGCGTGTGTGGAGTGGAGGGCGGGTTCACACCCAGGCTGTGTGGAGTGGAGAGCAGGTTCACACCCAGGTTGTGTGGAGTGGAGGGCGGGTTCTCACCCAGGCTGCATGTGTGGAGTGGAGGGCAGGTTCACACCCAGGTTGTGTGGAGTGGAGGGTGGGTTCACACCCAGGCTGCGTGTGTGGAGTGGAGGGCGGGTTCACACCCAGGCTGCTTGTGTGGAGTTGGGGGGGGGTTCACACCCAGGCTGTGTGTGTGGAGTGGAGGGCAGGTTCTCACCCAGGCTGCGTGTGTGGAGTGGGGCTGGGTTCACACCCAGGCTGTGTGTGTGGAGTGGGGTGGGTTCACACCCAGGCTGTGTGTGTAGAGTGGAGGGTGGGTTCACATCCAGGTGGTCAGACTCCTGGGCTGTGCTCATAACCCTGTGCTATCATCTTAAGTCTGAGACGCCTCAGAATGCACATATCCACCCTAGATGTGCCCTGGCCCGTGTGCAGCCTGGCTGGGGGCTGGGAACAGGTGGCCTTGTTCCATAGACAGAGGAGGAGATTGGCTCCATGGGGCCACCTGCGAACAAGGGTGGGGGCTGAACCCACTCCAGAGCCTCGCACCAACCATGTGCCCCCTGCCCTCTGACACACACGCCTGCCCCACACAGGTGGCTGGGCCCCCCCCAGCTCCTTCCAGGCCCCAAGCATCCTGGGTAAAGGTGCAGGTCCCAGGAGGGTGGACACCAGCGGTTGGTGTGGCAGGTCTCCCTCCAGGTCTCCATGGGAGTAGGGTCGGTCTCACCTGCCCTTGGGGTTGGGTAGCAGGGACAGTTGCCCTTTGGTGACAGCACTGGGGAGCGTGTTCTGTGCCCCATCCCTACCTGCAGTGCCCTAGGCATCACCCATTCGGGCCAGCTCTGTCCCCATTGGCAGCAGGGTTGGGGGGCAAGTCCCAGTCAGATAGCTCTGAGATGTCCTTTGCCATCCCGTGCAGCCAGGAAGCCCTGGCTCCTCCCTGAGACCCTGCCCCGGGCGGGCAGGGGGGGCGGTGGAGGGGCGGTGAGGGCTGCAGGCAGCCCTGGGAGGGGCCCATGGTGACACATGTGCTCTTGCCTTACAGTACAAGGTCCTCTCTGTCCTCCCAGGGTCAGGCATGGGGATCGCAGTGTCGACACCCTCAACCCAGAAAGTAAGTGCTGGTGGGCCTCAGGGGGGCCGGGTGGGCACAGGGCTTGGGGTGGGGCCTCGGGGGGGCCAGATGAGTGCAGGGCTTGGGGTGGGGTCTCGGGGGGGCCAGATGAGTGCAGGGCTAGGGGTGGGGTCTCGGGGGGGCCAGGTGGGCACAGGGCTTGGGGTGGGGTCTCAGAGGGGCCAGACAGGTGCAGGACTTGGGGTGGGGTCTCGGGCCTCCCCCTGGCAGCAGACAGCTGCTGTGCTCTCAGGAGTTTGGGCCTGGGAGACTTGCCCTTTCGGGGACTGCAGAATTAGCTTCTCGGGACCGGGGAGAAGGCGAGGCCACGTCTGGGTGGGTGTGGGTCTGCCCTTTGAACCCCAGCCCCTTTGCTGATGAGGGCAGGTGGGCCTGGTGTGCTGGTCTGGGGTCCGAGTGGCTGCCGGCTCACCAGGCCCCCTCCCGCCAGCCGCTGGTGTTCGGGGCCATGGTGCACCGTGACGAGGCGTTTGAGGCCATCTTCAACCAGTACATGAAGATCACATCAGCAGCAGCCGCGGGCGGGGACAGCTAGTACCAAGGCCTGCACTGCTGGGATTGCCCTTTAACTGTGTGGTAGTGGAAACAATCGGACATACTCATGATCTTTTGCAATAACCCCGGACCGTGGTTTCTGCTGTGCAGCCCCGAATCTTAGACACCTCCCAGCGGGGCTGGGTCTGCAGGCTGGTGCTGCTGCCACCGGCACCTGAAGCACTTTTTATGCACATTCGGGACATGGAGGGGGAGGGTCCCTCAGAAGCCTGGGTGAAGGAGGACAGCAGAGGCCTGTCTCCGCTGCCACCACACCTGGCTCCTCCTGGTTCCAGCCGGGATGGAGAAGGTCCCCCGCGGCTTCAGAACATGGAGGCGTCCCAACCACCAAAGCCATAGCCGGGGCAGGGTGTGGGCTCCCACCTCTGAGGTGGAAGGTAAAGGAGACATCAAGGACCACCGAGGGAAAGGGGCTGACCAGTCTTACCCTCCCTCAGCAGGACCCCGCTGTGTTTGTCCTCGGGGTGGGAAGGGCTGGTGGGGGCACAGCTCCGTCCGCTGACCCGGGCTCGTCTTGGGCATGCGGCTCTGGGCCGAGCCTTCCGCGAGCCGGTGGGAGGGAGTGGCGGTGGCGCAGAGCAGCGCCTAGGTAAAAAGCACATCTCCCGACACTTGCTGCTTTGGAGGCCAGGGGAGCGCCCACCCAGCCTTTGGGGCGCTCCCAGCTCTGGCGGCACTTGGAGAAGTCACCCAGCTGACCGCAGCTCTGGGCTGGGTTCCAGTCCATGTAAGGGGGCGGGTGACTAGGGCAGGCAGGAGTCCCTGGGTCCATGGTGCTGGTCATCTTGGAAGGTCACCGCCTGGCGCCCAGAGGGTAGGGGCCAGGGCTTTCCCACCCTGACGTCCACCAGTGCCCACCTGTGCCCAGCCGCTGCCCTCCCCGGGAAACAGCCTCCCATGACTCCCACACCCTGGGAAAAGGTGGCCGATGGGGGGCTGGGGGGCGGTTCCCGGGCAGGGTTTATTCTGAGACCCCTGCATTTGGCTTGGACAGGAGGAGACGCCCATTTGGAGGCTTCCGGACAGGCGGGCAGCCTCCCTGGAGAAGGGGTGGGCGGGGCTGCAGACGCGGCCAGCAGAGCAGTGACCCCTTGGTCCACTGGCATGTCCACCCATCCGGAGCTTCTGCGTATCAGGAGGGCGTTTTTTGAAGAAACAGAAGATTATATTTTTTACAGAGAGCAAGCTGTTTTTCTTATTTTTGTATCATTTTTCAGATGTGATTTTTACCTATCCTCCGACCTTCACTTGCTGGCTTGGGGAGGAATCTGGTGGCGGTGGTGGCCTGTTAACCCCCTCACGTGGGCGCTGAGGGTCTCGCAGCTGGTTCCAGGGAGTGCTTTGGGGGGGGTGACACCGGCCAGCCAGGGGAAGCACGTGCCCCACCTGACGTGGTCCACAAGGCCGCGGGGTGGGGGGAGCTGGCGGGCAGTCGGCGTCGTCCTGTCCTGTAACCGCTCGGGAAGGAAGGCGGGCCGCTGCATCCCTGGCTTGGCCCTGACCTGGGATGCACGTGGACTGGTTCACACAGGGTTATGTGGAAGCCTCGGGGACACGTGGGATCACACTCCAGGGGGACTGCCCATGGTGCCTGAGGCGTGGCAGGGGTGGCCCCGAACTGGCCCGGGGACGGCTGCACAGGGACCCCTGCTGCCAGTCACATCCCTTCCACAAGCCTGGCAGCAGCGTGGGGGCTGAGGCCCACAAGGTCTGAGTGCCACCCCGCCAAGTGCCTCTGTTTAAGTGGCAGGAACTCTGTCCCTGAGCGCAGGGCAGGGGTGTACACTGTGGGAGGGCTTTAATTTCTTGCACAGAAGTGGGTGGTTTAGCCGGAGTCCCTTCTAAGGAGAAAGGGCAATGAAAACTGACCACCACAGATGGCCTGGGAGGCCCCGGCCCAGCACGTGGCTGTAGCTGGGGTGGTGGATGGGGCCTGACCCGGCGTCTCACACTCTCCAGTGGCAGCAGGTCCTTCCCGGGAAGCCGGTAAAGGCAGACAGCCTTTGTCAGGGTGGACTCGGCCCTCTGGGGCCGCTGGGCTCCTGCCAGAGAGCGGGCCCGGCCGTTCTTAAGGAATTGGGTGAATCTGGGCCGATATTTAATTTCTACAACTAATCATTGACCTAGAGTGAATGTTGACTTTTTTACGTCTGAAGCTTGAGTCTGTTCTGGACCTGTGAATACTCGTCACCTGTGTAACTTTTGTCCAACAAAACGATTGTACTGTATGAGGAACCCATGGAAACAATTCCCCTGTAACATTTTTTTAAAGAAAACTGTTTAAAGAAAAAGTCTTGTATAAATTATAATTTTTATTTAAATAAACCTGAAATGCTTTGTGCTAACGCATGCGATTTAAGTGCGTCGTGGGGGGTGGAGGCAGGGACCTAGGGGGCCGGATGAAGGTGCTGGATTGTGGGCATGGAGAGGCAGGGAGCAGGGTGCCCAGGGTTCCAGAAGATTGTCAGTAGGGGAGTCAGGTGGCAAGGCGGAGGTTGACGGCGGGGAGCCGTCCAGGGTCAGCATGGGGAGGTGGGGAGTGGGGCTGTCACCTTGGGGGCAGGCAGAGACAGGCAGAAGCAGTACCTTGAGTTGGGATGCAGGTCCTGGCCCTCTGACAGGTGGCACCCTGCCTTCCTGGGGGCTGTTAGCTTCTGGGGAACAGACACTGCCCAGGCCCGACCTACTGACCATTTGTCATCCCTTTTTCTGGCAGAGGAGCCGGTGGCTGTGACCTCGAGGGTACTAGCCTCCTCTCCCCTCAAAGTCCAAGGTCTGAAGGGTGGGAAGGTTCACGGACCTGGGCACAGGCTCCCCCAGCAGCCCTGTGGCTTGGCCACTCCACACACTGGCACTGGGCACGGTGGGGTGCAGGAACCTGCCCAGCTCTGAGACTGCCCCAGTGGTACACTGACCTGGGCCAGGGCACCCATAGCCCACAGCTGCCCATAGCTCTGAGCCCTGGTTCCCCAGAGTGAGGTGGAGGCAGGATCTGGACCCAGTCTTGTGGATCAGCTCTGCCTTCACAGGCCTGGCCTCATGAAATTGTGTATTCGCATACTCTGTCCATCCACTTATTCACCCATCCATCCATTCATCTGTATTTCCATCCCTCCACCCATCCATCTATATCTCCATTCATCCACATTCCCATCCATTCCCATCCATCCATCCATCCATCCATCCATCCATCCATCCATCCATCCATCCATCCATCCATCCATCCGTGCATGCTGGCCTCGCCAGGCACTGGGCCCTGTCCTAGGTGCTGGGATACAGCAGTGAAGAGACCACTACCCCAGGACACTGACAGCCACAAGCATCCTCAGGAACGCTGCCCTATTACCCCTCTCCTGGGTGATCCTCTCAAGAATACAAACACACTGCAATTCTCCCATCTCTGAACAAAATGAATTCCTCCGTACCCCACCTCTCCTGCACCTACCAGCCAATCCTTGCTTCTCTTTGGGGCACAACCCATGGTCTCTCCACCCCCCAATCAGTCTTTGCCCCTGAGAGCCCCTCCCACTGCAACTGGTCCCCATGGAGCCAGTCCCATCTGCTTGGCCTTATATCTGCAGTGGACACACAGTGCCCCCTCCTTGTGTCTTCCTGAGAACACCACACACTGGAAGGAAAAGTGGGGGCACAGAGTGGGGAGCGCCAGGCCGTGGGGAGCACCAGACCGTGGGCAGCGCAGGCCCCACAGGGGAGGCACCACTTGAACCAAGCCATGAAGGAGGGGGCAGCAGTCGCCAGGTGGGTCTCTGGGCAGCCTGTGTTCATGCCCAGCGGTGTTGTGGGTGCTGCCTTGCCCAGCACCATCGCCCTGAGCAGCCTGATCTCTACCTAAAGGGGCTTCAGAGAGCAATGCTGCCCCTCCATGCGCCTGCTTTACATGGACTTAATCATTTCAGGAGATGATTCGGGAGCACACATAGAACCATGTCACTGCTTTTTTTTTTCTTTTTTTAAATATTTTGATAACTACATTTCAGTGTTATCTGTTTCCTTTGCAGCCCTGTAGATTTTAATTTATACACTAAAACCATTACTCTGAGAGGGGCCTTGAGGCTTTATCTGGCTGCCAGAGTGGGGTCTGGGGGACATCAGGTCAGGAACCCCTGGTGGGGGCCCTGTCCCCACTGCAGGATTCAGGCCGAAGTCAGCACCCTGACTGCTGATCGGAGGGGGTTTATTGGTTTATTGTGGAGGCAGGGGAAATTGGGGGACAGAGGGGAGCCAGAGCACAGACGGAGATGACGCTGTGGATGGTTTTGTATGGGGCCAGGTATTCTCTTCATAGGTATTTTCTATTTTTTTTTAATCTAGTATTTAATAAATTGAATGAGTGAATGAATAAGTAAAACCAAAGGGCTACACAGTGACCACAGAGGAGGGTGCAAGCTGACCAGGGAGGATGACGAATCCAACTCTGCTCACTGAGGTCACGAGGGACATGGAGGGAAAGGACCCCAGGCTAATGCTCTGCTGCCCTCAGACAGGACACACTGCAGGTGGGTGTTCTCAGCATTAACCAGCAGGAGAGGGTGACCTTTAACCGCTGTACCTAATGACTTAGCCTCAAAAAAGAGAAGGCAAAATTGACAGTAAGTAACAAATCCACCAACATCTTAGTAAATGACAGACCAAAAAAAAATCAATAGGACATGGCACGGCTGAATACCGTGATTAACCTTGTATAATAATGGGTCTGTGCATCCAGCTGTGCGCCTGGCAACAACAGGGTAATACTCTTGTCAAGTACATGAGAACATTTTCAAAAACTGACCACATGATGGGCATAAAGCAAGTACCAACAAAATCCCAAAGACTTCAGAGTGTGCCACACACACCACTTTGTCTAGCCAATAAAGTTTAGAAATTAAGAAACACTTATAAACTACTGGGTCAGGAAAGAGATCTCACGCACACACACACACCCCAATAAGAAAATGTTTCGAATGGAACAATTACAGAAGCACTGCAAAGCAACACGACAAATACAGGACAATTAATACCAGAAAACCAAGGTTACAAAACAAGGGCAATGGCAATAAAATTCAAAGCTCATTCTCTCGAGTGACTAATAAAATTGACCAAGTTCTGTAGAGACTAATAAAAGGAGGAGGAAAAACACAGCGGACAGTGTTAGGATTTTAAAAGGTGATGTAGCTAGAGACATTAGATGTTAAAGAGGTTATGAAAAATAATTTTATGCCAATAAATTTCAAAACGTCTGTGAACTGAACAGAGTCCTGGTGGCATGGTGGTTAAGAGCTATGGCGAGCTACGTCTACTAACCTAAAGGTTGGCAGTTCAAATCCACCAGCTGATCCTTGGAAACCCAATGGGGCAGTTCTACTCTGTCCTGCAGGGTTGCTATGAGTAGGAATTGACTCGAAGGCAACGGATTTGTTTTTTCTTGGTATACCAGACTATAGACTAAGTAAGGACAGCTCCATTTTCTGTGGCGAGAATACCTTTGCTACCAAAACCTGCCAAGAAAACTGTGAGAACAGAAAATTATGGGCTAAGTGATTATACATAAAAAAAAAAAAAAAAAAAAACCCTCAAATAAAATACCAGCAAAGCAAACGCAGTATCCTGTAAAACAGGCTGATGCGTCACGAGCAGGCCGGGCTTGTTCCAGAAACGCGAGGTTAACTTGCCATCGGAAAATCGGTCTCATTTGCATTAACAGTTAAAGGAAACGGAATCAATACGATTTGTCTCGAGATACAGAAACAAAAAGCATTTGGTATGAACTGGCATCCATCCATGATTTTAAAAATAATTTAGCAAACCGATGAAAAGTTGAAAGCATCCTGTCAGGGTCCAGTTGGGAGGCTGGGCCCACACAGTGTATGAAATTAAACGGGGAAAGTTCAAAGGATTGTGAACTACACAGGGATAGGAGTCAAGGGAGGGGAAACTAAGGGGCTGTTAGCTGCTGTCAAGTCGGCCGACTCACGGCTGCCCGCGCACGATGGGATGAAGTGCTGCCTGAGTCTTCGCCACCCCGTGATCAGATGGGGATCGGACTGCTGTGATCCGCAGTTTTCACTGGCTTATTTTTTGGAAGTGGGTCGCCAGCCCTTTCTTCCTACAGTCTGGAAGCTCCACTGAAACTTGTTCAGCGTTACAGCAACACGCCAACCTCCTCTGACGGACAGGTGGTAGCTGCACTGGCTGGGGATTGAACCCGGGTCTCCCACACGGAAGGCAAGGATTCTACCACTAACAACCATTGCCCCCCACTCGTTGGGTGCTGTCGTCGAGTCTATTTCCACTCATAGCAGCAACCCCATGTGACAACTGCCCCATAGGATTTCCTAGGCTGTAGTCTTTACAAGAGCAGATCAGCAGGTCTTTCTCCCCTAAAGCTGCTGGGTGGGTTTGAACTGCCAACTTTTCAGTTAGCAGCCAAGCGCTTGACCATTGCCCCACCATGGCTCCTTGCCCCCTATCAAAGGGTAAGGTAACTGCACGGACTACAGGAATCACAGATGGAGGGGGCAGCCACCACCCCCTGACTGAGGCAGAACACCGAGGAAGGGTCTAGAAGCCCCTGCCAGAGAGGGTGGTAAGGGGCTGTGCTGATGGGACTCTCTGGAATCCACCTTTTGTGAGCTGCCCGCTGCCAGCACGCAGCCCTGAACCAGTGTCCCTCCAGCGCCCTCTACTGCCCATGTCTAGCATTGGACCAGCCAGAAACAACGCCAAGGCCCCAGAGAAGAATGGATGATGGTGTCTGCCTGGAAGTTCACAGCTCACCGGGCTGGGCTACCACTGCCCAGCAGAGTCACGAAGCCCCCAGCTCTGCACGCCCACGTGGGTGCATCCCAAGTTAGGGAAAACGACACTCAATGCAATCACTGTTTGAGAAAGTGCAACGCCCGTGAGGCCAAACGGCAGACTGTCAGAGAATGAGAACGTGGGGAAAAGCCAGGACCCGATAAACTCAAATTCCATGATGGCAGTTGCCTCCGAGGGGGGCAGGGAGCTTCCCGTGAAGTTCAGTTTCTCGGTGTGCGTGGAGGGTGCGCCATTGTTCTGTTTATCCTGGCTCTTTAAAGTGTAGATGTACGTTTCCATAGAAAACACTACGCTTCGAAAATGACGAGGATTTATAAAAGAAAGGAAAAAAGCCAAACTCTGCCCAAAGTAACTTTATTTTTGTCTTCTCAAATGTATCAGGTCAAATGTGCCATTTTCTAATCTTGAAACCAGCAAGATTTGAAAGAAAATTAAGCAACCTTTTCCCCACCAACACTTCCCTGTCGTACAAGATTGCATTAAGGGACAAGTCAAATCTGTGCCCCTCGTGACTCGGGGACAGCTTACAAGGCTCTCCGCTCCTCGTCAGGAGAAGCGGAAAGTCCTGGGCTGACTGCTGCCTAGTTTTTTTTGCACCAATGAGCAAGGAAGTTCATCAAAACGTAGACTAAACCTTCTAAGTGACCCTATGTTCTCATATCTAACCGTCACTTTTCTTGCTTTCTTTCTTTTAAAACTATGAACGACTGTGTTGTGGATATTCCAGCTAAGTGAGGACACATGAGGGCTGGAGCCTTTGATTAGGCCTGTCTGAGGGGTCACCTCCTGCCCCGTGTGCAGGTCACCTGGGGGCTCGGGGAGTCCTGCCATGAGCCCAGAGAAGTTTCTAGGTTTGCCCTTTTGAATGTCAGTATGCAGTTGGTGAGAACACCAGAGCTATGCCAAAACTGGCCCCTCGGCATGGCCGGGGGTATCTTGTTGAGCGTAAGATGCTGACTCTTTGCCTGGGCCCTGTCTCTACAATTGGCAGTGGATTTTAGGGTGGGCCATGCATTGGAAAAATTTGCCGGGGACAATAAAGGCTTCGAGGAATCTTTGGGGGACCCTGCAAAGTAACACAATTTCAAGGGGCAACACCAGGGCTCCCAGGGCCCCACAGCACCCCCAGGAACCCTCTTCCCGCAGCCCACTCGGGGCTGGGAGTGACACTGTGCCTGACCCTGTGGTCCTGGGAAGGACCGTGTGCTGCGTGTCCTCTACCCCGTAAGCCAGTGCTGCTCGGGGCTCCGGGGACCCCGGCGGCCACTGCCTGCTCCCAGGGAGCTGCCGGCCTCCACCCAGGAGCAAAGCATTCAGACCAGAAACAGCTGCTCTCCGTGCAACCGTCCGATCACGTGGTCCGTAAACAATGCCGGAGACCCGCCCTTTATCCTGACCGGGGCAGGCCAAAATGCTGCAGCAGGAACCTTGGCGTCCACGTGACAACGTAAACCGCTCTGAATGGAGTCTCAGGACAGTGTTAGAGGGACACACTGCTTCACCTGTGACATCCACCCCGTCAGCACTGCAGGACAGCCCTCCTGTAACAGTCACCTCCCTGCAAACCAGAGTTCAAGCTGCCTCTCGCTGTATTTCAAATTATTTTACAGACACTTCAGCATGCCCACGGGCATGGATAAAAATAACACAAGACAGAGACACGACTGAGAAGTGGCCATGGGTTTGAGCAGGAATGTTTTCAGGGGGGTCTCCCCTAGCTAGCCTACACCCACGTGCTTTAGCAGGAGGTGAGAGATCAGTGAGGACAGGGACAAAACACAGACAACGAAGACGCCACTGACAGTTCTGGCTGAAAAGAATGGAACGTTCAATAAATACACAGGAATGAGTATGAAGAAAGGAAAAATGCAGACCCGCGGGGCTCCGGAGCCGGCCCCACAGCCCCCCCGTGGCTGGAACGTGTGCCCTGCCTGGGGCAGGATGCTCGTGTCTCAAGTTCACAAAGAATTACAAGGCGTGTTTTTTTACCTGTCGAATGCCAGCTTCTTCCCGTTTCCCTCGCAAAGCCTAGCTGTACCATCTACCTCTTGTCGATGTACAGCTTCGGTGTTTTCCATTCGTGACGGTAAAAACCTGGCTAGCACTTTACAAACTGCCCCCGCGGCCGAGTCCCTGTTTATGGAGCCCCAGCTCCTGGCACCTGTTTACAGAGTGAACCCCGGGGCTCCTGCTGCCGGCTGAATTGTCTCAGAAGCAAGACTAGGTTGAAAGCAAGGGCTGAGGTTTTAAGGATAAAATCTTCTGACTCCTAGTGCCTAGTGCCTGCCTTACACTGAAACGGCCTAAAGCTTTGAGGTCGCCTCCAGCAGGACCGTGTTGCATTGTAGTTGCAGAGTGCAGGAAGGACCAAGCGGTCACACTGTGGTCATAACCTAAGGTGAAGATAAAAGGAAGGCGGAGAATCCACTGCCTTCCAGAACTTGACCACGAACAACTACAGGACAAGTCTCGTGCCTGGCCAGAGTGGCCTTGTGGCCACCTCGTGCCCGGATGGGGCAGCCTCAGTGGCGTGCGCTCCTATTATCACGTTCCTAAGAGTACTGCAGAGGAGCCACTAAGTGTGGCCGTTTGAAAATCTGTGCGGCTGGCGTTGTTGAAATCTACGGAGCAACGCCCCTACCTCTGCGGATCGGTCACGTGAAGCCCAGCCCAAGGAGTCACAAGGAACTCAAGATGCCAAACATATACAGGACATTGTTGACCACAGGTCCTTTCCTGAAATCAAGATTGAACTATCAAAAATAAACGTCTAGAGTTCTAGAATGCATATATCGCCATAACTGGTCGGTCGCCGTTTCCTTCAGTTGCTCCCACACTTGCCCTGGGGCGGCAGCAACGTGGATGGGGCGTCAGGGGCCTCAGCCGTGCGATGCTTGCTTTGGATTCTCTTCAATCCCCCGTGCAAAGAGCCGAACCAGCTGGCAGTGGACCCTGCAGAGCAAACAGCCACATCTGAAGCCTTGTGGGTCCCTCCACCTGCAGCCCAGAGAGCCCCACACCTGGCCGGGGTCGGAGGCGGAGGCTCCCCTAACCGTGGACCAGCCCTGGGCCCGTCACCTGTGGGTCAGGGGTTGCAGTGACCCACTTACCCTCTGAGCCCCCCATTTTGTGCACTGGGGAGCCAAGGAGAGCCACATGGAGCCAGGACTAATCCCAAACCCTGCTCACTAACTCCTCACAGTGACAGACCCCCATTCAGCCCATGCTCTCGTTTCAGTAATTTGCAGAAAAAGCGGGTGCCCAGGGTGCGGGTGAGGCCTCAGAGCTGGCAGCACCTGCACACAGAGATGTGTGAGAATCATCGTGGAGAGAGAGTGGGCAAGAACTAACGTCACTGAATTGTGGGCACAAAGAATGCTGAAAGGCTCGAGACTTGTTACATAAACAGTGCAATCTGTGAGAGCCGCAACGTGATGGGACTGCCTTGTTTTTCTGCGTCTCACAAGTTTTCCACCTTTGACAGGCTGCAGTCTTACCACTTTTCTATCGGTCGTTTTAGTGGAAAATATTTGCGTTTTCCTTCTCTGACAGGTTTCTGCCTTACATGGTTCCGCCTCTTACAGGTTTTACTGTATATTTACATTAAAAAAAAGAAAAAAGAGAGGGAGGGAGGGAGGAAAGGAAGAAGGATGGGGCACTCCCTCCTGGTGGGCCCCACGCTGAGGCAGTCCCTGGAGTTTGACGCTGGGGTCCCAGCCCCCTGCAGGGGACCATGCCTTCTACAACAGCAAGCTCCGGGACGAAGACTTGGCTCGGGTGATCTGAGTGGGCTCCTGGGTCCCTGCCTGCGGGGCCTGCCCCACACACGACAGCACCTTTCATTACACCGAATGATATCGATGACGACTCAGAAATCTGTGAGTAATACGAATCCTATAATGAAATCATTCACTGTTCAAAACATGTGAGCTGTATTTCTTAAAAGAATGCCTCTCCGAATTTTTAAAGTCTCCTATTTCTTTAGTACAAATGTAAGCCGTCATCAAATGTTACCCATTTCCTTGTAAGATGAGTCAACAGAGCCGAGTCCTGAGTGTACAACGGTCTCAGTGGGTTTTCTGTAATCTTCCTGAGTGGGGCGGGCAATCGCTCCCTGCTAACCGGGTCCTGACCAAAGCAGCAACAGCCCAGACGGTGGTGGCCCATCCAGGAGCATCAGACACACGACCTCGAGGTCTGAGAGCCCCACTCCATCAGCTCGTGTGGGCGCTGGTGGCAGAGCGTCTCGACCCTGCACCTGGGCCACGACTGGACGTCACATCGAAAGTGGGGCGCCATCAGACAGTGGCACGCCCACGACCTTAGATACTTCCGCTTCAACATCAGGGTACACGCGTTCCCCACTGTCCAGTGTTGGGGGAGCGGGGCACTGGTGGGCCCCCTCGCCATCCTTCTCATGTAATCTGGACCCCCAACGCATGGTCAGCGAGTGCCAGGTTTGGCTTCGGTAAAGCAGACCAAGACCTTAGAACCTAGTGCCATTGAGTCGATTCCGACTCATAGCTTGAGCCAGGTGCAAAGTGACCTGTACAGAACCCTCTAGACTTCTACAGTGTCCTCCGGCCTCATACGAGTTTCTCACCCACACCCAGTTTAACACCCTTTTTTGTAAACAACTTCGAGTTTATTGTGTCTTTTCAAATCATTAACTTTTGATCCCATATTAAAAAAAAAAACCAAAGAAGAAACGACCTTTCTTTGTGTGCCTGTTTCATCTGGTTATGTAATATAATTCACCCCATTACAGATTTCCAGAACGAAACACAATGGGCCCCTAGGAGTTTGGGAAGGTCATCATTTCCCCACTTGGCCAGGCAGATCAGGGAGCAGGCATGGCAGACTCCAGCAGGGCCAGGCCTGGGTGTGCTGGGTGCTCGGGACTCTCAGTGTCCCCAGGTTCCACACAAGTATCCTCTGGGCTTCTCTACCTGGGCACAAGGGGGCAAGGTGGCAGGTGGGGCCTCCAGGCTCCAGCCCCTCTGGTTCTCCCTGGGCCAATCTAACCAGCCTCACGGCTCCAAACTCCCTGGGCACGCTTGCAGGCCACACCAACTCCCTATCTTCCTTGGCCACGTGCCTCTAGGAACCTGGCTTCCTTCCCCTGCTCTTCCTCACCTTCTTCTACCCCATGCCCCGCCACGTCCCTGTGGCCAGGCTGTGGTCTATGCTGGGACGGGGGCTCCTTGAGGGCTGGGACCTTGTCCGGCCGGATACAGCAAGCCCAGGACTTAGAAAATGTCCTGAAGGTGGTTCTGTTTTGTTCTTTAGCTAGAAGATGAATGAGAATGCCAGGCCAGAGACCAGTGCCAGTGCCAGGGTGGAGCGCCGGGGGTGGGCGGTGGGGACAAAGGAACACATGGGAGAGGAGTCAACAGCCTCTGACAGTGAACTTCACATGCGAGGAGTGTGGAAACGGCAAGTGTTTTGTTACCTATGGATTTACCACAATTAAAAACAAACCCATGACAACTACCTGCAAAACAGAATGCAGCCTGGCTAGACACCCTAGAGTCTTCCCAAAACTAAGATAATGCTATCTCACCCCAGATTTCATAACGGAAACAAAAAAGCCCATTTACAGTGCACTGTTAGCGTCTGTGTTCTAGACTGTAAGACGCAGGCGTCACCACAGCTCCGGGAGCACTTGGTGCCTTGCTCTCCTGTGGCACACGTCCGTGGGGACACATAGTGACTCAGCTGGCTCAGTGGATGCAGGCAGGTGACCGGAGGGCCTGCCTGCCCTCACCTGGCCTGAGGGCCCAACTGGCTCACTTGGCCCAAGGGTCTGCCTGAGCTCACCTGACCACCTACCCTGCACTTACCTGACTACCCGCCTACACTCACCTACCTGCCTGCACTCACCTGGCCAGAGGAATACTGTGCTCACCTGACCACCCACCTGTGTTCACCTGACCACCTGCCTGCACTCACCTGACCATCTGTCTGTGCTCACCTGACTGGAGGGATACTGTGTTCACCTGACCACCCGCCTGCCCTTAACTGGCCTGAGGGCTCAACTGGTTCACCTGACCTGGGGGCACATCTGTGCAAACCTGGCCTGAGGATCCACCTGTGCTCACCTGGTGTGAGGGCAGGCCTGGACTCATCTGACCACAGGTACCGCCTGTGCTCACCTGACCACCTGCCTTCACTTACCTGACCACCCACCTGCACTCACCTGTCCACCTGCCTGTGGTCACCTGACCACCCACCAGCACTCACCTGACCACCCACTTGCCCTCACCTGTCCTGGGGGCCCACCTGTGCTCACCTGGCCTGAGGGTCCATCTGTGCTCACCTGGTGTGAGAGCAGACCTGCACTCATCTGACCACAGGTACTGCCTGTGCTCACCTGACCACCTGCCTGCACTCACCTGGCTGGAGGGACACTATGCTCACCTGGCCACCTGCCTGTGCTCACCTGACCTCGATGGCAGAGTTGCTCAGAACCTCCCCGTCACAGTTCCAGGAGCTGTTGGAGGCGGTGCAGCAGCACGCGGGGTGGTCCCTGCAGAGTTGCCCAAACCGCTTCTTGCTGCCCTCCCTGAGGTCGCTGTCCTCGTCCTCCAGGTGCTTCGATGTGAACTGGAACTTCTTAACACGATAAACTTCCACAAACGTGAAGTCAAACTACCGAGACAGGGTGAGAGGGACAATGTCACTCCTGAAGTCACTGGGCTGGGGACGTGGAAAGTCCCAAGACAAGCCTCTCAGGTCTCAGCCGGGGGTGGACCAGCGAGCCTTTTCCTTTGGCTGCACACAGTGCCCTTCTCAGGGGACACCCCCACTGGGTCAATACCTCTGACTCATTACTTAGAGACAGTGACACCTGCCTTCCCAGGACCAGTCAAAGAGACTCACACTTTTTAAGGAATTCTGTACTTAATTAGTAGCGATTTGTAGAATTTTCTATTATCGTTTCAGCAAGCACTATTTAAGATGAGGAGCCCTGGTGGTGCAGTGGTTAAGAGCTCGGCTGCTAACCAAAAGGTTGGCAGTTCGAATCCGCCAACCGCTCCTTGGAAACCCTATGGAGCAGTTCTACTCTGTCTTCCAGAGTTGCTGTGAGTCAGAATCGACTCAATGGCAATGGTTATTTAAGATGTCATATTAAAGCTGTGTTGGCCTAGAACTTAAATAAAAATTTTTACAAAAAATAGAGACTGTCACCAAAGTCTCAGTTCTGTTGACATCACAGATGCAACGATGTCCATGATGTCGGTGACGACGGAACGGCTCGCTGGAAGCTGGAAGGGCCTGAGCGGAGCCCACATCTGGGAGCCTAAGGAGTGTACTGCCAGCAGCCTGCCAGGGCAGTGTGGCACTTCACCGCTCTCTTCGTTCAGCTTTTAAGCAGGAAGGGAAACACCAGGTGGGAAGATGCATGTGAACCCTCAGGCCTCGCTGCTTCTGCCATGGAAGGTCTATATTTTTATGTGACATTCTACAAGGAGCAACTGTCACTAAGAGTTTAGAAATCAGTGAAAAGCAAACAAACAAACAAACAAAATCTGTTTTTCCTTCCTTTGAATTAAATAATGGATTTCTACTCTCCATAACCGCCACTGGTCTGTCGGTTTGTGATGCTGGAAACTGTGCCGCCGGTACATCAAACACTAGCAGGGGTGCCCGTGGTGGAGAGGCTTCAGCAGGGTCAGCTCTCGGCAGCTAAGGACAACGCCCTCTGTAAATCACATTACCTCAGTGTGATCGCTTGACGCCACAGGTCACACAGAAAAGCCACCTCCGCTCACCTGGTCGTACTGGTTGGTGTGCCTGACCAGGAATCTCAGGAAATTGAACCTGGAGCACTTCCGGATGAGGATGAGGTCGGAAGACCCATCCCCCAAGTGGGCAGCCGGGGAGAGGCCTCTGGGGCTCCGGGGACAGGCGCAGGACATGTTGGTGGCGTTGATGGCCAAAAACTTCCCACAGACCACCTTCCACTCCTCCACCTCCTCTGAAGCAGAAAGAGCAGGGCAGACGTCACATGATGCAGGACATGGGTGCAGGATCAGTGTTCTCATCCTGACAGGAGCTGGGATCAAATCACCTCTGAGCCCCCCTCTGGTCTGGGCACCTCAGGGGTCACTGGACCACACCATTAGGAGTTCATGCTACGGACTCCTCATCATCAACACCAACAGCACCCACCTGAAGACTGCCCACCTGCCCAGGAAGCTGACCTGACTGCTGTGCCCAAGGGCTTGCTCCCTGCAAAGGCACAATGGCCTTATGGACAACGGCTTGGAACAGGAGTTGGCAAACTATGGCCCACAGACCAAACCTGGCCAGTCACCTGATTTTGTGTGGCCTTTTTTTTTATGAGCTGAGAAACAATTTCACATGTTTAAATCGTTGGAAAAAGTCAAAAGAATACTTTGTGCCATGTACAAATGACGTGCAATTCAACTTTCAGTGTCTAGAAATATAGTTTTCTTGGTATGTAGCCTGGTCCTCTCCCTGACGTATTTTCTGTGGCTGCTTTCACTCCACAGTGGCAGAGTGGAGCGGCCGCGGCAAAGACCACATAACCCACAAGTCTAAAACACAGACTACCTGGACCTTAACGGGAAAAGTTTATGGTCCTATTCTAGAGGATGAGGAAACAGGGGCCCTGGCTTGGTGTTACAACAGCGACTCAGAGGAAGATGGCGTACGTGGAAGTTTCTACAAAATCTATTGTCCCCAAAGGTCTGGTCAACGACAGCAATTTGCTGCTGCCTGAAGCCAAAGAGAAAACCGATATGCAAGGCGACACAGAAAAATGAAAAAGACAAGACCTCAGGGAGACAAGCCAGTGTGCTGAGCGACGGCAGAAAGTTAAAAAAAATTCTAGAACACATGATTATAGCCTGGAGACTGTCGGATAGAAATTACCAGTGTTTTCTAAGCCATACAGTGATTTTTTCTGCTCTTCTTCGAGCTGCTGCTTGCTCTGCCTGCAAACAAAGCATCTGAAAGACAAGAACAACGAGCTTTTCTTTAACACCTGTATGTAACAGTGAAATACCTGTCTCTGGCACACAGAAAAATATCCCGGCTCTTTTCATGTAATAAACGGCTCCATTTCAAAGGCTTCACTGGATATATTTCTTGTACATACTAATTTGAATTTTCAAAAGTAGATCTACTTTTAAAAAATTACTCATCGACATGTTCGTCTCTAAAATTTATTGCTGTTGTTGGGTGCTGTCGAGTCAAGTCCGACTCATCGCGACACCATGTGGCAGAGCAGAACTGCCCTGTAGGGTTTTCTAGGGTGTGATCTTTACGGAAGCAGGTTGCCAGGCCTCTCTTCCACAGCGCTGCCAGGTGGGTTTGAACCACCAACCTTTGGGTTAGCAGCTGAGTGCTTACCTGTTGCCCCCACTCCTCTAAGATGTACAAACATCGTGAACAGCAAAAACCACAGCACACGCTCCACCCTCTACATGGCCCTTTGCACCCAGGCCTGGAGTCGGCACAGCGCCAGCTGGGATCAACGGCTAAAGTGCAGAGTCCACTGGGGGACTCCAGGTGGGTAAGAGTTCATTTACTTTCAGATAACAAACGCTGAAGAGCCAGCTTAGGACACTGCCACTGTGGTTGTTAGGTGCTGCTGAGTTGGTTCCGACTCACAGTGACCCTGTGTACAACAGAATGAAACACTGCCTGGTCCACTGGCCTAGAATATCTTTTGGTCTCAGGTACCACCGGGCTCATACGGTGTCAGAAAGGACAAGCACTGGCCCTGCAAAGTGGCCCATCAATAACCAGACTCATGGCAACTGCCTCTCAGTATTCTGACTGTATGGCCTCAAACCCTCCACTGAAAGGAAGGAAGGAAGGAAGGGGCTCGGGGGAAGGAGGTCCTAAGTCGGAATGACTTAAACCTATAAAAACTAAACCTGTGCTTTGGAGTCGATTCTGATTCATGGTGACCCTATAGGACAAAGGAGAATTGCCCCACAGGGTTTCCAAGGCTGTAAATCTTTATGGACGCATACTGCCACGTCTTTCTCTTGAGGAGCAGCTGGTGGGCTCGAACCACTGACCTTTCGGTTAGCAGCCCAGTGCTTAACCACTGCACAGCCAGGGCTCCCTGAATGATTTAAAGGGCAGATTTGCGGGGTTTGATGATCCACTCTACTCTGCAGAGCAGGATTATCAGAGAGAGGCTTCGCTGTTGCCAATGTGACGCCACGGCCTCGGGACAACTGGTTATAAAATTGAGCTAAGGTTCTCCTTTAAGCTAATCACGTTACCACATGTATTAGGGGGCGAGGGGGGATTCACTAGAGAACGGCTGTGTCTGTGCACATGACGTCTGCAGCTGGGGCTGACTCTTCACGGTCTGCGGTGGACAGCCCATGCCCTTGGGTGGTATTGTGCCGGTTCCTGGGTGGTGGCCTCGGCTGGTGAAAGGGCTTCTGTGGAAGGGCTTGCTGGGCAGGGAGAGCCCACTGCCTGCCCCGACCCCCGACCCCCGACCTTCAACTGCTCGCACGGCTGCTCACCCAGTGGTCGGAGGTACTCCTGGGGACCTGGGGCGCCTGCAGCTGGACTGCTGGCCTGGTGGTGGGCCAGGGCCTCCCCCTCACCTGGGACGGGGGCCCGCTGGTTCCCCTTTGTGCCCTCCTCCCTAGGCAGCTACCTCTGGCCTGCATTCAGGGGTCCACCAGCAATCCTGCTGATTTGTCTGACTGGGCGTGGGGTTCACATGGCACAGGAATGGCTCCCAGGTGTGGGTGAGGCCAGAAGGCTTCACATGCATTTCCCACCAAAAACCCAGGCTCCACCCAGTCCTGCCCCACGTGGTATCTGTGAGTCATGGTGAACAGGGAGAGTTTGTCTTTCCTCATCTCTCACATGCGTTCCTGTCCATCAGACCCCAAAAGGGTGCAAAAGACCGTCCCCCAGGAGCAGATGTGTGGATGGAGCCCTCACCCAGTGGGAGAAGTATGGCCTGGCCTCCCATTGCCTCCGTCGTGTCCTTACCCGTGGACGGGGACCATGCTGTCCTGCCCACAGTGCAGGGCTGGGGTGAGACTCTCTGTGACTCGTGGGGCCCTGCACACACCTGAGGTGCCCACATTCAGAAGACACTTCCCGTGCTCACCCTTGTAACAGAAATAGCACCCAGCCCTGCTTTAAGCCACGTCACCTGCCATAGAAACAAGTAGGAAAAGTGCTTACCCTGCCCGGCAGGGTTTCCTGTCCCTCGGAGAGCCCACGGTATGCTGGGCTGGGAGGAAAGAGACCATTCCTTCATAGTAGTGATGGGACAGAAAGGTCTTTAAACCTGGGGACAGGGCGTGGTGGATAAAAACGTCCACAGGGTCAGTAAGTGGTTATGACACCGTGATCACCACCTTCAGAAATACCGTGAATCTGTCTACAGAACACCGAGGGGCTGAAGGACAAACACCCCAGCTTCCTGTTTTCAGAAGGCACGGTATCCATGTGGGCTTGGAGACTCGGGCCCCCACGTCCTGAGACCCATTGGCAGAAGCAGAGAGAGACCTAGCCATGCTGGGGACCTTGTCCCAGGCTGCTTTCAAGTGGACGTCTTTGCCTCCAGGAACCTTCACTGGCCTCTGCCTGCAGACAGGTGCTGGTGTCCAGCGAGGACCCCCACGCCTCCCTACTCTGAAGAAGACATCATCTCTGCCCCTTCCAGACTGTCAGCAAAGTCCCCAGTGTCCGCTGTGCTTGGCCTGGCCAAGGCCATCCGTGACCCGTGGAGCATCTAGAAGGACTCAGGTCAGCAGTCCAGTGCCATCTGGAAGGCTGCAGACGGCCCCCCGGCCAGCTGTGGTGGACTGTGCACTGTGCCACCAGGATGTCACGCCTGTGTGCCCCCACACGGCTAAGGCAAAGTCGTCCCAGGGGCACACTGACCCCAACATGTTTGCTGGGAATCTGACCAACTGTTCTGAGAAAGCAGCCAAGTTGGACACAGAAAGTGGGTGGAGGCACGAGGGGGGGAGCCTGAGGGCCTGGGGCCACACTGGGGACCAAGCTGTGACCCCGCCACTTCTGAGGCTGGGGCTGCAGTGCCCTCAATGGCCACCATGTCTGTGCACAATGCCACTGGCCCCAAGCACTGCATGGGTGGCCTCCATGGTCTAAGACATCTGGGCCGTCCCAGAGACAAGGGGAGGGAGAGAAAGGCCCTCTGCCATCAGGCCCGCCCTGATCTGACCCCCAATATTCCAAGACCTTCCATCCTCCGCCTGGTGCCCAGGCCCCACCCATCAGGTACCGTCCCCATAGTGGTGACAAGTGGGCCGACACTCATCTGCCTACCGCTGGGGCGTAAGCACCAGGCCAGCAGGGCTTCCTGCCCACTCTGCCCACAGGGAACCAGGGCAGGTACACAGCAGGTTCTCCACAGATACATGAATGAACACATGAGTGGCTGAGCGAAGGAATGATGGCTAGCTGATCTATAAAGCCAACAAGGCAGCTTGTGCTTGAACAGCAGTGCAGTTGGCTACGGGCAGATGTCTAAGTCTGAACTTCTCAACAGTGACCGCTCCTGCTATTTTGACGAATACGCTCAACCCATAAGCATGTCCTTACTATGCTTACTGCTTTATTTTTTTCTATCAAAACTTCCACTTCCACAGTCCAGGACAGCTGGCTGTGACCCACCTTATGGACGTGAAAATGGACGCTGGGATCTCTCTGGATCTCAATCAGTCTATGACCTCCAACAGAGAACACAATGTTTTCTATCAAATTTACCTAGTCTGGATCCGGGGCATGGAACATGGACCCCAGAGTCCAGGCTCAGATACACACCGCTCTCTGGACACAGGCTCAGACCCAAGGTCACCGCTCTCTGGACACAGGCTCAGACCCGAGGTCACCGCTCTCTGGACACAGGCTCAGACCCGAGGTCACCGCTCTCTGGATACAGGCTCTGACCTGTTGTCACCACTCTCTAGTTACAGGCTCAGACCTGATGTCACTGCTCTCTAGATATGGGCTCTGGCCCATTGTCACCGCTCTCTGGACACAGGCTCAGACCTGACATCACCGCTCCCTAGATACGGGCTCTGGCCCATCGTCACTGCTCTCTGGACACAGGCTCAGACCCACTGTCACCGCTCTCTGGACACAGGAAGACCAGGCGCTCGGGTTCCTAGCTGTAAACCAGGGACAGTGGTTTTGTAGGTTACATCACGTGAGGTGGGTAAAGGTAAAGGCACCCGGTCTGCCACCAGCACGTGGCGGGTCTGCAGCTGCGTGGACGGCTGGGAGTTACCTGAGAAGTCGTATCTGACGAGGCCCATCCACCGCTTCTTCTCGCTGTCCTTTATGATGTCCCCGTAGAAGCCGTAGCCCAGCAGGGACACGGAGTAGCGCAGCAGCGTGCTATTGTGGTGTACGGCAGACACGTCCATGGACAGCGAGTCTCCTGCGGGGAGGGGTGCCCACCGTGAGCTGGCACATCGACCCCAGGCCGCACCCTTCCCATCAGACTGCGGCAGCCCTGTCGCCTTCGACGGGACTTCCCAAACAGAACCGACTTGTTGCCGTCGAGTCGACTGTGACTCCTGGCGACCCCACGTGTGTCAGTGAGAACTGCGCTCCGTAGGGCTTTAATGGCTGGTTTTTCAGAAGTGGATTGCCAGGTCTTTCTTCCGAGGTGCCTCTGGGGGGGCTTGAACTTTGAAACTTTTGGTTAGCAGCCAAGTGCTTAACCCTTTGCACCACCCAGGGGCTCCTCTGCAAACAGAGGAGTTAATTAAATAAAATGTAAAATGAACAGAATGTATTCAGTGTAGTGGCCCACTTCTCTCGGGGCACTGTGGTACTGGGTCTGCTTTTCAATGACGAAATCTCCCTGATGGCAAAGACGGGCTTGGGAAAGTGAGAACAAAACTGTCCGTTGTCACCACGAGGACTGCTGCCTGCCACTGACTAAGGAAGGCACATGGCATTTTAAAATACAAAATAAGGAAGGTATTATTTTTAAATATAATATTTATGTTACTTCTAGTGTGCGGAGTAATACTTATCGGGGCAGGGGCAGGAAAGGAAGCTAGAAGCACAGCCCTTGCCAAACGGGCGCCTCAGTGAGATTGGAGAGGCTTCAGGGAGCCACCGCTCCCCCTTGCGTCCAGGGCTCAAAGCAGGCCCTTTGTGTGAGACTGTTGACAGAGGGCTAAACAGCTCTGCAAATCTTCCAAGCTCTCTGCAAAGAGCTGAGAGCAGGCTCAGTGTGTGGACAGCTGGTCGACTGCAGCAGCTGCCAGTTCACTCCTGCACTCATCCGTCTGCAGACATGAATTGAGTCTGCTCTGCCGGGCCTGTCGGGAGTCGGCCGGTGACTGGCGTGCTGCCCTTGGCCAGCGTGTGCGTGCTGGGGGCAGTGAGGGCGAAGACAAATGCAAAATGGGTAAAACAGTTTCAGACAGTGACAGATTCCATGAAGAAGGTATCGCAGGATGAGAATGGGACAGAGGGTGCAGGGGCAAAACGGGGTGGCATCCAACAAGGTGACATTTCAGCTGAGACCCCCCAAACGATTTAGCAGTGTGCCCATGCAGAAGAAGGGAGGGAAGGGGCAGCACAGAGCACCGAGACCTGTCTGAGGACATGAGAGGCCAGAAGGAACAGTGGGCTCCAGCCCCTGTGGCCTCCGGTGTGTTGGTCGGGGACGTGCCATGGACCCTGGTGCCTGCAGCCACTAGGGTGCTAGGCAGAGGTGTGCTGCAGACCCAGGCCCACAGGGTGCTGGGCAGAGGTGTGCTACAGACCCTGTCCTGTAGGGTGCTGGGCAGAGGTGTGCTACAGACCCTGTCCTGTAGGGTGCTGGGCAGAGGTGTGCTACAGACCCTGCCCCATAGGGTGCTGGGCAGAGGTGTGCTGTAGACCCTGGCCCACAGGGTGCTGGAAAGAGGTGTGCTGTGGACCCTGACCCACAGGGTGCTGGGAAGAGGTGTGTTTCAGTCCCTGGCCCGCAGGCTGCTGGGAAGAGGTGTGCTGTGGACTCTGGCCCACAGGGTGCTGGGAAAGGTGTGCTTCAGACCCTGATCCATAGGCTGCCGGGAAGAGGTGTGCTGTGGACCCTGGCCCACAGGGTGCTGGGCGGAGAGGTGTGCCGTGGACCCTGGCCCCTGTGGCTAGCAGTGTACCGGTCGGGGGTGTGTGTGAGGGGGTTTACACTGTTAAAGCTTCCTCTGACAGCTGTGGGAAATAGGACTGGACAGAATCTTGGCCGGGGGAGCTGAAGTTGGGAAGAGGGGTCAGCCCAGGAAAGACCTTGGAGGAGACCTTGCCAAGGGGCAGCTGGGCAGGATGGGCAGCAAGGAATCGGGCTGCTCTGGCATCCATCGCAGCCAGCAAAGGTCTGCCGAGAACGTGAGACAGGTGCCTACCGATGACGATGTGCAGGGCTGATGTCTCCGCATCGTTGGTCCCGACCGTCGAGTAGCACACACAGTCTGTGGACCCTACAAAGGCAAAGCGAGGTCCTTAACACATCCTAATTATCAACGCAGCCTGCAGTATGCTCTGCCTTTCCTTCCACGTCCTGGAGTAAATAAGAGGAATAAGCAGGACGTGTCCTGTGTCTACAAAGTGCAAATACGGAGACTGACTCATGACAAATACGAGACTGAACTTGTAACGATATCAACGAGGTACTTATAGGACCACACGCCTCTGCGGGCATTGAGACTGTTCCTGAGCTGCATCTTAGAACACGGGGCTCCCGTGTCTGCCATCTCGGGCTCCCCACCTTCCTGTGCTCTGCCCGGAGAGGTGATGTCTATGGTCCGTCTACACAGGTGACCTCTGTGGTCTGTTTACACAGGTGATTCCTCACCCAGCTATCACACAGGTGACCTCGTGGCCCCTCCCCAGCTCCTCACACAGGTGACATTGATGGCCCCTCTCCCAGTTCTTCCACACAGGTGTCTTCAGTGGCCCCTGGACAACAGTGTTTGCTTCGTGGCCCAGATCACAAGAGCGAAAGCAGCCGCAGAGTTCTCACCAGGAGGAAAGTGTACGTCAAGCAAGGGGACATGAGAAGGTCACAGAAAAAACAGCAGGTGTTCATACTGAGACAAGACTTAAAGCAATAGCACCGTGCTTCACTGCAACGTCATCTTGTTTCTGCACCTGTGCAGTAAGAGGCCAGGGACGGGGCCCAGCCCTGTCCACAGCTGCCCCCGCCACCTGACACAGTGTGGAGGGACAGGCGGATCCCACCCTGAGCCTCACTGACCACTGTGCACACACACCTGGCCGCCGGGCACACATACCTGGCCTCCAAGCACACACACCTGGTCGCCAAGCACATGCACCTGGCCACCAAGCGCACACACCTGGCCACCGAGTGTACACACCTGGTCGAGACTTTGCCTCCTCATGGCCACTCCCTCATCTGTAAGGTAGGGGTGGCCATGGGGTGACCTCAAAGTGCTGGGGGAGGAGGGTATGAGTCACTAGCTCACAAACCACTCAGAGCAGCACTGAGCTCCTGCCTGGACGGCTGTGATGTGACTGCACTGGACTGGGCCACCTCGTCTTGTCTTGGTTTCAGCTGGGTCATCGTGGAGGTCACTGGTCCCAGCCCCAAGTGGGCACAGAGAGGCCCGGGGTCCCCAATCTGAGTGGGCACAGAGAGGCCTGGGGTCCCCACCCCAAGTGTCACAGAGAGGCCCTGGGTCCCCAACCCTACACATTCAGACTCAAGAGGGCTGGAATGGGCTCAGGAATCTGAATTATTAATCGGCCCTGGGTGACCTGCTCAGCAGTCCAGCAGCACTAGGCTAGATTTCCCAAGAACAAACTGTGTGACAACCTCTGGAGTTGCCTGATATTGCTACACACATAAGCCGCATAGACTAAGGTCCAAGTTCTCATAGACCGAGAGGAAGACCCTCAAGGAGATGGACTGACTGAGAGGAAGACCCTCAAGAGATGGACTGACACGGCGGCTGCAACAACAGGCTCAAGTAGAACAACGATTGTGAGGACCGGGCAGTGTCTCGTACTGTCGTACAGAGTGTCGCTATGTGTCGGAACTGACTCGATGGCACCTAGCGACAACAACAAGGTCCACCAGGGAAGAGCACGGAACATGCTGCCCTCATCTGCAGGTCTCCCTCATGGGGGACACTGATGAAGCCTCCAAGTTCATGGTCCCAAACAGAGAATGTGGGGCTGCAAATGCTCTTTATGAACTCAGAGTAACAGAGCCTGGTCAAGCTTTAGGTCTTAATGGAAGACACTTCATTACTTCATCTCAGTGGATAGACAGCCTCTTCTGTTTGGTGACCTATATAAATACACACATTTATCTAAGTGGCTTGTAGACCTGAACTGACAACCTTTCGGTTAACAGCCGGGCTCTTAACCACTGAGCCACCGAGGCTCCACTCTTAGTATGTATGTGTGCGTGCGTGTATGTGTACATATATGTATGTATATAGACATACGTTGTTATGTATCTATATACACATATACGTATATACATATGTTGTCATGTATGTACACACCCATACACGTGTATACATACATGTTGTGTAGGTATAGACATACATGCCTACACAGCATACGTTTATATATGTATATGTTGTTACGTACATATACATACATGTGCATATACATATGTTGCTGTTAGGTGCTGTCAAGCCTGACTCATAGCGACCCCACGTGACAGAGCGGAGCTGCCCCATAGGGTTTCCCAGGCTATGATCGTCATGGGAGCAAATTAGGTCTTTCTACTGAGGAGCTGTTGGTAGGTTTGAAGCGCAGACCTTTCATTTAGGGGCTGAGTGCTTTAACCACTGTGCCACGAGGGTTCCTTATAAACACGTATGTACATGAACATGTATGCACATGTACGTATGTATGTACAGCCATTGGTGGTTCAGCGGTAGAGTTCTCGCCCTCCATGTGGGAGACCTCGGTTCAATTCCTGGTCAACACCCCAAGCACAGCCGCCGCCAGTCCGTCAGCGCAGGTTTGTGTGTCGCTGGGACGCTGAACGGGTTTCTATGGGGCTTCTACACTAAGGTCGACTAGGAAGAAAGGCTTGGTGACCTACTTCCAAAAATCAGCCAGTGAAACAGATCCCTGTGGACACAACAGTCCGGTCCCATTGCACATGGAGTTGCCAGCTTGACAGCATCATATAGAGGTGACTAATTATTGATTATTGATATGCAGTTAACGATATCTAAGAAAAACCATGGTTTGGCACTATTTGCCGCCCCCACATCTTTATAAGTGAGGGCAGCTGAAAACTGAGTGCTAACACCAGGTCCTATAAACCCAAGAGCTGCTCTTTATTTCTGGGCCCTGTAGAACCCAGTCACTCTGGATTAAGCAGACATGAAAGGAAAGTCGGAAATCTTATGAAAAGACTTCAAGCAGGGTTCTGTCCTGGGGGAGAAAGGTAAGTATGTCCAACCTTGCTACATCATTCTTTTATCATCGCAAAATTTATGGTCACAACAATACGAAGCCTTGCTGACCCCAAAGCCCAAGTCTTGCCCTTTAGAAGCTGCTCGAGAGGTGGCTTGTCAACAGGTGACTGCGGCTGCACAGAGGGGGGTCCATGTGCAGGGAAAGAGGGCCATGTCCAACTTCCGCCGCACCTCGGGCCCTGGCCAGTTCGGTGAGCTGCTATTATGATCTCCCAGAGCGGCTACCTGATTACCCCACGTGACAGTAAGATGCCCGAGCAACAATTACGGACCTATTTAATCAAAGACACAAATTTTGTGCCATCAGAAAATGAAAGAAAACGTTATTCGAAGCCAAGAGCTTCTGGCAGACTTTGCCCCAGCTGAACTCAGCGGAGGGGACGTCACACCTCAGCAGAGCCTCTCAGGGATCCATTGCACCCCCACTCCACACTGCTCCCGTCTGTGGGGCAGACAGATGTCAGTCAGTCAGAGCACCTCCTGACGCAGGGCACCCCCAGCTGCCCGCCATGTGGATAGCGCTTCTGCTCCCCAACAAGGGGACCCGTTTAGAGTAGCACCCCATCCCCCACCCATGTATCTGGCCCTGTATGAACTTGGGGGTGGGGTGAGGAGGGAAACTGCATGGCCCACAGGGAACACGTGTGACTGGACATCTTAGTAACCATAATTGTTGTTAGCTGCCATCGAGATGGCCTTGATTCATGGCAATCCCGCGGGTGCAGAGCAGAACTGCTCCACAGGGTTTTCAGTGGCTGCGATCTTTTGGAAACAGGCCGCCAGGCCTGTCTTCTGAGGCGCCTCTGGGTGGACTTGAACCTCTAACCTTTTGGTTAGTTGTTGAGCGCTTAACTGTTTGCAGCACCAGGGCCTCTGTAACTGACTGGATCTAATTACGACAGCGTTGTTGTTTAAGTGGTGCTGGGGGCCTTCTCTCTATGGACCATCTCCCCCAAGTGTCACCAGATGGGTTGAGTGTTTTTGTTTTTCTCACAGTAAAGTGTGCGGCCAGGCTATCCTTGTCACTGCTCAAGGGAACCTCACCCAGCGTGTTCTTTACAATCGACATGAAATAAAGCTCCTCTCTCTATAAGTACCTGTTTCCCCAAAAGCCAAGTGAAAGGGTCTCAAATAAACCATTTTCCTTCGATACAGCATTAAAACCATCATCATAGTTACAGACCCATGAGCCATTAAGCTCACACAATCCCTTGGATGCGAGTCTCTGTGCTGAGAACTCCAAGATGCACCATGCCAGAGATCACCGACCCTAGCACCATCGTGGTCAACGACTGAGCATTAACGGGTTAAATGTAAAGGGCGGCTCCCTAAAGTCAACGTTACTGCGTGTTACTAGGGGCGGGGGGAGGGACTGAAACAAACAAACTAAAAAAATTCATTGCCATGGAGTCAACTCTGAGTCATAGCGACCCTGTAGGGCACAGTAGAACTGCCTCCATAGGGTTTCCAAGGCCGTAATCTTTATGGAAGCAGACTGTTCATGGAGCAGCTGGTGGGTTTGAACAGCTCACCTTTCAGTCAGCAGCTGAGCACTTAACCACTGTGATACCGGGGCAGAGCAGATGCATTTAAAAGGGGCTCAGGAGCAGAGAGCCCTGGTAAGGGCCACCCCTCAGGCAGGGCAGGGCAGGGCAGGGCAGGGCAGCCCACCCCACCCATCGCTCTGGGTGACCTGTGGCCTTGGGCCCACTCTTCAGCCACACAATGGGGTGGTTAAGTCAGTGGTAAGCTTGTGGTGTGGACGGAAGCTGTGTGTGGAACGTTTGGCTGCAGCCAGCCACTACACACTGGATGGAGGGGAGGCCCTGGCCCAGCTGAGTTGTTTGCAAAGCCCTGGACTAACCAGGCACAAGCCTGCACCCTTCACTCAGCTAACCCCGTGAGTTTTCCAAGAATGAGCTGCTTCCTAGAAAGATGTCAAACACACCAACGCCAACCAGCGTGGTTCCAGTCTCCCTCCCGCACCTCCCTAAAACCTGTTGCTGTCAAGTCAATTCCGATTCACAGTGAACCTATAGGACAGAGTAGAACTGCCTGATAGGGTTTCCAAGGAGTGGCCCAGTGGACTCAAACTGCCGACCTTCGGTCAGCAGCCAAGCTCTTAACCACTGCAGCACCAGGGCTCCCCCACGCCTCCCTGCACATACACAAAGCTGGACAAGCCAGTTCTCTGGCGAGGACACACGGCTGGCTGTCAGGTAAACCCACTGCCCATTGTTAGGGCCAAGGCTAAGCCACCTGCCCCAGCAGGTACTTCTGGAAATGGCAGGGGTGGTGCCCAGCGTGATGCTGCCATCTGCTGAGGGCTGGGCGTGAAGTAGGCCAGGGTGTTGTTAGGTGGGGTGGGAACAATACTGCTCGCCAACACGTACTAGGGCTGGTTAGTGGATCACCAACCATCTCTCAGAACAGCATACAATAGTTGAAAGAAATCATAACTTACATAAAGGAATGGGCCTGAAGGAGAAACCAAGACTGGCATTTCCCCACTGTTGGCACCGCACAGTTGCCGTTGAGTTGATGTCAGCTCATGGAGGGACCCCGTGTGTGCAGAGTAGAACTGCTCCATAGGGTTTTCAAGACTGGGACCCTTTGGAAGGAGAGTGCCAGGCCTGTGGGTTGGAACCTGGTGGGTTGGAACCACCAACCTTTCGGCTTGTAGTGGAGTGCTAACCATGCACCCCAGGGACTGTGGGCTCGGCGGTCTCTGCAGGAGACCCTCAGTAACTACACTGAGAGCAACACACTGCCTGGGGTCCCTGAGGCTGCTTCTGCACGGACACTCCCGATGGATGACAGGGCCGTACCCGCGGGGATGATGCCGATCCTGAGAGGGCTGGGGACCAGGGCGGCGCGGGGGTGGTTCTGGTCCACGCCGGCATTCTGCTGCGTCCTTCCTATCAGGCCATGCAGGACCTCACTGAACGTGCCGTCCCCGCCGACACAGACGATTCTGTGGAGGAGCACAGCGTTAGAACCGCGCAGTCTCCCGGAGAAGATGAGCGAGACGCTCCAGCGACAACACACTCCATCCTCACCCCACGCTTGGGGTCAGCAGTGTCCCACCAAGTGATGATCAGGCTGACTCGGCATCCAGCCTCCCTCCTAGTGCTCTGCCCCCGTCACTGCAGCCCAAACGGTGTCCCGCTGTCCCACTGCCTGCAGCAACCATTAGCTATGCTGCTTGTCCTCTGCTGCCTCGGCTGGGTGGCCACCTGCCTGTGACCTTTCTCCCTCTGGCTCACTCGCTCACTCCCGTCTTTTCAGAGCTTCCACGCCAGTGAGAAGGCCCCACGGTCATTTACACGCTGACAATGCTCCCAGCAGCCCTGCACAGAGGACTTTTGATTCCGTTTTACTTACAAGGTGGAGTCCCTGGGTGGTGCAAACCTAAAGACTGGAGGTTCAAGTCTAGCCATAGGTGCCTTTGAAGAAAGGCCTGGAGGTCTACTTCCCAAAAAATGAGGCTCTGAAAACCCAGCGGCCCACCGTCCTACTCTGACACACATGGGGTCACCATAGGGTTAACTCCACAGGAACTGGTTACCTGGTTACCTACCAGGAAGACTGGGGCTCGGGCTGTGCAGGCTGCTGGGAGCACACGGCTGCGCGGAGGCGGGGGCTGGATAAGTGAGCCCTTGCACGCCCACACTGCTCGCTCTCACAGGCTCATCCACAGCACACCTCTCTCCAAGTGCCAGCCCTCCCCGGCCCTACGAGCCTGCCCTTCCCTTCAGAGCCAGTGTGAACAAAGAAGTAAGTCAGAGAGACAGGGCCTCTCCTCTATGCCCACGTCCTTGCCTCTGTCCCCGACCCACAGATGTGAATCTGGCTCACCCGCACCCTCTACCCTAAATGACCCGCACCAAGGTCACAGGAACCCCACCCTGCAGGCACCCTCTAAAACATCTCAAATGATCACCGGGGCCACCCTACAGCAGGTGACACGTTGGTCCTTCCTTCCCTCCATGAGGCTCCCGCCCAGCTCCCACCACACACTCTCGCGGGTGCGACCTCCGACCCTTCTCTCCTATTTCCCACTCGGCTCTTTCGTCAGAGCACTCAAATGCTGCGCCATACAGAATCCAGAATGCAGCCCCTCTGCCACTGCGGGCCCCCAGCCACCCAAACGCTGACTCCTAAGTCTACATCTTCCAAAGAAATCCACGTCTTCTTCCAAGACCCTCTGCTGAGGCCCACTCTCCACACTGCCAGGTGTCCCCTGGGGGCGCATTCACCCTCTGGGAACCCCAGCCTCCATGATCACTTATTCCCATGTCTCCTCAGCCCTGAGACGGCCATGATCACACCCGTGGACAAGGAACCTCGGCACAAAGGGTGAAGTGGTCCGTCCAGATGGCACGGTGGGGCTGGGGCATCAGAGCGGGCGTCAGGCCTTTGCGCTGCCCTGACCCCACACCTCCTGGCTGGCACGCTCTAAACCTCTGTACCAGCCACCTGCAAAACCTGCCTCAACACCCGCCTCCTGGCTTAGGCAGTAGCATCACCCTCCCACTCACCTGGGTCAGAAGCCTCAGCACCATTTTCACTAATATCCTGCCGTGGAGGTCTGTCAGTTCTACCCCCAGTGTCTCTGGAAACGCCCTTCTCTGCATGCAGCCTCTGCACTGTCCAGCTCAGTCCTCACCACCTCCTGCCCACCACACTCATCCAACACCCGGCCTGGGCCCCGACCTTTCCCAGCTCGTTGCTAATCGCCACATGGCTTTCAAAGTACTTTCCCTGCCCCTAGGGTCTCACTCGCCTTTCACGGCTGCGCGGCAGGCACTGGGCTGGGTTAGAAGACAGCCTGCCCTCAGCAGCTGGCACCATAGCAGGCGCAGACAAATACAAAACAGCAAGCAAAGGGCCAAGCTGGCATCACATGCCTTCTGGCAGGTGCACTGCAGAAAACACGACAGGCCTTTCGTGTTAGTGTGGCCCCAGGCCTGGCCTGGTTCCCGTCACGAGGAAGCACCAGACGGCCCAGCCGGAGGGACAGTCTACAAAATGACTGGCCAGTGCGCCTCACAACTGTCATCACAATACACAGAAGGAGGCACAGTGGCCGTTCCACACTCAAGGAGACTGAAGAGACACGTGGTGCACATGGTTAGTGCACTCAGCTGCTAACTAAAGGCTGGCAGCTCAAGTCCACCCAGAGGTGCCTCGGAAGAAAGGCCTGGCAATCTACATCCAAAAAAATCAGCCACCGAAAACCCTATTTAACACAGTTCTTCTCTGAAACACACGGAGTCGCCAGGGTCAGAGCCAACTCGACGACAACTGAGTCTGGTAAAGAGACGTGACAACCGGATTCAAAAGCAAGACAGGGTCCAGGGTTGTCTTTTGCTATAAAGAAGTACGGAGCATCTCACATTTTCTGAATAAGGGCTGGCAGAAACGGTGGCTGTCACTTGCCAAGTGAGCCAGGAGCCAGCTGCCCCCAGGGAAAGGGCTTGTGTTTGGAGGTGAGCGTTTTCGTCACAACTCACTGGTTAGGAGACTTGGTAGGTAACCAAGACCCAGCTCCTTCCTTCACCGGCTGCAGATGAAGATAACGTCATTTGCTGCCACGGCTGCTGTTCAGATTAAGATCGGGGGTGATGTAATTGAAAGAATACTACCTGCACTGCACTGACATTTGAGACAAAGGAAGGAACGGCCCTCCGACCAGCATTCTGAGGGTAGGGACTGGTTTTATTTCCTTTCTAACCTCAGCACCCGAGGAAACTCTAAGGGGCGGTTCTACTCTGTCCTATAAAGTCGCTATGAGTCAGAATCGACTCGAAGGCACACAACAACAACAACAACCATAGCCACAGCCCCCTTGGCACCCAGCACAGTGCCTGGGCTCGGCAGACACTCGGTAATGTTTGTGAAATGAATAATGACTTAAAAAAAAATGTTCACATCGTAGCTTATAACACGTTGCTCACAGAGTCCCCGATGGAACAGAAGAGTTAAAAACAAAAAGTCAAGCAATTATAAAGCAAGTAAACTACAGGGCAATACTTCACTAAACTCAAGATGAATGAATTTCTAAGCACAAAGAAAAGCTGAGAAAGGAAAGGATATGGTTGAATACATACATCTGAAAACTTCTACTGGCTGAAAAAACACCACAAGCAAAATTAAAAGACAATGAGCAAACTAGGAAAAAAATCAGCAAAAAATATGACAGTAAGTATGGCTTGTCTGTTACTTATCGAATACAAGAACAAATGAGATTATGACCAACAGGACAAAAAAAAAAAAAAAAAAGGGCCCAGGAAATAAGAATTAATACAAAGAGGAAATCCAATTAGTCAATAAACACATTTTTTAAAAGCTCGAGCATTTTCATATGTCCAACTAGCAGAGTATTCAAAGTGGTAATGCCACATACGTTGGCAAGATAATGGATGCTGTATTCCGAGAAAGAATGAAAATTAACAGAATCTTTCTAGACAGCAATATGGCAGCGCACAGCGGAGATTTTAAAATGTGAATCCCCCATGACGGAGTAATTCCATCTCCAGGAATTTAGCTTGAAAAAGAACAAAGATGTCTGCAGAGGTGATCTGTGCGCAAGAATGCGATTTTACCAGCACGGCGGTTCAACGTGAAGAATGTCACCAACGTCACTGAATCGCACATGTAGACACCGTTGAGATGGCGTATGTTTCGTGACATATATTTTCTCCATGGCACAATTTTTCAAGAAAAGAATGCTGTTTTGTTGTAAGAGCAGACAGTGGGAAGATCCTAAGCACCCAGTAACAAGCAGCCAGATGAATAAATTACGCTATACCCATATACTAGAACGTGACACAGGCATTAGAAATAACACTTTGGAAGGAACCTTTAAAGGCAAGGGAAAATTCTTAAAATATAATAAAAAAGCAGAGTCCAAAACTGTCAAAGTGGCAACTCCTCAGCTTTAGAACAAGCATTATTTCTATTTCCTGTCACCACTACCAGCTGCCGGCTGCTGTCGAGTCGACTCTGACTCACGGCGACCCAGTGCATGTCGGAGAACTGTGCTCCACAGGGTTTTCAGTGGCCATTAGATTGCCAGGCCATTTTTCCGAGGCACCCCTGGGTGGACTTGAACCTACAACCTTTGGGCTATCAGCTGAGCACATTGATCATTTGCAGCATTCAGGGACTCCTAAAAATATAGAGCAATATAAACACGTATTGTGAACACAGAGCTGGTCAACAGCAGTGATGTCCAAGGAGTGAAAAATGTGTGGCTCTGGACATTTTTGCCTTTTTCATACTTTCTACAACAAGCATGTTCTACTTTTACAATTAGGGTAAAATGAAATAAAATAAAGGAAAGGGAGGTGACAACCCTAAGGACTTACTATCTATTGTTGTCCGGTGCCATCAAGTCGATTCCAACCCATAGCAACCACGTATGACAGAGCCGAACTGCCTCACAGGGTTTTCTAGGCTGTGTGATCTTTATGGGAGCAGAAACCCGGTCTTTCTCCAGTGGAGCTGCTGGGTGGGTTCAAGCCGCTGCCCTTTTGGTTAGCAGCCGACCTTTCAGTTAGCAGTCGAGCGCTTAAGCATTGTGCTGCCAGGGCTCCTTTGCCATCTGTTAGTCAGGATGAAAGTTTACTCACCCGTCATATTTATCTATGTTCATCTCGTATAAACTCTCTTTGGCATGATTAGCACGTTCAGTCACTGTGGAAAAAGTAATACCACGTCATACAGCTTATTTTCAGATCTATGAATCTTTAGTGAAAATAAAAAGCAAATAAACAGCTCTTTAAAAATAAGGTTCTAAAACATCATCAGGGGATTTCCTGTAAGAAATTCCTTCCCAGATCTTACCCTAATCCCTTTACGGGAATGGAACCCAGCTGCCATCAACGGAACACCCCCCTCTCAGGTTATATTCTGCTGAGTAAGGTCTAACACTCTCGGCATTTAACCCTGGCATTTAGTAATATTTTGCTAGAAAAAGATCATTTTTTTTTGATTTTATAATTTTTTTTCTTATCACAAAAGTTATTTTGAAAATTTTAGAATACACCAAAAAGTAAGGGAAAATCTTATAAAATTCTTAGAATGTATCAGAAAGTCGAAGAAAATGTTAGTCCATAGTCTCTATACCCACAGTTAAAAAAAAAAAAAAGTGATTTTAACCATTTTTAAGCGTACAGTTCAGTGTGCAATTCACCATCTCATGTAACCATCACCACCATTCCATTCCCAAATGTTTTCACCACGCTGAGCAGAAACTCAGTGCCGGTCAACAGTGAGTCCCCAGCCCCTGGTAACCACTAATAAACTCAGGTCTCTAAAATAATATAATAACGTTGTTGCTGTGTTGTTAGGTGCCATCGAGTCAGTCCGGACTCATAGCGACCCCAGGTACAACAAAATGAAACACTGCCCAGTCCTGCGCCATCCTCACAATCATGGTTATACTTGAGCCCATTGTTGCAGCCACTGTGTCCATCTCGTTGAAGGTCTTCCTCTTTTTCACTGACTGTCTACTCTACCAAGCATGATGTCCTTCTCCAGGGACTGGTCCCTCCTGATCACATGTCCAAAGTATGTGAGACAAAGTCTCGCCATCCTTGCCTCTAAGGAGCATCCTATCCTGGCTGTACTTCTTCCAAGACAGATTTGTTCATTTTTCTGGCAGTCCACGGTAGATTCAATATTCTTCAGCAACACCACAACTCAAAGGCATCAGTTCTTCTTCAGTCTTCCTTATTCATCGTCCAGCTTTCGCATGCACACGAGGCGACTGAAAACACCATGGCTTGGGTCAGGCGCACCTTAGTCTTCAAAGTGACATCTTTTTTTTTTTTTTTTTTAACACTTTGGTCTCTAAAAAATATAATACTACTGCTAATAAAAATATACTGCACACATAATTTTGTATACTTGTTTTCTCCATATTACATCATAATTATTTTTTGTATCAATAAAAATTCTTTTTAAAGGTCACTTTCAAGAGCTACATAATGTTCCTAAGATTCACCCCAACTTCATTTTTATGGCTCCTATTTGGGAATTTAAATTGTTTCCAATTTTTGCTAATTTAAAAAAAGTGGCAGTGGCCACTGCTGTACATTAACTTTGTGCATATCTCATTATATTCTCAGGAAAGATTTAAAAAACATGGCCTGCTGGCCCCAAATCCCCTCATTTTTAAGGCCCTTGCCACACACAGTCCAGCAGCTCTTTAATGAAGGTCACACAAAACCATCAAGACACTGAAAGGGAGGAAGACAGCCCTCTGCCACAGCTTCCGGCAACAGATGCAGGAGGACTTGCACTGAAAACTCTGGGTGGCATAAGTGACATTTTGATCTAAGATTCTGTAGAAGAATCCTGAACAAAAGGGGGAAAAAAACTGAAACAGAATTACAAATTCTCAGTGGAATCCAGACTTTCTGGTGCCAGTGAGGCTGGATGAACTCCTGAAACTACTGCCCTGAGATGATTTTTAAACCTTAAACCTCAAGCCACAACTTTTCCCAGAAGTCAGCTTTGAACCAAACAACCAAAAAAAAACCCAGCTGTCAAGTCAATCCTGACTCATAGTGACCCCACAGGACAGAGAGGAACTGCCCCATAGGGTTTCCAAGGCTGTAATCTTTACAGAAGCAGACGGCTGCATCTTTTTCCCGAAGAGCTGCTAGTGGTTTTGAACCACCAACCTTTTGGTTATAGGCCAAGCACTTAACCAGTGCACCAACAGGGACCCTGAACCAAACAATTGTTTAACCTAATTAGTAAAGTATGTCTGCCTTGACCATCGTGCTCTAAGGTTTACTGATGTGAGATCATACTGACTACAGTGTAGCGAAAGGTTAGATGAGAAGCTGAGGGGGCAGCGAGTTTACGCTAATGGTGGGGGGATAAATTTGAAATGGATAGCGAGAACAGTTTCAAAACTTGAAAAATGTAAACAATGTCACTGAATCACACATGCAGAATTTATTGAAACAGTGTATCCTTTGCTGTGTATATTTTCACACACAAAAAAGCAGTATCACACTATGTTTCTTTAAATTTCACTTGCTGGTGAAATTATTTCTGAGATTCAGTTCCTGTCCATGGCCTTTGACCTTTTATCTTCTTCGTGTTTTCTTGACTGCTTTATATGCTAAGAATATTTACCTTTGGCTAGAAGAGACTATATTGTTTATTTTGTAGTCTTCCTATTCTTGTAAGCAAGAAAAAAAATACATTCTGTTTTGTTTAAAACAATCTTATAAGATAAAAATCTCCCCTAGTGACTACCTTTGAATCACCTCAAATTTACTTCTACACATTATTTTAAGAAGTTATAATTTGCAAGCGGCCATTCAAAGTACAGCAATTGGTCTCCATTCACCTGGAGCAAGAGAGGAAGAAGGAGAGTCAGGAATAGGAGGAGGAAATGGAATGTGTAGCTAATTGCCTCCATGAACAACTGCGTCCTTTGTCATGAGACCAGAAGGACTGGATGGTGCCCAGCGACCATTACTGAATGTCTATAGTAAAATCCTAATCAAAAGGGGGAAAATGCAGCAAAGAATTTCAAATTCTTATGGACTCCAGACTTTTTAGAGCCATGGAGGTTGGATAAATCCCCAAAACTATTGCCCTACCATAATCTTTAAACCTTAAACAAAAAATATGACCTGAATTCTTCTTAAAACCAAACAATAGTTTGGCTTAGCTAGTAAAGAATGTCTGCCTTGAGCATTGTGCTCTTTTAAGATCTATCTATATGGAATAAAACTGACAATGGCAACTAGAAAGATTAGGTAGGAGATTTAGAGGGCAGTTTCTTTTTTTAGTTTATGCTAATGGGGAAGAACAACTCAAAAAAGGAGGGTGAGAATGGCTGCACAACTCGAAGACTGTGATCAATGTCACTGAATTGTACGTGTAGGAACTGTTGAACTGGTGTCTGTTCTTCAATGTATATTCTCAATAACAACAAAAATAAAATAAATTATATATATATATATATATAAAAAGAAGCTATACCTTACCGATTACCTCAGTGTTGATGGAGGCTAAAGCAAATAACGGAGCCACCTTCTTCTCATAGATCCTCTTGCCTTGTCCTTTTCCTCCAAAGGGATTGATAAACACCAGTAAGTGCTTTGGTCTACATGCTACCAAAATAATAATAATAATTAATTAAAAAATAAATCACAACGAATGTAACAAATTATCAAAATTAAGACTGTGTTAACCGAACAAAATCAAACCATGATGGTTTTAGAATTCTGCTTTGTATTACCTGATAAAAGGTATTTTTAAATCTTAAAGAAGAGCTATAAAAAGCCTCCTAATTTATGAAAAGCAAAACAAACAAACAAAAAAAGCAGGCTACCAGGATATGCAAGGTCCCTGGGTATTGCAAACAGTTGGCTCTTGGCTACTGACCTAAAGGTTGTCAGTTCGAACCCACCCAGCAGCACCATGGAAGAGAGGCCTGGTGATCTGTTTCTGTTAAGACCCTATGGAGCAGTTCTACTCTGTGACACATAGGGTGGCCATGTGTTTTGCACAGCCACTAGAGGCAATGAGAGCCCCAAGGATGCTGAGTTCTGCTGAGGACAGACTCACTCGCTGCTTATGAAGGAGCCCGTGAGACATGAGTTCTGCAAGGCAGCAGCTTCCTTCTCTGCCATGTGGAGGAAAGCAAGCTTGTAGAGAACAAGGAGAGGGAAGCAGATGCACAGAAAGGGGCATTCAGATGGACAGACAGGCAGACTTAGTTACAGAAAGAAGCTTTGGAATGGAGATGGACAGACAGACAGAAAGACAGAAACCAAATGGATTCCAGTCCCTGGTTACAGCCCTCTCAGGAGGCCCAGCTAAACTCCTGCGCTGGAGTTTCAAGTTGTTGTTGTTGTTGGGTGTCACTGAGGTGGTTCCGATTCATAGCGACCCCATGTGACAGAGCAGAACTGCCCCATACAGTTTCCTAGGCTGTAATCTTTACAGGAGCAGATCGCCCGGTCTGTCTCCCGGGGAGCCGCTGGGTGGGTCTGAACCACCGACCTTTCGGTTAGCAGCCAAGCACTTAACTACTGTGCCACCAGGACTCCTTGGGGTCTCATGAGTCTTTGCTATTTTCTTATAATAACTTCCATATTTCTGTTTTGGTCAATTCAAGTAGATTCTCTTACTTAAAATGAAACTTAAACTCACACATCAATAAAAATAGCAAAAAGGTATTAACCCAACAGAACTGAAAACTTGTCCACACAAAAACCTGTGCACAAATGTTGATAGCAGCACTATTCCTGACAGCCAAGAAGCGGAAACAACTCATATACCTACCACCGGATGAACGGATGAACAAAATGTGGTCTATCCATAAAAGGGACTAAAGTCCTGATATAATACATGCTACCATATCGACGAGCCTTGAAAACATGACGCTGAATGAAAGAAGCTAGCCACAAAAGGGCCCATATTGTATCATTCCGTTTATAGGAAATACACAGAATCCGTACTGAAGAAAGAAATACTGCAAAATATTAACAGCTGCAGGATCTAGGTGGTGGGTCTATGAATGCTTACGGTACAATTCTTTCAGTTTTCCTGTATCTTTGGAAATGTTCATAATAAAATATATTAGGAGGAAATATGCAATGGTGAGAAATAGGCCAAGGCAAAAGTTGAGTCTTTAAAAAATCATAGAAATTGATAAATCCCAATAAAACTGGTAAAGAAAAAGGGAGAAAAGGCAAATGACCAATACCAGGAATAAGAAAAGGGTGTCACTCTCTGGAGTGATCTATAAATATCACAAAGAAAATAAAAGGATCCATTGACGAATATATGCCAATAATTTTACAAATTCGGACAAATTCCTCAAAAAACTCAATTTACTGAAGCTGAGAGAAGAGTTAGAAAATCAGAATAATCTGATATCTAATAAAGAAATGGGAACCATTACCAAAAACCTTCCCACAAAGAAAGTCCAGGCCCAGATGGCTTCACCAGTGAAGTCTTCCAAACTTTTAAGGGCAAAAATAGCCCCAATGTTATATGAACTTTTCCAGAGAACAGAAAAAAGGAAAGGAGGGGAGGGGAGAGGAGGGGAAGAGAGGGATGTGGAGGGAGGGAGGGAGGGAGGGAGGGAGGGAGGGAGGGAGGGAGGGAGGGAGGGAGGGAGGGAGGAAGTAGACAGACTTCTCAACTTCTCAGTGAGACCACTGCAACCTTGACAACAAACCCAGCTGTCTTAATCGTCTAGTGCTCCTGTAACAGAAATACCCAAGTGGATGACTTTAACAAAGAGAAATTTATTCTCTCACAGTCTAATAGGTTACAAGTCCAAATTCAGGGCGTCAGCTCCAGGAGAAGACTTTCTGTGTCCACTCCGCAGGAAGGTCCTTGTCATCAATCTTTCTCTGGTCTAGGTGCTTCTCCACGCAGGAACTCCAGGTCCAGTAGACTGGCTGTGCTCCTGGCACTGCTTTCTTGGTGCTATCAGGCCCCCATGTCTCTCTGCTCGCTTCTCTATCTCAAAAGAGTTTGGCTCAAGGCACAATCTAATCTTGTAGATCTCATCAACATAACTGCCGCCGATCCCATCTCATCAACAACAATAGAGATAGGATTTAGAACACATAGGAAAATCACATCAGATGACAAAATGGTGGATAATCACAATACTGGGAAACATGGCCTAGCCAAGCTGACATATATTTTGAGGGGACACAATTCAATCCAGGACACCAGCCAAGGACATTATCAGAAAGGAAACTTAGAGCCCCACTGCTACCCTTAGGTGCAAAAATCCTAAACGAGACGTGGGTAAGTCAAATGCAGCAATATATATAAAGGGTGACATAGCACGGCCAGGTGGGCTTACTCCAGGAATGCAAAGGGCTTAAACAACCAGAAATCAATGTGATTCATCAGCCCATTAGCCCAAGAAGAAGACAATCACTTGATCGTCCTAATAGATGCAGAAAAAGCATTTGTCAAATTCAACACCCATTCATGATAAAAACTCTCAGCAAACTGGGATTAGAAGGGAACTTCCATAATACGATAAAAAATAATCGATTTCAAAAAAGCCTAAGCAAGCAAGTCTTAATGATGAAATAATGAAAACATCCCCCCAGAGGCCAGGAATGAGACACAGGGGCCTGCTGTCTCTGCTGCAGTGGGGGTCCAAACCAGGGCAACAACCCGAGGAAAAGAAGCAAAAGGCATCAGAATCGGAACGGGAAAAATGTAACTGTCATTATTCACAGATGACATGATTGTGCTTCTAGAAAATCTAAAAGAATCATCAAACTATTAAAATTAATGAGTGACTTTGGGAAGGTCACTGGAAACAAGGTGAATATACAAAATTCAACTGTTCTTATGTACACAAGCAATAAGCAAATAAAAAACAAAATAGTGACACTACAGCCTGGCGGGGACAGGACAGTCTTTTCAATAAATGACACTGGGCCAATCGGATGTCTATATTTTTATAAAATGAACCTTGTCTACTTACCTCACACCACCACACAAAAATCAATCCCAAATAGTTTATAGATCTCAATGTGAAAGGTAAAACAAGAAGGCTTTGAGAAGAAAACATAGGAGGACCGCTTCATGACCTTGAAGTAGACAAAGGTGTCTTAAGTAGGACACGGTCTAACCATAAAGTAAAAAAAAAAAAAAACTAAGATAAAAGGGGCTATATACTAAAATTAAGAACCTCTTTTCATCAAAAGACACCAATAAGAGAGTGAAAAAGGGCAAGCCACATAACGGGAGAAGGCATCTGTGATTCATAAATCCCACAAAAGATTCAGACCCACATACGCATAGTCCCCCACCCAGCAACCCCATTCCTAGGTACACGCCCCAGAGAAACGCAAACATGTGCTCACCAGACGACATGTATAGCAGGATTATTCACAATAACCCAAAGCAGGAAGCTATGGAGATGGCCACCAACAGTACAATGATGTATAAATGGTCGTATAGTCACACCATGGAATACGGAATTCTGCACAGCCCTGAGCGTGAACAACCTCCAACCACACATCGTTCTGGTCTACACATGGATAAATTTCACAGACAGAATGTTGACCAAAAAAAGCCAGACACAAAAGAATTCATACTGTGTGATTCTATTCACACAGATTACAAAAACTAGTCTAGTTGTTAGGAGTTGGGGTAGTAGATCCCCTTGAAGGGGCAGTGACTGCAGGGGGCAGAAGGGGGACTTCTGGGGGCTGACCATGTTTCTTGATCTGGGTGCTGGCTACATGAGCAAGTTCAGCTGGTGAAAATTCATCTAGCTGTGTACTCAGGATATGAAGCACTTTTCTGCATCTATGTTACACTTCAATAAAACATTAAGACAGAGAACACAAAGAGAGGTTAAAACTGCAGAGTAGCTGAAGGACTAGAATCATGTATTCAGATACAAGCAGACTATATCACCACCCCCGTCTGTCGCTTCGTCATACTGTGGTGATTTTATGTTGCTGTGATGCTGGAAGCTACACCATGGTATTTCAAATATCAGCAGGGTCACCCGTAGTGGACGGGTTTCAGCAGAGCTCCCAGACCAAGACAAAGAAAGCGTGGTGATCTACTTCCAAAACTTAGCCAGTGAAAACCCTACGGACCACAGCAGAACGCTATCTGACATAGTGGTGGAAGATCAGCCCCCTAGGCTGGAAGGTGCTCAAAACACAGTTGCCACAATAATGGGCTTCGGCACACCAACGATGGTGAACATGGCTCAGGAGTGGCAGCATTTTGTTCTGTTGTTCATGGGGCCACCATGACTTGGGGCTGACTCAATGGCAACTAACAAAGACTATATAAAATATACAACTGTATGGGCTGTTCCACAAATCACAGAGAAAAATAATAAATCCACGTTACTCAAGGGGAGGCAGTGTTAAGAGGGCGTTCTCTTCCAGTCCCCACCTACAGTGTCACGCCTTGAATGGAAAGACTCAAAGTCTAATGAAAGCAAACAGATAAGACAGGACGGAAGGGAAAGGAGAGCGAGCACAGATGGGGAGGAGGTGTCCAGAGACCAAGGAGGAGAAGGCCAAGAAACAGAAGGGAATTTTCTGAGCCGAATGCTACAGAAACGCTGAAGGACAAGAGTTGGCACAGAGCTCGCGAGGTTTGAAATGTGAGGAGAGGTCAACACGAACTTGTAATGAGGACTGCGCCCCACAGGATAAGACAGCAAAAGGCAGAAACCAGGTCCTGCTGCTCAGACGACAATCTAAAGATGCGCTTCTTCAAGCAAGGGAGCTTTTCCGAAGCTGACGCACCTCGTCAGGGTCTGCCCTTGACAAGTTTGTTTCCTTGCAGGGAAATACCACTTTCTTAATTGAGATACCAAATGAATCCAAAAAGACATAAAACTAACCTAAAATGCATGCTGTTCCTAATTCTGTGGTGGAAGTCTGTACCTGAATTGTCAGGACTGTGTATTAAGATTATAACCAAACAACTTGAAATGGTTCTGTACATACAGAATGAATTAACATCTACCATGATTTTAACAATGGCGGACTGCCTCGCGGCAATTGCTAACTAATTCTTTAGGCTCCTACTACATCTCAGATGTAAGGGACACATCCCAGATGTTTAACACGAACATTCCTGCACTTGTTGTTAGGTGCTGTCGAGTCAGTTTTGACTCACACTGATTCTATGTACAACAGAAGGAAACATTGCCCGGTCCTATGCCATCCTCATAATCATTGTCATACCTGAGCCCGTTGTTGCAGCCACTGTGTCAGTTCATCCTGTTGAGGGTCTTCTTCTTCTTCGCTGACCCTCTACTTTACCAAGCATGATGTCCTCCTCCAGAGACTGATCCTGACTGACAACAGGTCCAAAGTATGTGAGATGCCGTCTCCCCATCCTTCCTTCTAAGGAGCATTCTGGTTGTATTTCTTCCAAGACAGACTTGTTTGTTCTTCTGGCAGTCCCTGGTATATTCAATATTCTTCACCAACACCACAATTCAGTCTTCCTTATTCATCGTACAGCTTTCGCATACATATGAGGCGATTGGAAACACCATGGCTTGGGTCAGGTGCACCTTAGTCTTCAAGGTGACATCTTTGCTTTTTAACACTTTAAAGAGGTCTTTTGCGGCAGATTTGCCCAATGCAATGCATCTTTTGATTTCTTGACTGCTGCTTCCATGGGTGTTGATTGTGGATCCAAGTAAAAGGAAATGCTTCACAACGTCAATCTTTTCTCCATTTATCGTGACATTGTTTATTGGCCCAGTTGTGAGGATTTTTGTTTTCTTGATGTTGAGGTGTAATCCATAGTGAAGAATGTGGTCGTTGATCTTCATCAGTGTTTCAAGTCCTCTTCACTTTCAGCAAGCAAGGTTGTGCAATCTCCATAATGTAGGTTGTTAATGAGTCTTCCTCCAACCCTGATGCCCTATTCTTCTTCATACAGTCCAGCTTCTTGGATTATTTGTTCAGCATACAGATTGAATTAGTATGGTGAAAGGATACGACCCTGATGCACACCTTTCCTGACTTCAAACAATGCAGTATCCCCTTGTTCTGTTTGAACGACTGCCTCTTGATCTATGTACAGGTTCTTCATGAGCACAATCAAGTGTTCTGGAATTTCCATTCTTGGAAATATTATCCATAATTTGTTATGATCCACATAGTCAAATGTCTTTGCATAGTCAATAAAACAGAGGTAAACACGTTTCTTGTATTCTCTGCTTTTAGCCAGGAATTTTGCCCATAGAACCCTTCGATATTGCAATTCAAGGCTTCAGTTCCTTCAGCTTGAGAAATGCTGAGTGTAGTCTTCCCTTTTGGTTTTCCAATTCCAGGTCTTTGCACATTTCATTATAGTACTTTGTCTTCTTGAGCCCCCCTTTGAAATCTTCTGTTCAGCTCTTCTATTTCATCATTTCTTCCATTCACTTTAGCTAATCTACGTTCAAGAGCAAGTTTCAGAGTCTCTTCTGACATCTATTTTGGTCTTTTCTTTCTTTCCTGTCTTTTTAATGACCTTTTGCTTTCTTCATGTATGATGTCCTTGATGTCATTCCGTAACCCATCCGGTCTTCGGTCATTAGTGTTCAATGCATCAAATCTATTCTTTTTTTTAATTGTGCTTTAAGTGAAAGTTTACAAATCAAGTCAATCTCTCATACAAAAACTTACATACGCCTTGCTAGTTGCTCTCCCCCTAATGAGACAGCACACTCCTCCTCTCCACCCTGTATTTCCTGTGTCCATTCAGCCAGCTTCTGACCCCCTCTGCCCTCTCATCTCCCCTCCAGACAGGAGCTGCCCACATAGTCTCATGGGCCTACTTGAGCCAAGAAACTCACCCCTCACCAGTACCATTTTCTATCTTATAGTCCAGTCCAATCCCAGTCTGAAGAGTTGGCTTTGGGAATGGTTCCAGTCTTGGGCTAACAAGAGATACGGGGACCATGACCTCTGGGGTCCTTCCAGTCTCAGTCAGACCATTAATCAAATCTATTCTTCAGATGGTGTCTAAATTCAGGTGGGATATAGTCAAACTTGTACTTCGGCTCTCGTAGAATTGTTTTACTTTTCTTCAGCTTCAACTTGAATTTGCATATGTGCGAATGATGGACTGATGTGTAGTTGGCCCCTGGCCTGGCTCTGATTGATGATATTGAGCTTTTCCATCATCTCTTTCCTCAGATGTAGCTCATTTGGCTCCTGTGTATTCCATTTGGCACAGTCAGTATGTACAGTTGCTGCTTACATTGTTGAAAAAAGGTATTTCCAATGAAGAAGTCGTTGGTCTTGCAAGACTCTTATCATGCGATCTCTAGCATTGTTTCCATCATCAAGACCATATTTTTCAACTACTGATCCTTCATCTTTGTTGCCAATCACCAGTAATTATCGATGCATCCTCATTGCATGTTCGATCAATTTCAGACCGCAGAAGTTGGCAAAAATCTTTAATTTCTTCATCTTTGGCATCAGTGGTTGGTGCATAAACTTGAATACTAGTTGTATTAACTGGTCTTCCTTGTAGGTGTATGGATATTATCCTATCACTGACAGCGTGTACTTCAGGATAGATCTTGAAATGCACTTTTTAACAATGAATGTGACGCCGTCCCTCTTCAATTTGTCATTCCCGGCACAGTAGACCATAAGATTGTCTGATTAAAAATGTCCAATACCAGTCCGTTTCAGCTCATGAATGCCTAGGATATCTACATTCAAGAGTTCCATTTCATTTTTGACAACTTCCAATTTTCCTAGATTCTACATTCCACGTTCTGATTATTAGCAGATGTTCTGTAGCTGTTTCTTCTCATTTTGAGATACGCCACAGCAGTAAATGAAGGTTTTGAAAGCTTGACTCCATCCACGCCACTAAGGTCGACTTTACTTGGAGAAGGCAGCTCTTCTCCAGTTGTCTCTTGAGTGCCTTCTCATCTGAGGGACTCATCTTCCTGCACTAGATCAGACAATGTTCTTCTGCTATTCATAAGGTTTTCACTGGCCAATTTTTTAGAAGTCGATCAACAGGTCCTTCTTGCTAGTCTCCTAGTCTGGAAGCTCCACGGAAACGTGTCCACCATGGGTGACCCTGCTGGTATTTGAAATATTGGCAGCATAGCTTCCAGTATCACAGCAACATGCAAGCCACCACGGTACGATAGACTGACAGACAAGTGGTGGTTTCCTCCTCTTACCTGGTTTAATGCTCACAATCACCTTGATGGTAGGTATTACCATCCTCATTTCCAGTAGAAAAAATCGATGCCCAGAAGGTTAAGTGACCTGCCCTAGGTCTCCCGGGGAGTAAGGGGTGGAACTGGGACTCAATTCCAGTGTCTCGACTCTGGAAACGCGTGCTCTTTCCAGCACACTATGCTGGCCCCCTAATTAAAAAAACAAACAAAAAACAGTTGCCGTCGGGCTGACTCCATCTCATGGTGACCGTGTGTGGCAGAGTAGAACTGTATGCGTCATAGGGTTTCCAATAGCTGGTTTTTCAGAGGTAGATCACCAGGCCTTTCTTCTGAGGCGCCTCTATGTGGACTTGAACCTCCAACCTTTTGGTTAGCTGCCGAGTGTGCTAATGGTTTACACTACCTAGGGACTTTGGCCCTCTAAAAAAAAAAAAAAAGTCAAACTTATCAAATTCACCCTAGTTAGAACAGGTTTTATAAGGAAAGGAGAAGGGATGTACAGAGACCTCTGAAGTACACATAAGCTTGGTTCTGTATTTCCACAAATGCATAAACACATACGTACTCAGCTCCTCAAGCAGCTCTCTGAGCGTCTGCAGCCACAGGTTACACAGCTGCTCTTCGGTACACCAGAAAGTCACCTGGGCCCGCTTCCAGCGGTGACGCCGAGCTCGCTTCACGCAGTGCACTGTGCAGAGACAAAGGCACCTGTGAGCACAAAGTCGCAGTGCACTGTGCAGAGACAAAGGCACTCGTGGGCACAAAGTCGCAGTGCACTGTGCAGAGACAAAGGTACCTGTGAGCACAAAGTCGCAGTGCACTGTGCAGAGACAAAGGCACCTGTGAGCACGAAGTCGCAGTGCACTGTGCAGAGACAAAGGCACTCGTGGGCACAAAGTCGCAGCCTCTCTGGCAGAGCCGCACGTGAGCTTGCTTCAAATGCATGCTCATTTTCGGTACATGACTCAACATTTCCCAGCAGTTCTCTTTTCTGCCAACTAGCTAGTAACTTTCAACGTGTATTAGAAAAAAAGATTCTAGTTCTCATTTCTTTTAACCCACTTAAAAAAAAAAAATAAATAAAAAACAAAAAAACAGACGATCAACAACCAAAACATTCACTAAAAGCAGATCTTGGGAAAGCTGATATTAGAAAGTTTCCAATAAAGATAAGTCAAGAAAATGACAAGCTTGTTTAAGGAGTCCTGGTGGCACCATGGTTAAAGTGCTCAGCTGCTAACCAACATGTTGGTGGTTCAAACATGCCAGCCACTCCATGGGAGAAAGTCTGCTTCCATATAAATTACAGCCTTCGAAACCCTATGCGGCAGCTCTGCTCTGTCCTGTAGGGTCGCTATGAGTCAGGACTGAGTTCCCTCCCCTGTAATCTGTGTGGAATTAATGAAGAACTGTGGAAGAAGGTATTGAGGATTTGTCACCTGTAAACGCATGAGGCTTCTCCATTTTCTGCCATTTTCCACTGGTGTAGTGTTTCCCGTTAACATCTGCTTCTTCCACGGTGATGATCTCGGAAACAGGCACAGAGCAGACATCTGTAAAGACAGCACACTCTTACATCTAACGAATTCATCAGTGAGGTCCAGCTCATGTCCAGAATCCAACTCCACAATGCTGGCAATATGGTGTTATTCTCATTAAGAAAACCACAAGTAAAAAGTAAGGTCGTACGCCATTTTTTAAATTCAGAGCTGGGGAAATACTGGAAACTCAAATGTGATTGGAAACGGGGTGTTTTATCCAACAGAGTCACCAAATGCACGCTGTGGCCTGTCAAGCAATGTGTTCACCCATTCAATCAGCATGTGCTGAGGGGAGCTACAGCACTGAATTGGGGAAGCATGTACGAAACACGGTCATTGTCCTCAGGACGATGCTTGGCTCAGAAACGCAATTGGAAAATGACCCGTAACATGATTTTAGTACAACACAGACAGTGGCACCTCAGAGGTCTACAAGGGGCACAGTACCACAAGGGAGGCAAGACTGGAGGTGACAGCCACATCACCAAGAAGACCAGGAGTAAGGACTGGGGCCCCAGCACAGGGGATGACCTGAACATAGCGCAGTGTCAGGGTCTGCGGAAGCCAGCTTGTCCTGCTGCAGGGACAGCCAGGACGCAGGGACAGCCAGGGCCACTGAGTGCATGAATGAGAGACGGTCAGGGCCGAGCCAAAGGAGAGACAGGGAGAGGAGGGTTCCCGGAAAGACCACGTTGAGTTTGACTGGATGCCAGAGAAGAAGGGGAGATGTGGATGGGCTGACTAGATGACAGTTGCGGGTACTCTCTGGCCCTGGAAACCCAACAAGAGGCAGGTCTGACCCAAGCTCACTGAGCCACTTTGGGTGGGCAGGTGCAATTACAGGACCGCAGATCCAAAGGAATTTCTGAGCTGGGAACATGGCTACAGGAGTCACAGGGTGACGACTGTAACTGATAGGACCATGGCTATGGAAGACACAGGGTGACAGCTGTAACTGATGGGACCATGACTACAGGAGTCACAGGGTGACGGCTGTAACTGAGGCCGCGGGTCTGAGAGGTGCCACCCGGGAGGGTGTACCCACTGAGAAGCAGAGGAAGACAGAGGCACCAGGGTGAACAGGCTCCCTCCATAGGCCAAATTGTAAACTGTTGACGGGAACCTCAAGCTTGGTGGTTAGCATCTTATGTTGGCTCTAAGGCCTGCAGCACAGCTGAAATACTGTATCTCTGCAATCACTAAATGGAAAAAGTTCCATCAGTCGGGAGGGGCTGCTCGAGGGCCCCCCACCCTCAAGCTGTTCTGACGTGGGGTCTGTGAGGCCAAGTGGGGCAGGGCCCATGGACCCCAGATCAGCCCTCGCTGTTCTGCCCAGGGAGGACAATACTACACCCTGCCCGGGCTCCTGCCCCATCCTCTGCCTCTTCCTCCTTGCTGCTGCCAAGCTTCTAGAAGGCAAATTTCCACCCAGCTCCCACGTGGCCAGCTCCTGCCAAGGGGCACGTGCCCACCTACAGCATGGGGGCCCCAGCCCGGGCTGTCGGTCCCTCACCTGTCAGCGCCTCACCGTTCAACTCATCCGTCAGCACCTGTGAGCACAGCTGTGCTGGCTGGCAGGGCGTCCTGTGACACCCACACCCCAGAACACGGACACAGCATCCTGCCTTCAGTGTGCGACCAAGAGCCTGTACTGACACCCCCTCCCCTTTGCTGCCATGCTTGCCTTGCCCTCTGCAGCACCCCCCAGGGCCTGTGTCACTGGTGGCCTGCGCCCTCCCCCGACCCCCACACTCAGGCTTCCACACTGGGTGGCATTCTGCTCGAACCCTGCTCTGAATAAGAGGGTGGGCCAACGGCTGCCCAGGCCCTTCTCATGCAGGCTGTCCCCGGATTTTAGGGGCTGATTGGGGAGCATCCTTTACAACTGCGCTCTGAACTCAGAACAGTGAGGAAAGTGGATTTCTCAAGAGAACAAAGGGCATTTTGAGGACAAAACATAAATATAATCAGTTTTCACTCTCTTCAAGCATTAAATATTTTCTCCTACAGCATTAAATGTCATTTAAGGTAATTTTCTACTTCTTAAAAGGTATCCGGGATTTGCAGATGTGAACAACCCCTATTTCCCCGAAGAGGACAGTGCACCCCGACATTCACCATGACCTCACTGCAGCACACAGCCTGAGTCGGGTGCCCTCACCTGTCGTCCCTCTGCCCAGGTAATGCTGGAGGGAAGTGCAGGGAACAGATGACGAGCATTGCTTAAGCACCTACTGCATGCCTCTGTAGTGTGACAGATGTCTCTATAACTTTATTTCAGCCCCAAATGTGCACATCTGGGAACTGCTTCCCAGGTCCCCTACCCAGCCCCTATTAATTCTCAACGATTTTTTTTCTTCTAAAGAAAGTGTCTTCTAACGCCACAATGTATCTAACCCATTGCTGTCAAGTCCATTCTGACTATTAGCAACTCTTTAGGACAGAGTGGAACTGCCCCACAGGGTTTCCAAGGATGGCTGGTGGATTTGAACTGCTGACCTTTTGGTCATCAGCAACAGCTCTTAACCACTGCGCCACCAGGGCTCTGCAGTGCAGCTAGTTACCTTTAACAGGTCTCTCCACCATCCACCTGTCAGTTTGTCCTACTGTGGTGGCTTGCATGTTGCTGTGATGTTGGAAGCTATGCCACTGGTAATTTCAACGCCAGCAGGGTCACCCACAGTGGGCGGGTTTCAGCGGAGCTTCTAGACTAAGACACTAGGAAGCAAGGCCTGGAGAGCTACGTGAAAACTAGCCAATGACAACCCTACGGCACACAACAGGACACTGTCCTACATAGAGCTGGAAGATGAACCCCCGGGTTGGAAGGCACTCAAATACACAGTGGCCGAAGATGGCGCAGGACCAGGCAACGTTTCATTCTGTTTTATGTGTGTCAGAGCCGACTTGATGGCAACTAACAACAGATCTTTAAACTCAACAGAAATGGGAAATCGGTCCTAGAGTATGGCGTTCCGATAGGACCATTCAGGACGTACCGAGGAGGCACGGCCTCCACGCTCCAGGAGGAGGCCGACGGCAGGTGGATGAAGGTGTAAGAGTGGTGAGGCCACGTGACCGCCACCCATTCCGCTCACCAGCTGAAGGGGAAGCAGGTGTCATGCAGGGATGCGGCGAAAAGTGTGGATTTTCTGTGAAGTCTCTAGATTTTAGAGTGTTGGCTACAAATCAAAAACAAAAAAAAACTCACCGCGCAAGTCAGATAAAAAGTATCAGTGTGAGGGCCACCGTCCACTGCCTCTAGGGGGAGGAAGTGCTGTTGTAAGGTGCCGTGCGACTCTCTGTAGTCCTCCTGACCACGTGGATCACAGGTGAAATCTCACTCAGCACCCTCACCACGTTTTTTAGCCTGGCCCAAGACGCCAAAAGTGAAATCAGATTTCTATCATTGAAAACAAACTAACGTAGCTCCGTATCAACTTTTTAAGTGTTATATAAGGCTCCAGAGCTTCCCCAGCCCAAGGTTATTTGTCCAAATGCGGCATAGCAAGACCTGTTGGCCTCACCATCAACAGCAGACACCATGTGTAAGAAAAACATTGCTTCTACTAACGATCTATTTGAATAAGGAAATTTTCACTTGCCACCATTTCTGCTTCAGCGTTTATTTTAACAACAAAGTTTCAAATAAAACTCTAAGCATATCCTAGCTATGATGGGCTCACGCAGGCCAAATGATCACGGAGATGGTGCAGGACCCAGCAACATCTTGTTCTGTTGTATATGAGGTCACCACGAGTCAGGGCTGACTTGACAGCAATAACGACACAGCCCAGTGAGCCCCCCAAAATCCATGATGGTCAGATGAGGCCCTTGACCACTATGATCTGCTGTTATGTGAACCACTAAGTGTGGTCTCTGCGCCTTGCCTGCACGCCCATGTGTGCCTTCTTCATTCTAGGGACATATCTTGGGTGAAAGTAGCCATTCCAGGTGAAACCCACCCCATAGGTTCTTCCGTGCCCCAATCCAGCCTGGCAGGCACCTGGGTGTGCTGGGCGAGCCCACTGGCTATGAGCCTGGTACCACGCGGGCCCAGGGCTGCCTGTGGACCAACCTTCCTCTACCATCCTCTTCCTGGTGCAGAGGCAAAGCCAGGCTGAGTTCTCCATCTCTCTTCATTCCAGCCAAAACCACAGCACTTACCATTTAAGGGAACGGCTAAGTGTGAACCCGGGGGCAAGCCTGCTGAGGCTAAAACCCAGCTCTGGCCCTTCCCAACGCTGTGAACCTGGGCACATTACTCTGAGCCTTGGTTGCCTCATCCGTAAAATGGCGACACTCAGGGATTAGCTGGGGCATCATCCTTCGCTTTGGCCCTGACGTAAGTACCTTCCTGTACTGCAGTTCAGCTGCAGGTGGGTAAGCCTTCTCTGAGACTGTCCTGCCCTTGGGGGACATTTTGCCCCTCCTTGGAATTATGCTACCCACATAGCAGGGCTCACCGCAGCTTCAGAATGTCAGAACTGCTAGCTGGTGTGGTGAGAAGCAAAGTCATAACCTGCCTTCCAGATGAGCTGGGAAAGCTCTCAGCAGGGAACACTCTCTGGAGAGGCAGGAGGAGGCTAGGCAGGTTTACAGAAAACGGGAGGAGAGAAGGGCCAAAGATTGGACGGGCAGAGGAGGGCTGGCACCAGGCGTGTGCTCCGGGAAAAATGCACAGACCGGTTCACCCGTCTTTGGCTGAGGCCCCTACGGAGCACATTTCCACTCTGCACACAAGGGTCGCCATGAGTCGGAGTTAGCTCAACGGCAATAGGTTTGGTTTGGTTGCTGGTTCATGAGCAGACACCGTTCTAGACAGGGAGGTGGAGCGAGAATGGACAAAGCCCTGCCCTCATGTGGCTAACATTCTGAAGATGGGAGACATCACCACACAGTAACATCAACATCAGTAAATCCTGTTAGAGCGAGCAGCAGAGGGGCAGGGCTCGGAGACTCGATGGAGGAGCGGGAATGAGCCCTGAGACTACTAACTGCGGAGACGGCCAGTGCAAAGGCCCTGAGGCACGAGGACGAGATGAGGATCAGGAGAAGGGCCTGCTTTCCTCCTCAGGGAGGTGGAGCCCAGAGCCCTGGAGGGTCAATCTGCCTACATCCATGGTAGGAGAGTCACCTACCAGGCCACCAGCACTACCAGCCCTGGTGACCTGGATGCTCCGCCATACCTGACTGGTGGGCACTGCACACTAGGGGTTGTCCTAGGCTCACAGCTCTCGCCACTCAGGAGAGAAAAAAATAGAGACCAACCAAGACAGAAAGAGCGAGAGACAGACAGTGAGAGAGAGAGAAGTGCTCACAGGCCAGCTGTACCTGCAGGCTTCACCTGATGCCCACAAAAGCCCTGGGATGAGAGGGCCGTGGACAGGTTACTCAAGTCAGGTGGCCTGGCACGGGTGACCCAGCACAGGAACACACCCGCCAGGGGCTTAGGGTGTGCACGGCCTCCAGTCTGAGGCGATCGCAGCTCCTTGTGGGCAGGCCACAAGGAGGCCACACCCAGACAGCAGGGGCCTTCACAGGCTCTGCAAGGCGGGACCCCCAAATGTTTCTCTCATCAGTGAGGTGACCAGAAAGCCCCTGCTGGATTGTGGGGAGAAGGGCAGACAGAACAAGGAGGCAGGGGCTCATATCCCAGCGGGCTCCCCACACAGTACCACAGCCTAAAGTTCACATGCATGGGCCTCTCTCAGGTGACATTCTCCTGCAGGTCTCCCAGGGGCCTGGGGTAGACAGGCGGGCCTGCATCCCAGCTGGGGGACCCTGACATCTTCCCAGGGCCACCCCTGACTTGGGCCACGGAAGGTGGGAGACAGGGAAGCAGGAGGCTTCTAGGGTCACTCTGGGGACATGTTCTTCCTTTGGGAGGTGATGGGCAGGGGTGCCCTTGATGAGGACTCGGGGTCTTCTGATGAGGACTTGGGGTCTTCTGATAAGGACTTGGGGCTCTCCCTCCCTGGACAGTGCACTCCATGACCTACAGGGTGGTTGACTCTGGTATCCCATTTGCTTCTCACAGTCGGGTTGCAGAAAGTCAGGGGCTGCTCTGCCAGTGAGCGGGGAGGGAAGCAGACCCCAGAAATCTCTGCACCCCCTACCCCAGTGCTCTGAAGAGGGGTGGCAGAGAGACACACCATAGCTGCTGCTGACACATCTGTCACTGCCATGTGAAGGAATGTCATTTACAGAATCTGTTACGACACACAGACACATCAATGTGTCCTTCCAAAAAACACACCTGAAAAGCAACAGTCGAATTCACTATGTCTTAGGAAGAATTCTGCCTCAGAGGGGAAAACCAGGAGGTGCTGCTTCAGGGCCACGAGCTTCTGTGAGGGTAGTGGAAACATCTGGAAATGGACAGTGGTGATGGTCACACAGCAAGGGGGACGTAATTAATGAACTGAACCATGCACGTAAAGATGGCCGAGATGGCAATGTTTTGTTATATATATTCCACCACAATAAAATACAAAAACAATAGTCATTTAAAAACAATAATAATTCTGACTTAAAAGGGATCCCATATCGCCTCCGTCACATGAGTCGGAATCGACTCAACACCAACTAACAACAACAACACCTTGGTAAGGCACAGGTTCTTTCACACCTGAGACAGACACAGACACTCATCAGCATTTTACGGGACCCAAGACCCAACAGCTTCTAGGTGGTTTACACAGCCCAGCCCAGCACCCTCGCGGGCGTGCCACACTAAGGGGTCCTCTGCACGGATTCCGTTCCCATCGATCGCAGGGCCTGATGCGGAAAACCCAAACCCTGACTTTTCCAGAAGCCTCACTGCCGTGAGCTCTGTGGATGGATGATTCATTCCACCTGCACAGGTCCCCTTTGTGGCCAATCCATAAACCAGGTGCTGTCGAGCCAACCCCGACTCGTGGCGACCTTGTGTGTGTCAGAGTAAAACCGTGCTCCATAGGTGCTCAGTGGCTGATTGTTCAGGAGCAGATCACCAGGCCTTTTCTGCCGAGGCACCTCTGAGTGGACTTGAACCTCCAACCTTTCGGTTAGCAGCCAAGCACGCTAACCATTTTCCACCACCCAGGGACTCCAGCCAATCTACAGAACTAGGTTTTTCTGGTTAAACTACAGGTTCTCTTACACATCTTTGTCTCCTGGCCTGTGGGTTCACGGGAGTGCTGCATTAATCCGAGAGCCACTTCTATTAAACCAGCCAACCCACCAGCAGAATAGCTAACCACCGTCCAATTTACACTAGCACCTTAGGGTGTGTTTTCACCTCTCATTCACCCCTCTACCCATGTGAGATGTTGTCCTGGCATCCCCCTCGCAGAGACAGAAAAGAGGGCCAGAGGACCACAGGGGCCTGTCAGTGCCACCTGGGAATGCAAGGCTGGGAACCGGCTGATTGCCGCTCCGAGAACCCTGCTCTTTCCCCCTTGCCATGCTGCTTTGCAAGCCAGTGGGATTACTTCACGAACTCCAAACCTGTGTCCTCGACAAGTGAGCACTCAGGATTTCAGAATCCACTCTGAATTCCCTCTGCCACTTACCAGCGGTGGCCTCTCTAAGCCCCAGACCCTGTCTCTAAAGTGGGGATGATAACAGGACCTCTGAAAGGGCTGCCCTGAGGACTGCATGAGGTTATAAACACCAAGCACTGTAAGGACACAGTGAATGTCAGCACAGATAACAACGGCACTAAGACAGGACGTCTGGCCAAGCCTACGACAACCTCTCTCTCCCACAGATGATGCTAAGAGCTCTGGACATGAAACACACTGTCTTAGGGGTCTAGTGCTTTTGTTTGTTGTCATTTGTTAAGTGCCACCAAGTCGTTTTCAACTCATAGCAACCCTGTGCACAACAGAACAAAACACCGCCCGCCCTGTGCCATCCTCACAATTATTGTTATGTTTGAGCCCATTGTTGCAGCCACTGTGTCAATCCATCTCACTGAGGGTCTTCCTCTTTTTCACTGACCCAAAACTTTACCAAGCATAATGTCCTCCTCCAGGGACTGGTCCCTCCTGATAACATGTCCAAAGTAAGCAAGATAAAGTCTCACCATCCTTGCTTCTAACAACCATTCTGGCTATGCTTTTTCCAAGACAGGTTTGTTCATTCTTCTGGAAGTCCGAGGTATATTCAATATTCTTCCAGTGCGCTATAACAGAAATACCACGAGTGGATGGCTTTAACAAACAAATATATTTTCGCACACTTTACGAGGCTAGAAGTCTGAATTCAGGGTGCCAGCTCTAAGGGAAGGCTTTCTCTCTCTGTTGGCTCTGGGGGAAGGTCCTTGTCTCTTCAGCTTCTGTTTCCTTGGCGACCTCTACGTGGCTTGGCATTTTTGTCATCATCTCTGCTTCCTGCTCTCTGTTAATCAGCTTGGTTTATACCTTGAAGGTGATCAGATTAAGACATATACCCTACACTGATATAGCCTTATTAATGCAATATAGAAAACCACATTCCAAAATGGGATTATATCCGTAAGTATACAGTGTGTGTGTGTATGTATGTAAAACCTGTTGCCGTAGAGTTGATTCCGGCTCACGGTGACCCTATAGGGCAATATAGAACTGCCCAATAGGGTTTCCAAGAAGCAGCTGGTGGATGCAAGCTGCTGACCTCTTGGTTAGCAGCAGAGCTCTTAACCATTGCACCACCGGGGTCACTCCACAAGTACAGGGGTAAAGAATTACAACACATTTTGTGGGAGACAAATCCAATCCATAACACACACGAAGGCACTTAACTGCAGACTCTAAAAAGCCAATAGAAGCAGGCAGACTGGGCAGTGAAGTCAACACCTGGAGAGTGACCAGTGAGCTTCCTGGTTTCTTCTTTCCTTCTTTATCTCCAGCTTTGACCCAAAGGCTGCCTCAGATAACGCAGATGTGGACAGAAAAAGACCCACCCCTCTGGCTAGCAAAACCAGAGTGTGGGCGCAGCCTGGGAGAGGAGAGGGCTGGACAGGGGCACCCCTGGTTCTGTGTATGAACTGACACAAGTCCTGGGCTCACCCTTGGCTGCACAGGGGCAGGACACACCCAAAGAAGCACAGCACACGACATGGATGAGCCTTGACAACGTCATGCTGGGTGAAATAAGTCAGTTGCAAAAGGACAGATACCGTATGATCTCACTTACATGCAATAAGCAAATACATAGAAACCAAAAGTTATTAGTGGTGACCAGCCAGAATGCTCCTAGAATTGACGGTGATGAGACATTGTTTTGCTTACTTTGGACCTTTTAACAGGAGGGATCAATCTCTGGAGAAGGATAACATGCTTGGTAAAGAAGAGGGTCATCGAAAAAGAGGAAGACTCTCAACAGGATGGCTGACACAGCAGCTGCAACAATGGGCTCAAACATACCTACTACTGTGAGATGGTGCAGGACCGGGCAGTGTTTCGTTCTGTTGTACATGGGGGCACAATGAGTTGGAGCCGACTCTGGGCACTGAGTTTATGTTAATGGTGGTGGAATAATTTGGAAAAGACAGGGATAATGGTAGCACAACCTGAAAAATGCAATCAATGTCACTGAATTGTAAATGTGGGAAGTTGTACTGGCAAATGCTTTGGTGTACGTATTTCAGCCACAATTAGAAAAAAGCAGCAGCAGCAGCACAGCAAAGGCCTTGAGATCTTAACTATGTTGTTGTTGTGGTGTGCTGTTGAGTTGATTTCGACTCATAGCAACCCCCTGTGACAGAGTAGGACTGCCCCATAGAGTTTCTTAGGCTATAATCTTTATGGGAGCTGACTGCTAGGTCTTTACCCTGCAGAGTGGCTGGTGGGTTCAAACCACCGACCCCTTGATTAGCAGCTGAGTGCTCAATCACTGTGCCACCAGAGCCTCATTTTAACTAACACATTAACTATCATATGTACCAGTTCCCATGTCCCAGCCTAACCTACTGATGAATGTGAGGGGCAGACCCAAGCAGCATAGCCAAGGCCTCGAAAACGGGCTGACACTGGAACTACTCCCACGGATGTGCAGCCTGTGCCCAGTCGGGTCAATCACCAAAGCATTCTAAAAGTCCCCAGAGTATTTTCACAGGACACCAGTCTTATACCACAATACTCGAAATGTCCAGGATACAATCTGAAATTAATCAACATACCGAAAACCAGGAAAACCTGACATTCTCAAAGGAAAAGACAACAACAGGCGCCAACCCTGAGATGACCCAGATGTTGGAATTATCAGATACAGGCTTTAGGGCAGCTATTATATCCATGCTCCACAAGGTAAAGTTGACATTCTTAAGATGAATGGAAAGACAGACATTTTCAGGAGAGAAATAGAAACTATTAAAAGGAACCAAATGGGAAACTTGGAACTGTAAAGTGCAGTATCTGAAATTTAAAAAAAATCACCCGATGGGCTCAGTAACAGAATGGAGACGCTACAGCAAACAGTCAGGGAAGTAGAAAATAGATCAACAGAATTATTCAATCTGAAGAACAGAGAGAAAATAATATTAATAAATAAATAAATAAACAGGGACCTTTCGTTTCTAGGAAGATGGAGTAGACAGATTTTTCTCTTTTCCTCCCACTAAGTAAAATCCATGGATATCACATATAAAAGGAACATAAGAGGACTCTGGAAAGCGGAAGGAAGAGGGCTGGGGACTTTGGGACTCAGGAACAACATGGCAGTGAGTTCCCCAGATGTTCTTTTTGCCTCTACACTGTATTTTTACACAAAAAACTCGAACCTTCCACTTTTGTTTGCCAACTGCACCCTCCCCCCACAAGGTATTTCCTTAAGTGTGCAATGCTAATTATTTTCATAGCAACGTGTAAAAAAAATTGGCATAGCAGCGCTTACGAAAATACTTCACGGGGGAGGGCACAATTGGCAAACAAACATAGAAGCTGTGCATTATATGCATAAAAATATGGTATCCCAGACTTGGAACTGAAGAAGTAGAAACTTGGAATTACCAATGAGAAAAGACATAACAACAACAAAAAAAAGTCCCCAACAAAAGCCCACTCTCTCTGGCTCAAGGACCAGGAAAGGGGCAGCCTAGTGAACAGAAAACTTTTAGATAGGAGCAGCTCTACTCCAGCCAAACATCACCGAACAGTGTGGCCCCACCCTCTTAAGCCAGCGATGACCGAGTGGGGAGCCTAGACTTGTACCCTCTAGGGTTATAACAAGATGTCCCAACACCCCCACAAGGTAGTGGCAGAGAAGGCAGAGTAGGGAGCTAGGGCTGCCAACCTCTCAGGCTAGGAACAAACCCCATGCCCCTGTGGTGAAAGTGCAGACAACATGGGGAGCCTGGACTTGTAGCTCCCCAGGAGTAATGAGGAGCCCCTCCACAGGTGTCAACAGAAGCCTAGTGGGGGAACTTCTACCCTCACCTGGCAGGAAGCAAGTGGTGTCCCCTTTCCTGATGGAGCATTATCAGAGGACACCAGCTAGATTGGAAAATTTAAGTAATATCCAGAGTTTCTAAAATAATACAAAAATATCTAGGTTTGAACTGAAAATCACTTATCGTAGAGTCGGCGATGACTCTATAGCACCTAACAACAACAAAATCAGGGGCAGCAGGGAAAAGGAAAAAAGGGACGTTTTGTTAGGGGGCGTTGAGTTTACGTTAACGTTGGTATAATATTCTGGAAAAGGATAGGGATGATGGTAGCAAAACAGAAAGAGCTCAAACGAATGCAAAGAGACAATCAATAGATGCCTGACATTGACTGGGAGGACAGAGACTGAGCTAGAACTACGTGGCTGAAATTTTAAAGCAGCCACGGCAAAAATGCTTCAACAAGCAATTCCAAACATGCTTGAAACAAATGAAAAAACAGAAAACCTCAGCAAAGAAACAGAGAGCACACAAAAGAGCCAAATGGGAATTTTAGAGCTGAAAATACAATAGCTGAAATGGAGAACGCTATGGATGGCCTCAACAGCAGAATGGAGGGGACAGAAAAAAGAATCAGTGACCTGGAAGGCAGAATAATACACACTACTCAATCTGAACAACAGAGAAAAAACAGACTCAAAACAAAACAAAAAATAATCACCCAATCAGAGCAACAGAGGAAAAAAAGACTAAAAAAATTGAATAGTCTCTGGGAACTTGAGGGGTTCTAACAAAAGAGCAAATATATGTATCACTGGAATTCCAGAAATAGAAAAGGAAGAGGATGGGGCTGAAAAGTACTAAAAAAAAAAAAAAAAAAATGGCTGGAAACTTCTCAAACCAGGCAAAAGACATACACCAGCAGATTTAACAAGCTGAGCAAACCTCACGTAGGATAAGGTCAAAGAATTCCACACCAAGACACATAATAGTCAAATTTTGGAAAACTAAAGACAAAAAAAAAATTCTTAAAAGCAGTGAGAGAGAAACAACACGTTACCTGCAAGGGAAAACAATTCAGATAGTGGATTTTGCATCAGAAATCATGGAGACCAGCAGTGCAGCCACTGTGCAAAACAGTTTTTCCAAGAAGTAACTAGTAGGTTTGAACTGCCAACCTTTTGGTTAGCAGCCGAGCTCTTAACCTCTATGCCACCAAGGCTCCTCCCATCCCGGGTAATCACTACTAATTTCTGGTTTTTATATATTTGCCAGAGAGCCCTGGTGGCTCATTGGCTAAGCACGTGGCTGCTAACCAAAAGGCTGGCAATTCAAACTCACCAGCTGCTCAGATGAAGAAAGATGTGGCAGTCACCTCCAGTAAAGATTACAGCCTTGGAAACCCTCTGGGAGCAGTTCTACTGTCCTACAAGGTCACTATTACAATCAATTCAATGAAAATGGGTTTATGTTGTTGTTGTTAGGTGCTGTCAAGTCAGTTCAACTCAGAGGGACCCTATGTACAACAGAACAAAACACCACCTGGTCCTGTGCCATCCTCACAATTGTTGCTATGTTTGAGGCCATTGTTGCAGCCACTGTGTCAATCCATCTTGTTGAAGGTCGTCTTCTTTTTCACTGATCCTCTACTTTACCAAGCATGATGTCTGTCTTAGTTGTGTAGTGCTGCTATAACAGAAATACTACAAGTGGATGGTTTTAACAAAGAGAAATTTCTTCACAGTAAAGTAGGCTAACAGTCCAAATTCAGGGCATCAGCTCCAGGGGAAGGCTTTTTCTCTCTGTTGGCCTTCTCATCAATCTTCCCCCAGACTAGGAGCTTCTCCACACAGGGACCCTGGGTCCAAAGGATGTGCTCTGCTCCTGGCACTGCTTCTTTCTTAGTGGTATGAGGTCCCCTACTCTCTGCTTGCTTCCCTTTCCTTTATATCTCTTGTAAGATAAAAGGTGGTGCAGGCCACATCCCACGGAAACTCCTTTACATTGGATCAGGGATGTGACCTTACTAAAGGTGTTACAATCCTACCCTAACCTCTTTAACATAAGATTACAACCACAAAATGGAGGACAACTACACAATACTGGGAATCATGGCCCAGCCAAATTGATACACACGTTTTTGGGGGACATAATTCAATCCACGACAATGTCCTTTCAGGGACTGGTACCTCCTGATAACATGTCCAAAGTACGTGAGATGAAGTCTCGACATCCTCACTTCCAAGGACCACTCTGGCTGTACTTATTCAAGACAGATTTGTTCATTCTTTTGGCAGTCCATGGTATAGTCAATATTCTTCACCAACACCATAACTCAAATGCATCAATTATTGGTCCAGTTGTAAGAATTTTTGTTTTCTTTATCTAAAGGTGTAATCCATACTGAAGGCTGTAGTCTTTGATCCTCATCAGTAAGTTCTTCAAGTCCTCTTTCAGCAAGCAAGGTGGTATCATTTGCATATCACAAATTGTTAATGAATCATCCTCCAATCTTTATGCTTCACTCTTCTTCATAGAGTCCAGTTTCTTGGGTTATTTGCTCAGCATACAGATTGAATGAGCACGATGAAAGGACACAACCCTGATGCACCACCTTTCCTGACTATAAACCACGCAGTACCCCTTGTTCTGTTCAGACAACTGCCTCTTGGTCTATGTACAGGTTCCTCAGGAGCACAATTAAATGTTCTGGAATCCCCATTCTTCACAATGTTATCCAACATTTGTTATGATCCACACAGCTGAATGCTTTTGCATCGTCGATGAAACACAGGTAAACATCTTTCTGGTATTTTCAGCTTTCAGCCAAGATTCATCTAACATCAGCAATGATATTCCTCATTTCACACCCTCTCCTGAATCCAGCTTGGATTTCTGGCAGTTCCCTGTCTATGTACTGCTGCAACTGCTTTTGAATGATCTTCAGCAAAATTTTACTTGTGTGTGATTTTAATGGTATTGTTCAATAATTTATGCATTCTGTTGGATCACCTCTCTTTGGAATGGACACAGATATGGATCTCTTCCAGTAGTGGGTCAGGTAGCTGTCTTTCATATTTCTTGGCATGGATGAGTGGGCACTTCCAGTATTGCATCCGTCTGTTGAAATATCTCAGTTGGTATCCTGTCAATTTCTGGAGCCTTGTTTCTCACCAATGCCTTCAGCGCAGCTTGGACTTCTTTCAATATCATCGGTTCTTGATCACATGCTACTTCCTTAAATGGCTGAATGTTGACCAATTCTTTTGGTCAACAGGTTTATGTATTTGCTTATTTCATATAAATGATATCATACAGTTTTGTCATTTTGCAACTGACTCATTTCACTTAGCACATTTTGCTAGTGGGTTCTTTTTGGGGGTGATGAAAATATTCTGGCACTGGACAGTGGTGATGGTTGCACAACTCTGTGAATATACTAAAAACCACTGAACATCACATTTCAAATGGGTGAATTTTATGATACCTGAGTTTTTATCTTAATAACAATTAAAAATCAAAGAAATAACACAGAGAGATCCCTTGCATCCCTTTCCCAGTTCCCCCCACTGGTAACGTCTTACAAAGCTATAGTACAACATCACAGCCAGGATGTTGACACTGAGGTGGTTAAGATACAGAACATTTCTATCCCCTCAAAGGTCCCTCACCTTGCCCTTTTGTAGCCACACCCACCTTCCCTCCAATCCCCAGCCCCCTCCTTAACCCCTGGCAACCATCAATCTCTTCTCCATTTCTAGAACTTTGCCATTTCAAAAATGTTATATAAATGGAGTCATTTAGCATGTAATCTTTTGGGATTGGCTTTTTTTTACTTAGCATAATTCCCTGGAGATTCACCCAGGTTGTTGTGTGTGTATACTGCTCATTTCTTTTTATTGCTGAGTAGTTTTCCATTCAGTTGGACCACCTTTCTTTGGAATGCGCACAAATATGAATCTCTTTCAGTCAGTAGGCCAGGTAGCTGTCTTCCAAATTTCTTGGCACAGACAGTGAGCACTTCTAGCACTGCTTTTGTCTGTTGAGATATCTCAGCTGGTATTCCATCAATTCCCGAAGCCTTGTTTTTCACCATCCTCTTCAGCACAGCTCGGGCTTCTTCCTTCAGTACCATAGCTTCTTGGTCATATGCTACCTCCTGCAATGGCTGAATGTCAACCAATTCTTTTTGGTACAGTGACTCTGTGTATTTCTTCCACCTTCTTTTAATGCTTCCTGCATCGTTCAGTATTTTTTCCATAGAATCCTTCAATATTGCAACTCAAAGCTTGAATTTTTTCTTCAGTTTTTCCAGCTTGAGAAACGCCGAGCATGTTCTTCCCGTTTGGTTTTCTAACTCCAGGTCTTTACACATGTCATTATAACACTTTGTCTTCTTAAGCTGCCGTTTGAAATCTTCTGTTCAGCTCACTTCATGGTTTCTTCCATTCAATTTAGCTACTCAATGTTCAAGTGCAAGTTTCAGAATCTCCTCTGACATCCATTTGTTTCCCGTTTTTTTTAATGATCTCTTGCTTTCTTCATGTATAATGTCCTTGATGTCATTCCACAACAAGTCTGGTCTCCAAATATTAGCGTTCAATGTGTTAAATCTATTGCATTGGAAAAATCTGCTGCAAAAGACATCTTTAAAGTGTTAAAAAGCAAAGATGTCACCTTGAAGACTAAGATGCACCTGACCCAAGTCATGGTGTTTTCAATAGTCTCCTACGCATGTGAAAGCTGGACAATAAATAAGGAAGACCGAGGAGCTGACATTCATCAATTATGGTGTTGGCAAAGAATACTGAATGTAACATGGACTGCCAGAAGAATGAACAAATGTGTCTTGGAAGAAGTACAACCAGAATGCTTCTTAGAAGCAAGGATGGTGAGACTTTGTCTCACGAATTTTGGACATGTTATGAGAAAGGAAGAGTCCCTGGAGAAGGACATCATGCTTGGTAAAGAAGTTGTTGTTAGGTGTTGTCAAGCTGGTTCTGACTCACAGTGACCCTGTGTACAACAGAAAGAAACACTGCCCAGTCCTCTGCCATCCTCACAATCGCTGTTATGCTTGAGCTCACTGTTGCAGCTACTGTGTCAATCTATCACGTTGAGGGTCTTCCTCTTTTTCACTGACCCTCTAACGTGCATGACGTCCTTCTCCAAGAACTGATCCCTCCTGAAAACACGTATGAAGCATGTGAGACGTAATCTCACCATCCTTGCTTTTAAGGAGCATTCTGGTAAAGTAGCGCATCAGGGAAAAAGAGGGAAATCCTCAACAAGATGGACTGACACAGTGGCTGCAACAGTGGGCTCAAACATAGCAAAGATTGTGAGGATGGCGCAGGACTGGGCAGGGTTTCGTTCTGTTGTGCACGGGGTTGCTATGAGTATGAACCAACTCGATGGCACCTAACAACAATAACAGTTCTCCTTGGTTGCACAATGGTTAATGCACTCACAGCTGCTAACCCAAAGTTGGAGGTTCGAGTCTACCCAAAGACACCTCGGAAGACAAGCCTCGCAATCTGCTTCTGAACAACCAACCACTGAAATTTCTGTGGGGTACAATTCTACTCTGACACACACGGGGTCGCCGGGAGTTGGAATCGACTCGACGGCAACTGTAATTTCTTTTTTTTTTAGTTTTCCATGGTATGAAGGTACCACAGTTTGTTTAACCATTCATCCATTAAAGGACATCTGGGTTGTTAGAAATCTTGTTGTAGGTGCTCTTGAATGGGCTCTGACTCGTGGCGACCTTAAGTATAACAAGACGCTGCCCAGTCCTAAGCCATCTTCACGATCGTTGGAATCAAGCTGCTATAAACATTCGGTGCAGGTTTTTGTTGAACATAACCCTCATCTCCCTGGGGGGAATGCCCAGCGTGCAATGGCTGGGCTTCACGGTAGTCGCATGCTTAGTGTTTTAAGAAACTGCCACACCGTCTTCCAGAGTGGCTGCACCACTTTACACTTCCAGGAGCAATGAAGGAATGTCCCACTTTCTCCACATCTGTGCCAGTATTTGGTATTGTTGTTATTTTCTGCAAATGGTTAGCGCACTCAGCTGCTAACCCAAAGGCTGGACGGTCGAATGCACCTAGAGGTGCATCTACTTTTGAAACGTCAGCCGTTGAGAACCCTATGGAGCCCAGTTCTACTCTGACACACGTGGGGTCGCCAAGTGTCGAAATCAATCCAGTGGCAACTGGTTTGGTTTTTGTTTAGTACGCAAATCTAGAGAGATGTTTGATTCTTTTCTGAGATAGGCAGATAGCATTAGTGCTTATTTCCTATTCAGGTATGTTGAGGTTTCTCCATATGAAAACACACGGGTAATTAGCTTTCTACAATCTGACTATTTACCTTACTTTTGACTTCATGTTGTTGTTGTAGGGTGCCAGCGAGTTGATTTCGACTCTAGCGACTCCATGTGACAGAGTAGAACTGCCCCATAGGGTTACCTAGGCTGTATTCTTCATAGGGGCAGATCGCCAGGTCTTTACTCCCGGGAGCCACTGGGCGGGTTTGAACCGCCAACCTTTCAGCTGTCAGCTGAGCATTTGACTGTTGCGCCACTGGGGCTCCTTTTTGACTCCGTGGTGGGGTGAAAATACAGGTGCAGATGGCACATCGGGCGGGTGTGGGGGACGCAGCACTTGGGTCAGCCTCCTGGCCACCCACTGGCTGCAGGCCCACGTTCACTCAGAGAACAGTAAGGTGACTAGAGAGCATCCAAGCCCAAAAAACCAAGCCCACTGCTGCCCAGTCCATGCTGACTCACAGCAGCCCTGTAGGGCAGAGTAGAACTGCCCCATATGGTTTCCAAGGCGGTAGTCTTTATGGAGGTCAACTGCCATATCTTTCTTCTGTGGAACAGGTGGTGGATTCCAACCACCAGCCTTTGGGTTAGGAGCTGAGTGCTTTAACCACTGTGCCACCAGGGGTCCTCAGGGAGCATACCAACCCAAAACCCATTGCTGTCGAGTTTATGTTGACTCACTTTGACCCTATAGGACTCCAGAGACCTGCCCCATAGGGTTTCCGAGGAGCAGCTGGTGGAGTCGAACTGCCAGCTCTTGGGTTAGCAGCCGAATGGTTTAACCACTGCGCCACCAGGGCTCCGCAGAGAGCATACAGAGTGAGAAATCACTGGACCCCCCCACTCCATGTCATGTTCCCGTGCGAGTACAGTGGCGGCCACCACAAGCCGCTGGCACCTCCCAGCTCATTGCCCAGAGGGCACCTGGCCAACCCAGTGACCAGAGATGCTAGTAACATGACGAGGGCGCTGTGCGCTCTCCCGAGTCAGCAAGGGGCCAGCCAAGCCTTTCCTTCACACACCCACTCACAGATTTACACAGCACACTTAGGGACACAGAACAATGCGGGGTGGGGCTCCTGGGGAAGCGGAAAAGGAGGCAGGCGGGAAGGTAAACCGGAAGTGGATTCTGCTCTCAGACAGGAGGCAGGGGAGATAAGACAATACCTTAAAAATTTAAAAAAAGAAAAAAGAAGCAAAACCCTGACACGAAGCGGAAAGAAACGGTGAAGGCGATGTGCCAGTAGAGTTTCCAGAAAATCAAAAGAAAAGGACAAGTAAAGGATAAAGAAACAGTCACCTGCTGGTGAAGGGAGCTGGCCGGGAAGGAGGGTGAGATTGCAACGTGGGGAACTGAGGAAAAAATATTTCCGGCAGAGGGAGCAAACAGCAAATGGATGAGAAGATGCAGGGGTGTGTGTATGGGGGTGGGGGTGATCACAAATGGCTCAGCTGGGCTCAGAGCAGGTGAGCACGGGAACAGGTGGGAGCCCTGAGTGCAAGCCAGGCCGTGGGCCGCGTGGAGTCTGCTGAGTCCTGAACAGGATGCATGAACTTTCCAACAGCACAGTCGGCCCCAGGGAGGGGCCGCTGAGGTGTTCACATCCCCGGGAGCTCGTCTGGGGACTGAAGGACTGGTGGTCAGAGCAGAGGTTCCTGGGGGGGCACACAGTTTGCACTCGGCTGCTAACTGAGTGGTTGGTGCTTCAGATACGCCAGTGGCAGCTTGAAAGAAAGGCCTGGGGATCCGCTTCCATGAAGATTATAGCCAAGAAAACCCTGTGGAGCAGCTGTTCTCTGTAACACACAGGGTCATCATGACTCCGAATAGACTTGACGGCAAGGGGGTTTTGGATGGAGTAGAGGAAAATATGGCCTTAGTGATAGAAATGATGCTGAAGATCACATGATAGAATTCTGCAAGACCAACAACTTCTTCCTTGCAAATACCTTTTTTTAACAACATAAACGGCAACTATACACGTGTACTTCACCAGATGGAATACACGGGAATCAAATCAGCTACACCTGTGGAAAGAGACAATGGAGAAGCTCAACATCATCAGTCAGAACAAGGCCAGGGGGCCGACTGTGGAACAGACCATCAACTGCTCAGATACAAGTTCAAGTTGAAGCCGAAGAAAATTAGAACAAATCCACGAAAGCCAAACTACAACCTTGGATATATACCACCTAAATTTAGAGACCATCTCAAGCTCAGTTTCGACGCACTGAACACTAATGACCGAAGACCAGACGAGTTGTGGGATGACGCCAAGGACATCATACGTGAAGAAAGCAAGAGGTCATTAAAAAGGCAGAAAAGAAAGAAAAGACCAAAATGGATGTCAGAAGAGACTCTGAAGCTTACTCTGGAAAGCAGAGAGCTAAAACAAATGGAAGAAGTGATGAAGCAGAAGAGGTGAACAGAGAATTTCAAAAGGTGTCTTGAGAAGATGAACTATTATAATGACATGTGCAAAGTTCTGGAGATAGAAAATTAAAACTGAAGAACACAATAGGCATTTCTCAAGCTGAAAAACTGAAGGAAAAAATTCAAGCCTCGAGTTGTAATACTGAAAGATTCTGTGTGGAAAATGGAAACCCTCGTGGGTTTCCTGCAGTGGTTAAGAGCTGTGGCTGCTAACCAAAAGGTCGGCAGTTTGAATCCACAAGGCGCTCCATGGAAACCGCATGGGGCAGGTCTACGCTGTCCTACAGGGTCGCTATGAGTCAGAATCAACTCGACGGCAACGGGTTTTTTATGAGGAAAATATTAAGTGATGCAGGAAGCATCAAAAGAAGATGGAAGGAATACACAGAGTCATTATACCAAAAAGAATTGGTCAACGTTCAACCATTTCAGGAGGTAGCTTGCATATGATCAAGAACCGATGGTCCTGAAGGAAGAAGTCCGGGCGCACTGAAGGCACTGGTGACAATCAAGGCTCCAGGAACTGACAGAATACCAACTGAGATGTTTCAACAAATGGATGCAGCGCTGGAAGTGCTCACTTGTTGTCATGGATTGAATTATGTCCCCCCCAAAAATGTGTGTATCAATTCAGCTGGGCCATGATTTCCAGTATTGTGTGGTTGTCCTCCATTTTGTGATTATAATTTTATGTTAAAGAAGATTAGGGTGGGATTGTAACACCCTAACCCAGGTCACATCCCTGATCCAAAGTAAAGGGAGTTTCCCTGGGGTGTGGCCTGCACCACCTTTTATCTCTCAAAAGATAAAAAGGGAAGCAAGCAGACAGAAAAAAAAAAAAAAAAATTTTTTTTTTTTTTTTTTATATCACCAAGAAAGCAGTGCCGGGAGCAGAGCGCGTCCTCTGAACACGGGGTACCTGCATGGAGAAGCTCCTAGTACAGGGGAAGACTGATGACAAGGACCTTCCTCCAGAGCCAACAGAGAGAGAATTCCTTCCCCTGGAGCTGACGCCCTGAATTTGGACTTTGAGCCTACTTTACTGTGGAGAAATAAATTTCTCTTTGTTAAAGCAAGCCACTTGTGGTATTTCTGTTATAGCGGCACTAGATGACTAAGACCTTTGTCTATGACAAGACAGGTACCTGGCCAATTGCCTGGAAGAGATCCATATTTGTATCCATTCCAAAGATAGGTGATCCAACAGAATGTGGAAATTATTGAACAATATCATTAATATTACACACAAAATTTTGCTAAAGATCATTCAGAAGCAGCTGCAGCAGCATATTGATGGGGAGCTGCCAGGAATTCAAGCTGGATTCAGAAGAGGACGTGGAACCAGGGATATCATTGCTGATGTCAGATGGGTCCTGGCTGAAAGCAGAGAATACCAGAAGGATGTTTACTTGTGTTTTATTGACTATGCAAAGGCGTTTAGCTGTGTGGACCATAACAAATTATGGGTAACATTTGGAAGAATGGGAATTCCAGAACAATTTAATTGTGCTCATTGGGTACCTGTATATAGATCAAGAAGCAGACGTTCGAACAGAACAAGGGGATACTGTGGGATTTAAAGTCAGGAAAGGTACATCAGCGTTGTATCCTTTCACCATACTTATTCAATCTGTATCCTGAGCAAATAATCCAAGAAGCTGGACTAGATGAAGAATGGGGCATCAGGATTGGAGGAAGACTCATTAACAACCTGCGTTATGCAGATGATACAACCTTGCTTGCTGAAAGTGAAGAGGACTTGAAGTACTTACTAATGAAGATCAAAGACCACAGCCTTCAGTATGGATTACACCTCAACATAAAGAAAACAAAAATCCTCACAACTGGACCAATAAGCAACATCATAATACATGGAGAAAAGATTGAAGTTGTCAAGGATTTCATTTTACTTGGATCCACAATCAATGCCCAGTGAAGTAGCAGTCAAGAAATCAAATGATGCATGGCATTTGGGCAAATCTGCTGCAAAAGACCTCTTTAAAGTGTTAAAAAGCAAAAATGTCACTTTGAGGACTAAGGTGCACCTGACCCAAGCCATGGTATTTTCAATCGCATCATATGCATGCAAAAGTTGGACGATGAGTAAGGAAGACCGAAGAATGGATGCCTTCAAACTATAGCGTTGGAGAAGAAAACTGAATATACCATGGACTGCCAGAAGAACAAACAAATCTATCTGGGAAGAAGTACAAGTCAGAATGCTCATTAGAAGCAAGGATAGCGAGACTTTCTCTCACTTACTTTGGACATGGTATCAGGAAGGACCAGTCCCTGGAGAAGGACATCATGCTTGGTAGAGGGTCAGCACACAAGAGGAAGACCCTCAATGAGATGGATTGACACAGTGGCTGCAACAATGGGCTCAAGCATAACAACGATTGTGAGGCTGGCACAGGGTCGGGCGGTGTTTCATTCTGTTGCACATGGGGTCACTGTGAGTCGGAGCCAGCTTGATGGCACCTAACAACATCACCACCACCCACTGCTATTTCTCTACTGGGCTGTCTTTTTCTTGTCAGTTTTTATGTAAGGTTATTTTTATTTAACCTTTTGACTATTATATTTGTTGAAAACATCATCCCCCTCATTTTTTAATTTATGGTATTACAAAAGAAATTTTAAATATTTCACTTAGTCAAATATATCTGGGTTTTAAAATAATTTCTTATGGAGTCCATCTTGGTTAGGAAGGTCTCCCCCCCATTCCAAGACTATAAATTGATCTATATCGTCTATATATTGATCTATATTTATTTTTACACGAAAATCTTTAATCCATCTGTCTCAGTTACACAGAGCTGCTGTAACAAAAATACCACAAGAGAGGGGGCTTTAAAGAACAGGAATTTATCATCTCACAGGTTTCAAGGCTGGAAATACAAATGAGGGTGTCGGCTCGAGGTGAGGGTCCCTCCTTGTCAGCAGCCCCAGGCATTCCTTGGCACCCCTTGGTTTATAGCAGCACTTCCAACCGGTTAGTTCTCAGAAAGTTATACATAAGAATCACCTGGGGATCTTGTTAAAACGTAGATTCCGATTCAGTATATCTGGGGTGGAAAGGCAAATTCTCAGCAGGGAACTTGGAAATGCAAATTCTCAGCAGGGAACTTGGAAATGCAAATTCTCAGCAGGGCTTCGAACTGGAACGAACCGAACCGGTTGGAAGCCCTGGTTGTAGCCGCTTGCTCCCAGGGCCTCTTCCCAGGTGCGTGCACCTCTTTCCCTGTCCGTGTTCTCTTTTTATAAGGTGCCACTCAGAAGGGATTAAGTTTAAGACCCACCCTGCTCCACCATGACCTCATTAACCTCACAAAAGAAAAACCCTGATGTCCAAACAGGGTCACCCTCACAGGTACAAGGCTCAGGATTTCAACATACGCTTTCGGAGGACATGATTAAATTTAGAACAACATCTGATTCTGAATTTGAGACACTTTCTACCGCTGTCAGTCAATAAATCAGGCATTGGTAATGTCCCTGGAATACAACACTGCACGGCCAGTGTACGTCACGTTTTAGAACGGACATTTTCCTATGGCCTGGCAACTCCACTCCTTAATATTTACCTAAGGGAAATGAAAGCATATGCCCCCAAGAACCCAAACCCGTTGCCGTCGAGTCGATTCCGACTCATAGCGACCCTATAGGACAGAGTAGAACTGCCCCATAGAGTTTCCAAGGAGTGCCTGGTGGATTTGAACCACTGACCTTTCGGTGAGCAGCCACAGCTCTTAACACACAAAAACAACTAAACACAAATGATGACAGCCTCTTCACTCATGCAGCCAAAATCTGGAAACAGCCTAAAAGTCCATGAGCAGGTGGACGGGTAGACAAACTGTGGTATACTCACATGATTCACTACCACTCAGGAACAAAAAAGGGCAAACCACGACACACAAACACCAGGACGGATCTCACTGCAGAGGCAGGGGAAGGTTCTAGGTGATGTCAACGCTCCATGTCTTGATGGGGCGATGTTTACGTGGCAGAGGCATTTCTGAAAACTCATCCAAGTAAACCCTTAACGTGCCTTTTATAGCACTCAAATTATACCTTGCTAAAGTCCGTTTTTAAATAGCATGTTTTAAAAGGGTAAATAATTATATAGAAAACATTCCACAGTATGTTTTCCTAACTTGTCTTTCATGTACTTTTCCATAAGCCAAAAAAAAAAAAGTTCCCATCAAGTTGACTATAACTCACAGCAATCCTATGCGTGCCAGAGCGGACAGCGTTTTCAAGGCTGTGATCTTTCAAGAGCAGGTTGCCAGGCCTTTCTCCCAAGGTCCTTCTGAGTGGGTTCAAACTACCAACCTTTCAGTTAGCTGCTGAGTACTTAGCCATTTTCCCTGTTTGCATTTACACAAATACTACATATTAATTAGTGCTTAAGTGTAAGACTGGAGTGCCTGGGTGTTGAAAATGGTAAACGCGACTAGTTGCTAACCAAAAGCTTGATGGTTTGAGTTCACCCCGAGGTGCCTCAGGAGAAAGGCCTGATGCTCTATCTCCAAAAAAATCAGCCATTAAAAACCCTATTGAGCACACTTCTACTCTGAGGATGGCTTTTTTTCTTCTTCTTCTCTGTGCTCTTCTTTGTGTTCTAGATTTTACTAAATTAACGTGAATTACTTTCGCAATCAGAAAAAAATTATTTAGGAATGACTCAGAAAAGGAGAGTGAGAATGGTTGCACAACTTGAAAAATGTCATCAACGCCACTGAAGGGTACATGTAGAAACGCTGGAATTGGTACACACTTGTGCTGTATGTATTTTCAACAACAACAATTTTTTTTTTCTTTAAGTTTTTAAGCATCTGTGGCCTGCTCAGGCTTTGCCCAGCACGGTGCAGGGAAAGCTGGGGGTGCGTGGCATGCACACAGCAGCAGCCCACCCAGGGCACTCCCCGGCAGCTTCGGGGGGGGGGGCCCGGTGGGGCTGGCAGAAGGAAGGGGGGGACTCCCTGTCAAGGTCCACGGTGGAGCGTGGGAGCCAGCACTCTCTCTCCGTATTCTTCATCATTGCCTGTGGCCCCTACCCCACCCCACACACAGTCCTCAAGCTCCAACTCCAAAAGAACAAACCCAGAGTCTATTTAAGCGCCTTTAACTGCAGCTTAGAGTTATAATCAGGACGTAATGTCAGTCGCTTTCAAGTTCATCCGCTCGGCCCACTTTGAGAAGCCTCCCCCTGGGGCTTCCTGTTTTCCGTCTGCCCTACTTCCGACCAGGCTGGCCCAGCTGGGCCCCTGCTCCTTCACAGCCTCCTGGGGCACAAACTTGCGGCACTCCCGGCTCCTCTTTACCTTTGCGGGTGAGCAGGGAGCAGCTCTCCCAGCCTGGGCCAGCTGCGAGCGGGAGCAGATGTCTGCCCTGAAAGCCAGCTCCTTGTGCACCACAGCCCCTGCGGCAATCAACACCACGTCCAGTTCTCACGGCCTAAAACAAGAGCCTTAACTGAGTAAGGTCTCTGGGTGGTACACCTTGGGAGAAAGGCCTGGTGATCCGATTCAGTAAAGATTCTAGCCTAGAAAACCCCATGGAGCAGTTCTACTGTGAAACACATGGGGTCACCATGAGTTGGGGGCGACTGGACCCCAGCTAACAACAACATTGAGTCACCGAGAGCATTACATGAAACAATGTGGGTGACCACACCCAGCACCGTGGCACTCGGGGGCCACTAGGTACTCTGGCTGTTCCTTTGGCCCATCCCCACACGAGGGCTCCCAGCTTGCCTCTCAATTCCTCCTGACCCCACCTGTCACCCCCAGCTCCTTGGCTGCTCTCTCCTCACCACACGGGCCCTCTGGGAGCCTGTGGGAGTACAACCCCCCTCGCTCCCCCCAGGCCCGGCCCAGCCAGGCAGGCCCAGACAGGAGCCCCGGCCCAGCACCCCTGGGCAAGCACCCTCTCCTACCGAGCCAAACGTCCCTGACTGGTCCAAATTCTGCCCTGGCGAGCTCACTCACGCCCTAAACGCTCTCACATGGGCCTGGCTCCTTTTGGGGGTCACGAGCTATAAAAAAAAAACCCAAAGAGATGGAGTGGCTTCATTTCTGCAGCTGCAGCCCAGCCATTTTCGATAGGGAATGCACAGAGTGGTCTGTCTCTGGGCAGCCAGAGGGGGAGCCCTGGATGCCCCCACACAGAAGCACCTTCCCAGTCAGCATGAGTGAAGCAGCTACCATTCCCAGGAAGAGGTTAAGCAGCTGTGGGCCTTAGCAGCCCGGAAAACAAGCAGGCTAAAAGTAGACACAGCCCCACACAGAGCCCAGAACGTGGTGACAGAAAACCATAATGATAGCTGGATGAGGAGCCCAGCCTAAAACAGGCAATGAGTGACTCCCCGCCCCTGGTACCCCGTCAGGGCGGGGCTGTCCAGCGTCCACATAGCCTCTTAGCTCTTGAGGGAGGCAGGACACTCATCAGGGACAAGCATGGGGCTGGAGTTGGACCCACTGAGCTTCAAACCCCAGCCTGACTGCCAGCAGGGCCAGTTCAACATTGTCATGGGCACAGGAATGCCATAGCATCTGAATACGACACAGGCGTAAAGCACACTTCCTCATACGTAGTAAGTGCTCCACAAAATGGCACCCGTCACCATTAAGCCAAGAGATTTGTAGGGATGCTCAGTTAAACACCAGGCCCCAAGACAGGTGCCAAATCACAGGTCCCTGTGGGGCAAAGTGACATCCCTACATCCAACAGAGCAGGGGACTGGATATACCATTCACGTGGGGGTACTCGGCCGAGGGTCATGTTTGAGGCATGATGTTTCTCCCAAGAAGACGTCCTACGGACCTCAGAAAGGAGTAGTCTCAGGCGCCTACTCACATATCTCCCCAAAGACACTGTTTCTGGTCACGCCAGGGTGGGAAATCAACATTGGTGACAGGTCAGAGGCCTGGGCCCCCCACCCTCTCCAGCCCACCTGGGGACTCTCAGCACCCATCCTCTCACCCACGGTCCACAAAGCAGTGTCTAAAAGGCATCCCAAACTCAGAATGGCCACACAAGAACTTCTGGCCTCTGCTGCACACCCACCCAATCACCAAAAAAGCAAATTCTTACTCCCCGTGGGGTCCCTCTCTCAGTCAACCACAGCTTCAATCCGCCCCAAACCTGGAGTCCTTGCTTCATTCGCCCCACAAACCAACCCTGCTCGAATGTCCCTAATCAGCACGTCCCACTCGCCAGGATTAGCCCCACAGTCTCCTGACCGTCCCTCCTCTTCTCTGTCCAGCCAGCAGCCAGCGGTCCTTTTTAATTGTCCAGTTTGCTAGAACCCTCCAGTGCCTCCTGTCCCAATCACAGGAAAAGGCGAAGTTCCATCCCAGTCTCCCAGGCGGACTTGCTGGCCACCTCGGCCTAGAGTCTCAGGATCTCTGCACTCACTGGCCCTTCCTGGATGGGTCTCTCCCCAAGGGGCACAGAATGCAGTCCCTCCAGGTCTCCAGGCAAACATCACCGCGCAGTGACACCCATACAAGACAGCGACCTGCCACCACCTGCCATGCCTGCCCCTTAGCCAGTGCCCACCTCCATCGGACAATGTGGAGAGAGCAGGCTCGCTGAAAGCAAACGTAGAGGTAAACAACACATGAAAAAGGGAGACAAAGAAGATGGTGCAACTTAGAGGACGAAAAAGACCTTATCAACAGGAGACATCAGGACCAACTAAGTCATAAACAAGGACTTAGCAACACCATCCAAACGGGCTCAGAGAGCTCCAACGTGTATGAAAGGAGGGAGTCATAACCAGAGCCAATCGGTCATACACTGTGGACTGGGAAGCAGGCAGCCGCGGCAGCTCGCCCTGGCTTACTCTTAGGTCACTCCCGACCCGGTATACGTCACCCTCGGTCATATGTTGAAAGCTAAGGGATAATAAGCCCTTAACGCTCAAGAGACGTCATAGAGATCCACGAGAGAGTCTCGGGGATCGAGGCTGATCTGACATCCGAGCCATTGACAACGTCAGGGGCCCGGGTTTGCCTGGACCAGAAAATAACAACGCTTAAACATCGTTCTCATTTGCCATCATTGCGACTCCCTCTCCTCACGACAGACAAGCGTTTCCTGCCTGTTCCCCAAGCCCCTTTCATGGACAAAGCCCCACTGCAGCAGAGGCTCCATGGGAAGCAGTGTCCCCAAAAGGCTCTCAATAAACACTCGCGAAAGATCAGGATGAATGAAGTGGAGCACACCCACCAGGTTTCCTGTGCCCCGACCACCCTCCCGCTTCACACCCTCCAACTCAAGCTGGGTAATCCTCCCCCTCCTTCCGAAGCTCAAGTGACACCTCCTCTCTAAGCCAATCCCTCCGTCACCAGATAGCTCTGCAAAGGGACCAAGCAGTCCTTCCCCTGCATCTCAGGCCAGCTGGAAAGGGTATGTCCTTGCCTCTCGCCAACCCCTGCACCGTGCCCTCCAGGTGGCAGGTACACAAAACTCCAGAAATTACGTGTTCTCAGAACTGGGGGGCCCTCGAGGTCACTCCTTCAGCCTGTGGCACCAAAATGAACGTCCCACCCCCTCACGCACAGAGAGCACGCAGAGAGAGCACATCCCGGCAGAGGTCACCCAGCCCCTTCTCCAACTTCTTTAGCCACAGTTACCCTTACCCCGCCAGAGTACTCCCTCCTGTGATGGTTCAGGAAAGCATCCACCTTTGGGTCAAACTGAAATGACTAGGGGGCCTTGTACCATCCTCGTCCTTAACACATCTGAGCCCGTCCGGATGGCTATTCTCTAGATACCTGCAGACCCGTGTGTGGAAGGGCCCATCAAGGCCACCTTCCCGGCTGCTGACCTCCCCGGCGGGCATGCAGGCGCCTCGCCCAGGGGGTCACTCCGGGAAGTGACCACATCCCCAGGACGTCCCCCCCCCGCTTGCTCTTTGTCCTCCCACGTCTCCAGAACGCAATACCTTCCGCGACCCGAACCGGACCTTTTCTTGCCAGCTGCCGTTGAGGACTCTGCACCTCCCCCCTCCTCCTCCGTACCCTGCCCCCCGCCTTCCTGGAACCCCCGCCCCACGACCCCGGGGTCTCCCTCGGCCTCCCCGTCCCCAGCTCCCGCTCCCCAGGGGCCTCTTGTCCCCAGGCTCCCAGTCCTGCTCTCCCCCGTCCCCGAGCGAGCGCGGCGGGCCGGCGACACTCACCCGCGCCGGGGGCGCCCGCGGGCCCCGGGCTCCGCCACCAGCGCAGCTGCGCCCGCGCGGGCTCCAGGCTCACGGTGCAGCTCTGTGCCTTCACCCACAGCAGCGAGCGCAGCGGCTCCATCGCCGCCTCGGTTCCCGCGGGCCGGGCCGGGGGTGCACGCGCGGCGGGGGCGCGGGACCGTTAGCGGCGGCCACGGGGGCCGGTCGCGGCGGCGGGGGCGGGCCTGCGTCACCCCGTACGCAGCGGGGGACGCGGGCGGGGACGGGGTGCGCGGGTCCGCGGCGGGGGGACCCGGGAGCGCGGCTGCCGGGCGCGGGCACGGGCTCCTCTCCGCGGGGCCGACGGTGCACCGCCCCGGGGCGGGCCTGGAGCCCAGGAACACCTCCCCTCGGGCGGCGCTAAGGACAGGAAGGCGGCGGGGCCTTCCGCGGCCCAGAGAGGGGCTGGTGGGCGCGGACACCACGGGCGGAGGCAGGGGAGCTTGAGCGTCGGATCCTCCTCGGTGCAGGGTGCCACGACCACCCACCCCCACGCTCCCCTGGGGGACCAGAGGCTCAGCGAAGGACCCTCCCTGTGCAAGGCTGTGGAGCTGCAGGCGTGGCGCCAGATTTTGACCGAGGCAGCCTGGGTCAAAGGGTCCTCAGGTGCTGGGCTGACCAGTCCCTAGGGGCAGGGGCAGGGGCAGGGTTCAGAGACCTCGCAGTGTGCATGGGACCTGGGCTGGGGTCTGCAGGGTGCCCACGGTCGGCAGGAGCAGGATGCTGGGGTGTGAGAGGGGGCCTGCAGCCTGCAGGGACAGACACAAGGGGGAGGAGGCCTTCCTTCTGGGGCCTGGGGGAAGGGGGCGGGGGAATTGCAGAGCCTGTGAACTTCTCCGGGAGGGCTGAAGTCACCTGGGAGGAAGCTGGAAGGTCAGACAGCCAGGCTTCCCCTGCCCGTGTTCAGGCCCAAGGCCAAGGGAGATGCAGGTGCGGTACCTGCCCAGCTCAGGAGGCTTCCAAATCACCCCGCCCCCGCCCAGCGGGCTCCAGCCCCCCTCCACCCAGAGCCCCTGCCTCTGGAATCATCTTCAATTCCCGTTCGCTGCCCACCCGCGTTCACACGAGCTCTGCAATCCGGTGGACTTGTCCATCGATGCACCCCAGAGCCCAAAACTGCCCGGCACATAGAGAACACCCAAATGTTGAACGAGTACCAAACCAAAACCCAAACCCATTGCTGACCCCATGTGTTACAGAGGACTATATGGGGTTTTATGTGGTTAAAGAGAAGAAAACTATGGGGTTTTCTTGGCCATGATCTTCACGGATGCAGATTTCCAAGCCAAGCCAAGCCATTCTTCTGCAGCACCACTGGGTGGGTTCGAACCCCCAACCTTTTGATTAGTAACCACTTGCTCCAGGGACCCTTTAAAATGAGCACCTCGCTCCCTAATTTATCATGAAGAAGCTGCGGGCAGGGGGTTAAGAGAACCCAGGGCGAGAATGTGGTGGAGCCGAGACATACACTGAGGTTGGGGTCCAGGACTCAGTGGTGCAGTGTGCCCGCCAGTCTGACAGCCGCCCAGCCCAGCCCTGCTCTGCCAGGCGTCTCTGTCAGGAAGGCTCCCCTGCATAGTGCCACGTGGCTGTGCTGCCTGTGTCTGGCACAGGCAGCTACCTGTACCGTCTTATCCTGCCAGCTCCCTGACTGTGTACCAGCAGAACAAGCCATGCATGATTCACCCACGCTAGGAGCTCAGCCCCAGCTTGGCCAGTGCCAAAGAGGCCCCAGGCAGTCCTGCAGCCTCCTTCTGGCCAGCTGGGGAGGCGAGGAGAGGGCAGAAGGCCCCATATGAGTCCCAGCCCCACCCTTGGGCAAGCCATACCTGATCTCCCGGTGCAGTGGGCTGGACAGACAGCATGGCCCACCTGCTCCACCCGCCTAGGCTGCTCCGAGGCCCAGGGAATGTGGGTGTGAAACTTCTTCAGGAGTGTTGTGCCAGGCAGATGCTGGTGTCACTGCTGTGCATTGGGCAGGCAGAGACGTGGGGGCCGGGCTCTGAAATGCCTCGTGCTGCATGCCAGGGAGGCCCGTCTCTGCCTTTGCCCCCCTGTGGCTCCTTCTGCCCCTCCTCAGTTATTTGTTGAACGGCACTCCAGATGCCACGTATCAGTTCATGAAGTCCTTTCTACCCACGCTGCATGCTGAGTGAGGGCCCAAAGAAGACTCGGACCCGCCCCAGCCCTCGGGAGCTCCATGGAGGAGCCCCACCTGAGCCCCTCCAGGGCGAGGCAGGCACCTGAGAAGAGACACAGCCTCCTTTGCTCGTAGACGCACCATCCGCTGGCCAGGCTGGGGTCTGCCGGGGCCCTTCCACCCAGGGAGAGGCCTGTGTTCCTGGGGTTGGCTGGAGAACTGCCTGGCCAGTATAGGATGAGCTTGGCCAGCTGGGGCCCCACGTCTGCCCAAGGACCTCATGTCTTCCCAGGGCCCCACCTCTCCCTGGGGACCCATGTACTGCTCAGTCCCCCACTTCCACCCAGGGCAGGTCCAGCGTGTCTGAGAAGGGGGAGAGGGCAAAGTAAGAAAGGCCAAGTTCTCAGAAGATGCGTTCTTTCCTGCCCTTGAGATGGCTGGGGAGAGGGGCTGGGCAGGGGGTCAGGCTCAGCCGGGACTCTGGGCCTCTGACTCTGATCACAGTGTGGAATGGAGCTGGTATGGGAGGTTTGCCCAGAGCAACAGCCAAGGTCCCCTCAGGCCCCACGGGACCTGGCTGTGAAGGCAACTGGCAGAGCAGCTGAGAAAAGCCTTCCAAGTACCTAGTCGGCCTGGGCCTGCCCTTGAGGCCTACCCTCTGCCATCAGGGTGCCTGGGCTCCCCACGGCCCCTCTCTCCTGGCAGGCCCACCTTTCCCATGTGGGGCCTGGCCTAGTGTCCTGCATGGGACCCCCTTCACCCTCCTCTTCCACCACCCCCCACCCTCCCGCAAGCTGCACCAGCCGGCAGCTCACGCCACAGGCCTGCATCCCTGATGCTCCAGCTGCATGTCGACCTTGGGCACTGTAGGATGTTGTTGATGCCTTCCAGCCAGGTGTATGCAAAGCTGGCCCCAGCCCTAAGCAGAGCTGCCGGGTAGCCAAAGAGTGTGCCTCAGCCCCAGCGGCTGGAGCCACAACTGCTCAGGCCCTGCCCTGCCACCTGCCCCATCCCGTGCCGTCTGCAGGCCTGGGCTGCTGCCCAGCACCCTAACTGCCCTGGGGCAGAAGCCCAGCCAGCTTGGCTAGGCTGACCTCCTCCCAGGCGTGACGGCGCCCATTGCCTGGACTGTGTCTGCCCTGCTTCTTTGGCACGTAGGCTGTCTGGACTCGGACGTTCTGTTTAGGAGCACAACATGCCACACAGCACCCACGAGTATCTCACCCATGGAGTCACCCATGCCAGAGGCCCGCCTGGCCCCTCCTGCCCAGAGGGGCATGCCTGTGGGACAGTGGCATCACTCAGGGGACATGGAGGGGGTGAGGACCACCTCGGGGTACACTGTCAAAGGGGATGACACCAAAACAACTGCCTATAAAATTTTTATGCAGTGCTTCAGAAGAAATGTATTATGTTTTATAAAAATATCCCTGTAGTTAGGTATAACAACAAAAACATTTTTTGTAAGCCCAGCTTACATGTGTCGATATACCTACAAGGCTAAAACCCTACGCTAATTCACGTTCTGAACCTTCTAGCGCGCTGCGGTCAGAGCTGTCATTCTTATTCAGTTACAACCATGCTTCTGATCGCGTGGTTTTGTCTGCACGTGGTACAAGCACACGCTGTTACTGTCGTTGCTGCCTGTATTTTTATTGTCACTGATTTTGTCAAATTTTCTGGCGTTTTAGCTACAACATTGTGGCAATTAGTATCCGTTAACCTATATCACTAACTTTCTTTGTGATTGAAGGAAAAGAAGAAAAATTTTAAAAAGGCTTCTGATCATTTACCAATAACGTTGTAACTACTAACGTTGGAAACCCTGGTGGTGCAGTGGTTAAGTGCTATGGCTGCTAACCCAGAGGTCAGCAGTTCGAATCTGCCAGGTGCTTGTTGGAAACTCTATCGGGCAGCTCTAGTCTGTGCTATAGGGTCGCTATGAGTCAGAATCGACTCAACGGCACTGGGTTTGGTTTGTTTGTTCTGCTACTAATGTTGTAATTCAATGCAGAATGACTTTACAAAACAACTTTGTTGTGAGTATTCATACAATGGAGCCCTGGTGGCACAGTGGTTAAGATATCGGCTGCTAACTGAGAGGCTGGCAGTTCGAATCCACCAGCCACTCCTTGGAAACCCAAGGGAGAATTCTACTCTGTACTATTGGGTCCTTATGAGTCAGAATAGACTCAACAGCAATGGGTTTGGTTATTCACATAATCTAAGAAATATTACATTTAAGCAATTTACAACTGTATTTATCACAGAGTCAAGAAGTTCACTAAGTACCGAAATGCTTGTCTATCTGTTCCTGTTTATAGTATCATTTCACTTATGAGTATATTTCCGTGTGCATTGGCTACAACTTCTACATTATCTGGGCCACTCTTGATTATGCAAATCTAATCCATTAATGTATCTCATATAACGGTAAAGTTTAACATTAAAATAAACATGACTTTGAGGCGGAGCCAAGATGGTGGAATAGACAGACGCTTCTGTCATACCCTCTTTACACTAAAGACCTGAAAAAACAAGTGAAACGAGTATATTTGTGACAAGCTGGGAGCCCTGAGCATCAAAGGCAAGCTTAGACAACGAACTGAGGGGCAGGGGGAGGAAGAGACCATTCAGAAGCGGAGAGGAGTTACCGGACCTGAATTGTGGGGAGCCCTCAGGCACCATTCCTGGAAGGGCGGCAGCGGCGACAGCAGGCTGGTCCTAGCGTTTGGCCACAGTTTCCTCAGGGAGGAGCAGCTGGCCACACAGCCCACTCACACCCCCAGAACCTGAGGAGAATGACGTGCTCTCGGCAAAAGCTAAGTCCTTGCATATATTTTACCGTGTCCCGCCACCCTCAAGCTGGCTTCAGCAGCTGAATCCCTAGGCCTGAGACAGACCCTGGTGAGCACCTGGAGCCGTCCTCCCAGCCTTGGGGAAGGAAAACATTTGCAACTGGGGGGAAAAGATAATTTCCTAGCTCCATTAACTTGAGGAGCTCAGGACAGAAGCAGCTCCTGCCCAGGCATAAAGCATCCGTGAACCTTGAGCACCTTTCCCTTCCATATGGACCTATGTGGGCCCTATTTTGGGAGAATAGGCCCTTGTTGGCAAACTCCAACCATTTCAACTGTGCGGAGGAGAGGTGGGTGTTTGATGTTTCACATTGCTCTGCTTATTAAACAAGGTCCTCACCTACCCACATCAGGGACCTACGGATTGGTAGCTCCACTCAGGTCATCCAGCCACCCACGACAGGGGTCCAAAGTTACCTCCCAGTCCTTACAACCAAGAATTTTGGGTGCCATGGTTCCTCTGCAGAACCCACCCACCAGGACAACCTAGGGAACAGAGGCACATTTTTCTCAGAGACCCTCAGGGTTCGATTCTCAGCCCCCTGCCTTGTTCAGAGTGTGACCCCCTGCTGCAATCAGAGACCAGTATATATGCCAATCACCCCTGCCCCTCTAAGACTGTAGGACAGAGCCTGTGCCACACACTTGATGATCAGCTACCTGGACACCTGAGCTGAATTCATACGAGAAAATTGAGTGGACTCCTAGACTGATATACCTGATAATAGCTCTAGCCAGCTGGGGACAGGACACCAGAGCTCCAAAGGTAAAAACAATCGAGCTAGCTCACTCAAACAACCCATAGGGGTATACCAAAACAAAACAAAGCAGGAAGCTACGACACAGTAAGCAAGCATAAACTAATACAATAACTTACAGATGGCTCAGAGACAACAGTCAATATCAAGTTACGTAAAGAAACAGACCATGATCACCTCAACAGGCTCTCAAAACCAAGAATCCAGGGATCTTCTAGGTGAAAGTGCATTCCTGGAATTACCAGATGCAGAATATAAAAGTTTAATATACAGAACCCTTCAAGACATCAGGAAGGAAATGAGGCAATACACAGAACAAGCCAAGGAACACACAGATAAAACAACTGAAGAAATTAGAAAGATTATTCAGGAACATAATGAAAAGCATAATAAGCTGGAAAAATCCGTAGACAGACAACAGTCAGAAATTCAGAAGATTAACAATAAAATTACAGAATTAGATAACTCAGTAGAAAGTTAGAGGAGCAGAATTGAGCAAGTAGAAGCTAGAATTTCTGAACTCGAAGATAAATCACTTGGCACTAATATATTTAAAGAAAAATCACATAAAAGACTTTAAAAAAATGAAGAAACATTAAGAATCATGTGGGACTCTATCAAGAGAAATAACCTACAAGTGATTGGAGTACCAGAACAGGAAGGGATAACAGAAAATACAGAGAGAATTGTTGAAGATTTGTTGGCAGAAAACTTCCCTGATATCGTGAAAGATGAGAAGATATCTATCCAAGATGCTCATCTAACTCCACATAAGGTAGATCTTAAAAGAAAGTCATGAAGACATATTATAATCAAGCTTGCCAAAACCAAAGATAAGGAGAGAATTATAAGAGCAGCCGGGGATAAAGGAAAAGTCACCTACAAAGGAGAGCTGATAAGAATAAGCTCAGACTACTCGGCAGAAACCATGCAGGCAAGAAGGCAATGGGATGACATATTTTAAAAATTCAAGGAAAAAAATTGCCAGCCAAGAATCATATATCCATCAAATTGTCTCTTAAATATGAAGGTGAAATTAAGACATTTCCAGATAAACACAAGTTGAGGGAATTCATAAAAACTAAACCAAAACTACAAGAAATACTAAAGGGAGTTCTTTGGTTAGAAAATCAATAATATCAGGTATCAACCCAAGACTAGAACACTGGGGAGAGCAACCAGAAGTCAACCCAGACAGGGAAATCCCAAAAAACAAAGCAAGATTAAAAAAAATTTAAAAAGCCCAACACAGGGTAACAGTGATGTTATTATATAAAAGAAGACAACATTAAAATAATAAATAGAGACTAAGAAGTGTAATCATACACCTTCCATATGGAGAGGAAGATACGGCAATACAAAGAAATAAAAGTTAGTTTTAAATTTAGAAAAATAGGGGTAAATAATAAGGTCATCACAAAGGAGATAAACTATCCTACTCATCAAAATAAAACACAAGGGAAAAATACAGACTCAGCAGAAACAAAATCAACAACAACGAATATGAGAAAAGTACAATATATAAAGAAAATCTACTGAGCACATAAAGTCAAGTGGGAAAAAGAAACTGTCAACAACACACAAAAAAAGACATCAAAATGATAGCCCTAAATTCATACCTATCCTTAATTACCCTGCATGTAAACGGGCTAAATGCACCAATAAAGAGACAGAGAGTGGCAGAATGGATTAAAAAACAAGATCCGTCTGCATGCTGCCTACAAGAGACACACCTTAGACTTAGAGACGTAAACAAAATAAAACTCAAAGGATGGAAAAAATATACCAAGCAAACAACAATCAGAGAAGAGCAGGAGTGGCAGTACTAATTTCTGACAAAATAGACTTTAAAGTTAAATCCATCAGAAAGGATAAGGACACTATAGAATGATTAAAGGGACAATATACCAAGAAGATATAACCATATTAAATATTTATGCACCCAATGACAGGGCTGCAAGATACATATAACAAAATCTATCAGCATTGAAAAGTGAGATAGACAGCTCCACAATAATAGTAGGAGACTTCAAGACACCACTTTGGTGAAGGACAGGACATCCAGAAAGAAGCTCAATAAAGACACAGAAGATCTAAATGCCACAATCAATCAAAGTGACCTCATGGACATATACAGAACACTCCACCCAACAGCAACCAACTGTACTTTCTTTTCTAGTGCACATGGAACATTCTCTAGAATAGACCACATATTAGGTCATAAAGCAAGCCTCAGCAGAATCCAAAACACTGAAATATTACAAAGCATCTTCTCTGACCATAAGGCCAGAAAAGTGGAAATCAATAACAGGGAAAGCAGGGAAAAGAAATCAAACACTTGGAAACAGAACAATACCCTGCTCAAAAAAGACTGGATTATACAAGACATTAAGGATGGAATAAAGAAATCCAGAGAATCCAATGAGAGTGAAAACACTTCCTATCAGAACCTTTGGGACACACCAAAAGGGGTGATCAGGGGTCAATTTATATCAATAAATGCACACATCCAAAAAGAAGAAAGGGCCAAAATCAAAGAATTATCCCTACAACTTGGACAAATAGAAAGAGAGCAACAAAACAAACCCACAGGCAACAGAAGAAAACAAATAATAAAAATTAGAGCTGAACTACGTGAAATAGAAAACAGAAAAACAATGGAAAGAATTAGCAAGGGTGGGGGGCCAAGATGGCTGACTAGGTAGACGCTACCTAAGATCCCTCTTGCAACAAAGACTCGGAAAAACAAGTGAATCGATCACATACATGACAATCTACGAACCCTGACCAACAAACACAGATTTAAAGAGTTGACCTGAGTGACAGAGACCGAGAACGAACAACCACGGGGAAGCAGCGACTGTTTTCGGAGCCTGGAGCCAGCGTCCCAGTCAGGAAAACTTGGCGCAGGGCTTTGGACTGGGTGCAGGGGAGCTGAGCGAGGCATCCTGTGACGGCGCAAACATGGGGCGCAGCCCTACCCCCCTGAACTGACCTCGGGAGGGGGCCCAGCCAGTCTGCACGGGCGGCGCGGCGACATGACTGGCGGGAGGAGAAGTCACCTGGAGGCAGCGACTGTTTTTGGAGCCGGGAGTGCAGCGTCCCAGCCGGGGAACCTTGACGCTGGGCTTTGGACTGGGAGCAGAGGAACTAACCGCAGCTTCTGAGACAGCGCAAGCACGGGATGCGGGCCTGATCTTTGGGGGCAATCTCTACCCAGCCAGCGCACACATGCAACGTGCCCCTCGGGAATCTCAGATAAAACAGTCATCCCAAGCAAGATAAGTAACTTTGTCTATATTCCGGGCTGCTACCCTCTCCTGTTTTTCTGAACCCTCCCCTCCCCTTCCCAAGCGGCTTCATTAACATTGGAATTTCCTGAGCCAGAGGGAGAACTGCTCCGCGGTTTTTCTTTTCCTTTTTCTTTTTTTCGTCTTTTTCCTAACCCATTCTTCTGGCCTGAGAGAAGTAACCACAAAAAACCCAGGGACCAAAAATCCTTCCCTAATTGGACTCAAAACACAGAACCAGCTCCAGCCAAGCATATGTGATTCACAGTCTCGGGCTTTTATCCCTACAGGGAACAAGGTGGCTATTATAATGCAAAGGCATTTCTGATAGGGATCTGACTGCATTTGTTTTAGCGGATTTACTGGAAAGACAAGTTTCCCAGGTCTGATATCTCTGCGTGTTCAACAGAGCCCTCACTGACCCACAACAGGGAACTGAGGGCTGAAGCTCCCCCCAGACCACCTAGCCTCCTGCCTTAGGGGTCTAAGGAGGGTGACACCTACCAATCTGTAGAGGTACTTGCATTGGGGCCTAAGGTACAACTGCAGAGCCCACCCACCAAGGTGCTTTAGGAATAGAGACACACCTACCTCACTGACACTTGGGGGAAGCCTGTCAGCATCCTGCCCCCCCCCCCGAGTGTGAACCCAAGCTACTAAAATCTGGTGCACACAACTAGCACCACTACTTCTCAAGGTGGATAGGTGACGGTGTGCATCACATACTTGATGACCCCAAATCAGATTCTACTCAAAAATAGTGAATGGACTCAGGCATATATATCTGGTAACAGCCCAAACCAGCTGGTAATAGGTCCTAAGTGAGTCAAGGGCTACAACAATCAAGACAGCGCAATCTATTAGCCCATCTACGTATATTGAAAGAAAACAAAACAAGATAAGACTCAGTGAGCAAATATAGAATAAATCACTACAATATCTTAGTGATGGCTCGGAGACAGCAGTCGATATCAGGCCACATGAAGAAGCAGACCATGACTGCTTCTACAACCCCCCAAACTAAAGAATCAAAATCTTTCCCAAATGAAGATACCATCCTGGAATTACCAGATACAGAATATAAAAAACTAATTTACAGAATGCTTCAAGACATCGGGGATGACCTCAGAAATGAAACAAGGCAAGCTATAGAAAAAGCCAAGGAACACACTGATAAAGCAGTTGAAGAAATAAAAAAGATTATTCAAGAACATAGTGGAAAAATGAATAAGTTGCAAGAATCCATAGAGAGACAGCATGTAGAAATCCAAAAGATTAACAATAAAATTACAGAATTAGACAACACAGTAGGAAGTCAGAGGAGTAGACTTGAGCAATTAGAATGCACAGTGGGAAATCTGGAGGACCAGGGAATTAACACCAATATAGCTGGAAAAAAATCAGATAAAAGAATTAAAAAAAATGAAGGAACCCTAAGAATCATGTAGGACTCTATCAAGAAGGATAACTTGCGTGTGATTGGAGTCCCAGAACAGGGAGGGAGGACAGAAAACACAGAGAGTAGTTGAAGATCTGCTGGCAGAACACTTCCCTGACATCATGAAAGACGAAAGGATATCTATCCAAGATGCTCATCGAACCCCATTTAAGACTGATCCAAAAAGAAAAACACCAAGACATATTATCATCAAACTTGCCAAAACCAAAGATAAAGAGAAAATTTTAAAAGCAGCCAGGGATAGAAGAAAGGTCTCCTACAAAGGAGAATCAATAAGAGTAAGTTCAGACTACTCAGCAGAAACCATGCAGGCAAGAAGGCAATGGAATGACATATACAGAGCACTGAAGGAGAAAAACTGCCAGGCAAGGATCATATATCCAGCAAAACTCTCTCTGAAATTTGAAGGTGAAATTCAGATATTTACAGATAAATACAAGCTTAGAGAATTTGCAAAAACCAAACCAAAGCTACAAGAAATACTAAAGGAAATTGTTTGGTCGGAAAACCAATAATATCAGATACCAGCACAACACAAGGTCACAGAACAGAACATCCTGATACCAACTCAAATAGGGAAATCACAAAAACTAATTAAGATTAATTGAAAAAAAAATGCTCAAAACAGGGAATCATTGAAGTCAATAAGTAAAAGATCACAATAATCAAAAAGACGGACTAAATACAGGTGGCACAGAACTGCCATATAGAGAGGGATACAAGGTGATATAGGACAATACAAGTTAGGTTTTTACCTAGAAAAATAGGGGTAAATATTAAGGTAACCACAAAGAGGTATAACAACTCCATAACTCAAAATAAAAACCAAGAAAAACGTAACGACTCAGCAAATGAGGAACACACAATTTACAAAAAAAAACGTCTCAGCACAAAAAAGTAAATGGAAAAATGAAATTGTCAACATCATACATAAAAAGGCATCAAAATGACAACACTAAACACGTACTTATCTATAATTACACTGAACGTAAATGGACTAAACGCACCAATAAAGAGACAGAGAGTCTCAGGCTGGATAAAGAAACACGATCCGTCTATATGCTGCCTACAAGAGACACACCTTAGACTTAGAGACACAAACAAACTAAAACTCAAAGGATGGAAAAAAATATATCAAGCAAACAATAAGCAGAAAAGAAGAGGAGTAGCAATATTAATTTCTGACAAAATAGACTTTAAAGTTAAATCCACCACAAAGGATAAAGAAGGACATTACATAATGATAAAAGGGACAATTGACCAGGAAGATATAACCATATTAAATATTTATGCACCCAATGACAGGGCTGCAAGATACATAAATCAAATTTTAACAGAACTGAAAAGTGAGATAGACACCTCCATAGTTATACTAGGAGACTTCAACACACCACTTTCGGAGAAGGACAGGATTTCCAGTAAGAAGCTCAATAGAGACACGGAAGACCTAATTACTATAATCAACCAACCTGATCTCATTGACTTATACAGAACTCTCCACCCAACTGCTGCAAAGTATACTTTTTTTTCTAGCGCACATGGAACATTCTCTAGAATAGATCACATATTAGGTCATAAAACAAACCTTTGCAGAATCCAAAACATCGAAATATTACGAAGCATCTTCTCAGACCAAAACCACAAGGCCATAAAAGTGGAAATCAATAACAGAAAAATTAAGGAAAAGAAATCAAATACTTGGAAACTGAACAATACCCTGCTGAAAAAAGACTGGGTTATAGAAGACATTAAGGAGGGAATAAAGAAATTCATAGAATGCAACAAGAATGAAAACACTTCCTATCAAAACCTCTGGGACACAGCAAAAGCAATGCTCAGAGGTCAATTTATATCAATAAATGCACACATACAAAAAGAAGAAAGAGCCAAAACCAGAGAACTGTCCCTACAACTTGAACAAATAGAAAGTGAGCAACAAAAGAATCCATCAGACACCAGAAGAAAACAAATAATAAAAATTAGAGCTGAACTAAATGAATTAGAGAACAGAAAGACAATTGAAAGAATTAACAAAGCCAAAAGCTGGTTCTTTGAAAAAATTAACAAAATTGATAAACCATTGGCCAGACTGACTAAAGAAATACATGAAAGGAAACAAATAACCCGAAGAAGAAACGAAATGGGCCACATCACAATAGACCCAACTGAAATTAAAAGAATCATATCAGATTATTACGAAAAAATGTACTCTAACAAATTTGCAAACCTAGAAGAAATGGATGAATTCCTGGAAAAACACTACCTATCTAAACTAACACAATCAGAAGTAGAACAACTAAATAGACCCATAACAAAAAAAGAGATTGAAAAGGTAATCAAAAAACTCCCAACAAAAAAAAGCCCTGGCCCGGACGGCTTTACTGCAGAGTTCTACCAAACTTTCAGAGAAGAGTTAACACCACTACTACTAAAGGTACTTCAAAGCATAGAAGATGACGGAATACTACCTAACTCATTCTATGAAGCCACCATATCCCTGATACCAAAACCAGATAAAGACACCCCCAAAAAAGAAAATTACAGACCTATATCCCTCATGAACATAGATGCAAAAATCCTCAACAAAATTCTAGCCAATAGAATTCAACAACATATTAAAAAAATAAACCACCACGACCAAGTGGGATTTATACCAGGTATGCAAGGCTGGTTTAATATTAGAAAAACCATTAATGTAATCCACCATATAAATAAAACAAAAGACAAAAACCACATGATCTTATCAATTGATGCAGAAAAGGCATTTGACAAAGTCCAACACCCATTTGTGATAAAAACTCTCACCAAAATAGGAATTGAAGGAAAATTCCTCAACATAATAAAGGGCATCTATACAAAGCCAACAGCCAACATCACTCTAAATGGAGAGAGCCTGAAAGCATTTCCCTTAAGAACGGGAACCAGACAAGGATGCCCTTTATCACCGTTCTTATTCAACATTGTGCTAGAGGTCCTAGCCAGAGCAATTAGGCTAGACAAAGAAATAAAGGGCATCCGGATTGGCAAGGAGGAAGTAAAATTATCTCTATTTGCAGATGACATGATCTTATACACAGAAAACCCTACGGAATCCTCCAGAAAACTACTGAAACTAATAGAAGAGTTTGGCAGAGTCTCAGGTTATAAGATAAACATACAAAAATCACCTGGATTCCTCTACATCAACAAAAAGAACATCGAAGAGGAAATCACCAAATCAATACCATTCACAGTAGCCCCCAAGAAGATAAAATACTTAGGAATAAATCTTACCAAGGATGTAAAAGACCTATACAAAGAAAACTACAAAGTACAAGTGCAAGAAACTAAAAAGGACCTACTTAAGTGGAAAAACATACCTTGCTCATGGATACGAAGACTTAACATAGTAAAAATATCTATTCTACCAAAAGCCATCTATACATACAATGCACTTCCAATCCAAATTCCAATGTCATTTTTTAATGTGATGGAGAAACAAATCACCACCTTCATATGGAAGGGAAAGAAGCCTCGGATAAGTAAAGCATTACTGAAAAAGTAGAAGAAAGTGGGAGGCCTCACTCTACCTGATTTCAGAACCTATTATACAGCCACAGTAGTCAAAACAGCCTGGTACTGGTACAACAACAGGCACATAGACCAATGGAACAGAATTGAGAACCCAGATATAAATCCATCCACATATGAGCAGCTGATATTTGACAAAGGCCCAGTGTCAGTTAATTGGGGAAAAGATAGTCTTTTTAACAAATGGTGCTGGCATAACTGGATATCCATTTGCAAAAAAATAAAACAGGACCCGTACCTCATACCAAGCACAAAAACTAACTCCAAGTGGATCAAAGACCTAAACATAAAGACTAAAACGATAAAGATCACGGAAGAAAAAATAGGGACGTTAGGAGCCTTAATACAAGGCATAAACCGAATATAAAACATTACCAAAAATGACGAAGAGAAACCAGATAACTGGGAGCTCCTAAAAATCAAACACCTATGCTCATCTAAAGACTTCACCAAAGGAGTAAAAAGACCACCTACAGACTGGGAAAGAATTTTCAGCTATGACATCTCCGACCAGCGCCTGATCTCTAAAATCTATATGATTCTGTCAAAACTCAACCACAAAAAGACAAACAACCCAATCAAGAAGTGGGCGAAGGATATGAACACGCACTTCACTAAAGAAGATATTCAGGCAGCTAACAGATACATGAGAAAATGCTCTCCATCATTAGCCATTAGAGAAATGCAAATTAAAACTACGGTGAGATTCCATCTCACTCCAACAAGGCTGGCATTAATCCAAAAAACACAAAATAATAAATGTTGGAGAGGCTGCGGAGAGATTGGAACTCTTATACACTGCTGGTGGGAATGTAAAATGGTACAACCACTTTGGAAATCCATCTGGCGTTATCTTAAACAGTTAGAAATAGAACTACCATACAACCCAGAAATCCCACTCCTCGGAATATACCCTAGAGAAATAAGAGCCTTCACACAAACAGATGTATGCACACCCATGTTTATTGCAGCTCTGTTTACAATAGCAAAAAGCTGGAAGCAACCAAGGTGTCCATCAAAGGATGAATGGTTAAATAAATTGTGGTATATTCACACAATGGAATACTACGCATCGATAAAGAACAGTGAAACATTTCATAACATGGAGGAACCTGGAAGGAATTATGCTGAGCGAAATTAGTCAGAGGCAAAAGGACAAATATTGTATAAGACCACTATTATAAGATGTTGAGAAATAGTATAAACTGAGAAGAACACATACTTTTGTGGTTATGAGCAGGGGAGGGAGGAAGGGTAGGAGAGGGTTTTTTACTGATTAGTTGGTAGATAAGAACTACTTTAGGTGAAGGGAAGGACAATACTCAATACACGGAAGGTCAGCTCAACTGGACTGGACCAAAAGCAAAGAAGTTTCCGGGATAAACTGAATGCTTCAAAGGTCAGTGGAGCAAGGGCGAGGGTTTGGGGACCATGGTTTAAGGGGACTTCTAAGTCAATTGGCAAAATAATTTTATTATGAAAACATTCTGCATCCCCCTTAGAAATGTGGCGTCTGGGGTCTTAAATGCTAACAAGCGGCCATCTAAGATGCATCAATTGGTCTCAACCCACCTGGATCAAAGGAGAATGAAGAACACCAAGGTCACACGATAACTATGAGCCCAAGAGACAGAAAGGGCCATGTGAACCAGAGACTTACATCATCCTGAGACCAGAAGAACTAGTTGGTGCCTGGCCACAACCAATGACTGCCCTGACAGGGAGCACGACAGAGAACCCGTGAGGGAGCAGGGGATCAGTGGGATGCAGACCCCAAATTCTCATAAAAAGACCATACTTAATGGTCTGACTGAGACTAGAGGAATCCCGGCGGTCATGGTCCCCAAACCTTCTGTTGGCCCAGGACAGGAACCATTCCCGAAGACAACTCATCAGACATGAAAGGGACTGGACAGTGGGTAGGAGAGAGATGCTGATGAAGAGTGAGCTATTTGTATCAGGTGGACACTTGAGACTGTATTGGCATCTCCTGTCTGGAGAGGGGATGGGAGGGTAGAGATGGTTGGAAGCTGGCAAAATTGTCACAAAAGGAGAGACTGGAAGGGCTGACTCATAGGGGGAGAGCAAGTGGGAGTATGGAGTAAGGTGTATATAAACTTATATGTGACAGACTGACTTGATTTGTAAAGTTTCACCTGAAGCTCAATAAAAATTAAAAAAAAAAAAAAGAATTAACAAGACCAAAAGCTGGTTTTTTTTAAAAAAATCAACAAAATTGTTAAACCTCTGGCTAAACTGACAAAAGAAAAACAGGAGAGGAAGCAAATAATCTGAATAAGAAATGAGATGGGTGATATTACAACAGACCCAACTGAAATTAAAAGAATCATATCAGATTACTATGAAAAACCATACTGAAACAAATTTGAAAACCTAGAAGAAATGGATGAATTCCTAGAAACACACTACCTACCTAAATTAACACAAATAGAGGTAGAACAACTAAATAGACCCATAATAAAAGAAGAGATTGAAAAGGTAATCAAAAAACTCCTAACAAAAAAAAGCCCTGGTCAGACGGCTTCACTGCAGAGTTCCACCGAACTTTCAGAGAAGAGTTAACACCACTACTATTAAACGTGTTTCAGAGCATAGAAAAGGACGGGACACTATCAAACTCATTCTGTGAAGCCACCATATCCCTGATACCAAAACAAGGTAAAGACAGAACAAGAAAAGAAAATTATAGACCTATATCCCTCATGAACGTAGCTGCAAAAATCCTCAAAAAAATTCTAACCAATAGAATTCAACAACATATCAAAGAAATAATTCACCATGACCAAGTGGGATTCATATCAGGTATGCCAGGATGGTTCAACATTAGAAAAACAATGAATGTAATCCACCACATAAATAAAACAAAAGACAAGAATCACATGATTTTATCAATTGATGCAGAAAAGGCATTTGACAAAGTTCAACACTCATTCATGATAAAAAGTCTCAGCAAAATAGGAATAGAAGAAAAATTTTTCAGCATAATAAAGGGCATTTATACAAAGGCAACAGCCAACATCACCCTAAATGGAGAGGGCATGAAAGCATTCCCCTTGAGATCGGGAACCAGACAAGGATGCCCTTTATCACCACTTTTATTCAACATTGTGCTGGAAGTCCTAGCCAGAGCTATTAGGCTAGATAAAGAAACAAAGCGCATCCAGATTGGCAAGGAAGAAGTAAAATTATCTCTGTTTGCAGACGACACGATCTTATACACAGAAAACCCTAAGGAATCCTCCAGAAAACTACTGAAACTAATAGAAGAGTTCAGCAGAGTATCGGGATACAAGATAAACATACAAAAATCAGTTGGATTCCTCTACACCAACAAAAAGAACATGGAAGAGGAAATCACCAAATCAGTGCCATTTACAGTAGCCCCCAAGAAGATAAAATACTTAGGAATAAATCTTACCAGAGATGTAAAAGACTTATACAAAGAAAACTGCAGTACACTTCTGCAAGAAATCAAATGAGACTTACATAAGTGGAAGAACATACCTTGCTCATGGATAGGAAGACTTAACATTATAAAAATGTCTATTCTACCAAAAGTGATGTATACATTTAGTGCAATTCCGATCCAAATCCCAATGACATTCTTTAATGAGATGGAGAAACAAATCATCAACTTCATATGGAAGGGAAAGAGGCCCCGGATAAATAAGGCATTACTGGAAAATAAGAACAAAGTGGGAGCCCTTACTTTACCTGATTTTAGAACCTATTATACTGCCACAGTAGTCAAAACAGACTGGTACTGGTACAACAACAGATACATGGACCAATGGAACAGAATTGAGAATCCAGACATAAATCCATCCACATATGAGCTGTTGATATTTGACAAGGGCCCCAAAACAGTTAAATGAGGAAAAGACAGTCTTTTTAACAAATGGTGCTGGCATAACTGGATATCCAACTGGAAAAAAATGAAACAGGACCCATACTTCACTCCATCCACAAAAACGAGCTCAAAATGGATCAAAGAACTAAATATAAAATCTAAAATGATAAAGATCATGGAAGAAAAAATAGGGACAATGTTAGGAGCCCCAAAGCATAGCATAAACAGTATACAAAACGTTATAGAGAATGTAGAAGAAAAAGTAGATAACTGGGAGCTCCTAAAAATCAAACACCTATGCTAATCCAAAGACTTCACCAAAAGAGTAAAAAGACTACCTACAGACTGGGAAAAAGTTTTTAGCTATGACATTTCTGATCAGTGCCTGATCTCTAAAATCTACATGATACTGCAAAAAGTCAACTGCAAAAAGACAAATAACCCAATTAAAAAATGGGCAAAAGATATGAATAGGCACTTCACTAAAGAAGAAATTCAGGTAGCTAACAGATATATGAGGAAATGTTCACCATCATTAGCCATTAGAGAAATGCAGATTAAAACTATAATGAGATTTCATCTCACTACAGCTAGGCTAGCATTAATCCAAAAAACGCAAAATAATAAATGTTGGAGAGGCTGTGGAGAGATTAGAACACTTATAAGCTGCTGGTGGGAATGTAAAATGGTACAACCACTTTGAAAATCGATTTGGCGCTTCCTCAAAAAGCTAGAAATAGAACTACCATACGATCCAGCAATCCCACTCCTTAGAATATATCCTAGAGAAATAAGAGCCTTTACACAAATAGATTCCCCACGTGTCTGTCAGTTTGTTGTACTGTGGGGGCTTGTGTGTTGCTGTGATGCTGGAAGCTATGCCACCAGTATTCAGATACCAGCAGGGTCACCCATGGAGGACAGGTTTCAGCTGAGCTTCCAGACTAAGACCGACTAGGAAGAAGGACCCGGCAGTCTACTTCTGAAAAGCATGAGCCAGTGAAAACCTTACAAATAGCAGCGGAACATTGTCTGATGTAGTGCTGGAAGATGAGCCCCCAGGTTGGAAGGCACTCAAAAGATGACTGAGGAATGGCTGCCTCCTCAAAGTAGAGTCCACCTTAATGACGTGGTTGGAGTAAAGCTTTCGGGACCTTCATTTGCTGATGTGGCATGAGTCAAAGTGAGAAGAAACAGCTGCAAACATCCATTAATAATCGGAACTTGGAATGTACGAAGTATGAACCTAGGAAGATTGGAAATCATCAAAAATGAAATGAAACACATAAACATTGATATCCTAGGCATTAGTGAGCTGAAATGGAGTGGTATGGGCCATTTTGAACCAGACAATTGTATAGTCTACTACGCTGGGAATGACAACTCAAAGGGGAATGGTGTTGCATTCGTCATCAGAAAGAACATTTCAAGATCTATCCTGAAGTAAAACGCTGTCAGTGATAGGATAATATCCATACGCCTACAAGGAAGACCAGTTAATACGACTATTATTCAAATTTACACACCAACCACTAGGGCCGAAGATGAAGAAATAGAAGATTTTTATCAGCTGCTACAGTCTGAAATTCATCGAACACGCAATCAAGATGCATTGATAATTACTGGCAATTGGAATGCAAAAGTTGGAAACAAAGAAGAAGGATCAGTAGTTGGAAAATATGGCCTTGGTGATAGAAACAATGCCAGAGATCGAATGATAGAATTTTGCAAGACCAACGACTTCTTCATTGCAAATACCTTCTTTCACCAACATAAACGGCGACTATACACAGGGACCTCACCAAATGGAACACACAGAAATCAAATTGACTACATCTGTGGAAAGAGACGATGGAAAAGCTCAATATCATCAGTCAGAACAAGGCCAGGGGCCGACTGTGGAACAGACCATCAATTACTCACGTGCACGTTCAAGCTGAAACTGAAGAAAATTGGAGCAAGTCCACGAGAGCCAAAATATGACCTTGAGTATATTCCACGTGAATTTAGAGACCATCTGAAGAATAGGTTTGATGCATTGAGCACTAGTGACTGCAGACCAGACGAGTTGTGGAATGACATCAAGGCCATCATCCATGAAGAAAGCAAGAGGTCACTGAAAAGACAGGAAAGAAAGAAAAGACCAAGATGGTTGTCAGAGGAGACTCTGAAACTTGCTCTTGAGCAACGAGTGGCTAAAGCAAAAGGAAGAATTGATGAAGTAAGAGAGCTGAACAGAAGATTTCAAAGGGCCTCTGGAGAAGACAAAGTAAAGTATTATAATGACGTGTGCAAAGAGCTGGAGATGGAAAACCAAAAGGGAAGAACACGCTCGGCCTTTCTCAAGCTGAAAGAACTGAAGAAAAAATTCAGGCCTCAAGTTGCAACAGGGAAGGATTCTATGGGGCAAATATTAAGCAACACAGGAAGCATCAAAAGAAGGTGGAAGGAATACACAGAGTCATTATACCAAAAAGAATTAGTCAATGTTCAACCATTTCCAGAGGTGGCATATGATCAGGAACCGATGGTACTGAAGGAAGAAGTCCAAGCTGCTCTGAAGGCATTGGCAAAAAACAAGGCTCCAGGAACTGAGGAAATATCAATTGAGATGTTTCAACAAACAAATGCAACACTGGAGGTGCTCACTCCCCTATGCCAAGGAATATGGAAGACAGCTTCCTGGCCAACTGACTGGAAGAGATCCATATTTATGCCTATTCCAAAGAAAGGTGATCCAACCGAATGTGGAAATTATAGAACAATATTATTAACATCACATGCAAGCAAAATTTTGCTGAATATCATTCAAAAACCTGCTGCAGCAGTGTATCAACAGGGAACTGCCAGAAATTCAGGCCGGTTTCAGAAGAGGACGTGGAACCAGGGATATCATTGCTGATGTCAGATGGATCCTGGCTGAAAGCAGAGAATACCAGAAGGATGTTTACCTGTGTTTTACTGACTATGCAAAGGCATTCGACTGTGTGGATCATAACAAACTATGGATAACACTGCGAAGAATGGGAATTTCAGAACACTTAATTGTGCTGATGAGGATCCTTTACATGGATCAAGAGGCAGTTGTTTGGACAGAGCAAGCGGATACTGTTTGGTTTAAAGTCAAGAAAAGTGTGTGTCAGGGTTGTATTCTTTCACCATACCTATTTAATCTGTATGCTGAGCAAATAATCCGAGAAGCTGTACTATCTGAAGAAGAACGGGGCATCAGGATTGGAGGAAGACTCATTAGCAACCTGGGTTATGCAGGTGACACAACCTTGCTTGCTGAAAGTGAAGAGGACTTGAAGCAGTTACTAATGAAGATCAAAGACCATAGCCTTCGGTATGGATTGCACCTCAACAGAAACAAAAGAAAAAACTTCACAACTGGACCAATGAGAAACATCATGATAAATGGAGAAAAGATTGAAGTTGTCAAGGATTTCATTTTACTTGGATCCACAATCAACAGCCATGGAAGCAGCAGTCAAGAAATCAAAAGACGCATTGCGTTGGATAATTCTGCTGCAAAGGACCTCTTCAAAGTGTTGAAGAGCAAAGATAGCACTTTGAAGACTAAGGTGCGCCTGACCCAAGCCATGGTGTTTTCAATCCCATCATATGCATGTGAAAGATGGACAATGAATAAGGAAGACTGAAGAAGAACTGATGCCTTTGAATTGTGGTGTTGGTGAAGAATATTGAATATACCATGAACTGCCAGAAGAATGAACAAATCTGTCTTGGAAGAAGTGCCGCCAGCATGTTCCTTAGAGGCAAGGATGACGAGACTGCGTCTTACATACTTTGGACATGTTGTCAGGAGGGATGAGTCCCTGGAAAAGGACATCATGCTTGGCAGAGTACAGGGTCAGCGGAAGAGAGGAAGACCCTCAACAAGGTGGACTGACACAGTGGCTGCAACAATGAGCTCAAGCATAACAATGATTGTAAGGATGGCGCAGGACCGGGCAGTGTTTCGTTCTGTTGTGCATAGGGTCGTTATGAGTCGGAACTGACTCGATGGCATCTAATAACAACAACAACACAAATAGACATGTGCACACCAATGTTTATTGCAGCACTGCTTACAATAGCAGAAAGATGGAAGCAACCAAGGTGCCCATCAGTGGGTGAATGGATAAATAAATTATGGTATATTCACACAATGGAATGCTACACATCGATAAAGAACAGTGAGGAATCTGTGAAACATTTCATAACATGGAGGAACCTGGAAGGCAATATGCTGAGTGAAATTAGTCAGTTGCAAAAGGACAAATATTGTATAAGACCACTATTATAACAACTTGAGAAATAGTTTAAACTGAAAAGAAAACATTCTTTCGTGGTTATGAGAGGGGGGAGGGATGGGGGTAGGAGGGGAGCATTCACTAATTAGGTAGTATATAAGAACTACTGTAGGTGAAGGGAAAGACAGCACACAATATAGGGGAGGTCAGCATAACTGGACTAAAACAAAAGCTAAGATGTTTCCCACCTAAACTGAATGCTTCGAAGGCCAGCGTAGCAGGGGCAGGGATCTGGGGACCATGGTTTCAGGGAACATCTAAGTCAACTGGCATAATAAAATCTTTTAGGAAAACATTCTGCATCCCACTGAAGAGTGGCGTCTGGGGTCTTAAACGCTAGCAAGGAGCCATCTAAGAGGCATCAATTGGTCTCAACCCACCTGGATCAAGGGAGAATGAAGAACACCAAGGACACAAGGCGATTACGAGCCCAAGAGACAGAAAGGACCACATGAACCAGAGACTACATCATCCTGAAACCAGAAGAACTAGATGGTACCTGGCTACAACTGATGACTGCCCTGACAGGGAACACAACAGAGAACCCCTGAGGTAGCAGAAGAACAGTGGGATGCAGACCCCAAATTCTCATACGACCAGACTTAATGGTCTGACTGAGACTAGAAGGACCCCGGTGGTCATGGCTCCCAGACCTTCTGTTGGCCCAGGACAGGAACCATTCCCGAAGCCAACCCTTCAGGCAGGGATTGGACTGGACGATGGGTTGGAGAGGGATGCTGGTGAGGAGTGAGCTTCTTGGATCAGGTGGACACTTGAGACTATGTTGGCATCTCCTGCCGGGAGGGGAGATGAGAGGGTGGAGGGGGTTAGAAGCTGGCGAAATGGACACGAAAAGAGAGAGTGGAGGGAGAGAGCGGGCTGTCTCATTAGGGGGAGAGTAATTGGGAGTGTGTAGCAAGGTGTATATGGGTTTTTGTGTGAGAGAGTGACTGGGTTTGTAAACTTTCACTTAAAGCACAATAAAAATTAAAGAAAAAAAAGGAACATAATTTTGATGTAGTTCTTAAACGTTTGTGTTCGAATTCTATTGTTTTCTTACCAAATTTTCACTTTCCGCACATGAAACTAAGTAAATGTAAGTACATTTAGGCTGTGGGTATGATACTCTAGTTTAAAGGTATGATTGTAATTTTGCTCTTCATTTCTGTCACTACTATTGCTGTTACATTCAGTGATATACAAGAATTATGATTTGCAAGTACTGTCAGTACAAAGAGGATTACTAAGAATTCTGTATGGTCTGGGGAGCCCTGGTGGCGCAGTGGTTAAGAGCTCGGCTGCTAACCAAAAGGTCCACAGTTGGAATCCACCAGGTGTCCTTGGAAAGCCCATGGGACAGTTCTACTCGGTTCTATAGGGTCACTATGAGTTGGAACCAATTTGATGGCAATGAGTTATGAGTATGGTCTGGTAGAGGATGCGGCCCATGAGGGGGGTGACACCATGACTACCCCACTGGGTGACACTAACCATCGTGACTCTACTGGCCAGGAGAGCTGGCAGCAGGAGCACCTTCTAACACCGTCCCTGCGTGGCCTCTGACCTACTTTCCAACTGTCCCGGAAGCCTTTGTGTACTGCAGCTGTGCTGTGTGCTTATCTCACAGGCTTCCTCCCTGAAGATGTCAACACACAGTTTGACATTAGAAACCAGGACACTCCTGGGTAGGGGTGGGAGGATTCCAGCATCAGCTGCTCGCTGGCTGCCAGAAATGCTGCTCTCCACCCTCCGCCCTCCGCCCTGTTCGGGAGATGCCTTCTAAACGACCACCCGTCACAGGTGAAGGCCTGGAAGAAATGTCCTGAGCGTAAGGAGCCCCAAATGTTTGGAGGTGTCTTAGTTATCCAGAGCTTCTATAACAGAAATACCACAAGTGGGTGGCTTTCACAAACAAAAATTTATTTTCTTTCAGTTGGGGAGGCTAGGAGTCCAAATTTAGGGTTCCGGCTCTAGGGGAAGGCTTTCTCTCCCTGTCGACTCTGGGGGAAGGTTCTTGTCTCTTTTGAGCTTCTGCTCCTGGGCGATCTTCGTGTGGCTTGGCATCTCTCTTCCCCCATCTTGGATCTTTTCACTTGTTTAATCTCTTTTATATCTCGAAAAATCATTGTCACTGCCCAGAGACTCCAGAGTTATACCAGAAGAATGCATTCCACAATGTGTAGGACTTAGCGGAAATGGAGAGTGAATGTTGGATCCCCAGCGGTGGGCGACAACGCCCACCTTTACATGGTAATCTCCTCTGTGTCAGTCCGGGACCCAGGTCACAGCACTCCTCTGAAAAAAAAAAATTGTCCCCATTTTACAGATAAGGAGCCTGAGGCTCTCTGATGGACACTCGAAGCTGGAGTGGGATTCCAGCCTAGGCTTATCTGCACCAAGCTGTGCACACGCACTTTCTGTCCCTGTAGGCAGACTCCCACATTTTCCACCAGAGAATGACATCAAGATTTTTCTTTTTTAAGTTAGGGAAACATCCAAGAAACCCCCAAGCAACAACGAAAAAATCCCCTTATTTAAAGGACAATAACTAAGAATCCCTTTAAGCCTTTCTCAGACCTCTAAAGTCCCAGGGTCCCTGGGCACTGTTTCTGTGGCGAGGGGTGGGGTAGGAGGCGACTGCCTCTACCTGGGTCCTTTGCTGGCCAGGGCGCCGTTTCCGGATGTGAGTGGCAAGGTGACCCAGGGACCTTGGCATGTAGTCCAGGTTTAGGGAAATGTACAAGCATGCACCTTATCTCCAAAACTCACTACAGGAAGCTACTGTGGACAGGAGAGCTGAGATTAATAACTGCGTGCACAGCTGCTGTGAAGATAAATATTTAGCTATGCCCACAAAGGAAAGCTGGTTCTTACTGGGTCTAAGATGCCATCAGTAACAAGGCCAGAACAGCGCTTCCTGTTTGCACTCGGCAGCCAGAGGGCTCCTTTCTGGACGTAGCTCCAGGTGAAATCCAAAGCCCTCCCCTTTGGTGTGGGGCCTCTGAGGCCCGGCCCCACCTGCTCTCAGCCCCCTGCCGACTGCTCCAAGCCATGCCAGCCTATTGGCTATTTCGTGAACATGCCAAGCGTGGTCCCATCTTGGGGCCTTTCAACTTACCCATTCCTCTTGCCAGATCATTCTCCCCACACTCAGCTAGTGGTGTGGCTCATGCCGAAATGACAACCTGAACATCAGGTGAGAGAGGTCGTCCCACCTGCCCCCTCCCCTAGCCACACTCCATTTTTAAACGCTTGGCTGCTAACGAAAGGTCGGCTGTTCAAACCCACTAGCCGATTCGTGGGAGAAGGATGTGGCAGCTGGCTTCCATAAAGATTACAGCCTTGGAAACCCTGTGGGGCAGTTCTACTGTGAAGCTACTCTATGAATCAGAACCGACTTGTTGGCAACGGGTTTGTTTTGGTCTTTCGATGCTACGTTATGTGTTTGTGTTGTTACTGTGCGCCGTCGAGTGATTCCGACTCACAGGGATCCCATGTGATGGAGTAGAAGGACCCAAGGGTTTCCACGGCCGTAATCTTTACGGAAGTAGACCGCCAGGTCTTTTCTCCTGTGGAGCTGCTGCTTAGCGCTTAACCACTGCATCGCCAGGGCTCCTTGTATGCTACGTGGTCACTCGTTTGTGGTCCATCGTCCGTGCTAGAACCTCAGCTCCACATGGCAGGAGCTCCGCCAATGATGTCCAGGACCTAGAAGGGTGAGGCAGTGGACAAAGGCAGGAAGGAGAAGTGGCCACGGAGGAGGGGCATGGTAATCAAGAGCCAGAGACAGGAAAAGAGTGAGGATCTGCCAACGGCTTTGCTTTGTCCTAACTTGGAAAGGAGTCCAGATGGCGCTTGTTGCTCAGAGAACTGTAAATAGATGTAGAAATACAGATGTTCGCTGTGTGTTCATTCGTTATCAATAGAATTAGAAGCAGGCTGATTATCTTTTAAGTATACAGTAAAACTGGGAAAGCCAGAACCTGTGTAAGGCAGAAACCTGTCAGAGAAAGAAAACGCAAATATTTTCCACTAACAGAGAGCGATAGAAAAGTGGTAAGACTGCATCCTGTCAAAGGCGGAAAGACAAGGCAGTCCCATCGAGTCCCAGTTCTCAGTTTTCCTTGTATTAAAAAGGAAAAGAAAACAGCCCACCCAGAAAAGGCCTAACTGCAAAGGTGTATGCAAGTCCCTGGGAAGGAAAGATGAGAATGATTCTATAGCTGTAGCAGGTGTCACGGCGTGTGTAAATGGGGTGATCACCCCAGTCACCGAGGCTGGGATGGGGCTGAATACAAACCTCAGCAACGTGCTGCTCACGAAGGATGTTCCTCAAGGCAAAGGTGCCCTCCTCAGCTCGGTCAGCTGTGTCCCCACTCAAGGGGCCACACCTCCAGCTCCTGAGTGTCCCCTTCTTCATTGTCACTGCTCCTCAAATGACGTGTAAGGAAGCAGTCCTTCGGACAAGCCAGGTGGTCGTGCTTTTCTTCCTTCCTCTCCCTCCTGCCATCTTGGTTTTCTTTCTTCCTTCCATGCTGCCATCTTTGTTGTTGTTGTTAGGTGCCATTTTGTCTATTCTGACTCATAGCGACCCTATGTACCACAGAATGAAACACCACCCTGTCCTGTGCCTTCCCCAAAATCGTTGTTATGCTTGAGCCCATTGTTGCAGCCACTGTGTTGATCCATCTCGTTGAGCGTCTTCCCCTTTTTCACTGACTCTCTACCAAGCATGATGTCCTTCTTCAGGGACTGGTACCTTCTGATAACGTGTATGAAGTACATAAGATGAAGTCTTGCCATCCTTGTTTCTAGGCAACATCCTGGTTGTACTTCTTCCAAGACAGATTAGTTGGTTCTTTTGGCAGTCCACGGTGTATTCAATATTTTTCACCAACACCACAATTCAAATGCATCAATTCTACTTTGGTTTTCCTTATTCATTGCCAACTTTTGCATACATGTGAGGCGATTGATAACACCACAGTGTGGGTCAGGTACACCTTAGTCTTCAAGGTGACTTCTTTGCTTTTTAATATTTTAAGGAAGCAGACTGCCACGTCTTTCTCCTGAGGAGCACCTAGTGGGTTTGAACTGTCAGCCTTTTGATTAGTGGCTGAGCACTTACCCACTGCGCCACCAGGGTTCCTGGTGCCTGATATACCAAACTAAACGCATTGCCGTCGAGTTGATTCTGACTGTATAGGACAGAGTAGAACTGCCCCATAGGGTTTCGAAGGAGCGACTGGTGGGTACAAACTGCCAAACTTTTGGTTAGCAGTCAGCCTCTTAACCACTGTGCCACCAGGGTTCCATGCCTAACATAGAGCCCGGCAAGTTCAATAAATATTTGCTGAACAAAAATGTAAGTGCAAGAAATTCCATGAAGTAAGTTTAATTCAAGACAAAGTTAAGATTAAGGCAGGGGTTGAAAATAGAAACACCAACTGGGCCAGACATTAAGGCATGGTGGGGGCTAGGGCAGACCTGTCAGCTCCTGCCTGTCAAAAGGCAACAGGGCCTCTTAGCTCCAGTCATTTGTTGCCACACAGGAACATGGCTGCCTTGTTACCAGGTGGTCCAAGTTTTCATGAGAAGCCAGAAACCTATATTTTTATGTGAAACTTTGTGATTTTTAGACGTTGGCAATGACTTCCAGTACAAAATGTAGAACACCCGGCAAGACAACATTGTCGGACCAGCTAAGCCCAAATGCAGGGTGGAGACACTCAGAGGCCAGCCTGCTCGTGACTTCTGGTTTAAAACCACAAGAGTTATGCTGGGTTTAAAAGATGGTTCTTCATAGTAGCATCATATGTGTGTGTGTATACATTCCAAACAGTAAAGAAGCAAAATCATCAAGGCAAAGCTGCTAGAAGCGCAAGAAGAAACAGTTAGGAATGAGCGCTCCACAGACAGCTGGATCAGCAGACTGAACCGGAAGTCTGGCGCGAGCCGAGGCAGGAGCCAGACGTGACGCCGTGGTGACACACACGAAGGCCCCGGGTCAAAGTCCAGGGCACTCCAGGAGCCAGAGCAGGGAGTCGCCATGTGGAAGCCAAGCCTGGAGGGGATGGTGGGGAGGGGAGGTCTGGATTAAGGGAAGTGACAAGAGCCCAGAATAGGCCACCGGCCAGTGGAGGCTGGGCCTGGCCACATACCTAAGCCACATCCTCCAGCATAGCTTTTTTTTTCCCCCTTGGTAACAGCTTTATTGAGATATAATTTCTATACTATTTAAAGTGAGGAATTCAATGGTTTGAGCACCTTCATGGAGTTATGTCGGTCACCACGGTGCCGTGTCTCGCTCCTGCCCCGGCCATGCCAGGCTTCCCGTTCAGTCTGCTGATCCAGTTGCCTGTGGGGTGCTCATTCCTATTCGCGTCTCCTTGAGTTTCCAAAATTTTCCTGGATGATTTTTTTCTTTGGTATTTGGAACATACACACACGTATACACTGCTATCTAATTCCAGAACATTCTCACCACCCCAGAGGAAACCCTGCACCCAGGAAATCACATACTTTCTGTTTCTGTGGAGAGAGGCGTCCATGTGGTCCTGCCTGTCCTGGATATCTGATATCAATGGCTCGTGCAATGTGTGACCTTGGCCGTCAGGCTTATGTCACTTGGCATCATGTTTTCGAGGTTCATCCGTGGTGTGTATCAGGACTTCATTTCTCTTAGGGCTGAGTAGTATTCCATCATATGATGGATCACGTTTTGTTTATCCAACACCTCTCCATGGACACCTGGTTGTTTCTACCTTTTGGCTTCTGTGAACGGTGCTGCAGTGAACATGGCATACACATAGCGGCAACACTTTGGCAGTGGGGAGATTGTGGGGTACCTGGTTCTCCCAGCACTGACCTTTTGGACATGGCCTGGACCTTGCTGAGCCCTGGAGACCCTCCCAAGGGACCACACACCCTATCTATCCCTCCCACTCTAAGTCAGGGATGGGGCCACTGCAGCTGGATGACAGCCTTCTGCTGTGGGGGACACAGAATCTCCTGGCAGTGAGCCCAAGGGCCCTGGGTGCCTAGGCCAGCAGTGGCTCTCCTTCAGAACCTACCCCTCAGGGCCTGGATCGCAGGTGGAGGGGCCGTGCAGGGCACGAGACTGGGGGACTGTCCAGCAGGGGATAGCCGTGAGGGCCTAAGAGTGCTGCTGAGGCTGGGCTTGGGCCACCTGAAGGCAAACACCCCAGCGGAGACACTCATCTCTGGCCAGGCCGAAGAGGTGACATCTGCCTGACCCTGGGCAGGGGCCGTGGGGCACAGTGGAGGCACCAGCTGGACTTGAAGGTCAGGAAGGTCTTCCTGGAAGCAGAGGTGGAGGGAGAGGGACTGGGCAGATGGGACAGTATGCACTAAGAGGTGCAGCCGGAGCAAGCTGGCCCACCAAGGAAGGGCAGGCTGGATCAGAGGTAGGCAGGGTTTGTCCCGTAGGGGCAGGGCAGGCTGGGCCGTAGAGCACCCTGACTACAGTGCAGGGTACACTGGGCCTGGCAGGGCTGGGGGAGCAACTGATTAAACCCCTGCATAGCTGCCCAGGCAGGAGGTCAGGGCCTCCCAGGGTGGTTGAGGCCGGGGAGATGGAGGCAGATGGGACTGGATTGGAGCTGCTCTGGAGAGGGTTCCCCTGCGATGCTGCGCCCCACCCCCAGCTGGCAGTCACAGGCTTCTTGGGGATTCCGGCCTGACTGCAGCCTGAGCACACGCTGCTCCTGGGTCTGCCGGCCTCCCTTCCCAGTCCTGGGCAGCCTCCTCACCCTGCAGGACCGGGCCATCCGGCCAGACCCTGCTGAGTCGGCTTCCATGACTGCAGGACAGCAGCCACACCTAGCCTTTCTCCCTGATGTCAACAGCAAACACAGCCAGGCGCTCTCCCTGCTGAGCAGGTACACCAAGGTCATCCCTGGGCCATGGTAGGATGAACACTTGGCTGGTGTGCCTGAGACTTCCCTGGTTTTAGCACTTAAAGCCGCAAATCCCAGGAAACTTCTCGTCTCAGGCAAGCTGGGCTGGTTGGTCATCTGGGTTGTCCTGATCCTTCCAGCCTTCCCCAGTGATGGAGCCGAGTCCCCTGGGACCTGAACAACTGAGTGCTCCACGCTGTGCCATTGTAGGTGGCCTGCTAGGTGAGCTCGTTTAGGCCTGGAGCAGGAATAGGGCAGGCAGCACCCATTAGCAGTTGCCTGAGAGCCTGCGAATGCACCCCAGCCTCCGGGAGCAACGTCAGGCATGGAAAATTCCACACGTAGTGATCTCCCACAGGATGAGGGTCCTGAGGACGTCCTCCTCCCCTGGGCACACACCCAGCTTTGTCTCTTTGTAAAAACAGTGTGGGGCAGTGTCTGACCTCCTCTAACTTCACAAGGGGGAAAAACCAAGATCAACAGCCCAAGGCTGATTCCTATGAGGCAGAGGTCTCTCTGCCATCTTTACCCATTCTAGACACCAACCATTCCTCCAACGGCACTTGCAGCCCTCACTAGTGCCTCTGTTATGGATTGAATTGTGTCCCCCAAAATATGTGCTGTAATCCTAAACTCCTATACCTGTGGATAAGGAGCCCTGGTGGCACAATGGTTAAGCGCTAGGCTATTAACCAAAAGGTTGGTATTTCAAACCCAGCCAGTCGCTCTAAGGAAGAAAGACATGCCCATCTGCTTCCATAAAGATTAAAAACCAAAAACCCGTTACTGTCAAGTCAATTCTGACTCATAGCAACTGTATAGGACAGAGTCAAACTACTCCACAGGGTTTCCAAGGCTGTAATCTTTATGGCCCCCATGTGTCTGTCAGTTTGTCATACTGTGGGGGCTTGTGTGTTGCTGTGATATTGGAAGCTATGCCACCGGTATTCAGATACCGGCAGGGTCACCCATGGAGGACAGGTTTCAGCTGAGCTTCCAGACTAAGACCGACTAGGAAGAAGGACCCGGCAGTCTACTCCTGAAAAGCATTAGCCAGTGAAAATCTTATGAATAACAGCGGAACATTGTCTGATCTAGTGCTGGAAGATGAGCCCCCCAGGTTGGAAGGCACTCAGAAGATGACTGGGGAAGAGCTGCCTCCTCAAAGTAGAGTCGGCCTTAATGATGTGGATGGAGTAAAGCTTTCGGGACCTTCATTTGCTGTTGTGGCATGACTCAAAATGAGAAGAAACAGCTGCAAACATCCATTAATAATCGGAACCTGGAACGTACGATGTATGAATCTAGGAAAACTGGAAACCATCAGAGATGAAATGGAACGCATAACCATCGATATCCTAGGCATTAGTGAGCTGAAATGGAGTGGTATGGGCCATTTTGAATCAGACAATCATATAGTCTACTATGCTGGGAATGACAACTTGAAGAGGAATGGTGTTGCATTCATTATCAAAAAGAACATTTCAAGATCTATTTTGAAGTACAATGATCTCAGTGATAGGATAATATCCATACGCCTACAAGGAAGACCAGTTAATACGACTATTATTCAAATTTACACACCAACCACTAGGGCCAAAGATGAAGGAATAGAAGATTTTTATCAGCTGCTGCAGTTTGAAATTGATTGAACATGCAATCAAGATGCATTGATAATTACTGGCAATTGGAATGCAAAAGTTGGAAACAAAGAATGATCGGTAGTTGGAAAATATGGCCTTGGTGATAGAAACAATGCTGGAGATCGAATGATAGAATTTTGCAAGACCAACCACTTCCTCATTGCAAATACCTTCTTTCACCAGCATAAACGGCGACTATACACAGGGACCTTGCCAGATGGAATACACAGAAATCAAATTGACTACATCTGTGGAAAGAGACAATGGAAAAGCTCAATAACATCAGTCAGAACAAGGCCAGGGGCCGACTATGGAACAGACCATCAATTGCTCACATGCAAGTTCAAGCTGAAACTGAAGAAAATCAGAGCAAGTCCACGAGAGCCAAAATATGACCTTGAGTATATCCCACCTGAATTTAGAGACCATCTGAAGAATAGCTTTGATGCATTGAACACTAGTGACTGAAGACATCACGAGTCGTGGAATGACATCAAGGACATCATCCATGAAGAAAGCAAGAGGTCATTGAAAAGATAGGAAAGAAAGAAAAGACCAAGATGGATGTCAGAGGAGACTTTGAAGCTTGCTCTCAAACATCGAGCAGCTAAAGCAAAAGGAAGAATTGATGAAGTAAAAGAACTGAACAGAAGGTTTCAAAGGGTGTCTCAAGAAGACAAAGTAAAGTGTTATAATGACATGCACAAAGAGCTGGAGATGGAAAACCAAAAGGGAAGAACACACTCGGCCTTTCTCAAGCTGAAAGAACTGAAGAAAAAAATTCAAGCCTCGAGTTGCAATAGGGAAGGATTCTATGGGGAAAATATTAAACAACGCAGGAACCATCAAAAGAAGATGGAAGGAATACACAGTCATTATACCAAAAAGAATTAGTGAATATTCAACCATTTCAAGAGGTGGCATGTGATCAGGAACTGATGGTACTGAAGGAAGAAGTCCAAGCTGCTCTGAAGGCATTGGTGAAAAACAAGGCTCCAGGAATTGATGGAATATCAATTGAGATGTTCCAACAAACAGCTGCAGCGCTGGAGGTGCTCACTCATCTATGCCAAGAAATATGGAAGACAGCTTCCTCGCCAACTGTCTGGAAGAGATTCATATTTATGCCTATTCCCAAGAAAGGTGATCCAACCGAATGTGGAAATTATAGAACAATATCACTAATATCACATGGAGGCAAAATTTTGCTAAAGATCATTCAAAAACCTGCTCCAGCAATATATCGACAGGGAACTGCCAGAAATTCAGGCCGGTTTCAGAAGAGGACGTGGAACCAGGGATATCATTGCTGATGTCACATGGATCCTGGCTGAAAGCAGAGAATATCAGAAAGATGTTTAGCTGTGTTTTATTGACTATGCAAAGGCATTCGACCGTGTGGATCATAACAAACTATGGATAACACTGCGAAGAATGGGAATTCCAGAACACTTAATTGTGCTCATGAGGAACCTTTACATGGATCAAGAGGCAGTTGTTCAGACAGAACAAGGGGATACTGATTGGTTTAAAATCAGGAAAGGTGTGCGTCTGGGTTGTATTCTTTCACTATACCTATTCAATCTGTATGCTAAGCAAGTAATCAAAGAAGCTGGATTATATGAAGAACGGGGCGTCAGGATTGGAGGAAGACTTGTTAACAACCCGCGTTACGCAGGTGACACAACCTTGCTTGCTGAAAGTGAAGAGGACTTGAAGCATTTACTAATGAAGATCAAAGACCACAGCCTTCAGTATGGATTGCACCTCAACATGAAGAAAACAAAAATCCTCACAACTGGACCAATGAGCAACATCACGACAAATGGAGAAAGGATTGGAGTTGTCAAGGATTTCATTTTACTTGGATCCACAATCAACAGCCATGGAAGCAGCAGCCAAGAAATCAAAAAACTCATTGCATTGGGTAAATCCTCAGGAAAAGACCTCTTTAAAGTGTTGAAGAGCAAAGATGTCACCTTGAAGACTAAGGTGTGCCTGACCCAAGCCATGGTATTTTCAATCACATCATATGCATGTGAAAGCTGGACGATGAATAAGGAAGACTGAAGAAGAATTTACGCCTTTGAATTGTGGTGTTGGGGAAGAATATTGTATATACCATGGACTGCCAGAAGAACGAACAAATCTGTCTTAGACGAAGTACATCCAGAATGCTCCTTAGAGGCAAGGATGGCGAGACTGCGTCTTACATACTTTGGACATGTTGTCAGGAGGGATGAGTCCCTGGAGAAGGACATCATGCTTGGGAGAGTACAGGGTCAGTAGAAAAGAGGAAGACTCTCAACAAGGTGGACTGATACAGTGGCTGCAACGATGAGTTCAAGCATAACAACGATCGTAAGGATGGCTCAGGATGGGGCAGTGTTTCGTTCTGTTGTGCATAGGGTCGCTGTGAGTCAGAACTGACTCGACAGCACCTAACAACAACAACGACAGGAGTCTTTACGGAAGCAGACTGCCACACCTTTCTCCTGAGGAGCAATTGGTAGGTTTGAGCCAATGACCTTTCAGTTAGCACCTGAGCGCTTCACCACTTCACCACTATGGCTCCTTTCTACAAAGTTTAAAACAAACAAACAAACAAACAAAAAAAACCCAAACCTGTTGCAATCTAGTTGATTCTGACTTATAAGGCTAGGAAGCCCTGCAGAGCAGTTCTACTCTGCCCTATAGGGCCGCTATGAGTTGGAATTGATGGCAATGGATTTGGTTTATACCTGTGGATATAATTCCATTTGGGAATATGGTTTTCTTTGTTATGTTAATGAGGCTATAATTAGTGTAGGGTGGGTCCTAACCGTAATCACTTCTGAGATCTAAAAGGAGTTGTTTAGGCACTGATAAACAGGCAGAGATGGGGGAAGATGGATTCCAGGCCACATGAAGATCATCAAGGGACCGAGGAACAGAAGCTCAAAAGAGATGAGGACCTTCCCCCAGGGCCGAGAGAGAAAGAAAGCCTTCCCCTAGAGCCGATGCCCTGAATTCAGACTTCTCGCCTTCTAGCTGGGGAGCAGAAAAATTTCTGTTGCTCAAAGCCACCCACTTGAGGCGTTTCTCTTATAGTAGCACTAGGAGACTGATACAAGACCCCCAGAGGCAGGGGCAGGAGAAGAGCCTCACAGCAGTGGCACCCCACCTGCACCTTCACTGCTTCCTCCCTGCAGGTGGCTGTTCCCCTGTCCTGCCTCCACGGGGGCTCCTTATGGGGAGAGTGGAGCAGCAGAAAGCAGCATGGGTTGGGGAGTCAGGGGAGCTGGGGCCCAGCCGGCACTGCTTAAATGCATGGCTATCTTCAAGGGCCTCTGCTTGCCTATCCTAAAAATGGGAGTGCAGAGGGGTGAGTCTGAGGTGTCCCCCAGCTCTGACCCACTCAGGCTCCCCTGGCACACCTCGGCCCATCTTGGCCAACTGTCAGCTGTGACATCCCTGGTTATGAGGTGCAAGAGGGCCATGTTTCAAGGTGCACAGAGCTGGCCTTTTCTCTCGCCCCTTCTGCAGACAGAGGCCACCTGCCATGGCCTCTTCCTCTTCTGAGAAGCTGGCTGGGCCGTGAGTCACAGTGTTAATTGTGAGTCCAGGATGCCATTTTAAAGATGCCCCTCTGTGGGGCTGCCATCGCCCACTCGGGGCAAATGGCCCTTGTCCCACCTGACAGCTTGCAGACTGACCTTGCTGACTGCTGGCAGCACTGGGGCCCAACCGTGGCCTGGCTGGAGCTGGATTTGGAGCAGAGCTGCCTGGTGCCGCATGTTGGTGTTGAGAAGTAGGAGGGGCCCCTGGGGTGTGCACACTGAGTCTCAAGTCCTTACTGACCTCCTACTGTGCATCATAGTCCCACTCGGCAGGCCAGACTCCTCCAGGAGTTGGTGTAGTGTCACACAGCCCCTGGGTTCATTAGAAATAATTGCCTCTGATGTTGGCGTGACGCCTGCTTCTCATCAAAGCCATGTCCCATTTGTTGCCTTGTTTGATCTTAAAGGGGCCCTGTGAGGTGAGCAGGACGGGGTTATTAACCTCATTTTACAGGCGAAGAAGGTGAGGCCCAAAGAGGGGCTGGGACTGGCCCAGGTCACCCAGGCAGTTGGGGCCACATGGCCGCACCTGCGTTCCCAGCTTCACAGTGAGTGATGTGATGGCTGTGGGGGTGGTTCTGACGCATGGAGGATAAGGACGTCCTGTCCTGTGGGCAGCTCAGTGGTGAGGCCCAGAGAGGGGCTGCCTCCTCCTTCCCTCCCTGTCCTCCTTGTCTCTTCCCGCTTCTGGAGTCTGCCATCATTCCTTTTACCAAGTTCTGTAGCCTGCAATTGATCAAACATGCAATCAAGATGCATTGATAATTACTGGCGATTGGAATGTGAAAGTTGGAAACAAAGAAGGATTGATGGTTGGAAAACATGGCCTTGATGATAGAAACGATGCCAGAGATTGCATGATAGAATTTTCCAAGATCAACGACTTCTTCATTGGAAATACCTTTTTTCACCAACATAAACAGCAACTATACATGTGGACCTCACTGGATGGAATAGACAGGAATCAAATCGACTACATCTGTGGAAAGAGACCATGGAGAAGCTCAATATCATCAGTTAGAACAAGGCCTGGGGTCAACCAGGGAACAGACCATCAGTTGCTCATATGCGGGTTCAATTTGAAGCTGAAGAAAATTAAAACAAGTCCACAAGAGCCAATTTATGACCTTGTGTATATCCCACCTGAAGTAAGGACCTTTCAAGAATAGATTTGACTCATTGAACACTAATGACTGAAGGTCAGATGAGTTGTGGGATGACATCAAGAACAACAAACATGAAGAAAACAAAAGGTCATTAAAAAGACAGGAAAGAAAGAAAAGACCAAAATGGATGTCAGAAGAGACTCTGAAACTCATTCTTAAACATAGAGAGCTAAAGCCAAAGGAAGAAATGATGAAGTAAAAGAACTGAACAGAAGATTTCAAAGGGCGGTTCCAGAAGACAAAGTATTATAATAAAATGTACGAAGACCTGAAGTTAGAAAACCAAAAGGGAAGAACATGCTTGGTATTTCTCAAGCTGAAAGAGCTGAAGAAAAAATTCAATGCTCCACTTGCAATTTTGAAGGATTCTACAGAGAAGATATTAAATGACGCAGGAAGCATCAAAAGAGGATGGAAGAAATACACAGAGACACTGTACCAAAAAAAAAAAAAAACAAATTGGTCAACGTTCAACCATTTCAGGAGGTAGCACATGACCAAGAAGTGATGATACTGAAGGAAGTCCAAATTGCACTGAAGCCATCGGCAAAAAACAAGGCTCCAGGAATTGAAGGAACACGAACTGAGATGTTTCGACAAAAGGACGTAATGCTGGAAGCATTCACTCTTCTTTGCCAAGAAATTTGGAAGACAGTTACCAGGTCAGCCGACTGGAAGAGATCCGTATCTGTGCTAACTTCAAAGAAAGGTGACCCAAAAGAATGCAGAATTTACTGAACTAAAATATCATTAATATTGCACACAAGTAAAATTTTGCTGAAGATCGTTCAAAAACCGTTACACTGGTACATCGACAAAGAACTGCCAGAAATTCAGCCCAGATTCATTGAGAGGATGTGGAACCAGGGATATCATTGCTGATGTCAGATGGATCCTGGCTGAAAGCAGAGAATACCAGAAGGATGTTCACCTGTGTTTTATTGACTATGCAAAGGCATTTGACTGTGTTGGTCATAACAAATTATGGATAACATTGTGAAGAACAGGAATCTCCAAACAATCAATTCTGCTCATGTGGAATCTATACATATACCAAGAGGCGATCATTTAGACAGAACAAGGGGATGGATACTCAGTGGTTTAAAGTCAGGAGAGGTGTGTGTGAGGGTTGTATTCTTTCACCATACCTATATGCTGAGCAAATAATCTGAAAAGCTGGACTATATGAAGAAGAATGGAGCATCAGGGTTGGAAGAAGACACATTAACAACCTGTGTTGTGCAGATGACACAACCTTGCTTGCTTGCTTGCTGAAAGTGAAGATCAAAGACTACAGCTTTCAGTATGGATTACTCCTCAACATAAAGAAAACAAAAATTCTTACAACTGGACCGATAAGCAACATCATGATAAATGGAGAAAAGATTGAGGTTCTCAAGGGTTTCATTTTATTTGGACCTACTATCAATGCCCATGGATAGCAGTCAAGAAATCAAACAATGTATTGCATTGGACAAATCTGCTGCAAAAGACCTCTTTAAAGAGTTAAAAAGCAAAGTTATCTCTCTGAGGTCTAAGGTGTGCCCAATCCAAGTCAAGGTATTTTCAATTGCCTCATATAAATGTGGAAACCGGAGGCACAGCCAAGACGGTGGAATAGACAGATGCTTCCAGCAAGCCCTCTTTACAACAAAGACCCGAAAAAACAAGTGAAATGAGTATATTTATGACAAGCTAGGAGCCCTGAGCATCAAAGGCAAGCTTAGAAAATGAACTGAGGGGCGGGGGAGGAAGAGATGGTTCAGAAGCAGACAGGAGTTACCGGACCTGAATTGCAGGGAGCCCTCAGGCACCATTCCCAGAGCAGCGGCAGAGGGCTAGTACTAGCATTCGGCTGCAGTTTCCTCAGGGAGAAACAGCAAGTCACACGGCCTACTCACTCCTCCGGAACCAGAGAAGAACGGCGCTCTTGGCAAAAACTAAGTACTTGCATATATTTTACTGTGCCTCCCCCCAAGCCTGCAAGCCAGCTTCAGTGGCTGAATTCCCTGGGCCTGAAATAGGCCCTGTTGAGCACCTAGAGTCATCCTCCCCGCCTTGGAGAAGGAAAAAATTTGCAGTTGGGGGTAAAGATAATTTGCCAGCTCCACTAACTGGGGGAGCTCAGGACAGAAGTGGCTCCTGTCCAGGCATAAACGGTCCGTGGACTTTGAGTACCTTTCCCTCCAGCATGGAACTGTGTGGGTCTATTTCAGGAGAATAGGCCCTTGTTGGCAGACTCCAACCTTTTCAGCTGTGTGGCAAAAAGGTGGGTGTTTGATGTTTGACATTGTTTGCCTATTAAACAGAGTCCTCACCTATGCACACCAGGGGCCTAAGGACTGGTAGCTCCACTGAGGTCACCCAGCCGGGGTCCAAGGATAACTGGTACCTCCCAGTTCTTACAACCAAAAATATTGGATGCCCGCAGTCCATCTGCAAAACCCACCCACCTGTACAATCTAGGGATCAGGGACACACTTTAACCAGAGACATGTGGGGGATGACTCTCAGCCCCCTGCCTTGTTTAGAGTGTGACCCCCTGCTGCAACCAGATACCGGTACCAACACCAATCACTCCTGCCCCTCTAAGACTATAGGACAGAGCCTGTACCACACACTTGATGATCAGCTACCTGGAAACCTGAGCTGAATTTATACAAGGAAACTAAATGGACTCCTAGACTGATATACCTGATAACAGCTCTAGCGAGCTGGGGACAGGAGGTCAGAGCTCCAAAGGTGAAAATAATCAAGCTAGCTCACTCAAGCAACCTGTTCAGGCATATCAAAACAAAACAAAGCAAGGAGCTACGACACAGTAAGCAAACATAAAATAAACTAATACAATAACTTATAGATGGCTCGAAGACAACAGTCAATACCAAGTCACATAAAGAAACAGACCATGATCACCTCAACAAGCTCTCGAAACAAAGAATCAAGGGATCTTCTAGATGAAAGTGCATTCCTGGAATTACCAGAGGCAGAATACAAAAGATTAATATACAGAACCCTTCAAGACATCAGGAAGGAAATGAGGCAATATGCAGAACACACAGATAAAGCAATTAAAGAAATTAGAGAGATTATTCAGGAACATAATGAAAAATTTAATAAGCTGGAAAAACCCATAGACAGCAATCAGAAATTCAGAAGATTAACAACAAAATTACAGAAGTAGACAACTGAATAGAAAGTCAGAGGAGCAGAATTGAGCAAGTGGAAGGCAGAATTTCTGAACTCGAAGATAAATCACTTGGCACTAATATATTTGAAGAAAAATCACATAAAAGACTTAAAAAAAAATGAAGAAACCTTAAGAATCATGTGGGCCTCTATCAAGAGAAATAACCTACGAGTGATTGGAGTACCGGAACAGGGAGGGATAACAGAAAATACAGAGAGAATTGTTGAAGAATTGTTGGCAGAAAACTTCCCTGATATCGTGAAAGATGAGAAGATATCTATCCAAGATGCTCATCGAACTCCACATAAGGTAGATCTTAAAAGAAAGCCACCAAGACATATTACTGTCAAACTTGCCAAAACCAAAGATAAAGAGAGAATTTTAAGAGCAGTGAGGGATAAACAAAAAGTCACCTACAAAGGAGAGCCAATAAGAATAAGCTCAGACTACTCGGCAGAAACCATGCAGGCAAGTAGGCAATGGGATGACTTGTTTAAAAAACTGCAGGAAAAAAATTGCCTGCCAAGAATAATATATCCAACAAAACTGTCTCTTAAACATGAAGGTGAAATTAGGATGTTTCCAGGTAAACAGAAGTTTAGGAAATTTACAAAAACCAGACCAAAAGTACAAGAAATACTAAAGAGAGTTCTTTGGTTAGAAAATCAATAATATCAGGTATCAACCCAAGACTAGAACACTCGGCAGAGCAATGAGAAGTCAATCCAGACAGGGAAATTAAAAAAAAAAAAAAAAAACCCTCAAAATAGGGTAACAGCCATGTTATTAGGTAAAAGAAGACAACATTAAAACAATAAAGAAGGACTAAGAAATGTATTCATAGATCTTCCATCACAAAGGATAAGGAAGGACACTATATAATGATTAAAGGGACAATATACCAAGAAGATATACCATATTAAATATTTATACACCAACGACAAGGCTGCAAGATACATAAAACAAACTTTATAAGCATTGAAAAGTGAGATAGACAGCTCCACAATAATAGTAGGAGACTTCAACACACCACTTTTGGTGAAGGACAGCACATCCAGAAAGAAGCTGAATAAAGGTGTGGGAGGTCTAAATGTCACAATCAACCAACTTGACCTCGTAGACATACAGAACACTCCACCCAACACCAGCCAAGTATACTTTCTTTTCTAGTGCACATGGAACATTCTCTAGAATAGACCACATATTAGGTCATAAAGCAAGCCTTAGCAGAATACAAAACATTGAAATATTACAAAGCATCTCCTCTGACCATAAGGCCATAAAAGTAGAAATCATTAACAGAAAAAGCAGGGAAAAGAAATCGAACACTTGGAAACTGAACAATACCCTGCTCAAAAAAGACTGGATTATACGAGACATTAAGTATGGAATAAGGAATTTCATAGAATCCAATGAGAATGAAAACACTTCCTGTCAGAACCTTTGGGACACAGAGAAAGCAGTGCTCAGAGGTCAATTTATATCAATAAATGCACACATCCAAAAAGAAGAAAGGGCCAAAATCAAAGAATTATCCCTATAACTTGAACAAATAGAAAGAGAGCAACAAAAGAAACCCTCAGGCACCAGAAGAAAACAAAAAATGAAAATTAGAGCAAACTAAATGAAATAGAAAACAGAAAAACAATTGAAAGAATTAACGAGACTAAAAGCTGGTTCTAAATGCATCTAAAATGTACCAGTTGGTCTCAACCCACCTGGATCAAAGGAGAATGAAGAACACCAAAGACACAAGGTAATTATGAGCCCAAGAGACAGAAAGGGCCGCATAAGCAGAGACACATCAGCCTGAGACCAGAAGAACTAGATGGTGCCCAGCTATAACCGATGACTGCCCTGACAGGGAACACAACAGAGAACCCCTGAGGGAGCAGGAGAGCAGTGGTATGCAGACCTCAAATTCTCATAGAAGTCCAGACTTAATGGCCTGACCGAGACCAGAAGGACCCTGGAGGTCATGGTCCCCAGACCTTCTATTAACCCAAGATAGGAACCATTCACAAAGCCAAGTGTTCAGACAGGGATTGGACTGGACTATACGATATAAAATGATATTGGTGAGGAGTGAGCTTCTTGGCTCAAGTAGATCCATGAGACTATGTGGGCAGCTCCTGTCTGGAGGAGAGATGAGAAGGTAAAGGGTGTCAGTAGCTGGCTGAATGGAAACGGAAATAGAGGGTGGAGAGGAGTGTGCTGTCTCATTAGGGGGAGAGCAACTAGGAATATATAGCAAGGTATATATAAATTTTTGTATGAGAGACTGACTTGATTTGTAAACTTTCACTTAAAGCACAATAAAAATAATAAAAAAAGCACCAATTAGACAGTAGATGAGAACTACTGTAGGTGAAGGGAAAGATAGCACACAATACAGGGGAGGTCAGCACAACTGCACTAAACCAAAAGCAAAGAAGTTTCCTAAATAAACTGAAGGTTTCGAAGTCCAGCGTAGCAGGGGCAGGGGTCTGGGGACCATGGTTTCAGGGGACATTTAAGTCAGCTGGCATAATAAAATCTATTAAGAAAACATTCTGCATCTCACTTTGAAGAGTGGCGTCTGGGGTCTTAAACGCTAGCAAACAGCCATCTAAGAAGCACCAATTGGTCTCAACCCATCTGGATGAAAGGAGGATGAAGAACACCAAGGACACAAGGCAATTACAAGTCGAAGAGACAGAAAGGGCCACATGAACCAGAGACTACATCATCCTGAGACCGGAAGAACTAGATGGTGCCCAGCTACAACCAATGACTGCCCTGACAGGGAACACAAGAGAACCCCTGAGGGAGCAGGAGAGCAGTGGGATGCAGACCCCGAATTCTCATAAAAAGATCAGACTTAATGGTCTGACTGAGACTGGAAGGACCCTGGTGGCCTCGGCCCCCAGACCTTCTGTTGGCCCAAGACAAGAACCATTCCCGAAGCCAACCCTTCAGACGTGGATTGGACTGGACGATGGGTTGGAGAGGGATGCTGGTGAGGAGTGAGCTTCTTGGATCAGGTGGACACTTGAGACTATGTTGGCATCTCTTGCCTGGAGGGGAGATGAGGGGGTAGAGGGGGTTAGAAGCTGGCAAAATGGACACGAAAAGAGAGAGTGGAGGGAGAGAGCGGGCTGTCTCGTTAGGGGAAGAGTAATTGGGAGTGTGTAGCAAGGTGTATATAAGTTTTTGTGTGAGAGACTGACTTGATTTGTAAACTTTCACTTAAAGCACAATAAAAATTATTTTAAAAAAAAGCATGAGGAATAGCTGAGGCTCAGAAACAACTGGATGCAGGATCTTGAGAGCAATCCTCACTCTTTTTCTGTCTTTTCCCTGCTGTCTGTAGCATTTGTCTGTGTTCTCTCCCCCTCCCCCCAAACAGCCTGGGATCATACAGCTTCTGCTGGGGAAGGGGCTGCGAGCCATTCTCAGACCAAGGCCATCCTGTGGGGCAGGGGGAACTCCTGGACCCAGAGTCTCACCCAGAGGGCTGTGGCCATGGGGCAGGGCCAGGGAAGAACGTGGCAGGTAACAGGGAGCCTGAGCACAGAGGGGAGGGTCCCAGGAAGAGGGGCAGTTTCTCAGAGCCTTGGGGCTGCCAGGAGCCTGTCCTAATTCACACTGTTGCTCATGTCACTCCCATCCCTAAAAAAAAAAACAAAACACCCACTGCCATGAAGTGGATTCAGACCCACAGTGATGCTGTAAGACAGAGTAGAACTGCCCCCATAGGGTTTTCAAGGAGTGGTCGGTCGTTGGAGTCGAACTGCCGGCCTTCCGGTTAACAGCCAAGCTCTTAACCCCTGCACGACCAGGGCTCCACCTTTTGGTTAGTAATCCCTAAAACCCATCAGTAATTCACGCTCTTTAATTTATTGGGCATGCCCTTCATATCCATGATCGTAGCCATCTTATTTTTCTTTACGTTAAAAAAAATTCTCAACCTTTGTTTTCTGGGTTAAAAAAACCAGAATATATTGACAAACTATCAAAACTTATAAGAGATTACCTCAGGGAGGCTGGGAGCTAGAACCAAGGTGAAAATATTCAAACCCCACTTACATAAAATACCTAGGAACAAAACACAAGAAAGGGGAAAAGCCCTGTGAAGAAGCTATAAACCTTTATTGAAGGACATAAAAAATATGGTTGGAAGTAGGAAGAAATTTTATTGTAGTAGAATGAATCAAGCAGTTCATGGGAAAGATGCCCCGTGTAAGACATTTCTGAATTTCTTAACATATGAAATATTTCCAATCAAAGAATTTCCTGAAATCCTGCCACCCAGAGGCAACCACTGTTAACACTATGAGTCCTACTTGTGGTGGGCATTGTAAAGGTCACCCAGCCAACCGTGTCCCATTTTGTAGTGGTTATATGGGTTTGGGAGGGATGGCCCACATCTTGCTCCAGAGGCAGGACCTGACTGGTCTAAATCAATCAGAGTAATGTCATCCCCTTTACAAGGTGGTTGCTTTAGGGATGGCAAGAAATGTAAGCCTAAACTAATCAGTGCAGGTCACTGTCCTGGGCACGGTGACTGATTGGTTCAGGGATGGCCCAATTGGAGTGAAGCCATTTTGTTAAATGATTGTGGGAAGCAAAATTCTCACTTCCCCAGCAGTGAACAAGAAAGTCTATAGCCCTGGTCGTTGCTTGTGAGTCTGAGGGAAGCCATCTTGTGTCTGAGGCGAAAGTCAGAGAGACGCCTTCTTGGGACTCCGAGGGAAGGGAGCCCACCTGAAGACAAAGACTTTGCACACAAAATTAAGAAAACTGCAGAGACGCAGCTCTATCCACAATAACCACAAGGCGGAAGCAGTCCAAATGTATGTCATTGAATGAGTGGATAAAGAAACTGTGGTATATCCATACAATGGAATATTGTTGTTGTTGTTAGGTGCCATCTAGTTGGTTCCTACTCATAATGACCCCATATACAACAGAATAAAACACTGCCTGTCCTGCGTCATTCTCATAATTGTTGTTATGCTTGAGTCTATTGTTGCAGCCACTGTGCCAATCCATCTCATTGAGGGTTTTCCTCTTTTTCGCTGACCCTCTATCAAGCATGATATCCTTCTCCAGGGACTAGTCCCTCCAGATAACATGTCCAAAGTATGTAAGACCAAGTCTCGCCATCCTTGCTTCTAAGGTGGATCCTGGCTATACTTCTTCCAAGACAGGTTTGTTTGTTCTTTTGGCAGTTCATGGTATATTCAATATAATGGAATATTATTCAGTAATAAAAATGAATGAAGTATTTATACATGCTACAAAATGAATGAATCTTTAAAACATGCTGAGTGTAAGAAGCCAGACAAAAAAGATCACATATTACATGATTTGCATGATCCCATTTATATCAAACTACGTATTTGATATCTGCTGCAAAAGACCTCTTTAAACCGTTAAAAATCAAAGATGTCACCTTAATGACTAAGGTGCATCTGATCCAAGTCAGGGTATTTTCAGTTGCCTCGCATGCATGCAAAAGCTGGACAATGAGTAAGGCAGAACGAAGAAGAATGCCTTTGAATTATGGTGTTGGTGAAGAATATTGAATATACCATGTACTGACAGAAGAACGAACAAATTCATCTTGGAAGAAGTACAGCCAGAATGCTCCTTAGAATAGAGGATGGTGAGACTTTGGTTCGATTACTTTGGACATGTTATCAGGAGAGACCAGTCCCCAGAGAAGGACTTTGTACTTGGTAAAGTAGAGGGTCAGCGAAAGAGAGGAAGACCCTCAACTTGATAGATTGACACAGTGGCTGCAACAATGGGCTCAAGCACAATGATTGTGAGGATGGTGCCAGACCCAGTGGTTCATTTTGTTGTACATACTCGATGGCACTGGGGTTTTTTTTAGGGTCACTATGAGTCAGAATCGTCTCGGCAGTACCTAACAATAACAGTTTACATGAAATGTCCAGAACAAGTAAATCCGTAGAGACAGAAAGCAGCTTGGTGGTTGACGGGCTTGGGTGGGGGGTAGGATGGAGAACAACAGCTGGTGGGTACGGGGTCTCCCTTGGGGTTGATGAAAATATTTCAGAAGAAGCCAGAGGTGGTGGTTGCACAACATTGTGAATGTTCTAAATGCCACTAAATTGTTTAATAGTTTTCTGTGACGTGAATTTCACCTCAATTAAAAAGAAAAACGGCAGAAAAATGGATCCGCAGCCTAGATTGAACTGTATCAAAAGTCTTTCTTACACCTGGATTTTCAGTTACTGAACCAATAAATCCCTTTTATTATTTCAACCAGTTTGAGTAACATTTTCTTCATCTGAAACATCCTAACGAATATAATAATGGCCTTCTAGAATTTTTTTCCAGGTCCACATGTAAAACGTTTTCTAAAAAATTAACCTGACTTTTCCACTTAAACAATACATTATAAACAACTTTCTTTGTCAAAAGTTGCAGATGGATGTCACTATTGTCATTGGTTACATCCTACTGTGCTGCATCAGTTATTGTCTCATAATTCATTTAGCTCATTGCCTTTACAGTTGGACTTTTAGATGGGTCTTGCCTTTTTTACTGTTTTCAGGCATGTTAGAGGGAGCACCCTTGGGCATGTATCTGTGTTCATATGTCCAGTTACTTCCTTAGGACATACTCCTAGAAGACAAATGGGAAGGTCAAAGACTATGCATATTCGTAGGGCTTTTGATTCATCTCGTCAAACTGCATGTCTCAAATGTCATAGCAATTTACACTCCAACCCCCAGCATAGCATGTCCATTTCCCAATCAACGTTCATGTCCTCACCAACATCATACTTTTTTAACTTTGCCTGCTGAACAGACGAATGGTATTTCATTTAGTCTGCTTTTTTCAAAATTAGTAATAAAATCCTACTTTTTCCATCTGCTTACTTATCATTTCTATTTCTTCTTCGAACATGTCCTTTGATCTATTTGACTTTTAAAATGTATATATAATTTTTGAAATCAAATGTTTTTCTTTTGGGGCCTTTTGAATTAGTATTTATAAATTTGTATTTATTAATCTTTTGCCAGACATGTTGTTGTTGTTATTAGGTGCCATTGAGTCACTTCCGACTTATAGCAACCCTATGTACAACAGAATGAAGCATTGCCTGGTCCTGTGCCGTCCTCACAATCATTGTTATACTTGAGGCCACTGTTGCAGTCACTGCGTCAATCCATATCCTTGAGGGTCTTCCTCTTTTTCTCTGACCCTCTACTCTACCAAGCATGATGTCCTTCTCCAGGGACTGGTCCCTCCTAATAACATGTCTAAATTATGTGAGACAGAGTGTTGCCATCCTTGCTTCTAAAGAGCATTCTGGTTGTACTTCTTCCAAGACAGATTTGCCAGTCACAGTGTACATATTTTACCCGGCTTTTAAAATATTTTGTCAAACAAGCTCACGTTTTAGCTGTCGAATCTATCATTTTGTTTCAATATGGTTCCTTCCTCTGGTGTTGTAGTGGATCTTGGCGTTGCTTCCCAGCACCCATTCCACCCCTCCCTCATTGTGGTAGCCACCACAACATTTGGAAGGATTGACTTTGCTTTGGATTGAATTGTGCTCCAAAATATGTGCTGCAAATCCTAACCCCCTATACCTGTGGTGACACAATGGCTAAGCATTCAGCTGCTAACCAAAAGTTCAGCAGTTCAAATCCACCAGCCCCTACTTGGAGACCCTATGGGGCAGTTCTACTCTGTCCTAAAGGGTCACTGTGAGTTGGAATAGACTCAATAGCGGTGGGTTATACCTGTGGTTATAATCCTGTTTGGGAATGGGTTTTCTTTGCTATGTTAATAAGGCAGAATTAGTGTAGGGTGTGTCCTGAGTCAATCTCTTTTGAGATATTAAAGAGCAGATTGAACAGGGAAGCACAGTTGAGGGAAGAGAGATGTCATATGAAGATCTCCAAGGAACCAAGGAAGAAGATGAAAAAGCGACAAGGACTTTCTCCCAGAGCCAATGGAGAAAGACTTCCCCTAGAACCAACTCCCTGAATTTGGACTTCTAGCTTCCTAAACCGTGAGTAAATAAATTTCTGCTTGTTAAAGCCACCCACTTGTGGTATTTCGGTTATAGTAACATTAGATAACTTTTTTTTTTTTTTTAACATTAGGTAACTAAGACATACTTCTATTGCCAGCTACAAGGGGGCATTTTTCTGTCCACAATGACTGGTTCAGAATGACTGGTAGCACATGATCCAAGTGGGCCCAATCAGAGGCATCCTGTGACCTTAAGGGGCACTGTTCCTGGAATGGAGGAAAGAGACAAAAAGAGAGGGGGCCTAGACTCCCTTGGCACCATATTTTTTATTTTTATCTTTCCCCTTCTCCCTTTTCCTTCTTTCTCCCACCTAGGCTCTTCACTGCCTTTACCTCTTCCTGACAGGCTGTGCTGTGCCACCTTGCAAGAGAGACATAGGCTTGCCTCCACCCCAAAACACAGAGAGGATCATTGAAGATTTGATGACAAAAACTTCCCTAATATCTTGAAAGATGAAAAGCCAACCATCCAACAAGCTCAACAAAACTCAAATAGGATAGACCCCAAAATAAAGTTACCAAAACGTATCATAATCACACTCTCTAAAACCAAAGACAAAGAAAGAATCCTGAGAGCAGCTCAAGAAAAACAAAAAGTCACAAAGGGGAAGCAATAAGACAAAACTCTGATTACTCAGCAGAAACCATGCAGGCAAGAAGGCAATGGGATGACGTATATAAAATCTTGAAAGAGAAAAAACTGCCAACCAAGAATAATATATCCTGCAAAACTGTTGCTCAAATGTGATGGTGAAATTAGAACATTTCCAGATAAATGGAAATTAAGGAAATATGTAAAAAGCAAACCAAATTTACAAAAATTATTCAAGGGAGTGCTTTGGTAAGAGAACCAGCAACATCAGACAACAACCTGGATTTAGGACATAAAAGAGTATCAGCCAGATACCAACCTAGATAATGAGCTCTCAAGGATAAAATAAAACTAAAAAATTTACAACAGTGAACCAGAGAGGACAATCTGGAAATGACAACAACATCAGAACAATAAACAAGGGAATAAACAGTGTAGGTATAGAACTTTCAAATGGAAAGGAAGTCAAGGTGTTACCAGGTAATAAAACACTGGCTTAAACTTAGGGAGATAGGAGTAAATTTCAAGGTAACCACAAAGAAATTTAACTAACCCACTCATCAAAATAAGAAAAACATAAAGTCTCAGTAAACATAAAATCTACAAAAATGAAAGAAACAGAAAAAAAAATCCACAAACAAAAGGAATTCCACTCAGAAGAGTAAGAGGAACAACAACAACAACAAAAAAACACTACAAAATGACAGCAATAAACTCACACCTACCAATAATCACACTGAATGTAAATGGCTTAAATGTACCCGTAAAGAGACAGAGAGTAACAGAATGAATTAAAAAAAAAGTACCCATCAATATGCTGTCTACAAGAGACACACCCTAGAAACAAACACATAAATATATTAAAAATCAAATGATGGAAAAAATATATCAAGCAAACAGCAACCAAAAAAGAGCAGGAGTGGCAATACTAATCTCAGATAAAATAGACTTTAAAACAAAATCCACCATAAAAGATAAGGAAGGACATTATATAATGATTAAAGGAACAATCCACCATGAGGACATAACCATAACAAATATCTACACATCCAGTGACAGGACTCCAAAATACGTTTAAAAACAACCTGTAACAGCTCCGAAAAGAGAAATTGACAGCTCTGCAATAACAGAAGGAGACTTCAACACACTATTCTTGGTAAAGAACAGACATCTAGAGAGAAACTCGACAAAGATACAGAAGACCTAAAGACCACAATCAACCAACTTAACCTTGTAGACATATATAGAATACTCCACTCAACAGCAGCAAACTGTGAATTCTTTTCCAATGCACATGGAACATTCTCCAGAACAGGCCACATCTTAGGCCACAAAGCAACCCTCAACAAAATCCAAAACACTGAAATAATAAAAGCATCTTCTCTGATCACAATGCCATAAAAGTAGAAATTAATAACAGTAAGGGAAAAAAATCAAATACATGGAAACTGAATAATACCTTTCTTAAAAACCACTAGGTAATAGAAGAAATCAAAGATGGAAAAAAAAATTCCTAGACTCAAACAAGAACGAAAACACATTATACCTAAATCTCCGGACACAGCCAAGGCAGTGCTTAGAGGTCAATTTACAGCAATAAATGCACACATCCAAAAAGAAGAAAGGGCCAAAATCAAAACATCAGCTATACAACTAGAACAAATAGAAAGAGAATAGCAAAACAAGCCCACAGCCACCAGAAGAAAGGAAATAATACAGATCGGAGCAGAAATAAATGAAATACAGAATAGAAAGACAATAGAAAGAACCAACAAAACCAAAAGTTGGTTCTTTGAAAGGATCGATAAAATCGACAAACCATTGGCCAAACTGACAAAACAAAAACAAGAGAAGACAAGAATAATCCAAATAAGAACTGAAATGGGGGACATTACAACAGACCCAACTGAAATAAAAAGCGTAATAACAGAATACGATGAAAAACTATACTCCAACAAATTTGAAAACCGAGAGGAAATGGACAAATTTCTAGAAACACACTACCTACTTAAACTAATACAAACTGAGGTACAAAATCTGAACAGACCCATAGCAAGCAAAGAGATTGAAAAGGTTATAAAAAAAATTCCCAACAACAAAAAAAGCCCTCCTCAGATGGCTTCACTGGAGAATTCTACCAAACATTTAGAGAAGCGCTTACACCAGTGAGGAAATCAGGAAAGCAATACCATTGATAAAAGCCCTTTAAAAAAAAAAAAAACTTAGGAATAAATCTAAGCAGAGACGTAAAAGACCTTTACAAAGAATACTACGAAATTTTTACTGCAGGGAACCAAACAAAATCTACACAAATGGAAAAACATACCATGCTCATGCATAGGTAGACTTACATTGTGAAAATATCATTTCTACCCAAAGCAATCTACAAAAACAATGCAATCCCTATCCAAATACCAACAGCATTCTTATTGAGATGGAAAAACTAAGCATTAACTTTATATGGAATAGAAAGAGTCCCCAGATGAGTAAAGCACTACTGAAGAAAAAGAATAAAGTAGGACTCACAGTACCTGACCTCAGAATCTACTATACAGTGGTTAGAACAGCCTGGTACTCGTATAACGACAGACATGTTGACCAGTGGGACAGAACTGAGAACCCAGCTGTAAATCATCCACCTACAGTCACCTGATCTTTGACAAAGCTCCAAGGTCCATTAAATGGGGAAGAGACAGCCTTGTTTTTTTTTAATTTTTATTGTGCTTTTCTTTTTTAAGTGAAAGTTTACAAATCAAGTCAGTCTCTTCATATAAAAATTTATATACACCTTGCTATGTACTCCTAGTTGCTCTCCCCCTAATGAGACAGCACACTCCTTCTCTCCATCCTCTATTTCCATTTCCATTCAGCCAGCTTCTGACCCCCTCTGCCCTCGCATCTCCCCCTCCAGACAGGAGCTGCCCACATAGCCTCATGGGTCTACTTGATCCAAGAAGCTCATTCTTCACCAGTATTATTTCCTATCCCACAGTCCAGTCCAATCCCTTTCTGAAGAGTTGGCTTTGGGAATGGTTCCTGTCTTGGGCTAACAGAAGGTCTGGGGACCATGACCTCCAGGGTCCTTCTAGACTCAGTCAGACCATTAACTCTGGTCTTTTTATGAGAATTTGAGGTCCGCATGCCACTGCTCTCCTGCTCCCTCAGGGGTTCTCTGTTGTGTTCCCTGTCAGGGCAGTCATCAGTTGTGGCCAGGCACCATCTAGTTTTTCTGGTCTCAGGATGATGTAGTCTCTGGTTCATGTCGCTCTTTCTGTCTCTTGGGCTCGTAATTGCCTTGGGTCCTTGGTGTTCTTCATTCTCCTTTGATCCAGGTGGGTTGAGACCAATTGATGCATCTTAGATGGCTGCTTGCTAGTGCTGAAGACCCCAGATGTCACTCTCCAAAGTGGGATGCAGAATGTTTTCTTAACAGATTTTAAAAAGACAGTCTTTTTAACAGATGGTGCTGGCAAAACTGGATGTCCACCTGCAAAAAAAAAAGAAACAGGATCGATACCTCACCATACACAAAAACTAATTCAAAATGGATCAAAGACCTAAATATAAAACCCAAAACAATAAAGATCAAGAAGAAATATAGAGCCCCTAAAACCAAAACCAAAATGAAACCCAGTGCCGTCAAGTAGATTCTGACTCATAGTGACCCTATAGGACAGAGTAGAACTGCCCCATAGAGTTTCCAAGGAGCGCCTGGTGGATTTGAACTGCTGACCTTTTGGTTAGCAGCTGTAGCACTTAACCACTACGCCACCAGGGTTTCCAGAGGCCCTAATATATGACATAAATAACATACAAACCATAACTAACAATACACAAACACCAGGAAATAAGTTAACTGGGATCTTCTAAAAATTAAATACTTATGTTCATCAAAAGACTTCACCAAAAGAGTAAAAAGAAAACTACAGACTGGGGGAAAAAAATTGGCTATGACAAATCTGACAAAGGCCTAATCTCTAAAATCTATACGAAAATCCAATACTTCTACAACGAAAAACAATACAAATAAAAAATGGGCAAAGGATATGAACAGACACTTCACCAAAGAAGTTATTCAATCAGCTAACAGACACGTGAGGAAATGCTCGAGATCACTAGCCATTAGAGAAAAGCAAATCAAAACCACAACGAGGTGCCATCTCACCCCGGCATTACTGGTACAAATCAAAAAAACAGAAAATAACGAATGTTGGAGAGGCCTTGGAGAGATTGGAACTCTTATGTACTGCTGATGGGAATGTAAAATGGTACAACCATTTTGGAAAATGATATGGTGCTTTCTTTAAAAGCTAGAAATAGAAATACCATGCGATTCAGCAATCCCACTCCTAGGAATATATCCTAGAGAAATAAGAGCTGTCACACAAATAGACATATGCACACCCATGTTCTTTCCAGCATTATTCACAATAGCAAAAAGATGGAAACAACCTAAGTACCCATCAATAGATGAATGGATAAATAAACTATGGTACATACATACAATGGAATACAACACAACAATAAAGAACAATGATGAATCTGCCAAGCATCTCACAATGTGGATAAGTCTGGAGGGCATTACACTGAGCAAAATAAGTTGTCTTAGTTATCTAGTGCTGCTGTAACAGAAATACCTCAAGTGGATGGCTTTAACAAAGACAAATTTATTTCCTCACAGTACAGTAGGCTAAAGGTCCAAATTCAGGGCATCAGCTCCAGAGGAAGGCTTTCTCTCTCTGTAGGCTCTGGAGGAAGGTCCTTGTCCTCAATCTTCCCCTGCTCAAGGAGATTCTCACGCCCAGGGACCCCAGGCCCAAAGGACATACTCTGCTCTTGCACTTTCTTGGTTGTATGAGGTACCCGCCCCCGCCCCCAGCTTCCCTTTCCTTTAATCTCTTGGGAGATAAAAGGTGGTGCAGGCCACACCCCAGGGAAACTCCCACCCTAATCTTCTTTAACGTAAAATTACAATCACAAAATGGAAAACCACAGAATACTGGGAATCATGGCCCAACCAAGTTGATACACACATTTTTTGGGGGACATAATTCAAACCATGTCGTAAGTCAATCACAAAAGGATAAATACCGTATGAGACATGTTTGGTTCTTACATATTTCCTTAATTTTTGTTTATCTGGGTTTGGTTTTTTTTTTTTTTTTAAAGACCTCCATATCCTAATCTCTGGAAACTGTGAATATGTCACTTTATCGCCCTGGTGGCACAGTGGTTAAGAACTCAGCTGCTGGCCAAAAGGTGGGCAGTTCGAATCCACCAGCCGCTCCTTGGAAACCCTATGGGGCAGTTCTACTCTGTCCTGTAGGGTGGCTAGGAGTCAGAGTAAACTTGAGGGCAATGATTTGGTTTGTTTTTTGTTTTTGACGGCAAAAGGATTTTGCAGATGTGATTAATTTAAGACCCTACAGTCTTAATTTAATTCGAAATTGTCTCATGGGCCCAATTATTTACATGGTTTATAAGACAGACCTGGGAGGGCCCAGAGCAAGAGAAGGAGGCAGTGTGACCATGGAAGCAGAGGTTGGAGTGATGCACTTTGAAATGGGGGAAGGGGCCACAGGCCAAGGAATGCAGGTGGTCTCTGGAAGCTGGAAAGGCAAGGAAATGATTTCTTTCCTAGAGGCTCGAGAAGGACCATTGTCCTGCTGACACCTTGATTTTAGTCCACTGAGAGTCATCTCAGACTTCTGACTCCAGCTGTAAGAGAAAAAATCTGTGTTGTTTTAAGCCGCTAAAATTTTTTGTGGTAATTTGTTGTAGCAGCCACAGGAAACTAATACAAACATAAACCATCACCTCTTGGGCACAGGCTACGTGCTTAAAGAGACTGCAGCACCATGAAACTTGGAAGGAGAGCTTCACAACGCACAAGTCTGAGCATTGTCTCACTCAGTAAGTTCCTATGAGAGAAAACTTAGGCCAGATTCTGGCCCATCTGACAGCAGAGAAGGCAGAAAACACAGGTTTGCTAAAAAAAGCCCTTTCTACCCATCTATGATGCATGAAAACCCAATAATCTGGTGCTTACCAGTGGTGAAGAGCAAATGCTTTACCTCAGTGGTGGCTCACGCAAAGACAACTTTCAGTACAGTCGGTGAGACAGAGGCGTACTATGCTGACCATACTATCTAATTTTAATCTGGATTTCTAGACCAGCAGCTATGCTTTTTAAGAAAAACAAGTTTTTTCTAGGTGGTCAAAACCAGGATGCGAAACCATATATCCCCAGTGTATGCATACTTAACCAAGTGACCACCTGCACCCCTCGAAACACACGTACTCAGGAAGAGTGCTGTCTGGGTGCTGTTGCCAACAAGATATTTTTGCAAGATAGAAAAGGAAAATACACGTATGTATCTTGTGACATCTTGTGACCACGACCTAAGTATCCTGTGAAACTATCTGTAATCACTAACTATACTATGAATAATCAGTAACCAGAGTGTGATTATTACAATATTCACTGATTTTCCTGTAATTGCCCTCCTTATAGTTTGGTTCCTTTTTTTACCCCACAAGAATACTTACGTAACGAAACTATCCGGGACTACCTAGTTCCACTTTCAATGGGAGTCATAGTTCCTCAATTGCAATTGTTTTAAATTCTTAATAAACCTCTGTTTCAACTTGAAACAGCGTTCAAGTTTTTCTCTTCAACGAGGAAGGGTTAGCAAGAGTACAAGGGCAGAGGAGGCACAAGCCAAGAAGATCCCCAGCCCAGCCCTGCCCTAGGACTCTTTCGGGCCCCTTTCCAGATGCAGCCTCTCCCTGACAAAGAGGGCATGCAGCTGGGATGTGGTCCGCAGTATGAAGCATATAAGTTATTGGCATCTCAACCCCGAGGCTACTGCTCCTGACACCCTCCCAGCAGAGACCGTTATACTAAGAATGGATGGGAGGTTTAGGCAGAGTAGTGTGCCCTATTGCTAAGAGACAGAGGTTTCTAGTTTAAATTCTACGACTAGATGAATGAGGTCTTTGGATTTGCTTCCTCGCACCCAGACTTGACCAGAAGCAAACTGGCTAAAGCTTACTAAGATTCTTAGGTAGCTGTATAGCTAAAGAAATCCCAAGGTTGGTAACAACAGCTCAACCCCCTGGGGAATCCCCAGGCCCCAACTTCGTGCAACAGGAATTGAGCTGCTAAAGTGCTGCAGCTTCCAGAAAAGACATCGTCCCATGTCTGTGCTCAGAAGTGGCAGCAAAGGACAGGGGAGAAACCAATTCCCCACAGAGACTTGATTGGCAGGGACTGACCATGGAAGCTGAAAAGGCATCTTCTCTCTCTCCTCCTGCCCTGCAGATGTAGTATGTGCTATGGTTCATATTGCACTGGGTGTTATTTCCTTTCCCCTCTTCAAAGCAGGAGTTTTTATGTTAAGAGGAGAGAGCCTCCCCAAATTCATCTACCTGGGACCTCAAAATGTGCCCATATTTGGAAATAGGATTGGAGATGTCATCAAGTTAATATGAGGTCATACTGGAATAGACCCCCCCCCAAAAAAAAAAAAAACCGTTGCCGTCGAGTTGATTCCGGCCATAGCGACCCTATAGGACAGAGTAGAACTGCCCCATAGAGTTTCCAAGGAGTGCCTGGTGGGTTCAAACTGCCAACTGTTTGGTTAGCAGCCGTAGCACTGAACCACTTACACCACTAGGGTTTCCTACTGGAGTAGGGTTGGCCCTAAATCCAATATGACTTGTGTCCTTATAGAAAGAGGAAAACTTGGACACAGAGACACAGACACACACGGAAGAAAGCCATGTGAAGACAGAGGCAGAGATTTCAGAGCTGCATCTACAAACCACGGAGCACCAAGGATTGGGGCAACCACCAGAACCTAGAAAGAGGCATGGAATGGCTTTTCAGCCAGATCCTTCCAAAGGAACCAGCCCTGCCCATGGCTCGATTTTGGACTTCTGACCTCTGAAACTATGAGAGAATAAATTCCTGTTGTTTTAAGCCACCTACTTTGTGGCCCTTTCTTATGGCAGCTCTAAGAAACAGATATAGTGGATAAGTCTGCCTTACACATGACCCTGACAGAGCGACATCATGGCGCCCAGACACGCCAGATCTCAGACAGGATGAGTCCTCAGCTGGCTCCCTGTAGCGGCAGGGCATCTCAGGCAGGTGTGGTCATCTGTGAAGGTGGAGGTATGGAATAGGACTGTCTTAGGCTGGGTTCTAGAGAAGCAAAACCAGTAAAGCATGTAAGTATACAGAGAGATTTATAACAAGGAAATGGCTCACATGGTTATAGAGGCTTCTATTGATTTACGTAGCCACAGGGGCTGGCAAACCCAAGATTGGCAGGTCGGAGAGCAGGGCTCTTGCTCACAGGCTGCGAAGATGGACGAATCCCAAGATCAGCAGGCAAGACCACAGGTAAGCTGCTAACTCAAGTCCTGAGAACCAGAGGTCAGATGAACAGGAGCCAGCAGCAGGAACCAGAACAAGCAAAAGTCCATGAGCTTTGCCAGAATGTCCACTTATATTTGATGTAAGCCACACGCCCAAGGAAACTTCCTTCCAACTGATTGGCTGCTCACAGAGGATCCCAGCATGGAGGAGATTGCATTATATCAAATCTCATCATGGAAGTGATTACAACATCATACAACTGCCAAACCACTGAGAATCATGGCCCAGCCAAGTTGACACACAACCTTAACCACTACAAGGGCCCATCGGGATGCGGGTCACCAACAGACTAACCTGTAGTGCACCTGGCCTGGGAACTTGCTCAGCTTGCATTTCCCTCTTCTTCTTGCCCTCAGGACTCTGAACTGTGTTTCTGTCTCTACCCAGGTCTCTGTATGTGCAGCAGTAGTGCCAGAGGTAGGCCCTGAATAGTTTGAACCAGTATTACATTCCTTTCCCAAGTCACAGTGAGTGGCTAGAGGTGGGCCTCAGCCAGACATGGAGTGGTCCTGGGCTTTGCTGGGTGTGATGGTTAATTTTGTATCAATGTGGTTAGCCTATAGTTCCCAGTGGTTTGGCCAAACACTGGTCTAGTTGCTGTTTGTCAGTTGGCCTTAAGCAAAGCAGATCACCCTCCATAAAGTGACCTAATCTAGTGTAACCCATTACTCAGTTGAAAAGGAAGTTTCCCTAGGGTTGCTCTGCCTCCAGAATATGGATAGATCCTTTGACAGGACTCTCATCTCACTTGGTCACAAGCCTGCAGAAGTATCCAGCCTGTTGTCTGATCTACGAATTTTGGACTTGCCAATCCCCCAAAATGAATGTCAGAAGAGACTCTGAAATTTCCTCTTGAGTGTCTAGTAGCTAAAGCAAATGAAAGAAATGATGAGGAAAAGAGCTGAACAGAAGATTTCAAAGGGCAAAGATTTCAAATGGGCAAACAAACAGAATTAGAAAACCAAAAGGGAAGAACACGTTCAGCATTTCTCAAGCTGAAAGAACTGAAGAAAAAATTCAAGCCTTGAGTTGCAATTTTGAAGGATTCTATGGGCAAAATATTGAATGATGCAGGAAGCATCAAAAGCAGATGGAAGGAAAACACAGAGTCACTGTACCAAAAAGAATTGGTCAATATTCAACCACTTAAGGAGGTAGCATATGATCAAAACCAATGGTATTGAAGGAAGAAGTCCAAACTGCACTAAAGACATTGGTGAAAAAAAAGCTTCAGGAATTGGTAGAATACCAATTGCTATGCTTCAACAAATGGATGCAACGCTGGAGGTGCTCACTCGTCTGTGTAAAAAAAATTCGAAGACAGCTACCTGGCCAACAGACTGGAAGATCCATATTTGTGCCCATTCTAAAGAAAGGTGATCCACCAACAGTATGTGGAAATTATTGAACAATATCATTAATATCACATGCAAGTAAAATATTGCTCAAGAGTATTCAAAAGCGGCTACAGCAGTATAACAACAGGGAACTGTGAGAAATTCAAGCCAGATTTAGAAGAGGACATGGAACAAGGGACATCACTGTTGATGTCAAAGGGACCTTGGCCGAGAGCAGAGAATACTAGAAAGATGTTTACCTGTGTTTTATTGACTATGCAAAAGCATTCAACTGTGTGGATCATAACAAACTACGCATATAACATTGTGAAGAATGAGAATTCCAGAACACTTAATTGTGCTCATGAGGAACAGGTACATAGACCAAGAGGCAGTTGTTCCAACAGACCAAGGGGATTCCGTGTGGTTTAAAATCAAGAAAGGTGTATGTTAGGGTCGCATCCTTTCATCATACTCACACTGAGCAAATAATCTGAGAAGCTGGACTGTATGAAGAAGACTGTGGCAACGGCATTGGAGGAAGACTCATTAACAACCTGCGTTATGTGGATGATACAACATTGCTTGATGAAAGTGAAGAGTATAGACAGCAGGTTTGGGTTTTTTTTTTTTTTTTTGGACTGGGTCCTTGAAACAAACCATTCTCTCTCTTTCTCTATACAGTGAAACCTGTGAGAGCCAGAACTCTACAAGACTGCCTTGTTTTTCCGGGTCTCACAAGTATTCCGCCTTTGACTGGGTGCGGTCTTGCCACTTTTCTATTGCTCATTTTAGTGGAAAATATTTGAGTTTTCCTTCTCTGGCAGGTTTCCACCTTACACAGTTCCCGGGTTTCACAGGTTTTATTGCATATATATTGTTGTTATCTTTAGGTGCTGTTGAGTCAGTTCTGACTCATAGCAACCCTATGCACGATAGAACAAAACCCTGCCTGGTCCTGCACCATCCTCACAATTGTTGCTGTGCTTGAACCCACTGTTGCAGCCACTGTGTCAATCCATCTCGTTGAGGGTCTTCTTTTTCGCTGACCCTCTACTTTATCAAGCATGACGTCCTCTTCCAACGTTCCTCCTGATATCAGAAAATAGCCCGCAAACTGGGAGTCGGCTGTTTTCCTGGATAAAACAGAGCCTTTTTTCTTCTTCTTCTGCCTAAATCCCTCCCTTTCTGGCTGGGAGACCGTTGTGAGGACACAATGGAGTGATGACACTATCTTTTGACCATGAGGCACTGTGCTTTGTCTGACACATAGATTGGGTAGATTTCCAGGCAGGAGATGCACTCGGAAGTCCAGCCTGGGAGGGAGAAGTGCAGGTCTGGGTGGAGGAGAGATTGATCGGGCTGTGATTCATCACAACTGTGGCCTCCGGTGACCATCCTACAGGGAGCGCCTGGAGCTGGGGGTGCCCTGCAAAGATGGCCTCACTGGGACCAGAGGCTGTCATTGCCATCGCTGTCAGGGCATTTGTGCTTCCTGTGCTCACAGCTCTGAGCTCTTCCAGAGGTCCTGATTCCCAGGGTGAGAACGTTCCAGAAAAGGGCAGAGAGAGTCTCAATAAACTTTGTGTTACATCTGCCATCCACTCACTTCAGGCACCTGTGCCAAGAGCTGAGCAGGTGAGGAAGGGCCACTTGGTCTTTAGGAGGAGGTGGGGCAGGGAAGAGGGAATTTGGCACTGAGATGAACCTCTGGGTGTTCCTTGGTGCTCTCCTGCCCATACGGATGGCAAATGGGTGCGTGCAGCAGCCATGGCCTGGGAAGCCTCTATCCAGGCTGAGAGTCTAGGCCACTGCCCCAGGTAAACATCTGGTGTTCCCAGACCACCTACAGATCCAATGCGAAAACCTTTGGACAAGGCAGGTGCTCTGCCCCATCCTGGGAGACTCCACAGATGCCAGGCACTGGCTGATGGGGTGGGGTCTACCTTGGGTAATAGTGGAAGGAGATGAAGAGTGTCCACTGTGGCTGTGGGGTCTCTTCAGCAGAGGATGCTGGAGTTTGTCACATGAACCTTCCTCTTGTAAGTCTTTCCAGAAAAGGAGACCAGCTAGAGACCTGAGATGTTCTTCCCAGATGGGGTGAACTTATACGAAGCAAGTGGGTCTGAGTGGTGCAAAGGCTGGTGGGCTGTGGTAGATGCTGTGATGTGCTGCCCAGGCACCCCACAGCACTACGGCTCTCATTTCCCCCAAGTGCTGGTAGATGTGGTTCGGTGGATCCATTTTATGTGGCCTTTCTCACCACGGTCTTATAACTCCTACCAAATGATTGGGTGGGACCATGCAATGAGGTGTTTGTGGCCCACCAAGGGAATTGGACAGTTTGTTAATAATGCAAATAAGGTGTATGGAACCTTAATGAGGGGATTGGTCAGTCTTGCCATCTTCTGGGCTTCAAATGAGCCATCTCACAAGCAGAATGGGGGACTTCACTAACACCATGAAAGAAGAGCTATGAGTGAAGTGCATCCTTTGGACCTGGGATCCCTGCACCGAGAAGCTCTATACCCAGGAGACAGAGAGAAGGAGCTGTAACACCAAAGACAGCAAGAGGTAGCAGCGCAGCATTAGCAAAAGCGATAGTGGCGAGAGACAGCAGGAACCAGAAGACCAGTGCGAGATGGCTGTGATGGGGCTTGCCAACCTATGGAGCTAGAGAGCTGAGTACCTTCAGGCAGAGGCTTGCTGGCAGAGTGGGATGTCCCTGGGCACTTACTGGCAGAGCTAAAGAGCTTTGTAACACTCGCCTGAGCAGGGCAGAGGCTGGGCCAAGGGGCCAAGGACCAGAAAGAGGTCTGCCTGTGGGCACAGCTGAGAAGAGGCTGTCCTGGATAGAGGCTTCCCAGGCCATGGCTGCTGCACGCACCCATTTGCCATCCGTATGGGCAGGAGAGCACCAAGGAACACCCAGAGGTTCATCTCAGTGCCAAATTCCCTCTTCCCTGCCCCACCACCTCCTAAAGACCAGGTGGCCCTTCCTCACCTGCTCAGCTCTTGGCACAGGAGCCTGAAGTGAGTGGGTGGCAGATGTAACACAATCCTTCTTGGTGGCAATTATCCACACATTCCATTCCCTCCTCCTATTCCTGACTCTTCTTCTCCCTCTGTTGCTCCAGGTGAATAGAGGTATTTGTTGTGCCTTGGATGGCCACTTGCAAGATTTTAAGACCCCAAGCACTACACAACCATCTAGGAAGTAGAACACAAGCAATAAATACATTTTAGGCCAATTAACTGAGATGTTCCATGAAACCATGACCCTGAACCTCCGAACCAAGGAATCAAATTCCATGAGGTGTTTGGTTGGACATAAGCAGCCTCAGCAGCCACTCTTTTTTTTGTCATTGTTGTAAATATATCTATCACACAAGTTTTGCCATTTCAACTTTTTTACAACTTATTGACACCAATTATAATAATTGGCTGTGCAATCCTACCCTTAACCAATGAAAGTGGGTTTATGTTAATGGGGGAGGAACAACTCAGAAAAGTAGGGTGAGAAAGGTTACACAACTCAAAGAATGTAATCAATGTCACTAAATTGTACATGTAGAAGCTGTCGAATTGGTTTGCACTTTGTTGTGTATATTCTCAACAACTAAATAAATAAAATTTAAAAAATATGTATAAATAACAAAACATTTGCCGATTCAACAATTTCTACAGGTACAATTCACTGACATTGATTGGCTTCATCATGTTGTGTAACCATTATCACTACCTGTTTCCAAACTGTTCCACAGCCATTAACAGAAACTCAGCGCCCCCTAAGGAACAACTCCCTCTCCCTCCTTCCTAGCCACCTCTTCTTCCTGTCGTTAGGTGCCATCGAGTCCACTCTGACCCATAGCAACTCCATGTACAACAGAACGAAACATTGCCCAGTCCTGTACCATTCTCACAATTGTTATGCTTGAGCCCATTGTTGTCAATCCATCTTCTCAAGGGTCTTCCTCTCTTTCGCTGACCCTCTACTCTACCGACCATGATGTCCTTCTCCAGGGACTAGCCCCTTCTGATAACATATCCAAACTATCATCCTTGCTTCTAAGGAGCATTCTGGCTGTACTTCTTCCAAGACAGATTTGTTTGTTCTTCAGGCAGTCCATGGTATATTCAATATTCTTTGCCAATACCATGATTCAAAGGTGTCAATTCTTCGGTCTTCCTTATGCATTGTTCAGTTTTCACATGCATATGAGATGATTGAAAACACCATGGCTAGGATCAGGCGCACCTTAGTCCTTAAAGTGACATCTTTGCTTTTAACACTTTGAAGAGATATTTTGCAGCAAATTTGCCCAATGCAATGTGTCATTTGATTTCCTGACTGCTGCTTCCATGAGTGTTGATTGTAGATCCAAGTAAGATGAAATCCTTGACAACTTCAATCTTTTCTCCATCTATCATGATGTTGCTTACTTGTCCAGTTGTGAGGATTTTTGTTTTCTTTTTATGTTGAGGCATAATCCATACTGAAGGCTGTGGTCTTTGATCTTCATTGGTGAGTGCTTGAAGTCCTCTTCACTTTCAGCAAGTAAGGTTATGTCATCTGCATAATGCAGTCTTCCTCCAATTCTGATGCCCCGTTTTTTCTTCATATAGTCCAGTTTCTCGGATCATTTGCTCAGCATACAGATTGAATAGGTATGGTGAAAGGATACAACCCTGACACACACCTTTCCTGACTTTAAATCAGGCAGTATCCCCTTGTTCTGTTCGAATGACTGCCCTTGGTCTAAGCACAGGTTCCTCATGAGCACAATTAGGTGTTCTGGAATTCCTATTCTTTGCAATGTTATCTATAATTTGTTATGATCTGATCTATACGGTCGAATGTCTTTACCTAGTCAATAAAACATAGGTAAACATATTTCTGGTATTCTCTGCTTTCAACCAAGATCCATCAGACACTAGCAATGATATCCCTGGTTCCACATCCTCTTCTAAATCTGGCCTGAACTTCTGGCAGTTCCTTGTCAATGTACTGATGCAACTGCTTTTGAATGATCTTCAGCAAAATTTTACTTATGTGCAATGGTAATGATATTGTTTGATAATTTCCACATTCTGTTGGCTCACCTTTCTTTAGAATGGATATGATCCTCTTCCAGTTGGTTGGCCAGGTAGCTGTCTTCCAAATTTCTTCGCATAGACAAGTGAGCATTTCCAGCGCTGCACCCGTTTGTTGAAACATCTCAGCTGGCATTCTGTCAGTTCCTGGAGCCTTGTTTTTCGCCAATGTCTTCAGTGCAGCTTGGGCTTCTTCCTTCAGTATCACTGGTTCTTGATCATATGCTGCCTCCTGAAATGGTTGAGTGTTGACTGGTTCTTTTTGGTACAGTGACTCTGTATTTCTTCCATCACCTTTTGATGTTTCCTGTGTTGTTTATTATTTTCCCCATAGAATCCTTCACTATTGCAAGTCGAGGCTTGAATTTTTTCTTCAGCTCTGTCAGCTTGAGAAACGCCAGCCACCCCTGGTAACCACTAATAACCTTTGATCTCTATACTTGCCTATTTCATATAAGTGTGGTCATACAGTGTTTGTCCTTTTGTGACAGACTTATTTTGCTCAGCATCATGTTTTGAAGGTTCATCATGTTGTAGCAAGTATCAGGGCTCCATTTTTCTTGATGGCTGGGCGTGGTGAATGAATTCCTCTACATGGCCTTTTGCCTTGGTTCTTTGGAAATACAGCTTGAGAGATTTTTCCTCTAAAGGCTGAGGAGTTACCTTTGCCCTAGTTTTCTACCCCAGAGAGTTTGTTACTTTTGTCCAGGTTAATTGACATTTTCTGGGTAAGTGGTAAGCAACTTGATGGTTTGATAATTTTTGTCTGATCCTGGGCTGCAGCCCACCCTGTGATTGGTATGCACCTTGCAGGGATTGGTCAATAGACTATGCAAATGTGGTGAGTTGTAGCCTACTATGCACACGAAGTGTCTGTGGCCTACTGAGGGGGTATTGGTCAATTTGTGGCCCTGCTGGGACAGTCATTCCTTGAAATTGATGCAGAGTTTGCATGTGCACGCAGTCAGACTCACAGGAGTTTTGAGACAGAAAGAAGCAGGAAAAGAAGCAATAAGAAGCAGAAGGAAGAAGAGGCAGAGAAAGAGAGAAGGCAAGGAGCCCCCTAAAAGAACTGCAACATGGGTTGAGGGCTGCAACACTGAAGACAGCGAGAGGCCCAGAGAGGGTGCAGCAGCAGAGCTGGCAGCAACAGGCCTGGAAGGCACCCAGTGGCAGAGTTGGTGGTGACAGATGGCAGGGCCAAGAGAAGCCTTCCTGTGTGGGCTGAGGGAAGCCTGTCCTCGGGGGCTGAGAGGAGGCCTGCACAGCTGAGAGGGGCTGAGAGAGCTGTCCTGCACTGAAGAAGGGAGAACCTGCCTGCAGGCTTCCTGATCCTGATCCTGGGTTGTACCTTGTTCCTTAATAAACCACTTAACTGTAGGTATGGTCTGTGAGTTGTGTGGCATTGCAAGGAATGATGGAGCCCAGCAAAGAAGCAGAGAGTGTTGTGACAGGGACAGCTGGTGTGTCAGAACTGGTAGAATGGTTGGAGAGCGGAGATATGTCTGACCTCCATCTCATAGGAATCAGCCTTGGGCTCAGCTTCATTTGCATTATCCCCCCTGAAGTTAGACCGGTTCTGCTGCTGATCCTACCACCCCACCCCATGATTTTACACTGAGTAACATTCCACTGACTGTGTATACGACATTCTGTTATCCATTCGTTGATGGATGTAATGAAACATGTTGACATGCAAAAAGTTTTAAAGAGACTATAATGAACACCTGAACACATTCCACCTGCCTTAAGCAACAAGGGACCAGTCACTGATTAGCGTTCACCAATGCCAGAGGCAACCACCCTCCAAAGTGTGGCTGTGAGCATTCTCGTGATTGGTCACACCACTGCGTTCACGTTCAACTTGGTTTCCTCACTCAACATTATGTGAAAAGCCTTTATGTAGAGGTATGTTTTCACTACGACGTAGTATTCTACCTGACGGCTGTATGGAATTTACCAGTTCTCCTGTAGACGATGTTCTGGCTGCTGCTTTTCCCACCACCGCTAGGTACTATGTTGCGATGAACATTCTTGAACATCTCCCTTTGCACACACAGACTCGTTTCTCCGGGGTACATACCCAGAGTGGACATACTTGGTTGCAGGGGGTATGTGGGGGCACGGTGGTTCAATGGTAGAATTCCCGCCTTCCATGTGGGAGCACTGAGTTCAATTCCTGGCCCGTGCACCTCAAGCAGAGCCACCACTGTCTGTCAGTGGAGGCTTGCGTGTTGCTGAGACGCTGAACAGGTTTCACTGGTGCTTCCAGACTAAGACAGACTAGGAAGAAAGGCCAGGTAATCTAATTCTGAAAATCAGTCAGTTAAAACTCTATGGATCACAATAGTCTGATACTACTGTGGCTAGGGTCGCCACAAGTTGGGGCCCGCTCAGTGGCGCCTAACGACAGGGCGTTTGCACAAATCGGGGCCCACTCAGTGGCGGCTAATGACAGGGAGTTTGCACAAGTCGGGGCCCACTCAGTGGTGGCTAACGACAAGGTGTTTGCACAAGGCGGGGCCCACTCAGTGACCGCTAATGACAGGGCGTTTGCACAAGTCGGGGCCCACTCAGTGGCGGCTAACGAGAGGGCGTTTGCACAAGTTGGGCCCCACTCAGTGGCAGCTAACGAGAGGGCGTTTGCACAAGTCGGGGCCCACTCAGTGACGGCTAACGACAGGGCGTTTGCACAAGTCGGGGCCCACTCAGTGGCCGCTAAGGACAGGGCGTTTGCACAAGTCGGGGCCCACTCAGTGGCAGCTAATGACAGGGCGTTTGCACAAGTCGGGGCCCACTCAGTGGCCGCTAAGGACAGGGCGTTTGCACAAGTCGGGGCCCACTCAGTGGCGGCTAATGACAGGGCGTTTGCACAAGTCGGGGCCCACTCAGTGGCGGCTAATGACAGGGCGTTTGCACAAGTCGGGGCCCACTCAGTGGCGGCTAAGGACAGGGCGTTTGCACAAGTCGGGGCCCACTCAGTGGCGGCTAATGACAGGGCGTTTGCACAAGTCGGGGCCCACTCAGTGGCCGCTAAGGACAGGGCGTTTGCACAAGTCGGGGCCCACTCAGTGGCCGCTAAGGACAGGGCGTTTGCACAAGTCGGGGCCCACTCAGTGGCGGCTAATGACAGGGCGTTTGCACAAGTCGGGGCCCACTCAGTGGCGGCTAAGGACAGGGCGTTTGCACAAGTCGGGGCCCACTCAGTGGCGGCTAATGACAGGGCGTTTGCACAAGTCGGGGCCCACTCAGTGGCCGCTAAGGACAGGGCGTTTGCACAAGTCGGGGCCCACTCAGTGGCCGCTAAGGACAGGGCGTTTGCACAAGTCGGGGCCCACTCAGTGGCCACTAAGGACAGGGCGTTTGCACAAGTCGGGGCCCACTCAGTGGCCGCTAATGACAGGGCGTTTGCACAAGTCGGGGCCCACTCAGTGGCGGCTAATGACAGGGCGTTTGCACAAGTCGGGGCCCACTCAGTGGCGGCTAATGACAGGGCGTTTGCACAAGTCAGGGCCCACTCAGTGGCGGCTAATGACAAGGCGTTTGCACAAGTCGGGGCCCACACAGTGGTGGCTAAGGACAGGGCGTTTGCACAAGTCGGGGCCCACACAGTGGTGGCTAACGACAAGGCGTTTGCACAAGTCGGGGCCCACACAGTGGTGGCTAATGACAAGGTGTTTGCACAAGTCGGGGCCCACACAGTGGTGGCTAACGACAAGGTGTTTGCACAAGTCGGGGCCCACTCAGTGGCGGCTAACGACAAGGTGTTTGCACAAGTCGGGGCCCACTCAGTGGCGGCTAACGACAAGGTGTTTGCACAAGTCGGGGCCCACACAGTGGCGGCTAACGACAAGGTGTTTGCACAAGTCGGGGCCCACACAGTGGTGGCTAATGACAAGGTGTTTGCACAAGTCGGGGCCCACACAGTGGTGGCTAATGACAAGGTGTTTGCACAAGTCGGGGCCCACACAGTGGTGGCTAATGACAAGGTGTTTGCACAAGGCGGGGCCCACTCAGTGGCAGCTAACGAGAGGGCGTTTGCATCCTTGCCTTGTAGGCATTGCCAAGTCGCTATCCAGTGCTACTGAATCAGCAGTGTGCCATGTGCTCCGCGTGCCTCACAAAATCCAAATCCTCACCAGCTTTGGCACTGACAGATTAAAATTTTTTTCCAATCTGTTAAGTGAAATGGTAGGGTTTTGGTTTTTGATTTTAGAAGCCCTGGTGGCACAGTGGTTAAGCACTCATCTGCCAACCAAAAGGTTGGCGGTTCAAACCCACCAGTAACTCTGTGAGAGAAAGATGTAGCGCTTTGCTTCCATAAAGATTTTCACCCTTAGAAACTCTATAGGGCAGCTCTACCCTGTCTTATAGGGTCGCTGGAGCCCTGGTGGTGCAGTTGTTGAGAGCTTGGCTGCTACTCCAAGGTCAGCAGTTCAAATCCACCAGCCGCTCCTTGGAAACCCTATGGAGCAGTTAGTTCCACTCCGTCCTATAGGGTCGCTATGAATCAGAGTCAACTCAGTGGCAATGGGTTTCAATGGTGTTGTCGGAGTCCTGCAGAAGCTCCGTCCCTAGACTGCATCTCTGTTCCTTTGGTGTTCCCACCCTGGAAAAGCCGAGGTGGATGTGAATGCAAAAGCTCTCAGGAAGGTGCTTGCCTCTGGCGTTGGTGAGGACTGTGATCAGCCATGGGTCCTTGGGGGGTTCAGACTCTTCTTTCTCATCCCATCTCTACCATGACCCCCTCATTTTGGACATGGAGTCTGTCTTGGCTTTGTCGCTGTGATGCTGTTGCTCACGACACGAACCTGTTCCTGACCACCAGCTTTTCTCTGACTTCGCCCTAGCCGCTCCTACCCACCTAACCCCCATCCCTCATTTGTGGACAAATACCTCCAGCCTAGCACTTGTCTGAGACTGGGCACCTGTGGCCTCGAACCAATGTATCCAGCACCAGTCAGAAACTTGTGCTCTGGACAGGCTCACTTTTTGCTTCAAGTTTCTGACGGTGGTACCATTCAGCTGTCGGTCCGTCCATCTTAGTCTCAGCCTTCCTTTCAGCTGGGACGGTAGGTAGCGCATGTTCTGTAAACTACAGGGAGCTGCCACATCTAAGGTGTTATAATCACACCAAGCCGGTCCCTGAAAACTGTCAGTTTTTCCTTTGCAAATTCTTTCACAACTTTCCTCCCTTTCTGCTCCACCATCTGATTCCTGCCATCACCTCTCACAGATTCTTGCAATACGCCAGACTGAGTTGGAGAGAGCCCCGTCCCCAGTGCTGTCTGGAGGGTGTCCCAGTTTGCTGGGAGACGGTCCCTGGAGCTTCCTGAGCTCCACTAGGAGAGGATCCCCCGAGAGTCCTGAGGTTGTAAGAAAGGATCCGTAAGGATCCACTGAGGCTATATCAGGTGATCCCTGGAGATTCCCTTGGGGTACTTACGGACACGATCCAGAGGTGTTTCTAAGGCTTTGCAGGAAACAAGCCTGTCATGGATTGAATTGTGTCCCCACAAAATATCTGTCAACTTGGCTAGGCCATAATTCCCAGTATTGTGTTATTGTTTACCATTTTGTCATCTGATGTGATTTTCCTTGTAAATCCTACCTCTGTGATGTTAATGAGGCAGGATTAGAGGCAGTTGGGTTAGTGAGCCAGAACTCAGTCCATTAGGTTATATGTTAAGCCAATCTCTTGAGATATAAATGAGAGAAGTGAGCAGAGAGACATGGGACCTCATACCAAAAAGAAACAATAGCCAGGAGAATGGCGTGTCCTTTGGACACAGGGTCCCTGTGCTGAGAAGTTCCTTGACCGGGGAAGATTCATGACAAGGACCTTCCCCAAGGGCTGAATGAGACAGAAAGCCTTCCCCTGGAGCTGGCACTCTGAATTTGGACTTATAGCCTCCTAGATCCCCCATGTGTCTGTCATACTGTGGGGGCTACTGTGTTGCTGTGATGCTGAAAGTTATGCCACCAGTATTCAAATACCAGCAGGGTCACCCACGGTGGACAGGTTTCAGCTGAGCTTCCAGACTAAGACAGACTAGGAAGAAGGACCTGGCAGTCTACTTCTGAAAAGAATTAGCCAATGAAAACCTTATGAATAGCAGTAAAACATGTCTGATATAGTGCCGGAAGATGAGCTCCCCAGGTTGGAAGGCACACAAAAGACGACTGGGAAAGAGGTGCCTCCTCAAAGTAGAGTCGACCTCAACAACGTGGTTGGAGTCAAGCTTTCGGGACCTATGTTTGCTGATGTGGCATGACTAAAAATGAGAAAAAACAGCCGCAAACATCCTTTAATAATCGAGACGTGGAATGTATGAAGTATGAATTTACGAAAATTAAAAATCATCAAAAATGAAATGGAACTCATAAACATTGACATGCTGGCCATTAGTGAGCTGAAATGGACTGGTATTGGCCATTCTGAATCCGACAATCATATGGCCTACTATGCTGGGAATGACAGCTTGAAGAAGAATGGCATTGCGCGCATCCTCAGAAAGAACATTTCAAGATCTATCCTGAAGTACAATGCTGTCAGTGATAGGATAATATCCATATGCCTACAAGGAAGACCAGTTAATACAACTACTATTCAAATTTATGCACCAACGACTAAGGTCAAAGGTGAAGAAATTGAAGATTTTTACCAGCTTCTGCAGTCTGAAATTGATTGAACATACAATCAGAATGCATTGGTAATTACTGGTGATTGGAATGCAAAAGTTGGAAACAAAGAAGAAGGATTGGTAGTTGGAGAATATGGCCTTGGTGACAGAAATGATGCTGGAGATTGCATGGCAGAATTTTGCAAGACTAATGACTTCTTCATTGCAAACACATTTTTTCATCAACATAAAGGGCGACTATACACATGGACCTCACCAGGTGAAATATACAGGAATCAAGTCAACTGCATCTGTGGAAAGAGACGATGGAAAAGCTCAGTATCATCAGCCAGAACAAGGCCGGGGATGACTGTGGAAGAGACCATCAATTACTCATATGCAACTTCAAGTTGAAACTGAAGAAAATTAGAACAAGTCCACGAGAGCCAAAGTACAACCTTGAGTATATCCCACTGGAATTTAGAGACTGTCTCAAGAATAGATATGATGCATTGAACGCTAATGACCGAAGACCATATGAATTGTGGAATGACATCAAGGACATCATACAAGAAGAAAGCAAGAGGTCACTAAAAAGACAGGAAAGAAAGAAAAGACCAAAATGGATGTCAGAAGAGACTCTGAAACTTGCTCCTGAACGTTGAGCAGCTAAAGCAAAAGGAAGAAATGGTGAAGTAAAAGAACTGAACAGAAGATTTCAAAGGGTGGCTCGAGAAGACAAAGTATTATAATGACATGTGCAAAGAGCTGGAGATAAAAAGCCAAAAGGGAAGAACGTGCTTGGCATTTCTCAAGCTGAAAAAACTGAAGAAAAAATTAAAGCCTCAAGTTGCTATATTGAAGGATACTACAGGGAAAATATTGAATGATGCAAGAAGCGTCAAAAGAAGATGGAAGGAATACAGAGTCACTGTACGAAAAAGAATTGGTTGACATTCAACCATTTCAGGAAGTAGCATGTGATCAGGAACCAATGGTACTAAAGGAAGAAGTCCAAGCTGCACTGAAGTCATTGGCAAAAACCAAGGCTCCGGAAATCGACGGAATACCAATTGAGATGTTTCAACAAACAAATGTAGTGCTGGAAGAGATCATTCGTCCATTCCTAGAAATGTGGAAGACAGCTACCTGGCCAACTGACTGGAAGAGATTCATATTTATGCCTATTCCCAAGAAACGTGATCTAATAGAATGTTGAAATTATAGAACAATATCATTAATATCACATGGAAGCAAAATTTTGCTGAAGATCGTTCAAAAACGGCTGCAGCAGTATATTGACAGGGAACTGCCAGAAATTCAGGCTGGTCTCAGAAGAGGACGTGGAACCAGGATATCATTGCTGATGTCACATGGATCCTGGCTGAAAGCAGAGCATACCAGAAGGATGTTTAGCTGTGTTTTATTGACTATGCAAAGGCATTCGACCGTGTGGATCATAACAAACTATGGATAACACTGCGAAGAATGGGAATTCCAGAACACTTAATTGTGCTCATGAGGAACCTTTACATGGATCAAGAGGCAGTTGTTCAGACAGAACAAGGGGATACTGACTGGTTTAAAGTCAGGAAAGGTGTGTGTCTGGGTTGTATTCTTTCACTATACCTATTCAATCTGATGCTAAGCAAATAATCCAAGAAGCTGGACTATATGAAGAACGGGGCGTCAGGACTGGAGGAAGACTCGTTAACAACCTGCGTTATGCAGGTGACACAACCTTGCTTGCTGAAAGTGAAGAGGACTTGAAGCACTTACTAAAGATGATCAAAGACCACAGCCTTCAGTATGGATTGCACCTCAACATAAAGAAAACAAAAATCCTCACAACTGGACCAATGAGTAACATCAGGATAAACGGAGAAAAGATTGAAGTTGTCAAGGATTTCATTTTATTAGGATCCACAATCAACAGCCACGGAAGCAGGAGTCCAGAAATCAAAAGACGCATTGCATTGGGTAAATCTGCTGCAAAGGACCTCTTCAAAGTGTTGAAGAGCAAAGATATCACTTTGAAGACTAAGGTGCGCCTGACCCAAGCTATGGTATTTTCAGTGGCATCATACGCATGTGAAAGCTGGACAATGAATAAGGAAGACCGAAGAACTGACACCTTTGAATTGTGGTGCTGGCAAAGAATATTGAATATACCACGGACTGCCAGAAGAAAAACAAATCTGTGTTGGAATAAGTACAACCAGAATGCTCCTTGGAAGCAAGGATGGCGAGACTGCACCTTACATGCTTTGTACATGCTATGAGGATCGACCGCTCCCTGGAAAAGGACATCATGCTTGGTAGAGTACAGAGGAGAAAAGAGGAAGACCCTCCATGAGATGGACTGACACGGTGGCTGCAACAATAGGCTCAAGCCTAACAATGACTGTGAGCATGGCGCCGGACTGGGCAGTGTTTTGTTCTGTTATGCACAGGGTCACTACGAATTGTAACCGATTTGATGGCATCTAACAACAGCCTCCTAGACCGTGAGAGAAAAATTTATGTTCAAGCCATCTACTCGTGGTATTTCTGTTAGAGCAGCACTAGATGACCAAGGCAAAGCCCTGAGGATTTACTGAGTTGCCAAGTGGGGATCACCAAGGATCCATTGATATTACCCCACAAGGAGACTCCTGGAGTTCCTACGGCTGTGACTAAAGGCGACCCTTGGAGACGTCCCTGCAGCTGTCATTACTGACGAGAACTTGCCGAGCGCTCACGGCAGCAGGTGCTGAGGCTGTCGCAGAGGATGCACATTAGGCGACACAAAGGGCCCAACCCGCAGCGGGATAAATGGTGCAGAGTGTGTACAAGCTGCGGAAGTTCTTGCTCTTAGGAGACGGGGTATAAACCTTGGCGTGCTGAGAACTGAGAGCGCCACTAATTCTGCCCTGTGACAAGTGGGTAGGGCCTTTATTGAGGTGTGTGACTCAGACAGTGCATATAAAGTGCCTGGAAAAATCCCTTGCACATAAAAAACAAAAAACAAACAAACCAAACCCATTTCGGTCGAGTTGATTCCAACTCATAGTGACCTTATAGGACAGAGTACAACTGTCCCACAAATTTTCCTAGGCCGTAGTCTTTACCGAAGCAGACTGCCCCATCTTTCACAGAATGGCTGGTGGGTCTGAACTGCTGACCTTTTGGTTGGCAGCCGAGCACTTCACCAATGTGTCACCAGGGTTTGTTTAATACTTTGCACATAAAAAAAACTAAGTACACGTTACTTATCATCGGCAAGCGAAGAGGCACTGAAAAAACTGAATCAGAGATTATAATCAAATTGTTGTTTTAAAGGAGAACCAGCAGTATACCTCAAGGAGCTCCCTACAATTATACTGAAACTCCAATCTGAAATGCCAGTCCATGACCCCTCAGTCTTTCGTCCAGGGCAGTGCTGTCCAATAAAAATACAGTGCCAACCACATACCTAAGTTCAAGTTGTCTGGTAGAGACATTAAAAGTAAAAAAATACGCAAAACTTATTTTAATAATACTTTTTATTGAACCCAATATATCCGAAAACATTTCAACATGTAATCAGTATAAGAATTATTAAGATATTTTTATTCCCATTTTCATACTAAGTCTTTGAAATCCTGTATTTTACATGGACAGCACATCTTGAGGAGCCCTGGGGGTGTAGTCTCAGCTGCTGCTTCTCATTTTGAGTCGTGCCACATCAGCAAATGAAGGTCCCAAAAGCTTGACTCCATCCACATCACTAAAGTCAACTCTGTTTTGAGGCAGCTCTTCCCCAGTCGTCTTTTGAGTGCCTTCCAACTTGAGGGGCTCATCTTCCAGCACTATATCAGACAATGTTCCGCTGCTATTTGTAAGGTTTTCACTGGCTCATGCTTTTCAGAAGTAGACTGCCGAGTCCTTCTTTCTAGTCTTAGTCTGGAAGCTCAGCTGAAACCTGTCCTCCGTTGGTGACCCTGCTGGTATTTGAATACCGGTGGCATAGCTTCAAGCATCACAGGAACACGCAAGCCCCCACAGTAGGACAAACTGACAGAAGTGCAGTGGTTAAGAGTTACAGCTGCTCACAAAAAGGCTGGCAGTTTGAATCCACCAGCTGCTCCTTGGAAACCCTATGAGGCAGTTTTACTCTGTCCTATAGGGTCGCTGAATTAAAATTGACTCAATGGCAATGGGTTTGGTTTTTGTACATTTTCATATAGACTAACCATGTTTCAAGTACACACTAGCCACAACTGGCCAGTGGCTGTCATACTGTACAGCACCAAAAAATAAAACCCACTACCGTTGAGGCAATTCTGACTCATGGTGACCCCATGTGTCACAGAGAACTGCTCCACAGTTTTCTTGGCTGTTATATTTGTTACTTTATTATTGGTTATATCGTTTCACCATACCTATTCAATCTGTATGCTCAGCAAATTACCTGAGAAACAGACTATATGAAGAATGGAGCATCAGGACTGGAGAAAAACTCATTAACAATCTGTGTGATGCAGATGACAGAACCCTGCTTGCCGAAAGTGAAGAGAACTCGAAGTACTTACTGATGAAGCTCAAAGACCACAGCTCTCAGTGTGGATTACACCTCAACATAAAGAAAACAAAAATCCTCAAACTGGACCAATGAGCAGCATCATGATAAATGGAAAAAATCAATACTGAAGTATCAAGGATTTCATTTGACTTGGGTCCACAATCAATCAATGCCCAGGGAAGTAGCAGTTAGGAAATCAAATGACATATTGCATCGGGCAAATCTGCTGCAAAAGACCTGTCTAAAGTGTTGAAAAGCAAAGACGTCACTTTGAGAACTAAGGTGTGCCTGACCCAAGATACGGTATTTTCAACAATTGTGAGGATGGCAAAGGGCTGGGGAGTGTTTTGTTCTGTTGTACACAGAGTCGCTATGCAGATTACCAGGCCTTTCTACTGTGTCAGTGCTGAGTGGGTGGGAGCCGCCAACTTTCAGGCTAGGATTGGAGAGCAATCGTTTGTGCCACCCAGGGACCTCTTGTCGAGCACTAGGCAGGGGAGTTTCTTCCTACCTCTGTGCTCAACTGTCCTTAAATTGAAGCCTGTTCTAATCCCCATTCTCCCTGTATCCCCTCAAATACGCTCCATGTCACTTGGTAGCTGTCTCTTACCTCACTGCATTGTAATTTCAACGGGTTTTTATTTACTGACTCCTAGGAGCCCCGGCGGCGCTGCTAACGGAGAGGTCGTGTGGTTGGAACCTACCAGCTGCTCCGCGAGAAGGATGTGGCACTCTGCTTCCGTAAAGGTTACAGCCTCGGGCACCCTACGGGCAGCTCTACTGTGTCCGACAAAGTCGGCAGGACTGGGAGTCGGCCGACCGCAGTCGCTTTGGGTTTTCTAAGCGCCCGTGGCGATAGCCTGGAACAGCGTGGACGCGTCGCCCCTCCGCCGTGACGGACGCGTCGTCCCTCTGCCGTGGGCGCCTTCTGGTTTCCGCGTCGCCTCCCTCGGGTCAGTAACGGCGTCCCGCTTCTTTCTGTCCCGGGACCGGCTCCTAGAAAGCAGCCGCTGACAGACGCCGCGGTCCCACACAGGCCTCAGCTCTGAGAAACGCCGAGCGCCAGGCTCGCACGGCTCAGCTCCGGGGTCCGCGGCCGCTGCCCGCCGAGCGAACCTAGCTTCGGGTCCGCCATCGAGTCGCGCGCGGCGAGCGCACGAGGGCCGGAAAGCCGGGTGCCGGCGACGCGGGCTGTGGGGCGGCTGCCGCCAGGCCCTAGCGCCTCAGCCATCCGGCCTCGCGCCGGCGCCCTGCACCCGCTCACGCGCCGCCGGCGTCGCTTTTAAATGGCGTCAGTGGCCGCCGCGCCACGCGTTCGAGGGCGCCTGAGACAGAGGCGGGACTTCCGGGCGCGAGGAGGCACAACTTCCGGAGAGAGGCGGAAGAGCTTGTGGGCTCTGCGCACCGGAGTCCCGGGACCGCTGAAGGGCTGCCCGGGGAACAGGACCGGGTCACTGGGGGCGGGACGGCCACGCTCCGGTGTCGGGCCGCGGCTCTGAGGGATGAGGAGGGGCCATGGCCAGCGACGGGGCCAGGAAGCAGTTCTGGAAGCGCAGCAACAGCAAGGTCCCGGGCAGGTGGGTGTGACGGGGAGAGCGGGGTCGGGTCAGGGGTCAGAGGTCACAGGTGGATGCGTCGGCCTGCGGGGCTGCGGGTGGAGTTGGGGTCCGGGAAGGGGTAACCTGAGTCGAGGGGACAGTTTGGGGGGCGAACTGGGGGTCGGGCTTGAGGTCTGGGAGGTGACAGCGCTGCCCGTAGCAGCGAGCTTTGAGCGGGGAGCGGGAGCTGCCGGCAGGCGTTCCTGGGCCGGGCAGGCTCTCTTCTGCCAGACGGCTGGCTCCCTGGGGAGCCTGGGAGGAACTGACCCGCGTCGTGGTGACATGACTTCAGTGGGGTCAGGAAGCTGGCCCGGGGGTGGCTGCTCCCGCCGGGGAGGTCGCTCCTGTTCGGGGTGCGGGAGCTTCTGACCCGCGGGATTGTCCTGTCTCTGTGGTCAGAGCCGGGAAGAGGGTGAGAGGAGGGTTAGAGGCTCTCTGTGAGGTCCCTGTTCCCATTTTCTGGCTTCAAAACAACTCCTACTTTGTGTTACCAGCAGGCAGCAAATAAAAAAATGTTAAAAAAAAATTCAGTGTCCACAGTGTGCCGGGTACACCCTGAAAGTTGCACAGCTCCAGCGTCCTTGTCGATTGGTATTGGTGGCGTGGCACGGATCCCTGGCCAGAGCCCTAGGAAAGGAGGAGATGTGTACATGGAAAATACCTAGGGTAAAATCAGCTGTCGGCGAAAAGATTAGAGACAAGCCAATGGCAAGATTGCTGAACAGAGTTTGTTATGTTTTAAGACGAAAGTCTGAAGAAGTGTGATATTAAAATAAGCTCCCAAGTAGAGTCATTCATAGGCACAGCAAAGTCGTTTGTATCCTTGGTGTTGCATAACGAACACAGTTGTTGAAGTGATGAAATTGTAAACTTTGGGATTCACTGTATCCAGTCAGAAAAGGTTGATTTTCAGAGTGGACTGTGAGTTGGGTGGAATGTCTGACTGAGTCACTCAGACACGATGACTGGAATGCAAGGAATCACCAGAGGTGGCCAGAGATCTGTTTTATTCGGCAGGATTGTGCTCAGCAGAACAGTAAGGACATTCATCAAAACAAGTGGCATGTCCAGGATGAGGTGGAAATTCTGGAATGGCAGAGACTAGGAGGTCCTCGTGATGACGGGGACAAATGCTGTAGAAGAGTTCAGGGAAAGGGTTTGAGGAAGGAGCCACATGGAAGGCTCCTTTAGGTTGGTCTTGGGGTTCCGGTCCCCCTTTAGTTTAAAGAGGGTGACCCTTAAAAGAGATGGATTGACACAGTAGCTACAACAATGGGCTCAAACATAGCCACATTCTGTTATACGTGGGGTCGCTGTGAGTTGGAGCCAACTCGACGGTACTTAACAACAGTCTAAACACCCACACTAACTCTAATAACTGGTTCTTAGCCAACTGAGATGTGAGAATGACCAAGCTGCTGCATGCATTTAACAGTGAATAAACCTTTGGACAGATGGCTGTCTCTTAGTAATTTGCCCTCACCTTTTTTTCTGTGAGATCCTGCAAATACAGGTTCTCTTTTGCCTTTGATTTGCTGCTGTGTTGTGTGTTAGGCACTTTCGAGAGTAACTCCTAAGTTAAAGTTCAAGTGGATATGGGAGAATTGTTAGTGGCTGTCCCTGAAGAGGACGGGACAGAGAGGAGAGGCTGGGTCCCAGAGAGACCTGCATAGCTGCTCTGTTCCTCTTCCCTCCTGTTGCCCTTCCTCTGGCAGTGCTGGTATTCCAGGAGACAGGCTGGAACTCCGTCCGCTGAAGGGTGAGTTGTGAAGGTATGCCTTTGCTGCTATCAGAAGGTGACTTTCCAGTGGTTATGCCTAGCCACTTGTTTAGTCTTCAGGTAATTAGTGTAGTGCCAGGAGAGATCCTAGCTGGGTTCCTGTGGCCTTGCCAACTCTGTCAAATGGTTCCCGTGATTGTTTTACTTGCTCTTTTTTTGAGTGTAGACCCCAGCACAGAGAAACTCAAGGAAGGAAGAACATACCCACCACAGAATACAAAGGCAGCCCCTAAACTGTGACGGGATCTTTTATATAGCACAACCCTTCGTAGTTCCTTAGATAATAATGGCTAACGCGTGTACTGTTTGCCAGGCACGATTATCAGTACTTTACAAGCATTTTCTTATGTATGCCTAATTTTTATAGTTTGCAAAACATGTGCTTTCTCCTCCAGGCAACACTGAGGTAGGTTTGGATTAAAACCCCTCAGTCATTTCTGTTGAAGTGCTGTGCAGAAACTACGCTTTTTAGCATGGCGTCTAAGGCCCTTTATAATCTCATCCCCGCTCCGCTCTCTAGCCCCATCTTGCACCCCTCGCTGCGTTGCCCTCAGCAATCGCAGTGGGTTGAATAGTGTTCCCCCCAAGTTGATGTATATCTGGAACTATGGAGCGTGACCTTATCTGTAAGTAGGGTTGAGGTGAAGTCATCCTGCATTTAAGTCCAGTGACGAGTGTCTTTATGAGAGAAAGAAGAGGGAGATGTGGACACAGACACAGACCTACAGGGAAGGTGGCTGTGTGGAGATGGAGGCAGAGATTGGAGGAATGCAGCTATATGCCAGGGAATGCCAGGATTGCCGGGAGTGACCAGAAGCTAGGACGGAGCAGGGAAGGATCCTCCCCTAGAGCCTTCAGAGAGAGCGTGGCCCTGCAGACACCTTGATTTTGGATGTTTCACCGTAGTTCTGCAAGGGAATAAGTTTCTGTTGTTTTTAAGCCACCCAGTTTGTGGTAGGTTGCCACCGTGAAGTGGGGTGCTGCTGTAACAAATACATGGAAAGGTGGAAGTGGCTTTGGAATTGGGTAATGGGTAGATGTTTTCCCTCAGAAGCGATCTGTGGAGCACCCTCCGCCTGATGGCCTGGGTCCCCATGGGTTGTATGGGAGACTGGAAGGTTTTTGAGGACATTATGGCGGCTGAAACACTGCCAGCCTGAACAGAGAGGTACACAGATAGGATGAAGTACGGGGAGGCTATCGGGTCTCCACATTTCTCCTTGGCTGCAGACGTGTGTTATTCTTCATGAAAGAGGAGGCCTGATGGGGGCAGCTCAGAGCACACAGGCACAGCGGGCAGAGCACAGAGCCAGGGAGACTTACCCTCAGGCCTTGAGACCTCATAGAACTTGCCCTGACAGATTTGGGGCTTGCTCTGGACCAAAAAAAACAAAAAAACCCATTGCCGTGGAGTTAATTCTGACTCATAGTGACCCTGTAGGACAGAGTAGAACTGCCCCATAGGCTTTCTAAGGCTGTAATCTTTACAGAGGCAGACTGCCACACCTTTCTCCTCTGGAGCAGCTGGTGAGTTCGAACCACTGATCTTTCAAGTAGCAGCGAGCACTTTAAGCACTGTGCTACCATGGCTCCTCTGCTTTGGACCAGTGAACCCTTTATTCCTTCCATTTTCTCCCGTACGGCATGGGAATGTCTCTCCTATGCCTGCACCCCCATTGCATTTTGGAAGCAGAGAACTTGTTTTCTGGTTTCACAGGTCTGTGGATGGAGAGTAATTTTGCCCCAGGGTGGACCATTCCCAGAGTCTCATCCTTAATTGATGCAGATGATGAGATATGGGACTTTTTTTTTTTATATTGTACTTTAGATGAAGGTTTACAGAACAAACTAGTTTCTCATCAAACAGTTAGTACATACGTTGTTCTGTGACATTGGTTAACAACCCCACAACGTGTCAACACTCTCCCTTCTCAACCCTTGGTTCCCTATTACCAGCTTTCCTGTTCCCTCCTGCCTTCCAGTCCTTCCCCAGGACTGGTGCACCCCTTTAGTCTTGTTTTGTTTCATGGGTCTCTTCAATCTTTGGCTGAAGGGTGAACCTCAGGAGTGACCTCGTTACTGAGCTGAAAGGGTGTCTGGGGGCCATACTCTCAGGGTTTCTGCAGTCTCTGTCAGGCCAGCAAATCTGGTCTTTCTTTTTGAGTTAGAATTTTGTTCTCCGTTTTTCTCCAGCTCTGCCTGGGACCCTTTGTTGTGATCCTTGTCAGAGCAGTCAGTGGCGATAGCCGAGCACCATCCAGGGAGGCCGTGGTAGATGTGATCCATTAGTCCTTAGGATTAATCTTTCCCTTGCATCTTTAGTTTTCTTCATTCTCCCTTACTCCCAAAGGGGTGAGACCAGTGGAGTATCCTAAATAGCTGCTCACAGGTTTTTAAGATGAGATTTGGGGACTTCTTGAGCCGATGGTTAGGTAAGGTTTTGTACTTAGTGTTGGTGATGGAATGGGCTGACAGTTTGGGGAATGTTGAGATGGGCAAATGTATTCTGCACGTGGGAAGAATGTGAATTTTAGAGGATCAGACTGCAGATTATAGCAGGCTGAATTGTTGTTGTGTGCTGTCAAGTAGATTCCGACTCATCGCGACCCTATATGACAGAATAGAACTGCCCTGTAGGCTCTTTTAGGCTGTAATCCTTATGGGAGCAGATCACCAGGTATTTTCTCCCACACAGCTGCTGGGTGGGTTTGAACTGCCGACCTGTCAGTTAGCAGATGAGTGCTTAACCATTGTGCCACCAGGGCTCCTTGTGGGTTGAACAGTGTCCCTCAAAAATTCGTGTCCACTCAGAACCTGAGAATGTGCCCTTGTTTGAAACAGGGTCTTTGCAGATACAATTAGTTAAGGATCTTGGGGTGAACTGGTCCTGGATTTAGGGTGATTCTCTGGGTTTCTAAAATCTGACAACTGGTGTCTTTACAAGAGAATGGAGCTGGGGATTTGGATACAGGGACACAGATGCATGGGGAAAACACCAGTGTGAAGACAGAGGCAGAGACTGGATGGAGCTATGAGCCCAGGAACCCCAGGGATTGCCAGCAACCACCAGAAGCTGGAGGGGACAAGGGAGGATCCTCCCCTAGAGCCTTCAGGGAGAGCGTGGTCCTGCTGACGCTTTGATTTCAGATTTCTGTTGTTCTAAGCTGCCCGGTTTGTGGTGAGTTGTTACAGTGCTCTGGGAAACTTGGACAGCAGTGCAGACGGACTTTGGGTTCTGTGGCATCCCAGGCTGAGTGAGCCTCTGTCCTTGCATGCTATGGTGGCTGACCAGGATGTCCCTTCCCGCTCTCCCCTCACTTTTCAGACCTCACCTCTGGCACACTTCCCTGTAGAGCCTTGTCTGCCTTTCTCGGGCTGGACCAAGGTGCCTTTTTTATGCTCAAATGCGGTATCGTAGGTGCGCACTTACTGTCTTCACAGTGAGCTCTGCAGGTTCAGGGGGTGCCCCTTACTTGTCTTTGCCTTGTTAGTGTTGATAAATGGTGAAAACCCAGACTGCCTGTTAGGCTAGTCTACAGCAAATATGTGATTTGGCCAAGATCATATACCAGACGGGGGTGGTCTTACTAGGAGCCCCCACACTTCGTGCACACTCTGGCCCATATGTTGTGTATCTGGCTGATGCTTTTCTAGATGTTTCCTTTCTGGGTGAGCCTGGAGGTATGGTGGAAAGATCCCTGACTAGGACTTGGGTGGTCTGGGTTTTAGCCTCATCCTTCTGTTACCTCTCTGTGTGACCTTCTCCAAGTCATGTCACTCCTGGGCCGTTGGTTTCTGTGTCTGTAACATGGGGGAGCTGCGTTAGCTCTAAGAAGCTGTGACTGGCCAGGCCCGGCTCTCTGATGAGAATGAGAGAGGCCTCTTGGACCGGTTTTGAGAGTCAGACAATGTATTCATTCAACAAATGATTACTTAACTCATTCTGAGTGCCTGGAACACCTGCAGATGCTAGGGGTACAGCAGGGAACAGTGGGGCTGAAGCCTGTGCTCCTGTGGACTGGCAGTGGAGGTGGAGAGGCAGAGAGTAACGTGACTACTAGAATATGGAGTCGCTGAAAGGTGACGTTGTTGCGTTCTTAGGTGTTATTGAGTCGATTCCGACTCACAGTGACCTCGTGTGACAGAGTGGAACTGCCCCGTAGGGTTTCCTAGGCTGTAAGCTTTATGGGAGCAGATTGCCAGGTCTTTCTTCCGTGAAGCCACTGGGTGGGTTTGAACTCATAACCGTTAAGTTAGCAGCAGAGTGCTGACTGCCGCACCAAGCAGGGCTCCCTAGAAGGTGATACCTGCCGTGGTAAAATGAGTTCCTTTATGGGGCCTTTTGCCTTGTGGCTGAGAGGAGCCTGTTCTGAGGGGTCCGGGGAGGGGGAGCCTGTGCTGAGGGGTCCGGGGAGGGAGTCTGTGCTGAGGGGTCCGGGGGGGAAGCCTGTGCTGAGGGGTCTGGGGGGGGGAGCCTGTGTTGAGGGGGTGGGGGGAGCCTGTGCTGAGGGGGTGGCGGGAGCCTGTGCTGAGGGGGCCGGGGGGGAGCCTGTCCTGCGGGGGCCAGGAGGAGCCTGTGCCGAAGGGCGGAGAGGAGGCCTGCAAGGCAGAGAAGAGGCGTGCACGGCAGAGAGAAAGGGCCTGCTTGCTTGCACTGTCAAGAGGAGCTGAGAGAACTGTCCTGCACTGAAGAAGGGAGGCTTTACCTACATGCTTCTGATCCTGATCCTGAGTTGTACCCTGTTACTTCTTGAATAAACCACTTAACCCTGAGTATGGTCTATGAGTCCTGTCTGACCATTGCAATGGATTATCAAACCCAGAAGAGAAGTATAGGTCATCCCCAACTTAGGACACATTCGAGTTACGACGAACCACAGTTATGACCGTCTGTGGTTTTTTTGTATATTTCCTTGATAGTAATATGTTTTACATACAGTGTTGCATCGCATGATTTGCTGATGTTACCATTCTCAAATGTTCACTTGCAGATGTTCAAAGATTAGATACTGATATAAAAGGCAATAATAATGAAAACTAAAAAAAAAAAAAAAAATAGGTATTTGACTTATATCAGAATCAACTTGTGACAGAGACATCAGAGTGGAGTCCTGTTGAAAGTTGGGGGCTGCTTGTAGAGAGTGCTGTGGGAGGGGCGGCTGGTGTCAGCATTGCTACAAAGGTTGGAGGGTGGAAGTACATCTCACCTCCACCTCACAGGGGTCATTGGCCTTGGACTGATGCTGCCAATGTTGATGTTAGAGGAGGTCTGCCCCCGTACCCCTGTTACACCTGTTAGTAAATAGTACAGCAAGGGAGGGGGATAGGGAGTTTGGGAGCAGGTGTTGTGGGGAGACGTTCATGTTGGGAAGGTGGCCAGGGCACCCCTCACTGAGGAGGTGACATTTGAGTAAGGATTTGCAGGAGGAACAAGGCCGGTGGGTAGCTGGAAAAGGAGCGGTCCAGACAGAGGCTCTGATTTGGGAGGAGGTCAGGGTGCTGGGGCAGAAGCACAAGGAGGCCAGTGGGACGATGGCTGAGTGAGAGTTGTGGGCACGAGGTTGAGCAGTGGCGGGGTTGGGCCTTGAGGGCGTAGTGTCACTTGTACTCTGAGTGACAGGGGAGCCTTCTGAGAAGCCCCCACGTTGATCTCACAGGACCACTCTGGCTGCTGCGCTAAAGATGGAGAGTGAGGGCCAGCAAGGTCAGAGGCAGTTGCCCACATCCAGGTGAGAGAGGATGGTGGCTGGAGCAGAGAGGAGGTCAAAGCAGTGAGGAGGAGCAGGGGTGGGCTGGACACGTTCTGGAGGTAGAGGATAAGGGTCGGAGAAGGCTCAGCCTCTGACTCTGGGGCCTGTTTCGTTCCATCTCAGGCCACTGACTCACCTGGCTCTTGAAGAGCTGTTGATCTCTGTAGTTGCAGTTGGAATTTTTTGCCACACTCGGCTTTAAATGCCAAGGCAAGCTCGCAGCATCCCAGGCGTGAGAACGCAGCATCCGAGGCGTGAGAACACAGGCAGCCTCCAGCATGGCTCAGCCGCTTGCTATTTTATAGCACAGCTCTGCTGGCGGCGTGCCTGCTGCTGACAGGAGGGTATGTAGGCAGCTGGGCCATGCCAAGAGTGACATTTGTAAGTGGGCTGGCTGCGAGAAAGGCCCAAATTGAACATGGCAAGGATGTGGGGGCTTGGGATAAGCTGGAGCAGATGACAGTCACAGTGCCATGGCTCTGATGGCTTCCGGCTCACGGCTGTCAGGACTGCAAGGAGTCTGAGCAAATGAGGCCTCAACTCAAGAGGCAGAGGGGCCCCTACCAGTCATCAGCCAGAGGATAGCTGATGGGTGGGTAATTCATTCATTCAGAAAATCCTTGTGAGCACTTTCAGTGTGGCAGGTACTGTGCAGAATACTGAGCACAACATAGGTGGTCCTCAGAGGCTGGGGGGTGGGAGAGGTGGTTGGCAGGTAAATGGGAAGTGCTCTGGTTGAAATGCTGTGAAGGTGACAATCAGGGAATGTTGGCAGAATAACAGGGTCCCAGGTGATCCCTAAGGTGGTGAGGCCTAAGCTGGAACCTGTCCTTGGGGAACAAGCTGAGCGAGGCAGAGGCTCCAGTGGCTGGAGCACGCAGGCCTTCAGAGGCCACAGGGACTTGGGTCCTGGTCCACAGAGCCATGAGAAAGCCTGAAAGGCTTTAAACAGAGAGTGATGTGATACTGTGAAATTATGCATCCTCCTTGGAGGGAGAGTGGGTGAGGGAGGAAGTGGCTGCCAGGAAGAGGCTGCAGGAGTTCAAGGCTGGGACAGTGGCCATGGGGGTGGAGAGGCATGGACAGGTCCAGTGTGCATCTTGAGCGTAGAACTCACAGGATTGCCTGATGGGCTGGATGTTGGAGGTCAAGCTGGCCTGTAGAATGGGGGTGTGGCAGGCACAATAATGGCCCCCCTAGGTTTAGGATGTCCACATCTTCATTCCTGGGACCTGTGACCATGTTATATTATGTGCAAAGGGGAGTTAAGGTTGCGGGTGGAATTAATGTTGCGAATCGGCTGACTTTAAAATATAGAGATTATCCTGGATTATCCTGAATTACCCAGGGGCCCAGTGTAATCACATGTGCTCTTTAAAGTGGTCAGAGAGATTCAACAGAAGGTTTCAGCTCACCAGTGCTGGCTTCAAAGATGGAAGAAGGGACCGCGAACCAAGGATGCAGGCGTCCTGTAGGAGGCGGGAATGGCCTTCAGCGTACTGCCAACAGGAAAATGGGCATCTCAGTCCTCCAACTGTGAAGAAGAGGAGATGGATTATCCCTGACAATCTCCAGAAATGAACGCAGCCAGTGACACCTTGATTTTAGTCTGGCGAGGCCAGTCCTGGACTTTTGACCCCAGAGCTGCAAGATATGTGTGTGTTATAAGCCTGTAGGTTTGTTGTGGATCGTTACAGCAGCAAGAGGTGACTCATACGGTGGAGAGTTGGTGATGTCTGCCCGAGGCCTGTCCCAAGGGGAGAACCCCAGGTGCCTGCCGGCACTGTGCTGGGCTCCTGCATGTGAATACAGACAGTATTCCCTTGGTCAGTCTTCATCGGTCAAGCTGGCCCCTCGCTGGCTAACCTGTGCAAAGGGCATTATTTCCCAGGCACTCGAACTAAGCTTGTGGGTCCTTCCTCTCGTCATTCCCCAGTCCAGGAAGGAATTGAGGCCCAGCCTTTTTTCTCAGAAATTCTAGTCTGCTGCCTCTGACCTGCCCTCTCTCCTTATGTTTTTATAAATCCATATCTGTTTTTTGGGGCTCTTGAAGTGGCTTTTTGAATTGAGTGCCTGTTTATTTGGTAATGACTCTTACTCCGCTCTCCCAGGTTGGGAGCCGCCCAGGAGTTTCTGTCCTGGTGGTGGTTTTGTATTTGGTGGAGGCCGAGTTCTTCATCTTGTTGCGCAGAGGTCATCCTACTGTGACGTCTACCCTGGAAGTACTAGTGGGCGGGCCTTCATTCTCTGTACGGTTCTGTCGACGTGTTATTTCCTGTAGTCACATTTTATGTTACTAAATGCCCCTTATTTGCCTGGAAACATTTTGAAAAATTAATGTGAGTCTATTTTTTTTATCTCTTCAGTTTTTTGCCTCATGTAGCAAATCTTGGCTGTTTTGGATAAATGCTAGATGAGGACAAAAATGATCTTTAAAAAATAAATCCCTAATGATTTTGGAATTTTTGTTTTAATAGTGAGAGCAGGAAGAAGGATCGCACCTCCCCTGTGTATTTTTAAGGCAAGACAGGAGGTCATAAATGGAAGGAGGTGGAATATGCTCTGGGAGCCTGCTTTTCTCTCTGTGATTTTTTTTTTCCTGCACACTGCCATGGCCCAGCCTGGCCTTGGTGTGGCCAGGACAAGGCCGTGGCAAAGTGAACTGGAGTTGTCTGGGCTCTGTGACCAGCGAGCAACACCTCTCCTTTCTTCCCTGGCCTGCTCCGTCCTGTCCTCACTCACTGGCTTCTTCCTCCATCAGTGGAAGATTTGCTTAGTGTGGCGCCCCGGGTGTGGTGGGGAGTGCAGGAACGCTAGCCCGGCACTCCTGCCTGCGGGCCTAGGGCTGGTCCTTGGGGGCGGGGTGGGGGCTGCCTATCGGGCCTGCTGAGCGTGTGGGGAATGCTGCCAGGGTGTGAGGGTGTACCAGTGGTGGGGGGCAGAGGAGAAGGCAACGGGGAGTGCCCAGGAGATGCCTGCCCCCCTTGCGGTGCTTTTCCTGAGTTTGGCCCTGCGCTGGGCCTGGAGCACAGAGGTGGCTGGCCATGTGGCCCTTTCTCTCAGGAGTCAGTGAGCGCTCTGTGCAGGATTGCATCAGGCTCAGTGTGCGAGGACAGTCACGGAGTTGGAGGTGGCGCAGGGCCTTGTGGCAACCACCTAATACTAGTGGTGGGTCACTGAGTGCTTCACCTGTTCAGGCCTCAGGACAGCCCGGGTGCTGTGATGATCTGCATTTTACAGAGTGGGTGGCTGAGACTCTGCAGCTGGACCACGCCTCAGAGGCGCACAGCTGGTCACCCATCATAGCACACCCCTTCCAGCCATACAGTACAGTCTTCATTTCCTGGGTGCGGGAGTCAGAGCTGAGAAAGCCACTCTCCGACCAGGAATTGCCCCCCTCTGAAGGACAGAAGGACGGTCTCACCCAGCCTCCCGCATCGTGGGCTTGAAATCAAACCCTGGCGCGTGTGGGCCGGCCAGCCCTCCAGGCCAGGGAAGCCGGTTTCTTGTGCCTTGTACCTTCCTCGTTTGGGGGTGGTTCTTGGGGAGCAGGCTGAGCAGCCCTTCCAGGCCCAGCCTTGTGTTCTTTTCCCAGAGTAGGTGGGGTCAGAGGCTTGGAGGGGTCAGGCAGCCTGGGTTCCTTCCCATTTCTGGGGCCCTGCACTTCAGGGAACTTTCATTTTGAGCATCCCAGCCTTTTTGTTCTCCCAGTCTGAAATGTTGTTTCCTCTTTTCTGGGGACTTACTGGAAATTCCCCCAAAGTGCTTCGGGTGACCAAGGGGCACATGGAGTCTGCTGTTGTAAGAATGAAGGGCTGAAAGCAATGCTGTGCCATGAACACCAGCTAACGGGGAACACTCACCTGTGCCTGGCCGGGGAGCAGGGCCTTTCCTGTGAGGTGTGAGCCCCTCAGGTGACCGCAGTGAGGAAGCTGGAGGCCTGTGCCTGGCCAGCCCTCACAGTGGTGCTCCGGGATTGGAGCCATTGCCGTGCAGGCTAGCGCTTTCTGGTGCACTGGCTGAATGAGCCCTGTTCCCCGGGGGCCCCTACCTGGGACCAGCCTTGGAGGGTCTGGGGGTTCACCAGCATCTCCAGCCTGCGTCTCCTGTCTCCCACAGCTGGTGTGTCCTTGAACTGTTCCAGGCCCAAGGCCAGACCTCCTTCGTGACTCCCTGCTGGTTTCCACTTGTCCCCTCTCAGGCCTCTTGCAGCACTGGTTTGAAATGGGCCTTCCTTCAGGCAGCATCTCCACGGAACTGAAAACGGAAAGGAGGCTTGCTGGAATAACTGTCTTCTGGAAGAGCTCTCAGCAGGGGACTGCTGGGCTGGCAGGGAGAAGGAGGGTCCTGGGGAGGGGCCGAGTACACCTGGGAGCCAGGGGCATCCCCAAGAGAGTGCTCCACATACCTGCCTCTGGCTCTTAGGAGTGGGGCTTGGGGTGGGGTGTGGGGGAGCTGGCGAGTTGGATGGGGCTCCACACAGTGCTAGGGGGAGGGAACAGAAGGGGGTCCTGCCATGCTCTGCCAGGGTTCAGGCTGGGTCTGGGAGGGAAAAAGGCTAGGAGACAGTGAATCATAGTGTTCCAGTGCTTGTGAGAACACCCCTCCTCCTGGCTAGGTCATGGAGCGAGTACATAACACTCCCTCCTCCTGACTAGGTCATGGATGAACACACAACGCCCTCTCCTCCTGGCTAGTTCATGGGGTGGGCACACAACACCCCCTCCTCCTGGCTAGTTCATGGGGTGGACCCATAACACCCCCTCCTTCTAGCTAGGTCGTGGACGAGCGCACAACGCCCCTTCTCCTGGCTAGGTCATGGATGGGCACATAATACCCCCTCCCCCTGGCTAGGTCATGGACGAGCACACAATGTTCCCTTCTCCTAGCTAGTTCATGGATGAGCACATAAGGCCCCCTCCTGGCTAGGTCGTAGATGAGAACACAACGTCCCCTTCTCCTGGCTAGGTCGTGGATGAGCACATAAGGCCCCCTCCTCCTAGCTAGGTCATGGACGAGCACACAGCGCCCCCTTCTGGCTAGGTCATGGACGAGCACACAGCGCCCCCTTCGGGCTAGGTCATGGACGAGCACACAGCACCCCCTCTGTTTTGAGAATAGATCTGGCTGTTGCCCTTTAGAGTTCTCCTGCTGCTTGGCGATGCTGTGGAAGTCTTATGTGGTGACTGCTTGTCACAGAATGGTTTATGAAAAAATGTTGACTGTGCACACTTTTTTTTTTTTTTTTTACTTTCAAAACCATGATTTTACTTTATGTGAGCAAAGATAAATAGTGGTTGGAGACGTTTAGTCTAAAGAAGAGAAGTAAGGAGCTCTAGTGGACTGTTCTGAGGAGGGCTGGGTACTGGGCCATCTCCACTTGTCCCTCCAGATCCACGGTAGCCCCCACACTGCCCTGCGCCTGCAGCCTGACTCGTGGCGCTGCATCACCCTGGCCTTCCGCTCCTGGTCCAGCTCGAACAATGAGAAACTGGCAGAATTAAGTCCAATATAAAGAATATAAAGCTAACTGTCCAGGGAAGAGAGGTTTAACTAAGTATCAGAAGACCATGTGTCCAAGATCATAAATGATTTCCAATCTGGAAGGAATCTCTAAATCACCTGGCTCTCTGGTTCCAAACCTGGCTGCACCTGGCAGTTTGTCAGAAATACAGATACCTGGGTCCCATCCCGACTTAATGAGTTAGATTAGACTTTCCAGAGGTGGGGCCAGGGAACCTGTGTTTCTAGCATGTTCCCTCGGTGCTTCTTGGTCAGCCAGTCTGTGAACTGCCTTCTGGCGAAAACTGTTCTGGTGCTGTTTCTTCAGTGAATGGGTGATTGACTCCTGCTTCCGTGTGGAAATGCCCGAGTGGAGCACAGCACCGGTCTCTTTCCCCCAGGTCTTAGAGAGATCAGTGATATTTATTGTTGACAGTTTGAAATATCAAAATAACTAGACCAACTCTCCCTAATTATGGGAATAGAAAACCAGCTTCCCATTTATTCATACAATAGAAATATTACATAGCACTTAGGATGAAGTAGCATATCATTATATCCAAACATGAATAAATCTCAAATATAAGATGAAGTGAAACATTTAAATTGCCTGTCATATAATACGACATCATTTATGTAAATTACTGAAACTCATAAGTGTTATTGCTTGGAACTATATGTTTTGGAAATAATCTGTCTTAGAAAAATTGCTGCAAATAATGATAGAGGAAATAAAAATAATGGGGGAAGATTCAGCTGTGTGTGTCATATCTATTAGAAAGAGACATTTGAAGCAAATGAGGCCAAACGTGAATAATTGGTAAACCTGAAGGAGAAACCCACACATACGGCTCTTGTGTGCTATTTTTTACAGTTTTCTGTAAGTTTAAAATATATAATAATTAAAAATAATTTTTACAATAAAAACAGATTGAAAACCATCAAATTATTGAAACAATATGTTTTGGAAATTGACAGATACTGAAATTCAGCTGAAAGAGTTTAATAGACCCAGCTGTTTTACTGAATTCACCTGCTTGACTTCTAGATGAGTCTCTGTGTTCAGACTTTACAGAAGACGCAGCCAAGCCCGGCTGACAGTGTGGGATATCAGCCGTTTAAAATTACACTTTCACCAGAGATACAAACGTTAGGCGCATTAACGAGAAAGTGAAAAAAACTGAATAGATGCTGTTTTTCAAAATATGCAGAAAGACCTGTAAGAAGTCTCAGGAGGTATTCTGAGTTTCCCATTAGGAGGCTATTAGACATATAATTGAATGTTACAGAACCAAATGAGTTCTCCAAAATGATGACAAAATAAAAAATAAGAAAGATCTGAACATTTGCCATTTCTAGGAACCTACAGGCTGAGGAAACTGGAAAGATGGTTTTGTCCCCCGACATCCTACAGATTCCCAGTCACCTTAACCAAACCAAAAACCAAATGTGTTGCTGTCGAGTTGATTCCGACTCACAGCAACCCTACAGGACAGAGTAGAACTGCCCCATAGAGTTTCCAAGGAGCACCTGGCGGATTCGAACTGCTGACATTTTGGTTAGCAGCTGTCGGTCCCAGTTACCTCAATCACTGTCAAACATCCAGGTCCCTCAGGATCTCAGTCCTGGTCAGTCCTGCTACAAATGATCATCACGTGGCACCATCGTGAGATTATCTGTGCACTGACTTCCCTGACCCAGATCCCTGCAGATTTCCTCCCTCCCAAACTATTCCACCATGTCCTTTGAACTTGAGATCTATAACCAGCAAAAGCCCTGGGTTTATTTAAACATGCCTCTAAATGTCTTGCCCTAACGTCTCAATTTTCCATATAGTCCTTTGGAGGAGAGATTATTTTCTTAAACTTCATGTGCCTCAGGGTCTGGAAGTGAGTCAGTGTTCTCTTCCCTTCCCTGTCCAGCTTCCAAATTGTTTCCAAACTGTTATTTATCCAGACCAGTAGCTCCTTTAAAGACCACGTATCAGACTTCCGCACGTAATACCTGCCACGGTTACTTCCACCTACCGTCAGGTCCCTGGTTGTTCCCTTTCGTTGACTAATGGCCTTAGTTCTTGGCTTGTTATCTTCCTTTCTACTATATACCATGGTAGATGGTATACCATACACCATATACCATGATTCCCAAATTTAGATACTTTTGCCTCGCAGTTCCTAAACTTCCCCAATAATAGTTTTTATACCAACCTCTGCCATCTGTAGGGTCACTATGAGTCGGAATCGACTCGAGAGCCGTGGTTTTTTTTTTCTGCCATCTATTCCTTTGTTGACACCCAAGACATTGACGTCACCAATAACTGCACCGCTTGCAAAATCTAGACTTCATACCTTCTCTTCTGTGACCCACACGTCTTATCTTCCAGGCTCGCCTCTCTAGCGTTTCTTCAACTTTTTAAAAACTCCACTGAGTCCTTCGGTTAATTGACTTTATCATTCCCTCGGAGCCCTAGTGGTGCAGGTGTTAAAGCACTTGGCTGCTAACCAAAAGGTCAGCAGTTTGAATCCACCAGCCTCTCTGCCAAAGATGTGGCAGTCTGCTTCTGTAAAGATTCAAAGCCTTGGAAACCCTATGGGGCAGCTCTACTCTGTTCTACAGGTCGCTGTGAGTTGGAATTAACTTGATGGCAGTGGGTTTGCTTTGGTTTTTTGGTTACCGTTCCCTCACTGTTGTTCATCCTTCACAATCCCTTTACATAATTAGGTCAGTGCTTTGCAAACAATTTGGATTCTCTCACCTTTCCCATCCTCTGTTGTCCCAGCTTGGAAAACCTCCAACTATAGTTAAATTGAATTGTCCTTCACTTCCTGGAAAATTGGACATTGATGGATGAGAAATACAAAATGAACTTGACCTATCTCACTGCATCTTCGTGACAACAAATCTCAGATGCATCCTCCGCGCTACCTGGCGACTCTGCTGCGCTGCCATAACCTTTCCTTCCTGCTGCCCCGACTACCTGCGTTATATCTTTTCCTCTCTCGTCTGAATCCCTGTATAACACAGTCCTTGGGACTGAAACTCAGCTGTTGTCCTTGTTATGCTTCAGTGAGAAATAGAAGCCATCAGTAAGGGCTGTTCCTTACTTCACCGCAACCAGTACACAATGCCTTCGCCCTGTTCCTAAGGATAGAGTGTCCCTGCCCTTCTCAGGGGTCAGCTCTTCCTCGTGTGTTGTAGATCTGCTGCCACCACCTCAGTCTGAGCCGTGATCGTCTTTTGTTTGGACCAGTGCAGTAGCTTCCTGTTTTCTCTCTGATTATCCATGTTTTCTTTTGTCCCGTTATAATACATTTGCTGAGAATTCAGAGTGTTCTGGTTTTTTCCCCTTTATTTTTCCTTTTAATTTCTAGCTTCATACCGTTATGGTCAGAGAAGATGCTTTGTGTGATTTCAGTCTTTTTAAATTTGTTGAGACTTGTTGTGTCCTAGCATGTTGTCTGTTCTGGAAAATGACCCATGTGCACTGGGGAAGAATGTGTATTGTTCTAATGCTGGGTGGAGTGTTCCATGTATGTCCGTCAGGGCCCGTTGGCTTGTGGTTTGATTTAAGTTCTCAGTGTCCTTAATGGTCTTCTTTTTAGATGTTCTGTCTATAATTAAAAATGGTGTGTTGAAGTTCTGTACGGTTATTGTGGAGGTGTCTGTTTCTTCTTTCGTATTAGTGTTTGTTTCATGTATTTTGGTGCTGCATATATAATTGTTATGTCTTCGTGCTGGATTGACTCTTTTATCATTCTGTAATGTCATCTTTATCTCTTTTAATAGATTTTGATTTAAAGTCTGTTTTATCTAATATCAGTACGGCCACCCCTGCTCTTTTTTTGTTTACCGGTTGCATGGAATATTTTTCTCCATCTTCTTATTTTCCATCTGTTTGTGTCCTTAAGTCTAAGGTGTGTTTCTGGTAGAGAGAAAAACAATGGATCATTTTTTTAAAAATCCGTTTTGCCACTCTATGCCTTTTCCATGGGGCGTTTCTACCATTTACATTTATGGTTATTACTAAAAACAAGTGTCTTCCTCACACATTTTACTCTTTGTGTTTTGTATCTTCTTTGCTTTTTTCTTATTTTTATGTTTTTGTTTGTATTTGGCTGCTTTCTTATGATGAGCCTTTTTGCTTTCTCCCTTCTTCTGAATGTTTTTTCTTGGTGATTTCTTAGTGGTTACCACATATTTTACATTACACGACTAACAATTGCAATAACTTCTAACGTATGAATAACAGTTAACATGTAACCTTTAACATAATAAATCTATTCCTCACGTCCTCCTCCCACCCCATTTCTGTTGTATCTCCGTTAACATCAATATACAACCTATATTTGATAAGTTTACTTTGTGCTTATTTCTTACAAACTTGACATTGTAGTGATTGTGGAATTTAGTTACTGAGTTTATTCCCTGAAAATATCATATACTTGGATTTTATGATTGCCTGTGTTGTTGTTTTTTTGGCACGCTCTCTCTCTCTTTATTTTTTATTGATTTATTTTTTCCTGGATATAGATACCGAGTATTTGTTTGATGCTCTTGCCTTTCCGTTTGGAGTAGTCTCTTGAGTAGTACTTGCAAAGCTGGTCTAGTAGTGGCAGATTCCCAGAGCTTCTGTTTGTTTGGGAATGTCTTGATTTCTCCCTTGGTTTTGAATGACATCTTGGCTGGGTAAAGAATTCTTGGTTGGCAATTGTTTTTGTTCAGTATTTTCTATATGTCATTCCATTGTCTTCTGGCCTCTAGAGTTTCTGGAGAGAAATCTGCATTAATTCTCATGAAAGGCCCTTGGCATATTATATTGCGTTTCTGTCTTGCTGCTTTCAGAATTCTCTCCTTGTCGTCAGTTTTCAAGAATTTTACTAGGATATGGCGCGGAGTTGATCTTTTTGTGTTTCTTCTGATTGCGGTTCGTGTAGCTTTCTGTATTTGCAAGCTTGGTTTTTTGTTCAGATTGGGAAATTCTCTCTGATCACCTCTTGGGAAATTGTTTCTCTGCCTTTATTTTTGTCACGGTGCTCTGGGATTCCAATAATTCTATTGTTAGGTTTCTTAATTGAACCCCATGTTTTCTTTTGGGTTTGTTCGCTTTTCTTTGTTCTTTTGTTTCTCTTGAGATTTGATAAGTTCAGATAGTTTGTCTTCTAGTTCATTTTTCTGTCTTCTGTCTGTTTGACTCTATCGTTGAGTGTTTCTCCTGCTTTTTAAAATTCAGTTGCTTTATTCTTTAGTTCCAGTAGTTCTCTCTTTTTTTTTTTTATTAAGGTTTTCAGTTTCCTTTCTAAGCCTCTCATTTTGTTCCCCCATTTGTTTCCTGATCTCTGCTAGTTTGTTTTCTGTGTGCTTTTTGCTTTATTTAAATATATTTAGCACCATAGTCTGAAAATTATCAATTCTTTGTATTAGTCTGGTCTGCATAGGAGAAATTGCCTCTTCATGTTTTGCTCTTGATTGGTCCTTCTTCACTTGTGATTTTGTGTGTTTTACTATTTTTTGTTGATCTTGGGCCATTTTTTAATCTTTTTTTTACTTCAAATTCTGTATTCTTTTTTTTTTGGGAAACTTTTTTGACTGGGAGCTGTGGTGGTGCAGCGGCTAAGTGCCCAGCTGCCATCCAGAAGGCTGGGGCCAGCACCCATCAGCTGCTCTGCGGTAGAAAGATGTGGCAGCCCACCTCCACAAAGACTCACAGCCCTTAGAACCCTGTGGGCGTCTTGACTCCACCCCACAGGGTCACTATGAATCAGAATTGACCCAGCAGCAGTATGTTTGGTATCTTCTCCTGAGAGCCAGTAGAGGACACTCATCCTTAGGTTTTTTTTTTTCAGCGCTGATTCAGGAGTTCTGGATGCTTGATCTCTGGAATTAATATTCATGTGTGGGAGGGAGGTTTAGCTGGTCACAGACACTGATGTAAGCAGTGGAGCTCGACTTTCCTGTGGCGAGGGTGGGGGGCTGTCCATGTCTTTCTCTCCTAGGTGCCCCTGCACAGGCTCTCCCACGGTGTCCCACTGTGAGAAGGGAGCCAGCTGTTTCCCCGTGTTGTCTGTCAGTCTGAAGTCTCTCATGGGCCCCCCTGCACAGACTCTCCCATGGTATCCTGCTATGGGCAGGGAGCCAGCCGTTTTCCTCTGTGTCGTCCATTAGTCTGAAGTCTTTCATGGGTGCCACCACACAGGCTCTCCCATGGTGTCCCACCCATTTCCCTCTGTGTCGTCTGTTAGTCTGAAGTATTCCCCTTGCTCTGCTGCCCTTGCATTTCTTCCCTGTGCTAGTGCCCATCGTCTCAGGCCTCAGTGACATTCAGTGGCCCTCTCTTGCAGCACCGTGACCTCCCTTCGTCCGTCCTGATTGCGTGGCCTGCGAACTCTCATGGCCAATTTTGTGCCACCTTAAAAAAAAAAAAAACAGGGCTACAGCTTCCTCAGATTAGCTCCCTTTCTGTGTTCCCCATTTGGGGTGTTGCCCAGCTCTGTCCCAAAATGGCTGTGATGAGTGAGCGCTCCAGATGTTAGCGGGTAGGTTCTCACAGCTTTTGTGCCATCCCTGCATCTCTTCTCCTCCATTTCTGGACTCACCCCAACTCTTTCCACACCTCAGCTGCCTTCTGAAGTTCTGAGATCTCAGTCTGTGTTTGTTTTTATTCGTGGTTCAGTGGGTTAGTTGTTGGAGAAGTAAATGGGACTGTCTACACTTACTTTGCCATCTTGGTGTGCCTCCCGCGTTTCATTTTCTTTTTAAGAATTGATCTCTATCTTAGATTAACATTTTCTAAAACCAATCACTAGAGCCATTTTGGCATTTTATGTATCTTCCAAATGTGATTTCATAAAGCATTCGGATTTTTTTTTAAGTCCATGTACATTTACATACATATATATTTTCTAATTTTTGTTGTTCTTTAAGTGAAAGTTTACAAATCAACTCAGTCTCTCATAAAAAAAAATTTGTATACACCTTGCTATATAGTCCCGGTTGTTCTCCCCTAATGAGACAGTACACTGCTCTCCACCCTGTATTTCCATGTCCATTGAACCAGCTTCTGTCCCCTTCTGCCTTCTCACCTCCCCTCCAGACAGGAGCTGCCTACATAGTGTCATGTGTCTACTTGATCCAAGAAGCTCACTCCTAACCAGTATCATTTTCTGTCTTATAGTCCAGTCCATCCTTGTCTGAAGAGTTGGCTTTGGAAATGGTTCCTGTCTTGGGCTAACAGAAGGTCTGGGGACCATGACTCCCGGGGTCCTTCTAGTGTCAGTCAGACCATTAAGTCTGGTCTTTTTATGAGAATTTGAGGTCAGCATCCCACTGCCCTCTTGCTCCTTCAGGGATTCTCTGTTGTATTTCCTGTCAGGGCAGCCATTGGTTGTAGCTGGGCACCATCTAGTTCTTCTGGTCTCAGGCTGATGCAGTCTCTGATTTATGTGGTGTTTTGTGTCTCTTGGGCTCATAATTACCTGTGTCTTTGGTGTTCTTCATTCTCCTTTGATCCGGGTGGGTTGAGACCAATTGATGCATCTTAAATGGCCGCTTTCTAGCATTTAAGACCGCAGACACCACTCTCCAAAGTGAGAAGTGGAATGTTTTCTTAATAGATTTTATTATGCTGATTGACCTAGATGCCCCTGGAAACCATGGTTCCCACACCCCTGCCTCTGCTACACTGGCCTTTAAAGCGTTCGGTTTATGCAGGAAACTGCTTAAGCGTTAGGATTTTAAGTAGCTCTGACAAAGTAGGTCAAGTCCTGGAACTTTTAATGGGATGTTGTTTTACTATATTTTGTTTTAAGAGGGTATACTACATTCTTCGGAACGAATGCCTTCAGAGATTGTGTTCTTATAAATGTTTAATCATTCAGATACTTGCACAGTAGAGAAGAGGAAGAACTAAATGCAACAAGCTTTTATTGGATGCCTTCTGTGTGCACACTCGGTCCTGGAGTGTGCAAAGGTGACCTCGATCTTGTCCCTGTTTGTTCAGAGGCTCCTGTTTGCTGAGGGAGACAGAGACACACACCAGGCACTTCTGTAGGGAAGCTGGGATAAGCGCTGTTGTGGAGGGGCTAGGAGAGTACAGTGGCAGCATGGGAGAAGTTCATTTTGACTTGGAAAACCTCTTGGAAGGGGTGACATCAAACTGGACTTTGACAGAAGGATTGGATTCTTTTAGGCATTTGTATTGTGATCTGTAGACGGGGGGCTGGGCAGGGCCTTCTTGGCAATGAGGGTGGCTTGAACAAAGGCCCGAATGAAGGAAAGTGAAGGACATGGGTGGGAGACCAGTGAATTGCCACCTGCGGAAGAACAGAGGTGAGACTAGAAGCTGTGTCATGATGGGTAAGAGTGAATTGTCCACAGCAGTGGGTACAGGAGTTTAGACCTGCTGCTGTTGTGTGTTTGGGAGCCAGGGGAGGTTCCCTGAGGAGGGACAACCTGGGCAGACCTGCTGCTACCATTGTCTGACCTCTCACTGTGGCTGACCTCTCACTGCATGGCCAAGGCTGCCCAGTGAGGAGGAGACCAAGCTGGGGTTCAGGGCGAGAGACATGGCAGTGGGGAAGAGGAGCAGAGAGAGGGAGACAGTTTAGGGGGTGATTGTAATGCAGATGACTTCAGCAGGTTTTGTCGAAGCCTGCTATGTGACAGGCATGGCAGTAGGTGTGCAGGAAAGTGAAGAGCCTCATGGGGCCCGGTTCTCCTGTGGTAGCCTCTGTGGGTGGACGCCTCTTTTGGCTATGCTGTGGGAGGAACGGGAGATGGAATAGTTTACTGTTGTAATTTTCCTCTGAAGCCCTCTAAAGTTAATTTCCTTGGAAAACTTACTTCATCTGAGTGTACTTTATAAATCTTAGAAGCATCACTGCGTGTTAGGATGAACCTAATGGTAAATTCCATTGCTAATTTGGTTTATATTTCAGAAGTCTATTATTGAACCCAGAGGGGGTGTAGAGTGATGAATGTGCTTGGAGAAGAGAAGCTGGTGAGCTCTAAACTGAGGATGACTCAGTGACGTGCCAGTTTACTTCATCTGTCTGAAATACAGGGAAGCATTTCACTGTAGATGTAGTGATAGAATTTTTCACTTATTTTATCATGCCCAGACCTGCAGCTGGACTTATTTCTTTTCCGTACTTTTATTTCCTCTAAACCTCCATGATTTCGCTGATTGCCTTTTCCACTCACTGCTATTTAACCTTTACTTAAAAAAAAGAGGAAGACGTTCTGGTCTTGCACCACCAGTTTTGTTTTTAGAGCCAGCACCTGAGTGGTGTTGTTAGGTGCTGTTGAGTTGATTGCAACACATGGCGACCCCACGTGTGCAGAGTAGAACTGCTTCCTAGGGTTTTCAAGGCTGTGCCCTTCAGAACATTGCCAGGCCTGTCTTCTGAGGTACCTGTGGGTGGATTTGAACTGCCGACCTTTTGGCTAGTAGTCAAGCGCTTAACAATTTGTGCCATCCAGGGACTCCACCTGGTTGTCCAGGCTCCAAATTGAAACCAGAAAGAAGTGTGCCAGGATATGTAGGAGAGAGTCACTTTCTTACCATCAGGCCCAGTAGCCCTGCCGTGTTAGACTCTAATTACTCCCTCCTTCTTGACATTTGACTCGTTGCTTTATTTTAATTTCCATCTCTGTTGTCATGCTCGGCAGTTGTTGTTGGCTGCTGTTGAGTTGGTCTCTGACTCCTGGTGACCCCATGTCTTAGGCTGGGTTCTCTAGAGAAGCTAAACCAGTAAAGCGTATATACGTATATAGACAGATTTATATCAAGGAAAGAGCTCATGCAATTGTAGAGGTTGGAATGTCCCAAGTCCTTGGATTAGGGTAGAGGCCTCTCCCAGTTCACGGAGCCGCAGAAGCTGGTGAACCCAAGAAGAGTAGGTCGGAGAGCAGGGCTCCTGCTCATAGGCTGTGAAGGTCAAGGAATCCCCAAGGTCAGCAGGCAGGACTGCAAGGTTTCTTCTGATTCATGTAGCTGCAGGGGCTGGTGAACTCAAGATCCACGGGTCGGGAGCAGGACTCTTGCTCACAGGCTGTGAAGATTGATGAATCCCAAGATAGACAGGTAAGCTGCTGGCTCAAGTCCCAAGAATAGGAGGTCAGACACAGCTGCTGGATCCAGAACAAGCCAACAATCTTGGCAAGGTGAGCAGGAAGGAAGTAGGTGGCGGAAGGTGGAGAGATGAAGGCTGAGGGGGCAGTTAGCTGCCACAGGCCACACCCTTGTCAGTACCACTTGGCAGATTCCATCACAGGGGTGATCACATATCTGATTTCAACAGGGAAGTGATCACAAAATTATTCAACTGCCAAAAACACTGAGAATCGTGGCCCAGCCAAGTTGACACACAATCTTAACCATCACGCTCCATGCACAATGGAAGGAAATGCTTCCTGGATGTGTGCCATCCCATGATCGGTTGTGGATCAGACCTTTGTGATCCACAGGGTTTTCCTTGGCTGATTTTCAGAAGTAGATCACCAGGCCTTTCTTCTAAGTCTGTCTTCATCTGGAAGCTCCTTTGAAACCTGTTCAGCATCACAGCAACACGGAAACCGTGGTTCAGTGGTAGATCCTCCCCTTCCATGCAGGAGACCTGGGTTCAGTTCCCAGCCAACGCACTCCATGCTCAGCAGTTACCTGTATCCTAACGAACTACCCGCTATCGTGGACGCAGTCTGAGGGGAGGAACTGTGACAGGCCTGCTGTCATATTTCGGCACCAGCATTGGGCCTGGCGTGTAGCAGGCAGCAGGTGCTCGATCAGGGTGTGCTGGGCAACTTGAATGAAGAAACAGAATGCAGTGTGGTTACTGAAAGTTAAAGATATCAGTCTTCATGGTGCCATCCCAATGAAGACCAAGTTTGAAAACTTGGCTGTCTGAAAGTGGACCCTCAGACAGTGGCTGATGATTTTTGTTTTGTTTGTAAATGTCTTGGCCTATGTCATACAGTTAGCCGTGGAATGAGTCCTGTAGAGATGGTGTTGGTCTCGGGATCCGATCTGTCCCTTTCGGCATTTTCGCTGTCTGATCAGTGTTTCCAGCCTGTCCTTCTGCTATAACCCCACCTTGTCTGTAGGCTTCCCTCCCAATTCTTGCTTTGTACCTTAGATCATGCTTGGTAGAGGGTCAGTGAAAAAGAGGAAGACCTTGAATGAGATGGATCGACACAGTGGCTACAATATTGGGCTCAAACATAGCAACGATTGTGAGGATGGTATGAGACTGGACAGTGACTTATTCTCTTGTACATAAGGTTGCTATGGATCGGAACCAACTCGATGGCACCTAACAACAACAATAACCTTAGCTTTACAAATCCTCTGTGTTTTGTCCTCTTTGGTCCCCTAACCAGTGGTGGCATCTAAAGGGAGTCACCAGTGCCATGTGCTGAAAAGGGGATCTTTGTTGAGAATTCTAGGGGCTGTTGCAGGGGGAGGCATTTCTAGTTTGGGGGACAGATCTTCATGGCACAGGTTCCCTGAGGGCCGTCTCTGCCCACTATGCCCTGGTCTGCTCTGTGTGGTGGCCGTTCGGTCTGGTTCCCCATGTCCCTACAAGTGAGCTTCTGTGCGTCCCAGCCTGGACCTCCTGGGCTGTCATCAGTTCTCTTCATCATTCTTCTATCTCAGAGTCCTTACTGGCTGCCTACTGGTTTGATCTTCCGAATGTTTCCAAACTGGGCCCAGAAACCACAAGTAATGGTCTGCACTACTGACTGCTGGAAACAAATGAGTCCTTCTTAAGTGTCTTATTTACCTGGTGCTGCTATAACTGAAATAGCACAAGTGGATGGCTTTAACAAACAGAAGTTTATTCTCTCACAGTCTACGATGCTAGACGTCCAAATTCAGGGTGCCCGCTCCAGGGAAAGGATTTTTCTCTCTGTTGGGTCTGGGGGAAGGTCCTTGTCATCAGTCTTCCCCTGGTCTAGAAGCTTATTAGCCCAGGGATCCCAGGCCCAAAGGACTGACACTCCTGGCTCTTCTTGCTTGGTGGTATTGAGGCCCCCCTTTCTCTCTGCTTGATTCGCTCTTTATTTTAAAAGAGATTGACTTAAGATACAACCTAACCTTGTAGTTCCAGTCCTGCCTCATTAACATAACATCCTCTAATCTCATCTCATTAACATCACAGAGGCAGGATTTAACTACACATAGAAAAATCACATCAGATGACAAAATGGTGGACAATCACACAAAACTGGGAATCTGGCCTAGCCAAGTTGACACATATTTTTGGGGGATACAATTCAATCCATAACATTCCACCCTTTGGCCCCCCCAAATTCATGTCCTTGACACGTGTAAAACACATTCACTCCATCTTATCATAGCAAAAGTCTTAAATCAACTCCAAGTCCGAATTCCAAAAATTTCTCTTCATGTGTGAGATCTAGAATACAGATTATCTGCTTCCAAAGCACAATGGTGGAACAGGCACAAGCTAGACATTTCCATTACAAATGAGAGAAATTGGAGGGAAAGAAGGAATAACAGGCACCAAGCAAGACAGCTGAACACATTACCCTAGCTCTCAAGCCTTGAAAGAAAGCCTCTGTTCTCTGAGACCTTTTAGGCAATGGCCCTGCCCTCAAGACTCTGGGTGCTGGCCACACTCTGGTGGAGGCCCCTTGGCCCTGGGCTTCAGCTCTGCCTTCCAGGCCCACTGGGACAGCAACTCTGCTCCCTGGCATTTGTGCAGACCCCTTCTCCTAGTCCATCTGAGTGGCGGTGACTCTACCCTTTGAGACCCCAGAGGTTGTGGCCCTACCCTTTGAGACTGAGGCAGCTCTGCTTCCTGTGTTCCTTCCTGTGTTCCTGGTCTCTTTAGCTTCTGCTTCCTGGTTCCTTGGCCTCTTGGCCCCTCAAACCCTTCTTAGCCCCTTGGGTCTCTTAGGCTGGCCTGGCGTCTGCCCTGCTCGGGTAAGTGTTCCAGAGCTCTTTAGCTCTACCGATAAGTGCTTGGAGGCACCCCACTCCGCCAGTTAACTTCGGCCGGAAAGCACTCAGCTCTCTTGCTCCATGGGTCGGCATGCATAGCTCCACTGATAAGTGCCCAGAAGCACCCCACTCCTCCAGGAAGCCTCCTGCACAAAGGCTCTCAGCTTTTTCGCTCTGTGGGTCGACTCCAGTGCTGTCTTCACTGATTTCCTGGTTCTGCTGCTGCTTCTCACCCTCTGCGCTATCTCTGGTGTTACAACTCTCTTCACTTCCTTCTGATTTCTCACCAGAACTGTCTTTGATGTTCATAATTCCGCCAACGGTCTCTTCAAGGCAGCTAGGCTTTTACTACTAGGCACTTTAAAACTCTTCCAGCCACTATTCATTCGTAGTTTCAAAACCACTTCCACATTGTAGGTATCTGTTAGAGCAGCGCCCCATCCTCGGTACCAAATTCCGCTTTAGTCATCTAGTGCTGCTATAACAGACATACGGCAAGTGGATGGCTTTGACATTTCCTCAGAGTCTAGGAGACTGGAAGGCCACATTCAGGGTGCCGGCTCCAGCGGAAGGCTTTTTCTGTCACTTCTGGGAAGGTCCTGGTCACCAATCTTCCCCTTCTCAGCACAGGGACCGTGGGTCCAAAGGACGCATTCCATGCCTGGCAGTTTTATTGGTGGCATGAAGTCCGTCTCCTCTCTGCTAGATTCTTTCATATCTCAAAGGAGATTGACTCAAGATCCTGTAGGTTGAGTCCTGCCTCCTTAACATAACTGCCTCATTAACATCATAGAGGTAGGATTTACAACACACGGGATACTCACATCAAGTCACAAAATGGTAGACAACGGCATAATACTGGGAATTGTGGCCTAGGCAAGCTGACACACATTTTTGGGGGATACAATTCAGTGCATAACATTAAGTTTTCATTTTCTCAGTTTGGGAATGATACAATTTCTGTCGTTTTCGCAAGAAGCTTACTGAAATTTTCTGCTCTGTGACAACAGCATTACAAACCGTAGCTCTTCAGGGCGGGAAGAACAGAGCTGTCTAGACCTGTTTAAGATTTTGAGTGACATTAGTCTGCCAAGTGGTTTGGCTGTGGGGGTGCCTGGTTATTAAGCTCCCGCCCCACCCACCATGGTGTAGTCACCTTTCTGGGACTCAGCTGGGGTCAGGGAGGAGAGGTTTCTTTTCCTTTTTTCTTTACTGTCTTTTTTGAGATGCAGTTCACATACCATACAATTCGCCCATTTAAAGCGTATCTTCAACTTTTTTTCTTCAGCATTCTGTTTATGAAACTTGTATGGATTCAATAGCCTGGTTCATTCCTGCTTGTTGTGGTTAGCATCCTGTATATGTGTATATCCCCCAGCTTGTTTACCCGTTATTCACTCGATGATGGTTGTCTAGATTTTTCTTGATTTTTTTTTTCTTTTAGTGTTATATCTCTGGCTAATCCCATCTCCCTGTGTACCTCTGCTGGGGCTTGTCCATGCTGTGTACCTGGAAGGGGGTTTTGTCACGCACGTCTGCTTGTCATAAGGGATCACTAGGGTTCCCTTTAAAACAATGTGCTACTGTAGTGTTTTAAAGCAGTATAAAAGTTTATTAGGTAATATACAGTTAAATCTGTGAAAGCTGAACCTGTGTAAAGCGGAAACCTGTTAAAAACGGGAAAAGCAAATACTTTCTACCAACAGGATAGAAAAGTGGGAAGACCACACCCTGTCAAAAGTGGAAAACTTGCAAGACCGGGAAAAACAAAGCAGTCCTGTTGAATTCTGACTCTCACAGGTTTCACTGTACTTTTTTCTTTAAACAAATATTTTATGATCTGAAATGAGGCAGGTATTAACTTTTTTCTTTAAACAAATATTTTATGATCTGAAATGAGGTATTAGTTACTACTTATTCTTTTCAAACGGCTTTAGTTGAAGCCTGTTTTTTCGTTAGCTATGCAAGACCAAGAAAAAAACAAAAGAAAAAAACAATTTTAATAAGATGAAATGAGATTCCTTTTAGCCTTAGCCTGAGCTTTGTTGAAACATTTTGTGCTCAGTAAACACAAACGGGAGGGAAAAGGCCTGCAGTGTACCATAAAGCTGCAGGACTTTGTGCAAATGATATGCAAATAGCAGGCCGGAGGCCAAAGTGCCCCCTGGCATTGGGCCATCTAAACCTTGGATTGCAGAGTAGAGGAAGGGTGCAGATGTTGCTGTAAACCTAGATTAACAGTATCCCTGAACGCTGTCTGTAGATCCATTTGCAGTGTCCAAACTGTTATGACTCGTGGCTATCTCATTTTACACGCTAGTTTACTCCCACTTCCGAAATGACGAAGCTAAAGCTCAGAACACTTACTTGGTTAAATCTTGACCAGCTAGCAAGTGATGGAGCTGGGACTTGAACCTAGGCTGTTTGATTCCTAAACCTGTGCACTTTCTCCCAAGCTTACAGAGACCGCCCTAAAATTTCAGGAAAAGGATCGTAGCAGGCAGGTTGTGCTTGAACTAAGGGCAGGCCACCTACTTTTTTTTTTGGAGAGTATAATAACCTTTTTTTCTTATGTTCACAGATTCTGTGGGTCAGGGATTGAGGTGGGGCACAGTGGGAGTGACGTCTGTCCGCTCCACGATGTCTGGGGTGTCACTGGGAAGACTTCCAAACTGAGACTGAGATCGCGCACATGTCTAGTGGTTGAGGCAGCGGCAGCTGGGGCCTCAGCGAGGGCTCTTAGTTGTCACGCTTATACACGGGCTCTCTGTGTGCTGCTTGGGCTTCCTCACAGCATGGTGGCTGCATTCTGAGAAAGTGTCCCCAAGAGACCAGGTGGAAGCTGTGTTACCTTAGAAAAAGTATAGCCTCTTTATGGAGATACAAGTCACATACTACACAATTCATCCGTTTGAGTGTACAATGCAGGGCTCTCTAGTGTATTCACAAGGTCGTGCAGCCATCACAGTCAGTTGTAGAGCGCGCTCATTGCGTTAAAGTGAAGCCCTGCGCTTAGCCGTCAACCCCGCCCACCCTGATCAACTGTATTGTGTAGCTCTGTGTCTGGCTTCTTTCACTTAGCGTAATGTTTTCAGGGTTCATCCATGTTGTAGCATGGATCAGGACTTCATTCTGTTTTGTTGCCAAATAACCTTCCATTGTGTGGATACACTGGATTCCGTTCGTCTGTCCCTCAGTTGATGGACATTTGGTTGTTTCCACTTTTTGGCTGCTAGGAATAATAGTGCCCTCATTCAAGTACAAGTTTTTGTGTGGACGTAGGTTTTCACTTGTCCTTGGTGTGTACCTAGGAGTGGAATTACTGGGTACATTTAACCTTTTGACGGGCTGCCGGACTGCTTTCCACAGCATCCGGAGCACTTTTCATTCCCACCACCAGTGCATTCTTTTTTTTTTTTTTTATACTTTTTATTGTGCTTTAAGTGAAAGTTTACAAATCAAGTCAGTCTCTCACACAAGAGCTTATTATACACCTTGCTACATACTCCCAATTACTCTTCCCCTAATGAGACAGCCTGCTCTCTCCCTCCACTCTCTTTTTGTGTCCATTTCACCAGCTTCTAACCACCTCCACCCTCTCATCTCCCCTCCAGGCAGGAAATGCCAACATAGTCTCAAGTGTCTACCTGATCCAAGAAGCTCACTGCTCACCAGCATCCCTCTCCAACCCATTGTCCAGTCCAATCCACGTCTGAAGAGTTGGCTTTGGGAATGGTTCCTGTCCTGGGCCAACAGAAGGTCTGGGGGCCATGGCCACTAGGATCCTTCCAGTCTCAGTTAGACCATTAAGTCTGATCTTTTTATGAGAATTTGGGATCATCCCACAACTCTCCTGCTCCCTCAGGGGTTCTCTTGTGTTCCCTGTCAGGGCAGTCATCGGTTGTAGCCGGGTACCATCTAGTTCTTCTGGTCTCATGATGATGTAGTCTCTGGTTCATGTGGCCCTTTCTGTCTCTTGGGCTTGTAATCGCCTTGTGTCCTTGATCCACCAATTGATGCATCTTAGATGGCTGCTTGCTACCGTTTAAGACCCCAGATGCCACTCTTCAAAGTGAGATGCAGAATGTTTTCTTAAGATTTTATTATACCAGTTGACTTAGATGTTCCCCGAAACCATGGCCCCGAGACCCCTGCCCCTGCTACACTGGCCTTTAAAGCATTCAGTTTATTCAGGAAACTTCTTTGCTTTTAGTTTAGTCCAATTGTGCTGACCTCCCCTGTATTGTGTGCTGTCTTTCCCTTCACCTAAAGTAGTTCTTATCTCCAGTCTAATTAGTGAATGCGCCTCTCCCACCCTCCCTCCCTTCCTCCTCTCATAACCACAAAAGAATGTTTTCTTCTCAGTTTAAACTATTTCTGAAGTTCTTATTGTACTGGTCTTATACAATATTTGTCCTTTTGCAACTGACTAATTTCACTCAGCATAATGCCTTCCAGGTTCCTCCATGTTATGAAATGTTTCACAGATTCCTCACTGTTCTTTATCGGTACGTAGTATTCCATTGTGTGAATGTACCACAATTTATTTATCCATTCATCCGTTGATGGGCACCTTGGTTGCTTCCATGTTTTTGCTATTGTAAACAGAGCTGCAGTAAACATGGGTGTGCATACATCTGTTCGTGTAAAGGCTCTTATTTCTCTAGGATATATTCCCAGGAGTGGGATTGCTGGGTCATATGGTAGTTCTATTTCTAGCTTTTTAAGGAAGCGCCAAATCGATTTCCAAAGTGATTGTATCATTTGACATCCCCACCAGCGGTATAGAAGTATTCCAATCTCTCCACAGCCTCTCCAACATTTATTATTTTGTGTTTTTTGGATTAATGCCAGCCTTGTTGGGGTGAGAGGAAATCTCATGGTAGTTTTGATCTGCATTTCTCTAATGGCTAATGATCGAGATAATTTCCTCACGTATCTGTTAGTGTTAGCTACCTGAATGTCTTCTTTAGTGAAGTGTCTATTCATATCTTTTGCCCCTTTTGCCCATTTTTTAATTGGGTTACTTGTCTTTTTGCAGTTGAGTTTTTGCAGTATCATGTAGATTTTAGAGATCAGGTGCTGATCAGAAATGTCATAGCTAAAAACTTTCCCAGTCTGTAGGTAGTCTTTTTACTCTTTTGGTGAAGTCTTTGGATGAGCATAGGTGTTTGATTTTTAGGAGCTCCCACTTTTCTAGTTTTTCTTTCTATTTTTTTCTTGTATTTTATTTTGATGAGTAGGATAGTTTGTCTCCTTTGTGGTTACCTTATTATTTACCCCTATTTTTCTAAATTTAAACCTAACTTTTTTTTTGTTTGTATCACCAGACCTTCCCCTCCATATGGAAGGTGTATGATTACATTTCTTTGTCCCTCTTTATTATTCTAATGTTGTCTTCTTTTATATAATAACATCACTGTTACCCTGTTTTGAGCTTTTTTTTTTGTTATCTTGCTTTGTTGTTTTGGATTTCCCTGTCTGGGTTGGTTTCTAGTAGCTCTGCCCAGTGTTCTAGCATTGGGTTGATACCTGATATTATTGATTTTCTAACCAAAAACTTCCTTTAGTATTTCTTGTAGTTTTGGTTTGGTTTTTACGAATTCCCTAAACTTGTGTTTACCTGGAAATGTCTTAATTTCACCTTCATATTTAAGAGACAGTTTTGCTGGATATATGATTTTTGGCAGGCAATTTTTTTCCTGCAGTTTTTTAAATATGACATTGCCTTCTTGCCTGCATGGCTTCTGCCGAGTAGTCTAAGCTTATTCCTATTGGCTGTCCTTTGTAGGTGACTTTCATTTACCCCTCGCTGCTCTTAAAATTCTTTCTTTATCTTTGGTTTTGGCAAGTTTGATTATAATATGTCTTGGTGACTTTCTTTTAAAATCTACCTTACGTGGAGTTCGATGAACATCTTGCGTAGATATCTTCTCATCTTTCACGATATCAGGGAAGTTTTCTGCCAACAAATCTTCAGCAATTCTCTCTGTATTTTCTGTTATCCCTCCCTGTTCTGGTACTCCAATCTCTGGTAGGCTATTTCTCTTGATAGAGTCCCACATGATTCTTAAGGTTTCTTCATTTTTTAAAAATTGTTTTATCTGATTTTTCTTCAAATATATTAGTGCCAAGTGATTTATCTTCAAGTTCAGAAATTCTAGCTTCTCCTTGCTCAATTCTGCTCCTCTGACTTTGTATTGAGTTGTCTACTTCTATAATTTTATTGTCATCCTTTTGAATATCTGATTGCTGCCTGTCTGTGGATTTTTCCAGCTCATGAAACTTTTCATTATGTTCCTGAATAATCTTTCTAATTTCTTCAGTTGCTTTATCTGTGTGTTCTTGGCTTGTTCTGCATATTGTCTCATTTCCTTCCTGATGTCTTGAAGGGTTCTGTATATAAAATTTTGTATTCTGCATCTGGTAGTTCCAGGAATGCACTTTCATCTAGAAGATCCCTGTATTTTTTGTTTTGAGAGCCTGTTGAGGTGATCATGGTCTGTTTCTTTATGTGACTTGATATTGACTGTTGTCTCCAAGCCATCTATAAGTTATTGTATTAGTTTATGCTTGTTTACTGTGTTGTAGCTGCTTGCTTTGTTTTGTTTTGGTGTACCCCTATGGGTTGCTTGAGTGAGCTAGCTTGATTATTTTCGCCTTTGGAGCTCTGACATCCTGTCCCCGAATGGCTAGAGTTGTTATCAGGTATATCAGCCTAGGAGCCCGTTCAGTTTTCTTGTATAAGTTCAGCTTAGGTTTCCAGGTAGCTGATCATCACGTGTGTGGTACAGGCTGTGTCCTACAGTCTTAGAGGGGCGGGGTGATTGGTGTAGGTACCGGTATCTGCTTGCAGCAGGGGTCATGCTCTGAAGAAGGCAGGGGTCTGAGAACCAACCCCCGAGTGTCTTTGAGGAAAGCGCATCCCTGTTCCCGAGAGCGTGCAGGTGGGTGGGTTCTGCAGATGGACCATGGGCACCCAAAGTTTTTGGTTGTAAGGACTGGGAGGTACAGTTATCTTTGGACCCCTGTCACGGGTGGCTGGGTGACCTGAGTGGAGCTACCAATCCTTAGGTCCCTGGTGTGGGTAGGTGGGGACCTTGTTTAATAGGCAAAGCAATGTCAAATGTCAAACACCCACCTCTCTACTGCACAGCTAAAATGGTTGGAGTCTGCCAACAAGGGCCTGTTCTCCCAAAATAGGGCCACACAGGTCCATGCAGAAGGGAAAGGTGCTCAAAGTCCATGGACAGTTTATGCCTGGATAGGAGCTGCTTCTGTCCCAAGCTCCCCCAGTTAGTGGAGCTAGCAAATTATCTTTTTCCCCAAATGCAAGTTTTTTCTTTCCCCAAGGCCGGGAGGATGGCTCTAGGTACTCAACAGTGCCCGTCTCAGGCGCAGGGAATTCAGGCACTGGAGCCGGTTTGGGGGTGGGTGGGTGCTTTAAAGTACACATAAGTACTTAGCTTTTGCCGAGAGCACTGTTCTCCTCAGGTTCCGGAGGTGTGTGAGTGGGCTGTGTGGCTGGCCGCTTCTCCCTGAGGATACTATGGCCGAATGCTAGTACCAGCCCGCCGCGGGAATGGTGCCTGAGGGCTCCCTCCAGTAACTCCTCTCCTCTTCTGAATGGTCTCTTCCTCCCCCTGCCCCTCAGTTCATTTTCTAAGCTTGCCTTTGAAGCTCAGGGCTCCCAGCTTGTCATAAATATACTCATTTCATTTGTTTTTTTGGGTCTTTGTTGTAAAGAGGGCTCGCTAGAAGCGTCTGTTCCTCCATCTTGGCTCCACCTCTTTTTTTTGAAATAATAGATTTACAGGTAGTTGCAAAGAAATGTTTAGGGACCTCCCGTGCACCTTCTCCTCATTTTAATGCTTTTTAATTTCCCTGAGCTGCTACATTCTTTTGTGTACCAAATAGTAGGTATGAAGTAAACACACGTGTTTAAGTCCATTGAAGAAGAACAGTGGTAGTGTGGGAAATGTTGCTGGGTGCTGTCAAACCTGCTCTGACTCACAGGGACCTTCCGTAAGCAGAAGGAAATGCTGCCTGTCCCTGCACCACCCTCATGGTGGAAAAGAAGGAAACCTGTTGCCGTCAAGTCGATTCTGACGCAGCGACCCTATAAGAGAGTAGAACTGCCCCATAGGGTTTCCAACGCTGGAATGTTTACAGAAGCATACTGCCACATCTTTCTACCCCAGAGAGGCTGGTGCATTCGAACTGCCGACCTTTTGGTTAGCCTCTGAGCACTTGTGTTCACACACGTGCGCCCCCACATTCTCACTCCACTGGGTTTTGCATCAGAACATCCCAGTGGCTGTTGCTCCCCTGCAGGCTGTATCAGCAGGTTATCTGACCCATGGTGGCTTCACCTGATAGTTTTGCTGATTTGAAATAAATGTGAGTAGGGAGGTGGGCCAGCTGGAATGGCGGCTCCATGAAGCCTTCAAAGACCCGCGCTCTTTCCGTCTTTCCTTCCTGCGGTTCCTCATGGGTGGCTTCGTTTTCTGTGTAACCTCACGGTGGCAAGACGGCACAGGTCCCCCAAGGAATCAGCTTTGCGCTCCAGGCAGGGGGAGAAGGTGGAGCTAAGGGCAAAAGGGGTGCTAGCTAAAGCCTGTCTCCTTTTGTTAGAAAAGCAGAAACTTCTCCTTATTTCTCCCTGGCCTCAACTAGGCCGTGGGGCCTCCCCTGGCAGGAGGTGAATGGGGGCGGAGGGGAGCCCTGGCTGGGGTTGCTCTGGTGACCGCCAGCATTGGCCATATGGGTGATTTTGGTCTGTTTTCCAAGTTTACTATGGTGAACGTAATACTGCTGTAATAAAACTACTACATCTTTTTAAGGCATTATATGTATCATTTTGTAACTCTGCATTCTGTCTTTAGACGAAATGGTTGTTGTTGTTAGCTGCCATTGAGTCACTTCTGCCTCGTGGCGAGCCCGTGTCTGCAGAGTAGAACGTTCTATAGGGCTTTCAAGGCTGTGACCTTTTGGAAGCAGATTGCCAGGTCTTTCTTCTGAGGTGCCTCTGGGTGGGTTTGAAGAGCCAACCTTTTGGGTAGCAGTTGAGCACTCAACCATTTGTGCCACCCAGGGATGGTACTAAATGAGAATTTTCAGATGGGCATTTTGTTGTGCAATTTTTGGTCCTTGTCTGTGAAACGTAGACAGTGAGCAAGGCCGAGGTGACCACCACGGGTGGCGGGTAGCCCTGATGCACTGGTCACTGTATTTGCTGCCGAGGGCTCTGGGCGTTGGGGTGTGGTGGCAGCCTGCGCGGAGGCCCATTCTTGGCAGAGCAGGGAAGGGCTCTGGGCGTTGGGGTGTGGTGGCCGCCTGCGCTGAGGTCCGTTCCTGGCAGAGCAGGGGTGCCCTGCATGTGGGCCGTGGGCATGCGGCGCAGGCATCCTCCAGCTGGGCCCTCGGGCTGTGGCATGGTGGGAGTGCCACTCAGCTGGGAGGGTCGTTGGGATCACCGCGTGGTTTCCAAGTCAGTGGGAGCCCCGGCAATGTGAGGAGAAGCTAACGTGTGCCCCTCTCCCTCCACAGCATCCAGCACGTGTATGGGGCCCAGCACCCCCCTTTCGACCCACTGCTGCATGGCACGTGAGTCACGTTCGGACCGCCCACAGGTCGTCTCACCCTGTTTGCAGAAGGCTGGGCTCCCTGTCCTGATGTCGAGGGCCGTGGTAGCCAGCTTCTCCCTGCTTCCCTTCAGGTCCACGGAAGTTCCAGGAATCCCCAGGGAGAGGAACATGTTTTCTTGTTGAGTAAACCCGAATTAACAGTTGTCCTGTGTGACACACTGCTGGGGAGAGGCAGGCTGGGCAGCCAGGCCAATGCAGGGGGGCTGTGGAGACAGTGGGGCCCGGGTGGAGGGTGGCGGGGACCCGGGGCGGCCGGGGTGGGGGGTGGTGGGGACCCAGGGGGCCGGGGTGCGGGGGACCCGGGAGGGCCGGGGTAGTGGGTGGCGGGGACCCGGGAGGGCCGGGACGGGGGAGATAGGGACCCAGTGGGGCTAGGATAGGGGCTGCACAGGACAGCACGGATCAGGGGAGGGCCTGCCCTGGGCCTATTGGGGGTAGGAATTGATTTCCTCCTCCAGCCCACTGCAGCCGGCTCTGTCCCTGTGTATGGCTGCTCCTCCAGGGAGGGGAAGGTGTTGACTCAGCACAGTGCTGGCTGGCAGGCAGAGTGTACCTGTCTGCTTAGCTAGCTGACATGGTGGGGCCAGGGTCTGTACAGTTAGAGTGTGTCTGAGTCCCTGAACTAAAGGCTGTGTTCTGTGAAAACCCTCCCCTCCCCTCCCCTCCCCACTCCATCCCTGACTGCTGCCTCTGGAGCTTGGCTGATCCTTGGGCGAGAGGGTGTATGTGCCGACGGCCAGACGAGGCTGGGGATTAGGCCTGCGTGCCCTCGCCAGCCCCCGTGCCTCCTCATCAGTTGGTTCTGTCGGGTGGCTTTCCCTGAAATGCTTTCTTGTCTGCTGCCGCTTGGCCCTCATGACCCTTTCCCACCCAGTTGGGGTGTCTCTATGAACAGTGTTTGCTTTTCTGCTTTACTGTCAGTGGGATTGATGTTGGAAATGTGTGTGTGTGCCTTTACACCGGGGGATTCTTCCAGCCCAGGTTTGGGGGACGCTCTTGGCTTCTGAGGGTATGCAGGTAAAGGCTGCCTTTCTTTGCAGCTTGCTCAAGTCCACCCCCAAGCTGCCGAGCACGCCAGTGAAGGCCAAGCGAGGCAGCACCTTCCAGGAGTTTGAGAGCAACACCAGTGACGCCTGGGATGCCGGGGAGGACGACGGTGAGCTGCTGGCCATGGCGGCCGAGAGCCTGAACTCTGAGGTGGTCATGGAGACAGCCCACCGTGTCCTGCGGAACCACAGCCAGCGGCAGGAGCCGCACAGGCTGCAGGAGGCCTTGCCACCTGAGGAGAGGCCTGAGCCTTGGGCACAGCCTCCCCCAGCCCCCAGCGGCGGTGGCGGTGATCCCCGGCTGGTGAAGTCTGTCAGCGAGAGCCATGCGCCCCGACCTGCAGGTAGGGTGGGAGACTGAGGAGACGGTGTGCTTCCCAGCAGGGCCTGAGCCCTCTCCTAGGGGGAGCTGGGGATTCCCATTCTAACTGAGAATGGGGAGCCCCTGAGGTCATTTTCCCTGGTCTTACGTAAAAAGCCCTCGCTCTCCCTGAGCTCTTGAGCGTCTTCCAGTGTTTACTGGCTGCACATTCGTCTCACCTTCCAGTAGGATGGCAGGTGAGGCTTTGGGCTCCCGCTTTGTGCTTTAGCGGCAGGTGACGAAGGAAGATATGCTCGGCTGGGTCAGGAGGTCAAGGCCATCTCGCCTGGGGGAGTGGCCAGGCACAGAGGCGGGAGGCGGTGTCCAGGTCTTTTGTGTGTGCGTGGTGCTGTGTCATCTGCATGCTCTATGGGCACCTGAAGACGGGGACCACATCTGCTTGTCTCTGTCTCTCCTTGGTGTTTCCTGTAGTTACATACAGGCTTGTTACATATGCTTGTTACATGCATGCTTGTTGAATATACGCTTGTTACGTAATGCTTGTTACGTACATGCTTGTTACGTACACGCTTGTTACACACACTTGTAACACACAAGCTTGTTACGTACACGCTTGTTACATATGTGCTTGTTACACTTGTTATATATGTGCTCGTTACATATGTGCTTGTTACACGCTTGTACATATGTGCTTGTTACATACGCACTTGTTACATACACACTTATTGCATATGTGCTTGTTACATACGTGCTTGTTACATATGCACTTGTTACACGCTTGTTACATACACACTTGTGACATACACACTTGTTGCATATGTGCTTGTTACATACACACTTGTTGCATATGTGCTTGTTACATGCGTGCATGTTACATACGTGCTTATTACACATGTGCGTGTTACACGCTTGTTACATATGTGCTTGTTACATACACACTTGTTATATGTGTGCTCGTTAAGTGCCCAGAATTTTCCTCAAGGGCCTGGTGATCCTGGGACTCTCCCAGCCTTGCCTTCGCCCTGGCAGATGCGCAGCATACCCCCTTCGTGGCTGTGAATACACGTGTGAGGGAGAAGCGGGCTGTCTCTGCGCTAGGTGATTGAGTGGGAGTCCGTTTTGCTTTACTGCTTCTCTCAACAGTGCTCTTCACATTGGAACATTCTGGAACATTCTGCCTCACATGGCACAGCTCAGAGGCCTGTGTTCACGCTGTGGACATGACTCTGCAGCCGTGGTGCTTGGCCCCGGATGCTCCGTGCCCCTCCTTCACAGTGCCATGCACCCGCCTGCCCTCAGCACCTGGCCTTTAGCCCTGGATAGAAGGTCGAGTGAAAGTTCACTGATAATATCGAGTGGGCGGACCATAGGCTAGCTAGCCTTCATGTCCCATTTTTTCACTTCTTGGCTATTTTGACCTTTTTAATAAATACCTAAAAAAAAAACCCTACCACCTTCACACCTGAAATCAGATGCCCTTCTGGCTGGCTCAGTGGCAGGCTCCCTTTGGGTTAACTGCACAGGCAGACTTTAGGCTGAGAAGATTCTGGAAGCAGTGGATCATGGCGCCTGGAGGGGCTGTTTCCTCAGGTGTCTGGGACCAAGCTGTGACCTGGGGTCCATGTGTGAACGCTGACTGCTGCCGGCGAGGTCTGTGTGTGAACGCTGACTGTTTCCGGAGGGCTCTGTGTATGAGTGCTGACTGTTGCTGGTGGTATCTTGTAGAGTTTTTTTTCTGTTCACAGTGACAGTGCAACCTGGTTGTAGTCTTATCGTTCCCTCAAGGGATGCTGCTGTTGCTTCTACATTTAAGATTCCAGCTGCCCCATTTTTGAGCGGGAGCCCGAGCTGCTCTGTGGAGGCGTGAGTGGGGCATCTCACTGTCTCAAAACCCAGCCCAGACTCTTTGCCATTGAGTTGATTCTGACTCATTCACTGTCTCAGTGAGGGCAAATTGATCACCTCTGAAGATTGTAGGTAAATAAAATCAGGCCCGTTTCATTCCGGGAGGTACCGTGGAGCTGTCCTTCCTGCCAAATATTTCTCCTGTAGAATCTTCAAACTCAGTCCAAGGAGGAGATTTCAGGGAGGGCAAAGGAGCTCGGAGTCTTCGGCCCCTGCAGGCCTTCTCCCACACTGTTCTGGATTGTTCTCCCAGTGCCCTGATTACCTGGTCTTCCCGAGTTGAGGCTGAGCGGGGAAGGTGGTGTTTCCTAGGTGCCTCTTAGCAGTGAGGGGGCCGAGCTTCCAGCGGCTGCAGGACCGGACCTGGGACAGGGGTGCTGGGCGTGGGGACCGTCAAGGCAGGGGAGCGGGGATGGTCTGAACTCGGCCCCACCTTGTAGGCAACTGGACCAGCTCGTGCCCTGAGGCCTAGTGCCTCTCCTCGCAGCCCAGGGGTTTCTGCATGGAGCTCCCCCTCCAGTCTGCAGTGTAATGCGCATGGCTGTAGTGGGGCCTGGGGAGCAAAGGCCTCCCTGCCCCGCTTGTCACTGCTGCCAGAAGTGGGTATCAGTGGGTTTACAGATTGTTTTCGTCATGCCCCATTTCCTGGAGTTTATTTTTAACTCTGCTTTAAATTTCAATTTTTTAAAATCTGATTGCGAGAGGGTGTTTAGACTCAGAAACTTAGAGCATTTGGGGCCTCCTGCCTGTCGTCTTAGGGTGCTTTGTCGAGTGGCCGGAGGCCCTTCGAGTCTGTCTGGGTGGTCCTGGTCCTGGGTCCTGGTTATCTTGCGGGTCCTTTGGCTGCGATGGGGCCAGGAGGGCCTTTGTGTATAGAGGCAGGGGGCTCTGGCCCGGGGTCCGCAGGCTTGGCCTCTCTCTGGTCCCACCTGTGTCACCCTGTGTGGCAGTCTGGGCAGGTGCCAGCCCTCTGCTGCCTTGGGGGTGACGGTGCCTGTCTGACTGCTCCTCATGTGGCTGTGGTGGGATTGGGTTGTTGAGACAGACAGGGGAGTCAGGCCATCTCTGGAGACAGCGGTGAGGTCTCCTGGAGTGTCCTTGGCCACGGGTAGGTCCTGGGCTTGGCTTCTGCCTTTGGTGCCTTGCTGTTCCCTTTCACCTGGGACTAAGGGGACTCACCCCCTGTGCTCAGGCCTGGGAGACCTCGCAAGACCTCCACCCACCCTCAGGTCACATCACCTGGGCCGGGCCTTCTGGCCTTCCCAGGACGGGGGGAACCCTGACCGCCTGACGCACCCCAAGCCTGGTCTGGAGCTTTCTGTGATTGCTCTCTTATTTTATGCTGGCTGTGTCCACTTCACTCTGCCAGGAAGCCAGGTGGAGTCATAGGCTTTAGGTAATGTCACTTTATTGTTCAAGGAACCGAGATCCCCAGTACTCAGTAAGGGGGGGGGGACAGTTGTGATATGGCAGCAGTGACACCCCCATCTTTAGACTTTGTCTGCAGGCTGCTCTTCTGAAATCCAAGGACAGAGTGGCACAGGAAGCATGTGGCCTTCCTAGTAAAGAACGTGACTGCCGAGGGAAGTTCAGGAGGCACATCGTGCCCTTCTGTTCTCTGACCCTCCGCTCTCTGACCCTCCGCTCTCTGACCCTCCGCTCTCTGACCCTCCGCTCTCTGACCCTCGGCTCTCTGACCCTCGGCTCTCTGACCCTCGGCTCTCTGACCCTCCGTTCTCTGACCCTCTGCTCTGACTCTCTACTCTCTGACTGTCTGCTTTCTGACCCCGTGTTCTGTAATCCCCTGTTCTCTGACCTGCTGCTCTCTGACGCGCTGTTCTCTGACCCCCTGCTCTCTGACCCTCCGTTCTCTGACCCTCTGTTCTCTGATCTCTGCAGACAGTGGCAATGAGACCGGCCCCCTGCAGCGGTCACAGTCTCTCCCCCATTCCTCAACGGTGGCTCTGAGCGGTGGGGCGTCCGACCACAGTGCCCTCAGCAACTCGGCCCTGAGCGAGAGGGAGGCCTCCCGGCTCGACAAGTTCAAGCAGCTCCTTGCTGGGCCCAACACAGACCTTGGTAAGTTCCTCGTCCTTAAAGAAGACGTGCCTTTGATTTTGTTATTTCTGAAATAGATGAAGGTTCTTGAAAGACTCAGCCTGTTGTTATATAACACACATACTTCCGTGCATAGTTTGCCTTGTAAGAAGTTGGCTTGTTTGTATCTCGGTGGCATTATATTGCTAATGGTTTTGTACTAATTGTGTAATTTAGACACGCTCATATATTTTCCAGTGCAGTGTGATCACGTGTTTCCTGCTTATTTTTTCTTCCTGTCCCATTGCGTTATTCCACTTCTTCCAGCTGCCCTAGTGAGCCCTGTGAGGTTGGCCGGGCCACATGCACTCTTTACTGGAGTTGTGAGGGCTGGAGACTGACAGGCTGACCAGAGCTGAGGGTCCGGGACGAGGCCTGGGTCAGTGTGATCCCTCACTGTGAGGGTCCTGGAGGACATGTGATGCCCAGCGGTGGCCCCGTCAAGCATCTTCGCTGGGCTCTGGGCATGGCCTGTGTTCAGGTCAGTGGCTGCAGCTCACACCAAGTTAGCCTTCTTTCACGTATATACCTGGTCTCTGTGACTGCTGTTCTGGGCAAGCATCATGCTAGATGCTGGAGCTTTAAAGAGGACCAGGATGCAGGCTTGGCATGAAGTCACCCCCAGACTGGGAGGGGGACAAGCCTGTAAGGAGGGGATTAGGGACCACTGCCCGAGTATGGGGCTCAGCTGGGATGGGATGCACAGCTCGGCCAGTAGGGGGCACCTGGGGCACGTGCACAGGCTCCACAGAACTCAGGCGGTCTGTACAGGACTTTACATTCAGAGGAATGTTGTCGTGTACCCTGGAGTCCACTCCAACTCACAGCGACCCCATGCAACAGAGCAGAAGTGCCCCATAGAGTTTCCAAGGCTGTAATCTTTGCGAGAGCAGAACTCCAGGTCTTTCTCCTGTGGAGCTGCTGGTGTGTTAGAACCACAGGCCTTTAGGTTAGCAGCCGAGCGCGCTTAACCGTTATGCCACCGGTGCAAAAGCCCCAATTCCGAGGACAGCAGCGGTTGGCTCTGTAAGGTACCACTGCGGTTCTAGTTAAGTGCTCACAGCGGCTTTCCCCCCCTTGATTGTATTTGTTTTTTGAGTCAGTAACACATGTACACGTCACAACATTCCAAAGCACGGAAGAAGGGTTGAAGAGTAAAAAATGAGCCTGGTTTCCCTGGCCCCAGCCCCCATGTCTCCCCCTCTCACTATTCCGATGGACCCTTCCAGAGAGGGTTTACACACGTGTTTTTAAAAACTTTTCATTCGGATGTAAGAATAGTACAAGCGGCTTCCGTGTACTTTCTGCCCAGAATCGCTGGGTGTTTACATTTTACTCCACGGTCATCCTCTCTCGGTGTCTGTGTGTGTGCGTGTGCACGTGTGCACCTGCATGTGTGTTTCGGGGTGTTTATGTAGTTTTCTGAACCATTTGGGAGTCAGCTGGAGCTTTCATATCCCTTTACCCCTAAGTACTCCCCTGTGTGTTTCCTAACAGCGGAGACGTTCTTTTACGTGATCGCTGTAGAGTTGTCAGATCAGGAAATTTAACGTGAATGCAGTGCTGTTCTCTGGTCCTTGGTCCATGTTCCCCTCGTGCCAGTGGTCCAGGGTTGTCCTTTGTATCTTCTTCTCCTGCCTGAGGGGCCAGTGCGGGCTCGTGTGTTGCATTCAGATGTCAGGTCTCTTCCGTCTCCTTTAACCAGGAGCGGTAGCTCAGCCTTCCTTTGTGTTTCTTTTTTTTTTTTAAATTTTTATTAAGCTTCTAGTGAACATTTACCATTCCAATCAGTCTGTCACATGTAGGTTTACATACATCTTACTCCCTTCTCCCACTTGCTCTCCCCCTATTGAGTCAGCCCTTACAGTCTCTCGTTTCGTGCCAATTTTACCATCTTCCCTCTCTCTCTATCTTCCCATCCCCCCTCCAGTCAAGAGTTGCCAACACACTCTCCCGTGTCCACCTGATTTAATTAGCTCACTCTTCATCAGTATCTCTCTCCCCCCACTGACCAGTCCTTTTCATGCCTGATGATTTGTCTTCGGGGATGGTTCCTGTCCTGTGCCATCAGAAGTTCTGGGAAGCATTGTCTCTGGGATTCCTCTAGTCGCAATCATACCATTAGGTGTGGTCTTTTAATGAGAATTTGGGGTCTGCATCCCATTGGTCTCCTGCTCCCTCAGGAGTTGTCTGTTGTGTTCCCTGACAGGGCAGACATCGATTGTGGCTGGGCACCAACTAGTTCTTCTGGTCTCAGGATAATGTAGGTCTCTGGTTCAAGTGGCCCTTTCTGTCTCTTGGGTTCTTAGTTGTCGTGTAACCTTGGTGTTCTTCCTTTGCCTTTGCTCCCGGTGGGTTGAGACCAATTAATGTATTTTAGATGGCTGCTTGTTGGCATTTAGGACCCCAGGTGCCACAATTCAAAGTGGGATGCAGAGTGTTTTCATAATAGAATTGTTTTGCCCATTGACTTAGAAGTCCCCTCAAACCAAGTTCCCCAGACCCCAGCCCCTGCTTCGCTAACCTTTGAAGCTTTCATTTTATCTCGGAAACCTCTTTACTTTTAATCCAGTCCAATTAGGCTGACCTTCCTTGTTTTGAGTGTTGTCTTTCCCTTCACCCAAAGCAGTTCCCATCTACAGATTGATCAATAAAAAGCCCTCTCCCTCCCTCCCTCCCTCCCTCCCCCCTTTGTAACCACAAAAGTATGTGTTCTTTTCCGTTTTTTCTATTTCTCAAGATCTTATAATAGTGGTCTTATACAATATTTGTCCTTTTGCAACTGACTCATTTCGCTCAGCATAATGCCTTCCAGATTCCTCCGTGTTATGAAATGTTTCAGAGATTCGTCACTGTTCTTTATCGATGCGTAGTATTCCATTGTGTGAATATACCACAATTTATTTACCCATTCGTCCGTTGATGGACATCTTGGTTGCTTCCAGCTTTTTGCTATTGTAAACAGAGCTGCAATAAACATGGGTGTGCATATATCTGTTTGTGTGAAGGGTCTTGTATCTTTAGGGTATATTCCGAGGAGTGGGATTTCTGGGTTGTATGGTAGTTCTATTTCTAACTGTTTAAGATAACGCCAGATGGATTTCCAAAGTGGTTGTACCATTTTACAATCCCACCAGCAGTGTATGAGAGTTCCAGTCTCTCCGCAGCCTCTCCAACATTTATTATTTTGTGTTTTTTGAATTAATGCCAGTCTAGTTGGTGTCAGATGGAATCTCATCGTAGTTTTAATTTGCATTTCTCTAATGGCTAATGATCGAGAGCATTTTCTCATGTATCTGTTGGCTGCCTGAATATCTTCCTTAGTGAAATGTGTGTTCATATCCTTTGCCCACTTCTTGATTGGGTTGTTTGTCTTTTTGTGGTTGAGTTTTGACAGAGTCATGTAGATTTTAGAGATCAGGCGCTGGTCGGAGATGTCATAGCTGAATATTCTTTCCCAGTCTGTAGGTGGTCTTTTTACTCTTTTGGTGAAGTCTTTAGCTGAGCATAGGTGTTTGATTTTTAGGAGCTCCCAGTTATCTGGTTTCTCTTCATCATTTTTGGTAATGTTTTGTATTCTGTTTATGCCCTGTATTAGGGCTCCTAGGGTAGATCCTATTTTTTCTTCCATGATTTTTATCGTTTTAGTCTTTATGTTTAGGTCTTTGATCCACTTGGAGTTAGTTTTTGTGCATGGTGTGAGGTATGGGTCCTGTTTCATTCTTTTGCAAATGGATATCCAGGTATGCCAGCACCATTTGTTAAAAAGACTATTATTTCCCCAATTGACTGACACTGGTCCTTTGTCAAATATCAGCTGCTCATAAATGGATGGATTTATATCTGGATTCTCAATTCTGTTCCATTGGTCTATGTGCCTGTTGTTGTACCAGTACCAGGCTGTTTTGACTACTGTAGCTATATAATAGGTTCTGAAATCAGGTAGGGTGAGGCCTCCCACTTTCTTCTTCTTTTTCAGTAATGCTTTGCTTATCCGGGGGTTCTTTCCTTTCCGTATGAAATTAGTGATTTGTTTCTCTATTCCCTTAAAGTATGACATTGGTATTTGGATTGGAAGTGCGTTGTATGTATAAATGGCTTTTGGTAGAATAGACATTTTTACTATGTTAAGTCTTCCTATCCATGAGCAGGGTATGTTTTTCCATTTAAGTGTGTCCTTTTGAATTTCTTGTAGCAGAGTTTTATAGTTTTCTTTGTATAGGTCTTTTACATCCTTGGTAAGATTTATTCCTAAGTATTTTATCTTCTTGGGGGCTACTGTGAATGGTATTGATTTGGTTATTTCCTCTTCGGTGTTCTTTTTGTTGATGTAGAGGAATCCAAGTGATTTTTGTATGTTTATTTTATATCCTGAGACTCTTCCAAACTCTTCTATTAGTTTCAGTAGTTTTCTGGAGGATTTCTTAGGGTTTTCCATGTATACGATCATGTCATCTGCAAATAGTGATAGCTTTACTTCCTCCTTACCAATCTGGATACCCTTTATTTCTTTGTCTAGCCTAATTGCCCTGGCTAGGACTTCAAGTACGATGTTGAATAAGAGCGGTGATAAAGGGCATCCTTGTCTGGTTCCCGTTCTCAAGGGAAATGCTTTCAGGTTCTCTCCATTTAGAGTGATATTGGCCGTTGGCTTTGCATAGATGCCCTTTATTATGTTGAGGAATTTTCCTTCAATTCCTATTTTGGTTAGAGTTTTTATCATAAATGGGTGTTGAACTTTGTCAAATGCCTTTTCTGCATCTATTGATAAGATCATGTGGTTTTTGTCTTTTGTTTTATTTATGTGATGGATTACATTAATGGTTTTTCTGATATTAAACCAGCCTTGCATACCTGGTATAAATCCCACTTGATCAGGGTGAATTATTTTTTTGATGTGTTGTTGGATTCTATTGGCTAGAATTTTGTTAAGGATTTTTGCATCTATGTTCATGAGGGATATAGGTCTAAAATTTTCTTTTTTTGTAATGTCTTTACCTGGTTTTGGTATCAGGGAGATGGTAGCTTCATAGAATGAGTTGGGTAGTATTCCGTCTTTTTCTATACTTTGAAATACCTTCAACAGTAATGGTGTTAAGTCTTCTCTGAAGGTTTGGTAGAACTCTGCAGTGAAGCCATCTGGGCCAGGACTTTTTTTTGTTGGGAGTTTTTTGATTACCGTTTCAATCTCTTTTTTTGTTATGGGTCTATTTAGTTGTTCTACTTCTGAATGTGTTAGTTTAGGTAAGTAGTATTGTTCCAAGAATTTATCCATTTCTTCTAGGTTTTCAAATTTGTTAGAGTACAATTTTATGTAGTAATCTGATATGATTCTTTTGATTTCATTTGGTTCTGTTGTGATGTGGTCCTTCTCGTTTCTTATTCGGGTTATTAGTTTCCTTTCCTGTTTTTCTTTAGTCAGTCTAGCCAATGGTTTATCAATTTTGTTAATTTTTTCAAAGAACCAGCTTTTGGCTTTGTTAATTCTTTCAATTGTTTTTCTGTTCTCTAATTCATTTGGTTCAGCTCTAATTTTTATTATTTGTTTTCTTCTGGTGCCTGATGGATTCTTTTGTTGCTCACTTTCTATTTGTTCAAGTTGTAGGGACAGTTCTCTGATTTTGGCTCTTTCTTCTTTTTGTATGTGTGCATTTATCGATATAAATTGGCCTCTGAGCACTGCTTTTGCTGTGTCCCAGAGGTTTTGATAGGAAGTATTTTCATTCTCGTTGCTTTATAAGAATTTCCTTATTCCCTCCTTGATGTCTTCTATAACCCAGTCTTTTTTCAGGAGGGTATTGTTCATTTTCCAAGTATTTGATTTCTTTTCCCTAGTTTTTCTGTTATTGATTTCTAGCTTCATTGCCGTGTGGTCTGAGAAGATGCTTTGTAATATTTCGATGTTTTGGATTCTGGAAAGGTTTGTTTTATGCCCTAATATGTGGTCTATTCTAGAGAATGTTCCATGTGCGCTAGAAAAAAAAGTATATTTTGCAGCAGTTGGGTGGAGAGTTCTGTATAAGTCAATGAGGTCAAGTTGGTTGATTGTTGTAATTAGATCTTCCGTGTCTCTATTGAGCTTCTTACTGGATGTCCTGTCCTTCTCCGAAAGTGGTGTGTTGAAGTCTCCTACTATATATGTGGAGGTGTCTATCTCACTTTTCAATTGTGTTAAAATTTGATTTATGTATCTTGCAGCCCTGTCATTAGGTGCGTAAATATTTAATATGGTTATGTCTTCCTGATCAATTGTCCCTTTTATCATTATATAGTGTCCTTCTTTATCCTTTGTGGCGGATTTAAGTCTAAAGTCTATTTTGTCAGAAATTAATATTGCTACTCCTCTTCTTTTTTGCTTATTGTTTGCTTGATATATTTTTTTCCATCCTTTGAGTTTTAGTTTGTTTGTGTCTCTAAGTCTAAGGTGTGTCTCTTGTAGGCAGCATATAGATGGATCGTGTTTTTTTATCCAGTCCGTGACTCTCTGTCTCTTTATTGGTGCATTTAGTCCATTTACATTCAGCGTAATTATAGATAAGTAAGTTTTTAGTGCTGTCATTTTGATGCCTTTTCATGTGTGTTGTTGGCCATTTCAGTTTTCCACATGCTTTTTTGTGCTGAGACGTTTTTCTTAGTAGCTTGTGAGATCCTCATTTTCATAATGTTTAACTTTGTGTTTATTGAGTCGTTACGTTTTTCTTGGCTTTTTTCTTGAGTTATGGAATTGATATTCCTTTTTGTGGTTACCTTTTTATTTACCCCTATTTTTCTAAGTAAAAACCTAACTTGTATCCTCCTATTTCGCCTTGTATCACTCTCCATCTGGCAGTTCAATGCCTCCTATATTTAGTCCCTCTTTTTGATTATTTTGATCGTTTATCTATTGATTTCCATGATTTCCTGTTGTGTGTATTATTTTGTTTATTTATTTATTTTTTAGAATTAGTCTTAATTTGTTTGTTTTTGTGCTTTCCCTGTTTGAGTTGCGTTGATATCAGGACGTTCTGTTTTGTGACCTTGTATTGTGCTGGTACCTGATATTATTGGTCATCCGGCCTAACAATCTCCTTTAGCATTTCTTGCAGTCTTGGTTTAGTTTTTGCAAATTCTCTAAACTTGTGTTTATCTGTAAATATCTTAATTTCTCCTTCATATTTCAGAGAGAGTTTTGCTGGATATATGATCCTTGGTTGGCAGTTTTTCTCGTTCAGTGCTCTGTATATGTCGTCCCATTCCCTTCTTGCCTGCATGGTTTCTGCTGAGTAGTCTGAACTTATTCTTATTGATTCTCCCTTGAAGGAAACCTTTCTTTTCTCCCTGGCTGCTTTTAAAATTTTCTGTTTGTCTTTGGTTTTGGCAAGTTTGATGATGATATGTCTTGGTGTTTTTCTTTTTGGATCAATCTTAAATGGGGTTCGATGAGCATCTTGGATAGATATCCTTTCGTCTTTCATGATGTCAGGGAAGTTTTGTGTCAGGAGTTCTTCAACTATTTTCTCTGTGTTTTCTGTCCCCCCTCCCTCTTCTGGGACTCCAATCACTCGCAAGTTATCCTTCTTGATAGAGTCCCACATGATTCTTAGGGTTTCTTCATTTTTTTTAATTCTTTTATCTGATTTTTTTTCAGCTATGTTGGTGTTGTTTCCCTGGTCCTCCAGAAGTCCCAGTCTACATTCTAATTGCTCGAGTCTGCTCCTCTGACTTTCTATTGCGTTGTCAAATTCTGTAATTTTATTGTTAATCTTTTGGATTTCTACATGCTGTCTCTCTATGGATTCTTGCAACTTGTTAATTTTTCCACTATGTTCTTGAATAATCTTTTTGAGTTCTTCAACAGTTTTATCAGTGTGTTCCTTGGCTTTTTCTGCATTTATCCTAATTTCATTTGTGATATCTTTAAGCATTCTGTAAATTAGTTTTTTATATTCTGTATCTGATAATTCCAGGATTGTATCTTCATTTGGGAAAGATTTTGATTCTTTTGTTTGGGGGGTTGGAGAAGCTGTCATGGTCTGTTTCTTTATGTGGTTTGATATGGATTGTTGTCTCCGAGCCATAACCGGGAAACTAGATTTTCCAAGTAGTCAGCAAAAAAAAAATGCAGTCAGATCCCTATCTGAATTCTCTCTCTGGCTCCGGGTATTCGGATGTTAATGGGGTCGCCTGGGGAGGGTGGGGGAGGGATCTGAGAGCTAGGAGTGTAGCACCACAGAATATAGAGCTGAACACCACGTTCACGCTCCGCCCCCGTTCGCCAAAATCCGGGCTGGACGGGTCCCTGGCTAGGACACTGCTTTCCTTGCTCGGAAACCAGTCACTTCCTCCTGGGGACTTCCTCCGGTGCGCGGCACCGCTCGTGGGCACTGGGTGGGCGTTTCCCGCACGAACGGGTGGGCCCGCCCCCAGGGTCTATTCAGGCGATTATAATTGGGTCCCGCGGTCACGCCCCGCCTGTGCGCGCGCCCAAATCCCAGCGGGATGACTTCCGGGTTGAGACGCTGCTTTCCCCGTTCCAGAACCAGTCACTTCCTCCCGGGGACTTCTTCCGGAGCGCCACACCTCTCGCGTGAACTGGGTTGGCGTCACCTGCACGGCCAGGTGGGCCCGCCCCCTGGGTCAATTCAGGGTAATAAAAATGGACCCCGCGCTCACGCCCCACCCGTGCGCGTGCCCAAATCCCGGCGGGATGACTTCCGGGTTGAGACGCTGCTTTCCCCGTTCCGGAACCAGTCACTTCCTCCCGGGGACTTCTCCTTCCGGAGCGCCACACCTCTCGCGCGAACTGGGTTGGCGTCACCTGCACGGCCAGGTGGGCCCGCCCCCTGGGTCAATTCAGGGCAATAAAAATGGACTCTGCACTCACGCCCCGCTCGTGCGCGTGCCCAAGTCCCAGCAGGACGGCACCCCGTCTGGGACGCTACTTTCTGCACTTCGGGACCAATCACTTCCTCCCGGGGACTTCTCCTTCCGGTGTGCCACACCTCTCGCGCAAACTGGGAGGGCGTCACTCGCACGACCAGGTGGTCCCGCCCCCTGGGTCAATTCAGGGTAATAAAAATGGACCCCGCGCTCATGCCCCGCCCGCGCGCGCGGGCGAGCCCAGATCCCAGCGGAATGGCTCCCCGTCTGGGATGCTGCTTTCCCTGCTTTGAGACCAGACACTTCCGGGGATTTCTCCCTCTGGTGTGCCGCGCCACACGCGCAGACTGGGTGTGCGTCCTCCCGCACGAACGTGTGGGCCCCCGCCCTGGGGTCACTTTAGGGAAATATAGTTGACCCCTCCCCCGCTCGCGCCCCGTCGGCTTCTCGCCTAACTCCCGGCGGGACGGCACCCCAGCTGGGACGCTGTTCTCCCCCCTCCCAGATCAGTCACTGCCTCCCGGGTGCTTCTCCCTCCGGCTGTGCCCCTACGCCGCCCGCGCCAACCTGTTAGACTTCCTCCCGGGATGGGTTCGGGGGGGAAGGGGTGGGCCCCCTTTCTGTGCCGTCTGCCCCCCTGGGCTCTGCCCCAGATCGAGCTCCGAAGGTCGCCTGCCTGGTGCGCTGGCTCCTAGTTCTGAAAACAGTCGCTGTCTGCCCGTATTTGTTCGTTTTCCGTCTCTAAGTCTGTGCTTGTTGTTCAGAGTTCGTAGATTGTTATGTATGTGATCGATTCCCTTGTTTTTCCGAGTCTTTGTTGCAAGAGGGATCCGCCGTAGCGTCCACCTAGTCCGCCATCTTGGCCCCGGATCTCCCTTTGTGTTTCTTGATCCCGACATCTTTGAAACGTGCAGGGCACTTTTTTGTGGAATATCCCTTGATTTGGGGTGGTCAGATGTTCCTCAGAATGATGAAATTCGAGCTAATCGCTTTGGCAGGAACATCACTAAGGAGACTTGTGTTCTTGGCGCGTCCTGGCACTAAGATGGGCGGCATTCACATTGATGACTTGGTTAAGGTGGTGTCTGCTAGTCTTTTTTCTGCTGAAAAGTTACTTTTTGTCCTTTGTAATTAAAAAGTAATTTTGGGAGAGAGACTTTGGGGTCCATGCATTTATACGATGTATTTACTTTCTCCGTGTGAAAGCTAACAAGTGTTACACTGTTCTGCACCTCACTTTTTAAATTTAACAGTATGTCTTTCCATAACAGTACATGTTTCTGTTGTTGTGAGCTGCTGTCTCTTTGGCCCCCTGACTCATGGCGACCCCAGGCACCATGGAGTTAAATGCTGCCCGGTCCTGTGCCATCCCCATGACCGGTAGTAGATTGGACAGCTGTGGTAATGGCACGCAGAGCGGTGTCAGTCTTTAGAATGCCATTCTGTGGATGCCTGTGATGGATTTCACCAGGCCCCTACTGAGGGACAGTGGGGTTAGTCCTGATTCTCTGGTCTTCCAAACATTTTCAGAGCCATGCTTCAGGCATCTGGCCCTGATCCTACGGTGGCCACATTCACAGTATCTCAGGCCTGGAGTGAGGCACTAATGACTGAAGACCAGATGAGTTGTGGAATGACATCAAGCACATTATACATGAAGAAAGCAAGAGGTCATTAAAAAGATATGAAAGAAAGAAAAGTCCAAAGTGGATGTCAGAAGAGACTCTGAAACTTGCCTTTGAACATTGAGCAGCTAAAGCAAAAGGAAGAAATGATGAAGAAACTGAACAGAAGATTTCAAAGGGCGGCTTGAGAAGACAAAGTAAAATAATACAATGACGTGTGCAAAGAGCTGGAGATAGAAAGCCAAAAGGGAAGAACATGCTCAGCATTTCTCAAGCTGAAAGAACTGAAGAAAAAATTCTAACCTTGAGTTGGAATAGTGAAGGATTCAAAGGGGAAAATATTAAACAACGCAGGAAGCATCAAAAGAAGATGGAAGGACTACACAGAGTTACTATACCAAAAAGAATTTGATGACATTCAACCATTTCAGGAGGTAGCATATGATCAGGAACTGATGCTACTGAAGGAAGAACTCCAAGCTGCGCTGAAGGCATTGGCAAAAGACAAGACTCCAGGAATTGACAGAATACCAATTGAGATGTTTCAGCAAACGGATGCAGCGCTGGAAGTGCTCAGTCATCTATGCCAAGAAATATGGAAGACAGCTTCCTGGCCAACTGACTGGAAGAGATCCATATTTATGCCTATTCCCAAGAAAGGTGATCCAACTGAATGGGGAAATCATAGAATAATATCATTAATATCACACGCAAACAAAATTTTGCTGAAGATCATTCAAAAATGGCTGCAGCAGTATATTGACAGGGAACTGCCAGAAATTCAGGCTGGTTTCAGAAGAGGACGTGGAACCAGGGATATCATTGCTGATGTCAGATGGATCCTGGCTGAAAGCAGAGAATACCGGAAGGAGGTTTACCTGTGTTTTATTGACTATGCTAAGGCATTCGACTGTGTGGATCATAACAAATTGTGAATAACATTGCGAAGAATGGGAATTCCAGGACACTTAATTGTGCTCATGAGAACCTGTACATAGATCAAGAGTCAGTTGTTTGGATGGAACAAGGGGATACTGTGTGGCTTAAAGTCAGGAAAGGTCTGTGTTAGGGTTGTATCCTTTCACCGTATGTATTCAATCTGTATGCTGAGCAAATAATGTGAGAAGCGGGACTACATGAAGAAGAACAGGGCATCAGGATTGGAGGAAGACTCATTAACAACCTGCGTTATACAGATGCCACAACCTTGCTTGCTGAAAGTGAAGAGGACTTGAAGCACTTACTAATGAAGATCAAAGACCACAGCCTTCAGTACGGATTGCACCTCAACATAAAACAAAAATCCTCACAACTGGACCAGTAAGCCACATCATAATAAACGGAGAAAAGACTGAAGCTGTCAAGGATTTCATTTTACTTGGATCCACAATCAACAGCCGTGGAAGCAGCAGTCAAGAAATCAAAAGACACATTGCATTGGGCAGATCTGCTGCAAAGGACCTCTTTAAAGTGTTGAAGAGCAAGGCTGTCACCTTGAAGACTAAGGTGCGCCTGACCTAAGCCATCGTATTTTCAGTCGCATCAGATGCATGCGAAAGCTGGGAAACGAATGAGGAAGACTGAAGAATTGATGCCTTTGAATTGTGGTGTTGGCGAAGAATATTGAATATACCATGGACTGCCAAAAGAATGAACAAATCTGTCTTGGCAGAAGTACAACCAGAATGCTCCTCAGAAGCAAGGATGGCGAGACTGGGTCTTACATACTTTGGCCATGCTATCAGGAGGAACCAATCCCTGGAGAAAGACTTCATGCTTGTTACAGTATAGGATCAATGGAAAAGAGGAAGACCCTCAACAAGATGGATTAACACAGTGGCTGCATAACAGGCATAACAATGATTGTGAACATGGCACAGGACCGGGCAGTATTCCGTTTTGTGGTACACAGGGTTGCTATGAGTCGGAACCGACTTGATGGCACCTAACAACAACAGTAGTCCTGGTGTGGGGACAGAGGAGCGTGGAGGAGGCCGTTGTGGTGACACAGTCACAGACCCCAGGCCTGGTGTGGGGACAGAGGAGCGTGGAGGAGGCCGTTGTGGTGACACAGTCACAGGCCCCAGGCGTGGTGTGGGGACAGAGGAGTGTGGAGGAGGCTGTTGTGGTGACACAGTCACAGACCCGGGCCTGGTGTGGGGACAGAGGAATGTGGAGGAGGCTGTTGTGGTGACACAGTCACAGGCCCCAGGCCTGGTGTGGGGACAGAGGAGCATGGAGGAGGCTGTTGTGGTGACACAGTCACAGGCCCCAGGCCTGGTGTGGGGACAGAGGAGTGTGGAGGAGGCCGTTGTGGTGACACAGTCACAGGCCCCAGGCGTGGTGTGGGGACAGAGGAGTGTGGAGGAGGCCGTTGTGGTGACACAGTCACAGGCCCCAGGCCTGGTGTGGGGACAGAGGAGTGTGGAGGAGGCTGTTGTGGTGACACAGTCACAGACCCCAGGCCTGGTGTGGGGACAGAGGAGTGTGGAGGAGGCCGTTGTGGTGACACAGTCGCAGACCCCAGGCGTGGTGTGGGGACAGAGGAGTGTGGAGGAGGCCGTTGTGGTGACACAGTCACAGACCCCAGGCCTGGTGTGGGGACAGAGGAGTGTGGAGGAGGCCGTGGTGGTGACACAGTCACAGACCCCAGGCGTGGTGTGGGGACAGAGGAGTGTGGAGGAGGCCGTTGTGGTGACACAGTCACAGGCCCCAGGCGTGGTGTGGGGACAGAGGAGTGTGGAGGAGGCCGTTGTGGTGACACAGTCACAGGCCCCAGGCGTGGTGTGGGGACAGAGGAGTGTGGAGGAGGCTGTTGTGGTGACACAGTCACAGGTCCCTGGCCTGGTGTGGGGACAGAGGAGTGTGGATGAGGCCGTTGTGGTGACACAGTCACAGGCCCCAGGCCTGGTGTGGGGACAGAGGAGTGTGGAGGAGGCCGCTGTGGTGACACAGTCACAGACCCCAGGCGTGGTGTGGGGACAGAGGAGTGTGGAGGAGGCCGTTGTGGTGACACAGTCACAGGCCCCAGGCGTGGTGTGGGGACAGAGGAGTGTGGAGGAGGCCGTTGTGGTGACACAGTCACAGGCCCCAGGCGTGGTGTGGGGACAGAGGAGTGTGGAGGAGGCTGTTGTGGTGACACAGTCACAGGTCCCTGGCCTGGTGTGGGGACAGAAGAGTGTGGATGAGGCTGTTGTGGTGACACAGTCACAGACCCCAGGCCTGGTGTGGGGACAGAGGAGTGTGGAGGAGGCTGTTGTGGTGACACAGTCACAGACCCCAGGCGTGGTGTGGGGACAGAGGAGTGTGGAGGAGGCCGTTGTGGTGACACAGTCACTGGCCCCAGGCGTGGTGTGGGGACAGAGGAGTGTGGAGGAGGCCGTTGTGGTGACACAGTCACAGACCCGGGCCTGGTGTGGGGACAGAGGAGTGTGGAGGAGGCCGTTGTGGTCACACAGTCAGAGGCCCCAGGCCTGGTGTGGGGACAGAGGAGTGTGGAGGAGGCTGTTGTGGTGACACAGTCACAGACCCCAGGCCTGGTGTGGGGACAGAGGAGTGTGGAGGAGGCCGTTGTGGTGACACAGTCACAGGCCCCAGGCGTGGTGTGGGGACAGAGGAGTGTGGAGGAGGCCGTTGTGGTGACACAGTCACAGGCCCCAGGCCTGGTGTGGGGACAGAGGAGTGTGGAGGAGGCCGTTGTGGTGACACAGTCACAGGCCCCAGGCGTGGTGTGGGGACAGAGGAGTGTGGAGGAGGCCGTTGTGGTGACACAGTCACAGGCCCCAGGCCTGGTGTGGGGACAGAGGAGTGTGGAGGAGGCTGTTGTGGTGACACAGTCACAGGCCCCTGGCCTGGTGTGGGGACAGAGGAGTGTGGATGAGGCTGTTGTGGTGACACAGTCACAGGCCCCAGCCCTGGTGTGGGGACAGAGGAGTGTGGAGGAGGCTGTTGTGGTGACACAGTCACAGGCCCCAGGCGTGGTGTGGGGACAGAGGAGTGTGGAGGAGGCTGTTGTGGTGACACAGTCACAGACCCCAGGCCTGGTGTGGGGACAGAGGAGTGTGGAGGAGGCTGTTGTGGTGACACAGTCACAGGCCCCAGGCCTGGTGTGGGGACAGAGGAGCGTGGAGGAGGCTGTTGTGGTGACACAGTCACAGGCCCCAGGCGTGGTGTGGGGACAGAGGAGCGTGGAGGAGGCCGTTGTGGTGACACAGTCACAGACCCCAGGCCTGGTGTGGGGACAGAGGAGTGTGGAGGAGGCTGTTGTGGTGACACAGTCACAGACCCCAGGCGTGGCGTGGGGACAGAGGAGTGTGGAGGAGGCTGTTGTGGTGACACAGTCACAGACCCCAGGCGTGGTGTGGGGACAGAGGAGTGTGGAGGAGGCCGTTGTGGTGACACAGTCACAGACCCCAGGCCTGGTGTGGGGACAGAGGAGTGTGGAGGAGGCCGTTGTGGTGACACAGTCACAGGCCCCAGGCCTGGTGTGGGGACAGAGGAGTGTGGAGGAGGCCGTTGTGGTGACACAGTCACAGGCCCCAGGCCTGGTGTGGGGACAGAGGAGTGTGGAGGAGGCTGTTGTGGTGACACAGTCACAGACCCCAGGCCTGGTGTGGGGACAGAGGAGTGTGGAGGAGGCTGTTGTGGTGACACAGTCACAGGCCTGATGTGGGGAGAGATCATGTGTGGAAGACAGCTGTTGTGTTTTGCTTGAGCACCTTGGGTGGGTGGAAGCCTCACCCTCTGGGATAGGAAATAAAGGCAGATGGTGTTTAGAGGAGGCTAGTCTGTAGCTCGTTGTGTGTCAGCATTGACTCGACGGGAGGACACAGCAACCACAGCCGTCTCGGGGTTCGAGAGTAGTTTAGACGTTTCCTTTCTAGAACACACATATGTCTTTGCTGTTCTGGACACTTCGAGGGGAAGGTGGTGGAAGGCAAAGTCACACGGTGGTTGAGAGAGTGGGTCCCCAGGACACACCATATGGATGGAGCACCACCCACCGCTCACTGGCTGTGGCCTGGAGCAGGCTGTTCACTCCTGTGCCCCGGTCTCCTCGCTCACCAGGGGGGCTTTAGACAGTAGTACTGACTTTGACTTTGCTCATTAGAGAGCTAATATGTATAAAATGCCCAGGAGTGCCCAGCACCTAGGAACCCTCAGAAGTATTAGTTATTGTTACTTTCCCCTGTACTGACCTGTCTGTCCTCTGACTTGGGTTTCATAATATTGACATACATGGTCACTGTTGTAATAGTTGATGCATGAAGGTAGTCAGCAGGTATTTTCTTGTTTGTGTTCAGTGGTTCCTAGAAGTAACTAGGCACCAAAGGAGCTGGCTGATGAAATCCAGGCCTGCTTGATGGGAAGGACCCTTCTGGTCAGGGGCTAAGCAGCCCAGCTAAAGTCTTCTTTTGGACTTTGTCACTGGGGTAACTTTTGGAAATTAAAGTCATACTTAAAGTAAAGCTTCCAAGATTTATGGAAAAAATGTGTGTATATATGGAAACAGAGTAAAGGTTAATATGCAGAAAATGAAAGTGCTTTGTTAGGTTGATGGGATTAAGGTGTTTTTTCGTTCTTCAAAATTTCTATTTGAATATTGAATCCAAATCGAAAACTAAAATTTTCGAAGTTAAATAATTGTTGGATTCATACTTAGTGGCAAGAGAAAACAGCGAGCAGACAGCCTGTATCTGTAAGGCGTTTAAGGGGCTTCGGGAGGCAGCAGCGCAGACTGCCCTCACGTCAGTGGGAAGACGTAAGTGGCCAATGTTGGCCGGCGTTGGAGAAGCGGATCGCAGATGTGAGCGGTGCCCCCAGATGTGGTTTCACCTGCTCATGCCGTCCCACCCAGCAAGAGCTGTTGGTCTCGATCTTGTGCTCTGTCATGAGCCTGGGGATGAAAGTGGCGAATGGAGCTGACGGCTCATCTGTGCTTTGTGTTGACTCAATATTTACTCATACAAAGGCTGCTGCCGTAAAGCCCGAGAGAGTGACACTCGGAGGCGGTCCTGTGATTCTCGGTGTCTGGGGAACACGGTACCTGCTGGCAGTGTGAGAGCAAGCAGTTTCCTAGGGACTGTGGGCGTCTGCCACACGTGGGGGGCCTCTGGGGACACCGTTTGTGGGCTCAGCCATGGGTGCTCCGGAGGACTCCAAATCAGTACAAGAAGGGGTGAGGCCAGGTTCCTGATTGAGCGTCTGGCCCAGGGCGTTGAGATTGAGAACACTCCATTGATGGAGCTGGGGAGGAGAGATTTCAGGGGAAGTGGGGGTGTAAACAAAGGTACTGAACTGTACACTCTGGAAGCAATTATTCGAGGTAGATGACAGCTCAGGGCCCCTCAGGGCCCATGTGAATAGGAGGTCGCAGGCGCACCCTTGGGGTCAGTCCTTGGTGTGAGTGGTGGCCTTGTCCTTGCTCAACAGGCCTGACTCCTGCCAAGAGACTCCAGCTGTAAAGAGGAGGTCACACTTGTCACCACTCTCTGTCAGTGTAAAGGGCAGGTCGCACCTGTCACCACCCTCTGTCAGTGTAAAGGGCAGGTCACACCTGTCACTGCCCTCTATCAGTGTAAAGGGCAGGTCACACCTGTCACCACCCTCTGTCAGTGTGAAGGGCAGGTCACACCTGTCACCACCCTCTGTCAGTGTAAAGGGCAGGTCACACCTGTCACCACCCTCTGTTAGTGTGAAGGGCATGTCACACCCATCACCACCCTCTGTCCGTGTAAAGGGCAGGTCACACCTGTCACCGCCCTCTGTCATTGTAAAGGGCAGGTGATACCTGCCTCCACTCTCTGTCAATGTGAAGGGCAGGTCATAGCCGTTACCACCCTCTGTTAGTGTGAAGGGCATGTCACACCCATCACCACCCTCTGTCAGTGTAAAGACAGGCCACACCTGTCACCACCCTCTGTCAGTGTAAAGGGCAGGTCACACCTGTCACCACCCTCTGTTAGTGTGAAGGGCATGTCACACCCATCACCACCCTCTGTCAGTGTAAAGACAGGCCACACCTGTCACCTCCCTCTGTCAGTGTAAAGGGCAGGTCACACCCATCACCACCCGCTGTCAGTGTAAAGGGCAGGTCATACCCGTCACCACCCTCTGTCAGTGTGAAGGGCAGGTCACACCTGTCACTGCCCTCTGTCAGTGTAAAGGACAGGTCACACCTATCACCACCCTCTGTCACTGTAAAGGGCAGGTCATACCTGCCTCCACCCTCTGTCAATGTGAAGGGCAGGTCACACCTGTCACCACCCTCTGTCAGTGTGAAGGGCATGTCATACCCATCACCACCCTCTGTCAGTGTAAAAGACAGGCCACACCTGTCACCTCCCTCTGTCAGTGTAAAGGGCAGGTCACACCCGTCACCTCTGTCAGTGTAAAGGGCAGGTCACACGTGTCACCACCCTCTGTCAGTATGCAGGGCAGGCCACACCTGTCACCACCCTCTGTCAGTGTGAAGGGCAGGTCACACCTGTCACCCGCCTTCTGTCAGTATGCAGGGCAGGTCACACCTGTCACCACCCTCTGTCAGTGTGAGCTGTGGCGGTTTGCGTGTCTTGCTGTGATGCTAGAAGCTATGCTGCCAGTGTTTCAAATCCCAGCCGTGTCACCCATGGCGGATAAGTTCAAGCGGAGCTTGCAGACTAGGACAGGCTAGGAAGAAAGGCCCGGTGACCTACTTCTGAAAATCAGCCAAAGAAAACCTTATGGATTACAACAGAGCTCTGTCAGGCAAAATGTTGGAAGATGAGCTCCCTAGGTGGGAAGGCACTGAAATACACAGTATCCACAACGGACTCAAGCAGATCAACAGCCCAGAAGGTGAGTCAGCACCGGGACCGTTTCACTCGGCTATACGCGGGCCACCATGGATCAGGGCTGACTCAGTGGCAACTAAGAACAACAGCCTCCCTGCCTCGAGGGGCCTTGTGAGGGTAGGACTGTCTGTGAGGTGCCCAGCAACATTCCTTCACTCAGCCCATGCCCCTGCTGGGTGCCCACACCACTGTGAACGCTGGATACACGGGGCCAGACATGCCTGCACCACTGTGAACCCTGGATACACGGGACCAGACATGCCTGCACCACTGTGAACCCTGGATACACGGGGCCAGACATGCCTGCACCACTGTGAACCCTGGATACACGGGGCCAGACATGCCTGCACCACTCTGAACCCTGGATACACGGGGCCAGACATGCCTGTACCACTCTGAACCCTGGATACACGGGGTCAGACCACAGCTCCCTGCCGAGCGCCTGCACAATTGTGAACCCTGGATACACGGGGCCAGACCACAGCTCCCTGCTGAGCACCTGCACAACTGTGAACCCTGGATACACGGGGCCAGACCACAGCTCCCTGCCGAGTGCCTGCACCACTGTGAACCCTGGATACACGGGGCCAGACGTGCCTGCACCACTGTGAACCCTGGATACACGGGGTCAGACCACAGCTCCCTGCCCGCCCTCATGGAGCTGGCATTCTAATGTGGGCGACAGACCCAAAGAGTCAACACTCCTGAACTGTCAGACGGTGCCAGGTGCTCTGTGGAGAATGGATCAGCGTCAGGGACCAAGGCTGTGCCACTGCCATGTGAAGTCCGTTGGAGGCCCAGGGACACCTTACAAGGCAGTTCTACTCTGACCCATACGGTCGCTATGAGTTGGAATCGAATTGACAGGAACGAGTTTATCTGTGCTGGGGTTCTGTGTTTCACACACTCACACACATTCATACTCACACACACAATTTTATTTCCTCCCCTCCAACCAAAAAAAAATTCCCACTGACCTATGTGCTGTAGGCTGATGACCTTATCCCTGTATCACAACTGAGGAGGTTGAGTCTAGGTTACATAAGTGGGGTGCCCTATAGCCAGCGAGGGCACAGCAGTGGGGACCCTGGTCCTGGTGACCCTTGGACCCGTGCTTACGGCCTCCGAGTCACAGTTGTTTGCTAGTTAGTTTGAATGGCCTGAATTCTGGGTGCTTCTCGAGGCCTGAGTGAGGAGAGGTCCCTTCTCCCCTGGGCCTCGTGGGGAGAGCCTGGGTGGGAAGGCTCAGAAGGCAGCGGGGTCAGGAGGCCCTCCTGGCCATCCCTGCAGGCAGAGCAGCGCCCAGCAGTGCCCCGCGCGCCCTCTGGTGGCAAGCGCTGGGTTTGCAGCCTTCCCAGCAGTAGACAAGCAAGCCACAGCTGGCTGCGTTGTGTAGGGGTTGTGAGTGCGTGCGTGTGTGTATGTGTGCATGCGTGCACACAGGTGCCTGTGTGTGTTCCTGTGCGTGTCCCATTTGTCTACTGACAGGTAAGGGCAGTTCCACAAGAGAATTGAGGTGTCAGGAACAGAGACGAAAGCACTCTGACTCGTCTTCCCCTGGAGTCTCAGTGGGGAAGGGTGTTCCCGGGGAAGGGTGTTCCCAGGGAAGGCTGCCCCACTGTCCAGGCTGCGCTGCCAGACCTCAAGGAAGGGAAACATTAGCTCTCAGTAGCCCCCATTTTCCCACAACCCTTTTTAGGGTTGCTATGAGTCGGAATCGACTCGACGGCAGCAGGTTTTTGGTTTTTGTGCTGGGCTACCCTGGCCTCCCTGCTGTTTCCCTGGGTGCAGTGCCACCCCCATCCGTGCACCTCCCCCGGCTGGGTCTTTTGACCCCAGACTCAGTTGGGGAGCCCTGGTGGCCCAGTGGTTAAGAGTTCGGCTGCTAACCAAAAGGTCGGCAGTTTGAATCCACCAGCTGCTCCTTGGAAACTTTGTGGGGCAGTTGTACTCTGTTCTTTAGGGTCGTTATGAGTCAGAATTGACCTGATGGCAGTGGGTTTGTTTTCTGGCTGAGTTGGGCCGGTTCACACCTGTTTGTCATCAGAGCTGTGGACAGCGTTTGTGTCTTCCGGCTAAGCCTGCTGGTGCCGGCTCCATGAGAGGCAAAGCTTCCTCACATCGGCACTGAGGACAGTTGCCGGTGCCAGGAGCCAGGAGCCAGTTTGGGGTGTACTTAGAGTGTGAGAGATGGGGTGATGGCATGACTGTCCCACAGTCAGGAGTTATGGGCAGGGTGGCTCTGAAGGCCTGGTTTTATCCCAGTTTTGTGCCTTGAGAAAAAGAGTCTAAACGAAGCAGGCACAGAAGCTTGACAATGAGGGCCAATGAGCTTCCAAGGAAGCTGGCCTTGTGAGGAGAATTGAGATGTCAGAGGCACAAAGATGAAAGCCCTTTCCAACTCGTCTTCGCCTGGACTCTCATCAGGGAAGGGCATGTGTGTTCACCAGCCGCTCGGGACCCAGAGCTGGGCCGTGGGGATGGGCCCCCCAGCTACCTGACCGTCATCGCCCCTGCACAGCTCACAGGCCTGACACATAGCAGGCGTGCGACGTGCCTGCTGAGGGGCTGAGTGTTTGTCAGGCTGGAGCAGGCCGCGCTCTGTGCCGCCTTTTTTCACGTGGCCTCGTTTGTCCGGGTGTCGATTGGCTCAGTCCCCCCTTCTGCTAATTGTTTAAGCAGGTGGGGGTGGTGTGTTGGGGCTCGGGCCTAGGCCAGCAGCTGGGGGTCCTGGTCCCGCTCCCAGCTTCACTCCGACACGTGTGGCCCCGAGGGGGTCACTACCGACCCATGGACCGCAGTTGTTCGTCTGGAAAGTGGTGCCAGCTGGGGGCCTCACCCAGGTTTCTTTGCATTCTTTAGTCCCCTTATCTGTTTCTCTGGGGTGTTTCCCCTTCTCAGATTCTCCTGTTCCCTTGAGTCTGTCCTGATATTCTGGGAGGGACACCGGCGAAGCGGCGTTCTGCACCAACATGGATGGGGGAGTGCGTTTTTCACAAAAGCCCCTCCATTTTCAGAGGTGGCTTGTAGGTTCTGTGCAGTCACCTGGGTTGGTTTCCCTTCCTGAACTTGCTTCTCCTGCGCCCTCCTCATCTGCCCAGAGCTGCACCCTCCCTGCGGGTACATAGGCCCCCACCTCTCCACCCCACGTCTGGTCTGTCCTCACTGCTTGCTGACTGCCTGTTTCCAGGACCTGCCCCTTCTTAGCACTTCCACTCTTGCCTGCATGGCGGCAGGGGCCTCCCCCTGGCTTCCCCCGAGTGCCCTGGCCCAAAACCATCAGGGAGCCTTGAAAGGGAGGTCCGAGGCTAGCTGCTCTCTTCTCACTTGCCCTGGCTCGCATGTCACCAAGAGGGAAAGCCAGGGCTTTCTGTGTCTCCTCCAGGCCCTGCTCTTACCCTCTCCTGTGCTCTGTTCCAGCCATCCACCTTCTGTGGTTTCGGGAACACACCAACATGTCCTGCCTCAGGGCCTCTGTCCCTGCTGTTCCCTCCACTATGCTGTTTCCTCTGCCTCTGCTGTTCCCTCCACTCATGCCGTTCCCTCCGTCCATGCCATTCCCTCAGCCCATGCTGTTCCCTCTGTCCACGCTGCTCCCTCTGCCAATGGTGTTTCCACTGCCCTGGATTCCTGTGTCACCCTTCTTCTCCCTCCCCCAGGTGTCTGCCCAGCTGTGTCCTCATCATGGGATTTCCTGACCATGCCATGTAGGACAGCCATGGTCCCTGCCTTGCCTCTAAATGCTGATCTTCACCTGACCCCTTGTACGTCTCCCGTTTACCTAGAACATCAGCTCAGGGGCCAAGGACTGTATCTTCCTCGGGCACTGCCGTGTCCTCAGAGCTCCACAGTGAGCACCGCGTGGCACTGCCTGTTGGAAGTGTGACATTTCCTTTTTTGGGGGGGCATATTAGTCTTCCTTCTTTAGTTTTACTTAGTCCCTTTAAAAAAAATTGCTGGGTAAGTAGTTAGTGCAGACGTTCACACAGCAGCCTCACATTGAACTCCTCTCCCCTTTAGCCTGGGCCAGGGCTGTCAATTCCATGGTCTCGTTGTGGATTGAATTGTGTCCCCCAAAATGTGTGTCAACTTGGCTAGGCCGTGATTCCCAGTGTTGTGTGGTTGTCCACCATTTCGTGATCTGATGTGATCTCCCCATGTGTTGTAAATCCTACCTCTATGACGTTAATAAGGTGGGATTAGAGGCAGTTATGACAATGATGCAGGACTCAATCTACAAGATTAGGTTGTACCTTGAGTCAGTCTCTTTTGAGATATGAGGGAGAAGCAACAGAGAGACGGAGACCTCATTAGCACCAGGCAAGAAGAGCCAGGAGCGGGCGTCCTTTGGACCTGTGGTCCTGGCATGGAAAAGCTCCTATACTCAGGAGAAGATTGATGACAAGAACCTTCCGCCACAGCCGGCAGAGAGAAAGCCTTTCCCTGGAGCTGATGTTCTGAATTTGGACTTCTATCCTCCTAGACTGTGAGAGAACAAATTTCTCTTTGTTAAAGCCATCCACTTGTGGTATTTCTGTTACAGAAGCACTAGATGACTAAGACGGCCCTCGGTTGTGTTGTCCATCCTGTTACCCTCCATCACTGGTCCTCTGCCTTCCCTCCAGCTCTGCCCAGTGCTGGGTGGCTGTGTGCCTGCCTGAGCCCACTTAGGAGAGGGCCATGTATGCTTCCTCTCTCCACGTGATTTCTCACTCTAGGGTTCCTGTGATTATGATGCCCAGGAATGTTACTGAACGTTAGAGCAATAGAAAAAACACCAAAACCAGCAAAGCCCAACACCTGCTGCATTTACCGCGGTGTGTGTAATCTTCCTACCTCTTACTCGTTTATTGCCTTTGCCTCAGGGCTTGCCAAGCCTTCAGAGTGCCCTCACGTGGGGTGCTCGGCTGTTAGTTCACCTGCAGAAAGACCTGCTGGTCTTCAAAACAGGAGCGTGAGGACCTCAGATCAGCACTCTGGCTCAGGACTGCCACTACATCGCCGGGGTCCTCCTTGGGGCGTTTTTACTAGTAGATATGGTCTTTGACCTACATATCCTATCACTCAGTTTATCACAAGCCAAACCGAATAAGATTTGGTGAAAACGAAGTGTTTCATGTCATGTTATAGTAGCACGAACCTTCAGTTTAGTAGGAAACCTTTCGGATTCCTTCCGGATAACTTGTTCCTATTGAATGATGATTTTTTGGTATGTGCTATTCAAAACCAAAACCAAACCCATTGCCATTGAGTCGATTCCAACTCAAGGCGACCTTATAGGACAGAATAGAGCTGCCCCATGTGGTTTCAAAGCAGCAGCTGGTAGATTCGAACTGCTGACCTTTTGGTTAGCAGCTGAGCTCTTAACCACTGCACCACCAGGGCTCCATGGGATATTAAAAGCAAACTTTAAAAAATGTATGTAAGTCTAGTGTACAGCTTTAAAGAAGTAATCTTAAAAATCAATGTGCTTACATTTGTCCTTTGTAATAATTTCTTTTGTGATGAGGATATTAAGTAACTGAGCAGTTGGAGGCTGGGGTGCATAGTTTCTCTCTTGGAGATGTAAGAGGAGAAAGGCGGGAAGGCTGGACGAGAAGCAGCTGGGGGTATAAGAGGAGGAAGGTGGGAAGACTGGAGGAGAAGCACCTGGAGGTATAAGAGGAGGAAGGTGGGAAGACTGGATGAGAAGTACCTGGGGGTATAAGAGGAGGAAGGTGGGAAGACTGGACGAGAAGCACCTGGAGGTATAAGAGGAGGAAGGTGGGAAGGCTGGAGGAGAAGCACCTGGAGGTATAAGAGGAGGAAGGTGGGAAGACTGGACGAGAAGCACCTGGAGGTATAAGAGGAGGAAGGTGGGAAGACTGGACGAGAAGCACCTGGGGGTAGAAGAGGAGGAAGGTGGGAAGGTTGGAGGAGAAGCCCCTGGAGGCAGAAGAGGAGGAAGGCGGGAAGGCTGGAGGAGAAGCCCCTGGAGGTATAAGAGGAGGAAGGCGGGAAGGCTGGAGGAGAAGCCCCTGGAGGTATAAGAGGAGAAAGGCGGGAAGGCTGGACGAGAAGCAGCTGGGGGTATAAGAGGAGGAAGGTGGGAAGACTGGAGGAGAAGCACCTGGAGGTATAAGAGGAGGAAGGTGGGAAGACTGGACGAGAAGTACCTGGGGGTATAAGAGGAGGAAGGTGGGAAGACTGGACGAGAAGCACCTGGAGGTATAAGAGGAGGAAGGTGGGAAGGCTGGAGGAGAAGCACCTGGAGGTATAAGAGGAGGAAGGTGGGAAGACTGGACGAGAAGCACCTGGAGGTATAAGAGGAGGAAGGTGGGAAGACTGGACGAGAAGCACCTGGGGGTAGAAGAGGAGGAAGGTGGGAAGGTTGGAGGAGAAGCCCCTGGAGGCAGAAGAGGAGGAAGGCGGGAAGGCTGGAGGAGAAGCCCCTGGAGGTATAAGAGGAGGAAGGCGGGAAGGCTGGAGGAGAAGCCCCTGGAGGTATAAGAGGAGGAAGGTGGGAAGGCTGGAGGAGAAGCCCCTGGAGGTGTAAGAGGAGGAAGGTGGGAAGGCTGGAGGAGAAGCTCCTGGAGGTATAAGAGGAAGAAGGTGGGAGGGCTGGAGGAGAAGCCCCTGGGGGTATAAAAGGAGGAAGGCGGGAAGGCTGGAGGAGAAGCCCCTGGAGGTATAAGAGGAAGAAGGTGGGAGGGCTGGAGGAGAAGCCCCTGGGGGTATAAAAGGAGGAAGGCGGGAAGGCTGGATTAGAAGCACCTGGGGGTATAGGAGGAGGAAGGTGGGAAGGCTGGAGGAGAAGCACCTGGGGGTATAGGAGGAGGAAGGTGGGAAGGCTGGAGGAGAAGCACCTGGGGGTATAGGAGGAGGAAGGTGGGAAGGCTGGAGGAGAAGCCCCTGGAGGTATAGGAGGAGGAAGGTGGGAAGGCTGGAGGAGAAGCCCCTGGAGGTATAGGAAGAGGAAGGTGGGAAGGCTGGAGGAGAAGCACCTGGAGGTATAGGAGGAGGAAGGCGGGAAGGCTGGTGGAGAAGCCCCTGGGGTTGTAAGAGGAGGAAGGTGGGAAGGCTGGAGGAGAAGCCGCTGGGGTGAATTGTGCCTGGATTTCTGCAGCACTTTGTGCTTGTGTTTGACCTCCCGTGACCTGCTGCCTCGGATGGAGTTATCTGTTTGTGCCGTCTCACCCCCACCGTGAGCTCCTCGGGGCTGTGGCTGTGAGCTCTCGTCCCTGTAGTCCAGGGCCCAGTCTGTGGTGTGTTCTTAGTAGATGTTGGTGGAGCTGATTAGGCCCCCGGCAGCAGTCTTACTATCACCTGCCCCGTCCCTCTGGCGGTTACTAGAATCTTTGGGTCACCAGCTGCCACAGGTGCCTTGTGTCCTGGGTTATCAGTTTTGGCTACCCAGAAAATCAAAAACCAAACCCATTGCTGTCGAGTTGATTTTGACTCATAGTGACCCTAGAGGACAGAGTAGAAGTGCCCCATAGGGTTTCCAAGGAGCAGGTGGTGGATTTAAACTGCTGACCTTTTCATTAGCAGCTGACCTCTTAACCGCTGCACCACCAGGGCTATAAACCCAGTGCCTTCGAGTCGATTGCGACTCATAGCGACTCTATGGCAGAGTAGAACTGCCCCCTAGAGTTTCCAAGGAGTGCCAGGTGGATTCGAACTGCCGACCCTTTGGTTAGCAGCTGTAGCCCTTAACCAGTATGCCACCAGGGTTTCCACCAGGGCTACAGGTATCAGAAAATCAGGCTAAAGGCTTTTTAAACAAACAGGCTTATTCTTCTTGACAAGATGTGGTTGGCTGGTTCAGCATCTCAGCTGGTGTTTCTGACTCTCTTGGCCTTTTTTCACTCATTGTGGCAAGATGGTAGCTGCCATCTTGTGGTGAGGCCCAGGGCAGTCCCGTGGCATCTGTCTTCTCGGGAGATCAGGGCTTTGACCAGATCTGTGTCTCATGGCCACCCCTGCCTGCAGGAGAAGCTGGGAAGGAAGTACCTCACCTGGGCTGGGCCACTGGCACCTCAAACAAAGCTGGGGCGCTGGTAACAAAGCAGAAGTGTGGATGTTGGGAGGCAGTCCCCCTGTCTATTGCCTCATCAGAACTCCAGTTCCTTTGTTACATTGTAGCATTTCCCTCACCTCTTGGTGTCCAGGACTGCTCTGAGCACTAGGAGAGGCCCAGGCAGCGTTTGCCGTATTGCATTGTATACAAGGTGCTGAATGTGGAAGGAACATGCAAGAGAACTTTGCATTTTTTTTTTTTTTTTTTTTTTACAGCATTTAGAATGAGCCCTCCCATCTCCTGTTTCTTCCCAGGGTTCAGGCTTCAAAGAGCCAGAAACCATTGGGTAGCAGTGTCTACTCCTGGAAAGTTCCAAGAAAATAGCATTTTTGTATCAGGATGATTTAAATTTTTTTAGGATTTATTATTTAAAAAAATGAATGACTGCAGACCATTAAAACGGATATAGAGAGTTGAGCTGAGAAACAGTGAAACTGAGAGAGGATACAAAAATGTATTGTTCCCCTAGGGAAGTGTGATTGTGTACCTTTGGCTTCCTGGGGCTATGGGTGTGACCGTGAGTTCTTACCACTGTCGGAGAACAGAGAGGTACAGGGCGCCTGGGTGGAGAGGAGTGAATGAGTGTTCAGAGGGCCGGCCAGCTCCCACCAGGGGTGGGAATGGGTGCAGTAGCGATCATCTGCCTGCTGGGCCCAGAGTAGGTGTTTATGGAATTGAGTTTAGTGGGATGAGGAGTGGAGTCCGCATCCTTCAAGAGCTGGCCTTCTGATAGTTGCCGAGCCAGCGGGGTATGTGCCGTCTGTGGCCGGGCCTGGACATGTGGACTGCTGTACCTAGAGTATGCTTTGTAAGGGGACCGGCAGTCACAGATGCTGTCTGGTGCACGCTTGAAGTCCACATCTTATAAACTTTCCAGATGAAGCAGGAAGGAAGAGGGTTTCCTCCCTTTTCCCCAGAATTGATTTTTATTTTCTAAAGCATTAGAGATATTCAACAACAGTTGACAGATACCAAGACCCAAATATTACGAGCCATAGTCCAAGTTCCAGGTGAGTGGAGAGTGTGGTGTCCTGGATTTGCAAGGGAGCCTGCCGGCCTGGCTGTGCCCTGACTGCCCCCTGGTCCTGCCCTCTGATCACGGAGCTGCTTGTCTGGCCTTCTGTGAGGTGGCTCCCATGCCCCCTGCTTCCTTCAGCACACGCCTGACCCCCTGCCTGTCCTCCTGGCTGTCCACCCTGGGGAGCCTGGGCTGGTGGCCTCTGTGCTCCTGCCCCCTTGGGCAGGAACTGGCCTCTGCATTGAAAAGGTGATGATGGTAGGGCGGTGACTGATGGCTGAGGAAGGGACAGAGGCTGGCCTTGACTGAAGTCACATGCTCAGCTTGACGTTGTAGTTTGTCAATGTTGGGACATTGTATTCCGTCACGTTGTATTCTGGCGACGTTGTATCCTGTTGACGTTGTGTTCCGTGGAAAGCTGGCAGGGAAGGTCCGTGGGGATACCCTGGGAAGTGTCCTGTCATTGCTGCTGCCTGCACCTTTGTGGCTTACCCAGATTATCTCGTACAAGGGACTTGTTGGTGATCTGGGCCCTCTGAGCCCTTGTTGAGGACGTCTGTCATGCATAGTTCTGGGGGCCAAGCGCTGCCTCCCTCTGAGCTGTGGGCGAGGCGCTATAGGTGTTTGTGCTTGGGTGTGTTAAAGGAAGAGGAACGCCATGGCGTGTGCAGGTGTGGGTCTGATGAAGTACTTCTGCACATGATATGCTCGTTCTCTGGGCATGCAGTGCACTGTCTGCCCTTTACGCGGAGGTCGTCTCTATCTAGGAAGCCGTCCCCATCAGTTATGTCGCTTGTTCGGTATTGACCCTGGGTGGTAAGTAGGGCTGCTAGCGTCCCATTCTCCCCCCTTTGCAGATGAGGAAACTGAGGCTCAGAAAGGTGGAATGACCAGCCTGAGGTTATAAGCCAGCGAGTAGTAATAGACTTTTGATTTCTAATCCCGTGTTCTTGCTATCGCACGCACTGCTTTGCTCACTTTAAGAGAACATGAAAATTTCACTTTTAAAAATTGAATGTGGGATTGAATCATAGATGATTAAAATAAGCAAACAGGAAGAAGTTTCTAATGAGTGGAAGTGCAAAGATTGGGAGAGGAAGGTCGTTCAGCTCGGTGTTACAACTGGATACAACGAGGGAAGTTACAGAAAGAGAAGGCAGTTACAGAAAGGATGAAAATCATGGGTTTTGTGTAGGGACGTGAAGAATATTATCTTTATCCTGGATTCATTGTGTGGGGTGGAGCGTTGCCAGGTAAGGCTTTGGTTTTTAGCCAGGTGTTGAGATGTTATTATAAACCATGGAGGCTTTCTGGTGAAACCTTAGACTATATTCAAATTAGTTCTAGAGGGAAAAAGTTCAAGTTTATTTAAAATAGGACACGATATTCTAAGAAAATAGGATCTTTTTTTTTTTTTTTAACCCCAAATATAACCTATACATTTGGTTTAGGTTCTAGAAGTAAGAATAACGCCAGCATAGAAAATTGAGAAAACATAGCTGCCAGTCACCCTGCCCCCTCGGCTTGAGGCATCCTGGAGGCCAGCCTGGTGCAGAAGTGAGAGGTGGGCTTGGGGGTCATGTCAGGTTGGCCAAGCATAGCCATTTTCCAGCAGAGTAATCTTGGCAATGTTTTTGTTTTTTGCTTTGAATCTTCTCTGGGTTTTAGTTTCTTCACCTGTAGTGACTCTGGGATGACGACACTCGGCTCCATGTTGTTTCGGAGGCTGAGTGAGACGCTGCGCGGAGGTGGTTAGCATGGTGCTCGCATGTGGTGGGCCTCCTCCCTCAGCGCTCTGTTGTTAGCTGCCGACAAAGAGTCGGCTCCGACTCAGGAGACCCCATCACAGCAGAAAGAAACTGTGTCTGGTCCTGGGCCATCTTCGGACCGTTGGTCTGCTCCAGTCCGTTCTTGAGGCCACCACGTATCTTGAGTGCCTTCCAGCCTCGGGGGCCCATCTTCTGGTGCTGCAGCAAACAGTGCTCTGCTGTGACCCACAGGGTTCTCACTGGTTGATTTTCAGCAGTAGATCACCAGGCCTTTCTTCCTGGTCTGTCTTAGTCTGTGAGCGTCACTGATACCTGTTCAGTGTGAGTGACCCTGCCAGTATTTGAAGTACCAGTGACATCTCTTCCAGCGTCTGAGCAACACACGACCACCCCAGTATGACAGGCGGACACACGAGTGGTGGCCCTTGGTGATAGCTGCTGCCTCGTTATCACCATCTTTTTCCTGCTCATCCTCCTCCCCTCCCTTGTTTTCATAAGGTGGTGAGAGCGTAGATGTGATTTGTTACTCATTTTTTCAGTCAATATTATGACATAAGCCTTTCCTGTGTTGCTAAAATCTTCATAGCCATCACTTTTAATGGCCGTATAATGTTTTGAAAATGATCTTTACTTAAAATTGTTATTAAAATTGTGTATCTGTCTAAATCAACATTTAATTTATATGCTTAATCAAAATCTAGACATATTTAATAGAATTCAAAATGTGTGAGATGAACTATACTGAGAGAAGCCGTTCACTGATATTCTGGGTGGGAAGAGGGGTAAGGATACACCAACCAGCCCTCACTGCTTATAGTTTGGGAACTGGTAACACTTATTTTTTTTAAATTGAAAAAGCTGCATTATGCAACGTAAAGAAATTCAGATGCTCCTAAGGGCTTATGCAATGACACATACATCTCCCTTCCACCCCAGTCCAGTAGATCCTCTACCATCCCTGTCTTCTTTCAGAAATATTCTGCACAAAGTCAAGTGAGTATATACAGGTGTGTGTATAAATCATATGGAGTCCCTGGGGGGTGCATATGGTCAGCGTGCTTGGCTGCAGACGGAAAGGCTGTAGGCTCCAGTCCACCCAGAGGCATCTTGGAAGAATGGCCTGGCGATCTACTTCTGAAGAACCAGCCTTTGAAAAGCCTGTGGAGCACAGTTCTACTCTTACGTCCATGGGTTGCTATGTGTCAGAGTGTACTCGATGGCAGATGGATTTTATATATTATATGTATTTTCCCCCATCCCTTTTTAAATGCCAACAGGAGTGTACTAGTGTAATGCACTCTTTTTCTCAGTTAAAATATATATGTTGGAGAGCCTGAGGACAGTTGATATTTACTGTGTGTGTATTTTCAAGTTAAGAATCTGCCTCCTGTCAGATCTGTGTCTCTTGTCCTCATGTGAGTCCTGTGGGCAGCCGAGACACTTGTAGTTCATACCAGGACGTCCAAGACAACAGCAGAGGCACCGGTTGTCTCGTGGGCAGCGTGGAGTTCTGTGGGAGGGGTGCGAGGTCCATGGATGCTATGCCCTCCCCCGCCCAGGTTAGCAGGGGAGTAGATTCCTGAGAGCCACCCTCCCCAGGTTGACCCTGTGGACCGCCTGTTGGTGCCGACCCCATGGTCACTGTCTCAGGTGGGCGATGGTCACCATCTGAGTTGGGTTGTGGTGTCTGAGGTAGGTGGTGGTCACCATCTGAGGTGAGTGGTGGTGTCTGAGGTGGGCGGTGGTCACTGTCTGAGGTGGGTGATGGTGTCTGAGGTGGGCACCGGTCAACGTCTGAGGTGGGCGGTGGTGTCTGAGGTGGGCGGTGGTGTCTGAGGTGGGCGGTGGTGTCTGAGGTGGGCGGTGGTGTCTGAGGTGGGCGGTGGTGTCTGAGGTGGGCGGTGGTGTCTGAGGTGGGCGGTGGTGTCTGAGGTGGGCGGTGGTGTCTGAGGTGGGCGGTGGTGTCTGAGGTGGGTGGTGGTCTTCACGTGGTGTGAATGGCAACTACAGCAGCAACAACTACAACAACAGCTATAACAGCAGCAGCAGCAGCAACAAGGTTTATAACAAAATTCAGCAGCAACAACAACTACAATAAACTAATGGCAGCAGCAGCAGCAACAACAGTTCTGACAACAACGGCAACCACATTAGCACGGATGACTACAATAACAGCTGTAACAGTGGCAGCAGCAACAACAACAGTTACAACAATAATGGCAACTACAACAGCAGCAACAACAGCTGTAACAGCGGCAGCAATAATGACAACCAGAGTTACCACGACAGCTATGACGACGACGACAACTACAGCAGCGATTACAGCGCCAGCAGCAATAGCTACAACGCCACCAGCAGCGACAACTGTAGTTTCTTGTGCCAGGCACGTTTTACGCAGTATCCCGTGCAGTTGTCATCCTCGGAGACTTACAGCGGGTCAGTGACCGTCTCTGGGCCTCTAGCCGGTGGAGCCTACCTTGAGCCAGGTGTCCTAGGAGCTGGTGTCCAGTCAGCCGTACTGCCCCAGTGATGGTTCTGGGAAGAAGGCCGGGGCGGGAAGAACACAGAAGGCTGGCCCACTGGCCCAGGCACTGGGTGTGAAGAGAGACTGGAGATGGAGGGGAGGCCGAGACCCTAGGCTCAGATGCCACTCGGCCACCTCTGGACCTTTGAGCCACCTAGCCTGTGCTTGGTCTCAGCATCTTCATCGCCAGAATTAAGGCATCAGGCAGACGGCAGCAGAGAGCTGGGAGTCGCCAGTGCTGTGACTTTGTTCCGTGGGTAGATGGGAGCCACAGAAGGTTTTTGGGAGGGGAGTGGGTGATGAAAGCCGTGCTTTGGGGAGGTTAATCTGGTTCTGTTCCTTTGTGATAATCCTGCTGTAGGGTGGGAAGTGACAGCGTGTGAGTGACACTTTGAAATTCACCAGCAAGCGAATTAGCTGTGCTTTGAACTGCTGTTGGACCTCCCTCGTGCCATTTATGGGTCTGTTGGCAGCTCGGATGTGAGGCCTCGGCCAGCATGCCCCCGCCGTGTCGCCTCCTGCCCATTCGCCCACATCAGCCCTTTCTTCTTTGCATACCTGCGTCACAGCGGGCGCAGGCATAATGAGGCCGGCCTGTGGTGCTGAATTGACTCGGGGATGCTCATGAATCCTGGGGATCAAAATGATCCAAGTGGGAAGCTGCCATCTGAGATGTGCCAGCTCCGTGGCTCCCATGCCTCTGTCCCTGTGCTGGGAGCAGCCCACCGAGCCACCCACCCCTCCTTGTTCTCGCTCTGCGCTGACTGTCTGGGGTGCCAAGTGGCTTTGGTCTGGCTCCCCAGGACCCTGGGAAGTGACTTTTCAGGGAGTGCTGATATGAGGAATTTGCAGAAGGCTCACGTGTTTAACTAAACGGATTTGAGCTTTTAAGAGGCAGCCAGGTAGCTTAGTACTTTGGAATGAATTTATTGATCCTTGTATCGTTGTAGTTGTTATCAGATTTAGAAACTACCGTTCAGTAAACTAGGAAATGTATCCTAATCCTGCAAATTTAAGTTTACCGGTCTCAACGTTCTCTTAGCATTCATCTTTTCCTGCTTCCCTGCTACCCCAGCTGTCTTGCATTTTTTTGGCTGTAGCCGTTTTGCGTTTCTGCAGTCTGTCTTTCTGGTGTATGTGGCTTCTTCTGGTTATTGATACACTCCACGGTGTCCAGAACTGTCCTCGGGTGATTGATGTGGCCTGCCCTGCTTATTGTCCGCAATTCATCTCCCGGCGGTCCAAGGTGCTTCCGTGTTCAGGCCACTGCATCTCATTCGCTTGTCCGTTTCCTTTAACGGCCTTCTAGATCAGTCCATTAAATGCCTCACTGAAGTGCACGGTTATTTCCTCAATGAGCTATCTGTTGAATTAGTAAGACATGAATTTCCTTGTGTGTGCCATTTCTATCAGAAGTCATTAAAACTTACCTGGGTTGGAGCTCTCTGTACTTGGAAGTCCCTTCCCCATTACCTAGACCAAATATTAAAGTATAAAATCTATTTATCAAAGTCATTGTTTGATTTTTAGTATGCAGGATTTAATTTACAGTTACTTTCAATGAGATTTTAAATTTGCTTCGGCTTGTGCCGTTGACTTTTTTTCTCGATAGAAACCCTGTTTTCATTTTAGCTTTCCATCGTCTCCCCCATTCTCATGAGCTGGAGGAACCCTTTCATTAACACTGAAAATTACTTCCGATTCCTTTATACAATTACCACACGGCACATGATCCTGCCATGCCAGGTACAGGGAAGCAAAGGCTTGGCTTTGTGGTGGGCAGATGGATCTGGTGCAGGTAACGACCTCAGAGCACAGGGGTGGGATGCCTGGTATGTGGGTGATGTGCCTGGAAACACAGATTAGCAAGCCATCAAGTCCCCTGGGCGCCTGGCTGGGTAGGGGCAGGGTAGACCTCAGGCTAGATGAGTAACTGCAGAAGACAGAACCTTGTGCAGGCCCTGTCTCTGAGCCACCACCTTGACCTGGAGTCTCTGAGCCACCACCTTGAACTGGAGTCTCTGAGCCACCACCTTGACCTGGATCCGGGCAGGGTGTGCCGGGGGGAGGGGGACCTCATGGACAAAGATGTGAGATGTAAACACAGGGGGAGTATTTGGAAAGGTGGCCTGGTTTGGAGGTCTGGATCTGAGTGCCCCTGGATGGGGAGGTGGGAGGCCAGGCGGAGGCAGGGCCGGGCTAGGTCCTTAGTGCTCTGGTTGAGGCATGTCTCTGGAGAGCCAGAAAGCTGGTGGTGTCTTTTTTTTTAAAACTATATTTTGTTGTGTTTTCGATGAAAGTTTACACAGCAAGTTAGGTTCCCGTTTAACAATTACTACACAAATTGCTCAGTGACATTGGTTATGTTTTTTCACAGTGTGTCAGCATTCTCATCCATTTCCTTCTGGATGTTTCTCTTCCAGTCATCTGGTTTCCCTGTCTCCTTACCCTTTCATCTGTGCTTTAGGGTAATTGTTGACCATTTGGTCTCATATAGATGATCTTTTAAAGGTGTGCAGTATTCATTGGTAATATCCTTTATTTTATAAGCCACTCTGTTATTTAGCTAAAAGGCGACCTTAGGGGGTAGTTTTCGTTCAAGGTTTATGAAGTATCTCAGGGTGATAGTCTCCGGGAGTCCTCTAGTCTGAACTGGCCTAGTAAGTCTGGGCTTTTTAAGAGTTCGAGTTCTATTCCACATTTTTTCTCCCCTTCTATCGGGATCCATCTTTTGCGGCCCTGATCAGAATGGTCATTAGTGGTAGCTGGGCACTATCTAGTTCTTCTGGTCTCAGGGTAGATGAGGCTGTGGTTTGCGTCAACAGCTAGTCCTACAGACTAGTTTCTTCTCTGAGTCTGGTTTCCGTCTAAACTGGTGGTTGTTGTTAGGTGCTGTCGAGTCAGTTCTGACTTACAGTGACCCCGTGCACAACAGAACCAAACACTGCCGGGTCCTGTTCCTTCCTCACAGCGGCTGTTGTGCTTGAGCCCATTGTTGCAGCCACTGTGTCAATCCATCCCGTTGAGGGTCTTCCTCTTCTCCACTGACCCTCTACTTTACCAAGCCTGATGTCCTTCTCCAGGGACTGGGCCCTCCTGACAACATGTCCACAGTGTGCGAGACAGAATCCCACCATCCGTGCCTCTAAGGAGCGTTCTGGCTGTACTTCTTCTACGACCGATGTGTTTGCTCTTTGTCAGTCCATGGTGTATTCAGTATCCTTCGCCAACACTACAGTTCAAAGGCGTCAGCTCTTCTTCTATCTTCCTTACTCACTGTCCAGCTTTCACATGCATATGATGTGATTGAAAATACCATGGCTTGGGTCAGGCACACTTTAGTCCTTAAAGTGACAATATTGCTTTTTAACACTTAAAAGAGGTCTTTTGCAGCAGAGTTGCCTACTGCAATGTGCCATTTGATTTCCTGACTGCAGCTTCTGCGGGTGTTGACTGTGGTTGACTGTTGAGGAGTTTGATCTCTTGGTGTTGTCATCAGCTGCTGTTGAATTGGCCCCCAACTTGTGATGACCCCATGTACCACTGAATGAGACAATGCCCAGTCCTGCTCCATCCCTGTTGGGTCAGTTGGGGATTGTACTGTTGTGTTCCATAGGTCTTATACTGGCTGATTTTTGGAAGTCGATCACCAGGCCTTTCTTCCTAGTCTGTCTTAATCTAGAAGCTCCGTTGATACCTGCCAGCATCATAGCAACCCGCAGGCTTCTACTGACAGACCAGGTGGTGGCTGTGCATGAGGAGCACTGGCCGGGAATTGAGCCCGGGTCTCCCACATGGAAGGCGGGGATTCTACCACTGGACCACCCATGTGGCATTGGCCGGGAACCGAACCTGGGTCTCCCACATAGAAGGCGGGGATTCTTCCACTGGACCACCCATGCGGCATTGGCCGGGAATCGAACCTGGGTCTCCCACATACGAGGCGGGGATTCTACCACTGGACCACCAACGCGGCATTGGCTGGGAATTGAACCCGGGTCTCCCACATGGAAAGCGGGGATTCTACCACTGGACCACCCATGCAGCATTGGCCGGGAATCGAGCCTGGGTCTCCCACATAGAAGGTGGGGATTCTACCACTGGACCACCAATGCGGCATTGGCCAGGAACCGAATCCGGGTCTCCCACATGGAAGGCGAGGGTTCTACCGCTGGATCACCAATGCGGCATTGGCCGGGAATCGAGCCTGGGTCTCCCACATGGAAGGCAAGGGTTCTACCACTGGACCGCCAATCCTCCCTTATAATTTTCTGTAGCTTTCACATATGCAGATGAGATCCAGTTCTCTGTTACCAAGGGTTCAAGTGGCAGGAACACAGCCTTATCTCCTCGTGAGGTAATAAATCTGTTCATCTTTGATATCTTTAAGTATAATTAACAGTTAGAAAACATTCCATGTTTAAAGCATATCAAATACTGAGAATAATAATAACAAAAAGAATAAAAATAAAGCATCTAATACTTTTTTCACGATTACCACGTGCCAGGTGTGGTATTAAGTACTTCAACAAGCTCTGTGAGGTGGACATCGATGTTAATCCCTGTTTTACTGATGAGGAAACGGACTTGACGTGGCTAAGGAACATGCTCAAGGCCACAGGAAGTCCCGGGGCCAGGGTTCAGAGGGCTGCACCCTTCCCACGGCCACGCTCAAGAAGGAGGATGAAGACCAGGTTTCCCCAGGTGGTTCACAGGGCTTATGTTCTTCACCTCTTTTTGGGAAGGACTTTGTAGGGTGTGTTTTTTCCTTTCGTATAGACTTGGTACAAAACAGTGTGCCTAACTGTGTATCTTACCATTTTTCACTGATTATAAACGATGTCTTTTTTCCAGGACATTCATTTTCTTTGAAAACATGATTGTTATTGGCTGTGTAATATTTGTTAAGGTCTGGTTATTTCTTCCATTTGCTCAGAGGTGAAGAAGTGGGTAAGCCATTCCCCTGTGATTGGGGCGTCTAAGTTGTTCCAGCTTTGTTTTTGTTTATTTGTTGTTATTCCTGATGTGGTGAGGATTATCCCTGAGACCTGGGTCCTTGAGGACCCTCGGTGTCTCCTCAGCGTAAATGCTGAGGAGGCCTTCGTGTCTGAGGAACCCTGCTGCTCACTTGTGCACTGGTATCCTGGTATCGCCCTGCTCGACCGGTGTGTCCTGAGGCCTGTGGTGTGGTAGCAGCTGTTGACTGGATCCTGCTTTGCCCTTTGGTTTCGTCTGTATCCGTGCTGTGGACTGAGGAGGCCTGGCGCCCTGTGATGTACTGGCCTCTGGTCAGGCCAACTCCGTTGGGATCTCTGGGTTGGGAGCCACACTCTGAGATGAGTGATAATGGGGTCAGTGCTGGGGTGAGTCATGCTCTCAGTCCCCCGGAGGTCTGGAGCCACATGTGCGCTGGGCTCTCGGGAGGGACAGTGGTGTGGATCCCCCGTATTTTCTTGTCTTCTTTCAAGAAGTGCGCGTCTGAGAGGAGATGAGGAGCGTGGTGGGGCCTGGTGTGTCTGTGAAGAAACCAAAAAACAGAGCCACACCAGCCTCAGCAATTCACGAGTGGTTCTCACTCAGGGGGATCTCCTGTCTGCATTAGTCGGAGTGACACACTAGCTGAGTAAGGCGTGTTTACAGTGGAGACTGGAAGGTACAGAGAGCCAGTGCACAGAAAACCATCACCTTCAGTGTCCCTGTCCACAGTTTTGGTGTCTGTGCTTGGTGTGGTCAGTGTTCCTGTGCCCCAGCTGCCATCTGAGGTCGTTGGGAGGGTCCCCTCTGGAAAGCCTGGGGTCCTTCAGTGAGTTCTGGGGCACGTGGGAAGCAGCAGGGTGTGGTGCTGAGACAGTGGCTGTGCTGGCCAGGTGGGGACCCTAGAGCACCCACTTGGATGGGGTCCTGGCCACCACGTGATGTGGGGCTTGGGCTGAGGATTCAGCGCACTAATGTAAGACAAGTTCTAAGAGCAGCGCCTGGCGCATTGGAGCTGCCTCACAGGTGCCGGCTATTATGCTTGTTTCGTTCTCATGGTTCCTGCTGGCTCTGATCGCCTGCCGCCTTCTGAATTCTTGGTTTAGTATAATCCGTCTACGGTATTCTGGTTCCAGCACCTCCTGTGGGCTAGGCACTGGGAATGCAGTGCTGAGATCCACAGGGGCTGCCCGCAGAGCGCTGCCCTCAGAGACTGCCCATCCTCCAAACCAAGAAAAAAAAAAAAAGCCCCAAACCAAAAAACCCAAACCTGTTGCCACTGAGCTGATTTGGACTCATGGCGACCCTATAGGACAGAGTAGAACTGCCCCATAGGGTTTCCAAGGAGCAGCTGGTGAATTTGAACTGCCGACCTTTTGGTTAGCAGTCGAGCTCTTACCAGGCCTCAAACCCCACCCCTAAACGCACCAGCAAACGAGGTGAGTGCAGACAGTGGTGCATCAAATAACAGGAGAGCAGTCCCCGGCTGTGCTGGCCAAGGCTGCAAGCCACGTGTAACCAAAAGCCAGACCAGTTGCCATTGAGTTGACCCTGAATCATGGCGACCCCATGTGTTTCAGAGCAGAACTGTGCCCCATAGGGTTTTCAGTGGCTGTTTTTTCGAAAGTTTATCACCAGACCTTTCTTCTGAGTGCCTCTGGGTGGATTTGAAGCACCAACCTTTTGGTTAGTAACCAGGCACTTAACCGTTTGCTATACCCAGGGACTCCTCATGTGGGTGGTTAAAGTTCTCTAGTAGCCTCATTGTGAAGTGAAAGGAAATAGGTGAAATTAATTTCAACAGTACCTTTTAGTTGTTAATCTAGTATATAAAAAACCAAACCCATTGCCATTGAGTCGATTCCGACTCATAGCGACCCTAAAGGACAGAATAGAACTGCCCCATAGTGTTTCCAAGGAGCTCCTGGTGGATTCGAACTGCCAACCTTTGGGTTACCAGCTGTAGTCCTTAACCACTACGCCACCAGGGTTTCCAATCCAGTATATATAAAATATTATTTTGACACAGTCAATATAAACTCGATATGTAATCAGTATACAAATTGTTAGTGAGGTGATGCATATTCTTTCCTCTGTACTGAGTCTTCAGAATCTGGGGTGTATTTTACATAGGCGGCACATGTCAGTCGGGGCTTACCATGTCCTGGAGGCCCAGTGACCACGCGTGGCTTGAGGCCCCCTTGTTGGACAGGGCAGGTCTGGAGTGGAGTGAGGGGCCTGTTTATGAAGCCGACTCAGGTGGGCTTCCTGATGAAGCGACGTTTGGGCTTAGCCCGGCCGAGGAGGAGACAGATGGCGTGACCACTGGGAGCAGAGTCCACTTAGGAGTGGTGTGCCCTGGGTCGCCTTCCCTGAGCGCGACCCAGCTTGGCCGCAGCTGCTGTGTGTGATGGAGGGATAGTGGTGAAAGGCGAGGCTAGAGCGGGTGTCAGGGCTGAATATGCAGGTCCCCAAGGCCGTGCTGAGCTGTTGGACTCTATTCTTGTGGTGGAGCGACTTCAGCAGGGGTGAACGAGACTTGGCTTTTCTGTGGCAGTGGGCTAACCAGCGAGGAGGGTGCTGCAGGGGCCCGGGGGGTGTGTGGCGCCTTGGAGCGGGGTTACGGCGGGGCATTTGAGAAGCGGTGGGCTTGTTGAGGTGTAGTCTAGAGGTATAGAGATGGGGCTTACCATGGACTAGAGGTGGGAGGGGAGGGAGGTCGGGACTGGCTGTTAGGGTTTGGGCTTCAGCGCCTAGGAGTGCTGCTGCCATTTACAAGGTGAGGGGAACCTGGGGAGAGAAGAGTTTGATGTGAGGCATGACAAGTTCAGGGCAGGTGGAGGGAGCGTGTCTATGGCTCTGGCACCATCCACTAGCGCCCGGGGTGGCACTGTGACCAGCTTTACTGTGCTCCGCTCGTCTAGGTTTGGTGTTGGCCTCGTTGGGGAGCATTCTTGTGGTAAAATGAGTTCCTTTATGTGGCCTCTTGCCTTGTTTCTTTGGAAAAACAGCTTGAGAGATTTTTCCCTTAAGCCCTGAGGTGTTACTTGGCCCTAGTTTTCTACTCCAGAGGGTTTGTTACTTTTGTCCAGGTTGATTGACATTTCCTGGGTAAGCTGTAAGCAACTTGATGGTTTGATACTTTTTCTCTAACCCTGGGCTGCAGCCTGCCTGTGATTGGTCTATTTTATGAACCTTGCAAGGATTGGTCAGTATACTTCTGCAAATGAAGTACTAGACTATGCAAATGAAATGACTATCGTCCACCAAGAGGATTGGTCAGTTCCTGGCCCAGCTGGGAGGGCCATGCCTTGAACTTGACCTGGAGTTTTTGTTTATATGTAGCCAGCCCTACAGAGGTTTCAGCAAAAAAAAAGGAAAGGAGAAAAGGCAAGAATAGAGAAGCAGAGAGAAAGAGGTGAGGAACCTCTTAAAAGAGCTGTAACAGGGTCCAGGGCTGTAACACTGAAGACAACGAGAGACCCAGACGGGGCCCTGCGCCAGAGTCCGTGGTGACCGCAGGAAACTGCTGCTAGGGATGCAGCTAAGAGGACTGAACAAACTGCTACGCTGGCAGTGAGCTGGGTCAGCAGTACAGGGGCCGAAGGCAGAGTCTGTCCTGAGGGGGCCGAGGGGAGCCTGTCCTGAGGGGGCCGAGGGGAGCCTGTCCTGAGGGGGCCGAGGGGAGCCTGTCCTGAGGGGGCCGAGGGGAGCCTGTCCTGAGGGGGCCGAGGGAGCCTGTCCTGAGGGCTGAGAGGAGGCCTGCATGGCTGACGGGGGTGAGCACGGCAGAGAAAAGGGCCTGCTTGCTCGCGTAGCTGAGAGGAGCAGAGAGAGTTGTCTGCACCGAGGAAGGGAGGGATGCTGTCTCCTTCAGGAAGCCTTCCACACTTTGTCTGCATGCTTCCTGATCCTGATCCCGAGTTGTATCCTCTTCCTTCCTTAATAAACCACTTAACTGTAAGTACAGTTCATGAGTTCTGTGAGATGTTGCAGCAAATTGCCAAACACAAACGAGCGAGGGAAGAGTGCTGAGGGGTGTGGAGTGGCGGGTGTTGGAGATGGAGGGGTGCAGCAGCCGGAGAGTGTCGGCACCTGGGGTGTATTTGACTTCTGACTCACAGGACTTGGCTTTGTACTGGTTCTTATATTTGAAATTATTTGTGCGGTCCTCCTCCTGCCTAGATTCTTCCTGAAACTTGGGCATCTGCACGTGCAGCAGATGAACTAGTGGAGCCGCGCAAACAACTTAGAATCCACCACTCACCATCCCTGTTGTCAAAATCCTTCCCTTTGTACCAGGAGGTGCCCTCCCACCCTGGGGCCCCTCGCCTACCTGCCACATCTCCTGCCAGGTGCCCAGGCTTCTTCATCTCTGGGGGGTGCGAGCTCCCCTCACTCGGTTGCCCTGAGCCCCCCCCACCCCGCCCACCTGTGGCTCCTCGTGTGCTGTGCGAGGCCGAATGTAGCCAGAGGACCAGCTGCGGCCCTTCCTCTCTTCCCATGAGATGCTGTGAGCAAAAAGGGGATGGAGAGAAGCTTGCTTTCCCATCGATGTCACTTACATGGTACCCCTTGCCAAAAGAGATAATAAATAAGTTGCTTTAAGTCAAAATGGCCTTCACTCCACCAGACTGAGTCCAGCACAACTAGATGGTGCCCAGCTACCACCACCGACTGCTGTGACAGAGATCACAGAAGAGGGTCCCGGACAGAGCTGGAGAAAAATGTAGAACAGAATTCTAACTCACAAAGAAGGACCTGACTTAATGGTCTGACGGAGACTGGAGAACCCTGAAAGTATGGCCCCCAGACACCCTTATAGCTGAGTGCTGAAGTCACTCCTGAGGTTCACCCTTCAGTCAAAGACTAGACAGGCCCGTAAAATAAAATGGGACTAGATGGGCACACCAGCCCCAGGGCAAGGATGAGAAGGCAGGAGGGGACAGGAAAGCTGGTAATAGGGAACCCAAGATCAAGATGGGGAGAGTGTTGACATGTGGGGTTTTAACCGATGTCACAAAACAGTATGTGTATTAATTGTTGAACGAGAAACTAATTTACTCTGTAAACCTTCATTTAAAGTAGAGTAAAAAAAAGTTTAATTGAAAAAAACAAAAACAAATGGCTCTTACATATTAAATATGTAGTATGCACAAATTTTTTTTAAAAACAAAAGTTCATCTCCTATGAGACACTTCAGTGCCCTCTCTTCATTAGAAATAAGCCAGGGACCGTTCTCCAGGGTGAGACAGCCTTCTGCAAGAGAGCCTGTAGTAGCCACAATGCCGTCCTTGGGATGGGCCGCAGGTCACGTGGCCAACCCCTGATTGTCACACGTTTTGTTTTCTCCAGTTTCTCCCCCTGAACTGCTACTTCAGTATCCTTGTGCCTACATCTTTGCTCTCATCTCTGGTTATTTTCTTGGGATAACTGCTAAATGTAAAATTATCGCTTCAGAGGCTTTGCATATTTTTTTTTTTAATAACTTTTATTAAGCTTCAAGTGAACGTTTACAAGTCCAATCAGTCTGTCACATTTAAGTTTACATACATCTCACTCCCTACTCCCACTTGCTCTCCCCCTCTTGAGTCAGCCCTTTCAGTCTCTCCTTTCTTGACAATTTTGCCGGCTTCCCTCTCTCTCTATCCTCCCATCCCCCCTCCAGACAAGAGTTGCCAACACAATCTCGAGTGTCCACCTGATATCATTAGCTCACTCTTCATCAGCGTCTCTCTCCCACCCGCTGACCAGTCCCTTTCATTTCTGATGAGTTGTCTTCGGGGATGGTTCCTGTCCTGTGTCAACTGAAGGTCTGGGGAGCATGGCCGCCGGGATTCCTCCAGTCTCAGTCAGACCATTAAGTTTGGTCTTTTTATGAGCATTTGGGGTCTGTATCCCACTGATCTCCTGCTCCCTCAGGGGTCCTCTGCTGTGCTCCCTGTCAGGGCAATCATCGATTGTGGCCGCGCACCAACTAGTTCTTCTGGTCTCAGGATGATGTAGGTCTCTGGTTCATGTGGCCCTTTCTGTCTCTTGGGCTCTTAGTTGTCGTGTGGCCTTGGTGTTCTTCCTTTTCCTTTGCTCCAGATGGGTTGAGACCAATTGCTGCATCTTAGATGGCCGCTTGTTAGCATTTAAGACCCCAGACGCCACATTTCAAAGTGGGATGCAGAATGATTTCATAATAGAATTATTTTGCCAATTGACTTAGAAGTCCCCGCAAACCATGTTCCCCAGACCCCCGCCCTTGCTCCGCTGACCTTTGAAGCATTCATTTTATCCCGGAAACTTCTTTGCTTTTGGTCCAGTCCAATTGAGCTGACCTTCCATGTATTGAGTGTTGTCTTTCCCTTCACCTAAAGCAGTTCTTATCTACTGATTAATCAATAAAAAACCCTCTCCCACCCTCCCTCCCTCCCCACCTCCCTCCCTCCCCCCCTCGTAACCACAAAAGTGTGTGTTCTTCTCAGGTTTACTATTTCTCACGATCTTATAATAGTGGTCTTATACAATATTTGTCCTTTTGCCTCTGACTAATTTCGCTCAGCATAATGCCTTCCAGGTTCCTCCATGTTATGAAATGTTTCAGAGATTCGTCACTGTTCTTTATCGATGCGTAGTATTCCATTGTGTGAATATACCACAATTTATTTACCCATTCATCCGTTGATGGACACCTTGGTTGCTTCCAACTTTTTGCTATTGTAAACAGAGCTGCAATAAACATGGGTGTGCATATATCTGTTTGTATGAAGGCTCTTGTATCTCTAGGGTATATTCCTAGGAGTGGGATTTCTGGGTTGTATGGTAGTTCTATTTCTAACTGTTTAAGATAACGCCAGATGGATTTCCAAAGTGGTTGTACCATTTTACATTCCCACCAGCAGTGTATGAGAGTTCCAATCTCTCCGCAGCCTCTCCAACATTTATTATTTTGTGTTTTTTGGATTAATGCCAGCCTTGCTGGTGTGAGATGGAATCTCATCGTAGTTTTAATTTGCATTTCTCTAATGGCTAATGATGGAGAGCATTTTCTCATGTATCTGTTGGCTGCCTGAATATCTTCTTTAGTGAAATGTGTGTTCATATCCTTTGCCCACTTCTTGATTGGGTTGTTTGTCTTTTTGTGGTTGAGTTTTGACAGAATCATGTAGATTTTAGAGATCAGGCGCTGGTCGGAGATGTCATAGCTGAAAATTCTTTCCCAGTCTGTAGGTGGTCTTTTTACTCTTTTGGAGAAGTCTTTAGATGAGCATAGGTGTTTGATTTTTAGGAGCTCCCAGTTATCTGGTTTCTCTTCATCATTTTTGGTAATGTTTTGTATTCTGTTTATACCTTGTATTAGGGCTCCTAGGGTTGTCCCAATTTTTTCTTCCATGATCTTTATCGTTTTAGTCTTTATGTTTAGGTCTTTGATCCACTTGGAGTTAGTTTTTGTGCATGGTGTGAGGTATGGGTCCTGTTTCATTTTTTTGCAAATGGATATCCAGTTATGCCAGCACCATTTGTTAAAAAGGCTATCTTTTCCCCAGTTAATTGACACTGGTCCTTTGTTAAATATCAACTGCTCATACGTGGATGGATCTATGTCTGGGTTCTCAATTCTGTTCCATTGGTCTATGTGTCTGTTGTTGTACCAATACCAGGCTGTTTTGACTACTGTGGCTGTATAGTAGGTTCTGAAGTCAGGTAAGGTGAGGCCTCCCACTTTCTTCTTCTTTTTCAGTAGTGCTTTGCTTATCCGGGGCTTCTTTCCCTTCCATATGAAATTGGTGATTTGTTTCTCTATCCCCTTAAAATATGACATTGGAATTTGGATCGGAAGTGCGTTAAATGTATAGATGGCTTTTGGTAGAATAGACATTTTTACTATGTTAAGTCTTCCTATCCATGAGCAGGGTATGTTTTTCCACTTAAGTATGTCCTTTTGAATTTCTTGTAGTAGAGCTTTGTAGTTTTCTTTGTATAGGTCTTTTACATCCTTGGTAAGATTTATTCCTAAGTATCTTATCTTCTTGGGGGCTACTGTGAATGGTATTGATTTGGTGATTTCCTCTTCGGTGTTCTTTTTGTTGATGTAGAGGAATCCAAGTGATTTTTGTATGTTTATTTTATAACCTGAGACTCTGCCAAACTCTTCTATTAGTTTCAGTAGTTTTCTGGAGGATTCCTTAGGGTTTTCTGTGTATATAATCATGTCATCTGCAAATAGTGATAACTTTACTTCTTCTTGCCAATCCGGATACCTTTTATTTCTTTGTCTAGCCTAATTGCCCTGGCTAGGACTTCTAGCACAATGTTGAATAATAGCGGTGATAAAGGGCATCCTTGTCTGGTTCCCGTTCTCAAGGGAAATGCTTTCAGGTTCTCTCCATTTAGAGTGATATTGGCTGTTGGCTTTGCATAGATGCCCTTTATTATGTTGAGGAATTTACCTTCAATTCCTATTTTGCTAAGAGTTTTTATCATGAATGGGTGTTGGACTTTGTCAAATGCCTTTTCTGCATCAATTGATAAGATCATGTGGTTTTTGTCTTTTGTTTTATTTATGTGATGGATTACATTAATGGTTTTTCTGATATTAAACCAGCCTTGCATACCTGGTATAAATCCCACTTGATCAGGGTGAATTATTTTTTTGATGTGTTGTTGGATACTATTGGCTAGAATTTTGTTGAGGATTTTTGCATCAATGTTCATGAGGGATATAGGTCTATAATTTTCTTTTTTTGTAATGTCTTTACCTGGTTTTGGTATCAGGCAGATGGTGGCTTCATAGAATGAGTTGGGTAGTATTCCGTCATTTTCTATGCTTTGGAATACCTTTAGTAGTAGTGGTGTTAACTCTTCTCTGAAAGTTTGGGAGAACTCTGCAGTGAAGCCGTCCGGGCCAGGGCTTTTTTTTGTTGGGAGTTTTTTGATTACCGTTTCAATCTCTTTTTTTGTTATGGGTCTATTTAGTTGTTCTACTTCTGAATGTGTTAGTTTAGGTAGGTAGTGTTTTTCCAGGAATTCATCCATTTCTGCTAGGTTTTCAAAATTGTTAGAGTACAATTTTTCATAATAATCTGAAATGATTCTTTTAATTTCATTTGGTTCTGTTGTGATGTGGTCCTTCTCGTTTCTTATTCGGGTTATTTGTTTCCTTTCCTGTATTTCTTTAGTCAGTCTAGCCAATGGTTTATCAATTTTGTTAATTTTTTCAAAGAACCAGCTTTTGGCTTTGTTAATTCTTTCAATTGTTTTTCTGTTCTCTAATTCATTTAGTTCAGCTCTAATTTTTATTATTTGTTTTCTTCGGGTGCCTGATGGATTCTTTTGTTGCTCAGTTTCTATTTGTTCAAGTTGTAGGGACAATTCTCTGATTTTGGCTCTTTCTTCTTTTTGTATGTGTGCATTTATTGATATAAATTGGCCTCTGAGCACTGCTTTTGCTGTGTTCCAGAGGTTTTGATAGGAAGTATTTTCATTCTCGTTGCTTTCTATGAATTTCCTTATTCCCTCCTTGATGTCTTCTATAACCCAGTCTTTTTTCAGGAGGGTATTGTTCATTTTCCAAGTATTTGATTTCTTTTCCCTAGTTTTTCTGTTATTGATCTCTAGTTTTATTGCCTTGTGGTCTGAGAAGATGCTTTGTAATATTTCGATGTTTTGGACTCTGCAAAGGTTTGTTTTATGACCTAATATGTGGTCTATTCTAGAGAATGTTCCATGTGCGCTAGAAAAAAAAGTATATTTTGCAGCAGTTGGGTGGAGAGTTCTGTATAAGTCAATGAGGTCAAGTTGGTTGATTGTTGTAATTAGATCTTCCGTGTCTCTGTTGAGCTTCTTACTGGATGTCCTGTCCTTCTCCGAAAGTGGTGTGTTGAAGTCTCCTACTATAATTGTGGAGGTATCTATCTCACTTTTCAATTCTGTTAAAATTTGATTTATGTATCTTGCAGCCCTGTCATTGGGTGCATAAATATTTAATATGGTTATGTCTTCCTGATCAATTGTCCCTTTTATCATTATATAGTGTCCTTCTTTATCCTTTGTTGTGGATTTAAGTCTAAAGTCTATTTTGTCAGAAATTAATATTGCTACTCCTCTTCTTTTTTGCTTATTGTTTGCTTGATATACTTTTTTCCATCCTTTGAGTTTTAGTTTGTTTGTGTCTCTAAGTCTAAGGTGTGTCTCTTGTAGGCAGCATATAGATGGATCGTGTTTCTTTATCCAGTCTGTGACTCTCTGTCTCTTTATTGGTGCATTTAGTCCATTTACATTCAGGGTAATTATAGATAAATAAGTTTTTAGTGCTGTCATTTTGATGCCTTTTTATGTGTGTTGTTGACAATTTCATTTTTCCACATACTTTTTTGTGCTGAGGCGTTTTTCTTAGTAAATTGTGAGATCCTCATTTTCATAGTGCTTGACTTTATGTTAGTTGAGTCGTTACGTTTTTCTTGGTTTTTATCTTGAGTTATAGAGTTGTTATACTTTTTTGTGGTTACCTTATTATTTACCCCTATTTTTCTAAGTAAAAACCTAACTTGTATTGTTGTATATCGCCTTGTATCACTCTCCATATGGCAGTTCAATGCCTCCTGTATTTAGTCCCTCTTTTTGATTATTGTGATCTTTTACCTATTGACTTCCATGATTCCCTGTTATGTGTATTTATTTTTTTTTTAATTAATCTTAATTTGTTTGTTTTTGTGATTTCCCTATTTGAGTTGGTATCAGGACGTTTTGTTTTGTGACCTTGTGTTGTGCTGATATCTGATATTATTGGTTCTCTGACCAAACAATATCCTTTAGTATTTCTTGTAGCTTTGGTTTGGTTTTTGCAAATTCTCTAAACTTGTGTTTGTCTGTAAATATCTTAATTTCGCCTTCATATTTCAGAGAGAGTTTTGCTGGATATATGATCCTTGGCTGGCAGTTTTTCTCCTTCAGTGTTCTGTATATGTCGTCCCATTCCCTTCTTGCCTGCATGGTTTCTGCTGAGTAGTCAGAACATATTCTTATTGATTCTCCCTTGAAGGAAACCTTTCTTTTCTCCCTGGCTGCTTTTAAAGTTTTCTGTTTATCTTTGGTTTTGGCAAGTTTGATGATAATATGTCTTGGTGTTTTTCTTTTTGTATCAATCTTAAATGGGGTTCGATGAGCATCTTGGATAGATATCCTTTCGTCTTTCATGATGTCAGGGAAGTTTTGTGTCAGGAGTTCTTCAACTATTTTCTGTCCCCCCTCCCTGTTCTGGGACTCCAATCACCCGCAGGTTATCCTTCTTGATAGAGTCCCACATAATTCTTAGGGTTTCTTCATTTTTTTTAATTCTTTTATCTGATTTTTTTTCAGCTATGTTGGTGTTGATTCCCTGGTCCTCCAGATGTCCCAGTCTGCATTCTAATTGCTCGAGTCTGCTCCTCTGACTTCCTAGTGTGTTGTCTAATTCTGTTATTTTATTGTTAATCTTTTGGATTTCTACATGTTGTCTCTCTATGGATTCTTGCAACTTATTAATTTTTCCAGTATGTTCTTGAATAATCTTTTTGAGTTCTTCAACAGTTTTATCAGTGTGTTCCTTGGCTTTTTCTGCAGTTATCCTAATTTCATTTGTGATATCATTAAGCATTCTGTAAATTAGTTTTTTATATTCTGTATCTGATAATTCCAGGATTGTATCTTCATTTGGGAAAGATTTTGATTCTTTTGTTTGGGGGGTTGGAGAAGCTGTCATGGTCTGCTTCTTTAAGTGGTTTGATATGGATTGTTGTCTCCGAGCCATCACTGGGAAACTAGTTTTTCCAGAAAATCCGCTAAAAAAAAAAATGCAGTCAGATCCCTATCAGAGTTCTCCCTCTGGCTCAGGCTATTCAGATGTTAATGAAGCCGCCTGGGGAGGGTGGGGGAGGGAACAGAGAGATAGGAGAGTAGCACCTCAGAATATAGCCAGAGTTGCTTGTCTTGCTTGGAATGACTATTATATCTGAGATTCCAGCGGGGCGCGTCGCCTATGTGTGCTGGCTGTGTGGAGATTGCCCCCGGGGGGTCTGGCCCGCTGGAGTCACGGTCAGATCCTCTGCTTCCAGCCCCATGCCCAGCGTCAAGGCTCCCCTACGGGGATGGTGCACTCTGGACTCCAAAATCAGTCGCTGCCTCCCGGGGACTTCTTGTCCCTCCAGCCACGTGGCCGTGCCGCCCCCGAGAACCAGTTGGGCCTCCTCCCGGGGTTAGTTCAGATGGGTGGAGCAGCTCCCTGTGCTTGTGCCGTGACCGAGTGTCCTGGCTGGGACGCTGTTCTCCCCGCTCCAATACCAGTCGCTGCCTCCCAGGGACTTCTCTTACCAGCTGCATCCCACGCCGCCCGCGCGACCCGGCTGGGCCCCTTCCCGGGGTTAGTTCAGGGAGGTGGAGCAACTCTCCGTGTTTATGCTGTACCTGCGTCCAGTCCAGATCCCTGCAGGACGGTTCCCCGGCTCGGATGCTGCTCTTTCTGCTCCAAGAGCAGTCACTGCCTCCCAGGGACTTCTCCTACTGGCTGCGTCCCACGCCGCCTGTGAAACCGGCTGGTCCCCGTCCCGGGGTTAGTTCAGGGGGTGGAGCAGCTCTCTGTGCTTGTGCCGTACTTGACTGGTACGCTGGCTCCAGGCTCTGGAAACAATCGCTGCTTCCCCGTATTAGTTCGTTCTCCGTCTCTAAATCTGTGTTTGTTGTTCAGGGTTCGTAGATTGTTATGTATGTGATCGATTCACTTGTTTTTCCATGTCTTTGTTGTAAGAGGGATCCGAGGTAGCGTCTGCCTAGTCCGCCATCTTGGCTCTGCCCCCTGGCTTTGCATATTTTTAAGACTTGATCAGGCTTTCTTTTTTTCACATATCATGGGTCATCTGTATTTCTTCTGTCAATTCTCTCTGCCTGTTTCTCTATTGAAGGGGTTTGTCTTGTCCCTGTGCATTTGTAGATTTGTAAGAGGTGCTTTTCATACTCACCTGGAGCAGGTGAGCTCTAGGCAGAGGTGTTGGTGCACTCACCGTGGTCCTGCAAGGCTGTCAGCACCTGAAACACTAACATTCTTTGTTCTCACAACAATCCTGTAAAGTGAGTGCTGTTAAGATGCCCATTTTACAGATGGGAAAGTGAGGCTCAGAGAGTTACTGTCGAAGGTGGTAGGGTTGGAATTTGAACCCAGCAGTCTGGCTCCAGGCCCACGCCCTTAACCTCCACATGGAATCTGTTTCGCCAGGAGCGGGGCCTTGGCACCTTCGCAGCCCTTACTGGGATAGTACGTGCCAGTCTGTTTAAAGAGGGAGGCCACACGTTTTCACAAGTATTTGGGTTCATTCGTGTTGCCTTTCAGGCCCCCTTGCTGGAGGGAAAGGGCTTGGCCTGAGACATGGTCTTATGATCTCTGGTAGGCACTTCTGAATTCCAGCATCCTCGGCGGCACAGTGCAGAGTTGCTGGGAAGCTTTCATGAGGTTCACACTGTAGTTTCTTGACTCCAAAGTACCAGAAAAACGAAGCACCAGCCTCTTAAATCTGTTCATTAATTATAAAGCACATTTTGATTTTTTTTTTGGCTTTAACAAAGAGAAATTTATTTTCTCATAGTCTAGTAAGTTACAAGTACAGCATTTTGATTTTTGAAAAATTAAAATGGTGATCATGCCACTTAAGAATGGAAGAAATAGCAGCACTAAAGCATCTATTGAAATGGAGCCCCTAGCGGTGCCCCCTCAGGGCCCCGTGGTGGGTGTATCTCTCGGGCCTGCTGGATGCTCTGTGAGTTTGTTAAAACACCCTAGGCCACCAGAAATCAAACGGTAGCCTTGTTCTGGGCTGGAGTTTCTTTTGGAAGGTGTTTCCGTCTAGGTGTGTGAGCCTGCACGCTGGGCTGATCTGATTTCCTTCCATCCTCCATGTAAGGGTTCAGCAGTTTCTACATTAGGAAGCTTCTGCTTTAGAGCTTCATCCACCATTTGTGCGTGTGGAGACGATCACGGTGTGGAAAGGCAGTTCCCCCGGCCGTCCGCAAGCTCAGTGACCCTTGGCTTCCCTCAGGTACGCACTGACCCATGATATTAACACGGGAGGAGTGTATTCAGGGAGCCTGTTGTTGTTGTTGTGTGCTGTGGAGTTGATTCTGACTCATAGCAACCCCGTGTATGTCACAGTAGAACTGCGCTCCATAGAGTTTTCAATTGATGTGACCTTTCAGAAGCAGATTGCCAGGCCTTTCTTCTGTGGCACCTCTTGGTGGACTTGAACCATCAGCCTTTCAGATGCACTGCCCAGGGACTCTAGTCTTACACTTGTTGTATGCCATCGAGTTGATTCTGACTCATAGTGACTCCGTATGACAGAGTAGAAACTGCCCCATAGGATTTCCTAGGCTGTTAGTCTTTACAGGAGCAGATTGCCAGGTCTTTTTCCCACAGAGTGGCTGGTGGGCTCGAACCTCCAACTTTTCACATGGCAGCAGAGTGCTTAACCATTGTGCCACCAAGGCTCATTTCAAGGAGTCTAACACCATTAAAACAAAACAAACTTTACTAATTGTTGAGAGCTATTACGGACCCAGAGTCCCTGGGTGGTGCAAGCGGTTAGTGCGCTCTGCTGCTAGCCGAGAGGTTGGAGGTTTTAGTCCACCCAGAGGCTTCTCGGAAGAAAGTCCTGGCAATCTACTTCTGAAAAACTAGCCACTGAGAACCCTGTGAGGCACAGTTCTACCCTGACACACATGGGGTCTCCATGAGTCGGAATTGATGCAACAGGAGCTGGTTTTTATGACGGACTGGCCTTATACGTCACATATGCTGCTATCAGTCCCCATGGTACCTCTTACCATCAGCAGAGTGGCTCCATGAAGCGTGTTACCAGGCTGGGCAGCTCTGAGGAGTGAGCTGGGATGTGAGTCCACGTTCGTCTGACTCCACGGTGTAACTAACTCCAGGCACCATGTCCAGGACGGTGCCCCACTCACCCTCAGCTCTCAAATAGTTGTTGAATGAATGAATGAAAACTCAATTCAAGTCCCAGCTGCTTTATCTGAAGGATGGATTAGCTCACTGTAAAATCTGCATTTGTCCTGTTGCCAGAAAGCTTCACGAGAGACTCTTTGCTGTGCCATTTTGTAGAGTTGATTGACGTGGTTTCTCGTGCTGGAAAGCAAATTATGTTAAGATAGTCTTCACGACCTATTTACAAATGACGTGGCTGAGCAGCACTTGTGGGTTCGTGCCTGTGTCCTGTGGCTCCCTGAATGCCCAGGCCCTGCCACGCAGGTGAGGGAGGCCCCTGCTGATGTGAGTGTGGCGTCCCGCCGCCACGTCGGGCATCTCACTGCAGTAAGTGCCCTTCCTCACCAACCACACCCGGCGTTGCCTTGTCCTGTGGTGCAGCCTAGAGGCCACGTTGCTGTTCCTAGGCTTGTGCTGCCACTCGCTAATAGGTGCTTTCTCATAATTGTTTTGGCTGTCTTACTCTTGTGCAGGTCGTGGCAGTCTCTAAAATGTGACTCTTGTTGTCATTATGTGCCCTTGAGTTGATTCCGACTCATAGTGGCCCCATGTGACAGAGTAGAGCTGCCGTATAGGGTTTCTTAGACAGTAATCTTTATGGGAGCAGATTGCCATGTCTTTCTCCTGCAGAGCCACTGGGTGGGTTCCGACCGCTGACCTTTCGGTTAGCATCTGAGCGCTTAAGCATTTGTGCCAAATGTGACTCTACTTTGCACAACCTGCTTCTCCCTAACAAAGCTCAGCCACCCAGGACGCCTGTGCAGATCCCCTTTCTCATGGCCCATGCCTTTGACATAGTCTGCGCGTGCTGCATGAACGGCAGCTCTTATGAGTAAGAGAGAGACCTGCTGCCAGCAGAGTGCTGGCCCACGTGGGTGGCTGGCCGCCTGGTGGAGTTCTGTCATTGCTGCCCAGAGGCACATCCGGCTAGTCAAACTGCACAGCCTGGCTATGCTTTGGGGTCCCCGCAACACGTGGCTCTTGTAGTAGGAGCCCTGGACTCTGATGCCCAGCCCAGTGCTTGGCAGAAGCCCCAGGGAAGTGCTCCAAGCTCCCAGGATGACAGGCACTTGCTGCTGGGACTCAGCAGAAGCATTGTCATCTAGGGCCTGGTGTCTCATGTGCATGGCATGTCCAGCCATGTCTCAGCTCGGACTAGACCACGTGAGCAAAGTGAAAACCGTTGGGCTAATGCTTTATGTACATTGGATGACTTAAGCTTACCTCCATCCCACAGACCCACTCAGAACAGCCCCTAGGCCAATGCCGTTCATGGTGATTGCCTGAGAAGGCATCTCTGCTAAATCATTCCTGTGATTTTCACTTCTAAGGATATTGGAACCTGGGCTGTACGAAGTATGAATCTAGGAAAATTGGAAATTGTCAAAAAATGAAATGGAACGTGTAAACTTCGATATCCTAGGCATTAGTGAGCTGAAATAGACACTGGTATTGGCCATTTTGAATCGGACAGTCATACGGTCTGCTATGCTGGGAATGACAAAGAGGAATGATGTCACGTCCATCTTCAGAAACATTTCAAGATCTATCCTGAAGTACAAACGTTGTCAGTGGTAGGATAATATCCATATGCCTACAAGGAAGACCAGTTAATACAACCATTATTCAATTTTACACACCAACTACTAAAGCCCAAGATGAAGAAATTGAAGATTTTTATCAGCTTCTGTAGTCTGAAATTGCTTAAACATGCAATCGGATGTATTGATAGTTACTGATGATTGGAATGCGAAAGTTGGAAATGAAGAAGAAGGATCAGTAGTTGGAAAATAATGGCCTTGATGATAGAAAAATGCCGGAGATTGAATGATAGAATTTTGCAAGACCAATGACTTCTTTATTGCAAATACCTTTTTTCATCAACATAGACAGCGACTATACACATGGACCTCGCCAGATGGAGCACAGAGGAATCAAATTGACTACATCTGTGGAAAGAGACAATGGAAAAGCTCAATATCATCAGTCAAAACAAGGCCAGGGGCCGACTGTGGAACAGACCGTCAACTGCTCATATGCCAGTTCAAGTTGAAACTGAAGAAAATCAGAGCAAGTCCATGAGAGCCAAGATATGACCTTGAGTATATCCCACCTGAATTTAGAGACCATCTCAAGAATAGATTTGACACGTTGAACACTAATAACTGAAGACCAGTCGAGTTGTGGAATGACATCAAGGACATCATACATGAAGAAAGCAAGAGGTCATTGAAAGAACAGGAAAGAAAGAAAAGACCAAGATGGATGTCAGAGGAGCCTCTGAAACTTGCTGTCCAACGTTGAGCAGCTAAAGCAAAAGGAAGAAATGATGAAGTAAAAGAACTGAGCAGAAGATTTCAAAGGGCAGCTCGAGAAGACAAAGTATTATAATGACATATGCAAAGAGCTGGAGATAGAAAACCAAAAGGGAAGAACACGCTTGGCATTTCTCAAGCTGAAAGAACTGAAGAAAAAATGCAAGCCTGGAGTTGGCAATAGTGAAGGATTCTATGGGGAAAATATTAAACGACGCAGGAAGCATCAAAAGAAGTTGGAAGGACTACACAGAGTTACTATACCAAAAAGAATTTGATGACATTCAACCATTTCAGGAGGTAGCATATGATCAGGAACTGATGCTACCGAAGGAAGAACTCCAAGCTGCGCTGAAGGCATTGGCGAAAGACAAGGCTCCAGGAATTGACAGAATACCAATTGAGATGTTTTAGCAAACGGATGCAGCGCTGGAAGTGCTCAGTCATCTATGCCAAGAAATATGGAAGACAGCTTCCTGGCCAACTGACTGGAAGAGATTCATATTTATGCCTATTCCCAGGAAGGGTGATCCAACTGAATGTGGAAATTATATAACAATATCCTTAATATTATGCACAGACAAAATTTTGCTGGAGATCATTCAAAAACAGCTGTAGCAGTGTATCGACAGGGAACTGCCAGAAATTCAGGCCAAATTCAGAAGAGGATGTGGAACCAGGGATATCATTGCTGATGTCCGATGGATCCTGGCTGAGAGCAGAGAATACCAGAAGGATGTTTACCTGTGTTTTATTGACTATGCAAAGGCATTCGACTGTGTGGATCATAACAAATTATGAATAACATTGCGAAGAATGGGAGTTCCAGGACACTTAATTGTGCTCATGAGGAACCTTTACATGGATCAAGAGGCAGTTGTTCGGACAGAACAAGGGGATACTTACTGGTTTAAAATCAGGAAAGGGGTGCGTGAGGGTTGTACCCTTTCACCATACCTATTCAGTCTGTATGCTGAGCAAATAATCCGAGAAGCTGAACTATATGAAGAAGAATGCGGCATTAGGTTTGGAGGAAGAGTCATCAACAACCTGTGGTATGCAGATGACACAACCTTGCTTGCTGAAAGTGAAGAGGAATTGAAGCACTTGCTAATGAAGATCAAAGACCACAGCTTTCATTATGGATTACAGCTCAACATAAAGAAAACAAAAATCCTCACAACTGGACCAGTAAGCCACATCATGATAAATGGAGAAAAGATTGAAGTTGTCAAGGATTTCATTGTCCTTGGATCCACAATCAACAGCCATGGAAGCAACAGTCAAGAAATCAAAAGACACATTGCATTGGGCAAACCTGCCACAAAGGACCTTTTTAAAGTGTTGAAAAGTAAAGATGTCACCCTGAAGACTAAGGTGCGCCTCACCCAAGCCATGGTATTTTCAATTGCATCATATGCATGTGAAAGCTGGACAATGAATAAGGAAGGCCAAAGAAGAATTGACGCCGCTGAATTGTGGTGTTGGCAAAGAATAGTGAATATACCATGGACTGCCAAAAGAATGAACAAATCTGTCTTGGCAGAAGTACAACCAGAATACTTCTTAGAAGCAAGGATGGGGAGACTGTGTGTTACATACTTCGGACATGTCAGGAAGGATCAGTCCCTGGAGAAGAACATCATTCTTGGTAAAGTATAGGATCATTGGAAAAGAGGGAGACCCTCAACGAGGTGGATTGACACAGTGGCTGCAACAATGGGTTCAAGCATAAGAACGATTATGAGCGTGGCGCAGGACTGGGCAGTGTTTCGTTCTGTGGTACATAGGGTTGCTATTAGTTGGAACTGACTGGATGGCATCTAACAACAATGGCAAGAAGCTTAGTAGTAGTAGCAGTGCCATCGAGTTGACTCCAACTCATGGTGACCCCGTGTATCAGTATAGAACTGCTCCATCGGGTTTTCAGAACTGTGACCTTTTGGGAGCAGATTACCAGGCCTTTCTTTTGAGGCACCTCTTGATGGGTTTGAACTGCCCACTGGTTAGCCCAGCACTTTACTGTTTGCCCTACCCAGGGACTTCTCGAAGGAGCTTACACATGCCTTCTAAGATTATAAGCACCTTTAGAGTGGTGGCTGATACGTGCTCCTTGTACCCTCCTTAAATGTTGCATAGGTTCTTGTTTGTGGCTAGCACCTAAGCTACGGTTTCCTTTTATGCCTCGGAGTATATTTGCAGCTGGGATAAATTTGTTCAGCATGATTTTTCCCCATGGACTAATAAATATATGTAAATGTTTTAGATTTAACAACTGGGAGCCTTGTAATTCTCCAGGACTAAAGGTAAAGCCATGTAAGATGAAGGCAGTGAGTGTTTTCAGTGGCTTGTTTGTTCTCTAGCTCTGCGCGCTCTGGTTTTATAAACATAAGTTCTCTCAAGTACTCCCTGGTCCACTGTCAAACCCCTTTGTCTCTGTACTTCTCTTTCCCTCCCGTTGCCACTACAGGCATACCTCCTTTTATTGTGCTTCGCAGATATTGCATATTTTACAAATTGAAGGTTTGTGGCAGTCCTGCTTCGAGGAAGTCTGTCAGTGCCCTTTTTCCAACAGCATGTGCTCACTTCTTGTCTCTATCACATTTTGGTAATTATCACAATATTTCAGACTTTATTATTATTATTGTATCTGTTATGGTGATCTGTGATCAATGATCTTTGATATTACTATTTTAATTATTTTCGGGTGCCATGAACCGTGCCCATATAAGGTGGTGAACTTAATCGATAAATATTGTGTGTGTTCTGACTGCTTCACCAACTGGCTCTTGACCATCTCTTTCCCTCTCCTCAGGCCTTCTATTCCCTAAGATATGACAGTATTTAAATTAGGCCAATTAATAACCCTACAGTGGCCTCCAAGTATTGAAGTGAAGGGAAGAGCAACACATCTCTCAGTTTAAATCAAAAACTAGAAATGATTAAGCTTAGTGAGGAAGGTGTGTTGAAAGCTGAGACAGGCCAAAAGCTAGGCCTTTTTCACCAAACAGCCAAGTTGTGAATGCAAAGGAGAAGTTCTTCAAGGAAATTAAAAGTGCTACTGGTGAACATACGAATGATAAAGCGGAACAGCCCTATTGTTGATATGGAGAAAGTTTTAGTGGTCTGGATAAAAGCGTCAAACCAACCTGTCCAGGCTTGGACCATTAATGTGAAATTTGTCTCCGAAAATGGAGGGTGCCAAGAGACCAAAGAAAGAAGTGGGCAACTCCAGAGTGGCAGCAGAGGAGTACATTAGAGAGACTTACATATGAGGCCAAATCTAAGTCCTGGGTGGCAGCAGGACCGGAGTAGATCTCTGCACCCTGCAGCGGGAGGGAGGAGGTCTTATAGTGGTGGTGGACAGTAGTGGTTCCATGCCAGGCGCTTACATAGAGTGCAAATGGTGAACTAGAGGACCATGTGAGGGCGCCTGTGTTTGGCCTCTCAAAGCCTATTTCCCCTTCAGTCCATCCCCGAGTCTGGCTTTTAGAGTCTGGCACATTTTCTGTCTTGTGCTGTAGTACAAGAAACCCCGTTCCCCCCGCACCAGAAATGGATATAGAATTTGGGTTGGCCAGGTGCCAGTATGGTGCCCACAAATGTGCGAGAGACAGAGTTACTGTGTGCCCAGAACAGGGAAGGTCTTCTCTGACAAGGAGAAGGAACTGGGAGAGCGAAGACGTCTCAGTTCCTAGCCTCCCTTTCGGAGAATGTTCTGGGCCCAAGGCCTTTACTTAGGCATCCTGGATGGGAGGCATAGAGGCAGACCATTCCCTCAACAGCCCCCCGCCCCGCCCCTGACTCCCATCAGGGTGCCAGAAAAAGCAGCAAAGCAGTACCAGGTCCTGGTATGCCCATCATCCATTTTGGTCGTGGAGCTGCGTGTCTGTGGTTTGGCGCTTGGCTCTGGTGCATATTACATCTGTGCCTCGTTTGAGGCAGCGTTTAATGAGGGTCACTTGCGGGACAGTCCCCAGCGGATTACTCGGGCCTGCTTGGAGGAGAGATCTAAAGTAGCCACCCCCGTTGTGGCTTAAGTCAAGCCAACTGAATCTACCAAAGGGCTGCATTTGTCCAAGCTTACATATGTATAACACGTCCTGATTCATTTATGTAAAAACAGCGTATGTCTCCCAACATGGCACATGATGTGAATGATACACATTTCAGCACCCGTGATACAAAGCTCCCTTTCTCAGCATAATTGAACAGGGTGCTCCCATTGCCAGACCAGGCTGACTCAGCCTTGGTGTAGCCAGTCAATGTATGTGGACCACCTGGTCACATTCTGCAAGTTCTCCACGTCCAGAGTAACAGCAAACTCAGTCTTAAAAGTACCGTTTTCAGAATCAAACCACCCAGTCCCGCGCCATTTACAGTTTTAGCACACAGAGAGTATTTCCTTCTAAAGCTGGAGCGTTCCCCCCTGGCAGCTTCCATACCTCAAAAGATGTTTTCCCCGAGTAGCGGAGTCGACCGAAGTCATCCACCACACCATCTCCCCAGTTCTCCAGGTTACACATTCACTTGGTCCACGAGGTGTCCTCCTTGTTGACGGATCAGCTGGAACCATGTGAGGGATGACTCGTCATCTCGGTTCAGATGTTGACAGGGCCAACAGTTGGTCTGATTGGTAGCTCTAGCACAAGTCCGTGTCATTGGGGCCCGTGAATGAGGCACCTGTCCGTCATTGTGAGATAATCTGGGAAGGAGAAGAGAGAACATGAATAATTCCCTCCTCCCCTCCCCTATCTCCTGTGGGACTTGAGGTGAGGGTTGCCTGGGTATAGCCGCCCAGGCTGTCTGTGCTAGTCTTGAGGCAGTGACCTCTGTGGGAACCCAGATCTTTTGTCAGGGACAGTTGTATACAAAAGAAACACCTTTTATAGAATAGACACTTTGATCAAACATATGGCACAAATGAGAAGTGCCCTTGCAGGGACCTGCTGCATTGAGACCCCAGACTGCTTGCCTGAGATGTATAGTTCAGGCTGGGGTTGTCTTGTCCCCTCCCATCAGCTGTTTAAACCTGAAGTGCTTGATCACCCCTGTGGCTTGGGGGTGATACAGAGCATGAAGAATTCATTCAAAACCCAGGGGAAGCCTCTGTATAGGATAAAGAGGCTCTGATGTGGTTTACCTGCTGAGAACGCCCTGGCCTATTGGCTCGGGAATCTGCCCCGGGCAGGTTTTAGCTTTGGCCAGGGTCTCGTAGGCGGGTCAGCTTTTCTATGCTGGTCAGCATTTTCTGATGACAGTGGCAGTCCGTGAGTATATGCGCTGTCTAGGACGGTGTGTGAATCTCCGTGGGCCATCCTCTCTTAAATCCAGGAGGTGGTCAGTTGTATGTCTCTTTGCTCTGGAGCAGAGGACGCTTCAGCCCCTGCAGTCCGTTGGTGGGACTGGTCTGCTAGTTGTTGTTTTCCCCTCTTGGCGTAGGGGCCTTTCCGGTGACCATCCACACAAATAACAAAAGCATATCAGGAGCAGACTGTTTTTTTTGGTCCAGATGTCTCATCCCTATACGGACTTGCTTTATACGTCAGCCTGAGGGTTATCAGTGGCCGGATTGAATGGCCAGGCTATTAACTATAGCCCACATCACAGTTTCCATGTGCCCCACTAAAATGGCCTTAAGCAGCAATTCCCGTCAGGGTTTGGAGGCAAAAACTTACAGAAGTGTACATTAATACATCAGCATTATCTATACATACAATAGGGGTTTGTAGGAGCCCCGAAGGGACTTATCCATAGACAGTCTTGGGCAAGTGTCTTAATGATGGTGACCTCAGACCCAAAAGTTCTCCTCATTGAACTTTGACTGTAATACAAGGCCTGTGATCCTTCCTAGTGACAGAGGGACCTGGGCTTAATCCTTAGTGTAATTATTTCTGAAAGCAGATGATCTGGGCAAAGCTAACAGAGCCCTCAGTCGTTTGTGGAGCCATGCCCCCCATACCAAACGCAAGCATGGGTTCATCAGTTGCCTGGTAACCTGGAAGGGCCCTCCTGTTTTAGTTTTCCCCTCACTGTCGCAGCTGCGACTGCATTGCTGCTTGATTAGCTTGGTGGAGGCAGTTACCAGATAATTCCAGAAGAGAGGGCTTCTAAGGTCTCTTCAAGGCGCGGAACACAAGCTATCTTGAAGTTCTTTTTATTCCTTCTTTCCCTGCTCTTTTAACTCTTGCTTTGCGCTGGGCGTTACAGGGTGTTCTCAGCTCCAGAAACCTGCTTAGCCCCTCCACCTATCTCTGGTCCCATTGTTGGAGAGCTTTGAGCAATGGCTAGGGGATTGTTCCCCTAACCCTGGAATCTCCCATCTTTAGAAACCTGCACGTGAGTGTTTCTAGTTGCTTATCTTGTTCGTGGAAGCTGCTGCTCAGTACGTCAGTCTTGCCCTCACACGATTGCCCGCACATCCTTTTCCAACTGCAGCTGTTCCAGCAGGGCTCTTATGCATGGGTCAGCAGCTAGCTGGGCCTCGGTGGCCAGCTGAAGAGCCCAGAGCAGCGGCCATCTCACGGCCACTTCCTTTCCACGCTTATGAAGGTGCATGTCTTCTCACAACTGTGCTGTGCTGCTTGGCATTTTCGGGGTGTCTCCGTACTCACGGGGTGAGCTACACACATCAAGCATGTGGGCCAGACCTCTCCACATGGTGGTCACTGGCCAATCCAGGATTTCCCCCACCTATGCCTCACTCCCACTGTCCATTTCCCTGGTCTTCTGGCTGGCTTGCCAACTGCCCAGGCATGAACCGATAATGTGAAATTTGTCTCTAAAAATGGAGGGTGCTGAGAGACCAAAGAAAGAGGTGGAATATTCCAGCGTGGCAGCAAAGGGGCATATTAGGGAGACTTACATACGAGTCCAAGTCCTAGTCCTGGGTGGCAGTAGGACCAGAGCAGATCTTCGCAACCTGCAGCGGGAGGGCAGAGGTTTTATAGTGGTGGTAGACAGTAGTGGCTCCGTGCCAGGGGCTTACATCAGAATGTAGTGAACTAGCAGACCACGTGGGGGTGCCCACATCCGGCCCTGCAAAGCCTGCTTCCCCTTCACAGCCACAGCATCCCCTTAAGCCAAAGCCTGGCCCAGAGCAAGGCCCTAACTCTCTTCAATTCTGTGAAGGCTGAGTGGGGGGGAAGCTGCAAAAGGAAAGTTTGAAGCTAGCGGAGGTTTGTTCATGAGGTTTAAGAAAAGAAGCCATCTCCCTAACTTAGAATTGCAAGGCGAACTGCAGGAAGTCATCCAGAAGATCTGGCTGAGAGAACGGACGAGAGTGGCTGCGCCACACAGCGGGTGTTCAGCGTCCAGAGCGGCTGCGCCACACGGCGGGTGTTCAGCGTCGAGGGCGGCTGCCCCACACGGCGGGTGTTCAGCGTCGAGGGCGGCTGCGCCACACGGCGGGTGTTCAGTGTTGGCCGAACAGCCTCGCACTGGAAGAAGACGCCGTCTAGGACTGTCGCAGCTGGAGAGGAGAAGTCGATGCCTGGCTTCAACGCTTCAAAGGACAGGCCGACTCTCTTGTTAGGGGCTAATGCAGCTGGTGACTTTAAGTTGAAGCCATTGCTCATTTACCATTCTGAAAATCCTAAGGCCCTTAAGAATTATGCTAAATCTACTCTGCCTGTGCTGTATATATGGAACAGCAAAGCCTGGGTGACAGCACATCGGTTTACAACGTGGTTTACTGAATATTTTAAGCCCACTGTTGAGACCTACCACTCAAAGAAGATTCCTTTCAAAATATTACTGCTCATTGACGAAGCACCTCGTCACCCAAGAGGTCTACTGGAGGTGTACAAGGAGATTAATGTTGTTTCATGCCTAAAAACACAACATCCATTCTGCAGCCCACTGATGAGGAGTAATTGCGACTTTCAAGTCTTATGATTTAACAAATCCATTTTGTAAGGCTACAGCTGCCGTGGATAGTGATTCCTCTGATGGGTCTGGGCAAAGTTGAAAGCCTTCTGGAAAGGATTCACCGTTCTAGATGCTCTGGTCTGGAGCATGGTTTCCCTCTTCCTGCCCACCTGTCACTTGTGGTCTTACTATGTCAGCTCCGCTTGTGTAAGCTCCTGCTCCAGTGCCCTTGGCAGGCTCCCCAGGAGCCCAGAGTAGAGTTCAAACTCCTTGCTCTGGGACCCAAGGTCAGGTTGCTTCCCTCTCTGGCCTCAACTATCCTCATGCCCCTTTCAGATTACTGCCTCCACTCACCTCACTTTAGCCACAGGGGCCCATCTCTGCCCTTCGGATGCCTCGTTTACTTAGATGGTCTGCACACACACATACACACACAGACCCTGTGGTGGAGTGCACATTTCTTGTGTGTCACGCACTGTTCTTTGTGCTTCCTGTATCTTATTTCATGCTCAAAACGACCTGTGAGCTTGGCACTCTTATTACCCCATGTTGAGATGTGGAACTGAAAGGCTGATGAGGTGAGCCCCTTCCCAGGCTCTGTGCTGGGTGAGCTCCCAGAACGCAGAGCAGGACCCAGACAGTCTGACCAGAGGCTGCCCATTCCCATGCAGCCCATCCTGGGGCCCGAAGCCTCGGTGCCTCTGTCATGCTGGGGCCTCCCCGCTTCTCACCTTGGTGCACCCCAGGTCAGCTGGGACCCCCCCTTCCTGGATTTTGTTTGCTTGTTTTGGAGTCTCCCTGCCATCCGGAGAAAAATGAATTGTCCTGCCCTCTAGCAGACTGTGCCAGAGTTACCTGTGGCCTGGGCTGCGCGCCTTTTTCAGGTCCCACGGTGGAGGGCACAGGGTAGGTTCTGAATAAGCCCAGGTACAAAAAAACCAAACCCATTGCCATCGAGTCAATTCTGACTCACAGCGACCTTGAAGGACAGAGTAGAACTGCCCCCTGGGGTTTCCAAGGCTGTCATCTTTACGGAAGCAGACTGCCACATCTTTCTTACTTGGAGTGGCGGTTGGGTTTGAACCCCTGACCTTTAGCTGGCAGCTGAGCACTTAACCACTGTGCCATCAGGGCTCCCCAAGCTCAGGTAGCACATTGATTCTTCCAAATATACGTTTGGAAGCTTACGGCGTGGGAGAGTGGGGCTGCCGAACAGCCCACAGGACCCCCTGCTCCCGCACCCCTGACTTTCCTGGAGCCATTGGTGTGCGCTGTGATTAGAGACAGAGCTCTTACAACTGACTTACTGCATGAGGAGGACACATCTGCTTAACATTGCCCCACATTATCACTGCGCCTGGGAGGCCAGGGGAACGCTGGGCGAGAGAGCCTTCCTGCATGATTTACAGGAGACTGAGTCATGAAGTCTGTGTCCACAGTGGCCAGTTTACCCAGGGTAGGGGGCTAATGCAGCTGTTATTCTCTGTAGTGGGCAGCGGCACCAAGTGCCTCCAGAGTTCTCAGATTCCTGAGGTTCTGTCTCCTTGCTTCCGATTTGGGGATCAGAGCTTTAAAGTTCACTGTACTGTGTTCAGACGGAAATGATCTTATGAGGACTGAGGGTGTCGGTACTGCAGACAATGGGAGCCTTAGAAAAACAAAAGACCCTGGGCTGTCTTGGCCTGAGATGGGGAAGGAGCAGGGCCCGAAGGGAAGCCAGACAGGCTTGTTTCATGGCGATGCTGGGTGGCAGGCGAGGCCAGCGTGTTGTGCCCTTGATACTGTGACACAGTGCTGTGGGTGAGGACAGGGCCCCAAGTAGAGACAACTTTCAGTAGCCAACGTGCTGGAGGGCTGGAAGGATGGGCATTGGCTGAACAGCGGAGCTGGGGAGGCCTCACAGGGGTGAGATGCAGCTGCATGAAGGCGGGGGTATGGGTGACTGCAGTGTTGCTCCTAGAGCCAGGGGCATGTGACTGGACACTGGCAAGTGTGAGGGTGGGCCTGGCTCATGGGGGCCTTGACTGCAAGCTCCGAGGGGCCAGCCCTTCTTCTCGTCCTCCAAGACACCCCATCTCCACACACGCTGCCTCCCACTGCCACGAGTCTCTACAGGGCAGGGTGAGGCCAGCCTCCTGTCAACCTTCGCAGCGCTGAGGCTTGGAGATCAGTCTGCATGTGACTGGCTGCAGGTGGTGGTCGCTCCGCTCCAGGCTGTGTGTCTTCTCACTCCAGGCCCTCGCTCAGAGTGCTGCCTTTGTTTGGGGTGTGCCTTCTTGTGTAGAAGGGGGAGAGAGGCCAGCGGGTGCCCCAGTGCCTCTCAGAGCTTGTGCTAGGACAGGTGTGCGATGACACCCTACCCAGGCCACACCAACAGGCAGGAAAGGGGAGGCGAGTGCTGGGGACGGCCCTAGCAGCTCCCACCAGGTGTTTGCTGGTGTTTGATCTGCTGTGATTGTATTTACACTGTTTAGGAACCTTGTCTGACAGCAGTCTGGGAGGGGCTTTGGGAGGGGGTGAGTCCAGGAGGGTCAAGCTGTCACGGGCAGGAGGGGGAGAAGGGGAGGAGAAAATAAAAGATTTGGTAGGTGCCTCTGAGAATGTGAGCCACAGGACTTGGTGACGGATGGGATGCGGGCCATAGGTCCACAGGGATTTGGGGTTTTTGGTTTTGGCATCTGGGTAGATGGCAGTTACCCCATGTGGGGAAGAGGCCATGGCGGGGGGTGGGGGACACAGATCCGGCGGGGCCAGGGCATTCAGTGTTGGGCACCGGGTTTGTGGCGCCCTGAAGATTGAGGTGGCAGTGCATGCGATAGGCCTGCATGTGTGCGGGTGGGCTGGCGGGTGGGCAGGCGTGGAGGGGGAGGCGGGAGGCCCAACAGGACCGTGGCCTCGAGGCTCTCCGGCCCCCTCCCCGTTGCGTCAGGATTGCACCGGTTCTCTGCCTCACTGCCCCTCCCCAGGGCAGGTTCTCCTTGGCTGTTTTGTTCACTAGATGAGGGCACGGAGGCTCACAGAGGTCAGGAACTGCACCCCAAGGTCAGCCAGCAAGTAAAGGCTGAGCCTCCTGTGAAGTGCCCGCTGGAGCCCTGAGCTCATGCTTCCAGGAGGCGGTATCCTGTTCCACTGGGGCCGTTCCGGTGTCCTTCGGTTCAAGATCACGTCAAGTATTTAATGAAATTTTGTTTTGTGCAGGTTTTCAAGTATGTCCACACCCAGGGCCTGATTGGAAAATTAATTAGTATTCATATTCGCGCTCACCCACAATTCCTGATTGGTGAGTGTCAGGAGGGCTGAGCTCCGGGAGTGCGACCTGTGATTTATGGCACCTCTTGGGCAGAAGGCTATAAATAAAATTAAAATAAATGGAAACAAGGCACCTAAAAATTGTGTTGCAAGACCCTCCAGTTGCCTTTTAGGGAAAATCCTCAGTAATGCTGGCTGGCAATCCATTTGAAAGAGTAGGGTCCTTAGATCACTGCGGCACCCTCAGCACGGTGAGGGACAGGCCACCCAATGGAATGTTTTAAATATGGAATTTAGCTGATTCCACTGATACCTGCCGTTTGATGGGGACTGTGTTTCCATATATTTCCAGATGGGATCAAGGTTGTCTGCAGAAAGCACTTTTGTCATTCCTTTTCCAAGTCAGCTCTTGACCCTCATGTGGAGAATGGGGCCATTTGGCAGGGTTGGCTACCTCTGTGACTGAGGGGCAGCCGCTGCCCCATGGGGGGAAAGGCCAGAATGGAGGCCGGGTGGCCACTGGGGACAGACACAGAGAAGGAACTGTGAGAAATCACTTGGTCTCTTTTTAGAAATTTTGCTGTTGTAATTAATTGTGTTATGATCATAGCAGATAAAGCTGTGATCATTGAAAAGCAGAAAGCCCTCTTTAAAACTAGATTGTCCATTATACTTTAAGGTTTACTCAAAAAATACTTCTTTATTCTTATTCTGGGAGCCTTGGTGGTGAAGTGGTTAAGAGCTTGGCTACAAACCAAAAAAGATTGGCAGTTCAAATATGCCAGCCACTCCTTGGAAACCCTGTGGGGCAGTTCTACCCTGTTCTGTAGGGTCGCTGTGAGTTGGAATTGACTAAATGGCAATGGGTTTGGTTTTTGGTTTTGGTATTCTTATTCTGCCGAGATAAATTATAGCCGATTTACTAATTTCTGGATATCTGTGGGTAACAAGCTACTAAGTAAGTAACTTAAGTGACTTTCTTAGTGGACAGAGAATAAACAAGCAGGCATGCTGATGGACTGTATTCTCTCAGTTTCCACTGGGATCTGCAGAGAGTGAGGAAGAGGGTGGCAGGAACCTAGAAGGGTGAGTATGGCACCTGTCTCGTGCTAAGCCAGTGGGGTCTCGCTTCTAGAATGAACATAAATGTGAATGGAGCTGGAAGAAGACAAAGCACAGAGGCATTTGTTGTTGTTAGGTGCCCTCAAGATGGTCCCGACTCATAGTGACCCTCTGTGCAACAGAACCAAACACTGCCAGGTCCTGTGCCATCCTCAGAATCATTGTTATGCTTGAGCCCATTGTTGTAGCCACTGTCAGTCCATCTCATCAAGGGTCTTCCTCTTTTTTTGCCGACCCTCTACTTTACCAAGCATGATGTCCTTCTCCAGGGACTGGTCCCTCCTGATAGCATGTCCAAAGTATGTGAGATGAAGTCTCACAATCTGGGCTTCTAAGGAGCATTTTGGCTCTGAGACCCCCCCAAAGTGGGTGGGGTTCCAGGTGGCTTGGCCCAGTCTAGCAGGATGGAGGGCTAAGTCTCTCCTGCCTGGGAGGCCCAGCCTCAGTCACGGCCAAAATCTGAAACTGAGGTTAGTGGGAAGACACTTATGTTTCAGTCTCACTCTGTATGTTTCAATTATTTATTGTATGTTTTAATTTCATATTCATAATAGTATAATTTTATATGCATAATGATCAGGAAGTATTTAAGACCCCTGTTTTTCTTGAGGAAATAAAACCTATGTGTCGAAGCACTCATGTGCCTTTTAACACAGTGACCACACTTGTGAGAATCTAAGTGGTTTGGATTTGAGGGTCACGGTGAAGCCCCATTTTGAACTTACTTGAATTATAGGCAGAGAACTCTCAATTAGACCAACTTTGAAAGTGCCGTAAAACAAGTAATGGCAGGTGTCAGGCGTCCGTGAGCGCTGACTTAGAGCCTTTGAGGCTGGCAGCCAGAGACCAGCGGCGTTGTCGGCTCCTTGCACGCAGACGCAGTGCCTTCTCCTAGAGCATCCCCCATCTGTACACCGGGCTTGCATCTCTCTGTCTAAAGGCACCACACTGCCTAGAGATGTGTCCAGCAAGGTCCCTGTCCCCAAGGACTTTATGACCTAGGGGGACGATGAGACTCAGACAAGCCACTGGGGAAGGCTGAGAGTCTAAGGAGGGAGAGAACGTCTAGCTGAAGTGATCAGGGATTTGCAGGACAAGGTAATGCCTGGGCAGAGGCTGGGCTTCAGTAGGTGGAGATAATGGAGGGGCATTTCAGGCAGAAGCAGTGGGTCCAGGGGCGAGTTGGTTGGTTTCTCTGAGCCTGGGTTCAGGTGGAATAGCAGCTGCCTGCCCACCTGTCGGTGCTGAGTGCCAGCTAGACCAGGCGCCCTCTTCTCGGGGTGGAAGCAGCCCTGGGCCTGGGTGCAAGGGCCTGCCAGTTGAGGAATTGGTCTTCAGTCCCCACCTGCTCTCTCTGCTAGGTGCCTTAAAGCAAAATTTTTTTTTGGTAGCATTTTATTGTTTACATTGCATTGAGATATTCCTGATACCCCTACAGGTCACCTCCAGATGTTATAATTTGGCCCGTCCAACACAATACAAACACGGATTTTTAAGTTACAGACAGGTGTAGGCATTTTCACTACAACCGTCCAAACTTTGCCTTGATTTGAAACATCCGCTGGCGGTTTTGCATTCTTTGGTAAAGGCAGGAACAGCCTGGACGGAGATGAAATAGCAAGGGTTACTCGAGAGAGAGAACACGCGGATGTGGGTACAGTTTGGCCAAAATGCAAATAGGCTGATCAGTCACTGGGTTTGGGCCTCACTTGAATCCAGGACCAATCATCTGTTTTTTACATTTTATTTTTGAAAAATTTCAAACATAGAAAAAAGTCAGAAGAATTGTCGGTGAACACCTGAATAAACTACCACCTAGAGCCTACGTGACATTTTGCTGTTTGCTTTACTGGGGCTCTCCGTCCATTTCCAGCCCACCTTTTTTTTTTTTTTGGACATATTTTGAAGTAAGTTGTAGACTTCAGCACATGCCACTTAGGCCTGCGTGTCATCGATTAAAATTGTTTATGAGGTTTTTTATTTTTTTTTGGAGGTAACATTTATACTGTGAAATGCGCAGATCTTAAGCTGACCCACGTGATGAGTTTAGACACACGCATTTCCTGTTCACCCCAAACCTGAACAAGTTGTAGGATGTTAAACACACCCAGAGAGTTCTCCAGGTGCCTGCCTTCTTAAAGCACACACGCTGTACAACCACCCACAGTGGGCAGCCGTGGCGGGGAGGGGTGTGCCAGGGAAGCCGTGGGGCTGAGAGCTCGCTTGCGCACGGTCACTGTTGTTGCTCTCATTACGTGCAGTTTTCTCATCACTGTGATACTGACCTTGCAGAAGTAGAGGTGACAGTGGTGTGCAGTGACTGGCCTAGAGCCTGGCTCACACTGGTTGCTCTATAAGCAGGGGCTGCTTGTTTCTGGGGGGCTGGACGGTTGAGCCATCTCATTGGACTTCTGGACTTTGTTGTGGAGCATTCCCCTGGCAAGTCCCTAAATTCACCCGTGTGATCTGTGCACAGAAGAGCACACCGCATGGCACCAGCACTGGGGAGGGGATGCCTTTTTGCCACTCAGAAATGAGTTGGGTTTGGGGAGGACCTCATTCCATGACTGGCTTCTGGGGACTTCTGGGAAATTATTCTCTGTAGGACTGCATAATTCATCATCTGTTTTGAGAGTAAAACCAAAAAAGCAAACCTGCTGCCATTGAGTCGATTCTGACTCATGGCAACCCTACAGGACAGAGTAGAACTGCTCACATAGGATGTCCACGGAACAGCTGGTGGATTCGAACTGCTGATCTTTTGGTTAGAAGCCAAGCTCTTAAATGCTATACCTCCAGGGCTCCTTTGACAGTAAAGGAGGCACTATTACCAGGTAAGGAGCCCTGGTGGCACAGTGGTTAAGAGCTCAGGCTGCTATCAAGAAAATCAACGGTTCGAATCCACCAGATGCTCCTTGAAAATCCATGGGGCAGGTCTACTCTGTCCTGTAGGGTCGCTGTGAGTCGGAATTGGCTTGAGGGCAACGGGTTTGTTTGTTTGTTTGTTTTTTGATTATTATCAGTTAAAGAGGGCAAACAGGGTCTTCAGTGGACCACCGGGGCCAGGTGCGTTCTAGCTTGCTGGGGTGAAGGAGGCCAGCCTTTTACTGTCGTGATGAAAACAAGGTGCATCTTGATCCAAGTGGGCTCACCTGCGGGAATAAGTGTAACATGGTGACTAACAACAGCCGTGTTCTTACAGGCAGCCGCTCTCCCCTCTCGGCGAGGACAGCTGCTCTCCACTCGCCACACAGGCAGATTGCGCGCTACGTTGGGGCCAGAAAGCAGATGGGAAGGCATCCAAAAATCCCAGGCCAGATGTTTGTGGGTTGTTCAGTCCTGACTTGGTCCCACAGTCTTGCCTTTTTGGCTGTCATTTCCGGGAGAGTGTGGGCCTGGGCTGGGCTGGGCCAGCTTCCGTGTGCGTGTGGATAGGTGTGTGGGTCAAGACTGGCGAATGCCGGGCCGTGGAGATGCTCAGGGTCCAAGTCCATTCCCTTCTGCATCTTGAGAGTAGGGGTAGTACTGGAAGATGGCACCCCTTGGCTTCCCATGACATGCAGCAGCCATTCAGGGTGGCTGATGTGTGCAGTGGTCGGTGCTGCCGAGAAGATGAAACATTACGTCGCATGCTGCTTCCTTTTCTTTTGCAAAGTTTGCGGACCTACTTGTGTAACAGACTGTGTACCTGTGAAGTGCCTGGGCAGCCACATCTCCCTCCGTGTATGCGCTTGTTGATGTTCGTTAAGCACTTGTTCTGTGCTGGCAATGTCGCCACAAGTGTGCAGCCGATGGATGAGCCTTGTTGAAGATGACTGCTGGTTCAGGTGTCCAGGAGGGCCAGCGGCTGAAAGCTTGCCGTGGAGGTAGGACAGGAGCGCGTGTTGAAGGAGAGGGGCCTTGAGAGTTTGGTAGGACGGGTGAGTGGGTTTAGGAAGATGGCTCAGCAGAGTGGAACGGGCAGAGGTGCAGGACAGGGAGTCCTGGCAGGGTGTGGCTGGGATGGATGGTTCCCGATGACCGTTCCAGGGTCGAGCTGTAACCTTGCCCGGTCCGAGGGAATCCTCTGCTCCTCTAGTGGGGATTGCAGCGCTGATGGTCCCAGCATGTACGGCGAGACTGTGACTCTGAGCAATGCCCAGGCTCCGGCACCCCTGAGGCTCCTGAGTGGGGAACACTGGGTGGGAGGTGGGAGTGTGGGACATCACCAAGGCACAGCATCTACTCTCAAAGGAAGGCGGCAGAGGTGGTCTCCAAGAACCCCTTCAGCAGACAGGTCTTGACCCGGAGCGCTCCACTCCGGAGCCCTTGGTCAACAGTGTTCTTCCTGTGCCCACAGCCCACGTGGTCCTGGCACTTGCTCAGCCTCGGGTGTGTTTGCCTGCAGCCTGGGCTCCCGGGACACTGACGTTTGATGCCTGTGTTATCTGCAGGCAGTTGCCTGGTGTCAAGAGGTGGTCATCCCGGTGAGACAAGGGCCATCTTTAGTTTGTTGATTAATGGAGAGAAGAACATAACAGGATATCCAGACTTTTAATTAATTGTGCCAGGGTGAGTAGCCAACTCTCTCTCCTCTTGGCTGATTAGATTCTATCTTTTCTCTGCACAGACTTACCAAGTCTCGGCTCAGGCGCGGCTGTATCTGACGTGACTTCGGTTTCCTACACGTATTCTGAATAAGTCTTTTGTTCCATTGAGAAGATTAAGGGCAGTATTTGGTTGGGAAAATTTTAATGAAGCACCTAACAGAGCTATTATTCATTTTGAAACAAGTTGCTGTGGGTTACCGTAGTAATATTAAACCTTTTATTAAGTATTTTTCCTCTTAGTCGTTGGTAGGTCTCCGTGAAATGCTGCGGGGGGAGCTGCAGTTCCATGGATCTGGCATGAATTTTCTAGCTCTGTGGAGTTAAATCACTCAAGGAATTTATGTTATAGGAACACAGAGCTTATAAATCTAGTTTATCATATCTATCATTTAATTGTTCATGCAAGCTAGCTCTTCATGTAGCGATTTACAGTAATCTCAGTGAAATAACAGTTTTCTGTCACCAAATGAATAATGCATACGAAGAAATTGTTGAGCTCCTTAAAACCATTATGCTCAAAATATTAGGCTCTTTTATTTGGGAGTGATAGAATGATGATCATGTACCAGTTGTGAACTCGGCACTTGGGAGTCTGTCGCTCTCGTTTGCCTTGAAGGTGCAGCGGGTCACCCGCTCTCGGGAAGGGAATGCCGGCCAGCGAGGAGACGTCCGCGTGAGGACCGCTGCGGTCACACTGCAGGCAGCAGGCAGCCAGAGCGCGAAACGCAGCCCAGTGCTCTGGGGAGGGCTGTGTGGGGCAAGGAGAAGAACATCTGTGTTTGAAGACGGGGTGCTCTGCAGACATCCATCTGTCTGGGTGAGAAATGGGTGTTCTGCTGTTGGGTGCCACCGCAAGACAGAGACCTCGAGTGTGATCCACAGGCAGCAGGTGCCGCTTGCTTGTCTCCATTACTCCTTTTGTTCGGCAGCACACATGTGCCGAGATGTAGTTGTGGTAGTGTTTGGTTTGTAAATACCGAGGGTAACAAGCAGGAACTGCTGAGGTTTTCCAGTCGAGTGAGTCAGGTGTGTAGTTAGCAGCGTCCATCCACTCAGATCACATAGCTTACCCGCCTGAGCTTTAGACCTCTGAGTAGATACGCTGCAAGACAGGTCAAGGTCAGAGCAGCCATTCACGGGGCTGGTGGGGGCCAAGAGCCGGAGGAGGCAGGCTCCCGGCCCAGGATGGCGCAGGCTCTGCTCCTCAGGAAATGGACACCGTTTTCCAGAACGGGACACTGTCAGAAGGTCTGTGCCCCCTTCCCTTCTCTCCGGCCTTAAAATAATTGTCTTCTGAGATGTTCACACATGTCTGAGGTAGAGCGGGCAGCACAGTGGTGCCAGGCAGCGGCCAGCCAGGCTGAGCAGCCACCATTCAGGCTGAGCAGCCACCATTCAGGCTGAGTGGCCGCCGCCCAGGCCAAGCGGTCGCCGTCCAGGCTGAGCGGCGCTGTCCAGGCTCAGCGGCCGCCGTCCAGGCTGAGTGGCCACCGTCCAGGCTGAGTGGCCGCCGTCAATGCTCAGTGGTAGCTGTCCAGGCTGAGTGGCTGCCGTCCAGGCTCAGCAGCTGCCATCTAGGTGCCACCACGGCTGCCTTACTTGCCCCAAGTTCTGTTTTCTTTTCCTTTGCTGAAGTCTTTCAGGGCAAGCCACAGACATCATGTTACCTTGCCCTTCCAGCTTTAGTCTGTGCTGAAATGACAGAAGCCTGCATGTCATAAAGACATGGTGACGAGGGCGAGGTCGTTTCTTGCCTGAGCTCAGATCCAGGCCTGGTCTCTGGGGCCAGAGGTGGTGGCCTCCCTTGGTATCAGGGAATCCCATGACCTTTGGCTCACTGGGGTTGGGCCGAAGGCTCAGGAGTCTGGAAAACTGATTCTGTAGTGACAGCTCCCTCACTTTGGAGACCCTGGGTTGGGTGGGCCTGACTTGGAAGTGTTTGGCTTCAGCTTTAGGGTTTAGATCTCCATTTATGAGGAATGCTGTGGAAGAGATGACCACCCTGGAGGTCTAGGAGGTAGGATGCCCTGACCTGGGATGTCCTGTACTTCTAACGGTCAGAGCACACATTTTAAGAGGAGTATTATAAGTCAGTCACTACAGATTTTAATATTCACTATGGTGACTCAGTGGTTAAAGCACTCGACTGCTAGCTGGAAGGTTGGAGGTTCAAACCCTGCAGCCGCTACTTGGGAGAAAGATGTGGCAGTCTACTCCGGTGAAGATTTACAGCCTTGGCACCCCTGTGGGGCAGTTGTGCTGTGTCCTATAGGATCTCTATGAGCTGGAATTGACTAGATGGCAGTAATTTTTTTTTTTTTTGGAAACCCTGATGGTGTAGTGGTTAAGTGCTATGGCTGTTAACCAAAGGGTCGGCAGTTCAAATCCGCCAGGCGCTCCTTGGAAACTCTATGGGGAAGTTCTACTCTGTCCTATAGGGTCACTATGAGTCGGAATTGACTCGACGGCATTGGGTTTATAGTTAAGAAACCCCCAATGAGATGAATTGGCGCAATAGCCAAAACAACGGGCTCACATGCCAGTGATCGGGAAGATGGCACAGGACGAGGCAGCATTTCATTCTGTTACACGTGGGGTCTTCACGGGTCAGAGCTGGCTCAGCAGCAGCTGACAACGGTAATGTCCATAACAGATGGTACTAAACCCAAACCAGACCTGCTGCCATCGAGTCGATTCCAACTCGTAGCGACTCTGTAGGACAGAGTAGAACTGCCTTGTGGGGTTTCCGAGGAGCAGCTGGGGAATTTGAACTACCGACCTTTTGGTTAGCAGCTGAGTGCTTAACCGCTGTGCCACCAGAGCGTATCTAATAGGTTCTAAGTTATTAAGGTTGGTTTGGTCTCTATCATTTTCCCCATTTTTATTTAAAAATATTTTTAGCCCCTTGGGAATTATTAGTAGCAGGCATTGTGCTTCTTTTTTGTGTTTTCATAATATTCTTTTCTCCTCACGCTTGCCTTCCTCCCCAGCCTGTTTACCTGATCTTAGGGAACTGTGGGGGTGCGTTCGTTTTGTCTGTTGACATGCCATGAAATTTGGTGGTGGCGTCTGGGGCTCGTGACATCCCCCAGTTAGGACTTCTGAGTCCTATACTACAAGATGTACAAAGTAACCTTGGGTTATGCTAGGGACTGCCAAGCGTGCTGGCTCTGTGTGTTTGGAGGGGGGCACCCCACCCATTCTAGGGACGGAAAATGGGGTTTGGAACGAGAGAATTTTCAGTTCCAAGTAGACATGTATACACACAACACTGACAGATATGTAAGGGTGCTTTGTTGTAATGGCACCCAGGGAAGTGGTGAGACTACCGTGGCAGTGTGTGTGTGTGTCTGTGGGGGTGTCTACATGAACCCTGAAAGGGACGAGCTGCAGCACTGTCCCTAATAGGGGACAGTCTGTCTGGGTAACATTCCCATCGGAGAACGGAGGAGACAGGAAACTAGTTGGGAGACTGCATTTAATATAAGTTACTTGGGAAAAGCTTTGCAATAGGAAGTTTTTACTTATTTAGGTGACTTGGCAACGTTTCATTTGTACTGAATTTTGCAGTTCCCCTCACCTTTCCCTCCACCAGAAGGGGCTTCAGAAGAGCTGTTGAAGTATTCCGGCGGAACCTGTGGCCAACCTCCTCCTTTGCAGGCTTTCCACCAGGGACCCGGGAGGCCGGGGAAGGAGGGCTTGCCACAGGAAGGCTGTGCAGTCTGCTGGAGTGGTTCTGTGTCCATAAACTGGCCCGTGACCGCCTGCGGAGGGTTCCTGGAGCAGGTCACCTGTGAATTTGAAGTGATGCTCGGTTGGGGCAGCCCCAGCCTGGCCGTGATTCCAGAGCTGGCTGGGGGCTCTACGCTGATGGGTGGCCCGGGCTGGGCCCCAGGTCTGCAGCTGCTCTCCTTCAGTGCCTTGGGCAGAAATGCAGTCAGGCTGCCCAGGACAACCACGTATTACCTCCTTTGTCTCTTCTCCTAACAAGGGCTTGGGTTGGCATTGCCGAAGCTGTTAAGGATGTTTGTGCTGTTACTCTGTATTACTTTTTTTATTGCATACTATTTCTGTTGCAAATAGCCATAAATATTGTTACAGTTCTGACTGCGTTATGACATGTTTCTCTAAGTAGTCTCACGTACACTTTGGGATGCAGGGCTGAGCGGTTTGTATTTTTCCTTCGTTGCTTCTTTCTGATGGCGTTTCTGCCTACAGTAATGGGGCCTCATCCCTTCTTTTCTGGGCTGGCAGACCATTACAAGGTGGTTCCTTCAATGTTATAACATTTTGTTCTTGGAGGGGCCTCCTAGGGACCTACCCAGTGCACCCTTTCCTCCCTCACCCCACCCTTGGTTGGAACCTTCTCGGTGGTGCAAGGCTCACAGGCTGTGCTCTGATACTAGATTTGCCACTTAGCAGCTGACACATTACTTAAGCTCATCTGTCAGGTGGGGCTAGGGTGCTGATAGCACCTGACTTGTAATGTGGATATGGGGATTAAACGCTATAATTTGTACGGTGCTCTAGGCAGAGGCCTGGCGTGGCTGTCGTTATTACAGTAGCAGACTTGCTTTCTTACAGAGAGACAATCTGCTGTAAGTTCTCCCCAGGGGCCTGGGTCTGGCGCAGAGCAGATGTCTCCATCCACGTGGCGGGTTCCAGCCTGCAGAGGTGGCAGTCAGCACCCTGTGCCCTTTTCTTGGGCAGCTCCCTGCCAGGACATGAGGGCCTCAGCCAGCCCGAGGTCGTCATCTAGACGTGTTTCTGTTAGTCAGTGTTCCTTGGGCATCCCGGGGCCCAGAACTGACCTGTGAAGACAGTGGCCTGTCTTAGCCACCTAGTACCACCATAGCAACAAACCCACAAGAGGGTGGCCTTAAAGAGCAGACATTTGTTTTCTCACAGTTCCAGAGGCTGCAAGTCCAGACATGGGTCTTGGCTGTGTCATTCCTTCTGTGGACCTGTGTCCCAGCTTCTGGAGCCTGCTGGCAACCCTGGCGTTGTTTTGCTGCCTCCTGATGCATCTGTGGCGTCTTCCCCTGGGTGTCTGTGTCTGGCCTGCTCTTCCTTTTTGTAAGACACTCCTCAGAAGGAATTAGGTTTAGGACCCGCCCTACTCCAGTGTAACATTGTTAACAAAAGAAAACCCCTCTTTCTGAACAGGGTCACATATTCAGGTACTGGGTCAGGATTTCAACATAAGTTTTTGGGGGACACAATTTGACCCATAACAGGGTCCATAGCTTAGATCTTGTTACCTCTGGGGACGGCCACCAGGTGTCGCTGGTTCTCCTGGAGCCTGCTGGTGACTGAATCATAGCCTCAGGCTTCTGGGTTAGAGAGCCGCCACGTCAGGTCTCCTGTCCTGGCTGGATGGCTGACCCAGGCGGCTGCTACCTCTGACCCTCGCCCCGGCCTGCTGGGATGGTCGGCAGAGGCTGGGTGCAGGCTGTAGGCAGGGTGAGAAGCGGACAGTGGGTCAGAGCAGCCTGCGTCCACTGTGTCCTGCGTCTCTAGTGGGGTCACCGTTGGCTGGGCTGCTTCAGTGCCCTCCTCAGAGCCTTGCAGATAAGGGTGGTGAGGCAGTGTGGGGACAGGTGGTGGCGGCGGCCCAGCCTGGAGGCTCTAATCGATGGTACTGGGTTGTGCACGTAAGGGTAGTTGAAATGGCAAACGTTTTGTTATATATTTTACCACAATTAAAAATAAAAGACCAGCAAAGACAAACGAATGGCTGAGCTGTCGTGCTCTATAGGTACCATTTGCATCCTGGCCTCGTCACCGCGTGGCTAGCGCACCCTCTGCGTCTGGTAGCTCAGCGAGCTGTGAACAGGCCTCCCCTTTGTTTGCATTGTTCTTGTTAGTTGTGTTGGTTTGGGTGTGCTCAGGTGCACGACAGCTGATGAGATGTTTTAGGTCAGTGGTGATTGGTATCTGGGAAACATCTGGAGGAAGCTAGCTGCCCGAGAAGAATGGCTGCGATCGCAGAGACAGGGCACCTCTCTCGCCTGTGCTCAGTCATGCAGTCACTGTGAAGGGAGTGCCTGCCGAGGGGCGGGCATTGTGCCGCTGGGGGGCACACTGTGACACTGCGGGTGGGGGAACATGGCCCCTGGCTCCCGGAACTTGCAGGGCAGTGGGACAGTGAAGAGCCAGAGGCAGAGACAGAATGGAGAGGGGAGGAAACAGGGGGCCTTGTATGCCAGCGTCCTGTCCTCGGGCAAGGGACGGTCTTGCAGGGGCCCCCACAGTGTTACCTTTGGGGTGTACTTAGTGCCTTGCCCGATGGCATTGTCTGTGAGCTTGTGGTAAGGGGTCCTGAAGGCAGTGTGTGAGTGTGAGTGTGTGTGTGTGTGTGTGAAGCCAGTGTGTTTGTGTGTGAAGCCAGTGTATATACGTGAAGCCTGTATGTGAAGCCAGTGTGTGTGAGAAACCAGTGTGTGTGTGTACATGAAGCCAGTGTGTGTGTGTATGAGAGAGAGAAACTATGTGTGTGTATGTGAAGCCAGTGTGTGTGTGAAGGGCATTCTGGCACATTTGGTGTGCAAAACCCACTTGGGAAGGGGTAAAACTCGACGGCAGCAGGTTTTTTGATTGTCATTGGAAGGTGCCATCGAGTTGGCGCTAGCTCACGGTACGACCTTATGTTTAACAGAACAGCGTTGCCCAGTCCTGTGCCATCTTCATGATTGTTGCTATGTTTGAGTCCATTGTTGTGACTTTTTCTACTTAAAAGAAAACAAAAAACAAAAAGCCAGACCTGTTGCTGTTGAATCAATTCGGACTCACAGCAACCCTGTAGGACAGAGCAGAACTGCCCCATAGCGTTTCTAAGAAACGACTGGTGGATTTGAACTGCCGACCTTTTGGTTAGCAGATGAGCTCTTAACTGCTGCGCCACCAGGGCTTCTTTTCCACTGAGGGTTGGCTTTTTTCAGTCGTTCTTTGCGACCTTAGAAACATCTTGCACCAGTTAACACGTCTTGCAAAATCTTCTTTCTGAGCTTCTGTGGCTTGCGTGTTCTGTCCCTTCCATCTCTGATTTTCTTGTAGGGACTCTGCTTCCACTCTCTGCCACCTCTCAGCCCGTGTGTTTCTTGCAGCGTATTTATCAACCTCTCTTTTTAGATACTCTTTCTATTGACTCAGAGTACTTCTAAATTTGTACTCTCCTGAGCCCATCTCCAAGTTTCGTCTTCTCGAGACGCTGACTGCAATGTCTCTAGGCTTTCTCCGTATAAAGCACGTGAAGTGTGGTAGAAAGATCTGGAGTTTGGTTTAGAGACAGGCAGCTGAGTTTCATCCCCTCTTTTGTAAAATGGGGATGAGAATTGCCTTTCAGAGTTGATAAGATATTCCACGGACATAAATGCCTCGTACAGACCCTGCTACGTAGCATCTGTAAAAAAACCAAAAACCCAAACCCATTGCCGTTGAGTTGATTCTGACTCACAGTGACCCTATAGGACAGAGCTGCCCCCTAGGGTTTCCAGGGAGTGGTTGGTGGATTTGAGCTGCCAACCTCTTGGTTAGCAGCCAAGAGCTTAGGCACCCCACCCCAGGGCTCCAGCATCTGTACGTGCTCTCAGATATTGTTTCTCGTGATCCTCTCTTCCTCCGCTGAACTAGCTGCCCCTCCTGGCGTCCTGTTTGTACCATGTTGTTGCTAGTTGCTGTGTAGTTGGCTTGGACTCATGGTGGCCTGGGGTAAAACAGGACAAGACGCTGCCCAGTCCTGCACCCTCTTCACGATCGTTGGTGTGCTCAACTACAGCCGCTGTGTTTTTTGAGTGCCTCCCAACCTAGGGGGCTCAACTTCTAGCTCTTTATCGGACGGTATTCTGTTGTGATCCATAGGGTTTTCACTGGCTGATTGTCGGAAGTAGATTGCCAGGCCTTTCTTCCTAGTTTGTTGTAGTCTGGAAGCTCTGCTGAAACCTGTCCACTGTGGGTGACCTTGCTGGTATTTGAAATATCAGTGGCATAGCTTCCAGTGTCATAGTAACACACAAGCCACCATAGTAAGACAAACTGACACGAGGATGGTGGGTTTATATCATAAATGCTACTAATCTCTTTTATCCGGGATAAAATTGTAGGGTGATTATCAAATCTCTGCTTCTCTTTGCCTCCGTATCTTGTTGTTGTTAGGTGCCGTCAAGTCAGTGTTGATTCATACTGACCCTGTGTACAACAGGATGAAACACTGCCTGGTCCTGCGCCATCCTCACAACCGTCGCTGTGCTCGAGCCCGTTTCTACTCAGGTCCTGCGCCATCCTCACAACCGTCGCTGTGCTCGAGCCCGTTTCTACTCAGGTCCTGCGCCATCCTCACAACCGTTGCTGTGCTCGAGCCCGTTTCTACTTACTGCTAAAGCCCATCTGTTCTTCCTCTTCCCAGAGTCCATTGTGAATTCACTCCTTCCGTCCTTGCTGGTTTTAACAGGCCTACCTCAGTTCAGACCTCTACGATTTATGCCCATTCCACTGAAGTCGCTGCCCAGCTGTCGCGTTGTGTCCCTCTGACCCTGTAATACGTTCCAGGTACTAGCAGAATGTGAAATAAATTGAAGCGTGGCTTTTACTTTGAGTGTAATGGCTCCCTGTTGCTTCCACGACAGAGATCAAACTCCTGGTATTTAATGCCTGTGATGGTTAAGGTTGTATGTCAACTTGGCTGGGCCATGATCCTCAGTGGTTTGGCAGTCATATAATGATGCAGTTTGGCAGTTATGTAATGATGCAGTTTGGCAGTTATATGATGTAGTTATCCTCTATGATGTGATCTTATGTGACCAGCCAATCAGTTGTAAGGTGAGTTTCCTTGGGGCTGTGGACTCATTCAGTATATATATGGACATTCTGGTGAAGCTCACTCACTTGCCCTCGATCTTGCACCTGGCTTATCATCATCTGACCTGCAGTTCTTGGAACTCGAGCCAGTGGACTGCTGTATTGCCTGCTGATCTTGGGATTCGTCAGCCTCCACAACCTGTGAGCCAGCAGCCTGCCGTCTGACCTGCCGATCTTGGGATTCGTCAGTCTCCACAACCTGTGGGCCAGCAGCCTGCCATCTGACCTGGCGATCTTGGATTTGTCGGTCTCCATAGCCTGTGAGCCAGCAGCCTGTCATCTGACCTGCTGATCGTGGATTTGTCAGTCTCCATAGCCTGTGGGCCAGCAGCCTGCTGTCTGACCTGCCGATCTTGGATTTGTCGGTCTCCATAGCCTGTGAGCCAGCAGCCTGCCGTCTGACCTGCCGATCTTGGATTTGTCGGTCTCCATAGCCTGTGAGCCAGCAGCCTGCCGTCTGACCTGCCGATCGTGGATTTGTCGGTCTCCATAGCCTGTGAGCCAGCAGCCTGCCGTCTGACCTGCCGATCGTGGATTTGTCAGTCTCCATAGCCTGTGGGCCAGCAGCCTGCTGTCTGGGCTGATTCGTCAGCCTCCATAACCTGTGAGCCAGCAGCCTGCCGTCTGACCTGCTGATCTTGGATTTGTCGGTCTCCATAGCCTGTGGGCCAGCAGCCTGACATCTGACCTGCTGATCTTGGGTTCGTCAGCGCTTGCAGCTACGTGAGGCAGGAGAAGCCTCCAGCCTGATACATGACCCAGGGACTTGGGACTTGCCAGCATCTACACCTGCGTGAGGCCATTTCCTTGAGATAAATCTTTCTCTCTCTTAGTATATATATGCTTCACTGGTTTTGCTTCTCCAGAGAACCTAGTCTAAGACAGTGCCCTTCATAACTTGACTTCTGCTTACTTGTTTATCCCCCAGCTTCATCCAGACTTGGGCTCGCTGATCCTGGACTCTTCATTATTACTTTGTGCCTCGTTCTGGTTAATAGTAACTATCATAACATGTAGTAAAATATAAAGTGCCATAATGACACATAGATGCTATAGTAACAACTATAATAACAATTGACACTAGTGAGTATGGAGTAGGAACATATCTTACACCCAGTTCCTGTGGTCTCAGAGCCACCAGGAGGCCCTCTCATCCCTGTCTACCCAGAGTTCCTAAGGCAGCACCTTCACACGGGATCGTAGGCTGAGTTGTCCGGAAAGTGCTGCTTCTCCCCTGCCGTCCTGACAGGGTGATTAATGGTGCTGCAAAGTGTCTACTTTGAAGGATTAATTATGTGGTCACCCCACCATATGTCCCGTAGAATGTGGGTCTGGATGTGTGAGCGGAGACAGCCCACACTTGTTGCTTCCTGGGTTTATGGGAGCCCTTACTTCTCGCCCGTCCCCTAGGCAGGCATAGGGCTTTGTGCTTGGAGCTCTGCACTCAGCACCTCCTCTGTGTGACTGTGTTCCCAGGAACTAGGGGAGCAGGGGTGCATAAGACAGGGTCCCTGTCCTCAGGGAGCTCGTGGTCAGGGTGCAGACGGACCTGGAAACAGACACAGCTGGTGCTCGTGTGCATGGAAGTCTGCGGGGAAGCAGGGCTCACAGAGAAGGCGTGGCCATGTCAGCGTCGGGTGGGGTGGTCTGGGTGCTGAGGCAGGAGCATGTTATCTGTTACCGTAGCAACAAAGGGAGGCAGGTGTTCTAGGCAAAAGTGCACCAGTGGCGGCAGTGGAAGGCTTTGGGCCGATGAAGCAAGTCTGACTCGGGCCGTGTGGGTTGTAGGCCAGCAGGTGGTGTTTATGGTCAGCCCTGGACTGTTCCTGGGCCTTTCTCCTGTGGCCATCTGAACCTGCCTTCTGTGCATTTACACATAAAATTGCCTGCGGGGGACCATGGCATTATGCTGCTTTGCTTTTGTAATCACAGTGCATACTTATCTACAATTAATTGAGCTCATCCCCTACAAGGCTGCCTGTAGCCTTTCTGTGCTCTACCCAGCTTCCTCTCTAGGCATGGCTGGACCTCCGAGTCACAGGTGATGGCCAGGGGTGTGTTCGCAGGCCCCGGAGCCCCAGGAAGGAGTCCAGAGTGCTGCAGGGACAGCTTCTCCCTGCGTTGTCCCCTGGAGTGTGTGGTCCTAGCTGATGGTGGGCTTGGAAGTTGTGAGCGAGGAGTTCAGTGTGTAGGAGAGGCAGCGAGTGGGAAGGGGCTATGATAACCCGGAGGTCAGAGTCCAACACCTGGGAATGGAAACGGGTTCCCTTAGGTTCATGTGTGTGGCTGTCTGTTAACATCTCAATATCTGCACACCAGGACGGCCGTATTTGCTGACACCAGTCCCCTTGTTGACTGCATCTTAAGAGATGGAGTAACATTGGAGCCTTGGAGCCCGGTGCCAACGACTGCTAAAGGGTGAGGGGTGGAGCTACCTTCTGTTTTTTTTTTTTTTAAATTAAAAAAATAAATAAATGTGTAATGCTGACATTATAGGAGGCCGAGGGTGTGACGTCAGTGGTTTCTATTGAACGCAAGCATGCTAACCTCAAGCTGCTAATTTGTTTGAAAGGCTTTAGATTTTTAACATGAAATGGAAGTAGCCTTTCCTTTAATTAAATGCCATTCAACCTTGGCTGTGGGATCAATGGTATTGAAGGAAAAAATAGTGTAATTAGACCTTGTGAAGTGACTAACAAATGACGGGCTCTTTTTGCGGTGGGAATGGGGGGTGGGGCACAGAAGGTACAGATGAGGTTGCTCTTTACTTTCCTTGCTGTAGACTTGGAAACGCCAGAGTTTTTCCTTAAACACACTGGGTACGTCTCGATTTCCCTTAGCGACAAATGAGTGTAACTCTGGTTTAATCAGTTTTTTTTTTTCTATTATTAGACATTTAGGTCATATTTTTTCCTAATAAATAAAGCTGCAGTGACTATCTGTGTGCATAAATATTTGTTTGCATTTCAGATTATTTCCTTGGGGACAGATGCCCAGCAAGGACATTGCTGGCTCAGAGGGGGTTAGTGTTTTAAGTGAAGCTCAGATGAATCTCAGATGCAAGCATGAGGTCTCTCTCTCTGGGGGATCTAGCCCTAGTTGCCCCGGTCGCATTTCTGGCTTGACGAGGGCTGGAGTGTCCCTGAGCTCCTGTGAGTGCCTGGGGCCTCCGTGGGTCATAGCGTCCGTCCCCTGAGCACTCTTGGTTTTGGTGCATGCCAGCCTACATGCCCTTCACCATTTAAAACAAGAACAAAAACAGACAACACACCCGCTAGCATCAAGCCCTGTGTGTTTAAATTCATGTAACTGAAGCTTGGAAGTCACAGGGAGGCCTGTCATTGCCTGTCCACCACCTTGCCTCCACAGGGGCCTCCATCCAAATCCAGGTCTCTTCTGCCCTTCTCAGAGCCGTTGAGCGCTCCTTGGCTGTAATCCAAGTCTGCATGTCAAGTCCACCATGATGCTCCCTATGATAAAGGACCTCCACTTCCCAGTCCACCTCCCTCAAAAGGCAGTGGGGTGATAAAAATCCTTTCAAAGATTCCTTACCCAGGACTCTTTTTTTTTATTTTTTAGCATCTTGATTGATATATAATCCACATACCGTACAATTCCCCGTCTAAAGTGTACAGTTCAATGGTTTTTAGTATGTTTGCAGAGTTGTGCAGTTATGACCAGGGTCAGCCTTAGAACATCTTCATCAGACCAGGAAGAATACCTGTCCCCATTCCCCCCTTCCCCCAGCTCCTGGCAACCAGTAACGCGCTTTCGGGCTCTGTGGATTTGCCTGTTACAGACATCTCCTGTCAGTAGAATCATACAATACATGGTCTTTTGTGTCTGGCTTCTTTCACTTAGCAAAATGTTTTCAAGCTTCATCATGTCATAGCGTGTATCAGTGCTGTATTCCTTTTTATGGCTGAGTAATATTCCATTTTATGGGTAGACCGTATTTTGTTTATCTGTTCCTCAGTTGATGGATATTTGGAGCGTTTCCACTTTTGGCTATTATGAGTAAGGCCGCTGTGAACGTTTGTGTACGAGTTTTTGTACGGACGTATGTTTTCAGGTCTCTTGGGTATAACCTGGGAGTGGAATTGCTAGGTCATATGGTAACTGTGCGGTTTGCATTTTGAGGAAGCAGTTCACTGTTTTAACCACAGCTGCACCTTTTTACATTTCCACCAGCAATCCACGAGAGTTCCAGTTTTCTCATGTTTTTGATCATAGCTTCCCTAGTGGGTATGAAGCAGGGTCTCATGTGGCTTTGGTTTGCATTTCCCTGATGGCTCATGATGTTGAGCATCTTGTCGTGTGCTTGTTGGCCATCTACATAGCTTCTTTGGAGAAATGTCTGTTCAGATCCTTTGCCCATTTGTAACTGGGTTATTTGTCTATTTATTATTGATATCCAAATTCTTGATACTTAATACAGCCTGATTTTCTAGGTGGTTGCCACGAGGAGCAGGCTGGAGTTAGGAGACAGCAGGGAAGCTGGCTTTGGGCCTGCTAGGCTCTGTTACGTGAGCAACTGTCCCAGACCCACCCCAGGTGTGCCGTGTGCCCCCTCGTCCAGCTGAGGTCCTGTGTATCTCAGGTATAACTGAGTGGGGCCTGAGTGCCGTGTTGTAAGTCTGTGGTGAAGGGCTCATGGGCAAGCGTATTAGGAATTTTTGCAGGAATGCCTAGAGGCCGAGGCAAAGAAATCTCCACCATGGAAGAGGCTTTGGGCAGAGAGGAAGTGCTGAGTGATTTCAGCAGAGGGATAAATCTGCAAGAGCTGCCTTGGTCAGGGAGGGTTCTTGGAAGAAGCAGCTTGGAACTTTCCAGATGGAGGGGCCGAGGGGAAGTAGGATACCTATCACATAATAGGGTAGATTTATTTTCCTGCTTCCTAAAATTTTTTATTTTTAACAAAGCTACGACTTCTATTTTGATAGGATTTGTTTCCCCACTGTGAATGAATAGGGTGTGTTCACTGAGTTCAATTATGTAAAAAAAGAAAGAATAGATTGTACTTGTGATACCTGTAGCTATATTAAAAACTAGCCAGATAAAACAAAACGAAACGAAAAGAAAAAAAGTCTGACATACCTGTGAGATTTTGAAAGTCAGAATTCTTTTCGATATAAATAAACAGAGTGCTGTATACCTTTCTGGTTCTGCCATGACCAGCTTTCTCTAAATAAAATACTTCCTGGAAATTTGTTCTGAAATTACGTGATGGAGGACCCTGTTTTGCCCGGCAGATTTCCTGAGCACCTGTGTATTAGGTGGGAGCAGAGATGGGTTTTTCTGCTCTTTTGTAAGTTGTATGAGCGGCAAGAGTGGGGTTCAGGTGCGCTGCACTGAGCAGGGAAGGTGTGGGAATGATTCCATTTGCCTGGGGGCAGCTTCGCTCATTCTGAGCAGCACTTTTAGTGAGGGGACATTTGAAGGCAGGTAATGAACTTCATTTTTAGGAATGTATTTTATCTCAGGCAAAGTGATTTCATAATTAGCTGTGACCCTGCTTTTAGCATGAAATGCACCTCCATCTCCTTGTTTCTTTTTAAACATTTGCCTTTCAGGTTTGTAAAATGTCACGGTACAGCCAGAGCCTGGGGTGCGGCAGACCCTGCTGTGTGTCCTCCTGCCAGTGGCTTGCAGCCTTTTGTAGTCTGTGAGCAGTCCTCATGACAGGAGACCCCAGGGGTCCCCTCTCCCCATCTTTTTTGAGCTCTCAGGATTGTGGGAGAGAGGGTCTGTCTTCTCTCATGCAGTTATTAAATCAATTTCTGATGCAGTGTCATGCTCAGACTTCTCCTGCTGAGGAGGCTAGTCAGGCAGTGGAGGCGGGTTCAGTGGGCTCACCTCCCTCCCAGTCTGGGTCTCCAGGCAGTTTCAGTGAGAGGGAGGGTGAGAGGGGGTTGCACCCCCTCAGGCCTCCCCAGAGTCCAGGCAAGGCCCAGGAACCTGCATTCAATCACCCCTCCCACCTCCTGGCAGGTGATTCCTGGGCCGCCATCTTGGTGTTGGTCTGATGTTTTAGAAGCTTCCCCCCCGCCCCCACCCCTCCTCTGGTGTGGCTCAGAGGGCAAGGAGACTCATCTCACTTTAAGGGTCAGAAGAGGACGTGCAGGAGGGTGCACTGCACAGACCCTGCATGGTCACCCTTTCCCATGTCTCCTGAGAGCAACTGTGGGGTAGGACATAGGAGCAGTGAGTTGGGGTCAGAGACCTGGGCTCTGTGCTCTCTGGCTGTGTGACTTTGGGCAGTTACTTGACTACCCTGAGCCTCACTGATAATGTTCATCTAGCTGAACTACTGTGCCTGGCCCACGCCAGGTGTTCAGTGGGTGCTGGCATTCTTTGCCTCTTGGTTCTGGATCTGAGCTGTGAGTGCCCTGAGTTCCCCATGCTCTCTGTCCACTGGAGTGTCTTGCCTGGAAAGTGGGTGCTCCATCAATCTTGGGTTCACTGTGTTAACAGTGGATGAGGGGGGTGTGGGTGGGATGTCGGTGGTGGGATTGGAGGCATGAATAGTTGTAAGTGGGGCATTCGTGGTGGAATTGGAGGCCTGAATAGTTGCAGGTGGAGTGTCAGTAGTGGGACTGGAGGCCTGAATAGTTGCAGGTGGGGTGTCAATAGTGGGATTGTGCAGTAAGGTGAGAGCTTGAGATTTTCTGTCAGTCAGCCTTCTGACCTCTGTTCTCCTGAGCCCATGAGTGCTCTGTGACTCAGCCCAGAGCCTGTGACCTTGTTTGAAAATGGCACCCAAGGCTTTTAATCCCCAGCGAAGCCCTTGCTCTCCTTCAGTGCCCTTCAGCTCTGGTAGCCAGCCAGCAAGAGGGGCACTTTCAGTGTTACTTGTTTGAAGACAGGAAAGGGGCCGTGTGTTGGGGGTGGTACTGGTGGTGGTGGTAGTTTAGGGAAGTAGAGGTGGGGTGGGGTGGTGGATCTGGCAGTGAAGGGCAGTGGCCCGAGTGCTGGTGGTGCTGCTGTGAGGCCAAACGTCCAGCTTTGTTCAATGGGGATCTTGGCTTTGTCTGCCCGGAAGGCAGGAGGATGACCGCTGCTGGTGCCTCCAGGCAGTGGCTCCCTTGTTCCTGGGTTTGTGTGTTTTTGAAATTCTGCCTGAAGAGAGAATGGTTCTAGACTTTGGGTTTCCAAGTCATTTTGCTGCATTTCTTCTCCTGCTCTGCTGTGTTTTGTGGCATGTCCCCTGGAGGCCACAGCCCCTCGGGGAGCAGGAGTGACTCTGTGTTCTGTGGCAGTGCAAGTGTGGATGTGCGGCTCCCTAAGAGGCCACAGCCCCTCAGGGAGTAGGAGTGACTCTCACTAGCTTTCCTCCATTAGAACCTGGAGGAAGGAGCCTGAGCCCTGCCTCAAGGAGCCCAGGTCCACAGAGCCGCAGGTGTGGGGTTAGAAGTGAGGCCCTCCAGAGCAGCAGGGAGCTGGAAGGGCTCAAGGGAGTGACATCTGTAAGACAAGTAGGGGTTTTCCAGGTGGAGAAAATGGGAAGGAGACATGGAGTGCAGATCAGTGCTGTATCTGAAAGGTCACTCCCGCCCCAGCATCATCAGTGATAACGTGGGTGATGCCTCCCGACTCCCAGCGGGCTGGGGGCCCTCGAACAAGTGGCCACCGCTTCCTGCGACCCAGTTCCTCCTGGGCTGGGCTCTGGTTGTCCCATGTAGCCTGATGTGTCAGGTATCTCAGCAGCTCGCATTTGCAGTATGTAACCTGCTCTGTGTTGGCACTTCACTGTGATAGTAGTGCCCTAATTGGGACTCAGTTAGTGCCCTGAATTGAGTTTTAAAAAATGTATTGAAAGCCAAAGGAATGATGTTACATAATTTTGTACAAAATAAAGCATCTCTGTATCCAGAAACCTCCTTCTGTGCCTGCCTGGGTCTCTCCAGCTTTCTCTTCCCCCGCTCCTTAGCTGGCTCCAGCTGCTTCCCACCTTGTGGCTTTGCTCAGATGTTCCCCCATCAAAAATGCCTGTTCCTCCTTTTGCTGCCTGCCTGCTGGACATCCCCTCACCTGTCAGGGTTCAGACGTGGCCTCCCCTGCGAGGCCTGTGCTGGCCCAGCATCCAGAATATACTGAACTCTCGTCTTGTTGCCTCTACCTGGCCAGGTAGCAGGCTGCCCTCCATGCCCTCCCCCTTCTCCCTGGGCTCAGCTGGTACCTGGCTCTGCACAGTGTCCCTTGAGCCATTTCAGCTACTTCCGAAGTCTTGGAATGCACATGGCTTCCTGTTTGCCAGAAGCTGCTGGGAGGAAAATTCCTTCGGATAAAGATAAAGCCAGAGAAGTTATTTTGGAAAACTTTATTATGTTAATTATAGCAATTAGGGGTCATCAAGCTTAGAATCCCATAACTGTTCCAAGAAGCTGCCAGGCAACTGAGCCTCTTCCCTCTCATCTCCTCGTCCTCCAGCCCCACAGCCAGCCAGGCCCCTGCAGTCTGGAGCTGCACTAGCACCACATCCCTTGTGTGATTTGGGCCCCAGGGTCCTGCAGAAACACCTTCAGAAGGATCACTTAACTCTGTCACGTGACCGAGGAAAAGCAGTTTCCTTCCTGGCTGTATCTGAGGGAGTAGGCCTTGTTCACATTTGCCAAAGTCCCAAGAGGAAAACAGTAAACCGACTTATTGGGCTTGCATGTAAACACGCTGGTACATAGCACCAGGGCTCGCTATCTACCTGAAAAGGACCACGGTAAGTGTTCATGAGTTTCCCGTATCTCCATGTTTCCCCTGAGAAGAAAAGCAGCCTGTCCTCAGGGTTAGTCATTCCCTTTTGGAAGCTGGAGGGTGGTGGGAGTTGGTGGGGTAGGTGTGACCTGCTGTTCCCCTTGTGGGCCCTCATGGTGTGCCCTGGGTGCTCCACAGGGGGCACTATGGGCAGCCCCAGCCTGGCTCACTCCTGCCTCCCTTCCAGCACAGGGCCAGGTCGATTCACCTTCATTGAATGTGGAGTGACTGACGGAATGAATGAATGATTGATGCACGTGGTCCTTGGGGTTCATCAGGCCTGGGTGCCAGTTTTGGTTCTGCCATTTGCCTGTCACTATGAGCCTCGTGGAGCCTTTGTGGCATAGAGGTTAAGAAGTTGGCTGCTAACCAAAAGGTTGGCAGTTTGAATCCACCAGCTGCTCCTTGGAAACCCTATGGGGCAGTTCTGCTATGTCCTGTAGCATTGCTATGAGTTGGAATTGATTTGATGGCAAGGGGTTTATGAGCCTTGCAAGGGGGCAGGGATGGTTCAGTGGTAGAATTCTCGCCTTCCATGCGGGACACCCAGGTTCGATTCCTGGCCATTGCGACCACCATCTGTCTGCCAGTGGAGGCTTGCCTGTTGCCGTGATGCTGAACAGGTTTTGACAGAGCCTCCAGACTAAGATGGACTAGGGAGGAAGGCCTGAAAATCTGCTTTCGGAACTCGGCCAGTGAAAACTTTACGGATCACAACAGTCTGATGTATCGTGACGGTGACGCAGAAATGGGCAGCATTCCGTTCTGTTACGTGTGGGGTTGCCACGAGTCAGGGCTGACTCAGCAGCAGCTAACAACAGCAACGTGAGCCTCGCGTATAGAAACGGTCCCCATACTGTTCTTGCGACTCACGGATCACTCAGCAACCTTTGAGACATTCGGCCCAAAGACTGATGTTTGTTCTCACCGAAACCCAAATCCAGTCATGGTACCTGACAGGTTGGCGGTTCAAATCCATCCGGAGGCACCTCAGAAGAAAGGCCTGGTGACCCACCTCCAGGTAGTAAGGCATTGAAAACCCTGCGGAGCACAGCTCTGCTCTGACCCACGTGGGCAGCTGTGACTCAGAGCCGACTCCGTGGCAGCTGGCAGTGGGAACCCTGACTCGGCTTCAGGACGCCTCTCACGAGGCCCCTCTCTGGGCGTCTTTCCTGATGTCTCTCTTACTGAGAAAAGAGACCACGTTCACCCTGGTGTCCCCCGTACACCTTTCTCTCATAGAACCTGGTGACCCTCGATCACACCTGTTGGACTTCTCTGTCCTGCTTGGTGCTGAGCCCTTTGAGGATAGGAACTGGGTCTCATCCAGCTTTGTGCCCTCCGAGGCCAGCTCAGTGCCTTGCCCATGGTCAGCATCCAGCAGTGGTCAATGAAACAAGCCTGTAAGGATGCGCTCGGAGGAGGCGAAGAGTTTACGCAGAGGAGGTGCCCAATTAATGCTGGTCACGTGGAGCCGATGTGTAAGTCTCTCCTGGACGGTGTTCTTTAACAAGAAGTACGTTTATCTGCAGACCCTGCTTGTGCAGGTGGTGTCAGCTGTAGTTTGGATGCACAGATAAGCCTAGGTGCTAACGATGTGCGTGCACTTCTTTTTTTCCTGGGTTTCTTTCAGATTTTATTGCTACAAAAGTTAAATCAGAATTAAAACCAGTTACAAAGAGATGAGTATTAGGAAAAAAAATTGCTTAAATTATGGGTTGGTTTTTCTGTTATTCCTGCTTTTTCAGGAAAAAAGATGCCTGTAATTATGAGCTCTGTGCGTACATTGTTCCATGACAGGCTTCTGATTCAGTCTCAGATGTGGTATTTTACATCCAGTTAGACGGTATGAGTCCCAGTTGCCTCATGGTTTGGGTTCACAGAGTGTGCTGAATGACTGCAGCTGTACGCGTCAGCGAGGCAGGCTGTTGCATTTGTGTGGCGTGTCACAGTTGACAAATGCATTCACACCTATCGTCGTTTTGTTCCTTGTGGAAATTCTGTGAGGTAAGCGAGGCAGGTGTTTTTATTTGTCCAGTGCTGCAGCGGCAGAAACAAAGCCCTGCACAGATGAAGTGGGCTCTCCAAAACCAGACACTTGTTGGCCAAGCGGGAACTTGAAGCCAGGCCTGTTGAGCCCACAGCCAGCGTTTGCTCCTCTACCCTGTGTTCCCTCTTGGTGTTCTTTGGTCCTAGAGTGTCCCCTGTGGAAGTTTCCCATGTGGGAGTTCTATTGAGTAGGAAAGCCTCCACAGGGCATATTAGCATGAAACTGTGATACTGATGTTGTTTCCATGAAAACATTTCAAGAAGTTATTTTTTCAGAGAGCAAATCCACTGTTGTAGAAGAAAGAAATGTTGTTTATTTCTCATTCATTCTCTGATTATGCTTTTCTTATACCTGAGTTTTCTCACTTAGAGCACAGGCGATTGTACATTCTGACTCTTAAGAAATACAGGGACAGAAAGCTGAAAGGAAAGCCAAAAACATGCATTAAATGTAATGACTCAGGCAGCTGAAAGTAAAAAGATAGAAAAAGATAGACCATGCGAATTCTATTCATAAGAAAACGATTTGCTTGTAATAAAAATGCAGACTTCAAGAGAAAGAGTTTTATTAAAGACAAAGAGGAATGTTTCATAAGGATAGAAGGATCAATTTATTAAGTAGGTGTATCATTCCTAAATGCGTGTGCACCTAGTAACGCAACTTCAAATACGTGAAGCAATCACGGACAGAAGTAAAGGGAGAAACTGACAAGTTCGCAGTCGTAGGCTGACGTTTTAACGCTCCTTTCAGCGATCGATAGAGCAGCTAAATTTAAATAATCCGTAAAGATATGGAAGATTCTAGTAACAGTAGCAACCACCTGGATCCAATTGACTTATAAACTACCACATTTACCAACTGAAGAATACATATCCTTTTCAAGGCACGTTCCCCAAGATAAACCATATGCTGGGCCATGAAACAAGTCTTAGTAAATATCAAAGGATTGAAATAATACCAAGTTCATCTGACCAAATGCTTTAAATTAGAAACCGGTAAGAGTAAGATGCCCAGAAATTTCTCAGATATTTAGAAATTTATCAGCAGACATCAAAATAGCCTATGGATCAAAGAAATCACAAGAAAAATTCGATAGAAAATAATTTGAGCTGAATGATAATGACAGAACATATCCAAATCTGTGTGATGGTACCAAAACAATGCTTGGAGAAAAATTTGTACCTTTACATACCTGTATTTGAAAAGAAGAAAGGTTTCAAATCAGTGATTTAAGCTTCTACCTTAAGACACGAACCAAAACCAAGTAATAGAAGGGAAATAACATAAATAAGGGTGGAAATCAATAAAATAACATAATAAGGGTTGAAATCAATAAAATGAAAAATGAACAGACAAGAACAAAAATCAACAAAATCTCAAATTAGTTCTTTGGAAAGATCAATTAAAAAGCATCTAGTTAGATTGATCAACAGGGGAAGAAAAAAAAGAGAGAAGACAGAAATTAATCAAATCGGAAATGAAAGAGGCATCATTAGAGATCCTACAGACAGTAAGGGAAGAAGCCCCGGTGGTACGACAGTGAAGTGCTTGGCTGCTAATGAGAAGGTTGGCAGTTGGAACCCACCCAGTTGCTCTGCGGGGGAAGGACCTGGTGATCTACTTCACAGCCTAACAACCTTATGGGGCAGCTCCACTGTGTCACGTAGAGTCCCTATGAGTCAAAATTGACTTGATGGCAAACAGGAAGTACTGAGTTAGATGTCCAAAGATACATCGCTTCCTGTGAGAAAGAGAGCAGAAGTGAGATAGAAATTTGGTTGGCATAGGAATAAAAAATATATAGTTAAAAAGATAATAAAGAGATATATAATAAGGTGACATTATATATAACTTAATGCCGATAAATTTGAAAACATGTGGAATGGACTTTTTTTTTTTTAAATAATTTTTATTTTGCTTTAAGTGAAAGTTTACAAATCAAGTCAGTCTGCCACATATAAGCTTATATACACCTTACTACATACTCCCATTTACTCTCCCCCTAAAGAGTCAGCCCGCTCCCTCCTTCCGGTCTCTCCTTTCGTGACGGTTTTGTCAGTTTCTAACACTCTCTACCCTCCTATCTCCCCTCCAGACAGGAGATGCCACCACAGTCTCAAGTGTCCACCTGATACAAGTAGCTCACTCCTCATCAGCATCTTTCTCCAACCCATTGTCCAGTCCCTTTCATGTCTGATGAGTTGTCTTCGGGAATGGTTCCTGTCCTGGGCCAACAGAAGGTTTGGGGACCATGACCGCCAGGATTCCTCTAGTCTCAGTCAGACCATTAAGTCTGGTCTGTTTATGAGAATTTGGGGTCTGCATGGACATATTTTTTGAGAGATACAACTTAACAAACTTGGCACAAGAAGAAACAGAAAACCTTAAAATTACAGACACAAGTCTGAAAATATAGACTCATACCTCAGAATATATAAAAAAGCTCTACAAATCAATAAAACTACAAACAAAGTTAAAAAAAAAGATAGGTAAAAGTTTTCAATATATACTTCACGAAAGGTAGAGAAATGGCTTTTTTCTCTTCAGACAGTTCACTGCTGTGTGACGTGAGGCACTGTGTCAGGACAGGCAGGAAGTAGAGTCATGGAACCTGACCCAAAGAAGCTTATAAACCACTCTGGAGGTGAAGTCAATGCTCATGACACATCCCTGAAGGCTGTTGTTTGGTGGGGTCAGTTCCATGTGCTGTTGTAGCTCAGAGGAGAGGGAAGTGAGTGGGAACCAGAGATGTCAGGAAGGCTTCTTAGATCTGGGAGGACTTGAGTGGGCCTGGAAGGACGGATGGAATTCGAAGAGTTGGAGATGAAGCCGCAGGAACTTTGTGGCTTCATCGAGACACAGTGGGGTATACAATGAAGAGTAAGTCTTCCATGACCCTTGACTCCATTCTCTGAACCACCCCCCCAGAGTCTAGCTGTGCTTTCAGATATAATTGATACATATGTAGTTTTTTAAAATTGTTCTCTGCTTACTTAATAATTTAGATAAATATATTTCATATCCACAGAAATATGTGTTTTTTTTTTTTTGTGGCAATATTGTATGCCATCATACGGTTATAAAAATGTTTTTAATTATCTTCCTATTAGTGGACATTTTAGTTATTTCTAATTTTTATTAACATGGCAGTACTCAAATGAACGTTCTTGTACATAATCCTTGCATACTTTTAGAAATGTTGTTATAGAATAGGTTGCTGAAAGTGAAATTGTTGCCTCAAGGTTGTGTACTTTTAAAATTTGACCAACAAAAATATTATGCCGGTACACACTCCTACCAAATTGTAAGAGTGGCAATTTCCCTAAAGGCTTACCAATATTGGATATATCATTCATTTCAAATTTTACCCAACCGATTTGTGACACATTTCCTGTTTTAATGTGTCGTTCTTTGGTCATGATTGAGGATGAGCATCTTTTCCTAGCCATTTGTATTTCCTCTTCTGTGAATTTTTCGTTTTTTTGTAGGTTGTTTGCCCTTTTTTGCTCTTTATATATTAGTGATATGAGCCTTTTTATATTATGTGTTCCATGTGTTTTTCAAGTGTATAATCTGTGTTTTTAACATTTTGGTTTCTTTTACTGTATGGTCATTTCAAACTTTTATATAGTCAATTTATTGATATTTTTATCTATAATTCTAAGATTTGTATCTTGCTTAGGAAGTCCCTTCCCCCACCTGAAGATAGTCAAATATTCTCCTGTATTTTTTTCCAGTGTTTTTTTTATCTTTACACACACAATTTAGATCCTTAGATCCTTTAATTCATCTGGAAATTAATTTTTATATGGTGAGATACATGGCCTAAATTCCTTTTAAAAAATAGCATATTGTACGAAAGTCATTGATCGACTAGCCCAGTGATTTGAAATGCTGTTTTTATCGTAATTAAATTCTCATATGTATGTAGGTTTGATGTTGAACCACTTACTCCGTTTCACTGACCTCTTTGCCTCTGTCTTGCTCTCAGTACCCCATTGTCTTAATTACAGAAGCTCTGTTATGTATTTTCTTATCTGTTAATGCAAGAGCCTTCTCATTATTCTTTTTGAAAATTTTATTGGCTGTCTTTATGCGTTTCCTCTTCCAGGTGAACTTAGGACCAACTTAGTTTCAAAACACATACAGTATATCCCACTGGATATTGATTGGCTTTGCATTGAACTTAGAGAATTTTTTTTTTAAGTGATAGTTGACAGCATTGTAATTTTCAATCTTAGATCCAGGAATATATTGTGTTTATCTTCTTGCTTTTATCTCTTAAACATCTCTCTGGTCATTGCTCTTCTTCCTATTGCATTGTCCCCCTTAGGTACCACCACCTCTTCACTGGACTACGTGAGTATCCCAGGACGTGATCTCCTTGTACCTACTTCTGGCCCCTCCAGTTCTTCCTTCACACTGTCCACCCTAGGCACCATCATCTCTTCACTGGGCTACCAGAGTATCCCAGGACGTTCTGTCTTTTTTTTTTTTTTTTTACCTACTTCCGGCTCCTCCAGTCCTGCCTTCACGCTGTCCACCCTAGGCACCATCCCCTCTTTACTGGGCTACGTGAGTATCCCAGGACGTGATCTCCTTGTACCTACTTCTGGCCCTTCTAGTCCTTCCTTCATGCTTTCAACCCTAGGCACTGTCCCCTCTTTACTGGGCTACGTGAGTATCCCAGGACGTGATCTCCTTGTACCTACTTCTAGCCCTTCCAGTCCTTCCTTCACACTGTCAACCCTAGGCACCATCACCTCTTCACTGGGCTACCTGAGTATCCCAGGACATTATCTCTTTGTACCTACTTGTGGCTCCTCCAGTCCTGCCTTCACGCTGTCCACCCTAGGCACCATCCCCTCTTTACTGGGCTACGTGAATATCCCAGGACGTGATCTCCTTGTACCTACTTCTAGCCCTTCCAGTCCTTCCTTCACACTGTCCACCCTAGGCACCATCACCTCTTCACTGGGCTACCTGAGTATCCCAGGACGTTCTGTCTTTGTACCTACTTCTGGCCCTTCCAGTCCTTCCTTCACGCTGTCCACCCTAGGCACCATCCCCTCTTTACTGGGCTACGTGAGTATCCCAGGACGTGATCTCCTTGTACCTACTTCTGGCCCTTCTAGTCCTTCCTTCACGCTGTCCACCCTAGGCACCATCCCCTCTTTACTGGGCTACGTGAGTATCCCAGGACGTGATCTCCTTGTACCTACTTCTTGGCCCCTCCAGTCCTTCCTTCACACAGTCTTGCCAGAACCCTTCCATGGCTTCCCTGGTTCTTAGATGAAGTGCAGAGTTCTTAACGTGGCCTACAAGACCCTGCTGGTGGTCCTGTCCCTCTGGCCTGAACTGGCATCCTGTTCCTCTCTGCTCTCAGCACTTCAGCCAGGTGCTTGTCAATGGCTGTGTTACAGCCTCTCCAGGGGGTGTTTGGAAATGTATAGTGATGGTCTTATCACAATGCCAGGAGACATTATTGCATGGGGGGGCATGTATGGGAAATGTGTTCCCATACGTGGTGTGGGCCCGCACTGTGAAGAGTTGTTCTGCCCCAAATGGCATTTGGACCCTCTGAGAGATGTTGCACTAGCCACATGGCAGCTTCTCTTGGTTTCTTAAACCGTGTCACACTTCCTCTCTTAATGGGGCTTTACATGAGCTGTTCCCTGGCCTTGGAAAACTCCCCTTCCCGCCGCCTTCTTCACTCAGTTTCTCCTCATCCTTAGATCTGATCTCAGTGGTCGTTGCCTCAAGGACTCCTTCCCTGACCTCCTAACTAGGTGAAATCCCTGTTGTCCGTTTCACAGCATCCCTTACCTCTTCATCCCAGCACTTCGTCCAGTTGTAATTTTCCATTTACTGGGTCCTTGGACTAGGTGGTGAGCCCTGGTGGCACAGTGGTAAAGCACTTGGCTGCTAACTGAAAGGTTGGTGGTTCAAACCCGCTAGCCGCCCTACAGAAGAAAGATGTGGCAGTCTGCTTCCACAAAGATTTACAGCCTTGGAAACCCCATGGGACAGCTCTACCCTGACCTATAGGGTCGCTATGAGTTGGAACCAACTTGATGGCAGTGGGTTTGGGTTTTTTATTTTTTTTGGATTTTGGACTAGGTGGTGGGTTATCTAAGCACAAGGACAAGTTATTGTTTATTCTTGTACTTCCCCACCCCTAGCCTAGTAGTGAGCCCTGGTGGCGCAGTGGTTAAGCGCTTGGCTGCTAACCCGAAGGTCGGCAGTTTGATCTTGATTCACCTCTTGGAAACCCTATGGGGCAGTTCTGTTCTGTCCTGTAGGGTCGCTATGAGTTGGAATTGACTCATTGGCAGTGGGTATGGGTAGCCTAGTAGTGCCTGGCCCCAATGAAGCACTCATTAAATACTTGTTAAAGGAATGACAATGAGGTTGGTGTTTTCTTCTGTTTATGTCTTTAAGTAAAACCACATGGTTACTTCATGTAGTATGGTACGTTTCTTGCTAAGCTTAGGCGTATAACACTTTCTATTTGTTTTTTTTTTTGCTGGTAGAGAGAAGCTGTTGATTTCTGGGTGTTTTTCTTATGTCTGGCTGTCTTGCCTAACTCAGAGGTGTGTTTTCTGTTTGGCTCATGGTTCTGCCTGCGTGTCCCTGTGGCTTCACCCTCAGGCTGGAAGAAAGAGAGGGCTGCCTCCAAAAGGTTGCCCAAGAGCAAAGGATGTTTTTTCAGAAGCCCCCAGCCTGTTTGCTCTCCATTCTCAGCGGCTGACAGAGGACCACAGGCCCACTGTTGAGGCAGTCACTGATGGGGACTTGGCTTGCTTGCCACCAGCCACCAGGCTCCCCAGTGGAGCGGGTGGGGCGGGCTTCACTTGGGGCTATGTGGTCACTTTGCACAACTGGGATGCTCTTGAAGTGGGGAAATGGGCCCTGGGTGACAGCCTGCGCCTGCCTTCTTGACCTCTGTCAGGATGGCCACGTGGTTTTCCCGTCAGTCTAATTCAGCACATCAGTGTTGTTGTTAGTTCTGTTGAGTTGACTTCTATTCATGGCGGCCCCATGCACATCAGAACGAAACTCTGCCTGGTTCTGGACCATTGTTACAGTCGTGGTATGCTCGAGTCCATCGTTGCCACTGTGTGTTTTGATTGCCTTCCAATCTAGGGGCCCCATCTTCCAGCAGTCTGTGGGGCAGTATTCTATTGTGATCCATTTCATTGGCTGATTTTTGCAAGTAGATCAGCAGGCCTTTCTTACTAGTCTGTCTTTGTCTGGAAGCGCTACTGAAACCTGTCCACTGTGGGTGACCCTGCTGCTGGTTCAGATACCAGCGGCTTAGCTTCCAGCGTCCCGGCAACGTGCAGCCACCACAGTTCAGCACACGGACAGAAGGCGGTGGAGCGTACGGATAAGGTGAAAGCCTTCCTAATGTCAAACCATCCTTTTGTTCCTCAACGACATCCTACTTGGGCATATTTTCTTTGAATATCCTGTTGTGTTTTCATATGGTAAGATTTTATTGTGGACCCTTTTGCCTGTATTCATAATCGAAATTTATCTGTGTTACAAGAAGCCTTTTTTAGTTACGGACGCTAACATGTTTAAAGACCTTGGTGTTTGAAGTTCACCACTTGGTCACACACTCAGTTCTGTGTGACCTTGGCCAAATCACTTCACCTCTCTGGGACCCTTTCTCAGTCACACGATGGGGATCATAACCCTGATTAGCACACACTGTTTTGAAGATCTAGTAAGATATATGAAAGCTCTTTTTAAACACCAGAGCTTAAACCGAGTTAACGCTTTGTCTCATACAGTATATCCGAGACTCCGTTTTTGTGAGTCTCTTCCAATGAGGAGACAGGTCCAGAGAACAGCTGAGATTTCTGTCAGCTGTCTTCATGACCTGCAGCCAGAAAGCCAGAGCCTGGCAGTGGCGGGGGCGCTGGGAACAGGATTCGTAAACAGTCCACGATTGGTGTTCAGATATTGGGTTCCTGCTTTTCCTGATGTCCTTGGGGGCCTGGGGACAGCCTGACGGGTTCTGAGGTTGCCGCAGAATGCAGGCTGTTGCCGGTAGCGTTGCCCGATTATTCCGTCCTTACTTTACTGAGACTTCAGTAATTGGAAAAAGATGAGATGTCAAGACTTTGTGTTTTGTTGATTATATTACCCAAGTCTTCTCTTTAATCATTTATTTTGTTCCTGGTATTAATCATTAGCCCCTAGCGGTAGGGAGAAGAATCTAATGGTAGATTCCTAACTTAGAGGAAAGAAATAATTGCTTCAGTTTCAGTGAGATTGGGTGAGTGCTGATAAACCTGCCAGCTGAAATGAGTTCTCTAGCCTTCAGTGCGTATAAGAAGACACAGAGGGTCAGACAGAATCCAGAGTCCCTTAGGGTCACTATGAGTCAGAGTGGACTCGGCAGCAGTGGCTTTTTTTTTTTTTTTAGCCTTACCCCGAGGTCCCCTGCTGTGTGCTTTCTGGCCCAGACTCTGGCTGCCCCTGGCCGTCCCCTCTCCTCTGATGACTGCCCACCAGTACGTGTTTGTAAAAGGACTTCATTGTCCTTGGTATGTATAAACCAATTGCTGTTGAGTCGATTCTGACTCAGAGCGACCGTGTAAGACAGAGTAGAACTGTCCCATAGGGTTTCCGAGGCTGTAATCTTCATGGAAGCAGACTGCCACATCTTTCTTCCATGGAGCGGCTGGTGGGTTCGAACCACTGACCTTTCTGTTAGCAGCCAAGTGCTTAACCACTGTGCCACCAGGGCTCCTTTGGTATGTACAGTATGGCCAAGTGTTTAATTAATGCTCTCTCTATAAAGGTGAGCTGATCTCTGTAAAATAATTCCTTTGAAAAACCCATACTGGAAAAATCAGCACATCTAGGTCTTCTTAAACGTTAATTGGCGAGAGCGAGATAGGATGAAAGAAAGAAAGTCCTTAGGTGGTGAAGCTGGGGATTAGGTGTGCAGGAGAGAGAGAGAGAGAAAGGAAGAAAGAGAGAGAAGCTGGGAGAGAAGGAGGGACCTTGGGAGGGCTGGGAGGAAGCTGGTGTCCTCTGGGCACCCACTGCTGGAGGGAGGGAGGTGATGGGGCCTTAACCTGCCCCCGGCTGGCTCTAGGGACACTTGGGGTGCATTTGACAAGCATGTTCTAAGATTTAAATGTGAACAGGTAATATCTTAGTTACCCAGCGCTGCCATAATAAAAATCCCACAAGTGGGTGGCTTTAAAGGACGGAGCTTTATTTTCTCCCAGTTCTGGAGGCTAAAAGCCCCAGTCAGGGTTTCGGGGGTGTTGATTCCCTCTGTGGGCCTCTCCTAGCTCCTGGCGTTTGCCGGTGATCCTCGGTGTCCTTTGCTTGTAGATGGATCCTCACCTGGCGTCCATCTTCCCCTGTGTGTGTGATGTCGCTGTCTATTTTGTCCTTTTTATAAGGCACCACTCAGAAGTGAGTAGGTTTAGGACCCACCCTACTCTGTACGACCTAATCAACAGATAAGAAAGCCCCGTATTTCCAAACAGGATCCTATTTACAGGTACAGGAGTTAGGGCTTCCCCATTTCTTTTTGGGGGCCCCAATTCAATCCACAACAGGTGACGTTTTAGCTTTACAAATTGAATACAGTGGTAAGTAACTTAACTTTGCTTGTATATTGAGAGCAGCCAGCATCTGAAGTGTTCTCAGCTCCTTCATGCTCCCTGCCCTCTAATCACACTGGGGGATGTTTACTCACCCTTGGTAACCCCTGCTTTTCCTTGTCCCTTTTTGTATCAACAGAGGAATTACGGAAGTTGAGCTGGTCCGGGATCCCTAAGCCTGTCCGTCCAATCACATGGAAGCTTCTCTCTGTAAGTGTCTCTGACGCCTGCTCCCTGGTGTGGTCTTTCTTGGGTTGGGACGAGCCACCATCACCCAGCTTGAAGAACGACCCATTAGTCACAGTCCACACATGTACGTACATTGTCATTGCTGCACAGTGATAAGGGCCTTTGCTCTGGCTACCATGATGTTCTTCAGCCTTTGCTTAATTTCAAGCTTGGTTTGACAAGGCTGGCAGAAAATGAGGATAAGTAATAATTTATGACAGCTGTATTCCTTTTTGCCACCCTGGTGGCATAATGGTTAAGTGTTGGCCTACTAACCAAAAGGTTGGCAGTTCGAATCCACCAGGTGCTTCTTGGAAACCCTATGGGGCAGTTCTGCTCTGCATTACAGGATTGCTATGAGTTGGAATTGACTCGACAGCAGCAGGTATTCTTTTTCTCTGATTTTATTCTTTTTTAAATCTTTATTTTCAAACCTGTAGCATAGAAAGTTTCCAACATAGAAAATTATTTCAACCATGAGGAATCAATGACTGGGAAATATGTTTGACCAAGGTAGTTTTTTTTCCCCCCTCTCTTTAACATTAGAGAATCCCTGGTGTCACAGTGGTTAAGAGCTGGGCTGCTAACCAAAAGGCCAGTAGTTCAAATCCACCTGTCACTCCTTGGAAACCCCATGGGGCAGTTCTACTTTCTCCTCTAGGGTCGTTATGAGTCAGAATCGAGTCAACAGCAGTGGGTTTGGTTCTTAACATTAGAAGTAATGATGTTAGAAAATACAATTTTGTTTGTGTTTCTGTGATAGAGGGTGGAGCCTGGGCGTCCTCAGCCCTGGCACTAATATTGCCAGTCTTTCTTGGGGAGGGAGAGTAGGGGCTGGCGTCCATCAGCACGTCTTCTTGTACTTAACCCGACTTACCATGGGAAGTACGTGGTGGCAGTGTGGCCCTACGGAAATTTTCAGAGTAGTTTACGGCAGCTTTCTTCTCTTTTCCTTTTTTTTTTTTTAAATATTATTTTTAGAATTAAGTCAATAGGGAACTCTAAGTGTTTACTCTAAATTGAGCCTGACTTTCAGTATTTAAAAGACTCTTTCTTGCTAATGAGTCTTAATAAATTTGCAGCGTAGTACCTTGTAATCCTGAACGCAGATGTAGCTCTGAACGGTGGATATTTATTGATTAAATACTCGCTTGCGATGAAGATGAGACCTGCTGCAGCTGCTTTGTGTTTTCTTACTTTGAGCATCAGTATCCAGTTTTTTAGGTGTCGTCTAAGATAAGTCCTGTGCCTTTCAGATTAAATTGTCAGAAGTTTTGATTAAAAAACCTGTGAAACCCTGTATCACAATTTTCTATTTATTAACAATGTATTGTTTCTGGGCAGAAAGCCTTATGTTAATTGCTTTGTGCTGTTCCTTTCCCTTCAACTCCTGGTCTTCTCATCCGTGGTGTAGACACCCTAGTGCACTGGTTAACTAGGGACTCGGTGGAAGGGACCCCAAGGGGCGGGTGCCAGTGGGCTCCATTTTGCTGGCCGTGAGTGGGAGCCTTTGGAGGAGGGTGGGGCCTTTAACCAGGTCAGCTGGATGCAGGGAGAGAGTGCCAAGGCATTCTCAGACACAGTGGTTCATTTAACCAACATCGTGTCCGTGGGCCCTTTACCCAAGGTGGTGGCGTTGTTCATCGCTATTGAGTTGATTCCGACTTGTGGTGACCCACTCCGTGCAGAGTACAACTGTGCTTCATAGGGATTTCAAGGCTGTGACCTTTCTGGAGCAGATCGCCAGGCCTGTTTTCTGAGGCACCTCTGGGCGGGTTTGAACTCCAGACCTTTCGGTTAGTAGTCCAGCGCTTAACCATCTGTGCCACCCAGGGACTCCTTGCTCGGGATACAGAATGAATATGATGTTGGCCCACCATTAGGATGCCCACATGTGGACTGGGATGCAGATGTGGAGAGGTGCAGTGACTGCATGGTCTGGTGACTGCACAGCTGTGAGGGGTTTGTAGGGGGTATGGACATGGCCATGAACACGGAAGAGCCAGAGTTCTCTGCCTGGGCGATTGCGGGCAGCGGCAGTTCCAGTGGTGAAGGCAAGCTTCACAGAGAGGAGACTCTTCACCTGGATCCTGTGGTGTGAGTGGAACTTGAAAGGCAGCAGGAGTTGGGGAAGCAGGGGGAGAAGGGACAGAGGTGAATGTGACAGTTCTTGGTCCTCCCTGAGCTTGTGGAGTAAGAAGTACCTGGCACAGTCAGTGTGCAAAGTCTGAGCTTCCAGAAGTAGGCTGCTAAGAAGGGGAGGTTGCTTCAAGGGACTGAGGGGCTGCGGGTGCCAGGCCAGGGTTCTCAATGAGGTGGATGGTTATGTTGAGTCTTGAAAGGTGTTTCCGGGTTCGGGGGAGCGGGGGGCATTGTAGAGCCCAGGCTCACATTGTGGGTGTGGACAAGCTTGAGCAAAGGCCCAGGGGAGCTGGTTGGTTTAGGGCCTGGCAGATTGATCCCCTGGATGAGGGAGTGGATAGGGAGCCAGGGGAGGTTGGGGACCAGGACAAGGAGAGTGGGTAGGACTTGTGTCCAGGCACATTGCTTGGGCTTCATCCCCAGGGGTTCTAAGTGGGAAGTGATTAGGCTGCATATCTGGAAGTGGAAAGCCAGGAGTGCCTCTTACCTGGTCATTGGTTTGCTTGTCCATTCATTCGCCAGACACTGTTGAGCACTGTCTGCGTTTCAGGCGTTGTGTTTGGTGCTGGTAAGTAACAAGGAGGGAAAACATCAAGCCCCTGTGCCTCATGAGGCCTGTAGAAGAGGGAGCGGACGGTGTCAGCCTTCAATGTCCCCATTGGGCCCCCCCGGGTTCTCACCACCAGGAAAGGCAGCCAGCAGTGATGGTTCATCCCAGTCCACTTACTCCTTTCAAGGTTCAAGATATTAAGAATTGAATTGCAAATCTGAGAAGAATTTATCATTTGTCCAATTTAAAAAGACAAATAGCCAAAGATGTGCTTCAATATGAATCTGTTTCAAGGCCTGACAAGCTAATGATTTTTTTCCCAATACGTTTGTGATTTGTCATTACCATTATCCTGATGGTTTGTTGAAGGGCAGGATTCTTAACTGATGAATAGAAAATACTATTTTAATGAAGAAAGATGAGACGCATGGTCCTGGCTGTTTATGAAGAACTAACACATACTCTAGTCTGTTGTTGTTAGGTGCTGTTGAGTTGGTTCCGACTCATAGCGACGCTATGAACAACAGAACGAAACACTGCCCAGTTATGTGCCATCCTCATGGTCCTTGCTGTGTTTGAGCCCATTGTTGGAGCCACTGTGTCAGTCCATCTTGCTGAGGGTCTTCCTCTTTTTCGCTGACCTCTGCTTTACCAAGCATGATGTCCTCCATGTGCTGGTCCCTCCTGACAACATGTCCAAAGTTCATGGGACGAAGTCTCACCTTCCTGGCTTCCAAGGAGCACCCTGACTGTACTTCTTCCAAGACAGATTTGTTCGTTTTTCTGGCAGTCCATGGTATATTCAGTATTCTTTGTCAACACTGTAATTCAAAGGCATCAATTCTTCTTTGGTCTTCCTCATTCATCATCCAGTTTTTGCATGCATATGATGCGATTGAAAACACCATGGCTTGGATCAGGTGCACCTTAGTCCTCAAGGTGACATCTTTACTGTTCAACACTTTAAAGAGATCTTTTGCAGTAGATTTGCCCAACACAATGTGTCTTTTGATTTCTTGACTGCTGCTTCCATGGGTGTTGATTGTGGATCCAAGTAAAATGAAATCATTAACAACTTCAGTCTTTTCTCCATTTACCATGATGTGGCTCATTGGTCCAGTTGTGAGAATTTTCGTTTTCTTTATGTTGAGGTGAAATCCATACTGAAGGCTGTGGTCTTTGATCTTCAGCAGGATGTGCTTCAAGTCCTCTTCACTTTCAGCAGAGAACATTGTGTCACCTGCGTAACGTAGGTTGTTAATGAGTCTTCCTCCAATTCTGATGCCCCATTCTTCTTCATATAGTGCATCTTTTCAGATTATTTGCTCAGCATACAGATTGAATAGGTCTGGTGAAAGGATACAACCCTGACTCACACCTTTCCTGACTTTAAACCACTCTGTATCCCCTTGTTCTGTTGGAACGACTGCCTCTTGGCCTTTGTACAGATTCCGCGTGAGCACAATTAAGTATCTGGAAGTCCCATTCTTTGTAATGTTACCCATAATTTGATTCACACAGCCGAATGGCTTTGCATAATTAATAAAACTCTAGAACATATCATTAAGCCACAACTAATGTTATTTACAATCAGTTAAGAAATCAAACGACACATTGCATTGGGCAAATCTGCTGCAAAAGACCTCTTTAAAGTGTTAAAAAAAAGATGTCACCTATGGACTGTGGTGCACCTGATGCAAGCCATGGTATTTTCATGCGCCTCATACGCAATTCAACAACAGATCCAAACACTGTACCTAACCCACTGGGTAGCACCTAACAACAACAATACTGTTTCAAATTTTAATTCCATGCATTGAGGTGTAGTAACTTTTTAAAAATCACAGCTGTAGAAAAATCATATTTTTGGTTCTTTTTTTAAATAAGTTTTTCAGACATACTGAACAAAAACTAATTAAACATTTAACATTTATGCTAGTGAGCATAATGGCTAAAAATGATAATCGAAACTCCGGTCTCATCTTTTTTTCTTTCAGTATATTGAGGTAGGTTTGCATATGAATGCAGTGGGAGGAACTGCTTGAGTTTTATGTCACCAGGACAATCTAGATACAAGCATATGCACGCATTGTTTTACATTTATGATTAGTGTTTTTATAGCATGCTAATACAGCAATTAAGTTTTCTGTAGTTCTGTCATTTAAAATTCATTGCATACTTGAATGTATTTCATTTGCATAATTTCTAGTCTTGCTTAATTATCGAAAGGCCTCAACTTGCATATGTGTGTTTTCCTTTGGAATGGGGTCGCTGGGTGGGTGGGAGGGGTCTTCTAATCGCTGTGTTCTGATTTTGCCATACTTGCCTTTTAGAACTTGTATTTCAGTAAGTTAAGTTAGAATTTAACTTGAAGAATTTCTACAAGTACTTGTTACTGTTCATGAAGAAACCTTTAGATGTAGTTCCTGTAAATCTACTTATACACTGTCAGGCTTCCAGCCTGTGGGGGCCCCCACTGCCCGGTCTGTCACACAGGGCAGGCTCCACCTGGCCACGCCAGACATCTCTGTGCTCATGATCTGCCTGGCTTTATTTCATACCTCTCCCAGTGCCAACCTGGACTCAAGTCTCTGCCTTCTTATGCAGTTGTCTAAGCTGTCACAGGGCGTGTGTTCTGTCTCCCCCATTCCACCATTAAAGCACCACCAAACAGGAACCAGATAGGTCTGCTAACACATGCTTATTTTTGAAAAGCTAGCTCAGGTATCTTCTCTAGATCTTCCTTGAACCCTCAGGTGAGCCTCCTTTGAGTGTGACCATATCATTTTTCATCATGTTGGCATCATTCATTCATTCAGCAAATATTATTTGTTGTGTGCCAGGAAGTATTCTAAGCCCTTAGAATTCCTGCCCTCATGGAGTTTATATTGTAGTGAGAGGAGACAGATAGCTCTTCATGGTGAACCTGCAGCTCATGGTTCTCCCTTGTGGTCGTAGAGTGGCTGCCACAGCTCCAGAGTATGCACATTCTTCTCTATTCACAAGAAGAAGCAAAGGAAAATGTTGGGCCTGGCTTTTGTGCCTGCATGGGGTCACCTCTCTACCCCCAAACACATTAGTCACTATGGCCATTGGGAAGATGGAGCTGCTTAGCTGAGACTAGCCATGACCCATCTTGAAGCTAAGGGAGGAGATTGCCCACCTGGACCACATGGGGTAAGAATACGGAGATGTGCCTCTCGTGGACCTTCAGGACACTGTTTGAATAAAGGGCAGGTAGATGTTTAGCCCGGAGCACAGGTGATGTCTGCTACAGGTGTGAAAGCACTTTGAAAGGCACAAAGCCCCATGGCAGGCATGTACTTTCCCTCACCCACTCACCCACCCACCCAGGCACCCACTCACTTACTCACACGCCTACTCACTCACTCACTCATCCATCCACCCACTCACTCACTGACTCACTAATGTAGCCACCTGCTTACCCACCCACCCACTCACCCACTCACTCACCCACTGTCTTAGTTATCTAACGCTGCTATAACAGAAATACCACAAGAGGATGGCTTTAACAAACAAGTTTATTCTCTCACAGTCTAGGAGGCTAGCAGTCTGGATTCAGGGCACCAGCTCCAGGGGGACGCTTTCTCTCTCTCTCTTGGCTCTGGGGGAAGGCCGTTGTCATCAATCTTCACCTGGTCTAGAAGCTTTTCAGCATAGGGGCCCTGGGTCCAAAGGATGTGGTCTACTCCTAGCGCAACTTTCTTGGTGGTATGACGTCCCCCATCTCCTTGCTTGCTTCTCTTTTTTATATCCCAAAAGAGATTGACTTAAAATACAACCTAATCTTGTAGATTGAGTACTGCCTCATTAACATAGCTCTCTAATCCTGCCTCATTAATATCATAGAGGTAGGATTTACAAAACATAGAAAAATCGCATCTGATGACAAAATGGTGGACAGCCATACAATACTGGGAATCATGGCCTAGCCAAGTTGACACACATTTTTGGGGGACACAGTTCAATCCATCACCTCCACCTACCCACCCACTTATTCACTCATCTACTCACTCAACAGCCTGCCTGCCCACCCCACTCACTCACTCAACCACTTATTCACTCACCCACCCACCTACCCACTCACCCACCCTCTCACCCACTCACTCGCATCCTACCCACTCATTTACCAACCCACTCACTCAGTTGCCCACCCACCCACTTATTTACTCACTCTCCTGCCTACCCAGTAACTTGCCAACATACTTTCCCCTCTGACCCACCACCTCACTTGCCCACCCACCCTCCCACTCACTCACTTGCCCCCCACCCACTCACTTACCTACCCACTCACTCGCCAACACACCCGCACCCCCAACCCACCACCTCACTGGCCCACCCAGCCATGCGCTCACTCACTCACACATTAGTTCACTCAGCAGACGTTTGTGCATCTGCCACGTGGCTGGTGTGGTGTGGGTGGCCTTGAGGGACCTTCATGCTCAGTGATGCTGGGGTCCACATGACCAGCCGTTTGAGTCTCACTGAAGAAGGACCACTGGAGAGACACTCCAGGGATGAGAAGGAGGCAGCCAGGCAAGGCTTTAAAACTTGCAGAAAAAAACAAAGAAAATCTTTCTTATACAGGAAATATAAACCATAGCATGACACAAGATGAGAAGAGATAGCTTCAAGCATCCATTAATAACTGGAATGTGGAGTGTACCAAGTATGAATCTAGGAAAATTGGAAATCATCAAAAATGAAATGGAACACATAAACATTGATATCCTAGGCATTAGTGGGCTGAAATATACTGGTATTCATCACTTTTAATTGGACAGCCATATCGTCTGCTATGATGGGAATGACAACTTGAAGAGGAATGGCGTTGCATTTACCCTCAAAAAGAACATATCAAGATCTATCCTGAAGTACAACGCTGTCAGTGATGGGATAGTATCCATACGCCTACAAGGAAGACCAGTTAATACGACTGTTATTCAAATTTACGCACCAACCACTAAGGTCAAGGATGAAGAAATTGAAGATTTTTACCAGCTTCTGCAGTCTGAAATTGATCGAACATGCAATCAGGATACATTGATAATTACTGGTGATTGGAATGTGCAAGTCGGTAAGTAAGAAAGATCAGTAGTTGGAAAATATGGCCTTGGTGATAGAAATGACACCAGAGATCGTGTGATAGAATTTTGCCAGACCAACGACTTTGTCGTTGCAAATACCTTTTTTCACCAACATAAATGGCAACTATACACATGAACCTTGCCAGACGGAATACACAGGAATCAAATCGACTATCTGTGGAAAGAGACAATGGAAAAGCTCAATATCAGTCAGAACAAGGCCAGGGTCTGAGTGCGGAACAGGCCATGGTTTGCTCACATACAAGTTCAAGTTGAAACTGAAGAAAATTAGAACAAGCCCATGAGAGCCAAAGTATGACCTTGAGTATATCCCACCTGAATTTAGAGACCACCTGAAGAATAGATTTGATGCATCGCATACTCATGACCGAAGACCAGACAAGTTGTGGAATGACATCAAGGACATTATATATGAAGAAAGCAAAAGGGCATTTAGAAAACAAGAAAGACCAAAATAGATGTCAGAAGAGACTCTGAAACTTGCTCTTGAATGTTGAGTATCTAAAACAAAAAGACGAAACGAAATAAAAGAACTGAACAGAAGATTTCAAAGGGAAGCTCGAGAAGACAAAGTAAAGTATTATAATGACATGTGGAAAGAGCTGGAGATGGAAAACCAAAAGGGAAGAACACGCTCGGCGTTTCTCAAGCTGAAAGAACTGAGGAAAAAATTCAAGCCTCGAGTTGCAATAGCAAAAGATTCTATGGGGAAGATATTAAATGATGCAGGAAGCATCAAAAGAAGATGGAAGGAATACACAGAGTTATTATACCAAAAAGAATTGGTTGACATTCAGCCATTTCAAGAGGTAACATATGATCAGGAATCAACGGTACTGAAGAAAGAGGTCCAAGCTGCACTGAAAAACAAGGCTCCAGGAATTGACAAAATAATTGAGATGTTTCAGCAAACGGATGCAACACTGATAGTTACTACTCGTATATGCCAAGAAATTTAGAAAACAGCTACCTGGCTTAACTGACTGGAAGAAATCCATATTTATGCCTTTTCCAGAGAAAGGTGATCCAACAGAATTCAGAAATTACTAAACAATATCATTAATATCATCCACAAGTAAAATTTTACTGAAGATCGTTAAAAAATGACAGCAGAAGTACAGCGACAGGGAACTGCCAGAAATTTAAGCCGGATTCAGAAGAGGATGTAAAACAAGGGATATCATTGCTGATGTCAGATGGACCCTGGCTGAAAGCAGAGAATACCAGAAAGATGTTTACCTGTGTTTTTTTTTTTTTTTTGACTATGCAAAGGCATTTGACTGTGTGGATCGTAACAAATAATGGATAACATCGTGAAGAATGGAAATTCCAGAACACTTAATTGTGCTCATGAGGAACCTGTACATAGATCAAGAAGCAGTCTTTGAACTGAACAAGGGGATACTATGGGGCTTAAAGTCAGAAAAGGTGTGCATCAGGGCAGTGTCCTTTCACCTTACCTATTCAATCTGTGTGCTAAACAAATAACCTGAGAAGCTCGACTAAATGAAGAAGATTAGGGCGTCAGGATTGGTAGAAAACTCATTAACAACCTGCGTTGTGCCGATGACACAACCTTGCTGCAGAAAGCGAAGAGGACTTAAAGCACTTACTGATGAAGATCAAAGACCACAGCCTTCAGTATGGATTACACCTCAACATAAAGAAAACAAAAATCCTCATATCTGGACCAATGATAAACAGAGAAAAGGTTGAAGTTGTCAAGGATTTCATTTTACTTGGATCCACAATTAATACCCATGGAAACAGCAAGCAGTCAAGAAGAAATCAAAAGAAAGATTGCATTGGGAAATCTGCAAAAGACCTTTATAAAGTGTTAAAAAGCAAAGATGTCACTTTAAGGACTAAGGTGTGTCTGACCCAAGCCATGGTATCTTCAATCGCCTCATAAGCATGCAAAAGTTGGGCAGTGAATAAGGAAGACTGAAGAAGATTTGATGCCTTTGAGTTATGGTGTTGGAGAAGAACATTGCTTGGTAAAGTAGAGACTCAGTGAAAGAGAGGAAGACCTTCAGTGAGATGGATTGACACAGTGGCTGCGAAAATGAGCTCAAGCATAACAAAGATCCTGAGGATGGCACTCGACCTGGCAGTGTTTCATTCCGTAGTACATAGGGTCTCTGTGAGTGGGAACTGGCTCAAAGGCCCTTAATAAAAACAACAGTACATACACACACACATGCACACACACACATATATATACATATGTATATATACATAGAGAAATGTGGTTAAGCACTCAACTGCTAACTGAAAGGTCATGGGTTTGAATCCACCAGTGCTGTGTGGGAGAAAGTCTACTTCTTTGAAGATTTATAGCCTTGGAAACCATATGGGGCACTTCTACTCTGTCTTACAGGGTCACTATGAGTTGGAATGAACTCGACTGTACACAACAACTGTATACCTTCTCCTCACTTATTGACTATCTCGTTCTTTGCCATTTCACATTTATAACAATAATGCAAAATCTAGTATCCAACTATTTTGCACATTAACGATGTACGTGTGGTAACGAACACCAAATTGTGAGGCAAGAGTAATGCTGGCTCTAATGGCCGAGGTTGTGTGTCAAGTTGTTGTTGTTAGGTGCTGTCCAGTTAGTTCTGACTCATTGCGACCCTATGTACCACAGTACGAAACACTGCCTGCTCCTGTGCCATCCTTAAAATCGTCGTTATGCTTGAGCTCATTGTTGCAGCCACTGTGTCAATCCATCCCGTTGAGGGTCTTCCTCTTTTCCACTGACCCTGTACTTTACCAAGCATGATGTCCTTCTCCAGGTACTGATCCCTCCTGACAACATGTCCAAAGTTTGCAAGGCACAGTCTCGCCATCCTTGCTTCTAAGGAGTATTCTGGTTGTACTTCTTCCAAGACAGATTTGTTGGTCTTTTGGTAGCCTGTGGTATATTCAGCATTCTTCGCCAACACCATAATTCAAAGGCATCGATTCTTCTTTGGTTTTCCTTATTCATTGTCCAGCTTTCGCATGCATATGGTGCAATTGAAAATACCATGGCTTGGGTCAGGTGCACCTTTTTCTTCAGCGTGACTTCTTTGCTCTTCAACACTTTAAAGAGGTCCTTTGCAGCAGATTTGCCCAATGCGATGTGTCTTTTGATTTCTTGACTGCTGCTTCCGTGGGTATTGATTGTGGATCCAAGTAAAATGAAATCCTTGACAACTTCAGTCTTTTCTCCGTTTATCATGATGTTGCTTATTGGTCCAGTTGTGAGGAGTTTTGTTTTCTTTATGTTGAGGTGTAATCTATACTGAAGGGTGTGGTCTTTGATCTTCATCAGTAAGTGCTTCAAGTCCTCTTCACTTTCGACAAGCAAGGCTGTGTCATCTGCATAACTCAGGTTGTTAATGAATCTTTCTCTAATTCTGGTTCCCTGTTCTTATAGTCCAGTTTGTCACGTTATTTGCTCAGCATACAGATTGAATTGGTGTGGTGAAAAGATACATACCGTCTCTGACTTTAAGCCCTGTAGTATCCCCTTGTTCTGTTCAAATGTCTGCCTCTTGATCTGTTTTCTGGTTCCTCATGAGCACAATGAAGTGTTCTGAATTTCCATCCTTCACAATATTATCCATAATTTGTTATGAACCACATAGTGGAATGCCTTGGTGTAGTCAATAAAACACAAGTAAACATCTTTCTGGTATTCTCTATGCTATTCTAAGGTTTTCACTGGCTAATTCTTTTCAGAAGTAGACTTCCACATCCTTCTTCCTAGCCTGTCTTAGTCTGGAAGCTCAGCTGAAACCTGTCCTCCGTGGTGACCCTACTGATATCCGAATACCCGTGACATAGCTTCCAGCACCACAGCAACATGCAAGCCTCCACAGTGTAACAAACTGACAGACATGTGGGGGGTATCAACTTGGCTGGGCCAGATTTCTCTGTGGCTTGGCAGTTATGTAATACTGCAGTCTGCAGTGATGTAATGATGCAGTCATCGTCCATTTTGTGATCTAATGGTATCATCCTTCATTTTCTTATAATGCCAGTTTCGTAAAATGACCTGGTCTTGGAACCTAACCATGTTAACCATGTTGAGAAGTGAGGGGAGGGTGTGTTTGTGTATATATATGTATATATGTGTGTGTTTGTGCCTATGTATATATATGACATATATAAGATACAAGCAACAAACAAGCAACCCATTCCGACTCCTAGTCTGACAGATTAGAAGACAGATTAGAACTGCCTATCTCCTATAAGACAGATTAGAACTGCCCCATAGAGTTTCCAAGGAGCGCCTGGCAAATTCGAACTGCCGACCTTTTGGTTAGCTGTAGCAATTAAGCACTACACCACCACGGTTTCCATATAAGATATAAAAATACATATATTTTTGGTTGTAAGAGTGTACAGACTTCTGAAGTCTTCATGATGTGTGTCTACATGTTACTTTAGGAGAGTATTAAATGCATGCTTGACACTGAGATTCCCGTCTGGCTGTTGTGTGGCTGTGAGTCCAGCCGATCGACTCGGTGGAGGCTGTAAGTGCGCTGGTCCTTGACCTTGCTCAGTGACAGTGGGAGAGAGATGTTGGCAGTGTAGCTGGTTCTTTATATCTGCTCCTTTTTCACAACTCATTTACTTATGCTCCCTACCTGGGAAAGGATAGAACACAAACCTCACTCAAGCGCTTTCGATTTCAAACTTTTAATAGAGACTCCATGAATTGGCAGTAATCAGATGTACTCTTCTTTTCTTTCCTACCAGGGCTACCTTCCTGCCAATGTCGACCGAAGACCAGCCACTCTCCAGAGAAAACAAAAAGAATACTTTGCTTTCATTGAGCACTATTATGATTCTAGGAATGATGAAGTTCACCACGATACATATAGACAGGTGGGAATCCTTTTTCTCTTCTCATATGCTCCTTGAAATACCTTAGCATGGGTGCTGTGTAGGAGGAAATGTTTATCAAGCCTGACTGGTTCACAGATTTTTATTTGGTAATAAAGGAATATATTTGCAAACAAATAATGGTAAATTTCCCCCAATAGTAGTACCTCACTTGTCTCCAGTTCCTTGTAGAAAAACAAAAAGGGTAGTTTTAATTGGAGTCACAATACAGATGCGTGAGAGCCCCTCAGCAGTCCCTGGATCTGCCTGGGGAGCTGTTGGGTTTTTGTGCCTTGTTGGTCATGAGTGAGCGGAAGGCAGGAGCTGCTGTTAGGACAACAGAGCTGTTCTGAAGGTCCAGGGCTAGGCTGCTTATGGATCAGACCCGGAGAGAGGTACTCCCCTGGGCACTGGAGGATGTGTGCTCTGTGGCACGGTTAGGGACATGATCCAGATAGAAGAAAGGGATATCCAGCTCATCAATTTGCTACTTAGTTTCGTACAAAATCAGTCTAATTATGGTTCCCTGAGCAGTCAGTTGACAGACAGCGTGTGTAATGGGAGAAATGCTCCAGATTGATTTATAATTCACAGTGCATCCAGGATTTGCCGTTAGAGTAGCACTTCATGGGCTTTGTCATTTTCAGTCTTTGTGACATGTGAAAATCCACGATGGTTTGTGGTAGAGTTAATCAAGAAGGTAGTTCCTATTTGGTATCACTGCCTCGTATTTCAAAATCAACTTCTGATTGTGCTGAGACATATTAGCAGGGAATATTTCTCTTTGGAAGCTCGCCCTCTAGATAATGCATGGTAGACTCTTCTACCTCAGATGTGGATGTCCACACCTTTCTGTCACTTTAGGATTTGTTGTTCTTGGGTGCTGTCAAGTTGGTTCTGACTCATAGTGACCGTCTTAGTCATCTAGTGCTTCTATAACAGAAATACCCTAAGTGGATGGCTGTCTTAGTCATCTAGTGCTGCTATAACAGAAATACCACAAGTGGATGGCTGTCTTAGTCACCTAGTGCTGCTATAACAGAAATACCACAAGTGGATGGCTGTCTTAGTCATCTAGTGTTGCCGTAACAGAGATACCCCAGGTGGATGGCTGTCTTAGTCATCTAGTGTTGCCATAACAGAGATACCCCAGGTGGATGGCTGTCTTAGTCATCTAGTGCAGCCGTAACAGAAATACCCCAGGTGGATGGCTGTCTTAGTCATCTAGTGCAGCCGTAACAGAAATACCCCAGGTGGATGGCTTTAACAAAGAGAAATTTATTTTCTCACAGTCTAGTAGGTTACAAGCCCAAAATCAGGGTGTCAGCTCCAGGGGAAGGCTTTGTTTCTCTGTCAGCTCTGGAGGAAGGTCCTTGTCCTCAATCTTCTCCTGGTTGAGGAGCTTCTCAGGCACAGGGACCCCATGTCCAGAGGATGCGCTCTGCTCCTGGTGCTGTTTTCCTTTTATCTCTTGAGAGATAAAAGGTGGTGTAGGCCACACCCCAGGGAACTCAAACTCTCTTTACATTGAATCAGGGATATGACATGGGTAAGGGTGGTGTCACAATCCCAGCCTAATAATCCTTTTTAGCATAAAATTACAATCACAAAAAGGAGGACAACCACAGAACGCTGGAAATCATGGCCCCACCAGATTGACACACATTTCTGGTGACGGTGATCCTATATACAACAGAATGCAATGCTGCCAGGTCCTGTGCCGCCCTCACAATCATTGCTGTGTCTGAGCCCATTGTTTCAGCCTCTGTGTGAGTCCATCTGGTTGAGGGTCTGCCTTTTTTTCACTGACTCTCTACCTTACCAAGCATGGTGTCTTTCTCCAGGGAGTGGTCCTTTTTGATAACCTGTTAAAAGTACGTGAGACAAAATCTCACCATCCTCGCTTCTAAGGAGCATTCTTCCTGTACTTCTTCCAAGACAGATTTGTTCATTTTTCTGGATGTCCGTGGTATATTCCATATTCTTTGCCAGCATCATAATTCAATGCATCCATAATTCTTTGGTCTTCTTTATTCATTGTCCAACTTTCGTATGCATATGAGGTGATCGAAAATATCATGGCTTGAGTCAGGCACACCTTAACCCTCAAAGGACATCTTTGCTCTTCAATGCCCTTAAGTAGTGTTTTGCAGCCCAAGGCGATACGTCCTTTGATTTCTTGACTGCTGCTTCCATGGGTGCTGATTATAGATCCAAGTGAATGAAATCCTTGACAACTTCAACCTCTTCTTCATTTATCATGATGTTGCTATTGGTCCAGTAGTGAGGATTTTTGTTTTCTTTACGTCGAGGTGGAATCAGTACTGAAGGCTGTAGCGTTTGATATTCTTTGAGTTTCAAGTTCTAGAAATTGATCTGGTGCTTCCTTAAAAAGCTAGAAATAGAACTACCATACGATGCAGCAATCCCACTCCTTGGACTATAGCCTAGAGAAATAAAAGCCTTTACATGAATAGATATATGCACACCCCTGTTCATTGCAGCACTGTTTACAATAGCAAAAAGATTGAAGCAACCAAGGTGCCCATCAATGCATCGATAAAGAACAGTGATGAACCTGTGAAACATTTCATAACATGGAGGAATTTGGAAGGCATTATGCTGAGTGAAATTAGTCAGTTGCAAAAGGACAAATATTGTATAAGACCACTGTTATAAGAACTCGAGAAATAGTTTAAACAGAGAAGAAAATATTCCTTGATGGTTATGAGAGGGGAGGGAGGGAGGGTAGAAGAGGTGTATTCACTAATTAGATAGTAGATAAGAACTACCTTAGGTGATGGGGAAGACAACACACAATATAGGCGAGGTCAGCACAACTGGACTAAACCAAAAGCAGAGAAGTTTCTTGAGTAAACTGAATGCTTCAAAGGCCAGTGTAGCAGGGGTGGGGGTTTGGGGACCATGGTTTCAGGGGACATCTAAGTCAATTGGCATAATAAAATCTATTAAGAAAACATTCTGCATCCCACTTTGGAGAGTGGCGTTTGGGGTCTTAAATGCTATCAAGCAGACATCTAAGATGCATCAATTGGTCTCAGCCCACTTGGATCAAAGGAGAATGAAGAACATCAAGGACACAAAGTAATTACGAGCCCAAGAGACAGAAAGGGCCCCATAAACCAGAGACTACATCAGCCTGAGACCAGAAGAGTTAGATGGTACCCATTTACAGCTGATGACTGCCCTGACAGCAAATACAACAAAGAACCCCTGAGGGAGCAGGAGAGCAGTGGGATGCAGACCCCAAATTCTCATCAAAAGACCAGATTTAGTGGTCTGACTGAGACTAGAAGGACCCCGGTGGTCTTGGCCCCGAGACCTTCTGTTGGCCCAGGACAGAAGTCATTCCTGAAGCCAACTCTTCAGACAGGTATTGGACTGGACAATGGTTGAAAAGGGATGCTGGTGAGGAGTGAGCTGCTTGGATCAGGTGGACACTTGAGACTGTATTGGCGTCTCCTCCCTGGACGGGAGATGAGAGATCAGAGGGGGTTAGAAGCTGGCGAAATGGACACGAAAAGAGAGTGGAGGGAGGGAACAGGCTTTCTCATTAGGGGGAGAGCAATTGGGAGTATGTAGCAAGGTGTATATAAGTTTTTGTGTGAGAGTCTGACTTTGTTTGTAAACTTTCACTTAAAAAAAAACAGTACAATGAAAAAAAGAGTTTCAAGTTCTCTTTGCTTTCAGCAAGCAGGGTTGTGTCATCTGCATATCACAGGTGGTTCATGAGTGTTCTACCAATCCTGATGCCCTGTTCTTCGTATAGCCCACCTTCTTGGATTATTTGCTCTGTATGCAGATTGAGTAAGAATGGTGAAAGGATACAGCCCTGATGCACGCCTTTCCTGACTTTAAACCATGTGGTGTCCCCTTGTTCTGTCTGAACAATAATTTGGTGTATACCTGGTAAAAAGTCCAGAGACAGCCTTTCCTCTGAAGCATCACCAGAGAGTCTTCAAGTCAAAGGATTCTTGGAGGTTCTGTTCCGCATGCTGTTGTTAGGTGTTGTGAAGTTGTCCTCTGACTCATAGTGACCCCACCACACACAATGGTTAGATTGTTGTTAGGTGGTGTGAAGTCCTCCCCTGACTCATCGTGACCCCGTGCACAGGGGTTGGATTGTTGTTAGGTGCTGTGAAGTCCTCCCCTGACTCATCGTGACCCCGTGCACAGGGGTTGGATTGTTGTTAGGTGGTGTGAAGTCCTCCCCTGACTCATCGTGACCCCGTGCACAGGGGTTGGATTGTTGTTAGGTGCTGTGAAGTCCTCTCCTGACTCTTCGTGACCCCACACACAGGGGTTGGATTATTGTTAAGTGCTGTGAAGCCTTCCCCTGAGTTATCGTGACCCTGTGCACAGGGGTTGGATTGTTGTTAGGTGCTGTGAAGTCCTCCCCTGACTCATCGTGACCCCGTGCACAGGGGTTGGATTGTTGTTAGGTGCTGTGAAGTCCTCCCCTGACTCTTCGTGACCCCACACACAGGGGTTGGATTATTGTTAAGTGCTGTGAAGCCTTCCCCTGAGTTATCGTGACCCTGTGCACAGGGGTTGGATTGTTGTTAGGTGCTGTGAAGTCCTCCCCTGACTCATCGTGACCCCGTGCACAGGGGTTGGATTGTTGTTAGGTGCTGTGAAGTCCTCCCCTGACTCTTCGTGACCCCACACACAGGGGTTGGATTATTGTTAAGTGCTGTGAAGCCTTCCCCTGAGTTATCGTGACCCCGTGCACAGGGGTTGGATTGTTGTTAGGTGCTGTGAAGTTGTCCGCTGACTGATTCTGACCCCATGCACCATGGTTGGACTGTTGTGCTCCACAGGGTTTTCACTGGCTAATTTTCAGAAGTAGATTGCCAATTTCTTGCATGGAGTGTGAGAATTCTACCCCTGCGCCATTACTGTCCCCCAGGGAAACATTAGGTAGCCTGTGTTTTCTCCATTTTACTAGTTTTAGGAAATGGGTATATTTAATACTGTTTTGAACAGGTTCTTGATGTGTTTAAATTCAAGAAGAAGACTTCCAAAGGCAGACAGTAATACCTGTCTGCAGGGTTTACCAGGCTCTGCACTGTGATGAATTTCTTAAGAGAAATTTAATTAAAAGCGGGCTGTGTATATCTTTATTCAGTTCGTATGATAGGTAATAAAAAGCTTCCATATTATTGAGAATTTCCAAAGACTAATGGGGAACTGTGCCGTGGCTCCCACCTCCTGCTGCCTCCCCACTAGGGTGGGGGTGGGGTTCTACAGTAATAGAAACGAGAAAAAGTTGAAGTATGGCTGTCTTTCCTCCTTGGTTGCCTCATGCTAAGAAAACACGCCTCTCTGAAATATGCTCTGCTTTCTGGCTGGTGCACACTGTTACGTTGAGGCAGAGGGCCCTTTCTCTGCTGTCCACTGTGGGGCACAAGGACCACAGCAAACACGCCCTCCCATGCCCCTGGGAGGCAGCAGCAGGTGGGGGCCACGGCGCAGTTCCCCTGTTGGTCTTTTGTCTCTTCTTCGTTTGACGGTGAAGTGTTTGCTCTTCTGCGGAGACGTTATTTCAGAAGCATACAGAGGTGCCCTTCGTTAACAATGGCTCCAGTGTGTCTCTGCCTCTTGTGGTCAGCTCTGCCGGGCCTTCACAGCCTTTCTCCTCCCTGCCGGGTCCTGTGGGTGGTGGGATGCAGGGCGGGTGGTGGTGGCGGGCAACGTGGAGCTTTGCCCCCTTTGACACTGGTCTCATCATCGTCATGCTAGCCATGTGGCAGGGTGTGGTTAGGAGTGTGCTCTGTTCCCGTCGCTGTGCTGGGCACTTGGCAGACTGAGGTGGGTTCCAGCTGGCTCCTGCCGGGAGAAGCCAACAGTCCTGGTGCCAGGACAGGCGCATGCCTCTGGGAGTGTCATTGGATGGGAAGGTGCTCTTAGAATGGATGGCCCTCAATGACCCTGTAGTTGGTCCTGGTGGGCCCTTTTCCCCACGCCTGGCTCCTGCACAGGTGGCTGGAGCCCCCCCTGCCCCCCTCCCCCTCCTCCCCTCACCACCCTTCTGTAGCGCTCCTGTCCTCATGCTACCCGTTCTCCTGCCACCCTTCTTCCTCCTCCTCCTCCCACCAGCCTTCTTCCCTCTTCTTCTCCCCGTCTCCCTCCTCCTTCTCTCTGCCCCCCTCCTACTCCCCTCTCTTCTCCCTACCCCCTCTTCCTGACACCCTTCTTCTCCCCTTCTCACCACCCTTCCTCTTCCCTCTCCTCCCCCTCCCTCCCCTCCTCATCCCCCTGTTCCCTCTCCTTCACCAACTCATTTCTCTGCTCCTCCTCCTCCCTCCCTGTTGTCTCCCCCCCACCCCACCTTCTCCCAGGAGGCTGGCTGGCAGGTCTCCTCTGGAAGAGTCCCTGTGCATGTGTGTCTCAGATTACTGAATTCCTCACCTTGCTATTAGAGGACCAAGACAATTGTCCTTGTGTATTCCTTTTGGTGCCATCTCATTTATCCTCTGACTTCTTCCCCCTGTTCTTTCCTTGCTGGCTCTTTTTTTTTTTTTTAATTTATTTATTGTGCTTTAGTTGAAAGTTTACAAATCAAGTCAGTCTCTCATACAAAAAGCCATACACACCCCACCACACACTCCCAGGTGCTCTACTCTTAATGAGATGCACATTCCTCCTCTCCACCATGTATTCCCCATGTCCATTCGACCAGCTCCTCTTCCTTCTCATCTCACCACCAGACAGGATTCGCCCACATAGTCTTATGTGTCTGCCTGAGCCACGAAGTTCACTCCTGACCAGCATCATTGCCCTTTCTTCTTTTTGGATGTGTGTATTTATTGATATAAATTGACCTGTGAGCACTGCTTTAGCTGTGTCCCAAAGGTTCTGATAGGAAGTGTTTTCATTCTCGTTGGATTCTGTGAATCTCTTTATTCCATCCTTAATTTCTTCTGTAATACAGTTGTTTTTGAGCAAAGTGTTGTTCAGTTTCCACGTTTTTGATTTCTTTTCCCTGATTTTTCTGTTATTGACTTAAAGTTTTATGGCTTCATGGTCAGAGAAGATGTTTTGTAATATTTCGATGTTTTGGATTCTGTTAAGGCTTGCTTTATGGCCTAATACGTGGTCTATTCTGGAGAATGTTCCATGTGCATTGGAAAAGAAAGTACACTTGGCTGCTGTTGGGTGGAGTGTTCTGTGTATGTCTATGAGGTCAAGTTGTTTAATTGTGGCATTTAACTCTTCCGTGTCTTTATTGAGCTTCTTTCTGGATATTCTGTCCTTCATTGAAAGTGGTTTTGTTGAAGTCTCCTACTATTATTGTGGAGCTGTCTATCTCACTTTTCAATGCTGTTAGAGTTTGTTTTATGTATCTTGAAGCCCTGTTGTTGGGTGCATAAATATTTAATACGGTGATATCCTCCTGGTATATTGTCCCCTTAATCATTATATAGTGTCCTTTCTTGTCCTTTTTGGTAGATTTAAGTTTGAAGTCTGTTTTGTCAGAAATTAGTATAGCCACTCCTGCTCTTTTTTGATTGTTGTTTGCTTGATATATTTTTTCCATCCTTTGAGCGTTAGTATGTTTGTGTCTTTAAGTCTAATGTATGTCTTTTGTAGGCAGCATTTAGATAAATCATGTTTTTTTAATCCATTCTGCAACTCCTGTCTCTTTATTGGTGCATTTAGTCCGTTTACATTCAGTGTGATTATAGAGAGGTATGAGTTTAGTGCTGTCATTTTGATGTCTTTTTTTTTTTCGTATTGACAGTTGAATTTTTCTACTTATGTTTTTATGCTGAGTAGTTTTTCTTTGTCAATTGTGTGTTCCTCTTTTTTATTGGAGTTGATTTTGTTTTTGCTGAGCTTTTATGTTTTTCTTGTGTTTTATTTTGATGTGTAGGATTGTTAGTCTTCTTCGTGGTTACCTTAATATTTACCCCTATTTTTCTAAGTTTAACTCTGACTTGTATCTCCTTATATCACGTTGATTTCCTTTTCATATGGAAGATCTGTGACTATTTAGTCCCTGTTTATTGATTTAATGTTGTCATCTTTTATATAATGACACTGCTGATTGCCTGTTTTGAGCATTTTTTAATCTTGATTTATTTTTGTGATTTCCCTGTCTGAGCTGATATTTGGTTGCCCTGTCCTGTGTTCTAGTGTTGGGTTGGTATCTGATACTACTGATTTTCTATCTAACCAGAGAACTTCGTTTAGTATTTCTTATAGTTTTGGTTTGGTTTTTGCAAATTTCCTAAGCTTCTGTTTATCTGGAAATGTCCTAATTTCCCCTTCATATTTGGGAGACAATTTTGCTGGATACAGGATTCTTGGCTGGCAGTTTTTCTCCTTCAGTGCTTTATATATGTCATCCCATTGCCTTCTTGCCTGCATGGTTTCTGCTGAATAGTCCAAACTTATTCTTATTGATTCACCTTTGTGGGTGACTTTTAGCTTATCTCTGGCTGCTCTTAAATTTTTCTGTTTATCTTTGGTTTTGGCAAGTTTGATTATAATATGTCTTGGTGACTTTCTTTTGGGATCTACCTTGTATGGGGTTTGATGAGCATCTTGGATAGATACCCTTTTATCTCTCACCATATCAGGGATGTTTTCTGGCAACAGATTTTCAACAGTTCTCTCTCTATTTTTTTTGTTATCCCTCTCTGTTCTGGTACTCCAATCACTCACAAGTTATTCTTCTTGATAGAGTCCCACATGATTCTTAGGGTTTCTTCATTTTTTAAAATTGTTTTATCTGATTTTTCTTCAAATAGATTGTTTGCAAATAGTTTATCTTCAATCTCACTAATTCTGACTTCCGTTTCCTCTATTCTGCTCCTCTCACTTTCTACTGAGTTGTCTAATTCTGAAACTTTATTGCTAATCTTCTGAATTTCTGATCGCTGTTTCTCTATGGATTCTTGCAGCCTATTAAATTTTTCATTACGTTCTTGAAAAATCTGAATTTCCTTGACTGCTTTATCCATGTGCTCCTTGGCTTTTCTGTGTTTTGCCTGATCTCCTTCCTGATGTCTTGAAGAATTCTGTATATTGATCTTTTGTATTCTACATCTGGAAATTCCAGGAATACATCTTCATCTGGGAGAGTCCTTGATTCTTTGTTTTGGGAGTTGGTTGAAGTGATCATGGCCTGCTTCTTTATGTGATTTGATATCAACTGTTGTCTCTGAGCCACCTAGAAGTTATTAATTTATTTTATGTTTGCTCACTCTGTCCTATTTTCTTGCTTTGTTTTGTTTTCATATACCCAAATAGGCTACTAGAGTGAGCCAACTTAATTATTGGAGCCTTTGAAGCACTAATGTCCTGTTACCAGATGGCTAGAGCTGTTACCAGGTGTATGAGCCTAGTAGTCCATTCACTATTCTTGTATAGATTCAGCTCAGGTGTCCTGATAGTTGGTCACCTAGTGTGTGGTGTAGGCTCTCACCTACGATCTTAGAGGAGCAGTGGTGACTGGTGTATGCACTAGTTTCTGGTAGCAGAAGGGGGTCACACTCTGAGGAAGGCAAGGGGCTGACAGCCTTCCCCCGAGTGTCTCTGAGGAAGACATGTCCCTGTTCTCTAGAGCCCTCTGGTGTTTGGCTCTGCAGCCGTACCATAGGCAACCCAGTGCTTTTAACTGAAAAGACTGGGAAGCACCACTTATGCTTGGACCCCTGTCACAGATGGCAAGGTGGTGTGGTTGTAGCCTCCAGTCGTCAGGCCCCTGCTGTGGGTAGGTGAGGGCCCTGTTTAATAGGTAGAGCAGTATCAAACATCAAAAATCTGCCTGTTCACCACACAGGTGAAACAGTTACAATAAGACCTCAGACAGATTCACCCTTGCAATATAACAGCCATGCAGGGTGAAAGACAAAGTCTGTGGATTGCTTGTACCTGGACTGGAGCTGCTTCTGCTCTGAGTTCCCAGATTAGGGGAGTCGGCAGAGTATTTTTCCTCCATTTGTTAGTTTGTTCTTTCTCCAAGACCAGGAGAATGGCTTGGAGTGCAGCAGGACCTATCCCTGACCCAGGGAAATCAACTGTTAATGAAGCTGGCTAGGGCGTAGGGAGGAGGGATCAGATAGATAGGAGAGAGTTCTTTCAAAGGAGGAGCTATTAGATCCTCACAGTAGATTAGAGAAAATCGGTTATCTTGTGCTGAGAGCACTGTTTTATCTCAGATTCCAGAGGCAAGTGTAGATTGTGTCCACTGGCTGGTCCCTGCCGTGATTGCCCTGGGGGTTAGGGCTGTGTCCCCATACTTGCCTTCTTTCGCTGAAGCAGCTGTGTCCTAAACTCCACTGCCAGCCCTGCCACCGTCACACCAGGGGGTTAGGGTTGTGAAACTTCTCTTGCCTTCTTTCACTGAAGCAGCCACATCCTAAACACCACAGGCAGCCCCGCTGCTGACATGCCACAGGGTCAGGGGCACGCCACGTTGCCTGCATTTTTTCGCTGAAGCAGCCCCGTCTCCAAAAACTGTCATCAACCTCGCCGCAGTTGCACCAAAGAATCGGGGCTGAGGCAGTGCCCCAACTTGGCAACTCCTCACTGTCTCCCTCCCCTGTCACTCAATCCGATTTCTTAACTTTGCCTTTAATGCTCAGGGTTTCTATCTTGTCGTATATATAATCGATTCACTTGTTTTTTTGGGTCTTTGTTATAAGAGGGATCACCGAAAGTGTCTGATTACTCGGCCATCTTGGCCCCACCTCCTCCTTGCTGCCTCTATTTTCCGTGCACCCCGAGCATTGGTCTACTGGCTTCTGGCCACTGACCCATCTCTCTCCCTGAGCTGTCCTCTGCACCCTTGGCTTCTATTGCGACTGTCTTGCTGATGGTCTCCAGGTTCTGGGCTAGGGAACTGTTTGAGGCAGGAACCTGCTATTGTCCAACATAGCTCAAATGTTTCAGAACCTCACAATTATCAGAAGGTTCTGTGGGCTGTCAGTCCACAGTCTTATCTGGTCTTCATGCTTGGAAGGTGTAAATGGGTTGAGTGCAGTGCGTAAGTGATTTCCTTGAGGCCACAGTACTGGTGAGAGGCAGAGTAAGGAGAAATCCCTGGAACCCTGGTGCTCTGTGGTCATCCTCACGGCTGGTCAAAGGTAACCCAACTGTAGAGCCCCCCTTGGTGTTAGAACGTGCTCCTCTGTCCTGTATAGGGAGTGTTCCTGGGTAAGTGGGGGTGAAGACAGTGTGGCTAGTGTGGGAAGTTGACGTGGGATGCTGTGAGCCGTCTGTGACACCAGCTCAGGTTCCATTGTCCCTGTGTGCACATGGGATGCCATGAGCCGTCTGTGATGCCAGCTCAGGCCCCAGTGTCCCTGTGTGCGTGTGGGACACTGTGATCCATCTGTGACACCAGCTTAGGATTGAGTGTCCCCATGTACACGTGGGATGCTGTGAGCGGTCTGTCACGCCTGCTCAGGCTTGATTCCTGAACCCACAGTGCATTCCTCTGTGGTGCTGAGACCTTGAATGTGATGATCATGTCAGACAGGGTCAAGCAGGAATCAGCTGGACAGTAGCAGAGATTTCTAGATGCTTCTTTTGAAACACATCTTAGATTTTCCGAGGACTTTACGGAGAAAAATGTGACCTGTGTTCCAAGAAGCTGTCACAGCTGAAAACTTGTACACTGTTGATGTGCTCGAATTGCTCCCATGTCAGAGGCTGAAAATCAATGTTCACTAATTACCGTGGACAATGTTGCTAAAGAACTGAGGGCGTCTCGGTGCTCACCATGTAGCATGCTGTGTCGGGGGATGTGGCTAGGGAGCCTGACATCCTAGATGAGCTAAGCCCCGTGGAGTTAGAGCAGACCTAGTGTGCTGTGTCGGGGGACGTGATGATTAGGGAGCCTGACACCCTAGATGAGCTAAGCCCCATGGAGTTAGAGCAGACCTAGTGTGCTGTGTCGGGGGACGTGGCCAGGGAGCCTGACGTCCTAGGCCAGGTGAGCCTCGTTGAGGTAGAGCAGGCCTAGTGTGCTGTGTCGTGGGACGTGGCCAGGGAGCCTGACATCCTAGGCCAGGTGAGCCTCACTGAGGTAGAGCAGGCCTAGTGTGCTGTGTCGGGGGCGTGGCCAGGGAACCTGACGTCCTGGACCAGGCGAGCCCTTTCACATAGAGCAGACCTTGGCTACATCCCCTGGAGGAAATATGAGAAAACAGAGAATTCGTGTCTTCAGAGAGAGAAATATTAAGGGCCAAAGCAAACTTGTTGCCATCGTAACATATTGCCGTTTGGATCACAATGCTTGTATAATGTTTCTCATTTTTAAGGTAACATTTTCTTTCTCTTGCCTCTGCAGATCCACATAGATATCCCTCGGATGAGCCCGGAGGCTTTAACACTTCAACCCAAAGTGACAGAGGTGAGCGCCAGATCTGGAAACCCCTGCCGGAAGGTTTTCCCCTTGTTGACAGTGATTGGCGCTGACTGTTCTCACGAGATAACTGGGTCCGGTGCAGCGCTGTACCTGGAAACATGCTTAGGGTAGGCCCGTTTCTGGGGAGACCAGCCCCGTGGACATAATACTCGACGGGAATCTCCAGTTATTCTTAAGAGGCTTTATAGTGCAATGATGACACATACAAAAGAACATATGTAGTGTGTGTGTGTTATGTGCGTGTACATGTACATAGAATACACTCATGAACCCTCCACTCGATTTATAAACCAGACCCCACCATGCTGACCAGCTGGGCGCCTGGACGTGAAGCGGAGCCGAACCGGTAACTGTTAAAAGCTGTTTCTGTGTTATTATTACTATTTTCGACTCTAATTTTATTGTGGTGAAACAGACATGAGATAAACGGGGCCGTCACAGCCATTTTTAAGGGTGCGGTTCAGGGCATCCGTCGCATAAGAACCGCCACCACCTACGTCCAGGACGTCCTGTTTCTGTGCGCTTACCGCCGTCTCTCAGTCCCCCCGGCAGATGACCCCTCTTTTGAATTCTCTGCTTATGATTTGCTTGCTTCTCTTCACAGCTTCAGTGCATGTCATGTAATATTCACAACTAAGGTGCGATTTAATTTGGCCTGTTTTGGAGCCGTGCTGTTCTTTTGTGGCCTGCTCTCTGCAACTTGCTTTTCTCTCAGCACTGTTCTCTAAGCTTCAACTAATCTGTTGTGTCTAGCTGTGTAACAGTCCATTGTTGAAATATTCCACACTTTCCTTATCTTTTCTCCTGTGGGTGGGCATTTGGGTTGTTCCTAGTGTTTTGCTGTTGGGAACAATGTTACCAGGAACCTTCACGTACCCATGCAGGTACCTATGGGTGAGAATGTCCTAGGGCATTTGTGTAGGATTAGAATTGTTCCATAAGGGCACTGGTAGTTCAATAGTAGAATTCTCGCCCTTCGTGCAGGAACATGGGTTTGATTCCCAGCCAGTGCACCTCATGCACTAGCACCACCTGTCTGTCACTGGAGGCTTTCGTGTTGCTCTGATGCTGGACAGGTTTCAGTGCAGCTTCCAGACTAAGACAGACTAGGAAGAAAGTCCTGGCAGTCTCCTTCCGAAGATCAGCCAGTGAAAACCCTGTGCACCATAATGCTCCAGCAGACAACCGTCATGGGGTGGTGCAGGATGGGCCAGTTTGATGACAGCTAACAACAACAACAACAACAACAGAACACATGCATCATAAAGGTGTTCTCGCGTATTTTCATCTAAAAGTTTTAAAGTCTGGCCTTTCACACCTAAGTGCATAGTACCTCTGTAACTGATAGTTGTGTTTGGTGTGAGGTGGGAACCTAGCCTGTTTTCTCAGGTGATGACCAGCCACCCCCGCCCCATTTATTGTTGTCTCTACAAGTTTGAAATGCCACTCCTTTTTTCCATCATCTTCATATCTGCATAGGTCTGTCTTGTGTCTCTACTTCGTCCCGTTGTTCCGATTACCTTCCCTTCATGCCTGCTGATAATTTTGCTTTAGAGTAAGTGTTAATATATGTATGGTAGGAGAAGTTCACTTCCCTCCTTCCTCTTCCACGTGGATCGGTGGTTTTAGACCTTGGCTCCTCACTGAGGCCCAGAGCCGGGTGCCCAGGCTTTTGGGTTTGCTCATCTTTTGCTTTTGAGTTTTGTTAGAATTATGATTGTACTTGCACTGGGGGTAGGTCAGTGTAGAGGGCTGGCATCTCTTGAAACGTGGTCTTTGTACTTACGAGCATGTCCTCTATCCCTTCGTAGGCCAATTTTAGTGTCTTTCAATGAACTTTTATAAAACTTTCTTCGTGAAAGGATTTATTCTTAGTTATATTTTTTTTTGCTATTGTAAATGATGTCTTTCTAAGATGGGATTTTCTTATTGTTTGAAGTATTTTGTTTTGCATCTCGATTGCTCCAATAGCTGCACTTTTAAACTTTGACATCGCTTGTCTGTGTAGGCAGTTTGTTAAAAAAAACATCCAGGATTGTTAAAGCAAAAGTACGCACAGCAGTTGAACATAAGAAGAGAAAATTAGTTTTCCCCACAAGTGGTCATTTTAAAATCCTTCTCTTTGGTTATCCTTTTCAGTAGTTGTGCTAATTTTAGTTGGAAAACAAGAGATAACGTTTTATAACCTCTGTATTTATTCTTTTATGGAAAATAGAATTTCCCCCAAAACCTTTGGTTTATGTTTTTATTTTTTTCCCGACCACCTGACACGTCTTTGTAGAGGTGAGCATTCAGGTGTCTTGGCTTTGGCGCAGTGATCCAGAGTGACCTCTAGGTGACCTGCTTTGTCTGTGAAATGTTGGGCTTGATCCTGTCGGGTTGGAGCATGTCTGCTCTGGCATTGCGTCAGAAACAATTCTCATTCAGCTCTCCTGAGCGCCACCTGGAGATGGAGCTTCTCTCCAGGTTCCAGGCTCAGCAGATTGACAGAACTCGAAGGGCAGGTGGGCTTCTGGGGGAGTATGATAGTGGAACATTTGAGCACAGCCTGGTCTGTGAGGAAATTAAATGATGAGCAAGGGCTTTAGGAAAAGTATTGAAACGTTGGGCATGTGTTGGCCAGTAGGCAGAATAAAGTTATGATTTCTGGCATTGTATAGGCTAGCCTTGGATATAGCTGTGTGTGACTGCAGATCCCTAAGAGGAGTTGCTTCGCAAGGTGGATGTCTGTCACTGTCTCGTGAACGCATTCATGGTGGGGACTCAGGCTTCTTCTACTTAGCTGCTCCTCTGTGCTTGGCTTCAACCTCTTGGTCCAAGTGGGCTGCGCTAGCCCTGTCCTCTGCATTTGCATTCCCACTAGCTGGAAAAATAAGAAATAGCTAGAGAAACTCATGCCCCCTCCCTCTCAAGATGTTCCATAGAAGTTGCTCATACTTTCTGCTTATATCTTACTGGCTAGAACTTAGTCACATGGCTGCACTTAGAGGCATTTGGGAAGAAACAACAACAATACTGAGTCTGTTGGTCCACAGGAACGGTAAACCTCTCATTTATTTAAAAAACCACTGCCGTCGAGTAGATTCCGACTCATAGCGACCCTATAGGCCAGAGTAGAACTGCCCCATAGAGTTTCCAAGGAGCGCCTGGCGGATTCAGACTGCCGACCTTTTGGTTAGCAGCCATTGCACTTAACCACTACGCCACCAGGGTTTCCAAAACAGTGGTTAGATGCCACAAAGTAGATGGCAATTCCTTAACCATATACGTGTTCTTGTCAAGGGGAGTGCTAACCTTCTCTCCTTTCATGCAACACCTCATTTATTTAGGAGTGGGAAAGCAGACCTGTGGGCAGCATGAATATTGCTGTGGCTAAAACAGTACCCCTCCCCTAATGAAACTCACTACTACCAAGCATAGATTTTGGGGAGTTCGGTTAAAGCAGAGTCTGTATGGATATTTGTGGTCTTGTTGATCCTTTGGAGTCCTGGTGGTGCAGTGGTTAAGAGCTTGGCCATTAACCAAAAGGTCAGCAGTTTGAATCTACCAGCCGCCCCTTGGAAACCCTATGGGTAAGTTCTACTCTGTCCTGTAGGGTCGCTATGAGTCGGAATTGATAGCAAGGGGAAAATCCAGAGACTTCCAAAACGTGAAAAAATAACCTGTAACATGTACTGTGGGAGCTTGCTTGTTGCTGTGATGCTGGAAGCTATGCCACTGGCATTCAGATACCAGCAGGGTCACCCATGGAGGACAGGTTTCAGCTGAGCTTCCAGACTAAGACAGACTAGGAAGAAGGACCCGGCAGTCTACTTCCGAAAAGCGTTACCAGTGAAAACCTTATGAATAAAAAACCCAAAACAAAAAAACCCCACTGTCGTCGAGTCAATTCTGACTCATAGCAACCCTACAGACAGAGTAGAACTGCCCCACAGGGTTCCCAAGGAGCGCCTGGTGGATTCAAACTGCTGACCTTTTGGTCAGCCACCAGGGTTTCCACCTTATGAGTAGCAGCGGAACATTGTCTGATCTAGTGCTGGAAGATGAACCTCTCAGGTTGGAAGGCACTCAGAAGGTGACTGGGGAAGAGCTGCCTCCTCAAAGTAGAAAAAAATAATGATGTGGATGGAGTAAGGCTTTCACGACCTTCATTTGCTGATGTGGCATGACTCAAAATGAGAAGAAACAGCTGCAAACATCCATTAATAATCAGAACATGGAATGTACGAAGTGTGAATCTAGGAAAATTGGAAATTGTCAAAAATGAAATGGGATGCATAAATATCAATATCCTAGGCATTAAAAAAAGGCATTAGTGAGCTGAAATAGGCTGGTATTGGCCATTTTGAATCGGACAATCATATAGTTTACTGTGCTGGGAATGACAACTTGAAGAGGCCTGGTGTTCCATTCATCGTCAAAAAGAATGTTTCAAGGTCTGTCCTGAAGTACAGTGCTGTCAGTGATAGGATAATATCTGTACACCTACAAGGATATAAGTTAATACGACTACTATTCAAATTTACACGCCAACCACTAGGGCCAAAGATGAAGAAATAGAAGAATTTTATCAGCTACTGCAGTCTGAAATTGATCGAACATGCAATCAAGACGCATTGATAATTACTGGTGATTGGAATGCGAAAGTTGGAAACAAAGGAGACGGATCAGTAGTTGGAAAATAATGGCCTTGGTGATAGAAAGAATGCCGGAGATCGAATGATAGAATTTTGTAAGACCAACGACCTCTTCCTTACAAACACCTTCTTTCACCAACACAAACGGTGACTATACACATGGACCTCGGCAGATGGAACACACAGAAATCAAATTGACTACATCTGTGGAAAGAGACGCTGGAAAAGCTCAATATCATCAGTCAGAACAAGGCCAGGGGCCGACTGTGGAACAAACCATCAATTGCTCATATGCAAGTGCAAGCTGAAACTGAAGAAAATCAGAGCAAGTCCACGAGAGCCAAAATATGACCTTGAGTATATTCAACCTGAATTTAGAGACCATCTGAAGAATAGATTTGATGCTCTGAACACTAGTGACCGAAGACCAGACGAGTTGTGGAATGACATCAAGGACATCATCCATGAAGAAAGCAAGAGGTCACTGAAAAGACAGGAAAGAAAGAAAAGACCAAGATGGATGTCAGAGGAGATTCTGACACTTGCTCTCGAACGTCGAGCAGCTAAACAAAGGGAAGAATTGGTGAAGTAAAAGAATTGAACAAAAGATTTCAAAGGCCATCTCGAGAAGACAAACCAAAGTGTTATAATGACACGTGCAAGGAGCTGGATATGGAAAACCAAAAGGGAAGAACACGCTCAGCGTTTCTCAAGCTGAAAGAACTGAAGATAAAATTCAAGCCTCGAGTTGCAATAGGGAAGGATTCTATGGGGAAAATATTAAATGACGCAGGAAACATCAAAAGAAGATGAAAGGAATACACAGAATTATTATACTAAAAAGAATTAGTCGATGTTCAACCATTTCAAGAGGTGGCATATGATCAGGAACCGATCGTACTGAAGGAAGAAGTCCGAGCTGCTCTGAAGGCATTGGTGAAAAACAAGGCTCCAGGAATTGATGGAATATCAATTGAGATGTTTCAACAAACAGATGCAGCGCTGGAGGTGCTCACCCATCTATGCCAAGAAATATGGAAGACAGCTTCCTGGCCAACTGACTGGAAGAGGTTCATATTTATGCCTATTCCCAAGAAAGGTGATCTAACAGAATGCTGAAATTATAGAACAATATCATTAATATCACACTGAGGTAAGATTTTGCTGAAGATCATTCAAAACGGCTGCAGCAGTGTATCAACAGGAAACTGCCAGAAATTCAGGCCTGTCTCAGAAGAGGACATGGAACCAGGGATATCACTGCTGATGTCACATGGATCCTGGCTGAACGCAGAGAATACTAGAAGGATGTTTACCTGTGTTTTATTGACTATGCAAAGGCATTCGACTATGTGGATCATAACAAATTATGGATAACATTGCGAAGAATGGGAATTCCAGAATACTTAATTGTTCTCATGAGGAACCTTCACATAGATCAAGAGGCGGTTGTTCGGACAGAACAAGGGGATACTTAACGGTTTAAAGTCAGGAAAGGTGTGCATCAGAGTTGTATTCTTTCACTATACCTATTCAATCTGTATGCTAAGTAAATAATCCGAGAAGCTGGACTATCTGAAGAAGAACGGGGCATCAGGATTGGAGGAAGAGTCATTAGCAACCTGTGTTATGCAGATGACACAACCTTCTTGGGGGAAAGTGAAGAGGACTTGAAGCAGTTACTAATGAAGATCAAAGACCACAGCCTTCAGCATAAATTACACTGCAACATAAAGAAAACAAACATCCTCACCACTGGACCAATAAGCAACATCATGATAAATGGAGAAAAGGTTGAAGTTGTCAAGGATTTCATTTTCCTTGGATCCACAATCAACAGCCGTGGAAGCAGCAGTGAAGAAATCAAAAGACGCATTGCATTGGGTAAATCTGCTGCAAAGAACCTCTTCAGAGTGTTGAGGAGCAAAGATATCACCTTGAAGACTAAGGTGCGCCTGACTCATGCCATAGTATTTTCAATCACATCATATGCATGTGAAAGCTGGACGATGAATAAGGAAGACCAAAGAAGAATTGATGCCTTTGAATTGTGGTGTTGGCGAAGAATGTTGAATATGCCATGGACTGCCAAAAGAACGAACAAATCTCTCTTAGAAGAAGTACAACCAGAATGCTCCTTAGAAGCAAGGATGGCGAGACTGCGTCTTACATACTTTGGACATGCCGTCAGGAGGTATCAGTCTCTGGAGAAGCACATCATGTGTGGCAGAGTACAGGGTCAGCAGAAAAGAGGAAGACCCTCAACAAGGTGGATTGATACAGTGGCTGCAACAGTGAGCTCAGGCATGACAACGATTGTAAGGATGGCTCAGGACCAGGCGGGCAGTGCTTCGTTCTGTTGTGCATAGGGTCGCTATGAGTCATAACTGACTTGACAGCACCTAACAATAACAACAACAACAAAAGGTGAAGAAATTTTGCTACACATTTAACTTACAAATGTTTAGCATCCAGAGTGTATAAATCAAAATTTCAGATCATAATAAAAGAGTAATATCCTAACATGTGCCTCCGTCATCTACTCCGCGAAATGGGCAGAAAATTGAACAGGCGTTTCAGAGGGAAAAACCAAAAATCTAATGCCAGGAAAATAAATGACAAGGTGCTACACTAAGCAAAGGGCAAAGTGAGTGTCCTGGATTGAATTGTGTCCCACCGAAATATCTGTCAACTTGGCTAGGTCATAATCCCCAGTACTGTAGGATTGTCTGCCATTTTGTCATCTGATGTGATTTCCCCATGTGTTATAAGTCCTATCACTATCGTGTAATGAGATCTACAAAATTAGTGTCTGAAGCCAATCTCTCTTGAGATATAAAAGAGAGAAGCTACCAGAGAAACATGACCTCATACCACCAGGAAAGCAGTGCCAGGAATAGAGTGTGTTCTTTGGACCTGAGGTTCCTGTGTAGAGAAGCCCCTAGACCAAGGGGGGACTGATGACAAAGACCTTCCTCCAGAGCAATGGAGAGAGAAAGCCTTCCCGTGCAGTTGGTGCCCTGAATTTGGACTTTTTATCCTTATGGACTGTGAGAGAATAAACTTCTCTTTGTTAAAGCCATTCCCTTGTGGCATTTCTGTTATAGCAGCACTAGATGACTAAGACAGTGGGTAAATCCCACTTTAGTCACTAACTGTGTAGCAAGGATGGTCATGAATGCAATACGGAAAACTTGGTGATGGATCTAGGTCTCACCTTCTATCTCTCCATCTTCATTGCCAGCTGCTTATGTGACTCTCTCTCCAACTCAAGCAACCCGGAGTTAGGTCAGATCTTAGGAGTTAGAAGAATGCCTTCTTTCAGACTGCCAAATAGGCAGATAGCATCCCCTGCTAGCTCTCACTGCCGTGGTGGGTTTGTTAATTCAGTGGAAGAACTCACAAAATGTCAGGGAGGGTATACTGTATTTATTGCCTCAGATTTACTACAACCAAGAAGAATAACAAATGAAGACATGCATAGGGTGTGGTCTAGGTGAGGTCCCAGCATGGAGCTTCCATATCCCCAGGAGGGACTTGCTACCCTCTCATGTGCATGGTCACCAATCAGGAAGCTCCTCTGAGCCTCAGGGCTCAGGGCGTTTATCCACCTCCCCAGGTGGCCATGATAGATTACATCATGTCTCATGAGAGTTAGTCAGCATTGGCCCCCAGCTGGTCCCTCTTGGCCTCATCACCTCCCACTCATTAGCCTCAGGTGTTGGTCTGACGCAAAATAACCAAGAACAAGGCCAAACATCAAAAAGCAAGACAAGCAGAGGTGTTGCTGAGACTGTGGCACGTTGGCCACTCTCATCCTCTCATCAGTGGGAGCAGAGATTCCAGATTTCCACCTTAGGGAACAGCTTGGCCTTACCTGGTAAAGTTGAACATGTGCTTACTCTACGGCGCTATGACCCTGCAGTTCCCGTCCCAGCCCTGGACAGACGCATGCTGGTGGCTAGACGGCGAGAACTTCTAAATAACAGCGATGGCAGTGATTGTAACACCAAAGCCCTTGGAAAGGAACTGAATGACCAGGAAAAGGAGAATGGGTAAATAATTTTTTTTTTTTCATACAACGGAATGCTATGCAGCAGCGAAAATGAATTAGCTAGGGTGACATAACAGTGTAGATGAGCGTCACAGAAGGATTGCTGAGTGAGTGGAGCAAGGGGCCAGAATAATGTGGTGTGCTATCAACTTACACAACGTTTAAATCCATTCCAAGCAGTACTTAGAAATACTGCTTAGAGGTACATATAAATGAAGTAAGACTACATGCAAGTGCGTGAGAATGAGAAATGGCAAATTCGAGCTCAGCATAGTGGTTTTGCATTGTGTTGGGCAAATCTGCTACAAAAGATCTCTTTAAAGTGTTAAAAAGCGAAGTTGTCACCTTGAAGGCTAAGGGGGGCCTGACCCAAGGCATGGCCTCTTCAATCACCTGATGTTCTTGCAAAAGCTGAACAATGAATAAGGAAGACTGAAGAAGAATTGACGCTTTTGAATTACAGTGTTGGTGAGGAATATTGAATATACCACAGACTGCCAGAAGAACGAACAAATCTGTCTTGGAGGAAGTACAGCCAGAACGCTCCTTAGAAGCAAGGATGGCGAGACTTTATCTCATGTTCTTTGCACATGTTATCAGGAGGCATCAGTACCTGGAGAAGGACATCATGCTTGCTAAAGTAGACGGTCAGCGCAAAAGAGGAAGGACCCTCAACAAGATGGATTGATACAGTGGCTGCAGCAGTGGGCTTAAGCATAATGATGATTGTGAGGATGGCGCAGGGAGTGTTTTGTTCTGTTGTACCTGGGGTCACTATGAGCTGGAAGCGACTCGACAGCACCAAACAACATAGCAGTTTTGATCACGCATTCTGCCTTTCTGAAGAGGAGGCTGGCAGACATTATTAGAGCTGCCGCTTGGTGTGTGGTATGTGGGTGGAAGGGGTGCTGGCTTTACTCTGGGTGGCCCGGTCCGCCAGCCCTGGCTGCACCCTAGCAGCTCTGTGCCCTTGGACAAGTTGCTTTCATCCTTCAACCTCTGTTTTCTCCTCCACATCCAGAGGGGTTCACTCTTTGTGTTGTATTTTCCAGTGGGTTTTGACAAACGTATCACTTCATATGTCTACCATTACAGCGTCAAGACCCCTTCACACTCTGAACAATGGTTGTGAGCCCCAGGCATGGCGCTGACAACCCAGGAGATGGTGCACGATTGGTGGTGATGGGGTGGGGGGCACCGTAGGGGGAGCAGGTTTGGAGGGAAGAGCAGGGCTTCATCTGGGTCTGCAGAGTTTGAGGCAACCTGTAAGCAGGTGTTCAGTTCAGAAGAGTTTGACTGGAAGTCGAGATGTGGACGGTGTGGACAGCTGCATGCATAGCTTGACTATGGGGGTTCCCAGGCCTCGCCCAGACCCTCTGAACCGGCTTTCTGGGGAGGAGCCTGGATTCCTGAGTCTGTGTCAACTCAGGCTGACTTGAAAAGCACATGCGCACCCAGAGAGGGGCTAAGTGCTGGTGGAAGGGGTCAACAGGCAGTGCCCAGGGGTTCTCTGAGCAAAAGCAGGGTAGTGAGGGCCTGTGCCGGAGGTGACAGGCAGATGGGGACAGGTGTGAGGGCACCTCCAGGCCTCCCTCCCTGCCACTTGAGGCAGTGTGCAGGGGGAGGGCAGCCCATGGCCCTAGCTGGAGGCTAGGCCTTCATGGACCTCCCACTGACTTCCTCAGGGAACCTGAGCCTGGAGTCCAGTGCCTGGATCCCTCTGTCTCCTGGCCTCTGCTCTGCTTTCACTGCTAAGCTCCATGAGGGCAGTCTTTTTGTCTGTGTCGATTTGGCCCTCACCCCAGTGCCCATCACAGTGCCTGGCACAGGGTGGCTGCTCAGTGTGCACTTGGGAGGACTGGCTGCTGGGCGCCTCTGAGTGTCTGCTTCCTTCCCGGCCTTCAGCTGAAATATTGCCCGCCTTGCTAGACACCTTCCCTGGCAAGCCTATCTCAGGTGAGGCCCACCCCATGTTTCTATCACACATCTAGCTTACGCGTTTGGTGGCATTTATTATTGGATTGTATGTTTTTTTGTTGGTGATGTCTCTCACGCCACGTTAGGTCAGCCCCGTGAGATCTGGGACTGAGGCCCCTGCCCCATGCATGTCCTGGGTGCCCTGAGCACTGCCTGGCTCCTTGTGGGAATGGAGGAGAAATTCTTGGTGTCATGTAGCCAATTCAACAGCCTTCCTTCGGCACTAGACTTTTCTGTGTCCTAAAATACTCTTTCCAACCTTGAGGTTTCAAAGATACCTCCTTCAATTTGTTCTAAGTGTTTTAAAGGTTTGCCTTTTACATTTAGGGCCATAATCCCTTTGGAATTGACTTTGTGTAGAGTTTGATATCGGGGTCAATTGGTTTTTTTTTAAATTTCCCACATGGATAACCAGTTGTACTAATCAGCCATGCCCTGTCTGTCATATTTCAGGATTTTATGTATACATAGGGCAGTTTCTGGCTTCTTTTATGTGTTCCACTCTCTCTGTGCCAGCTTCACTTTGTCTTAATTACGTAGTTGTGATATCTAGTATGACAGGCCACCCTTGCTTGGTTCTTGTTTTTTGGCTCTTCGTGACCTTTTGCTTTTGTATGTAAATTTAGGATCTGCTTGTTCTGTTCCATGAAAATCTCAGATAGTGCATCAATCTGTAGATCGGTTTGGAGACAATTAGCATTTTGTTTTTGCATTTTTTCTTATGATCCTTTTTTTAAAACGACGTTTTCTCCTTAAGTGTATTGCACACTTTGTTACACATATTTATAGATCCTTTTTTGGTAAGTGGTGTGTTTTTATCTTTGATTGCATTGTCTAGTTGTTTATCGCTGGTGTGTAGAAACGCAGCTGATTTTTGTAAGTTGGTTTTGTCTCTGGCAAATCTGCTAACTTCTTTCATTCATCCTAATCATTTGCCTGTAGCTTTATTTGAGTGTCAGTAGATAATCATATCATCTGTGGATAATGGTAGTTTTGTTCTTTTCTATTCTGTCAGATAAATTTTTTTTATTGTGGTGGAAATATTCACAACAAAACGTTTGCCGATTCAACAATTTCTGCTTGTATAATCCAGTGACGCTGATTTCAGTCTTCATGTTGTACAACCATCATCACTGTACTTTTACTAATTATTCCACCACCATTGACATGAGCTTAGTGCCCCCTCAGTAAAAACTTCCCTTCTCCTCTTTTGTCTTACCCTTGGTTATTACTAATAAGCTTTGGTTTCCATACATTTGCTCATTTCATGTAAGTGAGATCATACAGCATTCACCCTTTTGAGATGACTGACTTCACCCAGCATGATGTCGTCAAGGTCCATCCATGTTGTGGCATGCATCAGGCCTTCGTTTCTATTTGGGGCTGAGTAACATTCCCTTGTGTATATAGACCACATTTTGTTTATCCATTCATCTGTTGATGGACATTTTGGTTGTTTCCACTTCTTGGCTATTGTGACAAGTGCTGCAATGAACATGGAGTACATTTTTCTGTTTGCGTTCCAGCCTCCACTTCTGGTATAAACCTAGGATTGGGATTGCTGGGTTATACGGTAGTTCCATGTTCAACCTTTTGAGGAACCACCAAACTGTTGCCCACAGTGGCTTATCGTCTTACATACCCACCAGCAGTGGGTACCGAGGGTTCCACTTTCTCCACAGTCTCGCCAATTTTCTTTCTTTTTTTTAGTCATTGCCATTCCAATTGGGGCAAACTAGTATCTGATTGCAGTCTTAATTTGTATCTCCCTATGAGTTGGTCACTATGAGTCGGAATCAACTCAATGGCAATGGGTTTGATTTTTTCTTTTTTTTTTTTGTAGTGGCTAATGACTTGAGCATCTGTCATGTGCTTGTTAGCCATCTGAATATCCTTTTTGATGAAGTGTCTGTTCAAGTCCTTTTGCATATTTTTTAACCACGTTTTTTGTTGTAAGAGTTATAAGAGTTCTTTATGGAATATTCTGGATATTAAAACTGTATCAGACATTTAATGTATCAGGTATTTTCTCCCATTCTGTTGGTTGTCTCTTCACTTTCTTGTAAAAGTCCTTTAATGCACAAAAGTTATTAATTTGGATGAAGTCCACCGAATCTATTTTTTCTTTTGTTGCTTGTGCTTTGGTGTTACGCCTCAGAATCGACTGTAAGAAGCCATCTCCTGCAGAGTCACCTTGATGTTTTCTTCTGGGAGTTTTTAAGGCTTTATTTCTTCTATTTAGGTCATTGGTCCGTTTTGAGTTAATATTTGTGTATGGTGTGAGACATGGTCCCACTGCCTTCTTTTGCATTTGGAGAGCCCGTTGTCCCAATACCATTAATTGAAGAGACTATTCTTTCCCCATTGGATGGACTTAGAATCCTTGTTGTCAGTTGACCGAAGATATGTGGGTTTTTTTTCTGGACTCTCAATACTGTTCCATTGGTCTGTATGTGTAGTCTTACACAAGTACTTTTTTCTTTTGAATGCAATGAAACCTCTGTGTTTTGCTAAGCTATCAAGGCACCCTGACTTGAGCAGAAAACGTGGGATGCAAATGAACGTATTTGATGAAGGTGAATGTTGAGTAATTGGCACACCATGCGTGAAATTATTGCTTGCTTTAAGAGAGTTCAACATTATTAATTATGTTGTGAACATACAATCGGTGGTTTCTTGGTTCGCTCAGTGTTTCTCTTCGATGTAAGCATATTGCATGTGATATATGGCTGTCTTTTAATCCACATTCTGGATTTTGGTTCTAGCCATCAGGTATTACAATTCGTATGGGTGGGAATGCTTTGTGAATCATGTTGCAGAAACTTGAGTTGTAAATCATTTCTTCTTTCTGACGCCTGCGTTGCTCCTGGATTTGGAGGGCTATAAATCCCACAGGTCCCCTTAACAGAACTGTTTATTTTCTTGATTCTATCCTAGAAATTATCTCCACAGTGTTTTATATGCTGTGAAGCCTTGTCGTTGGTGCATATGGTAGAATTATGATGTTTTCAAATTCCTGAAATCAGATCCTTCTTTTTTCCTAAGTAATCATGAGCACAGCTACACTTTCAGTTTCAATACATGTCTGTTTTTAGTATGCAAAAATGTCTCTGCTGCCGTGTGTGCCCTGAAGTGCTGTTGGTCTGGCTGTGCTGTGGAGGGTTCTTCGCTGTGTTTGCAAATGAAGACAGAAGGAACTACTGAGCCAGGCCCCTGAGCCCCTGCGACAGCCTCTGTGGAAGAATGCCCTCCTGCTTTTCAGGAAGAGCCTCTGGGTGCTGGAATTCACAGGAGGGGTGCGCCCTCGGGTTTTCGAAATCAAGCAAGCACACCGGGAGTGCCCGCGGTTTCTCAGCACACCGGGAGTGCCCGCGGTTTCTCGGCGCACCGGGAGTGCCCGCGGTTTCTCGGCGCACCGGGAGTGCCCGCGGTTTCGCGGCGCACCGGGAATGCCCGCGGTTTCTCATTTCCTCAGCCCTGGCGGTGATAATGCGCAGTGGCAACTATTGTATTATTGCTGTTGAGACTGTGTTGGCTTGCAGAAAAGATACTTTGGGAAGAGATGGAATTTGTACTACTTTTAATGAATCTCCACTTTCTAACAAAGACAAGCATATGAAGATTGTCAGCAGAGCTTTAACAGCTAAGGACATCCAGTGAGTACTCATTGTTCAGGCCAAGTTGGGCTGTTTTGTGTTCTCATTAAACATAGGCCTCTTTCCTTCATTGTCCTTTACTGGCAGATAAAAAACAAACAAACAAACAAACAAACCAAACCCCTTATCGCCGGGCCAATTCTGACTCATGCGACCCTATAGGACAGAGAGAGTAGAACTGCCCCATAGCGTTTCTAGGGCTGTAATCTTTATGGAAGCAGACTGCCATATCTCTCTCCCGAGGAGTGGCTAGTGGGTTCAAACCACTGACCTTTCAGTTAGCAGCTGAGTGCTTAACCAGTGCACCACCAGGGCCCCTTACTACCCCTCCTTAGAGAGTACCTTTGTGCACCTGGGAGGTGGTCTCCTGTGACACGTCTTTCCCCGTCTGCTGCTCACTGAACCGGCCCTGCTTCTGTGGTCAGCTAGCTCCACACAAGCCACTATGTGGTTTTCACCTTTCTGTGGTATTTTCTATTGCTTTTGCCTTGCTGCTTAAAAAAAAAAACTGGATTTTTGAAATACATGTGTGGCTGTGACACCCTGAGGAAATGCCAGTGGGCAGCGCTGGGCACCTGGTGACACATATCAGCCACGATCTCGACGCTGCGTCATTGAACTATGGGCCGGTGGCAGTAACGCGTGAGACTGTGGAGACCAGGGTCAACCATGAACAAAACCAGAGTTATATTGGACAAAGGGTGGGCTGACAGCGATCACAGCTGAGTCCTGGAAGACATCCCAGAGAAGGTGGACGCTTGAATGTGGAGCTGCCCATTGCTGTTGAGTTGATTCTGACTCACAGTGACCGTAGAGGACAGAGTAGAACTGCCCCACTGGATTTTTCCAAGGAGTGGCTGGTGGATTCAAACTGCCAGCGTTTTGGTTAGCAGCCAGGCTCTTAACCACTGTGCCACCAGGGCTTCTGAATGTGGAGAGTAACCCCAGATCTCAAGCCCTTTTTGGTTCATGGTCTCTGAAGCCTCCTGTTTCCTCGTGGTTTCCACCCATCCTGACCTGGTCTTGCAGATGACATTTGTCCATCAGGCTTTCATGGAGCGGGTCCTGAGTCCCCAAGCTGGCCTGCGGGCCTCCTCCCTGGTGGGCCAGGGGCACCTGGGCTGCCATCTGCATCTGTTGTAGAGCGAGTGTCTGTGGATTTCTCCCCTGGTGGTTGTAGTTGTGTTAGGTACTGTCAAGTCGATTCTGACTTACGGTGACCCCATGTGTTGCAGAGAAGAACTGCCCCATAGGGTTTCCTAGGCTGTAATCTTTATGCGAGCGGATCACCAGGTCTTTCTTGCACAAAGCCGCTGGGTAGGACTGAACTGCCAACCTTCCCGTTAGTAGTTGAGTACAAACCGTTTGCAACCAGGGTACCTCTTCTTCCCTGAGAGGACTTCATAATCCACCCCCAGGCCCGCACACACTAGACCTCGGCCTGGGGGAGGCGCTGGGGGTGATGGCGAAAGCAGCAGAGCAATGCCGTGGGGCAGCCCCCAGATTGCAGGAGGGGCTGGGCGAGGGCTTCAACTTGGAGCGAATCTGCAGGAAGGTCCTGGAGAGGATGTGCAGCCTGCAGGACACAGCCGGTGCAGTGGGAGGGTTTGGGCTTGTCCTCCCTGTCCTTGTCCCATGAAAACAGCCTGCTGGCATCCCTGCTGGACTGCAGTCCCACGTTAACGCCAGCGGAATGCTCCGCACTCGAACTCCATCCACTGCTTCTCCAGCTGGCTGTACTCATGTCTTGGATTCTTGGCTTGGCCCTTCTGGCTTTTAGACCCTTGCTTTTAGCTTTTGGTTAGTACCTGTTGGCTATTCCTGCTGTGCCTTGGTGGACTGTGGCTTCAATCCCAGCACTGGCCTTTGCTCCCTCCTCTGACCTTTAGACTGCAGGGACCTGCTGTGCCCCTGGGATTCTGAGTAATCTGGCTTTATCCTGAGCAGGTGGGAGCCTGGGAGGAGGTCTTGCAATGGACTTAAAGAAAACTGCTTTCTCCATGTGCATTCCTCAGCTAGGCAAGAAGCAGCAGCGCACAGGGTCCACTTTTTCCTCTTGGTTCAGGAATCATTGTGACATGACCTCCGTAGAGGGACCGGGAAACTTACATCCTATCCGTTTCCTTTGTGGTTGCGACTGTCTAAGGTAGCAACGCGCAGGCCGGATGAGTAGGTGGGTGTGGTAGCACGTGGCAGCTCAGAGCCTGCCTGGAGGCAGTGAAAGGCCCTGCGCTTTACGGACACGGAAAGTACAGGAAGCAGGACACTTAATTTGTACCTGCTTCAAGTATCGCAGTGTGAGACTTTGAAAGTGCCTGCTTGGAAAGAATGTTCCAAAGCCATTGTTTATGATATTTTTAGAAATGGCTAAATGCGTTCTTCGAAAATAGCTTTGTCTCGATGTTTGATGCAGACCTTAGAAATCCTCTGTGTGGGGAAGGCCCCTTTGTCTTGCCGGGGCTCTCAGTGGCGTGTAATCTGGGGAGAGCTCATTATGTGAGAATCAAATGGCAGAACCACGTGAGGGCACTGATCAGAGAGATGGGGCCACGCCTCCCTGAGACAGTAGGTTTCGTGTGGCAGTGGTGTGGTATTACGATGGGGAAACATTTTAGCTCAAGTCAAGAGCTAGTTATGAGGCCACTGGGAGCTGGGGCACACAGTCAAACTCAGATGGTTCAGGAGGGCGTGTTTTTAAGTGATAATAAATCAGTCACCTCATATGCATGCGAAGGCTGGACAATGCAGATGGAAGACCAAAGAAGAATCGATGCATTGGAATTGTGGTGTTAGCGAAGAATATTGAATATACCATGGATTGTCAGAAGAAAGAACAAATCTCTCTTGGAGGAAACATAACCAGAATGCTCCTCAGAAGCAAAGATGGTGAGAGTTTGTCTGACATACTGTGGGCACGTCCTCAGGAGGGACCAGTCCCTGGAGAAGGAGGACATCATGCTTGGTAAAGTTGAGGGTCAGTGAAAAAGTGGGATGCCCTCAATGAGATGGACTGACACAGTGGCTGCTGCGATGGACTCAAACATAGCAAGGATTGTGAGGGTGGTGCAGGACTGGGCAACGTTTGGTTCTGTTGTGTGTGGGATCACTGTGAGTCGGAGCCGATTCTGCGGCAATTACCAGACAAAACTGACTGATTGGAATCCCTGCTAGTTGTTGTGATTTCAGAACAAACAACTGAACAAAAATATAACTCAGATGAAGTGATTTAAGACAAAAAATAAAGGAATGAATTGTATTTAGTGAAAGAGAGGGAAGAAGGAAGGGAGGAAGAAAGGAAGGAAGATGCTCTGGTGATTTCGGACTGAAAGCTGTCAGGCTGTTAGTTGGCTTCGCATCATTGTCAACTTTAAGTCCATCTCTTGTTTGGTGGTTGCGGATTTTCTGCTCAGAGCCTTTAGTTAATGAGTTAATTGAGCAGATGGAGTTGGACTGGCACCAGCTGTCCTGGAGCAGCCCGGGCTCCTGAGGCCAGTCCCTGCAGCAAGCCCCAGGAGAGAAGGGCTGGGATAGGTGGGATGGTTGCTGGTGGGGGGAGCCTCTGGCTGGAGGGCCTGGAGCCCAGCTGACTCTGGACTTCCGGGGAGCCTGCTGCCTGGCAGCCCCGCTATGGATGGAGGCTGGAACCTGTGGTCTTTGCACACAGCTGTGTGTGGCAGGTGCTGAGGGAGCCTGGGTGCAGCCAGGATCACCTCTGAACCTGGGGGCCTCGGGGATGGGGTGCTGGCACTCTTGGCCCTATCCCCCGCCGAAACCTTCTCCAGAGGTGGGCAGGCCACTGCAGGGCATTTCTCCTCTGCTGCCCTGTCCCCATCTTGCCATGGCCCCAGGTGTCCTCTTTACGTGGACACCTTCTCGCCACTGTTACAGTTAGTGGAAGGAAGTGTTTCTCCTCAGGAGTCTGGACGGGGCTGGTCTGCCTGAAGCCTTATTTTATTTTTTAATTAATTTTTTTTTTTTATTAAGGTGAAAGTCATATAAAATTAACCATCTTAAAGTGAGCACTTCAGTGGCATTTAGTACATTCACAGTGTCGTGCAGCCACCGCCTCTGCCTGGTTCCAGAACATCCTGTCCAAGGAGACCCTGGATCTACTGAACAGGTGCTCCCTACTCCCTCCATGCCCAGGCCCTAGCAACCACCAGTGTGCTTTCTCTCCTTATGGATTTACCTGTTCTGGACGTTTCGTATAATTGGAATCAAATAATAAGTGACCTTTTGGGTCTGGCTTCTTTGACTCTTCATCATCATTCAAGGTTTGTCCATGTTGTAGCGTGTGTCAGCACCTCATTCCTTGTAATAACTGAATAATGTTCCATTGTTATGGATTGAACTGTGTCCCCCCAAAATATGTGTTGTAAATCCTAACCTCTGTGCCTGTGGTTATGGAGCCCTGCTGGTGCAGTGGTGAAGTGTTTGGCTACTAACCAAAAGGTCACCAGTTCAAATCTATCAGCTGCTCCTTGGAAACCCTATGGGGCAGTTCTGCTCTGTCCTATAGGGCTGCAATGAATTGGAATCAACTGTACAGCAATGGGTTTGGCTTTTTGGTTACGCCTATGGTTATAATCCCATTTGGGAATGGGTTTTATTTGTTATGTTAATGAGAAAGGATTAGTACAGAGTGTCTTGAGTCCATCTCTTTTAAGATATAAAGGAGATTAAGCAAGTAGAGAAGTAGAGATGGGGAAAGAGAGATGCCAGGCCACATAGAGGCAGCCCAGGAGCGGAAGCTCAAAGAGACAAAGACCTTTCTCCAAAGCCTGTAGAGGAGAGAAAGTTTTCCCCTAGAGCTGGCACCCTGAATTCAGACTCCTAGCCTCCTAAACTGAGAGAAAATGAATTTGTTTGTTAAAGCTATCCCCTTTTGGTATTTATTATAGCAGCACTAGATAACTAAGACAGAATTTGGTACTGGGAGTGGGGTGCTGCTCTAACAAATACCTAAAAATGTGAAAGTTGTTTTGGAATTGGGTAATGGGTAGAGTTAAAAAAAAAGCCTAGATTGCCTTGAAGAGACTGTTGGTAGAATTATGGACCTCAAAGGCAGTTCTGGTGAGGGCTCAGAAGGAGATGAGGAGAGCTGTAGGGAAAGTCTCTATCGTCTTAGAGAATACAATGTGGACATGAAATGTGCTTCTGTTGCGGCTTCAAAAGAAAATGATGAACATGCGGTTGGACAGTGGAGGAAGAGCAATGCTTTTTATGCAGTCGCCAAGAACTTGTCTGAATTATGTTCTAATGTTTGGTGGAAGGGAGAACTTGTAGGTGATGAACTGGGGTATTTGGGTGAAGAGATTTCTAAGCAAGATCTTAAAGCATGGTTTCTCCTTGCTGCTTATAGTAAAATGCAAGAGGAAAGAGATGGACTTAAAAATGAGCTGTGCAAAATGAAAACAGAACTTAAAGATTTGGGAAATTCTGTTGTATGTACAAAGGACACGTGTCTTAGAATGTTCACCAGGATGTGGCTACACAATCTTTTGTTAAAGAAATTAAGCCTGCGACTGATGGATGTAGCAAACTACCACAGCAGGAAACCCATCAGCTTAGACTGAAGGGAACAGAGAAAGAATGGTGGAGGTCTGTCCCCAGTGGGTGGACGGTAGCCTCTCCCCAACGGGTGGATGGTGGTCTGTCCCCAGCGGGTGGATGGTGGTCTGTCCCCAGCGGGTGGATGGTGGCCTTTCCCCAGCAGGTGGATGGTGGTGGCCTGTCCCCAGCGGGTGGATGGAGGTCTGTCCGCAGCGGGTAGATGGCAGCCTGTCCCCAGTGGGTGTAGGTGAAGCCCAGGGCTTGGAGAACTTTTCCGTCAGTGAAGTGCAGGGGCACCTGGACTCGCAGGTGACCCAGCTGAGGGTGGAGCCACCTTTGGCTTCTTGGTGTGCCCCCTGCAATACAGTGATGCTCACTGGTGGAGGAGGAGGGCTTCTGGAGATTTTAAAAAGTTATTTTCCTTTTCTTCCCCTCTCCAGCCCAAAGAAACAAATCATGGAAGTTTTCTTATTTTCTCAACTGATAGCTCTTACTGTAGGGAAATAGGCAAGGAAACCAGTGAGCATAGGTGTAGCTCCTTCAGGTCTGTAATTACACGAAGCTGTTTGTGTTCATGCTTCAGCCACCTGCTCCTTCATTTACATGTCTGCTGGGATTAAAGCATTAAAGATAGAGTTTTCAGTTATCAAGAAAGATCAAGAAGAGCTAAACCGCAATAATTTGAACTAACCAGCCGATAGCTTCCCTTAGTTAATGAGAGGTCTGAATTCTGAATTTCCCCCTAAGTAGCACAGGTAGACTTTTCATGTGCTCAGCGTCTGGGCTGGCAGCGGGCAGCCAAGTGCAGGGCAGGGGGCAGGCGCCGTGGCTGGTCGGAGGGCGGAGACTGTGGCGCAGGATCCTTTCTTCATCTGCCGTGGCACCCATTGGCCATGTGGTGCATTCCTCATTTCTCGGCGCAGACTGCCCACTGGCCATGCGGTGCTCTCCTCATTTCTCCGTGGTGGTGTCCAGGTAGAAGTAAGTCCACGCCGGGCACAGCTCGTTCTACTCTCTAACCAGGGCAGTCGGGCTGGTGCAGGCAGTGCTCTGGAGCTGGAGTCCACATGGGCACACCGTTCCCATTTGGCCTTGCAGGTCCACGCTCCCCTTCTCTACTCGACAGTGGGACTGGGCTGGGGCTTGCGGGAGACTCAGGGCCTGAGGGAGACCAGGCTTGTGGGAGACCTGGGGCTTTCAGGAGAGTGTGGTTGAGCCTTCCCCACCCCGCCCTGTCCAGCCAGGTTCTCTGAGGTCATTGCATACCAGCTGCTCGTGTTTCCTGGTCCCTGCCTGCACCTTTGTAAGCAGACCCTGTGGTGAGCTCTCCCCTGGGACCCACTTTGAGTGGATGTCTGTCCCTGCTGGATCCTGCCGTTAGAAGCCCTGTGGACTGTTACCAAAAGCGTCTTCTGGACCCAGGCCTGTGGGCTGGGCCATGGCGTCACAGCGACCTGGGCATGTGCCCCAGTTGAGGCTTCTGCTTCTGACTGTGGGCAAGCTCTGCTGCTCAGATGTCTCACCTGTGAAATGGTGTAAAAACACTCTGCTTGGTGGGTTGGCACAAGGTGTGGAAGTGAAGTACAGTGGAGACCCTGGGGAAGGCATCTCTGTGTCACATGCCCCCTGATCCGTGTCCCTGGTGCACACTGGGGCCTGGGAGAGGAGAGGAGAGGGAGTCAGGAGCCACCTCCTCAGTGTTCCTTCTGTGGGTTCTCACCAGGAAGCAGCCTGTTCTGTTCCCATGCGTAGGCTGTGAGCTTGTCACCCTCCAGGTGACCAAAGCTCCCTTGTTGCTCCTGCGAGAGCTGGCTCATCTTCTTTGCTGCATTGATTTTCTTCAGTACTCAGAACATTGAAGGAAAAACTGTTCATGTTTGTGGGTAGGTTTGATTATGTGTGTGTGTGTGTGTTTTACAGCTCTCCGCAGGGTAGGACTTAGAAGGTGGGGTGGGTGGGTAGGGGAGCTCCAAGCCTCAGTTGCCAGCTTCTCAGAGAACGTGGTTACGAAGGGGACAGCCCTGGTTTGGGGCTCTGGCTTTTCCTTTAGTATACATGCACACATATGTGCACACACATAGACACGCAGGCACATGTGTACACATGCAGACACACATATATACACAGACATGCTCACAAACATGTACACACGTGTATACACACACAGATACGTATACACACAGAGACACATATATACACATACACAGACACACATGTGCATACACACAGAGACACACATATATACATCAGACACGTGTATACACCGATACACACAGACACACAGATACACACATGTACACACATACACACAGAGAATATACACACACAGACACACATGCGTACACCCACAGACACAAATGCAGACATACACGCACACACAGAGACACACATGTACACAGACATACAGAGACACATATACACAGACATACACAGAGACATGTGTATACACAGAGACACATGCACAGAGACACACAGATATAAACAGACGTGCATCTAGACACATGTACACACAGATACATAGACACACAGAGACACGTGTTCACCCACAGATATACAGACATACATAGAGATACACACATGCACACACAGAGACACGAATGTGTACACAGACATACAGACACAGGTACACACATAGACACGGAGACATACGTGTACACATACAGGCACAGACATACACAGAGACACAGATAAACAGTCACATACGTGCATACACAGAGACACACAGATATAAACACACAGATACATACACATAGTTGCATACATGCAGGCACACTTATGTGCACAGTCACATACACACACTCATGCACACACACAGACACACACAGAGACATACACATAGTCGCATACATGCACACTCGTGCACACAGTCACAGTCATGTACACACAGACATACAGTCGTATGCACACAGACACCCATGTAATGCACACACAGACATAAGTCATATGCACACAGACACACACACAGGCATACAGCCGTATGCGCACACGCCACAGACGTACAGTCGTATGCACACAGACACACATACACAGACACAGACATACAGCCATATGCACACAGACACACAGAGACACACACACATACAGTCGTATACACACAGACACACAGACACACATACACAGACACACACAGACATAGTCGTATGCACACAGACACACACACAGAGACACACGCACATACATACAGTCATATGCACACAGACACACACACACTGTGCCCCAGCCACCAGCTGCCCCCTGCCGAACCTCGGGCAAACGCACATCAATTAGATGCAGGTTTTGCTCCGCAGGAGCTCATGATCTTTTCTGTTTCTTTCATACTATAAAATTATAATTTCTTGTCTTCTCTCTTTTTTTACATAAATGTGAAGGCCACTGTTTCATCCTAACCCCTGGCCATGGTGGTAGTTTATCACCTTCTGAGTTCCCCTGGGTGGAGCCCTGCTCTGCTCTCACAGGCCGGTAGGTTCTCATGGGTGTTCGAGACCATACTTCTGCGTGCCCCCGTCTCCACACACCTACAGCTTAAAGCAGCACACGTTCACCGTCACGTGGTTTCTGAGGGTCAGCGTCTCGACCTGTCTTAGCTGCTCCTCTGCTCAGAGCTGCCGTCGGGCTCACCTGCGGCTTGACCAGGGGAGGATCTGCATCCACACACAGGGGGATGTCAGTGGAAGCCAGGGGCTGGCGTCTGCTGGACTGAGGGTCTGTTCCTTGTTGGCTGGAGGCCTCCCACTGTCCCTGCTGCGTGGCCCTGTCCCTTGAGGATCCTGAAAGCCAGTGAGTGAGAGCAATCTTATACTACATGGTCCTGTGTGTCCCGCCACCTTTGCTGTGTGCTGTTGGTTAGAAGCCAGTCACAGGGTGGACGTGGGGGAATGGCCCCGCTCCCCTCGCTCTCTGGCCCTGTGTCTCCATTTGAGCGGTGTGTGGAGGGAGGATGGGGGGGAATGGCCCTCTTTGCTCCCACCCTGGTCCTGTGTCTCCATCTGACCCACGTGTGGAGGGAGGGTTTGGGGGAATGGCCCGTCTCCCCGCGCACCTGGTCCTGTGTTTCTGTCTGAGCCCACAGCCCAGGGGAGGGGACCGCACAAGGTATGGACGCCAGAAGGTGGGGTCGAGGGCATCCTGAGGTCTGTGTACCACCCCATCTGACAACGGGGTAGTGAACGTGCCTGCCTCAGGGAGACTTCCTGAGGGGCAGAGGAGGGAGTAGAGGGGGCGTAGGAGTCCCTGGGGCTGTAAATGCTGAAAGGTTGGAGGTTCCAGTTTACCAGAGGCACCTCGGAAGGAAGTCCTGGCGATCTGTTTCTGAAAGACGAGCCACTGAGAACCTTATGGGGTGCAATTCTGCCCTGACACACATGGGGTCCCCCTGGGGTCGGGATCGATGCAGTTCTTCCCTGACACACAAGGGGTCCCCCTGGGGTCAGGATCGACGCAGTTCTGCCCTGACACACACACGGTCCCCCTGGGGTCGGGATCGACGCAGTTCTGCCCTGACACACATGGGGTCCCCCTGGGGTCAGGATCGACGCAGTTCTGCCCTGACACACACGGGGTCCCCCTGGGGTCGGGATCGATGCGGTTCTACCCTGACACACACACTGTCCCCCTGGGGTCGGGATCGACGCAGTTCTGCCCTGACACACATGGGGTCCCCCTGGGGTCAGGATCGACGCAGTTCTGCCCTGACACACACACGGTCCCCCTGGGGTCAGGATCGACGCAGTTTTGCCCTGACACACATGGGGTCCCCCTGGGGTCAGGATCGACGCAGTTCTGCCCTGACACACACACGGTCCCCCTGCGGTCGGGATCGACGCAGTTCTGCCCTGACACACACACACGGTCCCCCTGGGGTCGGGATCGACGCAGTTCTGCCCTGACACACATGGGGTCCCCCTGGGGTCGGGATCGACGCAGTTCTTCCCTGACACACACGGGGTCCCCCTGGGGTCGGGATCGACGCGGTTCTACCCTGACACACACGGGGTCCCCCTGGGGTCGGGATCGACGCGGTTCTACCCTGACACACACGGGGTCCCCCTGGGGTCGGGATGGACGCAGTTCTGCCCTGACACCCACGGGGTCCCCCTCGGGTCGGGATCGACACAATTCTACCCTGACACACACGGGGTCCCCCTGGGGTCGGGATCGACGCAGTTCTGCCCTGACACACACGGGGTCCCCCCGGGGTGGGGATCGACGCAGTTCTACCCTGACACACACGGGGTCCCCCCGGGGTCGGGATGGACGCAGTTCTGCCCTGACACCCACGGGGTCCCCCCGGGGTCGGGATCGACGCAGTTCTGCCCTGACACCCACGGGGTCCCCCCGGGGTCGGGATCGACGCAGTTCTGCCCTGACACACACGGGGTCCCCCCGGGGTCGGGATCGACGCAGTTCTGCCCTGACACACACGGGGTCCCCCCGGGGTCGGGATCGACGCAGTTCTGCCCTGACACCCATGGGGTCCCCCCGGAGTCGGGATCGACACAGTTCTACCCTGACACACACGGGGTCCCCCCGGGGTCGGGATCGACGCAGTTCTGCCGTGACACCCACAGGGTCCCCCTGGGGTCGGGATCGACGCAGTTCTGCCCTGACACACACGGGGTCCCCCTGGGGTCGGGATCGACGCAGTTCTGCCCTGACACACACGGGGTCCCCCTGGGGTGGGGATGGACGCAGTTCTGCCCTGACACCCACGGGGTCCCCCCGGAGTCGGGATCGACGCAGTTCTGCCCTGACACACACGGGGTCCCCCTGGGGTCGGGATCGACGCAGTTCTGCCCTGATACACACGGGGTCCCCCTGGGGTCGGGATCGACACAGTTCTACCCTGACACACACGGGGTCCCCCTGGGGTGGGGATCGACGCAGTTCTGCCCTGACACACACGGGGTCCCCCTGGAGTCGGGATCGACACAGTTCTACCCTGATACACACGGGGTCCCCCTGGGGTCGGGATCGACTCAATGGCGTCTGGTTTTAGCCGTCGTAAGCATTTGGTGGATGCGGACTGTCACCAGCTGTCATTACCTGGCGATGTGACTGCTGTTGGGGCACACGCACGCGCACTTCTTCCTTGTGCCCTCGGTGGTCTCCAGAGTGCGCTGTGCCCCTTCCTGTCTCTGCTGCTCGGTGTGGGCGGCGCTGACGGCCAGGAGAGCCCTCCATCCTCGATGCTGGTGTACGGGCCACTGAGGCTGCTGTGACAAAGCACATTCCTCAGGGTCCTGCAGGCTGGGAGTCTGAAATCAAGGTGTCTGCAGGACCGCACTCCCTCGAAGGCTCTAGGGAAGGACCCCTCCCTGCCTCTTCCACCTTCTGGTAGCCCCAGGCTCTCCGTAGCTTATGGCTGCCTCACCCCAGTCTCTGCCCCTGTTTTCACGTGGTGTCTCCCTCTGTCTAGGTCTTCTCCTCCTCTTGTGATGACACCCACCGCCTTCTTTTGCCGTTGCTCAGCGGTCTCATCCTCAGCTGTGGTATCTTAATGGCTAACGTTTGCAAAAACTGTTTCCCAATGAGGTTACATTCACGGGGACCGGGGGTTAGGACCTCAGCATATCTTTTGGGGGTCACATCAACTGTAACAGCTTGCCTAACTTGCCTTTCCTGGCATGGCTGTCTGTGATCACTCTCAGAGCTCACTCCTCCTGCTTCAACCAACTCAGACCTTACAGGTACTCTGGGAGGCGCCCTTCTCACATGGTGCCGTTTTGGTTGTGGGCATTGCTGCACCCCAGCTCTCAGAGCAGCCCCTCTCTTTCTGGTCCTGTGTCTCCACCTGACCCATGTGTGGAGGGAGGACGTGGAGGAATGGCCTGTCTCCCCTCACACTTGGTCCTGTGTTCCTGTCTGAGCCGTGTGTGGAGGGAGGACGAGGGGGAATGGTCCGTCTCCCCTCACTCCCTGGCCCTGTGCCTCCATCTGAGCCATGTGTGGAGGGAGGATGGGGGTGAATGGTCCTTCTCCCCTCACACCTGGTCCTCTGTCTCCGTCTGAGCTGCGTGTGGAGGGAGGACGAGGGGGAATGGCCCCTCTCCCCACACCCTGGTCCTTTGTCTGCATATGAGCCATGTGTGGAGGGAGGACATGGGGGAATGGTCCCTCTCCCCTCACACCTGGTCCTCTGTTTCCATCTGAGCTGTGTGTGGAAGGAAGACGAGGGGGAATGGCCCCTCTCCCCATGCCCTGGTCCTTTGTCTCCATCTGAGCTGTGTGTGGAGGGAGGACATGGGAGAATGGCCCCTCTCTCCTCACACCTGGTCCTGTGTCTCCATCTGAGCCGTGTGTGGAGGGAAGACGTGGGGGGAATGGCCCCTCTTTCCTCACACCTGGTCCTGTGTCTCCATCTGAGCCATGTGTGGGGAGGGAGGATGTGGGGGAATGGTCCCTCTCCCTTCACACCTGGTCCTGTGTCTCCGTCTGAGCCGTGTGTGGAGGGAAGACTTGGGGGGAATGGCCCCTCTCCCCTCACACGTGGTCCTGTGTCTCCGTCTGAGCTGTGTGTGAAGGAAGGATGAGGGGGAATGGCCCCTCTCCCCACTCCCTGGTCCTTTGTCTCCATCTGAACTGTGTGTGGAGGGAGGACATGGGAGAATGGCCCCTCTCCCCTCACACCTGGTCCTGTGTCTCCAGCAGAGCGGTGTGTGGAGGGAAGACATGGGGGAACGGCCCCTCTCCCCTCACACCTGGTCCTGTGTCTCCAGCGGAGCTGTGTGGGGAGGACATAGAGGAATAAAAGAGCTCAGGCCTCGACCTCAGAGGGCATTGATGAGGACAGATGGACCCCCTTTTCTGAGTGCTGTTTTCATTATCCATGCAATGGGCTGACGTCCCAGCTGGTCCCAGGTCCTTGGAGTGCCCTTGAACAATACCTGTGGACACACATGGACTGAGAGCCTCCACATCCAGGCTGCTGTGGCCAAGGGACTCCCCCAGTGGGTGGTTCTTTCTGCCAGAACTGGATGGAGGGTGCCAGTGGGGTATAGGCACGCTAGGCCTTCTCGGTGAGGAGGCACTCACAGAGTGGCACTGTGTCTTCCTTACTCTGGGGGGTTAGCCCACTGTGTCCCACCCTGTTCTGTTGCCTTTGTCTCCATGCCACACTCCTGTGGTCACTGTGCAGGTTGTCCCGGCCTCCTCTTGCTGCTGACCTGCTCTGAGCTCCCCAGCCCCGGGAGAGGCTTCCTGACGAGCCGTCGGGGCTGTGAGTCTCACACTGTGGGACCCTTCCTAGGCCTGTGCGTCTCCGGCTCCTGGCTGTGCCTGTCTCTGGGCCTCGGCCTGCTGTAAGAGCTGTGAGTCTCACATTGCAGGGCCCTTCTTAGCCCTGTGCATCTCTAGCTCCTGGCTCACAGAGGACATGCGGCTGCTTCCGGCCGTGCCTGTCTCTGGGCCTCGGCCTGCTGTAAGAGCTGTGAGTCTCACATTGCAGGGCCCTTCTTAGCCCTGTGCATCTCTAGCTCCTGGCTCACAGAGGACATGCGGCTGCTTCCGGCCATGCCTGTCTCTGGGCCTCGGCGGGCTGTAAGAGCTGTGAGTCTCACATTGCAGGGCCCTTCTTAGCCCTGTGCGTCTCTAGCTCCTGGCTCACAGAGGACAGGGGGCTGCTTCCGGCCATGCCTGTCTCTGGGCCTCGGCCTGCTGTAAGAGCTGTGCGTCTCACATTGCAGGGCCCTTCTTAGCCCTGTGCGTCTCTAGCTCCGGGCTCACAGAGGACAGGGGGCTGCTTCCGGCCGTGCCTGTCTCTGGGCCTCGGCCTGCTGTAAGAGCTGTGCGTCTCACGTTGCAGGGCCCTTCTTAGCCCTGTGTGTCTCTAGCTCCTGGCTCACAGAGGACAGGGGGCTGCTTCCGGCCATGCCTGTCTCTGGGCCTCGGCCTGCTGTAAGAGCTGTGCGTCTCACATTGCAGGGCCCTTCTTAGCCCTGTGCGTCTCTAGCTCCTGGCTCACAGAGGACAGGGGGCTGCTTCCGGCCGTGCCTGTCTCTGGGCCTTGGGCTGCTGTAAGAGCTGTGCGTCTCACGTTGCAGGGCCCTTCTTAGCCCTGTGCGTCTCTAGCTCCGGGCTCACAGAGGACAGGGGGCTGCTTCCGGCCGTGCCTGTCTCTGGGCCTTGGGCTGCTGTAAGAGCTGTGCGTCTCACGTTGCAGGGCCCTTCTTAGCCCTGTGCGTCTCTAGCTCCTGGCTCACAGAGGACAGGGGGCTGCTTCCGGCCATGCCTGTCTCTGGGCCTCGGCCTGCTGTAAGAGCTGTGCGTCTCACGTTGCAGGGCCCTTCTTAGCCCTGTGTGTCTCTAGCTCCGGGCTCACAGAGGACAGGGGGCTGCTTCCGGCCGTGCCTGTCTCTGGGCCTCGGCCTGCTGTAAGAGCTGTGAGTCTCACATTGCAGGGCCCTTCTCAGCCCTGTGCGTCTCTAGCTCCTGGCTCACAGAGGACAGGGGGCTGCTTCCGGCCGTGCCTGTCTCTGGGCCTCGGCCTGCTGTAAGAGCTGTGAGTCTCACATTGCAGGGCCCTTCTCAGCCCTGTGCGTCTCTAGCTCCAGGCTCACAGAGGACGTGGGGCTGCTTCCGGCCATGCCTGTCTCTGGGCCTTGGGCTGCTGTGAGGAGTGTGGCTGCTGCATTTCTGACTCCTGGCTGAGAGGTGACGTGGTCAGGCTTTTTCCTGCCCATGACCCTGTCCTACTGTAACGGGCCACCTGCAGGGCTGCTCCGGTCAGGGGAGGGCTGTGAGGCCCCCGCTGTCAGCCCTTCTGGTGATGGCAGTGTCTTACTTTAGCATCACCCATCTCGTTTTTGTGCATTAAAAAAAAAGAAATACTTAAATTAGGCTGCGTTGTTGAGTGATTTTTGTGTTTTGATCTTGTTTAAATATTCAGCCCTCCCTAGAAAGCTGTTGACTTAAAATGAAAACTGCGTATGAGTCTATATGCGTGGATGTCGTACTCATCCCGCAGGTGTTTGTTAGGTGCCTGCTGTCTCGTGGGCGCCGTGCTGGGGCAGGGCTTGAATGACAGGTGGTTACTTGGTGTTGTGTTTGGAATGACCACAGCGATCCTGGGCTGGGCTGGGGATCAGGGGCTTGGATTCCAGGGCCGATTTTGCCGCTATCGACTGAGTGCCCTGGGTTGAGGGGCTTCACCTCTCTGGGCTCCATGTTCCTCGTTTATAAATGCTGCAGTCATTGGTGATTTGGGGTATCTCGACTACCAAACCCAAAAATATTTAGGAATGTAGGGAGCATAGGAATGGATTGACTTCCTAAGGTACAAGTACAGTTGACTCTGCAAGGCATGGCTTGTTTGGGAGTCCTTCATTTGTTGGAGCGTCCATTCATCAAGCCTTTATTGGGCATCTTGTTAGTAAGCACGTCCCAGGGACGCAGAGCAGCGTGATATGTTGCAATGCCAGGGGCCTATAGGCAGGCTGTAGCAGGTGTGAGTGAGTCAGGGAGGGAGCTGGGTACGACTCTGGAACAGCTGTCTGTCCTGGGGAGGCAGGGGGATGGGAGATTCACCAAGTGGGAGCAGGGAGGGAGGAGATGTCAGTAGTGCTTGATGTTAGTCTTGAAGCTAGCTAAGTGGAGGCTCTTCAGAGCAAAGGAGGGGCGGGCTTCCCAGGCAGTAGACTGGTATGAGGGGTGGCCGGGCAGGCTCCGGGAAGCAGCTTTAGCTCAGTGCAGTGAGAAGGTGGGTGCTGATGGAGGAGGGCCTCGACGCAGGGGCTGGACCCAGGGGAGGCCAGTGCTCTTGGTCTTGTGGGAGGTGTGGAGCCTGTGATGGCCTCTAAGCCGTACATGTCTGTGTGTGTGCTTGTGTGGTCCCAGGTGATGGGATTGTGTTGCACCATGGGAAAATCCCTGTCACGAATAAAGATGGAGAAGAGCACATGGGCACGAGGAACGGTAAGGGGTAGGATCAGTTGAATGTGAGTGTTGTAATTACAGAGAGGAGGCTAGGCCAACTCCCACATTTATCACCTAGGTGACTGAATGGCTGGTGAGGTGTTTTCTGATGGGAATATGCTTAAATATGTCTTCTTGGGTGGGGTAGCTTTCCAGGGATTTAAAAAATTCTACCTTATAAGGGAAATTCAGAGCATCTATCCATCCGCCCACCCACCCACTCATCTATCCATCCACCCACATCCACCCACTCACCTGTCCATCCACCCACCCACACACACCTTCCACCCACCCACTTATCCATTGATCCATCCATCCATCCACCCACCAGGCACTGAGGAAGTAAGTATTCACTGAGAGTCCAGGTGCTGCTGGGCAGCTGTGTGTGATAGTTACCCAGGGCTGGGGCAGCAGAGAGCATCTTTCTGAGAGCCGGCTTACATGGAGGCATGAGCCCAGGGGCTGGTGAGAGAGTGCACATCGCTTGTGAGTCCATAAAATAGCAAGATAATTTGAATTTTACCATAAATTTTATAGCAGTTGATGTTTGTATTTTTATTTTAATAATAGATGCAGTGAAGAATATTGGTGGTTATATATTTTAAGTAAAATTTAAAGTTTCCCATGTGTTTACTTTTGGCCTCATCCCCTGTTCAATTTCCTTCCAGATTTTTGAGAGGATATTATTTATCTGGGCGATTCGTCACCCGGCCAGCGGCTACGTCCAGGGGATGAACGACCTGGTCACTCCTTTCTTTGTGGTCTTCATTTGCGAGCACATAGGTAAGAGCACAACCAGGTGTTTAGAAAGAACGAGAACTTTAGGGGATCCTCCGTGTTACTCTGCAGAATGGTCGTTGTGATGCCGTCACGGCGACCCTGGTGCTGTCACAGCGGCCCTGTAGGCCAGGGTAGCTGCCCTGGAGGGCTTCCTAGGCCGTAGACTTTACGGGAGCAGACTGCCGGGTCTTGATACTGGTATTCAAAATTGCCATTAGGTTTATAGTTTTATGCTGTTAATGCCAACTAATTATAGAGACTAACAGTTTTCTCGGTAATGCCAGCGCTCAGAAACTGCCTTGAATGCATGTGCTCAACTGCTGAAGGTGTTAAATGCGGTTATAATTACAAATGTCGTCTTTTCAATAACATTTAAAGAGAAGTGTACTATATTTGGGGAGTGTGGTTTGGTGCTCACAGCCCTCAGAGGAGCGCTCTCATGGTCTGGATGTAAATGGATGAGGCTAAGGTGATGGAGTGTCAGTGGGGTGTCTCGCTCACAGGCTGTTCACTGTGTTTCTGCGGTGTTTCATCACTTTTCTACATTTGACACACTAGTAGCATTTCATTTTATGGGAATATTAACTACGTGCAGAGCACTACGTCAGTGGAGGCTTAGGTCTGGTGCGCTGTTTCTCTGAGTACTGTGTACTTTTTATTTGTGCTATGGCTGCCGTCTGTAATAGAACTGTATCTATTTTGGACTTTTTTAAAAATTCTGAGAATATAAGTGAAGGGTCTACTTTTTATTTATCTATGAATAAAACATAAATAGAAAAGGAGGGGCTTTGCTCTTGAGTTTTTGTATTTTTATTTAAAACCGATTTTAATTTGTCTTGATACAAACCTTTTGCCCTGGGTGCTTGCTTGCTTTCATTAGATTGTGTTTTTAGCTGTTTCCGTCTCTGGTCTGCTTCAGATTTCTGTCGTTGTCCTACTCTGGAGAGATTAGGTTTAATCAAGGGCTGATTATCCTCTGAGGATGAGAACATACCCGTTGAGTGGATTCGATTTCAACACCTCTCCCACTTTATTTCCATTTCTCATTTCCTAGGAGATCTTTTCATTGCGAAGCACCTAGGAGAATGGCTGCGCTGCCCCAATCATCTCCTAAGGAGGGGAGAGGCCCCCTTCCCAGAGCTCCTGCCTCTCTGCTCCTTGCTCCCTCATTTGACAGATAATGAAAGTGTTCTTAATGACCCTAGAACAGTAGGACCTCTGTCAGTAGGCTTCAGAGCTGCTAATTGAAGGAAGGAGTTCAGCTGAGATGTGATTAGAGAATTGATATTCCATGTTAAATAGACCATTTAATTAATGTGGTAAATCAGTTTGTCTTGACTACCACCGACTTACGTCGTGAGACCCCAGCGTTCTTCATGCCTTTGCCTGAACGATCAGCAATACGGGAGGAACGGACAGGACCATGGTGTTCCTTGCCCAGGAGAAGAAAAGCTGGACAAGAGGTGGTCTACAGGTTATGTCTTCAGATCAGCTCAGAGAGACTCTGCTGACTCCCTGCCGCACACGCACGCACACACATGCACATGTGCAAATGTCTCCACACACAAGAGCGCACAGGCACATATGAGAACACACATGCATGACATGCACACATGCATACACATGTGCACACAAGAACACAGATATACACATAACACACACATGCACTCGCATGCACACACAAGAATGCATACAAAAACATAAGAATGAACACAGAAAACACACATATACACATACATGCACACATAAGAATGCCCGCACAAGAACACACACAGGCGTATACACACGTATACTCACAGGCACACACAAGAACACCCATGTGTTGAGTGAAGGCATGGTGTCACGTTGGAACATCTGTGCAAACCGAGCCGTTTATTTCTGGCAGGTGGCTGCCCTGTGAGGTGGGGTTCTGCCTTTCCAAGGTGATTGGTGGGTTTCAGTCCTTTTAGGCCTCATTTCCCAGGCTGGGGATATCAGTTATTCTAGTCCAAGCCCTCTGTCATTACATTGTACCGTTCTATGTTCATGTACATTCGGTCGTGTGATGCCTGGCTTCCTTAAGGTGCCGCAGTCTTGTTGTCCGTGGGCTTGTGTAGCCGGCTTTAGGGGATGCCCCACGGCGGTGCAGGTCAGGTGCAGAGCACTGGGCTGTAGAGACGGTTCTTGTGTCATTCAGTGGGTGCAAATGGGCATCTACCACGTGTCTGGCCTTGGCTGGGTGGCAGGGGCACAGGTGAGCAGGAGAAGCGTGGTCCTGCCTGCTTGGAGCTTATGGTTTAGCAGGGAAGATAGATTTTAAACAAGTAATTTCAAAGTGTAATTAAATTAATTGAACACGCACGCTCTTGAGGAGCACAGGGTGCTATGAGAACATTAGAGCCCTGGTGGCACAGTGGTTAATAGCTCATCTGCTAACCAGAGGGCTGGCAGTTCGAATCCACCAGCTGCTCCTTGGAAACCCCATAGGGCAGTTCTGCCCTGTCCTGTAGGGTCGCTGTGAGTCGGAATCAACTTGACGGCAATGCCTATGAGAAGATCACCTAGTCCAGGGCTCAGGAATGCTTCCTCGCCTACATCACATCTCAGGCATGTCTTGAGGGGCAAGAGGGCTGAGTCAGGGCAGGGCCTGCCAGAGGAGCCGTAGCTATGTGAATCTGGGATGTGGCCACAGCACAGCCTGGTGGCGGGGGCAGTGGCACATGCTGGTGGTTGGGAGAATGCAGGACAGGCTGGGCTGGTGGTGGGGCCAAGTCTCCAGGGCTCTGGGAAGTCCTGGAATGACTGGAGTCCCAGGGGAGACTGCAGGTTGGAGGGACTTCTGAGTAGCTCATGGACGAGGGCACACAGCTGGTGCTGGCCAGGCAGAGCACATGGGCTGTGCAGAAGGGACAGCATGTGGGTCAGGGTCTTGGTTTGCTGGGCTTTTGAGCAGGGAGACCTCTGACGCTTTGGTTATGGAAGCTCTTTAAAAGACCTTTTACTTCAGAGGGCAAATCTGATGGTACAATTCTATGTTTGATTCCTGAACATCTCGGCTGACTTGCGGATTGGCGCTCTGGTTACAGTGTGGACTTGCCAGCGCTTGGACTGCCGGTGGCACAGGAGAGTAGCCTGAGGGTTCAGTCCACCTGAAGGCCTGTGTTGTGACCCAGTTCTGGGATAACACATAAAAACCAAACCTGCTGCGTTGATTCCAACTCCAGGGTTGCTATAGAACAGAACTGCCCCCTAGGGTTTCCAAGGGGTGGCTCCTGGATTCTAACTGCCAACCTTTTGGTTAACAGCTGAGTGCTTAACCACTGTGCCACCAGGGCTGCAAGTTCCAGGATAAGCTTGTGTTGTTGGATTTTCCTCTTTCTTCCAAGAACAATCCAGTTACTTGAAAGTATAACAACTCTTCTGGGGTGGGGACACCTCCAGGGCCCCCAGGCCTGCGGGCAGGTCTGTGAGGGCTGGCTTTCCCCTTGGAGTATGTATACAATGTACTCGTGAGCCTCAGGGAGTGTGGCTTATGTGGGAGCAGGCGGCCTGGAATGAGGCTCTGATGAGGATGTCCCAGGTGAGACACAGTGACTCCTGACTCTGGAGATGCTGGCACGTGGCAGCCTCTTCACTCCATGGTTTTCTGACTTGCACAAGGAGGATCTAGGAAGGGAACAGCTGCTGGCGGATTTGAGGCTGACATCAGGGTTTGGTTGGGGACCTTGGCTTGGCACACTAGATTCGCTGTCTCCTGACAAGGAAAGGGTGTTTCCCACAGCATCTGGGTCTCATCTTTGTCAGGAGGCTGGCCAGCTTGATCCAAGGGGTGAAGCAGCGTGCTAGGAGGGGAGGATGCTCAGAGAACACTGAGAGACTGGAAGCAAGTGGGAGAGGCAGGTGGGACTGGGAATGGAGCAGCTGGGCAGGTGCTTAGGGGCGGGCTCAGGAGCGGGCTCAGGGCTGTGCTCATGGGTGGGCTCAGGGGTGGGCTTTGGGCCAGGCTTAGGGGTGGGCTCAGGGCCGGGCTCAGAGGTGGGCTTAGAGGTGGGCTCAGGGATAGGCTCAGAGATGGGTTCAGGGCTGGGCTCAGGGTTGGGCTCAGGGCTGGGCTCAGGGCTGGGCTCAGGGCTGGGATTAGAGGTGGGCTCAGGGGCAGGCTCAGAGGTGGGCTCAGGGGCTGGGCTCAGGGGCGGGCGCAGGGCTGGGATTAGAGGTGGGCTCAGGGCTGGGATTAGAGGTGGGCTCAGGGCAGGGATTAGAGGTGGGCTCAGGGGCTGGGCTCAGGGGCGGGCTCAGGGCCGGCTTCAGAGGTGGGCTCAGGGCTGGGATTAGAGGTGGGCTCAGGGGCAGGCTTAGGGCTGAGCTCAGGGCTGGGCTCAGGGCTGGGATTAGAGGTGGGCTCAGGGGCAGGTTTAGGGCTGAGCTCAGGGGCGGGCTCAGGGCTGGGATTAGAGGTGGGCTCAGGGGTGGGCTCATTGGCAGCGTTCCCAGAAGGACGACCAGGGAGGAGGTCAGGAGACCTCCTGTGATCTCACAGAGCAGTGTGCAGAGCATGTCACAGCCAGGGAGGCTAGTCACTGAGGGTGGGGAGACTCACGAGTGGGAGTAACAGTGGAAGCTGTGCTTTGCTCAGGGCATCCCGTCATGGCAACGTGCCCTGTGCCAGGAAGGTTGGGAATTCATGAATCCTAGCAGCTGAAAACCTTAGGAGTGGATAGAAATGTCAGGAACATGGATGACATGCCCCTTCCAGACCAGAACCATGCGTGGGAACCATTCTTGCAGATCGCACCCTTGACCCAGAGGCTGGGCTACCTGTGCAGGTTGACATGCACACCTGTGACAGAAGCCATGTTTTGCTGTAATCTGCGTGTGGTGAAGTCCTGAGGTTTACCTCTAGAAGCTAGAGGAAGCAGCACGGTAACTGCCACTTTGGACTTAATTGAGGAAGTCTGATCTAGGGCGAGGATAAGGGAGGACCTGTGCTGGCTTAGAGTTTATAATAGTAAAAAAGGGATGCAATGTGATAGATGGCTTGTCTATGGCCTTTCTCACCATGGTCTTGGAACTCCTACCAAATGACTGAGTGGGACTATGCAAATAAGGTGCTGTGGCCCAATAGGAGATCAGACAGCTTGCTAACAATGCAAATAAGGTGCATGGAATCCTTATGGGGGCGGGGCCATGCAAATACGGTATATGGAAATCTAATGCGGGAGTTGGTCAGTGTTGCCATTCCATTAGGCTTAAAATGAGCCATTCCAGAGGAGGAAAGGGGGGACCTCACTACCACCAAGAAGAAGAGCTAGGAGTAGAGCTCATCCTTTGGACCTGGGATCCTTGTGCTGAGAACCTCCTAGACGCAGGAGACAGAGAGAGCTGTAACACTGGACACAGCACGAGGAACGGTGGCAGAGAAACAGCAGCAGCAAAACCAGGAGACTGGTGTGAGACAGTGCCATGGCTTCCTGGGCCATGGAGCGAGGTGGTTGCAGTGGTGTGTTGACCCACAGAGTGAGATAACTGAGTGCTTTTGGGCAGGAGTCTTCCTGGCAGAGCGGGGTGCCTCTGGGCACTTGTTGGCAGAGCTAGGCTTGCTGACCAATGGTGTGAAAGCTGAGCACCTTTGGGCCGAGGCTTACTGGCAGAGTGGGGTGCCTGTGGGCATTTACTGGTGGAGCTAAAGAGCTCTGTAATACTTTGCCCGAGGAGAGCAGGGGCTGAGGGCCAGAGAGAGGCCTGCCTTCAGTCATGGCTGAGAAGAAGCTGTCCTGACCAAAGAACTGTATCCCGAGTCGTTCCTGAGCCTGAATTGTAACCTATTACTTCCCTAATAAACCCCATAATCGTGAGTACGCTCTGTAAATTCTGTGTGGCCATTGCAGTGAATAATTGAACCCAGCAGAGAAGTAGAGAGTGCCATGGGAGGGACCGCTGGTGTCAGAACAGGTAAAAAGGTGGGAGGCTGGAGGCATGTCTGACCTCCGCCTCACAGGAGTCCGCCTCGGGCTAATGACCTGAATTCCTTCCTCCTCTCCTGAAGTTAGAGGAGGTCAGATGCTCCGGTGCTGCCATTTTATAACAGAGTGCTGGGCCTGGGCCTGGTCAGATGTTGTGGTGGGGTGTGTATGGCGCCACTGGCCAGGGTGTAGAGTGGAGGAGCCGGGTTAGGGCAGGGCAGGGCCAGGCAGCGAGGTGGGGGGGGACCTCACCGGGCTTAGCCCCGTCTTTCCTCTGTGTGGTGAGCAGGGCAGGCCTGTTCCATGTCCGCTCTGCCGCGGCCAGGCCTCTGAGCTGACGGACTCCTCAGCCAGACTGCTGTCTGCATAGCGAAGCTGGCTGGTTTCTTCCTCTGTAGGCTCAGCTGTGCATGGGGGTCCCAAGGGCAAGGTTTGGGGTGGGAGGAAGAAGGAGTATTTGCCTAGCCCTGAGCCTCTGCTGGGTGTCCTTCCCGCCCCCCTTGCCTTGTGCAGGGGGGTCCCCAATACCCACTGCGTTACTGCTCAGCCCATGGTCACCCCGCCCTGTGCGTGTGCCCCGCAGGCCAGCTTGGGAGATGAGTACAGGTAGCCGCCCACCCCTGCCTGGGTCCCTGCTGTTCTGGTGTGTTTCCTCAAGCCCTTTTCCTCCACATTGTGTCACATCGTTGAGAGCAGGTCACGCACAACGTTCTGCCTCTGCTTTTTCCCACTTGACCTTGAACGGAAATTCTCCCTCTGCTGTTATGAAATCTCTGCGAAGATGGCTTCTGCCTCCCGCGCATCGTGTTCTGCTGCCGTTCTGCCCTTGTTGGGCTTCGTAGGTTTTTTCCCCCAGGCGTGGTGTAATTATTCAGTAAGACCTATATTTCTCAAGCACGGGCTGTCATACTCCTTTTAAGAATGTTAAATTTGATTTAAAATTAACCAGCATTAGGCCACCCTTGAATCGCACAATTTAAGCAGAGAATTATATTTTAGTTTATTTAAATATTTTCAGCACAGTGAAAAACAGAGACGTAGCTTTTCCCCCTTCGATGCCTCTGCTCTGTTAGCACTCAAAAACAGTTTTAACTGGGCAATTTGGACTGATACTTCCGGGTAGTAGAATGTTGATGGCATTTCACAGAGGAGTGACCATGACCGCATTTTGGAAAGTGAAGAGAATTTGACAATCGATTTCCGCTATCAGTATTTTTGGAGCCCTGGTGGTGCAGTGGTTAAGAGCTTGGCTGCTAAACAAAAGGTCAGCAGTTCGAATCCATCAGCTGCTCCTTGGAAACCTTGTGGGGGCAGTTCTACTCTGTCCTGTGGGGCCACTATGAGTCAGAATTGATTTGATGACAGTGGGCTTGTTTTTTTTTTTTTTAAGTTAAAACCTCAGCAGTCTAGGTCGTCTGGAAGCATGGTAATGTGCCCGCAGGTGGCAGGTAGTGCACAGCACCTGGAGGTGAAGTGCTGCTAGGGCTGTAATTTGTGCTCCATCTGCAGAGGGAGTGAGTGCCCACAACCGGGCATCACCCACAGAGAAATAACTCGGAGCTTCCCCTGCCGGGTTTCAGTGGCACAGCCATTCTTTTGCCTCTTTCTATCGTCAGTGCATAAACTGGGCTTTGAGTGACAGTGAGGAATAGAAAAAAAGCCGTTGCTGGCTTCTCACTTGATAAATTACTGCTTCGGAAATCACTTGTTTTAGCTTCCCTTGTGTCTGTTCCCTTTTCTCCTCATTGCACTTTGTTCTGTTGCTTAGACCAGGCTGCCGCCGAATGCGTCGTCTGCATTGCTTCCTGGTGTGTTCCTGACAGCTGAGCTACTTTGGGATCCACAGTTCATCCCAGAAACGTTTTAAAGGAGGAAACCAAAGTGTCTGAGTGTAGGAAGTTGCCTGTGGCTGTTCTGGTTCCAAAGGCGGGGGAAGCAGAGAGCAAAGGACTTTAGAAACACCACGGGCTTGGACCAGGGAGTGAGGCTGCCGGTTTCACCTTCCACTGAACTGACAGCTAAAGCCATTGCTGTCGAGTTGATTCCAGCTCACGGTGATCCCGTGTGTTACAGAACAGACCTGTGCTCCACAGGGTTTTCTTGTCTGTAACCTTTACGGGAGCAGACTGCCAGGACTTTGTTCTGCTGCGTCACTGGGTGCGTTCAAACTGCCAACCTTTAGGTTAGTAGTTGAGTACAAGCCGTTTGTGCCACTAGAGATCTTGGAATGATAATAAAGGGGCCCCCTCCTTGCATACCTCATGACTCATAGATTCATGTCTTCTGTTTAAAGACATTTTGACAGCAATAAAGTAATGAGCTGCCTGTTAAAAAACTGGAAAATCCACTAACAGTGCTAGAAGCTGTCACTGCAACAGGTTGCCAGTTTCCCTCTGGCCTTTTTGTCTCTGCCCGTGTTATGTAGCAGCAATCTTGTTGTACATGTACGTCTGAATGCTGCTTTTCCTTTAGTATAATCTAAGTGTTTTCCAGAGTCAGTCATTTTTAAATGTATTTTTTTCATTTTTAATTTGGTACTGTATTTAAAAAAATAGCATTTATTTATATTTGTATTTTAAGTAAAATTTTAGGCTGACTGGATAATTGAGTAGATGATAGGTAGAATTCTGTGTTCATCCTCCACCCCCTGACCCTCACCCCAACACACGATTTCCCCTCTAGTAACACCTTACATTCCTGTGGTCTGTTGACTACAACAAATAGTCCAGATTTTATCTTAAAGTTTACTCTTTGGGCTGTACAGGTCTATACATTCTGACAAATGCATAATACCCTGTGAAACCCGTTGCCGTCAAGTCGTTTCCAACTCATAGCGACCCTCTAGAGTGGAGCTGCCCCATAGGGTTTCTGAGGCTGTAATCTTTATGGGAGTACACCGTCACGTCTTCCATGGAGCGGCTGGTGGGTTTGAACTGGCAATCTTTCAGTGAGTAGCCAAGTGCTTAAGCACTGTGCCACCAGGGCTCCTTTTAAGGACATGTTGCCACCATGGAAGTATCACACGGAAGAGCTCCATCATCCTAAAAATGCCCCACACTTTACCCATTCACTTTCCTTCTCTCCCCCTAAACCCTTGGCGACCACCGGTCTTTTCACTGTCTCTACAATTTTGCATTTTCCGGAATGTCACGTACTTGAAGTCGCCCAGTATGTTTAGAGAGGCTTCTTTCACTTAGCAATGTGCATTTAAAGTTCCCCCATTTTTTTTTAAATTTCTTTTTTATTACTGATGACCATTTGAGGGAGTTCTACTTTTTCACTGATAATACAGCATGTAGTGTCTCAGTATGTAAATCCATGGCTGCATTTTTGATTATTTCCTTAGGATGCATTCCTAAAGAAATTATGGGATTAATGGCTATGAGTGTTTTTCAGTCTTGATAACGTTTGTTTTCCAGAAAGATGTTCTGATGTGTACTCTCGCTGGTCCTGTAAGCTTGCCATCCCACTCTGGCCCTGCTTTGTTCTGCACGGTGAGGGTTAATAGGATCTGGACGGGCAGGAGACTGGACGTCAGTGCTGTGTGCTCGCAGGGGTGCTTTCTCAGTGTGTGGATGCTTGAGTATGTAAATGTGAGGTTGTTCCAACTTGGCCAGCATCTCGAAGATGTTTAGTAACTCAGTGAATTAGTTCAGGAGCCAGGACCAATTAATGTACCATCCAGTATTGACATTTGAATTTTCAATCTAAAGCTACCTTATCCAGCCAGCCTAATTAGAACTCAGCAGTGACGAGGGGTGCATGCGTGTGCAAGAAAAGCAGTCATTGGATCAGAACCTGGCATTAGTTGCCCTGAGCCCTGTGTGTGCTCATGTTGCAGAAGCCAGTGACTGGTCAGCAGTGCCTTCTAGATGCCTTTACACCCTTGGAGGCCAGTTGCAGGGAGTCAGTGCCAGCCGTTTGGTGGAAATACGGAACACGCAGTAGGTACCGGTTGGATATCATCCAAGCCTCCAGTATACAGCGAAACCTGTGAGAGCAGGATCTCGACAGGACAGCCTTGTTTTTCTGGATCTCGCAAGCTTTCCACCTTTGGCAGGATACAGTCTTACCACTTTTCCATCATTCTCTGTTAGTGGAAAATACTTGTGTTTTCCTTCTCTGACAGGTTTCCACCTTACGCAGGTTCTGGCTTGCACAGATTTTGCTGTGTTTTCATGGAAAGATGCTAGTATTCCCTACAAATAATGATGCAAGACCTGTGACATCATAAAAAAAATAAGCCACCCCAAAAGAACTGCAGCCTCTTCTTGGACTTTTGGACCTATTTCTGGGACACTGCTTTCCATGGTTTTATCCCACTGTGTCCTCCTCATGAGGTCCCCCAACCAGACCACCCGCATCCACAGTCTTAGCCCGTGTTACTCCAAATGATGGCTTTCGCCAACATGTTGTATGTCTCATAACCCCTAACATTCACTGATGGCTTACTCTGGGCCCAGTGCAGTACACATACAGGGTGGGCGAGTTAGGTTTACAGTGAAATGGTGAGTCATCAAGACTACTCTCAGAATCTCCTGGGTCATCAGGACTTGGGCCTTTGGACGCTCACAGTCCAAGAGTTAATCCATTTTGTTTCTCCTTGGTTTTCAGGGGTGGCTTCCCAGTCCTTGGAGTAGTAGCCAAGATCCAGTTTGAATAAGTTAGGTTTAGGGAGATGAACCAATCCCCTCCTAACCCTAAACTACTCCTTCCTTCTCTTTGCCCCTTCTTGGAGGAATTTACATGGTTAAACTTGTGGATTAATTAAGTTCACTGTGTATCTTTTTAAATTCTCATGGCAGCCTTCTGGTTAGGCAGCATTGCCTTCAGTGTAGACAAAGGGGGAAGCGGTGCTGAGTGACTTTCACAAGGTTGTGCTATTGCAGGTACAGAATTCCAGCCCTGTGTCTACCCCAGGGAAACCCTGGTGGCACAGTAGTTAAGTGCTACGGCTGTTAACCAAGAGGTCGGCAGTTTGAACCCGCCAGGCGCTCCTTGGAAACTCTCTGGGGCAGTTCTACTCGGTCCTATAGAGTCGCTATGAGTCGGAATTGACTTGACGGCAGTGAGGTTTTTGGGTCTACCCCAGAGCAGGGACCCTGGGTCCTGGTGGCTTGGGCTCTGCCCGGAGCTGCCGCTGCTGCCATGGAGTAGCACGGTCACGTGATGCAGCTGATGGTTATATCGAAGGATCGATTTCTTCAATTTATAGCTTTTTTAATGACACACCACCAAAGCTCTTACTTGTTTGGATATGATCTGCAAGGCTGAGAGGCTGAGATTTTCATCCTTGTTAACTCACACTTTGTACACCCTTTTAAAATCTTCCCTTCAGACAACACATTCTCTTTCCTTCACATTGAAATATGTGTTCACATTTTTTATCTAACTCAGTTCGTTTAGCTTAAATGAGTTTCTCCTCATTATTTCCTATTTTAAATTGCAGCCTTTGCTGCAGTGGCCCTGGCTCTGGTTAAGAGGAAACAAACATGCTAACAGAGGTATTCACTCACTTATTGCTCGCCTAATGTAAATGCTATTCAGATGTTATTCTGCCTGTATGCTGCGCAATAACCCCAGAAGCTGGACTAGATGAAGGACGGGGCATCAGGATTGGAGGAAGACTCATTAACGGCCTGCGTTATGCAGATGACACAACCTTGCTAGCTGAAAGTGAAGAGGACTTGAAGGACTTACTAATGAAGATCCAAGACCACAGCTTTCAGTATGGATTGCACCTCAAAGGAAAAGAAAATAAAATCCTCACAACTGGACCAATGAGCAACATCATGATAAACAGAGAAAAGATTGAAGTTGTCAAGGATTTCATTTTTCTTGGATCTACAGTCGGCACCCGTGGAGACAGCAGTCAAGAAATCAACAATGCATTGCATTGGGCAAATCTGCTGCAAAAGGCCTCTTTAAAGTGTTAAAAAGCAAAGATGTCACTTTAAGGACTAAGTTGCGCCTAACTCAAACCATGGTATTTTCAGTCGCCTCGAATGCATGCGAAAGCTGGGCAGTGAATAAGGAAGACTGAAGAATTGTTGCCTTTGAATTGTGGGGTTGGTGAAGAATATTGAATATACCATGGGCTGCCAGAAGAACGAACCAATCTGTCTTGCAAGAAGTAAAACAAGAATGCTCCTTAGAAGCGAGGATGGCGAGATTTCATTTCACATGTTTTGGACATGATATCAGGAAGGACCAGTCCAGAGAAGGACATCATGCTGGGTAAAGTAGAGGGTCAGCAAAAAAAAAGAGGAAGACCCTCAATGAGATGGATTGACATAGTGGCTGCAACAGTGGGCTCAAGCATAACAACGATTGTGAGGATGGTGCAGCACAGGGCAGTATTTTTTTCTATTGTACATAGGGTCTCCGTGATTCGGAACCTACTTGACAACACCTAACAACAACAACAACAACAACAACAATCTTAACAAAAGCCAACTGCAGCTGGCGGTTTTGAACTGCCAACCTTTTAATTAGCAGCTGAGCATTTTAACCATTGTGCCACAAGGGCTCCTTATGCTAAGATTAGCCAGTGGTTAATTTTCTACTCTATTTCATCCTCTCCTTCTTAAGACCTCTTTGTAACTGGCCTGAAGCGAGTCCTCCTGTTTTTTCGGAAACAGGTCCCCTTCACGCACACAGGTTAACTGCTTGGATAAACCCTATATGCTTTAATTTCTTTGTGCTTTGATGATTTTTTGACAGTGGCTGCAGCTGCCTTTGAATAGCTGGTGAATTGTTACAGTTATCTTTGAGTATCTGGGAAAACTGGGGGTCTTTTCCCCAGAAGGATTCCTCTTCTAACATTCTGCATGATGTTTCAGGAATTTCATGAAAGTTGTTGCCTGGATGGAGACCCCCGTGTGACGATTATAGCCGGGGGAGGAGGGCTTAGCTGAATGCTCTGCCATTTATGTCTGAAGGACTCCATCATCCCTCCCTCTACACTCTACCTCTCTCTGAATTTTTATATTACCCCTTTGTGGGACAGGGAATATGCAGAGTATTTCTGACATCACACGCACCAATTACTGTCTTTTTTTTTTTTTTTTGACATCTCAAAATACTTCCATTTTTCTCAGTGATTGTTGTCAAATTATCAAAACCATTCCAGACCAATTACATTTTGTTAATATTAATTTTAAAAATACTCCCCTCCCCACACACATAGAGCCCTGGTGGCACAGTCATTAAGTGCTCGGCTGCTAACTGAAAGGTCCGTGGTTTGAACCCACCCAGCCACTCTGCAGGAGACAGATTGGTGATCTGCCCCCGTAAAGATTACAACATAGGAAACCCTATGGGGCAGTTCTGCTCTGTCACACAGGGTTGCTGTGAGTCAGAATCGACTCCTTGGCATCCAACAGCAACAGCAGAACACACATATCCACACACACCATGTGTTTTTCCCTCTTTAGAGTCCTGGAGGGAGACAACTTTGTCCCGGAGAAGTGGAATGATGGGCATTTTCCCCTTCCTGACTCCCCGTCTCCTCTGTGCACTCTTGCTCAGAGAGGCCATTCCATTCTGATGGTGGATATTGCTGGGTAGAAACCCCAGGTTCTGCTCGGCATGACTCATGTCAGCCAATAAATGAGAGACTGAGGTGGGAGAGTAGAAAGGCACCTTTATTTCATTGCGCAAGGAAAGGAAACAGGGCTGTTGCTGCCAAGGCTGCTCAGTGAGGGAAAGGTTACTTTTAAGGGTGTTACAGGTAGGAAGTTCATACAAGTTACATCAGCAACATTCTTAATCATACTATGCAGGTGCAGTGGGGCTTACATGTAACTTCACGTATCACCAGGATTCTAATGCAGAGCTACGGGGTGAGCCAAGCAAAGGAACCAGGATTCTAATGCAGAGCTATGGGGTGAGCCAAGCAAAGGAACCAGGATTCTAATGCAGAGCTACGGGGTGAGCCAAGCAAAGGAACCAGGGTTCTAATGCAGAGCTACGGGGTGAGCCAAGCAAAGGAACCAGGATTCTAATGTAAAGCTACGGTGCATGTTGAGCAAGCTGCTTGAGGCAGTGGAATTTTCTGCAGCTTGGGGACCTCTGTCTTACAGAGAGCACGGGAGAACACGAGAGGGCTTTCTACAGGGAGAGGCTTGCCCAACTCTGTGTTCTACAGTAGCATTGTCAGGCAGAGCTGTGAGCTCCAGTGGCAGCGTTCTGTTGCTGCACTGTCCAACATGGTGGTCACCACTAGCCACGTGTGGCCACAGGACATGTTGACTTAGACTAGCATGACAGAGGAACTGAATTTTCAATTTTATTTTATCTGAATTCATTTCTTTATATAAAAGCCACCTGTGGCTCGATGCCCCTGTGTTGGAGAGCAAGAAGTTACTGGCTACTGGGTGAGGGGAGTGGAGGTGGAAGATGCTGGAGGTGTGGGGGTCAGGGCTCTGACCAGCAGGTTGGGTTGGGTTGGCCAAGTGGTCCTGGGCAGGGTTTTAGACTTTCCACACTCAGGAATTGAAACCATCCTTTGCAGTGCTTGGGAATTCAGCCTTGATATATGCTGTTTCATCTTTTTTTTTTTTTTTTCCCATTTTTGCAACCTTTAGCTTCTTGAAGGTGTTCAAAATATAATCATGTATTAATTCAAAAGAATAACGCAATATTTGATTGCTCTGTAATTTCATAAACAGTTTTCAGATTGAGGAACTCTTCCCTCATACAAGAGGAAATTGCTTCCAGAGAATGGAGAATTCACAGAGACTTAAATAACTTTTGCTTAAAGAATACAGGTTTCCATGGTGATGATGTACTTAATGGCTACTGAGTTAACATTAAAAGGGTAACTTCAGGGAAGATTCGCCCCTCCACCCACCTACCATCCTGAGACCGCTAAAAATTTAAAGAAGTTGTAGTGTTTCTCATATAATGATAGGTCAGTGGTTTTGTTATGGTCTGCTCTTTGGAAAAGGAAAGAAAAGTCGATCAGCCACTTTGGGTGAGAGAGAAAAAAAACCACTTGGGGATTAATTTTGGGTTGGGAATTTTTTTTTTTTTTAATTTATTGTACTTTAGGTGAAAGTTTACAAATCCAGTCAGTCTCGCATACAAAGAGTTATACACCCCTTGCTGTGTACTCCCAGCTGCTCTCTGCCTAATGAGAGAGCACACTCCTCCTCTCCATCCTGTATTCCCTGTGTCCATTCAACTAGCTCCTGTCACCCTTTTCCTTCTCATCTCGCCACCAGACAGGAGTTGCCCACATAGTCTGAAGTGTCTACTTAAGCCAAGAAGCACACTCCTCACCAGTATCATTGTCTTATAGTCCAGGCCTATCCCTGTCTGTAGAGTTGGCTTTGGGAATGGTTCCAATCTTGGGGTGACAGAGGGTCTGGGGACCATGATTGTCAGGGTCCCTCTGATCTCAGACCATTAAGTCTGGTATTTTTTACAAAAATTTGAGATCTGCATCCCACTGTTCTCCTGCTCCATCAGGGATTCTCTGTTGTGTTCCCTGTCAGGGCAGTCACCGGTTGTAGCTGGGCACCATCTAGTTCTTCCAGTCTCAGGCTGATGGAGTCTCTGGTTTGTGTGACCTTTTCTGTCTCTTGGGCTCATCTTTACCATATATGTCTTTGGTGTTCTTTGGGTGAGGAATTTTTGCATTTGCATGTAAGAAAAGGCCTCTTGAAATAAAGTATCTCTTTTTAATATACATTTGATTCCACAAAAGAAAATAAGAGAAAAGTAGGACCTGGCTGTCTGAGCCTGATATGTGGTTGTGCTTATAGAGAGATGCTGATGGCTGCCATGTGGAATGTGAGCCCTGATAAACAGACTTTTTATTTCACAAGGTGAGCCAAGTAAAGATAAAGGAGACCTGGTAGCACATTGATTAAGACCTCAGCTGCTTATCAAAAGGTCAAAGGTTCGAGCCTACCCAGAAAGACATGGTGGTCTGCTTCTGTAACTATTACAGCCTTAGAAACCCTATGGGAGCAGTTCTCCTCTGTCCTATAGGGCCACTGTGAGTTGAAATTGACTCTTCAGCAATGGGTTTGGTTTGAGTTTGGGTAGTGCAGTGGTTAAGCCCTCGCTGCTAACAGAAAAATTGGTGGTTCAAATTTACCCAGTGGCTCTGTGGGGGAAGACCTGAGGGTCTGCTTCTGTGAAGATTACAACCGAGAGAGAACCCTATGGGCAGTTCTGGTGTGTCACATGGGGTCGCCATGCGTTGAAATCAAAGACACTCAGCAACAACAAGTACAGATAAGTGCTTATCAATATCAAATGTTTTTTATTTGAAGATAACTTTGAAATATAGTATACTTTGATATTTTAAGTAACAGTTAAAGAGGGTATGAGAATTTATCAAAAATGTGGAGAGACTGCAATAAGGCGGAAGGGCCAGGCCTTGGGGCCATGGAGACCTGGGCTGGCTTCTTGGCCCTGGTGCTCCCTGGCCTCCATTCCTGCTCCATGCAGTGGGAGCAGCGCACATCTGGAAGGCTGGTGTGAATGCAGAATGGATGAAGAAAACAGGTTGACGTTTGACCCACCAGAGTTCAAATCCAGAGGATTGGTACAAATTATTTATATTTTAATAATCAGATGTGGTTAGAAATCCAAGAAGCTAGGTGGTATCCTGAAAACAGAGACAGAGTAGAAATCCTCATTGAAGTTAAAACTGAACGTGGCCCTGAGTTGCCTGTGGATTACATCATTTGCTGAGTACACCAGGTTAAAGTTGAAGCCAGCGTTGCTGCGCTGCACTTAAAAAGCACAGAGATGGAAAACAAGGACCTTCAGAAGTTCTTGGAAAGTGGCCAGCCATTAAATGGATTAAAAACTGAAAGTTTTGGTAACTCTTCTTCCCTTGATTCTGGGTCTGTCCAACAGGAGCTTTGCAGTTGTTTTCTGTGGGTTGGCCCAGTCTGGGGACCAGTCACTGACCTCTGAGGCATGGCTCTTTCTCCTCGTTCTCTGTCTTTGTCCCCATTTCTCAAGAGGCTCACGTTTCTGGGGCCTCAGCAGTCACCTTGATGTTGTGGACCCCCGGGTCTCCCCGCCTTTGAACTCTGAACTGTGCTCGTCCTGCTTCTGGCCAGTTTATCACTGTTGTTCGCTGCTGTCCAGTCAGCACCCAGCCCAGGCTGACCCCTGATTTCCAGAAGTGGTTCACCAGGCCTTTCTTCCTAGTCTATCTTAGTCTGGAAGCTCTGCTGAAACCTGCTCAGCATCATAGCAGCATGCAAGCCTCCGCTGACAGACGGGAGGTGGCCGCATATGAGGTGCATTGGCTGAGAATCGAACCCGGGCACCTGCATGGAAGGTGAGAATTTGCTTCGGCTTATTCTCTCCCCAGTAGTTTCTGAGTTAATGCCAGGATCTGAACTTCTCATCTAGACCCTGTTCTGCCTTAGTGAAGAATTGATCATGTGAACAACTGCCATTTATAAAGTACACCAAGGTGCTGGGCACATAGTAGTCACCTTGCCATTCACACAGATGTCCTTGGCACCTCCTCACTCCATGGCAGCAGTGGGCATCGTTTCCCTGCCCCATGGTCAGTGAGGCGGAAGGCCCTGGACGTCAGACAGAGCACTTATCGTGGGGCTGCCGGTGTGTCCACTGAGGCCCAGCTCTGCTCAGGTCTGAGGGCATGCCCTGTCCTGGGGCTCCCTGCACAGCCTCCCTAGTTGGGGACTTCAGGAGTGTTCCACAGACCTCATGGGACACAGGCAGAGCCTCCAATAGATCACAGGATATCTTTTTAATGAACGTATGCCCGTGAGGGCCCTGGGGCCAAGGCGGCGGTCAGCTCCTCCTTTGATGATCTCTGTTGCCAAACAACTCTCCAGAACAGCCAGACAAGCAAAGCGTGAGACAGGCCCTCGGTAATTATGGATCTTTCTGTCGGATTGTGGACAAGGGCTGTCAGTTAACTCGTGGGCTCTGCAATGGATCCCTGAGCTGAAGAAAGGCGATGTGAAGCAGGCCTTGCTCCCAGAGCTCTTGACGCATGCATGCGCTGACCCAGTGGAGCAGAAAGTTAGTCTTGAGTACTTACTGACCTGACAAGAGAATGTATTAGACACCTGCTCTGTAGTAGCCATTTGGCCTGGCCTAGTGGACCTTTTAAGTTTTAAACTCAAAACAAAGTAAAAGCAAAATAACTAATCAAAAAACAACTAACAAAAATTCCTAATAAATGAAGTTTTGTCAAATTCTGTGAATATACGGTAATTCTCAAGATTAATATTTTACATTTTGCAAATACACACGAAGACACACAATAGCTTTATGCAAATAACAGCCTTGCTATACGGTTTTTGCCAACCACGAAACTACCCCCCCGCCCCCTGTATGTGTTGTTTTTGTAAATGAGTTATATATGTGTGGCATGTTACTTACGTGGATGCATTATTTATGAAAAAATAAGGGACACATATTTGTTTTCAGCAAGTAGGGCTCTCAGGGGGCTCATACAGAGGTTGAACGAGCTTGCTCAGGTCCCAGGCATGCGCTGTGTTTGTATTTCTGGGGAAGAACATTAACCCTCTGCCCACCTTCAGGGTCTGTTTATCCAACTTTAGTTTCTGAGCTTTTTTTTTGAATGTTTCAACCTATTTGTAAGGATTGATGTTTCATGGCTTTTAGTCTATTATTCAGTGAACAAATAGACAATTTACATATTTGTTATTCTTGCAATTACCATATGGGTCTGTTGCCTTTTTTTATAAATCTAAGATGGATTATGAGATCTTAATGAGCTTATCTTTTCCTGTGTCTTGAAATATTTTGCCTTTTTATCATCCTAGTAATTATTTGACCATTATTTGTCAATTATTCTTAACTATGCTAAAATAGACCAACATAACTGAGAAAGGAAGAGTGATGGATTCACCTGGAAGGGTCACTTAGTAGTGAAACAAATATCCCTTCAATATCATCCTTCAGTTTTCCTATTTGCTGCCCCAAAAGTTGCATTCTTTCAGGAAGGCGTGACAGAAGCCTAGATGCACCAATTTGGTAGTCTGTTTTATCTGTCACTGGATATGGTAGTGAATTCAGAAGTTCTAATTTTGCCCCATAGTAACCCAGAGAGGAAAACTGGAAAATAGGCAGAGGAAGATGCTTCACTATTATTTGATGAATCAGGAGATGAAAGCAGAGATAGAGAGTGGCTCTGTAGCTTCTAATGACGATGGTGAAATTGGTCATGTAAGGAAATGCTCAGACTGTGGGTCTTCTGTGGAAGGTGTCTTTGATGGATTTTTACATGAGTGGATGATGTATTTCTGAGGACGTAAAGAAAATACGGATTCTCATCCAGTTAGTCACTCAAGAGGAAGGGCTTTGTCACACAATGTTTTGTGACAAGAATGTGGACCATCCCCTTTTGCTAAAAAGATATATGACAGTATTTGTTCACATTTTATGTTTGTGGATCAGTCTTTACTTGACCCAATTCATAAATGGGTAAATGCTAATGGCAGGAGTGTATTCCAAAGGTGATTGGGAGGAAATAGATGTAGAAATGAAAAAACTCATTGGCTTGGCCGTTCTGATGGGTGTTTATCAATCTAAACATAATAGCTTGTGTGTTGCTGTGATGCTGAAAACTGTGCTACTGGCATCCAGAAATCGGCAGGGTCACCCATGGAGGACAGGTTTTAGCTGAGCTTCCAGACTTAGACTAGGAAGAAGGACCCAGAGGTCTACTTCTGAAAAGCATTAGCCAGTGAAAACCTTATGAACAGCAGCGGAACACTGTCTGATGTAGTGCTAGAAGATGAGCCCCCAGGTTGGAAGGCACTCGAAAGACGACTGGGGAAGAGCTGCCTCCTCGAAGGAGAGTCGGCCTTAATGATGTGGATAGAGTCAAGCTTTTGGGACCTTCGCTTGCTGATGTGGCACAACTCAAAATGAGAAGAAACAGCTGCAAACATCCATTAATAATCGGACCATGGAATGTACGAAGTATGAATCTAGGAAAATTGGAAACCGTCAAAAATGAAGTGGAACGCATAAAGATCAATATCCTAGGCATTAGTGAGCTGAAATGGACTGGTATGGGCCATTCTGAATCAGGTAATCATATAGTCTACTATGCTGGGAATGACAACTTGAAGAGGAATGGTGTTGCATTCATCATCAAAAAGAACGTTTCAAGATCTATCCTGAAGTACAATGCTGTCAGTGATATTACAATATCCATACACCTAGAAGGAAGACCGGTTAATACAACTATTATTCAAATTTATGCACCAACCACTAAGGCCAAAGATGAAGAAACTGAAGATTTTTATCGACTTCTGTAGTCTGAAATTGATTGAACATGCGATCAGGACGCACTGAGAATTACTAGTGATTGGAATGCGGAAGTTGGAAACGGAGAAGGATCGGTAGTTGGAAAATATGGCCTTGGTGATAGAAATGATGCTGAAGATTGGTTGAGTTTTGCATGACCAATGACTTCTTCACTGCAAAACCTTTTCTCACCAACATAAACGGCTACTGTACACATGGACTTTGCCAGATGTAATACAGAGAAATCAAATCGACTGTGTCTATGGGAAGAGATGATGAAAAAGCTCAGTATCGTCGATCAGAACAAGGTCGGGGCAGACTGTGGATCAGACCATCAGTTACTCGTGTGCAAGTTCAAGTTGACACTGAAGATAATTAATCCATGAGAGCCAAAGTGTGACCTTAAGTATATGCCACCTGAATTTAGAGACAGTCTCAAGAACACATTTGACGCGTTGAACACTAATGATCGAAGACCAGACGAGGTATGGAATGACATCAGAGACATCATGCATGAAGAAAGCAAGAAGTTCTTAAAAAGACAGGAGAGAAAGAAAAGACCTAAATGAATGTCAGAAGAGACTCTGAAACTTGTTCTTGAATGTTGGGTAGTTAAAGCAAAAGGAAAAAAAGATGAAGTAAAAGAGCTGAACAGAAGATTTCAAAGGGCAGCTTGAGAAGACAAAATGAAGTATTATGATGACATGTGCAAAGAACTGGAAATAGAAAACCAAAAGGGAAGAAATGCTCTGCGTTTCTCAAGCTGAAAGAACTGAAGAAAAAATTCAAGCCTCAATTTGCAATACTGAAGGATTCTATGGGGAAAGTATTAAACGACACAGGAAACATCAAAAGAAGATGAAAGGAATACACAGTCATTATACCGAAAAGAATCGGTTGACATTCAACCATTTCAGAAGCTAACATGTGATCAGGAATTGATGGTACTGAAGGAAGAAGTCCAAGCTGCTCTGAAGGCATTGGTGAAAAACAAACCAAAAAAAAAAAGGTGAAAAACAAGGCCCTGGGAATTGACCGAATACCAGTTGAGATGTTTCGACAAACGGATACATTGCCGGACCTGCTCACTCGTCTATGCCATGAAATTTTGAAGACAACTACCTGGCCAACTAACTGGAAGAGATCCATGTTTATGCCTATTCCCAAGAAAGGTGATCCAATTAAACGCGGAAATCATCGAACAATATTGTTAATATTACATACATGCAAAATTTTGCTGAAGATCATTCAAAAGTGCCTGCAGCAGTTTCTCCACAGAAATTCAAGCTGGATTTAGAAGAGGACGTGAAACTGTGGATATCATTGCCGATGTCAGATGGATCCTTGCTGGAAGAAGAGAATACCAGAAAGATGTTTACCTGTGTTTTATTGATGATGCAAAGGCATTTGACTGTGTGGATCATAACAACCTGTGAATAACATTGCAGAGAATGGGAATTCCGGAACACTTAATTGTGTTCATGAGGAATCTGTACCTGGATCAAGAGGCAGTTGTTCGGACAGAAGAAGGGGATACTGAGTGGCTTAAAGTCAGGAAAGGTGTGCGTCAGGGTTGTATCCTTTCACCATACCTATCAAATCTGTATGCTGAGCAAACAGTCCGAGAAGCTGGGCTATAAGAAGAATGGGGCATCATGAATGAAGGAAGACTCATTAACAACCTGAGTTATGCAGATGACATAACCTTGCTTACTGAAAGTGAAGAGGACTTGAAGTGCTTACTGATGAAGAGCAAGGACCACGCCTTCAGTATGGATTACATCTCAACATAAAGAAAACAAAAGTCCTCACAACTAGACCAATAAGCAACATTATGATAAATGGAGAAAAGATTGAGGTTGTCAAGGATTTCGTTTTACTTGAATCTATAATCAACACCCGTGGAATCAGCAGACAAGAAATCAAAAGACACGTTGCATTGGGGAAATCTACTGCAAAGGACCTCTTTAAAGTGTTGAAAAGCGAAGATGTCACCTTGAGGACTAAGGTTTGCCTGATCCAAGCCGTGGTATTTTTAGTTGTCTCATATGCATGGGAAAGCTGGACAATAAGGAAAACCAAAGAAGAATTGATACTTTTGAATTGTGGTGTTGGCTAAGAATATTGAATATACCAAGGACTGCCAGAAGAACACATAAATCTGTTTTGGAAGAAGTACAACCAGAGGGCTCCTTAGAAGCAAGCATGGTGAGACTTTGTCTCACATACTTTGGACATATTATCAGGAGGAATCAGTTCCTGAAGAAGGCCACCATGCTTGGTAAAGAACAGGCTCACTGAATGAGAGGAAGACCCTCAAGGAGATGGATTGACACAGTGGCTGCAACAATGAGCTCGAGCATAACAACCGTTGTGAGGATGGCACAGGACCACGCAGTGTTGCGTTCTGTTGTGCATAGGGTCACTATGAGTTGGTGGCACAGTGGTTAAGAGCTACAGCTGCTAACCAAAAGGTCAGTAGTTCAGACCCACCAGGTGCTCCTTGGAAACTCAAGAGGGCAGTTCTGCTGTCCTGTAGGGTCGCTGTGAGTTGGAATCAACTCGATGGCGGTGGGTTTGGTTTTGGTTTTATCCTTTCTTCAACAAAAGTATAAGCCATCAAATTTTCATAAGCAATGCATTTTGACAATGCAACAGCAAGAACTAGAAGTCATGATGCGCTGAGACCTCTTACAGATGTATTTGAAATCTGGAATCATGATTTCATTTTGACAATACAAAGGCGGGAAGAATCAGGAGTGATGACAAGCCAGGACCCATCAGTGACATATTTGACATCTGACATGAGCACTTACGATACGGGTCCATTCTAGGTTAAGGTATGGCAGTTCACGAGCAGTTAGTTGTGTTCAAAGGGCAGTGCTCATTTCAGATATGTAATAATATATACCTTCTGAAGTAGGGAAACTGAGTTTGCTGTGTTTGGAGTCATATTAGTTTCTAATTATATTGTTTTTCACCCTTCTTTTTTTTTCTTATTTCTCTAAATTATTTGTAAAGTGAGAATGGTCAGGTGGTTAAGGATGGCTGTTTCTTTTGAGTGGTGAGAATTAGTGGAGTGACCAGCGAGTGGTCTCTTGATAGCTGCCTGGTCTCCTGATAGCTACCCGTGCCTCGGGAGCTGAAAGTCTTCAGGGAATGTGGGTTGAGAGCAGCTGCAGACTAATTAATGGTCGACTTGAAGAACCCTTAGGCACGGGGTCTGATTGCGGGAGGCTCTTGGAGCCAGTGATGAGTCCTTGGTTTTGTCTTTATGACAGTGGGTGGCAGAGAGGGGCCTGGCTCACGTTCCTGAGTTCAGGACAGAACTGGTGATGCTCACAGATTTGGGACCCCCAGAGGGGCTGGTCCCTGGCCTCGGGGCTGGTGGCATTCACAAAGGGGCCACTTCCTCTTTAGGGCTGGAGCACAAATGTGATCTGTGGGGAGCCAGCTGATTTTTCAAATTTAAAAATTGGTGTGGTGATAAGTTAACTTGCAAAACTTGGATTTGTATTATAGGGGTTTTTCTCTCTCCTCTCCCCAGTTTTAGGAAGAAAAATGGGGCCTTGGGATTATTTGTTTTAGCAGGACTACCCATTCTGGGTGTGTCAGGTGCCTAATCTCTAACAGCAGCTCCATATTACAGCCTAGGACAACGAAGTTTGCTGGCTTTAGAAACATGGTCACGGTCATCTGGCCTTTTAGCTGGCCGGACTCCAATGCCCAGGAAAAGACGCTGGAAATCTTACAAGACCGAGTGGGCTGTCTTGTATGCTGTTCTCGTTAAATATCAGTAACAGAGCCATCGTTTTCTTTTAACTTTGTTTTGAGTGTTTTTTCATTCTGAGAGACAAACAAATGAGAACAGCATGTTCTGTGTTTATGGTAAAAAGCCCGGCTTTATAAAGATGTCTCATTGACTCCCAAGGGCCCCAAGCTTCGCTAGTGCTATTTGTTTCTTTGAGGACGTTTCAGGGCCTCTTTCATGGGTAATTGGAAATGGCGATGCTGGTCATACTATCTGGGCTGCTCCGCTGTGCCATGAATGTCAGACGTCTGAGTTTTTGCTTCAGTAAAAAGAGTTGAATAGTATTAAAGAACAGCATTAATATTTAGCAGGCTTTTTGGATCTAGAACTTGCCTGTGAAACCCTTCTGAATGTAATGTATACAGCACACGTCAATTAGCAGGAGGCAGGGTACGCTCGGTTGCTGCGTCCACGGAGGCTGCTTCTCAGCGCTGTCTCCCGGAGGGACGCACACCTCGTCCTAACGCCCCATTGCCAGTCACCCCTAGTCCCCTCACCGGAACCCTGCTTTCTGTCACTTTACTGTTCTAAGTAGAGCTGTGTCCCAAATAGAAAGGAGAATCAGTTTAATTACTTATGAAAGTTTTCCTTAAAGGTGCATGAATTATGAGGGAAAAAATGAAGTATATGTCACCGGTAACTTTATTTCAGGGCTGAATAGGAGAGAAATTAATTTCTTTTTGAAGATTAGGCGTCAGCTGGCTGGTAACGGGTGGGAGAGAGCACGGAGGTGCATCTGCGCAGGACTGCAGCGTGGAGCAGCCCTGTGCTTCAGGGACCCGGTGGAAAATAAGCCTGAGCACCGATGGCACCAGGAAAATGCATTGAACAGAAGCCAAGGGAACTTCACAGGTGTCAGAGCGGGAGATGATGAAGGAGGAGAGAGCTAATTGCAATTAATATAATTACGAGCAGAGAGTGCACTCCAGCGGGAGCAGCGGGCTCCTCTCTCTCTGCTCAGCTCGCAGCCGCCGTTTCCATCTCGGGGTAATCACTGAGCCCTACCTCCCACTCCAGAGCGGCCGGGGGTGGCAGTGCAGGCTGAGATCTGCCCCAACATTCCTTGGCCGGGGGCAGGAAGCAACTATATGCTTTTTCTCCACGCACCACCTTGCAGTGTGTCTCCTTTTGTGAGAACCAGGATTTAGAAACCAGCACCGGGGAGGAAGTTGTCTTTTGGCAGAGGCTTGACGTGTTGGCTGTCAAGGATCATAAGGGCAGCATAACGGAGCTCTCTGCGGCTCACCAGGACCAGCACGGGGACCGCGGCGGAAAGGAACTCGCCTCATCCCCGGCTCGCGTGTGCTGTTGTTTATTTGATTTTTTTGTTTTGTTTTACCCTTCTGATGTGTACAGTAAGGAGCCCTAGTGACGCAGTGGTTAAGGGCTTGACTGCTAACTGAAAGGCTGATGTTTTCAAACCCATGCAGCAGGTCTGCGGGAGAAAGACTTGGTGATGTCCTCCTGTAAAGATGAAAGCCTAGGCGTCCCTACGGGGCAGCTCTACTCTGTCACACAGGGTCACTAATGAGTCAAAATAGACTCGATGGCACCCAGCAACAACACTGTACACTTCAGTGGGTTTTACTGTGTTTACAGAACTGTGCACCCATCAGCTGTATCTAATTTCAGAACATTTTAATATCCTGCAAGTAAACCCCATACTCACAGGCAGTTTCTCCCCATTTCTCTCTGCCTCTGGTGGCCACTAATCTTCTTTGCATCTCCATGGATTTGCCTATGCTGGACATTTCATATAAACAGAGCCATACAATACATGGCCTTTTGTGTCCGGCTTCTTTTGCTTAACGCAGTCTTTTCAAGGTTCACCCACATTGGAGTGTGTATCAGCACTTCATTTCTCTTCACTGCTGAGTAAAAGTCTAGTATGGATGTTCCACATTTTTTTTTTTTTAATCCATTCATCACCGAGCAGATATCTGAGTTGTTTTCATTTTTTTTGGCTAACTCTATGAATGTTCTTGTCCAGGTTTTTGTGTGAACGTGTGGTTTCATTTCTCTTGGGCATATCCTGAGGAGAGGAGATCCTGGGTGCTGTGGTAACTTCCTGTTTCACTTTTTAGGAACTGCCAGACTGTTTTCCGAAGTGGCCGCACAATTTCACGGTCCTTTTTCAGCAATGTCGGAAGGTTCTCATCTCTCCCCTGTTCACCAACACTCGTTATTGTCTGCCTTTTTTATTTTAGCCGTCCTAGTGGGAAGTGGTGTCTCACTGTGGTTTTGATTTGCGTTTCTCTGATAGCTAATGATGGTGAACATGTTTTTGAGTGCTTGTTTTTAAGGAGCCCTGGTAGTTAAGTGTTCAGCTGCTAAACGGCGGTTTGAACCCCCAGCCGTTCCGTGGGAGAGAGATGTGGCAGTCTGCTCCCAGACGGATTACAGCCTTGGTGGCCCCGTGGGGCAGTTCACTCTGTCCTATAGGGTCTCTAGGAGTCGGAATCAACTGGACAGCACTGGGTATTTGTTGTATTTTTTAAGATGGAATTATGTTTGATACTTACTGGATGCATTTAGAAATCTCTGGGCCTTTAAGATCACTTACGAGCTCAGGCTGGGCTGCTCTGAGCCTCATCCTCCCGTAGAACGTCACGCACTCTCCTCTACGACTTGCTGCTTCTTCGCTGCAGCAGAAGTAGTAGAAAATGCGTTGTCCTTTGTCCTTTATTCTAAAGGAAAGTACTTTAGGGTGATTTTTAGCAGTGGCTGGAGAAGCAACAATGCTGTCCGTGTATAATCCTCAAGCTCTAGTGCTCGCAGAGACCGTGTGGCTCCTTGCCCAGCGTCACTGCTCCTCTCCCCGTTCACCCTTTGGAACACCGTTCATCACTGAGGGGGTGGCACGTGTTGCTGAGTCTGCCAGCAAGCCCTTTAGGCTCAGGTTCTCCCTCAGATGGTCCTGGCTAAGCTGGTGCAGCAGAGAAGCTGTCCATGGGCCCAGCCGTGGAGTGGGTGCCTGTACCCCAGTCACGTCCCCATCCTTGGGCAGAGTAGGGTGGCTCTTCAGCAATGGTGCCCCCACCCTTGCCTGCAGAGCCTGCAGTCGGGAGAGGGTGCGGCTGCAATGTGCAGGTGCTTCTCCCACCACACCGAGTGGAGTTGGGGAGACCAGCCCCTTGATACAACAGGGCCTGCATGTTGCCCCCCTGCTTCACAGTCAGGTCAGGGGTCCCCTTGGGGGATTGTGCAGAGGACAGCAAAGACCCTCCGCCCCCCGGTCTGGGGAGGGGCAGAGTGGGTGGGAGATGGCGAAGGCCGAGGCTGCTGTTGAGCACCAGGAGGAGGAGGGTGGGAAGCCTGGTGGAGAGAAGGTGACCATGTGGGGCTGCCAGGGACCAAGGTGCCTGCCACCCACCATGCTGCCCAGAGAAGCGGTCAGTAGACACACAGCAGGAGGGCAGCAGGTCTCCCTTGGAGGCGCTGAGAGGCTCTGCTGGCAGTTTCCACTTAGGGCTGAGTCCGTTTTCCCCATTTGTGCAGCATCCAGACATCCTTGAGTCAGCAGGTCCACCCGCTGAGGATGCACCTGGGTTCCCTGGCTCTGGCTTGGGAAGGGCACCTGAACAACCCGCTAGAGGTTTTTCTGCAGCAAGGTGACACTTCTCCTTTTATGTTGGCGCATGAGGTGGCCCCAGTGGGTTTTAAGAGCGGTTTAGGCGGCTCCCTCCTTCTGAGCTGCTTTTGTTGCAGTCTGGTTGTGTGCTCATGTTCCCTGGCCTGTGTTTCCAGTGGCCTGCCCTGCAGGAGCCAGCCTTTGTCACAGCTTCTCAGGCCAGAAGGTCTTTAGGGACTGTCTGGTCCAGCCTGCCCCCCTTCCCATTATGCAGATGAGCACTGAGGACCCCGTGACGTTCAGGACCTCACAGATTAAGTGGCTGCTTGGCTTCTGAGCCACTATCTGCAGGTGCGCCGACACCCAGGCCTGGGTCCCTCGAGTGTGTCCCTGCCGTGCCTTCCCCAGGTCTCCATGGAGTGTTTGACGGGCTGTGGTCAGATGCTGACAAGTGCTCAGGGTGAAGAAGGGTGTGCCCTGTCAGCTGGCCGTCCCCAAATCCTTCCCTTTTGGAGGGTTGCATTGTTTGGATGCAGTTCTTGGAGCTTCTAAATCAGTCTTTCTGAGCTTGGATGTGTGAACTGCAGTGGCTGATGCTGGCTTCCACCTAGGTCCTCGGAGTGCACCCAGCTTCCAGCTCTGACATTGTTCTGGGTGGAAAGGCCCAGGCCTCCACGGCTCTCAGCAGTCCACCTCTGAGCACTAGTGGGTTGGGTCTCAGAGACCAGACAGCCCAATAGTCTTGTTTTAATAGGCCACAGACCTGGTGGGGCAGGAGTGGGCCTGGAGCCACCCTGCTTGATTTTTCAGTGGAGCTCAAGGCCTCATGGGAGCCGATGCTGTTCTCTTGGTCTTTTGTTCACTGTTTCCCTACCTGTCTGTGTTCATGTTCTGCCGTTCTTCATTGTTGATCCAGCCCTAGTGGGGGTGGTGTGTGTGTCTGTCTGTCTCTCTCGAGTGCCTGTGTGGTGCAGACAGTTAACACACTCGGCTGCTAGCTGAAAGGGTGGAAATTCCAGTTCATCCAGAGGCACCTCAAAAAGAAAGTCTTGGCAGTCTACTTCCAAAAAATCAGCCATTGAAAACCTTTTACCTCACGGTTCTACACACAGTTCTACACATGTGGTCACATGATTCGGTGTTAACTCCATGCCAACTTTTTTTTTCTTAAATCTCTCTTTTTCTCTGCCCACCTCCCTCCTTCGTTTCTCCCACCATCCTCTTTTCCTTCCTTCTGGATTGAACCGTGTCCCCCAAGAATGTGTGTCAACTTGGCTAGGCAATAATTCCCAGTATTAGGCCGTTGTCCACCATTTTGTCATCTGAGGGTGATAATCCTGCGTGTTGTTAATCCTGACTTCTATGATGTTAATGCCATAGAGTTGGTTCCAACTCATAGCGACCCTATGCACAACAAAACGAAATACTGCCCGATCCTGCGCCATCCTTACAATTGTTGTTATGCTTGAGCCCGTTGTTGCAGCCACTGTGTCAGTCCACCTCATTGAGGGTCTTCCTCTATTCTGCTGACCTTGTACTTTACCAAGCATGATGTCCTTCTCCAGGGACTAATGCCTCCTGACAACATGTCCAAAGTATGTAAGACGCAGTCTCGCCATCCTTGCTTCTAAGGAGCGTTCTGGTTGTACTTCCTCTAAAACGGATTTGTTTGTTCTTTCGGCAGTCCATGGTATATTCAATATTCTTCGCCAACACCACAATTCAAAGGCATCATCTCTTCTTCGGTCTTCCTTATTCATTGGTCCATCTTTCATATGTATATGATGCAATTGAAAATACCATGGCTTGGGTCAGGTGCACCTTAGTCTTCAAGGTGATGTCTTTGCTATTCAACACTTTAAAGAGGTCCTTTGCAGCAGATTTACCCAATGCAATGCGTCATTTGATTTCTTGGCTGCTGTTTTCGTGGCTGTTGATTGTGGAACCAAGTAAATGAAATGAAATCCTTGACAACTTCAATCTTTTCTCCGTTTATCATGATGTTGCTCATTGGTCCAGTTGTGAGGATTTTTGTTTTCTTTATGTTGAGGTGTAATCCATACTGAAGGCTGTGGTCTTTGATATTCATAGTAAGTGCTTCAAGTCCTCTTCACTTTCAGCAAGCAAGGTTGTGTCATCTGCATATTGCAGGTTCTTATTGGGTCTTCCTCCAATCCTGATGCCCTGTTCTTCTTCTAGTCCAGCTTCTCGGATTATTTGCTCAGCATGCAGATCGAATAGGTATGGTGAAAGGATACAACCCTGGCGCACACCTTTCCTGACTTCAAACCGCTCAGTATCCCCTTCTTCTGTCCGAACAAATGCCTCTTGATCCAGGTACAGATTCCTCATGAGCACAGTTAAGTTCCGGAATTTCCATTCTCCACAATGTTATCCATAATTTGTTGTGATCCACACAGTCGAATGCCTTTGTATAGTCAATACAACACCGGTAAACATCCTTCTGGTATTCTCTGCTTTCAGTCAGGATCCATCTGATACCAGCAATGATATCCCTGGTTCCACGTCCTCTTCTGAAACCAGCCTGAATTTCTGGCAGTTCCCTGTTGATATACTGCTGCAGCCATTTTTGAATGATCTTCAGGAAAATTTTGCCTCCATGTGATATTAATGATATCGTTCTATAATTTCCGCATTCGGTTGGATCACTTTTCTTGAGAGTAGGCATAAATATGGATCTCTTCCAGTCAGTTGGCCAGAAAGCTGTCCTCCGTATTTTCTTGGCATAGACGAGTAAGCACCTCCAGCGCTGCCTCCATCTGTTGAAACATCTCCGTTGGTATTCCGTCAGTCCCTGCAGACTTGTTTTTCGCCTTCAGAGAAGCTTGGATTTCTTCTTTCAGTGCTGTGGGTTCCTGATCGTATTCTACCTCTTGAAATGGTGGAACATTGACTAATTCTTTTTGTATAATGACTCCGTGTATTCCTTCTGTCTTCTTTTTCATGTCCTCTGCGTCATTTAGTATTTTCCCCATAGAATCTTTCGCTATTGCAAGTTGAGGCTTGAATTTTTTCTTCAGTTCTTTCAGCTTGAGAAACACCGAGCGTGTTCTTCCCTTTTGGTGTTCTATCTCCAGCTCTTTGCACATGTCATTATAGTACTTCACTTTGTCTTCTCACACTGCCCTTTGAAATCTTCTGTTCAGTTCTTTTACTTCATCATTTCTTACTTTTGCTTTAGCTGCTTGACGTTCGTGAGCAAGTTTCAGAGTCTCTTCTGATATCCATTTTGGTCTTTTCTTTCCTTCCTGTCTTTTCAGTGACCCCTTGCTTTCTTCATGTATGGTGTCCTTGGTGTGATTTCATAACTCGCCCGGTCTTCGGTCACTAGTGTTCAATGCATCAGATCTGTTCTTGAGATTGTGTCTAAATTCATGTGGGATATACTCAAGGTCATATTTTGGCTCTCGTGGACTTGCCCTGATTTTCTTCAGTTTCTGCTTGAACTTGCATATGAGCAACTGATGGTCTGTTCCACAGTCGGCTGCTGGCCTTGTTCTGATTGATGATATTGAGCTTTTCCATCGTCTCTTTGCACAGATGTAGTCAGTTTGATTTCTGTGTGTTCCATCTGGTGAGGTCCATGTGTATAGTCACCATTTATGTTGGTGAAAGAAGGTATTTGCAATGAAAAATCGTTGGTCTTGCAAAATTCTATCATTCGATCTCCGGCATTGTTTCTATCACCAAGGCCATATTTTCCAACTACTGACCCTTCTTTGTTTCCAACTTTTGCATTCCAATCTCCAGTAATTATCAGTGCATCTTGATTGCATGTTCGATCAATTTCAGACTGTAGCAGCTGATAAAAATCTTCTCCTTCTTCACCTTTGGCCCTAGTGGTTGGTGCGTAAATTTGAATAATAGTCTTATTAAGTGGTCTTCCTTGTAGGCGTATGGATGTTATCCTATCACTGACAGCATTGTACTTCAGGATAGATTTTGAAATGTTTTTTTTGACGATGAGTGCAACACCATTCCTCTTCAAGTTGTCATTCCCAGCATAGTAGACTATATGATTATCTGATTCAGAATGGTGGATACCAGTCCATTTCAGCTCAGAAATGCCTAGGATATCGATGTTGATGTGTTCCATCTCATTTTTGATGATTTCCGATTTTCCTAGATTCATACTTCGTACATTCCATGTTCTGATTATTAATGGATACTTGCAGCTGTTTCTTCTCATTTTTAGTTGTGTCACATCAGCAGATGAAGATCCCGAAAGCTTTACTCCGTGGACATCCTTAAGGTCAACTCTACTTTGAGGGGGTAGCTCTTGCGCAGTCGTCTTTTGAGTGCCTTCCAACCTGAGGGTTTCATCTTCTGGCACTGTATCAGACCAGGTTCCCCTGCTCTTCATAAGGTATTTACTGGCTAATGCTTTTCAGAAGTAGACTGCCGGGTCCTTCTTCCTAGTTTGTGTTAGTCTGGAAGTTCAGGTGAAGCCTGTCCTCCATGGGTGACCCTGCGTGTATCTGAATACCGGTGGCATAAACTACCAGCATCACAGCAACACCAAGTCCCCACAGTATGACAAACTAAGAGATACGTGGGGGGAGAAGCCCCTAGACCAGGGAAAATTGATGACAAGGACCTTCTCCCAGAAATGACTGAGAGAGAAAGCCTTCCCTTGGAATTGGTTTCCTGAATTCGGAGTTTTAGCTTCCTAAACTGTGAGAGGATAAACCTCCTTTTGTTAAATCCATCCACTTGTGGTATTTCTGTTATAGCAGCACTAGATGACTAAGACAGTCTAGCTACCTCCCTTCCTACCTATGTGTCTGTCGGGCCATGGTGGTTTGGTTCAGCCTACCAGCACCTCCTTGGGAGAAAGATGTGGGTTTTTTTTTTTTTTTTAATCTCTCTCTCTCCTACCCACCCATCCGTCCATCTATCCATCTATATTGCCTGGCCTAGGGGTGGGGTGGGGCCTGATGAGCATTCCAGGTGCTCTTTCTGGGGATTCTGCAACCATGTTTCTGTTGTGGTGCTCGCTGCAGGAACCTGGCTTTGTAGGTCCTCCCCCATGAGAGATGTGGAAGAATCATGGGGCTCTGCGACCATGTTTCCATTGTGGTGCTCCCTCTGGGAACCTGGCTTTGTGGGTCCTCCCCATGAGAGATGTGGAAGAATCATGGGGTTTTGAATCCTGCCCTCACCTGACACACTCACCTTTTCCTGCCAGCGGGGGGAGAGGAGGGTGCTCTCTGTACGCCGGTAGGAGTGAAGGTACCAGGAGCCTGGCGTGTTGTCTAGGAAACTTGCCTAGGGAGGGCTTAGAGATGAAGAGATCAGAGATCTATCAAACAAAACAAATAAAAACAACCGACCCAAGGTCTTCAAACACAACATTTTTGGTGAAAGAAAGAGTAAGAAATCACAGCTCTTGAAGCAGTAAAGATTTTCATTCATATTTTAGCTTTTAACTTGACAAGTAAGGTAGCACCTATGCTTTTTTACCCACTTTGGTTAAAAAAAAAAAAAAAAAAAAATTTTTTTTTTTTTTGGTTAGTTTGGAAACCCCGGTCGCATAGTGGTTAAGTGCTACGGCTGCTAACCAATGGATGGGCAGTTCGAATCCGTCAGATGTTCCTTGGAAACTCTATGGGACAGTTCTACTCTGTCCTGTAGGGTCATTATAAGTCAGAATCGACTCGACGGCACTGGGTTTGGTTTGGTTTTGGTTGGTTAGTTTTACTCCAGAGCAATCTCTGTCAAAGGAGCATTGCCCTTTGTTTTGAATGAACGCGGAGCACCTGCCCGACAAGAGCTCTTGTTTATTTGAGTAAGTGGTCCTCAGTCTCAGTAATGTCCTTTGAGAGCTCTCCATCCCTGGCCCACGTGGGACCAGCCTCCTCCACTCTGGGCCTCCGTCACAGCTGTGGGCTTTGCTAACTTCCCCTGTAGCTGTGCGTCTCTGACTCCTAATGTGGGGCAGTGGATAATGCCATGGGGGTCTTTGGGATCGGTCTCTACCTGCTCTCTGGGACGTTCCTGCTTGACTCGGGTAGGACACTGTGAAGGGAGTGGGGAGGTCCTCTCCTCTCCATGGTCTCTGACCTGGCTGGGGGAAGCTGCACCTTCTTGAGAACCAGGTAAGTATATAGATACATGTCCTAGAATCTTCAGTTCACATGAGAGGCGTACCCCACTCACACCTATACCTTATACAGATACAGCCACATGTGCTTGGCCAACAAAGAGAGTGTGGGAGAGATGGTGGGGGGGGGAGCTGCAGAGATGAGGTGGGGAGAAGGAGGTGGGGGGTGGGGAGAGGAGAGATGGAGGGTGGGCAGAGGGAGATGAGGCTGGGGAGAGGAGAAATAGGTGGTGGGGAGAGGGAGATGGGTTGGGAAGAGAAGAGATTGGGGTGGGGAGAGGCAGAGCAACAGAACTCTGTAAGCCCTACAGGCACTTCTGTCTGCCATTTCACCTCAGGAGGGGATACCCAGGAGGCACCTGGCCTTTATATGAAGCACGTGCTGGTGATGAATGTCAGTGGTTTCATCTGAGGAGACCTGGCTCTGTGAAGCTTGGTCGAAAGGACTGCGTGAGGTTCATTTTGGTTCTGTTCTGTTTCTGAGCCATCTTCAGAATCGGCCCCCACAGAAGTTGCATGTCCAAGTGAAGGCCCATCTTGCTGAAGCCGTTTGGAGAGCAGCAGGGTCCTGGGGTTGTCCATTCGTTGCCCCTGCCTTCAGATAAGAAAACTAACATCCAGAGAGAGAAGGTCATTTTCCAAAGGGCCCAGAGAATAGGTGTCACAGCTGAGTCTTGGCCCAGGTTATTTATTTCTGAGGCTGGTGTCTTTTCTCTAAGATGGTGTCACCCTGCACATGTGGGAAATGGGAAGGAGAGGAAGCTGGGTAAGTGTTGGCAGGAACGCTGAGAGAGGAGGAGAAGGCTCTTCATGAAGCCCGTGTCCCCCAGGTGCTCCTGTACAGGGAAGGCAGTGGTGGTGGTCACTTGTCATTGAGTCCAGTCTGACTCAGGGCCATCCTACGTGTTACAGAGAACTGCCCCATGGGGGTTTCCTTGGCTGTGGTCTTTACGGAAGCAGATCACCAGGCCTTTCTTTTTTAAAATTTATTTTATTTTTGTTGTTGCTGAGAACATACACAGCAGAACAGACACTGATTCAACAATTTCGAAGTGTACAGTTCCGTGATATTGATTACATTCTTCACATTGTGAGACCATTCTCACCAGGTCTTTCTTCTGTAGCACCGCAGGGTAGGTTTGAACCACCAGCCTTCAGGTTAATAGACTACCGCAGTTTGCACCACCCAGGGACATTGGTTCTTTTTTCTTTCTCTCCAGTTGACACAGGGAGCTGTAATTTTGCTGTTGTTCCTCTCTAGAAATAACTCTGCCCCTTCATGGTCCTTGCAAACATCTGGGCTGTGGGTGTGTTGTGAGGTGTATGGCTGCGTGTGTGCATCTGCCCAGATGTGTGTGCGCACGTGTATGTGTCTGAAAACCCACCCAGCCATTGTGCAGAGTTCATCGTTTGCTGTCCGTAGTCTTCGGCCTGCCTGCCGTTTGCCTTCCAAACTGCCTGGCCACACTGCCTGTCGGGGAGAAAGTACTTGGAGCCTTTCCTCTCGCTGGGGGGTTAACGATGGAGTGTGTGTATAGTGCTGGGAAGTCTTTGAAATAAAACCACCAAGTACACGTGCATTCTTATCACGGCTCTAATGGCGTTTATATTTAAATCATTGTTATTGCCAATAATAATATACCAGTTTGCCAATAAAACGCAAAACCACTTCAGAAGAACATTCTAAAATGATACAGTTTTCTGAGGTTGGGCAACAGCATCTAATTTTGAGCTTTAACAATTGGTTCTATGATTCATGCATTATGTATTTCCAAAGAATAGTCCAGGGTGTTCAGCGCTGCCCAGCGTAGTAAGTGTGGAAAATACATGGTGAGTCAGGGGTGGTAGACAAGCCATTGGAAGCCTGGATTGATGCAGCCGTGCTTCCTGCCAGGTAGGGCCGTCCAGCCTGCAGCGTTGCCACTGCCGGGGGCAGAGAGCGTGGAAGATACATGGTGAGTCAGGGGTGCTAGAGGAGCCATTGGAAGCCTAGATTGACGCGGTTGTGCTTCCTGCCAGGTAGGGCCGTCCAGCCTGCAAGGTTGTGTTTGAGCTCATGCAGCTTGGTTCTGTCATCATCTGCGGGCTCTGTATCAGCTGTCCAGTTACGGCGGGCATGCGGTGGGGGGACTCGCTCTCAGCTGTGACTGATGGGTTTTTTCCCTGTAGATCCACACAAAATTCATAAGCCTGAATTATAGCCAATGGATTGTACTGCTCGAAGCAAAAGGCTCTAGTATGGAGCTGTCTTTTGTCTTTCTTTCAGGCGTCCGGATGCATTCCCCATGGATGCACAGATGATGGAAGTGCTGGCTGGGTGGCGGAGGGGAACTTAGGAGTCCTCGGACCCGCTTGCCTTCATTTCATTGGGGATTGCATTTTGCCTGTTGAGCTTGGATCATTTATCCCATGAAGAGCAGAAATCAGTGAGATAAGGGTGTTGGTGATTGCTTTAGAACACGAGATGTGCTCTGTTGACCCCTGCATGGGCTGGTGACCTTCCAGTGAAGCAGCAGAAACACATGAGAGGAGCTGAAGTTCACATGATGCCTGGTACTTGTTGGGCTTGCCCTGGTTCCCAGAGGACACTGGTGACCCCAGCAGGCAGTGGGCACAGCAGCCAACATGCTCCTCTGCAGCAGGTCCCCTGACCCCATCCGCCTTTAGAGGTCTCTCTGTGGGTCCGGGACTGGGTGCCCTCCTGGCGTTGCCCACCCTGTGACCTTTTGTGACTAACTTATTTCACCCGGCATCATGTTTTCAGGGTTCATCCATGTTGAGGCATGTATCAGGGCTTCACTTTTCTTTATGGCTGACAGATATTCCATTGTATGGATGGACCATGTTTTGTTTGCCCTTTCACCTGTTGATGGACCCTTGGGTTGTGTCCAGCCTTTGGCTACTCTGAGCAGCGCAGCAATGAACATTGCTGTATAGGTTTTTGTTTGAGTTCCTGCCTTCACTTCTGGGTGTATATACCTAGGCTTGGGATTGCTGGATCACACGCTAGTTTTGTGTTCAACTTTTTGAGGAGCTCCCAAACTGTTTTCCACAGCAGCTGCACCGTTCTGTGTTCCCACCAGCAATGGACGAGGGCCTTGTTTCTCCACCACCTCACCAATACCTATTGTTTTCTGGTTTTTTGATCATTGATAGGTGGTTTTTAACAGATGGGTGAAGCTCTGGACTCTCTTCTGAATGTTATGTGTTTCTGAGGGGAGGGGACATTGTTTTATCAGATATGGAGAGGGTTTGCCAGCCTCACAGGTTAAACCTTGGTGCCCTCAGATGTCATGTTTCTAACTAGATCACTCCCCACCCCCCACCCCAGATCTACTCCTGCCTTCGAGACAACTCCTCAAAGACACAAGCGCATGGAGTGTGATGTCTGACCTACTGTTCCGCCTGACTTCCCCCACCCTTTACCCATTACCTACAGCCTGTGCTTCTGAGACCTTGCCCTGTGATTGTTCCAGCTTCCAGGCCTCTGTTCTGCCTGCTTCCGTGCTTAAAACCCCAGCTCCCAGGCCCGTCTGTACTAAACAACAACAAAAACCAAATACATTGTTTAAGAGACCCACCCAGCACCCAGTGCCGTCGAGTCAGAGAAGATACTCTATTAACTATAAAGCCCAGGTAAGCATTTGATATCTTCATTTGTTTCACTGTCTGTCTCCCTGTCCCACAGACATTTCTTCAGTGTCTTCTCTGGGCCGAGCCTCATGTTGGGGGCTGGGTGCTTGTTCCCAGGTCCCGCACAGCCCTCAGGACTCTGCTCTCTGGGAGCAAGATCCGCAAACAGGTTCTAGAGCAGCACTTCACCTTGTTGGTGATGTGTGTGTTTACTCTAGGGGGCAGCCAGGCCAGCAGTGGAGGGCAAGTCCAGAGGTCAGAGAGGTCAGGCCTTGTGGAGAGTACTGCCCAGAGCCAAGGAGAGCTTTGATGGAGGAGGGACGGGCATGCACACCTGGTCATGTGAGGTCCTGGAGCCTGGTAGTGACTGGAGGAGTCGGGGGAGCGGGGGAAGGAGTGTCCTTGTGGGGAGCCTCACAGGCCAGGCTGAAGAGTTTGGGTTTTACTGTGGGGACTGAGGCAACCCTGTAGGAGTAATTCTGTTTGAGAGTGAGTGAGGTTGGTAGAGTTGTCTATTTCAAAAGACTGTGCTGGTCTGTCATTCAAAGGCCAAGCCACTTGTCCTTCCTAAGCCCCACCACCACCACCCAGAGCAGGGTGGGGCCTGTGCTCTGTGCCTTTCTCCAGCCAGTCCCTGCGAGGCTGGTGTCCAGTCAGCTTCAGCCAGTTCTCGGGCTCCTGTTACGTGACTGTGTTGGCTGTCGCTTCCCACATCCCTGGAACTTACAGGTTAGCAAGAAAGACCAATGTTAACACAGATACCCACAATCAATCAATCACAGTAGTAGTGATTATCACAACGGAGAAGGAAAAGGTGGTGTGAGCAGGTCAGTCACCTGGGCTTGCTGAGCCCCTGCACAGTGGGCTGGGCCGTGGAGGGCAGGGTCACGTGGACATGTGGTGTGCCCTGTGGTGGCACACAGCCTAGAGCATGGCGTCTGGGCCCTGACAGAGGAAGGCAAAGTACTGTACTCAATACGTGGTTTATTCGTGTCTTCGTCAACTCCCTCTGTGTCCGGTCCTGTGACAGTAAGGACCCCCTTCCTCTCATCTTCTCATCAGTGGCAGCTCCATGCCCCAGGTGGAAGGCAGGCACTGGTGCCCAGAGTTGATCGAGTTGAAGTCCAGGACAGAAATGGCAGTAACCGAGCGTGGTGAAGCATTCATGTCTTTGCTCAGCTGACTGGCTTGGATCGGTGTGAAATGGGTCATCTGCCCATTAGGGTCTAATTGAAAATAATGCTGTGCAGTTTAATTCTTAACGTTTTTCTACGTAAATTAGCAAAATGATTCAAAATGTTCCATCTAATTGGCATGGCAGTGATTGAACCCCATTGAAGAAGAAGTACTGGAATATTCCAAGGAGAACTTTCTCATCAGTTGTGGGAGCAAAGGGGTTATTTTTGTGGTATTTTATTGAACCACAAAATGTTATTTATAACCCATGTCAGGAGCAATTAAACTGATTGATGATTAGGAAAGTTTAATAGTTGAATAATAAGATGCAGTTCTTGACAGCTATTTTTTCTCATTTTGGAAGCATATTTTATGAGTCTAATAACAGCATTAAGGATGGGCTGTATAATACGTTGTGGTGTAATTATATGGTGGCGATATAATATTCAGCCTAGTGTTACAGTTACTTATAAGAAATTAAAATACCAATTATGATTTTTTGATTTATTACTGAAGTGGTTTGTTAATTTTGACTTATCCAAAGCAGGGTTAATTAGTACATATTGATATATTTGATTAAAAGTGCACCAATGTTGAATTGAAGAAGAAAGGTCAAACAAAATAAATTATTTTCCAGCTAGCCCAGAATGGCATCCTAATTTGTTAGCTTTCATGTTTATGTAAAAAGGTGGCTTCAAATTGACTGGAAACATTTGTGTTGATTGTCAGCTAGCTTCCATTACCCTGCTTGCCACGGAATGTGCATTTACATTTTGAAACCAGCCTAGCTCCTGTCCGTACCACCTGTTTGGATTTTTGAGGTCGTATTTATCTTTGAAACCACTTCTTAAGTTTGTGAAAAAACAAATGTATAGCCCCCCCCCCAAAAAAAATTCTTTGCAGTGAGTAAGCAGGGATATTATAGAACAGGAAATGCAAATAACTAATAAACTAAAGAAAAAACTAGTTTCACAGGTAATGAAAATGCACATTGAACCGATAATGCAGTTCTATTTTTGTCTGTCAAATGAACGAAGATTAAAAAAGATAATACTCAGCGCTGCTCATGTGTGGTATACTGACCGTGTTACAATCTTCTGGGAAGCAGCATGGTGGTGCTCCTCAAAGGGCATGGCTGCCTCCTGGTCGCATGGAAGCAGAAAGAGGTATGATGAAGATTGAGGCTGGGAATGGTCCGTGTAGAGGCCTTGGTTCTAGTAAAAGCCCCAAACCAACCCAGGTGTCCAGCAATAGAGGAAGTTTAAACCAGTTGTGTACATGGACTTCTGTGGAGCCTTAGACATGATTTCATTAAAAATTCTCTTTTCAACGTATGAAAATATCCAGGGTATAAACGCAAACAATAGAACATATGCAAGTGGTGTGGTGGAGTCTGACCGCCTCGTCTAATTTCACGAGGAGGAGAGAAGAGTCAACACCAGCATCAGCCCAAGGCTGATTCCTATGAGCTGCATCTCAGGTATACCTCAACTCCTCGACCTTTTTATCAGTTCTGACACCAACTGTCCCTGGCACGGCCTCTCTACTTCTCTGCTGGGTTGGATAATTCACTACAATGGCTTCACAGAACTCACAGACCATACTCACACTTATGGGGTTTATTAGGGAAGTAAAAGGTTATAATTTAGGATCAGGATCAACTTGGAAGTGACCAGAACAACTTGAGATACAGTTCTTCAATCAGGACAGTTTCTTCTTGGCCATTACCATAGGCAGGCCTCTCTCTCAGCCCTGGGCCCTCAGCTCTTGGCTCTTGGCCTGGCCTCTGGCCTGCTCAGGCAAGTGTTACAAAGCTCTTTTTAGCTCTCCTGATAAGTGCCTGGAGGCACCCCACTCCACCAAGAAGCCTAATGCCCAAAGGCACTCAACTCTCTTACTCCATGGGTCTTTGAGCCTAGCTCCTCTAGCAAGTGCTTAGAGGCACCCCACTATGCCAGCAAGCCTCCTGCCTGAAGGTGTTCAGCTCTCTATCTCCTGGGATTGTTATACTCACTGTAGCTGCCTCGCTCTGTGGCCCAGGAAGCCTACCATGCTATCTCATGCTTGTCTTCTGGTTCTGCTGCCACTGGACTCTACCGTGTTTTCCTCTGCTGCACACCATCTCGCTCCGGCTCTGGTGTTACAGCTCCCTCTGTCTTCTGGGTCTAGGAGGTTCTCAGCACAGGGACCCTGGGCCCAAAAGACACGCTCTGCTCCCGGGTCTTCTTCTTGATGGTAGTGAGGTCCCCCCTCAGTTTCTGGGATTGGCTTGTTTTAAGCCTAGTGGGATGGCAGAAAGGGTTCTGTGCACCATATAATACCCCTTTCATGACCCAAGGACTACATGGCTGCCCACCCACATTGTCTGCCTCTCGGGTCCTTGGGATTCAACTTTTCCCACTAAAAGTATTTGCTACCCTCCAGTGCTGAACTGTGTAATGGTAAAAAATGAAAGAACTGTTCATTGGTGCGATAACTGGAATATTCGGCTTAAATGTGACAGATGCAGTGCATCCAGGGAGTGTGACTGGGTAAAGCTTGTGTCTCTTTTGGCTTCCGTATAGCTAGGTAAGCATATTTGTGGTTTCCTGTGTGATAGGCATGTCTGGTGGTGCAGTGGTTAAGTGCTTAGCTGCTAACCCAAAGATCAGCAGTTCGAGCCCCCCAGTGACTCTGTGGGAAAAAAGACTCCTTGATCACGGCCTAGGAAACCCTATGGGGTGGTTCTGCCTGTCACATGGGGGAGCTATGAGTTGGAATCGACTTGGCAACACAGCAGTATGTCTGCCTGGGTGGGGCAAATGGTTTGTGTTCAGCTGCTAAGCTACTAACCAAATGGCTGGCAGTTCCTATGGTGCCACGGAAGATAGGCCTGGCTATCTGTTTCCATAAAGGTCACAGCCAAGAGAACTTCATGGAGTAGTTCTACTCTGTAACATATGGGGTCACTATGAGTTGGAATCAACTCAACTGCAATTGGGCTTTTTTAATTTTTTTGGTATGTCTTCTTTTGTTGTCCTCCTTACACCCAGGGTGAGCGGGGTGGTGGCAGTTGTAGTAGCTCAGGTAGTCATGGAGACAAGGGCAGGACATTCCCAGGTCAGCAGGGCAGGTCGTGAGGCCATGGGGCTGAGCACCCTGGGCTGGGCAGCTCCCTCAGTGTCTGGGCTGCAGAATGTGGGAGCTGCCTTGATGCAGGAGCCCCTGTGTGGCACCCGGGCCTTCGGCAGGCAGGTCTGGGAAGGGGGCTCTGTGGTCTGTACGTTGCTTGTGCTCGCCAGCGTCTTCAGCCCTTCAGCAGCTGCGTCTGGCTTCCAGAGGGCTGTGGACTCTTCTCTGGGGACGTCAGAGTGTCAGGATTGAGTGAGAGCAAGGCTGTTGCTGGGCTAGTAGAGGGCTGTGTGGCTGCCCCCACCCCGCCCCTGGCTGGCAGCTGCATCGTCTGACTTGCTGGTGTGTGCAGTGGTTGTGCCCTGGCTCCAGCCGTGTTCTGCCCCCTCTGCTTAGGAAGGCTGGGTGGTCTGCAGTGCATTTCAGGTGCCCAGGGCAGGGCGGAGAGTGGGCAGGTGGTATGGGCTTTGTCCTCTGTCACCAAAAACCAAAAATGTTGCCATTGAGTCAATTCTGACTCATGGTGACGCTATAGGACAGAGAAGAACTGCTCCTTTGCAGGGGGCATCTAGTGGATTTAAACTGAAAACCTTTTGGTTAGCAGCCGTAGGTCTTTAACCACGGCTCCACCAGGGCTCTGTCACTGTCACTTAGGAGCAGTCTGGCCTTTCCCTATGGGCCCACCTGCTGCTCCTGACCTGCAGAATTTGCAGTGGCCCCAAGCCAGGGTGAGTCTCAGAAGTAGGAAAGGAGGGTCTCCTGTATTAAGGGTGGGTCCATGTGGTCTTTTCATAGGGACACATCTTTTTTTGGTGACAGATTGAAGAATCAAACTATTGATTGAATTAATTGTGAACAGAAGTATGTTCACAAAAAGCTGAAAGGGCACGGTTGTCTGTTTTCCTTTGTTCCGTGCCCTGGTCATGGGTGGTCCGCTGCTGGCTCTGATAGACTAGCCTCATGTGATTGTGTGATTGTGTCCAGCTGGCTGGGATAATCACAGTGTAAGCAGTTTTCCACTTCGTTTCTGTGGTCCGTTTGCTGGGTGCGGTAGAGAGGGCTGAATGTGTTGAGATATTTCAACCCTGGCTGATGGGTTGCTGGGGGTCTTCGAGGGCTACTGAAATCTACTGGGGGCTGAGTGGCCAGCCTGCCCCTGTGGGGCCGTGTCCAGTGAGTAACCACAGACAGCCTTTCCTGTGATGTGTTGGGCTGCAGATCAAGGCATGGCCATGAGGCTCGTTTTCATCTTTTAAGACCCCAGAAACCCAGACGCCAGGCAGAGTGAACCTACGTTCCCCTGTTGCTGCGAACGCCACGAGGGGGATCACGGGAATGAAGGCGCACAGAAACACCAGGAGACTTTTCAGGTCCATGTGTCTGAATGATTCCTGGAAGACCAGGAATTCTCCATGAGAAGGGTGGGCTCTGTGGTGAATGGTGTGGCAGAGTGACCCTATGAACCGCCAGTCAGTGAGAGCCGGGCTGCCCCTATGCCACAGCTGCAGCCTCTCCCGATTGGCCAGGACCTTCAGGTCCGAAGTCATCTGAGCAACACAGGCATTTACAGCATGATTTTCTGTGCCTGCATTTCTTGGTTTTTCATTCTGCTATTAATAATAAAATGTAAAAACCAACCAAAACAGTTGCCACCAAGTCAACTCCAAATCACGGCGACCCCACGTGTTTCAGAGTAGGACTGTGCTCTGTAGGATTTTCAGTGGCTACATTTTCCGTAAGTAGATTGCCCACCTTTCTTCTAAGGCACCTCTGGGTGGACTGCGTCCTCTGATCTTTCTGTTGGCAGCCGAGCGTGTTGACCATTTGGATCCCTCAGGGACCCACATATGTCTCTACATACCAGTTTCCACGGAGTTGGCTCCGACTCATGGCGGCCTCACGTGTGTCAGAGTAGAACTGTACCCCGTAAGGTTTCTCATGGCTGATTTTTTGGAAGTAGACCACCAGGCTTTTCTTCTGTAGTGGCTCTCGGTGAACTTGAACCACCGACTGTGCTGTCAGCAGCTGAGCACTGGCTGTTTACACCAGCAGGAGACTAATAATATAATACAAGGCCCCTCATTTGTATAATTAAACCACTTCACCGGTCTAACCCGAGGGGCCTGAGGGCATGTCCAGCTCATCCCCTTAGGCTTTAGGAGTGTTCCGCCTGGTGGCCCTACCTTTCTCTCCCATCCCTGGCTCCCCAGCCAGACCAGGAGCAACTTAAGGGAAACCCAGGGCGATTTTCTCCAGGGCTTCCAGGACACCAGCTTGGTGCCTAGCACACCATCTGAGCTTAGCAAAGCTCTGTGGATCTTAAAGATTTTTGATGTATTTTGTCAGATTGTCTTGCAGAACTAGTTTTTCCTTCCATGAACAGTTCATAGAACTGTGGGCCAAGGGTACTTGCATCAGTAATGGATGTTTTAAAGTTCAAAATCTTGGCCAGTTTTATAGGTGAAATGGTGAACCATGTACTTATCTGAATTGATTTAATAACTAGTGGTGTGGACTATTTCTTCCTGTTTTTAACTGACTTTCTTCGGTAAATATCCTGTTGAAATATTTTCCTCATTTTCGGTTGCCTTACTTATATGGATGTTTCTTACTGAGAAATGATTTTTTGGAGATTATTGATAACCCTATCTATGAGTCAGAATTGACTCGACGGCAGTGGGTTTGGTTTGGGGTTTTATTGATATTCTGGGCCAGTAGTATGTTACATCCACATGTGTCTGTCAGTTTGTTGAACTGTGGGGGCTTGTGTGTTGCTGTCATGCTGGAAGCTATACCACCGGTATTTGAATACCAGCAGGGTCTGCCATGGTGGACAGGTTTCAGCTGAGCTACCAGACTAAGACAGACTAGCAAGAAGGACCTGGTGGTCTACTTCTGAAAATAATTAACAAATGAAAATCTTATGAGTAGCAGCAGAACACTGATACAGTGCCAGAAGATGAGCCCCCCAGGTTGGAAGGCACTCAAAAGATGACTGGGGAAGAGCTGCCTCCTCAAAGTAGAGTTGACCTTAATGACACAGATGGAGTCAAGCTTTGGTGACCTTCATTTGCTGATGTGGCATGACTAAAAATGAGAAGAAATAGCCACAAATATCCATTAATTGGAACATGGAATGTACGAAGTATGAATCTAGGAAAATTGGAAGTTGTCAAAAATGAAATGGAACACATAAACATGGATATCCTAGGCTTTAGTGAGCTGAAATGGACTGGTATTGGCCATTTTAAATTGGACAGTCATATGGTCTACTATGCTGGGAATGACAGCTTGAAGAGGAATGGCGTTCCATTCATCGTCAAAAAGAATATTTCAAGATCTATCCTGCAGTACAGCGCTGTCAATGACAGGATAATATCCATTCGCCTACAAGGAAGACCAGTTAATATGACTGTTATTCAGATTTATGCACCAACCACTAAGGCCAACGATGAAGAAATTGAAGATTTTTACCAACTTCTGCTGTCTGAAATTGACTGAATGTGCAATCAGGATGCATTGGAGGAAGACTCATTAACAGCCTGTGTTATGCAGATGACACAACCTTGCTTGCCGAAAGTGAAGAAAATTTGAAGCACTTACTGATGAAGATCAAAGACCATAGCCTTCAGTATGGATTACACCTCAACATAAAGAAAACAATAATCCTCATAAGTGGACCAATAAGCAACATCATGATAAATGGAGAGAAGATTGAAGTTGTCAAGGATTGCATTTTTTGGATCCACAATCAACACCCATGGAAGCAGTAGTCAAGAAATCAAAAGAGGTGTTGCACTGGGCAAATGTACTGCAAAAGATCTCTTTAAAGTGTTGAAAAGTAAAGATGTCACCTTGAAGACTAAGGTGTGCCCAATCCAAGCCATGGTGTTTTCATTCGCCTTATATGCATGCAACCACTGGATGATGGATAAGGAAGACCTAAGAAGAATTGGTGCCTTTGAATTGTGGTGTTGGTGAAAAATATTGAATATACCATGGACTGCCAAAAGAATGAACAGATCTGTCTTGGAAGGAGTACAACCAGTATGCTCCTTAAAAGCAAGGATGGCGAAACTTCATCTCACATACTTTGGACATGTTTTCAGGAGGGGTCAGTCCCTGGAGGATATCGTGCTTGGTAAACTGGAGGGTCATTGAAAAAGAGGAAGACCCTTGTCTTAGTCATCTAGTGCTGCTATAACAGAAATACCACAAGAAAGAAAAATTTATTCTCTCTCTGTCTAGGAGGCTACAAGTCCAAATTCAGGGCGTCATCTCCAAGAGAAGGCGTTCTCTCTCTGTCAGCTCTGCAGGAAGGTCCTTGTCATCAGTCTTCCCTTGGTCTGGGAGCATCTCAGCACAGGAACCTCAGGTCCAAATGATACGCACTGTTCCCGGCACTGCTTCCTTGGTGGTATGAAGTTCCCGTGTCTCTCTGCTCGCTTCTTTTATATCTCAGAAGAGATTGGCTTAAGACACTATCTAATATTGTAGGCCTCATCAATATAACTGCCGCTGATCTGTTTCATTACATCATAGTGATTGGACTTACAACACACAGGGAAATCACATCAGAACGTAAAATGGTAGACAATCGTCCAAGGGAATCACGACCTAGCCACGTCGAAAGATATTTTGGGGGACACAATTGAGTCCATGACAACCCTCAACAAGATGAATTGACACAGTGGCTGCAACAACGGGCTCAAGCATAACAATTTTAAGGGTGATGCCGGACCGGGCATTGTTTTGTTCTGTTGTACACGGGGTCACTATGATTCGGAACCAACTCGATGGCACCTAACAACAAAAACAATGTGTTGCAACTGTTTTCCCAATTTAAGTTTAATTTCTTAGTTTACAGTCATTAAAAAATAATTTTTTTTATGGTAATGTAAGCCAGTTTTTTTTTTTTCCTTCTTTTTCTGAAATTTTTGCCTACAAGGTTTTTGTTTGTTTGTTTGTTTTTCCTGATTTGCCTGCATGTTATCAAAGAGGGACCAGTCTCTGGAGAAGGGCATCATGCTTGGTAAAGTAAAGGGTGGGCAAAAGAGAGGAAGACCCTCAATGAGATGGATTGACACAATGGCTGCAACGATGATGAGGATGGTGCAGGACCGGACAGTGTTTCGTTCTGTTGTCCACGGGGTCACAAGGAGTTGGCACTGACTCGACGGCACCTAACAACAACAACCACAGCAGCAGCAGCAGTTGCACATCTGTGTTTTAATCACGCGTAGGAAGGATTCCTGAGGGTTGGTGTTGCATTTTGTTTTCATCGTTGCCCTGGGTGAAATGTCTGTGCGGACCTCTGTGTGCGAGTTTTGGTCCCGGGGGACCATTTCCACGTGTGACCCTTCTTGGGGTGGAGAACCTGGCCTTCGGGGCAGCAGGGCCTTGCGCTGGCCATGCTCCCTTTCCATTTGGCAGCATTTTGCTGATTGATTTATAGGCCCGTTTATCCTTTGAGGAATTATTTTGACTTTAATTCAATAAAAGGAGTGAATCAATGTAATGGACTAATTTATGATCAGTTTTGCTTTTTCAGATTATGATGACTCAAGAAAACTTATTCTCCATATAAATTTCTGCTGTTAGCTTCCTGAAAGACCGGTATCTCTACAGAATCTCCTCCTAACTGGAAACATGGCGTCAGAAAGAAGGCCTTAGCGGGAAGCCTCACACTGGTTCCTCATTAAGAATTAATGACGGCCTAACTCCTTCAGTGCAGGGAGTGTTCACGAAGCAACGCTTTTGCCCTGTGAACATGACAAAGGCTTCCAAGCTCCGTTGCACCCCAAATCCACATCATACCGTTTTAATTATCTGTGTGCTCCGGTGGAGGCTGTGAGGGAGAGAGGCTGAGAACAGGTGGAGGCCCCTCGGCCGGAACCCTGAAGGCCCTGGGTGGTCCAGTGCCTGTACTGGTTTCCTGAGAATCCATACAGGATTCTCAAAGGCAGCTCAAAAACCACAGTAGCTTCTCAAGGCTGCCCCTCAAATAGGAAGACACTTAGTCTCCTCAGAGAACCTGGCTTTTGCTTACAGGAGGCAGTTGAAGCATGATGTATTCGGTGCTGTTTGGAAGAGTGCGTCCTTCTGTTTGAGCTAATTCTTTTTGATTCAAATGTTGTTTGCATGTTAACAAGCTCGGCTGCTAACCGAAAGGTTGGAGGTTCAAGTCCAACCGGAGAGGCACCCCAGAAGAAGGGCCTGGTGACGTACTCCCGAAAGCTCAGCCGTTGAAACCCCGGAACCCAGTTACTCCGGCACTCATGGGGTTGCCGTCAGTCAGAACGACTCCACAGTGACTGAAATCTTGGTTTTTCTTTGCATTTCATTAATAGAAGCAAGCTAGACTTAATATTATCTTAACTTGAGCAGTAATTTGGATATTTCTCCTAACCAGAGTAGTTGGGGATTAACTTTTTAAATTCTTCTTAGAACACCTTGGCATTCCTTTCACTGCGTCCCAGTTCTAACTGATTATATAGCGAGTCCTTCCTCCTGGGTGTCAGATCCCTGATGGCACCGCACACGTAGTGACTGAGCACCCGGTGGCACCGCACGCGTAGTGACTGAGCACCCGGTGGCACCGCACGCGTAGTGGCTGAGCACCCGGTGGCACCGCACGCGTAGTGGCTGAGCACCCGGTGGCACCGCACGCGTAGTGGCTGAGCACCCGGTGGCACCGCACGCGTAGTGGCTGAGCACCCGGTGGCACCGCACGCGTAGTGGCTGAGCACCCGGTGGCACCGCACGCGTAGTGGCTGAGCACCCGGTGGCACCGTACGCGTAGTGACTGAGCAGTGACATGTGCCAGATGCCCCTCTCGGTGCTGGGGTCTAGTGGGGAGTAGCTCCCAGGAGCTCTTACTGTGGCGGGGAGGCACTGGATGTGGATGCAGGTAGCGAAGCCCGTCACGGGGGATACCCCGTGGGGCAGTGTGGTCAGAGTGGGCCTCCAGGGTGAGTGACATTTTAGCCGAGACCCGACTGACAGGTGGAGATCTGGGCTGAGCTGGCATGCTGGCATTCCACATTCGGTCCTCCATAGCAGGTAGCCCAGTGCCTGGCACTTCATGGTGGTGGAATTCATTTGTCCTCTGGCAACGTGTTTACTAACAAGGGGGGCCGCTATTGGGGCCGCACCCTCCATTTGGGCCTTCAGCTAGCAGTTGGGACTGCAGCTTCTAGTTGGGAGGCTGTCCACGTGCCTTTGCCCCCTCTTCATTGCCACAGTGGTGTCTCCAGGTCAAGATCCCTCACCCTGCCCCCTTCCATGCAGGCAAACACCAGGTGCTTGGTTCTCCTCTTGATGCATCCTGTAGCCCCTTACTGTCCTCGGGCCCCTGGTGGATGGCATGACTCTAATGTGTACATGTCTTCAAAGGCCCCCCGTTCCTCCTGAAGGGAGTCCAGATCAGGAGCCTGGAACCCAGGGCCTTGGCATTGTGACACCTGGAGCTCTTCCCTGCCAGAGGCAGCCATAGCTGTAGTTGTGCACATGCCCTGCACATGTCACAACTCTGGGTTCTGCTGGCCAGTCACAGGTGTGCACACACTGCACGTGTCCCAGCTCTGGGTTCTCTCAGGCAGCCACAGGTGTGCACACACACTGCACGCGTCCCAGCTCTGGATTCTGTCGGGCAGTCACAGGTGTGCACACACTGCACATGTCCCAGCTATGGGTTCTCTCAGGCAGTCACAGGCGTGCACACACTGTATGCATCCCAGCTCTAGGTTCTGTTGGGCCTTTCCTTGCATTGCCTTCTTTTCTGTTGTTGTTGTTAGGCACCGTCGAGTCAGTTCTGACTCATAGGGACCCTGTGCACAACAGAACGAAACACTGCCCAGTTCTGAGCCATCCTCACAATCCTTGTTATGCTAGAGCTCATTGCTGCAGCTGCCGTGTCAGTCCACCTTCTCCAGGGACTGAGCCCTCCTGACAACACGTCCAAAGTTTGTAAGATGCAGTCTCGCTGTCCTTCCTTCCAAGGAGCGTTCTGGTTGTACTTCTTCCAAGACAGATTTGTTCGTTCTTTTGGCAGTCCATGGTGTATTCAATATTCGCCAACACCACAATTCAAGGCGTCAATTCTTCTTCGGTCTTCCTTATTCACTGTCCAGCTTTCACATGCATATGATGCGATTGAAAATACCATGGCTTGGGTCAGGCGCACCTTAGTCTTCAAGGTGACATCTTTGTTTTTCAACACTTTAAAGAGGTCCTTTGCAGCAGATTTACCCAATGCAACGCGTCTTTTGATTTCTTGACTGCTGCTTCCATGGCTGTTGATTGTGGATCCAAGTAAAATGAAATCCTTGACAACTTCAATCTTTTCTCCGTTTATCATGATGTTGCTCATTGGTCCAGTTGTGAGGATTTTTGTTTTCTTTATGTTGAGGTGCAATCCATACTGAAGGCTGTGGTCTTTGATATTCATAGTAAGTGCTTCAAGTCCTCTTCACTTTCAGCAAGCAAGGTTGTGTCATCTGCATAATGCAGGTTGTTAATGAGTCTTCCTCCAATCCTGATGCCCTGTTCTTCTTCATATAGCCCAGCTTCTCCTATTATTTGCTGAGCATACAGATTGAATAGGTATGGTGAAAGAATATAACCCTGATGCACACCTTTTCTGACTTTAAACCAATCAGTATCCCCTTTTTCTGTCTGAACAACTGCCTCTTGATCTATGTAAAGGCTCCTCATGAGCACAATTTAGTGTTCTGGAATTCACATTCTTCACAATGTTATCCATAATTTGTTATGATCCACACAATTGAATGCCTTTGTACAGTCAATAAAACACAGGTAAACATCCTTCTGGTATTCTCTGCTTTTAGCCAGGATCCGTCTGACATCAGCAATGATATCCCTGGTTCCACGTCCTCTTCTGAATTCGGCCTGAATTTCTGGCAGTTCCCTGTCAATATACTGCTGCAGCCGTTTTTGAATGATCTTCAGCAAAATTTTATTTGTGTGTGATATTTAATGATACGGTTTGATAATTTCCACAGTTGGTTGGATCACCTTTGTTGGGAATAGGCATATATATGGATCTCTTCCAGTCAGTTGGCCAGGAAGCTGTCTTCCATATTTCTTGGCATAGACGAGTGAGCACTTCCAGCGCTGCATCCGTTTGTTGAAACATCTCAGTTGATATTCCATCAATTCCTGGAGCCTTGTTTTTCACAAATGCCTTTAGAGCAGTTTGGACTTCTTCCTTCAGTACTATCGGTTCCTGACCATATGCCACCTCTTGAAATGGTTGAACATCGACTAATTCTTTTTGGTATAATAACTCTGTGTATTCCTTCCATCTTCTTTTGATGCTTCCTGCATCATTTAATATTTTCCCCATAGAATCCTTCCCTATTGCAACTCGAGGCTTGAATTTTTTCTTTAGTTCTTTCAGTTTGAGAAACACTGAGTGTGTTCCTCCCTTTTGGTTTTCCATCTCCAGCTCTTTGCACATGTCATTATAATACTTTGTCTTCTTGAGACACCCTTTGAAATCTTCAGTTCGTTTACTTCATCAATTCTTCATTTTGCTTTAGCTGCTTGACGTTCAAGAGCAAGTGTCAGAGTCTCCTCTGACATCCATCTTGGTCTTTTCTTTCTTTCCTGTCTTTCCAGTGACCTCTTGCTTCCTTCAGGTATGATTTCCTTGATGTCTGTCATTCCACAACTCGTCTTGTCTTCAGTCAGTAGTGTTCAATGTGTCATATGTATTCTTCAGATGGTCTCTAAATTCAGGTGGGATATACTCAAGGTCATATTTTGGCTCTCGTGGACTTGCTCTGATTTTCTTCAGTTTCAGCTTGAACTTGCATATGAGCAATTGATGGTTGGTTCCACAGTCGGCTCCTGGCCTTGTTCTGACTGATGATATTGAGCTTTTCCATCATCTCTTTCCACAGATGTAGTCAGTTTGATTTCTGTGTGTTCCATCTGGCGAGGTACATGTGTAATGTTGCTGTTTATGTTGGCAAAAGAAGGTATTTGCAAGGAAGAAGTCGTTGGTCTTGCAAAATTCTATCATGTGATCTCCGGTATTGTTTCTATCACCGAGGCCATATTTTCCAACTACTGATCCTTCTTCTTTGTTTACAACTTTCTCATTCCGATTGCCAGTAATTATCAATGCATCTTGATTGCATGTTCGATCAATTTCAGACTGTAGCAGCTGATGGAACTCTTCTATTTCTTCATCTTTGGCCCTAGTGGCTGGTGTGTAAATTTGAATAGTAGTCGTATTAACTGTCTTCCTTGTATGCTTACGGATATTATCCTATCACTGACAGCATTGTTCTTAAGGATAGATCTTGAAATGTCCTTTTTGACGATGAATGCAAAGCCATTCTTCTTCAAGTTGTCATTCCCAGCGTAGTAGCCTGTATGATTGCCCAATTCAAAATGGCCAGTACCGGTCCATTTTAGCTCACTAATGCCTAGGATATTGATGTTTATGTGTTCCATTTCATTTTTGATGATTTCCAATTTTCCTAGATTTGTACTTCGTACATTCCATGTTCCGATTATTAGTGGATGTTTGCAGCTGTTTCTTCTCATTTTGAGTCATACCACATCAGCAAATGAAGGTCCCGAAAGCTTTACTCCATCCATGTCATTAAGGCCGACTCTACTTTGAGGAGGCAGCCATTCCTCAGTCATCTTTTGAGTGTCTTCTAACCTGGGGGTCTTGCCTTCCGGCACTGTGTCAGACAATGTTCCGCTGCTATTCATAAGGTTTTCACTGGCTAATGCTTTTCAGAAGTAGACTGCCGGGTCCTTCTTCCTAGTCTGTCTTAGTCTGGAAGCTCAGCTGAAACCTGTCCTCCATGGGTGACCCTGCTGGTATCTGAATACCAGTGGCATAGCTTCCTGCATCACAGCAACACGCAAGCCCCCACAGTACAACAAAGTGACAGATACGTGGGGGCCTTTTCTGTTATTGTGTGCTTAATCCCGCTGCCCTCTGAGACTCCTTTCATAAAGCATAAAATCATGTCCCTTGGGGACAGGGACTTTGTGCCCTTCCCAACCCACCGGTGCTTCTCTTTCGGTCTCTCTGCATACTACTCCCTCTCCACTGGGCTGGCTCTTCATTTTAGAGTCGTGGCTTGTATGCTCTGCGTCTCTTTGGAATATTAAGAGAATGAAAGAATTAGAGAGTCAACATGTGAATCGATGAGAATGCTCTGTCTTCCTTTAGACTTTAAGGGTGGTTCTGTTTTTCATCTTTATATTCTTCTTCCAAGCCCTAGTCTGTTGCACATAAAAAGTGCTCAATATGTGTTAATAGAATGAATCAATATTTCAACAAATAGCATTTCTGTGAACAAAACTCTTACAGCATTATTTAAAAAATCAAAGATCCAGTCAAACCAAAAGAAAGGTATGAGATTGATTTTCTTTGTTGTTGCAGGAATAGCGTTATTAAAACAAGGGTGATGGAGGACAAAGATCCAGGAAGTTTCCTCCCTCTTTGGCTCAGCAGCATGCCAGTGTCGTCATTTCCCGGGCGTTCTCCAGGGACTTTTCCCACGTGGAGTTTGGTGCCAGTTTTCTCGTACAGAGAGTAGGCAGACTGCTTAGCAAAATGCTGTCCTTTTCCTGCTTACCCTGTCTTCCTGTTGCTGATGTGGGTTCTGAGGTTGGAGACGCCTGATTGGGGGTCCGTTTGGGGTGGTGGGGTGCGAAGCAGAGCCGTGCTGACTGTGAGGTGATGCTGTTGGCCCCCCTCATTTGAGGCCTCTTTTAGAGCCAGAAGTGACAGTGGCGTATGGCCCGGTGACACCGTCTTACCTGGTACATGGTGAGCACCTTGCCCCTCTCGGTAACGGCGGTCCCCTGAGCTCTCGCCTGCTGGCCGGGATCTTCCTGTTGTGGGCTGCCGGCAAAAGGCCCAAGTGTTCAACCACGTAACAAACTTGGGCATGGTGATGGTGGGTCAGTGTGGGACCTGGAGTTGGTCATTGTTTGTATTAGTGTTAAACATTCTTATTCTAACATTCATATTCATAGCAAATATTCGTAGTCTGACCTCTTATTCTGCCAGTGTAATGCTAGTTGCTTTTGCTGAACCAAGGAGTTTTGTGAATTTATAGTCTTGAGTTGTGACGCTACTCTCGCAGCCAAGCAGCAAATCTTTTCTCTGCACTGGAACCCAAATCTGTGTAATTAATTAACGAAATCTCCATCCCCCACATGTCAGGGTTTCAAATGTAAAACTCCCAAGTTGGAAAATGGACAAGATTAGATCCATAGAGCAGTTCCAGCTTGCTTATAAAGAACAGAATATTTTTGATTACCGGTTAAGTGCCTAATTAGGCGAAGAGGTTTATTGCAGGGTTTGTGCAGCACAGGTGATTAATGTAGTCATAACAACAGTAACTTGTTCTCTTCTCTACCGCTGGTCTTCACTGGCAGACGCCAGCGGCTTCACCGGCAGAGCTCGTGCTGTGTGATGGGTATCTATGCTTATCTCGGCTGTAATCAGTGTTGTGGAATCCTTTGGCCGTAAAGATGTTTGGATGTGAGGTGTCTCCTCACTTTCCAGTTAGTAAGCTGCTCCATTGGTTTTACACGGGAGAGAACTTGACTGTGTGTCAGGCCTTTTTATTTTCTAGCACTCCCTGATAATTACAAGATTCCAGGCTTGTGGTGTCTGGCTGTTTTAGAGTTCCAATGTGTGAGTCCCTGCTTTCAGTTGTCTTGGGTACATACCTAGGAGCGGAATTGCTGGGTCAGAGGTAATTCTATGCTTGACTTTTTGAAGAACCACCAAACTATTTTCCAAAGTGACTCCACCATTTTACATTCCCGCTAGCAGTACGTGAAGGTTCCAGCTTCTCCACGTCCTTGCCAACAGTCACTTTTTTTTTTTTAAGTGAAAGCCATCCTAGTGGGTGTAAAGTGGTCCTTGTTCCTTTTATCCACTGATCCTTTCTGTCTTCTGGACATGGATACATGGATAGAAAATTTTCCCGAGAGCTTTTCAGATATTTCAGAGTAACAATTGTATCCCTTCATGGTTTTCTCCTTGTCAGGCTACATCTTCTCCATTCTTTGGTTAGTTCCCCACATCTGTCTACTCATCTGTCCATCCCTCCCTCCCTCCGTCTCCCATCCACCCACCCATCCATTCATCCACCCACCCACCCACCCGTCTGTCCATCTGTCCGTCCGTCCATCCAGTGTTTGCTGCCATCTGCTGCATGCTAGGCCAGGGGATACGGTGGTGGGTGAGACAGACAAGCTGTAGCACTGCCTCTCGGTTCTCCTTTCTCTCAGTGCCCCAGGTTACATCCCTGTGGAGGGGCGTGATGTCCGCTAGACCCCTGGGCTTCCGGCTGTTCCTCAGCTTCTTGCACCTCCCCCCTCGCATGTGAAAACATGTACCCACTTTGAGGCAGGGCTCTGTGTGTGTGTGGGCGGGCACAGAGAACTGCCCTATAGAGTTTCCAAGGAGCGCCTGGTAGATTTGAACTGCCGATCTTTTGATTAGCAGCCGTAGCTCTTAACCACTACGCCAGCAGGGAGTAGTGGGTGCTTTTGCTTATGCACAGAATTGGCTTGAATGTGTCAGTGACAAAAGCAGGGGTCCCTGGAGGGCTGTGTTGGTGGCCTGATGCCATGAGCCACATTGGCACTGGTGGCAGGACTTATGGAAGCAGTAAAGCTCTGGTAAAGTTTAGAGCAAAACGAGGTGCCATGTCTCCTCACCTTGCCTAGTAGCTGCATTCCTAGAAGATTCATTATATTTAAAAACTGCCCAAAAGATGCTCTGTGTTCATAAAGAGTGTTTTGACTTCAGGCTCGGGTAAGCTGAAGTCATTGGTGGTTCACTGGTAGAATTCTCACCTTCCATGTAGAGACCCGAGTTCGGTTCCCAGCCAGTGCACCTCATGCGCAGCCACCACCCACCTATCGCTGGAGGCTTGTGTCTTGCTGTGATGCCGAACAGGTTTCAGCAGAGCTTCTGGACTAAGACAAACTAGGAAGAAAGGCCTGGCGACCTCCTTCTGATAGTCAGTCAGTGAAAACCCTATGGATCACAACGCCCAATTCCCAACAGATGCCGGTGATGGCGCAGGCCTGGGCATTGTTTCGTTCTGTTGTGCGTGGAGTCACCACGAGTTAGGGGCTGACTCGACAGCACCTCACAGCAACAAGCGTACGAGGTTTCCGTGCCTGTGGTCTGGGCAGTAGCTGGAACTCATGCCCGATGTGCTAATCGTGCTGGCTGACCACCCTGTAGGGTGGCTCACACTGGCCCCACCTGCCAACTGCCAGCAGCACCCCTCGCCCTAAGCATTCAGACCCCAAAATACGCCTGCTTGTTTCTTGAGCCATCTGCAAGGACGGTACCACCACCCTGGGATCTTTTGCTCCAAGGGTATTATCTGAAGAACAGACAGTTAAACTATTGCGAACGGCTTAGACAATAGTTTGTTTCCTTTTGCAAATGCAACTGTTGTCAAGATCACGTTCTCTTTTTACTCTCTACTCATCTGCATAAAATAAAGGGTGGAAGTTTCTCAGGGTCGCGCCCCGGCCCTCCTCAGTGGCATCCAGAGCGATGTTCTCTGGGTGCGTGAGTGTACACAGACACACAGTGGTATAGCTTCCGATATAAATGGAGTGGTTTGATGAAAATGGGATTATTTTACAAGCTGCCTTTTTTTTTTTTTTTTTTTAACTTAATAACATATCAGGGTAGTGTTTTCAGAGGAGGTAATTTAAATCATCCCCCGGAGACTTTCTGTGGTCTCAGAAGGCAAGTGAGATGATTTTTAATTAAATGCAGTTCGATGTCTGCTGTCTTCCTAATGTGCTGTGGTCTGCTCGGGACGACCGATCTTGTGCTGTGTGCTGTGTGAGCACCTTCTCTGCCCCTCAGCCTCCCCTCAGTTAGCCTGCACACTTGTTGGCCTTCCCGCTGCGCTGTGGGCTCTCTGGGGTCAGCACTCATACTTTGCTCAGCTTGGTGTCCCCAGGACACAGGGCCTGGCCCCAGTAGGGCAGCATTGAGGGCAAAGTGGGGGAACCGATGGCTGGGTGTAGTTCTAGAGGCAGTCAGTCATGTTCACCAGAGCAGTGGACTCTTAACACGCCAGCCATCATGAAGACGGCACACACGTGGGCAGCGTTTCGTTCTGTGACAGAAGGTCACCTGAGTCAGACCTGACTTGGTGGTAGCTAACAACAACGGCAAATAATTAAAGGGTAAAAGTAAACGAATACAGTCTGGTCAGATTTCAGGTGAAACAACCAAAACCAACTGCCGTTGAGTCGATTCAATTCTGACTCACAGCGACCCTGTAGGATGGAGTAGAACTACCCGCATAGGGATCCCAGTGCTGTAAGCCTTTATGGAAGCAGACTGCCACGTCCTTCTCTTCACAGAGCAGCATACCTCTGCCCACGGTCTCCTAGTGAGATGGGCTGTTCACACGAGCCTGGTCCTCACACCTGCCATGCCTGTTCTCAGAGGAGAGAGTTGTGTCCACACGGGGCTGTTCACACGAGCCTGGTCCTCACACCTGCCATGCCTGTTCTCAGAGGAGAGAGTTGTGTCCACACTGGGCTGTTCACACTAGCCTGGTCCTCACACCTGCGGTGCTTGTTCTCAGAGGAGAGAGTTGTGTCCATACTGGGCCATTCACACGAGCCTGGTCCTCAAACCTGCCGTGCCTGTTCTCAGAGGAGAGAGTTGTGTCCACACTGGGCCATTCACACTAGCCTGGTACTCAAACCTGCCGTGCCTGTTCTCAGAGGAGAGAGGTGTGTCCACACTGGGCCATTCACACAAGCCTGGTCCTCACACCTGCCATGCCTGTTCTCAGGGGAGAGAGTTGTGTACCCACAGGAGCCTGGTCCACGAAGGCCTGCTTGCATGGCGTTACCTGTTCTTGGGGGAGAGGGTGTGTCCATGCTGGTGCGCCTGGCTGGCCTCATGTGGTCCTACAGGGTGTGAATACCACCTACGGGGTGGCCAAGCGCCCTTCACTGCTCCAGGGGTGATGATAGACTCACCATCAGCGCTTTCTGTCCTGGGGCCTGTTCTCTCACGGGTCTTCCAGGATGCCCCCTTCACAGATGGGGTGTTGAAGCCCACTGCAGGCCCTTACCTGCTCACATTCTGCAGGTTGTAAGATCTCCTTACCCCCAGCTGCCTGTCACTCATTCATTCATTCATTCCTTCATCCTGCCTCTCCTGGGAGCCGGGGGACGTCCTTTCACACGTTTCCACGCACACACTGTAGCTAGGTAGTAAGAGGTGCTGACTTTGCTGTGGTTGGCCTGGGCCTGTCTCCTGTGGGGCTGACTAGAGGACAGCCTGTGGGTGGTCTTGGGCCCACCTGGTGCTCCCTTCAGGAGGTACCAGACACTACCTCACGGAGATTCTCTGGGAGCAGCCTTTCTCTTGAGCAGCTTCTTCAGCTCATAGCCTGGGGACTTCTCAAATGTTCTGAACACCTCTTTGTGCTTTCTCCCAGTTTTGGTAGGTGCTTTCCAGTCGAAGGGACATTTATTTCTTTCTAACAGTAGGGTAATTCCGATTCTTGTGGTCTTTAGAAGACAGATTGGTGTTGGGGTTCTCTGAGGTAAATGCCATTGCCTGATTACATGGAAGAGTAACAAATGGCCTGTTGTGAGAAATGACTTGAGACTACCCTACTGGCATTTTCTCAGATAAAATAAGAAGCCAGTTAAACAGACAAATCATCGGGGCTTCTGCTGGCCTCCTGAAGTGGTCTTTTTTCTGTGAGGTTGGTCTGAGAGCATCGTGGCTTCTGTAAACATCAGGAGACAGTCTTGAGGTCTGTTCGCTTTTATTATATCTGAGAAAATGTCTCAATGCTTGAAGGCCCTTGAAAGAGAGAGTATGTCGATGCAGAACTTCTCGGAGGTCGTCTTCTGATGGCTGCTGCTGATTCAGTTCCCTGCGACTGGAAGGTGAAACCAGGCCTGCCCTCAATTCTGGGGGTTGGGTCAATTCTGCTGGTCACAGCCATTTCCCAGTAAGATGGTTACCCGTGGTTGAGGGGCAGTTTGTACACCTGGCTGTGTACTTGACAGGTACCTCTCATCCCATCTGGAGAGGCATGGCGCTGGGGTGGAGTGTGAGTCAGGGAGGGGCCTTTCCTGGGTTGATGCTCTTTTTTTAATTAACTTCTTTTATAATTTTATTCTGGTGAGCATATACATACCAAAATATATGCCATTTCAACAATTTCTACATGTTTAATTCAGTGACATAGTTCTGTGGTAGCTCTGTATCAGGGCCACCGCCTTCCTGCTGAGGTCATGGATACAGCACATGTGACCTCAGCCACATGGCTGTCATTGTGCTTTCTGTCAGGGCCACCGCCTTCCTGCTGGGGTCATAGAGACAGCACACATGGTCCCAGCCACATGGCTCTCACCGTGTTTCGTGTCAGGGCCACTGCCTTCCTGCTCGGCTCGTGGACACAGCACGCGTGATCCCAGCCACGTGGCTCCTGCTGTGCTTCCTGTCAGGGCCACCGCCTTCCTGCTGGGCTCATGGAGGCAGTGTGCGTGGTCCCAGCCACATGGCTCCTGCTGTGCTTCCTGTCAGGGCCACTGCCTTTCTGCTGGGGTTACAGAGACAGCACGTGTGGTCCCAGCCACATGGCTACCGCTGTGCTTCCTGTCAGGGCCACCTCCTCCCTGCTGGGGTCACGGAGACAGGATGTGTGGTTCTAGCCATGACGCTTCTGCTCCACTCTGTGGGATACCACTGTGGAGACACTCTTACCCCCTTGCACCCCTCTGATTTCTGTTGTGAAGAAGGAAGAAGGTGGGACCATATGTGGGTGAGGACCTGGGTGGGCTGCTGCTCAGGGAAGGAGGAAGGACCTTACGGAAGAGCCGTGGAGCCATCCTAGCGTCCGAAGCGCAGTGATGAGCGCAGGCTCCGGGACCAGATGTGAGGCCACGTCCTGACCCTACCCATTGTACCATGAGTGGGTGTCTCCCCACACCCGACCTTCCTTAGGGTACAATGGCGGTGGTTGTAATGAGAAGCTGCAGGACTCCTGGCAGGCAAGAAGTGCTCAGTGAGCGTTCCCAGTGTTACTGCTAGTACGATTATTACAAGTTTACAATAATTTACAACCTTCTCAATATATTCTGGGCTGGAATGTTTTTTCTTAAAGTACATTTTCCTCGCAAACGATACCATGCACATTTGCAAAATAAATAAAATAGAAAAACCAGAGACATACTTTTTCAAACATTAATGGGTGTTATGCTGAATGATAACACTTTTTGTAGGGATCTAAAATTAGTTTCTTCAAATACCCGACAAGACGTTTCAATTAAGCGTCTGTTTTGCATTTTAAAAACTTCTAAGTTATGTTTCTCATTAGATTTCCTATACATTAAGAAGGAAGTGACTTAGAACCCCACTGCCTGTTATTTCTTCTTGGTACATCTGTGCTGCTGCCCTCGTGGGGGCTTGATGGGGCACAAGAGACTTGCCTGGTATGGTTTTGGAAAAGCTAACCTCGGAAACAGGTTTTTAGGGGAATTCCAGGTAGTCCCCAACTTGCAATGTATTCTAGTTAATGACGAATCACACTACAACCGTCTTTTTTTTTTTTGGTACATTTTTTCGTTAGTAATATGTGCTACATACAATGATGCAGCGTGTAATTTGCTGAAGTTATCATTCTCAGATGTTCATTTGCAGAACGTTCAGTGTTATGATCTATAAAGACACTAATGATAAAAGGCAATGATAATAAAAACGAAAACAATGAGGTATTCGACTTAACGTCAAAACTGACTCATGTCAGAGTCATCAAAATGGAGCCCTGTCCTAAGTTGGGAACTGCGTGTATTGTTGGATGAATACGTAAATATATGAGAAGCAGAGTTTTACAGTCTTTTGAAGGAACTTTCAGGCCTCTGCCGGGGATGAATAATGTACTCTAGGTTTTCTCTTATTCAGATGGGAAATGCCTGATAAGTAATAATGTAAAAAATACCTATTAATTATGTTAATTGATCAGAGAGTATTCAGATTATTATCTGCAACTAATGAGATATTTAAACTGAGAAACTCTAAGTGGTGAGGTGTAGGCTGCATGAGCCGTCCATTTGGAGGAAGAATGATAGGTGGGGGCTCCGGCAGGTGAGCGCGTCTCCCCTGGTGATGACTTTGTGTGGTTAATTGCCCGTTGTCTCTTCCCATGCCATGCGCTTCGCAGACGAGGAGGACGTGGACACCGTGGACGTCTCCCACGTGCCTGCGGATGTGCTACGCAACATCGAGGCCGATACCTACTGGTGCATGAGCCGGCTGCTGGACGGCATTCAGGTGAGGTCTGGCCGTGTGCAGGGAGGGGTGCATTGTGTCCAGAGAGCACCATGCTGATGCTGGCACTTTAGGTCCGCCATGTGCTAACCTTGGGAACCTCAGTCTCAACATCTGGAATAGGTTGTGCTCTTCAGGGTGACTGCAGGTAGCAGAAGTACTGGGTGTGAGCCCCTTGTTCTGGGGACACCATGCTATCCTGCTGCGGAATGCAGAGGGCGGGCCCTGGCAGGGACCCTGGGGCCGAGGATCTGTACTGCTGAGTCTGCTGTCTGCTCTCAGGTATCTGCTGCAGGGGCTTGTCCACTCCTTGTTGCTCAGATTCGGCCAGACGTAGTCAGGGGAATCTACCCCACACAGGGGTCAGTTTGGGGCCCCAGCGCCTCATCTATAAAGCTGGGCCCTGTGACCAGGTGGCATTCACAGCCCTGAGAGGTGGGTGAACAGCAGTCAAGCCTGGTACTGAGGGGAAGACAGGAGCTGGCGGGGGTCCCACTTGCTGGGCTCAGGGTCAGGATGTTGGGGCCATGGCCAAACTTGTCACAGGTCTCACAGTGACAGAGACGGTTGTGTGGAGGCGGTGTGGGGGACAATACTGCAGAGTGCCTACAGAGCCCTGTGGGCAGGTAAGGAGCAGGAACGAGGACTCAAGCCTCAGGGGCTCAAAGACATGGCCCGAGTGGGTGGATGCCCCCAGTGGCTGGGCCCCCATCAGCTTCATTTGGCCTCTCACACCTGTCCTAGACACCTGCATTGTACCAGTACACCCACTTCTCACTTACCAACATTGTTAGGTTCCAAAGACCAGGTCGTTATGTGAAAATTGGCATTATGCAAAAATGGAGGATGATCACATCAGATCACAAAATGGAAGATGGCTACATCATTACATAACTGCCAAATTATGTCATTATGTAACTGCCAAACCACTGAGAGTCATGGCCTGGCCATCGCAGCCAGCCGATCACATAACCTTAACTATCACAGCCAGTGTTACTCTCGCCTGACACCTCAGCGTTCATTACTGCCAGGCTACATCGTCAATGTGTAAGATAGTCAGATAGTCGATTTTTTTTACTATTGTTGTAGATGCGAAATGTTGGATAATGAGATAGTGATAAGTGAGAAGTGGGTGTACTGTGCTGCCCACTAAGTGAGGCATGGGGCTTTCCAGGAGCTCCTGTCCAACAGAGGGTGGCGTTTCAGCTCTGCTGAGGCAGTGAAATGGGCTCCCAAGAGTTCCCAGGAGGGTTGCCTGATCTTACATGGAGGAGGGGACTCGAGCGGGATTTTGTTGTTGTTGTTGTAAAGTACGTAATGCACCATTTGCCAGTTTGACGTTTTTCTCATGTGCAGTTTAGCGTTATCAATTACATTAATCGTGTTGTGCAGCCATCACTAGCATCCACTGCCAGATTTCCATCTCCATAAACAGAAACTCACTGCTTCCTGGACAGCCGCTCCCCTCCCCGCTCCCGCCCCTGGGAACCACTAATAAACGCTGGTCTCTGTGCTTTTGCCAGTCCTAGGTGTTTCATATAAGTAGGTTCATACACTATTTGTCCTTTTGTGTCTGATTTCCTTCACTCAGCATAACGTTTTAAAGGCCAAACAGGGTTTTGGTTGATAGACGTTTTCTGGGGGCCAAATGTCCAAGAATCGCCTGGTTACTCACGTGCAGGTGAACCGATGTGAGGTGCTGCTACCCAAATGGAGAGTGTGCAGGCGTCCGTGAGCTCAGCTGGACCTCGAGGGCCCTCCTGTTGAAGAGATGAGGCGGTGTGCTTGGTTCACACTTTTGCCATGTTCATTTCCCGTCAGTGTTTGCCTTTCCTGACCTGTTGTCATAACGGTCGTTCTGATGTCACTGAGAGGTTCCAGCCAGGCTACTTGATGTGAAATGGCCCAAACAAGGCTTCTCTTAATTGTAATCTAAAGACTCAGGCCCTAAGGTTTAATTTGGATGAATATGCTAAAATGGTTCTATTGCAGGAAACTGGGTGGGTTCATGTTACTTTTTTATTTTTGTCGTGCTTTAGGCGAAAGTTTACAGAACAAATTGGCTTCTTATTGAACAATTAATACGCATATTGTTTTGTGACATTGGTTGCCAACCCCATGACATGTCAACACTCTCTCCTTCTTGGCCTTGGGTTTTCCATTTCCATCTCCCCAGCTCTCCTGTCCCCTCCCGCCTTCGTGTCCTTGCCCCTGGGCTGGTGTACCCATTTAGTTTCACGTGCTTGGTTGAGCTATGTGTGTTATTGTTTGTTTGATGGGCCTGCTTAATCTTTGGCTGAAGGGTAAACCTCAAGAGTGACCTTGTTACTGAGCTAAAAGGGCGTCCAGGGGGCCATACTCTGGAGGTTTCGTTGGTCTCTGTCAGACTAGTACGTCTGGTCTCTTTTTGTGGGTTAGAATTTTGTTCTATGGTTCATGTTACTTTTGATAACTTAGGAACTGACAGAGAAGGTGGAAGCGCTTCGTGTGCTTGTAGCATGGAGGCCTCATATCTGTGAGCTGATCGAGCTGCCTTGTGACTTATTTGTTTCTTTTAAAGAAAAATGTGCCTGTTAGGGGTGAATTTTGGCCCAAGCCCCAGCTTGCTGTTTCTCTCACCTTGTCAGCATTCCCATATTTCTGAGTCGTCCTCTCCTTGGAAGGTTTCCCCCCTTGGAGAAGGGATTGAATCATAACATGAAACTTTATAAATTTCCAGTGTCACTTGCTTGATCATGAGTGATGGAACTTCTGCCATTTAAATATAAGATTATCTGGCTTCTATTTGTAAATAAAATCAGCTGTACAACGAAATCGGCGTTGGCTTTTCGTTTTTCACCTGAGATTTGCTCTGTGATGAAATGGTTTATTGGCAGGGCTGACAAGTGCGAGGTATAACGCCGCTCTGGTGCCTGCGTTTACAAAGTATCGCAACCCAGAGGTCCTCACCCGTCTGTCCATGGTTACAGTTCACTCCAGATACTTCTCACGTGAGAAAGGGCTCGGGAATATCAGTGACCGCCATCTGGGGAGTTTGGGGAACTCTGCTGTCATTCTCTTACATGAGAACATCCCAGTATTCTCTTGTTATACATTGGGTTTTCATTGGCTCATTTTTGGAAGTAGATCACCAGGCCTCTCTTCCTAGCCTGTCTTAGTCTAGAAGCTCCGTGGAAACCTGTCCACCATGGGTAGCTCTGCCGATGCTACAGCTTCCAGCATCCCAGCGACAGGTAAGCTACCACAACAGGACAAACCGACAGACAGGTTTACAAATAGAAGCCAGATAACCTTGTATTTAAATCAGCCTTAGAAGAAATACAGCCAGAATGTTCCTTAGAGATGAGGATGGCAAGGCTTTGTCTTACTTTGGACACTTCGTCAGGAAAATCAGTCGCTAGAAAAGGACATCGTGGTTAGCCAAGTTAGAGGGTCAGTGGAAACTGGGGAAACCATCCATGAGATGGATCGACCCAGTAGGCACAACAGTGAGCTCAAACCTACCAATGATCACAAAGATGGTGTAAGACTGGGCAACCTTTAGTTCTGTTACACATGAGGTCGCCACGACTCAGCAGCAGCTGACAGCGGCAAGGCCATCCCAAAGCGACTCAGGTGACTTTCCCTTGGAGACTTTTTTAGTATACACAAGTACTACTGCTTTTTTAGGTTTCAGTAAATGTAAGGATACAAACTGATTGAAAATCAAGGGAAAACTGGACCAGAAGGTAAATTCCCTAAGGACCTAGATGCTTCTGTTCCTGATTGCTTCTGCCCCCCGGCTTATTCTCTGCTCCTGTGTCATTTACCTCCATTTTTTTTTTTTGTAGAACTGCTAGAACCATCTTTCTTAAGTGCCTTTTTCATCACATCATTGCCCTGATTGAAACCCATGAGGTCCTTTTCAGGTTTTGTTAAATGCAAACTCTCAGCCTGACCTCCTGAGCTATTCTCAGCATCTTAAATTCAGTTTTATTTTATCAAATTGTGCTAAGTCCGCACCACTGCCAAAGAGCCTTCAAAGGAACGCAAGTCAAGGATTGTTGGTGAAGGACTTCTTGTGCTCTTCATTCATGACTGGTGGACAGTCTCAGTGTTGATGGAGATGATGAGTGGCAGCTGCCATGTATCATGTGTCTTCCATGTGCTCGGTGCTTTCTGACACCGACCTGTGACCTCACAGCAGAGCCAGTGTTACCCCCAGTGCACAGGAGGAGAAACGGGGGTCGAGGGAGTTGAAGCCACTTTCCTGAAATGACATGAACCCAGATCCTAGCCTGGTAGCTGAGGATTTTCTACTCTACCCTACAGCCTTCCCCAGCTACAATACGTGTAAGTGAGTCCCACCTTGCAGACGAAGATGGAAACCACATCTGCTCATGTTTCCTGCCTTTCAGCATCCTGGGCAGTAACAGTGCCAACACTTACTTTCTGGCTCACCACATAGCCTCAGTTTTTGACCCCATATCCCAGTAGGTTTCAGTAGCATATGACTCTTTCTAAACATCAGCTCATTACATTAATTGACTAAGAACTTCTTTGATTTGGCCTAAGGGTGATGAGCACCTACTGTATACAGGTGCCATCCCTGCTGGCAAGCCACTCACAGCCTGACGGATGGGGAGGGGTGGGAAGACTGCAGGGATAGGCTAGGGCAGAGTGCGAGCGAGAACCTTCAAATCCAGTGAGATGGCGAACTAAAAAAAGGACAGTCCCTTACCCCTGTCCTCAGCAGATGCCTGGAAATGCTGGGCTGTAGTGAGCACACATTGTTTAAAGCTCATATCTGAGCTTATTAGAAACAAGGGACGTCTTCAGAAATGAGAGTAAGGAACTCAACAGCTGATTCTGTAGTAAATTGGAGGGGACGATCAGGGACAGTAATGGCTGAGAGATTATGTTTTACTGCCTGGCAAGGTGCTCAGTGAAGATAAAGCTAGGTGTCTTAGAAATCTAGTGCAGCTATAACAGAACTACGACACGTGGATGACCTTAACAAAGAGAAATTTATTCTCTCAAAGTCTAGTTGTCCACAAGTTCAAATTTAGGGCGCCAGCTCCAGGGGAAGGCTTTTTCTGTTGGCTCTGGAGGAGGGTCCTTGTCATCGATCTTCCCCTGGTCTAGGAGCTTCTCAGTGCAGGGACCCTGGGTCCAAAGGATGCGCTCCGCTCCTGGCGCTTCTTTCTTGGTGGTATGAGGTTTCTCTCTCTCTGCTTCTCTCTCCTTTTATCTCTTGTAAGATAAAAGGGGATGCAGACCACATTCCAGAGGAACTCTCCATACATCCATCAGGGCTGTGACCTGAGTAAGGGTTTTGCGTCCCACTCTGATCCTCATTAACATAACCTAATCTTGCCTCATTGACCGTAGGTAGAGATTAGGATTTACAATGCATAGAAAAATTACATTAGATCACAAATTGGAGGACAACCACACAGTATACTGTGAATCATGGCCTAGCCAAGTTGATGTACGTTTTTGGGGGATGCAATTCAATCCATAACATGACCTGGGAAGGGAAACCGAGATGCTGGCCAGAAACAAAATAAAAATGGTTCTACGGTAGAGCTTTTCAAACTCTTTACATTCCTAAAAATTATTTGTTTATGTGGGTTAAATCTACAGATATTTGCCTTATCAGAAGTTTGAAACTGAGAAACTAAAACATATTTAGGAATTTATTTTTAAATAACAATGATAAACTCATTACAAGTTACCATGAGGAACGTATTTTTATGATAAATTACTGTTTTCCAAAACAAAAATAATTAGTGTAAAGAAAGGCATTTTTAAATCTGTTTTTAAAGCTTTACATTTCTGCAAATCTCTTTAATGAATAGCCTAATAGAAGACAGCTGGATTTGCATATCTGCTTCTGTGTTCAATCTGTTGCAATATGTTGTTTTGGTTGAAGTGTGTGAAGAAAACCCTGCCTTACACAGATACGTGGTAGGAAAAGGGAGGAGAATTTTAGTAACCTTTCTGATAATTGTGGATTTTTTTTCTGTTTAATACTACATCACTACTCAACAAATGGTAGATTCTTAAAAGTTATTTGTGATATGAAACCTGAAACCACATCGGGGAACATTCGTACTTGGTTACGTCTGAGTCCACTGGTCCACCTTGCGCTTTGAATGGATCTTTTCTCCACGTGTGGTACTGGAACACTGTGCGCTGGTCACCTGGGAATTACTGGATGACAGACGTGTGCAGATCTTCCAAGGGACACCGACGTTTTACCCTTTCGTTTTACCCTACGAAAAAATCACATTTGTTAGTCATCCACCTAGCTCAGAAAGAAGAAACTGCAAGCGCGGAGTGGTGGATACACGTTTTCCAGAATTGGAGTTTTGACTTAAAAGCTCCACTCTTATCATTGACCACAAATACTATCAATTGTGTCCTGAGAAGTGACAGGTTAATTTTGTTCATTTTTGAGAAAATGTTTTCCAGATACCCAAGACTGAATAACCAGTTTGTCCACCAGCCATTCTTTCAAGTAAAGGTGGTGTTTCTTGGAAAACATGTCTTGTTCAGCTCACAACTCTAAACAATTGTACCAAGTGCCTTCCTTGAAGAAACCATCATTTTTCTCTATGTGAAGTGCTTTATGTGTTCTCTCCATTTTGTCACCAGAATATTGAAAAGATGCTACTCAAGGGTCAAGATTTAAAAAATGAAGGTAACAGTGTAAATGATCTTTCCTGCGTTACGAAGGGCACTTGTAAGTGAACCTGGCTTGCTGTTTGACTGGGAGTTTGACTGGGAGTGCACCACGAGTTAAGGGTTCGGTGAGGACTAGTGTATTTATTTTGGTGTCTTTGCCAGGATTTGTGCTAAGTTGCTACAGTTTTAGTCTCTACTTTTGTACTGTCAGTACAGATGTCAACATGATGAGAAAGGTAATGATGTCTTAGAATTATTTTGAAAATAGATTTGTGCTCACAGACCACTTAGAAGGGTCTCAGGGACCCCCAGTAGTCCATTGACCACACGTTGAGAATCTCTGCTCTGGAGAGGTGCTCTCACGGCACAGGCCTTTGGTGTTCTCATGGAAAAATCCCCCACTGAAGATGAGCTCACAATAGAAAAAGTACAAAACACACAGGGAAAAACGATGCCAAGAGTAAACATTAGCTGACATCACAATTAAGAGAATTTACATCCCAGGGACTTGAGATGCTAGGAAAATAACTTGAAAGGAACCAT